>NC_040232.1:2187898-6987898 GCF_001444195.1 Xiphophorus couchianus | reverse complement strand
ACACAACCTGTCTAGATAGTAGTGATGACTCTTTTTCAGTTTTCTGGCAGAGTCCGACAGATTTTTATTTCAAATGTCCGCCTGTTTTTAAGAGTTGATGATGTAAGTCAGTCTGACAGCTTTCCCAGAACCTCTAGATGAGAAACAGGCCCACAGAACCACTGATCATCCACTATGCTTAACAGTGCGCATTAACTGCTTTCCCACACACAGATCCTTTGTTTTACACCAAACTCACCTGGAGTTTTACTGGAAAGCTCCATCTGACCCAAGCATTCAGCTTTCAGCACAGTTTTACCACTTACATGCTTATGTTAGCGATAATAGAAAAGAAAAGTGTTTTTTTTTGTGTGATATTGCTGTCAAATAACAAGTTAGATAGAATTTAAAATTATTTTTTAGACTTGAAGACTCCAAGATGCTCCTCTTTCCCACAGTAAGTTCTGGTGGTTTTATTAACTCCTATCCTTCTGCTTACAGTGTGTGGTGGCCAGAAGAAGAAGGGTTCCTGTCCAACCTAGAAAGAACGTGTCTCTGTGTCACATCACATTTATACCCCAGGGGAACAGAACGTAATGGTTTAATGATCGTTCCAAGAAACTCTGGTCAACTTGGAAAGGAAAAGCATAAATTAAAAAAAGCTTCAATGACTGTCTGTGTTTGACTCAAAATTATTCCCGCACTACATAAATGTACCTGAATCCTAAATTGTTTGATTTTTTTTTTGTGCAAGTCGATGGTACTGAAATAAAAAGATGATTTTATTTCAAGGTTTTTTGCACATCTTTACCGGGGCAGCAAATCAATGCTCGTCTTTATGTGCAATTAAATAAAAAATGCTGACTGGCCTTCTTTTCATTCGTTCCTAGCCTAGCCTAATCCTGCTATCTCGATTACTCATACAAGTGTGTCCAAAGAGTTAAGGACAACCAAATGAGGGATTGGGTTCTCTATGGTCTGATGGCTTTAGTAAAGTGGGTCGAGTCATGCCTCATTGACTAGACTGAAGCCAGGGATTACTTGAAGGTAAACCCTCATTTTCAGACTGGGTAGTCTGTGCAGAAACATTGAAGGCATTGGTAGTTAGTTTGTCCCAAAGTGTACAAGTCAGACTATTCTTTAATCTTTACACCCCATAACTGAAAATTGAATATTTTAAATTTATCATGAAGGATAGAGATCCATTTTCCAAATGAAAGCAAGAGTTTCTGGTAACAATGTCCACCCTCAGGTAAAAATGAAGAAAGACTCCATACATAGTTGTGCAATGGAAGAAAGACAGACTATAAACTATATTATTGATTCAGGAAATATTGTAGATGAAAATAAACAGATAAAAATACAAAATTACATGAGAAACATCTAATTTCTCTGAAAGGTTTGATGTTCAGCAGAGAACAGAAATCAAAGCCACATTTGATGTATACAGCATTTTTAAAACAACTAAAAGTTATGTGATTGCGTTATAAAGTGGCACAATCAGTGGCGCAAAAAGTGGGTATGCACTGCATGCAACGCATAGGGGCGCTGCACTCGAGGGAGCGCAAAAACGATGTGCGCCGATGACATGTTTGCATACACCTCAGAAAGTATGTAGTTGGGCGCAAACAAGTAACTGGAGAATACATAATACCGTCGCCGCTTTTAAGGTGTACCCTTGACTGCAGCTGAATGTGGCTCTGGTGTAAAATGCTTTCAGTGGTTCGTATGATTGGAAAAGCCCATGTTTGTAGAATTTTGTAGCACTTTGTAGAAGTGCCGTTTGCTTCGACTAAGTCTTTGTAACCAAAAGGCTTGCAGTTTTATTTGAAGCAAACAACATTTCTGCAAATTGACTCAGAGGACCTTAGTACAAATAAACACTGTTTTATGGAGTCCTTTGTGTTGGTCTATCACATACAGCCCCAATAAAATACATTGATGTTTGTGGTTGCAATATAATAAAACACAACAAGTCTCAGTGGTATAAATATTCTATCAAAGTGCTGCAGTCATGAGTGCATTGAAGAGTTTTGTTTGTAAACTGATATCTGATGCTGCTGAGGCCATAGCTTCCAAAACAAAAAAGGATCCATTTTTATTGTTGACAGAAAAAAAGCTCCTCTCTTTACTCTTACTGCTCCTTCTGCAGTTTGTGTGTAACTAAATATATGAAAAGCTGGTTAAAGCTTTAGGGAGCTGTTGTTTAATAACTGTTAGAAACATATTTAGATTTCTGGAGGAAAAGTCAAAATAATTAATGATGTTAGCAACAATTTTACAAAAAAAAAAAACATTTCTTAAACATAATTAGTATACCACAAATGTGTGCATGTTCCTACCAGGGCTAAGGCCAAGGTCACGGACGAGGCCGGGGTTACAGGTGCAAAACCTGTGGCTGAACTTGGTGATGAGCGTTTCCAGATACTCTCCTCTCTCCTCGGGCGCGTGGATGTGCCGGAAAAAATCCCTCAGCGCATTAGGGAGGAACTGGTTGCTGAAGTTATGAAGGGTCACCAACTCGTCCAAGACATCCCGCCTGCACAGACAAGGGAATATTCCCGTGAATACTGACTAATGCTTTCTAACAATCATGTCACATGAGTTGTACAAAAAGATTTTTCCCAATACAGTGAAGAACTACTACTAAATTTAGCAACTGTTTATTTAATATTTCTGGTTTTGTCTATGTATCAAAGTCTAACAAATCTACTAATGTTATATATAACATCACTGTAACTGTAATAATTAATGAATATTAGTGAGAATAATTAGTTTACATTCAAACGATTAGACCTTGAACATTCAGTCTTAATTTGTTTTGCATAAATAATGTAAAAGTATGGTATTTATACTCAACTTGATGGTACTGTGAGAATCTTATAGGAACTTATTCAGAATTTTTTTCAATGAACCTGAAATATGTGATCATACTGAATATGTGTTTTTTAGTGTGTGTGTTTGTGTGTGTGTGTGTGTCAACCTCTCATCCAGGTAAATCCGCAGCATCTTCCAGTTGAGCCGTCTGGTGTAGAAAATGAACTTGGCCAGTTCTTTGGGATGATCCACTAGTATTCCTTTAGACATGAAATAGCTGATGCCCTACATGAAACCAAGAGGACAAAATGAAGAAAATACAACTAGCTAAAGGCATAGCATATGTTTGACTTTATGTATGACTGACCTCCTGTGGGTTAGCATTGAACGTCAAGCTGCCCTCGTCTAGTTGAAGGTAAAGTCTTCGGTATGAGAAGCCAGCAGGTAGTCTCTTGTTGTAGATAAAGCAGTGTCCCCATGTGGACTTGCACAGCCTGATGGGATATTAAACAGCAGATTTAAAAAATATCAACAAAAATGTAAAAACGTATTTTAATTAAAGTAGGAAAAACAAAGAAGCGGCATACCCCTGCCACAAATATTCATCATTTCCCAGGTCTTGCCAGACGCAGCCAGCCAGGCACAGATCAGTAGCATTCAGGTAGGAGAGGATGGTGATACCTAGTTCAGGTGGAAGCATCTCCAGATCTATAAACCCATGCTGCTCTTTACCTACAACCCCCCCGTACCCCCAGAAAACAGAGGGGAAAATAGAAAACATGTTTAGATCTAGGAAACTTTTCCCTGCTGCCAATGTGTGGAAAATTAAACCTACCGTATAACTGGGTTTTATTTCAATATGCTGAACATGGCTGCTCTTATAATACCTATAAATGCAAACGCTTTTCTCTGTAATAGATTTTTAAACAGCAGTGAGCCCTTTGGGAAAATTTGGGCTGGGAACAAACACTTAGGAGGGCTTGGCGGGGTTTTTAAGAGCCGTTTGTTTCACTATGGAGCAGCAGGATATCTGTATGGATCTTTTTTATTGCTCTGTGTATATCTAGGATTTTGTAAAAAGAAGGAGGAACACAAACAGAAGCATCTCATTAATGTTTGTTTCTCTATAAATCCCAGCTCCTGTGAAGGGATGCCTGTGCCAGCGAGACACAATGTTAGCACTCCCCCTAGTGGCCACTGTGCCAAAAATCACCAGTGAAAGGGGTCAAATCCGGCCCACTAGAAAATGTTCTGGCTCTCTAGACTCTAGAAACAGAACCTTCAAGATTACAGATGTGTGCTTCAATATTATTTTATCAATCAGATCAGCAATTTTATCTGTATAACGTCAAATTAAATCAAAGTGGAAAAATGCTAAATATTTATTTTCTAGTTTTCATCGCATCCAAAGACAGCTTTTTGTTTAAATTTCAATGGTTTGTTTAAACACACGTTTGATCTTAATGTGATAATGAAAATTAGTATAACTCCATGTCACAATAATTTGATGATCTAATCAGGATTAATATGATTGGTCAGGACTGGGAATGTGAGCAGAATGTGATTATATGTTAAAGTTTAAGATCTTTTTCTTTCATTTTTGACATTTAACATAGTCATGCTGTCATTATGTTTTATTAATCAGCTAATTAAGACATAAAAATTATGTCCTATGACTGTTTAACGTTCTTAGCATCAGTAATTGTTCATTTGGAGCTTTAGTGCTACAAACCCACATCACAGGCTTGTTGTGGCTCTTTGACATGTTCCCTTTTTGGACGTCTCTATAATATTTTCCCTCTAGCCATCCCTTGTTTAATTTCCTTTTCAAACAAGACCAACCCTCTAGTCTTCTAGGAAGGTTTAAACAAAATTTAGTAGAGTGTTTAAGAGAGACTCAGAGTAACTCTAGCTTTCTATTTGACATTTATTCATACCTCTGCGTGTCTTCAACAGATGATAGATGTCAGGGCTGTAACAGTGCTGTGGTGCTCTTCTCTGGGAACCGCCCCCATCGCTCCCTAAAAAGGAAATTAATAGATAAATAATGAAATGCCAAATCTAAATAATAAATGGTCTTTTTTAACCAAACTTTATAGCCATTAGTTTAATTCTGTCTTATTAACCTTTGAACTCACATGGAAAGTTGAAGAGATTGCTCATTTGTCTGTAAGCGACCAAACACTTCTTTCTCTCACTGTACACAAGTGAGCGCAGCAAACAGTCCAATTCAATCTTACTAAACTGAGGCCAGGATAGAAGACAAAGATTGATTGTTCTCCATTAAATTTCTTCAACTGAATTATTTTAAACAAAAGCAGAACTGTGCCTTAAGAAATGAAATGGTTTGGATTCAATTTAATCTGTTTGTCTTTATATAAATATTTCCCCCACAGGTTGTATGTTAAATACTTGTGATATAAGGACAATGGTAGAAATACCTTGGTCTTGTTTGCCTCCTCCGCTCTCAGTCAGGTGGTCGGCCAGCTCTTCCTGAAGCTGCTGCTGTTGTCTGGGAGGAAGCCTCCACAGTGCTTGACCCATCTGCAAACAGCACAGATACACGTAAACAAAACAGATGTAACCTAGGGGATCACTCAAGACAACTGGCGGAAACTAATGAAAAAACAGTTTCAAAGACTAGAATATTACTGCCTTCTCCTTTGTCACTCTGCAGTAGTTTACCACACATTACCAGCATTGTAAATTATCAGAGCGTTCAGATAAACTGTAGTTATGTTACATTTTATTTGATCTTACTTTAGATTTTATGATAGTTCAGTTGGTTTTTTTTATTGTGCAAAGTGTTAATATGCATATTCACCAGAAAGCTCAAATTAGCTACATTTATTTCTGTATTGCCATATCATCAGCAATACAGATGATATTGCTAAAACATGCAATATTTTTAACATGTTTTAGCTGGACATGCCACTGAGTCCAGCTAAAATCAATCTATCAAGCTAAAAACTGCAAAAGAGGAATGGACGTGTCTTGATATTTTAGCATCAGTTACCTCAAAATATAAGCATGCAGCAACACTTTGATTTACGTCACGTTAACTTCATGAGATAAAAATTGCAGAAAAGAATATTGAGTGTTAAAGCTCTGCGCATCATCAGGGACTTCAAACTGGTGAGGCTTAATGAAGAAAGATGGAGATTCTATGGGACAGACAGTAGAAGAGTGCTACAGAGTTCCTTTCTCTAAAGAATTATCCTTCCTTTGTTTGAGACACCTGGAAAATTATTGTAAAAGGTGACTAGCACCCTAATCTAAGTTTGGTGTCATGCTTGTGAGCTTTCTTGTCCCATGAGTGAAAAGTGAGATCAAAATAATCAAGACCAACTTTTTTCAACAATTTATTCAACATTTGATAATAATCTGTGTATTTGCAAGCATGCAGGAGTTTGTTCCACGTGTCAAACGTAGCATCAAAGCTGCTCAAAGACCATGATTTTAAATTTTGGATCATTGATCAGGTCTTAACCCAACTAATAACATGTGAACAGGTTTAAAACGTAGTTCATATTACATTGAACATTAATATTATTACGTTCAAAGTTAAAGCTAAGTGCTTAGTTTATGAAGCATGAGAACATTTGCTGCAAGCAAAATTGTTATTGAGCTGTTGAAATCTAATTTATTATCCATATGATAAACTTTTAGGTGAAAGAAGGTGTTTACTTTATAAAACATGGATTTTATTTAAAAAAAACACAAAAAATAACTTGACCAAAAAAATTCCATCCATTCTATAAGAAACTGAAATCGTCTGCAGGCACAATACAACTGGCCCCATTTAGTGAGAATTTGGAACAAAAGTTGATCTGCAGCATTTCAGATAAATTTAAGATGTTATAAAGAAAAATCAACCCTGGTAAAATTTTACTCTAAACATCTCCCTATCTATTAAATCGTTATTTAGGATACCAGATATACTACACAATTAAGCTAAACTTTATTTATACTGCCACCAGATATAAAACTATTTTAAAAAGGGGTGTAATTTTTAATGGCATTTGGATTGGAATTGTATAATCTCATCGGTCAAATCCTTTATTGTTGTTACAGTAATCAGATATTTTTCATTTTTGTTGACAGGCTTTTTTACCAAATGTTCACTCCAAATATTTATTTGGAGTGAATATTCCAATATATTCTAAATATTCACTCCAAATATTCATTTGGAGTCCCTGATGATTCATTTGGAGTGAATATTTAGTTCACTCCAAATATTCTCAGTCGGTTTCTGCCCTCCATTGAAGATATTATCACATACAAACTGAAGAAACATGATCAACAACTAATTTTGAAAGGGGTAAGAGAAATGGAGAAAAAAAAAGAAACAAGAAAAAATAGCTCCAAAGGGAAATTAAACAAATAAATAAATTTGGCTAACCTGTATACTGTGTTGAAACACTCTAAAAATGTTGAAGCCACAAATTATCATGAGCCACTGCCATAGCTTTGGGTCATACCTGAGTCAGAACACTCATGATTGTTCACTGGTTAAACAAGTTTGACGGTACTTGGGTCACTCGTAAAAGCAGCACAGCGACAAAATCAGCCTCAGAACACGCAGACGTTTTTACTTTACAGCCACGTACTAATATTTTATTAATATGAATAAAGTTTGCGGGTTTCGTTTGCGACATCGGCAGAGTTGGTTGTCAACCCATTCAATTTAGCATTAATTCCTTAATTATGTCAACAAAGGACAGAGTAGTCCTGCTTTTTCCTTTCCCTGTATTCGGCACTTAATGAATAATATTCGATGACAACTCGATCTATTTACGTGTGGCAGCAAACGGCGATGAGATGGCAGCTTTCTTAACACGCTGCCCTGTCCCGTTTTCCTTCTCGGTATCAGCTGTGTTGCATAAACAAATCCTCTGCACTGTTGTAAACATCAACGGTGGAACTTTCAGCAAGCAAGTTAGTATGACCCGTAGCCCCGCCTTCCCTTCACCGTCATTGGCCAAATATGTGACAGCAGTTGTCAAACGGGAATCGGATAGGTAGGTTTCACTTTCCCTCAAAAGCTAACAGAAATCCCCATGCTAGCTTGCAAAGCTAGTTTAATTTGATAACAGAGAGCCAGCATTTATACTTTTTTCAGCAGTAGATTGTTAACGGACTCGTGTGTTGTTTGTTATACTAAATTACTGTTACCTTATTTTATTATTTTGAGACAGCCTCGTAAAAAAAAAAAAAAACTCATGTTACCTACCTGAGTTTAGGGATTCCTCTGACAACCTGACCTGCACACTAGGACAAGTGAAAATGCTGATTCCATGCAGTCATATGCAGCCCGTAGTCATCTCCCAAAGAAATCCCACCATTCACAGCTCTGATTCAGAAACCTCCTTCCATAGCGGGGTTCTTTGCTATTATCACAAAGCTATCATCTGTTTTCAACTCCTCCTCATCATCATCATCATCGTACTGTCACTGCTGCCCCGCCCCTTCCTCCGCTGTCATCATTGAAGCTACTATCCGCAATGTTCGAAATAAATAATGTATCTTCTTTTTCTGGTTAAAAGCTCAAAATAAAGAGGGAGTATCAACACCAACCGGGCATAAGTCATTTTTTTCTATCTGTGTTTTAAAAAAAACCTCAGAAAGCAAGTCCGTGAAAGCTACGTCATCGGTATCAAAACGTCGATTTACGTAGGGGATACGTAAGCGTGGAGTAGCCAATCACGCGTCGTGCCGTTGAACACCCGGCAGAAACAAAAGTACCAGAGGCAGAAATTAGCACTTGCTAGTAAAGTCGAAATTTTCCTAAGCGCACCAGCTAACTTGTTAAAACTTGTTGATTATTATCCTTTACAGTTCGGGGTACGGTAAGTGGTTATTAATTATTACTATGCAAAAACACGATGTTTTGTTTTTTCCTTTTATTGACGATGGCCAAGGGTTATCAGTTGGTTCAATAATTGTTCAAAGTCTGTTCAGCTGGATTTGACACTGCACACATTTCATCTGCTTTAGCTCCCGATCCAAACTCATTACATTCTAGAAAACACAGTTATTTTTGATTGGTGGAAGCTTAATTTGATTTGTTAACACTGAAAAAGGGCAATTTTAAGACTCTTGGCTTGACTTGAGACAAGCTTTCCTCTGGTGCAGTTTGAAAACTACAATATCTCTCAGTCAAACTTAGCAACGTTAGCTTGACCCTAAAGGCAGTTTTTGCAAAACTCAATCTTTAATTGGTTAAATATTTAATGTGCTAAAGCTCTAGAATTGTAAATAATAATAATAATAATAAATCATGGTTTAATTAATCTCAAACTGTGTTTTATTTATTATGTAATAAATAGACCCAGTTCAACATTATATGTATTTTGAATTTCCTACATAACCTTTTGTATCCTATTCAATAATGCTGTGAAAAGTAGATGCTGGTGTTGTCTAACGTTGTCAGTCATAAATATTTCCCAAAACACTAAAAGTTGTAGCTAACTGCTGCTCTTAGAGCATGTATAGTGCCTGCTGTGTTGTTGATGTTATACATGAAAACATAACTTGGTCTGTTTCCCATAGGCTACAATGCTTTCTGCAGGAAATGTTCAGAGTTGCATCAGGAAATTAGAAGGTCTACTGCGAGTGATTAAGTACCCATCAGATGTTGATTACAGTGGGTAAGCCTTCCCAAGTTTCCCATTACAAAAATTATTGTAAGCCATGGAATACTTTCCCATTGAAATCTGAATGTTCTTGCTCAATGTGGAAAACTATAAATTAAAGGACCGCAGGTCTGAAAAACTATGTATTTCCAGACTTTATTTATTATCCTTTCATCTAATTGGGATAAGGAACTTGACAACAGAGAGACAGAGAATGCTTTCTTTCATGGAAATAATTCATTATGCCAGGAAAGAAACTTTAAGGATAACATTTGCTACTACAGTTTTTGTTCTTATTGTCAAAGTCATGCCAAAACATCAAACGTTGAGTTTTCTACAGTGCATTAAGTCAGTGTTTAAATCAAATCAGCTGACATAACAGTTACATTTGTCCTCAGTGTTGATGGTGTTTGTTTCTGCATCAGGCTTTCCAAAGGAGACCCCTCCTCTTTTCTCCCCATAGTGAGCTTCACCCTCACCACATTCTCTCCACCTTTTGCTGAGCAGCTTGTGGCAGCTGGACTGGAACTGTCCGGCAAAACCGACCTCAGATTCACTGACACGCTTTATAAGGTAACATGGACCCATGTAGGGAGCAGAAAGAGAAAGCTCTGTTACATAACCGTCAGATTAAGATCTGCTGACTAAAGGAAACACAAGTTTCTGGCTGCATTGGAAAGTTTTTGCCTCACATATTTTTTTCTGATGATAAAAGTTTGGCACAAATTTATAGTGTCATTTTACTTAGTTCTACAAATCTATAGAGTCATACACTTGTTTGCATGTTTTGCCTCCAGGTTCTAAGAGATATCTTCCACTATAAGCCCATACTGACCAAGGAGCAGTTCCTCCAGTGGGGGTTTTCTCAAAGGAAAATCTCCTTCATCTGTGACATCATTAATCTGGTTCTGCAGAGACACAAGCAGCTCCACAAGGTAACGCGCATTTAGAAGGAAGGTCTGAGAAACGGATCACTTGGGAACAGATTTAAATCCAGTCATTTAATAACAACGTAAAACTTGACAGTAACTCAGATTAAGCTGATTCAGTACAGATATGATAGTTTTTCACAAAAAAAACATCAACATTTGTGTACTGGGTCATAATATTATGTAATTAAGATCAGCAGTACTAGCTGTGTTTTTGTTGACCATATAATTGCACAATTTGACATTTCGTTAATAGAACTCCTCAATGGAAATGTGGCAATTTAGAAAAAAAATCGTTTTTTGATACGTTTTGATTTGGATGATTTGTTTACTTTTGGCCATATCCGAATTGGTTTATTTTCCATCGCAATTTTTTGTTTAAAAAAATTGCGATGGAAAAAAAGACGACTGGAAATAGTTGGAGGACGATAGCAGAGCCTGTTTTTAATGACTTAAAGTGAACAAACTTCACCTGGGATTTTTTTTCTTTTTCAATGAAAACACTGCAATTGTGAAGTTGTGTTTTTTTGACATTAGAGGAATATTGACAAAGACACATTTGTAACTGAAACACAGCTACTACGTATATACATGTAGCATTTAGAAAAAAGACACAGATATAATAATATGAAGTTAAAACACTACATTAGTCAGCTGCTCAACAAAAATAATGCTTCCAAAAAGTTTTACTGTGAGGAAATACATGTATGAAAACTATACAGACAGTTCCATATGACTATTTCCAATTATTTGAACAGTGTGTGTGTTTGTTTTGTAGCCCAAAGTGAGATATCCTGCTAAACACAATATCAGAAAGAAAAGTCATCCGACACCCACTGATGCAGATGCTGTAAGTCTAATACTGAGATTTATTCCACCAGGACTTGATATGTTTTTATTTTTAACAAAGTTCCATTTTGTTTTAGGCGTCCAAAATTCCGTTTGTGGAAGATCACAGAAGAAATCCTTTCCATTTCGCTAATCCAGCCATAGGAGACACTTTTTCTGCTGATAATGAAGGCTCTACCCATCACTCTGAAATATCCCCCTCTGGTTTATCTGAAATCCCAACTCCAGATGAAGAGGAGTCAAAGGAGAGCTTTTTATTTGTAAGTGTAATGAAAAATAGATTAGATCATAGTTTAGTATTTATTGAATAATTTAACATTGAGCACACATTTTTTTTTATTAGTCATTTTTTTCTGTCTTTCAGTCATCTGAGGTGGATAGAAGACTTTCGGCCCTGGAGGCTAATATACACACTCTTACGTCTGCATTCAACAAGCTGGATATTCTGGAAAAACGACTCAAGGAACTGGAGTTCAAAAATGAAAATAAGGTTTATATAATATTCAACTTTTAAAATCTTAACTTATTAGTTGATTTTCAAAAAAGTCTAATAATAGCATTTCCTCACCATCAACGGTTAAAAAAGTGTGATATTCTCTTTCATCTTCAGAATGATGAGGAAGTTGTTATGGTACCCAAAGAAAGTTGGGAAAACCTGATGAGCAGAGTGGTGTTACTGGAAGCTAAGCTGGAGCTAAGGGATATTCAGGTTGGGCATCAAACTGGAACAATTTAATTCACTAATGTTGAGTCTTTGTCTGTAAAAGAGACAAAATATAAGGTTAATTAGAAATATCCCCAACCACGTATTTTATGAATACTTTTTTCTCCTTTCTTTTTGTAGCTTAATGCTTCATCACCAGCAGAGCCGCTCACCTCCTCCTATTCCTCCCTTTCAGCTGTCGATTCCTCACAGGTGAGAACAATTTCTTACTACTCAGTATCTATCAGGCAGTCACACTCGAATCAGCATGCTTCACACAGACAGGTGTGTATGTTTAGCAAGACAATTGGCAATTAGTTCATTGGAGGTCGGGCACCCACACCAAGGAGGGGATCTCTTGAAATAAATTACATGTATATAGTTAAGCCCAAAATTACCCATACACCTGGCAGATTTTGATTTAAAGTTATTTTTTTCATTCAACCAAGAAAATTGTTTCTGAGAGGAAATGAGGCAGGCATCTCTATAGTATAAATAATTTTTAAGCTTTTAAAAATATTGTTTTTATTTGTATTTTAATAAAAAATACAAATAAAATGTATAGCCTTCTCTGAAATCAGTGGACATAGCTTTATGGATGTTAGAGCAATCTTTGTTGTCTTTTCATGTCACCTTTGTTATCATGCATCAGTGCAGATTTATGTGTATTTTTTCCAAATTGCCACCAGGGGCGCCATTGGCACAATTTTATTTTTCTCTCATTTTGAGCTGTTACATTTTTATAAGACAGCTAATAACTTTTTATATTGCATTTTATGAGTATCATTAGTAGAGAATACACACTGACTTTATTTTGAGAAAAAAACTGATGCTGTTTTTTTGTTTGTCCTTGTTTGTTTATCCAGAAAGATCTAAAGGAAAGACTGCAGAGGATTACTAACATGTAAGTTTTCCTTTACGTCATAATTGTTCATTAGATGCCATTTAGTTCCCCATTCTATTCAATTAGACATTAAAGCAGTAAAACCATGTTTTATTTCTGTTTAATGGTATGAACAGAAATTTAACATGCTAAAGTTACTATCTGCTCTGGATTCTCTAATAAAAAGATCAGTTAAACCCTCAGACCTTAGCTCTATTTTTCAACATTAGGGTTGTTAAGCTGGTGTTTTATTTTACCTTTTTTGTGTGTTTTTTTTTTAGGATGAAGGAAACTTCTAGTCTGTTGAAGAACAAGGAGTCCTGCACCATCCTGAATCTAACTTCTGACGGTGGAGTCACATCTTAGCTCTTAATGTTATAAGAGCTAAATTCACACTTTTCTGTCTTTTTTTAAGTTTATATATATATCCCAAATGATCACTTTTATCAATGCATTAAATTTACTACCAGATAACCTTTTGACATTAAATGATTTGTTTTTAAATGGTTGCGAATGTCTTTTTTTTTTTTTTTTACCACAATGTAGTGTTTATTCATTCTCTCCTGTATTATTGTCAAGCTAAAACAAAACAAAACTGTCCAGTTGGGACATCCATGCTGATCTGTCTCCACTTCTAAAACTGTCAACAATGGGCACATGACCATTACAATTGGACTCCAGAGTAATAAAAGTAGGCGGTCTGGTATGATGAATTATGTTACAGATGCACTTGGCAGCTCCCATGTTTCTACTACTGGGACTGAAAGGATTTCCTGTTAACATTTTTGCTACGAGATACCACAACAAGGCTTCGGGGATCTAGAGGAATCCATGCCTAGATGGGATGTTTTGGAAGCAAAAGGGAAATCAACACACTATTCGGCAGGAGGCCATCTTGTTGTCCTGAGTCTAGTTTATGTCAAAACAAGAAAAAAGCGAAGACGCAAGCTACCATTGTAGTATGACTGTCCTAAATAAAGATTGGAGTATAGTAGCTGATCATTGCAAACTGTACATTTTAATAATTTAAGAAGTTAAAAGAATCACAAAAAAAGAATAAAAATGAATATCACTGAGAGGAAAAAGTGCCTTCTAACAACCAAAGCTGTATTTACATCCGTATAATTTGATGTAGGACACAATGAATGATGAAGTAGAGACCTGTTTTACACTGACCTGACAGAACACAAGACAAGTTCAACGATGCTGTTTGATCCCTAGCTGCAGCAGAGCTCAGAACAAACTTCTTGAATCACTTTTGGGTTATTTTTACAGAATCATCAGGATCCACCTTCCCCCCATCCAAGGTTTATACAGCTCTAAGTGCAACCAAAATCTCTGCAGACCCCACACATCCTGGAAACAAACTTTTTAGACTTTTTCTTTCAGGTTACTGGTAAAGAGTGCTATTTGCAAATACCAACTGTCACAGAGACAGTACCTTCTCCAGGCTTTCTTTGATAACTTAAAACTCTATCTTCTCCACAGCACCTGTTTGAGCAGGCTACCATCAGGCAAGCTCAGAACATCTTGTCTGATGGGTCACATGTGCTCGCATCAGAATATGTTCTTATGAACTCTGGGAGAAGGTTCAGGGTTCCCCTGTGCAAATATTACTGTCTGAAACATTCATTTGTACCACTCTCCATTAACCTGATAAATGGCAGACTGGCAGGGCCTGGACAGAGTAACAGGAGGTCCAGACGATGCCCAAGAGTAGTATGTAGAGGATGTATTGTATGTGAATGGAAATGGTTATGGGGATGTACTGCAATCTGACATTTGTGCTTTTATGTATTTTTTTGTTTTTATGTATTTATTCATGGTTACTGTCCTTTTGGATGGGCTTTTATTGTTGTGCAGTTTAGCCTCTGCTTCCAAGATAAATTTCTTCTATGGGAGACTAATAAAATGATATTATCTTACATCACATCAATGCATATTAGCTTTCATTCGACTGTCTTCCTCTTGTAAAAAAAACACTATATATATATCTATATAGATATATATACTAAAAGCAAAGCAGAACCAAGAGTAAACTCCTTGTGTACAGTACACAAATAAAGTTACAGGTCTGATTTTGAATGGTGGTATGACTTACTAACCTTTAGGTTTTGTTAAAATTATTGTGACAATTTTATTCAATTGAACAACCTAGAACTGCTGCTTCTTAACTTTCTTCCTTTTTGGTAAATTATACATCGCACATAGAACTAAGACTGGTCTAAAATTATTTCGTTGTATTTGTAAATTGTATCCAACAG
This sequence comes from Xiphophorus couchianus, assembly GCF_001444195.1. Classification (NCBI taxonomy): domain Eukaryota; kingdom Metazoa; phylum Chordata; class Actinopteri; order Cyprinodontiformes; family Poeciliidae; genus Xiphophorus; species Xiphophorus couchianus. Next base: position 6,972,839 of record NC_040232.1, on the reverse strand, counting down.
GTGGCGATAAAGAGATGGCCGTGAATTACAAGATTGGAAGTTTTTACGCCCCTGAGCAGGTCTAACAGGGTAATCTATAAATATGAAATAACACAAGACCCATTCCTTAAGTATCAGCAGTGAAGTAAGTCTGGTCTACAATAACATATTTTTCATCCCACGTTCAAATCAGAGCTTTTTTAGTGAAAGGCCTGAAGTTGTTGCTTCGCCTGTCAGATTACGCATTGGGCTCTTTAACCCACGGTAAACGCGGGAATAATTCCCCTTTCAGTGTAGCAGGGTTCTGTTGCGTTTGTTTTCGCTGCTCCAACATAGCTTCCTATCTTCTGTGCACCATGGAAGAAAACAAGCTGCCGGACCTGCTGAATGGGTAAAACCTCGCTTATATTACAAATGACTAACACATGTGCGAAAGGTCAGATAATAACTTGAATGTTTCGTCATATGCGGTTTGTTTTGTCTCAGTCTCCAGTCTGAGAGGGCAAGTCAACATGTCTGTCACATGTATCAGACACGAAAGTAGAGGTGTGGTCGTGTTAAATGTGTTTGCTACGTTGAGATAGACCGTAAATAATTGATATATTTGAAATACGTTTTCTACCAGTCCTATGTACGACTTTTTGCTTGCACATGCGCATTGCCGTCCTCTTCGATTGAAGGACTTTTGCTTCTCCGCCTCAAAGATTTTGTTTGGTGTTTTTCCTCAAGCAAAATTTTACTCAGTCTTATCCAACTCGCGACGTTTTAAAAGTTAAGTTAGATAATTATTAGTTGTATATAAAATACTGATAATGATTATCACAATCACCAGGTTTTAATCCCAAGGCTTTAAATTTGAGTTTTCTGACCTGGAAATTCTGATTTAAGAGTAAGAAATGAAATCTATTAAATTAAGTCTTCATCCTCCACATTACTTATGTCAACCATTACTCAGAAGTCAGAACAAAAAATTCAACTAGTCAGAGACAAGGTTGTTTAAACTTTTCTTTTCTCCATAATTCATTAAACTATATTGTGTCTTTGTGTGTCTACAGAAGTGCGACCCGGAAAAGGGAAGACTACCTGGAGTGGCCAGAGTATTTCATGGCTGTAGCCTTTCTGTCAGCACAAAGGAGCAAAGACCCAAGTTCACAGGTGAGTGAGAGCGAATGGACGGAATGAAGCTACTAAATACTGTGGCTAGGGGTTGACGGTTGCATTTTTATTAACTACTTAACTTATTTAGATGTTTTAACTGTTTTTCTTGCTCAGGAGTTGATAACAGTAGCGAACATGGAGTGTTTCCTTTAGTATTTGTGTCAAGTTGAACACAAAATGACCAAACTGTGTGCGTGTGGTAAATAACTGATGTTTTCAGACCCTCTCTCTCCCGGCAGGTGGGCGCATGCATAGTGAATCAAGAGAATAAGATTGTTGGCATTGGTTACAACGGCATGCCCAATGGTTGTGATGACGACCTGTTGCCCTGGTCTCGTTCTGCTGATGACCGCCTCAACACCAAATACCCTTATGGTAGGAACACATCACCAACAATGCGTCCCGCTTTTCCTTTTTCCAAATTTTGATCTGAATAAGGTACTCTTTGTTTTTTTTCATCTTTTTTAAAAAAACACATCAAAACCTGAGATGGAGATTCTACAAGTTTACTTAAATGTTTTGGATTGTGTAAATGTATAAAGAGTAAGTTGTGGATGCACAATATATTGTGATGAACATAGATATTGCTCAGTGTTGGTCACCTTTAATGTATCGGTTCAATAAGTAAAACTGAGCCAAAATTAACAAAATGTTTATTTCCATCTTGTTGCTCTTTGTGTTTCGGAGCAGGAGGGGGTTGGTCATGTGATAGTGATGCTATTACTAACTGCTTTCCATTAACCACATAATTGCACAGTTTGGAATTACAAAAACAAATTTGATTTTTGGTAACGTGCCAATTTTGAAAAAACAAAAGTTTTTTGATAAAAAATGTTTTCACTTGGATGAGGTGGATTTTAATGGTATGAAATTAGTATATTTTGCAAAACCTTAATGGAAACGCCTTTTCCGTGTCCTGAGTCATGTGATCAACAATCGGATGTTACTACTGGTGAAAACAACCGGAAGTGGCATGAGGATGACGGCGTGCCTATTAATAAATTATCACATGAATAAACTGTTTCACATGTGATTTTAATTGCATCTCCTATTTAATCGAAACACTGCAATTGTGAAATTGTGTTTTTTCAACAAATGCAAAAATCTAAAAATTTGGGAGAATGTGCAAAGTTTTGTGCACATTTGTAATGGAAAGGCAGCTACTGTGTCACAAGGTTATGAGGTGTTTAACTGAAGTACAGAAGCAATGTCTGTGTAGTTGTTTTTTCACACTGTTAAAATAGTCATAAAATGTATAAAATATACATGCTACCAGTAAATATCAGTTATTGAACATAACAGCAAAATCAATATTGATATTTGCCCAAATTCTCATATCAGTGCATTTAAAAGAAACATTTTCTCTCAGGTCAAAGGTCCCACGGTTAGATGTGCGCCTTGTTTGTAATGTAACATGGATGTAAACTAACCCGCCTCATCTTGTGCTGAGTCTGTGGTCTGTTTGGTCCCACAGTGTGCCATGCAGAACTGAATGCCATCATGAACAAGAACAGCGCTGATGTGAAAGGATGCACAATGTATGTGGCTTTGTTCCCATGCAATGAATGTGCTAAACTCATCATCCAAGCAGGTGAATGACAGAGCTAAAATAATATCCTTATTAGGACAGGCTCATAAGAGCCTTTTATTGTTACTAATTTCTAATTTTTACTTTTGAGATTATTTAAAGAGCAGATTTCACTTAATAGTTTGTAGGACTGCAACTAACGATTATTTTAATACTTGATTATTCTCATAATTAATCGGATAAAAAATGGACTGCATGCTGCATAAATGGACGGATAAAAAGTCTGCATACTCCAGTTACGAATGATTAATTATTAAATTAGCCGATAATCTCAATAATCGAATAATCTGATTAATTGTTTCAGCCCTAGTTGATTGCTGAAAAATAGTGTTTTCAGACTAACGCTTCTTTCATATCTGTTGTGTAACCTCTGATTGGTTGCTGTGGAAATCTGGCCACATATCAGTCTAACTTGTCTGTTTGGAAAAAATTCTTTGAAATTTAGAATTTATAAACTATCAAAAAAATCTTCAGCAGGGCAACAACTTAAATCTGCAAAGTTGAATATCAGCTGTCTGCTGTAAATCTGATCTGGGTTGAATGTCATATAACATGACCTGATACATATACATGTTTAATATCTAAAATCGGTTCTGTGTCTCTACCTCTCTCCATCCAGGTCTTAAAGAAGTTGTGTATCTTTCGGACAAATACCATGATACGCCCGAGATGGTTGCTTCCAGAAAGCTGCTCAGCATGGCTGGAGTACAGTACAGGTAGATCACAAACACTGCTTGTTTCCTGCTTTATGTATTTATCTGTGTGTGATGGAGGGAAATTGAGCTTACTCAAGTATGCCTGGAGATTTAGTAGGTTGAGCTTCTTGTTTAGAAAAGTCTAGAGACCAGTGTTAGTCGTATTTTAAAAAGAAAAGAGCTTTTTTAAAAAGTCTTTTTCGATGTTATCCAATGCTGATTTTTTTTCTCCTTTTTTCTGTCTGAAAAGTCACTGCATATAGTGACAAAGTTGCTAAGTTGGCAACAGTTTAGTGACTGTTAACATTGCATGTGCATAAGTGACCTGATGGGCAGGTCTGTCTGTCAGCAGATCAAAACGTAAAAGTGGCTGATTTTCAGACCTTTGGTTTTTCATGATCACCAACAATTAAGGAAATCGGGGCAGAAATGTAAAACATAGACAAAATAGTAAATAATAGTTTCTTACAACTTGGATGTAAACAAAAGTTAACTTTATCTGATCCTACAAGTTCAAAAAGTGGTAAAAATAAAATCTCCACCACTCCTGCCGATGTGTTCTTAATTGATGGGAGAGTTTAATAGTTTCTAAAATAATCACATCATTTTAATTATTTACAGATTTAAGCTCCAAACTAGTTTAAGTATATTCTAAAAGGACTACAAAAACACAAAAGTATTTTTAGTCTAGTTTCTAGTCCAACTAGCTTAGTTTTGTCTTATTTACTAACTTACAAGTAGCTTTTCAGTGAGATATAGGAGTAAGTAAATAACTTCTTAAAATTGATGAAAACATCTTAGTTCTTCTGGCAGATTAATTCACTCAAAATATTGGAAAAATGTGTTGTTGTAAGTCAGGAAAAATCAGGAAGTTATTTAAGTTTTTGTCCAATCTGGTTTCCAGATCTGTGCATGTATTTGATTTCAGAATTCAAATAAAAAATATTTTCTCATTGTTATATTAGCCTTTTATTAGATCAGAGAAGTTTCTCTCTCTCTCTAGAAGCTGCTCAGCTCTCGTTGACAGAGCGACGACTCGAATGAACCGATTCCATCATGAGACAGGGGCCATGGCAAGAAATCTGATTGGAAAGGATTGACCTTTACCCTCTCGACATGCCCTGCTAGTGTTGTGTGCATCATCAACTCGTCTGTGTGATTTGACCTTCAGTTTTTCCTCTGTGTTTTGACAGGCAGTTCAAGCCCAAAAGGTCTGAGATTGTTATTGATTTTAATTCCATTAACCACCGGGGAAACGCTGGACTCTGCCACCAGCGAGGGGAGCAGCTGAACCAAGCAGACGGAGAAAGAGCAGATTCTGCCGCTGTTTCCATGAACAAGTCCTGAACACGTTGGTGTTCAGTAGGGAAGTAGTTTAATCTTCACAGTTTGGAAAATAGCATTCAGCATTTTATTTAGCATGAGCATTGTGTTTGATGTTTTTTTGTTTTATTTAACCTTTAATGATTTTTTCCCCCCATTTCTTTAATGGATAAAAAAAATTTGTGTACGTTTTAAAGAGAGGTTTTATTTTTTGATCCACAACTTTACTGTAGCATTATTTTTTATTGGTTATAAATACTCTTAATGCTGGATATCATTGTTACTGTGCATCTCTCTGGATTGTTACAGATGTGGAAATTCGCCTGTGGTGTTTCCCACCATTTTATTAGTTTGCTTACATTTTAGACCCGATATGCTAAGGAAAGGCATGTTTAAAAACACACACACAAAACTATCTGAGCTAATGACTTTTTTTTTTTGTTACGCTGACAGTCATTGACAGCACACCATTGAATTTGTATTCTTATTAATGAGGGAAGGCAGATGTTTACACCATCCCTCCTTCTACTATATCAGCCATATGTGCCTCCCAGTGCAATAAAAGTGGGATGACAAAAGCTTAATGACTTAATGCTTTTTATTCTTTTAAAAACATGTTCACATGTATAAAAGTTTGTATTAGTTTGCATAATTCCGTACATGATTGAAAAAAAAAGCTGTTTTTTTTTAAAGACGATTTACAATTGGCACAACTCTCCACCTAGTTACATGTGGTTTTGACGGGATGTTGGAATGACTAACCCCTCTGCATACCTGCTGATATTTCATCATATTCATTTTTGATAAAATGAACTAGGGTTGGTGTATGGGGGAATTTTTCTGCCGTAATTGGAGAGCACACATTTTCAGTTTGAAAGCAGGACTCGCGATGTAGGGAGAAACAACATCCAATGGGTGGCACAGGTTACTGCAATCAATAATAGCCACACAGACACACCCATTAGAAGGAAACAAACTCATCCAGTATAACACTTTAATTCTATTGGCTGACAGGTTGCCAGGCAACAGGACTGTTTTGTTCCGAGAGAGCAGAAAATGAAAAGTGAGCAGAAGTGTGCAAGATTTGATACGAGCAGAGAAAAGTTTTGAGCGCGAGAAAAGTTTGAGAAAGCACAGTGAATATTTGAAAGCGAGCAGAAGTGCAAGCATTACAAGTTTTGAGAAGAGACATGAAGTCCTGCTTTCAAACTGAAAAGGTAAGCACAAGTATTTAAAGTTTTGAGAACAAAAGATAGGAAATCTTGCTTTCAGACTGAAAATGTGTGCTCTCAACTTAAGGCAGAAAAATTCTCCCATATTGGTGGAGTAAAACTAGTTGTACTGCTGTAGGTCGAGACTGTTGGAGAATAAGTCTTGATAGGAATAATTATTTTTTATGCTTTACTTTTTTTTTGTTTTTGATAAAATGGGAATCTTTGACCGTCATTTGGATTATTTATGTCACGGATGAGTGTGGACTAGCTGTGCGTATTAATTTGACACCTGGAGGGTGTGAAGTTGTTTGTATGGTGAGATGGATGGAAAGCTCGCAGCACTTGGCGCTCCCAGAGGCCGCAGCAGCTGCAGGCTAAGGAGGAACCCAACCCCAGGCCTCCCAGTCCAGGCCAATCTCTGATTCCAGTCGCCATGGCGGCACAAACGCAGCAGTTGTTGATTGGTTCTAATCCTGATTCTGGTTGAGGTTTTTCTGCTTCTGTTTTTTTTTTGTTCTTTTTAATGTCTTCTTTGACATTTTACATGTTCCAAATAAATGTCGTTTCATTGAATATCATTTCTGACAAATTATCTGAATAAATGCATAAACGGGGTTTGAATTTGAACTTTATTGTAACTTTTTGTTGATTTGTAGTAATTACAATAATCAAAACTGAATCAATTACTGCCAGTAAAAGGAAGACAGCAAAACGACAGGAGTTTTAAAGATTTTTATTCTTTACCGTAGAAACACTGTACATAAATTACTTTCTCTGAGACTAATATCGATGTACGGATAAATGGAATTTCTCAACTTTCAACATAAAGTTAAATCAACAAAACACGTCGACTTGTCTGAAAAGAAACCCTTTGCAGCATACAATGTTAACTCTGTTGCCTTTGAAATGTTTAAAGTTGCCTTCCAACCTTTGTACAGACATGTACACAGAAAAAATCTCTAAGAGACCAGAGACCTACAATCAATGAGAAAACAGCCACATCGATTTTTGATCTATTAGTTACTTACGTGTCATTCATGAAGATGCACTGTCCCTTTAAGAAAAACGAGCAAAAACAACGAGAGAAGCAACAGTCTGTCGCTAAACACAGCAACCCAGCTGCCCCCCGTCCCACCAAGCCATGACAACAAGTTTCTACTGCAAGCAGCACTACTACCTTTGACTGACAAAATCACAAGGTCTATGCATTATGAAGCAGAGTCACAATTTGGAGAAGAAATGGACTCTTTTGGGTCTTCCTGGTCCACACAGACGGTGTGAACTGTGATCACCTTACCTCTGCACACTGAGGTTTGCTTTCTAAGCCTTGGGTTAGCACAAGGGATGAGAAGTGCTTGTAGAAATGACCATAGATCATAGCCATCAGAAGGAGGAAAAAAAATACAATGCAACATTTGGTTTTTGATAAGTTCTTCTCATGATCTGTTGTGGTGGTGGGGGTGTGGGTATAGTAGTAATAGTGCGATACATGTAGGTAATAGGATGTAAACGCTTTTGTTGATTTTAATATCCCTTTTTTTCTCTGAAGCAAATGCAAGTTTATATAGAAAATCGAAACCAAAAATTACAAACAACAAAAAGTCTTTTTTTTTTTTTTTTAACTTGTACAAATTTCAGTCCTTTTTTGTGCCTGTCTCTCTTAGAGAGAGTCCACAACAGTTCCATTCAATGGCGTCAGCCATGGAATAATAAATCCTATAGACAAGGCTCAAACTGGAGTGATGGGGCCCATCTGGACCCTCAGACATATGGTAGCCGCAACATCTGTTAGGGATGCACAGTCCAGGGCTGTTTAACTGCTTCGGTCGGCTGCTCGCACACCAAGCTGCCTATCTGAACCAGTCTCTATGTTTCCCTCCGTTAACCAAAGTCTCTGTTTAACAGGTACACAGCTTGCAAATATGGCAGTCAGGTTAGCCTGGCCTGTCGGAGGGAAGTGGAAAGGCATGCGTGCAGCCTGTCTAAAAGCACGAGAGGGAACAGAAAACGTAGGGCGTTGAAGAACCTTTCCCAGGTGCATGAAGGCAGTCACAGCTGTAGCTTCAGGTCAAAGCGAAATCTAAGGGGGTCAGTGGGCAGTTGTTGCCGTCTTAGTTCAATCTGTGACATCCATTTAGTGTTAAAACAGAACTTTTTTTAGTGTTAGTCTTTGACAGTCAGAGGTGGAACCGTCTGGACGTGTTCACGCCGTGTTACCTCCTCCCTATCTCACTCTGCCGGAGGAACTGGATGTTGTTGGCGCTGTCGGCCAGTTCGGAGTACTGCTCAATGGACAGGACATAGTAGCCATCGTAGCCTTGAACTTTCCCACTGCTCAGCAGCTGCCTTTTCTCTCCCTCCGTCCACAGTCTCACGCCTTCCTCCCCGTCTCTCACCCGCTGCTGTTCACGTGCCCAGGCGCTCGACAGCGCCCTCTGCCGCGCCTGCTCCAAGATTCGCGTTTTCTCTTCGTCCAGCGTCGTCCCGTAGCGCACGTGGAGGACCAGGGCACCGTACTGCAGTTCTACGTCAGCGAAGCGCCGTGTTCTCCCGTTCATCACGGTTGTAGACTGGGACACTGTGACGTTCACGCCGTTTTCCATTGACTTCCTGCCTGAGGTGAGGCGCAGGGCGCTCAGGTCGTTCTCAGGAAGGCTGGTCTTGATGAAGTAGTGAGTGTCTCGTCCCTCAACAGTGAAATGTAAGTTCTCCAGGTAGAAGGCGTTGTTCAGGACCCCAGCCACTTTGATGCAATCCTCGCTGGCGATGTTTAGAGCATTTGTCACAACTCGTCCTTGCACCACAGCGAACATGACGCCCTTTCCAATCAGCGACTTGACGGTCGCGAACCACAGCCAAGGCTTGGTGTGGTCGGAGTGCCGTCGGCTGGGCTGGATTTCTGGCATGCGCTCGAAGGACAGGAAGGCGGACGACTGGCGAGTTACTTCCTGTTGCACACCTGAGATAGACTGCAGAGAGAAGCAACGAGGAGACATCACAACATGTCCAGCGCCTTAAAACACAAACAGCCACCAATGTGCCTTGCAGAAACATTTATACTCATGTACATTCCTTCACCTTCTGTCATATTGCAACTACCAACTTCCATGTATTTTGTTGGGATTTTATATAACAGACCAGGGGTGTGCAAAATGTTTGACACATTGGCCAAAACCATCAAGTTAAAAGTACTTGCATGTTAAGAAAAAAAGAAAAAAAACTAAAATCAAGCAAATACTGTAATCCTTTCCTTTTTGTAGGAAAGGGAAGTTAATCATTGTAAATCCAAAACTTCAAGATGATTTTTCTGTACTTAAAGAAAGGCATTTAATTAAAAAATGTTTTGGCTTTATTGAGCAAATTTACTCGTAGGATTATAACGGGATTTGGGTCACTTTCTTTTCTTGGTATATGCAGCCAGGTTTGATAAATTAAGTAAAAGCTGATTTGGATGCAAAGTTGGCTTCTCAGTAAAAGTCTCTGGGTAGACGTGGTTCTACTCATAAAACCATAAAAGATTGTAAAAACAAATACTTTGTGTTGCACTAAACATTTTCCATTTTATCAAATTTATGTCAGTAGTATTTTACTGTAACTACAAAAAAATGTCTTCATAATAAAAATACAAATCAGTGCAAGGGCCACAAATGGTCCCTGTTAAAAACCTTTTACTTGGCCAGCCTTTATGGGCAGTCACCCAGGGCTCCAAGTTTTGGGGGCGAGTACAAAGTTTTCTGTTGTGTACTATGCATGTTTTATAAACAGTGTCATATTAAACATCTCATATTAACGATAAGAGCTCCTTTTGGATGTGTTGTTTTCTTAAAATATTGAATTTTTATTTATTAAACAATCAAATATTTGAAAATGATCATCTTTTTAGGACCAACATGGAAACCATCTGCAAACCAACCTTCCTTCAATTTTGACCCTGCAAATGTGCAGCCCTACCCATTGTTCTGTAATTTTAATGAGTAAAATATTTTCTTATCTGGCATCGGGCACCAGAACTGACTCCATCCAGCCCAGGGGCCTTTATTCTTCTACATTCAGTCGTGACTGTTTATATAAAAGCCTGTTTTATTATTCGTTAAGCTGATTTTTAGTTGTATTTCTTAAAATGAAAATGTTTATGTTTTATTTTTGTCTGCTGGGGGTTGTAACTGTCCCCACCTCCCATAATGCAGCTCCTCCACAGGAGTGCGTTAAACTGTACAATGCTAATACATAGTAGACGTGGTCTGCTCTGTAAACTATCTTTTCTGCACGTGTGTATCTGTATTAGTTGGCTCAGCTGGTCAACACGCCCGCAGCTTCGGAAGGTCTTTGGAAAAAAATAATTCCTCACTTCAGATAACACTTTAAATTGCTCTGAGCCTTTCTGACTCCCTTCCTCACCTTCTCTGATCCTCTACGTACACTTCTCTCCTACCCTTCTTATTATTTGCGACTGTCTTGATTCAAACTCTCTTTCTGGGCTGAAGCTGAACAAACTGTTTGAGTAGAAGTGTGACTGCTTGATAGTCTGTCCAATATAATTACCCCAGTATCAGAGAGGGGGTAGGAGAAGAGAAAGGAGCAGAAAATAAGGTCGAGATGGGAGTGACTGGCTTCACTTGATCACGCTTTCCTATCTCTGCCAGTATTTTCCTCTGTCATTGTTCAGAGCTTTGTCTTTATTATCAGTGCCGTCATGGGTCTGTCTAACAGGTGCTGACAGAATAGCTACGTTTTAATCTACAAAGAGAGCATTTAGTATTTAAGTTGTGAATTTTACAGCTGACAGAAATATTACAACAAAATAACATCAATTGGTAATTTTAAGACATAAAAATAAAGTAGTACATTCAACTAACTATGTCCAACTGTCCATATAGACTAAAGATGTAATGTTACAGTAGTTTGGTGTCAAGACATCACAGTTGAAGTAATTATTTCTCTGTTATTTCTTTGTGACTCTGAACTAATGCGATGTAAAAAATTATTGAATGATAAAGCAATTTCATAATTCCTTCCAAATTTAAAGTTACTGTATAATTTAATCAGTAAACAAACAAATCCGTTAGGGGGAAAAACATCAAGGGATCAGCAATAACCTGGTTTACATCATATTTGTATGGTAGATTCCAGTTTGTTTGTGTTAATGATGCATGTAATTCAGTCACAAGGGAAACTTTTGGAGTACAGGGTTCAGTGCTTTGATCTCTTTCATTCTGAGCATATGCATCCTCCACAATGCTGTAAAGTTAGAGTTTAAGTTAATAATAAACTGAACTTGACTACATTGTTGAATAACTACAGTAGAGTCAAATTGTAGTATATAATAAAGTATATAATCATCTCTCAATCTGTTTGAATAATCGGGCTGAATTTATTATATTTTACTGCATCTGTTGGTCTTGTAAAGTGCCATGAGGCAAAAGTTGCTCATATATATAAACATAAACTACATAAGTTGCATAAGTGTGTGCACCTTTAAACATATACATTGATTTATTTACAGCATTCAGTCTTCTTGCGTACACACCTGACATCAGCAATGAATTTAATTAACTATAAATAAAACTCAGATTTCTGAAATGTCATCCTTTATCTTAAGCCACAGTTTGCTGAGAGGTGATAAAAGATCTCACTGAGCAAATGAATCACTCTGGAAAAACGTTCCACATTACTATATATACTATGGTATTGTGGATTCAGTCATCAGTGGCAGATTATCTAAAACATTGTAGTTAAAATGAATAAGAATACACACAGGCAAGTCATCCCAAAGCTGACTCTTTTTCATCTCCAGGGACGGCTCTGTCAGGTCGAATTTAGGAATAGGGAATCCTGGGATAGCGTTATGAAGGTGAAAGCCAAAGGTGACCAACCAGATGTTGACATCTGCAGAAAAAACAGGCAGTGAAATAAAAAAAACAAAAAACAAAGAGGGAATTAAAGAACCCAGTAAACATCAGATGCTGTGATACAGTTGTACTTGGAACTGGGAACTATAGTAAAGTGCGGTGGAAATGTGTTAATTTTACAAGACACACATGTAAGAGTGCGTCTAAAATCAATATTACATGTAGCACCTGCAACTCTAAACTGAATAAATGGAAATTGATGTTTGCTTATGGAAAATAAAAATTAAAATGATGTTTGCATGAGGAATTGAAAGCTATGTTTATGGGCTTTGCCATGTTGAAATGCAGACTTCTTAACCAGAATGTTTGGCATCAAATCCAGCACCGAGTTCCCATTTCCCAGGTAACTGGAATGCAGCAATTACTGTGACTTCTGTTCTGGTTTCAAATAAAAGTAAAAAATCCTGTTTTGCTGGTGTAACAGAACACTGGCAGATTATTTAACTTACAGCAGGACATTTTTCCCATGTTATGAGTGAAGTAATCTCCTATTGGAACTAGTACTTTTTCATCAATATTATGGAGTTATTGACTTAAAACAAGCAGCTATACCTTGCAGAAAAATTACGTATAAGTTAGGTTTGTCTTATTTCAAGTGTACAAAAATATTTGCACCAGAATATGGACCAAATATACTTGGTAAGGTTTTGTGTCTTCGCAGTGAATGGGGCAAGATTTTTCTGACTGAACTTATTACCTGTAACATACTCTTTGACCTGATGAATCTTGCTTACGGGGTTGTTCCCTCTGAACATATACAAGTTAAAAGGCTGAGGGTCTTTCCCAACACGCGTCCACGTGCTGATGTCTGGAGTTGTCCATCTTCAGGAGAAGAAGAAGAAACAAACCGAAGCACCTGATCAGGTGTGACGCTGACAAAGCACACAGCGAGTGCTTGCATGCAATCGTATGCCATGCTTGGACTAGAAATGAGCGAATAAGAGACAGACGGTCTACCTCCCAGCGGGAATGTCATAATCTCTGTCTCCAAAATGCAGCAGTCGTGTCAGAGGATCGTACAGGCCGCCGTGGAACCCGATCACAAGGACGAAGTCAGGGTTGGAGTCAAAGTAAACCTCCCCGTATGCTGTGTATTGTACCTGCAAACGCACACATTTATTAACTCATAATCTGCTCGTAGCACACAAAATCATTTCACAAACAGATAACATGCTCAGCTGCTTTCTTCCTGCGGTTGATGAGAAAACAGTCGTACCTGTTTAAGGAGCAGTCCATTGTTGCTGAAGACCGCCAGCGGAGTCCCGGTGTTGTCACACGCAATATAAAACTCCTCTCCACTGCTGATTTCCATGGCAAACACATGACCCTGCGCAACCACACACAACACACTTACATTCATTAAAACTAAGAGATGATTTATACCAGTAATTTCTATCATTACAGCAGAACAACTCTTTGTAATATACAACAGGGGTTTAAAAAAATGATACAAACATCATCATTATATGTTTATTTCTTTGTTGTTCTGCTAAAGCCTCCCAGACTCACCTGTTCATTCACTTGTGAGCGCTGTGGGAGAAGCTCGACGCGCATGCACGTACACCCCCCCCCCCCCCCCCCCCCACACACACACACAAGCCTAACGTCGTGGGAGATCCTTAGTTCCCAGACAGAAGTAATATTTCTAAATTCACTCTAAATGAGGAAAGCTTTATTTGTTTGAAGTGGAAGGCAGAGCGAGAGGAATGCTGGATCTTTGGGATTAGAAGCTGACAGATGGAGTACGAACACGACAGCAGGTGTCAGCGGACTGAACTTTAAAGAGAAAGCTTTAAATGAGGAAAAATGAGAGAGATAATGTAAAGTGAGAGCAGGTCTATTGAATGTCTTCCTCATCGGCATGTTGTTCACAATCTTTTCCTCCAGGAGGCGCTACAGGTCTGTGACAAAGACTACAAAGCAGCTCATGTTCTATTCCTCAGATCTCATGTATATCCACAAATAAACATAATAATGAGAAAAGAAAAACTAGAAAGAATGCAAATTTTTGTCATGTAATTTGGAGGACATGCAGTGGTGTGGATAGACATTTTGGGATCCAGGTGTCTGAATGGGAAAAAAGGACCCTTTGTGCAACACTTGGAACCACCGTCTGCCTTAGTGGTGTGAGTTTTGTTACTGGCACATATAATTCAAATAATTAGTCTTATGTTGTCTGGTGCTGATGTTCAATAATGGTCAATACGCTACAGGTTGGTTTCTCTAACAATTAAATAGGCAACAAGAGAATAAAGATAAATCAGATGAAATATGTAAATTCCTAAATTAATAAAATTCAGAAAAGAAAATCAATAGTTCAAAGAACTTGTCAAGCAAAATTACAAAAAAGTCCAAAGTCCAAAGCAAAAAAGAAATACTACTTTTGGCCACACACTATATGTTGTAAAAAAAAGAAAGAAAGGAAAAGTGCATATGATTCACAGTTGGAATTTTTTTTTACCCTTTTCTGTAAAAAAGCTGATGTGTTAAAGGGGAGATGAAAACATATTTTCTCAGTAAGTTCAGACGTAGTGAACATTTATGCCTGATTAATATAGCCAAGTTTAACGTCAACATCTGACGTAATTACACTTTGGTTTGGAGCGATTCAACCAGGCTACGCAGACAACCAGGAAACACACCTAGTAATTCACATCTTCTTTTTTGCAAAATTTTCAAAGTTTGCTCATGATTGGAATGATAATAGGATGGAAACGTGGCTAATGGCTGTCAGAATTAGTGTACAACGGCAGCTACCTGCAGGTCGTAGTAGAAAGAGGTGATCTCAGAGCTGGAGTGGTTGTAGACGTGGGTGATCCTGGTGGGGTAGTTCAGGTCAGCATAGAAGAACTGCAGGTGCTGGCCCAGACTGTTCCGGGATGCCACACGCCGACCCAAGCCGTCATAACGGTACTGGATGGTCCAGCTTGCAGCTTTACTGTAAACACGAACTAAAAGACCTGAAATCAAACAAAAGAACAAGTTATGACATCGCTATTGCAAAAAGCTTGCTCTGCAATATAAACCTAGATTTGTTCTAGAGCAGATAGTTTTACAAGGATGTAAATCTGTTCTCTGCTCCGTCATGTTCAGTGTGTTTGGATGATAGTTCCCACCTTTGGAGTTGTACTCAAATATCTCCGTTCCTCTCTGTCTCAGGAATCCATCTTCGTCCATTTTGTACTGAACATCTCCCAGACGAGTGATTCTGTCCCTCAGATCGTAGCGTAGCGGCGTCAGACGGCCGCTGTTCCCCGGGTTCAGTAAGTGTAGGTTTCCATTCAGGTCATAGTTAAACCTGCAAAGCCGGCATTAAACCGTCAACCTGTCACAGCAACCCAGTAGTTTTTCTTCAAACAGTAGTTCCATAAAATAAATCCCACCTCCATATTAACTTCTCATTGAGAGAGACTGTCTGCAGCTGTCCATCAACGTCATACTCATAACCATATTTGGTTGTGTTGGCAAAGGGTCCGATCTTGATCTCGCGCTTGGTGACCCTGCCCATGTTGTCGTACTGAATGGTGATCCAGTACATGAGTGACCTGAAAATTTCATATTGGATCTCCTTGATCCGGCCGTGTTGGTCAAAGTGCTTGGTGTAGGTCATCACTGCTGTGGAGATGATCTGAAACAGGAAGTAAACATTGATTTCCATCAGTGACACATACAGTTTACAGCTAGTTTTAGTTTGAAAACAGCCTGTGGGTGCTGATTTTAGGAGTAGTGTGAAATAACAGACACGTCCAAAAATGTTCTGCTGTGTTTCATCTGATTCATGTCAAGAGGAATTCTTGCAACTGAGAAACAGTTGCAAGAACTGAGAAACAGTTTTTCTCAGTTGCTCTGGTGCATTTCTCTCCAAACTACTTGTTCAATCTTCACCTCAATGCGTCACTTGTGCGCATAAAAAAAGCAGTTTCTGATTCCACTGAGCAAGTTGCAAAGGCTTTTAGTCCATAATGTGATTATGTACAATTATCTGCGTTTTCCTACATTTTGAATTGATTATATCATGTTGATCAAAATGTATCATGCAAGGCAAACTAAACAATTAAGCATAAGTTTGTTGAATAAGTCTTAACATGCAAAGTGCTTGAACAAGTTATTATAACATGTCAAGATATTTTTAGTCATTTCCATTAGACATTGTTCTAAACTTATGATTCGGCCTTTACAATTTTCAGTCTAACTTTTAAAAATGGCGGGGCAGCTGCTCCATTGTTCAGTCATCTGTACCCATGGCCATGGAAGTGACTAAAATGAACCAATTCAATGTTTAGATTTGTAGGGTTGACCCAATAAGATTAAGAATAGTATGTATTTACACAAAACTACTTATCAATATGAAATACTATGAAGCCTCATAGCCAACTCTTATTTATAATATTCTTTCTGCTTTCTATCTTCTAATTGCTCTACATATTTTGGTTCATCACTGCAAGCACAACATGAAGACCTACTTTTCCTCACGACTGGTTAAATCTATTGAAATGACTCGTCTCTTACCTGATTAATATCATAGTAGATAACTCCAAACTTCCCAAACTGCTCCACTTTCCCAGAGATATCGTCAAACTGATATAGATCAATAGGCAGCGGCGTCTCATTGATCACAGCCTGCATGCTGGTGACCCTGAAGCTGTTGTCGTAGGTATAGTCGAAGCGCGCATTCACCATGCCGTCCTCGCTGAAGCGGAAAATTTGCCGGTCGACCAGCGGGCCGATTTGCCGGTAGCGGATGGAGCAGATGAAGCCTTCGCTTTGGAGGTTGACGGTTTTGAGCACGCCAGCGGTCTCGTCGTATGTGAAGCTGACCCGCGTTGAGTCATAAAGGATCTCTGCCAGTTTATTCTGAGGAGACAAATATAACCATAAGTATTGCCAGTAAGGGATCGTCACGTATCATAAGCAAGTGTTTATCAATGAAGTCCTTGGTGATTGTTTTTACATCAACACAAATGATGCCTAACAGAAATCTTCCTGTCATGAGACATTCAGCAGTGTTGGTTAGGTGAACTTTAAAACTACACATGAAGTGGTCATAATATATTTTATGACATGAACTTAAGATAATTAACAATAATAATGAAGCCATATACTTGTCTGCGATATTTGTACAGAATCCGTCGGCCAGTTCCTAGATGAGCCACTCTGAGGAGCTGAACATAGAAAGATATGGACAGGGAAAATCAGTGTTTCAGCAGTTTTGCAGTTCTCTGGGAGTTTGTTCCAGGTTAATTGTGAATGATCTGTTGGGCCAATCAGAAAGAGCCATACGCCTGTAGCCTCAACATGTTTAAACTTCTACGCATTCTGTAATGCTACATATACAAACCTTCATTTATTTTATTAAGCTTTTATGTGATTGACCAACACAAACAAATAGTTTGCAATATTTAATACAAAGAAAATTGTGAAAACTAGGACTTAGTAGGATGAATACAAATGGAAAACATATTTTATAGATTTCCATTCCTTAAAAATTTCAGTTTGATTAAAAGCCACACACCTGCCCCTCCTCAGAGTAGTCCACAGTAACAGAGGCGTTGCTCTCCGGGGGGGTGTACAGGTTCCTGTAGTATCCCACAGATCTTATGGTCTGCATGGTGTGCCGAGCCACGCTGGGCATGGTGACTGCTGATAGACGGTTCCCTGAGTCGTAGTCGAAGATGTACTGATGCTGGCTGTGCAGCAGTAACACCATAGACTGTCAAAGAGAGGAGACGACAGCAGAATGTTACAAACAGGACACAAAGCTTAGGGAGAGTGTGACACCTTTCTTTTTCTTCGGTCAGAGGAAGACAGCTACAGATTCAATTACTTTAATCAAGCCAATAAAAGAAGAATGTGAACAAAGGAATAAAGAAACTGACTGACAATTATTCAGAAGATATTCAGTTTATATTAAACACTTTCAGATGTTTTCTTATCCAGATTCACATTAATACAAGAGACATTTCCCCATAGAGGACGTATTTCATGGTCTGCTGCATCTTTTGCCTTTCTGTGATTCTAATTTTTAGCCCTCTGTTGTTCTTCTCCCCTGGCCTCCACCTCTCTCTAACATCCTAACTAAGCTCCTGGCATCCCTGGAGTCTTGTCTCACCGTTGTACCTCTGTCAGTCTGTCTGTCTTTCCATTGCTATCAATCATTCGCCTTCTGTATCCCCACACAAACAAGGCCAGGTGCCGTTCAGAGTGTCAGGCCCGTCCTAGGCTAACACAGCAGACGTGTTGGATTCATTCCCCTCCTCCCTGTCCTCTTTCTCCTCACACTGTTTGTTTTTTTGCTCCCTCCTAAGCTCCCTTAGAGATGTTTTTCAAAGCCACTCACTTTTTAATGGTCTCTTCTTCTTCTTTTACTCTCTTCTCTCTGTCAGCCTTGCTTTCCTGACATCAATAGTTTCTTTTATTTGAGGACAAGATAGTTTCTTGGTTCTTAGTTTCCTTTACTTTACTTGCCGCCTTTCTACAATCATTCATTTCATGCTTTTTGCAGTCTTTTGTAAGTGCACAGATTCCTTGGAAAATACTACCAGACTCAGAATTATAGAGCACCTTCCTACATGATAGTTGCTACTCTATCCTGCGTTTCCATCATCATGCTGTTCTTTTTCTGAATGATTGCATTAAAATGAATTTGAAAAGTTCTGTGGAATAATTTTAAGACATAATACTTAAATCAGTCTTAAAAAAGACGAACTTGGTGCAGAAATTTTATTCAAATTTTCTCCACTTACTCAGTTTCTTTTTAAGAAGATATGGATTTCCGTTAAAGTTTCTTTTGCCACCATTGCCGCTGCAGATTACAACATATTCAGTTCAAACTATTTCACACATATACTGCCTCTCTCTGATGAAAATACATTGATCAGGAACAACTGTGAAACCACTTAAGCTCAAGCCTGGCATGAACTAAAAGCAGCTTGAACACAAGTTTCTCCAACTCCAAAGTGAAGTATGTTTTACCGCACATTTACTGCAGATAGAAACTTTCTTCTTGGTTGGTAAAAACTTTGTAGCTGCCCACCGGAACAAGCTAGTTACCTTTTGGAGAAAAGTTTTATGCTGAAATGAGACAAACATTGATTCATATGGAATAAAATTACATAAAGAACGCTTGGAGAAGACAAGGCAAGGCTTTCAAAACCTCAGAAAATTGTACCATCTGTTAAATCAAGCGATGACAGAATCATGCTGGTTCACTGACACTAGCTGTGTTTCCACTGATCAAAAAATTGTGCAAATTTGAATTCCAAAAATAAATTTGCTGAATGGGAACACAGCAATTTCGAAAAACATTCATCCATATCACACCTTGTATTTCTTAAAACTGCAATGGAAAAACCTTTTTGCATCACATTAGTCACAGCAGAATCAAGTCCAGAAAACCAGGCAGTTTACAGAAACGCCAACAATACTCCTTCTAAATAAAAGAAACCATGATATTGTAAAAAAAAAAAAAAGAAAAAAAAAGGAGGATACCATGATACTTGACGCAGTACAGATATGTTTTGTGTTGGAAATGTTTGAACACCTGACCCAGTAAGAAAGAAAGTTGAATGTATGCCTGTCTGTAAAAGATTTGTATTGTTTCCTACCTTATCCAGATACGTGTAGCTCCATATCTTTCCATCAGCAAAGACTCGAGAAATGATTCTTCCTTGATTGTCATACTCCCACTTCTCTGTGGTTGGACCCCTCTGGAGGCCGGTCACCTGTCCCGTGCTGAACACACACAAACAAACGCCGTCAGGCTCACATTTCACAGAGTTACAGCTAGAAAGTTAAATAGGAGTGTTGCAGTTAAATCTGGTGGATAATTTAACCTGCAGATCAGATGAGAACAGTAACCCCTTTCCTAGCACAGATGTGTTTACCTGGAGTATGTCAAGTTAACTGAGAGCAGTTTGCTGCTGGGGACCCACAATGATGGGTGGCCCTGCGTGTCATAGATGATCTTTAACAGGAACTTTCTGTGGTCATCATAAACCTTCTCCGTTCGCAGTGTGCGATCATAATCCACAGACAGCAGGTTCCTTCCGTTTACCTGGATGTCAGAGGAGACAAATAAGCAATAAGGGACTGAT
Organism: Xiphophorus couchianus; assembly: GCF_001444195.1. Lineage (NCBI taxonomy): Eukaryota > Metazoa > Chordata > Actinopteri > Cyprinodontiformes > Poeciliidae > Xiphophorus > Xiphophorus couchianus. The sequence continues at coordinate 6,952,880 of NC_040232.1, read as the reverse complement.
CTTTTATAAAAATGTTTTGCACTGTGACACAGAAAACAGTCAGAGCTGTGTTTTGTGATCGTCTATCAACAGTGAAACTGCTCTAATACCCAGATTTATCTTCTATTGCTGGTTCCTTATTCTTCCTGTATCATTCAGCTACACATATTTTATCCAGTGTCTGCAAGTTTCTCTCTCTGTTCGTTACTATCACATACAAACATGCACACACTCAATGCAAAGCGAAAGTTCACCTTTTATTTGAATGCAGAGGTTTATTTATCAAGATAAATAAAAAAACCTTCTACACTGCCGGTGTTTATTACACAAAAACAGCTAAAAAGCAGTGTGTGAAACACTGAGCATACCCCACAAGCTAACAGCTCATTGTAAACCACTGAGGTTGCCAGGTGAGGGGCAGCGCCTGCTGATTTGTGACATTATATTCGAAAGGTTTTTGAAACACCTAATTTTCCAGACACCAAAAAAAACATTACCTTATTGCCAATAACTGACTGGGTGGAATTTTATGCACTTGGACTGTTTCTAGAAGCAGTAGAGATCCAAATGGGAGTAGAAAAACATGCAAAATGTGAAGTTTGTATGATATGTCCCCTTTAATCTATAATACATCTAACATAAGTGTGAGAGAAAGAAGAAAAAAATAGCTAATGAATTTAACTTGTAATGTCCTAAAATTTGACTGTTCATCTAAATGTCGGTACCACAACCTATGAAATAAAACAAATCTCTGATTTGACAGCCATAAAACCTAGTAACATCCCTGTACCAACAAGCCAGGCTTAATCACCATCTAAATGATGTGCTGTTAAAATCCAATTTATGAAGACAGATAGCCCAGATCTGCAGCTAAGCTCACCTTATAGATCCTTGAAGCAATGACAAACATTACAAACCGGCCAATCAATCGCTTACAGACCTCTTTCATTAAACAGAGAGTCTGGCTGGAAGATGTCCAAGGGTCCAATTTCTCACCTTTTCATTCAAGCTACTCATTCATTTGTGAATTAGGACCAGTTAAAATCAGTGAGGTGAATTAAAGGGGGATGAGGAAGATATTGGAACACTGGCCAGGAGCCACTTGAATGAAACCCAGCGTAGCTGAATAAAAGCCACAGACTCAGCTGTAGACCAATAAATTTACAATGGGTTGGGGTCAGGTCTAGCCTGGCCATTGCCTTCCTATGCAATTTCACTCAATTCCCATTTCCCTTCACTGTTCTCTGTGGGATTTCTCCGATTGAGTGCAATTTCCCCGGCCAAACAAACGATGACATTGATTTTTTTTTGTCCGGATATTGTAGTCTGCATATAGCTGTAGCTTAGCGTGTGAACAAAACCATTGAGTCTGTGTTGACTACTTGTAACCTGGGTATAAATTTTAACTTCCATTCCCCCATTATCCGGTTTCTCCACTCCCTGACCCCTTTATCTCAAATCTCGCGATATCTTTAATGTAATGTCAGCGATTCTCGCGAGATTTCCACGAGAATCGCACACCCTTCAGTTCATCTTGGAGGTAGATGAACTGAAGGGTGTGGGTCCATTTATGTTGGAACTGTGGGATTGAACCGGCTGGAGGAACATGTGACACTGTTGGGAATCAGTGTCACATGTACCATCGCAGCCTATCTGCTAGGTATAATGGCAGGAGCCGGGAGGTATGAAACACTAGGACGCGTTGGGTCATTCATCATTCACCTTAAATCTGTATGATGCTTACACATAATGTGTTGAACTGTAGGAGCCAACTACTGAGAGCCATAAAGGAGGTGAAAAAAATCTGTTTGTGTGAGATAAAACTGCGGAATTGGTGAGTGTTTGTGTGTGATTTAGCATTAGCTCATTGTCACTGTTTGTAGGTGTAGCTGCTAAATGACTGACTGTTAACCCATTTGATGGACAATAAGGTGCCTTAAATATTTATCGAGCACTTGTTTGGATTTGTTTTTTTTTCACATTTCATGTTAACTAATTTATATGGTGCATATTTATTGGATTTTTCATGGATGTAATTTATATAGAATTTTATAATTATTGAAAATGCATATTAACTGAAATTGACTTAGAATTATTTATAGTGCAAAGAGTGCCATTTAATGAATTTGTGTGCACATTAGAATGTTTTGATTATATATATATATATACTGAGAAAATGGTCCTGTTTATTATTCAGGCCAGGTTCGATGGCGAGCTAGAGCCCAAGAAAAGATTTGCACTTTTGGTGCTGGAAGACTTCTGCTTCTCCTGCCAGGCTGGTAGGAGGCCCTGATGACCTGCACTGCACCAAGCACTTTAATTGTAATCTGCTTGGGACCTCTAATCAACCCCAGCTTGGAGGTAGATGAACTGAAGGGTGTGGGTCCATTTATGTTGGAACTGTGGGATTGATAAATTTTGGTTTTTGTTTTCTTTTTTGCGCATTTTTATATGGCCATTTGGATGTTTCCACTGTTGTAAATATGTATATAATTTTTTCACACTATAAATACAAGGCACTCGCAACTGCAAACTTCTAGTCTGTCTGCTCCTTCATGAGTCACACTTACCTTCTGTGAAAACTAGCCCATTGATCTTATTGGTCACAATTCATTTACATTTATTGAAAATATAGTAAATTATCTTTACAAATATGCTACATACTCTTCCAAATATTGAGCAATTAAAATCGGAGTAAGAGGAATGTTTAAAACATTTCATTGCCGGCAAACTAGTATCCACATTTTATCCATCCAGCTGTTGATTTGAGGTCAATCTGAAGAATCTGGAGGTATTCTGCACTCTTATGTGCAATGCACCAGTTACAATGGCAGTGAAACTGAACCATCAGCATGCTGGAACTACCACAATGCTCCAAACATTTGTCTAGTTGCTAAACATGTAAATATCGGTCTCTTCCGACCATAAAGCTTTTTTTCCAGAGATAAACAATGTTTGCTGCTGTAAATTTCATTTGAGCTAAAAACAGGCACATTGGTACCTTCTCCGTCCACGTTGACCTAAGACCAGCTTCACTGTGGTGAGCCTCATGTTCCAGCACTTTCCAGTGTATTAACAAAATTCTGGTAAAATTGTGCCCCTAATGTTGTATAGGCTTCTGTCCACGTGTTTTTTGGCTGAGGCTTTGCTTTTTTATCACCTGTGGTTTTGGATGCTGTGCAGCTGGAATGTGTTTGCTCTTACTTTTTTTTACTTTCGGGAGAGTTGCTATGATGCGCAACTGTGGAACATTTACAGCAGGTAGAAGCTGACAAGCATCTTGAAAGTTCAAAAAATACCTGAACTATGACCCCTACTCCCAGATGAATTAAAAAGGGAGGCTTCATGGATGCAGAGAAGAGAAAAAGGATGTTCAAACCGTCTCTTCCATCGATCGTAATTAGCCAGGATCATACCCTTGACTCCAACTGTCCAGCTTTCTAGCCAAAAGGCCAGACAGAGATTTAAAGAGAAGCGGCAAAAGCAAATGCGGTGGATTAGCGGAGGTTGTCATCCAGAAAATGCTTCTGTGAAATATTGTCTCTGTTGTCTGGATAATGAGCTGCTAGCATGACTATCATACATCAGCAGTCTCCAGTCAGAAGCTTCTTCAGATTCTTTGCGACACTAGCTGCTATTGCATCACCACTCACAACCTCTCTTTAAAGTGGTGGTGGATGGTGTTGTCATTGTTGGATTATGACAACATTTATTTCCCTTTGGGATAAAAAGGAAAAAGTATTTTGGAGCTCAATTCCTAGTTGCAACAAAACAATTTAACATAGATTCTCACATTTGCTGTTTTTATGACAATTCGACAACACCTTGCAGACATCTTTTTTTCTTTTTATCAAATCACTAAATAAACCTCTAGCTTAGCTTCACTGGTATCCTGGAAAAACCCTTCCTCACCTATCCATCCATCCATCCATCCATTTTCTGTTCACCCTTGTCCCTAATGGGGTCGGGAGGTGCTGGTGCCCATCTCCAGCTACGTTCCGGGCGAGAGGCGGGGTACACCCTGGACAGGTCGCCAGTCTGTCGCAGGGCAACACAGAGACATACAGGACAAACAACCATTCACACACACACTCACACCTAGGGAGAATTTAGAGAAACCAATTGACCTGACAGTCACGTTTTTGGACTGTGGGAGGAAGCCGGAGTACCCGGAGAGAACCCACGCATGCACAGGGAGAACATGCAAACTCCATGCAGAAAGACCCCGGCCGGGAATCGAACCCAGGACCTTCTTGCTGCAAGGCAACAGTGCTACCAACTGCGCCACTGTGCAGCCCCTTCCTCACCTAGACAGAGTTTATTTGTCTAGGATTTCTAAAACTATTTTTAAATAAACTTGCAAGAAGTTGCTTCTTTAACACCAGAAAATAGAGGCCACACAGATGCCAAACACATCCAAATACTTCCCAGAGCAAAAACGAAGCAGGCGATTGTCTCATTACCGGGGTCATGGATGTATTCCCATCTGTACGCTCTTCCCACAGATGATGACACAAATAAGATAAATAATAAAAAAGCTATGCTCTGTTGTCCAAAAGCAAGAATTTAGATTTTTCTTCTCACAGACAGCTGGGGTCGTGCTGCGAGCAGAGCGTTTGTACGCTCTCCCTCCAACAGTGTAAAAATTTGAAAGTGTGAACTGGTAAATTGCCTGTGGGCATCAATATGACCCTGTCAACCCATCCTGCAATCCGATGTGCTGCAGCTCTCAGCAGCCACTTGTAGAGCCTGCAGGTATACAGGATGCATAATACATGGATGGCATAACCTTTTTTCCCTTATTCTTACAAGAATATGATGATAATATGTCTGTGGAAGTATAAATTAAGAGAAATGTGATAATATGAATTATGACACACGAATTCGACATGCTGGGGGAATCTTTTTCTTAGTACTTTTTTTCTTGCTCACTTTGTTACCAATATTATCTGCAGTGTTACTTCATAATTAATTTTTAGGAGCTGCCATGATGTTTTTACGTACATGAGCAGGTGAGAGTGCCTCAAAGCCAATCTGCCCTCCCTGCTTTCTTCTCCTACCCGTGTCCTATCATTTTTTAAGTCATTTCTTTTACTATGGGGATAAAGTATCATAAAAATGCTCAAAGCTCCTGACTATTTCAATTTAATTTTATAACAGCAACATGATATTGTCCAGTTTCTGCAGCCAAAGCCCTCAGCATGACCATAACCTGAACACGTTCTCCTTCCTCTCCTCTGACCAGGCTGATTCAGAGCACAGACATCAGTGAGTCAGAAACGGCAGTAGGGCTGGACAATAAATCAATAACAATATAAATCACAAAAGACACACGATCAGTATCAATAGGTAATATGTCTGATAAAAATGTAAAACATTTCACTGAACTCGGGTCCAGAACAAGACAGATTTCTGGGAGATGTAGGCAGAGGACAGGCTTTAGACACTCAAAGTCTCACTAGGCTTGTCTCAGTGATCAACAAATTAATTAATCACACAATAAATTAAAAAGATCTCAATAATTTACATTTGCATGATTAATTGCTTTTTCTCTTTCTACTAAAAACTGGATGACAAAACTCTTCTGTCTGGTGTTTTGGTCTCAACAAGCTCTTTTTTTGAAGAACAATTTTATTTACAGATACTTTATAATTAATTTTATTTGTTTTTCTGCTGTTTTGTTTATTTATTTTGGATATTTAAAATGTCTTCCACTTCCAGTGTTAAATATTCTTTAGAATTTAAAGTTTATTGCTTATATCATTACCATTACATTACTTGAAAATGTTTTCAAATGAGCAATATTGCAGTTTATTGCAATAACTTCTGGGGAAATTTATCGTCCAGCAAAATTTCATCAACTAACTCACTCACTCATTGGTTACATAAAAACAACCTGTTGAGAAAATTGTGCAGCAGCAGTTTCATGTTTTGTCTCATTATTGTGTAAAAATATAAAACAATGGCATGGAGTGAAAACTGTAAAAAGGAAAGGTCACACCACCAGTTCAACAGTATTTTTGAGATATTTAAAACAAAAAATGAATCCATAACTATCAATATTGACTAATATGAAACTCTTACATTGTGATATGTTTTTCAGCCATATCAAATAACTCCACTCTGGAGTGACTTATAATCCAGAAAAAAATCAATCGCCTATCACCCTTCGGCTTTCTGCCGTTTAAGAAATCGTGGTCTATCACTATCCATAGTCAACATCTGTAGCTGAAGAGTACTCACCCTCAGCTTTCTCCCAAACACAATGACCTTTCCTCGGGTCTGCTCCTTCCTAAACCTCCACTCTACTAAGTTCTGGCCGTTCTCTCCTGGCAGGGTCATGTTACGCCGGGCGATCGTAGGGTTAGCAGCTCCTAAAGAGACATTAGAAGACATCTGGGGTTTACAAACACTACAATATGCAGACTGGTGAAGGCTTTGAGAAAGAGGGACACGTATTTGCTTCATGAATGCACAACATTAGCTACAGGATATGGTAAATAATTTAAACCTACCTGCCAGTATATGTGGCTCTGTCTGATAGTGTGTGTCCATCCCATTAGCATAGATGACCCTGAGTGAATGGTCATTACCCACTTGGTAGCTGTTTCGAAGCTGGTCTGCATGACACAAGTACAAGCAAGAGATGCAGTTATCAATATGCCGTTACATTGCAACATTCAAAGGATTTACTGAAGAACATATCAATTGTGAACTGAAATGAGGATAAAGGGAGGAAAACGAAAGGCAGGGAGGGAAAGAGCAGCTAAAAGACAGCAAGGAGACAAAGTAAGGTGAGAAACAATTCATCTCTGGGCGAAGTGTTTGAACCTGCTAATGGAGCAGAGAGAAAGTTTAACATCCTTCAGCCTTTTTCAATTATGTTCCTCTCAGCCTCCCACAGGACTAATGGCTGCTTGTGCAAGCAGGACACAGAGTGGCTGACGGCACTCTTTTATCTTTGACTAAATATACACCCTGCTAGATCTATGCAACAATACAGCAAACAGAATAAAATAACTTGATTAAACAAAGGCCTGGCTAACCATTGCATTTGGCCTTTTCCCTCTCCATTCACTCTCACTGTATTTCCACTCTGTTTTTCAGTTCTCACATCATTCATTTACTATAGATTTTTTTGTGACACCCATGTTTTTTGGTTCCGTTTAATTAATATTAAAACATACTGACAAGAATGCAGCCTGGTTTTTATGACTCAATGCAAGTCAAGTGGAAAAGTCTCAACAGTAAATCTTTACATTTTGCTATCAAGGAGTTTGATTCTGGAAATCTTATCCTCTGGGATTTTTTTTTCTTATAAAATTTTTTCAATGTTAAAGTTATGAATAGTTACAAATTCAAGTTAATTTGTCCCAAAACCTATAGTTACCTGTCGGAAAGCTGAAAATAAAGAGAGACTTCATTTTTCAACATTGGAGAATAAGCACCTATCCAAATAAACTCAGCACAAAGAAAGAAAGTGAAAATTATGGAAAAGCCTACACATAACCAATACTATAAACAAGATGCTAACAGATTTTCAAAAAAAGATTGAAAACTGAAATTGAACCAAAACTGCTTTCATCTGGTATTGTTGTAAGGGTGTGAACACTTTAACAACCAGATTAGTGCAGTGTAACATATGATGTAACATAAAATAAGTGTTACATTTCATAGGAAAAAGGTTAGAAAGTGACTTATCATTGTCTGATTTTTTGAACCATTTCAACCTTTTTAAAAAGGATGTTTACACTGCACACATTACTGTGATTTCCTTCTGGTTTATTCTTTTTTTTCTTCTAGTTTTCTTAATTTCCAATAACAGTCTGAACATTTTAAAGGCATATTCAGATACATCTACTGAACAAAACCTAAGAAGAAAGACAGACAAAATTACAAAAGGAAAAACTCTGGAAGAGCTTCAGAACCCTCACTTTAGAAAGCTTGGAAAACTATTGATCCAGACCACTTGAAATTATTACGAGACAGTCGATCAAAAAGTCTGAGGTGGTTTTGCACAACACTTTACTCTCGTCAATTTTTTTTCTTTGAAAATTATTTTATCGAATAACACAAAATAAAATATATTTTCTGCCTCAACATTTCTCGTGTTTTGTGTGTGATGTAATGCCTGTGCAACTTCATGTGGGCTGAGCTTCAGAGTTCTAACTTTAACATGTCATGAGAAATACCTGAATATGTTTCTGTTTCCAAGTTCTACAATGTACGTTAATGAAAAAATAAAAAAATAGATTCTTTGGTAATTTAGTTAATTAAAATGGACAATTTTGCATTAAGTATCTTGCAGAATGTGAAATGGCATTAGGTGGGGTAGGGTTATATTTTTATTATCTCAGTCATTTCCCAGCACATTATTGCACATGGTGATTCAGTAGAAACAACAGTTTACTGTAAATGTCTGCAAATGACCTTTTAACCTCTTGTTTCCACATATTCCGCTTTCTCAAGCAGTTAACTGCATCATTAATATGACTAAGTATAGCAGCTAAATTAGCTTGTTTACCGTCGCTGGCCTGCACCTGGACCTAATGGGATGCCACCTACCTACGCATGTAGATGAGATGGCAGGAAAAACACGAATAAATGTAAGTGAACTGATGAAAGCAATGCTTTAGTTGTCCATGACTTTGAATTAATCAGGATAGGAAGAGGGTACTCTCAACAGAGACGTCACTATTGTAGTCCTATATACACAAGTTTTTTTCACACAAAAAAATTATATTGTATCGATGCTCATTATGCATTAACTTCAAGATTACATTACACAAGCAGAGCAATTTAAATCGAGGAAGAAGCTGTTCTGAATCCACTAGACTTGCAGCTGAAGCAGGATTCATCTATCTGTAGCATCAAATTTGACATCCAACTTTAAACTTCTGAGGTAAATGGAAGGCAATGTTCGATAAACATCACCACAAAAATATAATTTTCCAGTATTTATCTAACAAAGAATGACAACATTGCTGAAGTGCACCAGTGGGAATGTTTTCTTTCGCTGCTCTCAAATTTATGAGAATGGATTTTATTCTGGGTTACAGAAGCTTTGAATCAAAGTACAAATGAAACAGCATCCCAAATTCAGTCACCGTCAGAAAAAAAATGATCACAGAAAACAACACAACCTATTTTTCCATCTGTGACTTAATACTCATGTCTCTCAGTAACTGGAATTTGTCTTACTACTCTGACTGTTCAGTCATTTAGTGAGTTTTTAATACCATCAGCTTACAGTGACTTACAGAAGTATTTGTCGCCCTTAGATTTCTTCATGTTATTTTATTTTACCTGATGGACTAACGCAAAGCATTTCATGAATGCAAAGTGGAAGCGAATCTGAAAAGTGTGACATACATTTATATTGATCTCAACCAGATTTCTTCCAGGAACAGCCTTATTTAGCTCTGTACATCGAGTCTGTTTACAACAGTGACATTGTAACAATGACATTACAAAAACTAGAAAATTCTCCAAAACTCTTTGAAAAGAAGAGATTGAACCTGGTCAGGCAAGCTGCCAAGACACTGAAAGCAACAATAAAGAATGAGTAAGAACCCGCAGCAGAAAAAGTACTGGTACTAATTTAGATGTGGAAACAAGCACTGTAACAGAACACCAACATCTTTTGCCATGATCCCAATAAATTTAACTGAAGTTTGTGCTTGTAATAAGTATGAATACTTTAGTAAGCCGCTGTATTTTCGTATTTTGTACAATATAAAACTTTGGCAGATGGATTTGTGAACAGCAACAGATTTTATTCCTTTAAATTTTTAAAATAACTGCCGTGACAATCTGACATGCAGCAGGGAAAACACTTGGAAAGGTGATAAAATCTAAAAATGAAGAAATAAAGCTCAATTTCTTTGGATCTGACTTACTTTTATTTTTCATAATGATCATAATAATTAGTCTGACCTTTCCTTCTATCTGAGCTTCAGACTCAGTCATATGCATGCCAGCACTTTACCTTGCACCAAAGTGTAAAAGGAGTCTATTGACGACAAGTTTGTTGTTATGGAAACATCCTCATCCCTCCCTGACGTCTCTATGTCCACTGCAATGGCTCCTGAAGACATGTCGCCGTGGAGATTGGTGACTACGCCAGTGGGGAAGGTCACATTCGTCAGTCGACCCTCGCTGTCATAGCTACAAGGACAGAATGCAGGAGAAGGAGAAAGGGGACATTAGATGTCATTACTGTAATGGATCTTCCCGATACAGAGAAAATTACCTGAATATACATACATGCAGCAAGTCCTCACACTTATTAAGACGTGTAAAACGCCCTAAAATAGGTTAATCATTTGTCACAGCAACATCACATTTGCATAAACATTTCAGGAAGATTCAGTTTTGGTACATTTAACAGTAATAAAGAAGAAATATTTTCAGCTAAATCTCTTGGCACGTCCAAGATTTCCTATACAATGAATGTAATTAAAGCATGTTTAAATTGATATTTTACCATTCCCTTTATCAGACTGTGTATGGACCTTTAATTAGTAACTCATGACATGACTTCCTGTTTACTAGAAGTATAACTATAACATGGCATATAAGCCCCTTTCACTTAAACACTCCTCAAAATAGGAATGAAAAGAGAACATGGCATTCCTGTAAGGAAGAGATATATTAAACTTAATCAGGAAATACCTACAAGAAAATAGTTACTCACTGGCATCTGCCCATATCTACATATACTCATTGCTCTAAGTAACAAGTTCAAACTGAGAGAAGCAAGGCTGAGCGAGGTCTCATATTTATCTCGTCACCACACGTCTTCATCACACAGTGATGAAGATGGCAAAAATTGCAGAAAAGAGTGATCTCTTTGGGTTACCAAGTTACCATAACAACAATCCATAACCCACTCACTCTCAAACATAAAAGTGCAGTGTTTGCTCATCTATACAAGTTCCTTAAATGAAACTAAGATTAATATTCTTTGCAGCAAATAATCCAGGAAGGATTTGGTCTGAAACCGAGAATAAATGAGTGGAAAAGCATCTCATGTCCGCTGTTGAGTACAGTAGGCATGAACAGCAACTCTTGATGTTCAGTCCCAAATTTTTGCTGAAATCAAATTTTTTGTTTTGCTCATTCATACTACTTATTAAATATGATCAAAGTCAAACTTCACAAAGGACCTGCACGCGCAGAAGAACAACGGAGACGTTAAAGCACCCCGTTTAATTAAGTAATAATGGATGCCGTCTATGGATTGTTTTCAAATTGTTGAGTAATAGAAGCCGATAGTATTGTCTCAAGATAATAGCAATGACCTTTTGTAGAGCATTGACTGTAACTTCTGTAGATATGTTTATTTGGATGCATAGACACAAAACATTATCAGAGTTTTCATAAGTATAATTTTTGGCCATTGCTGACATACAGATTTACCGTGTCTCTTGTCCTCTGGTGAACAATTATGACAAGTATCACATCAAAGACGTAAAATTCAGATAAATTCCAACATGACTGTTCAGACTGCAGACTGGATATGTATCAGATTCAGTATCAGATATGGAAGTGGAACAAGTCGCATATTTTCTGTGGTGAAAAGATTGGAATTGGGCCGTTCAAATAGATTCAAAAGTATCATAAACTCTTTCAAGTACCAGGAGAACTTAGAATAAAATCTGGTGTCCTCTGGCAGTTAATTGAAGGCTTGTCATTATTGGTTTTTTCAATAGGATAATGATCCAAACACATCTTCACGTCAACACCAGAAATGATTCTAAAACTGACATAAAATCAACTTTCCTCCTTGGCCATTCGGAGAACTGAGTGCTGTCCTATTGGCAAACATGTTCATTTCAGCAAGTGAATGAATTAATCAATACTTACACTGTTATTATCAGTCTTGCCAACTTTCACATCCCGTCAACAGTGCAGTCACAGCCTGCGCTCTAGACTTTCTTTTACTCTCAATCTTCCATCTGCCCAATTAAAGCTGGACAAAAAGTCTTCTCATATGTTACCGCTGCCCCCTCATCCTGGATCTCCCTACAGCAAGACCGCAAGACCGCTCCAGTCTGATTTCAACCAGCTACTGAAGACTTTAAATGCTTTTGATGCTATTCATCATCTCATTTGGTTTATCTCATCGGTTTAGGTGTTATTTGTGTGAACATGTCCCTCTTGAAACCGAGATTGTGTGTTTCAAAAGGCTAACCTGCATCAGTAAAAGCAGAATATAACAGAAAAAATGTGCCAATGGTGACTTTGTTAATACTGTGCATGACCGAATACACACTCTAAATAAAGGCTAGATTTTTGAGTGGGAGGCTATACAATGAAAGATGATTCATTCATTTGACCCAGAGGAGCTAGAAGGGGACTGTAGCAAACACACAGGTGTGTGTTAAGTGCCTTAGTGGGAGCACTTCCATCCGTCGCCTCAAACCAGATCAAACCACAGCACAGTTCCAACTGTGGCCTGAGGCAAGAGAAAGACCAAATCACAAACAAAAACAATGATGAAGAGCAATGAATTTGTTCACGTAGCCAAGCACCAATTTAACAAAAACCTGAAGCTCTTTTATATGTTTAGTGTCAAATATAAAGAATATTTCTTTATATTTGAATGAGGGAAAATCTATTTGATGAAGTCCTGGATTGTGTAAAAGAGCACATAAATAAAGTAAGATTGTCCCTGCCGAAACCAGAAGATCTAGACTGATGGTGAATGACAACACATTATGTTCGGAGATGATCCAGAACGCTGCTGCTTGCGTTCTGGATCGCAAGCAGCAGCGATCCAGAACGCAAGCTCTGGATCGCTGAGCTTGCGTTCTGATAGAGAAGTAGCTCTATCTTCCCCTAAAACCAGGAAGGGGAAGATAGAGCTATCTTCCCCTTCCTGGGGAAGATAGCTTCCCCAGGAAGGGGGGAGTGATGTGCTCCCCCCTTCCTGGGGAAGCACATCACTCTAGAGCACAAGATAGAGTGATGTGCTCTATCTTCCCCTAAAACCAGGAAGATAGAGCACATCACCCCAGTTCTGAAGTCCTACACTGGCTCCCTGTAGCTCAAAGAATAGACTTTAAAATACTGTTATTAGTTTATAAATCACTGAAAGGCTCAGCAGTACACTACATTAAAGATCTGCTGGTGTTGTATCAACCCTCCAGACCGCTCAGGTCTTCTGGTTCTGGTTTGCTCCTCAGAACCAGAACCAAATGAGGAGAAGCAGCATTCAGTTTCTATGCACCACAAATCTGGAACAAACTTCCTGAAAACTGCAAACAGCCGAAACACAGAGTTCCTTTAAATCTAGACTAAAAACACACCTGTTCAGAGTTTCTTTGAACCTGATGTGTATTGTTGATATTGATGATGACACTCAGCAAAATGCAATGTTTTCTTATTGAATTTCTCAATTGTTAGTGTCTTATGACTTTTTTGTGTTTTTATGATGTCAAGCCTTGTTGCTGAAGCAACTGTGTCAAGTGAAGTGGACATATTATCATCCCCAATGACCAAGGCATCAACAATGCAATTATTCTGGAGCTTTACTTCCATCCCCACATAGCTTTACAGATTACATTCATGCATTTAGATGCGACAGTCAGTAGGTGGCTTACTCATAGAATGTAGTCCAGCCAATTTGGATGCTCTTGGTAGCCAGCAAGCCACTGTTGCCATGGTAAGTAAATAAAACCAGTTCCTGACCCTGAGCCGTGAGAGACTTTAGACCTCCATTAGTCCCGATTGTCAGCCAGATGACCTGTACATTAAAAAATAAAATAAAATACAACCAGATAGTCAGATGGTTGCCATGAATCCAGAACAATCTGTGACTCATGGCCATCCTCAAAGAATGTAAATGTGCAAAAATGTGAACATCTCACCTGATTATCAGGAGCCACCACACGTACAGGCATCCTGTTGGTGTCTCTACGGACACGGAGTGTGTTCCCGCTGCTGTCTGTCACCGCGGTAACATCCTCCTCGTTGCTGAGAGGATAGGAAAGCAGAAAATGAGAACAAACTGAACTATGCTTCAAAAAATGGACCATTGCAGTTTTATGGTTTAATAGAGAGGGGAAAAAACTGTAAAAATGTCAAACTAACCTGTAGCTGAAGTTGTACTTAAAGTCTCCAGTGATCAGAGACATGGTGAACTGGTGAGTCCCATTCGAATCAAACACATAAAGTTCTTGTGAGGCTGGAGAAGCCACTTCATAGGAGCTGGGACCTGAAGCCAAAGAGCCTGCAGATGGGTTAGACAGATGAAGAGACTCTGATTGAAGAGAGACTCATATTTATTCTCCAGCTCTTGACTTTGCCTTATTAAGCCAATGTACAGCGATTATAGCAGCCATTTGACAAACACTGTGATTACTGACCATGATTGGAGATGCTTTCTACTGGTCAGTCTTATTGGACATGCATGAGTTCTGACTGGATTTCCACTGAAATATTGTTGAAAATGATGTAAATATATAAATAATGCATGGACTGCAACTTACTAATGTTACTACTTTAAATGACAAGCAGTAGGACAAGTTTGGCCTCTATATTGAATGCTTTGTTATGTTCCCTCTAACATTTTCTTATTTTTTCAATTTTTTCCAGCTGGTATTTTGACAAGGAACTCCTGTGTTTATTTTCCCCAGCCTCCACGGCCTAATCTGGCTCTGCTTCATTGACATGCGTGGAACAGCAAGGAGTTGAACTGTATTAAACTGAAACTGAACCGTTTTAATTAAAACCACCTTCTAAATATAATTAGAAATATGTGAATACACAAAATGCAATAAAGACAGAATTAGATCAAAGCACTGGAGTGATTAGTACAGGTGAAATCCTGGCAGAAGAAGACAGATACACTAATAATAAAACCTACATGATTGTTGCTCTGGGCTAAAGACTTGTGTGAAATTTTTTTTGAAACACTTGAAAACAATTCTTGTTTGCTAAATGTTATTAATTCATAATAGAAAATCAGCTGGATTTAAGGTTTCAACTCCAAAAGATGACTGTGTCTGAAATCCTTCAGATGACACTGTGGCCTTTACATTTTGGGGTTTAGATTTTTCTTTCTGAATTAAGAGGTAATTAAATATGAAATATTTCATCCTTACTGTGATAATCAGAAAACATGCTAGATGACTTTCCTTGGAGGACTCTCCCTAAAAATAGACCGAGAAGCATGAATATTTGTATTAACCTGATAAAAAGTGTGATCATATCAGCTCACATGCGCCTCCTGCTGGTCTTGCAGCTAGTCCTGAATATTTCAGAGTTCAGTGAGATCCTCCACAGATCCCTCCAGCAGTAATGCAGCATTTATATGTGGAGGCCTAAAAATAGCTCCATCTATAAATGTTCGTACCGGTGCGTGGCTGGTTGCGTCTTATTGCCCGGATTCGAATATTTCCCAGATCAGCCACGTACAGAGTCCCATCAGGTGACACCACCAGAGATGAAGGACCGCTGAGCCTGGCGTCTTTAGCGTAGCCGTCTCCTGTCTGATAGCAGTCACAGTTGGCATCGTTCTGCAAAAACAAACAGGAAGAAACCATCATTCCATGTAATATATATAAATATCTTGATGGATGTGAAGGAGCAAAACGTTGCGGTAACTCTGCAGTACCTTGCAGTCACAGTCAGATAATGCACCAGCCAGATGGGTAATTTCTCCATCGGTGGACACCTAGAAGTACAGCAGAAGATGTATAGCTATGAAAAATATGAAATAAAACAGCAGCCTGGCATTTTGACAGAAAACGAAGTAACAAACGAGAGATCTTAGTTGCAAGTGTTGGATATTAGCAGAAAAACTGATAAATAATAAGAAATAATATTGATTCAGGGCTCTTGGTCACTGAATTATTTTGGCCATTATTTTATAAAAGTGGCAATTTGTGAGTAAATCAGTTACATCTTTATTCTAACAAACTACCAGAGAGTGTAAGAACGTTTTAAATCATTTTCTAACTTAAAATTGTTCTTAGATAATCAAATATGCAGGCACAGTTCATGTGGTTCTTATTTTCATTTTTTTTCTTTTATGTATTGAGGTAAAGTTTTGTGCTGTATGGCTTCTTATTCTTTTTAAATGTGTAACTGAATCTGTTTTTTCAGATAAAAAAATGTGTTTTATTTATTTTGATGATGGAAGAAGCTTCCCAATTTGTCTGTATTGCACTGTAATGTGTTGTATTTATACTGATTGTACCCTGAGGGACTACTAGCCTTTATGGCTAACTCTGGCATATTATGTGATGTGCATTGTCCTTTTTCAATTAAATAAACAGCAACATTCAACAGTAAACGCTACAATACATATTCCTGACGTAACCTGGAAATATCACTAAATGTGAGAGAGTGAATGTGCCATAAAAATAAAAATGCGACAGGTTACTTGTCGAATGCGGTGCATCTTCTTCTCATCTGTCTCTGCGATGTAGAGGATGCCGCTGTAGGACAGAGCGATGGCGGTCGCTCCCTCCAGCATGGTCTGCACCGCTCTCTTTCCCATGGTGTATTCTATACCAGGTACCTGGCAGTGCATGGGACGACCAGCTACTATACGGACCTGAACTCACACACACACATACACACACACGGGACATTGTTTTCTAACTCAAATTACTTCACACTTTACAGATAAACATCCCAATAAAATACAGTGAAGTTTGAAGTTGTAACGTGAAAAAACGTGAAGAAGCTCAAGGGTATGAACCTTTTTGAAGTTAGGTGTACGAAAAGTGCAGATGTCAAACGTACCTGTCTGTTTTCAGTGATCTGAAGAACAACGTTGTTGTCCAGGACATAGATGGAGTTATCCATGGGGTTGATGGCGAGATCTGTGGGCCATTCTAATCGAACCTGAACACGGAGAAGAATGACAGCTTCGTTTTCCTTGGATCATCAACCATAAGCTGCACATTAAATATGTGAAACTGGTAATAAACTACTGTACCTATATGATATAGACCTGAATTCTGTCACACAAATAAAAAGAAAAACAAACAACCAGCAGCAAATACTAGAAGCAGCTTAATGTGTGCGAGTGTGGAGCTGTTTCTTTACTTGCCTCCTATCTGTTATTTGCAATATCACACACTGTCAATCTGAAAATAAGGTGCAATAATAGTGTACTATTTCTGACTCTCACACTCCCTACTATGTTCAGCTTTAGGCTGTAAGTAAATACATCTGGACAACAAAGAGTTTCACTGGGGATAAGGAGTAGAGAGAAAAACAGAATAGAAATGATTTCACCCAACAAAACTTCTTCTCTCATTAATAGATTCAAGCTTATCTGTGTTTTCTCTGCTTCACTGCATTCAGTCCCACCAATCACAACCAACAGGGGTTTACACTGGCTCCAAGCCTTCACTTTAAAAACAGCAGTGTGGTACAGTTACACTGTGGCTGTGTTATAAGTGCTCTGTATGTTAACCTGTCTTATGTGCATGCTGGTATCGCAGGTCAAAGGTCGTGCAGAGGTCAGGTCGTTGCTGCCCAGCACTGTGGAAATGATTCCATTACGATCCACTTTCCTGATCATCGTTCCGTCCACAAAGTAGATGAGTCCGTTCTTATCGGCTGCAATCCCTGGACAGCAGAGACAGATTCACAGGAAAACAGGAAGAGCGAAGACACATGTGAAAGTTTAGATATTACACATAATAATTTAGCAACCTTTTAAATGATGAATTATTAAGATTTGACTTAAAATTGGTAGCATAGACACTGAGCAATGACAGCAAAAATGGGTGGAAAACATTTTCCTAAACTTTGTATTTTAGGAGTTTTACAAATAAAGAAGAAAAATTTTAAAGCTACTAAATATATTTAAAAAATGACAGTACAAATATAAATTAAGTACAAAGCAAGAAAACAAAAAAGTTCTTGTCTGCTACACTGAAAAACACAAAATCTTACCAAATATTTTTTGTTTAGCCTCTAGGGAAAATATCTTAATACACTCAAAATAAGACTAAACCAACTTACAAGTAACTTATCAACAAGAAACAGGAGATTGTTTTAAGTCTGTAATTTCTTAATATTGATGAAAAAGTGGAAAATGCAGCAGAAGATTATTTCATTTATAACAAGACATTTTTCCCATGAGTGAAATAATCTGCCAGTGGAACTAGTACTTTTTAAAATCAATAATTAAGGAATTATTGACTTAAAACATACTCCTATTTTTTGCAGAAAAGTTACTTGTAAGTTATTTTTTTATCTTAGTTTGGGTGTACCAAGAAACTAGGCAAAAATATTTGGCAAGATTTTGTGTTTTTGCAGTGCAGTTTTTGTCTTCATACAATGAACCTTTTAGATGAAGAAAATTTTATTAAATTCCAGGTGAATCATGTAGGAAGGCTGCTTTTCCTCAGACAAGTACATTTTTATGCAACATCCGTTGCACTATGTGTAGTGCAAAAGTACTGCACTATTTATATTACACAGATTTGTGAAATGTAAATTCTGAAAAATCTGCACTTCGATGTTGGACATGGTGTTGTAAACATGTCATATTGACATTCTAAAATATTCATCCTTTGACAGTGATAGAGCTCAATAAGCTCCATAAGTGTCCTCGGATGTTGAAGGTATCCCTATATGAACTGCTGAGTTTGGTGAAAGAATCACAGCGCTGATATTTTTAAATTACCACCTTGTCTGTCTGGACAGATCCGCACAGAGCGTCAGAGCCAGTCCTGTAAATGATATACTGACCCACTTGATATTCTGTTCCCCTCAAGCACGAAAAGCATTCATAATTTTCCCAGGACAGATGTGGCTCCAGAGTGAAAAACTGCCATCACATGCAAAACTGCAGTACCGATCAGGAAGGAGCTTAGCTGTGAAATCTGTCTGCACATCCAGCTTGTGTCACCGGGGTTCAGTTTCAGCTGCTTACTGTTTAAACCTTAACTTTCCACGGCCATTTGAGACTTCCCCACTTCCTGCACCTCACATTTTTATTGTTCATCTCTACAGCATGATGAAGCATCGCTGAGCAGCAGGAGAAGATACAATCCTGATTAAAATTTTAGGTAGATGGAAATCATTCGCATTTCATGCTGCTAGATTTTTTTCCAGGGTGTGGAATTCATGTCCATTATTGCCATTCAACCCTGAATATGTTCATTGCTATTCAATAGGAGATCAGGGGAACATGCAGTGGGCGTTGTTTGCTTTGATAAAGTATTTGTACAAGACAGTAGTTGTGAAATGTGTTGTTTTCAGTCATCAGAGGAGAGTCCTCAGTCCGGAGGGAGACACGCTCCATGTAGCCAGCAGCAGTTTGACGCCCCTGTGCAACCTGAACGTTCATTGTTCCTGGGGAATCCCAGGATGAGCTGGAGGATGTTTGTCATCAGAGGGGAAATAAAAGGTAATCTTTCAGTGTTCCTTATTTGACGCAAAGTCCAAATGGGTGAATTTGTGGCATGGGAGGAGATGTTTTATAGTTTTTAAGGCCTTCTTTTGTAGCTTTCTAGTGGTTATTGTTTTTGATGAGGGAGCGTAAAGCTCAAAACAGTCAATTATTCATAAAACAGAGCAAGATAAGCTGATAGTCCAGGGATTAAATTTTATGTTTGTGTGGTTTCTCAAAGAGGAGAGACAAATTTTAGTCAGATCAATAGAAAAATAAGTCATGGTGGTAATTTTAGTGTCAAGTATGAAGAATCCTGAGGTGAGCGAAGCATCTGAACAGAGTACAATGAAACTAAGTATTGTAATCAGTGGGTCATTACTGCTGCATTTGAGTCATAATTGTACTTATTCTGTAACACTGGCAAACATGTGGTAACATCTGAGAGCTGTGAAAACATTTTTTGTTGACGTCCAAAAATTAACAGAAGCTCAGATTAATTGCACTCAAGGCGATGTAAGCAGATAATTTTCCTCTATGCATGTGGCTTCCCTTATCATTCAAACAAAGTGCAAATATAAAATATTTATAAATGGCGGAAGAGGAGTCAGTAAGTACATCCAGCTCAATTAGTGTAACACTACACAAACCAAGACCGGTCCTACACACCAGAGGAAGTCCAGCGGTAAAGAGAAACCATCAGGTCTAACAATAAGTTCAGGGTCTGTCTTGAACGTGAATCTAAACAAGCGCTTTTTTATGTGTACTGCGAACTAGATTTCAAAATATACGCAATAGGTCACAGGTGTGGTGTGTGTGTGTGTGTGTGTGTACCTTTTGGTCCCAGTAGCTGTGCCTCCGTAGCTTTTCTCCCATCACCACATCGGGCCTCATCGAAAGGAGGACACTGCTCACCTGTGCCAGCCACGACTTCTCCATTACCTGAACACACACACAAATACACACACTGAATTTGCTGCAGGACTTTTCCAAATACTGAATATCAAACAATAATGGAGAAGGATGCTTCAATTTCTGCAAACACAGGACTTTTCCTGTGGCTTGTGCTTACTGTTGAGGTCACGGGCGCCGCTAAGCATCTTGGGACGGTAAATTCTCCTGGAGTTGGTGTCGGACACATACAGTTGTCCGGTTACTGGGTCAGTGGCCATGAAGTAGCGGTGAGCAGGGTTGTTGCTGTGGAGGACAGTAACAGACAAGCAAGCACAGAGTGAGGAGAAAATATATCAAACTTCTTTATTTTGAAGAATTTGTTGTGCTTTATTTAGCCGTAATAAGGATGGGAGAAATAGACTCAAAGTTTTGTCACAATATTTTGAGGTACTATTGTGATGATGAAAAGTTGGTAATTATTCTGATGCTGTATGTCTGGTTGTTATTTACAATTGTGATTATTACTATTATTATTTTATGTAGATGATGTTGTCTTGATATGAGTTGGCTTGCAGCCATTTTGTCTATGTAATGTAATTTATTTGTTGACTCTTTAGCGCAGTACATTGAGCAGGAACATAAATATTATTACAAGGTTTTATTTACAAATGTTTGATAATTACTGAGTCAGTAAGTGATATATTTAATTAAATTGAATTGAATAAATTAAAAATGTTCACTTCTTCCTCCTCCTTTTCAAACAGAAAAGTAGTGGTGAACTAATTATTTTGCTGGTTATGTATGCACATGTTTCCTCTTTCCTACTGACTCCTTGTTTTTTTGTTTTTATAAACCTGTTTGAAAATACATAAATACATCAAAACAAAAGTAATCTCAAGCTAACTTTAGGTGACTGAATGCCACAGCAATCATAGTCTCACAAACACGACTGATCTTGTAAAAATGTCTAAATAGCTGCTTTAGGACACAAATCGCATGAACAAGTGTGATTTGTTTCACTAAACTGCACACAGTAACTGCATTTAGTCATATTTTGAAATCAATTGATGTTCTAAATAAAAATAAAAAACATGGAGAAAATAGTAAAATTAATAATCTCAACAACACAGATGATTTTACGGGGTTTAAACATCATTAGTTGAAATTGATCAATTAATGTTAAATTGAAAATCCTTATCACGATAAGAATCACGATAAATTATAAACGATTAATTACCACCATTAATCCGTAGCTTGACAGGAAGCAGGGCAGAACGAGATGACATGCAGTGAAAGGCTCAGGGTCAATCACTGACCCCCACATGGAGCCCAGATGAATATTATAAGTGACTTTTAACACAACACATCCTGCTGCTTTCAAGACTCTACTTTATTGGTGTCCCCCGGCCACACAAAACGCAATTTTGTTTCGCTGTATACTTTTCAAAAATACAAGAGATGACAACACATTACTTGGTGCTTGTTTCTGGTTAGAAGTAATAATGATGGAATCACTTTGCTTTTAGAAAACACATACCTCCACAGATCTACCGCGGCTGAGACTGCAGCTAAATGAGAGCTTGGGATCTTAACAAGCTGTTGTATCTGGCTGATGGCCACAACAACAGAGCTGTCAGCTCCAACAATATAAAATCTGAAGCAATTCCAAACAAAATGGACTATTGTAAAACAACATCTAGGCAGACCAAAAAGGACGTGGAAACATCAAGCCAGAAAACTCTGAGCAGTATGGCTGGAAAATGGGAAATGCACAGCAAAAGAAAATCACAAATGGGCAGAAACAGGAGTGTTTGTCAAGGTTCCAGTGGGCTAAAGGGAAACTGTAATGGATTGTGGATGATTGGCTGAAAGTGGGATACAGTGAGGAATTCCAAATCTCTATTGGCTAAGAATAAGATGCTGGACCATTTGCCTGGTGCCATCCCAATGCAACATGCAAAAATGACAGCCTGAAGAAAACGAGTAAATCTCTACGGCATAGGGATAAAGTTAGCTTTGGTGGAGAAGGCAATAATGTTTAAACTTTTCTATAGGACAAACAGATTAACTGAATGAGATAGTCAGCATCTCTAGGCATGTTGCAATAAATCAATTAATCACATGATAAATTAACACTAGCTCAATAATTTCCATTTGTATTATTTATCATTTTTCTTGTTTCTCCCTCTTTCTACCAGAAACTGGATGACTGAAGTCTTCAGTCTGGTGCTTTGGTCTCAACTAGCCATTTTTTGTTTACAGAGACGTCCTAATTAATTTTATTTGATGTTTCTGTTGTTCAGTTTATTTATGCTGGACATTTAAAAAGTCTTCCAGTGCCACTGTTAAATGTTCATTAGAATTTAAAGTTTATTGATCTTTGAGAGTGTGTTCTTGCATTATTATGCCATTGCCAGAAGCCGTTGAAAATGATTTCAAAACAACAATATTATCGTTCATTGCAATAACCTCTGGGACAATTTATTGTCCAGCAAAATTTGTTATTGTGAGAGGCCTAAGCATCTCATTTAAAGTGTAAATGTAATGTGGAAAAACCGCAGGCTCATTGGGTTCTTCTGGAGATCTCTTCTCGTTAAAATGGAGTTTCTCTGTTCTACTGTTGCCACATGCTTTTAAACAATTGGGATTCTATTCTAAAATTAACTTAATTTATAACTAGGACTGGATCAGAATGGTTGTAACTGAATATTGATCTGATTACATTTTTCTGTAGAGTGCCTGGAGATCTCAGTTGTCAAAAATTAGCTCGACAAAAATGTAGTGATTCAACAGTTGAATTCAATTAAAGTCCATCCCTAAAAGAATTTAAACAAAAAAAAAAAATGAAAGCCAGATGTGGCAAAGCCCTAGTTGTGATGTTTACATACAATGTAGTGTGGAGCGATTGCATCAGTTTTTACTGACCTAACAATGAAGTGCCAATGATTACAAGAATGTCATCCAATGTTTTCGAGGCTTGTTTTACAAAGCACCAATGTTAAGCTGCTAAATAAAACAGCTTTGTCTCCAAATAAATTTTTATAAACTGGCAGAATCATGAGCTAAACGCTGGTGGAGAAACTCTGGCAGAGATGAGGGAAGTATGCATTTCTGCCAGCTCTTTAAATTCCTCAACACTTTTAAAAGACAAAGTGCTATAGTTAAAAATAGCTGTGTCTTTGATTTAATGAGCGCTATCACTTTTCTGTAACACAGTTTGAGGAAGCCCGCTGCACTGTCATGTAAAGGCTGTGTGTGTGTTTTGGCCTCTGGCCTCGAGTCCCAGTGGTCAGTAACTATCAGCAGATGATGACAGGGTGTTAATTAGGACAGCTAAAAATAAACAGGCAGGTTTAAAACAACTGAGGAACAACACAAGGCTTTATGTGGACTGAAATATCCTATTAGGAAACAATCTAAAGCTGAAGACAACACAATCTATTACTTAAAAAAAGAAAAAACTGAGATAGAAACCATGCTACTAGCATTGGGAAAGAAGACTTAATTAAACGTAAAAAAAAGTGTGTGTTTAGATATGTATCAGAGTTCAAAAAGAAGGCAGAGGATATATGTTTACCTATCTACAAATCACATCTGTGAATGGAAAGCAATGACATGTTGACAACTTCAGCTCCAAGTTTTATATTTGATTACTTCACCTTTTACACGTCTCTTCCGCTTCATATTCCAACATGTCAACAGAACAGCATGTTTCTCAGGATAAAGAATGAAATTTCTCCTTAAAAGATTTCTCACAACGTGAATCTATTTGGAGCTGAAAGAGGATGCTGACATGTGGAAAGCACTCTATTACCCAAACATGTCAGGGCTCAGTAAAACACTGAAGGGGAAATGGAGGCAAGGACTGAAGCAAAAAAAAAAAAAAATCAAAGACGCAAAAGTGAGAAAGGAAAAGAAAGGAAGAAGGCACTGATGGAGTGTGAAAAGGGGTGAAGGGTGCAGAGCAAATGAGTCATCTTAGGAGACACTGAAAGAATGGGGCTTGGAAAAATGAGTAAAGGAAAACAAGAAGGATAAAGCAAAAGAAGACAGAGTATTCAAGATGGCAGGAAGTAAAACAACAGAATAACAGAACAAAGGCTGAAAGTTGCCACATATCTATTCCAAAGCAAAACTTGACCTGAAACACGACACAGACGGGACGTGAAACTGAGTCCACTGACTTTTAGAGGAAGAACAAAAGCCAACGTATATTATGGTGACGACAACGTACAACTTTTGTTTACTAGTCCAAGCAGTAAACTCCAAAATAGACTCTCAAGTACATTAAGAGCAAAGTATAGTTCATAAATGAGAGACAATGTTCAATTTCTGAAAAAAGATGGATAGAATGTGATGATATTTTCATAATCAGATGATAGCAGTGAAAACATAGGTAAGTTAAGAGGTTGAACATCCGTGAGGTTAATATTAAGAAACTACTGTTAACATGAACAGATTGTTATGGGCCATTAGCAGCTTAGTTTCCAAACATCACTGAAATTTTTCACAATTAAATCTGAGGATGCGTCACATCACCTGTCAGAGCTTACATATCAGCTTGCTTTAATCTCTGATTGCATGACATACAGATAGTAAGAGTTGTGATGCTCATGGTGTTAAAATTTTGACATGTTTGAAAAAAAAAGAAAAGAAAAAAGGACTAGCAGCTTGATTTAGCAGGTGATCAAACGACATTTGCTACATTATCAGTTTCTTTGAAAGGCGCTTCTGGAACATTATTCACTATATAACTGTGTCTTCATGGGGATTTTCACTGTCAGCCATTGAAACTCAAGGCGGATATGTGATAGTATGGCAGCGGTGTAACAGTTTGTACCCAACTGGATTTTATTCTTTAAATCATACAGACTCCAGCTGTGCACCTTACATCTAAACCCTTTTATCTGGTGAAAGGTGGTTTTACTTTTAAAGTATTGTGGCAAATGACCGAAGCAACGAGATCTCTCTGTTTAGGAACAAAGAGGTGGCAGAGATGGAGTTCTACATTTACTTTAAATATGCCACAAAATATGGTGTCTTTAAAGTACAAAGAGAAGTAACTTAAAGCACATAGTGTCCCAACATTCAATATTTTATTAACCTATAATCATTTTTCCATTCTTAGTCACTTAAATCTCACTAACTTAAATATGTGGATTAAGGATTAGGGCCACTGAAAAAAATAATTATGACCTTAATCTCAGATTCCTGACTATTGGTATCAGAAGATTTAAGTCAGAATGGGGAGAAAAAAAATTCTGAAAAAAGTCAATAGTCTGAGAAAAAAGTCATGATTCTGAGATTAAATTCAGAATTGGTGCTAAAATTTTGACATGTTTAAAAAAAAAAGAAAAGAAAAAAGGAGTAGCAGCCTGATTTAGCAGGTGATCAAACGGCGTTTGCTACATTATCAGTTTCTTTGTCAGAATTACATTGTCATTGCTGAATTACATTGCCATATTGTCAGAATTCTGAGATTAAGTTCAGTTCTCATAATTCTCAATTTAGTGCCAGAATCTTAGAATTCTGAAAAAAGTCAGAATTCTGAAATAAAACTCTAAAAGTTTAGCAGAATTTTAAAATTCTAAAATAATAAAGAATAATATTATTTCAGATGTTATTCTGAAATAATTATTTATTTCAGAATTCTGAAATAAAATTCAGAATTCTGAGAAAAAGTCAGAATTATCTTTCCTAATCCTCTTCCATATAAATGAGTGCAGTCTTTTATTTTTACCTTTTCATTCCCTTGCATTCTTATTCTTTTACTTGTGCGCCATCTACGATAAGCCATCTACAATAAGCCATCTACATAATGTGATTGCTCCTAAGACTTAGACTTATTTTATTAAAGAGGACAAAG
Organism: Xiphophorus couchianus; assembly: GCF_001444195.1. Classification (NCBI taxonomy): domain Eukaryota; kingdom Metazoa; phylum Chordata; class Actinopteri; order Cyprinodontiformes; family Poeciliidae; genus Xiphophorus; species Xiphophorus couchianus. The sequence continues at coordinate 6,926,775 of NC_040232.1, read as the reverse complement.
CACAGAGGAGAAACAAGGAGACCAGTTACAAACAAAACCTTTTGCCAAACCACCAATTTCTCTCCTTGCGGGATCTCCTTGCTAAGAGCTGAAACTAAAGCGATGCTTTGCTGTTCATCTGAGCTGACAAGCAGTCGATGGGGCTTGATTTTGTGTGAAAACAGGTCAAGACAAGAGGAAGAAAGGGAGTGACAGCAAAGGAGAAAGGAATCAGGAAAAAAGAAAGATGACAGCATCTTATTTCAAGGCTCCTTCTCATAGTCCTGACAAAGTCAATTACATGTTTGTTTTACTCTGCTGAGTAAAATGTGGCCATTGCAGACAAATGTAAGCCAGAAAAATTGACAGAGAAGAATCTGATATTTAAAATGAGCTGACAGCACAGTAAAAAGAAAAAGGGTAAAAAAAAAACAGGTGAAAATATTTATCCCCTCTTACCTATGCCTGAAATCTTTGTTTCTTTAACACAGTGCAAGCAAAGGCAAGGAAACACAGAAGAGACATGAGTTAGTCGACAGCTTGATTGATTGACTTACAGGAGAAATTACTGAGAAACAGACAACACAACAGACTGAAATCATGCTTCATAGAAATCATTAGAAGAAAGATTTCAGATGAATGTTAGGGTTTGAGATCTAAGAAACAAACACTCAACACGAAGCATGAGCATGGATCATCTGAACCGTACAAACATGGATGAAGCCGTGGATTTGGAAGCGTTTGACTTTAAAGTACTGCAGTTAGAGCTTTCTTTGTAGGATACTAAGGTGGAGTTTGCCCTGTTTTAAGAAGTTAGGAAGAACCAGTGTTCCTCCCTCCGTTGTTACCTGAGCTCCATCACACTGCTAACGTTCCCAGAGGGGAAGATCCTCCTGATGTAGTTGAAGTCCCCGACAAAAATGCTGCCATCCGCTCCACAAGCGAGGGCCAGAGGCGCCAGCAGCTTGTTGCCCTCTGCCTGGCCGTTACAGCTGGGGCAGGAGATGCTGCGTCGCCGACCGTTTCCTGAGATTCACAGTCAGTTTTAGTCAGTGAAATATTTAGTTTTACCAGAGAAATCATTCAACTCATCAACAAATACAGTTCTATTAATTTATTTTTATTTCCTTTGCTGTTTTGTCCTATTTAAATTAGGAATGGAAGTTATTAATTGAGTTGATCTAAAGTTGATTTATCTTATCGATCAACTAACAATTAAATGATAAGCGGCTATTTTCTTATGTCAAGATGGCCAACCGTCTTTCCATAGTATGCTAACGCTGCTCTGTCATGCAGTACTTCGGCTAAATGAGCGCTATGAAACTTAAGGAGCTTGCCGAGTGATTATGTTTGAATAAAATCCTATTTACATCCCACACCAGACTTTGTTTGCACCATTTATCTTTTCCTGTATCAACTGGCTCAGCGCAAAACTTCCCTGCAGCGGCCTCTCCTGGATGGAGGCCAAACTACTACACTAAAAGAACGATATTAGTTTATCTGATTGAAACTAATTTTAACGTAATAAACCATTAAGCAACAATTAACCATGAGTAGATTAATTGTTTGCATCTCTAATTTAAATATTCCAGAGCATCAAACTTTTTAATGTCAGACAAAAGCCCTGATATTGTAAGTATGAAAATAAATTTGCTTAATAGAAAAGCCCCAGTTTCGAGAAAACTCTCATTTTTTGTTATAAAGTTTTACACAGTGTTTTTTTTTTGGCTGCATCAAAATTTTGCAAAACTGCAATGGAGACACTTTCATCGCATCACATAAGTCGAAATCAACAACCGGATGTTACTACTGGTGGAAAAGACAAGACGACAGGAAGTGGTAAGAGGATCATGGCGCAGAATGTTTTTTAGTAACTTATTGAATGAACAAACTTGATTTTAATTGTGTTTCCTATCTAATGAAAACACTGCAATTGTGAAATTGCGTCTTTTCGACATTTGCTAAATAGTAACAGAGTTTTACACGTTTGTAATGGCACAGCTATTGTGCCTTGTGATTAGAAGTGATACTTCCTTTGTGTTTTGTTTTCAGGGCATGGTTTATTACTTTTTGAGGTAATCATGTAATCTATTCCCTGCTGCCAGACAGGTTTTTTTTTTTATTATCTCAGAGGTCAAACAGTGAAATGACCTCGGCTTTTCAAAAAAATTTAGTTTGTCACAGTTAACTCAGGATTTCACAAATATTCAACTTTCATTTAAATGAAAGCCTCATCTGAAAACTGATTTATGTGTTCACTTAGGTTATTTTGGCCAAATTAAGATTTACCTGCTGATGTGAAACATTAAATTGGAAAGAAAGAAAACCCCATAAGAAACCTCAGAGGATAATACTTTATCACAATGTTAAGATGTTAAAATAATGTATACTTACCCATAATGCTGCTGATGACAGGGGGCTGCTGAGAGATAAAGACATTCTCACCATTGCCCTTGTACAGTATACCTAGAAAAGAAAAAAAATTGAGATCACTTTAAGAGTTAATGAGAACAAGAAGAGCAGCAGATGTAAAATAAAAGCTGATTGGATGAGTTGACATTAGGCTCTTTCTACTGCTATCAATAAACTTGGTGCATTTAGCTATATAATTATATCTGAATATTTTGCAGTGCCTTCTTAAAACAACAGAGGAACTTGGACAGATGAAGAATGTGCAGATGTCGAACCACCTGGCCATTTACCCCTTTGTGAAGAAAGCCTCCATCTGCAGGTCTTCAATCTTATGCTTACTGCTTGCCAAAACTTACTCCATTCGAGTTTAATGATATTTTGCAATGAATAAATACAGAAATAAATTGACCCGGAGGCTGTCAGTAATTAAATGTTACTTGATGATCTTTCTGTCCTTTCTGAGCTCCTACTTCACACACACACTGCTCATTCTGCCAACGGCAACTTTGGTGCTACGAACAAGTTGACACTCAAGGCCTTTTCACAAAAACTGCATTAGTTTGTCCTGGTATGCACATATACAGTGCTTGTCAGGAGTTTACATACAGTCGCACTGAGAATGGGTTCCATGTTAGCTTGGAGCTTTTAATCAAGTATTTCAGCTGTTTTCTTTTCCAGGGTAAAATTATGAAATGTAAAACTGAAATGGATTTTATAAACAAGAACTGGGTGCAAATGTTTAAATGTACAAATTGCAGACAAATCACATGTTTTATGTACTCATGGAATTAATTATGGTGATATATTTAACCATCTTGCAATCAAAATCACTGACTTTGTGATGATGTTTTAGAAATATTTGCAAGTAATTTTGCGATATTTTTATCTAATTAAACCCCTTGCAAAATCTACATACAGAAGAAAAAGAGGAGAACAAAAAGTAAAAAGGAGACAGATTGGACACGCAAACAGGCTTGTTCTTAAAAGCACTTAGTTCAATTTTTGTTGAACTTTATCAAACACAGACATTAAATAAACCTGAAACAGCAGACAAGTAAAAGTATGAAATACTGCCACCTTCAAACCCAATGTTTTTGACAGTAAAAAACATTGTAGTAAACTCACAAATAATGCGCCGTTGCAAAAAAACATTTCAAAATGCAGGGATCTGTTGAATTTCCGCAATCGCAGAATCACGAAAAGCTGTAGGAAATTATTAGAACTGGCAGAGCTGCTTTATAAATTGTTGTTTAATAAGTCCATCCATTTAAACGTAATTCCAGAAACCTAATATTAATATGGTTTATTAAAAACAGGCTTTGATGTGATGTCGGGATCATTGTCTTCTTTGAACAACAAACTGTGTCAAAATTTTCTTATCTCACCCAAACGGTGGAGGGAAATTGGTCAGTCTGTTTAGGGACAAACCTGGAACCAAAAGTTGTTCTACAGTAAGGCTCTCATAAACCCCAAACTTCAACAATAAATTTCTAATCTAAAGTAGACACCTAAAACCTGAACTAAAACATGTAGCTCCCCACATTTACAAGTCGGAAGCCTTCTGGCGAAAATGTTTACAGTCACATGAGGCAAAGAATTAGATGTAAGGTACAACAAAGTAAAGATCATGGTGTCAAACGTCAAAGTGTGAACCATGGTGGTGTTGCCATCATGCTGAGGGTTTTGTTTTATACTCGTGCATTGCATAGAGTGGACAGAATAGGAAAAAAAGGAGGACTACTTCGAGAAAAAGTTGAACAACTTATTCAACTTTTTCTCAAATCAACAGCTGCAGGTCAAATCACACAGAAACATAGAAACCGGCTTTTGGATGGAAAAAACAGGTTAACATTAAGCTACTGGTATTCTCTACTACACTGGGAATGTAATGACTTGAAATGTAAGTCTGGAAAAAAGTAAATAACTGACTTCTACCATTTCTGCCAAGAGGAATATTTATGTAGTGACAGAATTTTGCCTGGCATTTGCTGTTGACTAAAAAAAGTGTGTAGTTTTTCTGCAACTTTCTAAGGCTGGTATTTGGACATGTTGGAGTCAGATGTTGTATAATCCTTCCAGTGTGGTAAAGTAGCTGTTCATCATTAAAAAAGCCAAAGATGAATACAGATTAGTGCCAAAGATGCATGCATCTAAACTTATGACTGCTCCTTGAAACCGTTCCACTGATCATTACTGGAAAATTCAGCATAAAAGAAATGAAAAGATTAAAAACCAGTTAAGACACATCCTTCTTTACTATTCTTTTTATGGTATCAGTCTGTACCTTAGCTTTGAAATGAGCAAAAAAAAACAGCAGCGGTTTCTAAGAAAATATACTGGTCATAAATAAATAATGCTGTTATAATCTTTGCAACAGTTAAAGGCTAAAAGCACAGGCCTTCAAATCTGATACGCTGGAATGTAAATATGTGGGAGACAGACACAGAAAGAGAGAAAGAAAACACGTAGCCATGAGCGCTGAGCTATTTACTCCATGCAAAGTGGAAATAACAGATATGGAAGGATGGAAGATTTTTGATGAAAGAGGAGAAAGAGTGAGTAAAGATAAGGAGGAATGAGCTTCACAGGCTGACTTTGTGACAGGTGACGGACCCATGAGACGGCAAACAGAGTGAAGGAAAGGGATGAACTAGTTCTTCAAAGTGAAACATCAAAGAGAGGCCTCCTGCGGTGAGCTTGAATTATTAAAACACAGCCGCCATTTTGAAAGCAAGCCGCATCGAATGCTATCTATTCGGCACAAACTATCTATCTATCTATCTATCTATCTATCTATCTATCTATCTATCTATCTATCTATCTATCTATCTATCCATTTCCCTCCATTCAATTTAGTGGATTTTTACTATAAGTCACATGTGAATTGTATTTGGGTTTTGCAGACACAAAAAGTACAAAATGTTAGCATGAACCTACAAACTAGACCTAAAATGAGTGCTGAATGCAACAATGCCCATGGAAATACTTCAAAAGAGCCACAGGAAGCCTGGGCAAACAAAAGCTAAAAAATGGAGGAATGAGCGCTGGGCCACCCCTCATTCACACAAACATCCGAGCTGTCCTAATACAATCTCATGTTAACACCACATGAAAAATATATGCGCTTTTGAAGACCCATTTTTCCTGCTGGTGATCCACAGTAATGAGTTCAATATGCAGGCCATGAATTGAGATTGTGTCATTTCCTGCATTTGGGTTAAACAGCCCTGATACAGCGATCTTATTACTGGCCCCTACATCCCATATAAGCACCCCTCCCATCCATCCCCTGTCTCTATATATTTTCTCCATTTTCCCTCCATCCACATCTCCTTCTCTCCCTCTTTCATCTCCTTCCCCATTAGTAGGTGTTGATTGATCAACAGAGGCCGAGTCAGCAGGGCTCTGCTCATGCTGTGCTGCAGTCGGCAAAGGGCACCCAACTAGTTGGCTGCTTGAAAAAAAAGTTAGACACGCATGTATAGGGGTGAAGGCGTGTGTGTGTGTGTGCGTGCGTGCGTGCGTGTGTGTGAGAAAGAACGACAGAGAAAGTAGGTGAAAGACATTGAGAAGCAGAACTGAATGCTCCTGCTGTGTTAAAAGAGAGACTTTCTCACATGTGTGTAAATGAGTGGATTTGACCTTGATAGCAGAATCCTTGCCTTAAATGTGTTTTAGTGCATTTGTTAGGGCTGCATCTACATAAATGTTTTATCAGATAATAACCACTGTAGTGGCTGAAGAGTCTGAACTACCCAGGACTGACAAAAGAAACAAAAAATGTTCTGAGTTGAACCCGCTCCGGCCACAGTGCTCTCAGTGGGCGCAATATGTTTTACAGGCACTTCCTTGATCATCTAACAGTCAGTTATAAAGCAGAGCAGACACAGAGGAGGTCTCACAGATACATAGACCTGGGGTTCCCAAACTTCCCATGCTATGGCCCCCCAAACAGCATTGGCATTTGGCTGGGCCCCCTTTGAAAATCCACAGACACTGCTTCAAAATATGTAACAAAACATCAACTTTTCAAATGTTATTCTCATTTTTAATCACTATCAATAATTATTATGTTCATTTAGCATAAATTTTGCCTCACACCTTTGGGTTTCAGTTGGCCATGAGTTCTGGGGTGGAACATTTTATCATCAGGTAATGTATATAATGACTTTACTAATCTGATGTTCATGTTATAATATATTACCTGACAATACATTTTCACCACAATCCCTTCCTTCTTTTCATTATTGAAACATATGTAATATTGTATCTTATCCCACATAAGATTTGATTTCTTTCTCACAGTTCCAACTATAATGGAGTATTAGGGCCATACTAATAAAATAAATCAACAAATAAAATTACGAGAATAAAGTTGTACAAGAATAAAGTGGAAATAATATGAGCATAATGTCATAGTAAAGTCATAATATTTCGATAGTAAAGTCATAATATTACCAGAATAAATTTGTAATATTATGACTTTATTATGGTAATTTTATGAGTTTATTCTTGTAATTTCTTTTATTTATTTATTTATTTTATTTCTTAGTGTGGCCCTAGTACTCCGTCATCTTCACCAAAGGTTTTAGTTTTTTTTTCATCAGTGTCCGCCACTTCAGGACTGCTGAACGGTTCCCTTTTTATTTTATCTTTGTCGGAAACATACTTTTTCTTTTCCTCTTTGCTACGCTAGCTTGAGGAGCAAAGCAAATTGATAAATGTGACTTGCAACCAATCAGAAAGATGAGCATGGCAAAATACATTATAATAAGTAATTTTAATTAGTATTTTATAATAATGATCGAAAAACATTGGACATTTGATATATAAAGTCTGCTGAGTAATGTTAAAAACATATACAATTAAAAAAATATGATAAAAAAATGTATGGAATTTAACTTTTTATTTTCTTTTTCTTCTTAACTTTGATCCAACTTTCTGAGGCTGTCCTAATACTCCCATTTTGAAAAACACTGCAGTAGACCACACTATCAGCCCTTCTTGTAGATGGCACGTAGAGCTGAAAGAGGTTTTGTCAAATACTCAGGGAGGACAGTCTGTCACCAGCAACCATGTCATGTTCAAAGTTGCTAAAATCCCTTTTCTACCCCATTCTTTCGCTCGGATTGATCTCCACAATATCTAGATCCCCAAATGCAGTAAGCTGCTGGCGTGAGAGTGGCTAATTCATTTTTTTGTGTTTAACAACAAATTGAAAAAAATAAAGTAAGTGAAATCTGGGAATCTATTCAGTAGCTACTGTATATTCCCAAAACAAAAATCTGTGTTCAGTCAGAATATGCATGTGAAATTCTATGTTCTGAGGGGGAAATATACTCCCAAACAATGTGAATCAGTTGGTCCATAAAAGCTTTAGGTGTGGTAAACCACAGCAATAACAAGCTTGATGTGTCAAGAGTTAAACATACAGTCAGACAATAACTATGCCACACAAAACGAAGACATGTATATAGATACTCATGTATGTAGATAATATACTGACAGCTGCTTCTGCTGTGGGTTTTCTGGATAGTGGTAACAGATGCACTGCTTCCTTTTTGCATTCAGTAATGCATATACAAGCAGTTACGCACACCACAGGCAGAGTAAACTAGGTTAGAAGGCAACCGACGATATAACACATACAGGGATGTATAATATATGAAGCCTGCTGAATAATGCTTGTCTCTCTGAGAGTTGAACACCAGGGCTCCTCTGTCTGGTAATATTTGAATTCTGAATATCTGACTTAAAATTGACACTGATAATTGGTTTTGTGGCTTAGTGCATTAACAATAGATGTGTTCTGTTTTCTGGACTTATAAAGTAAGGTGGACATGTACAATAAAGGATGTAAAAGAGTACACGCCAAGACCTGTTAAATAGTGGCAGCAAAATCACAAAAGATGCCTGAAAGAGCCTAAAAGAGCATACACAAATTGAACCCTCTGGAGTACATGATCTAAATGTTCCATATTTGCAGTCGAAGATGTATCTGTAATTAGCATGCAGTTCAATAAATCAAATATTTTTTTAATAGCACATTTCGGGAACAAGTCAGTCCAAAGTGTTGTGCATCATAACTCAAAAATCAACAACTAAAACATTTAATTGCATATTTCCAAGTGCTGTCATTACACATCAACATCTTGGTTAATGTTTCATTTATTATGTTTCAAAAGCAACTTTAAATAGGTGGGGTTTTCATCAAGATTTAAAGGAAGTCAGTGTTTCAGGAGTTTTACAGTTTTCAGGAAGTTTGTTTCAGATTTGTGGTTCATAGAAGCTGAATGCTGCTTCTCCATGTTTGGTGCTGGTTCTGGGGATGCAAAGCAGAACCAGAACCAGAAGATCTGAGAGGTCTGGAACGTTGCTATGACAACAGCAGATCTTTAATTAATTGTGGTGCTAAGCTTTTCAGTGATTTATAAATCACTCTATTCTCTGAGCTATAGGGAGTCAGTGAAGGACTTTAGTATTGGTGTGATGTGCTCTATATTCCTGGTTTTAGTCAGAACACCAGCAGCAGCGTTCTGGATCAGCTGCAGCTGTCTGATTTTTTTAGGTAGACCTGTGAGGAGACTGTTGCAGTAACCAATGTGACTGAAGATAAAAACATGGATGAGTTTCTCTAGGTCTTGCTGAAACATTAGTCCTTTAATCATGGAAATGTTCTATAAAGCTATAAAAATGTTCTTAACAAATTAAAACATTTTTGTCTGGCCTGGATTTTTATTTGTAAGTTACTACATATGGAGTGTTGAAGGTATGCACTGAAAATAAAATAACATTGTAGAGGGAAGTCTTATCTACTTATATTTCAAATTTGTTTAAAAAGACATTTCTAGACAGGTTTCTGTTTGTTTATGTCCAGTCATTATCCATATTGATCCATTTGAAACCTCCACATAGATCACAGTGAAGACATCTGACATACATACTTCAAACGGCTGTAACTCATCTATGCTTCGACATAGAGTCATCAATAAGGGCTCAAATGAAACGCAATACTCACAGGAATCCTCTACTGTACACAAATTCATAAATAGTATGACAGTAGTATATTGACTGGCCTATAGCCACAATAAAAGTGTAAGCTATGATGGAAAAATGCAACTTTTTATATTTTAATTAATGCATGTCTTGTGTCTGAGTTCAATGAAATGATCTATTTGGGAGAAAATAATAAAAACAAAAAGCTGCTATAACCTGGCTGCATAAGTGTGCACATCATTAAATGTTGCATTCAGTTTTTTTATTGGGGCTCTGATAGCATGCCGTATCTTGATTTGGCCATATTTTCTAACCTTACCTCACAAATATTTTCAAAATCTATCTGAATGTCAGGAAAAATCTCATTAGTAGTGCCAGATTTTTCTTACTGTTGGGAACAAACATACTTTTGTTTATAAAGTAAACATAATGCTCATAATGTTAAAGTCATATTAACAAACAGAAAGGTTTGATCTATTAGTCATTGGGCTGCTGGCAAAGCGAGAAACTATTTAGTTATTTCCTGGTTTATCTTCTCTAAATGCCTTCACTTTCCAAATGCTACCATTTTCATTTACCGTCATTGTCTCTGGAAAAGGCACCATTGTGTTTAGACAACCAATCATACACTACAATTTATTGCTTACACCATATTGACTTCATTATACATCATTCATGGGATCAATTATGCAAAATAATTGACTTATTCACTGTGCATTCATCCACCTGTCAGGGAGTACTCCTCTACGGAGAAGATGGATCTGTACACCTGGCCTTCTGTGTGACATTAATCCCTCTGTGCCTTGGCAACCTCAGTTCCTAACATTTCGTAGTACTGCATGTCCAAGTCACGAGAACAAAGAAAGCTGTCTGATTTACAGGCACAAAAGATTGTTAAGAAAAGACGGCAGGTCAGTTTTGGGAAATATTTTCAGTAAAGGTATGCTGTCTTGTGAGTCTGTCGGTTCATTTGAAAAACATAACATGTCCAAAGGAGGAACTTTCATGTCTCTGAAATGTGCATGCTGATTTTGTTTTGTTTGCCTTGGCATGAAAGGTGTGAAAAAGCGTGTGGCTGTGTTAGGATGGGCTATGAATCTGTTGTGCCACTTCATGATCACCTTACTATATGGGAATGAAAGGTCAATGCTCTATGCAGAGTAATTAGCTAAATCAATGAGAAGATAGGTCAGTCAGAGTTGGAGCCACTTGGAGTTTTTGGCATGCTGGGGCCAGTGAGTTTCTCTCAGTGCAATTGCAAGAATGAAAAATAATAGGGTCAGTGCTGCGACATCCTGCACAAATTCTGCAGCAGTAGAATCTCTGTGCAATGTATATGGTGTCTGTGTTCTTTTAAATTCTGAAAAAAACAAATAAATAAAAAATCACTATCATCTGAGTTTAACTGCTTTTTGAACCATGTATACTGTAGTTGCAGAAGGCAATAGTAGAGCACTACATTAAGGTAACATATCTTCCTTTACTTATGAAATGTGAAGCAAATAACTAGGTAGAGTAATACAAGTTACATTTGCATTTTATCTCACAAGTAACTCAGCAATCTAAAGAAATAAATGTGAATGTTTGTCTTTAAGAAGTGGTGATTTTATACATTTTTTTTAAGTGTTGTATGTGATAGAAACCAATGGAAGCATCTCCCACAGGGACAATCTGCACAAGTTAAGGCTGAACATGACAGCTGGCTTTCTTGGGAGTTAGAATGACCTTTACCAACAAGTGACCCAACCTTTGCTATTATGTATCTGACTGGGTTGATAAAAATGTATTGAAATTTCCTTAGACAGATAAACTGGAAGTATTCCATCCCATTATTACGATGAGATTTAATTTGCTGTATTACATGTAATCCCTTAAAATCCTCTTACACGTCTTAAGATTTATACACATGGGTGTAACAGTACAGGTCATTTAGTTATAAAAAAAACCCAACTAAAAATTGTATAATTCATAAGTGACCGAGCAGAATCCATTCATGTTCGCTCTTTATTAAAAAATACTATCACTAAAGGTCAAAGTTCTGCTGATCTCCATATACATTTAGTCTCTGAATTTATGAGTTTGTGCTCTATGCCCACATATTTGCTCATGGTCAATTCCCATTAAATGACAAATTTGTTTAAAATCAGACGCTAATGATTTTGATATTTGAATTACACAACAGTTTAAAAGGCTCTAATTAATCTAATAAGCCACCTTTACACTCAAGTTGCCAGAGCAAAAAAACACAAAAAATCCTAATTTTCTGAGATTTCTACAACACATGGACGAATTATTTACTAGCAGGAAGAGAGTGGTAGGGCACCTGAGTAACTGGACGTCTTGAAACCAACATGTGTACACCCTTACTTCAGAGATAACAACTGTTAAAAAGTGAAGTTTATATTGTCAAAAATCCTGTGTGGTTTAATTCCTCTAAATTTCAGGGTTCGCAAATGACTATGACAAAAGCTCACAAGAGAGAAGCTCGAGGCCTTATTAGAAAATGGGACAAAACTTCTGAAACTTCTAAAAACTATATAATTCTAACTAGATACATCAGACAAAAGCTCACCTTTGTTAATGCTGGGGCAGAAGTTATTGCACAGTAATGTTTTCCCAACATCCCCAGTTACCTTATCAAGTTTGGAAATGATTCTTCTGAAAGTCTGAGGCCTGTTTTCTCACTAATCTTGTTCACAGAGTGCAAACATTCAAATGGTTATAGTTTTTGTTTTATCTCAGTGAGTTTGACATAATTAGAAAGCTTATTATCCACAGTTTCAGAACCTATAAATACCTCAAACTGTCCCCTGGGAGACTTTTTCCTGGTTTTGTTGTGGCTAGTCACATATGTGTTCATTTTTGTTCCTATGATGCTTGAAAAGCCTGCTGCATATTGGTTGTTGTTTGCATATAAATTGCAACAGAAAGATCTAAAAGGATCTTGAGAGACTGATAGGGAAGCTTAAAAGCACTTGATATATTCTCAATGATCTTCTCATGCCGTCTGATAGTTGACTTGTCTCTAAACGTGTGCTGTTAGATCTCAGTTCTTTGTTTGACATCAGAGGCACAGCACAAAGTTAATATAAAGCAGCATTTTTGCCAAATTCACCACATGCCTGTCTCAGCTCCATCATTTGGTACCAATAAACTCGGCTGCACAGTGCCATCAGTGGGTGGCACTGTGGGGTACCTTATGTGTGGGTGTAACAAACACAGTAAATACTAACCACAAATAAAACTTTGAAAACTCATACCATGCTTATTTTTTCTAAACTGTGTTGGACTGGCAAGCTCCATTCGTCTTCAACCGCATCAGATTTTCAAGTCAAAAACTGCCACATCTAATACTTGACATCTAGTCACATCACATATATTTTGACTGAGGTTTAAAAGAACTACATAAGTGATTTAAGTCATGTTTTTTGAAACTGTAAAATGTGGATTCAACTGCACTAGATGGGGTTGAGATATCATTGCAAATGGCATTTACCATGTAGAGAGGAGGATGAAATCTTTTTGCAATTCATCAGGATTTGAATAAGAATAATTCTAAATCACCCTAATCTTAATTATCTTAATGGCAATTTACATAAAATTTTAAGAAGAATATATATTTGTGGTTGTAATGTAGCAAAATGTGACCATTTAAAGAGCTATGACAACTTTCATTGGGCCCTCTAGTAAAGTTAGAAAGACGACTTTTGGCCTGTGTCTTTAAGTGGAAGCCCTGTGTCTTGGGTTCAGAGACAGGTGCAGGGCATTTCGGTTATTTGTGGTAACAAGGCTGCATATAGTGAGACGTCTCTTCTCTCTGTTCTCTAAAATGTTTTGATGGGTGCAGACAGAAAGCTTCTGTAATGCAACATGGGGAAAAGAAGTAAGTTCAGAAATAGACTGAACCATATGGATCGAGGGTTCAGGATACATCTGTAAACCTTTGTCAAGACAAATCAAATCTAAGAATGCTTTAAAAATATATACTTTGTTTTGTAAAATCATCAATTCCAAACCAATATTTTTATTTCCGTTCCATGTTCAGCCAATGATAAATGTGTTAAACTCTGTTTCACAAATATATCGCTTATCCCATCTATGCAGATGACATCCAGCTGTATCTGTTTTTTAAACTGGACTAGCTGGATTGGTTGTTCACCCTCATCCAGTGTTTATCTTGGATCAGTGATGGGCTGCCTAGCAATGCTCTGGTTTTAAACACAAATAAAAGAGAGACTTTAATTAGAGCTCTACATCACCTGCTTTCTGAAATCCATCAGGCAGTTGCCTCTTTTTGCCCGGTAAAAGAATCAAATGTTCTAGGAGTTACATTTGATTCCTCATTAGGCTTTGACTCACATCTAATTCTCATTCCTGTTTCTTTCATTTAGAAAACATTTCCTCTACACAACACATGGTATTCCAGGCAGATCTTGAGAATAGTATTAATCTATTTATTTAATTGTTTTTGGACCACTGTAATGCTCTTTTTACCAATCAGGACAAATAATCAGTTTTACGTCTGTAAGCTATTCAGAATCCATGTGTATTTACTTACTAAATCTACTAAACATATACCCCCGTGGTCTTAAAATGTAGAAGTTCTAGTTTCTTAGTCTCCTGATTATTTGTGTCAGTTTCTAACCAAACACTCTGCTGCTTGTGGCTTTTGGTGCCAAGCCCAGAGTCTCCTAGCTGCTCCATGTACTCTGCTATAAATGAAGGGGGACATGGTCTTTCAGTCTGTGGCTCCTAAACTGTGGAACAGCTTGAACCAGCAGCTTCGCTTTGCTGAGTCTGTGGAGGATTTTCAAAAACAATTTAAGTTGGTTTGTCCTACCAGGCTTTTGACTCAAGATTGTTTTGAGTGTTTAATGTCTGTTTTTTTTACTATGTATAACTTAACTGTGATTTATGTTGTACTTATTTACTTATTAAATGACACAAATCTCATGTAGAGCTTTATTAGTAGGGGAACTATTTATTGCTTCTGTTTTGGTAACCGTAGTGGTGTGACTGCATGGTACACAATCATAAACCCATAAACACAAATAGTGCTCTAGTAAATATGTCCATTTGTAATACGTGTCTTTGGGACACCAGTCACATAAATAGGTGTGGTTTGTACTGCTAAACAGCATATAGTACTGCATTTAATCATATTTTAAACTGATTTATATTTACCGATTCCATCAATGAAGAAACAGTGGAGAAAATGGTAAACATAATAATCCTGACATTATGGACAGTTTTAGGGTTTTAAAACATCATTAATTGGAATTTATCATGACAACAATAAATAAAAAATTAAGAAATTTAACACAATAAATGCTCACCCCTATTTATTAGGGATGAGCATGTTTCAATGAAATCAGTCATTCCCATTCAGGCACACATTTACACCTTGATGATGGGAAACTACTGGATTGAAGACACAGCTGCCCTGAGGTGACCTCTAGTTACTTATTTACTTACTTACTGTCAAACAGAGAAACTTTGCCCAAACTTTATGTTTTTCAAAAAGGGAAGACTTTACTTTAAAAATGTTTTACCTGCTTTGTGCCCAAATGCAATCTTAGCACAACCTGTTTAAAAGTCAGAACAAATCAAATAAATAAAACCTTTTTTCCTATCTTTCTCTATATGTAGTTTCTGTTTATGATCCTTTTCGGTTGGGGCTCTGTGTCACGGATAAAACATTAAAAACAGCACACAGGAGTCAAAGTTCAGCCATGCAGCAACAGAAACTATATATATATCTGTTTTAAGAGTTCACCTTCAGCCCCCTTTCAGTGTACGTCTCAAATTGAACTCCAGGTTATTGCTATAGGATACAAAGTGCCACAGGGACAGTGGAGCTGACCCGACAGCACAACCTACTGTGATGAGTTTTTGTTTCAGCCGTGACATTCAAAATGTGGCATAAACTAAATAAAGTATGAATCCATCCTGCCTTTCAGGTCGGCGGAGGTGGCATAATGGTGTGGGAGTATTATTGCTGACCTTTCTTTCTGTTTATGACTACAGTGTACGAATCTGCAGTAAATGTGTGATACTATTGTGGAAATATGAACCATAATCTCTGAGGAATGTTTCTGAAACCTTGTGTTCTCTATGTCAAGAAACATTAAGATAGGGGTGGACAATAAATCAGTAACAACATATATTATGATAGGCATGTTATCAATATCAACAGGTAATACATCTGATTAAATTTTCAATAATTTCACTGAACCACAAAGAATTCTGGGGGATGTAGGCAGAGGAAAGGTTTTAGTCGCTCAACCTCTCACAGCCAGCCAAGCTAGGTTGGTGGCATCAACTAACTCACTCTCTCTTTGGTTACTTAGCAACAACTCTCTCTTTGGTTACTTAGCAACAACCCCATTGAGTTACTTTGCAGCAGCAGTTTAAGTTTTCACCACTGTGTCTCACAATGGCTTAAAAAAACAACAATATAGAGTGAAAACTGTGGATAAAACAGAAAAGGTAACATCACTAGTTCGGCAGTATTTCAGATATTTAAAACAAAAAACTAATAAATAATTATCTATATCGGAACAAGCAAGGTGTATCTATTAAAGTGGCCATTGATTGTGAAATCCCAAACCTTTTTGCTGGATGAAACTATAACTGGTCTGTTGTAAACATTTATGTTATTTTATTCTTTATTCATTGGTTTATTTCTTAATGCAGTAAAACACCAGTCTGCTCTAAATTTATCTTGCTTTTCTGTATTTTGTTTACTAATGAACACTTGTATTTATAAAATCAGGACAGAGTTTGCTATGAGGTTTTAGTAAGAACATTTCCAGTTTGTTATCTGAAAAGCAGATTCGGTCTAAAAGTCGCTCCGTACATAAGACGCAAACAAGCACAGCCCAAAGGCATTATTGACATGTCATTTATTTCATGTGGCTGAACAGGACCTGGTTCTCTAAATAACTGTAACTGTCTGGAAAGCAGCTGCCAGTTAGTGTTGGGATTCATTATTAGATTGACCAGTGTTCCCCTGCAGGCTCACTGAGGAGCTTATTGGAAGCTGAAAATGATTATAGATCCTGACATTTGGGGAAGCAGTGTGCTGATCACTGCATGGTTCAAACCATAATAATCACTTTCATTATGATTATTATGACTACTGTTACGACTTCTATTTGGATTAATAATATGTAACAAAGAAATTAATGCAGAAACAAAATTATGATTTAAAAGGGGAAAAAAAATCCAAATGAAGCACACGCAGGGCGTCCACCTCAAACTGAATCATGGTGATGCTCACAGGATGGTTTAGTCTCAAAGACACAGAGCCACATTATGCACTCCAGAGCCGTCCCCCATGGCACCAAATCACACCATCACAGAGGGTGGAGAGAAAATCACAAATTACACCTGTACTCTAAACACACTGTCTGACACACACACCTTGAATTGGGTGACAATGTGTTGAAAGCCCATGAGGATTTGCAGAAAGAGAGAGAGAGAAAGAGGAGAGAGCAAAAAAATGATGGATTGTGTGTCACATAAAGGACAGCAAGAGAAAGAAGGAAAAGGAAACGGCTGGATTGGTAATAAAGGTTAAGTAGCTTAATATTGTTCCAAGGTAGTTTTCATTTGTACTTATGCTTAGAAGAGCTGCTAATGCATGCATTAAAAATTCACATGCGATCACAGGAAATCAAATTATTTTGCAATAATTCAATCAGGGAATGCAGCACTGCTAAATATTACTAGACCCCATCAACAACAGACACTGATAAGTGGAAGTTGATCTATTTTCAGTATTAGTTTATAAATGCAGGCAGAAAAAGCACTGAAGGTGTGAGAAGATGTTTAAAAGGAAAGTATATTTATATTTCTACACAGGCATGCCATTTATTCAAGCTGCTACTACAAGAAAACGGCAGCCTCTATAAAACGATTGGAAGGCAGAAAGTATAAATTGCTCTGCTTACTTAAACTTTTTGAGGTTTTGACCTCCTTCTGCTAAACATGCTGGATTTGAAATTTTTAGATCTCAGAAGGCCAGGGAATAGGGCAGGCTGTTTTAACATAAAATGGGCTCCACCACATTTACACTCCTGATTTCTAAAATTGGTTTATGACTATACATATTAGGTTATTAAGGCATCTTAAATTACATCCTGACTAGTAAAAATGACGTCAGATTTTCTGTTAAGTTGCATGACTTGGCTTTAATTGACCAGTCATAAAGTAAAGTTGAAATATCCTCCTTTGTGTTCTGACCAGTCTGAAATCCAATTAAAGACTTCTTTAATAACATTATATTAAAGATATATTATATGTATTTTCAGATAGGAGATGTATGTTTTTAGTGTAAGTTAAACAGCAGAAATCTTGAAAGCCAATAATTACAACTAACTTGAGGATTCCTGCAATGCTAATTTTGACTAGTCAGGTATCTCCAAATGAATTAGAAATATTTTGAACATAGACATTTTTTCTATTTCAAATACTAACTAACTTTCTGAGTAGTCATAATGACAGAAGTGATATCTTGAATAAGTATACTGTCTAGTCACAACATCCCAGAAATATATATTTCAAATTTTCAATGCAAAAATTTAAAACATATATAAATTAAAATTTAAAAGGTTTTTTGAAAATGCACAATTTTTGGGGAGTGGGTTGATAGTAGCACTTTTAGCTCTTCAAATCTGTTTTTAAGTGTGTGTGAAGGGAATTACGCAAAACATCTTAATTCAGATGACTAAAAATGTAGTTTCTACTTCTTATAAATAAGTTTGAGATATCTTGAATTGCAATTACACTTTTAACTTCAGCTACAAATGGCCTCTTAGCATCTGGTGGTGAGCTGTAATCAAGTGTCTTTAAGCAACGACAGGAGGTAACTTTAATTAAAATGTTTACCTCAGTCTCTTGTAAATTTAGAGGCAGCAGATGTTAAACACTCATGGTAAAAAGAGAGGATGCCGTTTTTAAATAATAAGGTGTGTGCATTTTATATCTCAGGTAGTTGAAGTGCATTTAGTTTTTCACAGATGCTTTTTATTGTTGAGTTCTGTTCAGTATACTGGTATTATTTCTTTGCTAAATAAAATATATTTTTTTGAGTAAAAAAATTCTTTGGTCAATTCTTTAAGTGATGCACATAAAGTATAAGCAATGATTGACTTGTATGAAAGAAAAACAAAAACCCTGAGCCTAAATTCAGAAAAAATGAAAGTTGAGGTGTTCTCTGAATCTTTTCTTTTTCTAATTACGCTTTGAATAGAGAACAAGGTTATCTTTTATTTGGAGTTGTATTAATCCAGCTCTAAATATCTTCCATCCGTGTGTGTTCAGTCTTGTGTTTTTTTTTTTGTTTTTGCAAGAACTACAATAAATGTGCTGGTTTCTCCCATAAAAAAGCAGCAGAGAAACTTTTTAAATCTGTCGATTCAAATAGA
Organism: Xiphophorus couchianus; assembly: GCF_001444195.1. NCBI lineage: Eukaryota > Metazoa > Chordata > Actinopteri > Cyprinodontiformes > Poeciliidae > Xiphophorus > Xiphophorus couchianus. The sequence goes on along the minus strand of NC_040232.1, from coordinate 6,907,957 downwards.
CACGGCTGAAGACGTAGTAAAGGAGGCAGTGCGATAGCACATTATGAGACAAAGCCAAGAGTTTTCGGAGATGAGACTAGGCAGGAATCGCAGGGTGACAGATGTAAGACTGAGCAGAAGATATGTGGGGGTGTGTGAAGAGAAAAGGAGGGAGATAAAAGGCTCCTAAAATACCTCTGGTCAACTGGAACAAATCAAGGAAACCCTAAAAAGAACACACACACACTCACAGGGGTGCACACGCACATGCGCAATGTTTGAGATGTTCCATCAACCAAAGTCTGCATAAAAACAATCACTCTAGCAACTGCCTGAATGAACATACTTTCACCCTGCTATTAGCTATGACCTCTCACTCCTTAACATACAATTAACCAGGTAATGGAGTGGAGAAACAAAAAGACACTCCAGGGGAAAATATTTTCAGGACTTGCTTACTCTAATCTTATGCACGCTGCTGTATGTGCTGCACTTAACAACTTCAGCAGGCAATGATCCAGATAAATCAGAAAAGAAATGTTTGCTGTTGATCTTGGTGTGCAGGCCTAACTTGATAAAATATGCACAGAAGCGTCTACTTAAGGACATTTGGAGTTTGGTCATGACTCGTACCGTTTTGCACGTCCAGAATGTGATGTTTGTCGAGCATCCATCCTCCCATGTTGGAAGCATCCATTTCATAGCCTTGCAAAATGGCCGTTCGCTTCTCCCACAGGATGAGGTCCAGACATGACTCGTACTCAAACCCCACTGACACTGTTGGACACACACAGAAGGGCGGGTGTGTGACGATGTGTAATCCAAATCCACACAATTAGGAAAAAGTCACCTATTTAAAATAAATGAACAGTAAAGTTACAGTTCTTCAACCTACAGACAGTTTAGCTCCAGGGTCCTTTTTTACTCTAATTTATGCAAGCTGCAAAGCTCATACTGTGAACCCCGACACACACACACGTTCACCCTCATCTAATTAGAAAATAAAGTGAAGGTATTCTCCAGCTTGTTGGGATTCATAAATGAAACTCATTTGCATGTTTTTGGCATTGTTATTATCATGAAAGCATGAAAAGTTATACATGCAATGACAGACCCATGGTAACGTGAGCTAGATGTACATATTAAACTTGCCTCTGAATGTACAATTAAAAAAATAGCATGGTGAAAATTAAGACAAAATGTAAAATCATGTAAATTGCTCAATAATTCTATTTGTATCTTGTAATTAATAGGAATTTTATTTTAAAATGTTTTATTTTAACTTGGTTCATTTCTAACATTTTGCTTTCTCATTTTCCCTCTGCAGAATACAAATTGATTATAACATGCTGACCTCTGAACAGATGGATAGATAAATGGATGAATTCATATCTGATATTTTCCATTGCATGATACAAATTCAAGCTATAAAACTGACTGGTGGTAAAGTAAGTTGTGTCCTGATGTATTTTTTTCCCTTAAAACACAAAATAAACATTTAGGTAATGATAAACAAAACTTATTATATTTGGTGATTATATGATAATTTCTGCTTGCTTAAGGTTACATTTTTGCAAACTCAATAAAAATGTCAAGTCAAAGCAATCTGAACATCTTGAAGTGTTTGTCTTTATCTCGTTCATTTATCATTATATTACTATTATTCTATTGTCAATTGTTCTTAATATTATTTATACATTTATTACAGTGCATAATGTGTTTATTTTATTTCTAAAATGTCTCTGTTCTTCAGCAAAATTATCAATCTCACCCGTATCATTCAACATCATGCAGAATTATTTATATAATCCTTCATGATGCTGTGTTATCTTTTCAGTACTTCTTTTTTTCATCAAATTTACAGTTCAGATAACTGCATCTGAAGCAGCAGCTGCTGCTGCTATTAGAGCCTGATAATATCCTTTCCCATTGTAACAAGTAGTGTCTACACCCACAGTAACATACAGTTTGAGGTCATTCACAGAAGCAGAAGTTTCTTTCAAGATGAGTCTGACATGTGCAGAACCAATTACCAGTAATAAGTGCACAACATGTTTGTGTCTGATGCGTTTCCATCCTGCTTTGATGTCTCAGTGAAAGCTAAGGTTTTAGTCAAAGGCAGCAGCAGTTTTTTTGATCTTGATGGCACCTCAACTCTCCGATGGGTCCTGTGTGTTTATTAACTATTACGAAAGAATGCAACTGATTTTGAAGTTTATATGATAGGTGATATGCACGTCACTGGCATTTCCTACTGTGAGAGATTTTGTTTTAAGATTAGCCTTTTAAGACACAATAAAATAAATCTGAAAGGCTAAAATGAGTTGAGGAGGAGTGCTCTGACACTGATATATTAACAGCTCAAGCTGCGACTTTCCCTCCCTCTGTATGTAGACAATTATTACTGCTTCTAGTCTGATTTTCAGGTCTCCACTGGCAGGTCTAGAAACAGCTCTTAAGCTAGTTTACAAAAGGTTAGGCCATAAACAGATCATACGTTTAGAGTGGTTCAAGATCAATGTGGAATATAATTAGAAACACTCAAGAATATGTTCAATATGATAAGTGTGTTTGGAAAATATTTTTTATCTGAATTAAGTTAGCCAGGATTGGAGTTTTTCTGTAATGCAGGAGACAGAAAGTTGGTGGAACTTTGCTCCAGTTTTGCTCCCTATTCATGCACACACAATATTTAACAGCTGTAAGACTAGTGAATAAGGTAGAATGTGTAAATAAATTATTTTGATTGCATAATTAACTGTTCACAGACTTTTACAATGTGGGATTGGAAAAATATCTGTATTAAGCATCAAATAGTTTATAGTTTTGCAACATATTGTACCCTCAAAATGGCAAGAACAACCATTATGTTGGTTTAAACGCTTAAAAAAGATCTAAAGAAGCACCGATCAGAATTATGTGTTTGATTTCCAACTTTTAGTTCTGGTAAAGCTTTAACCAGCTGGTAGTAAAAAAGATAAAAGACGATTCTGATATTGATTTAAGAACTTTAACACGACTAGATAAAAAAAAAAAAAAAGGCATTTAAATAATTTTCTGGAGCCTCACTGCTGCATGAAGTCATTATTTATTGATATTAAGAACAGAGGAGATATCCCTCAGTCTGAATATGAGAGCTGCCGCTGCAAAACTGTATTGCGCATCTCAAATTAGCAAGTAGTCATTGCAGAAGTTTGTTTTGAGATAAGAAACTGAGTTTAAAAGATATCTTTTCAAAGATAGTGAAATCAAGCGTTAAGTAGTAGAAAAGTAATTTGTAAAGTATCTGAAGAACGTGGTTAGATGCTTTATTTGTTGCTCACCAACTGCTTCTGACAGTCCAAAGACGCGCTGGCCATAGGCGTCTGTCTTATCCCAGATAAAAGTGTACGATAGATTTGGTTGGGCAGGGAACCATTTCTGGAAGAGGCGACCCACTACCGCCACCATCAGGTGAACCTGTATCAATAGAACAATGACACAAAGGCCACTAAAGTTAACCATTGACTTCATTTACTTCATTATTGTTGGTACAGATTCTGCAGATTCTAATTGTTTTAGATAACTACAAGGACACACATCTCACCTTCATCAGGTTGAAAGGAATTGATGACTGTGTCATGGAAACTTTGAGGACTGGTTTATATCCAGCAGCTCTGGAGCTGAGGTAGACCAGGTTTAGATCACTGCCTGGTATTGAAGTTTCTTCTTGGAGAACCTGTCAGAAAAACAACAGAAACAAAATCAAAGCTCACAATTATTTCATTTCACTACTCAAAATTTGTCTCATTTCGATTTGAACCCTGCAGTCTACTCAGGGTTCCCCCTGAGGTGATGAAGTTCCTTCCTGGAGCTCTAAGATGAGAAATGTCAAGTCATGACATAACACTGACAGATCTAACATGTTAGCAGGATTTTTTAAAAATGACAGCTGAATAATAAATAACAATGTAAGCCAGTTAGAAGAGAGAACATTCAACACAATGTTTGTTCCACAACATTTAACTCACTCCCAAAGTCAATTTAGTCACTAATTAACCTAACATGCATGCTAATTGGGTTGCACAATGTTACACTTGTTAGCATTGTTGCATCGCAGTAAGAAGCTCCTGGATTTCTACATAGAGTTTGAATGTTCTCCCTATATATGTGTGGGTTCTCTCCAGAAATGGGCCAAGCGTTAAGCAGTAGCATCATCATACGGTCAAAAAATTTTTTTTTCTCTAAATAGAATGGATAGAAAGATGGAAGGATGGATGAATGGATGTGTGTTTTTGGAGTGTTTGAGGAAAGCAGCGGTACTCCAACCCACACATGCATAGAGAAAACAAGCCAAGACTCAAAGTTTGTGTGTGGAAATGTTTTTTTTTACTAATTACTAAAATATCCACAGTTTTAATTGGAGAACAGTGAGAGAGACAAGAGAAAGAGCACTTTTGATTAAGATGAAGACTATTAAGAAAAAGATTATTCAAAAAAAGGATCCTTGGGGAGACATTCCTCTTCCATGGACCATTTTGGTGTTACACTGTTTTTCAGCACGATTGGCTTTTCATTATTTGGACATTAAGTGTTCATTACATATCCATTATGTCCCCTTTAAGATTGCCCTTCTATCTGATGAAGCCAACTCGCCAAAATTTATCAGGCCACTACTGGCTGGCTCGCCTTCCAGCTGCCCCCACATACCCACCCCTACTTACTTGAGTCACACACTTTCTCTATTTTGCAGTATTACAAGAGAATTACAGACACAAGGCAAATAAAAAGTAATCATGGAGCACTGGTTAGGGCTGTAAAACTCTAAACTACTATCGTCTGTTTCACTTTTACAGCAGACTGGTTAATGCAATGTGACGACCAAAAGCCCAAATCTAAAACACACACACAACCGCTCTCCTTCACTGTTTTCAGTAGACCCAATTCATCCTGAAGCCACACAAGTGAAATACTTCTCTTTTCTTCTTTTCTAACACACACAGATGCTCACACTCTCATTTGTGGTCAGAAGTTGTTGAAAGTAAAAGAACAATATTTAGCTGTGTGTGCATGTTTGTCCATAACACCCTTCTTTAGGAGGATTTTAGTAGAACTCAGAATAATTTAGTGTATGGTCATTGCCTCAGAACACATGCAACAGCTATTTCAAAAGCCATAAACATTAAAATGACAATCAATATGTAGAACAAAGCTGCACTCTGCAATAAAACAGATTATTGCATGGCAGAATGAGAGAGGACATTTATTTTCATTCCAATAACATTAAATACAACAGATTTTGTGCTCATAACAGCTTTACAAATGGAGGGTATTATGTATTTTCCATTCACTAGAGGCATGTTATAGTGCGGCTGCGTGCTATATTTAGTAAGTGAGGAGGACATAGTTGTAGTAAAGAATAACTATGATACATTCAGTTGAAAAAATTATTTTTTTTCCAACATTAATTCCCCCTTCAAGTCACCAATACAGCTTGAATGATGTTTAGCCAGTGCAGTGCAGATTCAGTTTATGTTTAAACTGAAAAATTTATCACAATGCAGGTGTTTTACATCAGCCGATAACAATAATTGATGATATTAATAATTGTTGATTAGATTTTTGTTTTACTGCAGCACTGAGGTCAAAAAAATTCTCATTTCTGCACAAATTTCCATTATAGTGCACAATTTGGTCAAGCAAAATTAACTTTTAATATGTAGATAATTAATAGCTGTAGTACAACCTGCCCACACTGTTTCACCTGAATCAATCTAAAACACACGTTACAACAAATCCATGTTGTAAAGTGCATTCTTTATCCACAACAGGAGTATTAGTATGAACACTGTCCTGCACAAATTCATCACCATTATCAATTCATTGTCAGCACAAATCCTACGAATATCATCATTTGTAAGATTATGACTAGTAGTAATACTGGTTCAGTAGTTAAAATTATTGCTAAGTAACATGTAAGTTGTCCAAACACATCTAATTTTGTTACATACAGACTTTGGTGGATCCTCACCACATCCAATCTTTCACAATCAAATTTCTCATATTTCTCACTGCTATTCACATCTAGTTTTTAACTCAGTTGTTCCAGGTGAATACTGGATATGCTGGAGAATGGGTGGAATATCTAACCAGCAACCTTCAAATAGGTTTATCATACCTGAGTTTCAGGTATAATGGGGCCATCATCATGTGATCCTCTGAAAAATGTAGAGAGGGGTGAGGCAACAATCACTGGACTGGGTCTGATGAAGCCACTCAGGTCACAGCTTGGAATGTCATTTTCCTCCTGGAATAAACAAACACAGATTGTTACACTGTTTTCTGTTTGTAAATATGAATTTCTTCTTTCCCCGGGCATAATTAATTTCATAAATCAGTGCCAGTATATAAATTATGAACAAGTATCTTCCTTTAATAACATCCTAAGTCAGTATGTTTCCAGTCACAGGAAAGAACTAAAAAGTCAAAAAGTTCAAAAACCTTTGACTAAGTGGCAGATGTGGTTAATTGCCACAGTATGATTTTAAGGAAACATGTCATCTATATAGAAATATGTGTCAACATGTACCTTCTTCATCACCAGAGTGTCCATCACATAGAAGACGTTCCATGGCACCCACACGGTTCTGTACTGAGTGATAAATGGAGCACGCTCAAAACTGAGGGTCAGTGATGCCCCTCCGTTGGCCAAGAGGTCAAACCTGTGAACACATCAACAACAAACAACCAGGTAGATTAGTTTAAAAGAGCTCCAAAAACAGTCTGAAGTTATTTTAAGATAATTATTTACATAACTTAACATTGACGGATATGCTGATAATTGGCTGATCTATTTTTGGATGGTTATTCATTTAATTAGTTAATTGATTGGTGTATTAAGTCATTGGTTGGTTGGATTGTATGATGGTTGAACTTTTGGTTTTCTGGTAAAATGCTTGATTAATTGACAGGTGGGTTGACCTTTCTGATGGTTGGTTGGTAGATTCACTGGTTGGCATGTGTGTCAGTAGGTTAACTGATACCTGATTGCTAACTTGGTTTATTTGGAGGTTGTTTTATCTATTGGCTAGTACATGAGTATGTTGATCTATAGTTAGCTAGATTAAGTGATAGGTTGGTCGATCTATTAAAAGGTTGGTCTGAAACATGAAACACTCCCTAGAATCTAGGGTCTTATGTAAAATTGTGCAAAAAAAATGGCAGAGTTTTTTTTTTACCAAGTTCTAAAACTGTGTATGAATGCATTGTAAAATTTCCTATTTCAATTTTTTAACAGAAATTAAGTCAACAAAAAGCTGTGTATGAACAACGACGTTCCGACTAGCTGCCAGTGTGAAGACAAATTCTGGAAGTAGTTTTGTAGTGTTATCGTCCTGCCAGGGTTTGCCATATGAAGACAGATAGAAGATCTGAAACTTCTGAGCTGTTTTTAGCTCCAGACATCATAAACAAAACAAATGAACACAGCCAAAGTGTAGATTCGAGAGTCGGACTGTCAACTGTTTGACACATTTGATGAGAAGCACATATGGCTTGACACACTGTTTTTGTTCTGCTGGGCTTTCAAGAGTCACACTTGATTGTATCCTCTCAGCCAACTGTGCTGAAGTGATCCAAGCAACAGTAGCAACATAGCGAGGGGAATCATTTAGAATGCAATTGGTCAGCCAACACCGTGCATTGTGAGCAGATGTAAATATGCCTCTTGAATCGAGTCGTGGGCAACTCAGTTACAGTGACAGATGGGTTGAAATTTTAAGCAGTGTTTCTAAAATAAATGTTTTCAAAGAGGGTGTTTGTGGAAATTACAATTATGTCTCTGCACAGCTTGGGAAATATCATGGGAGATAAGCGGCTTCAGAAGTGTTGGCAGGTGTGTGTTTATTAACTAGCACTCAACAGCATTTAAGCAGTCTCATCATAAGTATAAGAAAACAGCTGGTCAGAATAATTCTTGGCTAAATTTGCATAATGGTGTTTACAAAGGGGTGACAAAACGACATTATCTCACACAGTTAAGACACATCTAGCTCCAGCGCTGGCTCCTTTCATGGTCCACACTGAACATGTTTCATAGAGGCAGTTTTCCTCTGACAATAAGCAGTAGCAGCTGACTTTTGGCATAATTCATCAACGAAAAGGACAATTTTAGAGTAAACTAGTAGGATTTTCTGCATAAATGAGCAGTCTATGTTTTTTAAAAGGAATCTAAAATGTATTCTGAATATATGTGAAACTAACAATTCATTTTTCTGTTCATTAATTTTGCATTGGTAGTCACATCCAGTTTAATCAGTGGCACTATACAAAGACAGCATTTCCCACAATTTTATATCTCATGACGACAAAACAGAAAATTATAGAAGCTCATTATAAACCTTCAGTTCCATTTAAAAAATCTCTAATCCTGTGCTTTTAAAGTTGATTTATTGATCCTTTGTTCTCCTGCTGAGACATTTACAAGCGTTTTTGCCCAAGTCTGGTCTCATTCAGTCAGTGCTCAGCAATTACCTGATGAATGTTGGCTAGCTGATGCATGTTGGCTACCTAAAACACAGAATTGTTGGAAGGCAGAATTAAAATAATTACCTTTTAGCCTAATTTAGCGATCAGAGAGAACAGCTTTAATCATTAATCAAAGCATCAACCCTGATCACTTTAGCTTCACCTTTAATATTGTTTTAAGAGACTCAAGCTCTGGAACACGATGCCAGTCTGAGTTTAGTCTGGATTGTTTAGAGAGTTTAAGCCGAGTCTGAAGTCTTTGTTCTCGTGTCTGTCAATCAATCAGGAGGAATTAAAGTCACTGACTTTATTCCCCATTTCTGCTCTCTTGCACTGGAAAGAAATGATGTATACATATGCAAAAAAAAAAAAAAGTATAATGCCTGCATCCCTAAATGTTACAATGAGAAGAAGCGACACAATTTTTGCTCCAAATATGCACAGTATTTTAGAACAAAAGGAGGCTACAAGTCTAGCAAATTCTTAACACTATTTGAAACAAGCAGAAGCTGCAGTGAAGGGCAGAAATCAGGCACTGATTACTGTAATTTGCAAAAACACCAAATTGTAATTAATATGTCACTTTTCACTCTGCAACAGATTAGAAAATTACATTGTACATTATTCAAGTTGCTAAGAAGAACTTTCAAAGAATTTTGCTACTCTTAAGTGAATTATTTTGAAGATAAATTCAAACTGGATAGCTGAATATTACATGTAGAGCGACGGTCTCAGAGAGAAATACATACATGCCATCTTTGCGTGTTATAGTGTATCCATGGTCAGGGTAGTGGACAAATGTCACATTGACTCCAATCAGAGGAGTTCCATCAGAGGTCAGCACCTGGCCTCGGATTATTGACACCAAGCTGGAGAGACAACCACAGGACAGAGGTTTTTAGTAAAGGAAATAGTCACTAGCAAAAACTGGCAACGCCTGGTGTTTGATTTTTATTTGTAAAGCAAACAGAGACACAGAGACAAGTGTAAAAAACCAACATGAGTCAATCTTGTGGTTGAGAAAATTCAGTGACAGAACATTATAAACAGACCCATTCAATTAATTTGATTATTTTTGAAAAGTACATTTATTTCATTAACTCAACTCCCAAAATGAAACACAAGAGAGACTAAATACACACAAACACTTAAGAATGGATTTCAATTTACACCTAATTCAAATTCAACATCTAAGAGAAGAATATCACATCAAAGCAATAAAATATGGGATTTAGTTAAAGTATGTTTAATACCTGCTCAAAGGTTGTTTTTTTTTTAAAAAAGCTGCATTTAATCTGACAAACATGGCTCATCAGAACCTATTATAATTTTTTGTGGACGTCTGGATATGAGGGACATTAAGCACAGAACTGTGTCTGTACTTATAATTCATGATTCAGAGGTTTTGGCCTTGAAATTATTTAATTATTCAAAGTAGTGCTGAAAATTTATTATTTTTCCAACAAGACCCAACTAATGCCTCATTTCCCCTGAGCAGTCTGGCACAAGTCTGTGCGGTTTGGTACGCTATTTTATGGTCCGGTGTATTCAGTAAAAGAAGAACTCTAGATGTTTTACTTCTATCATCTCATCTAAAATACTTACCCTGAACAAAAACACTGGAAAAGAACACCCTCATGCTTTGCAGAATCTCTAAATACATAAAGCCAAATAGAGGTACAAATACTGTAATGTACCATTCATTCTGAACATTGTCTTAATTTTTACATGAAATCCTCCTTGTAGAAACAAACAGTAAAAGGTGAAGGTGTACAAGACATTCACTTTTAAATGCTGAAAAGCAAAAGAAAAAAATACAGTTATAGTCAAAAGTGACTTTTTAAGGCTTTAAAACTTGATTTGACTCTTTACATATAATTGTAAAAAAAGTTTAGGTTGCTGTCACACTTTCATATTTGCTACATATGTTGGCATTTCCTTACATGAGATTAACACTGAAAACAGAAACAAATTTTGTTTTGTTTGTGAGACATCCCAGTTTTTTATATTGCATGTGTTGGGATATATTGTGTAAGGTGAACATAATATGATATTGCGCCATAATAGTTTACCTTGCTGAATCATCTTGTTTAGAATTTTTTACACAGGTCTATGAAGTGTAGTTGATAATTACAATGTTATACTGTGTTTTATATTCAACATTAAAATGCTCTTGTAGCGGATGTTTACAGGGTAGAAATCTGCAGTGTCTTTGCACGACCACTAAGCCCTTTGAAGTCACAAATCATTTTATTCTGCTTCATTTCTCTCTGATCCTGCCTGTTCAGTAACATAATCTGTCTTATTGGATTTTGTGTAAATAAGTCTACAAACATGATCTCAAATGAATCAAGCGACTGATACAGTTCAGGTGATTCGATATATTAGTGATTTCATGGAAACAGATCTGAAGAGAATTACTGAGGTTATTCCATGTAGCTTTTCTGGCAGCTGGCTGTGTGACCCGGCTGCATGTTTGTCTGGACGTAAATCTGATCATTCAGAAGGAATTTCAGTGGTAGGTGTGAACTCTCCTACACTTGAAGCGTTCTAGTTATAATTGAAACAGCCAGATGCCTGTTAATGGTAGGTCTGAACAGGGCTTGAGTAAATCCTCATTCCTCCCTGCATTCGTTCACACCTGTACTTAGAGCTGTGATTGGATCAGCCAGCATGAATTTTAGCAACAGGTTTGAACAGCCTCTCTTTTTCTCTTGCTGTCTCACTGATTCCCACATTTAGGTCGTTGCCTCTGCATTCAATGTCTATGTATTGTGTAATCCGATCTATCAACAGGTGGTTTTAACATCAACCAGTCCTTAACTACCATCCATGTTTTAACCATGAACTTCTGTTTATTAAGTTGCTTATGGAGAAGGGTAGCACTTCCTGACAATAGTAAGTATGTCAGAAATAATTCCCACACCCTACACACACAAGTTTGAATTTCTACCAATATTATAGCTTTGTATTGACTTTAATTCATTTTAGTAACTGCATTTATGCCTAACCCAGACATGCCTAACTATTGGTAATCTATTCCTAGCCTTAACCTTAACCGAAGCCTAATTCACACCATACCTGCAAATCTAATCTCTCATCCCAGACAAGTTTGTTCGCCATACTAGAACTGGGCTTTGGTCCCCATAAGGCCCATTGGTCTCCAGAAGGTTGGCAGATATGCCAGAAATGGTCCTAAATAGAACAGCTAAACAAGAACACGTGTACACACACATACATGCAACCAAACACACGTACAATAAATCCTTTTTATTATAAGGTTGTGAGCCCATTCATTATAGAAATATTGGACAACTTTATTATAGAGTTCATGGCCCCCTCCTTTTATGAAACATTCACACAAGCTGGCTGCATAAGAATGCCATTAGGTTTCTTCCTCATAAGCAGCGCGACTTTGACTCAATGTGTTTTACAGACAGCCACTTTCTCCTTCCCTCCGATCACATGAATGCCATCTTTGTGGCAGATGTGAACAGAAAAAGTTGGCAGACTTTAGGCTTTAGTGTTGTCATCATATTTCTTCATTAAACTGACTCTGTCCACCACAAAAGCTAATTGCCATGAGAAATTGACAACAAGGACATTGAGGGAAATTAAAAGAATTGTTTATTCTTTCCTGGAGAGAGTCCTGACCTGTTGAGATATGGAGTCATCCAGACTCCTGAAGATTTGCTGTGTTATCTGGCACCAAGATGGTAGCAGCAGATCCTTTAAGTCCTGGAAGGTGGCCCCATAGATCATACTTGTTTGTCTTGCAAATCCCACCAATGCTGGATTAAACTGGTCTGGGGATGTTGATCTGGGAAGGCCAGGTCAACAACAAGCTCGGTTTTGTTTGGTGACACAGTGCATTATTGTGCAGAAAGAGCCCGCAGTCATCAGGAAGTACTGTTTCCATGAAAGGTGAGCATGGTCTGTAACAGTAATGAAGGTAAAAGTAACATCTATGTGTAAAAGAGACGAGGTTTCACAGCAGAACATTTCCCAAAGGATTACATTGCCTGTAGTGACTTTCCTTCTGCGTATACTGTAGCCCATTCGGCTGCCATATTTTGTTCATGTCATTGACATACGCACACACACACATCCATGTGATGTTAAAGAAAATGGGATTTATCAGACCAGGCCACCTCTTTTAATCGCTCCGTGGTCCAGGGGTCAGCACAGCTACCATGCCAAGTCAGTTTCTATGTGGTTCCACACACAGCAAACTGTGAGTCACTTTCTGATCTGTCACTTTGCTACCAGAACCAGCATTAACCTCTTGACCACTGCAATGGTCCAGCCATCATAATTTGGTCCTTGTTAAATTCGCTAAAATCCTTAATCCACCGGATTTTTTCTGCTTCAAACACATCGGTTTTAAGGACAAAATGTTAACTCTGTATATCTTACCCACCACCACGTACCATTCTAATCAATGCTATTTGTTTGGTTCAGATGTGACCAGTCATAATATTCAGCTTAAACCTATTTATTTTATAGTTTTCTCCTTGATCATTTCTGTTCCTCTTGCAGTCCATTTCTTTTCTTCCCTCGTTTAAAAGCCCATCCTAGTTGGCATTGGAAAGCAATTTGGCTTCAACTACCATAGATAACATACAAGAACAAAAAAATTTGTGGGCCCAGACCAACAGACAAATAAAATAATCAGTTCACCAAACATGAAGATCTTTGGGTTGTAAGACTTAGAGAGAGTACCTTACTCTCACTAACAAGAGAGGCATGAAAACTGTAACAAGCTGGTTGGGAAGTGAGCTCTGCACAAACATGCTTGGCAAACAAGACTTTCAAATGATATTTTTACTAATTTGTATTGACAAAACTTAACTAACAACAAAAACACACACAAAGCTCACGGATTACAGACAGACAATTACCTTTTATTGAATGGAGACTCTCCAGTGATGACATGAGTAGATTCAGGGCCAACCAGGAAGTGAATGCGTTGATAGAAAGATCTGGCCGCCTAACAAAGACAAGAGTTATAAACAAATAGATAATATAATTGTCAGTGATTGTCACTGTTGGAAGACAAATCAAAGTTTTCCAAATAACTGCATGCTGCTCCCTACCTGCTGGGGTGCCATTGAGGAGGGAGACTGGCTGAGCACTTCAGCAGGGTCTGGAGACCCTTTGCAGTATAACTGGTTTTGACAAGAGGGCTGAAGACAGCAGTCTGGATCCATACAATCAGCCAAGCCATCTGAAACCCACCAACAAGGTCTTTCATTAACAAAACTGACATGAAAAGAGTGCCGCTAATCTTAAAGCCCAACAATACAGGCAGTTTTGGAGGTTTTAAACATCATTAATTAGAATTTATCGTGATAACAATAGCTATCATGACATGAAATGTATCGCAATAAATGATAAATGCCCACCCCTGGTATCATGTAATTCCAGAAGATTTATTCGCTGCACATCTCCAGTTACACCATACTTTAAAATATGGTGATATATTGTATTTAGATGTGCCTACTGCCAAGGTCATTTGAATGCAGCAGATTCATTGTGATGGTCAGGAAGCAAACTTGAGATGATTTGAGCTTTGTGGAATGGTGTATTATCCTGCTGGTTGCAGCCATCAACATACGGATACACAGTTGATAAAAGTATTGACATTGTTAGCAACAATACTCATTGAAGTTGTTGTTTTAAACAATGCTCAAGGATCTAGCATATTCCATTAGATACAAGACAGATTGGATACAAACTTTGTGCTGTTCATGCACAATTCTGATCATACCATCAGAATGTTACAGCTTAGACTCACCGGCATATCTGGTTGCACAAATACTCCTCTCTTCGCTTTGCATGGAAATTCAACTAGATCAGCAGCTTCTGAAATACTCAAACCTATCTAGTACCAACACCTATACAGCGTCACTTAGATTTCCTTTATTCCACTTACTGAAAACACAAACAGCAAGCCCATCTAGACAGTTACATCCACTGAGCTACAATCATATCCTTGGCTGATTTGTTTTAATACACAACTGAATAAGGACCTGGTAAAGTGGCCAGTGAGTGTACATTCTTTTTGGGTTGAATTAAAACTGATGGAAGAAAATGAACCAAGACATCTGTTCAGAGCTAAGTGGTAGTAATCTTTGCTCCAATGCAATGGAGCCAATTGATAGTAGACCAAATAAATGCTGTGTACTGGCCTCTGAGCAATGCCATTCCACGCCCCAATAACAAGCAGCACAAATGGAACGAATGGACAGGAGATTAGAAGAATATATGAAGGGCAGGGAGTGAAAGAGCAGTAAGAGTGAAGACAGACGGAGGAGTGGAAGGATAGGGTGAGATATGCAGGGTAATAAAAATCTCAGTGGCTATTTGTCTCAGTTTCTTATACAAAAAAAAAACAAAAAACAGCTGTACATCTGGTGAACAGGCATCAGGGACTGAGATTACATTGAGGCACACAAACACATAGAAGCTCTGACACTTTTCATTCTCTCTCTCTAGCTCCTCTTTGTTCCCCATATTTTAATTAGTCCACCATGCTCATCAAACTCAGAGCTGGATATAACACTTAAGCCCAGAGCATTATTTCTAAATCAGCCTTTTTCTTTGACTCTCCCTGCCATTTTTTTTTAGTTTATTTTCAATGCGTTAGCTCTCCCTCAAGAAAAACCTAAAAGCAGATTTTTATTGAAGCTTCTAGTAGAACTGTTGCTGATTCAGATCTCTTTCCTTTTCTATAGCCTGTAATTTAAGCACTCTACAAGGCTTTTTGAAGTCTGGTAGCTGACAGCATTTCAACTCTACTGTCACATCAGCATTCACAACACATGTTCTCTTTTCATCTAGCAGCTGAAAAGTTGCAGCTTTTTGGTGTAACAGTTAACATTCAGTGCATGTAAACAGATCAACTCCATACGTAGTTCTAAGCAGGATGCAAGGTATTTATTAGAAGAGCGCAGACTATTTTAAGCAAGATAGTATCGCTCTGAGTTGAAGAGAAGCAGAGTAACAGAAATGCTACGAGTCATTTGTAATATTACAACAACGCTGCAACTGGCTAACTGTTAGCTACGAGCCACACTACCGTTAGCATCTATTTTCTTCAACATTAAATTAATTGATTATTTTACAGTTTCCTACTGAGAGTGGAATATCTATCTTGACTTCAACAATTAATTTATTTAGATTGATTAAACATAAACTGCATAATTCTACTGGGAGGACATTTTTCAGACCCAGGAATTAATTTATAAAATCAATTATTTTACTGTAAAAATGTGCCCCTCAAAATTCATTGGAGTTCACTGTATTCTGTGAAAAAGCTAAAATAAAAATTGAAAAGAATGTTGTTAGCTTAAGTACTAATGACAAATGTGTCACTTTTTTCAGGTGAGAAAAATCTTATTTGATTAAGTGAACCTATTTTATTCAACGATTGTAGAAATATTTCAATGTTAATACAATGTCAGGTCTGATGTGATAGGTTTTCTTCTGATGGGGGAAATGTATCATTTTGCTTTAAGAAAGTCAAGGTTAAACCATTGCCCACACCTGACAGGTCCTTGTAGAGCTAATTGATCATGTGGAAGTAGAAAGACATCGTCTAATTCCCTATTTTGCTGTTGAGACCCTGTTTGGTCAGCAACAAGTTGCCCTTTTTGGTTGGTCACACTAACAACCTGTCTCAGTATGACCCAGAAAACCCAGTCTAACACCTGTAAGACAGATTATCGTCTGCGAGGCCAAAAACAACTGTATGCAGCGGTTCCTTGTCCCCCAGGCTGAGGGACAGGGTGGGCTCCAGGACTGGTGGTCACTGACTGATAGCAGGTTTCTAACTGGATCTATGTGGTCCTGTGGCTATAAAAATGTTCTGAAGATTGAACTGAACCTCCTCTCCCTCAGGGTTTCTGGGAGCCTAATGAACTTTGAATGTCCATTCAAGTTTAATTAGTGAAAAAAAAAGGTTCAGAAAGTTCATTTATAATTTTAGAAATGTTCCCTTTAATTCAGAGCAGCAAAGTCAGTGTTTGTTTCTCTCTCTGTTAGTATTTTTTACTATCTTAAGCTGACATGTTTCTATCTCAGGTTAATCAATAAGTAAAATGCAGTCATGAGAAATAGACAGAAATCTCTGTGTGTTTTTATCGGACTTATAGTTCAATCATTAGGAAGGAAATAAATAATGCCTTCAATTAGTCCTGATTAACTTTAAGTGTGAATAATTTCATTGGGTATGTGGCTGCAGTATTGATGTACATTGATATAATTTCATGAAGCATTAATTTATGGTTCAGAGTAGTCAAACTTGAATTGAAATATTTTTCACAAATTATTGTTTCCATACAAACTCTATCACATTTTGTAAGTTCTGAAACGTTTACTGTAAGAACAGAATAAAAACATTTTGGATTTTTAGCCATTTTTTAGCTAAAAATTTTGATTGATATTGAACTAAGTGTCATGCATGTTTGTGCTGCTTCCAGTCTTTGCCAAGATGTAAAAGAGATTTCTAATCTCAATGGGATTCTCCTGGTGAAATAAAGATTAAATAAAATAAATAATTTTGTGACCTGGATCTATTGTTGCATTCCTATTTAATACTAGATTTCAGGTCCTGTGCAAGTTTGATTTCCTGGGTTAACAAGCTGGATCGTGATTCTTAAACCCAGTGGGAACAAAAGAGAAAGTAAGTGTAAATATGTGCACATGTCTGTAATGATCCTTATACTATAAATAAACCCCTTGTGAGCTTGACAGGAGGCACAGTTAGACATTTCTTTGTAACGAACAGCTTGATGTGAGGAAATCTGGTTCAGGTCTCCCAGGAAATACATCTTCCAACTCACATCATCTATATCAAAAAGTATTCTACACACTGAACTTGACAGTGTTAGAACTCTGTGGGTGTTAGAACTTTAAATGGTGTTGACAAGAGAGTAGATCGTCATGTATGCCACGCCTGTGTTGCTAAAATTTCTCAGTCATCTGTGGCTCAAACTAGTTTTTGTTAAGCTACAGACGCCCTTTGCCAAATACCAATGTGGAAATGTTTGAGTCATTCTTGATGAAGGCCTGAGAAGAAGAAAACATTTAACATTTTTGGTTTGCAACACCAATGTTCATTCGTGCTTAGGAACTTTATGGTTTTTATTTTCAGCTAAGATCTTTGCTGAGCAGAAAAAAAAGTTATTTAACAACTCAACAGTAGCTAACAAACTTAGAGCTCAAACAGAAACACCCATAACTTTCTAAGTTATTTCTGGTAGTATCACCCAAATAGGTGAATAAATTCAATGGAGCAGAAAAACCATGAATTGATATTTTTTTCCCCACAGCATTCACACTCCTCCATTATGCCGATTCAGGCTATGTCAAAGCTGGAGCTGCAGGCCCATTAAGTTCTTTATCGCCGATCATTAACATTTTATTTAATCTTTATCCATGCTTTACACACCAGTGATGTATTTAACCATCTGCTTCCACTAATTACACAGTGCCCATGCACCAGGTATACCTCCTTCGTTGTCCTTGCCATCGGTGCAAAGGGTTTCCATGGCAACGTGACACCCTGCCCCTCTCCAACCCGGCTGGCAAATGCAGTGCCATCCGCTGGCTTCCAGAGTGCATCGTCCATTGTTGTTGCAGAGACCTGGGCAGCCCTCTGGGCACAGGGGACAGACACGGAGTTAAGAAATGCAACTTCAGTGTAGAAAACAGGCTCACAAATGGACAGTGGAACAATTCTTGTGGAAACAAGACTCAGTCTGTTGATATTTTTCAAGGATGTCAGTTTTGCACTGAAGTGCTGAAAACCGCTGCTGCTTCTTTTTTTCACAAATAAAATTATAAAAATCATGATTAACATTAATCAGCGCATTAAAAGGAAAGTTATTTACAGCTCTGAAATAGCATGATGACCAACACAGGTCAGTAAATCTTTACTGGAAACAAGGAGCTGTTTGACTGGGGCTTCTTTTTATTCCATTATAAAACACTGCTAAATGTTGAACTTCACCTCATTGTTGGTGGAAACAAAAAAAAAAAAAAAAAAAATCAAACATCTCACTGCACATAGAGGTCAAAGAGCATCTGATTGTTCTAAGATGCATCAAATTTTAAAGTGGCAACAAAAGTCTGTTGACTTGAAGAAATGTTCCTACCCCTTGGGCATTTCCACATTTGACCATTCATAACCAAAAACTTTGACAAATTTTATTAAAATATTAAACTACTAACACAAAGTAATACAGTAAAAATTTCACTGTGATGTGAAATTTTTACATTTTTATGAACTAGTTTTGAGGTGCATTTGTATTCAGCCCCCTGAAGTCAGTATTTATAGAACCACCTTTCGATGTAATTAATCAACTTGGAGCAAAGGCTTTGCAGCCTGCAACAGCTTTTCTTTACTGTACTTTGCTGCCACCACCTTGATTCCCTGTGGTTAAGGTGTTGCGCAATGTTAGTGTTTTACCTCACATAGCATTTTGCATGTAGGCTAAAAATTTTAATTAGGTCTCATCTCACTTGAGTGCCTCCTTCTATATTCTTAAGGTGTCTTCTACATGGCTTGTGGCACACTGCAAATGAGACTTACTAGCTGTGTTTCCATTGACCATATAAGCGGACATTCTGAAAATAAATTTGCTTAATGGAAACAGCAATTTTGAAAAAACGTCAGTTTTTTTGATAAAACGTTTTGTCGCTCGAATGAGGTTTTTTCGTTTTCAGAATTGCTTTATTTTGCAAAACTGCAATCACACGAGTCACATGATCAACGGCCTGATGTTGCCACTGGTGCAAACCATGAAGAAGACAACAGGAAGTAGTTGGAGGATGATGGCATGGCATGCTTTTTAATGACTTACTGCATGAACAAACTTATTCACATGTGATTTTATTTGTGCTATTTATTTATCAGAATCACGACAATTGTGGAATTGTGTTTTATTTTCAACATTAGCGGAATACTGACAAATGGAAAAGCAGCTACTGAGACCACATTTGTGAAGATTTCTCTTTGATCTGAACTTGATTTGCTGTATGACTGGATTGCAGGAAGATTACTTTGTCATGTTTGATATTAATTAAATGTAAACCAACTTGGATTCCATATAATTGGATCTTTAAAGGGTATTAGAGTAAAGAGAGTTGATTACAAATTAAAAACATCCATTAGCCACTTGTGGTATGGTCTAACACATAAAATCTAACTCTAATATGCTGAAAGTCTGTCATGTATGAAAATGTGGAAAAGCTCAGCTGGGTGTAAAAGGAACTGGAATAGTCATATAAATCAGTGAGCGAGCTGGAATGAATGTCGGTGGACTTGTGTCCAAAGCTGTGCTGACTGGACTTGGTCATAAATGCTTTTTCAGGTGCTTTTTTCCAACATTAAAGAATTTTAAAAAAATCTTTGCTGCAAGAAGTTGTAAATTTTAACACATAAGGCTGTCAGCAGCTTCAGTACAAAAAGACCTAACTTTAAAAGTCATACTGGTTCAAACCTTGGGTGTTTAAAGTCTTTTGGTGACTGTCAGCCAGTGTGATAAATCTTTTAAATGGACTGACAGGCTGAGAGATAGAGTCAGAGACAAATAATGGAGACTGGCACACTAACCTTCACATAAAAAAACAGACTGACAAACAGACAAAACAGTCAGCCTTTGGTGAAATGCGCTTTTGTTGTAGTTTCACATGAACTAAAAACTATGCTGTAACCCAAATTGCCTAATGAAAGTTTCATGGCTTCACTTGGAGGAAAAAACAAAAAAACAAAGAAAAAAATCTTGAAAACAAAGCATAAATACACCAAAATCTGAAGAAAACAACAACAAGCTGCTACTAGTTCTTTTAGCATTATGGATTCATTCGCTCTCGATTTTCTGGTCCATGTGAAAACACAACAGGTAGACAAGTAGTCCAGGCACAAATTATTGGGAGGACAGAGTGGTTTGGACTGCATGCCTCCACTGACTTAAGTTGATGCCTGTATTTGGCATTCCTTTATTGTAAAATAGACAGTGAGGTTGGCAAATAGACGAATAAAGGAAGGGAAAAAAAAAGACACGAAGTGAGTGCCAGACCCAAGCAAAGCCCAGCTGGACAGAAAGAACGAGACTGAAAAGTAAAGATGGGGGAGTAGAGAGGAAAACAAGGACAAGACGAGAATGTCAGGATAAAAGACACAGGGATATCGGTTGGCTAACTTAACACACAGAAATCAAGCTTTGTTGAAGCAAGACAAAACAGGAATCACACAGCTCTGGTTTATGACGTACACATGTGCAATACTGTTTTTGTATTTAGTCTGTGCTCAGGTGTGCAGTATCATCAATAGCTGTTTTGTGTGAGAATTGGAGACAAAAGCAGGCATGATGGAGCCAGAAAATCATTTAAAAAAAACATGTCCAGAGAGAGAATATTAACACAAAAAGACAAACTGCAAACCAGGGAAAGACTGAAACATGGAGAGTGGAGAAAAGAATCAAGCCATAAACAGGAAACTGAAAAGAATTAGAATGAACCAGAAGCAAAACTGAACAGAAAGTGAAGTATTTTGGGACAGTGAGGCCTTTATTAAGTCTTTAGCTTGAATTACCTTTATATCCTGAGAATAGGAGAGGGCAAGAGGGAGAGAGGGAGGAAAATTAGGGAAAAAACGTAAAATCGAAACAAAAGCAGCACTGCCAAATATATTTTCTGTAATGGAAAGGTGAAAATGGGAGCCAAAGGAAAAAGGTAGAAAGGATGGACAAGCCAGGGTCAAATAATGGGAATAGCTTAGAACTATAGTATGAAAACAGTTTAATTCAGATCTTTCTTTATCCAGAGATCAGATATAAGATGCCGTCTTACTCCACTCTATTGGTTCAATCACAAAATCTTTCAGTTTCACATTAAATCCTCATACCCTTTTTCTAAATATGCCGTGTAGTTTATACAAACAACTTTATGTATTTTTTAAAAAAAATTTCAACATGTGAGGAATATTTTTTTCTTTAAAACTTTAATACCATAAGCATAATATGGAGGTTTACAAACACATTCAATAAGTTAGAATATTATTGAAAAGCCCATTGATTTCATTAACTTTATGGCTAAGTTAATCACATTCTATAGATTAATTACACACAGACAGATGTTGGAAAGCCTTTATTTCTGTTAATTATGATGATTTTCCACTTGGAGCTAATAAAAACATGACATTTAAAATTATAATATTACATCAGACCAAGGGGAAGAAAATACTTTTAAAAACAAAAATGTGGGCTTAATGAAAAGTATGTTTAAGACCTGCTTGAAAGTTGTCATTTTCAAAATGCAATTTTAATCTGATGTATATTCTAATTTATTGAATATGAATGTGTATGCTTGCCACAAGTTTGAGTTAATGGTCTGTTCTATTTGTACTTGGTGGTGAAGTACCATATGGAAAAAATCTTCAGGAATTCATCATGAAATAAAAATTAGGTGTTGTAAATTTGGAAACTCTGATCACAAAATCCAACATGGCTGCCTTAGCCATTTTGGCTAAGGCAGTCATGTTGGCTAAGTTAAGATATCACAGTATATGCAGGCATGATTTTTTTTCACACTTCATATTGTGTATTTTTTTTCTAAATCAGTGGAAATCGTAGTACTATACACTATCTGTTGATAAGCTTGTTCCTTTAATGTTTTAATGCATAAAATACAAAGTAACACCTTGATACAATCTTGTGTTGCTAATTTTAGTTACTCTGATTACTTAGCAGAACAATTAGCAAATCTCTCTTTTCTGACGTGGAAATAAAGCACAAGCAGGAGAGTTACTGAAAAGTTAATTAGAGTCTGTAATTCAACTGACTAAGTGAGGCACTTTATATAGATTAATTCCACACAGACTGATGTCTTTAGTTCTGTTAATTATGATGCTTTTCCACTTTTAAGATTAGAATATTACATCAAACCAATAAAAAAAACTTTTTATTAAGTCAGAAATGTAAACTTAATGAAAGGCCTGCTTAATAAATTGCTGAAGTTTGAACATTTTAAAAGGTACTTCTAATCTAACAAATTAACCTCATTGTATTCTAGCTTACTCACAACATGGGGTGTGTGCAAATTAATTACTTTTTTGCCCGCGAAAACCAGCAGCAGTGAAATCAAAATGTCTAGTCTTCAGATTTATTCCCGCCATTACATTTGTGTATGTCCTGTCGCCTAGCAACTGTGACGGTGCTACACAAAAGCTAGTAAAAGAGGAGCTTGAAGTTTTCCTGATTGTTTTTGCTTATTTAGTCTTTTTTAATAACTGAATTAATGAAATGATTCAATACATTTATTTTATATCAAAATTATGTTCAAGAACAAATATATGTAACTGACAAAAGTCTGACATGTAGGGGAGGATTCAGGCCACTGGAAAAAAATATCTGACTTATTTGATCAGATTTCTGACTTTTTTTCAGAATTCTGACATAATTCTGAGATTAAAGCGAGATTTCCTTTTTCTCCCAATGGCCCAAATCATCTTGCATAATACCACGCCCTCTTCAAGCTTTAAATTTCTGTACATTTAGGTTTTCATACACTTATATATAAAACTGTACTTGTCTCCCGCTTTGTCTGCCATCGTGACAATAAGAAACCCCTCCAGTTCGGCCTGTATTGAATCTTGGGATAGGCGGTGAAGAATGCCAGTCGTTAAACGCAGGGAAAAGAGGGACATATTTGTGGGCCGCAGTGGGAGGAACCCTTCAAATTTCAACAGCCTTTGTCATCTCGCTGTGACGTAATCAGACTCCAAATGCGGTCTTCAAAGGATGCAGTCCCTGAATTTGGACACGCCTTTAGTTTAGGCTATAGAGAGGTAACTCTAGCTGGATAAAAAAAGATTTCCATCTCTTGTGTGGAATGTTATCTGATGTAGTTGCTATCAACTTTGCTGCAGACATTTGGAAGTTTGCTTCATGCAACTGATTGCATTTGTCTTTAAATAAAAATCAGCTGTTCTAGGGCTGCACAATATTAAATAATCTTGAGATAATATCGGTAAATATTGAGACTATGATATCTCCTTCTCATCTGTGCTTCCATCTCACTGTAACCTTTAGCATTTCATGTCATTTCCATCCCATATGAGCCTCTGCTGCCATGAGTTCTTGTCCAACTGGCTAAACATTGTACCAGTATGTAAAATCCAAGTTTAAAACACTTGGAATATATCATCCAGCAATTATTGCACTAGAAATAGTCCTTGGCGATATGAATGTTGCACACACTGCTAATGCAATGACAAACATATTCACAATATATAGCGCAGCCTTAGGCTGTTGCTGAATGTCAAGCAGTTTTGTCGAGCAAATAAGCAGGACCTTAAAGAGATTAATAAAGAGTGTGCCCATGTTGTGTTACGTGATAATGATAGAAATGAAAAAGAAAAAAAAAAGCAACAACAACAAAAAAAAAAAATCGACTGATGATAAAAGGATTCAAGGCTTGGGCTGCTTTGTTGACAACCTTTAGTTGGTTATTCACAACTGACTGTTCTCACAGTGAAGCGTCACAGAACCTGTGGCTACCAGAGGAAGACAGCTGCTTTATCTTAATATTTCTGAACTTTCAATTTCGGTCTGCCATGAAGCATAAAGGATTTAGAAATGTTTGCAGCATGTTTAAAGAATCTGTAACAAGGTCGGAATATTTACAATGTAGAAAATACACAGAGAGACAAATGTTAGATTTAGACAAAAACATGGCCGTCACAAGGATTTGACTTCACTAAAATAGCAAAGAAATATTTGTCTGGTGTTACTTACATAACTAATTACTATTCATGCTTGTTAATTAAGCTGTTAATATGTGATTTTGTAGTAAGCTATAGAGGAATTTTAAACCATGGCACCACTATTAAAAAAACCCAATGGTCCAGTGTCCCGCTTCTTTATCTCGACAGTCTGCTCCAGATGGAGCAGCTCAGCAGCTGATAAGGGTATGGTTACAGGTATGAAAAGAAAATTCTGACACTAATTGTGTATTTTTCTTGTAAATATCAATTCAGCTGAAGATATATTCACAAACTGAAGCAATGAATTTGACAGTTTCTCTGTGATTTATTCTTACAATCTTATGCAACGCTGTGGAAAAGAAAGAAAACACACGAAATGCTTAAGTAAACGCCCCCTGGATCGGAAAACCATGATTCGCCCAGGTAGTAAAATTGAAATATCTGTTTCAAAGCCTCTTTACTGTCTAAGTGTGGTGTGTAAAATATGCACCTCTCAGACTTGACTTTGAGAAATGCTAATCTAAATAAAGGAAACAATTGAGAAAAAGAAAATCTTGACAGACAACCGTAGTTATAATTTATTGCTAACTAAAAGTAGGTTAAACAGTCATTTAGTATGATAATTTACAAATTACAATATATAATATTTCAGAAAAGCTACTGGGAAATGATTCCTTCAATGATCAGCGAAACAAAGAACCATTTTGATCATTTCTATTCCTAAAATTGCTATAGTTCAGCAGATTATGCATGACCCTGCTGATCAAGCTCTTGTAATGACTTTGCTAATTATGACTATTCATTTCTGCATGTATCTGTGTTCTGCTGTGTAAGAACAGGAGCTCAATCCCACACTCTGCAGGACAGCAACATACCCTGCATCAAGACAAACAACACTCCTTTACTGTGTTTGTGTGTATGAATGAGAAACTAAGATGAGGTCCAGACTGTTAAACTCACCATAGTAGTGCCCCAGTCTTTCACTATGCTACTTACTATCATTGATATATTTGTCTTAATGGCTTCCAGTGTAAGATTTTAACAAGGACAAGAAGAGGTGCAGCTGAACAGAAATAAATCCGGAGGAACTTTGGAGGAGTTTGTGTAATAAATTAAAATATTTTTTTGTCAAGTCTTGTTGAATGCTGGGTTCACAGTTATTCTTCAATTGGGTGTCTGATTCACTGTTACACTGTATCTTCTCTACTTGATAATATGTACATTTGGTTCAAAGAAGAGAACCAATGCTAACATGCTACAACATCACACGGATTTGCTTCTGTTTTCAATGTTGCTGAAAATCACTGACCAAAACCTAACGCAAGTCATTATTGTGAACAAAATTATGTTTTGAAATTTTACTCTAATCAAAAAACAAACTCTTCTGTTGCATGGTTTAACTGAAGAGGCTTATGCTGAGTTTTTAAATGGACACTAAGCTCATGTTTTCAGAAATTAAACAGAGGAACACAACATAAAATAAGAAGCTAAATGAACTACAAAGGAAGGCTTATGTGAAGTAAATTTAGGCTCATAATACAAAAAGATGATAAATAGATAAAATGTCAAATGATGAAAGGAAAATCCCAACATGTTCCGTTATCAAAAAGTAAAACTTTGAAGAAGTAACTATTAAAAAGCAGCAGCTCCAGGGTACATTTAAAGAAAAGCAAAGAATGGAAGAATAAAAATAGCTTGCGATGAAGTAAAGACGAGAAAAGAGTACAGTACCTTTTACTCTAATGTCCGGATTGTGAGCTTTGTGAAGAAAGATACAATTGGGAAAAAAAATTAGTTTAATTTCCAGTGAGTCAAAAAAAGGATAAACAAAGAAGATTCCCCCAAAAATCAGTCTCCCATTTACACAAATCTAATAATTTATTTCCTTGTTTCACAAAGTTTCAGGAGAAGCATTAGGAAAAAGGAAATAAAACAGAGCAGTGTGTCAGCTGGGTTATTTTAAGCTAACCAGGAATGGTGAACAATTTTAGAGTGACATCACATTTTCCAACAGATCCTGAGCAAAAGTCGGTCAGAGTCTCAGAGGACATTAGTTAAGCTGGATAAATCTTATAACCAACAACGCAAAGGAGCCGTCAACGACTTGATGAGACATTAGAATAACAGTGATAGCTTTTCCTTTAGCTCTTATAAAGCTGAATACATGACACATTCAGCTCCTGTGTTCAAACTGTTACCATGTAACCTTCAGTAACTCATCTCATCACTTCGACATATAATCTGCTCTATGTCAGCACCATATTCACAGAAAACATAGCCCTAATGATAGTTCGTTCATCCAGAGTGAAAAGCTTGCACTCCTTCAGTGGGTAGCAGTTGTCCTTGCATCAGAATATAACAATAATATTCCAACACAAACAAAAGAAGAAGAAAAGTGACAGATATATTTCTTACAGCTAGATTCGGGTCTAGATAGATAAAGCCCGAGGCAATGTACAAGCTAACAGACACACCTATTGATTGAGAAAGTCAGTGATGTTTTCTGAGGTCATTTATGCTGCATTAAATTGTGAAATATGATCTGAATGAACACATATCCCTTTCACTGGGATGTTATATCATTATCATGTTTGCTTTTTTACCTTACACATTTTTTCATTTCAAATAACAAACTGCTTCTTCATTTCATTTGCATAAAATGAAGAAGCTAAAGGAAACAATAGTCTGTTGTTTCCTTTAGCATAATTATACATGCACATAAAGTACATTTTGTTCTTTAAATGATCCTCGGTTTTGCATTTCTGATAGCATATTCATTTTTTAATAATTGCACAGTATTACTTAGACACTTGTTTGGCTAATTCTCTGTAGAATAAAGGCACTTAATATAGACAAGGTGACAAATTATATCTTCTATGATGTGCTTTCCCTGGTTTGTAAAATCTTTCTTCCAAATCCACATTTGAATATGTATGTCTTCTGTAAATGCAGGTAACCGGCACAGATACAGATATGCTGTTTGGTTACTTGGCTGCACAATCTGAGGTGTAAATTTGCCTCGACAGATGGGCATCACGCATGTTGCTCCTTTTCCATGTGGGTAAAAAAAAAATTTCAGCAAATTGAATATGGAATATGAAGAAGGAATATGGCAATAACATAGATTTCATATGACATATATGTCTGTGATGGACGATGTAAATAAGAAATAAAAAACTCCTGGCGCACCAGTGACCTGAAAGAGCATAAGAGAGGATTCATGCTTGGGAGCAGAGAGGTATTGAAGAGGGTAAAAAGAGAGCTGAAAATGAAACTCTGAGGAGGAAACAGATGGGGAGCAAGCTCCAACAGATCAAAGTGCAAAACGTGTGGGCAAGTCTGAAAAAAAAAAAAATCACAGACTTTAATGTGAAGGTGGAGCAGGCTGATAGAAACCTGGACTGAAGAAGTTAACTGTCTTTTTTTAAAGATTCAGCTCAGGTGGACAAACTGAGGTGAAGCCATCTACAAAAAACGTTAAGTGAAGAGTTTTGAGACCCTGAGAATCTGAAGTTTCACTGCTGAACGACTACAACAACAGAGGGAGTTCAGTTTTAACCTGGAGTATAATCCAGTGACAGTGCAGTTTATATCAATAAGGGGTATAAAACACATCTGGAACAGACTTTCAGAAAACTGAAAAACAGCTGAAACACTGAGTTCCTTTAAATCAAGACTAAATACCCACATTAGTGTTGCTTTAGAACTACAATAAATGGAATATTGAGCAACATATTTGATGTGTATTGATAATTTTAATGATTGCACTTGACAAAATGAAAGCCAGTTATTGGTGACAATATGATGTGTTTATGATGTTTTTGTCATGTTTCAATGAACTTTAAATCGCCTTGTTGCTGAAATGTGTTATAAAACCATAAACTGGATTGATTGATTACAACAGACAGCTACTTTGATTTAAGAATTTGTAGTGCTGTGAAAAAGTATACGGCCACTTTCAGATCCCTTCTGTTTTTGCCTTTTTTTTTTCAGACAAAAATTCAGATCTAAACTGTGGACTGTCCCCTTGTTGGATCATGAACTAACTGGGACTGACCACATTTTTAAACATAAAAAAGTTATCCAAAAAGAGACACTTCTCGCCCCAAACTATAGATATTCAAGAGCAGACAAGGACGAAACACACATCTATAACGCCGGAAAAAGCTACATAACCTAAGACTTTGGGACTCCAGTGAACCACAGTAAGGGCCAGTATTCACAGATGGAGAAAACATTCAACACTAGGGAACCCTTCCAGAGTGGCCAACCAATATAAATTACTACATGAATGGACGGCACCTCATTCAGAAGGTCACAAAAGACCCAGGACAACTTCAAACCGCCACTGCCTCAGTTAAGGTCAGACTTTCTGATTTGGCAAAAAAAGAAAAACTGAGAGAAAATGAGGAAGTTCCCAGTAAAAAACTGCTGCTGACCAAAGAATGCCTTATGGAGATTGTTGCTGCCAAGTGTTGTACAAACACTATTAGGAGCCGACGCATTTCTGAAATAAGGGCAGGTTTGTTTGGATTTTGGAGAGTGATTTTATGGATGTTTTTTAGTAAAATGTGTTTGTACGTCATCCACTTACCAATGTTGCAGTGCTCTCCTGTCCATCCTTGGTCACACTCACACTTCCCATCTTTACACACGCCATTCTTGCTGCACAGCGGATGGCAGGCTTTCTGATCACAGACGGTTCCCGTCCAGCCCTCCTCGCAGCGACACATACCACCGTAGCACATTCCATGGTTGCCACAGTCTACTTCACACACCTCTGTAAGAGTAACACAGGGGTAAGAGGCAAATTAGGACACATTATTTCATTTGGCCTGTAAAACAACAATCCAATTGCTTGGCAACATAAAGTAGAACATTGTTTTAAGCCCTCATACAGCAATCCTCAAAATAATTTCATACTCACTTTGCAAGAGCAAAACAACCCGCTACAATGTAATTGTTAGCTTTTCATTGCATTGCATTGATTTTTAAAGTACAGCTGTTCTTGCCAAGCTCTGGTCTTGACATTAGCATTAACAGGAATATCTGCAGCAGCTGACACCAGTCACATTTAATTTACCTGGCATAAAGAACATGTAGCTGGGGTCTACTGATAAAGCATACCGGCAGTAAGCAGTGACACCTGAGCTACTTAGTTGCTGACTGTAGTGATGCACCTTTTGTTATTAGCTCAGAAAGGCTAATTAAGCTGCAGAGCCGCTGCTGTTTGGAGTTCATCCTTGTATGAAGAAATACCTCAAGCTGTTAGCTTGAAACCTTTTGCGCTCTGAATGTCGTGGTGATTATGTATAACGGCTGACGGTGGCATAATTCTGTTTTCGCAAAACTCAAACAAACATTAAGCCATAAAGGAGGTTACAACTAGAAGCAGATGCATTATATATATCCTTCATCTGAATGTGTCAGTGCTTATCATGCAACATTCTTCTCAGCTCAACCTCATACAACAAGAAGACGTAACATTTTGACCTCAAAGAGAGGCCTGTGAACGCGCTGTCTGTGAAGTTGATGTGGTGGAACCTGATGAAAATGGGGAAGCATTAAGATGTGAGGAACTTTAACAAGGGTCAAACGGTCTTGGTGGATGAGTCATGGTGTGTCCACAAGTGCAGAGAAACTGGTGAACCAGTAAAAGGGTCAGGACTTATTGATGGACCAGAGAGATGGCAGGGTTGCCTGTGTTGCCAAAAACAAGAGCTTCTGTTGCCATAATTACAGAAAAAGAATATTTTTTTTTCTTTAAAGAGAGCTTTAAACTACGAAAGAGGACTATGGTCACTGAAAAACAACAAGAATTATGACTGATCTCAAAATTATGACATTAATCTCGGGATTCTTACTTTAATATCAGAATTCTAATTCTGTGTCAATCTACATCTAAATCCAAATAAATAACCAAACATTCTCTGGTGCATGTCCATTATGTTAGCATGTTCTTTGACACAGGCTTTCTGCACACTGAAACCCTGTGTGAAATTGGGCAGATCTGAGATTTAAGACTACATTTGTCTGCTGCTGCATAAACAATTTTAACAATTCTGAATCTTAGAAAAAAAAGAGAATTCTGAGATTAAAGTCAGAACTCTTTCTTTCCCAATGGCTCTAATCCTCTTCTGTATGAACTACATGAACTGACTTTAATAAATAATTTTGGAAAGTATTAGCCAGGGCTGCACGATGCCACTATTGGCAGCACTGTTGCCTTACAGCAAAGTGGTCCTGGGTTCAAATCCTGACCTCCGTAGAGTTTGGATGTCCTTTGCATGCGTGGGTTCTTTCCAAGTACACTGGCTTCCTCCCACAGTCCAAAAACACGACTGTTTAGGTTAATTTGTCTCTCTAAATTGCCTTTGGGTATGAGGGGGTGTGTATGTGTGTGTGGCCTCTGTGTTGCCCTGTAATGGAATGGCGACCTGTGCAGAGTGTACCTCTCAACCAATGACCACTGGAGATAGGCACCAGCCCCCCCACAGCTCTCCATGGATAAGCAGTTAAACCCAATTGATAGATGGATGGAGTATTTACCGTTAAGTGAAATTAAATCAAACATATATCCTCTACAAATATAGTTACATTCTAACATCTTTAGCAATTTTATATTGATAACAAATAGTTATTTTCAGTTATTAGGAGTGTAGAGAATATTGAGGCTGATATGTTCTATTTAAGTTGTACTACAAATCCACTAAATAAAACAAGGAATTGCCGGAAAAAAGTATCACATAGATATCATAGAAAGCAAAGACAACATGTGCAACAGTTTGACCTCTGCAAGTTCAAAACACAAAGCTCAGCATGATAAAGATGAAAACTCCCACACAAAAGTCACACACATTACTCAGATGAATGCCGCAAGCTGTAAGCTATTGCATATCTGTCTTATGTTTCTCTGCTTAGGTAAATAACACCGCAACATTGTCTTTCTTCCTACACACTCGATACTGTAGAATACAGAATTTAATCTCCAGCCAGTATTTTTGGAGATGTCAAAAAACCTGAGGTGACAAAGATCCAATAATAACTGAATCCCATGCAATGCTATGCAGAGGCTCAGTCTACCCGGATGAATATTTAATGACCTTTGCATGCCAAAATGCTTGACACCCTAAATCATAGCAGCCCAATCTACTTCCTGATTAACTTAGCTAGTGGTTACTTGACACTGTGCAGAGCACTGCACTTTAATCAATAAGGTCCCGTTTATTTGGAGCCGCTCTTCAATTAAACAATAACATTTTTGTTGCGATTCCACCGCTTGCCTACATAACATCAGTATCTGAAGTTTCTCACACCAGCACTTTTTGAGAATAGGTCTCTGAGTAAAACTTTTATCCTCCACAGAGATGTGAAGTATTTTGCTGGAGCGAAAGTGCAGAACGCACAGATGTTAACAACAAAAACAGTGGCGAATAGCATTCTCTTGTGCTTTGTAGCCTTTTGAGTTTAACACAATTCTTGATAAGAATGTTACATGAGCATTTGTCCGTGGGAGATTGGTTACTGTTTCCTATTTGGAAGCTAATGGTCAAAAGTGAATGCGCGTTCGATGACATGCTAAAATCCCAACTCCATCCAGTGCCTTGGAATGACAAATACAGCTGACTCAAGGTTTGTGGGCGTTGGTGTCCAGATATGGAACTTTTCTCCAATCAACATGCAAAAATACTGGCAGTTTCTAGCCAGCTGTCTTTTGTAAATGTAGCCTAAAATAAACAGTGAAAATGTGTCTTGTTGAAAATTTACAAAGTAAATTTTAAATTTCTTTATCCCACAAAATGCAACAAACATACTTCAAAGTCATAATAGAATTTGATATTCATCATGTTTAAATCTATACAAAACATGTTTCTATACAAAACAGAATTAACGCTGACAAAATACTTTCTGGAAACAATAATGACTCAGAGCATTTCGTTTGTTCAACAGGATAACCGTGACACACTGCAGACATTGTTCATGAATGATCAGAAGAACACAATGAGCTTGAGTTGCTGTCCAATTTTTCTCAATCCAATAGCACCATCCAGTCTTTAGGATGTTCTGGGCAAAAAACTCCAATCATGGGCGGAAGATCTCACAGCTTCCTTTACGTAGAGGTTATGCAGACAGCAGACTGTCAGACCTTGTGCAGGCCATGCCTCCAGAGGTCAGGACTGTCTGAGTCTGGAAAGTGAGACTATGCGTTACTTTCACTGTCTGCAATTTCTTTTTGATTTGTATGTGTGTGTTTATATCCAATGACCAAATGAAAGCCTGGTCAGGAAAAGCTTGATATAGAACAAAAGCATGACAGTGTGAACTCAGCTGTGTTTGTGAGCGGCCATGTGGCTCTCCCACAGTCAGCCTGCGTTAGCGTGGCTGTCTGTGTGAGTCCACGTCAAAGAAAGAGAGATTATACGCCACACTGCTAAACTCTGATAAGGGACTGAAGTGCCTTAGGTTGAATGTCGATGTATCTATCCACACATGTGTGTTTGATGGCTGCGTATTTAAATGTTTTGACAGATCTTGAGGAAAAGGTCAACAGCACACCAAAAGTAATATTGTATCAGTGCAGGATATATGCACGTGTGCATGCTACTAAGACACAACACTTAATTGGATGTGTGCTTGATGGTTTTGACAATACTTGCTATAACAGCTTGAGGCAACACAAACAGAAGTGAGAGTGCGCATACACACTCCCTTCCTCTTGTTTGTTTTTATGTCATGCCATCTGTTACTGATCTGCATTCTTCCTCAGTTTTATCTCCCCTTTTACTGCTTCTCCTCTCTCTGTCTCCAAACAGAGACGCTGAGAGCATATTTGAAGTAATGGGTCCTGATAAAAGTAAAAAAAGCTTAACATTACATTAAAATTAAACCTGGCTATCTTTTCAGAAATGAGCCACGAGAGCTGTGGCACAACAGCAGTGATAAATTACCATATCAGCAAGTCAGGAATGATGCAGATTTTCTTTTTTAAAATTAAAATGGATCTTTATCTACTTTTACAGATGTGGCATAAATAACGGTTCCATGAGAAGTTATATTTGCTTTGATCCTGTTGCTGGAGAGAGAACAAAAAGTAGCATCCAGTTTTTATTCCTGGAAAAAATATTTAAAATGCTCAACATAAAAGCCAGAAACACATCTAAGCTACTTTTTATGCTGCTCTGTTACACTTGACTGCCTTCCTTTGCTAACTCGCTTCAACCACTACTAGAAAATCTCACCTTAACAGTTCAATTCTCTCACATCAAATCTGTTCTGCGTGGATGTTAGGGTTGTAAAAATATTTAATTTTCAAATATAATCAGAAAATTTTGGATTTTTAAGATACTCATTCAGATCAAAATTAGTTTGAACTGTTTTCATCTTTCCAAGTTGACACCAAACTTCATACATTAATCGTGGCGAAGCATCTTAATTCAGACTGTGATGTCTGAATCAAAGTTAAAAATGTCACTAAAGCTATATGTATGAATGTGTGTGTGGGTATCTACAAAAGCATAAGTAAATTGGACTTTTTTCCCATCTTTTTTATTTATTGTTGCATATCTAGCACTGACTTATTAATTCCGATCATATTTGTTAGATTATTTCCATGTTATGTTAACATGGCTCTTTAAAACGTCTGAGAAATCTCGTGTGAAAAGAGCTGAGGAAGTCATTGTAGTGCCCCTTCCCTCCATCTTGGATCTGCTTCAGAACCGCAGCAGGGACAAGGTTCTGATTATTGCCAGAGATCGCTCACACCCTCTCCATGAACTTCTGGAACTGTCGTCATCAGACAAATGGTACCACAACATCAAAAGCAGAACCACCAGAGACGCAGCTTTCTGCCTCAGGCTGTTAGGACTACAAGCTTCTGATCACATTATGCACATATCATATTGCAAAATTGGTCTTTGTGTATGCTATTATTTAAACATCCCAGAAATATACCACTCCATAGTTGTAGTACTACAAAAGCTACACAGAACAAAATGACAATATCTGATTTAATGTGGACAGTCTGTGAAGTAGCACAGTAATGAAATTTAATGTACACTTGTTTATTTTTTGTTTGTAAATATTAGCTCATTGGAAATGACCCCACCTAGAGAACAGTCTGATCCCGTCCAGTTCTGGTCGCAGGCACATGTACTGGTCTCTGCGTTGTAGGTGCCGTGGCCAGAGCACTGGTCCGGACACAAGGCCTTAGCAATCTCACAGCTGGCTCCACCCCATCCTGGCTGACAGTGGCACTCGCCGTGGATACACACCCCATGGGCCGAACAACTGGGGTCTATGCAGTCCACTGGAGACAGATGGGGAGAAGGGATTACTAATTTAACAGACACTGCTGAGAAAGAGTGCTGCAGGATTTTTATTTTTCCTTTAATATTGTAACAAGAACACAAGTTATTTTTAAGCACGAGACCAGATATCATTGAAAATCTTTTCTAGGTGTCAGCCTAAAATGTGAGGAGAAGAAAAACACCAGTACAAAAAGCACGCTTTGCATACTTGGATAAAACCCACCTTTCATTTCCAGGGTGTGATTTGTGTATTTTCATACAGTTTGAGATTAGTTTTTCTGAAAAGACAAACGCTACACTTGTGATGGACACGTTACACGGAATTTTAAAATTAAATGTGCAAATTTAGCTTCTGCATGTCATGTCATTGTGATTAAATATGTTCTGCTTGTTGAACCGTTATTTAACTACAGACATAAAAAAAAATAAAAAATTGAGCACATTCATCCAGTTGATTATTCAATTTGCACATCCCAGATAGAGACATAAAGATGCAGGATGCATAGCTGAAAACTTTAGGCCATGACGCTAATAAAAAAATGGAGATGACTCGATCTGTTAGGGTCTTTTTATGACTGTTCCATGTCTCTGATTGGCTTGTTTTGGCTGCTGCTGTGCAACCCTTCAATCACTATCCTGTTTGTTTATTGAACAAACCTTTTCAACTGACATGACTTATGGAAAAAAATTATTTCAATTCATAACTTTTCCCAAAAAACCTGTGGACGTCTGGCTTAGCTCTGGATCATAATTTATTATGGTATCAGATGTGGAGGTAATGCAATGACTTGATAAATGCAGCATTATTTCTATAAACTGCAGAAAATCCAATGCAAGATATATCACAGTGTGAAGGTGGTTTTAGCCGAGATCCTGGTCCTGATATGTTGATTTTAGAGATAATAAATGTTATGAGTTTCAAGTAATTTGCATCCTGCATTTTGATGCTCTTGTTAACACAAACTGTTCCGTTAATGCTAATTTCCTGATTAAGAGTCGGTTTATTTCTGACTGTGATCAAACAGAAATGGGAACCTCTACAGGAAGCCTGCACAAAACCTCCAGGACATTGTAAAGTGTGTTGTTAAACA
Source organism: Xiphophorus couchianus (assembly GCF_001444195.1). Taxonomy (NCBI): domain Eukaryota; kingdom Metazoa; phylum Chordata; class Actinopteri; order Cyprinodontiformes; family Poeciliidae; genus Xiphophorus; species Xiphophorus couchianus. The sequence continues at coordinate 6,872,303 of NC_040232.1, read as the reverse complement.
CAGAACGGCAGCATAACAGAGGAAATATGTACAACTTTCCTTCTTGTTTAAGGGCTCATTTAAACTTCCTGACATTGCAGAAAAATGGCAATAAAAATTAAAAATAACTTCTGTAGCTAACGGAGTATTGATTTGAATCAGAATTACGACCAAGGTGGTGCCCAGAGTGACTTGACTGTGTAGCTCAGTGGCTTAGCAGAAGTGCAAATGAAGTTGGGGCGGCGTTAGAAGTCAGACTCCTGTGCATGTTGTTGCATTTATGAACACGCAGACCTGAGAAAATGCGATTAAATGAAAATGCTTAATCAATGCTGTCAAGAACGCAAAGAAAACACATCCAGTTATAAACCTAACTCACCTCATCCCCCAAAACGGCTTTCACCTGAATTTAAAGTCACTCTGCTGTCCGTTTGTGAACCTGCATAGCGCGCCGTATGTGCAGCGAATGCCAAATTAATGTCAACTGGCTGCGATTAAATTGCGGTAATGTACACCGTGTGGCTTGTCTAAGCTTTTAGCAACTGTAGTGTAACCACTGATGTGTAATTGTATGTCAGATTAGAGTAAATTAATTTGAGCTGGAACATTATCATTTTAATAAGCTACTTTTCAGCAGGGGTAACTCAAGCAGGTGTGCATAGGTCATTCAGATTATTAGCTTTAAATCTGCACTGTTATGTATTTAGCCACGGGGTGGTCAAATTCATGTAGGGAGAAAAGGTGAAAACTAACAAGGGATTAATTACATTAACAATGCACCTTTATCCCACCCAGGAGTTGGAGAGCACCTAGGTGGGCTAATGCTAACCTTCATAAATCTAAGAATGTTTAACTGGCATCTTTTTTAATAAGTTTAACACTTTAAATTGTCACTTTACATTGATGAAGTCCTTACAGAAAAGATGAGAGCTAATGGTATTATTATTATTATGACAGCTATTAACAAAATATCCCATAAAGCAAAGTGGTTAACAGTTCCTACAATGCTTGTGGCTGTTGGACACATTCTGATAAAGAAGCCTAATAATCTGTAGTAAATAAGCTTTAATGTGCTCTCGCAGTTCAAGTCATCAGGCACAGGAACCATTCGGCTGAGTTCAGCAGGCAGAAAACAGATTTGCTTAATGATTGTAATTGCTCTGGTCCTGCAGTGTTGGAGGAAAATGTCCTGCAGGGATGCTAGGACTAATCTTATGCAGCACTCTGCTACTTTGGCCACTCTGCAGGGCTTTCTGATCTTTAGCTGAAGAAGATTCTGAATCACAAGCCGATCCCCGGGTCCAGAACACGCTCTATAGTGACCGTACAGAATATTTTAGGAATTGCCATGGAGACCTTAACTTTTCTCTCCTCTCTTTGTCAGGTGATAAACCTGTGAACACCAGAGCACCAGGATGAGTGGATGAGGTTTTGTCCCTGTAAAAATAGACACTCAGGTAGCTGAGGCTGATTACTCTCACCACAGGTACATCGTAGTCACACATCAGGCGGGATGGTCAACCTTTCAGTGTTTCAGTAATTGGCATACCAGCTACAAAATTATATATCTTAGTCATAACTTGCCTAACGTCAATCATTTCTCACTAAATGCTGATGCTGATACATTGGGTTGCTGTGCTTACAGAATAAATAAATTATTTTCTGCCATACACAGTCTTTGCAGTGAAGTCTTTGGTTGTAATGAAATATGGCGAAGTTCAGGGGGTGTTTTAAAATTTAAGAATGGCTGGCTGCCTGCCAACAGATGAAATGCTACTCCACTTCCCTTCTTTAGGCTTGCAGACCAGATATAAGATTTAGAACTACAGCGTGATCGACAAACCTCACAATTGTGTTTTACTAGAGGTGTAAACCCCCTGCACCTTTGTCAGGACACCAGAGGGTTTAAAACACATCCTATGTTCATAATAACATTAGAAAAGCAAGGAAGGTGCCCACACTGTAATTTCCCCAGTGTAACAAGCAGCTGAATACCAGTGTTCTCCGCTGCCTGTTCTGTCTCAGATCCCTCAGCTTGGTAAAGAGTCTGAGTGGGAGTATCGCTGTTAAATGCTGAGAAGAGTACGTTCTGTCTTTTCCACCTTGATTTCCACCTTCGCACATTGTCTTCAGTAAAGATCTCGTTTGTCTAGAAAATGATTTCATGGTTTGCCTTTTAAGTGAGTTGGGAACAGCTCGCAAACTGATACGTTAGTGATGTAGAGAACAGAGTCTGGATGTGGGTTTTCAAAGATTTGTCGTTGTGTTGATAGTTGTGAGGTACAGTAGATTCCCCTTAACAATGTCAAACAACAGAATGCTTCAAGTTCTAATGCGAAAACTCATGATAGTTGTTCCCTACTTTAAAACTGCAGTATCTTAGTTTTATAAATAATAATAAAAAAGTGTTGAAACTGTCACTGTACTGTAATATGAGACAAATAATGTGTAAAAAAAAAAAGAAAAGTCAATCTCCTCTCTATGCGACTATTGGCATCCTAAGAAATGCACCAACCCCGGTCAAAAGCAACCAATCAGAGCCAGGAGGAGCATTTTAGCTGTCAATTAACCTTGTGTAAGCGCTGCTAAATGTGCTAATAACAGAACAATAAGTTACTGTTCCAGGAAAACCACTTATTTCCTGTCACTGGTAGCTAACTAGACTTGTAATTCAAGGTAGACTCTCCTAGTGGGAAGTCACTGTAGTGTAGTAGAGATACATGAGCCTGATTGACAGCTCTAAGACTATTCTCCTGTTTCTAATTAGCACTGGAAGAAGGAAGAGAAGCTCAAATTCTTCACAGGTTATCAGCGTCATACCATGCTATCATAACATAGTGACAGTTTCAGAAATTTTTTTTAAAAATAAAAGTTACAAGCTCCTGCTTTAAGTTGAACATTTATTACATATCTATACAAATACCAACAAACCCACTGCCTTGGTGGGCTTCTTTTTCCTACCTTCATCACAGTTATCTCCCTTATAACCAGTGTTGCAGATGCAGGCTCCCATCATGCAGATGCCATGTCCTCCACAGTTGATGTCAATGCACTGGTTGGACGGGACGTCACACTCAGTGCCTTTCCACCCACTGTAGCACTGGCAGCGGCCACGGGAGTAGTGGCCATTCCCACTGCACAGGACCGGGCAGGCAGCTGAATTAGATACATGGAGACAGATGACTTAGTCAGGCAGTAAATCACCCCCTCCTGAACAAAATTTTGTAAACCAACAAAATCCGCAATTAGTCAAAATCTGAATAATTTATGATTTAAACGGAATAAACAGCTCCAGGGGCCTTGAGCAGCTTTTGTCTGAATATTTATAGTTACCTTTCTTATTGTGTGAGTAAAATAATTCTATTATTCCTTTGAGATGCGAACAGCTTGCTTACTTGATTGATGAATCCAGGGTAAAAACAAGGCCAGAAAACACCGGCGCCAAACAATGCTCAACACACCAATTATTTTCTATTATAATCCCCCACACATCAGCCCAAGACACTTTCTGACACTGTCCTATTTTCAAGCACTGTTGCACCTGAAAAAACACAATTTTTATTTCTGGTCTCTTCCTCCTGTGACAGCCGGGCTCCTGTAATCGCTCTCCTCCACTTTTATATCAGCACTGTCTTTTTAATAAAAGCATAAGGGGAGATTATTGTCCAGGCTACACAAATAGAAAGAACAAGATGAGTTTGCTACAAAGTTTCCTGATATTTCAAAAAATAGCTGTGGAGTGCCTTTGACCTGGGATATATGAGGTTCCATTTGGCTTTAGGCTATGCAAAAAGATATAAACAGGTGTGTCTAAAATAATATGCGGTAAGTTGATCCCCAACCCAGGGAACATGAAGGCTGTGAAAATGGAAAGGCAAGTGTACAGAGCAGCCGACGGAGCCTTCGGAGTGCGCGGGTCACGTTTACTGCTGGGATAACAATCTCGGAACAATAACTGCTTCTCTGTGGGTGGCTGAGTGTTTTTCCATGAGCATTTACCTCGAGAGCAGTCAGGCCCCAGAAATCCCGGGAAACAGTGGCATATTCCTGAGAGACAATCACCGTTTCCGTGACAATTCTGAGGACACTCCATAATTGACTCTGATTAAGTGAATATGAGAAAGAGAGAGAGAGCAAGAAAGAGAGAATTTAGTTGTGAAAATTAATCAGGTAGATTTGAAATGAAACTGAATATTTTAAGAAATAACATGCACAGAGTGAGGCTGCATAGAGAACCATCGTCTGTGGTTGCTGTTGTTACAGCCAGTCGGCCCCATCAACACATTTAAAAATCCAATTATCCTGCTGTCTCGCTGGCTCTTTTTCTTCTTATGTGACTAGTACAACCGGCCATGAAGACCCGTAAATGTGTGTGTGTGTGTGTGTGTGTTTTAAAAAAACACAGCTGCATATGTGTACAAGTAGCACACATGCACATAATCGGAGAGCACGTACAGTATGCAGTTTGCAATCAGCAGATGGCACATCTTGTGTTTGTGGTTTCAGTTTTTGTGCTGGCAATGTATGATTTCAGAATATTGTGCAGATAACCACATTAACTTACTTTGTAACAAAAAGCAGTATTTACTTATAGTTATATTTGCACAAGATTTTGATTATAGTCTTATCATACCCACAGGAAAAGCTGCAAGAAAAGTCCAATCAAAATCTATCAGTAATTAGCAGACTGATTGCTATATGAATGAGCCGAAATTATTGTACTCTTGTGCAATGCTTACCCCAGTTTGCATTAAAATGACCTCAAATATAAGGAAGCTGTTGCTTCAAATATTTCAGATGAAAGAGCATTTTTTTGATACTCAAAGGGTACAAGTCCAATAAGAATCTCTTACTTAAGACCCTTGGACAATATTTACATAAAAACGGGCAGTGAACAATTTTCTTCTGTTCAAAAAATAATCAATGACTGACTGAAATTCAGCAGGATGATCAAAGACACTTCTACGTTACAAAAAAGGTTTAAAAACTCTCAATATTCTGGCACACTGTGCCAGAATATCAAATAGAAATTGCATAAGGAATCCTATGCCACTGAAAACAGGAAATGTTTAGTCTCAATTGTTTTGTATTTTATACAGTATTTGGTTTTAAAAACTATAAAGTCAGTTTTATCACATTAACACTGATTAAATCCTAATTTCAAACATCGTCAAGCTAAATCTGCCAGCATTTAAGTTATTTCAGAAGACTTGCGTATGAAAAGTGAGAGGAACATGGTCTAGCTCATGCTGGGGATGTGAATTCAGCTCACATTTGTGGCAGAAAAGCGCTACAAAAGAATAAATTCAGTCTTAACGTCATTGAGCCAGTTTTGGAACAAGCTTACCAGAACAATCGGAACAATACATTTTATTATTCCTGTGGCATATTGGGTTTTAGGATATTAAAGCAGAAAATCCTCCATTGTGCCACTGCAATATAAAATCAACAAGTTCCAGTGAGCATTACATAAGTGGGCATCGATCAGCAGTTCAGTAGATATTTAATCAGAAGATGAGACGTTTGTATGACATACCCCCCATGAACTCTTATATGCACTTCAATGGGTGAATGAGAGACAGATTGCGAAGGATCCTTCAACATTCATTTATTGCCTAAAACAACTCTTTGCAGGCTGCTTTGACTCTTTGAAATAAAAAATATACTCAAAACGTAAAGGTTAGTTTATAAAAAGCCAGGCTAACAAAAGGAAGCAGCCACTCAAAGACGCACATAGATCCTACCTATGACGATTGTATTATAGGAGACTTGCTCTGTGTTCCGTCCATCATTGTAAAATGCCAGATGCCAGATTCCTGTGTCCAGGTACTGGATGAAGCCGGCCTCCAGCACGTTGACGGACCGCGTGTGTCGAGCGCCAGGCTCCTCCTCGTGGAAACCGGCGATGTACGCAAACATAGAGTCTGCGTCACTGAGCGCTCGCTTGTCTTTGGAAATGAGTCGACTGCCGTCCAGTAGCTCAACAAAATCATACTGGAAGACACAAATACACAGAAATACAAGCATCATTCACCATGATGGACAATCAGGGACAAAGATGTTAAGTTTTGGAGGCCTGTTCTATGTTCTGATTAAATTAAAACTGAAGTGATTGGCCATAGTGACCACTGTTGCATTTAGAAGAAAAAGGGGGAATTGTTGCAAGCCTGAGAATACCATATTGGGGTGGAAGCATCATGTTGTGAGGATGATTTGTTGCAGTAGGGATTAGTGGACTTCATGACGAAAGATCATTATGTGGAAATATTGAAGAAACAAACACCTCAAGACATCAACCTGGAATTTGAATCTTGGGTCTTTTAAATCCCTGTTTTAAAATGATTTAAAACAGGGGTTTTAAAAATGATTTAAAACCCCCGGGGGTTGAGAGGTCCGGAGGTTGGGCCGCGCAAGAAATAATTAAATATTTCCATTTTATGTATTATTTGAGTCTGGAGGATCTTTTATTTTGAAAATCCTTAAACCGGATTCTCTCGGTTACGTCTTGCGCGCCAACATTGAGCCCACAAGCAGTAAAATGAGTAAGAAACAGATCAGATGTCTTTGGAAAGTTTATTTGCGAAGGGGAAAAGGCCCAGAGAAGAGACAGGAGAATCCCGGCAGGTGATTCCCACATTCCAAGCCCGCTCTGCATGATATGGTGACCGGCTCGTTAATGAGGCAATGAAGCCTTCAAACTGAGGCAATGAAGCCTGCAGCCCCCCAGGCTGCAGCAAAATTACCAAGTCTTGACCGGTCCGCGGTAATAAAAAGGTTGGGGACCACTGATTTAAAAGACGTTTATCGCCAAAGTGATTGGCTACCATAGTGACTGAGAGACAAGAAAGTCCTTCAGCTTTGGTTTTTCCATCACAAAGTAATTTTTGGGCTTGAAAGGTGAGAGTAAGACACTTGCATACAAACACCATCTGTCATGGGGAATCGGCCAAAAGTCTAGCAAAGCTTGTGGAAGGTTACATAAGAAGTTTGACCAAATACCAAAAAATTGTATGTAAACTTTAGAATAAAGGATATAATGTAAGCAAGATGCTTTTAAAAATGAAAGAGCATGTGAGGAAACAAACTGCATCACTTTGCTTTTAAGTGAAGGAACTCTTGGACTAGAAGTTCCCTTTCTAGATTGGCTTCATAGACTGTATGAAGGCCTATGATAACTTTGATAGAAACACAATGCAGAAGATTTTCTAATCTTCCGGAGTGTCCATTGAGCTCCTCAGGATCATCCAACATTTATATGGTATGAGGGCCTAAAATGCAAAGCAGTCTGTGAAGGTGTTAGCACATACAAAAGGACTCACATAATTTTAAAGGCCAATCACACAGAGCCTTGTCCTGCTGTATGTGTTTTGGTGTTAAAAGAGAGTGGTAACTTTTCGCCATCACTACATGTTTGAGAAGGGATTGCTGCAAAGTGTCTCAATACAATGCTGAGCTTCTTTAGAGAAACAAGTTTTACCAAATGGCATTACATTCTCTACTGACCTTAACTGTGCTACACAGTAAAGGGATTGTATTGTACTGTATGTACTTGAATCTGAATGCGAGTGCATGTCTAGACTGGAATGTAAAGGGTTGGATTGAATTAACCTAAATATCTGAACAGGAATTGAACAAAGTAGTGATTCACATCAAAAATGCAATTCTTGGAAAGAGTCTCAGTTACAAACCAGAAACCAAAAAGCAATTACACAAAGAAAATTGGTGACCCGGGCTGTATGAAAGAAAGGAAAGAAGTGAGGTTTTGAGGAATTCTTGCAAGCTGCATGTTTTGTGTTTATTCCATCTGATCTGAAGGGCTGCTGGCATGTTTATGCTTTCGAGTCAGGAACAGATGAACATCGATTTGGCCAGTTGAGTCAGCAACATCTTTCTAAAATCAAAATATATTTTCAGTGAATCTTCCCATCAAAACACTGCGGAAAAAGTTAGCTTTCCCTTAAGCATATTTGATGACTAACTCAATGATACCATTGACTTGTTTTAGTTTTAAACTTCAGCATGGAACCATCTTGATATGATATTTTATATTTAGAAAAGACAAACCATTGTTTTCTAACTTTTACGCATGGTTTGAGTCTCTTTGCTGTGGGAATTGAAGCTAGGTCATGACAGTGGCTGTTCTGTTTTATTTAAAGAACACAGATAAATCACAGTCTCACCAAGGCGACATATGTTTCTGGAACATCATAATCTGTAGCAATGTCATCATTTCTGAAAACCTCAGATAATCGCAACCAAACCAGCCATTTACACTGGAAGAGGATTTATCAGCTGAGATAACTGGTTCAAACTACCTAGCAAGTTACTCACTGTGGTTAGTGACACAGGCTGGGTAGTCACACAGTGGAGTTATTAACTTCATGCGATGGAGGATTGCCCTGCATACAAAGACCGTGGTCTTCTCAAAACTGTCCAAAATCATGGCTAAGTTAATGTGTCCCTCTCTACGTTGTCCTTAGGTGTTTTGTTTGTCCTGTGTGTCTGTGTCTCTGTGTTGCTTTGTCCTCTTGCCCAATGATCAATGAATATACGTATCAGCCCCCCACGACTCAGCAGGGATAAGTGGATATAGATGGATGGATGGATGGATGGATGGATGGGATGTACTTTTTGAAGTAAGATAAATCTCTTTTTGTGTACATCATTTTGCCTTTAGAGTAGAAGCTGCCCAATAATAATGCACATCTTACTTTCAGGTATTGATCTCCTTAGACCACACAGTCCTCTAAACAAATACTTATACATCAACCTAAATGCTTAAGTCTGCATAAAGAGATGCAGTTTTAAGCTGGAAAAAACACATTAAAATAAGGATATGGTCAAAATTCTAGCCTGACTTATAATCGCATCAACAGAGTGTAAAAAGATAGTTTCCCCTGCCTGACTACAGGTTTACCAACGATTCCTAGTTCAAAATAGAATTGGCGGCAGCTAAGACTGTGGAACCAGCTCTCAGTTTTAGTCCATGAGGCAGACACCCTGGCTACTTTTAAGACTAGGATTAAAACTTTCCTTTTTGATAAATCTTATAGTTAGACTGGCTTAGGTTACTATTAGGTTGGGTTATTTCTGGAGCTATGCTGCTATGGAATTCAACTGCTGGAGGACATTACCACCACCTATTTTTACAACTTTTTACTCTCTCTACTCTCTGAGTGTTGGCTTCCAAAGGCTCTGTCTTCTCCTTTTCTTTCCCAATGAATGTACTCATGGCCCAGTGCTTCCATGTTTTCTGGGTTCCCCCTTCACTTCCAGTCAGTGAAGGCAGATGGCTGCTTATCCATAGCTTATTTATAGAATGTGGGATTGCTGCAAAGTCAATTAGTCAGTTCAATTCAAACAACTTATTATTAACTGGCATTTTTTTAACCAACTTTGTCTCATTGTATTGTATTATAGCTGGATTAACTGAACCATAGTTTACTCCTATTGTAGGATGAATTGTATCAGAATGAACTGAATCAATATGGACTGAATTTATTTGTGAATTTGGTGTCAGGAAAAATGCTTACTCAACAGATTTGTTTTACTTCTGCTGTTTTTGTCTCATTTCAATGTTTTAAACGTTTACATAAAATTCAATTTCAAACCTGTCTGATCACCTGAGTAAATACAAAACTGATTCAAGAACACATAAGAAAAAGTCACAAACAACTATAAGTCTGGAAGGGTCTACCAACTTATTTCAATGGCTTTGGGACCCAATGGAACCACACTAAGAGTCATTATTCACAAAAGGAAAAAACATGAAACAGTGGAAAAGCTTTCCAGAGTTGCTGGCCTAACAGAACTACTCCAAGAATGCATTGATCACTCATAATAGAAATCTGGACAACATGGAAAGCACTGTACCCATCACTTCTCTCAGGTAAGGCCACTGTTAATGTAACAATAATAAGAAGGAGAGAGGCGGCAAAATTCTGTGATAAAAAAAGTGAGATTTTCTGGAAGATTCTTGTCCTGCTACATCTGGTGTAACACTTTGGGGAAAAAAAACATTCTGACAGTTAAATACGTTGCAGTTTTGGGATCTTGATGTTTTGTTGTAACTAATGGAACCGAGAACTCTGATCTATTCTCAACAATTCACAGGGAGAGTCTCCAGCCATCAGATGCAGGACAATAATTCAACACAAACAAGAAAGTCCACATCTGAATGACTTAAGCATTTGAAAACCCCCAAAATATTCATTTTAAAAAATCTGCAACAAAAAGGAATAAAAATGTCTCCACAGTGATGTGAACCACTTATTACCACTTCTCATAAACACTCAATGGCAGCTGTTGCTGGCAAGGCTGGCAGAACCACTTACTTGATTTAGGAGGAAATAACTTTTTCTCACAAGGCGAGGTTGCTTTGGAAAGCTCTTTACCCCTTAGAAAATTAAATTATCCTTTTAAAACTACTTTTTGTATTTACTCAGGTTTCTATGTCTAACAATAAATTGTGTTTGATGATATGAAAAACATTTATGTGTGACAAAAAGGAAATTTAAGTAATCTTTTTCACAGCCCTTGAATTAGATAGAAAATGGACTTGTTTTGTGCTGTAAAGTCCCTTGAGACATCTTGTCTTGTGTTTTGATGCAATATAAATACAACTGAAATGAACTAAACTGCATTACTTTGACAATGACACATCAACTAGTAAAATAGATATCATTAAGGACAAGGCGTGTCAATTGTGAAAGAAGTAGTCACAGTAAAGCTAAAGCAACTGAGAGTTCCAGGCGAGAATCACGTTTCCACCAGGGGAACGTAAAGCGGCCATGATGAACTGGGCACCAAGAACAAAGAAGAATCTGTTAAGAAAGAGGAGAAAAACGGCATTCCCCCATACCTCCATCGTTCCATCTTTAAAACATTAGGGTTTTAGTATCGTGGTTTATTTTGCCTGAAGGCCAGAGCAGTGCCACCACTGATGGAACATTTCAAACTTACATGAGACAATTAAAAAAAAAACACAAATATCTACAAAATATAACTATAAAACGTGTCTTACAAAAAATGTGGATCTAATTGCAACTAAAGCCCCTCAGCAAAAAGCACAGCTGGAGATGAAGTATATCTAACATTGCTGTAAATCTAAATCCATTTATGCATATGGCATCAAACACTAAACTGATTTGATTCTCTAAAGGTTTACTTATTATGCCTTTGGTGCTTTTGGATTTGACTAGCTGCACATTTACTTGCGTGTGAATTCATTCAAAACCAACATTTCTTTTGGTTTAAATCTTTGGATCAAAATGTTCAAAGCAGATGGAAACTGTTAAGTTTTTTTAAGAAACTAATATATTTAAAAGCTTAAATCTGAAAACTTAGAAGGAATAATGAGAACTTGGCTATTTGGTGAGGGTAAGGCCGTACAGTATATGCTTATTTATCCATTAGGAATATGCCAACACTGAAGTAGGAGTGGCGCTGCGGGAAACTATTTTTGGCCACGCACGGATGTAAGTGCATCAAATCAAGAGGCAGATTAAGTTGTTCAGCTTCCCTTTCAACTAAAATCACATAACACATTTAACCTGAACTCAGTAAAAAGATTGGAGGGTTTGACATTTTGAGAGAGGGAGTGTTATTTTATTTGGGTTTTTTTTTTTAAAAAGAAGCTCTGGTGTGTGTTAAACTTATGAAAGGTCAAATGATTCACTGAAGGCTTGGATGTTTGTTCACGGCATCAAATCAGCGGCAGTCATCTTTCTGATGTGGCGAAATCATTGTGAGACATACAGATGAAAACACAAAGATCGAGCTGTCGCTGAGGTTTCCGCTGCTTCGTTCCCATTTTCAACATGATTTCTTTCTTAAAGCGGTTTCAAAATGTGACCGTTATAATGATGAATTCACACTAATTTTTCGTATTCCTTATTGCTCGTGGTACCTGGGTCGAGGGATGGAACACAGATGAAGCGATTAGCACTCGTTCCTGCACATTAGATGATTCTGGCTGTGACTATGCCTGTCTTTCTGTGTGGACTGGGAGTTTCCTGTGTCCCTGCATGTCGGTGTGCGTGGGTGAATGTCTGCCTGTAATGGCCATGTGGTGAAATGGAGACCTATCCAGGGTGTACACTGGCTCATATCCAATGTCAGCTGAGACAGAATCCAGGCTCGGCAAGAAGAAAGGGGGAGGAGGTAATTATTTGGCAGTTACCTTAGTTTAGGGTTATGACCAGCATAACTGTAACACCCTTAATCTTTTCCAGATGAAGTTTAGTTTTAAGTGAAGTACTGATTAAGTATCCTTCAAATGTGTTTCATTTTGTTTCACGTTTATAGTCAGATCAGTAGCATGTAGTCATTTACAGCGTTCTGCGTTAACATTTCTGTTTGAGTTTTCATCTCAGACACAGCAACATAAGTAACCATAAAATTCATTTTCTTCACTAATGCACAACATGACTCTAAGCAGGAGAAGTGTGGGAAATGGAGAAGGAGCACACTAACACTGATAGGAATGCTAATCTTTTTTCCAAAGGGCTGAAATGTAGATGATTTCCCAACTATGCTTTGCTTTTGCAGCCTTACATCCCTGGAGTTCCAATCCACTAAATCAGGAAACAAAGTTTAATGTTTCCTCTTTCAGTTTTATTCAATCATAGCACAACTCAAAGCGCATATGTAAGATGATTCAATGTTTTAAAATGTTTTTCACTAAAGCAAACCATCTAGAACATGAAGTATTTTAAAATAAGCAATTTTGTGTTTTTCTAGTGTGAATTTGATCCGTCTTTGTGGAGAACCCAAATTAGACCATAAGCTCTGCTGTCACATTTTCAGTGAAGGGCAGAAAGGAAAGACAATGAAGGGAGGAAACGTATGAAAGAATGGGATGAGGGAAACAAGAGGTACGAAAGAGGAAGATAAGGGACAAACACAAGGGATAGACCTGGGGTTTTTACACAACGAAGGACAGAAAGGTAGAACACCAAAGGAAAAAAAGAACTAAAGAAGGGAAGGACAACTGGAAAGACAGAGGGAAACATAAAAAAATGGAAAGAAAAAAAGTAATGTCACATAGAAGGAGGGAAAGAAATAAGAAAATGATCAAAAAAAATAAAGCAAAAAAGGGTCACAAGTAAGGAAGATTGAAATGATACAAGGATGAAATAAGGGGAAAAAAGAAGGATGGGCAAAAGCAAAGGAAGGTGAAGCAAGAGAGGAAGCAAGGACACAAAAAAAGGAAGATAGAACACAAGATTTAGGTAATTGGGTAGGAATTATAAAGACAAATATTTTCTATACTATATATACAATAAACAGCACCCTCTCCACCACATAGTGGACAGACAGCGGAGCACCTTCTCACATAGACTGCTCCAGCTCCGCTGTCGTAGGGACAGATACAGGAAATCCTTCCTGCCACATGCCATCTCACTGTACAATAAAAGCTAAATCATTGTTCTGCATTAATCAGTCCAATTTTGCACAACAGCACTGTGGCACACTTGCTGTACATATGTTTAAATATACATATCTGCATTTTTTGAATCTTTGCAAGGACTGCTCTAAGTTGTTTTTTATATTAACAGCATTTTATATTTTCACAATTCATAGCATTTTATATTTTATTTTTATTTTTTATTTTATAGACAACTACTACTCAGTGGTAGTTGTTATTGTGTCTTGTCTCTATGCTGTAACTGCAAAGTAATTTCCCTGCTGGGATGAATAAAGTACTTCTATTCTATTCTATTGTATTTTTTCCATACTTTCAAAGAGATTAAATCAAGTCCCATAATTTCCCAGATTGCAGACCACACTGGAAGTCTTCAGAGATTTTAGAGTGTAAGCAAAGTGAAAATTTTGCACACTAAATCTTCAACAAACGTTGCGGAGGGAGGATTGAAGTGTTTGGTTGCTCTCAGATTTAATGTGGATTTCCTCTAATCCCCACACAGTCAAATGTATCAATCCAAATTCAAACATATTTATACAAACATCCCCACTAAGTTTTGGTTAAATGGCGCTCAGCATGTTAAAAAGTAACTTGACATTTTTTGTAGCCATCAGCATGCTCCCGCCATAATTCTAATTGGATGTTTGATCACTGTTTTTGTCTAAAAATGGTAGCGCTTATATAAACTGGCTGGTTTCCTGACATGGTGTTTTAAGCATGGTTTGCAAATTATAAACTGAGGTTAGAGCCATTCCAGCAGCTAATGTTGTGTTAGCCCGGTTTATCCATTAAAGAGCAAGCTTTGATGAGTATCTGGGTTCAATCTCAATTGAAACACTCATTGTTCTTGACATTTCAAACGTATAGCTGTTGATTTGAGGTGAAAATGAAGAATTATTTAGGCAGGAACGAGAACCTCAACATGATGCTTTGGAGAAGGTCTAACTTTTTTCCTTTAAGTCCTCAGTAGCTTTTTTTTTTTTTATTATTAAGATAGAATTAAGCTCAGTCTAAAGCAGTGTAAAAACATTTCACCACATCATGTAAGCAAAATAGTTTTTACAGGACACATCCATTAATGTCTGAGGTGTCCAGGTGACCAACCTGTGTATGTGATGGTGGGAGGCCTTTCCGTCCATACACTCCAACCAGTGCATCTTTCTGGACTGATATGTTGAATTTCAAGAACTGTGGCTGGTCAATATATAGCTGGGACCTCCAAAACACACCTTGGATAGGAAACAAACAATGAGGAAAAGTCATTTAACTGTGATTCACATATCAAACAAACTGTGCAGACAGTATTTAAATGAACAAAATATTGAGAAAAGAGTTGTAAAAAGCAATGATACTCTTAATAGTTTAATTACCACAGAATTAGATTTTTTTCTTATTTGCATTTTTTGTTGGGAGTAATTTTTCAAGCTTTGTAATCCATTTGACCCATAAATTCAATTAATTTGCATGAGGCAGATTAACAGGGCCACAGTTATTATTTCTCACTAGTGTTGGGTAGGTTTCTTTAAAAATGTTACAAGTTACAATTTACTAGTTAATAGTTTCAACTACTTTATCAAAGTAATGTTACTAATTTCATGAAGTTACATTTGAACTTTTCTAAATTTGAATCAATCTTTTTGACTATATTTCAATGTTAAATCATAATCTCTCAGCACAAATGGTTAAAATCAGGTACTCTGAGAGATTAAATCCTCTCACGTTGGAAAGGAAAGAGCTTCTATCTCGATCTGATTCTGAAGTCATTATTAGATCAGTGTGTCGTCACGGCATGAGGTCAACCTCAAGTCCCCACAGTGACAACTCCAGGGGAGTGGAAAAGCAACAAACTTTGTTTACAAAACTTACAGCAGGTAATTCAACTTAATGCAATTTGTGATGGTGGAGAACTTCAGAGGTAGTTCTAATTACAAATTTGCTATAATAGCTGTAATGAATCACACATACTTTGAGGTTTTAATTAAATAACACAACTGAATGTAACTAGTTAGATGTTTATCACTAATAAGTGATAAATGATAACTGACTAGAAGAATGGAAAATTAAGCTGCTGTCACAATTTTAAATTAAGAGAATTTTGTCTTGTGATGATTTTGTAGTATGCGTCACTTTAAGGCGTTGCCGTACAGTACAGTGTATGTCAGTGTGCATACTGAGATTTATGGGATGGAAGTCACAGTATTCTGCTACGTCATGACCGGGTACATTACTCTTCCATAAAGTACACATCTCATTTTGGGTCTTGTTTTTCCATGGTAAAGGTTCTACTGACCGTCTGGCAATGACAAAACATTTTCAAATAGCTACTGGTCTAACAATCAGACTGATTCAGATATACAGAACCTGCATCAGTCACACTGATGGCTATATGTGACAGATTTCCAGTCCATGTGTGCTTCTGTGAAAACTAACCTGGCGGGACGTCTTGTATGACTCGCTTCCCCACGTCTGACTCTCCCGTATCTATGGTGTTGTTTTCTAGAAGAAACATCTTGCCTGCAAAGTCAAAAACACACCCAGCTGAGAACCTGTTTAAAGCAGATATGAAGACATTTAATGTAAAGCATATAGAGGCAGCAGTTCTGGCTCTTTCAAACTTCAGACATGTGGATGGAAAAAGTGATCTACAAAGCAACACAGCATATTCAGCCCATCAGGGAAAGTGATTGTAAAAATCTGATTACCCAATTCTCATAGAGAGTCTTTAAACTTTTATGTGAACCAATAAAATTAGTGTAATACGCTTGGATGTTTCATCGCTAGTTTTTTTCTTTTATTTTGACCAATTCAATTAAGATGTGAATTCTAATAATTATAGAAGAAATACAGCAAAAGGGAATATGGTAACAATTATCCTTCTGCGTAAAAAAGCTCACATTCTGAGTCTCTTTTATATTTAGTAGAACAAAACCGTTCCAAAAGTATTTTAATTTAATCCAGTCCTTCTAATATATACTCACCTGCCCTTTATTAGGTAAACCTTGCTGATATTTAGTTAACCCCTCCTGTGCTTCAGAACTGCCTTAATTCTGGCACATTTTTCAAAATTATGCAAGAAACAGTGGTTGGAGATTTGATCTTTATAAAATGGTACCTTATCCTGCTGGAAGTAGGCATCAGGAGATAGGTACAAATGGATGGACATAATCAGCAGATGTCAAGTTGAGGTATTTTATTTATTTTTTTTAGAGCTCATCTCTTGTACCAAGGAAATATCCCGGACACCTTTATGATGCCAGCAATTGATACAAAGCAGAATTGAGCAATGTTTTTATGTTGTTTATGCCAAATTCTGGCCCTACTGTCTGAATGTCTCATCTGAATTGAGATTCATAGGACCATGAACCACTTTTCCAAACTGCTACTGTTACTTGTTTCTTAGTTAACAGTGGTGGCCCCTGGTGTGGTCTTCTACCACGCTACCCCATCTGCTTTTAGGTCTGACAGGTTGTGCATTCAGAAATGTTTTAATACCTTCTAACAGACCTGGACCACTGTTGAGTTTGTGTTATTTTGAACCAGTCTGTCCCTTTTATCCACAACAGTTTCTCACTGGACATGATCTAATTTCTGACCTGTGTTCTGTAAACCTGAGAGTAGATATACTTTTAACATGCGACAATTAGGGACATTTTTGTCCCCATTCTGATGCTCTCTTTGAATGCCTGCAAGCTATCTTCACCACTTCTAGACATTAAAACGCTTATTTCACTTATTTGTTGTTTTTGTTAACATTTAATCAAACAGGCGAAGCTAATAAATGTATAATCCAGTCATATTGTCACTTTTGGATTCAAGTACCTAGCGTCAAACTGAGTGCTGATTACCACTCAAAACAATCAAAGTCATCTGATTTTATAATGGCAACTGGTGTAAGATGTCAACAGCAATTACATTCTGTAATTGACAGCAATCCCTCCTCCTGAGTAAGCATGTGGCGACTATGGAGAGAAACCATTCTCTTTTAACTGGAACAATTAAACGCATTGATCTGGCTGAAAAGATCACAGCTGTTCCATCATTACTAATTAAAAATGAGTAAAATTACAACACAACAGGCAGATGTTTTTCCAAATAAACCTCTGGTGAAAATTTTTTTTTAAGTTCATGTCAAAGGTTTTATCTTTTATATAGTTCAAATGAAAACGTTGATTAGTCTCCCTGTCTGAACAAAGAGGAAGCCGTTTAAATTCAGCTGGACTCACCATTGTCTGTAGAGAGTACAAAGGTGTTGGGAGTTGTGTCTCTTCCTCCTCCCCCGTTTTCAAACGCTCCATAGCTCTCACTCTCCTGAAGCTGCCAGTTCAAACCGAACAAGTGCATAGCTGCAGAGGTGAAGCAAAACAAAAGAGTTAAGCAGAGGGAGGGCCAGACAGGACAGTGGAGGGTAATACAATCAAAGGCCAAAAGAGAAACAGAGAGATGGGTTGAAGAGAGGAACAAAATGATTGCAAAGGGAGAACAGTGTAGAGAGGAAATGGAACGATAAGAACAAAAAGGGAGAAAAGTGATTCTGTACCCATCAGATTGAACAGAACCATCCACACCAGCAAGGTCTATTTCCGTTCAATCATACACATCTCACTTCCAACTAGGATTCCCTTCAGCAGAACATTATGTATGATGAATTCTGCTGTCCGCTGATGAAGAGTCGACCCAGTGTGGCATTTAAGAAAAAGTAGCAGCAGGGAGGGGCTTTGTTGTTCTGCTATGCCTTGTCAGTCCAGCAGTATTAAACAATGAATTTCTATTTTCTCTTGTCTATGTTTACATGCTTTTGTTCACATTATTAAGAAAGCTCAACATTACCAGTCTAGTTCTATTGGACTGATAATGACAATAACCTTTAGAATGTAGAAATTGGACCTGCATGGGTTTATTTTTTTGTAATAATTAGTTGACCTGCCTTCTTACATGCACAATGAACCCAGATTAAAAAAAAAAACTCTTGTCAAAGTTTCCACCACATGTAGAGAAATATTAGTAATGTTATGAAATTTAAAGACGAGTCACTGGAGAGTCTCTGCCTCCCCTGTTCCTTCGGAAACACATTTGTTATCTCACTTTCTGTGCTGAAGTGCTAAGAAAAAAAAAACTGTTATCAACTATTATCTGATCAGTTTGAAAAATGGTTTATAATATTTAATCCATCACTTGGTTTGCCTATTTCTAGAAGTCTTTTCCTTTATTTACATTCAAGGTGCAAAGAAAGTGACCTTTTAGGCTTTTTTTTTTTTTTTTCATAATCAAGTAATAAAGTGTAAGAAAAGAAAATTGGAGCTGAAAAGAAGAAAAGGTGCACTTTCCTTTTACTAGGTCTGTTTATGTTGTACAGAGTGCTGTCCAACTAAGACCTGCTTCATTAAGTCTGAAAATACTGGCCTAAATACTTTTCTTTTAATATATTGCATATTTTTAGTGCAACCTGTGTTGACCTTGAACTACCCTTCTGGCCACAACGTGGCCACATGATGAACAGAGTTGCTTGTTTCTTTTTCTGTTTCACTCTATGCATTGCATGTTACCTTTCTGCCCTTTGTAAGCTTTATCACTACTCTTCAAAGGACATACCCAGAAAAGGTTGGAACGATAATTAAGCTTTAGACAGTGTCAATTTATCTTAGAAGTTAATTGCTCCATGTGCACTAAGAGAATTGCTCTGCTCAAAGGTAGCTGTAGCGCACACAACCAACCGACTTTCTCAGGCGTTTGCTGAAGTCACTGAAAGTAGCACCATTGTATACAGCATTACAACAGATGGTTCTAATATAAAGCAACAATAATTGCTGAAAATAACTGTGTCTCCCATTCAGGCAAGATTAAATGAGACAGAAACACACGTTGTCCATCTGGAAGAAACTTCCGACTGAGTTCCCCCTGATGTGCAGTTGAAAAGCAAGTGAGTGCAAGAGATGTGCAATGGCATCCCTGTTCTTGAAAATAAAAAGAACTAATGTGAGACTGACAGGCCTGACCAAAACCACCACACTGACAGGACACTACTGAACACTACACAAAAGATTTGAAAGGAGGGGTTAAATATGTGAGGGCTGTTAAGAGTAAAGTCACACATATTGGCCACTAATTGTGTTTGTTTCAAGGTACCAGCTCTGTTTTTCTCAGGTCCTAGAAAAGAAGGCTGCTTTCAATTCAGAGAGGTGCCAAGTGCAAGAATGCAGTATGTAACTCATCATATACTGAATTACAGTAGTTAGCAGGAACTGCTCTCTGATGCTAAAGCTGTTGTTACACTGCATCCTTTCTTGCTTCTTCTATTTTTCTGGAGCTGTAAAAAGTGTGTTGCATAGGTGTAAATGTGAGGAAATTAAGGTATACAGATAAACCATGCTGGGCAAAGTGCACAATAACTTTGCCTGTTTTTAAAGCAGTGAATGGTTCATGTTATAAGCAACAATCCTTTATTTCCACAATCTCTGCATGCTGTGTAAGCAGACAAGGCCTGTGATCTTGAAGGATTGACTTGTATGATGTGAAAAGACCAAGTGATCCTTAATGTGGGTGGTTGTGTTTGCATGTTTACTGGAAATACGATCTGAAAGGAGATAAATCATACACGGCATAACACCATGTATGATTAAAAAGCAATTAACTATATCAATCATTTCCTATAGTGTAGGTCTGGAAGGTTAACTTAAACATTTGTCATTTTAAAATATCAAGCTGGTGTACAGAATCAGCTCAGTCACAGCAGCATCAGCTCTTCCTTACAGAGACAAGGTGCCTCGCTGGCTGCTCTGAGGTACTCCAACTTCAGAAATATATTCTGACTCTTTTCTTGAACAGGACAGAACCGTGAAGCAAAAGCAAATCAGTTTGGCTTTGATTGTGGGGTGTTGAAAGGGGAGCCGATTCCACATGAGTACATTAGCAAAGACAGTAACCGTTGTGAATCCTCAGTGTTATTCCAAATTCACTTTTTCCCTCATTGCACTAAAGTCCTGCAGCTCCAGGTAGCTTTAACCCTTCGCAGGTGAGGGCAGGAGCAGAGAGCCATGGGAGAGTCTTTGGTAATAAACAGAGACTTGTGTGTGTGGGGAGTGTGTGCGTGTGTGTGTTTGTTTGAGAGGGAGAAAATAAGAGGATTACTGGCCATGGTAACTGTCATACTAGATTGTAACCAATGGAGCAATTTTTTTAAAGCACATTTTCAGATTAAATTTCTGCTTAGTTAAATTTACATATGGATTCAAATGAATAAATAACCAACAGGTTCATGAATGCTCCCAGTAAATGAAAAAAATGTTGAGTATGTTGCCATTTGTTTCTAATGGATGAACGAATAAATGAATGAATGAATGAATGAACAAACAAATCATTTATAATAGTTGTAATATACAACTATTTAGTGATGATGTAATGCACGTCATCATTAGAAAAAGCGCCACCTATCTCTCCTTTAAGCATGGTTGGTCAGTAATCACACAACCTTTGGTACCTTTTAGGAACTTCTTGTTTCAGTTACTTTTACTTTATCATGACAGATATCATTCAGTAAACTGTTAAAAAACGGTAGCACTTTGATGTAGGTATCTTTAAATGGGGACACTATGGATGGGCTTTTATCACATCGTTCATCATTTATCTTGAAACATTTCTTGTCATGAGAATTTTGTTTAATCGTTGTTAATGTAAAAAAATGGACTAAAATGTTGTTTGTGTTCTTTTCCACAAGAGTATCAATAAAGACCACTGACTTTGAAAATATGATTAAATAAGAGGTCTGAAAATAAGAGGTTCGTTTATATTAACTTATGGATAAATTGTTGCCACTTCTTTCTTAGATTTTTTTATATTGTTTATTTCCTTTAAACTCTTCTTCCAGTTTTTTTTAAAGTCTGTTTGACTGTGAACACAACAGTTTGACCTCAGTCACATGAAATAAGTCTGGATTTTGCTATAATTGTTTTTTTTCTTGGGATATAACTTAACTTATGTGCAGTTTAGTTATATAGATCACAAGTTTTTATGTATGTGAAGAAACTTATGTCAAATAGGAACATTTTTTAAGGATAGATGGATAAAAGGGGGGATAATTTACTATCTGAAATTACTTGATGATTTATTAAACTTCCACTCTTGTCCATTTTCAACATAAAACAGCTGTTTACTGTTGAGAAAGAACAAATTAATTGAATAAGCCAGTTACTCAGAATAAAGGGGACATATGAACTCAAATACACCTTTTACAGAGGCCTCTGGGAAGACATAGACATATACACACATATATACACACACTGCATAAACCACAGACAAAAGCAGCTATGAAAAATATGAATCAAATATTGTCATTTTGTCAATTTGCCTCGACCAGAGACTCTGTCTCTTTTTTTAGTCTCCCTTTTTTCTCCCTCTTTGTGTGTGCGTGTGTTGGGGGGTATGTGTGCGTGTGTGTGTTTTTGAGCTGAATGCATGTGCCAATCAAAATGTTCAACCCCCCCTCAAGAGCATAACTTGTTCTTTGTGTTTGTGTTCATGTGCGTGGTTTTAAATCTCTCACCTGTTCTCTTGTGTCTCTGTAGTGTACGGATAGCTGCATAAATCTGTTTTTACATGAGTGTGTTCACCAGTGTGTGAAACAGATATGTGTGTGTTGGTGTGTCAAGAGTGTGTGCATCTGTCAACCATAAAATCCCAGGAAAGCCTCAACAGATGCTTTCAATAGAAAAAAAATAACAATGCTGCACGAGGGAGCCTAAAACACACCCAACGATATAGCTGATGAAATACGGACACATTTGCTTCACATCCACACACACACACACACACACACACACCCACACACACACACACACACACACACACACACACACACGCACACACACACACACACACCCCCCAGCCTAAGGCAAGAGATTTTTAAGTTCAAGGACCATCTGAGCGGCGATCATAATTGGTTTGGTTCATTCTGGGAATCAATGACCTTTAAAATAAATACCACTTTTATCTCTCTTTGACTCATTTTATTTTGATCCTTCAAGTCTGTCTCACAAACGAGCTAAAACGACCCAAAACTTCCTGACCATTTAAAGCAATGAACAGGAAGAGATCAATTCTTTTCCTTATTTTGAATTCCTGGATTTCTGTTGAGTCTTTTTTTCATTTTTGGCTGGAACCTACACATTATTATCAAGCTTCAAAATCCCAATTGCAAGAATAAAAGAGAAACAATAAAAACACACAATCAATTCCAATCATCTGAATCAAAAGTAGAAATGTTTTTGAGATGAATTATCTGCAGTAATTACTGAGGAAACTTCATATTATTAGACATCACAATTCAGTCCCAACCTAATAGCGACTACAGCCACCCAGACTGAACTGTTGAAAAGGCTGAAATATCAATGCTGCACCAGCAAATGTCAGTTATATAAATTTAAAGACTCTTCAAAATTTAATGGAAGAACTTTGTTTCATTGCCACAGGCAGACAAGACATCATGTGAAAATAATGTTGCTGCATCACTTTTCAATGAATTTAATACTGCAACAGTACTGCATAGGTAAACTGCAGAGAATATCTAAAAAAAAAGTCTCCCCTTTGTTATTTTGACATTTAGTACACATAAATAATTTGTATGCATCTGAATTTTAGGCTTCAACTGTATTTTGATAAGTAGGAAGTAATCTTGTCTGCCCAACATATTAGCCTAGAACACTACACTAAGAAGAAAGGCCATGACAAAAGAAAACGGGAAGGTACCACAGAGGAAAAGCGAGATCCTGGATGTTTGTTTGGTTTCACAGCACAAAGTAACAACCAACCACGGCAGCAGGAAGAGAAGATGAATGGTGGAATACAACTGGGGCCTGAGAGGATGAAACTCAAGAGCAGAAGAAAGATGAGGTGGACTTAACAAAGGACAGACAGAATGGGAAATAAGGCTGCGGTTATATAGAGCTTTTCTTGTCTTGTTGACAACTCCAAATGGTTTCACACTCCAGCCCACATTCACACACTCACATATGTCAATTTGCACGCTGTTGGCAGCATGCGGTTCAGTGCTTTGCAAGATAAGCAGATGTGTGCATTCACTGTCCATTCCCTTTATACATTTGTTTGGGTTGCAGTTGTGTGTTTTGTATTAGGAAGAAGACTGTGTTTCATCTTACCTATGCAGTAGCAGAGCAGAACAGAGAGAAGTACAGACAGACCAACTGCACTGAGGGCTGTACACCTGAGGACATACAAGGAAGAACAAGATTAATGTCAAACTGTCACCTCCTGTAAGAAAGATAAAGGTTATGGCACCATGACTATGACTGGAATTATGGCACAATTTTATGTATCATAAACAGGATTAGAAATTTTTATTATAGTTTACATGTCTCATGAAAATAGGTTTTGTTAAAACAAAACAAGACTAGAACCTCTCAAAGATTCTGGTCTGTTGTGTCAACAGTAAAACTTGCTATTATTACAACATGAATATTAGAAACAACTCACTGAAAAGTACTAATCAGAAAATGGGCTAGAAAAAAATCCAGGCTTTGGCTAAGCCACACCAAAACCTCATTTTGGTAGATTAGAGGTATTCAGATGTGGTCTCCCAACTATGCCCTTGTAGAAAGGGCAAATTGTGGGCAGACTGCACCTAACCACAGTTTGATTAGTTTTAAGGTCTTGTATTCAAGGCTGGCCAATATCCTGCAGGATGTTCTGATGTTTCTTTTCCACATATGGGCAGATTGGTTTGTGTTCAGTTTTCTGGAACCAACTCAGTGATGGTATAAGCCAATCCCAGCTGGGTGTTGCGTGCAAGCAATTTGACTGGCAGCAAACGGCATTTGTTGATTTACGTCAACAACAAAATCTCAACCACCAGATTTAATATGTGACGAGACCATATTAGTTGGCAAGATGGCAAGCTGCAAATCAATAACTCCATAGTCAAACTTTGAGATTCAAACCTTTTATTAATTAAAGGTCATATACAGCATAAACTAGACAGGCCAAAGCACAACAAATATACCAAGAGGTTTCAGAGAAGCTGGCCGTCCAAGAATGGAACGTCGACCACATCTTCTTTGAGACACTCTACGTATCTGTCCATATTCACACCCACACTGTGATGAACATGATGCCAATGGAGAAACCCAACTAGGCTAGATCCGAACCATGTTAATGTGCTAGAGTGAAACTCGACAATGGAGAGGAGGCTCAATATTATTTCTGCTAGAGAATTTGGATGATGTATTTTCTGGCAAGACAACAAACTCAAGCATATAGCAAAAGCAGCACAGAAGTAGTTCAAAGACAACAAAGCAACTCTTCTAGAGTGGCCAACTCAAAGCCCAGATGTCAGTCCTATTGAGAATTTGTGAACGGAGCTGAAAAGAGCTGATTCATGAGCAATCTGATACTTCTGTGATTACAGCAAAAGATCCATCCACCAAACGCTGACCTTAAGGGGCTAAATGTATTCTTAGTCATTTACTTTACCCTCCCTATACTGATAGGGGGTAAAGTATTGTCCAAGAGTCAAGAGATTTTCAGACTTAATCTCTTGGACAATATTCTTTTCACCAAGAGTAAAATTACCCAAAGTGGGTTCCTTGTTCCAACAGTGCTTCAATTTATTTGAATGTATTTCATTTAACAGACATTAGGCTAAGAAACAAATTATGAGCCAAAACAAAAACGTTTATTACAACTATTTATTCAGTTTTACTGTTGAAACAGAGTCCAATATGAAGCATTCACAGCTACCAATATAGTCAGACAAATGCAATGTTGCAAATTCTGCAAAACCAGGAGTGCATAAAACCATTAGGGCCAATGAAAAGACTGAAGGACTGAACGGGAGACATGAGCTCAAGGTGCATGAGCTGCTCTTCATTCAGCAACATAAAAGGATTTCTGAGGAATGTTGGAAAGACGGGCCAGGGTGACGGTTTATTTGAACTGAACTGGCTTTTTTCTTACAAACTGAACAACTTGAAGAGATGTAAAAAACAAGAAGAAACAAATTAACATTTCATCTTACCTCCACGAACAGTACTTGGAGGATTTCTTGAACTTAAAGGCAGAACGGGACAGGGTATTCCTTGGCAATGGCCTGGTGGGAGGTGAGTAAACGGAGCCTGTAGCCATGGTGTAGCCAGGAGTAGCTGTGGAGAAGAGAGGAGTGGTGCCTGTACCTGTTTTAAAGAGGAAGTGCCTGAAAAGAGAGAGGAGAGAAAAAGAGACTTTAGTTGCATCAACGTTTGTGTCTGAAAACAATAGAATCTGTAAACTACTGCTTAATTATTTTGCACCACCACCTTATGGCAATGCAAGGTTACCAACTGTTATTCTTAACTACAAGGAATTCAGTTTCGATGAGGTCATTTCCTGTGGGGAATGTGTCATATTTTTCTACACGGCTCTGAACATTCTTGGGGCTAAAAACCAAAAAGTGTTACTGGAGCTGATGATAGCCTCAAGTTAGCAGTTAGACTCAAGAGTCTAAAAAATAAATGTCAAAACTGAGAACTTAATAAAAGTGTGTTTTTCAAAGAATATGGAAGTCCAGGACCAAACTGGACACAATGCAACAGGATTTTTTTATATAATCCTTTTTAGAAATTCTTGGCGTCGGCAGTAAATGCTTCATAACTTCACTGGGTAGATTCTAAGCTATGGAAGATGACTGTTAGCAGGCCTTGGTTCAATTATATATGGTGCCCCTACTTAAAATGTCCCTGTTCAGCAGCTCATTCTCACTCAAAGCACACATCGTTTTTAGTGCCAATATAACTTAAACTACATGATCTGGCCATAACGTCCACAACCTTTGTTAACGTTTCCAAACAAGCAATCCCTCCCAGCTCCAAAATAAGATCCCATGTATGGAATGAAGTTCCTTATGACACTGAAAAGCTACAACTAATCCTGACAACACGCAGTTAAAAATATATACTTTCCTCATCAATTTTCCAAAGAGGAAAATATGTCTAACACAATCTAAACTGTATTTTTAGGTTAAATTTAAGTTTAACGTAAAATTGGTAGACATCTAAGTTGTGCTTTGCACAATTAATAGTTGTGCATATTTAACAAACACAAAAAAGAATAATTATAGGTTGTTGTGTCCAGAAATTAAATTTGTCAAAGTGTGCCCAAGCTTCATTCCTGCTGAGCTCACAGCTACAAAGATGTTATGTCCATCAAGGCTACTTTTTGGAAAATATTAATAGGAGTTGCTGAAATTTTTTTTTCCCACTTATGATGATTTGATGGTTTGCTATGTTATTTAATTTCCCTCTGGGGAAATTACAATACAGTATTTTTGAATTTGAGTTTAACATATACAAATAGTACTGCTATTCAAAGCTAAATTTGGCAAAAACATTATCTTCTATTGTGGAGAACAAGTTATTACAATGTTTATTCCATATACTAGTCAGCCAGGTCAGTGAACACAATGAACAGTTAGCAATCCCTGGTTTTCTGACTTGCAGCTTGAACATGGTTAAGTTAATATTGATTTTAGTTTTCTTGTGTTCGAAACTAACATAATTTGAAGAACCTTTTATAATCTTGAAATAAAGTTTAACTGTCCTAGAAAGATTTTCTTGACATTTGCTCATTTGAATCTTTTAGCAAAAGTCAAAGTTTGCAAAGTACAAACACAAGTCAGCTTCATCTTGATAGCCAAGAGACAATTGTACAGATAAAAATAAATGTTTTTTCTTATCTACTCAGAGCAAATAGGTCAATATGTCTTTATTTTCCCTTCTTTACATTTTACAACAGCTGCCACTGGAACAGGTTAGGTGGAATACACACATTTATTATTACATATTTTGTTTTGCGCAGTGAGAAATCAATAGATTCCCTAGCAAATATTTACAAAAGGAAACCCAGATTATAAAATTTTGACTTGTTAGTGTATCAGTGTCACTGTGTTCAACTAAAAACTAATGTTTAGCCTCTTAAATAAATGAAAGCTTGCGGAAAGAGACGAAGGTCCAAAATGGCTCAGAGGTCATTCCTAATTTTACTAAACCAGATTTTTGTACTAACTCACCAACGGGACAATAGATTATGTAAAGAATAAATTCATTTTAGGTTCAAGATGAAAGGCAAACAGCTTTTTTCATTCCTGAAAGCCAGACATTACCCAGCTGGAGAAAATTACTGGCACATACATGTATGCCTCCAGCAAATTACCGAGGTCACAATGTCTAATTAATGACAGGACCCTGGCTAACGAGCCTCTATAATTACAATTAGAGTGCTCTCTAACAAGGCTGTGTGATTAACAATTAGAACCTATTATAACAAGGGTCCCTCAATTAATACCTGCCACTAGGCAAGATGTGAAGACGGAGAGAACAAAAAGGGGATGGGAAAAACAAGAATCCAGGATGTAGGAGGGGAGTGAGTGAATAAGTCTGTTTTGAACCTCCAGCAATTTTTAAGTATTTAATCAAAGGCATAAAATGTACTTTGTTCATTGATCAAATAGCAAGCCACTTCATCAAGGTTTATATTTCACATGATGTGGAGAGCTAAACCTCTGACTGATATTTAATTTTCTTCATGTTGCAATAATGAAAGTGTTACAATATAAGAACATTTCATTGTCGGTTTAAACAAGCAGACAATTTCATCAGCCAAGAAAATGAAAGACAAACAAGTTCACATTTCATATGGAACAGCTCTGAATGCTGTTTTTTTTTTATTACGAAGCTAAAAGGAAATTTTTTTTTCTGCTTACAATTTATGTGATGCAAGTTTTTGGAGAAATGATCAACGACATAATAAGTGTGAACTTAATGTGTTAATCACCAGATATGGGTCACAGAAAACCCAAGAGTGCAGCTGGACTGCTGTGAAAGTTTTAAAATGCTGAAGTGGTTCCCTTTACTGCTCCTAGGGGCCTTCAGCTCTGCTTCCCCCTATCTGCTAGTTAGTGCTGCTAACAACGATGTCCCTGCTGTGAGTCAGGCCCTGTCCGGATACTTTCTGTTAATTACAACTTTGGAATGGGTAAACAAACATCACAGAAACACACTAAAACTAATACAATCTGTCAGCGTTGATACGTTTTTAATATTTTTTTAAGGTCTTCTCTAAACATCACTTCCATATCTGTCCGTCATGAAGCTCTAATTACCATTGGCTTGAAATCTGGAAAATCTTGACGCCAATAAACCACAATGATGTATGAAAACACAGCTGCAAAAGTAACACACACCGATTAACGTAAAAAAAACAAAAAAACAGTCTAACCAGGGTGTCTGAAGAGGCACACATGTCGACATGTGATAGCTTATGGTTTGCTATGCTTGGAAAGTTGAGCATGATGAAATGCAGTAAAATGACAATGATTTTCAGCTGTTTCTTCTCATGTTAACAAGGCCACAGAGAAATTTGTCATGCTTAACTGAAAACACAGAAAGAGGAATCTCATTTGTTTTTGAAAACATTTGCAACCAAAGGAAATGAGTTTACACTGAGTCTCATATTGATGAGTAGAAAATGTTTCCTATTTAAACGGAATATACTAAAGTCAGAGATGAAACCTGTAGAAACAAGAGAACAGAAGACAGTCAGGTGGAAGAGAGAGAGAGGAATACTCTACACTAGAAGTAATCTGTTGACCTATGATGTCACATTCCAACAATAAACTCTGCAAGGTTCCCATAACAATAAATTGATTTGACATAATTAGCTATACATTAGTTTCACATCAGGGCAAAGTTGTGCTGTGGTGAAAGTAGTATGTAAATTTTCCTGTCCCATCCAGTCCAATTTCCATGATGAACTGCAGCTGAAAAACAGCATGAACATTTTTCACGTACAGTAATACAGAAGTAATTAAAGTCTGCATCAATAAATAGTAGTATTACTGTTTTGAATATCAGTTTCAACATATATAAAGATAAAAAGTAATCATACAAAGCTAAAATTATTCTCATTTAATTTACTTTCTGTTCAACTCTTCTTCCTACAGTAACACTTACCACCTGTTTAAGCAAAGAGTCTTACATTAGCCTGCTTATTTACAGCTGGATAAAATAACTGATGTTGTAAATTACCCAAACTAAATAGTTCAAAGCAAAACCTTTTTGCTTTTATTAATTATGCAAACTTTCATAATAGTCCACCAGCTGTGTGTGAAGAGGACTTGGAAGTTGTGAAAGTTAAAAAACAATAAATAAATTGGCTCAAAAAATTCTGACAACAGTTATATCAGAGTGGAGGAGGCAGGACACACAAAAAGAAACACAAAGCGAGGGCAGAGCTCTCTGTAGAGAACCTGTAACCCTTACAGATTGACAAATTGTTCCACCTTATTTGCTCATTGCCTGGAAAGCTTTTAGCTTATTGAAGAGAAGATGGATACTGTATAAGCATGTCTCTGAAAATATACTTTAGTGAGAGTAAGAAGTCTCTTCAAATAAAGTAACTGGCATAGCAGAGAAAGCAGCTCATATTGTGGGACAAAGAAAAATCATGGATATTTAGCCCCTTTTGCAACTGATGGTTTATTTTCATTATAATCTGCTCACAATGTATAATAATATATGTTTTAAGCACTTTGTATTGTGATGCATTAACAGTGAAAAAACAGTTTTTCACATTAACTTGAGAATGACACTAAAACCATGAGCCTTAAAAGTTCCTAAATAACATGAAGCAATAACTTAACATGTCTATGCAGGTTATGATACTATAAGCAATAAATATTTAATTCACAGATACTGGCCAGTCCTACTGCCAACAAACTGATCTGGTTTGCAGATTGTTCAAAAGCCGGCCTGGAAGAACACAAGAGAAAATAGGATAGAGTAAAAAATGTCCTAACAGAAAGAAATAATTGCTCCTGAATTTAAATATATTTGTCCCCTATTCCTGTATTTCAGTTTGTCAAATGACATTGAGAGATAAAAACAGAAGATTCTGAATCTTCACAGTCTTATGAATGTTGTCAATTTTCATTCCTACCCAGAAAACTGTGAATAGAAGGTGAAACATTTAATTAAAATTTTTTTGAATCGATAGGAAAAATGCAACCAATCTATTTCTGACCGACGCTGATGTTGGAACACGAGAAAAGCACAGAGTATAGAGCCTGTTTTGTCCGATTGTGAAAATGCGAGTGTATATAATCAGACAGAGTGTGGGGATAATCAAGTGTAAAATGACTGGAACCACAGTCTGTTGAGCTGAGTGAAGCATGTTGTCAACCAGAACTAATCTGATAGGCCTTTAATAACAACAGCCCTTCAAATGCACAAGTCGAGAATCTGCATTTACATTCCATTAGTACTATTTACAAAGGGATGACAACTGAAGCAACACAAGGCGGATTAGAACAATGATGACAATGTATGTGTGTGTGGTAGTTAGCCAAACTGAATCAGTTTGTGTTTCCCTTGAGAAGTCAATGACTGCAACTGCTGCTTGGATTGGAGATGAAATGTAGCTGGCATAAACAACCCTGCGATATTAAGTGATCAACAACTCCCTCTTTCTTTGGAATCCTATCCACACATGTATTGTCAGTCACTTTATGCTAGTACTTATTAACCTAAACACCACTGTCTCCTCGATTCCCTAAGACCAGAGCAGAGAGAGTTGTGTTTGGAAAGGTTTTAATAAGAGACAGTGACTGAACAATCATTCTTGGATTATAACCCAGAATTATTTTCAGTTCTATTGTATATTAACATACATGGTCACTATATATTGTTTGTGTAGCACTGTGAGGAAATAAGCAATGTTGCCAATGTTGAGGGGTTGTCATTGTTTCTGTTGTACAATGCTTCTTTGTGTGAAAACATTTTCTAACTACTTGGGTGATATCCATTCCCATATTAGTTTTAATCCCTAAGCTTAAAGTTAAATATGTTACACAGGTTCTTAGATTTCACTAAGGATTGGAATGGCTGAAAACATTCACCACTTAAAAAAAAAGGAAAACTGAGATCTTGCATCTGACTGCTTTGGTGAAAGGACCTCAGTATAACCTTTGACTCAGCTTTCACTCTGTAGATTCATGCCGAAATTCATGCCCCACTGTTTCCTATCCCAATGAAATATTGCCAAGTGAAGTTCTATTGTGTTAAGTTGAAAAATGTTATTCAGGCTTTTATTCCTTGACTTTAAGAAATTCTAATTCATTGTTCAGTGAACAAAACCTCTTTGGATTCCCATCATATTGTTCAGAGGATTCCTGCAAGGCTCCTGACAAACTCCTCTAATTAGTCACATGTCACACCGTTGTTATTTCAGTTGAACTGGCGTCCAATTAACCTCAGAGTCCACTTTAAAATATTGGTTTTACTTTGTGAGCTTTACAAGCAGCAGAATACTTCAAAGAGCATTAGGATCCATACATCGCTACATGACCTGCTCTGTGTGATTCATATATATCAGCAATCTCTCAAAGAGGAGGCACCTTTTTACAAGCAGAACTAATGGAAAATGGACTGAATTTACATAACGCCTTTACTCAAATCGATCACTCAAAGTACTTTGTACTAGAGCTGCAATAAAAAAACACACACACACAAATGAACACACATTCATAAACTAATATGCAAATTGGTAGGCAATTTGTGATTTAGTGGCTTGCCCAGACGCACGTCAACATATGCCAGGAGGAGGCTGAATTCAAACTTTCTGCTGCAGGCATTCTCAAGGCAAGCCTGTTCCAGCCACCGTTCTCGGTTTATTAGGAAAGCACAGTCCTAACTTGTTTGTGTCTTTACTTTGAAAACTAACAAAACAACACGTTCAATAAAAAAAACAGCAACATGACAAATAATTATTACAATTATTTTGTGTATTTTGACATTATAAAAGAGGAAAAAGACAAAGGGAATGTGGAAAAGGAGTTTCTTTATTTCTGCTTTAGTGAAATAAAATTTATCAATTTCTTTTATTTCCCAAAGATTACAGCCACTTCCTTGAAAAATCTTTAAATTAATTGAGATTATTTTATTTCCGATGAATTCTTATATGCCTAACCTTTTCACACAACTATTTTCATGAAAACACAAGATACAAAATTATTAATACTATAATATTAATACCATTATTGACATATTTTAAATTAATAGCTAGTTTACTTCGACGAGTGATGTTTATTTATCTTCAAACTGCAGTTCCTACTTTTTACTGCTTCATTTAGTAAATAAAGATAATTAGAAGTACAAAACGACTAAAAGTTGCATTCTGTTCTTGACACAAAAAAATAAATAAATAATGAACATAACTTATTATAGCATACAATGACAGAATGAAGCCAAGATGGATTTGTAAGCAAATTTTCATCAATTTTCATGTATCTGTTTATTATGCAGTGTTGATGAAACTTATGTACAGGTAAAAGGAGTCTACTAATAAAGTTATTTTACCTCTGGCAGAATTTATATTAAGCTCAGTTAGGTTCTATTCAAAGACTTGGAATGTTTGGCGTTAAACTCATCATGGAAATTTGTGGCAATGTGGATTTTTTATTTTTTGCCTTAACACAGTGAGCTAATGGCTCATTTTCACTGAGCGGAAAGGCAAGGGTGGGTGCAGTTTGGTATGGTGGAATTTAAGACAAAACTAAAGGCAGATGGAGAGTTTGCAACAGACTCAAGAAATCTCTCTACTGGAGCGAAAGATCTGCTTCCAACTCTTAACTCTCTGACCTGATGTTTTACTCATTAAAACTTCTTAAAACTTACTTTAAGGAATCTGAATTGATATAATGTACTGTAGATTTCATATTCCTAATGCAGTATCAGATATGAAAAACAACTTTTCCTACCTGTTTATAAAATGTATCTAGTGTAACAAACACAGACCCACACACACAAATATATACAGTATATATATATATATATATATATATATATATATATAGTCAAGCATACTCAACTGAGTATGCTTGACTGACATCTGCGTCTGCATGATCCAGTGACCATTTGTGTCCCAACAGGTGTGGCTGTCTAAGCCAAGAGTATTTGTCTTGGAGATAGTGTGTGTGAATTATCACCTCTAATGAGAACATTAACACTCTCTTGTTACATTACAGCTTTAATCCCCTTTTCATGGGCCAGACCTAATAAATTTCTTTGACACCGACTTATTTTGGCTCCATTTGTCTCTTATTGGCATGTATGCCTGTCGTATTGACATTTTTTTTATTTCTAACTTGAAGTGGAATCGAAAAACAACACAGTTTTGCTAGATCAATAGACTCCAATGTTGTCTTCATAAACAGTGAAAGTGTTGAAACTGAATATTTAGGCTTGCAACTGCTTTAAACTTTGATTCTTTTACTGAATAATTTTGAAGAATCAAACCACTAACATATTTGGCCAATGTTGTAAATGTGTATCCATAGTAGAACTTGCTTTTCAGATAATTTCATATACATCATTTCTTTTAAAGACTGAAAAAAAAACCCACTGCTGATAATGCGACTACAGCACCTGCTCTGATCAGGCTTATTTTCAGAATGGCACAGGCACTCCAGCGACTCAAGAGCTGTCTTTAGTTACCATGGTGATACAGTTTCAGACCAAACAGTCTGGGTTAAGCTCTGGTTTTGCTTTTTTCAGTCTTACTCATGCTCAGATCTTGTGTCATTATGATTATAAGAAAAGCTGGATGGCAAAGCCCTGAGGGTCCATAGTGTATTAAAGCTGCGGTGCAGGACGGGGCCAGACATAGCAGAGCAGAGCAGAGCAGTGTTGCATATGTTCGGGGGGATACTTGGCCCCTTGGGGGCAGCTGCCCAACTGGCCCTCCAAAGATGGCAAGGGAGTGGGGGCAGTCCCCAGAGAGCGCCCCCCAAAGGCTAATGTATGTAGTGTTTATCATACAGCTGGCATGCGACACAGGTTGATCTTATAAAATGCTATTTGAAATAGAAAAATATTGTTCTGATACTTTGTTTTTATTGGACTTTTTCAAAGTTTGGTATAGGGTTAATAAAAGTAATATACAGAGAAACAGCCAGTGTACGCGCCGCAGCTGTGCTAATGGTGGAGAAACAACTTACAGTTACAGGAAAACTGTTTATCCACTAGCATCGGTGGCTATGCTAACCAGCCTGCACCAGGCTCTGTTGTGGAGTAGCAGAGAGAACTTGGAAGGGTGTGAGAAACACATACACAAGGGTGATTGAAAGAACTAGGACCCCTCCAACCCTTCTCGCTGATTGGCTCTGATAAAGCGGTGTAATTTTGTAGATGACAGATGGAGGAGGCAGAAGAGCTAAATTTTTTCACAGATTATTTGTCTCATACTGTCATGACATAATGACCCCTATGTCTGTTTTATGACAGTTTTCACAAACATGTAATTTCTTTATAAAGTTACCTACTTTGACTAAAAAAAAATACATTTATTAAATGTGTACAATAAAAATAATAACCGTAATTAATTATATTGTAAATTTGTGTTAATCTGCAAAGAGATGATACTCATACAATGGAATCCAAAAAATCCCAAAATGTCCAAAAATCTGGGACAGCCTGGAGTCACCGATGATCAATTCAGACAAGCAAAAGGGATATTAAGTGATACTTCAGAGCATAATTAAGCTGCTTATTGATGAGGAGCCTTAAAGATTACATACCAGTAAACCTCAGAATCCAGCTGGGTCAAAATATACCAAATATATTAGACTCACCCAAATATGAAAGTAATATAATTTTTGCATTTGACAATAATGTCTAGGAATTATTCTTTAATAGACAACACTACAGGGAATTGATGAAGATTAATATTTCTTGCAGTGCATTGCATCATAAAGTTATTTTCAAATAATAAATAATGAATAAATACACACAAACAGTACAATAAGATGCATAACGGAAACACCTGAATAACATTCTATGACTGCTAACTGCAAACAGACAGCATTTAATGCTTGTTTACATATTATATACAAATTCTGTATTTACATACACTACATTATAGTAAAATCTGATGACTTTTCCATGTTCATAGCACAGCCAGTCTAATCTATGGATAAGAGCTGGTGGCTGTTTCTTACATTATGGAAGAGGTTGGGTAATCATATCAGTACAGGATATTTGTTTAAAATTACGTCAAATTTAATTTGGATTTCCCCCCCTCAGGCAAAGATCTCCACGGCCAAAGCTAAATATTCATTCTGTCTGGTTTTCTGCCACATCTCCCAGGTGACGGTCATTTAACAATTGGATTAAAAAACACACCTTACATTTTGCAATAAATGTAATCCAGACACATCAACAAGAAAGAAATGTAAAAAAAAATTAAAAATGAAGCTCATGTTATGTCAAAAGTTGGCCAAGTTGTTTCTTAGGACTGGAAATAATATTTACATTCTGGAGTCCCAACATGAATCTTATTGAGAAACTGTGGAGGGAGTTAAAGATTAGGGCGATGGATAGGAGGCATTCAAACCTCAAAGATTTGGAGCTCAAAGTCAAACATAAACTGGACATAAAAGGCAGAAACATGCTGAAGTTGTTGCAGCAATTATAGAAGAGGTTTCATTGCTGTACTATCAATGAAGATTTTGGAGATTTTTCCACTGATTAATAAGGAGAGTATACATATTTCTCATCATGCCATTTTGTTAAATAAAATGCAAATGAAAAAACTAAATTTTCAGACTCCTTTTGCATTATTTTATTAAAATGATGGAGTACCCAAAAATTTTACCCAAGTAAGAGTAGCACTACTTCAACATATTTTTACTGAAGTAAAAGTAAAAGGTAGCCATCCAAGAAGTTACTCAAGTAAGAGTAAAAGAGTATTTGGTAAAAAGTCTACTGTGATCAAATTATTAATCATTTAATATTTAAAAATTACATCATGAGATAGACCAGGCAATAAAGTTAATTGGAAATGTTGGTATTTAAAGGACCAAAATTACCATAATTCACATAAGTAAAGAAAATAAAATCAGAAAAAGAAAATTTTCAAAATAAGTTTCTTTTAATAATAAAACTTATGAAACTAACAAAAATTGCAAGTGTATGTCCGTGTTGTTTTACATTCAGTGAAGTTACTCAAAGTGGGTAGAGAATAAGAGAAGTGATACGTCGTAATGAAAATACTCAAGTAAAAGTAAAAATACTCCTAAAACTAATAAAAAAAAAAAATGTTATTATAGTAAATGTAACTAGTTACTACACAGTTCTGGATTAAATTACACGCTCACCTACATCAACAGATCAGCATAAAAACGGTGTTTGAGTGTTATTACCTTGTTTCCAGAGGCACATTGCTACCCAGCACCCAGCTGTCTTGCAGCGGGACGCTCTCGGGGGGCGTGGTCTGCAGCTCGGCTGGTGATTGGCCGGCCACTGGAGCCGGGCTTCCAGAAGGAGGGGTTAATTGGCGCGAGGAGTTTAGGTTCTGGCCAGCGTGGTGCGTTGAGCCCAAGGCTTGGTTTAGAGCCGTTACTGAGGGCTGCTGGCGGTGAGGCGGTGGTACAGGAGGCAAGGTGGAGCCATGGTGGTTTGATGGTTGTTCTGTTAACAGGAATACAGAGAAGTTTTTAGGAGTCACTACTATTCAGTTAATCAGCTTCACAATCAGCAGCCTAACATCAAATATGTGGGAGCATTTCAAATTGAATCAATAAGCCAAAACAGCAATAAGTAAATAAAAGAAAGTGAGAAAGGATTATAATGCCACAGTGTTTAATACTGTAATAAAATTGGGCCTCAAAATGGAATAAAACATTATTAAAACTACATTATTTAATAATCCACAAACATATTTAATACGATAAAATTCGTATTTATATGGTAAAATTCGGTCAAAAACAGCTGCCGGTATTTTACTGTAAATTAGACACGTTTGTTTTTTTTTTACAGTGTATGTAACTAATTCATAAGGTTAATAATGTGGAGTATTATGTAATAAACAATCACAAACTGTTTGTGTTCATCCTAATCATTGTGGTTCCATCATGTTGTAATTTCTATGCGCATTTAAATTTAAACTTTGGTCAGTAAATAACAAACTTTTGGTCATTTAATTGACTTTTCTGACTCAAAAGCCAGAACATTTGGTATTAGGCATTCAAAGGTTTTGTTACATTTTCCATCAATCGTTACGTAATACTGCTTTAATCATGTTTTATTACATTTTAAAGACCAATTTTATTACATTACAACATACTGACGCCTTATTACCTAATGTGGCGTTACAAGGATGATACTTATTGAGACCTGAGAACATTCCCAGGTTGTTTAGGAGCCTTGTTAACACAAGCATTTATCCCTCAGATATTAAAGATCATCATAAGAGAAGTCTGATGTCAGCATTAATGAACTGCGGATCTTTACATGTTACTGCTTCACTGAAGCTGCTGCGAGCAGTAACTCAGCTCTGAACTCAGTCATGCTGAATACTGATTAGAGGCTGGCGGTCACAAATCACTGTTGGGTTTTTGTAAAAATATTTACTTAAAGCTGACCTGCCTTTAGCTCTCTCTATTGCTTTTTTTCCCAGTGCTTTTCCGCTCCTTTGTCCGTCCTCTGGGTGCTCTGAGTGAAATGAATGGCAACGCAAGATTTGATTTGCATAAAGAGCATCACATCTCCATTTCCCAGCCCTGCTGTTATTTTGTCAGCGCAGCCTTCACTGGAGCGAACAGAAAACAAAGACACAAGAGAAGAGACGCGTACAGGAACAGAGCAGTGGAAGGAGGAGGACTCTGTGGTTTGCTTTAGGATTTCTCTCTCTCCATATGCTGTATTGATAACCGATTAAATGTTTCAGTTATATAAACCTGAAAGGAGGTTTGTCAAAAACAAAACCACACACTGATTGGTTTCTGATTGAGTATTAATACTAATTTTAGTCTTAATATTCACTACGACATCTTTTGGACACGTGATGGAAATGAGAACATTAACACATCCTGCCTTATTCTGTGTGTTTGATGAAAAATCTCATTACGATGTAATTTGTAAGTACAGCTGACAGAGATAGACTCAATCATCCATATTTGGCAGTAGAACTGTGGAGATGCCGATTCTATCCGCTGAAGAGATGTAATTTGCAGATATAGCATGTATTATTTTTTTTCTAACAGCCCAAGATTGGCCACAATTTAATCACCAACAGGAGAATAATCCCAAATACACAAGCAAATCCCTAAAAGAGTGTATGAAAAAGAGAAGAATAATTTTTGCTGTAATGGCCCAATCAAAGCTTAGCCTCGTAGAAATGCTGCAGCGGGACCTTAATAGAGCTGTGCAGAAAGAAAATGCCTGCAAAACTCAATCAACTGAAACTACTTTGTGCCAAAATACCTCCACAACAACTGTGATGATGCTTCAACAGCATAATAAGTCATAGAGTAGGTTTGTGTTTGACACAAAATGGAACCTTTCTTTTTTTTCTTCTCCAATCTGGAGTTTATTAATCGTTTAATCGTGATGAATCCATGATTGAAATACTCGTCTACGAAATTTAGTAATCGATTAATCGATAGTTGGAGTATATACACTTAAAAAGACAAATTGTTCACAGAACAACACACTCAGAGAAGTAAATTTAGTCAAAACATTACAAAAACAATATGCATTACACATGGAAGATGCAAAAAACCTTTGTCTATAAATATGTTCTACCGAGAACTCATCAGTTGTGTTTAGCTTCACCTGGTTCAAATTCTCCAGAAAAAATTACTTAAGCGGTTAAATGAAAAAAACTACAGAATGTGCCCATTTCTTTTATCTGATTAATCATCATCAGTCTGATAATAATTGATTTTAAGTAGCAGATGTGTAAGCAGTGTGTGTTACTAACAGTGTTTTTGTTTACTGCTGTTCTAAATCCAAATGTTAACATGTCATTCCAAAGATTAAAAAGCAAAATAAACAGCTTGTGATCATGTGTGTTTAATGTCATCTGTCTACAACTGGACTATGTTCCTCCAGGGAGTTTCAGCTTTTAGTGGTCTGGTGTTTTTATAAAGTGTGAAGCCAAACTGTATGAAGAAAGCCTGAGGTTTTCATGGCACTAAACGACAAGTCAACAACTGAGATATAAACATTTCATAAAGCTTGAAGATGGTCATGGTCACTGGTGCGGTGACAGGAAAACAGAGAGGTTTTGCATTTTCTAACGGTAACAAAATACAGCGGCTGCACATTTAGTTTGTCATACTACACTAAACAGCTCCAACTGTCCAAAATATGGTGTGTTATTGTGCTTTTAAGGTCTCATAGAAAAGGATGATGGTTGACCCACCAAATCAATAAATTAGGCAGATTGATACAGCATACCTACATCAGGTAAGTGAAATATAAAAAACAACTTTGCAGAACCCCCAATTTAAATAATAATGGTATTTTTAATGAAGTGCTTGAGAAAGTGCGGAAATAACCAGAATTTTTTTGTATTAGCTGTATGGAGCACAGAGACAGTGCTGCCCCTCCTCCACGTGTTGCTGTACAATGCTGG
The DNA here is from genome assembly GCF_001444195.1 of Xiphophorus couchianus. NCBI lineage: Eukaryota > Metazoa > Chordata > Actinopteri > Cyprinodontiformes > Poeciliidae > Xiphophorus > Xiphophorus couchianus. The sequence goes on along the minus strand of NC_040232.1, from coordinate 6,832,447 downwards.
TCGGCTAGCTCCAGCACTTATCCCTCTTTTTAAAAAATCAAATGCGTCTGTTTGGAAAAGCAGGCTCAAACAGAGAAGCTGATTATTTAACCAGATTATATCAGCTTGTTAAAGTCCCAGTGTTACTGTATAGAGAGCAAAGTGGTGAAGTAGCCTATTTTTCTTTTGGCAATAAGTAGATTTAATGGGAAACAATTGAAAATTGTTCTTTATTCTGTGTTTTTGGTAAAGTCTAAGGCTCAGAATCGAAATATTTAAAAAATGTTCTAAAGTAAAATATAACTATAAATCAACAACAGAAGGAGTATTTTTGCTTTTCTCTTTTAATTTCGAGTTACATCATATCAAGGTATATATTTATGTGTTAGATGTTTGCGTAAATGGACTGACATTATGTAACATTTCTCCAGTAACATTATGTAACATTTTTCAAGCACTTTACATTATTCACTGATTCACACACGATGCACAGGCAACTTGGGGTTTAGTATCTTGCCCAGGAGCTCATCAATATGTGACAAGACCTTCAGGTTGCAACGCAGCTGCTGAACCACAGTCACCATGTGAACTTAACACAATCATAAAACCATGGTATAAGCCCATGCCTATAACGTGTTGCTCTGTTCAGCTGCATTTTTTGCCGATACATCAGAAAAGAGCTGTATCATGTTGTGCGACCCGTAAAAGGGTCACACCTCTACACCAAGACAGCTAACTGTTGAGGTGCTTCTGAAAGCTACAAAAGAAAATTGATTGTTTCTACAATGAGAGACACAACAGACAGAGGTTGAATCAAACAAAGTGTGAATGAGGAGCAAAGCTATTGTTAAATCGTTTGGAGGCTGTAAATCATAACCTAAATTGCCAAACACACAGTCTATCTTGCAAGAACGTTTGCCAAACTCAATTGTCTTTGTACTTTAACATATATATTAGATTTCTGATTGCCTTGAAGAATGTCTCTTATTGGAGCATGAATATAAATACTCTCAGCTAAAAAAAGATGAAAGAAGGAGACATCAAAAGTGGAAAAGAAAAGTGCAACAGACAGCAGTGAATGTATAGAGAACTGTAATGTTGGGTAATGAATAACGATGAACATATTGCAAGGAAACTTGTCTGCGTGTGTTCAAAATGTGTTAATTATTAGAAAGCAAAATGCTGCCCAGTAGGGGTTGTGAGTAAAACCTCTAACATATAAAGCATCTATCAGAGCGGTTATGAAAAACGCTGGCAGGGAGAAGCCAGCATATGGTTACTGTAATGCTTCCATCCTGCAGTGAAAACAGAATAATCCAGTAAAAGAAAGTAACTTGTGATGTGTAAGTCCTGAACAGCTACACTTTTGACCACCAATCATTTCTAATGCTCCTTATTGTCATCATCACCATCATCATCAAATTAGCGAAAAGACGAGAAAGGCGGAACAATTTGAAGAGAACTGCAGAAACGTAAATCAGGTAAATCACCTGAAACAAAATGAAATAGCCGCTTTCTTTTCCTGTTGACCGCTCTAAGTGCTTTTCAGCCTGCAGACCACGTTCACCTTTTAATGCACACACTGACTCAAAAAACAGCTCTGACATGGAGTTCACCGTTTTCCCCAAAGACATTTCTCCATGTGGTGAGAGAACCTCGATTCAAGCTGAACTCTCATGTTTATTTTCTTTGAGACATTACAGTTTGGTTAATGCACTCTCAACCTGTCTAGTTCTGTCTGTTTTCCTGTTCATTCCAAGCATTTTTAGCTCAGTTTTGTGTCAATCTGAAATAACAAATGTAAATGTAAATGTTAAAAAAAACTGATATCATTTTGAAGCTTTTCCAACATATAACAAGACAATTATTATGGAAACGTTTAGTAGAAACTAACATTTATTAGAAGAAAATATACATAGTAAAAATCAGCAATATAGCAGATGCATTAATGTGAGTAATCACAAATTATACTTTGTTGAAACGCCTTCAACAAAGTTGACCTTTTAATTCAGTTTCAGCCTTTCTGAGTAGTTTGCAGGGAGATTACAAAGGATCTTAATGACTTCGCCATACAAAGATGTCGGTCAACATAAGGATCAATAATCCACAACATGTATATTTCAGTCCAATCATAGGAAGATACTGAAGCTAATCAGGGAGGCTTTTAAGAGGTTCAGCAACACTGATTGTGCTACAGGAATTTCTAATAAGTACTAGGATTGTGTAAAATCTCCCAGAATCTTTAGAGAAAATGTGTAATGGTCTGATAAAAACCAAACTGGAACCACTGAGTAACAATTCCAAGTCAGATATTTGGCACAACAACAACAACACTACAGTCAAACATGGCATGTTTCTCCCAGTGGAACTGTGTTTTTTGTCAGGGCAGACAAAGTTATGAACAGTTCCAAAAAGCAGTCAGACTTGACCCAAAACCTGGAAAGCTGCAGATGAAGAGGGGCTACATTTTTCAGCATCAAAGTGAGTCCAAGCATAAATCAACATCAACCAAAGAATGATTTCATGAGAGGAAAATTAAAGTTTTGGAAAGGCCTAGTCAGAGTCCAGCATTAAATCTGACAGGAACTGAAGTGACAGCTGCAAAGTAGAGAAGGCAAAGATTACCAAGCCAAGACGTAGGACCCTGATAGACTCCAACCACAGAAATCTGTATGCTGAAACTGAATCAAAAGGCGGTTCAACAAAAACTTAAGCTTTAGCAGACTTATTTACCCAGGTTGTTGGAGATTTTGAGCTTTTGATGTGTTTGCCTCCAACAGATTTATTTCCTTTTCAGTTAGACTGTGCAGGACAAATGTCACATTAAAGGTGAAAAGAGTTTTCAAATGATTCATCATTTTAATTTATTAAACTCAAAAGCCTGGGACTTTTTCAGGGTTGTGTACAGCTTGAGAGTCCCTGTATGTGTCTCACCAAGATGTTGCAGAAAAAGCCATAAATTTGGTTAATATACAAGTCTCAGTCAGAACTTTGAGCACGGCTGGTTCCTGGTTTAGTTAAAAAAAATGGATTGTAAATGACTGTGGCTCTTTAGGAACTGCTCTTCACCATCTTCCTGCGGCATATTCTTATGTCAATCCTCCAGCCTTACCTCATGAGGTTTTCAAGTTTCATACCAAACAATAACAAAAAAATAAATAAAAAAATCAACCAATCAATTTCTTTCATTCCTTTTGTAGTGTAAAATCAAGAGAAAGGAGTAACTTTTTTCCTCTGGAGTATTTTCCTGCCCAGTCTTGTTTAGGCACTCTTCACACAGAACTTAAAACTTGGACAATAAAAAACAGAAATAACATGAATTTCTCTGCAGGGCCTTGGAGAAGTCTTCTGGGGTGCTTGAAAAACTCGGTGCATTTTACATTATGTATTGCAGAACGTGGGAGTTCTTGACTGCTTGGAGCATGTATAGATTTCCTGTGGAGTGAGGGAGCATATCTGAATCTGAGGTACTGCATGGGGGGTCTGGTAACAGCAGTGGGAAATTACCCTAGACGTGTGGCTTGTATGCAACTACATGACTTGATCAACGTCCTAATCATGCCAGCAGAGTGCTGAGTAAATTCTCCTGCGGCTTTCTCAACAGTCGGCAGTTACGTGCATCATGTCCTGCAACTGCAACATAAAAAGATCTCACCATGCTGCAGAAATGAACAGTTTCCTAAAAATAAAGACAAAATACAATAAAAAATACCCAATGATTCATTTAGGAGCATTCAAAAAGTAGTCAGTACACCCTGGACTTTGGATGGGGCTTCCAGCAGGGGAGAGGAGCTAACAACTCCAAATTGTACATACACAATGGAGGGTTTCCCCTAGTGTATCATAAGCCTGGCAGGCCACCAGGCTTTGCTTGTCCCCCCCACCAGGCTAAGAGTCATATCTTAATATGAAATAGGGCTTTTTATACACCAGTAATAGTGACAGAAAAGATGGATTAAGCTAGGTTTATAGTTGACACCTGCTTGGTAGCCTAAAACGATATTCTTTCAAAATTATCATGACTGCTCTTTCAATTTTTTTAAACTTTTAACATATAACACAAAAACATGGTTGGACTGCAACTTTCCTCTTCCACTGAAACTGATGGTAAAGGTGTAGAAACCAACCACATCAACCACAAGAAATCTATACATGTGAGCAATTCAAATATATATGGCAGAACCACTGCAGCGTGGCTGGAAAAGCAGTTTATTTAGGAAGCAAAGGTGAAGAGAGCTTTCACAAATTAGCTGCTTTCCAGATTGATACAAACATTTTAGAAAACAAAATATGACTTTAAGGGAACCTTAACAACACATCCTTGTTCAAGTTTGACCACAACTGGACAGATTTACACAAAAGTAAGTATTCCTATAAATTAGCAAATATTTGTCAGAAAGGTTATTCTGTTGCAAAACATGTAAAAACAGATAACCTAGGTTTGATAAGACTGTCAGGGAAGATGAAGTGGAGGTCAGGGTATGTGTTAAGCTTTATCACTTTTGATGGAAACTAGATAAGACAATTCAGAAAAGCAGGTACGCTGAGAACAGAAGATGACACAGGATGTAATTTAAAAGTTTCTGAAAGCACAACAATTGGCAGTGACATTTAGATGAAGTAGAATGAGAACAACATAGAGGACAGAGGCACTCAGAGAGGCAGACAGCAAGAAAGAAAGAAAAAGGCAAGGCAGGAATGAGACGCTCAGAGAAAAGAAGAGGACATAACCGATCCAGTAGAAAGTAAAAGAGTCACTGACATACTAAGAGAGGTCAGTACAAGAGTTAAGACTCGTGTTTCCTGAAGCATGAAAACTCATTCCACCTCTGGACTCCCAGCAAGGAATGAGGTGTGAGGCAGACCTGCTTCCAAAGCCAAGGCAGTCTTTGTTGTTATTAGATGGAAAACACCTCTTCCTGCTCAACAACCAGCATAAGAAAGCAGGTAAACAAAAATAAACTGGAAACATTAGACAGTAGGGTACATGTCCTGGAACAATATCATTATATTGTAATGATTACAAACATTAAGCATGCTGCTGTTCCCATAGAGAGGTGAAAATCTGACTCCAACTCACTGAAAAACACCACTCTAAGTCTTTCTACAAGGCTCTGCACATCAAAATGTGTTGCAACCCCAGTAGTGGACAAATCAGAAATAATGAAAACATTATGCGTCTTTTAAACATGAACTTGTTGACAAAGGGCTCTAAATGCAAGTCCATTGACAAATATATATTCATAGGAAAACTGAACACAAAGCCAGAAATTCTGGGCTTTGTTCCAGGAGTCAGAAAACCACATTCTCAAAATCGATATATGATAATAAGGAAAAATGCTTCCATCCAGCAGAGCTCTTGATAAGTCCAGAAATGGTAATAACAGCAAGTCAGAGAGAGGCAATGCTCGTTAGCTGGTTGGAAATAAGCAGCATGAAAAAGGTTGGATGACTTTTTAAAACACAGCTTAAACATTGGAGCACTGTTGTAAATAGGAACATGGAATGGAAACAATTACTGAAGCTTTTGCTCCTGATGCTGCAGCCTGGACATGAAGTCATGACTTTGGCGCTCTGTCCTGCCAGGATTATTATTTCAACCTAATGATGACATATGCTGTGACTTTAAAGTACATGTATGGCCATGTGTGCACAAGTCATATTTCTGTGCATACTTCTGTTTTCCTGGGAAAAGGATCCTTCCATCCCCTGAGCTATTGTTATTATATTACTCAGTGAGAGCTGGTGGACCCATATGGTACCTGACTGAATGAATCAGTCTGATCTGTATTTCAGACCTGCAGCTCCATCATAAAACAAAAACATCATATACACACAAAGCTTGGGCACTCCGTACCTGCAGCATGGTGCACACAAACCTTCAGGACCATCATTGAAATACATACAGCAATCAGATCATAAGACCAATAAGATTCCTTTTAATTGCAGTATAGAAGGCTTTACATGTAGTCAGTTCCTGTTTATCTAAATCTCTAATTCAATTACATAATGCATTCATTCCCATACATAACACCTTCTCGTGAACATTTTGCAACATTTAGGTTGACCAAACAGGCCCTATTAAGCACGCCTAACGTACACCTCATTACCAACTGTGAAGTTGTGAGTGCCACAAATTAGCAGAGCCTTTCTGAGCTGCTGCTCCATTTCAGCTGAACAGAAAAAGCTTTTTAACACATTAAAATGCAACAAACTTGCAATTAATCACAGATTTCTGTTATGTCCAGAATTGTAATGGCGGCACTTTTTAGGATTCAGAATTGTAAAACATGGCAATAAATATGATTAGGGAATCAGCTTTGCAAAGTTTCATTGGCAGCTGCTGCTGACAAAAAATGTTTTGTTTTTGTAGGCTTAGATGCACTTATCCTGCAAGGACAAGCAGATGTAAATGATGGATAGATGAGACTAAGTCCTCTATGCTTCATCAACACAAGCACATTGAGTATTGTAATTTGTGTTTTGTGGTCAGAAAACAGGAAAGAGCACAATCAGATTTAAAAAGGAAATGCATAATTAAATATACAAGATTATTTATCTGATGATGAGGGAGTACAGGTGTTACATTCTTTACTTGTTACAAAAGTGAATTTTTAAAATTTTGGTTCATTAAAATTAAAATTATTTACTTGGTAACTTTTCTGGATAGAAGAGCTGCTGGTAAGGTGCCTTTATACCAACTGATCATTGTGCCAGTTCATGTTTTCTCTACACACCAACAAAAAGTCACCCTTAACACACACTCTTAGATGCAGTTTCTTTCTTCTCCTTGAAATCATAAAGCCAGAAATATTAAAAGTCTTACGGATACTTGGCCTATTCTTGCTGTGATCTAAAAAGTAAGGTTATGCCCATCGGTTATAACCTGAATTCATTCTGCAGACAGTACAGGTGAGTTTTAGGTCTGAATTTAAGTACGGGGAAAGTGTCAATGTTATGGATGTCTGGTGGGAGAGAGTTCCAGAGACTGGAAACAGATTGGGATCAAACTCTGCTCCCCATTGTGCTGAGGCGAGCAGAGGGAACAATGAGGTGGATAGAAGAGGAGGATCTGAGGTAGTGGACAGAGACGATTATTGTTGCGTCGATGGAAATATGCACAGAGAGTGATATTATTAATGTGAGATGTGAAAGATAGGGAGACTTTAGAGTTGTCAATGGAGAGGGAAATACTGTCTCTTTTGGATAATACTGATTTAGAAAAATACTGCCAAGGTATATGATGAAGAGTAGGAATTCTAGGACAGCCCTGAGGCACGCCAGATGTTAGAGAAGAGGAGCGGGAGCTGAAGGACGTATGTTGGACAAACTCAGTGCTGCCACTGAGGTAGGAGATGGCGGCACTCTCTCTGCTTTGCATCATATTGCCTCGGTATAGTGGCAGTAAGCACAACAACAACCCTGCCTAACACTCATATAAGTGGGCAAATTTTTTTTCTTCAATTTTTTATAAGTAGGAAGAGGGAAAAAAAAACATACTTCATTGTTCACCTTGCCTATAGTGACTGATTAGGCAACTCTAGAAAGTGTTGAGTCGCTCACCAATTGAAATGCATTTTCTTGTTTTATAAGTATAAAGTAATAGCCTGAAATTCAGAACTGCACAATGCCTTTGGAAAGTATCCATAGTGATTAAACTTTCTTTCACACAACACCCACAAACTTCAATGGATTGTATTAAGAGTTTATGGGACAGACCAACAAAATGGGTTCATGCTTTTCAAATTTGTGTAAATATTTGTGCAAATATGAAAAACATGGTTTGTTAGAGAAACGTTAGGGAACACAAATCATCATAGAGCTCAAGGAACTAATCAGACAAGTCAAGGAGGAAGTTGTTGAGAAGTTTAAAGCAGGGGTAGGTTAGAAAACAGTGTCACTGGTGCTTAAATCTACAGCTCAGCTGGGGGAATCTGTCAACACGACAACTATTAATCTTGCAAACTATAAATTTGGCCTTTATGGCAGAGTGGCAAGAAAGAAGGCATTGTTAAAAGAAAGCCACAGGAGATGTGGCTTGCAGTTTGCCACAAGCAATGTAGGGGAAAGCACAAACATGTGGAAAGAAGGTGGCCACATCATGCTGTGGTGCCTTTCTTTTGCAGAAGCTCATGTACAAAGCTAGTGGCAAAATACCTAAAGGAGAAACTGCAGGGAAAGATGGGTCTAAAAAAAGTATTGCCTCAGGACACTGAATACCAATTTATACCACAACCATTTTATCTACAAAGACTTCAGGAACTATATCAAATTATCATTCTGGTTCACAAATATGCACATGTTAAACGGTCACATAAACAATACATACAAATGTCTGTTTGTAGGTTGTGTCAAGGTCCTGGATTCAGCTTTTTACTTTCTCCTCTGTAACTCTTCATTCTAAAATTCTAGCTGTGAAAACTATGGATTCTTGTTTTTATAGTTGATGCATCTGACCCTTAAAGCAAAAGAGATACATAGAGGCTGCCAGGCAACAACCCTGAGAAAGAAACAAAAATGACAGGGTGTTAGGCTGTAAAGGTATTAGGCCAAAGCAAAAGTAGAAGAAAAGGAAAAGGGAAGCATGAAATACAGACATAATGGGATGCAGCAAGGAAAAGGAAGAAGAGCGTCTGAGAGGGGGAAAAAAGCATGTCTCATTGTGTCGACAACAACAGGTTGGCTGTCATTGACAATGAGTACTCCAAGATCATTTTAATGGTAGCATTAACAGGAGTAATCCTCTTAGTCACAAGTACTTCTGCAGAGTGTCTGTAGTGCCATTAACCCAAGGATATCTTTCCATAAATCACCTCAATCCTTCACGATCTTTTGTGGAGATTTTCTGATTAAATGACAAATAAAAACCTTTTAAACGAAAGGGACATCTTTTGATTTTTTTTTTTCTTCATTTTTATCTGTTTTGATTTGCTCCCTCTGGAAAATGCTGTGACAGCGGCTATTCTGTGTATAAAAGAAGAAGCCTTGAAATATTTAACTGGCCATTGAGGATATTCATCACATTCTTGGAGGAGTAGGTATATGGCAAACTATTTTTTATTTTTTTATTTTTCCGAAGAGTTTTTGCGGCGCTAGTGGCTCGTATTTTTTCGACAGTAGGCAGACAGGAAGGAGGGTGAGGAGAGGGGGAAGACATGCGGCAAAGGTCGTCTGGACCGGGAGTCGAACCCGCGACGAGGACTAAGGCTTCCAAACGTGGGGCATGCTAACCACCTGCGCCACCACAGCATGCCCCAGGGCAAACTATTTTGAACACTGTGTTAAATTTATTTCACAATTGTTATCTGAAACAAAAACCCCACTAGAGCCAAAAGAACAAAATCTAGAGGAAAGATTGCAGGATCAAAAATAAAAATGCAGCTAGAAATTTCCCAAAACAAGAACTGGAAGCAGACGATCATTCCCAGACAAGCATCAATATTGAAACTCAGAGAGAAAGTTATGAATAAAATATTCTCAAAGTAACCTAAAATTATATTTAACATTGTTTTTTTCTCTACCTTTAAACTTCCAGGTGATATCCAGTCGCTCTTTCCTGAACAAAGTCTGCTTCAAGCAAAGAAAAACGGCCTTTTCTTTGTCAGTCTAACAACATCCGTGTCTAATAAACCATGAAGTCTGCATGTATACAAACAGAAAATCTGGATTACCATCAGACTGTGTGTCTCTTCACATTTTGGAATACAACGGTGATGAGGATAGTTGGTTACCAGTGTTCCCAATGGTAAAAAAAATAAAATAATCCCTCTACTTTTCAGGTTTTGGCTATTTGAATGCAAAGTGATAAAATCGATGAAACAATTTTCATACATTATAGCTGTGTTACTACTTTTATGCAAGTTTAATAGCTAAGAATCACTCAAATTGAGCAGTTAAATTCTAAAGATCAATAAAGGACTCAAAGTGACTAATTTACTGAAATTAGTTTTCAACTTTTCTCTTGCAGGGATTTTCTTTTTAATGAAATGGAAAAAAAACAACATCTGCACTAAAATTCAACAGTTCAGGATAAGGGACCATTAAAGGAACTCAACCAAAAATCACCAAACACACCAGATGAATAAGGATACAGTCCCACAGCAGAATTAAAATAGTCCCAACAAACACCTCTGTTTGGTCTTGCTTGGCTACGGAATCATGACTAACAAGCACCTGAGCTGCTTTTTTCCTCTGGTCCTCACATGGATGGAGATCTGTAATACTCAACACTCTCCAAAATCCCTTTTCCCCTTTTGGCTGAAAAAAGATGTTGAATATGTAATTATCATGTTGCTTGAAAAGGCTACATTATCTGGAGTGTCAAATAGTTCACCTTGATTTATTCAGGTGGATAAAAAAAGAAATATATGCACAAAGAAGACAATGCTTCAGTGTTTGTTTTCTCTGTATTTTATGTTGAATGATTAATACGGGTCGATGTTAAATGGCTTAAAAGTCCCAGCCTTCTTAAAAGGAAGCTGGATTTCACTCAAAAAATATAAAGAATAAACAAAATGCTTGGCTGTGTTTGAAGACGTTTTGCACTGTGCCTCTGTAAATCTATAGTGCTTATACAAACAGTTGTGTGAAAATAGAAATGAGTTCAGAGGACACTGTAATATTAATAGCACAGTGTCTGTGACAAAGCAAACAGAGAAGAGAAGGAGGGATAAAACGTCAGGCCTCAGTTTGTGTGTAATTGATGATATCTCCATCTTTCTTCATGCCCTTCTATCCGCTCCAACTAGCCTCTTCAGCTGACCTCTTGTTTCGTTTCCTCTCTTCTGCTCCACTCACCTCTTTAGTTCTAGCAGCTGCAGTCTTTTCACAATCTCTCATTAGTCCACCGTTTCTATTTTCTTATTGTGGCACCGGCACACTGACCCCTCATCTGCTCTCCCTCCCGTCTCCAACGCTCTTTACTATCATTCTCAACTTCATTTTCTCCTGCCAAGTCAGCTCTCTGTACCCTCTTTTTCACTCAACCAGTTCTTAAATTCGCTCCAACCAGCCAGGTCATTAATAGGGAAGGTTGTGCTCTGCTAAGCCTCTGGGTCTCCCTTTGTGTTTGCTATTTATTTATTTTTCTCTTCTCAGCAACAAGGATTTCTTTTTTGACGCAATGTCTTGCTCATGTTTCCTTTTCTCCCCTGCCAGGACTCCCAAAATCAAATCGGCCTAAGTGAGTAACAGATGACACATGTTGCTGAAGTGCAGGCAGTTATGAGATCTTTAGAGGCTTCCAGCGTTGCCAAATGTTCTGCAACCAGTTTTTAGATTACCGAGAGCAAAGGGGGCCAACACATGTATCTGGGCTTCATTTTGTGTTTTATTTTACTGCATGAAAGCCTATCAGTGTGTTTATTTGACATGGGAGATGAGTAGGAAAGTGAACCAAGTGAACCAAGACGGTGCACAATCGTTTGGGATTGAAAAAGAATTTAATAAAATCATACCTACATGACATTTTTGCAAATGTTCAGTTTATTTATATTGCTATATTATTTTTCTTAGTAAAGCTTTCACATTGATTAAGGTAAATACTTGCCATATTTTCTTTAAATCATCCACTTATGTATTTCTTAATGTTTTCAGAGGACTTCATAATGGCCTGTTTTCATTTATTTTAGCTCTGAGCCTGTACGGACCAGCTGAAGACGAGCCATCTATAAAGACCTCCACCAGGTAGATGAGATTTACGGGAGTCATAAAAGTATATTTCTTAACAGAGGACCGTCAGTAGAATGCAGAAAAAAAATTCCACAATCCTCGGTTGTCAGCAGATAGAAAACGTTGGGGAGGAAACGTCCCACACCATTTGGATCTATTTTATGACCAAAACGCTGTGCAAAATGCAGAAGCAGCAAGATGATGTACATTATGTCGCTTGAGGCTGAATTACAACCGTATAAATTTAAAGTTTATAGTTTTCTGCTTATTTTTGACTTTCAGAAAAAGTAGTTTTACTCCTTTTTCAAGTAGAGCTCCTCCTAATGAAAAATCGCAGTTTTGTTTACTAACAAAAAAACTTCCACAAGTTGTTTTTCATCATTGTTTTGTTCACTATTTTTTGGGACTTTCTCCAAATCTCCATACTCTCCTTCACAAAATTTATGAAGCTTCTCTGAGTTTTTATTATTATTATTATTATTATTTCAAATTAAATAACTATAAATCTAAATTTAAATTTAATTATCTTAAAAATGTTGATACCCTCACTTATAGTATTCAATGCAAAACAAGAGAACAGAAACTGTATGTGTGAACACTTTTTTTGTGACCACTGATGGTAGAGGCGGGCCCATCAAATTATAGACAACATATATAGTATATATTTTTTAAATAGATCTGTTTGTAAAATCCAGGCCTATTATTGAAGTTATTTTAAGAAATCCATGCAATTTTTCTCCTTAGTCTTTGTTGTAGTAACTGTTGTTGTTGATGTTGTGCCCTAACTTTAATGCATATATGGAGCTTAAATCTAACACATCACACAAGCTGTAACCTAAACTATAAACAATTGTATGGAAAGCCAAATGTGTGACAATTATATAATTTCTAAGTCCTATGTTTGAGATTTACTTATGTAAATTAAAAACAACCTTGTGACATATGCATTAAATAAATAAATCTAGCTTCATCTTCAAAAAAAAAAATTATATATATATATATATATAATTTAAATGCTTAGATAACTTAAAAATAATAAATATAATTCATAAATATTTTCATTTCACTTCATAGTAATTAAGTCATTTTATCTCTGCCTTACAAATCAAAATCACCCAGCTGAGCTAACACTACAGTAGAAAATGTGATTGGTCTACAGCTGAGTTGCTGAGCACCAATCAGATGTTAGAGTTTATTTAATGAAATGCAGAAAAAGTTTGAATTATGTAGCACTGGAAGCAAAAATGTAATTTAACAAAAATAAACTGTTATGTATGATTTCACCTGTTTAAATTAGATTCCCTAATTGCTTTAATAAGTAAAAAATTGAGACCTTTAAAATATACATCTAATTATTTTGGCTGTTGGCTTCAGCTGTCACTGGGCAAGGGGCAAAGTTTATTCAAATTGCAAAATGTAGCACTGTATTTAAAAATGGATAAGGTTTTACCATTGGGTTGGGATGTTTCACTGTTGGGTATCAATGTAAAAATATTTTTAGAGTTAAGACTAAAAGGAACAAATGATGGATAAGAAATCAGTGGAAAGGAGGAGAATAAGTGAGAAGTGCAGTATGAAAGGTAGATAGTAAGTATTAATTAACAGAACGTTGTGGATGGAGGCCCAGGAAGAACATTATGTCCCCAAAGACGTCAGCTTGTGTGTGTCTGAACATCAGTTAAATATGTTTTCATTAAGTTTATGAGAATTTTGGTTTAAATACATATTCTTAATTAAATATGTATAACAAGCAATCCAAATCTCATCGGTTCCGCTGCAGTGTGTAATACAGTACATCAGGAGAACAATGAGATGAAAATATTCACAAGGCACAGAACTTAAACCCCAATCTACCTTCTGCATAATATTTTGTAATATTTCTTAATCTCTATCTTGTAGCATAATGCATTAGCTGTTACACACACAACCACACACGCACACACACTCCCTCTTTGTGTTCGCCCTGCTACCCTTTAACTCCCTTCCGCTGTATCTCTCTTTGTCTGGCTCTCTCTGTGTCTCCCAGCCTCTTTGTATGGAGCCTGCCACAACATTTTGATTTACTTAAGTGACTCCATTCTGCAATCAGCCTCAGACGTGAACTGCGTGCTTCTGCTCATGTCCTCTGTGTGTGTTTACGTGTGTGTGTTGTTGAGAGGCAAAACCCGACGACTAGCCTGACATTCATTAGCTTGATCAATGATTGAGTCTTATCTTATCCCTCCGTTTAGTCTCTTCTCATCTTCGACGTGCTTCTTTTTTTCAATTTGACCCAGCTCTACTCTTGTCTTTTAGCTCTGGACATGGTAAACAAAACGGTTAATTTCTGAATCCCTTCCTCCTTCATTTCCTGAACCATAATTGATGAGAAATGGTGTTGAGAAATATGTAGTTTTTTTTTTTTTTCCGCCTTCCTCCCTTTCATTTAGTGGCTCATTGATTAGTTCTGGTGTTGAGGAGAATTGCCTGCTTGGTCTCAAAGTAAAAAGCACTAAGTGTAATTCATGTTTCTCTCTATGCCGTGGTCGGACATGCCTACTGCTTTCACTATAGACGATGTCAATAAACCCTGGCGTCATCCTGCCGCTGGCAAAGAAACTTGTCTTTTTTATGCTGCTTTTTCCGCTCCCAGTTGATTGACTTGGCGTCTATTGAGGCATCTGCAGGCTGGACAGTGGATGATTTTTGGCGTCTTTTCACTCTCTAAAGCTGAGACAACTTGTCTGCGGGTATCAGAAGAAAGGAATCACAACACGATTTCTTGAATCTCTTACAGCACATGTCACCTCTGGATGTAAACTAGAAGAACACATTTGTTCACGAGTAGGCAAAATTTTATTTTCTTAAGTTCTTAGTTTAGTAAACACTCAAAAGTATCTACTATTAATTTATGGAGATGTTACTTTTTACTGCATCCTATTAAAGCAAAGTATGTTAGAAACTCTTTGATCTGGACTGCATCTATTGGATCTGAATCTGTATGACTATTTTAGTTTGGCTTATAATTGGATTGGCCTTATATGCCATTGGCAGAACAAGGCGAAATAAAATTAACTGGAATCCATGTAACTAGATTTAAACTTACTTAAAACGCACTAACATGCAGTTAAACTGTCGCAAAAGCAGAGACCTTCAAATCAACCACAGCATTCAGATGGATATATATCTAGTTATGACATAGCATAGAGATTATTATAAAATCACAACTGAATTAATCAATATGAAATATTTTTAAAAAGCAATTAAAACATCCAATTACAGTCAGAATTAAAATGTTGCATGTCTCTTTTTCTTGATTTGACAACTACAATATACTTTAGATATACTTCTCATCTGATACATTTTTGACCACCAGGCCTGACATGCACACCATGTATTATTAAATGTGTTTGTTTTTTTTATCATCCACTAATTATTTACACCTTAAATAAAATTTTGACTGCTATGGAGTGGATTATATTGCACTATTTTGGATTGCCGTATGTATATTTGAAAGAAAAGAGTCTAAAGAGTCTAAATTGACTGTATTGAATTAAACTGAATTATTTTATGTTTTTTCCTGACATTATTTACTTTACTTACACAGTTAATGCTGTGTATTGTGGATATCTGAACAAAATGAAGTAAGCAAAAATGAAATTAATGGGCACTCTGAAATGCCACAAAAGAGAAGCTTTATTCTGCAGTACAAAAGCTGCAGCCATGGCTGCGTCCTCCAACATCTTGTGTAAATACTAAACAGAAATCTACTTTAACAACAACATATGTCACAGCAAAGATCAGAATTATATGCTGCCTGTTAACTGTAGATTTACTTTTGTAGATGAAACATTTGAATTCACCATCTTTTTTCTTGAAAATGACTAAATATAAACATAAAGAACTTGGCAACCTCTATTGTTCTATGTTTTTCTGCTACATGGTCACTCAATAAACAAGCAGTAACTGTATTACTGGATTTTCTTGGATGTTCCCACAGTCTCAGTTCCTCTTATTCTCTCTCTTTTCCTTTCTCTTTGTAAGCAAGAACTTATAAGCCAGAGGCATTTTTTTTACTTTGCTTGACTTTCCACAAAATCAGTGGTGCAAAGAAAAACAAGTTTAAGAAGGAGCGCGCAGTAATATAGACAAATAAAAGAAAAAAAGCATGTCTAGATAGAGCAGGAAGTGGTGAGAGAGATATTTTAGAAGGTTGGCTGAACATTGGTTGGTTAGGTCAAGCTGGGACTACTTTGGGAAAAGAGGACCACACACATACTCACAAACATACATATGTGCACAGCCTTTTAGGCATTTCAGGATCCGACTTCAGAGCTGTTTCTGATTGTGTTTAGACGGCAATGTATATATGAGCAGACGTCTGTCTGTCTCTCTACCCCCATCACTCCATTCAGCTGTCTTTTTCATCCTTTTTCTCCCTTTGATGCCCCTTCTCCTAATTGTATCTGACTAATTGTGGTACTCATGGTTTTCAGCCTATCAAAGTCTGCTTCTTATCCAAATCTTTACTGGAAAATGGACAGACCCCGGCTTACTGACCGGCCAATACAGCTCAACATCTGGTACTTATCACTTTTTAAAAGAAACGGCACTTAAGTGTACTGAAATTCAGAGCTCTGAATGGAACCATTCCAAGTTGGTAAACACTACTATCCCACTGTGAAGACTGTGCAAAGCTCCCAGTAAGTTCACAACCTATTAACACCAGAACAGTGGTTCTCAAGTCATTTTTGCCACTTTTGAAGCTTATTTGACTGAACAAATTAAAGCTGTGCCCTAACCCTAACCCTTTTACATGTTTGACCACGTTTTTTGTGTATTCTAATGTGCTGTAAAGGTGCAGAGTTATCAAATAAATTTGTAATTCAGTACATTTACATCTGTGTTTAAGCCAAATCAGCACTGGTTTTCTGTATCAGATCGGTATTGGCCGATGCTAAACTTCAGATATTTGTATCAGTATCAGAAATGACAAAAGTGGATTGGTGCATCTCTACATTTTTTTGCCTCGACATCAGATAAAATGTTCCCACATATATTGGAAGATCATCCATTATCCCCTTGAACCACTTTAGGAGTTAATAGTCACAGGGCCGCAACGCATGAGATGCAACCGTTAAAATGGGATTGAGGAATGAGTGTGACACACAATACAAAGCAGCGACAGCACCAGCCCAGTTTATGGGCGCAAACAATAAAGTGTTGATAATGGTCCACAAAAGCATTACTTGTATCTGAAGCACTTGTTGCATAACACTGCCTGCATGGGGATCAAAACACAGAGCTCAGTGAAACATAGGGAGGATGCCTTAAACACGACATCTGCACACTGCTCAGGTGAAAGCAGTCATGTTATAGGCTAATACTCTTTGGTTCTGTGATCCCATGTTCTAAAGACCACTGTGTACCATCCAGAACATGGATGGTCTGTGATTTTATATGTCATAAAGAGCTTCTTCAACCAGAGCACTGGGATTACAATAATCAGACTAATTTCAGTCTAAATCACAGCATAAGATGTCACGTTAGTAAAGCAGGCTTGAGGACAACATGACCTTAAGTTTTTCATGTTCTAACCCTCCATCAAATTGAAATGAGAACTACTGACTTCACTAGTCATCAGCTAAGGTTAAGGTTAGTAAAAAAATAATAAAATGAACCCTGAAAGTCCCTTTACCATGTGTTACAGGTAGGTACAACCGAGCTGCATACGCCTCTTCTTCCTCCTCCTCCTCTTCTTCGTCTGACTCTGGCTCAATAGCGTCGGCTAACAGCGGGTTGTCATGTGGATTAGACTGTGGATGTGATTGGTCAATGACAGGTGATGGGCAGGAGGGGGAGGGCATGGGAGAACCTATGAAAGAACACAGCCAAAAAGGAAAAAAAAAACAGAAAGATGAATTTAAAGAAAGAAATAAAAACAAAGAACTTCAAAAGTTACTAAAATCTTAAAGCAAAATGACAGAATAATGAAGTATGATGGCTGCTGCTGAAAGCGCATTATGTGATATGAGATTGATGCCATCACAGCAGCTGAAAGACAATATCAGGAGTTAAACTGAACATTTAGGACCAACAAAATCTTTTAAGAACCTGGTTATTCACCAGGATTAAAAAGAGACCCTACTTCCAGTTGTTGAAGGATGAACATGAGGAAGAGCAGGCTTTTTGTTGCATCGCCTTGAAAGCAGACTTACAAGAAGAGTGCAAAAAAAATCAATTGTGTATTGATGTGGTAACCTTGGCATTTAGTGACTTGTGAATGCTAAATTGCACAGCTCCCTGCTTGTGTAAATTTGTGTTTTATGGTCTTGTGTGTATGTTTTGGAGGAACAGAAAGCTCTGACCAAATCTGGAGCAATCCATAGAAATTCAGCACCACGAAGGAAGATAACTAGCAGTTAAAAAGAACAGAGAAATCAATTTCAAGCAATTCTGTTAAATTTAGATTGTCTTTTAGTACTTTTCTCACTATAAGACAGTCTAATTTGATTCATCTACTTATTTATTTATCTCAATAAATTCAGAAACTTGCAGTTATTATATTGTATTTTAGAACCAGAAAAACCCAAATCTTTAAAAGATGAAGCATAAACAAAATTTAAACACACTTTTAATTAGATCTCATAACAGACAAGCACACTTGTCAGACACAAAAAGAAAAAATAACTTTTAGACAGGAAACACTTCCATATATGGATCCCAGTGTAGTGTCTATAATGTCACCACCTGGATATCTTGCAAGGAAATAAGAGAATGGATTTTTTCACTTGGGAAAAAAAAGCTTTTTTTAAATGGTAAAATGTCAAATGGACATGCGCCTGCATATTGACAACACAGAAAAAAGGGAAGAGTGAGCACTCTGTGAGCACTTGCATAGAAGATAATCTATGCAAGAAACATGGTTGAGCTCTGCGGAAATAAAAAAGTGAAGCTCAAGGATTTTTTCCCCTGACCCACCAACAACAGTCTCTCATATTTAATCCATTATTATGCAAAACTTGGGATCTTGGGTTTTAGGACAGAAACATGCCAAACGTGAAAGAAAGGAACTAAAGAAACAGAACAGATAACTTATGCTGGGACAACCGAGGTGACTGCAGTTGTTGTTTGAGAGATTATCACATAACAAAATGCTTTCTTGTATTATTTCTTTATTTTTTTTCTTGTTTTCGGTACATTATTTATGTATTCAATGAATTTGGGGAATTTTCAATGTCCAATTATACAAAAACAAAAAAAAAATCACTTTTCTTAACATTCTCTGTCAGTACATAGTGTCTTCTGATGTCCAATAATTACGTTAAATCAATAACTGTCCCATCTAACAATCCTCTGGAATATTTAGCTGTCTGCCTTAATTGCAGTTGTTGTTTTCACTGGTTCTGAGCCAAATGAGTGTTAAACTGCAGCTGTAGTCTGTTTATCTTTACATTAATGTCCCCTCCACACAGCACAGATGTACAGTAGGATTCACTTGAAATGACTTGTTGGACCTCAGCAAAGTGCTGAACTAACTGTAATGGCCTGATAAGGTTTGAGTGTTTTAGAATAACAGCGGAGTTAAACCTCTTTTACAAAAAAAAAAAGACTAATCACATGGAGAAGAACACTTTCACAATCACTGAATGACTCAACAATATCAAGCATTTCCATAATACATTTGTTGGGATCAATGTGTTGAATGACAAAAGCCTGTCCACCATGAAAAATAGTTGAAGATGAATAGTAACAGATTTACTACATACGCCAGAGAGGCCAAGATTTTTCTGTTTTGCCACAAGTAGTCATTTGCCATTGCGGTAAACTACAGGAGCACAGAAGGGTCATAACAGAAGTGTTGATCTGTTAAATATCCAAGCTACTTCACTCATACTTTCCCCTTACTTCCTCCATCTCTCTGTGTTTTCATTGGCCATGTTGTTATGAACTGAGAGCCGAGTTTGGCATTCCAAATGTAATGTCATCTCCCTGACAAGTTTCAGATATTTTATCAGCTGCCTTATATTCACTTTTCTCACACATTTAAGTATTTTGCTAATTCAGTCCTGAAAACTGTACACTATATCATAAACCACAAACAATGAACATTTGTAAAAACGCACAAATGTTTAACAACAAAATAAAATTTTTTATTTGAGTCATTTGATGGGATGACACCTTTTGGTTTATTATCTTCATAGACATGAACAGAGGCAAACTAAATACAGTTTTCCTTTCAAAACTCCGTGTATGTTGGTGTTTTCTGAATTTAATATAAACACAATTCTGAAATGTCAGACATTTTATACTTCTGCTGTTGATTCTGGCCATAAAACAGTGACGAAGCTTAAATAAAACTAATCTGAAATGGCATGGCCCGAGTCGCTGTTTAATTACGTTTCTGCCTTTTGTTTCACTGAGATAGCAAATCAGATGTATGTAGCATTTTCTATTGAATCCCCATCCCCCACTCCTCTTTTTGAGTGATGCTGGATATTGGAAAAATAAACTCTGTTTGGCTTTTGCTGAGGAAACATGAACATTACAGGATTAGAGCTATATGAGAGCAATATTAAAGAGCAGATATGCTCCACTGGATTCCCTGGGTAAATTGGACAGAACCGATCAGCACTATTATACTGTCTCCTGCAAAGAATGCTGTTTTTCTTTATTTTAGCAAAAATAAGCAGCTGTCAAGTTGTGCTGATTTTGTTTTCTGACATTTACTGTTTTGGAATTAACAACACTTCTTCAAAAAGCTTTACTGCAACCCAAGAACTATATTATATGTCCAACAATAAAACACAATAATTATACAACAACATCTACTCCTTTGGATCACTGTTCCCATAATGTGTGAAGTTTTGGATCCATCTCATTTAAAGAGATACAATGAGATACAAAAATAAAAGAAAAATAACTACTTTGTACAAGTAAGCAACCATGAAACATGGAGTTATAGAGCTACTTTCAATCTTGTATGCTAAAGTAAAATGGCAATCTTTGATTATGCACTGGCTTGATTTACAAAAACTATTCTTAAGATGACAGCACCTTTCATTTCTTTAACTTTAAACAACAGGGCCTACAGCCTTGGGTCTCAAGACTTTTTTAAATATTAGTTTTCCTCATGTCAGAATGAACCTGACCATTTCATGCAGCTTAAGAAACTTCTCTGTCTCAATATTCAGTTTTCCCACGTTTCTTGAACTCAATAAATCTCCATATGAAAGACTTCCTTTGTGGAGTTTATTGTAAGAAAAAATATAAAGGGGGAGGAGCACTAAAATGCTGCATTTTAGGCCTGGAGGAGATTCTAGAACTTATCTTTATTAACTTATTGGACTATTAAATGCGTATTAACTAGCTCAAGAGGAGATGTATTAGTATCAAAGCCAGATGCAGTTGTCCACTTAACACCATAGGCTTTTATTGCATAAAAATCGGTTCTTCAAGCTTCAAGACACCCTTCTTTTGAATACTGATCAATGGAGTAAAAATAACTGTATGAAAATAGCTTGCAAGAAAATGGCTGGATGCCTCATGGCATCCTTCCTGAGTACCTAAGGACATGGATTTATGTAGCATTCATATCTTGGGGCAACATTTGATGAGTCATATATATATGAATCATATTTAATGGCAAAATTTCTAAAGAGCCAAAGCAGAGTTAAAGTGAAATTGTCGAAGTACATTCATAATATACTTTGTTGCATGTTCATTACTAACAGATATTTATGTAAGAAGGCGGGCTACAGCTCAAATTTAGCCACTTAGTGTGCAAGAAACGTGGCTGAAGGGAAGGAAAAACCTCCCAGGGTTGTTGTTTTTTCACCAAACAAGTTCCAGTGCATATGCTTCCTTAGCATCAGTTAATCTGTTCCCAGTAGCCCTAACACACACTGCCACAGTTGACTCTTTGTACTTCACCACTAAATCTCAACTGGGCCTAGAAGAGAACATTTTTTTCAAGAGCTGCAGTATAGAATAAAATAAATATAAGTTTTATTATCCCTCATTTGGAAAATTTAGGTGGACTTGCAGTAAAGTGACAGGCAATCAAAGAATGTACAGAGGTGTGAAAAAGTGTTTGTACTCTTCCTGACTTTTTATTCTTATTTTTATTGCATGTTTGTCACACTTAAGGGTTTCAGAACATCAAGCCAATTTAAATATTAGTCGAAGACAACACAAGTAAACAGAAAATAAGTGTTTTTAAATGAAGATGTTTATTACTAAGAGTGAAAAAAAAATCTACTTTACATGGCCGTGTGTGAAAAAAGTGATTGCCATCCTCCCTTCTAAAACATAACTGGTTTTACACACCTGAGTTCAGTTTCTCACCATGGCCTGATTATAGACACACCTGTTCTCAATCAAGACATCACTTAAATAGAACCCATATGACAGAGTGTAAATGTGTGAGTGAATGTGTGAATGACTGAATGTAGAGTGAAGTACAGGCCATTTAGCATTTGCTAAAGTGAAGTATAGTGATGTCATGCCGAGATCCAAAGAAATTCAGGAACACATGAGAAAGTGCTACAAAGTCCAGAAAGTGCTACAAAGTCCTTTCTTAAGCTTTGGGACTCCAGTGAACCACAGTGAGGGCAGTTATCCACAAATGGTGAAAACATGAAACAGTGGGTTGACCAAAATTATGCCAAGAGCACAGCTATGATTCATCCAAGAGGTCACCAAAAACCCACACAACAACATCCAAAGAACTGTAGATCTCACTTGCCTCAGTTAAGATCACAGGTCATGCCTTCACCATAAGAAAAAGAATTGGCAAAAATTGTCTGAATGGCAAAAGTCCAAGACAAAAACCACCACACCAACACTAAGACTCTATATGGTTTCACTTAAAAATACTCTCTGTTTAAAGACAATAATAAACTCCCAATTTGGTCAACCAAAGAACATATAAAAAATCAACAATTGATTTAAGCAACTTCGTTGAGAATCATGGTACACCACATCCAGAACCGAATCTGGACGCTTCTGGAGAGAATCTTTGGAAAGACTTGAAGATGGATGAGTGTTCCATATACAAACCAACTGAGATTAAATGATTCTTCCAGGAAGAAGGGAGCAAAAAAAGATGAGCCAAGCTTATTTCCAAGATCATTTCCAAGAATACTTCATTCTCTTATACGTTGCACTTACTGCATATCTGACAGTTGTGTTCTCAGAAAGTAATGGAGCCTTGATATGAGTTTTTGTAAATGACACACTGTTGTTGCTTTCCCACACTAGAAGAATATGATAAAACAAACAGAATGCCTTACAAAGTGATAATGAGTCATAGTACAAAACAAATTTAAATGTTTTAACAAACAGAAAAATATGTCTTACTTTCCAGTTCAACAAAAGCCTTTGGTGTTCATATCACCACATGTAAAAAAACAAACAAATGAAAAGGCAAAAAAGCCAGTTCTGTCATGGGAAGGCCAATCAGTAAAGACAAAAGACTTTCAGAGTTAGACGGTAGAATGTGTCAACTGACACCATAACCTAAAGAATGAGGTATGAAAGAAAGAATGACTTCTACACCCTGGAGATTTTAGGCCCCTTGCACATTCATGGTTCTGTATCCACTGCTTGAGTGAGACTCGAAGCTGGGAAGAAGTGAACACACTTCCAAACTTCAGGTTTGCCCAGCCTACAAGTAGTCAGCTCACAGTAATCAGAGTAAAAAAATGTTGGATATTGTATGCATGGGCATCAAATGGGGCAGCATGATCGGCATGATCGGCATAGTTTAATCCTGCTCTGCCATTGGGCAGCGTGTATAATAGAACGGGTTTGGTAGTGGTGCGCTCCGTCCACTGCATTGTATTTCAGAAAAGCCACCCTGTCAGCCTGGGTGAAAGCCATAATGAAAGTAAACCAGAGGTTTTAAAATTTGCTCCACTTTACAGGGTGGGAGTTTTTTTCTTTTTCTGTTTAAGACAATTTTAATTAAAACCACAGCACAGTTAACACTTTTATAAATACAGTCTATATATTTCAGTCAGCTCAGTCTTTGTGCTGTGGATGAATTTGCTTGAACAGTCAGACCTGGACTAGTTGGCAGTTGCTATGAATGTTCTCCACTTGCAGATTATTTTTCGTATGGTGAAAGGAATGATTTTGAATTCTTTTGAGACATCTTTTAATCTCCTAGCAGACACGTTAGCTGCTACAATCGCCATCCTGAAGGCCTCAGACAGTTCTTTGGATCACACAGTGGTGTTCACCCTTACTCCATCAGACTAAATGTCTGAGGTTTAAACAGGCAAACTTCCTTCAAAATCCTGAGTCATATTGTTCCAAAGGTGTTCTAATCATACATCATATGTTATGCCTATGAGTGATTTTAGCTACTTTAAGTGGAAATAAATGTGAAAATCTCACCAGAAATTGAATCTTTTGAAGTTACATAACAGAAAATGTCTTAAAAGTTCTTCGTTTTAGTTTTATTGCTTTCAGTATTGTTAATATTGATGTTAAATATATCCCTATGTACAAATATCCCATAAAATCAAAGGCTTTTATGGGATGTCTTTTGTTTTCAAATGACTGTATATAGTAAAGAAACTTTACTTTCATTATAGTGTGCGAGGAAAATAACAAAGGATATGGTGATTTCTCAAACATCTTAAGCTTAACAACTTCTTGAATATACACACACACAAAGAGAGACCCTGTTATTATTACAGAATTTCCTGTTGTAAACATCAGTTTAGTTCCTGTTTGCAATGAGAATACACAAAATCACTCTTACATCTACAAAACACCAAATGTGAACTGAATTAACAAGCACTCTATAAGCTGCTGTGAAGAGCTCATTATTAGAAACAGATAAACAAAACTATCAATCCATGTAAAGCTCTCATAAACTTATGAATATAATTATAAGCAAAGTATATATGCACACATAAACCAGTAGCCTTTAGCTGTTAGATGTTCTGTAATTTGGACTCATTTCCAGCACAGAGGAAAGAAATTAAATAACGTAATGTGATCATGGAGAGTTACCACAAAATATGTCTTAGAGGCTACAATCCAAAGACAGAACATCTCCAGATGTTCTTCTTGTCTTAAATGGCTTGCTTATGTTTACACAATGCCATCTGTTGCAATATGCGCTTTCAGCAAATATGTGGTTTAATGAGCCATATGCCTGGATCGGCCAGCTTTCTGCTGTTATGTTTCTACATTTAGCGGTAAAACACGCTTCAGGCATGTATCACAGAACAGTGAGGGGAAAACTACTTTCAAATAACTATCGCTTAAAATATCATTACAAGATTATTTATAAAATACTTGTCTGAATAACACCGAAAATATTAGTGAAGTCAGAATTACGGTACCTGGAAGCTAATGAGAATGAAAACAGAGCAGGAAGGAATAGGAGAATATTCACAAATAGCCAAAACCTTTGCTGCAGTTACTTCATCAAAAATTAATGTGTAGATTAGATCAAACTTTTGGCTGGTGCAGTTCGCATTCATATACAGTTTCCCCAATGCTTCAGAAGTTCTGCATGACTATAAATAAATCCATTTGTAGTTTTTTATGAGACAGTTTTGACAATCTAAATATAAAAACGACCAAAACAGACATATTGGGAAAAAAAAAATACTCAAACGTAAAAAATAATAAATATCAAATTCATTCTTTCATGTTCTTGCTACAGACCTGAAGCTTTCAAATTTCAGCTTAAATGCTTGAAGTGACATATCAACCTTGAAAATTGTTTCATTCCAAAAGCTTTTAGAGGTTTTACTTATTTTTCAACTTATGGCATGTTGGTCTGTTTTTTTTTCTGTAGTAGCAGTTAGCAACCACTTTATGTTAAAACTTTCATTGATTCTCTTCAACATGAGTCAGTTACACATGAATAGGTGATTTCATCCATGTTCTCTAGTTTATCCCTTCCTGTTTCTCTAAAAGTTAGTGACAGGCCCAGTGGTGATTACAACTGAAAAAAATCTGTTATGATCTGACAGGATTTACATAGTGAAAAGTCTTATAATCAATTTATAGTCAGATGACATTTGCAACACTTGGATATTTAACCCATAAAATGTGAGGGAAGCTTTAACCACACAACAGCTGCAGCAGCACCTCACTTTTTAATCAAGAAGCTGTTAATTTTTTGTTTGTAGTTTATCGTGTTTTAATTAAAAATAAATACAACCTGTTTGTGATCCAAAGTGTTGTGTTTTTTTTATTAGTTTGAGCATAAAATGTTTCACACCTGGAATGCTTTTAATGTTCCATTTAAAGATCCTGGTAAATGAGAAGTATCATTACCTTTCTCTCAGTAAATTTATACCCTGTTTATCTTTTTGACTTAAATGAAGGGAAACCACTGGGTTAATAAGAGTCCAAGAAAACTACACTGGTATCTGGAAAAAGTTTCCAAGGTGGAATTTTGACTTAAGCTTTTGATACTAAAAGCTTCTTAAGCTGAATATATCTTTTAAGTGGGTATGCATGATATACAACCCCATTCATTTCACTTAAAAAAGGATTGAAAAGCCCATTTATTTCAGTAACTCAGCTCACTAATTCACCAGATTTCCACCTCGGTGCATCCCTACTGCCAGGATCCATGTGAAAATGTAAAGACCAAAACCTTTGTCCTCGCATACATTACAGTCAAAAGATCCATCCTTTTCCTTGGGATACTATTTTGTCTTCCTAAATCTCTGTCATTAATACTTCAACTTGAATCTATTCTAAATTCGCGTGGATTTCCTGTTGCACATATGCAATGTGTCATAAGTCTCCCATGCGAGCTTCACATCGACCTTCTAATGAAAAAAACATGCAAACAGACTCACTTGCCTTTTTACACAGACAGATATAACTTTATGGTAGAAAAGAAGTGGCTTTCATTTTTTCCCTCTCAGGAGGACTATAGAAGATGTGTCTCCATAAATATCTCCTTGAAACAAATGGAAAAGGACAAAAGGAAACGCAAAGAGCAAGAAACTTAAGCTTAATTGGTCTGAAATGACTCTCGCCTTTTCCTCCTCAGCCATTATCTACTCTTTCTCTTAGAAGTTGCTGAGATTTGTCAGCCTTTTTTGAGTGTACTAAAGTATAAAATAGTACTAAACCACTTCGTCCTCCAGGCACAATTACAGTAACACACATAATAATAGAATGTCACAACCAACACAACCCCTCAAACACCTCCCACACGTGTGACTGCAGGACAAACATACTGTAAGACAACATGGGAGCACGCTAACTCGGCCACATCTTTGAAAAGACATTTCTAGCACTGATTTAATCTCAGTGCTGTGATGGACTGGCGATCTGTTCCTCTGCATCCTTTTAAGGATTAAATGTCCATAGCAAATGGATGAGCTTGATCTTAATCAATATCTTAATCCAATCAAGGGCGGTTAGTTAAAAAAATGTCCCATCTATATAATCTGTAGCCATGTTGTAAAGTATTTAACAGGTGTTGTAGAGATATGTTCAGGAGAAAAGAAACTGTTGAGCAATCAGAATTTCCACTAATTACTCAAGTGTATAATCAAGCCCACACATTCAGATGAACATGAAAACACACAGTGTGTGACCCGTCCCCTGGTATCATTATTTCTCCTGCTAATGTGCTCTTTAGAGGAATGATGTGTGCATGTGTGGTATAAATTAGCTCTGTCCGTTGGGGGAGAGCACAAGAGTGAGCAATATGTTACCATCTCTTTCAACAGAAACAGTCTGTAACCATCTTCAAGGCAGAACAGCCTGATCAACTCTAAGTTTGAAGAATTCAGTATTTTATTAAAAAAAAACATTTGCATCCCTTTTAGTTTTATCACAACTGGCCAGATAACAACACAACCTGCATTCTTTTTATTGGGATCTTTTTTGCCCATAAAAATCTAAGCATATGCAATCCATTTGCATATGCATTCTATTGTGATGCTCCTAAATAAAACCCAGTGCAAATATTACCTATTAATACCCCTTTTACACAGTTGTTCTTTAGTGGAATTGTAACTTTGTGTTGTAACAGCCGTGTATTTATACTTGTTCAGTGATCGGAGTCTCTCACATCGGCACTTTACGAAACCAGGTCTCAAAATGAACATTTCTGGGAACACACACCACCAAGGTGTGAAGTACTACGCAGGTGTGAAAGCACATGTGCAGAACGTACTGCAGCAAGACTTGTTCTACGCATGTGAAGATAATAAAAATAACATAATTCATATGTACGTCATAGGAATTATGACGTACACTACCTAATTCTGGTCTTAAAGGAGGACAGAGGAGAAGAAAGTTATGTGGTGACACATCTGCAGTTTGTTACCAGCCAATATAGAGTACACAGCAAAGATAGAGGAAAAAAAGGTGCTCTGGTCAGAAAAGAAAAAAATAAAATTTTTGGACAACATAAAAAGAGCTAGATGTAATGCCAAATAAATACTGAATTTAACCATTAAAACAGCAACCAAAGAGGGAAATAATGGTTGTAAAATATAGAGTAATTCTGAAATGGAGCAATTCAGATCAAAACCTATGAATCTGTGAGAATGGTGCAGTCAAAGTCCAGACCAAATAAAATATGCCAAAATTTAAATTTAAATGTTTACAGACAATATTCAACATACAAAATATTGACTCAGGGGAGGGTGTATATTAAGGCATGTCAGTGAACAATAACACACTACATTGTGCTGATCTAATAAGCAATACTGAAATTCTAAAAGTATGCATGATTTAAGGACATTGTAAAAAAAGAGTTAAAACTATTGCTGCTCTCTCCTGCCTAAAAACTATTTCCATCAGATAAAAGTTATGCAAAGTCCCTGTCCTTAAAAAATTGCAACAAATCCACAAGACCAGAGAGATATAATGTCCTTCTACTGTTTGTCAAGTTTTCAGACAATAGCTCTTTGGCAGTCACCTTGATGTTGCTTTCTGCTTGCTATCTGTGGTGGTTGTTATAGTAACAACCAAAAGAAATGGGAGCCATTTTTGTGACAGGCTACTGGTACCAAAGTGCCCCAAGATTCAAATTAAAATCAGTTCTTTGCCTGTAATGTGCAGACACAAGATTGATTCATCCCTCCAGGTTGGCAGCGTTGTCTTGCCTGAATGATTCACCATCAAAAACGTATTTGTATCAAGCAATTGCCCACATGTTGTCAAGACAAAGGAGTTTTGGTCGAGCCCCTTTCTTTCTGATCAGTTGACCATCTTATAAAGTGTCACTCAATGTGAAGTCAGGATTTCTAGCTCAGCTTCAGTGTATTTATCTCTATTCCAACTCAAAAGAATAAAGAGGGAACTTGCTAGAGTAAATTTGACCATAAGATGTATGATTCATGGGCTACTTCAAGGCCAAGGGCAGTCTATTTTTTAGTTTTTACATCCAAAAGTCACTTGGCTTTGAGGAACCACATTCATCTGGTTAGAAGGCACAGATTCTCCGACCAAAGCAGTAACAGAGTAGCCATGGACTGAATCCAGTTCCCTGTTTTTTTCTTCGTTTTTTTAGTCCTGCTCAGAATCAATACCCAGATGAGCTCAAGTTTTACATTTTCCTCAGTGACATAAATCAAAGCAGTACACATTGCATTTTTTGGTTTGTGAGCTTTCCTTTGGACTGATGCAACACCACCATAAATGGCTTTTGGGGTCTGCCAGTAAATCTCTTGTTGCTACACTACTTCTAAGCCTCTGAAAAAGCCTCTTTTACGTTCATCTTTTTGTCAATATCTATCTATCCATCTATAACAAAACAGGAAAATGCCACTTTCCTTAATATACTGCCTTTTGGGCTCCATGATTGAGCCCGTATCTGCTATCAGGGGAAGTGTGAATACCAACTGTGCCGGAGGGCCAGTAGACGTCTGCTTCATTCTGTCCACAGAGGACCAAAGACTCTCTGTGTGGACGCATTTATGTGCTCAGTCAGCCGTGCATTTTGTGTGTGTGTAACCTGCTAGAGAAAAAGGAGCAATCCCTGTCACATAATCATAGCTGCTGAAAACACCACAGTGACAAACCAGGTCACGCATATACAAGAATGTACGTGTGCACAGGCAGACACTTCGTCTTTGTGTCTTGAGTGACTGCTCTGCTTTTGCCTTTAGGCTGACAGTGACCTCTGAGTTGAGTCTCTCAGTGTGTGTGTGTGTGTGAGTGTGTGCCATGTGCTGACTTTACAGGAACTCTGAGCATCCCCTCTGGTTCTACCCTCTTTCATCAGTCCTAGCTCCGATGGGGAAAGAAATCCAGAAAGGCGTTATGCAAGTGTATGCAGATGGTACTATTAACACAGCACAGGAGAAATATTGACAAAGTGGTAAACAAAAAGCAGTAAACATATTTGTGCCATTAGAGCTAAGAGTGTTTAATTTAGGCAGCTTTTATAGCTACCCCTGCTGCGGTTATCACTCAGAGAGGAACACCTGCTCACTGCTTCTGCAGGACGGAAGCAGGATGTGTTCATTCCTTCTAAAAGGAATGATCACAAACAAGAACAATGTCTTCTTTTGAATTTTAACCAATTTATGAAGGGGTTATGGGTTTTAATGATACATAAACTAAAATGATACTGTTTAGCAGCACAGGCTCACTGTATATGCCCCTGATCACACCACTCCTCAATCTTAGCATGAAACTAACAGAACTATGAAGTAGGTATGCAAACAATTAATTGATTTACAATTAATTGTTGATTAATGGTTTATTAAATTAACCAATGATGCCTGCTTAAACATTCTTTCAGTGTTGTAGTTTGGCTGTCTTCCAGCAGAGGCCACTGCTGGTCATCCTTAACCGGAGCCAGTTGATACAGAAACAAAGATGGCGATGCCATACAAGAACGGGAAACAGTCCAACCAGAGTTCAGTTTGGAATGCAAAGTGCACTTAATGTGGTTCTGTTTTGAAATATAAACACTCAACAAGTTTGTTAAGTTTAATCTTAATAGCAGTCGAGCTGCATGACGAGGCAGAGTCGACTTCTCCACCAAAACCGACTGATGTGCTATGAATGCGAAGATGTGACAGAAAAGTGGAGGGTATAAATAAATTGCAACCTGACAGAACAAGACATGAAGCCAATAAGCAGTGTTGATTTTAGGTCTGTCTAAATTTAATAATCTGAGAAAACCATTTTTTTTTTATCGTTAAATACTATTTGTAGTATTTAACACTACTGACACAAAAAATATTCAAATATAAGGATGTGCTTATTTTTTTAATTCAGCATATGGAAAATTTTGCCCTTTATGTTATGGAAAGACAATTGGTCCTTTTGAAACAAGAGAAAACTCAGAATTTTTTTAAAAAATAGTCGCTTATCAATTAATCATTAGTCGATCGATAAGATCAATCAACTTTAGATTAACTCATTAATCAATAAGTTGCATGCTTACTATGAAGCCAGACTAGTGCTTGTGCTTCCTCACCTCTTTCCTCACCAGCAGTGAATTGAATATTACATCCAGAGCCATATTGTTTTGCAACAATATGCAACAGGACTGAGCATTGTGCCGCGTTTATCAGCAGACAGAGCGAGTGCATTGGCTGTTGCAGTCACTGATAAGAGAACAGTAAAAGTATGATATGACAGTTTATCTGCATGACAGCCCATCTGTAAATAGCAGTGCAATATTTTACCTACAGCACACAAAATCCTGTGTGACCATGGTAGCGGTCTTAAACCTGATGAAGTCGAAACTCGTCTAGTTAGTGAACTTGTGCCGGAAACTTTTGTATCTCGGCCTACACAATAGGCAAGTGTGTGTTTCCGTACATCTTCAAATGCTGACAGACTAATTTGGTGTGTGTGGGGCCCGGACCCTATGCTTCACCCAGCAACTTATATTTTGCCACCATTATAATAATCAACCACAACCACCCCATGAAAGTTTTGTGCCTGTTCAAGTCATTTAGGGAATTATAAGCACGTTTCGACCATGTGTTCATAAATATCTTTTTTCCTCTGGAACTTAATTTAAGAGTACCTTTAATTAGTCTATCTGGGCTCCTTCTTTAGAGTGTATTTCCATTACAGGCCCTGTTAAAACCTGGCCCATTTATATAGATTGAGTCCCCTGATGCTGAACGGCTCCTCCTCCGGACTGAGTGCCACTGCAGTCCAGGACACAGATCTCCACCCACCACAACAGAGGAGTCCAGAATGTAATTAAAAATTGTGAAATCAGACTAATAAAGCCGTTCTCTGAGATTTCTTTATAATGGTTATGGTTTAAAAGCCACGGATGGCCACTCCAACCTGAGTGAAAATGTGTAGGTGGGATGAATTTTAAATCAACTCATACTTCCTAGAGTTCCCATCTGGATAACAATTGGGTATCTAACCAAAATCTAATAGCATAAAATCCAAAAATGATCAACAATAAACAGTAAGAAATAGTTTGACTTTACAAATGTATATCCATCATGGTTAACTGGGTATAAATGCTGTGTCTGCAATTATAACTACAGAATTCCTGTAGTTTTACACAATAGTGCACAGGACTTTTAACCTGTGAGAAATGTTTGGTATCCTTCTATCGTGAAGGTAGACCTTTAGCTCATGGTAGATCCAAAAACTTGTGACATTATAGCAAAATCACTTTTGGGAGCTAAATTAGTATCCACTTTTGCTGCAGTTGGGAGGAAAAGTGCTCCAAAAAACAACCTTTGTTATGCATGACGGTGTATTGAAAAACATGCCTAAATTTCAGAAAATAGATTTTGGAAAAAACAAAACAATCCCTGTCCTGTTTATTAAGTGTATATTGGGGTCAAGGGTGTGGAGTCCATCAAGTTCACAATGTTTGGCGGCATCAGGATGGGGTACATTGCTTTTCTTGTGACGTCTGCTTTTATTTACTGGCAGTCTAGAACAAAAATCTCAATGTTCCATGAGTGATCCCAAGTGATCAGATTTTTACTAGATTAATGAAAAGCTCCCTAAACCTCAGTTTCACTTTCAGTTCCACTTTCAAGCACTCATGCCAGGTGATTCATTACGCAACATGTGATTAAGCAAAATAATTGTTGCCTCATTACTGTGATATTTGAATTGTAGTACAGTTGATTCTGCAGCAGTGACACAAGTGTGCTATGCATGGTGCCAGAGAGCCACATTGATCAACGCCAATTGTTTTTTTGTCACACTCAAAATGTCTTCTCAGGACTCTATAAAGACTAGACTAAAATATTGCTGACTTCTAAATTTGTTTAAAGGGGTCATACCATTGTTTTATAAATCAAATTCTTTATTTGAGCCTCACTGGTATATTTGAGTATATTCAGTGTATTCTGTGTAACACACTATTTTAATTGAAGTGCCTCTCCACTGTTGTTCTGCTTACATTTTAAATAAAAGGTAACGACTGCTTTGAATGCAACAGATAACTACAGCGCTTAGCGTGCTCTAGATTAGTGTTTTCTCCCAACTTCTGTTGCGTAAACTTTGTCCGTTCACTGACCAAATGAAATGAAATCCATCGCTCATCTGTCAATAACATCATTAATCTCTCAGTGTCTGTGCACAGCCTGTGTGCTGAGCGAACTCTAATTCCCCAGCTTCTTCCGTGTGTGTGTGTGTGTGTGTGTGTGTGTACTTCCTTATGAGTGAATGTATTTGGGAGTGTACAGAATACATACAGTACATCCAGTCATCGTGTGTACAAAGGGGTTCACATGCACACACCTGCTCCAGTGTGTGCGCGCGCAGGGGTGCGCATGCGGGAGTGAGTGGGGGGGTGTGTGCGCAGTGGAGCAGAACAGATGGCACTATGCGGATCATCACTTGCAATAATCGTCTGCTTTTCACTACCTCATAATTATCCAGATTGGAGCTGTGTGCTGCCTGACAGGCTGACATATGATACATGCCATTCTGCGTGTCCTTATCATATTTGTAAAACGCAATATTCATTACTTGTGTGTATATTTCATATAAACACATTCATGGTCAAATAAATCCTATAAAATCAATCAGGTGTTGTAAAATTAGAAACCTCAGATGATGATGTATTACACTGTCCTATTATTTATGAACAGTTATTCCAGAATGCAGAGCAGTGTGAATCCACAACATTCTCAGTCCTGTGCTGGATTTTGTTAGCTTCTTTTCACAATCAGGACAAAATCTGAAACATCTAGTTTCAATAAACAGGTGACAAAGAAATTGTTAATACTTTTAAATTATGTACTGTGTTCCTTTTGTGCTCAGTCATTATGCCAAAGACTTACTCCAACAGAATTAATTAAAAACATCTTAGTAAAACAGGGAAAAAAATGCTGAAAAAAATGGGCAACATTTAGTGATGAGCTTTATGAATAAATTGAGATTTTGTTAGAAGCCTCGTTTTATGCTGAAAGTCACGCCTGATGAAAGAATTGACTTTGACATCTAAACAGGCTTTGATGTGATGACGACATAATTTCCTCTGAAGGAATTAGGAGGCCAAGTAAAAACCAGGGGCTGAGATTAACTCCCCAGTGTAAGACATGAACTCTAAGGTTAGGAGAGTCCAGCTGTTACATCCAACTGTTTCTCTGCACATGTGATAATGAGGGCTTCCATGCACATCTATATCCATGTTCTCTCTACAGTTCTCCAAAATTTTCAGCCACGCTCTCCCCATCCCGCCTCACCTCTCTGTCCTGCTACATTCGCTGCGGCACGGCACAGGAGGAAACCTCTGCAAAGTGATTTATTATAGCCACTATCTCATATTCACACACACACACACGCAGGGTGTGATATATTGCTGTGCAGGTAGACAGTAGTTCAAGGGTAGGTGATTCGTTTTACAAACACTGAACACCAAATTACAGCTGCACGTGTAGATTGAAGGCAGGGTCTCAAACACACACACTCACCTATCACGCCATAAACATTAAAGAGCCTCTTATAGCAAAGTAGGATAGCAAAGAGCAAAAGGGGGCAGAACACAGAGAGCGGTAATGATGACGCTTTAAAATGTTTCAAAAGGACAACAGTAAGAGCTCAGGTGACAAATTACAATGTGGGAAAGATTGGCCTGAATTTTACATTCTAAAAATAATGTTATATATATATATGTACATACCCTATATATATATATATTTTTTTCAATTATATTATGAAATATATATATATATATATTTTTCAATTATATTATTCTTACGTATAATTTATTTTCAGCATTTCTTTGTTCTATTAAAAAAAAACTTTGAAATGTTACAAACTAATATATAGGCTATATATATATATAGTATAAACAGAATATCTTTGCTGAAGAATTTCTAACTAAATCAAGATGATGCACTCAGCAGTCATTCAATTCTCATCGAAAAGTAAAATTGGAAAATACAGACTTTTCTCCATGAAATATGCAAAGGTTTCTCCTAAAACAAACATTAAACATTAACAGTAAAAGCAATTGCTGCAAAATCAACGACACAGTGCAATGGACTGTCTACTGTTGCTACATCCTCGTCAAGGATGCTGCATTCAGTGATTCAAAAGTTTCCTTAGAAAACTTTTTAATCAATTTTAATAACAAGCTGAACTATTATCAAATTGAAACAGTTTGATAATAGGTTCAATTGGAATGCATGTGTGATTAAAGTGAATGTACTTTTTTTGTAAAGCGCCTTGAGATGACTTGTTAATTGGCACTATAGAAATAAACTGCATTGAAGTGAATGCAGTTAAGTTTGGCTTGACGTCATTCCTAGATTCAAGTCGTGACTTAGATCTGAGAATGACTATGCTCTTTTTTTACATGACAAACATTAATCCACTCATTTTCTCTATCTACTTAATCCTCTTCAGGGTCATAAGGGGCTGATGTCTATCTCCAGTAGTCAACCGATTAGAGCTACACTCAGACAGAACGCCACTCCATCACAAAACAGAAAGAAATAAATATACTGGCTAAAGGAGAAACATTGTAATTATTTTGTTTTTAATTGTAGAGATGGCTATAAGAAATTCTCTAATTATTAATACCTCCAGGTTAACTTATAGACATGGACACTTTATTATCTTGACAACCATTTTTGACAAATGATCTTTACTTGTGGGCAGCACAGAAATTTGGGCAATACACACCACGTCAAGTAGGATTTACTAACATATTCTAGCAACAAAAAAATGTCTCTGAGAAGTGATGCAAACTGGGTCTTCAGAGTTAGATTACCATAAAAAATTATGAATCAAGTGAAATCCTATGTATTGGATTAGAAAGCAAAGACTGGGTATAAGTACGTCACTTAATGGTTTATTCCACTAAAATTAGCCTCCACTTAAACCTTCTGTCAGTGTTGTCATTTGACTGCTATCCAGCAGAGGGTGTTGATGGTCATGCTTAAGCGGAGCAAGCTGATACAGAAACAAATATGGGGGAACTACACCAGAACAGGAAAGAGAAATCGTCCAAAAAGAGCCCGGTGTAGGATACAAAATGCACTTTATGTGGTTTTGTTCTGAAATATTAACACTCAACAAGCTCCTTGAGTGTCACCTTGATAGCGCTCATTCAGCCGAGCATTATGGCGGAACAGTGTCAACATCTCAACCAAAAATTACTGATGCGTTACGAGGTATCATGCAGAAAAATAGTAACATGACTGTACTTCTTTGAGCTAAGTTTTACCATTCTTTCAAGAGTGGTACTTCTGTATGAGCATCTCTCTGTTCATGGAAAATAAAGTGTTTCACATATTTTATTCTTTCATCTCTCATTTTTGTATACAACAACCCAAGAGGTTAATGTTTCATTATATTTCATAGATATGTCTAAGTTTAATAACATGAGAAAAGCAATTTTCTCAACAGGCAGTATTTAACACAGTTGACACAAATTGATGTTAAAATTTAATGACATCACTCAAATTTAGATTAACTCATTAATCGATATCTTGCATCCCTATTTGGGTGCAAAGTCAGAACCAATGCAAGGTCCAGAGCTTTCATCTGTGGGAACTTAAAGAATTGGTCTTACACAAGCAGCAGAACTGGTTTACCACCGACTAAAAAACTATTTCAATTCCATTTTTCAGACTGTGCAAATGAATGAACAGGACAGCATTAAGGGCAGTTCCAAAGTAAATGATGGCGTTTGGTATTAGGGTGACTGAGCCTGTCTGCTGTCTGTTTGGTTTTAACTGGCTGCCCCAGGCTTTAATTTAAAAGTCAGCCTTACAGAATCCGCACACAGACCAAGCCAAGCGAACATATGCAGGCTGGCTGGAAATGGCTACTGTAGAGGCCCGAAAGCCACACAGTCCAGCTATATAAAAACTCTTTCCCAGAGCTACATAATCCATCAGCAGCTCAGAGCTGCATTCGGAGGGGGATGGTCACAGAGAGAGCCTTTTGTAACCTGCTTCTTTTGTTTTCATTTGTTTCCATCAAATTCCACTTGTGTCAGGATCGATTGAATCCACTGAATGTGAAGCCATGCACCCTAGGGTCATGTAAGCAGCCACTACACCGCAGTGCTCTACTCTAAAACGCACACCAGCCCTCTCTGAGTGCATGTGGGAAAAAAAGTGAATGGTTTTGCTCAGTGCAAAAATGTGAACTTCTTTCTAAATACGACAAGCATGCATCTCGGCAATCATTGAGGTTTGTTGAAATCCCGATTCAGTGTAGGAGCAGTTTTGTGCATACTGTAGTCAGGAGACGTTGCCTCTGTGTGTGTATGTGGCTTTCTGAGATGAAGAGACTGCCCCTCGTCCCAACAAATGGGTCAGCATCTAAAATGCCTTTGTGACCCTGCTGTCACATCACATACAAGTCTACTGCAAGATGTGAGTAGTGTACGCGTGAAGCAGTGTGCACCATCTCAACCTCTGAGACCGGTGTGGGTGAAGATAGGGAGAGAGACACAGGTACAAGATAAAGTCATGGTGAAGAGTACATTTTTCTTTACTTTGTTCAGAGATTTATGCATCAGGGAATGTAGAACAGAAAAACCTGCTGCTGCCAACTGTTCAGGTATGTAGAGATCACACAAAGGAGGAAAAACATCAGCAACAATCCAAGAGAGGCAACCCTGACTGCCCTCAATCTGGAAAGTGTTATAAGATCGAGAACTCCCCATTTTCCCAAACAGAAAAACTAAAGACAGTTGCCAAATTAAATCCCAGCTAAATCATGCCAAGGTCAGACCATACAATGCTTGAAGAAAAAAATGAAATACTCTGCAGGTCTTTCTGCAAATTGGAGAGGTTGCCACTAGAAGGACTTTCCTCTCTAAAGTGTCCCTGACAGGTTCGTAAAGTTGCATTGGGAGAAGTCATTGCATTTTTGAACAATATACTGCAGACAGACAAGCCCAAATTACTATAGCACTACAAAGAATTTGCATTTAAGCAGAGCAATACAAATATATACTTATGTTGTTCTCTTCATAATTCCTTTTCTCCTTACCCTCAGCTTGACAGATCCATCTTAAATTACCATAAATTGTTTTGGATTTTTCCATGTTTTTTTTTTTTATTTCTTTGGAAGCAGAAACAATAAAACAAATTGCTTTGTGATGTTGTGCCACTATTTTTATTTCACATTGTTTCAAACTAAAGGGATACATTTGAAGCTTAGTTGTGTTGCTTGTATCTCTAACCCTTGATGTATTTAATTTTTCATTTTCTCTTAGAAAAACTGTCATTCACTCGTAAAGCTCATAGTCTGGTTCTTCAGGCCATGCTTTTTATCTTTCCTAAAGTGTCAAATTTCCTAAATTAACTTTAGTCATTTCACGATAGTCACATTCACTCCTGTCCCTTCAGTTTTTTTATTTGTTTTAACAAAGAGATGTAATTAAGAGTAGTTAAAATTATGCAATCAGAACTAGTCATTTATTGGCTAAATTCTCAAATTCCCGTCAGTTGTAGCTAGTCTTTGAAGTTTCCTAAAATGAACAAGTAGAGATACAGAGACACTGCAGAGAGAGATGGTTTGGTTTTTCAACTTGATCGGCTCTGCGCCCACTGACTGACCGGTCAGACACTCAAACAGAACACGGACTGAATTTATGTAGCTTTTGACCACACTTTAAAAAGTCTAATGATTTTCTGACCTATGAACATGTCAAAAGAGTTCAACACTTTTAGATGCGAAACTCTGCTACTGAGCCAATAAAACTGAAAGCATGTTGATATTTGAAGTTTTACAGAGGTGTTTAAAAATGAAATTAGTAAAGTAAGGAGATTAACAAAGCTGGTTAAAATGAAACTGTATTTTTCACAGTTTCTTCAGCTGATTAATCCAGCAAAAGAGTGAGAGAGCGTAAGACTTTCAGCAGACAACAGGAAGGCTGAAGGAACTTCTGCAAAGTACAGTAGCTCTGTTTTAACTTTCTATCGCAATCAAAGAAAATGCAAGATGAAAAACTTCAGTGTTTTAAAAATCTCAAATATACATTCATACTACTGTTTTAATATTGCTAACCTCTCTGACTGATGTTCTCATTTTTTCTGTTTCTAAACATTATTCAAACCCTGTTTTACACTTACTGTTCTGCAGTTGTGTGTTATTGCTTCTGCTATTATAAATAATTGACAACTGCTCTGCGCAAGAAAGCTAGAAATAATATTTTTAAGCCTTTTTTAATATCTAATATTGGATTTTTTAAAAAGAAATTGGAAGTCAGCTAAAACCAATACTGGCAGTTTTACAAGAAGCTGAAATTGGAATTTGGCCACTAGATTTTGGTCAGTACATTCTTAGGAGAAAGTCGGTCGATGAAAGAAGAAAAGGGAAACACAGGATGAGGAGAAGAGAAGGCAACCCCCCCCCCCAAAATAATAAAGAATTTGTGTTAATTAATTTATATCAAGTCCAGATTTACAGAACAACCAGGAAGAAAGATGAAAGAAGAAAAAGCGAAAGATCTTGAGCCAGGTTTGGTGAGCGGGGGTGTCAGGGAATGTATCTGTTCACTCAGCTTAATTGACAGATTAAAATCTGATCCTGATGTCCTGGTTTAGCCACTCTTTCCAATTCTCCTCCTCTCTCACAGCCGTCATCTCGACTCGGCTGATAAATTCTCCTCCCTTTCCTGAGAGCTGTGCTCAATGAAGCCTGCAGCTGTACAGACATGTTCATTCAGCTCCCATTTCAGATCATAATCAGCAGAAACTGTGATGAGTGACCCAAGCAGACAAACAAATAATAACTCCAGAGAATCATTTGTCATCTTGGGCCCTGTTCAAAGCTACCGCTGACCCATGCTTTGGGTGATCCAATCAGTAGAGAACAAATACTAAATGCAGCTGTCAAAGACTGTCTCACTAAATTGCTTGATTGATGCTTAAAGTAATATTTGATGGGCTGATCAAACTGACAGGAAGTCAGTAATTTAACTGACGTCTTAAAAGTTGGTGGTCCCATTTAGACAATCAAACTACAACCAACCAACTCACACGATAATAAGAGATCTGAACAGAACATCAGACCCATTGGTAATGAGGCTAGATCTTATCTTTTATATGAGTCTCATAAACTGTTGCCTTGTCAAATAGCTGCCAATTATAACTGCCAGAATCTAACTCATCGTAATATACTGTTACCTTCAATCCGACTGCTTTTTGTGGTTTCATACAAGAGCAACAAGAAAGCAAAATATCACTTAGTGGTTTTGACATAATTGCAGCAAACAGTGAAACGGGTAACCTGAGGCAACCACAGCAAATGTTCCAGGCGCTTCTTTAAATCTCGAGCTTTTTAGCAATTATCCATCAGAGCTGATTTTAGGAGAATCAACTTTTTAGAATCTGTGGCCCAGCTGGTTATTCATTTGTCGTGCCACTTGAGTGTTAAATCTTGTGCAGATTTTAACTGAAGCACTGTGTTTAACATGAATGTCTGATATAACAAAGCTCCCCTGCCTTCCCTGTAATTTAAAGCTCCATTAGTCAATTTTGTGTCAGTGACGGAAATCAATTAGCTTATTCTCACCACTCCAGCCCGCAGCCCTGCTTAGCTTTCAGTTCACTGTTTGCTTCCTCAGTCTGTAACAGCGACTCCTGACAGCTCATAATGACCTGGTCTGCTGCACACTCACCAGGTATCCCTCGAACATTAGCTCATCCAAATTGATGAGAAATGGTGCTGATAAGCCAAAACATTATGACCCCTTTACAGTATGTTTTTGGATTCTGTGGGTTGAGTCAGGGAAATCTACAAGTTCTTCGCTTGCTGTTAAAGCCTTGCTGTAACAGGCAGCTCTGGTATTATTCCTTCTAGTTCTCCTGTTATTTTGCAGGACACCCGTTACCCTGGACAACCACACATTTCTATACAAAATGCTCCAAACAGGTCACCCGGTCCACTAAGTTGATCACTGTCAAAATTCTTCAATGAAAACCTTGTATCGTAATACGTTTTTCAGTCATATCGTCCAGTCTGTAAATGTTCAGTTGCCGTTTATAATCATTATATCCAAGATAGTTCATATAGGTCTGATTTTATGAATACAATTATTAGCCATTATAGAATCAGGTTTGAGAAGTGACACATGAGACTAAACAACTCCTCCAATTAGCATAGCTCAAGACATATCAAAAGTCTCTTTTGGACATTTATGTTGTTAACAATTTTTACTTCTATTATTGTAACATCTAAAACTTTATGATTTTTCAATAATATTATTCTTAAGTATGATTTATTTTCAGCATTTCTTTGTTCTATGAAAAAAACCTTTGAAATGTTACAAAGGTCTTTATGCTTAGCTGAGTAGGGAACTGTTGTGCTGTTTTTGCTGATTGATCGTAAAATCATTAATTTATCAGCAGTGGCACAGTCTCATCATGTATATGATAAAATAATTGCCTTCCCAAAGACAGAGTCCTGCTCAGTATGTAATTTCAAATGTTGGATTGTTCTAATGCATACAGATGCAAACTGATGCAAACATACTAGATCATATGCAGGTAACACAACAGTCACTCTAATTAGGGTCGGACTTCGGACCTCAAAAGAACCACATCCTAATAAAGTCATCAAATATAAAAGGAACATGCACTGAATATCTGCTGAGAACGATCCTCACATCAAAATTACTACAGACAGACATGTATTTACTGGCTGATTGCTGAATCGACACACACACTGATGTACACGTCCACACACACAAACAGACACACACCTACGGAGTGTACCTGAGTGGGACCTTGCTACAATTGAGGTCACTAATCCGTTTCCACAGTGATGGCCTGCCAGTAAATCAAAGCACTAAGCTTTGCTGTTCATGCACTGGTTAGTCTCTGCATCTCTGCATAGTATTAGACTCAAACAGCCTCCAGTCTTTTTCTGATTTACTTCTTCTATCAATCCTTTTGCCCTCTGTTTTTATTTTCTCTCGACACACACTGTTCCTCCGTCTCTGCCTCTTTCACATTATTAGAGGTTGTGTCTGCGCAGTTGTTTGAAGGGCACCTGGATGGATGAACAAGCAAGAATGCTATAAACGAGCAAAGGTAAGCTGAGCTTCCACAATAAGCAGGTCATTTTGGCATAACCACTGGGACATTTTTGTGTTAAATGTGCTTCAGTTATTTGCAGAGTTTGGACTCTTCCCTTTAGAGCACATCAGTGTGTAAAAAAACTAAAACACAAAAAGGTGGCCAATGTAGATACTTTTGAAAATTGACACCATGGATGGAGATATTCTGGGTGTTCATATGAAAGTGAAAACCAGACCAGTATCACCCTACTAATCAAAACAGAGGTTGCTTACTTTGTAATGATAGATTGTAGGCTGTAAGTACACACTGATGTGGCGGTGAGCAGTCTCTGTTTGGTCTGTGTAAAACATCAAAGAGGAACAGTAGCACCTTTATTAAGGAATCACTGGCAGGACTGCTTAGCGTATCTGTTTCTATCTTAAAGAGCAGAATAATGTCACTTATTGCTGATTTGTGGATTCTACAAAAGTTATGATAGTCTACAAACTATGAAGTCACAAAATA
This sequence comes from Xiphophorus couchianus, assembly GCF_001444195.1. Classification (NCBI taxonomy): domain Eukaryota; kingdom Metazoa; phylum Chordata; class Actinopteri; order Cyprinodontiformes; family Poeciliidae; genus Xiphophorus; species Xiphophorus couchianus. Next base: position 6,789,863 of record NC_040232.1, on the reverse strand, counting down.
AAAGTACAGAAATGTGGCATAGTCAATCAGCATTTTCATCCACCCTATTCCCAGTGGTGTAGGTGTAAGGTTGACTCCATTAACAGCAGAAGTTCCAGTAAGAAAGTTTGTTTTGGCAGCTAATTACATGGTAGTGGCTGTATTTTGCACTAACTGGTGTACGGTTTAGCTGAGTTCCTTCTTCTTTTTTTGTCCATCTTGATAATCACACACATGGCCTTGGGAAGCTCCCATACTGCTTGCACTATTTGTGGGTGCTTCTGTAAAGGCTGCATGGTATCAGGAAAATGGTGTGGTGTATGTTGCACTAATGATACAAGTTGTGATAAACTAAATGTCTTTCTACTTTGGGTTCATAGCAAACATAGAGTCAAAGTAATGAGTTCCAGCTGCTGGAAAGAATTTAATCAAATTTATTATTTCCATCTGAACAGCAAGATAAAAACAAAAGTAACTTCTGGCATACATCTGCTGTTTGGCAATGAGAAAACTTAGTTGTAGTTTCTTAATGACTTGACCTCCTTATCACCTCTTTACCTTCTAAGACATTTTATGCCGCATTAAAAAACAAGGGTCAACAAATAAATTACAGGCACAGATAGCCATAATGCATTCTACTTAAATAATTTGCTAACATTCATTGCAGTTCGAGCAGGTATTCTTGATAAGCCCAGTGTATGTTTTCTTACTGCTACGATGATAAATTTGTGATATACTGTGCAGCTGTAGAATCTCCAATGAGCTTGTGGGTTAAACGAGTGTGTGTTGAACATGCACACAAAGTGAAATGGGGTTATTCCAGCAGTGCATTGCTCAGTTTACATCTTTTACCAACATATGAGAAACAAGACGAATGCAGCACCTCAATTTGAAACAGCCATGAAAATCAATCTCTGTTAAAAAAAATAAAAAATAAGAGATTCTTCTGGTTGGGTTTTGTTTTTTTTTGTATTTAGCTGTTTTTTTTACTCGTACACCCTGTAACCACAATCAGTGGTTACAGAAATAACCTAACCTGACTACGACAACATATTGTGTAGCATGTGTTTAAGAAACTGAAGGAAGTTAATGAAACCTTTGTCGTCTACAAATGAGAATATTTGCTTCTAGTTTACAAAAAAAATGCAAACAGAGTGCACAGTATACAAACACTGTAAATGGGTCCTGTTGAATGGTTGTTGTTGGCTTAGGTTTGGTCTTACATGTTTGTTTCTGTGCGTTCAGTCATAAACTACCATTGCTTACCCAGAGCCTGGCTGGCTGCCTTGATGCTAATTACCCCATGGAGCTGCAGCCTGCCATAACACAAGTTTCGATTTATAACAACTGAGTCCAAGGCTACTTAAAGAGTCTTATTTGGTTAGGGTGGATGACAGGGAGTCAATACAAATATTTTTGAAAGAAATGTTTTTGCAGCATATGCATTTTATTCCCCATTGTGTTTAAGCAAAAGCTCTACTGGAGCTAAACAGCTATTTTAGAGGGAGGTGTATTCTTCCAGTGTCAGGTGTGAAGTAATTTAATAAACACGCCTCAAATTTAACTGACAATGTTTTTTTCAGTTCCTTGTGATGTTTTCTGCACGTCTTTATCAAAGGACAAAGAAACATCTCACAGACTGCTGTTCTATGTGTATTCACATTATCTGATGAATTGATAACTGCACAGCATAAACCATAGCAGGTCTTCTCCTTATATACCGTAATTTACAGTAAGACCTGCTTTAATTTGTACAGATTGATCTGAAACATTATTATACATAACGTGGCTCTAACTAAATGATAAAAAGCTTCTTTAAAAATCTAATTTTTAAAGAAGCTTAAAAAGTCTAAAGAAAGAAATATTTAGGAAGAAAAAACTTACTATTAGATACTGTATGTTAGATGGTTCAATAGTTTGCAAATTTTATTGTAGCTATAAACAGCTAAAAAGGACAACATTTATGTCATATTCATTTTGTTTGCAATTTACAATAGGTCTTACAAGTAAGTAAGATACATATGTATAATTTAAATAGTAAGTGGTACTTTTAAGTGATAAGTGGTTTTCTACGTATAATATGCAGCAGCAGCAATAAAGTTTACTTTTAAGAGTCTCTTAAACCGGTTGTTGTGTTGCTGAGATTATTCTTGAACAAAACACAGATATAGTTTACTGTTAGTATTTGAAGGGTTTTTACCACTATTGTCAGATTACTCTTCCAGTCCATGTAGATTGTGATGAACCAGAAAAGAAATCGACAAATCAGATTTTTGAATGCTGAATCACTCAGCCACCAAGTCAGTCAGTTCTACATGAACCTACGCACCAGCTGAGAAAGCTGTGCATCACCAGCTTTACAAGCACGCAGATTATGTCAAAGCAAGCAAGTGATTGCAACAACCAGAAGTTGATTGAAGGAGTAATAGAAAATGTTTAGAATATAAATAATAATCCTGTAAATCAAAGGCTAGTCTTTAGGCACATCCAATACCCAAAATTACACAGATCTTTTGATCAAAGCCCTACATTGAAGCACTGACTGCCCATCTTTAATAAACATGTAACAATACTGTTAGAAAGAAAGCCATTTTAGCTCAATGCAACAAGCTAACTCTGAATTTATCTCACAAGAAAACCTGGGATTTGTTTATATTTACATACATACATAAAGAAGAAAGACTGATCAAATTCAGAATGTGGACATTACAGGCTGATATGTGCCATGCCCAGGCGTGTAAGTGTGTGTTGAACAATTTTTCAAAAGGCACCTGTTATAGTAAAGTCCTTCTGCTTCAGTCCGGCAGAGAAAATGTAATTATCATCTGAGACTACAGTCACATCCGCGTGCTGCTTATTCAAATCAACCTGTCTGAGGGAATAATTAAAAAGAGTGAGAAACTAGCTGAGAAAAGTGGCTGCCCAAATATGCCAGCATGTGTGTGTTTGCACTCACGAAGCTGAGTGGGCAGTGAGTGTTATGTTACGTATGGAAGTCATCTTAATTGGTTGACTTTCGCCTCACCGCTGGCATTAAATGCAAAGAGTGGGCGCAGCAGTCACATATGTTACACAGGAAGGTATTAATAAACAAGGAAGTACATTTCATCTAAACAATCTGCATGCAAAGTGTCAGGGAGCTCACAAAATACACAGAAGATGACATTTAATGCAGATACATTGTTACAATTGTTGATAAATTATTAATTGCAATAAAATCTGAATTCATTATATTTTCAAATCATGTAGTTTTTTTTTATTAGTCCATATTTTCTGAGTTGCAATTTATAAAGAAAATACTTAAAATGTTATCAATCTAATGTCTGACTAGTTTTGTTCCTGTCAGTGACCTCTCTGTGGGCACAGACTTTTGTCAAGTTGCACCTCAAACACAAAGCATGTATTGAGCAAATGTGAAATGTCAAGGTGCTGCACAGTGGTGCAGTTGGTAGTACTATTGCCTTGCAACAAGAAGGTCCTGGCTTTGAATTACAGACCTTCCCCAGACCCTCATGATGTTAACATGCTTTCTCTGTGCATGCATGGGTTCTCTCCTAGTACTCCGGCTTCCTCCCACAGTCTGTTTGGTTAATTAGTGGGTGTGTCTGCATGATTGTTTGTCTTGTCTGTCTCTGTGTTGCCCTGTGATGGACTGGTGATCTGTCCAGCCCGCCTTTCGCCTGTTGACCGCTGAAAATAGGCACCAGCATCCCCACTAGGGCTAAGATAATGCCACACACTAGTCTTAGTTCATAAAGCATATCAACGCAGCTTTTAAAGTCGCGCCTGTAGAGGTTCCCGTTGAGTATGTGTGAATCGAGCAAGCGGCAAAGCTTTCATAGTTGAGGTGTACGTCAACCATAAAACGTCAGCACTCTCCAAAAAGTCAGCCTTCATAGAGGGATTGTACAAATGCTGTTACAGATGAACCTGCTCTAACTCTAACCTTCCAAACAGAACTACAATACTCCAGGGGCAGGACTGGCGCATTCAGTGTGCACACTCTCCTGCTGAGTTCAAACTCAGTATAACTCGTGAGTTCAAAACTGATGCATGAAGATATCCAATAACTCTAACCCGTAATTACAATCAAACCATAATTTTTTTTTTTGTGACAGCCAAAATCTTCTGAACAGAGAAAATATTGAGAATGCAGACATTCGAGAGTGGATTTGTGGACTCTATTTTATGTGTGTCCCTGACAACCTTCCTTGGTAGCAGAAACGCTCCCAAGGAACACTGGGAAATCCCCCATCCTCACACATGAACGCACAAAACATATGTGTAATAGAAGATAAGGGTGAAGTGTGCCCTGACCTAACTTTTATTCTGTGCGATTAGGTTACATGGAAATGGAGACAAGATGAAAAGAAGGCTGTTTTCCCTTTTGGTGATTTCGTCCGACAGCACCAGTCATAAATTTTACTGACTGCAGGGGAACATCGAGAATGGGAAACATGTGTGTCACTACTGCAGACACAGAAAAGTGGAATATAAGGATGCATTCACTTGTATTAAAGGTCTCGAGTGGCTGCTGCTATGTAAAATCAATTAAATAAACAAACTGAGGAACGATATCTTCCGAGACTGGTCTGGAGCTCCCACAGCTCCTCCTAAACCAGCAACAAATCATGAAACCAAAACAGGTGAGATGGAAAAAAACCTGAAAATGCAAATATAAAAAGCTGAGAAAGAGAGAATGTCAAGAGATTCATAAATATTCAAACATAAGAAAAAATATACATGTATTCTTCATCATATGGAGGAGAGTGTGCTGATTCAGCAACAAAGATGGAGACTAACACAGCCAGAAAATGGAAAAATTGTTTAAACTGAAAGCATTAAGCAGCAGCAACCACATGTGTTTCAATCTGTGACGGCGTGTGTGTGTGTGTGTGTGTGTGTGTGTGTGTGTTTGACATGCAAAAACGTGTTTGTGTGTCCAACAAGAATCACAGCAAATCCGTTATCTGACCAAAGAAGCATAGCAGTGCCTTAAAAAAAAGCATACATGTCTGGGCAGGTCTGTTTCTGACACACACAGACAGGTCACACACACCCTTCCTGTAAGATGACCCCACAGCCTGTTGGGGGTTGTAACCTTCGCTTACCCGACAACCTCACAAAAGAGCTGAGTGGAGGGAGCAGGGATGGTGGAGCAGAAGGAGGGGGGTCTCCTCAGCGTATAGAGGGCATCTCTATGTTTGTTCTCTGAGCTTTTCCAACACAGCTGAATGTCTATGATTTTCCTCAGCAGATTAATGTCCGGGGTTATCATTCTGTCTGATCCCTCTCCACTCGGGCTGCTTTCACACATGCACTGCGGCTGTGAACACGCTGGCTGTTATGATCTCAGTCAGAGGATTCACCTGTGCATCCAGTCGCTCACCGCTCCTTGGGCAAAACTCACCTCGTCTCACTTTACTCTCTCTCCCGTGAATCTACACTTTCCTCAAGGCATGCTTGTAAAGTTTGCAGCAAGAAAGCAGGAAGATGGATAAAAAGTGTTTTGCATATTAAAAAAAAATATCACTGTTTATCAAAAAATGAACTCCATTTTTTAGTGGAGAGTAATTTGATCTGAGTGAATAACTGAATCAACTGAATATTTATGTATGTTTATGTCTCATTATTTAATGACAAACTCAGAAAAAACTGACTGAGCATAATTAATTGTTTTTAGACTAAAACATACAGTAGCTTCTTTTCGTAAAGATAATTTTTTTAAACATATTTTCTTAATTTTATCTTCTCTAGTTACTCTAGCTTTGGTTTACTTTAAATAAACCAAATGGGAAAATGGTTCCTTTTCCCATTACGTCCCATTAGCATCTACAAAACCATAAAAAAAGAAAAAGAAGATTCTGTTTAGTTGCAAAAAAGAAGTGTTTGATTTTCTGTGTAACAGCTTGAATAAGCAACACACAGAAACATGGGTTTTAGTCTATAGCTCCAGAAACAGTTTTTCTGTTTGTCTTATGCAAAACAGAAAAACTATTCGGTAGCAAAACCGAATAGTTTTGATTTTCTGTCCTGGACTATATAGCAAACATTGCTGACAGGAAAACAAAGAAATACATGAATGCATTGTAATTGCAAAAAACAACAAACAACAGAAACACTAAAGAAACATAAGCAAACCTAAAAAAATGTTTTCTGAGCACTACTGTATTGAAAAATGCATAACTTAATGTCGTGTTTTGATTGTTGATTCTATGTTGCATTGTATTTCTGTGTTTGATATGATGTAAAACACTTTGAAATGCCTTGCTGGCTGCTGAAATGTGCTATACAAATAAAATTTGATTGAATGATAATTTAAGACAAGAAAATTGAATTAAATGTGCAAATAATCTGGGGAATATGAGATGTAAGGAAATATGGCTCTATGGACAATATGAAATGTGGACTACATAAACTGGAAATGATTAAAATGATTTAAACAAACTGGCTAGTGAATATTAAACAACATGCATTATGGCCACTACTTGTAGCATAATAAAGAACTAGTATTTTTTGCAAAGCTTTCATGAATGTGTATATATGATATAAAATCCACTGTTTGCTGAAGTGAAAACAGTGGAAACTATTTGCCAACAATATAAACACCCATGTTTTAAAAAAGTACTGATATGAGCCGACACTATCACACACACTATCAAGTAGAGGTGCACACACACACGTGCACGCACACACACCCATCACGAGCTGGTGCTCATGGTTCCTTTTCCCATTACGTCAGTCTTTATTTCCCAGAGAAGCCAAATAAAACCACAAAGGAGCCAGGCTCTGGCAGTGTGTAACAATACACACACACAAACAGTGTCATAAAAAAAATATTTGACCCTTAACAGATTTCTTTTGTTTTTGACTTTTTGTCACACTTCAATGTCTCTGACCAAACAAATCTATTAATGAGATAACCTGAGTACATTTAGAACCCAGTTATTGAATTAATACATCATTTATTAAGGGGAAACAGCTTTCAAAACCAACCTCACTCAAACTGAAAAAAACAATTGCTCCTTAAATCTAATAGCTGGTTATGCCAAGTTTGGTAGCAACAGCTACCATCAAGCAACTGAAAACTGGTGAGGCTTTTGAGGAGTAGCCCATTTAAGATGACATCACAGCATCTGACTGGATTCACATCTGGATTACGACCATTTATATCTTTTTTTTACCCATTCAGAGGTGGAGTGGCTATTGTGCTTTCTATCACTGTCCTGATGTATAAAGGGAGCTTAACTTTAAGGCACCAAATTCCTTCAGCGTTTCTCTTTTTGGAGGAAGCAGAATTAATGATTTTTGCCAGATGTGAAACGGGAGTCTGTGTTGTTTTTAGTCTGCATAGGTTTTGGCCTGGGATCTCTCCTCATAACGGCCTTTTTTATTACTGAGTGTCTTTTTTATTGGTGAATCAAATAAAACTGAGGCAAATATTCAATGATGTCTTGATGCGATCCAGGAGTAAGTATGGTAGGTCAGCCATTTCAAATTTTAGTCATCTGTGCTGGTTTTCACTGTGGTTCAGAAGCATCCCAGACTTCAGAATTACCTTTTTACATTGTGGATGACCTGTAGCATCCTCTTTATGAGACTGTTGTACAACAACACAGTGTCTTCAGTCAGAGGCTTACTCAGGATATCTGTAATACAGACAGCTACAGGAGATATCTCTTAGAAGCTTGGATAATATAAGTTAAAACAACATTTAAATTTGTTTTAGGGAAGTATTTCTGAATTGAATTTGACACTTGCAGAACTTAGAGCTGCTTGTGACTGTTACTTTAAATCTGTAACTGATGTGTTGATTTTTGAGATTTATTAGCCTACTTTAGGTTACATGAAAGTGACATTTTGATTGTGTAGAACTGGCAGTGATCTGGCCTGGATGTAGTTGTTATAAAATGTGGTTAATCTGAATTAATTTATGGCTTAACAATTACCTTTTCATGTAGAAAAAGTTTGGTGTGGATGGTGTTTTTCCTTTAATATTAAATAATTAAAAACTGACTATTCTACTTACTCTTGGCATGATATTTAAATATATTTGTCAATATAAAACATTTAAATTTTTCAATTTAATCTGCATTTATATTCGCAATGATCATCATTCTGCCTTGTCTCTAGTCACTTCCTGTTTTCAGAAGGAGTTTCATCATATGCAATCTTATAGAGTTGGCTGATTGTGACAGTTTTCTGCTTGTCTTGTCCCCCTTCAGCTGCACTTTGTCTTGTGCTACCTTGTGACATCTGCAGGAGTGATGTCTGACATAATGCAGTTGCAGACCACCATAATCCAGTGAGTGCAGCTCTCTAGATAAGGACTTTACCATCACACAGACACTCAGCTTTTATCTAAGGTTGGACATTTTATTAAAGAGCCCGATTCAGAGCGGTATGCTCCATGCAAGATAGCACTGGGTCCGGTTAAAAGAAAGACGGGATTAAGCAGCTGAAGAAACGGAGGAAATAAGGAGAGAAGTGAAATAAGGAGGATGAGAGAGACAGGAGGAGCAGCAGAGAGCGAGAAGAGGAGGTGTGTTTGCAAACCATCTGGACTCCGTCTCTGATAAGAAACACTTTGTCAGCAAGCACCTCATCACTCACGAGCTTCCTCTTTTCTCCCTCTCTTAGCTTAGCGTAAACTCCTCCGAATCTGTTTGAAAACCTCCCTGCTCTCATATCGTGCGGTCCGAAAGTGGAGGGAAACAGTGTTGCAACTTTACGGTGGAATAAATAGAGGTAAACAAACCTCAAAGTACATTTTTCTAATTTACTCTACAAAGAACAGACAGGGGAAGAAGCAGTTACGATGGTGTTCTGAACATGGAGAGCAAAGGAAATGTTTGCTTTCTTCACCGCCCGTCTGTCCACTCAATATAAAGTTCTTCAAAGCAAATGTTTACTGCTACATAATCTACGAAGTTTTACTGAGCATGAAGCAACATCACTTAAAATTGGAGTATTTGTTTTTAATACATACTTATTAAGAATATACAAGTACAATTATTTGCTGTATTACTACACACTATATCCAACTACAAGAAGGTTCTCGCTTGTCTTTTTGTTTCTTGTTGCAAAGGGCCACAGCAGAAAGTGAGCAGATGTATCTGTCACCTACAAGCTTTCCACACCGAAGCAATACAACAATGCCTGGTAATGTTGATATGTAGGAGCTTGAAGGCCTGCATTCCTCTTTTAAATCAGCAGGACTGAAAGGGTTTTGGGTTTCCGTTGAAAGACATCAGCAGCGGTGAGTGAGCAATGGAGCTAAGAAAAGTCAAATGTGAACAGGTTCTACTCAAGTACCATCTAGTGCAGGGGTACCCAAAGTCAGTCCTGGAGGGCCGGCATCCTGTATGCTTTAGTTCTCTCCCTGGTTTAACGCACCTGGATCCAATAATGGCTCATTACAAGGCCTAAGAAGAACATTGATATGCTGAAAAGGTTGTTGCTACCACCAGGGAGAGAACTGAAATGTGCAGGATGCCGACCCTCGAGGACCGACTTTGGGCACTCGTGATCTAGTGTTTGAACGGTCATTAAAGTTTTGAATGATAAATGATTTCGTTTGCAAGTTATCAAGTTCTAACTTGATAGCCTTTTGCAGAGGCTAAAACAATATGTTTATTTTGAGATATCTTTGGAAAGAAGACAATCTTTTGGACTTGTTCAAACTTTTTCAACATGTCGCCTGTAGGGCAATGCTTAGTTCAAACTTGATGGGAATGTTTAAATGTCTTGAATTTTAACCAATAAATGAATCCTATGTCTCCAATCAACAAAATTGATTTCAAGCATCAAAACCAAATCTGAGATGGTTAATTACATAAAGACGTTTGCATAACAAAACCTACTGTTGCCTTATTTATGGCACCATGATGTTTATGGTCTGTTTTTTTGTTAATTAGGTATATTATTGTTTCTTTAATTTTGAGATAAGATTGCTCTCATTCCTAATTCGTCTCTAGTTTATTGAAAACATTTGTGCTTCCTTCACAAATCTCTGAAGTAAGATTAAAATAAATCTTTTATGAGATGTTTATAAAAATATTTCAGGGTTGCTGGTGAGGGATGGGAGAATGCAGACTCCAGGTCATCACAGATCTGTGTTCTCCAGAATAGAAGCAGAATTTGGTTTATATGCTTCTTAGTTCTGAAGTAAACTCCCTGAAATAAAATAGAAAATATTACTTTGCTTGTTCATTTCTATCAGGACTTAGCTATCTGATTGTTTTAAATTAACTTTTGAAATCTATATTTTTTATGTTATGCCTATTTTTTTCTTATTGTTTCTTTTTTAACATATTTATTTCAGTTCCTTTATTCTTCCAGTAAACCTCTATAACTTTGTCTTCGTCTGGCTGCCACCGACGTCCTGTAAGTGAGTCCTAGAGGACTTGCAAAATAGTTCTTCTGATGCTACTGTTGTGTTTTTATTATTGCTATCAGTAATTAGTTACTAACAAAACAGGCATAAATGTACTCGGTATTAAACTGAGTGCTTTCTAGATTACTTGTATGGCTTCAAAGATAAAAAAACAGGTACATTTGTTTTTAGTAAAATAATTTAAAAAATTCTTTTGTGCTGACACATGTATACAGTGTCATGGCAGCAAATATGGTCAGAAACTCGTTTAAACAGTACATGAGAGCTGGTTTAAAAAATAAAACCTTGGCTCGGTGTGATTACAAAACATGATTAAGATGCAGCAATTGTTAGAAAACATTCAGATTCTGGTGCTTTTTCTGTTGTTGTAAGATTAAAATCCAGAACGCTGCCAGCAGTGCACCAGAACCGTTTGATTCGTGGTCCAGCAACAGCCAGCAGAACCCGCATCAAGGTTTCTCCAGCTCGGCCCGGCATCGCTCTCCTGGGATTTTGTTCAGGTCTCCTGCTCTTCCACCGCTCAGGCCTGTTACAAGGCGTCTGTGCTGCTGAACAATAATGTTACACAGCAGGTCGATGTTCATCCGCCAATAAATACAACTATTCAAAAGGTTTCTGTCCCACCAACGGTAATGCAATCCGACAGAAAGGAAACCCACAAAGTTTTCCTTCCAAGGACGAGCCACCGTCTTGCATGCATTCCTTAACTTCCGCTTCAAAGCGGTGTCCTTGCTCTGATGACTTTCATCATCGTTCTGGCTTTGAAACCCAAACACACACACGCACACACCCACGCCCCCACACGCATACACACTTACAGACTCCTATATTGCAGACACTCAATCTATCTCACACATCCCTCTCAAAGGCCTCGTTGCTAGGAGATCATGCTCTATTTGTGGAGAGAGAGCTAGAGAGAGACATAGAATTAGTTGTGTGTGTTTGGGGGAGGTGGTGGGGCGCATGCATGGTTAAGCATTGTGTGTGTGTGTGTGTATCAGAATGAAAGAGTGCAGGAAAAGTGCAGGAATGAGAAATCGAGAAGAGTCAAGTTCCTTAAAAGCAGACTGACTCTCATGATGTAAAGTACCTTCAAACTCCTGGACACACACACGCACCCACACACACGTATATATAATCAGTCAGCATATAAGACAGGTAGCCTGTTTCTCCGGCCTTGACCAGAAACACAAAGCTGTTCACCACAATGTGCGTGTTCCCCTGTGCATGCATGGCTGCTCATGTGAACATGTACATATATCCATGTGTGTGTGTAGCGGTGCTGGGATCCAGCAGGTCATATAATGGTTGACTAGTCACATTGTCTGCCTCAGTGGTCAGTTTTTCACACACACACTGTCCCTTTAATCTGCAAATACATCTATAATAATCTGATAAAGCCTCAGGATGGAAGAAAAAAAAAGAATAATCTGAAACGCTAGGATACAAACACACACACCCCCACACACACACCCCACAAAAACCTTTATCTCTCCGTGAATACACACGGAACTGAAAAACATTCATCCAAAATGTAATTTTGCTCTTTCAGCATGCAATAGCTAAACTGTCAAGACAAGTGTTTAAAAAAGAATTTACTAAATGGAAATTGAATAAAAATGACAATATGTTAACCAATATAGCATTTTGAGAAAACTGTGTTTGGACTATAACAATTTAGTCTGAGAAAGCACTATAAAAAAGCATTTGGAAAAAGAAAGTCGGAGTAATTAACAATGAGGTTTCATTTATTTCAATTAGAAAGGACAAGATTATAACAGGACTGCATTTTATTGAGCTGCTGCATTCGAGTAAATAGAATTATTTAGGCTGACAGATTTAAAAATAAGTAAAACTCTGCTGCATTGAATTAAATTCATTTAGGAGGAATTCCACATTTAATTTTTTACATTTAATCAATTTAATACTTTTCGATAAAGTGACATTAGAAAGACTTTAAATGCAACTTGTGTGATGAATAAAACTGGACTTGAAGTAAACAGATCAGTCTTTTATGTACAACACCTAATATTACTTCTAATCTGAAGAGGGAATAAAATGGTGTAATAAAAAAACTGTAAAACAACACTGAAATGTTCAAATGTAAAAATAAATAAAAAAATATATTCTACAAAAACATGGAAATATTAGCTTCTCATCTTCATATCAAAGCTGTTGCCTTGGAAATCAATCATTCAGCCTGAGAGTTGTAGGTTGAAATAGTCAGGTTTGCAAAAACGTAAAAAATGAAAGTAAACACACTGAACTGTGCCTGCTGCACATAATATTTTCCAGCATTTTTTACAGCAAACTTCAGAATAAAGTACCTAAAAACTATTTTAACTGTTTCTAAGATTTCCCACAATTAAATAAAATATAGTTATGGTTGTATTTCTTTGTTAAAGCAATTTTATGCCACACAGATATTTAACTCCCGTAATAACTACATATTATAACATTTTTAGATTTCTGGGTAAATGTATGTAGATAACAATTATGAGCTAACTTGTGGACTGTTGTTTAGTATAAACAAACTGATTGTTGCATCAAACCCCCTGGAAAAAAGAAGCTCCAACATAACCCAGGTAGTAGTGTGCTGCTGAACATTAAAGTGTCCTTTTTCTCATTAGTTTTACCACTAGTGGAATGTAGCAGCTGTCTGTGCTGCCTGACTGACTGCATTGTGCTGCACAGGGGTTGGTCTGAAACTCACACAACTCCTAATCCACTAAAACATTCCAGAAAAACTAAAAAAATAAAATGAAAAAAAAAAACCCTTCAAAATGTTCTCAAAGAATTCAATTTGAAACACAGAAAAAACAAAACGGTTGTAATATTTTGTGATAATACAACTGAATAGAAAAAAACCCAAACATTTTACTTGGATTATTTTTTGCTATTGTGAGCCAAGAATGTGCAGTAATAACACAGTAACAAGGCGATAAATTTTAGCCATAATGAATTGTCAGTAGAAAGCGGTTATAACTGTGTGCAGTAATATTCAGATGTTTTAGTGAGCAGTGCCTCACAAAGCCTCAAAGTCATAAAAGCTGGAGATGTAAAATTACTGCAAAACAGAAAATACATTGACACAGAACATATTTAAAGGAACAGAAAGCAAATACTTTACTTGAACTATTATACATATTTTTATATACATATATACTTTTTTATGTAAAGTATATAAAATTTTACTGCTCCCTTTCGTCTTATCATCCCTAAAAACCCTGCAGGAATCTTAATCAGTCGCACATGTTCCTGCCTCCACCACTGTCTGTGCCCTCCGTTCTTTACGGTCTGTCCGTCCACAGTTTTTCAGCGTGTTTCCTCTCACAGTGACAGTTTAATTCCTTTAATCCATCACCCACTTCCTTCTTTGCTGTGTAACACACACACCGAACACACTCACACCCTCGTGTCTCAATGAAGCTTATAATTTTTTAATTTGTTGCACAAAACGTAATGTGTGTGTTATATATGGGAAGAAGAAGGAGAAAAGAAAGAAAGTGATGTCCTCAACACACACACACACGCCGCCACGCACACACACACACTTCCACCAAACTAGAGAGAGTGGCGGTGGAATGCAAATCTCTGTCTGGAAGTGATTAGGCAAAAAGCAAAAGCCCATCTTCTCTTTCTGTGTGTGAGCAGCAGCACAGAGTCCCGCCAACCTAAGCGTCACCTCACCCCTCCTAAACACACACACACACACACACACACACCATCATCATCAAGCCTTTCAGAAAACACAAGGACTAAAAGCCGAAGCGTTAAATTGTTCCGATGGCAAATCAGGTCGGCTTAATGCACCTTTTACTATGACTCTGGCACACACTGGGTGACAGATCAAAACTTTTCACTCTTCTCAATTCATTTCTGACATACAGAAGCCAGAAATACTTCCATAAATTACATAACAGAAACACAATTTAACTTTAATCTTAATGTCATCTATGAGATTTAGGTATGCCTTCCTTGTTCATTTTTAATCCAGATAATATTCACAGAAACCCAAAGATTAAAGAAATTAGAACTTCTGAAGAAACTTCTGTTTTTTTATGGCAAGTTGCTCATTATAAGACTTTTCAGCTAAAATAGTTTTTCTCTGCACTTATGTTTTCTGGATCATACAGTTTTAACTTTATACTTTAGACTACTGCAGTTATTTGACGAGTAACGCCTGTGGCCAGCATGTTGGGATGCCTTCTGTCGGAGATGAAACAAAAAGCATTGATTTACTAACATTATGGAAACTCCAACCGGCTTTCCTGCCTTCTACTCTAATGCCCACGCAAAGGCTGAGGTGTGTGTGGCAGAAAAGCAATGCTGAGGATTGCAACCTCAAAAAAGTAGGTTTCCATTTCAGGAGGATGAAAAAAAAGAAGTCATTTTTGGGAGAAATGTCTTCTCGGCAAAAAAAAAAGAAAGAAAAAAGTGGAAACAGTGATGTGGAGAATTCAAAGTCAAAGCGAAGGCGACATGAAATGAGACCAAGTGTTCTTTTGAAGGTATAATTGAATTAAAAGTGTCTGCTTCTCGTTCAGTGTTATCATCTAGAGGCAACCCTGTCCTCAGGACAGATCTGACCTTTAAAGGCTGACGTGAAAGTCTCTGTTGGTGTGAATTCAGTGCAGCTGCCTATCTTCAGCGAAGAGCGTCACACTGGTGTAATTCTTCAGGCCTGCTGCAATCCACAACGGCCAGTTATTTTACCAGGACAATCCCCCCTCAGCCCTGATCTGGAGCTGCTCGAAGGAAACCTGGAAACTATGCTGTCAACAACATGTTGAAACCTGGATTGAAAAACGGGCCGTTATGGAGGATTAACTTTCAGTTTGGATTGGCAGGAAAATACAACGAGGGAAAAATAACCAGCACTGAAAAACATCCCAGCATCTTACAGTCTTTCTTTAAGACAGTAGAGGAAAACCTGGTAAAAACAGAAATCAGAGAAAGAATTAAGAAAGAAAAAAAACACAGAGATTCTGAAAAAAAGCTTTTCTCCTTTTCATTGCTTCTGTTTTCCTACTTTCTTTCTGCCATTATTTCAACACACACGCACACACACACACACACTCGCAGTGTTGTTTCGTCAATGAGTTTACATTCAGTCAGTGAATTCACACAATGACAGTCAATTGACTAGAGACCAAGCAATTTCCCAAGGCATGCAGGCACACATTCGCAGCACACACACACACCCACACACACCGCCACCGTGCAGCTGGAAGAAAAGAGAAGGAAGAAAATTGAATTGGGCTGTGTGTACCTTGTCTGTGTAAGTACTCCAGTTTAAAGGGTTAAAGCTTCCAGAAACATAGGATCCTTTCAGGCTCGCGGGGGCACACGCAGGACCCGAGTGGCTGAAGAAAAAGCAGGAAAACACCTCCGTCTGTCTTCTCTGGATGGCTTTTCTTCCCTCCCTTCTTTTTGGAAGAGACAAAAACGCACAAGCCTTGTGCTTTTCTTTTCTTTCTTCCTTTCCCTTTTCTTTAAATTTTCTTTACGATCGCTCTCACTTCTGATGTTGACTCTCCTCCGTCTCTTCTCTCACTTCTTTCTCATTCTCTCCGATCCATGTAAGGGATGAAAAAGGAAAACCGGTGCAGGGGAAAACTACACCACGCTGCTGCTTTCTCCTCCTTAAACACCACGCTATTTTTTTTTTTCTTTTTCTTCTTCTTCTATGTCAGCTGAAGAAAACGGTTCCCCGCTCCTCACGCGCACGCGCCTGAGCGTTTGTGAGTGCTGCGTCCTCGCGTGCTTTTTGGCACCTCTGCCGCGTGTGCGTGCACCTTGTCTGCCTGATCCCTCGCGCCCTCTCTCTTTACCTCTCCGGTTCCAAAGCTTTCTGCTGGTAGAGCGAGGGAGAGGGCGGGGCCACGGGAGAAGCAGGAGGATATGATTGGCTAGTTGAAAGGAGTGAGGGCGGGGATTTCTGCGCTGTGCATTCAGAGACTGAAGGTGAAGCTGCGAGGTGGAGGAGGGCACTCCCTCGCGATGCATTCCTCGGCTCTGATCTCCCCCCCCAGTTTCATGACCGCGTCTCTAAAAAGCAGAGCAGCTACACCTCCCAACCGCCTTCGCCCTGCACACGATCCCTCTCCTTCCTCCCGGAGCCAGAAAATGTGCGCACAGCTCCCCGTATTCTCGTGTGTGGTTGCGTGCCTGAAAGCGTGCGTGCACTTGCGGTTTGAGGCAGCTGTATAAACTCAACGTACTCAGGATCGAAACAGTGGCTGGAGTGAACGAAAAAGGGAAAAGATTCTAAAACATGGAAACACTTATGTAAAGAGGAAATACTTTCTATTTGTGATCTTGAAGTTCCATTTTTACTCAAAACTATCAGGCTATATATAGGAATATAACCACACGAGATATCCTGTGTGGTTGTGTCAGCTTTTAAAATATAGAGCTAAGCCAGACTAAATGTAATCTCTGAGTATTTTTATTATGAAAACATACATCTCATATTCGTGTGTTTCATACAATTAGATTTAAGTGGAGTCAGATTTCCGTTTCTTACATAAAATTCAGCAAACTTTTTAATCTAATTAAATCAAATCATTATATTGATAGTTTAACTGAATTATGTTTTCATTCAGACTACTGCAATCCAAGAGGACTCCCACTCCAAAGTATGAGCATGAATCATACAACAAAAATGTTTTGCTCTATATACCAAGCAGACTGCGGCAGATGTTTAATTTGATTTATTCTACCTGATGGTATTACATTTGCCAAGGAATTCTTCCTTT
The DNA here is from genome assembly GCF_001444195.1 of Xiphophorus couchianus. Lineage (NCBI taxonomy): Eukaryota > Metazoa > Chordata > Actinopteri > Cyprinodontiformes > Poeciliidae > Xiphophorus > Xiphophorus couchianus. The sequence continues at coordinate 6,772,727 of NC_040232.1, read as the reverse complement.
TCATTTACTGTAAATGATCGTTATGACTGTGAAAAATCAATTTGTACACCCCCAAGATATTTTTACGCCCCTAAAAGATATTTTAGGGGCGTAAAGATATTTCAACATTAAATATATTGTAAAGATATTTCAACATTATTTATGTTTTCTGTTTTTTTATTCACATATGGTTTATTCCATTTCTTTCTTTCTTTTTTTTTACCTTATTTGTAAAGAAAGTGGATTTTTTTTCATTTGATTTTTTTTTTTAGTTTCTAATATTTGTATCTAAATTGAGCAGGGTCTGTTTATCAGACACACATTACGGGTTGTCTCAATTAAAATCTTGTAGTATAAAACCAAAATTAAATTTGTTGGTCTTTTTTCTTTACATTTAGAAAGACACTTTAAAGCAGTTTAAAGCCACATCATACACTGTGTTAAAAAATCTTGTGTTTAGTTTGTCTTTTACAAATGCACTTTAAAAATACTTTAACTTATGAACCTTTTACTTTCATATTTCACAGAGGGACACACACACACACAGAGCTTCTATGCAAGCGCTTCTAACTGAACAGTTTTTGGACTTTGGGACCTTTTACAAAAATTTATTTCTGCGGCATAAATGAAGCACTGATATACATAAAGATGGATTATACTGACAGTACATGCTGGCAACAAGGTGTCCCTATGCCAAGGAATAGGGATCTCCATCCATCAATCCACTCATTGTCTTCTTTTTATCCAGCTGGGTCAAAAGGGTAACATGACCTGGAGGGAAACTGAGGCATTCTTATCTCAAGCAAAAATTTCCAAGTTCCTGGTGGAAACCTCAAGGGTTGGGCGTCCAAGGTTGAGTCCAGTAGGGTGGGAGCTCTCTCCAGCTGCTTATATCTAGACTTTTGTCATGATTCGTATCTCATGACCACAAGTGAGGGTTGGAATGTAGACAAAAAATTGAGAGCTCTGCTTTTTTTCTCATGACTAACCAACATAAAACGTGGATCACTAAAGATAAACATCCAGGCTGTCTATCCATCTCCCACTCCAACCTACTACCAGATGTGAGAAAGATACTGAAATATTTGTATTCTTCCACTGCTTTTAAACTAAGAGGAAGCAATCTTTTTCACTTCTTGGCCACTTCCCACTTGCTGCTATCAGGCTCTGTGCATACTGAAGGTCATGACTTGAAGATGCCAACAACACATCATCATTTCCAAAAACCAAAGATCAGATCCTAATGGTCTCTCTGAAACTTTGATATTACATCATTGAACATTATGATGAAGATCAGGATTACTCGGCAGCCACAACACAATGCAGGACACACTCATAACCTTTCACCAGATATACAAAACACAACAGCATCCCCTTCTCTGCCGCAGCAGTTTTGAGAGAGTTAAGATCTGATCCACTGTTCAACAGCTAAGACCAATGCACACTGAGTTACAGGCTTTGACAATCAATCAGCTCCTCCTTTCTATCACCTTAAAGAAAGCGTTCCCAGGGAGACTGAGAAGTGAGCTTACATATTATCAGAACAGATCCATGACAGTCCAACCATGGCATTTTTATCCTCTCAAAGATGGCAGGGTACTAATACTACGTACTCACTCATAAAATTTATTAAATAAAAGAAAAATCTATAAAAATGTGTGAGTGTTTCAAAAAAAGAAACTGAAGCAGATAACGTTTGTATACAGCACAACTCACAAATAAATCACTTATTTAGCAACCATAACATCAATGAATGGGTGTTTTCTCAACACCTTTACTGATATACATCCATAAAATCACACCAGATCTGATTTATGACTGATTTCTGCCTCAACAGTGCAAGCATATTATTACCTTTAAGAATTAACTAAGAAATTCAATAACTCCCGATCCAAAAGACTGCCACCTTCAGGACAGACTTCAGCTTTGACAGCTAACAGACAGAGACAAATGCCTTTACCCCTTAATTGTTACCCCCAAAATGGTGACAATTAAGGGGTTAGTCACAATTAAGACAATGGTTCCATGAGGACATTGGCGTCCTCATGATAGTTAAGACTTTTCATAGTAAAGTCATGGGAATAAACCATTATTTTATTGTTTTACTCACCAAAGCTGTTCATTTGTTTATCTTGAGGATCCAGAAAGCAAAATTGAAAAGCTTGTTTTGTTTCTATTTTATATGATTTAACTATCCAATAATCTTGCTTATTAACCAAATAATGTTATTTTGGCACAAGGACAAGGCAATCCTAACCTACAATTAAGCTCACATCATTGATGTCAAGGGTGTGAGCTTAATTCACAACATGCATGTGCATCTGAAGGTTGACTTCTGTTTTAAGATTATTTCTTCTGTTCTGTTATTTTTGCATTTGCTTTGGTGTAAGATATTCTTTTCATGTGTCCTGTTATGTATGTCCCCGTGTATTATTTTCTAGGTTATGAGTCATATTTTGTCAGCTTCTCAGTTAGATCTGCGCCCAGCTGCAGATCTACAATAACAGAATGCAGTGCATTATTGCACTTAAGAAACATTCTTAAGTGCATTTGTTCATTATCTTATCAGTCCTTATCAGTTTTTATTAATTCTGCTTTGTTCATTAATCGTCAGATCCTTCCTTTGCAGACAACACAGGTTTTCTTGTCCTTACGTTATTACCCTTGTTCTTCTGTTGTGTATGTCATGCACTAAACATAACGTACTGATACTTAAGGGGAAAACACATCTGAACATCAAGAAATATATTTTTCATATAGCATCAAACCTAGGAGATGCCTCACCTATATAGGAAGTTTGTGTACTCGTAACTCGACTGAGGTGTGAACATCTCCAAGGAGAGAACTGCAGACTTTCACAAAGCAAAAGTTTACAAAAGTCTTATGAAATCATAACTTAGTCTCTGAAGAGATAATTACACATTTTAAATTCCTATTTACCATTACTTTTTCATTAAAGCTTCAGTGGGCCACTTTTACAAAAATATATTTTCTACATTTTTGTTAAAACTGTAACTATGTCATAACAGTAAAACACGAGACAAAATCTGTGGAGAAAATCGACCAACTCTTCCTCCTCTCTGTGGTCCTACAGCCATCTGCAGACATACACTGCACCATTGTGGAAAAGAAAAACAAAATCCAGGTTATTGTTTATTGCATCGCCAAGAAATTATTTCACTTCACTTGACTTTTTCAAAACCTTACATATTCTGTACAGTGCTGCATGCAACATTATACATCAAATCATGGCGGTTTCAGTGTGTTCAGGTAATTCTCTGAAACTAAACTTAGTGTTGGAACATGCTGCTGTGTTGCTACAGTTTTGTATGCTCATGTACTGCATTATCACTACTGTTGAAGAAGACTTTGACTACCTGCAGGCAATGGAGGCAATGCTGTCCCCGCAAATTAGTCCAGTGTATTCCACTTATTAAAGACAATTACCTGATTCTAAATGACTTGCTGTCAATAACGTTTTAGAAGGAAGGAAGGCAGGTAAGTAGATTGCCCTATGTCAGATAATACTGCTTTTGGTTATTCTATCCCCATAATAAGTCATCACGATAATAAGTCTGTGACGTACTGTCTGTGCAGTTTTGAAAGTTCAAATATGAACGCATTCCAGATCACTCATGCATCAAGCTACAGCAGAGGACTCCAGAGTGACATCCAATATTGTAAAACACACAGACACAGGCCTTCTTAAGGTTTGCAGCCCTGCTGGAATATTACCTCAGGATCATGTCAATGATGTCTTTGTCTTTTGCTAATATTGATCACTGACCTCATCCCCCTCACATTCCTCCATGCTCACCATTTCTACCTCATCCAAGTCTTCCTTGCCGATATTCTGGAACATTGCTTAAACTTGATCTACTTTTGTCCTCCTGCTCATGCTTCCACCTTAAGACTGATTCAATTGGTGACTCTATACAAACATTCACTAATCATTTATCTAACTAGCATTGGCAGCTTGATTTGAGTGATACTGTATATCAATTAGCTATGTAGATGAATGTGTTGTATATGACTATACAAACTTATTCTGGTCTCAATAAGCCTTTTGGAAGATATTTTCAAGATGGGATCTTCACACTACAGTGTGTGCTATGTAAGGAATAATATAAAATATGGAAGCTGAAGTTGTCCTATCACTATTTCAAGGTTACATAGGACTTTGCTGCTTCTACAGGTTTTATTGTACTGTACAATACAGAATTAAGCAACTAGCAAGCTTCTGCTCTCAAAAAGTAGCATGATCAAAGCACACTTGAGAAACTTTTTTTTTTGAGTGCTGTTAGCACAACTACAACAATGATACATTTTAGCTCAAACTAGATTGGAACATGTGCACACAAAATTTAGTTTGACCTTCAAAACTAACATTCTGACAAATTATCATGTTTTTGGGTCTGTGGAGGGGACATGTTCATAACATCTTCCCAGGAAAGTTTCTAAAAAGGAAATTTTCCTGAACCACAAATTCTCTAGACTGTCTCCTTTTGATATTAGGATCAAGTCTGCTTTCATGATAAATCGTCAAACTTCTCGCCTTATCCATAATGGACAGTTACTGCTCTTGGGAAGGTCATTTAAGGAACTTCGACTCATGACTTAAATTTTTCATTCCTGACCCATTTCTCATAATAATATGAGGACTGGGACAAAAACTTTCCAGTAAGTCAACACTAATTTTGGTCTGGTCTTTTTTTCACCACAATAAACGTGTGCCACATTGGAACCAATGCAGATTTATAATTTCTCATGCTCCTGTACTCTTCTTCCTACAAGCATAAAAAACACTAAGATATTTAAACTACTTTTCTAAGGGTACCTCATTAAGGTTTATATTATTTAACTATTTGACAATAGAGGCCAATAGAAGATGCAGACAGAGACTGGTAGTTCATGCATACTTAAGTAGCTATTATTTTTTATTGTTATCATGGTATTTCAAAACTTTTAAAAATTAAATAACCCTTAAACCAAGTTTAAAAAAACATTCCAACAATAATTCCAGGTGAGCTTTTCACTATGCAGAAATCAGACAGAAGCAGAAAGCTGTAAAACTCCAATTGAATTTTTGCTAAGCCTCAGTGCAAAGCCAACTCTAAAAGGTGTTTGCATTTTCTGGAAATACTATGCTACTGTTTTTCAAAGGGTCTTTGTCTGTCCACAAAAAATGTATAAAGTAAGTTGATGAAAAAAGAAGATGTATGAATCTAATATCTGGTCCTATAGGACTGCTTAGCACATCAGCTGTGATGTTGTTTTTGAAGTAGTCTTTAGTGTGTTCAGATTCTTACTTTACTGTCAAATTTCTTAGATTGCAGCCATGAGTGATGTGTGCAACTGTAGATGAAAAGCCTGTCAACATATTAAGCTTATGCTTTATCTGGTTTGACATGGGGTCTTTATTTTACTGGAAACTTCAATGACAGGAACTTAATTCGTACCTTTTGGAATAAAAGCAGTAAACATGAATAGTAAATTTAAACACTTATCAAGGTTGATGGTCTACAATTTAGCTTACAGTATTATTTCACCAGTAAAAACAGAATGGTGTTAATGCTGGGAGATTGCCTATTTATGCTGCTGCCCCTACTTACCACCATTATGTAATGATTGGCAGATATCAGTTACTAACTTACACAATCAACATCACCACTTTATTCAATTGCTTATTAAGAAATGGCACAATCAGCCAGTCATGTGGCAGTGAAGTTACTTACTGACTTCTACACCGAACATCAGATTGGGTAAGAAAGGACTTTAAGGGGATTTGAATGCGGCATTGTTGGTGGTCTGGTGGTGCCAGATGGGCTCAACTGAGTATTTCAGAACCCACCGATCTACTGGGGTTTTCACAAACAACAATTTTTCAGGTTTATAGAGAATGGTCTGAAAAAAAGAGAAAATATCAAGAGAGGAAGAAAAGCCCTGTTAATGTCAGGGGTTAGACCATAATGGGCAGACTGATTCAAGATAATAGGAAGGTTCAAGAAGCTCAAATAACCAGTTATTATAATTTAGGTATGTGGAATAGCATAACATGCTGAACCCGAAGCAGGTGGGCTACAGCAGCAAAAGACCAAACTGCATACTAATCCTGTCAGTTATGAATAGGAAACTGAGAATAATTCACAAAAGCTAGTCAAACTGTGCAACAACAGATTGGAAAAATATTTAGGAGCTAGTGAGGTGAAAGCTAAGGGTCAAAAGAACGTGTGCGTTTGACAACACACCGAAATCACAGCGCAATCTAGTGGCTTGGCATGGCAACTACAGCTTATTCAAGGTGTCTTGGAACTCAGCATCCAAAAATATTAGCTGTTTACAGACAGTTGTCTCAATTAAATGCAATTTTAGAGCAACAATTCCGCCTTAATACTGACATATATTACAGGGATGTGAAGGTAGTTTTTTACACTATATAAAACCACATTCTGAGCACAAAAGAAATTAATGGGAGTGGAAAAAGACAATATGGATACTGGACAGCGCAGCGTTCAACAAAGTGTAACACCTGAACCAGTTTTTTGTTTGATATTTTCTGTGCCTGTTTGTAACTAAAGAGTTGTGAGAAGGAATGACAACATTAAAACAACAAGTGTTAGCATTAAATTTTTTTCTATTGGGATTGTGTTGTTTTCTTCAGCATTTAAACTTTGTTTGGGATCAACTTGACAGTTTGCAGTTTCTTTATTTGCATCTCTATCCTTGCAGAAGGAGGCTTTTTCAACACCAGTGTAGCTGGTGCCCCCCACTGTGACACACAATAGGCTCTATAGGTCTTTAGTGTGCATGTGTTCGTGTGAGTGAAAGAGATCGATACAGAGAGTCGGAGGTGTGTGTGTGTGTTTTAGTGAAAGATTAAATGTTCGTGCCATTTAAATACACAATGTGTGTATTTGTGCATTAGCAAGTGTGCTATGGGCTCCTGAGCTCTTTCATTTCATTGTATTGGAACCCTACTGGGCAAGTTCACCACCTTAGTGAGACATGGAAAAGAAAGAGAAGTAAAGACAAAAACAGAGGAATGCAGAGAGAGAAACACAGAAAAAGAAAGACTGACTAAAACAAGCCAACTGAGAATGTGGTGAGAAATCTAACCCAGCAACAGTGGAAAAACAAAAGAAAAAGAAAGTAGAACTTTCTTAGCCCAACTTTTTTTCATCATGGAGAATGTGGGAATTTGAACTAATGATGAAATATCTTGGCGTGACTCTATTTAATAGAGCTCTGCATGTGGCTGTTTGAGTGTGAGCCTAGGGCAGCAATTCTCAAACTCTGAACTCCGATCTGGATCTGGACTGAATGGCAAGTCATTCTGGGCCGAGGTCACACCTTACTTTTTTCAGATGAGGAACAAATGACAGCCGTGGGAAGAGTGTTGCAGACTCTCAACACCACCCCAAGATCCAACACCACCCTACAGCCCCTGCTGGTTGATTCACTTGGTACATGGGTAAAGGAAAACCTGTTTCAGTTGTCTTCTGATTCAAGACTAAGCAAAGGATAATATATAATATTTCACTTAAGAATTTACAGAGAGTAAAGTAATATCTGGAGCCAGATTCATATTTTAAGAGACTTGAACACAGTGCAGCAGGAACATGAAACACATTCATTAAAAACAATATTCAAAGCAAGGTGCACAGTTTATGAAGAACAACACCATTTCACAAAGCAGTGGAAGCAGAATCAGAGTATTGGTGCAAGCAGACATTGTCATCCTCCAGTGTCCATCTAATCTGAGATATACATTCTTCACCAGATCAACTCATAATGCTTGAATAATGGGGGATCATAGTTTAGTGATTATTTTGGAAATATGATCTGAAAGAGGGTATTGATTAGTTTTCACTCATCCAGACACTGATTTACTGATGAATTCATTTTTGATGCTTTCCCTTTTTAATTATTTAAAACCACTGATATCAACATTACAGTTGGTAATCCTGTTTTCTCACATCTTTAGGTCCAAATGAACATAAAATGAACTCAGAGGTGTTGCACTGAAGGACATCTGAAAATATATTAGTGGAATGTTCATAGAAATCAAAGGAGATAATTTTTGTGCACTTACTATCCTGCTGGTTTCAAGTGAATATAGACCCACTGCCAGAAATTTCATGAAGACATGAGTTGAAATAGCTTTTTGGTTTGACAGTCAGTGGGAATGCTCTAATTTGTTTGCAGCTCAGGATCAATACAATCTTGTTATGGCTGTCATTGCAGGTTTTTGTAACTCTCTCAACCAATCTGTTTGGCAATCTTAAATACAAAATGCTTTCTAATGCCAGTGGGCTTTTATGGTGGGAAAAATAATTAAAAGAGGAAATTAAAGTATCTGCAAGAGAAACTCTGTTGGAAAAGAATATTTTGCAAATAATAGTGTTCAACTGAATTGTTGACAGAGATAAGTGATTTCTTACATTGTGCTGTTATATTTTGGGTGCTGAAAAGTTTATATTTTGAAAAGGAGAGAGAGAGGAAAGTTGAGTTCAGAAAACGAAAGGTTGAAGTACAAAGGGCCAATGAGTTGTTTCCAAGCCACTGTGGTGCTATTCAAAGCAGAGGTGCTATGTTCAACGTGTTACCCAGCAAGAAACCACAACTGTTTCTGCCAGAGTTTTATTTGGAAACTACAGCCACCTTTACTGCCAGAACACATACTCATACATCCCAAAATGATCTTTTGGACTGGCAGCAAAAAAGAAGGAAGCAAAACCAATACCCTGGGTGAGAACAACTACCAAAGGGAAATATATGTTTACTTTACTGTTACATTAGATAGTGGATTTTCAGTGGCTGGACTAATGGCACATTGACTCTGTTCCGAGCAATACTTCATCTTGATCACAAGTACATGGTGATTTTTCCTAGAGAATATGAAAAAGGCAATCACCCTAATGCATAGAGGGGCTGCTAATGGTAACTCAGGGTAGAGAAATCATCCAAATTATCTTTGCTAATATATATTTGGAATTTCTTTTCACAGTGGCCACTATTATTCATTTTGGGGTCATTTGAGGGTTCAAATATTTAAATAACAATTAAGCAAACAAAGAAAAAAAAAATAGTTTTGCTCCTCTGATTTCTTAGTCTACAGAAACCAGTTAGGGTCATTACTCATCTGCTTTTGAACAAGCATGTACAGTAATTAGGAAAGGCAAATGGCTAAGCATGTCAAGCAAAATTTATTTATATACCAAATCTCAGCAACAAGGCAATTAAAAGTGCTTTACATTATAAAAACAGAAAACATGGCATTACAACTACAAAAAAAGAGGGTTTGCAGAACCTCCAGTTTTGAGAAAGAGGGTTGGTCACAATGATATCAAACAAGGTAAAACATTAGTTCTTTGTAGCTCCCATTAGGAATTTTCCAAATGTTCCAAAGAAGATGTATGATCCAATTGACTTTGACACAGGTTTTTTTTCTGGGTTTGAAATGTTTGTTCCAGTTGGCTTTGTAGGACTGTTATGTAGTGATGTCAAAGTTCCTCTCAAATCTTTAAGAGCCACAGATGTAATGGATTTATTGAGCGGAACTTCAGCGTTCCTTTTTCCTCACAGAAACGACAATTGTGATTACATGACGGATGTCATAGACTCAGCTTAGCTCACTATAGTCGCTGCACCATTTTTACTTGTAAAAAGTACTGACATCTTGTGACTCATTTTCACATTTTTTTTTTTTTTTTTGCTAAATAACTACTAAAATCAAGAAGCATTATGTGTGGCCCTCCTCTTTTGAGCCGGGCTATGACAGTGTATCATTGTGAATGAGATTACAGCCTCTTTGTCAGACCTGGAAATAACTATAATAATCTTGACCAATGTGCCCCTGTAGTTTGGCATGTGAGCAAGACAGAGTAATTTGTGTGTGTGTGTGTGTGTGTGTGTGTGTGTGTCTCGACCAAACTGGTTTTAAATAATAGTGATCACTTGGATCATGTGGGTTGGACTAAACCATTTAAGATGAATGACAGACGTGCTGTTTTACCCACCTGTTGCTTGATTACCATAAAAAAACCAAAACAACACACATACACACACACTCACACACACGCCCACCCGCACCCATACACACATAAAAAGAGAGAGAAAAATTCAATAACGATTATATCAGCATGCCCAAATCCATGTAGAATATTACCTTTTCTTATTTACACAAAGGTGTGTTGATTTGGCACGCGCAATGAAGCTTTTCAAATGCCATTCTATTTCAATAGTTTGTGCACATTCTTCTAAAGAGCTGGTAAAGTGTGACCACTTTATTACAAGTGGCAAATAGAAAATATTTCAAATCAGCTGTAGTGTTACATGTGTGCTGAGGATAATTTCATCAGAGTTTTCAAAGTGTGAGCAAATGAAAGGTAAAAAAAAACACTCCCATTAAATGAGTCAGTTTATTTGTAACTACAATGACAATAGGTAATAGTAATTTTTTTAAATTGAATTTAATCTTTGACTGATTGACAGCTGTGATTAAGGTGCTATAATCACAGTCAGGTGTAAAGATGGAAAGCAGTAGATGATCTGTGAACTTTGATTGTTTTCATACTGAATAGTTTTAAAACCTCATTTCTCTCTGTTAGTTTGTGCGTTTACTTTTTGCAGCCTTTGCCGTTTAATCTGCAGCATGTCTGAAATACGAGTAACACAGACATCTGGAACCTCTAAAGGTGTTCGCTAACACTGGCTCTCATATGTTGCTCGAGGGGAATACATGAAGAAATGTAAGAGTGCCCACAAAAATGCTTTTAGAAAACAATCTTAACTCTGGCTTTCAGTCATTATTGGAAAACAGGCAACTGAACTGAAATGCAGCCACATGAGAAGAACAAACTGAAATGATTCTAGGTAATTCAAAACAACCACAGTAAATGCATGACAAACAGGTTTTCTTCTTTTTTCCCCCTTTATTCTCTTGGTCTTTTTTTATACAAACAGCATATAAAGCCATTATGAGAAACTGCAGGCAGAGTGTTTGGTGCGTTGGACAAACAGCATCATCTTGTTTTTGTTCCATCAAAAGGGCCTCACCTTACTATTCTGGAAGTGGTATCAGTGATCAGCTGCCCCATTCTAAAGAGAATTAGGTTTAGACCTGAGGCTTGAATTCAGGTTAAATTTAAGCTAGGGTTGGCACCGCCTGGTACTAACTAAGATCGTTGGCTGAGGCGATTATATAAAAATGAGTCAAGGTCAATGATGTTTTAGATAGAATTACTATGTCAGCTTTAATGTGTGCATTTGTGTGTGAGAGAGGAAAAAAAATAGAGAGATAGTAATGTATATGACAACAGCTACAGGAGAGAGGAGTGACTGCATCCAGCTGGTAATGATATTTGCAGATTTGTTTTTTCTACACAGGGGTTGCTCCCTGAAAAATCCTCACAAAGAACAAAAATAGGCACATAAAAACAGGGTTTGACTATCCACCAATGGCACGATTAGGTTTGCTTTATAAAGCACAACACAAAGAGGGCGCTAATCATCCAATTACAGTCATAGTGCAGGGCTGCCAGCTGAGTGAAAATAAAAATAAATGTAGTTTTAAAAGGCACTGGAGTAAAGCTACATAGGATGATTATAAATGAAAAGTTGTATGTTTGTTAATTACATAAATAAGCATTGTACATTAAACATACATAGGCTTAGCTCTTTCAGTCACTTAAATTAAATCATCTATTCATCCTGTGCATTTTTAAAATTCAGATTCAGGAGCAAATTCCAGACACTTCCTCCCATAAAACTCCTTAGCTCCTCTTAAAGAAACTCAAAGCGTCCCAGACTAGAAGGGATATATATAGTCTTCATCTCCCATGGGATAGGTGGGGTTTTTCCATAAGACCTGAGAAGGGAGCAGTCCAGAAATTGTCCTTCTACCCGGTACCTGAACTACTTTAACCGCCATTTTCTATGCAACAGAGCAACTTTACTCAGAGATAGTTTAGCTACCTTTTAATGGAAGCTCATTTTAGCTACATGTGTCTGTTTCACAATCCAATTTGATGCTAATATATATCTTCTAACCATTTCTGAAGGTTGGAATATTAACTCACCTCTAAATTGAGTGCACCAACTTTTGGCTCAGCTCCTTCTATAACGACAAGCGAGAGCTACACCACAATTATCACAGACAAAGTCAATTATGTCTATCCATCCCCTGCTCCACAAGACACCGAATACATCCACACGTCTGCAACCAAAAGCCATTCAAAGACCTGTATGATCCTTTAATCAGTTGACAGCAGGTTAACAAAATCCCATTTGACTGACTTCTTTATGTGACAATTTTTTTTAGATTCAGTAAATACACTCTTGACATCCTACAAGCATCCTTGACATCCTTGATCCAACAGCACGTCTGATATTTAATAATATATGTTAGCATTACACAGATACCTTTCAAAACAGCGGAACTAACAGTTTTTCCAGCCCACGACATTTCTGTGCTTTTTTAGCTTGGACCACAGTCCACTGACTGGGTTATGATGAAGCCTTTGGCTTGTACTAAACAACAGGATTAGTCCCTTCAGCATGTCACTGTGAGTTTTAGTGTGACAAAACTGTTCCACTTTTTACCAGGGGGAATCACCATGGCAACTGTTGTTGGAAACTTAACTAGCTTCTGTGCAGGTCATGTTCGTGATAAGAGATCAGCATGTGCAGAAGCAGACCAATCAGATTTTTTTTTCTCTTTCTTTTCTTTTCCAGAAAATGGTAAGGCATCAGAGCATAAACAGTCAGAGGGTCTCCTCTTTCTTCCACAGAGTCAATGTCTGCTTTGTGCTTTCAGTCTGGGAGTAAGTACTGTAAAGTTGTTTTGTTGCTTTCACGATTAAGAAAATTATATTGAATGTGTTTCAACATCCAACAGAACATCATCCTTAATATATTTCTTTGTTTTATCAAATAGTATGAAACCAGCCTGCAGTACACTCACCAAATCACCTGGTGACAAAGCAAATTAAAATTGCAGTCACATTTTTCTAGGAAACATCTAATATTCAAATAGTCAAATAGCCAACTTATTACACCCCTACAACAATTTCCATTTCTGTTTTTAAATTAGAAATAAATGTAAAAGTTGACTTACTGATTTTAAATGTTATCATTTCTACTGCATGTCTAGATTTTTGTCATAAAACCGTCACCTTAGATTACTGTGGATACATAGAAACTGATGTGGCTAGAAGTTCTAGTCTTCTGCACTGATGAGCAAAAACATTACTGCTAGGTAAAATATGCAGATTCCCCATATTTATCAGTGCATACAGCAGGTAAGTACTGCTAATTACAGGACAAAATGAAGACAGTTACCAATCATCCCAAGATCTGACATCCCAGGCAGAGGTCCGCCCATGCAATTCTCAGAGAGCATATATATATACATATAAATACAAAATATCTACATGGGAAACCTTAAGGGCATCCACACCAGAGCTGTTTGGCGTGGTTTTTAATGGACATGAGTTTGCTTCCTGGAATAGTCCACTTTATTTGGATAGTTGTGAAAGCTCGTATAACCTCTGGTGCTGACCAAATAAGCAAACTGTGGTCAGACTGAAAATGCGGGTCTGGGTTCACTTGCAAGTGAACTCTTCTAGTGGAAAATGTGAACACACTATCCAGCAAACCAAAGAGAGTGGCAACATGCTGGTGAGTTCACAGGTTCTCTGGGAAAACAGTTAGGTTAGAACAACAAAGTAAAAACAAAAACCCTACGTATAAAAATCTGCTGCTGAAAGGGATGGATTTCTTCTTCTTCCTTTTTCATCCTGAGTCAGAGATCATTTCAGGCATTATTACCCCAAATAAACAGCTGTTGTTGTGCAACAATATTTTGGTTTGGCTATGACTAACTATTACTGAAAGCAATAAAAAAGAAAATTTGTAATTTAAATCAAAATCACCAAGTTGGGGTGATAATTAAGGCTATTATTTCCTTAATTATCAGGAAATAATAGAAAAATAGTCGTAGCAGTCTGATTGTACCCAAGCATGATGAAGGTTTAAAATCCTACAAAACACAATAAAATAGACAATGAAAACAATATTAATATTGCTTATTTCTAACCCATCTTATGATATTCCTAAGCTAACTTATCTTAGGACAAATTTACCTACAGTAAGCTAACCTAAACTATCTTATCTTAGGATAAGCAGGACAGTCCCACAGACTATTCTGTTGAGTCAAAAAAAGACTCAATTAGTGTTTTATATATTAGAGGTCATGACAAAATAGTTATAAAAAACTAAACAAGCAAGGTTTGTTTGGATTTGTTACCAGGAGACAGCCTCCCTAAAAACAATTTAGAAACATGAGACTTGCAAAGCAACAACTGAATTACAGTTTCTTGAACAAACTCGTTTGGACACAGCAGGTCAAAGTACAGATGTTTGGCCACAATAGAAACAGTAATGCTATTATCAGGAAACACTAAATGCAATGCATCCACGCACTGAGCTTAAGAGTGTTTTTCAGTCAAGGGACCAAAAAGTCATTGAGCTCATTAAGAATGTGTCTACATAACAAAATATTATTTGGTTAAAACATGAGGACCAATGTGCCCCGGACAGACTGGCGACCTGTCCAGGGTGACCCCGCCTCTCGCCCGGAATATTAGCTGGAGATAGGCACCAGCACCCCCCAACCCCACTAGGGACAAGGGTGTTAGAAAATGGATGGATGGATGGATGGATGGATGGATGAGGACCAATGTCCAATAACTAAGACTTGACTGAAATTTGGTCATCCAACACCACAATGAGCTTAAACACAGCACAGATTAACAATGAAATGGCTAAAGGTAAAAGGTAAAGGTAATTTTATTTATAAAGCACATTTTCAGCAACAAGGCAATATAAAGTGCTTTACAGGCTTTAAAAGGAAATATTAAGAACTAAGTATCAAAGTCCTGCAATGGCCCAGTCAAAGTCCAGACATTAACCTGATTGAAGTGTTGTTGTGGTACGTTAACAGATTTGTGGAGAGACAAATGCCTGGAAAACTCAATCAAGCATTTGATTCAGCGATTCAATCAAATGCAACATTTCTGTAAAGAACAGCAGACAAAACTGTCTTCATTACTGTAGAGCAAAGACGCAATGATCTGCTTCTGCATCCACCAATATTGATGTCAAACAAATGCACTAATTTGCAGACTTGCATACCTGCAACTGCTACCTCAAAGAATCTCCAGTGATATATTAGTGCTATAAACTATCTTGTTCATCAAGAGAAGTGGTGGACAAACACTTGAACACGAAGCAGACTGCAAAGAACTGGCTAAGGTAAGGTTAAAAAAGCTCTGTATAGGTGTAGGTCTTAGGTGAGAGGTTTAAGTGTGCAGGATTTTCTCAGGAGCCTTTCTTCATGTTCTCTTTTCTCTACCAGCTATGTTGTTTGACCTCGATTACTCACTATTGTATATCTTAACTTCCTATAATTACATTCTGCTCTTAACCTCCTACTCTCCCAAAGAAAGAAGAAGAATAGAGCATTTTGAACTTTTGGCCTTGGATTCTTCATCCGTTTGTGTTTGTTTGTGGAACAGAGAAGAAGAGATGCTCTTTGGTAGGTGGTAAATACAGTAACCTTGTATCCATTACACAGAGATAGACACAGCCCATAATAAGTTACAAAGTAGAACAAAGCTGAACAAGTATAAGCCGATTAGAAATACCTTGAGTATGCATTGTGGGGGAGATAAGGCTTAACAGAAAGGGGTGGTGTTAGTTTGGAGTGTGATAGAGGAGAAAAAAGCAAAAAGTAAAGCAGCTGAAAGTGCATAACTCAATCATAAGAACTGTTTCATCCTTCCTTTTTTACACAGACTATTGATCTCCTCACCTTTTTGATGTCCCTACCCTACTTCTTTTTGTTATCTCCTTTTAGATTTTGTGATTGGTTCAAAACTCCTGTCTGCTCATTACATGGATCAGGATAAAATTAAATTGACAGTGCATGTAACAGCGATACGTAGGCATGACTGTGTTTAGCTAAAAGGAAGAATGTTTAAACACATGTACATGCTGTTGCAAGAATAACAACAGCATGTACATGTGTTGTACATTTACAGCATGTAATCACAGTAAATTATGATTTCTTTATAAACGCATATGAAGAAGACGATACGCAACAGGTTCCAGGAACCAGGAAGTCCAGGGAGCATATCGTCCTGAGGCTTCGTGCACAATTGCCACCAGTGCAGATCTTGCACAAGGTGAGTGTGCATGAGGTGAGTGTAAATGCATCTTCAATGAAAGCGAGGTGAAAATCTTTGGAAAACTTCCTTGTAACAAGCATCACAGCATAAATCTTATTGTTATCCAAGAGAATTGTCAAAGACAGATTGAAATTCAGCACAAATTATATGGATATACGGGGTGGGAGACATGTGCATCTGATGAAAGAGAGTGGACTTACTACCAATTCTGACCCTATCTCAGCCATGAGTAAAAAATGCAATCAAAGGGACTTGCAATAACAATTTCTTTCAACATTTAAGGAACAATTCATTAACAATCTGTGTAATGCAGTTTGATTACACGTCAGAGGAAAGAAGGTTCAGCTAAGAAGCATCAAATTTTGGACTCAGATTCACAGAGAATCTTAGGTTTGTGCTAAAAAAGCAGGTAGAAAACAGAATCCAACAAACTCCACACACTAAAAGAAGGTTAGTCAGCATCAGTCAGGATTTGACCCAGAAGTTGATTTCGAGCATGTCAGGAGAACTGCATAAGTTGTTTAGAAGAGAGATCAATACTGTAAAGAAAAAGGTTATCGAAGCCTTTATAAGTTGGAAAATGTTTGATGCAACATGTTAGTTTTGCTATGGTCCAATCACTCAAGATGCCCCTTTCTAGCACGCTGTAAAATCTTAATAGAAACAGGTCAGCAGAGACTGGAATTACCTTTGAGCATGCAGAGTTGTGATTAAGATCTGCAGCTGGTAGCTCTATGCTGCATTTTGTTACTCTGAAGCCACAGAACCGAGTTAATTTTTGATTTAACATTGAGAACAATTTGGCATTTGTTCATCTTAAAATTGTTGCCATTTATAGATAAAAGTTCATTAAAAAATATGTAAAAACTTCAAAGTTGTTTTCTCTTTTTATTGTTCTTGCTTTTCTACTTGAAATTTAAATTAGCTTCTTTAATGAGAACCTAACACACTTGTTTAGTGAGTGGCATTGATTGCTTAGCAGCAATGCCCCATAAGTACCCTTTGCAAATGGAACAATAAAACTTTTTATTGTCCCCTAGGAACAATGAATGAGCATATGTGGGAATGGCAGGGTATGAGGATCAATATCTTTAATTTAGCACCACGTTTTGTGTTTAATTATGAGCTATGCAAAAATTCATTTTAATCAGAATAATCTTTGAGTCTTAATGAGATTGGGGAAAAAATTAAAAAGAAGTCTCCAAATGTTATTGGAGGTTCACACCAACAATATTGTTGTGTTTCTAAGTTTAGGACTAAATATCAGTGAGAAGAGAATTTACTGAATTTCAAGAGCTACCTTGTGATTAAAATAAGACATGAATTTATTCTCACATTGATAATGTTTTGCATGTCTATGGCAGATTAATATTGTCAGAGCAGTGAAGACCACAAAAAGAGTCACTACAAAAATGATCTGAAGTTTGTACTTTTTTGCATTATTTGGTTACAGACCCTGAAATAATGTGTGACAAACATTGTCTTGGGAAAACAATAACCTTACATCTATGTTTACATTAAAACTACTTTTCACTTTTTAAAGAAACAGCTATTTTTTATAAGGAAAAAGGTTGGTTACATTAATATTCTTTGTGAAGAAGAATATTTTGCAAAGCAATAGCTTAGGCCCCAAGAACTGTGTGCTTTTATGTATGTCAGAAAACTGGTTTTCTAAAGAATATCTGTGAATGTTTATGGGTTGCTATAGCCTGAAGAGATCTATAAATATGTTTAAATAGGATGTCAAAAACAAAAATAAGAATCTTTCACATCAGCTTTTTCAGGACAAGTTTCTTCAGCCAATGTCAAAAGTCATAAAAGTTCCAAAAACAACATCAGAAATGTTTTTTGAGTTTATGTGCTTATTTATTTATTTATTTTTACCCAAAAAATAGACACAGGGTGTTGCAATCTCCTTATGGCCAAAAGCTTCCATAAAAGGGAAGCTGGCAGGGTGGTGGCTAAGTGTCAACTTCCTGGGTGTGTGACCAGGTGTGTGTTGGGCCCACGTGCTCCATTGTTTGGTGACTGTGGTAAGTTTGGAGGAAAACTGTTTTAAATTGATCATTTTAATAATGTAGTATGCTGATGTGCTGATGTGGTGATTATACACAGGGCCACACTATTACTGACATTCCAGTAGTAGCATTGCCTGGGCATGTGACTATTCAACGCTGCAGGTAGGCTTTACACATTTGTGTTTTTCATCAGATTGTATAGTATGTTTTTGTTTTTATATTGTTGTTTTTGTTGGGTAGGGTTGCAGCAGATCTTTCGGTTTTGTCCTTGAGTGTTGATTTATGCAATGCAGGTATGCAGTGTTTTTAATTTGCTTTAGATTGATTTGATTAAAATGTTTTTTATAAGCGCTTAATTTCTGTATTTTGTTTTTACAGTTCTATCACTGCTTCCTGCTGTCCTTTAGAGTTTGATTTTATTTATTTTTTCGTTAGTCCGCCCAGCTTTAAGATCGTTTGTCTCCCCCTTATTATTTGTGAAGGCAGACTAAGAATTTTTCACTTATTTTGTGTTTGTATGTCCTGTATTTCGTCTTTGGGTCACTTCCCTGAATACACACATTCCATGTCGCTGTTAATCTTAAATATCTGAGAGCTTTCATTGTTGATATTGGGCCCCCCAATTACCAAAATGTGTTTAAGAATATATATTGTTTTCAAAACAGGGCACCTTTGTGAAGAACACAAAAAATGCTTTTTGTAAGATAAAAAAAGTCATTTTAACTTATCTTTTTCTTCCTAATTGTCCTGGCATCAGTGGGGAAGAAGCCCCCCTTCCATCCCTCCAAATATGAACACAAAAGTAGTTTGGCTGCTTTATTTCAAGTTCCTATGCCACAGACAGCTTGAAAGTAGTTGATTTCTATCTATCTGCACCATCTTTTCTATAATAGTTAGGATGTTTTTGTGCAAGTTTATCGATTACATGTAAGGTAAATCTTTTGAGTCACAGAAGCAATTAGCAAATCTGTCATGATGTACTTTAGCACAAGGAGCAAAATAATAATAATAATAATAATAATAATAATAAGTGGTATAATTTTACCACATATTTGATTCTTGGATTCTCCCGTTGAAATACTGCATTTAGTAATAAAATTATTACATATAATGATGTACAACAATAATTTAATAAATTATTTTTGAGATTTGTGTCACTGTTGGCTTTGACGAATATCATTTACAAACTGTTTCAAAGAAGACAATTAAAATCCAAAGTATGGAGCCAATAGCAGTGGAAAAAAAGAACATATAGAATACAGTATGAATCATGCATTTATCATGTATCAGGTAAGTATTAGCTAATTTTCTATCTTATCCAGGGCCCAGGCAGGGCTGTCAGCTGGCCTGTGCGTGGTGGTGGAGGAGCATTGAATAATTACTGTGGGAATCTGCTGCTTATGTATATCGAATGTGGTGAGGGGGCTTTAGACAATACCATCACTAACAGTCTTCATCATGGCTGCTTCCATGTTTATACTTCTTGAAATTAATTTTTTCCCCCAAATATTTTTTTCTTCTCTATTAGTTAAAAATGATGAAGTTATTCTTATTTAGTTTTTCATATCAATAACAGTAGAGTGTCTGTCAGTTTAAGAATATTAACAATGCCACAATGCCACCCTTTGAATGAGATTCACAAAAAGACAGACAGACTGGTCCTCCCACTCAACAGGCCTGCCTGTAAACACACAAACACACACACGCATACATACACACACTAGAGTAAAATGCTTTTGTTAGCGGCCTAATCCCATTTAGTGAAAGCCGTATGACACTCCGAAGGACAGCCAAGGCGAGGTGGGAGTGTGTTAGTTTGCATGTTAAAAATAAGCAGGAATTAAAGCTGTGTGTATGTGTGCTTATGTGAAGTTTCTCAGTAAAATTCCCCATATGTTGAGGTCAGCCGCACTATCACTAGCTTTCCAGACACTTCTAGGAAGGCTACAATGTATGTGTGAGAAACAGAGAAACAAACAGAGGAGGGGGTGAGATATTAGAGTGGATGATGGTGAAGAAAGGATCACTGGGTCCTTTTGCAGTGATTAGCATTCAGTCTACCTTTTACTGATTAGGGATCATATTTTGCACAGCTGTTTGAAGGTGTTGATAGATTTATTTGATGTCTTAATAACACTATGTTCAACATATTGGATAGATAGATGAATAATAATATAGAATGGCCGGTTAATCTAGTTGCGGCATCAAATAAATTAGAACTAATTCATCTTCAATGTCTTTAAATTAGAAAATTTGTTGTGGATCAACACACACCTGTCCCTCATATATAATACACAGTTTACTTTCCAACTCCCTCTGCAGAGTATTTAATTATCTGAGAGCCAATTGATGTTTCACCATGGTATCAGAGTTGCTGACATATCACACTGCTCTAAATGATAGAATTCTCCATGGTTATGGTGAGGAATTGAATCTTAGTGGTCACCAGGGGAGCACCAACTAAACAGCCGCATCAGCACAAAACATTGTGTGAAAGATTTTTTTTTCTTCATCGGGCTCCACAAAAGTACTCTGAGAATAATGGTTTGTTTCTGAGTAAACCCAGACATTAAGGAAAATAGCTGTGCTTCCATCAGTAGTTTTAAACAGAGATCAAACGCTGCGTGTTGGAAAGGAGGCGTCAAGTATCATCAATGAAAAAAGTTTCAAACATGCAAAAAGAATATTTATGCAGCAAAAAAGTTAATTAATTTAGTTTGGAAAACTGTCAAAAAATAGTCTTAAATCTCTGAACACACTTTAACTGTGGATGTGAAGACAGAATTTCCCCATCCATATAGATATAGAGTTTAGCTTTATAGTGAAAGCCGCAATTATCCATTTGGGACAGTAAAGCAGTTAGGCTTCTTCTTTGAATTCAAACACCTGTGATTCTGATAATGCTGGACAGGACACAGAAAAAGAAGAGAAACTAAACCAAAGAGAGTCTGATAATGCTGGACAGGACAGAGAAAAAAAAGAGAAACTAAACCAAAGAGAGGAAGAGAGATATTTCAAGTATGACTTAAGAACACACCCAAAGAGACCAAGTCCTCTTGACTATCCTGGTGTGAAAATGTCATTTTTATGCAAAATCCCACAGCTTGACGCTGGGTGGGAGTGGGGAGGGGAAAGAAAATTTAAGAGAAACGGTCCACATATACATTTATATGACAGTAATTTGGTCATAAAAAGTCCAACCACCTATTACAAAGTGTTTCCCATATATGGAAGAGAGTGGTTGTCTTTTACACAACAAAAAAAATTCTCTTTAAGTAGTTAATTTTACCTTGATATTAGTCATATTCCCTGCAGACCAGGATGTATAACTGTGATCCCCACCTAATAAATCATGTTCTACACAATCAGTCAATCAGTCAGTCCATCAATCAATCATTCAATCAATTAGTTCATCGATCCTTTTTTATCCTTTGGACTGGTTCCTATCTGCAATGGTACACCCTGAACGAATCACCAATTCATGTCAGGGCAACACAGGGACACACAGGACAAAAAACCAACCACGCACACACCCCCACACACGCCCACACACACACTCATTCCAAAAGATAATTTTGAGAAACCAATTAACCTAATAGTTATGTTTTTGGACTATTGGACAAAGCCGCAGTTAATTAAAAAATGGTGGAGATCTATGTTTAGTTTCATTAAATGTGTTTCTTGTTTTGTAACTTTTGTGTTTTATTGCATTCTGTGTTAGTCTGCAAAGCACCTCTGAGTACCCTCTATAAATACAATGCATAAAAACAATAACACTTAGTTCAAATGAGGCAAGACTTCATTTTGACTGCTTCATTTTCATTCAGTTTTCTTAGAAACAGTTCAAGTCAGAGAACAGAGGCAGAAAGAAGCATAAAAAGAGGACACAGTGGCACTGTTCTTATGAGATAAAAATCAGAAAAGATAAAGGGAGAGGAGGGAAAAAAGCAAATGAGGGATTGAGAGAGCAGAGGGGTGGGTAAGAGAAAACGGCTTGGTGGTAATGTCCTTATGATGTAGTGCCTGTCAGAGCATTTGCTTCAGAGGCCAAATGATCCTGTAAGAACAGCGCTCCTATTGATCCAGCTATCACACAGCACCACATACTAATTACTGGGTGTAAATGTGTATGTATGTGAGAAAGAAGTAAAAAAAAATTAGGAGCATAACATGGCAGTAGAAATCAAAAAACAAAGACGAAGTCAAAGCCAGCTGAGGAGATAGGCAGCGGGCGTGGGTGTGTGTGTGTGTGTGTGTGTGTGTGTGTGTGTGT
The DNA here is from genome assembly GCF_001444195.1 of Xiphophorus couchianus. Taxonomy (NCBI): domain Eukaryota; kingdom Metazoa; phylum Chordata; class Actinopteri; order Cyprinodontiformes; family Poeciliidae; genus Xiphophorus; species Xiphophorus couchianus. Next base: position 6,750,207 of record NC_040232.1, on the reverse strand, counting down.
GTGTGTGTATGGTCTAGCTGTGTAAATCTGGATATGACACTTGGTCAATACGTCAGGAGCACAGTGATAGATATAGAGCCCAGTCTCAACCTGATCTATTTGATATTTGATCTCCATTCTCACCTTGACCACTTTCAGTGCTTTTGATGCGACACACACTCTCACACACATACATCAGCTCACTTTTCAGAGAGCACAAAGGCATGCAACACACACACCCCTGCTGGACTTGTTTAGATTGGAAATCCCTGAAATGTTACACACATTGAAGATGAACAGAGTAACTTAAAACCATACAAATTTAAAAACCTTCTATTTAGGAGTAATTTTAATCTAAGACTGAAACTGTTTTTTTTTTTTTTTTTACATAGATTTCATATGGAAGCACATATAAGTGATATCAAATACAAAACATGCCTATGTCAGCAGAATGAATGTCCTGTATAGAGTGTATTAAGATTATTTTACATTTTCTTAGATAACGTATAGCTTGGAAGTGTGAGGAAATACACACAAAGAACCCCAACAAATTAGTTCATATAGAGCCATCAGATGTCCTGTTTTCCACATAATAAAGTTGTATTGCATTCAAAAAAATAAACTAAATAAGTAACTAACGTCACACACACACAGCTTGGCAAAAAAAAGAAGAACCTGGCACACTACATATCTGCAGTTAACAACATTTTATGCTTTTCTAAAGTTATTAAAAAAACAACTTATATCCGCATATTACTAAGCATACAGAGCACCTGCATATCAAGGTAGTTGCAATATCTATGCATCAATAATGCAGCAATGGTGTAAGAAAAATGTCCTTAAATAGATCCTGGTGAAAGTGCATGTATAATTTCTCCATACTTACACATTCACTGTGGTTATTGCTGTGATTTGTCATATCCAGCAAATATCTTTGTTTTTTTCTCTCATGTTATATTTGTTTGCGTGTGTGTGCATGTGTACTAAGGCTATCAAGAATATACCATGGAGATCTTTTGCGACTAGAACAGTAAGCGCACAGGCACCCTGTTTGAGGTAGTTGATGTTCAGTTCAACTTATGTATAATTTATGAATTTATCATATAAACCTGCTATGCTAAATTGAACACACACTCTTACACACACTCATGTAGATGTGACCACAACACATGCCCATATTAATTTGCCATTGTTGTGAACAAATCTTTGGCCCTTGTACATTTCTTCGTTTTATTTGCTAAACATACATAGATCAGACTATCAAGTAAATATGTGTCACACAAAGTTCATCAAAGTAAATTTAAAATTAAGTTTTCAAATGATGATTACCTACACACTAGTAAAAACAATTATTCAAACCAGCCTAGCCTTGAATGAAAAAGTAGGCACCCTGTTAAATCACGAATCAACAATTTCCACAGTCACCTCTAATTTGACCTTCACCCTACAGCCAGACATGTAGAATCAGGAAGTTACATACATAGAACAGAATGAAGTAGGCAGAATCTCAGAAAGTGACACATCATCTCATCATGATCTAGAAAAAAATCAATAATAGATTAAAAACAAAATCATTGACATCTATAAATCTGAGAACGCTTTCAGAGGAATATCTAAAGTATTGGACACCCCAGAGCCACAGTGAGAGCCAATATCCACAAATAAAGAAAAGTGGAAACAGTGGCAGACTGGAAAGGAGCTGTAGTCGAATTATATGAGAGAAAAGAGAGACGACTTATATGATGTTTGCCTTACAGATTAGTAACATCAGACAGAGCCAAAGCACACAGCCAAGATGGAGCTGGAGCGGCTTTGGGTTAAGTTTGTTCTAGAGAAGTGCAGAATGATATTTAACTTGAGAGAACAACTGTGGACCATCCTGCTGATGGCCATTCATGGACTCTCTCATATCCAACAGAGTCAGAAGATAAAATGTATGTGTGAAAGCCTATTGAGAATCTCCTATAGGAAAAGAACTAACACCAAAGCTGCCACAACAGTGTTCTAATAAATACATTTTACCTTTACTGCTATAAGTAAAAATAAAGTTAAACTGCAATACTAAAATTTTTCTTTTCAACTTCAGCATGACATGAAACACAACTTATATAAAGCAGGAGAGAGAGAAAATTCACCCCAGTGAAATAAACACTCATATAAAGAAAAAGAGGATATTCGTTGATATAATTTTGTCATTATTATATATGTACTTATATACACATTTTGAAACATGGCACTGAGTTGAAAATGATGCAACATCAGCTGGAATTCACTCTGAACCCAGAAGAAATGTTTTGTGGTTTAGTATTAATCTGCATCATCTTCAGAGGTTGAAGTCCTTGTATATTTTCAGTCTTGTAGTTATGAACTGATTTCAGTGAAACACTGAAAATGTGAGCACTTGATTCTGAAAAGGTCTTTCAGTCACAGCTTTTCTGATCTTCTGTGTAGTCTGCCTCTGGCATGAAACTGAATTTGATTGTTTTTTGTGCACTAATAACATGTGACTGCTCAATAATTACATATTAACATAAATACTGAGTATCTAGCAGCTATTATTTGCATGATAATTATAATAACAAGAATACAAAGAATAGTAATAATGATAAAAGAATGAAGCTGAAAAAACAATTATATTACACATATTACCACTAACCCATTTAATCCCACCGGCAACAATTGTTGCCAGACATTTTTTCTAACTTCTGGAAGCTCTAAAAGAATTGTTTTGACTTTTGGCAGCTAATTGAAGTTTTAAAATAAAATAATAGTGTGTCTACTCTAAGCAATATCAATTTCATGCATCTAGTGTGAAAGGTCACACGACAAGACCTCTTTACTTCCTGCCTGTGGCCCTGGAGGTAAATGTCTGTCACAAACCTGTACAAGAGGAAGTCAGTAAAATACTTTAATATAAATAACATATGTCCTTTCAAGTGTCTTCTACTGGTATATAAACAAAATTTTATCACTTCATTCATCTTTTGATCATAAGAAGAGTGAATGTAAGCATGGCAACAATTGCTGCCGCTAGCATAATACATAGACAGCACTATACTGGTCTATGAACTGAATGACCACTACTAAACGAGTTTAGGACAGGGCCGAGGTGTACTGCTTGGTCTGGTGGAACAGGGAGAATTTCCTCCTGGATGCACATTTGTTCATACTAACATTTTCACCTGATTTTGCCTCACAGATGAAATGACCAAATGAGGTCAAAGGTCACTCGGCACATTGAAATAATGACATCTGCAGGATGTGGCATTGAATCTCTATGTGTCTAAAATATTTGTGAACACTCATGTAACCATTCTTTGTTATAATAGGTTATGCATGTCATGATTTTTCTTATTTTTTTATATGTATAAATAGGCCATATTTGTGTAATTTAGACTATGCAGTTTCCCATCGGCAACAATTGTTGCTGAGTATAAAACCTACATTTTCGCTAACATAACCAACATAAAATGTAATGATTCATAAATATCATGTGTTAGGGAAACATTTGGGATTAAACTGAGCACGTGAAGGTTCCTCACATGTCCTCAGATTCGCATATCACTAAACATACAGAGCACCTGCATATCAAGGCAGACGCAACATCTATGTATCAATAATGCAGCAAAGGCTTAAGAAAAATGTAATTTTAATCCAAGCAAAAATGGTACAACTATGATGGTTAAAAGCTTTCTGTGTGCTCAGTGGGCGTGTGTGTGTGTCTCTGTATAAGAGTTGAGGTTATAGTGTTAAGCAGCTTAGAGATGCCAAATGGATTAAGGGTTTTGTTGACACATAGTAATCTAGTTAGCAAAGACAAAATAGAGTTCTTCCACTATCTGTCTGCTTCTATAGTTTTCTTGTTCTTAATCGCTCATCTTCAAAATCCAGAAAAGACAGTGTCCTTTCATTTACCTATTTTATTTTTCCTGTCTTTCCTAATAGTTCATTTGAACAGCCAGTAATGTACATGTCGTATTTATAATATAACAACTGCTTTATGCATTCTTGATTGCTTTATTGAACCGGATATGGGAAAAGTGACAAATACACCTACTGTATGTCAGTGAATACATCTGTGTCTCCTGTTTTTACACCGGTGAAGTTGAGATCATCAGTATCAAATAACGGGGCAAGCGCCAGCTGAGCACCCATGGGTTCAGACACCATAAAAGCGTTAATCTGGCTGTGTGTTTGCGCGCATGTTTGCGTGTGTGTCCACTGGGGAGCCAGACAGACGTCTGCGGTCTAATATTTCCTCTCAGGAGAACAAACACAGAGAGGCTTCTCTCCTTTCCCATCCTATCTTTATTCTCAACTTTCTCCTTTCCTCTTTTATATTGTTACATCCCCCCCACCTCTCTGATCTTTGTCTCTCCTCACTTCACCATCTCACTTTGGTTTGCTGTTTATTCTCTTGCCGTCTTCCGAAGAACACTGATGAAATAACAAAGGGTTTGGTCTCGACTTTCCTCAGTTATATAACATCTTAAAGATCTCTGTTACCAAATCTAAGATCCACAATCAAAGGTGGTTTTGTTCCACAGAGAAGTCCTACTTTGCAGTTGAGGATTTTAGCTCTTCTGTGTGTCTGCCTTACAACAGAGCAGTCCTTCACTAATGACGGGGTTGGTGTATGTAAGCATGACCATGTGATTCCTTTCAAGATTTAAAAAAAAAGTAAAAAGAAAAAAACTCATTAAAAACAGAATTTTATACAAAACATCAAAAAATCTGAGCCTAAGTTTGAAGTAGGCGATGCTGCTTTTGTACTGCCACACTGGATAAGATCAACTTGAATTGTCCTTTATTAATGGTTAAGAACAATTAGGTCAAAGAAAAATCAATAATTTTGGTTAGCTTTACAAAGGCAGCATTGAAAGACATACACACACTGAAAACAAGAAAGGAGAAATGGTTTCCTTGACTGCTGTGCACTTCAGGTACAACTGGATCCTAGAACAGTTTGTTCATCCTGTATGTCCAACCTGAGCCTTTTTAGTTTGATGTTCTGTCACTATTATTATGACTGATCCTTTTCATAAAGCATAAGATCTGAGGTGATTGGAATGACTTTTGATGCTATAAAAATAAGATTGGACTTTACTCTTTTTTCTTTTTTTTTGGAGCTGCCATTTGTAGCAGAGAGCTGAAATCTATCACTTAAGATTGGAGATGAAGTAGTCAATTTGTGAATTTCTGTATGCAGTACAATAGATAGGTATAAGTTAAATAAAATAAAACAAAAGGGAGACAGTAAAAGAAACGTAATGGGACAAAATTAATGATCTGTTTTCTAATATCAATTTTACAACAACATGTTAAAATGACCAACATTATTACTGGAAAGTAAAAATTAAAATGTAATTAGTATTTCATAAGAAAGTTAAAAGTCTTCAGGTAGAAGTCCACTGAAACCAAGAGAAGTTTTAAAGCCATTAGGTGTATTGCACTTTCAGGCATTTCTGCACTGACTGTGTTTGATATCACATGACTGCATCTATCTCTTACATACATAGTCAATGTTTCTGATAAAGTGGAGTCACACAAAATTGCATGACTGGGCGATATTCCTTTTAGGCCAGCAACAGCTGTTAAAGATTTCTGAAAAGTGTGCCAGAATAAATAAAAAGTGAACAGTCTTTTACTTAAAAAAATCTTAAGTAAAGACTACTATCATATTAGGTGCAAACCCTTATTAATCAAACTTAACTCCAGCACCAGCAGTATAGGATTTCTTTGTCTCCAGAACATTTTTGCCAGAGGCTGCCTTTATCAGTAATGACTGAAACAGCACTATATTTAGATACAAAGGTCTTTCTCTGGGATCAGTTAAATCCACAGATAGACCATTTTTTACATTTACTTCTTACCTGAAATTTGTCCAGTTTTTCAACCACTCAGCAAATTAGACTACAAGTATCATTAATAAACCTAAATTAAAATTGTTTAAATTCTCAAGTTTTTACAATCTCTGTCTGTGTTGTCTCAGTATCTGATTCACAAAGCGACTGACATTGATAAGCCAGTGCAAACATGAAAAATCAATTTGTAGCGCATCATTTGCTCATTCTTGCTTTATATTGCAGTTATTCTGGCATAGAATATATACTCTGCCACAAATGCAGCAGCAACAGAAATGGCAAACACGTTAAAAGAACAAATTGCTTGCGGGGGTGCTGTGGTGGCTGCACGACCCACATGTTGGGTTGTGCGGCCTTGCCGCATGTCTTCCCTTGATCCCATCTCTTTCTTGACAAACTACTTTCAAATAAAGGCCACTAGAGTCAATAAAACCTTAAATAGAGCAAAGTGCATATATAAGGTCAAGTGGAAGGTGCCAACATGTTTTCAAACAGCACTAAAAAACTTCCCACTGTGGCTAATGCATATTAAAATAATTCAGCATATTAAAATATATCAGTACGGATGGACTGATATAAAGATTGGACTGAAGATTACACAGTGTCAGCCAAATACACTCGGCTCTATTTGAGTCACCTCACCTCCGTACATATACCCAGACACACACTTACTTCTTGCTAAGGCGTGTGCAAACACACACGCACACACAAACATAAACACAGCTGTGCTTTAAAAAGTCAATTAGCCTTGGAAAACTTGACGACTACTCATTTTTAGAGATACGAAGAGTTTCCTCCAGAGCACTGACATCCACGGCATCATGTCATTTAATAAAAACATGATCAAACTTAATATAAGTAAATGCAAGGACTCAGCAGTTTGTCTCGCTGTTAATTACAATGTCCCATCTTTTAATGAAAACGTGTATGTGCTGAGTTTAATGAAAACACACTGTATTTCATTACATGTGTGTGTCTGTGAGGGGGTAATGCATTAAACTCTTCACACATGCACACCTGTAAGAGAAAATTACCTTGAGAATAACTAATATGCATTTCATACACAGAAGCACATAAACACAGATGCACAAACGTCCCCCATCCTCCATGATCATTAAAATAAATAAACGTGTTCAGGCAGCTACCTTGTGGTCATTAATTAAATAATTAGCAGGGCATTTTGAGTTTTGTCCTCCTTTCACACCCCATGCACCATGCAAAAGACACAGACCCAATGCAGTCTAGCAAGCCTACCTCTGACTGGCTAAAAATCTTTGTCTAAGAAAGGGCCTAGTCAAAGTTTAGAGTTATGTTTAAATGGAAGGTTCAGATGTTACCCTAACCATGGACAATATTCCTGAAAATTCTTTAATGTGACTGGATTGAAACAATTCTGGAGAAGAACAAGCTGAAGAAGAGTGTATCCCAGGTATCTCAAACATTGTCTGATATTAAAATTTATTTGATGATCTTAAATGTACAGGTGTAACAAAAAAAAAAAAAAAACTCTACAGATTTCCTGAGCACCAAGTTATTCTAAAATATTCAAAGGGTTTAAAAAAAAAAAAAACGTTTTCTGACAGCTACATATTCAGCCACTAAAGTCAAACTCATGTCCTACCATTGTCGCTGTCTGACTTGTTCTCATGTTCCGTGTCCGTAAGTGTCAGCACCGAGTTGGAGCGGCTGGACAGGCAGGAACTCCTCCCAGACGATTTACCCAGACCTCCTCGGCCCCACAGCCGCATGGCACGCTCCGGTGACATCACGGCCTGACTCTCTGAGTCCACGTCTTGTGCCGTGCCAACTGAAAAACCGTGATGGGGAAGGCCAATGTCGGAGCAGAACGGGAGGCCTCGGCGTGGAGGGGGCTCACAAATCCCCAGCTGACGAAGACTGAAATGTTGGCCTACAAAGCAAACAAAAGGATGGTAATTTATTATGTCAACTAAATGATTTACAATTTCTTTTGAAGTTAATTTAAAAATATATATTTTAATTAACCTTCATATTTATTTGTAAAATAGTACAGTTTTTCTGTTAATGGCTTTAATCAGAGTCAATAAATGCCACTCTTAAAAGATCAATAGATAACTTTGTACATCATTTTAGCATCATTTGAATTGAAGTAGGAAGTTTGAATGTCTATTTATTTAACTGCAGATATAAAAGTGTGTTTTATATTTCTTTACAACAACATAAATAAAAAGGGATTTTTTTTTTTTAGCTTTGATATAAAAGAACCAGAGAGCAAGAACTGCCTGTCTGAACTTTATTTGTGAGATAACAAGCTGGATTAATAATGTTTTACAGGTTTAAAATGATTTCCTTGAATACTGTAATTAAACCATTTTTGAAAAATAAATGTCATATCCTGAACATGTAAAGTGCAATTTTAGGTGTTTATCTCTAAAGATGGTTTATGTTATGTGCTTTTAGTCTAATGTTTGTGTGTGTATGTGTGTGTAGACTTACCATGTCTGGTATAATTATCCTGTTCACGGTGAACCATCTCCTTGTGCCCCTTGGTGGTACCGTACAGTAACCTGTGAAAAGCAAAGAGCAAAGTGTTTTCTGGTTTATTTTAGATCTGTGTTGGTGAAGAGAAAACACTAACAGGTAAGCTCTGTTATTTTGTTTTTTTTAATCTTCACATTTCACATTGTGCTGATACTGATTTTTAAGAATTTCACAAAAAAATAAATAAATAACATGACCAAAATGAGAAAGACTCCCTATCCGTGTTAGAATTTTAGACAAAATGTAAATTTCTAAAGTGATAAGCCCTGACCTGGTTTGGTCTTGGTGCTGGTCGAAGGCTCGGAGCGTTTCACTAGATGAGTAAGACTTCTGAGTGGGGACCCGGAGTCCCTGCGAGCTGATTGCACAGTCCTCACTGTCCCCTGAAGACCCTAACACACATTTTCAAACACAAATAGAGACAGCTTGAGCCTGAATGTGAGTCTATTAAAGAAGCAGGGAACTACTTGAACTCCTTATAATAACAAGAGGTATGCTGTGAAAAACAAATGTGTTAAAATGGAATGGCAGAATAGAAATAAACACACTCACATTGTAAACATTGAAGTAGAATCTGCCATGACTCATATTGTATGGGATGCTTGTGTAATTTACCACTGCGGCTCCATTCAGACCTGTACTTAGAGCACGCAGGTGTAAATGCAACCAGGGTGACACACATTTGTCCAAATTTAGTCACAGTCTGAATGCAAATCTGCCAAAATGAAAGACCACCTACTGACCTGGTGATAATCCACGCAAGCTGCGAAGTTACACCCTGCACTTTATTTTGAAAGAAATCTCTCTTGAACGCATTGTTAAAAATCCGGCACAGCTGTCAGCTCGCTTAAAAGGATGCAGCAGCTGTCTGTGGGAATATTCTGAAGATGCGAGTTTTCCGTTTGTATAATGGAAGCTCACAAATCATGCCTAAATCTAATTAAATATGAATTCCTGCCCAGAACACAGAAAGTCTAAGTAGTGAGCTTTCCTTATACAAATGGAATAAACTTTGCATTACTTTTTATAAAAAATACTCTCAGTTGAAAAGGTGGGTGAAAGGAAGTAAAGTCCTAAGTGGACGATTTCCGGGGGCTAAATTGCTCTCTTAACTGCTGATGGAGATGTACTTTTTTCATAAATATTAATCCTGTAAAGCCTCATTCAAACCTTTGTGCTGAGCTTCCTCAGACCTACATTTATCTGTTCAATTGTTGTTTAGTTTAAATTTCTTTATCTTATTATTATAAATTCTTAAGCTGTATAATCTCTGTTGGATTTGCTCTGTAAGCTGTTTGTTCCAGGTGTGTGTGTTTCTTCAGTTTTTTGGATGTTATTCTATCCAGCTCATGTTTCACACATACAGAATAACCTTTAAGATGAAGTGTAAAGTTTACTGTTATCTTACTAATAAGAAGCTCCCCTTTTCATTATCATGTTGTGGTAATAAACTGTTAACAACAACACTCTGAAGTGTTATTATTTGGCAACATGATTATTTTTCCAAGCAGTTGGACGTTACTGACACATATAGAAATAATAAAAAAAGATGTCATCTGGTCCTGCCATCACAGCTTTATTTGGAAACGATTTGCAAGCAGAAACTATGGCAGCAGGTGAGCTAAACCTTTGTTGTTAGAACATGTACAGACTCCTTCACACTAATTCAAAGAGGAAGGTAAAAAAGTTAGAGATCAGCACAAACAAATACACGCACACACCTGAATCCTCTCGTTAATCACAGAGGCTGTTTTCAAGTGTGTCCAAGCAAACATACGAAAGTATGAAGAGCCTGAAACGTTTAACTGTTACCACATAGACACAAATTTAATAGATATTAAAAAAAATATTATTCAGTGGCCTGAAATCAGAGCGAAAGGAGTGAAACTTAATCTACAAAGTCTGGATTTCTGCCATTTTGTCTTGTTTTTCTCTGTTTATTAATAATTTTTATGAACAGTAATTATGCCATCCACCCATCCATCCATTTTCTGTACACTCTTGTCCCTAGTGGGGTAGGAGGGGTGTCCATCTCCAGCAAATGTTTAGGGCAAGAGGCTGGGTACACCCTGGACTTGTCGCCAGCCTGTCGCAGAGCACAGTATCTATGCATTTTGAAAAATAAATTTAGAGGAGTACTGTAGTTGTTGGAAACATTTCACTAGAAGAGATTCCACAGGTATTGTGATAGTTCAGAAAATGTTTAAAAATGAGATGATAATGGGTAAAGGAGCTGAGACAAAACACGTTTGAAGAATATATATCTCTATCAGAAGTTCATGGTACTTTTTTTTAAGAATCTGCAGGTCAGCTCTCTGTTTCTTCATGTAAAGTGAACCACCTGAAAGCCAAGGATACCATACAGCCCTATAAGCCAGTAATCTACATCTCATCGGGATCAGCTCTAAACATGGAGGTTGCTCTGCACACTCTTTCTCACCAGCAAGAAAGCCTCTGGCTTTTCCTCCACTTCTTCTTGCAACTCAGATTTTTTTAAAGGCGGAATCCATTTCTTTACACTTTCACTTTCAGATGACAACCTTCCTTACTATCTGCTGCTGCAATTTAGTGCATCATTTAGTCTGATAAAAGTACCACAAAATATTCTGTGGCATTTATCTATTACATTTGTTTAAATGTTATCCTTCTGTGTAGCAGATTTGGATTCAAACTGACATTTAAAAGAGTTCCACTAAATTCTACTAACCAGACCCTCCTTGGATAAATCTGTGAGGCCCTCAGTCAAAAGAAAAAGTTAAACAGTCCTTGATAAGTGACTTTTTAACCTTATTTCAGTTCAAGAAAGCATTAAGAGAGGCCACTGTCCTGCTCAAGGACGCTTCGTGGTATAGAGGACTCACTAATGTTCTAACTGGAGGACAAACACTATCATCTGAGCTTTGACCATCTGCTTAGGGCAAACTATATGTAGTGCATACAAAGGTGGTTAGCTTGAATGTACAGTGATGTGAAAAATATCTGCTCTCTCAAAATTATTTCCTGTCACTGCTTTTTTTTTTTTTTTGCTACAACTAAATGTTCAGATCAGCAAACGAAATTTAATAACAGAAAAAGAAATAATGACAAAATACAATTCCAATTTTGATTAACATTACCTATGCAAAGTGCTCAAGCTGCTGGGTGTTTTCCCATTGTTATTGATTTAACAAAACAATCATGATCAACAAATTTGGCTTCTTTGACACTAAAACATATAAAAAACCCTTTCATGTCAAAGTCAAAACTGATTTTTCCAGAAATAATGAAAATACAATAAATATCTGTTACATAAAACAAACAACTGTAAAGGGAAAACTATCTTTCCCCTTGACATAAGTGTTTTGTTTTTTTGTAGTTTTGTTTTTTGTTAAAAAAGCCAAATTATGTTGATCATGATTGATTTGGGAAATACCAACAATTACAGGAAAAAAATATTCTATGTGAAAATGTAATTCCTCCCCCCCTCCCTGTCCGTCTTAGTTAAAGCACAATGTTGCTGTGATCAACCACATTTTTAGTGCAGTTTCCCTTCCAGGCCTGATTTCTATCAGAAATCCTTGAAATAGAGTCTGTTTGGCAACGCAGAGTTCGCTTAGAGAGCAGCACACAGCACATTTTTAAAATCACACACTAAGCATGTCTATAAACACACATATTTCAATTTTGTGAAAGTACATCTGTGAATATAACTGAGGTTTTAATTAAAACAGTGTATAATTAGAAAATAAATCTGAATTTTATTAGAAAGTTTGTTTATTTCTATAACTGCTTTCACTAAGTAAAACACATTATATTGATTAGCACAGGAATGGATCTTTTGAAGCCTTTATTTATATTAATAATGCTAATAATTCGTGGCCTACAGTTAATGAAAACCAAGCATTAAAATCAGAATGTTACATTAGGCCAATAAAAAAAACATTAATACATAATCATGATATGATGATCATCTTAATAACAAATGTGTTGAAGACCTCCTTAAATGTTGTTATTTTCAAAAGGTATTTTTACTCTGACAAATGAATCTGATCAAAACCCATTTTCTAATTAAGCAAATGTCACCATGTATGATATAACCAGATTTAAATCCAAAATGTATAGCCATTAAGAGGAAACTATTTCTTCCTATTTTTATTGCTCCCAGATATCATAGCCTTCAAATGCAAAGTTTTAAACTTTCAGTAAAAAATGAACAGCTCTAATTTTTAACAGTAATAAAGCCATACATGAATAATTCCCAGGTTCAGTTAAATCTGAGCTTTATTTTAATATAGTCATCCTATGAATGCTAATTAATCCAAATGGCTGTGAAAAGTCCAAAATTCATAAACTGTATGAAAAGGTTAGGTCTGTGGGGGCAAACAATAATTCTGACTACACATTATTAGAAAAATTCCTAATGGCCTATTTATACAGCACCGATAACACAGAATTAAGCACAAGTTGAAAATGAACTGAGTGCATGAAAAACAAATGTTAATGATGGATAAGAGCAAATGTTGAGGCTGCAAGTTTACCACCTGCTCATAAAAATATTTACTTTGCTGTTCAGAGGACATCTTGTTTATGGGCTAGAAGTGAGAAAAATAGTTGACCTTGCAAACTGCATAAAACATAACCTTGTTAACCTTGTTGTCTTGGTTTTTGACATTAAGTCATGCTAAATGTTTCCCATTTAATGTATTCATGTATACATGAATTCATGAGTGTATGAATGTATGACTGCTGTAATTGGGTTGTCCTACCGGTGTATTGTCCCTCCTTGTCTTTTCGGCTCTTGGTTAGGGAGCAGTATGGACGTCGTTCTTTCACTTCCATAATGATTCTGCTCGTGCCGCTGAAAAACATATAGGCATGCTGTTGTATAACTGCGCAAAGACAGACAAAAAGACAAAGAGAAAAAAAACAAAGATAAGTTGCAGAGTGAAGCAAATGCAGAGAGATGATATTGATCACCGATCAACACAAGGAGTAAATAAAAACGCAATGATAAAGGCTTTAAAGAAGACATCATTTAGAAACTTTTTTTTTTTACACAAAAAAGATGGGAACCAACTTCTCTAAAACAGAATGGTATTGCCATGTAAGAACAAAGTAACATGTAAGAGCAAGGAATGACTGCTAGTTGCTCTGATGTAATTAGAAAACAGTTTGCTTGCCCTTATAAAAAACATATTTTTACATTAATATGTCAAAGGGATCTGTGGCCCCTTATTGCCAACACACAAAAGAAGATGGAGAGAACAATCATATCACTATGGCAACCACAGAGATTGTTTGTTAGCAACAAGTTTCTCAGCTAAGACAATAGATTACCTTGTTTACCTTTCACATGCCTTCTGTCAGGGTAAAAATTCACAGATCACTTCTTATGTTACACAAACAATTATATGTCTATCCATGATGAAGCAGCAACTTTTTTTTCTTTGTGTCTGAGCCAAATGATCCGTAGGTTGTATATCAGTACAACCACTGCATTAGCTTGAAGGGACTTTTTCAGGCAAAACAACAGGTTGTGAGCAACCTAACTGTGAATGTAGGTATAGAGTTGAAGGCTGGATAGACGGGGTCCTCTGAATGACATTTAACAGCTACATTACTGAAGTTCAGCCACAATGTATGTTATATAACCGTTGTAAAAAAATACAGTCTATTCTGGTGATAAAGGAAAGTGCTGATGCACACCCATGTGTGTTGCATGTTTTCGGGTAACAATGCTGGTACAGCATAGCCTTTAAAGGACTAATGAAATAAAAGTCCTAAATAACTTTCTCCTCTGCCATCGTTAATGTTTGGATGTGTTATTTGGGTTGCCTAAGGCTACTGTGATTAAGTGGAGGCAGTGTGCAGAAAGTCAGAGGTTAAACCTCCAAGTTCAAATGTGTCCCTGGGTAGGACACTGTACTCACTATTGCCCTTACATGATCTTATTGATGTGTGATTGCAAGAATTTTTTTTTTATTTTATTCTTTTGCTTGATTTTAACAGAGTCTGTTAATGGCCTACAAGAGTATGGATAATATGCACATGCTATCTTTCATTTTGATTTTTTATGAGTAACATATTATTATATTTGATAGTGTAACTTAAAGGTAGCCTGTATCAGTCCCTGAGACAACCTGTTATACATGCATTACACCACAGGAAATTTATCTATCTAACACATTTCAGCAACAAGGCAATTCAAATGCTTTATGTGATGAAATATAGGCCTTGCTCCATGATTGCAACACTTTTCTCAGAATACAATAATGAGGCCTTCATACAAAATTTATTAAGTAAAAATAATGGGTATCTGTGCACCAATTATATAACCATTGACAAAGCAATCAAGGGCATTATCAAATTAAGCATATTTACAAAAACAGCAAAGTTGCCTTTGACATAATTGTCCCAGAAAAGGTGAACTTTTCAAATCTTGCACAATACTTTAGACTTTGCAACAGAATATGTTTGTTTTCCTGCACAGATTCAAAGCTCAAAACCTTTAGTCGGTTTGTATGTCAGAGTGGCTGTGTTAAAGATCTTTTTTTATTATTATTGCAGATGATAAACCTAGATGGTGGAATTATTTATATAACAAGCTGAAGCTTTTTGCACCAATTTTAAATGAATGTGATGCTTCACTTAATGATGTGATTCTGACTAGAAAAACTCATTTAAACCCTAATAAAGAATTAATATTGCCACGACAAGTTTCAGTATTAATGTGATGTTGTTTGCTGGGTGGTTTGATGTCACTATCATATTGAAGTCTTCTGAGTAAAGAGGTATTTGATTGCTGACAACCCAAAGACAAGTCAGTCCTAGATCACAATACCAACAAGACACACATGCCATCTATGGGCTATTTATTTTCAGTTGGCCCCATAAGATTGGTTGGAAGCAGGATATTAGTACATAATGCTTACATAAAGCTGTAACAGAGAATGTTAGCAATGTCTTCAGTAGTGGCCAGACAGCTTAATAAAACAATCATCCTAATCTGAGACACTGATCTTTAAATCCTCTACCTTCTGGACCTGAGTATGTGTTGGGCTATTAAGGTCTTTAAGTATGTTTGCTAGTGTATTTGGTTAATAATGCATGCTAATCTCTGTACTGCTTGATTTGTACATCTTACCATTTTATTTAGTCAAATAAAAACCTTGGTCAAATCTACAAGTTTTGTAAATCCAGGAATGGACCTTTTTGCCCATTCTCCTATGTAAAACAGCACAGTTTGCATCTGCGAACCAAATTCCAACAATTATGATAGATTTACAATTTGTTTTAAGTATGGACTTTGGGCATTTCATGCTTAGACCTGAACTATTTCATTGAAGCGCCAGCTAACATTAGAGTTACTGTTCTGCTGGCAGGTGTCTCAAGTCTTTCGCCTGCTGAAGAAAGTCATTCCCACAGCATAATGCTACAATCACTTTCCATCACTGTGGAGATGAACTGTCTGCTGTGTTCCTTGGTCTTCATGATGCTGTCTTCAGTAATGCTCTCTAACAAACCTCTGAGGCCTTAACAGGACAGCTGACCGTTGTATTTTTGATTACATCACACTCAGCTGGATTCCATTTACTAATTGGAACTTTATGTTGTGGTATTTGTAAAAAAATATTTTTCCTCCCATTTAAAAATTATACATTAACTTGTGTGAAGCTATCAAATAAAATCCTAATAAAAATACACAACAGTTTCCAGGTTTGATGTCCACATGCAATTGCTCCAGGGCCAGGGGTATTTTTCAATGTACTGTAATGCCAACAAAGGCATATGGGATTAGAGTTCTTCCGACGTACTGGTGACCCTAATAATTAATTTAGCACACTTACACATTTCCAATCAGGGTAAGGGCATCTCTCTGGGAATACATGGATGTTTAATCCTAAATGTCAGCATCTCCATTTAACCTGACCTACATGCCCTTGGAGTGTAGGAGGAGTAGGGAGTAGACAGAGGAGGCACAAAGGTAACGTAATATCAAGCAGTGAGTAAAGACACTTTTGCCTCAGAAAATCTACAGTGTCAAAAGCTAACGAGTCTTATAATATTCATGTATTAGCTGCTGATCTACATAGGACTGGATAATAACAGTGTGTCGTGCTGTGAGTACATGGTAGGAGTCCACTGAATGATTCAGAAGACCTGGAGAACATAAGGCGCTCTATATAGCTATTCTTTTAGAACTAGTTAAAATTTAGCCTAATAAAAAGGAAATATACTTTCATAATCTTCGTAACATCATATTTATAAAAGCAAATAGTTTCTTGGCAACTTCAATGACTACTGATACTGTTGTATTTGCTCCAGATACAACAGTGCAGGATTGTTAATGAAATGATTTAATATTTACGTTGCTTCCAAAACAGTTGGCAATTCTGAAGATTGTTGCACCACTCTCTGTCTTCAAGATGTTCCCTGTTGCCAATTTAAAAGACTGGGAAGTGAATATGAATTTCATCACCTTATTGAAACACAGATTAAGAGCTGGGCGATGTAACTAAAACAGCCAAAATATCTCATTGTTTTTAGTCATATTATTTCTTTGTAGTATGTGTAAGAGGGACATGAGACGTATTCAGCTCAGAGCTGGCTCTTCACATATATAGTTTTTTATTTTGTGTGCAGAAATACATTTTCTTTTGTGGCATACAATTAAAATAACACTTTTGGAACAAATATATATTTTGGGTAAAATCAGTGTTTGAAATGAATTACTAACAGATTTTTGTTACATTATTAACAATAATAAAAAACTAAAAGATGCATTGGAATATTATTGTCTAGCTACCCCACTTGAGTTTATTCATTTTTCAGTTGATGTGTTGCTTTTACGCAATTTTCATGCTCCTTTAATCTTTTTTCTCCATTTAAATTATTTATATCTGCAGGTCAGGTACAGAAGGAATCTGTGAGAAGGCAAAGGGAATGCTGTATATCCAGATGCAAATGTAGCACAGCTGAAGTAGGATAATACGCACACAAAGCCAAGACTGTTTGGGATACCAAGTGATGTTCCTTCTATATTCAAATGTCTTTCTTTCTAATGCTGAGAGATTTCCAAGTTCCACTGATGCAGCTGCTCTGACTGACTTAATGTTGCTTGATGATCTTTTGCCTGAGGTCATCTATGTCGTACAGATTGTGCTCACAGTGCTCAATGTTCTGACAGTAGCTGCAACTCTGCAGACAGGCAGGTATTAAAATGTAAACTGTAACTGCTAAAGGGGAGGTAAAAGCAGCATGTTTTCTTTGTTGTTTAATACGAGGCACATTTGCTGGAAATGCTTTTTTTTTTTTTTACAGGTTGAACATATTACTTTTGCTAAGTGCCAGAATTTAAAAAAAGAAAATATTACATCTTAGACAAGACATCCTGAGGGCAGATATTGTACATTTCTATGTATGCAAATGTGACAGACAAGAAATGTGTGTTAAAGTGTGTTTGTTTTGCGATCTGTAACTTAAACTGTGGTAGTGAGTATTTCAGTCTGTTTTTGAATGAATGAACCATTGGAAGGATTCTGTGTTTTCAGGAAATTCAGCTGGAGCTTGTATGGGACTGATAGTCCAAAATAACAAATCAGTCTTGTCGTTTCATTGATCAACTTCAGACTGTAATCACCATAAAATAAAAAGGTAAGAAAGGATCCTGGAACAGGTGGGATTGTCAAACAAGTGTGACATAATGACACAAACATGGACAGCGGTGGAAACAGCAGGACGAGTCTGCAGGTACAAACAGAACAGAGACAAAAGGTGAGCCTCTAGTGTCCATTTATGCATGGATAAATATTAGGAAATAAATTACCTGAGCAGGGGTAATTTTTTTAAATTAATGTATTTTTTATTAAGAATAAATAAATCCAGTTTTGGCCAGTTTAAGACTTAGCATAATGCAAAACATGCAAGCTGGTGTCAGTGTAAAGCTCTGCAGAAATAAATTAGAGACTCAAAGAGTTAAGGCTCCCACATCATCAGAAGTGCTGAAATCGCCTCTAATTGACGTAGACGTGTGACAAAAATGGCCTCATTTTGTTCGCAGAGAGGCATCTGGCTCAGCTTCTCGACACCAGGCCCTGGTCAAACTATTTCGATAGAGCTCTGTGCGAAGTGCTGTGTGATTGGTCAGAAGTTTGTTGCCCTGTTTTGTGCAGAAATTAACTCAGACAGCAATGTTGATTCACTTCAACTAATCTGCATCCATTATACAGTTTGTGTATCTGCAGGAGACAGAAGTACATCTGAGGAATGTTTGTGAGAAATAATGTACAGTTGTAACAATGTACATTGGCTTATTATCATAGCCAATTAAATGCTATAATAATAAGACTGTCAAATGGCTAGAATCTCCTGGATGGAAACTGCAAGATTGTTGCCCACGAAGTTACTTTGTCTTTGACCGTTTTAAAATAGAGGATGCACAGAGGGAAGGAAAATCATCAAATATGTTCAAAAATACTTTAGACTTTATGAAACATTTATCCTTATATTTGTATTGAGCAGGATACAAACACTCACATTTCCAGCAAAATCATTCCCATATGTTTTATATGCATGTAAGATATACTTTTGCTTTCAACATAAATTATGTAGTGTTCTTTCTGTCTACAGACAGACACAACTAACTAACGGAGACTTTGGATCTGGGTTTGGACTGATGAACTTTGACATTTCTGGAAGAAAACCACCTGAGGAACAGAGTGGGGCAGAGAACAGCAGTTGTTGAAGTTGTTTTGAAAGGAAAATATGGGAACACTACAGCTAGTATGACTTTTCAGGTTAGCAAGAGCCGAATAAGAATAACATATTAGAGGCCAGCCTTGCATAGCCAAAACACGAAGCTCATATGTGAAGCCATACATGCCATTACCGATTCCATCTGGGCTGAAATGGAGTTCTGTGTAATGAGACATTCAGAGCATTTCTATCATTCCAGTCATTAACAGGTGAATTGTAATCAAATCATGGAGCAAGTACATTGGCGTGAAAAAGTACTCAACTCCTCACAGAAATATTGTGTTTAAGATAATCAATCAGATTATATCGCACCACAATAAGCCAAGTAAATACAGAAAGTAATTTTCAAATAATGATCTATTAAGGAAAAATAAGGCATCCAAAGCAACCTGGCCCTATGTAGAAAAGTAATCGCTTGCTAAGTGGGTTCGGCCGTTTTGCCAGGAAGAACTCTGTGATAAATGGTGATGAGTCTTTTACATCAAAATGAAAACATTTTGGACGATGCTCCTTTGTAGAAATGCTTTTATTTGGAGGGTTTTATGACTTGTGAAAGTGACATGAAATTATTATTTGAAACTATATTCTTTATTAACAGAGTTTATATTTGATATAACACCTGCCTGGTATAATAAGAAACTCATGATGGGACAAAAACATTGTTAATGATATTGTAACCATTGATAGTAACATTTACATGTGAATATGTACGTGTTTTTTTAAATTGCAAATGTTATATGAAATTGTGATTATTTGCTATAGAGCATCTAGTTTAACAAAGCAGTCATAAGGAATACTGACTCTCTTTCTTTCTTTCTTTACCAACCGTAGAAACCTCCTAAAGTGCACATGTGTCACTGCCAAGAGTAATGAGAGACTGAGTTCAGTAATCAAACTGTACTTTAACTTTTCCATCACCACCATGCATTGTTGGCTTTTCATTGAATTTAAATAAACAAATGCATTTCCTACAAAACTGAAACACATGTGCAGCCCGTTCTCACATGAATGAAAAACAACTCAACAAGTAAACTAGTGCAAGTTCAACAACTACAATCTGGTCTATATTGGTAAGGTTGAATTTTATGTAGATGTATATTTCTCATAAAGGATTACCATGGATTACCATTAAGTGTGTAGCTTACCTCAGATTTCCTGTCCATCTATCCAAACCGATCGTGTAATGCCAAAATGATCAAGAAACATGTAGCAGGACTCATGTAAAAATAATCTAGCCTCTTTTTTTAAGTCACTATTTGAATTTAAAATAGATTTTTCTGTATTTCTCTGTTCTATTATTCCTCCTTTAGACCCTACTGACTTCTGATTATCCAAGTTTCTTCCTGATCTCTTTCTCTCCGGTGTTACTGACTACTTTCAATGACCTCACAAGTGGAAATCTGCTGGGATAATCTCTCTCTCTCTGCCTTTCCTACCTTTTTCCTTCTCCCACCTAATCCCCCTCTTTCCTAAGATTGGCAATGAGAGGGGGATGAGAAAAAGACAGATGTTTGGCACTCTTAGGAAAAAAAAAACAGTCTCAGTTATCTGAGCGGAAAAGCATAAACATGTCATTCAGACTTCTGATGTTGTTTAAGAATAGTCTTCATCTGCTCAGCATAATAATAACTGTGACTGGAAATGAGAAGCAACTGAACTGCTTTCATTGGCAAACATTTGTTTAATAATAATTCACAAATTTCTGAGGTTATTTATTGCAACTGTGTTGCACATGCTGCTTACTGTATTTCTGCAACACATTGTCAAAGCAGGTTGCACTAAATAGGAGACACAAACAGAAGTCCAGTAGATTGGAGCAATTTGCACCTACTTCTTTTTTAAGGTTTTTTCGGCGCTAGTGGTGTTTATTTCAAAGTCATCCGACAGGAAAGTGGTTTATGAGAGAGGGAATGGAGATGGAGCAAAGGTCAACGGGCCAGGACTCAAACCTGAGACGCGGGTAAGGACTGAGGGTTCTGTATATGAGTCATGCACTTTGGTGTAAAAACAGAAAGAAAGAAACTGATTACTTGTCTCTTAAAGTGACACATTTTACACACTTTGATTTTACACCTGAATGTGGGGCTGTGACAATCGTATCAAATGCAAGCAATGGGAAAATTCAACTGCCCAAACATTGTTCGACTGAAGCGATGATTTATGGAAAAATGATGCCAAACTAAACAAATTGTGAAAAAATGTCCAAATTCTCACAGAAACATAAAGATAGAATCATATATAACATATTTAGACAGAATATCTGCAAAAATGTTGATTTGGGGGTTAGTATAACTTTAAGTAAAATTATCAACAAGGTTTTGGCAACACTGGGTATTAGACAGTGTGTTTTCAAAGGGACATTCTGTATGGCTGAGCTGAAGATTTCCCTTCAGTCATCAGAGCTAAAATCTGAAGTGGCTGCTGGTTAAAATACCGAACACATATTCAGCTACCCTGAGCAGCGGAGTGAGGAGCAAAGGGAGCAATGAAGGTCTAATGTAGGCGGGGAAAAGAGGCAGGTCAGCCCTTGTTAACAAAGACTTCATTGATTCCAGGTTCCTAACCTCCTCTCCGAGCTTCATTCCCTACTTTCTCTCTCATATCCATCTCTTCTTCCTTGCTGTCCTCTCTGTACATCCCCTTTGACAATGTTTAGTAATTTACATCCACAACAGTTCTGAGGATCTTACATATATTACAGTCTATATTCATCTAGTTGAAGTGTTTTCATTTTGTTTTCTTGCTTTATTCCCTTTCCTGAGATCCACCATCCCACCTCCTTCATGTTCAGGTATCATTCAGCCTCTCCAGCACAAAGGATCTATTATCCTCTGCCTTTAGTGAAAATGGCACATTCACATCAGTGTCTTTGTGCTGAACTCAATTTTAGCATTAATGTTTCTTTACATCCAGATAACAGATTTAAGGAAAGAGCGGCTATGATAAGAGTTAAGCTATGTTGTACAGGGATAAAAGATATTGTGATAATTGTGTAAAAACAGAAAGAAAAGGATGATTTATCTCTAAAAGTGACAATGACTCAGCCCTGTTTCAGTTTTATTTTCAACTATCAGGTCAGACAACATCTGATTCCTGCAGTTATATCCATATCACTGACATAAACACCTGATTCATGAATGGGATTATTGTGAGAGGACCACAGAATACGGCATGTTCGAAAGGAAGAGACAGATGCTACACAGTATTACCATCATCTGCAGCAGTAACTGGAGTACAACAAGCACAATGAACAATAATTACAGTATTACCGCAAGGATAATCACCGAGAAACAGGAGATTGGATAGTAGACAACAGGAGACAAAGGATGTGGAACAACAGAAACAAAAAACCGAAAATAGTTCAGAATAGAGCCTTTTTGCTCCAGCGCTGTGAGCTTTAACACGAACATCACTTGAATTCAGTGAAATGTTAAAGCAGAGCTGAACACACCCAGCTCCTGCACTTATTCCTGCATGCTCTGAAAGAAATGCGTCGGCACAGCGCTGCAGAGTTCCTCCATTTTCTGCATGCCAACACCCTCCTCTGATGTACAGCAGAGCTTTAAACCAGCGGACTTATCCCACTTGGAACAAATCATCAGTGGATTCAGAATCCTGACGGAGCATCATGGTGGAGCATGTAAGGATAAAAACACCAAGCACAGAGGGTTCTTAAAGGGTATATTTTAAAAGTATGTACAAATATGAAATAATATAAGTAATGAAATAAAAATAAAGGATAATCACTGACAAATGTCACTATTTCATCGATTAGTGCTTGTCTTAGAAATGGCAGCAGAGCTGTGTATTAGTTAGAGTTTAGTTTGGGCCTAAAAACCCAACCTTACCCAGCCGTGGAAACTCTGACTGAACCCGATCCGACATAACTAATTAATTTAAATTTTTGGCCTAAAACTGAAGTAAACCAAACATATTATTTTAAGTAAGAGTTTCCTACTTTTGTTTTTAGATCGTTATTTGAGTAAGCAGTGTAGCTTCTCTTGTTTGTAGCTTTTGTTTAACATCTTCCAGCTCCATTTTGTTGCTTGCTGTAATTAAAAGGTGAGTCAATAGCAAATCTTCTGGGATGTATGATTAAGGGAGAGAGAACAGTCACTTACTGCAAGTTCTTTTGCTGCATTTCTTAGGAACTAATGTTGTGTTTTTTTCCTCTAAAAAAACCTGATTAAACTACTAACTGTACCAAATTCATAAGCATGAATCATTACCACGGTGTTTTATTATAAAACAGCCTTTGAGGTTTGATGGTATCCTGCTTGAAAATGCTGAAATATAACAATGTCCATCTTATCTTGATCAGAGAAAACAAATGATTTAAAAATCACTTATGTTGACCAGAAAAACTGCAAAACAGACAAATAGCGAAAAACAATGCAAGACAAATTAGGGTTAGGTAGGTTTAGAATAAATTCTTGTGCTTCAGGCACAAAAATAGACCTAAATGAATTCAAACAATTGCTGGTTTGAAATCCCCCATTACTTTTCTGTACAGCAGAAGGACACAGTATGCATGTGCGTATGCTCTATTATTAGCATGAAGAACATGCTTTCCAGGCTGAAGTGAACCATTTTCCAACTGAGAGAAAATCCCCAGAGATTGAGGCAGAAAGTGCACTGTAGCTGTTTAGTAGCACATCTATCTATCTATCTATCTATCTATCTATCTATCTATCTATCTAAACGATAGATAGATTTCATCCAAAAAATCCCAAAAACGTTTTAACTTACTTTCTTTAAGACGTGGGAGTTTAATTCTTGTGGACTCTGTCTGTGACCATCACATTCAGTAAAATGAGTTGAATGCCATTAGATAGATGAAAGCTTATTTTTCAGCATATGGAGCTTCACAACAGCACACCAAATGTATATATTTCACCAAACGTTGGAAGATGGTAGCTGATGGCATGGCTAAGGGAGTGAATGCATCATCTATGCACATGTTAATGTGCACAGGTCACAGCTAAGAGTTTTTCTATGCAATCCCTGAATATGAAATGTATCTATTACTATGCTGATTGCACACTGTGATCTTTCAGTACCTCATTTAGATTGCCAATAAAATGCTAGAGGGAAATTAGAGTATGTTTCTGCGTTACAGAACTAAACAACAATCAAAAAGCACAGCATGCTAGGAACTCTAGCAGGAAAAATATGAAAAGTATGCTGTAGAGGAACTGTGTCCTCTTGCTGTATTCAACATTAAATTAGATCCCTCTCTTCAAAGGACAAAGAACAGGAGAACTTCTCCCGTGAATGATACTGGGTAAAAAAATTTTTTTTTAAATCCTTAAATAAAAGAGACATTCCATCAGTTCTAACATGCTGAGCTACAATTTTACATACATATAAAGCTGAGATCCCACAACAACTATTAGCTCTGCAGTTCTCTAATTAATATGGCGTGGTGTTGCTGTGAGTCCCAGAGGCCGGAGAGGTAAAAGCTTAATGAGCAGGCCAGAACCAAACCAAAGTAATTTAGAGGCCACACACACATCTGACTCTGATTTAGAAGTTTGAGGATGAAACTCCCAAGCAGTTTAGAAATTAAGCACAATGTTTGGTTCTGTTAATTGGAATTGCGTTAGAATTTGCTACATGCTAGTTTTCATTATTCTTTAACATTTTAAAAGGTTATATGTGAATGTTTATTATAGTTTACCATAATTTCTGCTGGACTAGGAGCCTCTACTTTTTACACTATTTGAATGCTGTGATGCAGCTAGTATTTGATTTTTTACAACGGGTTTAAAACCGCTGAACTGCTAGATGATGAAGAGAACAGCAACACTGAGAAAGATGACTTTAGTAGTTTGAGTGCACAAGAAAAAGATGCAGATAGTGATCAATGACTTTTCCTGGGGAGCTTCTGTATTTTTTTAAGCAGCTGTGTCACAGGCACAGTGGGCACTGTTTATATTCAGGTGTCCTCAATAGTCCAGATTTGTTAAAATGAGACAGCTAAGCTGATCTAAAAAAATTAGGTACCTGTGAAAATAGTCAGTTCACCAGAAAAAACATTTGACATAAAATTTTCAAAGTCAACTTTGTTCATTTTCCTTTTTTAATTTCACCTTTATTTTACCAGAATGAAAACCCAATGAGAATAAAAGCCTCTTTTTCAAGAGAATCTTGGTCAAGAAGCAGCAACAAACACCACAAAAATTGCAGAGTTAAAAAAAATGGTAGCTTATACATTTGACCACTTCCTGTCATAAGCATGAATAGAAGCTTATATCCTTCTGCTAACCACTCCTTTAGTTCTTATGAACTTTACAGTTAGCCTCCATATTACACCTTATGATGCACACAAAAGCTTTATTATGCCATTATCCTGAAATTTATTTATACAAATTTACTAAAGATCCCCAGGAAAAAGCAAATAGATTGAAGATTCTCTTAGCACGTTTTTTTTTAAGTCTAGACTTCTCATTTCGGTGTAGTCAAAGATTTAATTCTGTTTAATTATCAATAATAAAACATAAATCTAATAAATTCAGTTTGTTGTGAACAGGTAGATGTTCTATGCAAATAGAATGAGCCCCGAGCTCAGTCAGTGCCCAGCAACTGAGACATTTTTGTAAGATGAATGATATTTTCTGGTTTGTGAAGGGGAAGAACTACCTCTGCAGGCACACTTGCACCTGGAATACAGGACTGTTTCATTGATGGTTGGAAAAAATCAGAGCAAATGTGACCTCTTTCCTTGGTTCCATACAATAGTCACTGAAATATTTTAGACTTAGAAGCAAGACAGAATCCTTTCTCAAAGAGAGGTGCTTTCTTTGTAGGGCAGCGTTTTCTCCTTCCACTGATCTTGTTATTCTAAGCCAGGCATGTCCAAAGTCCGGCCCGAGGGCCAATCACGGCCCGCGGTCAGATTTCACACGGCCCGCAGCTTCGGTCTTATAATGTATTATTTATGGCCCGCCTGCACCGTGAAACAGAATAAATAAATCATAAAACTTGAAACTGTAATTCCTCCTTTCACCAAATGGTGGCAGCACCACTTTAATACTATCAGTCTCTGCCTCCATGCAGCGAACCCCTCTCCACTCATTTCTGCCATGGCCACTGCAAAGAAAACGAGTTTACAGTGAAGGCCGCCGCTTTCAAGAGAGATGGGAATTATAATACTTCTTCACTGAAAATCAAGGCAATTGTGCTTGTCTAATTTGTAATGAGACGGTTGCCTTGTTTAAGGATTTCAACGTAAAGAGACACTACCAGACTAAACATGCTAACACATACAACAAGCTAACAGGGAGTCACCGTGCTGAAAAACTGAAGCAGCTCCAAGCTGCACTGGCATCACAACAGCGATTCTTCACGCGGGCCTGTGGGTCAAAAGAAAATACCACCAAAGCAAGCTACGATGTTAATGTTAATAGCTAAACATGGCAAACCTTTTACTGAAGATACATTTATCAAAGACTGTGTTATGAAAATGGTGGAGAACATTTTGCCCTGAGAAGAAGCAAGAATTTGCGAATGTTTGCCTGGCAGTAACAGTGTGGCACTGAGAGTTGAGGACATGAAATTGAGTATTTTGAACGGTAACGTCTGTCACTATCAGCAGTGAAGAGCGAATCGAACATTTATGGCACTTAATTTTATTAAACTCTTGAGTAAGATTTGGTTATTACTGTTGATGTTATGAACCTGTAGATGTGACAAACTATTACTTTCTGAAAGATATTGTAAATGACAAGAGCAAAATTCACTTGTTTTAAGATTTAATAATAACAGACAACTTTGCATTACTTATAACTCCTGTTTAAAATGTTCTTGAGGCAAAGATATTTTTAAACTCATGTAAATTTAAGGTATTTCATACAGTTTGTTCAATGTTATCTGACTCTCCAGATATGAATGAAAGGCAGAATTTGTGTTTTTAGAGTTATTCTCATCTGCCTGAGTGGCTTATATTTGGTTATTTTGTCATTTGAAAAATAAAGATAATTGTGACAATGAAAATTGTTTTATAACGGTGTGTATTTGCATGAAACTTTTGTAGTTAAAAAATGTCCGAACAAACTATTGGCCCCCGGGCATCTTCACTTTATCAAATCTGGCCCTCTTTGCAAAAAGTTTGGACACCCCTGTTCTAAGCATTTTAAAAGCTTGGAAATTCTAGATTTCTTTTTAATCTTGAATTAAAAAAAAAAAAAAAGCCCAGGTGAGATCCTAATTAGTCAAGCAATTATGCACTACTGAAGCAAAACAAAATGGATTCATCCTGTTCACTTTCTTAAATGAAAACCTGAAAAGTGTGGTGGGCATTTTTACTTAGCCCCACTTATTTGCAATTTTGTAGAACTGCTTTTTGCAGCTATTCCAACTGCACATCTTTTGGGGTGTGCTTCCATAAACTTTGCACACCATTTTACCAACTGAAATGGCGTCCCATTGTTATGTGTTAAACAGCAGTGAGATTTTGTGTAGATCATTTTTGGAAAATGGCTTTTTAAAATTCATCCTCTCTGGAAAATGCTCGTGATCGTTTGATCGTTTCTGGTCTTCCAAAGTGTCAAAAACCATGGGCCTTTTGGTTGCTTCTACTGCCTCAGTTTGCCAGTTTGGTTGGGCAGAAATGTCTTGACAGGTTTGTAGTAGTGTCATACTCTTTCAGATGATGGATAAAACGGAGCTCAGTGAGATGTGAAAGCATGAAATATTGTTTTCGAACTCAACTTTTCTATATACTTTTCCTCAACTTTTTCCCTGACCTGTCTCCTGTATTCCTTTATCTTCTGTCAATGTCAACTCTATTCATATAGCACATTTCCAACAGATCCAACTGCACAAAGTGCTCTGCATGGTAAATATCTATCTATATTCACTAATGTTTTCTAACAAACCTTAGAGGTTTTTGCAGATTAGCTGGATTTATACTAAATAACATACAGGTGGACTCTATTTACTGACCTTAGAAGGGAGTTGGCTGCATTAGATTTAATTTAAGAGCAAGAAGAAGAGTTCTATGTAAACTAATACCACATGTTTTGGCAGAAACTTCAGTGATGTGACATAAAATTTACAGCATTAGTTGATTTTCAGTACATAACAAAAGGGGAAGGAAAAAGAAAAAGGAATTTGGAGACGGCAGCCTGGCTGCATGGAGTTTG
The DNA here is from genome assembly GCF_001444195.1 of Xiphophorus couchianus. Taxonomy (NCBI): domain Eukaryota; kingdom Metazoa; phylum Chordata; class Actinopteri; order Cyprinodontiformes; family Poeciliidae; genus Xiphophorus; species Xiphophorus couchianus. The sequence goes on along the minus strand of NC_040232.1, from coordinate 6,721,964 downwards.
GCTGACAAAGACATTAACCAAAGTTACTGAGTCGCGAGGAAGCTTTTATACAGCACAGTTCATTGTTATCAACTCAGACAGTACATGCATCCCACTGTCTCATTTGATCCTGCTTTATTAATTTATTTTCTTGCGCAATGTACCAGACAACGTATCCAGCAGGTCACAGAGTCAAAATGACCTAGATACAAGACTTCCAACAGCATGTCAGAGCACAATCTTACTTTACAAATGTTTTTGTTTTGTTTTTTTAAAAGGATTTAACCCTTTTTCTTCCACTTTACAATTGACTTGACGCCAGCTCCGTCCCCATGCTGACGTAGAGCAATCCTCCCCCAATCATTCCAGGGCACTTGTCAGCAACTGACCAATCAGCGTTCCAAGTACAGTACTCTGACAATATTGACAGTATCTATCACAGAAAACACGCTGCAGTCGGAGAGATTAAGAGGAAAATAATAGATAATCACTGTCCAAGTTGTCAGTGGGTAATATGCAATCCCAACAGCCGTCACCCAGAACATACAGTAATAAACAATTTATTACATTTTCAAAATCAAAAAGGAGTCTGGAATAACGCAAGAAATGGATCATGGACTGCAGACCACCTCATGTCCAGTTGAATGAAACTGATGGACGGGAACTACATCGTTAGTCAACACCACGAAGGTTACCGGTAGTAAACATCCCAGTTTTTGTCATAACGATACGTACTGATAGCTCCGTGCTAGCGACTCATAACTCAGTTAAATTAAAATAACAATGCTAAACATCTAATCATTTCCAGATCAATAAGTGAAGGTAGTTGTGCTGGATTTTATGCATGTAGATTCCAGCGGTAGCTCTATGGCAGCATGAAAACCGACCGCGCTAACTAATGATTCAGAGTATGTAGACCAGGGGTCTCAAACTCCAGTCCTCCAGTCGCTGTCCTGCAGTTTTTAGATGTGCGACAGGTACAAAACACTGGAATGAAATGGCTTAATTACCTCCTCCTTGTGTAGATCAGTTCTCCAGAGCCTTGCTAATGACCTAATTATTCTATTCAGGTGTGGTGCAGCAGAGGCACATCTAAAAGTTGCAGGACAGCGGCCCTCGAGGACTGGAGATTGAGACCCCTGATGCAGACAGTTCATAGTCTACGTCTCTACCTTCTCACTCCACTTTAGGTTTGCTCTCATCCCAACTGCATTCACATTAATGTTTTCATTGTTAGATTTACATTATTTTAATCATTATTAGCAAATTAGTGTTCAAATAAGCTCTCCTTCCAATCTGACAGTCTCTACATTTATAAAGCTGGTTGAATAACACATTGAAAGTAAAAACAATAATGAATAAAGTACAAAGATAGGATGCTCTCATTAGAAAAATATCTGAATTGGTGAGAATATAGTAGACTGTTACTTGGCCTTAACTAAAAAAGTCCTTACTTTGGGGTTAACTGATTACCAGGTTCAGAAACTACATGCATGTTTCTCTGTGTCTACAGTGAATATTAGTTCATAAATGTTCATAAAAGCTGATTTAAAGCCATTCATCTAAGTCCTTTCATCAGGTTGCACCCATTTTTTGCTGATTTTTTTCAGCAAAAAATTTGTTCATGAAACATTTGTTACCTTTGCGTCCAATGATTTTTCTTTTTTTTGCAAAAACAATGACTAGAAAAAACACATTCAGTTTAGTCCAACATTTACAACAATACATAGATGCAAAATTGTCAGATGCTTCAATTATGCTCAACTGACTGCTGAGCAACCCTTATTTCCTCTAACATGCACGCACACCCACACTGGTGCCACAGTCCTTCACCAGAAACAGCTTTCTCTCAAGAGCTGCCTTCCAAAAACACTTGACAAGAACAGAAATTGGCAATTCATTCCCTTACAGCACTGGCTCATTTTTCTCTAACCCACCCCCCTTACTTTTTATTGATCACAATCACTTGTTCCCTGCACGTGTTCAAATCACTGAGTGGCTGCTTTCCCCCCCCCTCCTCAACTCCAACAAGAATAGTCTAATCAAGGCAAACTGGCACTAATCTTCCCTTTATCCACCGGGACATTTACAAAGACGCGGAGAAAGAACATTTTCGAAAAATGCGAACGGGACAGAAAGCAAAGTACGTTGAAAACAAATAGACAATGATCCTATGAGTCCCAGATGGAGAGACAGTGATTGAATGTCAGTAAAACCCACCAACTTTTTGAGTGGTCTAGCCGCTGAATGGCGCCGATTCCTTTCCAGTTTTTATCATTATCTTCTTTCCAAATCTGAAAAAAATAACCAAAGGAAACACAATTTTAGATTAAAATTCAGAATATACATGTATGATGTAAACATCTTCATGAATTGTTTATAAGACTTCCTTGTCTTATTATACAGTATAATACAGTTATTCTGTTAGGGGGAGAACTAGATCTTGCACTATACTAAAACTCCATGATATACTGAATTTCCCTTCTGTGGGACAATAAAGGAAATTTCTATTTTATAATTTCTAAAAGAGTCAACATACTATCCAGTAGCTGTTAAACATCTGATGTCATGTGGTAGAATAAGCTTTTACTATTATGTAGATGTGTGGTTTAAGCTTTATGTTCTGTATTTATGTTTTAAACTTGTATTCTGAAATAAGACAGGAAAGTCTGGGTTGCAGGTTAGCCTGGTTGACAGTAACATTACTCAGTTCTCTTAGCAATGAAAAACCCAGCAATCCATTTATTTTCTGAAGCTGCTTATTCCAGCAGGGTCTGGTTCCTATGTCCAGCAGTCATTAAGCTCAAGGTACACCATGGACCGGTACGTAGGTCCATCTCAGAACAACAGGGACAAAAAAACGTATATCCACACACTCATACTGAATGGCAATTTGAAGTACCTAATTAACCTAACAGTTATGATTTTGGACTATGGGAAGCAGCTATTCAGAGTAGAACGAACTGAATCATTCAACACTTAATTGAGGTTCTTTAAAAGCACTGATTGAAGTTTCTGAAGGCTGTATTTAGCTTATTAAAACAAAAACACATTTTTCAGTTCAAAACAACCAAAAGGTTGGCCACACTGATCAACAGAGATGTTCTCAAAACTATAAAACCTGTAAGGAAGTAGGAAGCATTGCAAAATCCCTTCCAATGTGACTCTTTTCACTGACTCTTTTCAAACCTCCACAGCATGAATTGTGTGGAGGTTTCTCAATTCAAAATAAGAATCACAAAAAATTGGACAGGGCAGTAAAAACAGGAATAATTATATAATTTTCTGAGCTGGCACCACTTAAAACTGTTTTATTGTAGACATGTTTAGCCTAATTTCTGTTCAATTGACTTGATCAAAGTTTGGTATGCTAGCAATAAAGCCTTCAGTGGTAACTCGTTCATACTTTAGATTTAAAAAAAACATTGTGGTCTTTCAGGACTCACAATTTTGTTTCTCAGCGAATCCATCTACAAAAGGTAGCTAGAGGTAAATAAACATTTTGTTTTAATAGCAGCACCATATTCTTCATTTTCCCCATATTCTGTTATGTTACTTATTCTAAGATCAGTTCAAGCCTAGTTTTCAGCTGCCGTCTAGTTTATGATGACAAAAGGAAAACATGCTTTCAGAGATATTTGCAAACATAAAAAATGTGGTTTGAAGATGAAAGTAAGTATAAACATTCATTGCTTAATACTTTGTTGAAGACCCTTGAGGACAAATAATAGTTTCAAGTTTTCTTAGGGATGTCTTTACAAGGTTGTGGATGTTTACTAAATGAAAAAAAAAATGTAAGTGGCCTAATTATTAATGATAAACACAGTCTATGTAGGTGTAATATAATCTCAGTACACATATAGCTGCTCAGAGAAGGACAGTGAACATAGAAAACATTTCAAGGAGAAAGTTTTAGAGAGGTTGAAGGCTAGGTTAGATTTTGTAACATTGTCTCAAGCTTTGAACATCCCATAGAGCTCTGGCTAATCCATCATATGAAAATGGAAAAAACAATGCACAACTGCAGATTTACCCAGACATGGCTGTCCACCTTGATCGACAAGCTGAGAAGGAAATTGATCAAAGAATGAGGCAAGAAGCTAATGGTAACACAACACGACACAAATATGGCCATTATGGAAGACAAGCAAGAACAACAACATTGTTTTTTATAATCCTGCTTGCAGTTTCCTGCTGCCAAAAAGTGTTCCTTTGTTAAGACAAAAACTGAACTTTATTGCTTGCATGTAATGCACCTTGAATGCAAAAAAACTACTGAAACAAATCATCCTGAACACAGCAACTCCACTGAGAAATATGGCTGCGGCAGCTTCATAATGTGGGGAAGTTTGCTCTTGAAGTTGGTCAGAGCTGATGGGAAGATGGATGAAGATAAATACAGGCCAGTTATGGAAGGAAACCTGTTAGGAGCAGCAAAAGACTCAAGACGTGGGTGGAGCTTCATCTTCTATTGTGTTTGAATGTTCCAGTCAAAGTCCAGACATAAAGACTTTAACACTGATGTTTACAGGCGCTCCTCTTCTCAGGCAAAACTGATAGAGACAAATCTAACAAATTTTGTAATAGATGGGGAAGATAATTCTAAAACGTTTTGAATTATGGGGGTTGAATACAGATATTTCTGTGTAAAAAGTAAAAGCATGTACCATTTGCCTTCCACTTTATAAAATATGTAATCTGAGAGCTCATTCAATTAGGAGTTAATACTCCAGGTTTCTGTCTAAGGGGTCAGGTGTGATGAGTCTTACTCTTTAAGAAGGTATCCAGAAGACTTTATCACTGTCTTCTTCTGAACATCTTACCCAGGTTTATCTGCTAAATCAACCAAGCTAAGTAGTTTCTCAGCCTGTCACAGGTAGTGACAGTTGTTGCTGAGTTAAGTATATTTTAGGGGCTCAGACCTAAGCACCAAGGGGTATTCTCTCTGCAAACTTTATGTCAAAACCATCTGGAAAAACTCCAAAAAGTATATTAAGACAAGCACCCAGGCTTCCCTCTACTGCCAAAGAATCAAAAAGATGTTTTAAAAAATGTTAAAATAAGACTACTACTTCTGTATGATCAATTATGTAAACATTTTATGCTAAGTTCAGGAGGAAGAACATACAGCACAGAATTCAGCAAAAGAGAAATATTAAATAATCATGTAAAAATCTATGCAAGAGTTTGACATTTTCTTATCTAATGACTAGGTATGAGAGAGAAAACTCTTGAAGCTCCAACAGAGAACCACACTTTGTTCTGTCAGATACGTTTGTTCTACTTTCCCCTTTTTTGTGTTGCTCTATCAAATAACAGCCCAATAATACATAATACACTGAAGTGTGTTGAAACGTGACAAAATGCAAATAAAACCCTTTGCAAAAATGGTATGTCTTGAGGAATTCATTCTACATTCATAAGTCATTTAAGTCTTTTCTTTTTCCAGAATTCCTAAAAATACCTTTCCATTTCCCATAATTCCATGTGTTTGGGAAACTGAAGGTCTGTCAAGATTAAAACACTTTGTGTGTTCATGTTTATTTGTAATCTTTAATCTGGCCAAGAGAAACACTTTTTTGACAAAAGCAATTCTTCAGCTTCCTATGAAACATATTACAGATAAAGATTATATAAATATGTTTTTTCTTTGCCGTCAAAGTCTCTTTTACTTTTTCATTTCGTGTGCTGAATTTCTTAATTTCTGAAGTGTTGCAGGCCATCACAGAAGCAGCCAGTACCTATCAAACCTCAGGGGGAGTACTTTGTTTGTCAGTATCTTTTTGTCACAACAATTTGGCCCTGAAGTGTGATGACAGCTTGAACGAGGGGGTGTCAGCAGCTAAATTTTAGCCCCTTAGTCCAGTGGAGCATAGCAGAACACTTCTTTAGTTTTCATGGATGGATAGATGGATGGAAGCAAAGATAACATCCCAGCAGGGTTTCTTCTTGTTCAAGGCTTTCAGCATGTTACTAATCTCCCTAAAATTTTGAAATACCCCTCTCTCACCCAACCCGGCCTCTGGTTTCTTTGAACACAAAACATTTCAGTTCCAACGGCTTTTGTTGTACATTTTTATATGATGCTCTTAGCAGGACCTTTTGCGAAAAGTGTCACATAGCAAACCCTGTAAGTAGTATAAGAATTTCTTTGCTATGGAACTGATTCGAGCGTAGAATATTTCAAGTATGAATTGACCTGTTTTGCATTTTTCTTTTATTTCCTTATCCACCATTAATCACATAATTTTTTTTTCTCTAGCAGCTGTCACATATTACATAAATGATATTTAAATAATCATCATTTGGCTTTATTGTGATTCCTTGTCACATATACTTCTACATCTTCAAAAAATTTAGAAAAATTAAAATGTCAAAGAAGAAAAGAGTGAAAGAAAAGTAAATTTAAAATAGACAGTGTTGTTTTAAAACTCAGACAGCAGCTCCCGGTCTGATGCAGAGGTTGCATTTTGCCACAAGTGTCCAGTCATTTCACATTTCACTTCTCGTAGAACAGAAATGTGAGCCAAGTGATGTCCCAACACATGCATGTCAAATGATTCATGGTGTAATAACAACCTTCTTTATTTTTTAAATAGTAATTAAAGATTGGTGTTTTTTAAATGCAACTGTCCCTGTAAGTATTACATTAACTAAAAATGCAGCATCAATATTTTAAATACTACTGAATTTGCTCCTAAATAACTGCAATGTGTTTACAGAACCACATGGTAACGGTATCCATTAAGTTCTCCATAATTTTAAGGTAAGGTATTCATTGCTGAAAGCTCCACCTAGCCTTATAAAGACAAACTTCTTCCTGCTGTCGTCGTCTGCCAATGGCAGAGATAAAGCTGGCAGGCATCAGTCTTGTGGTCACATAAATGCAACATATTTCTCTAAGAAAAGTTAGATTTTACCTCAGCCATTACAATAAATCTTCTGCTGAACTAATACAATCTGTCTGTGACAGTGCACTCGCAGCATAGCATTAGCCTGTTGATCCACCATCAGAACACGGCTAGAAGTAGAGTATTGGGTTCTTATTTCATCTAGAATCAAAAATGCTTATTTATTTTCTTGTTTATGTGTATAACACAATGTTCTTAAAGCTCATAAGCTGTAAGTGCTTCAGTAAATTACTGAATATTGATGCAATCTTGATCAGCAGAGAACAGAAAGTAGCACCTAATAAACACTAATGCACAAGAGCTACGTGTAAAAATGCTGGGAGTCACTCCAACAGGAAGTAAGTTCAATATATATTTATATGTAGATTTATGTTAATACATGTCTGTCATCCTCAAGAGGTCAGGTGATCAATAGGTATAACTTAAAATGAATTCATAAACAGCTAAAGTAAAAAAAATGAGGCAGTGATGTCTCAGCAAAAGTATCTGTGAAAATGTATGCTGTTACATCCCAATACTTTTCTCATTAACTATAATGAGAAATAAATAATCTTCACAAGCCTTACATTTTGCTTTCCTTTCACACTTAGATTTACAAAAAATAAATTTTTAGAGACGATAATACATGTATGTGGTGACATAAGAAAGTTTCAGCATGCTAGATCAAACAACAATCATGCTGGATTGCAGGTAATCTGGACCTGCAATCTCTTCCTGGTTGAACTGTTGGACAGAAGGAGAAGAAACAAGGATCTCTGGCAGGACTTCTAACAGTTGTAGAGCTCACAAAGGGTTTTATCTGTGTAGAGCTGAATGCATTTCTAACTGTGATTGTTAGGGCACATTCAGCTTTTCAGTGTCCCTGACTTTTATATACTTTCTGATGATTTAATAAAAAAGATATAGTTTATTTCTATTTTTCCAGCTGACCATATTTTACATCTGGTTGCATATTTTTTACAAACTTATCTAACCTATATTTTTTGAAGTCAAATTTCCTTTTAAAAATGCCTTAATGACTTCTCTGGTTGTGCTTTAAAAAAACAAATATGGAGTAGGGAAGACACAAAACTACAATTGAAATAATCTGATGTATTGACAGCAAGTTCATTTCCACATGGTGTTGTGGAAACCTGATGTATGAAGAGCAAGCTTGGCAAAGTGAACAAAATCAAAATCAGCAACCCCACCTGCAGCATTGTGCATTCAGACATGGCCTGAAGGCAACTGCTCCAGCCACTGGAAAACCCACCAACAACAACCCCAAACACACAAAAAGGACTTTCCTTTACAGAGATAGCAGAGAAGGTCTTTACTACAGGCTGTTTGCTGGACTAGCTGAGGAAAGAAATCGTAGCTCTGGTGCAATTCAAAAAGATCAGCACCTCAGAGACTTTACATCTTTTAAAAGTTCAGTTTTGTAAGACCCTATGTTGTTTTTACCTCCCTTCTTAAGATTTTGGGCCAGACTGTAGAAATCAAGATATACATATTTACAGGTTAGCCTACAAAAAACAACATAAAGGTGCATAAACACACTTTCTGATTAAAAACCAAAATAACTTAATTGCAAATTCAGTGAAGTAATTGATAGTTCTGGTCTTGATATTGTCAGAATATGAACATGGGTACAAAAGGTTGTATTTCTCTTCTAAGTAGAAAAGAAAGAAAATAATTCTGCCTGAATTTGTAGTTTTGTCATGATATTAGTTGACCAATCACATGTGGCTTTTTACCAAATCCTATTTTATTCTGACTTCATAGATGGTTTTTTGGATCACTGCTTCTTTACACTGAAGTAATGCTACTCTTAGTGGATAATAATTTTCGTCTATCCATATCTTATGAAAAAGCTGGACCAAAATGCAGACAAGAGCAGAAGCAGACCATTGTGGAGATTTAATAATGAAAATAATAAACTTGGCACAAGGAGAACGGGACATGCAGTGTTTACAGAGTGACGGGAAGAATCAGTGAAGAACAATAAAAAAACAGCAAGTCCATACATTAAGGGAAGGATGGAGAAGGATACAGAATGCAAGTGAGTTAATTCAGGGAAAGGAACAGCTGTGGAAGAGAGCAGACATGCAGACTGAGAGAAGTTGAATAATTAACATGAAGGAAGCTCACCCAGACACAATGAAACTACAAGCCAAGTGAAAAAGTACAAGACGTAAGAGAACTAAGTTCAAATGCACAAAGAACAAAACGCCAGAAAAAGTTTGGAAACTAAACAAAAAATGATACAATATGGCATCACCCTTTTAACAATAATGAACAGATATTCTAACAGGGCTGCATAAGGATTTGAGAGCCACAGCTTATACATATTGAAAAAATACTTATGTGGGTGTACCATTATAATATATTTCAACATAAACTTCAACTGCTGTGTTTTGCTTTATGAAGGCTAGACCAATAAGCAGGCTAGTATAGATATGATCGATAACAGAAAATATTATAGGACAAAGGCAGCAACACAGCAGGGGAGAAGGAAACGGACAGTGGCCAGGAACAACACAGACAATAATGGAGGAGTCAGTGGGGAACAATGTAAACTGGAGAGCTTAAATACACTGAGGGAGAGGAGAGGCACTAATCAGAGGTACGTAGAGGCAGCTGGGGAAGAGAGAAGAGAGAAGGAAATTAAGAGACGTAAACCAGCTGGTAAACTAAGGGTGGGAGAAAGCTGAGACACAAGGAAACCGTAGGAAAAACTATGAAAAAACTAACAATCAGCAAACACAAATCAGAGGAAAGAAATTCAAAAGATAAAAAAAGGAAAAAGTGAACTAACACATGAGATAAACAAAAATGGAAAGATCTAGAAAAACAACCAAAGAAATTATCCAAACAGAAACCATTGGACAAATATATATGGATAACTTTACCTGCATTTTTGCAATCATAACATTACGCAGATTTGCACAAATTTAAAATTTTTGCTCTTTATAGTAAAACAGGAGCCCTAAGACATTAGCTGGTTTCTGCTCAGGTTGTCAGCCTGCAATCAGCTTAGTTAACTTAAAAGCCAATTTTCCAACTACAGTCTTGAACAGTGCTATTTACGATGCTTGGTGGGGATTCATTCATTTCTACACCAATACTGTTTGAGATTTTGGCAACCAGAAATATTTCTAACTAACTTAATGTGTCCTTGTTGCAAGCACAACTTATGTGAAGCAATCTCCTTTAAGCCTGCTGACTGGCTGTGCACTATCAATCAATCAATTAATGAAGTTTATTTGTACAGCACATTTCAACAAAAAGGCAGTTAAAAGTGTTTACATCATAAAAACACAAAATAATAAAGTCATAAAAAGACCATCCAGGTTATGGAGGTGGAGGATGGCACCTCTCCACTAGCATTTCCTTTGGCAGATTAATAACTTTATGATGATGAGAAACATTTTATGGTTTTGAAACTTTCAAAAACTTTGCTATATTTTTGGTCTGAAATAGGGCACAGATGTAAATTACACCAAATTCAGGCAAATGAGTGTGGCAGTTTCCCAAAACAGCACAGATAATGTTAACTCTCTAGCAAAATAACATACAACACAATCTTAGAATACATTTTTGTTACTCGGATCTTACTGTGTTTCAGTTTACACATGAATCAAACACAGAAGCCATGACTGGATTGAGCTAATCTCTCACAGATGGAAACATACAGATTTTGTAAATGTATGAATACAGCTATGACGCTGTGTTTCAGTTTACACTAGCATATTATATTGACATTTGTTATGTTGAAGTTTTTCATCAAAAGCAGCTTACAAATAAGGGCACAACAATTCAGTTAATATCAAAGCTGATCAGCGCTTTGAAAGATTAGTGACATGAAATTGATGAAAGTAGCTAAGTGAAACACAGCAACACAGAGTGCAACCCTGGCCAAAAACAAATTTAATCATGAGTCTTGGTGCTCATTCAGTTGCTAATTTTGTTTTGTAGCAAAAATAATTAATCAAAAAGACACAAAACTAAGTCCAATTTTGCAATGGCACACTTTTTTTATATCAAGAATAGTTAAAATTGGTAGATCTTAATGCTGACATTACTGATGTTAAGTATCTGCAGCAGTTTGCGGATTCAGTAGAAACATGGGCACAATGAGAACAACTGTCTATTACAAGAAGGGAAAAAGGTAAATCAATACAGAACAGCTGAAGATGTTGGTTGTTCCCAGTCCATAACCTGGAGCAAGTCCAATCAAAATAGAAAAGGTTGCAAAAGGAAAACATTCAGTGCAGCGAGGAAGACATCAAAGCATCAGGACACAAAACTTAAAGCAACCGGTCTTAAAAATAGAAAATTCACAACAAAAGAAAAGAAAGACAAATGGGCAGAAATAGGAGTCCACATTGGGGAGTAAAAGAAATCAAACGGGATACACAGAAGAAAGAATATCTGACCAAAAGAAAAAAAAGGTTTGAGTGGGCTAAAGACAAGCAGTCACGGATGGTGGATAACTGCAAAAATTGCACTAGCAAAATAGATGATACTAACATTTACTTGATGCCATGCAATGAAATGTGTAAAGATATGTACAGTTATTGATAATCTGAAGTCTATTTTTCTGTTCAAGCAGCACAGCAGTTGGAAGTATACCTCCACAGTGAATGCAGGGCTGAACCTTGATATTTTACACATTCTATCAATTGAAAGTTCATTCCCCAAATAATTGCAGCAACCAAGAAAACCAGAGAATCTTCAATGAAGCACTCTGTTTTTGCTTTTTTGGTTTCTGATTCCACTTTTTTTGGCCTAATTTAAGGATTCCATAAATCTTTTTCTATTACCTGATCAGTGAAAATATGTCTTCAATTAGAACAATGCCATTGCATTTCCTCTGATACATTTTTACAAAGGCAGAATGTTATTTTTGTGATTTTCTGTTTTTCCCAAATAGCAAAACAAATGATTGAACATTCTCCAAGTGTATTGATTTAATATTTTTTGCCAAAGGCTGTATGCTGGTCTTTGTGTGAATGCATGTGTATTCTAACTTCAAGCTATGATCACAGATAACCCTTCTCGGCGTCTGTTCATTGGATCTTTTTGAGCACATTTTAATCTGTGTCCAAGTGCTGAAACCAGATTCTTCCCTTCAAACTACAGGCGCCTCGGATAGTGACAGAGAGCCAACACACACAGCATGCCCCAAAGGATCTTGGACAAAGAATGCACAGGCATATTCACACACACACCATACAATATTCCACATAGACAAATGAGTCACATGAAGATATACGAGTATACTCTGTAATGTATAGCTGTAAAATCTCTAACCTCTGCTAACTCTAACCTCATTAGGAAGATGAAGAATTTTCAGCATGCTGCATCCGGACAGAGGAAGTTTGGTCTCTTCTTTCTATTTTTGCATACTTAACGATCACCTCACCTTCTGAGAAGAAACATTCAGTGTTCTTTACACAATCAATGCCCTCGAACACGCCTGGTCCAAACATGCACACACAAATTTGAACGTGCTAAGGAGGCATCAAAGAACAATTTCTTTAAACCAGTGTTTCCCAAGGCTGGTCCTCAAGGCACACTGCCCTACATGTTTTAGAGCAGGGGTGGGCAATCCTGGTCCTCGAGGGCCGGTGTCCTGCAAATCTTAAACATCTCCCTGGTCCAACACACTTGAATCCAATAGCTGAATCACCTCCTAAGTGCAGTCAAGTTCTCCAGAGTCCTGCTAATGACCTCATTATTTGACTCAGGTGTGTTGAAGTAGAGACACATCTAAACGTTGCAGGAGACCGGCTCTTGAGGCCTGGCATTGCTCACCCCTGTTTTAGAGGTTTCCCTGCTTTAATGTGCCTGATTCAACTGATTGCAGTTCAACAAACGCCTGTTAATCAGTCATCAATTGAAATCAGCTGGACTGAAGCAAGGAAATACCTAAATATGCAGGGCAGTGAGCCTTGAGGACCAGGGTGGGGAAACACTGCTTTAAACCACCTTCCGAGGTGACTAGAGAGACTTGAGTCTGCATGAGTTTGGCAACTGCATGAGTTCCAGTCCATCAAGGGACACATCTGAATATTTCTTGGTGATATCAGTGAATATCAGAACTCTGTACAGGTAAGTGAATTTCATTGCTATAGTTTATTTTTGATCGCCCAAAACTGTGTTGCTGCATTGCTGAGTTATGGTCCACGGATGTTACACAGAGTATGTGTTTAACTGCACATGAAACCGCAATCTGCGATCTAGACATTTTTGTTGTAATTGGTCAAATAAATATTAGCCTGGTTGTTCAGAAAAAATATCATGTCTGCTGCTATGTCTGTCACATTAAGCATTTGACATGCCGAGGTCAGTAAATCTTCATCAGAACAGAGGGAGAATATGCATGGCATAGCATGATATCAGGAAACATTATAGTGTCAATGTAGCACCATTTCTATAGTGGGCCTCTAGGTGTCAGTGCTAATGCCATTTTCTTTCCAATTCCAAAATATAGCTATCAAATACCCTGTTTTGGTTGGGAAACTACTGTGTTTTACCAATTTTTCCCATAATCGTCTGCATCAACTTTTTCCAGTAAATCTCTGGCATTATGATACAACAATAAAAACATTCCTCTGAGTCTTCAAACTGAACTCTGTCACTCGCCTCATGAGAACTCCCACTTGTTGTAAGGTTAGTGCTGACAACAGGAGCAAACCCAGCAAAAGAAAGACGGATGCGCTGAAAGAGAAGGCATTCCTGCCAAAAAAAAGATGTCATGTAATATTTTTGAAAAATTTGGCAGCGAATTTACTTTCATTAAGAGGAGCAGAATGAGATACAGTCATGCATTCTGAAAGATTTGTAACTGTAATTTAGTGTCTTCCAAAGGGGAAGGAACAATTAGAAATACCACCGAGGCAGATGAGGTTATAAATGCAGATTGAAATGTCAGTTCTGTGTGCCAAAAATAATATTGCTTTCACTTTGTGTGAGGATTTCAATAAGAGTAAAAGATAAGTTGGGTCAAAATAAGTATGAGTATTGTGTATGCATATTAGATTATGTCCCATAAGGATAATATAAGCTAATTGTTAGCTAATGTTAAGTACTGGGTGCCCACTCAACAGGTGCCATAGCAGCACAACTAGAAAACAAGTTGACCAAAACATGCTGATATGAGCCATTTTCACTGAAGTGTGAAGAATCAAACACAAAAACAAAGAATTTGTCATCCTGACCAGATTCTACAATGAGGGTCACTACAAGTTTCAAGTCAACAGAGGGAGGCCTATCAGATTCTGATCACTTAATTGTAGTTTGTAAGTGGTTGACAAGTGATCATTTTAAATTTCTTGTACACCTGTCTGAAATGTAAGCGATCCTGGAGCTCGGTTGTGGTAGGTGGGGTGGCTCGCAGCAGGCGCCAGAAAATTTCCCTAATTTTCAAATCCAAAACTTGACAGGTAAGGTAAGTAAAATTTATTTATAAAGACCCTATCATAGATATCATGATGTCAAACTGTTTCATAATGATACAAACATAAAAACAAGAACATGTTTCAAAACAAATCTAGGAGCCTAGTTAAAATCCTGTCAGTATAAAACTAGTTTTCACTGCTTCTTAAAACAATCAGTGGAGTTCACGCAGTGTAGGGGCAGCGGGAAAAAGCTCCGGGGTTTTAAAATGAGTCCGTAATCTCACTAACAACCTCTAGTCAGATGATCTCAAAGTCAGAGAGGAACAGTAACACTGCAGTAGGTTCAGAATTATTCAGGAGCTGGGGAATGAAGTGACCTGAACATCAAGAACGATATTTTAAATTGCATCCTATAAGATACAAGGAACAGGTGAAGGGAGGCCAGGACAGGGGAAATGTGTTCTCTTCAATTTGTCTTTGTTAGGAGTCTAGCTGTTGGAGTGTGGACTAACCGGAGTTCATATCAAGTATAAAAAAATATATGTACCAGGACAGATATGAAGTAGTGTGAAGAAGGTATAAGTACATAAATTACTAGTACAGGAATTATGGGATTTAGGTACTAAACAGCCTTGTTTCTAACAGGCCACCTTTCTGCATCCCACAAAAATGAGACCAATTTACTTTTTTGTCAATATGTATCAGAACAGAGGTAGATGAAGACAAGAAGCTCATCCTACTTTCAGTGAGCCTCTCTATGCAGGTGCATTGCCCTACACATCTGAGCCAGACACTCTCACACAGGTACTGTACTTCCACAAAGAAAACTAAAACTTACATACACACTTTCACAAACACGGCGTCTGCAAACTGAAGCAATCATAAATAAGTGATGTTGCTCAGTAATGGAATATTGTGCAGTTGTTGTGGGAGCAAGGGATGTGCTGTCATGACAACCTCAAGGATCACATAAGGTCAGCTGCAGCTGTTGCTGTGCCACCATCGCAGTCACTTCTTCACTGTGTGAAAGTGAAGTAGTGTCTGGATCTTCCAGTCTGCATGCACGATGCGTGTAAGCCAGAAGAATATGCCAGACCTGGAGCAATACACAAAAATAGAATGAATCTTGTCATTGAGTACTCGCACATTTCAAAAAATGTGAATATTGCATAAAAATTCTATATTTCTTGCCAGTCATCTCTAAAAGTTAAATGGGTGTTCTTATTGAGATTCATTATACATCAAGGAAAATATTTCAAGCTTTTATTTTTTGCTCTTTTAATGGTTATGGCTTACATGTAAAGAAAACACCAACTACAGTGTCTCATAAAATTTGAATATAATATTAGACCAATCAAAAACAAATGCTTTAAGCACAAATGTCAGGCTTCTGAAAAGCATGGACATTTCTATGCAATCAATACTTGGTTGGGTCTCCTCTTGCATGAATTACTGCAACACGGCATGGCATAGAGGCGATCAGTCTGTGGCACTGAGCAGGGGGAATGGAAGCTCATATTGATAACTACCTTCAGGTCATCTGCCTTGATGGTTCTGTAGTCTCAACCTACTCCTGACAATGGACCATAGATTTTCTATGGGGTTTTAGGTCAGGGGAGTTTGCTGGCCAATTAAGAACAGAATCACCATTATCATTGAAGTGGCTTTTGGTACCTTTAGCAGTTTGGGCAGGTGCCACATTCTGCTGGAAAATAAACTCAGTATCTCCACACAGCTTGTCAATAGATGGAAGCATGAAGTGCTCTAGAATTTCCTGGTAGAATACTGCATTGACTGTGGACTTCAGAAAACACAGTGGACCAACACCAGCAGATGACATGATGCTGCAAACCACCACCGACTATGAGAACTTCACACCGGACTACAAGCAATGTGGATTCTGTGCTTCTCCACTTTCCCTCCAGACCCGTCGCAGTAGTCCTGTTCCTTTCCTCTTTATCCCAGGAAAGACTCATTCGACCTGGTCTCTGATTCAGGTTTGACAAGGGGAATTTCCATGGCTAGTATTTGTCTGTGTCAGAGCTCTTCTGAAATAGATTTTGCTTGACAAGACTCTCAAAGCTGTGGTTCTACCAGTAGAAGTCTTTCCAATGATTGTAAATCCTACTGACCCAGAATGAGAGACTAATAAAGGTTAAGAAGCCTTTGCATGTGCTTTGGGTTATTTAGCTGATTAGGGTGTGAAAGCCAAGAGTTTTGATGGGATTCAAATTTTTTTAGACACTGGCTTTTGGGTTTTCATCTGTAAGTGATAATCATGCAAATTTCAAGAAACAAAGGCTTTGAATATATCAATCAATCAATCAAATTTTATTTGTATAGCACATTTCAGCAGCAAAGCATTTCAAAGTGCTTTACATCATTACAAACACAGAAACACAAAGTCATCAAGTGGGGGGTTCTTGCTTTTGCATCCATAAAAGGTTTACTGGTTACACTCCTACTGTGTTATATGGAATAAAAATACCTATTGGTATTTTTATTCCCACTCACGCTCACAATCACACAGTTGAAAACGATGTAAACAGCCTTTCAACGGACAATATATCACTCTATAGCTGATAATTCTATATAATGACTTTCACTTCCTGAGATGACTGGCAAGAGCAAGGCTGTTCTTTTATGCAACCTTCTCATTTTTTGTTTTTTTAGATCTACCAGTATTGTTTTGCTGGAGCTTTGTCTTCTGACATGCAGAACATAATTATGGAAACAGAGTCTACCACAGGAGCAAACACCAATACTGTCTTAAATAGCAAATTAACTGTATAAAGCAAGCGTGTCAATATGCTAGACTATTTTTAAGGAGTCCAGCATTATTATTATTCGCAGCATGTTGCATATTCTTTACACGTGCTACAGGTTTTTGGACTATTGTGATGAAATACATACTTACATATAAATTACACCTGAGATCATTTGGTGTGCTTCAATGATCATTTGGGATCATTGAAGCACACCAACCCTGATGCCAATCCCTTCTCAGCCTCCACTGTCTTTTTCTGTTTCATACCTGGAACATTTTCTGACTGATGTCTGTATGGCTGCAGTACTGTTGTGGTAAAACAACACAGGTATACTTTGGAGACTCAAGAAAGTAAAGAAAATTCAATGTTTCAACCTCAGAAAAAAACATATTACAGAGAAAGTCAAAAACTTTAAAATTACAAGTAGTTGTGCTCAAAACTTAACTATATCCATTGGAAATAGAGGTTCAAAGCCATCTTTTAATTTGACCAACATACTGCTTCTGACTGGAGGAGACATTAATATTTTGACAACTTCCAACCTTTAAGACTAAGTAAAATCTAAATCTGCCAAAGGTATGAATAATTTTGAGCTTTATTGTAAATACAACTACTTTGTACCTTCTTCTCTGTATCTCTGATCGATTGACTGCAGCCTATTTTAAATTCAAGATAACACAACAGGTGGAGTAGCAGAGTTTAGATCTTTTTTATTATTTCTAACTTCTCTGATCAATGGTTCACGTTTGTCAAACTTAACTCTTTTCATTATTTTTTATCAACAACCTATAGCATATTTTTTCCTCTCATCACTGTTGTTTTTTACTGTAACCACCAGTTTCCAGTCTCTCTCTTTGTCTGCATAATGTACATCTGCATAATGATATTTCTTAACTAAAATGCTGCAGCTGGCAGGATGGTGTGTGATGTAGAAATGTTCAGCTGTAATTGTTTTATGCCATCATTTATATGCTATCTTCTTGTTCTGGCTTATGTGCCAACTTTGATTAAGTTTATGTTATTATGTTTTCTTATTATCCAGTTTGATTAGTTGATGTGCAGCCAGTGGGACAGAAAGCCACGTTTGGAATCCTAGATTGAAAACTGTTTCCTCAAATAACACATTATTCATAGTCTAAATGCAATAATCCATTTCGGAATTGGCTAAATATGAATATACTGGAGTAAGGGTTGAATAAAGTATTTCTTCATTAACATAATTTCAAGAACTAAAACCACTGAAATAAAGGTTGTTGTCTCAAGTTAAATGTCAGCTTCAAACCTTTTAATATATTTTTATTTTTGGCACAAACACTGTGCACACACAGCTTATTTCAATGTAAACTGATTTACAACCTCATTAGTGATATTTTTGCCAACAATTTTATAGGTGACAACAGTTATACTGTTCTTATTGTTCTACTTGAATTAGTATAGATTTCACTTATATTTATAATTACATTTTAGTATTAACATTTAATTATTGCTTAGTATGTAGGAATTCCAGTTACTTATGGTCCAGTCTAACTTATTGGACAAATGATGTCAGAACTTTTCTTTCCAGCTGATCACATCAGAGGTTGCCAGAACGACTCATCACTGTTTCACTGTTGTGTCTCCAATCTAGAGATGGTGAACACTCGTCCACCACCTTCACTTTTTCTCAGATACTGGAAATGTTCGACCCATTCTTGTTTTCTTTGAAATTTCAAATCCTTTGCTTTGTTTAGGAAATTATTTTAATCTTATCTCTCTATTGCAGATAAGGTGCTTGTTTCCAAACCATGCCACAAAGTGTTCCACCAACTTTGCACTTGGCCTCTTGCCAATGTCAAAAACACCCGATGACAGAAACTCATCCGAATATGTCTATAAATGATAGGAATCAGGGTTGTGCTGGAAATCTAAGATGTACAAAGGCAAAAAAAAAATGCTAAGAGTGTATTCTCCTGTGGTGCTCTTGTGCTGTTGACCACCTGGTTAGACACAAAACCTTAGTGTCACAAACTGCGGTTTGTTTGTCAGGTATTGATCCAGGTGCTTGCTGAAGCCTCCACCTGTGTCTGCTGGAGAGAGTTTGATGAAGGAGGTGTATGACGCCATCGTCTATTCCAAATCCATGATGCTCTTATTTTCCATTTATTTGGAATTTGAGGTTGTAGTTGAAGCAAGACTTGAGCTTTTGAGATAAGAATCTGCTGCTTCTTGTTGTAAAAAAAAAAAGAAAGAAAAAAAACTTGTTGCTATGGTTCCACATTATAACAACTGACCAGAAGTAAAACAGTAGCTGCAAAAATTATTCCAGCTGCACAGCATCCAAAACCTGAGGGAATAATCTTCCAAAAAAGCTTGACTGAAATAGCAAAAGGAGGAATAAAACATTTTTTAAAAGAATAAATCAGAATGAATATAACAGAGCTGCTCCAACATGCTGCCACCTGGAGCATTAATTTAATTACAGTTTTTTTCAGTATCTTTCGTGCTTTTCTCACATCAGTAAAATTAGCATAAGATAGTGAATTTTTTTAAAGCAATTAACAAAATCTGAAAAACCTTGTTTATGACCTACAAAAGCATATTGTTTGCTCAAAATGAGTAGTTCTTTCCTCAAAACAAGTATTAATGTAAATTAAAATGTCTGTCATCAAATAGCTTTGTCATGTTTTGATTATAAGCGTTCACTCTAAAATAAGTTACAAATTACTATGTTTAGTGAGATAAATGCGTACAAGACACTGAATACGTATGTTTTCTTATCGACATTCGTTCTTTGCAGTTCTAGTTTGTACAAATGTATTTACAACAAACGTAAAACACTTTTTGGAAAAATCTGTGCACAACTGTAAATATAATTGAAAGCTGAGATTATCTGGACAGAAAGTGTTCAATTAATTTTTAGGAAAAAATAAATGCATAAAATTTACTTGACAAATTTTTACAATTACGGATTATAAGACGCTCCTGAATATAAGTTGCATCAGTCAAGAAAAAGAAATAGATATAAATCATACTAGAGTATAAGTACATTTATTTAGAGATTGTCAAACATAAGGAGGACCTTGCTCATGTTAATGATAGGATAAGTTAAGAAGTATTCAGCAACCTATGTTTGAATAAATTCATAAACTCATCACTTGGACATCTGCTGACTGTTTCTTACAAACCGACGCCTATGCTCTACATTAGGAAGGTCAGGAACGAAGTGCGCAGCAGAGCAGAGACACATGCAGTGTAAATCCAGGTTGCTACAGAGGCAGCCGCATTAATGGAGCGAAAACACTGCAAAGCCATTTATATATATTTTTTTATGCACATCTTGCTTTCAGCCTGCAATAAGCTTTCCAATGCTCATGCCCGACCATATGAATTAATCTTTAACACCACAGTCGATAGATGTTTCATGAAGAACAAAACATTTAAAAATCACACCTATCAGTTGCAGGACTAGCAAAACTATAAAAAAAAGTTCAGTGACTTATGGTTTTATACAAAATGATTCATGAAAATAGTTGATTTTGGTTCAAAAGACATAAGGAAAATATGTTATAAAGTAGCTATTGATTATATGGCAGGTATTGCTGGATGTCCTAAATAATTAGCGATTTGTTGAAAAGAATGAGAACTTGCTGCTATGATGTGTGCAAATAGTTAAATGTTGTGGAGGTTGAACTAACAGTTATGAGAATTTCAATTATAATCAGAGAGATGCATCAAAGCAAGAAATAAATGTGAAAAATTGTCCTCAATAATGAGGAAAAATTCCATTGAAAAGATTCAATGTCCATCCGGAGTCCGTCCGGATGGACGGACAGACAGATGGATTTCTTTATTAGATGAATCTATCGTCATTTTATTTGAATACAGCTCTGTGAAAATTCAAATAAAAAAAATTATAAAATATGCAACTCAACAGTAAACAGCACCATCTATTAGTCTCCACTGTTGCTTTTAGGAAGCCCCTATGGGTTGTGTTTTAAACCTCCAAACAAATAACCCCTAAAATGACATGGACTGGTAGTTGCTTTGCTCACAGTCCTTTCTGCTGTCCATAAGTGACTTATGGCTGAGATAGAAAATGTCCCTTTAAGATGCATCACTTCCCTAGCTCTCTTCAGACAGATTGCCCAGAGAGGGTGAAAGCTTCAGAATATCTGGTTATATAAAACACTAAAAAAGAACTCAAAGCAAAAGTGCTGAAACAGCAACATCAGTAGTTTTTCGTTTTTACTAACAGCAGTTTGTCTATACAAAGCAGTCTGATGGGTGACTAATTCTAGAGTTCTAGAGTGTGTTTGCTTACAGTAATCCTCAATTGTGTGTTTATTAATATCAAATAAAATGTATTAGCCATTAAGGAAGAAACTGCCACATCTAGAATAATGACCAATGTGAATAAGTGGCAGTATTATGAGTGAACTAATGTTTTACAGAGAGTAAGTGGAATGCTCAACTATCTTTTAAAACAGTCAACAAAGGCATAGAATATGTCTTCAAGCAACATGAAACACTATTACCAACAGTTGACAGATGCCCCTTTCATGAACAGGGGTGGATGCTGTCTATATGCTTAGACAGCATATATTTATAAATATAGGAGTATATGTATTTGCTTCGAGAATATACGTTTTGTCTAATTTAATTGGCTCTGAAGTGGCTCCGGTGCCAATGAGTTGTTACCAACTCCTGAATGATCAAGCCTGGCAACCCTTATGTAAACTACCTGACTCCACCACTGACCATAAAGCCATTATGGTATCTGAAAACAGGAAATATCTGTACGTTTCTGTAACACATCCAAGCCGAGACCTTTGTGCTTTGAGGGACCTACACATTCCACAACTTTAAGCTCCCATTTATGGAAATGGATTCCAATCAAGATCAGTTTCAATATTTTTTTTGGTACAACAACGATGATGGAAAACTGTGGGTGAGCCACCTGCCCCCTATAAGAGGCAGAGAGACTCTAGTTTTGGGGTGTATTATATTGGCGTTGTCCCGCCGACTGGACTCAAAACTTTGGACTTGCTTAATTTTATTTGGATTGACTAATAAATATTTAAATCTACTTTACAGACTCTTCACCTATGCATCCCATAGAGCCATGTTATAGGTAACCCTAAAAAATGTGCGTCACCATTCAAGCCAGAGCCTTAAAAGTCTTTGGTCTATTGCTGTGGAATTTGTGAATAAGCCAAGGGCAAAAGAAGAAGCTAAAGTCAACCAGCTACTGTTACACCTTGGAGCTACCAATCAAATTACAGAGTAAAGGTCGACTTATGTGAGGGTAATCTGTTTTAGTGGGGTGAGCTGATGACAGGTGAGCTATGAGACCAGGTAGCTGTGTTTGCTATTTCAGGTTAAGCATAACATAATAACTCCACACACACAGGAAACAAAATCCTTTTAGCTTGTCACTATTCTGTATCAATTTGTTCATTGTCTTGTATTCCCTTACTTCTGTCTTTTTCCATCTTCATAACTCTTTCTTTCCATAGTCAATATATAAAGTTACTCTCATTATATTAAATGTTAAAGTAATGTTAGTTTGACTTGACTATCACACCTGAACTGGACCCTTTCAACTTGAAAAACACTGATCTCAAGTGTAACACTCAAGTGTTAATACATGATATTTTGAGCTGGTGGAAGAGAATTAGCTTCTGGTATTCTGAAGCTCGTTTTCTACTTGACTAATCAACAATATGCGTGAATGGGAGCACCAACAAAGATGGAATCTCACTGCTATTACTGAAGCAGTGGGAACACTGGTCTCATTTCGACCAAATATCTGGGACTAACGACCCACCTGTTTTAAAAATAGGTAATGGTCAGTCGATATCGACATACTGCGGATTCCTTATTGCATCTGTAAAATAAGTCAAAGGAGACAGCTCTACTGAAAATTGCAAACATTTCAGCTAAATCTACAACATGATAAAAAATAAATTTGTTGTTTCATTAACAATCCAATAACTGAATCTTTTACAAAACATCCTGTAGCAGAAGGTGAATTCAAGTTGAATCACTTATGAACCGTAAAAGGAGTGAATACTTAAAACATTGTCAATATGAACATAGAGAAGTGATGTAATTTTGATAGTGGCCAGTAAAAAAGCCATAGTGAACAAGTAGCACAATCAGGGGAAGTACTACTAGCCTAATATCAGTACTTCAAATGATACAGAAAATGACATAGGATAGGTCAAAACTGGAAATAGCTCAGTGTCATAAAATCCACTTCATCATCGTAGAAAAACTGACTGATGACAAGGTACTAAGGAAAAACAGACAGATGAATTTGTACTTGAGAGATGAAGAGGAGGAGATAAAGTAGGAGGGGGTGTGGAAGCAATTCCTTGCACACCTCTCAGTCATAAATATGGAAAAAGAACAGCGTGGCTCAGCCAGCCCTCCTACGATCAGAATGTTATCCTTCTTCTCTGGCAGAATAAAAAAAAGCTTCAAGCTCAGAGAAAAACAGCACTGAGGCAAACAGATGAAATAATATACAAGCAACGAGATGTAGCATGGTGTACAAATAATTGTAGATAAGAGTAGGATAAATTGAAAGGAGGGCATTTCCTTAGTTCTCTATCTGAAAAAACATTACTTATGATGATTTGTGGCATTGAAATGTGTTTAAAGCTTCCCTAAAAAATGAGCTACAATATTTAAACACCTAAAGAGAAGGAAGTCATTTACAATGAATGATGTACACTTTCAAGAGATATTTTGTTCATGTTGACTTTGCACCATAATGATGATATGTTAAGAGAAAACAATCAATCAAACCTAACAACTAACTTGAAGCCTGTTTCCGTATTTGAGAAAACATTTTAGCAACAGTGTTACTTTGAAACAGGAAAATAACTTTTTTTAATCCTGGAAATGTTCTCCAGGTGATAGAAGGCTGACTTCATAGTTGTTATTATGTCAAATAGGAGATTTCCTAAGATCAAACCCTGAGGAACCCCACGTTATTTATCAATTTCAATAAAAGATTTCCTACTGACACAAAGAAGTCCCTCTCCTTTAGGTAAGGCTCGGACAACTGAACATAAAGTTTGACCCAGTTTTCCAGTAATATACAGTACAGACCAAAAGTTTGGACACACAGTTGTGTCCTAACTTTTGGTCTGTACTGTATATGTCATATATTTTGGTCAACAATATATTGGTATTATTGCAGGTCCAATAATACCAGCACTGTGGCGCTTCCACAATCTGCACTGATGTAGATGTCATTAATCACTTTGACATTTCAGTCTCAGTGCTGTGATGAGTATGAAAACATGTATGATGAAAAGATATATGTAAAATGTAAAAGCAGCTGTTCATTGTTAAGAAGATATTGAAACACAGTATTTTTTTTCTATAATCTTCCATCTCTAGATTTCATCACCATCTCTAGATTTTGCCTATAATTTTGCAATAGCAATTTATCAAGATTGTATTTTTGAGATTTATTTTTTTTGAACAGTGGTTAGATAACTGCTGGGGGAAATCACCTGACAAGAAGAATGAGTTTTCAAATCAATTAAAACAAAATGTCTTTCTTAATATGCCATAATTTTCAGATTATGGCAAATTTTTTATGCTTTTTTAAAGCTAAAATTAGATTTTTTGTGTGCAAATTTCATATAGACACTTCTGCTGTCAACCTGTCAGCTATTGGATAAAAAATTAAGTAAACAGAATTAAGGAAAGGTTTAAGAAATAAGCATCTATGGTGTGTCATATGCTGTAAATTGCAAAATTACTTTTTATTTTTATCCTACTACGACAAATATAAACAATACCTTTTAGAGTTTGATCCTCGGTAAAGTTTGTTTGTGTGAAGACCTAATATCGCCTCTAAAAGTGAATGGAGGTTGAAGTGGCCAGATAAAATGATTACTGCTTTGATGATGCAGACCCACTCCTCTTCCATCACTGCAGCTTTCCCTGGAAAGTGTGTCTGATACTTCAGTTCTTTAGAAGTTTATGAAAGGAACTCCAAATGTCGGGCTAACCCGAGAGCAGAGCATGAATCATACAGTGTTTGCGATATGCCTTGCCTTCTTGTAGTTAAAGGAGTCTTTGCCTCTTAAAAACGACCAGCTACATCTTATCTCCATCAGATATCTAGGTCTCGCCTACCTATTAACTTATGTAGTAATAACGCATAGTTACAAAAACAACTTTTTTCATATAAAGTTTTAAAGCTTATTTAAAATTTTTACCAAGAACCTATGCTGGTATTCTGAATCTGCTCATGGGTCAGACCAGTTTATATGTACAGATTATGTTTTATTCTATGTTAAAAGCCTAATTTCTGTGAAACATACCTGATTAGATTAGAATGTGCTTTTCAAAATTAGGAAGGGCAAATGTGTTAATGGATTTTGGCCCCCAGTAGATTACTGTTGAATTTATTTTGGGTACATAACAATCCTGAAACAAATCCTCACTTTGAGATTAGGACCTTTCCCCCACAGTCAACATGGATGACAGATGAATCGCTTTGTTTGCCAATCTTGTTCCACCTACACCAGAAAAAGGTTAAATCTGCACTCAGACCCTTGGAGTCTATCCATTGCTCCCACATGAATTTTTTATGCTTAGCAGAAGATTATTTGTATATTTCTGTCTGGTTTTGTTTATGTTGAACAGCTGCAGAAAAATTATACCTCTCTACATTGCAAGCATGGTTATTCTATTATTTTTGGTATTAAATTCTGCCTTGAGATTTCCAGGTAACATATTTACCACATAAACACTTTGTGAGTCTGAAGTTGACAAGATGAAAAATCAGGTCTATTTAAATGTTCCTTTTGAGAGTTAGACAGAATGACACTGATTTATGACAGTCTTGTAGTACATTAATTTAAACAGCATGCACACATCACTTAAAACATTATAAAGGGTAAGTATTATGTAAAATATACTATTTTCAGCTTTGTATCAACTGATTATGTTATTTTCTCATCAAAAATATATCTGGGGTGTCGCTCTGATTCTTTCATGCATGTTTCTGAATTTCTTGAATTTCCTGTGGCAGCCATTTTGAGGTGCCTAAATGCTGCCACAGGAGCATTTAGGCTACCTTATGTAAACATAAAACAAACAAGAAACATTACATTGCAGAGGCAAAAGAAATGAGTGGGGAAAAGTGTGAATGCAGTCAACAGTAATGACATTCCAGTTAGAATGAATCGAAGGCAACTCTAAACAAACAGTATTTTAGCATTGATTTAAAGCAACTCTGCATTTCAGCATTTTTGCACAAGATGCTAAAATATGATTCTTGACACGGACAGGATGGAGAAGAAAGTAATTGGTTTTACCATCTCAAGGCAGGACTGATGTGGCTGAGTCACAGATCCAGTGTTTTCACTGAATAGGGAAATGTCAAATGAGAAGTCAATTGATGGTTTTTGGTGTTACAAAGTTCTTCAGTGTATACAGAAGCTGAATAAGTCAGACAGCTTCACAAATCTTCAAATTAGGGTTTTACTTTGCTGTGAAATGTTGCATTATTTTGTTGGAGAAAGATGGAATTTGAACTTGAATGTAGACCACTTAGGACCAAGGACCTCTGGGGTTTTAATTGTCTGTCTGCTGTGAGATGGCAGGCTTGTACCTTACCATCTGAGAGTTGCAGCTAAAATTAAGATTTACTGAAGCAGGCAACATTTTTCTAATTTATTTTCCCCTAATTTTGGTGACCCTGATCAAACTGACTGACTTTATTTTAAAAACGAGCAATGTAGGAGCAATGTGCCACAACAGCGCATCAAATGGTGACATAAATCGTGACATAAATATCACCATTTGATGTGCTGTAGCAGATTATAGCTTCAATTTCCTGCTTTGAGCTGACAGGAGTAACACCCAGAGTGGTCTGTACCCTTTCAAGTTTTGATGTGTTGTCTTTTCAGAGATGGTATTCTGCAAAGCTTGGTTGTAACAATAGTTTACTTGAGCTACTGTCACCTTTCTATCATCTCAAACCAGTCTGTCCATTCTGAGCAAGAGAGCGTGAGAACATTTTCAGATTAAATCCACTTTTTTCTCCAGTCTGATGGCTGCCTTTAACTCTAAGTCCAGCCAGCAAATTGTTAACAAATTGTCTTCACTGTGACAGGGTTAGGGTTATCAGCTTGACAGAGCTACTACTACTTACTACCTACTATCGATGCTCAGTCTCATCTGTTTTGGTTCCACGCTGGTAAAGAACAACACAGATGGGCACCTTTTCTCACCTTTACGTCTGAGTGAGATGGTTTTATACCTGAATATGGTAATAAGTGAGGAAAACCTGTTCCGCATTATGTAAAGTCATACTGTTTTAATCAAATAGGACAATCCAACTGCTTAGGCACCATTCAACCAAAAAGGCCAGCACTAAAACAGTTTTAGGCAAAATAATGCAGAACTAAACACATTTACACAAGTGTACAAATTTGCACAGAAACAAAGATAGAACCGTAAGTAAACTACTTGAACAGTTTATCAGTAAAAAAAAAAAGAGGTGATGTAGGGCTTAGTTACATTTTAAGGCCAGCAGAGTGGCCTTAAAATGTGTGAAGGTGTGTGGGAAGGAGTGTGAACCAGGTGCTTCAGTGGTTTCATAATGATCTAGGTGGCTTCTAATTGCTAGGACCGGAGGGTTTCCATTTAGTTATCTTAGTTAAAACAACTGACTTTGGACTGCTTGAATATGTTAACTGTTTTGCAAATGTCTTGTAACAGAGACAAATAGTTAACAGATTTGCAAGAGGAGTCTTCTGAGTCAGCTGAGATGTCAATGATGACAACTGAGTGAATCCCAGTTCCTTTAAGCAGGTGAATCAAGAAAAACAGTAATTCTGAAAGAACAAATAGTAACCTCGGCAGCACATCACTGTGTGCAAGGCTGTGTTATATATCAGTGAAGCTGGTTAAAACACACTGCCCTCCTCACATAAACACATTCAGTTCTGTGGCTCTCTCTATTACTGGCTCGGAGGTGTGTCACCACCAGCAGATTCACGATTCCACTTCTGCCCTTCCAAGGTAGATAAAACATTTTGAGCGTGTTCTATTAAAATAGCTTCAGAACAGTGTAAACAGGTTTAATTTGGCAGCTTCATCTTGTCAAACATTTATCACAGAGAGTCTGAGGAATTAACAAGGTTATATGAAACTTTTTTCTATTTTGAGTTAAAGAAATGATTTAAGATACAACCACAGATGAGCTTTTTTGTCTGTGCCTAAGGGGAAAAAATAAGAAAAAGAAAGAGAGGAGATTAACATTGAACAGAAGGATTCTTCATTTTTCTATCGTTTTATTGACTTTTTTGCTCTCACAGGATCTACCTCCAAACAATTAAAGTCATTTCATTCACATTTATGGTACTTTAGGAGTAGCCTGAGGGACTCTGGACAGGAAGTGTAGAAAAAGAAAACTGGATTAAGGGCAATAGTGAGACTTTAGACACTTAATCAAAGTCAGATGCACAAGACTGTGCATCTGACTCAGGAGCTCAGGAGATAATTAACACAAAACAGTCAATTCATGCAAAAACCAAACACTGAATTTTTCAAAGGGTAAACTTATTATAAAAAAGCCATAGGTTCTTCTTTTCTTGTACAGTATTGATTGGCACCATAAACCAATACTGCTATTCTCACAAATACCTGTTTGAGAGGGAAACATCATCCAAAGGTTACTGCATTTTCTGCCTTTTTATTTGGTGAAGAACGATAGGCTACTGAAATTCAAATAACATTTTATATGCCCACTTTTGCTCAAAGCATATTCAGCTTACAGAAGTTATTAGGTGTGCTGCAGACAAACAACTGAAAAAAATATTTCGTTTAATCTCATCTGTCATAAATTGGTATGAGATAATAATTTTTTTTTTGATTGGTCTAGAGTTCATATAATATCGAATCAAGTTTAGCAGAGACATTTTTCTTACAGTTTTTCCAGTCTGGATTGAAACCTTGGTCTATCCTTTCAACTTTCTTTCTATTCTTCTTCTCTCATCTTTCTGCTTCCTATTCACTGACCGCAGTGAAAAGGCCTCTTGAAATACAGATTTTTAATGTTCTTTTTCATATGTCAAATTATTTGTAATTCTTGAGGACAGACAGTTCTTCAAAACTCATAATATTTTGTTGATTTATAGTTTGCGACCCAAAATAATCCTTAAAGGACAGGTATTATGCATATTCCAAGCACATTGTGCCATTTTATAGCACATTCAAGTATGTTACCTTCAGTTGTTGTAAAAATGCTGTATATCAAACATAACTTAAAATTTGACTTATTAATTCCATGTCTTGAATTTGGGCCTATGTCTCTTTAAGAAGCTCTTACTCTTACTGCTGCCACTATTCTGGAGGAGCTGAGAGGGGAAGTCGTGCCACCAAGTCAGTTATTGTTATAAGTCGAGGTTTCATAACAGATTTTAACTGAAAGGTAAATGGTTACAAACACACAGTAGACTGTGGTGTCAACATACAGGGGTCATATTACCCATTGCCCTCAGTTGTAGCATGCTTAGATTTTTTACTACCATGATTTCAAATTGTTTTAAATATCAATCAGCTCACTTGTACCACATAATAAGATGCCTTTGACATTCTGAAAAAAAAAAAACTGCGCAAAATAACATGCTTGATGAGAAACATTTTCCTTTCATTTACACTTTCTCTCATGTTGCTGGCTACCTCTCAAATTGTTTAGCTCAATTGTGCAATAATGTCAGCTAAAAAGGAAGTCAGAAGCATTTTTGCTATAAGCTTTTCAGATTTAATATTCAAAAACATTATTTTCAGAGGACAGTACATAGTCTATATTGTACATTTTTATTGAAAATCCATATTTACATAATCAGTTATTCTAACGTGTTTATTGATTAAAGGGGAAAAACCAAGGCATCCAGAGAAAAGTCACAAAATCTGAAATAAAGCAACCGACCAGACGTCTCGAAAGTACACAAACCGTTCTTCGAAAAAGAGTCACAACAAAAGTGTTCCTTGTATATGTTTGGTTTGCATGGTTGCATGTGCTTGAGTCAGCATGTGTGTGTGCCTGAGATATTTGTTGTCCAGAATAAAATGCCAACCAACCCTCTAGGGATGTTATTGTAAGAAAAAAGTAGTTTCTTAGCAAGATGGAAAAAAATGTTGACGTGTACATTATCCTAAAACCCTGTGTAGACGTGTGTGTGTGGGGGTGGGCGTGTGTGTGTGCAGGCATGCACCTGCTAGGGTGCGCGCGTGTGTGTGTATGCACTAAGGTGCGAGTCACTGTGGGACATTTTAGTATTTTGGCTGAACAGCATAATACATCATGAACGGCTTTATAAACCAAAGAACATTAGAAGAGCATTAAAGAAGACAACATTCTTAAATATGTTTTTAGGTTTTATGTCTTCTTATGTGTTTTTTTGTAGTACACTTATTCAATAATTGTAATGATGTAATACTATATTTTTAAATTTCAGCATAATATCCTTTGTTACTTTGTTTCAAACCTGCTAAATAAAAAGCTGCATTGAATAAAACAGATTACCTTTTGCCCATGTATCATTTATTTTTTGCATTATTTTGTTGAAATTAGCTGTAAAAATTATCCATAGTATGCAGTTTAGCTCAGATGAATGGGGTAAATACACTGTACAAGTACTCAGGCCAACAAAACCAAACATCATCAAAAAATATATTACTAAAATACTGTTGTTGATTTTTTTTCTGATTCATTTCTGTCTTTACCATCATAAAGTGGTAAAGACTTAAATACTCATATATCAGCCATAGAAAGTGAAAGGAGCTGTTGTTCATCCAACTGGTCAAATATATTTTCAATATTTAGAATGTGAATGCATGACACTTTAAACATAATTTCCAATAAAATCCTTTCATGTTCTCATACTGCAGACTGTGATATTGTAATGACAACTCTGAAGAGTGTAATGCTTTATATGATGTTTGTGATTCTTTGTCACCTGCTGGATAATATGTCATTGTGTTCCTGGAGTAAATAGTTTTCTTTGACCAGATGTTAAAAATAATGAACAAAAGGTGGTGTGAAAGACAATAGAAAAATAGAAGAAAGCAAACAGAAAAAAGTATGTTGTGCAGGTAAGATGCATCTAAAAATACCAAACATATTACTTCAGCAAATTTCATTAAAATTGAATCAAATAACTAGTAAGAAAAATCAAAGAAAAAAAGTAAATAAAAAAAATGAACATATATATTGATTACCATCACAAACCATTCATGTCTTCGCAGCAGGTAGCAATTTTTAGAGTGAATTCTATTTTAGGGATGAATTATCTGTAATTTAGCTGTAAATGTGTAGCTGAAGAAATCTAGCTGCAGGGGTCTTGAAAGGGTTTGCACAGTTCAAGAATGGTTCCTTTCAACATGATATATTAACTTTAGAATGATGTTAATCTTTTTTTATTTTTTTAACAGCCCTTCTCTGTTTAAATAAAAGATGACCAAAGTAAAGAAAGACTCTCCACATTATACTATAGAAACTGTATCACGCTGTATTTTGGTATTTGTATTTTTACAACTGCTAGTAGCTACTTAAAAAAATATAAGTAATAAATAGATGAACAGATGAAGCTCACTAATAACTTCACACAAAAAAGGTCATGAAATAAAACTGAGCCATGTTGTGTTGCAAGAAACACTGTCATTTTTTTTCTTCATTTTTTATTTTTACTTGTAGAAGCTGCAATATTTAGCATTTCTAAAACAAAAATAAAATTATTTGTTTTTATGTACAGTGCTTGTGCTTAAATATGCAATTTCCTGTGCGCTCCACAATGTCCCACTACAACAAATGAGGGCCAAACAGTGTAAAGAGCTAAACTCAGCCAGTTGTCCCCTGGACCAGCAATGAGTTGCAAGCACACACACAAACGCCTAACCCATATAAGAATGCTGACCTATTTGAAACTATAGCTGTTTGTCATCCCTTGCAGTTCATGCAGTTTATGCATGGAGCCAGTTTGAGTGTTTCTTAAAAGGAATTTAAGGTTTTTGCATCTATCCAACCATGATGCCCTTGGGTAAATTTAGTCTGAGGGCCAGTCAGTGAAGGTTGTCTGGATCCCTCTCTAGCTGACCACGTGCAGACATTTCTATCTCTGTATGTCTTCATTAAAGGAGAAGAATGACCACAATCCCTGAGAAGAGAAGCTTCGACCAGCTGGCAAAAAACATTAAAGGAACATGGCTGAACATCATCAAAGTCCCGGTTGTGTAATGTTTGTTCAACTGAGTGCATGTGTGTGTTTTTGTGTGCAGTCGTTCATCATTAGGGGTGCTGGTAGGTTTGATGCACCATTCACAGTGAATCTGCGCTACAGAAGCTTTAGTTACAGCTGTGTTGTTAAGACAAACAAGACCTTTTTCGCATACAAAGTTTGTTACAGCGCACCGCCAAATATGTGTAGACTTAATTTTTTTCTTGATACAATTGAAACTTTTGTTTGCACAAATTTGCACAATGTCGTTCTGTTCAGGTGAAAAAATATTTACATGTTCATCATATAGGTCCCTGTGGGATACCCCAACCTCATCACAGTGCAGCAGTGGCGGCACTGTATCCTCCTGCTTCTGGAATACATGCAAACACGCAGGTGTGTGATGACCCTGACAACCTTGTTTCCTGCACTTCTTCTCCCATACACACAGATGACAGTCAGCAAAACATATCACACACTCTCTGCAGATGTTTTGCTTACAAAGCTGAGGACTCACTTTGAGGAATGCAGACCAAATACAGAACATACTCAGAGAACGAACTGCATTCAGTTTTATTAAACAAACAACGTTTTACAGTTGAGCACTAATAAGAAAGAAATGCAGACACTTTTGGGGGTGTTATGGCTGGAACTGTACAAGACTAATTATTGAGCTGAAATTTGTATTGTATTTTGTATGTATTTTCACCTTTTCCAATAATGCTCACAACCCAGAGCAGGTATTTGCAGAAGCGGTGTGACCATATATCCTGCCTATAAAATGAGATAATATGTAAGGATGAGTTACTGAAAAATTTCTATTTTGGAGAAAGAAAGACTTGCCAATTCTGTTTAGAGGGGCACTACAACTGGAAGGTAGCAGAATTGGAAGCACGACTAACAGCACTAAGTGTCGTTCTCACAACTGATTGGACACTGTGCTGACAGCAGAGAATTATATCACAGTTTCTGTCCACTTCTTTGAGACGGGATGGCAAGTAAAATCTTTGTTTCCCCTCATGAACAGTGTGTGAACATCTCTCTGTTCATGGAGAATTAAGTGTTTCACATATTTAAGCTTTCTATTCAGCAACCTAATAAATTCATGCCGTATTATATTTTATAAGTATGTTTAATTTATTAATGTGAGAAAATCATAATTTTCTGTTTATTCAGTCAAGATGTCATAAAACTGACCAAAAAAAAAAAGGTAAAATCCTTCTTTTTGAAATTCAACATTTTATGAAAAATGTAGCTCTTTATTTTATGGAAAGACAATCAACCCTCTTAATATAACATAAAACTTAGGTTTATATAAAATGGTCACTTATCATATAACTATTAGTCCGTCAATAAGATCAGTCAATTTTAAATTAACTCATAAATCAATAACTTGCATCCCTAAAACCAACATGGCATGTATACGTTTAAGTTCAAAATGGCAGAAAGAGAAGAGGTAAAATATCTGCATTGATGGGATGGAATGGTGGTCAGTACCAAACATCCCATGGTGCACCTCTCTATTTCATACCTGGAAAAGCACCAGCAAGCTTTAGTAAACAATATGTTTTCATTCAGCTTTGTTAGTGCGCGAACACTTTGGGTGCAAACAGACTTAGAACAAAAACACATTTTGTGTAAAATTTGCTCATCTGCATCATTTTACAACAAAACAAATCCGTGCAACTTGCAATACAGAATGCTTTGTAAGTTCAGTCAGGCTTCCATGCTCACCATGGTACTGAGACTGCTGGCAAGCAATTTTTTCACAATAGCAAAAAATTGGCTGAAACACCGACTTTCAAAAAGAAAAAAAAAGGAATAAGGCCTAGCAAATTTTAGGACTTGGGAGAACAATTTTTATACGAGTTTTGTCAGCATGTGGTTGACTGGTGGAGCAAGTATACACATGACAACCACTTCTAGTGAAGAGTAACATCAGAATCATGAATTAGCACCAGGTTAGTGAGAACCAGTTTTTTTAACATTTAAATAAATTGAGATTAGAGTTTTTTGAGTGCTTTCTTGCTACGTATGCCATATCAGATATGTATCAGAAATAAACATTGCTAATTTTTTGGGTAAAACAGTGCAAACGGAGATATGCAGGAATGGGAGCTAAACAAAAAAACTCTGACATGCAAAATATTTCAATAAAGATGTCAAGGAAAGAGTTAGGAAATAAAGATTAATAAAGCTATTGATAATTATGAATGTCTGCATAAGGATTTAATGTTTGCAGGAATTTTGTATGTGAGTTCAACTGTAAAGAATTTTTAAAAGGAAGATTTTATTTGATTCAATTGTAAAAAAAAATATGAGATTCTTTGTTTTGGAAAAAAACATTGAAATGCTTTTAAACACCTTGTAAAATTATTCAATGTTCGGGTTGAACAACAGCCTTGTTATATTTGTGAAACCTGAATAACAGCACGTGGATAAATTAGGCTATTGAATTATTGAACTCTTTTCATTCACTCAATAATTACATATTTTTTGGTTTAATAAATATGGTTAGAACTGAATAAGTGTATTTTGTAAAATAATGGATTTCACAGCTTAAAACTACATGAGGGCTGCAGAGGTTTGTTGTCTGTAACACACAGATACAAGAGACTCCAGAGTCCTAAATATTCCTTTTTAATTTTTTTAACATTTAAATGTACTAACATTTATTATATTTTGGGAAGATTTTTTAATGATTAAATGGTGTTCATTTATCATTAGATTCAGGACACGATAATTAAAATGTAAATGTAAAATGGGTAGGTTAGAATTTATACTATTAACACATTATTGTTACTAAAATAATCATATAAATTTAGTGAGGTTGCAATACGTAGTAGGCTCTCTCACTACATGTGAACATGGACTTATCGCAGTGATCACACTGCATTTCCTGACACCCTAATTTATAAAACTGGAAAACTTAAAACTATCTGAAATAATGACAATAACAAAAAGTAATAGTTTGAACTAAAATTAAATTTAAAATAATATCATAGTTTAGCATTTTTGAGAATCAAATACATTGCCTATTGTTTAATAAGCGCCTCAGCTTGAACAGGGCTTTGTTTCGCTCATTCAATATGTATCCGTGCATCCCTAAAACTTAAGTCAAGGATACAATAGTTCATCTGCAAAAGTGAATATGATCACAATAACAATTTTCAACCTTGAACTAAAAATCAGATTGAGAACCTCCATGTAGAAAAACGAGTAAATATTGTTTCACAAAACAATTAACTTTTTTTTTTCTCTCTCAGCAGACCTTGTGGATGCTCAGCATTTCATTTTGGGCTTAAAAAAAAATATATATATATATATATATGTGTGTATATATACACACATACACACACACACACACACATATATATATGAACAAAAAGTGATTTCATTTTCATTTTCTTTACCATGAAATTGTGAATCAGTAAGATTAACATTTAAGTAATGACAAATATTGTACATTTTATGAAAGTAAAATAAATGGCCATATTTAGGCCAATTAATGTGCATCTTACATAAACATATACTGCTTAGTTGCTCTAGTACCGAATATTGCCACTAGGAGGAACCTCACACTGTCCAAAGCACTGGAATTAGAGGAGGAAATTAAAGGTGTGTCTGCTGATTATCTGTGAGGGCTGAACAAAATTCTGAAAGAGGATGATTGTGTGTGATTTATAGAAGAACATAACTACTTGTCTGTGTCTAATACCAGACAAGTAATGTCTAATACTAGGCACATGCAAGAGATGGGCTTTGCAGCAAACTAAAACGTTCTGGTTGTTTCCACTGTGTTTAATTTATTTAAATAAATAATCATCAATGTATTGCTTCTATAGCCAGGCACAAGCTAAGCACATTTCACATTGTCTGTTTTCATAAGCGTACACATTTTCAAGGATTTTGATTTGTAAATATATCCTGTATACAATCTTTATCAATTTGTTTATTTCAATGGCTGACTTTGAATAATTCACTATCCTCTTGAAACTGCAGTCTGTATACAGTATGCATCAGGGATGTCTTCAGAAATATTCTTATAAATTCATTTCAGTTTAATTTACACACACACACACACACACACACACACACACACACAAAGAAAAAGGAGAGCCCTACGCACTGTATATCCCAACAGGGATCATACAGATTAAATGAGTCTTTTCAATCATCCTTGACAGAAACCTCAGAATCTGCATCTGTAGTACATGAATGTTCAGAAATGAAGAAGAAAATGTCAATTATATGTAAAATGTACTCAACTTTCTGCTTTTAAAACTCTTTAATAAAAGAAAATAAAGGTATTCATCTTTTACATATAAGAACTCCTTTTTGTAGTATTCTGCCAATATGCAAGATCCAGTACAGCTATGCAGGCAGTCTTATCATGAAAGAAATGCAGATGCATGTAAACCACTTTGTTTTTTTAAACACTTGACACTATCTTAAGCACTTTCACCTACTCAAAAAAAAAAAAACAACAACAATTACTTAGAACAGAAAAAAATACAATAAAAGTCCATAAATGTTCAGATGTTAAACTTCAACTTATTTTGTCTTATGTTTATCTCACATAAAAATTGTATCGTTTTTGATTTTCAGAAATCTTAAAACCCAAAATTATATAAATTATGATGATGATTTTTAAATAATTAAACAGAAGAAAGGAATCAAATAAAGGTGGCGAGCCGGGATTTACATTCCAAGATTTCAATTCCCAAAAAACTAAAGCAGATTTGTTTTCTCCTTTTGCTTTCGTCATATGGACAACTACAGCATAAGATGACTCAAATGGTTTACATATCTGGAAGAAAAACAAAAGCTAACATTTTACATTAACCAGAAGAATTCAAAGGATCTAAAAGAGCTATGTTTTCTCATAACATTTCTTGTCCCTATTTTCCAAAGTGTGTGCACATCAAGACTATCTTCTTTGCTTGAATTTGTTTCCGGTCATTTCTAGACGTTCATGTGAAGCTTTCACAATAGTTGCTGCAATGCAAAAATGTAAACCTAAGAAAGATGGGAAGACGAAACAGTGCTTATTTTTAAATGTAGCAATACTCGTCGTTCTGTAGTTACGAAACGTGTTGAAAAAAGGGCTCAGCCTCTAAGAACTCTGCCGTGAACCAATCCTGTGACAGAACAAAAATTGCATTTCGGAGCAGCCAGCTGTAGCAGTCAAATTTCAAACAGCAAAGACGACGTGTGTTGAGATTCCTGGTAAGGTTTATTTTAAAATTTGCATTATGATGTAAACAGAAAGCTAGCATTCCATTTTAAAACCCAATCGGGGACTTATGTAAGAAAAACAAAACAGGACAGACCTGCTTAAGTTGTTGGGGTGAAGAACAAAAAAGAAAGGGCGCCACAGCTTGGAGCCACTTGGAGTGGTCCGAGGCGATAACACAGACAACTGAGGAGCAGATGGAAAATCCTGGGACATGCGCTAAAGGTTAAATCGGGTCACAATGTAGAATGTACTGGGGATTTAATAAAAAAAAAACAAAGGATGATGACAGTGTACAATATACCGCATTCCAATATACCACATTCAAATTAAATGCAATAAAAAGCATACATGCTTTTTGTAAGGAAAATAGCTAAATCTGAAACATACTGTTATCTACTCCTAATTTCTGCATATTATTTGTTTGTCTATTTTAGGAAGCTTATTAGCCATTTAAATTACCCATGGTTCAGACTATGTACAATTTCCAATATTGGTTTCAATGTAATGAGAAAGAAAGTTTACTGCCAATCTGATATTCAAATATATGTCCAAACTTTATTGCTAGATATACAAAACCAAATTACAGTTTGTCTGACAAACCTTGTAAAGATTAAGATTGGAAAACAAAAACATCATTACATTGTTTTATCATATTTAGCTCTGAAGACAGCATGTATTCCCCTCAATCTGGTGTCAATGAAAAGACGGTCAGACTGCTGTGTAAAGCCGTCTTCAGTAAAACTTCTTCATGGGGTTATGGTCAGGACTCTGTGGACAGCAGTCCATGAATCAAATTAATTTTCTTTTCAGAACTATGACTGTATTATGAGATGCCTTCTTAAAAACATAAAAATGTTTAGATTTTACAAGCTGCAACTTATTATTAGTGTCCACCGTAATGAACAATAAATTTGTTAAAGATTTGAAAATTAAATGTATCTTCTTTCACAAAACCTTAATATTGGAAAGAAAAATGCAGAAAAACTGAACCTTTAATTTGAGTACATTTAATCTGTGTTGATTGCTATTTTCACAATTTTTCTACAACTGACAGCTAACTGAAGCTAAATTTTGTCTTTCTAAATTGAATTCATACTGTTTTAATATGAACAGTGTCTAGGAGTTTTGTAAATTGTAATCCATGTATCCACACACATACCCAATACATATATTATATATTCTCTCCACAGGTTTCACATAAGTTTAATTCCTTCCCTTCATGGATGCAGAGCTAAAAAATATGGGGAGTTTCCTTTAGCTAATTGAACAGAGTATCTAATTGCTTAATAACAACACATAACCTAACTGTGAGTATAATAGAATAAAAAGCTGTAGTGGATTAATTTTGTTTCAGCGATCTGCTTCTGAACAAATTGTGAGAAAGGTCAAACATTGTGTTTCTACTAAATTTCAAGTAAAGATTCAAACACACTCACTGGCACAAATGTGGTTCTCTAATGCAGCGCTGCGCTGCTTTTATCACGCTCTTCAAGGTGAATGATCCCTGGTTAAAGTGTAAATGATGCACAAATCTCTCTTTCACTTCATACACACACAGGCAGAAGTCGGTAAATGCTCAGTTTAAAAATTGTAATTAGTTAAAACAAAGCAACAAATTAAAAAGAATACAGAAGCATTACAAATACCAAACCACTATATTACTAACAAAACTGTAAACAAACCCAGGCACAGAGACACGTACACACTGAGAGCTTTACAGTCTGATGGGGACAGAGGTCATGGAGTAGAAGATAGGACTGTACATATACAGCGATTCCAACTGGAAGCAAATGTACAATTGTAGGAAAAAAGGGCTGCTTAAATTGAATGCCTTTTGGGTTTTTTAGTGTGCACAGGTAAATAAGACATGTTGTGAAGCATTTTATAGCACACAAAAAATTAACAGGCAATAATACATCTCTGTGGGCCCTTTTCTGATTTATGCAGATGTTGATTTCTAATGTTAGGCTTTTTTTTTAAAATTCTCACTTGATAATTACTTGCATAAAGTCTGTACATGATTTTTTTCTTCTTTTGGACCACATTAGTGAAACTACACAGTAAGGAAGGTAAAAAAAAAAAAAAAATGTAGAAACTATGTATTCTCTTAAAAACATTTAGAGAAAATTAACACCAGCACCCACACGCACATCACACACACATCACACACTCGACACAGGATCAGGTTACAAAGAATTCTCTTCCTGTCACAAATCAACAAAAGCAAGTTACTTATATGATTACACAAAGCTCCTCATTTACATAAAACTAAACAGAAGAAGGTACCATACATTAATTTATCATTTCCTTATAAATCACGCTATGCTACTCAGAAAGACTCGATAAATTACAACAAAACCAATGTTAAAATTGCATCTGTGTTTAACATGTATTTAGATTTATAAAAAAATAAGTCACTGATTTCCAGTTTTATGTGTTAGATTATTCACTCATTCATTCATTTAAATTTGTTGGTTCATTTTTTGCCTGTTTCAAATATTTTATGTCTGAATAAATATGCTTGAATATGTCACCAGCTTAGTAAGAAAAATGGTCAAGCTGATAATTGTCTAATTTCGATCAACGCAGCAAAAATAGCAGCATTCTTACTTTGCAGAAGCAAAAAAGTTGCATTAAATTCCCGAAGCAAGTGTGGAACAATTACCATATTTTGTGTGACAACAAGGACACAGGTCTAAAACACACACTTTCTATACACACTATGTTAAGAAATCCTGTATGGCAGAACATGCAAACTAACTTTACTGTGTGCAGAACATCCAGAAATATCCTGTGGGCAGGTCAGTCAACTGTGAAGTGAAAATAATGACCACGGACCACATTAGGGAAAATACACAGTAAGGAAGGTAAAAAACTAAAAAATCAGCTGAACTATTCTGTGAATAGCTGCATATTTGCAGGTGCAGGGAGGAAAGGAATACACAACTGGGAGTGAGCAGTAATGGTACTGCGCTCTCATTTGAGTGACTGAAACACTTTTAGGGTTCAGTGCAAAGGATACCAGGACATCTATTGGCATAAACTGCAAACTGCATCTAACAAATCAATCTCCGACCTTATCCGACCTCATTTGACCTCTGGCCTTATCTCACACATTTAAAAACTATTAATCCTACTGACATCTTTCAAATGCATTATTGTTTATTTCTGTAGCATTTATCATAAAGGCAACATTAAAATGTGGAAAAAGAATACGCACAAAAAAGAAACCTGTCTGTTTTATTTTAGTTAGGGCGAGATGAATGCTACAAACATATCAACCTGGGAAATAACATTTTTATTCAAACTTAAAGTAAAGGGGTGAGAAAAAGTTTGAACTCATATTTTTGGTTCTGTTTAAGATTTTCTGAACCCCAATGTGATGCGGAAACATGGCCATGAATTGAGCACTGCCAAATCTGGAGACTTTTCAAGTCTGATTTTACAAAACATACTGAAGAAAAACTATTTGAAAAAAAAAACTGACCTGGTAAAGAAAATATCTATTTGTACACCATGAGAAGAGAAGAAAACATTAACAGCAAAAAAAAAAAAAAAAAAAAAAAAAAAGCAGTCAAAAGAGCTGAAAATTTTCTTTTAAAAGCAAGTAAGAAACGCAGTTTCGGTAAGAAGCTTTTCATATACGAAGGCATCTGATAAAGGTAAACTGATTCTCTTTATTTTGTTTTTACAGCTAATATATATTGTATTGCTCAGAATTCATTATTAGCCCACTGAACTATAAAAATAAATCAGCTGAAATAAAGTTGGCTTTATTATGATATACCTAGAATTAAAATAATAATAATAATAAATTAACAAATGATGCAGTATCATTGAACAAAAAAATGGATGCTAAAGGTGATAACTGAATTATTAGATAGTACCCCTTAATTGGGCATTTTTTGAAGTGTCTATTTTATTTTCACCACTTCACACTGAACCAATCCAGACACGAATGCAACTTGAAACACATGCAAAATTCCCAACGACCACATTATCTCATTTTTAGTTGCTTAAAAGTGGGTCGCAGGAGCTATTTCACCGTTTTTCATCATTCGTGTGAAGTAAAGAGGTAAACAACTGAACTTCCTCATGAATTCATCACTCACACTCATGGGGCAGCTCAAACACAATCATAGGAACAATTAGGACTTTGGATTATTTGCATCAAAGTAAAAATCTGAAAAGCTACAAAGTCCTCAAGATTTCTTTCTGTCAAACACACCATAGTGAGTAACTAAGCATAAATGATGCCATTTCTAAGAGGGCTGAACCTAAGTAAAAATAAAAACCCCTTTTACCTAAAACCCCTGAGAAATGAGGGGTCTCTGGATAAAATACCAAATTGATGTTAGGAGAAGGTAAAGCAGCAGATCACTACAAAAATGTACATTTTCCACGAATAAGGTATAGACTACACCATCTTTGAAAGTCAGGGGCAAATAGAGTAAGAGAGAGGGGATATGTGACATGCCAGCAGAGGCAAAGGCACTCAGAGTCTTTCATGCTGTTTTACATTTTCTGTGGTTTGCCATTTTAACCTTCCACTCCTTCACACACCGTACTCACTCACACAAAACCTCCAAGAACTTTCTCTCCTCAAAGTAAATGAAAACTGCTTTATTTTTACTGAGGCTTAATTTAAAATGACAATACCAACTGTGAAATATGTTTAGCTTTAATTTTGTTTTTGTGTCTGCTTTTTGTGACAAAAATAAATTGCGAGAGTCTTAGAAGAGGAGACTGAATCAATGGACATAAGAATGGCATGCTTTACATGCCAAAGTTTTAAAGTGGTTCTTGGTCGTAAAATAATTTAATTAAAATAAGACACCTAATTTCCAACATTTTGGGGGAAACTTCACATCACTTCAATCAAGAAATGGAAAAAAACAAACAAACAAAAAAAAACCCTGAAAACTTTTGGAGGAGGCTCCGCTGTCTTAATTGCTCCTTACAATGTGGAACACGGTAAGACCTAAAAGGTCATAATTATGCTGACCACGTCACACGATTTCATTTTTCCTCCGGTGTTGTGTCAACATCTCTGACCAAAGTATTTGGATGTTAAAGAACGGAAACTATCTTTCATGGAAAAAGGTAACGTGGGGTTAACTCTAAAGGATGCAATCGTAATTTAAATAAATAAGCCGCAATTACATCCTGGAAACTGTAATGTCAAATGGGCTTTCTTCTAGTTTTCTCCCCCCCCCGCTCATGTGTATCAGTGCGCTCCTACCTGCCAGTTGGTGCGGGAGTCCTCCGACCACAGCCGCTTCTTCTATTCCACTTTTAAACACGAACCAACTCTCTCCACTTCAGCCAGATGCCGTTTCTCTTAGCAGTTCAACAAAAGATTAACAAACAAACAAAAATACATAAATGAATAAAACCAAAATGAACATTGAGGAAAATCTCCGCGCTGAGTCGCCTTTTCCGCCACTTTTATTGCGCTTCTGGACACATTACTCTCAGCTAGGAAAAATGAAAAAAAGAAGAAAAAACGAGCACGTTCCTCTCTTCCGTCATTGTTTTTAACTGTACCTATGTTTGTTTTAAAAACCAACGTCCAAGGCAGCGAGGCGCGCGCAGGTATGAGGACGCACGTGAACAAAGTGCGGCTTAGAAGGGCAGACGCACGGTTCGTCTGTCCAAGTGGCGATAAAACTAACATTGAGAAGACAGCTCTTCCATATTGTTTCTTCTCGGGACCAAGAAGGTGAAACCTCCTTTTTTATTTCCTCTGCTTCCTATTTTTCGTTCCAAAAAAAACCGGTCGCGCAGCACCTTCTGCACTTAGGCTTTCGCAGTACAAAGAGCAAAAAGACTCAGAAGGCAGAAGGGGGAGAGTTAGAGCGCGAGCTGTGCTCGAAGTGAGAAACTACAGTGTCCTGTGTTCTGGCGCTCGCGCTCAACTGGGAGCCGGCGCGAGCTCTCCTCCTCCCGGTGAAGGATGATGATGCGCTGCGCGACTCGGTAAGGGTGTGCTGGGGATCCCCTGCTGCGTCCAATCCTGACGTCTTAACCGGTGTGCTGTTGAGCGAGCGAGCGAGCGAGCGTGTTCGTGGATGGAGATGGTTGTAGGGTATCTAAGGGGTCAGCAATGACTTTGAACTGTGAGCTCTGACTATGACAAGTGACGAAGGAGGTGCGAGCAGCAGATGCCAAAACTGTTTTGGCAGGTGTAGGTCAACATAGGTGTGCATACATAAATACACGGAAGCATACACACACACGCCCCCCGCCCCCTATATATATATATATATATATATATATATATATATATATATACATATATATATATATATATATATATACCAGAGACCAAAATATATATATATATATATATATATATATATATATATATATAAGAAAACAACAATTTGGTTTTGTTTTTGCTTTTTTTGGAGGGAGGTGAGAGATAGAAGGTTTTGAATTAGAGTCAGAACATGAAATGATTTTATGACGCACATACTAAGCCTTGCGGATTTGATCAGAATAAGGAAGAGAGCATTAGTGTGCACACGCAAAAAGATGAGGTATGTACACTGTCATGGAAAGTATGACACAGCATTTTACACACACACACACCAATATATATATATATATATATATATATATATATATATATAGTTGAAATATATAATCAACTACAGCAAGAAAAAGAAAGACAATATAGAAAATAAAAAAAGGTAAAGCAGACATATATACAAACTATATATATACATATATATATATACACTATGTATATATATATATATATATATATATATATATATATATATATATATACACTTTGTATATATGTGTGTGTGTAGTGCTATTTCATCCTGTTTGTGTACAAGCATATTATCAACCATGGACCATGGGTCAGCTTATTTGTGTGCAAACCTATGTAAACCCATTCACATGTTCTTTTAATCGAGTTATTTCATTATATGAGCAACTTTACTCTATTATTATTTATTTTTATAAATAAAACAGAATTGTGTTTCCATATTTTTGTGAATGTGTCTCTTTCATATTAGATGGTCAGTGAGTTGGTGGGTTATTTTTTATGTAGGCTTGTGAAATTTCCATGTGACACACATACATTTGAGCTGTCATGGATTGAGATGGAAGTCTGAGTAAATAGAACTGTGCAAGGGTTTGCAGGTAATTATTCCATTTGCACAACAAAAGCAGGAGGACAATAGGGCTGGAGCCCCGCGTAACTCTGCGAGGGCTTTGCAGTTCAGAGGAATTTATGCTTAGTAGTTCTAGTGATAGAGATGGTAGCTCCAGAAAAACATATCATG
This sequence comes from Xiphophorus couchianus, assembly GCF_001444195.1. Classification (NCBI taxonomy): domain Eukaryota; kingdom Metazoa; phylum Chordata; class Actinopteri; order Cyprinodontiformes; family Poeciliidae; genus Xiphophorus; species Xiphophorus couchianus. The sequence goes on along the minus strand of NC_040232.1, from coordinate 6,677,145 downwards.
ATGACATTGAAAAAATCAGAAATTTCTAATTATATAGTCCCAGACCAACAGAGTGGTGACTGGGTACACTGGATGGGGCTGAGAGTATTTTTGTTGATTGGAGATAGTAAAGTCAATAACATAGATAGCTATTTAGTGGTAAGTTGCAAAGTGTGAACAGAAGTCATCCTGAGATTCTAAAGGCTGTGCAAATGTTTTCCATGGAGCAGGACACTGTGGGGCTCATAATAATTTGATTCTTATTTCTACTAGTAGTTTTCTACTGTATACAGGGATATCTTGTTGCTGTCCAAACAAAGTAAGAGTTGTGCCCGGGAGAGTTTGTTTCAAGTTTGTGTTTGACCAGGAATGTCCTTTTTCCACAACTCTGTTTGTGGTGTTTATGGCCAGTAGCAGTATAGCTCTGAAGATGAGGATCTTTGGTTTAAGAACCTCATCTTTGCTTTTTTGTGTGTGTGTGTATGATGCAGTTCTGTTGGTGTCTTCATGCTATGACCTTCAGCAGGCACTGGTGTGGTTCGCAGCCAGGTGTGAAGTGGTCAGGTTGAAAATCAGTTCCAAAAATCAGTTCCCCTTTTTCTTTCTGTCCTTTATTTAACCAGGTAAAACTCCATTAAAACCCAGATTTTATGTTCCAAAGGGATCTGGTCAGAAATCTGGATACACAAAAGTAAAACAAATTAAAACATATGCACAAGTTTAAAACAAATTTCAAAACAGTTTAAAAGCAATGACACAAATTGCTAGAAACATGTCGCATGTTTTTAAGAACCGCTCAAAAAAATTCCAATGAAATAAGATTAGATGTCTTTAATTCAGACTGACGCCTAAGTCTGAGGCCGTTATTCTCAACCAGAAAAAGGTGTACTGCTCCTTCAAGGTTGCGGTGAAGTTTTTGCCACAAGTATCTCAGTGTTTGCATCAAATCGGGTGCTGCTCCGCTCTGGCACAGTGAAGTAGAGCGGCACTATTGAGAGCGTTATCTGGGTTTCTCTCTTGGACCCGTTACCCCTGCAACTCGATTTTGGATATGCACATGGATGGATGGATAGAGAGATCTAAGCATTTTTCTGACTATCTCCATAACTCATGAAAATACTTCACAACATAGACAAATAAAATGGTCAACAAAAGTTAAAGTGCAAGAGCAAGAGTGGCATATGCATATGAAATAGAAGTGGAATGTGACAAAAGGAAATGCTTGGGTATGAAGTCAGACAGTAAATGAGCAAAGAGGCAAATTCAATGAGAGCAAAAGAAGAAAAAATGTTTTTTTTCTTAACACATAATGTTTTAATAACAAACACATTTCCATCCCTTATGTTTTGTTAGAACATAAACAGGGAAGTTTACTGTGTATAATGTTACCTAAGCCAAATCTTAGGTGGAAATAAGTTTTCATCCATCCATTAGGTAAAGGTACCCAAATACTTTCTCATTTGGGGACAATGCGATATAGTCCAGAGCCAGTAGTGAGTTTTAATCCTTCAAATGAATACTGGGTCTACTAAAGCACATGGAATGCATTATTAAAAAAATTATCACACCACCTCCTCACATTTACATCAAGGGTTTGTCCAGTCACTTTACGAAGGAAGCTCATTTCAACTGTCTCTATTTGCGATCTCATTTTTCCCCACCGTTCATCTTTTCCCACATTCACATGACAGGTGAGGGTTAGATCTAGAACACACATTGCCTGGTAAAAAAAAGAGAAAGGTTCACCCTTTTGCTGAGCTCTCTCTGCACCATGACACGAGAGGAAGGTGTCCAAATCACTGCAAATGCTGTCACATTAATCCACCCCCTCTCATGAACAAGTTCTGTTCTTCTCTGCAGCCTCAGATTGGTTTTCCTCTATACTATGAAGTCTCTGGCAAAATAAACAGTTTGCAACCTCCTTAAAGCTCCTTTAAACAAACAGTTCAACCAACCCCTGGGTAAAATTTAACAAAAAACATCTTTGTATTATTTTCACAAATTCTCTTACACCTGTAAGAAGAATAAGCAATTATTATTAAATGCATTTAATAAGTTGTTACAAAAGCTGAAAGCTTCTTTAGAGAAAGCAGGCAAGAAAGCGATAGATGCATACTATTTTATGACACTTCTCTGTCTACTTTTCTTTTACTACCAACATAACAATCTACTTGTGTATTTGTAAGGGTAGTTTATATATTCTTCTAAGAAATCTGTGCAACAAACAGAGCTGAGTGTATGTCCAACTTTTATTTGTTTTGCTTGTCCTCGTTAAATTATATGGAACAAGAAAAAGAGAGAATGGAAATTCTGGAACAGCATTAACTAATCATAATTACAACGCACAATGCACATAATATGACCATAATAATATGACCACATACAGTATGTAGACCACAGTAAATACTTCTTTTGAAAGATATTTTGACATCTCCCGAAGTAATCTAATTATGCCATTTTGTACATCAAATGAATTTCTTAAAGCCCCCTTTCTTATTGTTGTTGTAATTGAAAATAATTCTTATTTGGTTTAAAGCGACTCACAGCGGAACAGTGGAGGGGCCGAAGAATCATATGTGGGTCTGAAGCCTAAATGTTCATATATATATATATATATATAAAGAAAGAGAGAGAGAAGGTGTAGAGGATACATTGTAGGCTTGCTTGCATTCCCTTATCCATGCACACACGTTTGCCCATGCCAACACTGAGGCACCCACTGACACGCCACAGACAGTCTTGCTGACACAATGACACTCTTCATCTAGGGACATTCTCTAAGGAAAATCATGCAAATTTATTCATCCTTTGGGTCAAAAGAAAGAAAACTTAAGGCAAAGAAAGATAAAAGAGTTAAAGTAAGAAAAAATGGGGGAAAAAAATCAGGGCAAGCTATCAAGAAAGTGTGAATGAAAAACTGAAAACAGAATAATAAAACAGCGACAAAAAACAAACAAACCGAAGGACAGGCAGAGGAGAAGGCTATTGTCAGGACTTTTGGCCAGAGAGGAGCTGTCTGTGTATGAATACTCAAGAGACACTTTGACACACACACATTCACACCCACACACACACACACACACAAAATGCACTCATGGCATGGCCTTTGGTCAGATGGTGTGCTTTGTAGCATAGAGCACAAGGACAGGTGTGTATTCAAGCAAAACCCTTCTCTGGGAGTCAGCGTGTGTCTTTGTGTGTGTGGTTATTATTCTACATGTGTGAGTTAAGAGTTAAAATTCAGACAAAGAATTGGGTGGATTAATTAACAATGCTGACTACAAAGAAAAAAGAGAGGTTGTAAAAGTCTCACTAATGGAACCTCAAGTTTTAGTTATTCAAACTTTTTTTTAAAGGAATAGAAAATCAAATTAATGCTCACAACAAAAATGCACTCATGGCATTCCTCTGCAGCATAGTTGCTCATTTCATCAATGCAGATGCAAATAAATTTGGTTAAAATTTTTTTTTATTTTTTTCCCCTCAATTATAGTTCAGTTTCACATTTTCAAACTAATAATCTTCCAGCCTGTTTTCTGGTTCATTTATCCAGTGTGTTAAAAGAATCCCACGGCAATAAATAATTATTTTTAATCAATTTCTCCTCTGCAACTATTAGCTCTTGTACTGTAAATACTTTGTATGACCCTCTTACCAATAGGAGTGCACAAATGCTTCTCCTATAACATTTTATATAGTTGGAGCATATGAAAGAGAGATTTTTGACCGTTCCTCTCTTGTTCACTCAGACTCTGGGGTTCTCTCTGATGTTTTTGTCTTGTATATCTTTTGAAGAGTCAAACTATATTTTTAGGAGTTCATGTCATGTTGTGCATTCTAATAAGATTCCCAAGGTCTTTGAAAAAGAAGTAAAACCTAGAATCACAAATCCTTCACCATATATAGTGGATATGAAGTGTTTTTTCTACATTTACAGCCTTAATTTTGTTTAAAAGTATTTTTCCTGACATGTCTCTCTAACAAATGGTTGGAATGTAGATAGCTTGTAATGGTTGCTATGGAGACTATGTGAGTCCAAGAGTCCACACTTTGCTGTGGTTCTCTAACAGTGAGCTCTGGACAAATTTTTACCTCCCATCATGCTCACTGTGCATGGTGGCAAGATAAATAGAGGTCTTCGAACCACCAGAGTGAAAAGGGGGCTAAAAGAGTGGACCTCTGTGTCATGCCATGTTTATACCCCAGGGAAAAAGAAAGTCATTGATTAATTTTGAGAAAGTTTCTGGAAACTCTGTTTAACTTTAGAAAGTGTGAAGTGGAAAAAAGGCAGATACTTTACATGCAAAAAAACAAACGAAAAACCCCTGTTATGTCTAGTAGTGATATTTGTTTTTCACACTGAACAAATGCATTAATCAACAGTGCCAATAGACATTGAAAACGCTACATTATATCCTTCTGATAAATTTAGACAAATATTTTTTTGTACATTTTTAATGAAGCATCCCATTTTTGACATGCAGCAGTTAGTATTCCAGTTAACCCTGGTTCTCTTCATTAAATGGTTCCATTGGTTTTCTATGGCAGAACAATTCAGGAACCTATCAATGTTTTCATCATTAGGTTCTGTAGACTATATTTACTATACTTAGAGGTGTGAGTGAATCATGTGTATGGAATGTGGATGTTACATTGTCGTAAGAGTGCAACAAAATAGCAAAACAAATTAAAAATTGTGACATTTGATGTTTAAAAGCTGAACTAAAATCTTTCTTCTTCTGCCAGGTTAATTTGGGTTTTTCACATGCACGTCTTTAAAGCTGATTTAAAGCACTCTACTGTATATAATACAGGTGTCCACAAGTCCAGTCCTCAACGGCTACCATCCTGCAACGTTTAGATGCCTCAAACACACCTGGATCAAATAAGCTGCTCGTTACCAGCCTATTGTAGAGCTGAACGAATGCTGGTGAAAGAATTCAGACATTTTGGAGCAGAGATGCATCTAAAACTTGCAGGACTGGACTTGAGTATTGGACATGGGGATCCCTGATATAGTATATAGCACAGACCCCCCCAAGCTGCACTTACCTATGATTATTATTTTTCTAATATTGTTCTGATCAAATGTCTTCCAAGGTTCTCAAGCCAAATGGCAGGCCTTTCTGGCAACAACAAACAGAAACATTACTTATTATTACATTCATATAAAGTACTTCTATGAACAACATATAAGACAGCCTGGATGTCTGCCTGTTGGATCACAGTTTAGGAGAAGTCAAGCCAAAAGTTACATTTCTAGCAGGAAGAATTTCAGGTAGAAACATTTGTCTGTCTGCTGAACAAGAGCACACACTCAAACAGTACAGTGTCAAGCCTAAGTGCTCAGGTGCCTTAAAGGAATGTACCACACACAGAAAAGCAGAAACACATTTGGAACCCCTCAGGAAAGGTGCTATGTCAGGCCTGTTTCCCTTACACCGTTGTACAAGAATACCTACACACATAATACACAAATTCCCTATAGCAGATCACTTTACCGATGGATTCGGTGCATGTTAAATGCCAGATGAACCTTTCTGTACTTGCCTTGAGGGGATCTAAAATGTGCTTTCTTGACTGAGTCTGTGTGAGTTTCTGCAGTTCAGGGACTGAGGTATAGGATTCCTACATCCAGACTAAAACCAGCATCCAGACGTTGTACTTTTTTTCTCAGCAAAACAAGCATTTTACTCAGAAGCAACGCCTGGCTTCTGGATGCAAAGAGAGCTGTCGGAAAAGCTCAACAAGTTTGCATCCTGAACTGCTTGTTTTAATGATGACGGTTCTGAAAATCACCATAGCAATATTGATTATGTGTAAGGTGCTGTGAGACATGGCACATACACGGCTATTTATTGTAGACTTGGCATTGATTTTAGCTCAGGTGTATGAATCAGATATCAGAGGATATGAAAAGCATCTTCTGTGGTTAAGACTGGAGCCATGGATTTTACTGGTAATTAATACCAACAAAAAAGGTAATATGGGTTTTTATTTTATTGTGGTATCTGCAAAGGGAAAAGACAGAATAAAATTGTCTTTGATCAGTCAAAGTAAAGATTACCTATAAATGACAGTTGATGCTTGATCACACTTAAATCCAGGGACAATAAATGACATCCTTAAATTAAGAATAAATGCATCCTGAATTAAACAGAAAACAGGGTAAAAAAAAAAAAATCAAAGAAATCACTTGAATAAGGCAAACTTGTACATCTTGAAATGGTACTTCGTTGATTGAAATGTTTTTAACGTGAAGTGTCTGTTAGAGCCGCTTTGTAATTAGTAGCAGATGTACTGAGTCGTATCAGGGTTAATAGTATCAGTTTGCAGTGGTTGCAAATGGTATCATATGCCCAGGACAAGCAATATGTCCAAATGTAGAAGAGCAGAGTCACACAGGTGAAAAGTTCACCTTGAGCTGAGTTTCTGCATTTAGGTTCTTGCTTTAGACTTTTTAAAACAGGTTTCTGTGACGTAGTTATCATTATTTGGTGTATTATTTGCATTAGACAAAGATTTTGCACATTTCATTAGCTGCAAATGAAAAATTAAAGTTCCAGAGGAGGGCTAAAAAAGTTTAGATTTCATGCAGATGTGACAACATTGTTTTAGTTCACTATGAACTTTACAGTTTGCTCAAGGTCATACAGGGAGACGTGTTATGTAAGGTGTGTTGTTTGTCTCTTTTTTCAACCACTTTACGTTCATGTTACCACACAAACGTCCATATGCAGAGGCTGAATCGACTGATTCTATGTCCACGCAGAGCTGAGTGGGATCAGACAACTTGGTGTTGGTCTGAAGAAAAAATAAGAAAATCTCAACATTTATTTCTTCCTATAAAGGCAAAAATTCTGGAAATACTTAGAATTTCAGGTGTATGATTAGAATATTGTAAGGACATTGCTATTTCACATTTTGAAGGATGTTTGCTGAGTATAAACTTAAGACATTTAGTGTGATGTGCTGCAGGCAGTTGAAATGAAGGTGAACTCCATGGTGAGATCCAAAGAACTCCACGAAGCCTTCTGAGAGAAGGTTGCAGCAGATTATTGCTTTTGTAAGGCATTTTCATAGGTCAATAAAAAACTGAACTCAGTCATTCCACTGTTCAGAAAATAGTCTACAAGTGGAGAATATTTTTAAAAAAATCAACCCAATCCCTGGTTTAGCCCTCTTAGCAAGTTCTATCCGAAAACATACCACAAGATACAATAAGAAGTCTTCAAATAGCCTAAAATGTAATAGCTGAACTTACAGAAGTCTATGATGGATATGAAAACACATGCTTATATAGTCAGAAAAAGACTGTACTGGTTTAAGTTTCATTGGATTGGTCCAAGGAGGAAACCTTTAGTCTAATAAATACTGTAAGAAAGCTACATTTTGTCAGAGAGAATTTAGAAGAGATCAGGACTTTGGACAGATGAGTCTAATATCTGGACACTGCGACAGAAAACAAGTTTGGCTTAATCTAAATGCAGCATTTTAGATAAAAAAACAAACAATCAAAAAACCCAACCAAGTGTGAATACAGACCTAAAAATGTCATGGTTTGGATTTACTGTACTACTGCAGGGCCTGGTAAACTCACCATCCTAGAGTTTAACATAAACTCTGCAATGTATCAGAGAATGCTCCAGACGAATCTGAGTCATCTAAAAATAAAATTAAACTAAACCATAACAACATGACAATGAACCAAACCATACCAGTAAGCTCACCAATGCCTGGCTGAGAAAAAATCTAAAGAAACCTGTTAACAATATGCGGACATTTCTAAAAGAAAACAAAGACATTTTATGTGTGTGGCTTCATACTAACACATGCAGGCTGAGTTGTCCCACTGTCCTGCTGACAGGGCACTTTTATATAAGAAATGATAGGAGGTGGGAACATAGATCGTCTTACACATCCACACAGACATGCATATACTTGTACACATGCACAGCATTCATATATAGATTATTATTCACATTATCTGTTTTTTCTATGCCCTGCATTGTCTTATCAGGTGCACTAATTTCCATGATCATTATGGCAGTTATGCAGTTTTTGTACATTACCCAGCATACATCAATACCTGTTCATTTAAAAAGATGTTCACTTGCAGAATCAAGAAAAATCAAATTTTTTTCACACAGTGTTTTAAAAGCAATTTATATTGATGTCATCTTACTTACTAATGACAACAGTTGTTGATTAAATTGACATATTTGGCTTTCACTGATCACAGCTGGAAGCACATTGTGTAATAAAGAGAATATGGTTCTGAAACCTTCCAATATGATAACACATGGTGCATGTTTTTGAATAATAACAATAATCTGAAATTACAACTAGCTATCAAGCTGAAATTGGATAAAAATTACCTTGACTTTCAAGAGCTGTTACAGAGGGGGAAATAAGCTAATTTGATTCCTAGAAGTAGAACCAGAAGTCCCGAAGGATTTCTTTGTTCTGTGGTTGAGTTATAAAGAATTAGAATTCAGTCTTAATTAGGCATGGTTCAGACCTTTAATCCATGCTGGTAATTTGATGTGAAAAGGATCTTGCATATGAGTCACACAATTAGCTATATAGTGATAAAATATTCTTTACATTTAGTGCCTTTTTGCTACATCAACACTGGTAAATTAGGAACTACTATTTATTAATACTAATTATTTCCAATGTAGACCTAAGTTATAGGAAATCTGTGGAGTTGAAGAATTGCTTTTTCTTCTTTTTTCTAGGCTCTAAATTGTTTTTAAAGTTTTTGACCTATCATTGCTGTCAGGTTTACAACTATAACATAAAGATCTGTATTGATCCTTATAAATGGGTATTTATTAATCAAATTCAAACAACTTGATATTTCATTATCCTAAAAAGTCCCTGTTAAGGTTTTAAAAAAAGAAATTCAGTCTTTTACAGATTCAGTGTGGTAGACACGAGACATCTTTTGGTTACTACTGTATTAAAGAGAAAGTCAAAGTGTTTCAGCATAGTTCCCACATGTCTAAAACCTAGAACTATGCCTTTCTAGGTCAAAATAATTTTAGATTTTTAATTATTGATTTGATAATTTGATTATTATTTTGATTTTTTTGCAACTTGACAGACATGACCCCTTGTCTGTTCACAAAAAATCATGCTGCCTTTCCTTAAGTTCTCAATTTCTATCTATAGGACTTCTGGAATAATTCTGGTTAAAAAGTTTGCAACAGGAAAAAATCCTTGCCAAACGTTTCTTTTACTGGAATATTAAGCCACTGTAAGATGATTAAAAGAGCTGTTTTATGTTTCAGGCACTCTCTTCCCAATATTATTCATCTGTGTAAACCCCAAAATGTCATCTAATTTCTTGAAATGGTAATCTTGACTGACATGTTCCCTTCCTAAAAACAACTATCTCTTTACTCTTGATCAAGCCGTCTCTTGCAACAAAATTGTCCGCACATTTCTTGATCTCAGTTTCCCACCTAGCACTGTCACCACCTACAAACATGCTCATCGGAATATTTATACAGATGACAGGACTCCAAATTGTTGTGGACATCTGATGTGTCCAGGGTGAACAGAAACTGTGAGGGTGCAGTGCCCTGCAGTGTACTTATCACTTAAGCAAGTGATCCAGACACAATAAGTTTGACCCCAGCTTTCAGTCACAGCTCAGACAAGAGCAAACCGAATTTTAACATTAAAACCAAACAGGACAAAACTGTCCAACACACAAAAAACAAAGAGACTTGTAAATGTAACAGGCCTCTGAACGTATTTGACAAACCATTCCTAACTACGACTTTAAAAAGTCAATAACACACTCCACTATATTATGCCCTGCAATATTCTTCCCAATAATTTTAAAATTAATGTATTTGGCTTATGGCATTGTATCCATTTTTGCAAATAAAGTATGCAAACATAAGTAAGTAAAAATATAAATACATTTCAGACAAGAAACACATTTTGTCATTGAATTTTGCATGCTTGACATTCCTAAAAAGATTTGTTTTGTTTTCTCCAGACCTCTTTTGTTCTTTAACCAGGAGGAGTAGTTCATCATTAAGGGCCTACAAGAATTAGGACAGTGGAAAAATTGGATTAAATTGACTTGAATATCGATGAGGAATGGAGGTCTATCCTCATGGGTGATATAATGAATCCCAAGCCAAGCCATTTGACGGTTGCAGTATTTGAAGTAGCACAGGAGGGGGCTGCTTGAAAATCTCCTACTGTGGCAGCTTTCTAAACCATCTCAGCCTGGAACAGAAACTGAATAAATTTTGCTTCTCCCATGGACTCAAGCTTATTATATTGCTCTCTTGCTATGGTGGCACCAACCAAAAACTGGGAGCATGACCCACTTTTGGGAGTTACCACTCATAATATGAAGACACATTTCACTTTGGCCTGAAGTCCTACTTACAATGCTGTAAGTACAATGTATGCTTCTGTTAGCTGCAACTTTAGTCAACACTTTATTTCTTTGTTTAGATTTGGTGCAGTTACTAAGAAATTTGAACCCCCTGGCATCTTCTGGGTTCTCCCAGGCTGTCCTCAGACAATTAAGCTCTGCTGAGAGGTTACAGTAATATTAGGAGCTGACAGAGAGTTGCAATGATGTTGTTCTATTTAGTAAAAACAAAACTGGCTGGCCTGTTTGGAGAAAATGTATGGCATTCAAACAAACGCATAGCTGATTCTTGTACTCCATATTGTTTCCTGGTTAAAATTTGGCTTCATTAGAACATTTTCCTCTTTGTAAAATCACAAACTACATTGTAGTTTATAAGAATGTGTGTTAGTGTTGACCACTGATTAGCATTTCACAATAACAACAACAACCAGTAAAAAGTTATTCTGCATGGTGTTATCTTTCTTACATTGATTTTCAGGTTTTATTCTTGACAAGGGACATGACCCTAATTTTAACAGTATCTCAGATCTCTGAGTTTTACTATTTTGTTTTCTAAAAATCCAAAAGAGCCTAGAGACTGGTTGTCAGCTGTTGCAAAAAAAAAGCATTTGTAAAAATTTTGAAATCATTCTTCTTCATTGAGCTGGGCAAACCACAGAGCAATTCTGAGTTGAATTTTCTAGTGGCGCTTCAGATTGTTTTGGATTGCAGAGGGACTGGCGATGCAACGACATGTCGGAAACTGTTGTGGGTTTCGCATGCAGGCTCGTCTGGTGTCTGTGTGTCCTGTTGGGTTGTGGCTGTACTACCTGCACCGTATTTGTGATTATGCAAGAGAAAATCTGCTGTGTAAAAGCATGCAAAAAAAAAAAATTTCTCTTACTGAATATACCGCGATTGCCAGTATGTGAAGAACTGTGTCTGTCCTTTGATTCTGTTTGACATATGACACAGAAAAGCAAAAATTGACATTGACTGAACAGACTTTATTGTGACTTCTTCGTCCTTGGGGTCCTTCAGAAAAGGCCATGTCTCAAACACACTGATGTGATTTCCATCGCTTTTCGACCAGCCACAGTGTTTGAGACACTACTGGGAACAATTCTTTGATTAAAAGAACAGTGTGTGAGACAGAGAGGGAGAAATGAAGAGACGAAGATGGCGTCTCAGCATGTGATCACACACAGAATTAGAGACTAAACGCATGGAAGAGGAAAAGCTCCTCTGACCTTTTCGCATCAACAACACCTCAAAAAGATTCCAGTTTGAGTTTTACTTACATCTAGATAGAAGTTCACCTCCTTATACAGCCTTTCTTTATTTATGTGGTTCTCAGTGGAAGAATCTTTGAAATTGTGTTTTTCTATAAAAAAAAAAAAAAAGTAGAGAATTCACAGCTTATTGAAGTCTAACTAAACATCAAACAGACCAAAAATAAAAAAAGTCCTCGCACCTTCTGGATCCTTTTATTTTTTTCCCCCAGTTAGTTACTATTTAACTAAAATAGTAAATACTCTTTAGTTTAATCATGTCTCCAAAACCAAGATTTAAATCTTGAATATTTGAAATTACCAGTCATTTTTAAAAATTGTATATTTATAGTTTCATCTAATGATATTAAAATATAAAGTTAAAATAAAATGACATATAAAACTAGATAGAATCTCATCCATGGAAGGTTTTGAACTATAATGCCATGGTGTAATAAAACATCAGTAATCCATAATATCTCTCGTATATATATTATATATACTCATATGTATATATATATTTTTTGTTTTGTTTTGTTTTGCTTACACCAGTTACCACAGTTATGATTGCACCCCATTCAGACTCTGACCCATTTTCCCAGCAGTCTGCTTTGGTACTCAAAAATACACTCATCATTATTCAAATTCATTTACAACTGTGAATACAGTCGACCTATGCAAATGTATTAATCTCAGAGACACAGTGCAGCATTCTAGATAAGTGGAACTTGTGTTTAATGCGCAGCTTGTATGTAAGCACGGCTCCAGAATGAAGTCTTCAGAAGAAAGACTTTGAAAAACTGGTTAAATGCTGTCTCCAGATTAAAAATAACCTTGATTTAGATTTAAGGTATAATGCTATAGTTTTTACATTTGCAAGTTTTCCAAAATCTCCTTGCGATAAACAGACATTTATCCACAAAGAACCCCAAAAGGTCTTTATCTAACCAGAGTACATTGATAAAATAATTAGTCTTGATTAAACACAAATGTGTTCACTGCACTGTGCAGGTTATCTGTTCTCCATCACACTAACACGGACTTCACAAAATGTCTTCCACAAGCAGAAAGTGTGCTGAAAAACATCCTAGATTTGAGTACAACAAAGAGATGTGAAATTCTACTGCTTGTGCTTTCCGGCTGTATTTGCTACGGTAACTGGTTTGCAAATGGAACAACATTTAGTCAAACAAACGTGGATGAGAATGAAGAAAAGATGAAGCAAAACCGAGAGAGCGGAGACAAAAGAGCAGGTCAACAGAGCAATCTCCTCTGCTCCGACTTAAAAGAGATACAGACCCAGTGGGGACCTGGATCGAAGAGAGCTCTGAGAGAAAGCTTGTGTATTTAATTATGCATGTGTCTCAGAGTAAGAGGTAAATTTGTATTTATTTGTTAATACCACTAGTAAAGCAGCGTTTGCACATGTGTGATTTTTCTTTCTGGGTGAGGTGTCTCCTCTCAGTGTGCAGTTTCAACATCACACCCCTCTTTCAATCTATAATCCTTCTCTCCCCAGGCATTTCACTCTCTTGCAACTCACCGCCATGCTGAGATAAAGTTATCCCACTGCACCCACTATCATTTCTGCCCATCCGTGTGTATATAAGATGCAGCTTTTCCAAAACGTCAACCTTCGCTGCTGCAGTCTGTTCAGACAAACTGCATGTAAAATACACCACTGTAATGATTTAAAGCAACAACAAACACCTTGATTTTAATGGAAACTAATTGATGTTAATTGGTTTCCTTTAAACATAGAAGCTTTTTAATTGCTCAGAAAGCTATTGGGAAATGTATTCTGGCTGTAAACATGGTTGTACTGCTTTAGATATGGCTTGAGGCAGAAAAGTAGCCTTTTATATTTGGGGCCTTTTAAAAGTGTTCAATGTTTTCACCTTTTGTCACATTGCAAACACAGTGTAAATGTTTTGGTATAACCAAAGAAGAATAAAACTATTTTATTAGACTTTTATGGAACAGATAAAAACAATGTAGTAGATAAATGTCTTTTCTTTTAGTATGTTTCTACTAAAAGAAAATAAGTGTGATCTGAATTGAGTCCCCTTTTATTCTTTCTTCCATGAATATAATTGAAGGCCTTCAAATGTCATATAAAGGGAACATTAGTGGGAAAAAAAGCAGAGGCCAAGGGGCACAGCAGGGGAAAAGTTGTACAGATGTTTAAAAAATAGGGTTAGGTATCTAAAACAATATTCCAACATTTCAACGTCTCACAGAGCTCTCTTTAACCCAGAATTTGGAGGTGGACAGATTATGGCATAACTGCAAACATACTGAAACATTGCAATGCACCTACACAGAGACGTTTAAGCCAAAAGGCCTAGTGGTTACTCTGGAGGAGCTGCAGAAATCCTCAGCTAAAGTAAGAGAGTCTGTTGACTCATGTTTTACAAAAATCTGACCTTTATACCAATTGACAAAGGTGAGAAGAACATCACCTTTGTCAAAGGAAAGGCATAAGAAATCCCGATTATGTAGGAAGAAAGCGCTCTAATTGGATGAGACTACAGCTTAACTTATTTTGCCTGCATACAAAAACACTGTGAACCATGCTAATAGTATGGTGTTGGCATCTTTATGATGATAGAAAGCTTTTCTTTAACAAAGACGGAACAACTGGACGCAATCAATCTGAATGAAACAAATACAGGTGAAGAAAACCTCTGAAGCCCAGGACATACTGTGCAAGCTCAACAACATTAAATCTTAATCATTTGTTTCACACTGCAAAATATAAAATGCCAGACTCAACTGTTTATTACTGTATCAGGTTGGAATTATCCAACAGCGACATCAGTCCAGCAATAAGTGTGCAGCAAGGTTTTTGTGTTAATGCATGTTTTATTAGAGCCATACTCTAAAAAGGGAGTGGAGATGGCTGTACAGGAGCTCAAGGCTGGAAAAAACAGGGGTAAAAATCACTCTTCTGCCATAGCAGCAGTCACACTGCATGATTCTTCCAGAATATTTCTGACACTGCTTGATATTTATTGTGACAGCTGATAATCACACAGAGTAAGATCCGCTTTAGAGGCTGTAAAAGACTTGAGACTGGGGCTGAGGTTGACCTTCCAGCAGGACAATGACCCTAAGCATATACTTTGAGATAAAACAGCTTTTTTTAGATTAATTCCTTAGCTGTCAAACCCAAAAATAATGAAACCAGGAGGACACCGGTGTCCTCACAACAGTTAAAGGGTTAAAGTATAATGGCTGAGTTAAAGTCTAGAACTAATAAATTTAATCGGAAAAAATCAAATAAAAAATTTGGTAAGTGTTGAAAATTGCTGGTTACATCTATTTTCTGTCTGACTGAAATTGAGTTATTTTTATTAAGAAAGAAGAATTTTCAAAAACATTTTGGAGGCACTCCCCCCCCCCCCAAAAAAACTGGCTGCTGGAACTGCAGAAAAAGGCAGTTTGACAATATGAACTTTATAGAACTTCATGTGTAAAAAACAAACAAACAAAGAAAAACTTTTCTTTTTCTCCTAATTATCCACTACTTTGTGTTGTTTTATTGTACAAACAAATAATTTTAGTTTGTAATACCATTTCTGTAGAAGTTCAGTGACTGACAGTCAGGAACAAGCCAAATACTTTAAGCCTGCAGATCACCTGAAAGCAACTAAAGCAGAAGGATGGTAAACTCTTCCTTCATCATCTTCTGCTAAAGATATGATCAAAAGATTGCTATGTAGTTGTGGTAAAACTAAAGCTCCCTTTCTTCCTTTGAAAGCTCATCCTTGGTTGTGCAACCCGTTACATTATCAAGTTGTATTTAGTGTTTTCCACACAAGCCTTTTCATCTTGGCTTCACATTTCACTTGCTCAGTGAATAATGACACTGTGGAATCTGTGGAAGGTTTCTCTTGAGATTACCTATTTTTATTTTGAAATAAAATTAATTATTCTTTAATTTACCATAGCTTTATATTATATTTTCTACTAAAATACACTTTATAATAATAATAGTAACTGACTATATATATACGTATATAGTTTGATAGATATGTATTTATATATATAGATATATATATATATATTGTATAGCAGCTGTATAAGAGTGAAATACACTTTGTGTGTCTTACTCCCCTCAACTGACATCAGAAAGTCTAACATGCCTATAGTGGTAGAACAGAAATTTTAGAAACGAACAGGATGCAGCAAAAATTCTTGCACAATATAAACATACTTGACTTGAATAGTCTCAGTGTGTATTAGTACGCAGAGCAACAAGAGTAAAACAGGAGAGACTGCAGTGATGACCAGAGCACCAGATGATGCAACGTGCACGTCGTACTGTGAAGGAGTGTTTTTGCGCATTGATTACTGAACTGTTGGATGTGAGTCTCCCTTGATTTTCCAACCAAAAAGGTTCAAAAGAGTTTCTAAAATCTACATCAGTTCAGTGTTACCATGGCGATTCCTAAGAGATTTAACCCACACCCCTGTCTTTGATGTACATCTCCATTATCAACTGCTCAAAATTACAGGCTTGTGAAAAATGTAAGCTGAAATGGTCTTGGTATTATTGAATTTATCCTTCTTTTAAACAATACCTTGTCAGTAACTGTTGTACTTGATTTGTATGTCACTAAAAAATGCATACAACTGAATCTTTGGGGGGTGTTTTAAAGTCTTGTAATTTTTGGTTGGATGTTTGTCTTGGAGGCCAGGATTACCCTTTGAATGAAAATATTTTACTTCATTCTGCAAAGGGCTATAATCCCTTTGGAATATATAAGAAAATATTCATCCTTTTTTGTAATGTGCTGCAAGAAATAGCCTTGTTATTTCTGCCTGGAATCTCAACTCTGCCCAACAAACTGGGATAAGGACAGTTTTTTGTATTCCTATTCTGTTGCACCTCTGGGATTCTTGCAACAAAACCCATCTCCTTGGCTGGAAACTGGAATTCATTGCTGACATTTACAATCCTTAAAATATTAATGCTACTTTTTGACAATTTCAAAAAAGAACACTAAATCTTTTTTTATTATTATTTTACTTACAAGGTCTAAATAAAATTTCCCTTATAACAAAAAAGTGCCAATAAAAATCCTGGCCAGAATCAAAGAAGGTGATGAGAAAGAAAGTAAAAGATGAAAATAATGTTTATATGATCACTGACAGCTTTGCAGTAAAATGTAAAGCTACTTGACCTTTTGTTATGGGGCATAGTGTTGGCAGATTAACAGAAAACCATAGACACATTCTTTGTCTTGGCAAGAAATTAGAATGTTTGCTATTATAATTCCTTTAAATCCAGAGACATTTCTAAACATATTATTAAAATGTTTTTAGGCTTGTCTAACAAAACAAAGGTCAGCTTCCTCACACAGTCCACTGATCTCTCCAAATTGTCAATATGCAGCGTATGATTAAAAAATATCACCGAACAAACCACAATAAGAGTTCAACCAGGCTCCAAGCTTTCAAACAGCAGAGTCTGAGCGAACAATAAGCTACAAACAGCAGAACTTCTTCTAGCACAAAAATCTGACATTTTCATCTAGACTGAAAAATCTCTTTGCTTCTGAGGCAGATCTGTACACATAATGATGGGATGATGATGGGAGCCACAAGAAATATCTCCACCACCAGATCTTATATGGCGCAGAAAAAGAAGCTGCTGCTTCAGTGAGAGCGCTTTCACCTTATGGTGCATGAATATTTTATAACCAAAGAATGGCAAAGATGGCAAAAAACATCAAATGAAATAAAAAATATAGCAACTTTATTCTGGAATGGTAGTCACCAGCTGCCCTGATTTTTATACACTGGTATCAATATCTGGCTAATATTGCAATAGAAAAAGCAATATTAGCCAATCATTACTTCTGATTGTATGAAAATTATAACTCAATCGGTTCAAAGGAATACATAATTTACAAAAAGCAAAGAGAAGGCCTGCTGATACAACCAGGAGCTCTACACCATCAGGACAATCCTTAAAAAGCTCCCCATTTAAATGATAAAGAAAGGTGGTGAATAGCAACTAATGCGGTGCTAAAAATACAGCAGAATGACTGTCAAATGTGTCTAAATCTGGAGGAAATACAATTCATTCAAATCTTAAACAGCTAAAATTTTATCAGGGTCAGATCGCAGAATGATCAAAATCTACTTCTAAATCTGTTAATATCCACAGAATATTTGGTTGATGACATCAACCAAATATTGTTATTTGATATCAACCAAATATTGATTTGGTTGATGATATCGTCAACCAAATCTCTAAATGGAAAAAAAAAAAAAAAGTTAAAATGTAAAATTGCTGAATATGTTTATCACAGCAGATAAAACTGAAGGCATCATTAATAAAAGTGGCCACACGGACCCAACATTTTCCATAGTCCATTGCTTGGAAAATTAGGCAAGTCAGCAAGAGAGAAAGTGAGAGGAAAGAAACATGCCTGCAGGAACAAGAATATAATTTCTAAGTGGAAGTCTGCAGAGGTTTGCTGTGAATACAAAATGTCACCTGTGCAATTCCAGCTTTTGCTTCTCCCTGTTGAGAAAATTTGATTCAGCGTTAAAAGAATGTGTCTGGAATTTCTTAAGGTCAAAAAGAAGAAAACAGAAACCTTTTAGCTAAAGTTGAAGCATACAGCAATTGACTAATCAACAGCAGCCATTGTGTTCATGTGAGATGCCACAGATTTATCATGCTTACAAAAGTTATTATGTTCATATGAATGTTGTTGGGCAGTTTGAAAGAGAAGCCTCCACTTCAATTAGTTCAGCTTCAAATAGTCTGAATACCCCTAAATCTTTCCAAAACCTCAAGTGTTTGTTCTATCAAGCATTTAAAAGAAATCATTAGTGTGATACCTTTCTAACTCACCACCATTTAGTCTGAAACCTTACAGACAAACGGAAAACTGGTACCCTTACTACACTGATACTACTACTTTTTAACCCAGTTTGGTTTCCTTTCTTTCTTAGGTGTGTGTGTGTCAGGAGCCAAAAATTTACATTTCAAAAAGGTTTTCTGCTTTTGTTGTTTTACAGAAAGGCTAAAAGACGGCAGGAAAGTCAGGGTCAACGATACTTTTAGCTCTTAAACTTAGAATAAGCAGAAAGCTATTACTGCTCTGATTTTCATACAATACTGCAAAGTAAAAAAAGTAGGCTGTCTGCATATCACCTACTTCATTGTCTGTGCGAGATGCACTTGATGGCTTTTTGTTACTTTTCAAGGAAAAGATCTAAATGAGCAGAAGGAAAGCTAGCTCATGAAGTGTAAGACACCTTGGGTTCACACCAGAGAGTTTGCGATATAACAAAGCCTACAGAGGTTTGCCCTAGTTTATCCTTAGATACAGTTGTACAGTCTGTCACACAAATGGTAAATAAGCAGCAGAGGGAGCACTGATATACACATATGCATTATATTCTCCCCACTGTATATATCTCAGTTTGTCCTGTATGTAGAGAGGCTTATGCACTATAGACATGGAAATTTACTAGAATTCTGGAGTACTGGAGTGAAACAAGGAAAACCGCACACGTAAACCACAACTCATCATTTTCCCCTCTCTCTCGTTCTCTCTCGCTCTCTCACACACACACACACGGTGTGAAGTCAAGGTTTAAACGGTAAAAAAGAAGACAGCATAAAACTACAGCAGCAACCTTTGTTGTTTTTAGGATTAGTGGTGGAACCTTCAGAGTCCAATCTGCATCCTTTGAACATTTATAGCAGTACTTTCCTTTAAGAAGGAAAAAAATCCAATTTATTACTTAAAATGTACAACTGACAGCTCATCACAAATTCTGGCATGAATCAACGTATCAATGGCAAGTTATTTCCCATCTACATACCTATCGTCCCAAACGGGATTTACGTCTGTTCACAGGTCCAAAAAAGGTCAAGTCTTTTATTGCTGTAAAACAAAACATACACCAGCCTCTGCATGTAAGTGAATTCAAGATTAAACACTTTTTTAGTGTTTGTTAAATAAATATGAAGAGAACAAGCAACACAAATTAGATGTCCTTACAGTCATGCTGAGCTTTTCTAATGTCCACCTTGTTTTCACATATTTTATAGAATGATAATAAACTAAAAGTAAAGATGAAAACATGAAAATTTAAAACTAAATTATTGTGCCTGCAACACCCGATACACCATTTTATGTTCTTCCAAACTGCCCTGTCCAACAATTTCAAGATTATAAATTTGGAACAAATATGTGCAAACAAATCCATATAACATACATTTTATATAAATGACAATCTGGTATTTTAAATATGCATTCCTGTTTTATCAACACTAAATGTAATTTCTCTTAAGCAAATCAAAGAAATACTGTAAACCAGTAATCAAAAATGCATTGTTAGATAAAAAAAGATCCACATGTTCAGAGAATGTGTGACTCTAAAGTCAGATTCTCTCATTGCTAAAAAACATTTATATGTCATAAACCAGCTTTATATTTATTCTTTTCTTGTGGTTGATTATTCTATCTGAAGAAGAATGTCCTGCTCGTGAGAAGATGCCTTTAAATAAACCCTTCCAAGTGTTGGACAAAGTTTACTGGATATTTAACTAGGTAGGATATCCAGGAAGGTGTTTGCAGCTGTTTTGCTTTTTCTTGTGCTCAGTATGACTTTTTATTTAAGGATCAGAAGCTAAATTTTGCATCTTGTTAAAAGTGATAATCATACAGGAATATGAAGTGAGATTTGTGATCATGCCCATGTGCTGTGAGTTGTGTTAAATGTGGACAGATGATGTTAAGGTAGCTCTGTTTCAAGGCTATCGTACCTCCGCTTACTTCTGCAATAATAACAGTAAAGCCAAAATATTTTTTTTTTTAAACTGCAGGTGGGTTACGGGTCAGGGTAAGATTTTTCATCTCTTTGTAATGCACCAAATTATGTGAAACATACTATACTCTTACGCATATTTATAGACTGACAGGTTTCCGTTCTCATTTAAACAGTAACACAGAGGAGAAGCTATGGGGTTGAGAGAACGTTTAAGAACATTGGAGAATCCAGAATCACTGAGGTTCTGCCCGGAAGTGAAATAATCAGTTTTTCAGCGTAATTCCATTGTAATGTGACAAACAGGTCAGTGGCCTCCATGTAAATCCATTGCAAATGGTGAGACTGCACATGAAGAATAGATGTGGTTAATTTTTTAGTGGTGATAAATATCAAGTCCATAAGCAAAGTGAATTAGATGCAGTTTTTTTTCCGTTTAGCTGTCTACCAAAACATGTCCTATTTTTTTTAACAGTGTTAAATGCAAAGCAGGTTAAGCAAAGAGATAACCAAACAGATAATTTATGATAAAATAATTTTTCAAAACTGTCAAAATATCTTGTTCACATTTCTTATTCATGTATGAATAACCAGATAAATGTCAACATAAATCGTGTCATTTCAGTCAGAATTCTGACATGTGGCATTAACCGCCTGGTATTTTGATTGGGTGAGCAAGCAAACCTATCAAGAAGCATTTGGCTTCTTTTATTTGGAGGAAGTCTTTTCATTGGTTATCTTGCTGGTTTAGTTACCAAGGTCTTGATGTGGCGTTGGATGAGTGCCTTAAAGGCAAATCCGTTTTGAAATATTTCAAGTTAATGAACTTTTCTTGGCAACACTGAGCAGCCAATAAGTAGTCAGAACTGCAGTGAGATTAAACTCCAGTCTGCTGTCACCTCTTCCAGATAAAAATAGAAAGCCAAGTAAGCGATCGAGGGATCAGTCCAGCAATAACTGCCCAATTTGGTTAATACAAATCTTACAGAAATCCAGTTATGTAATTTGTAGAATTCAGTAAATGTTTTCAACCATTTTATCTCCATACCAATTCTAAAGGGGAAAAACCAAAATTCACAAAATAACCAAACAAATCTTCATGATTTTAAGAATCAGAACAGAGCAAATCTGTTTCAAAAAATACATTATCATTATGTGTGGGTCAGCTTATTGTTCCATGATTTTGATGGTTATGATTAACTTGAAGAAAATTCCAGAGACGTCTTGTAGAGATTCAAAAGCGCACTCAAGTAAAAAGTCTGAATTTATATGGTACTTTTATAGTCATACCAACGACTCAAAGTGCTTTACACAAGAGCCAACTCAACCATAGTCACAAATGTGGACACATTCACCCACCGACTCAGAGGTCAGTAGGCAACACTAGGTGAAATGCCTTGCACAGAAGCACATCAACATTTAGGAACTGGAATCAAACCCACAACTTCTCTTCCAACTGAAGCAGTCAACCCTCTTTGCTCTGGTAAGGACAAAGAGACAAACTCGCATTTCAACCCAATGCGACCCTCAAATGTGAATGATTCCTGGTAGAAAAACAACTGATAAAACGTCCTAATGGAGGTTGCAGAGTATGAAGGCCTTACCAGATGCTTTGTGTCTCTGCACTGTTTGCTTTGTCCAGAAATGAATCACATTCACCTGCATGACAGAGAGTAGAACAGTACAGCACTTTTGAATCAAAAGTTCAGAAAAGTGAATATGAAAAGAGAAAATGACAGTAATCAAAAACTGAAAGAAAGCATCTTCCTCAGTTTTATTCCAGGTGTTAGAAAAGCGAAGATAATAAAAGCAGAATCAATTTTCTGGGTCTAGATGCGTTTAAATAGTTGGTGGAGTACCGTAGTCCAAAAAACATTTAAAAAAATCAAATAAACAGTGACCGCTAAAAGTTCTGCAGCACTGTACCACATCTATGCATCTGCTTTTTCATATTTATTGTGCCCGGCCTTCAGAAGCCGTCATGATTCCAAGCTCTTCTGAAATGAATGGTCATGGGAAACTCAGTGGGCAACATACCGGCTCCGTAGGGAAACTCAGCTTTGATGGACCCCCCAAGGTTGGGCAGTGTCTCTCTGTCTCATTCTGTTCCATGGCACTGTGTCATGTTTGGAGCAGCTGGGTTAAGCACCCTGAGGAGGTACGCACCGCTGAGGTAGCAGATACTTAGAAATGTGATGTCTAAAGAGGTATGATGTCACAACTCTGTAGATTTTTTCCCTCATATCGCTCACTTACTTAGCTGCTTATGTTAAAGTCATTAACAAAAAGTGTGATTTGAAGCCATTCTAAGAAAACAACATAGATACACATTCGCTCCCCAGAAATGAAGTTCCTTTAAGCATAAATACAGAATAAATACCAAATTAGAGAATAACCTGCTCTATTACTTCAATTCGAAAACATCTTAGCAGCATCATTATTGCACCATACTTTATTGTCAAGCTCGGTCAATGTTAAAACTAGATTCTGTTTATTCTTCTACTGTAATTCTTTTCCTTGAGGAGTTCCCCAGTTTGACCCCCCACAAAGTTAGCTAGTGTCTCTCTGACAAATGTCATTTCATGCCATGGCCTCCCTCCACTCAGCCATTTTGTGTCACAACAGTCAACCCCTGTGGTTCTGCAGCTTTTCGCTGGTCTAGTATTATTCCATGGCGTCCGCTCACACTACAGGGGGCACATTGTGTCCTGGTCACTGAATGAGGCTTGGGGCATTGAACCCCTATGGCTTTTAAATGTCTGCTGTCCAACCCTATTCCATGGCTTTGTCTCTCACATTACATCCAAAGAGGAAAAAGAAAGCCGCTAAACGATGAATCATCTATCCATCTATCTGAAAGGGTTTGGTGTTTTGCAAATGCATGAGTGGTTTAATCTATCTCAGCCCTGTCGCAGCTTTTAAGATTGTTTGTTTCTTTTAATATTTGTATGTTTTGCAGCCTGTGAGTTATCAATGCCATGATGATCCCACTCAGATTTCTAACAGGACCCATTTTCCCTTCGATAATTATACATTCAAAATCAGTCCTCTCTGCTTTTTCAGAGTACACCGATTAATAAAGAGAATTATTATATTTTTTGTTTCTTGGGGGTTTTTTTCCCAGCCTATACACCAGCCCCAAGAGGGAAAACAAGAGTGCTCCTAAATCTCCCAAATGGCCCCTCCAGCATTCAGTGCTCATTCCTTTTATTTCTTCAAGATGTTTCACCTGTCATATATAATTAGACTTCTGGTAATAAATTTAGGGCTTTTAACAATTTATTAGACCACTTTTCACAGGGTGGGATGGTTTAAAAGAAACATGGTCAGTGTTTTTTGTTGAATTATATTTTCATTTTATATCATCCCTTTGAAGGTCAAAATTACTGTATATATGGAGACCCAAATATAAACACAAACCTTTCATTAGCAAGTTTAAGAGAAACCACACAATAAACACACCCTGGAATAACTCTGGTTAGATGTTTGACCACTCCACCTGACAGAAATGGCAACTTTAGTGAAAACTAGTTAGCTTCCTTTCACAAAGTAACATGTCTTCTATGCCCGGCCACCAAACAGCAGGAGGAGTTTTAAAATGTACCCCTTAAATTAAATTTGAAGGATAAACTAATATAAAATGTATGTAGTTATTACATTTGTCATAATGGTTTCTGATGACTTGTATTTTTTTTATTGCAAATACAGTAGACAAGTTGCTCCCTTAGGAGTGTTGTAGTTTGTATGATAACCTTAGCAGACACATAGTTCCACCAGATGTTTACCAGTTGCTGCTGCTGCTGCTAGTCTGATGAGGCTGTGAGGGTAGAATACTCCTGAGAGTGAATAAAGCTCCAAGAAGGAGCTTTGCCTATGATGGCGACACATTTCAGAAGTTGGCATTTGGGCATCCCCAAGCTAATAGGCTAATGACAATAAATGCAAAAAACGTGAAATCAAATTTTGTGCAACTATAAGACCAAAAAAAAAACCCAATCATCTTAAGAAATATAGGGAGGATAATAACAAGATATCATAATCTTTTTTCCTATATTTAGGAAAAAGACATGCTTGACTTTAAAAATATATAATAAGACAGTGGGTTTTTGATGTTATGGCTGCTTATTTTTGGAAAAACCTTTGTCTATTTCATGGTATATTTCAGATGATGTATTTCAACTCACTAAATAAAGTACAAGCATTTGTTATTAAACGTTTTAAGTCGTGTTGCGAAAGTAAATAATCATTTTTCAAAAACAACAAACAACTAAAATGTAATATTATTTTTTTGTTTAGAATTGTGATTTTTGTGATATGTGATTGTATTTTGTTGGCGGTTCCACCGTCCTGTGAAGGAGAATACACATAAAGTTCTCCCTGGGTTTCTCGTGTCATTTAGCAGTTTGTCTTTCCAGTGGCCTGTCAGACTTGTGGGTGTTTTTTGTGTTTGCCTGTCATGTATTGTTTTTTGCACATTTCCTTTTTTGTGTTCTGAGCTTTATGAGGTCTTCATCCTCGTCTCTGTGACCAGGAGAGCAAACTCAGCAGAATATCCTGAAGGAAGACTCCATTTCTTAAATAAGTGACAGGAAATGAGGCTTGTGGCAGGAAGCAGAAGGAATATGTGCATTATTTAAATGCATCTACAGTACGTCTTCTGAATGAAATAATGAATGACAGTTTCATTTCTAATATGTTAGCAGGAGATGCTGGAAAACAAATTAAATTACATTGTCAGCCAGTCTTCATAATTCAGACTATATGGAATTAAATAAAATAATGTCTCATCTGAAAAGCAACAAGGGGAAGCAAACGCTTATTCGATATTACCGCTATTTAATCCACCCCACTTCTTCCCACAAACCAAAAACAGGTTAATGGAACTGTCTAAAATTGCCCTTAGGTATAAATGTGGGCATAAATGTTTGTCTTTTGTGTCTTTGTGTTGCCCGGTGATGAACTTGTGACCTTTTCAGGTTGGTCCAGCCACCCACAACAGACAATGTATGGACATCCATACAGACAATGTATGGACGGACATATGAAAATGGAAGTTATTGCAATGTTCTAATAATGCTCACCGTGCAGCTGTTGTTAGTAAAGTTGTATAAAGTAGTGGAGCCCATGATTATTCACAGCTTTGGCAAATTTCAATTCATAATTATTTTAATTGAACAACAAAGTTTGTTTTTGACAGGGATCCCTCAAATGATATTAAGTCTGTTCTATTTATATTTTAACAGAAAATGTTGGAAATCATTTAAATCGTTCAATAATCAATGGAATAGCCTTCATTGCCATTACAACTGTCAAACCCTCCTTTCAGAGAAGTATTTCTCCACTATTAATCTGATTCTACTTGCAATCCATATATGTTGGTCAAATTCATAAATTATGCTATACACAAGTCTGCCAAAGGTATAAATACCTTTAGGCTTAACAGTTTGAATGTGTGCATAAATAACTTTACCAAATCAGTTTGAAAACATCTACCTCTTAAAGTTACATAAATAAACCTTTTATTCAGACTGACAGGGACTGTGCATGTACAGCACTATCTGTCAAAATTGTGGTATAGTGTGTATTTCTGTATTTCAGACAGAAAGGTATTATAGATAATAAGGTTACATTTCAATTGGTACCAGGTATTTAGGTTGGAAAGGGGGAGAGAGACGTGGAAGAGTCTCTTTTTCTCTTTCTTTCTGAGTTGATTGTTATTTTTATTTGCTTAATTTACATATGTTTGAGTCCAGTTTCATGTTTGCCCTGAAGGAATATTATTTACACTACCCTGAGTTATTTAACAAATGGCTGGTGTGGGCTGGAATCACTGCTTTTTTTATTGGCACTGCACAGAGTTTCCCTTGACAATGGTTTTATTACATATTACATACCGCTGGTAATGAAATAGGCTGACTGATAACAATGTGCTTGCATGTTATAGTGGGCGAGGAGGACGTAAACACAAATGTTGCTGCCATTTCTATCCTCATCCCCAATTATATTTCTGGTTTGTGAAGTGTTTTTCCTAAACAAAACAAAACAAAAGAAAAACAGCGCTCCCATTTGCATGTCTCCTGCCAAAGCAAACCTAACACAAGACATGTTTTTGAGGCATGCACCAGAGCTGGCCCCAAATCTCTAATAAGAAGACAGGGAAGGCTAACAGCTAATATGTCAGTTTATTCCTCTGAGCGAGTGTTAGGAGGTTAGACATCAGGATATCAGCTTGGTTTTAGCTAACAAGGGAGTAGGAGGGTGTCATGACTTCAATATCCTTCAGTCTCCAAGGGTCTGACTTTGCCTTCACTTAATTTCCCTCCCACTCTGTATTTCTTGCTGAGATCTATATGCTTCTTTTTTTAAGATTCTGTACAGTTCTGGAAGGAAATTGGTTCACATTTCTTTCCTGTGGCCGTTGCTGATGTTTTTGGCTGAACAGAACATAAAATTGAAAGACAATTAGCATTGTTAATTTAGTCTTTTAAACCTATGTTTTAGTGAACCTTTGAGCGGATGTGACTTTTGTCAGATAATTCAGATATAATCCATCTAAGAACTTCACTACAGAATCGCAATAAATCCATTTATAACTAATTTGTGTGGTTTTTTTAACATCCTGCATATGGTATTATATTTTTATTAGACTTAATGTATTTTTACAGTGAGGACCAGAAAGCTGAGTCTTTAGGTGTCAATAAAATGTGTTGCATTAGTGTCATTCCAAGGAAAAAAAAAAAAAAAAAAAATATATATATATATATATATATATATATAAGCTTATACAAGCAAAAAGAAAGCACATCCTCATTAAGCTTTCAGATTTTAGATTTCAGGATATAATAAAAATGATCCTTACCACAACATAGAATATTTAAGCTCAAATATCAGGTGAACGAACAAACATTGACTCTACGTTGCTTTTGGTATTCAACAAAACCAAGCGATAATGAAACAGTGTGTAAAAAATTCAGGCACAACACGATTCAAAAGCTTGTAGAAAAAAAACAAAAGAAAAAACCTGGGTCATTTTCCATAAAATTTAAAGAGTTTCTCAAACCATTGTGGACAAATATTGGCTCACTCTTCTTTCAAACGTTGCATTAGTTACCGAATTGAAATCGGAATTTATTTTCTGTTTCCCATTTCTGTATCTCAGCAGGAGGAACATGGTGTGTTTCATATTTTTATTCTTTTTACAAACAAATTATGGCGGTAATAACTGCCTTTTGAAATTTAGTTTTGTGCATTCCCTACTTGGTCGAGACAATCTTCCATCCAGATGTTGGTTTGCGATTCCAAAGTCAAAGGGTGGAGAAATGAAAATACTGTACTGCAAATTTAGAAGATGTTTTCCTTCTCATGTAGTTTCTTTCTAAGTTTCTTTGTTTTAAGCTCCACAGGACATTTACAGAAAAATGTTGCTGCCACGGACAAAAATACATTTTCAAACACAACCATATAATAGTTACATTTTACTAACATGATAATATTGTGCGAACATGATCACATAGTGTACAAAAATGATAAATATATTGTATAAACTTGATGAGTAAACATGAATTATATTGTTTAAATGTTGTATTGTGTCTATGGTGTCAAAATAACTCCCCCTCTGCAGGTGTAGAGGTACATTGGAATGTTTTGACACACAAAGACTTAAAAAATAATGCAGAAGTGAACATGATCAGGGGGTCAAGTGATTTGTCAGAGGAACATTTAGATTAATTAATGGTTAAAAATGATCCGTCTTTAACTTTTGATCAATCTTGTTATGGAATCAATGGCAAAATAAACAGCAAATAAAAACTGTGCAACATCCATTAAAACTCCTTCCTACACAACTTTATTTTCATTATTTATTACAATATTATCTAGGAATTTTTTTCACTCTAAAAGGAAATCATTTATATGCATTCACAACTTTTTTACTTTACTTTCTTTTTTATCACCACAAGTTTGCATGCTGCCCTTTAGTTTTTGCCTAATTCTTTCCCTAGGTCAAAAATTGCACCTTTAAAAATGTAATCCCTCATTTACATAGCTGTTTAGACCCTTGAGTCAGTTCTGTGTAAGAGACCTTTGTAATCTCCTTGGATGAATTTCCACAAACTTTGCACTTCATTACACTCATTCTGGCAGATCCTCGAAAGCTCCGTCAGCAATCTCTAATCTTTAGACTTCCACAGATCCGCTACGAGGTTTAAGCTCAGGCTTCAGGAGGAGGGGGGTGAATAGGATGGAGGAGGTGAGCTTCACAATAAATAGAAAAACCATTCTCAAGAGGAAAACTCTTAAGTGACATACCGTTGCTGGCAACAGGGTTATCATCATCAGCTGCTCCCCGGTGCTTTGTGCTGTCAGTTGAAATCTCATGCTCTCTCCCCTGCTCTGACCTCTCCACCTCTCTCATGGAATCTTAGTGTTAGGGGTCATTTACAGCGAGCCAACATTCAGTCGCTGAGAAAGCCTGGAGCATCGTCAAAGTCCATCTCAATTGTGTTTTCAGTGTGTAACACATTGTTGGGTCTGTCGGGCCCAGTTATCGCTATCCTCAGCCAATCCAACATGTTTACTTGGCACAAACAAAGCACCCTGGCAGTAAAATACATCGTCAAAGAACAATGGCGAATGTACAATACTACAACGGGTGGAACAGTTCACAAAATCCACGATATGGTTTGGTTCATAGTTTGGAGGTCAGGGGTTCAGCAGTTCTTTTGTTTAATTCTGTCAACATTCCAAAAATACCATACAGTACATATTCAACATTTGTTGATTTTCTCAAAATACGTTGAGTAATTTCAATGCCTCAGTGGTGCCAGTTGTAACCAGAGCACCCAGAACCATGGCAGAATCTGGGGGTAAACATCTGAGATCTCAATCCAGAAAGGAGCTGGTTGTAAGTAGAACTCTCTAAAATTCAGGATTTTAATAGGAAAATATATTGGGGGAAAAAACCCAATACAAATTAGACTATTATTCACTCTTCCTAATTTTGTTTGTCTAGATTTATATAAAATAAAATCTGTATTCCAAGAACCTCTTGTCTGTCTGTCTGAGCCCAGTTTTGTTCACTTTGCTTTTCCTAATGGGATCATTATGACAGAGTTTCATTAGCACTTCTCTCCTTTTATCATTAGATTGTATCTAAATGTCATTAGTAGTACCATGTTACTGCAGTTGGTGTTGAAGTACTGCCCAAAAACATGGAACCACACTCAAAATCACAAATAATTTGATAATGTTATCTTTCATTTCAGAAACGTCTTTCTCAATAAATGAATGAATGTAGTGCAAAGCGCTTTGCAGTCCTCTCACTTCATAAAGCGCCACACAAATGCAGGCCATCAATAATCAGAGAAAATGTGTAAGAGTAACAGATATTAAGAACTGAAGCCTGATAGACACTCACAAGAACAAAACAAATCAGGGTTGCTTTAAATTTTTGACTCAGAACATAAACAGTTTAACTCTAAAAATATGACTTTAAATGAAATCTTTACTCCACTTGTACAGAGTCCTTGAATGGCGATTTGTTTACAGCCAAAGTTCCTGGCCTTATGTTTATAAACGGTGCACTAAATAGTATTTTGTTTTCAAAATCAAGCTTTTTTTTTTAGCCTTTAACATAATGACATTTTCTAGTTTTTAACAAACCAAAGCATTAATTGTTTATAAAAAAAACCCCTGTTAATTCTGTTTACCCATCTAAATATATAAAGGTGAGATTTTACAGATGTTTTAGGTGTGGCTTGGAGATTCTGACCCAAAAAAAAAAAATTACATAAAAACATAATTAGTTACATGGTAGTGGTATTCAGCAGTCTGTTTTCTCCTCAAACAGTAGGGGTGAATTGGGTTTTAATAACAAGTACAGCCTGGATGAGGGTCTCTGGGGAAGGGAGGGCGGGTAGATTTTGTTTCTGCTGTAAATGAAATTTTGCAAAACGCAGAATAAAAGCACAAAAGTTCTCATCCAGCATATTATTTCTAGGGTGTGGCAAATCTTTGAATTTGTTGTAAATTCATTATTTTGGGGTTGTGAAGGTATGACAAAGAGAAGTCGATTCATATTTACATTCATATTTCCCTGGAGTAAGCTGTGACTATAAAGTAAGAGACACGCTCCTTATCTTGTGGCACTCTAGTGATTCATTGTTCTCTCACAGTAGTTAAAGTTTCGAGTTGCCCAAATTACAAAAGCATGTATTATCTTTTGTGCATGCCAGACACATGATTCAAATTTTATGTGGTTGGGTCTCGAGATATTGGCCTCTGACATTACTGCCTCCACTTTAAAATTGTTGGTGGATAAAATTGCTTGTGATGCTCCAAGAGCTTTCAGAGAAAGAACTTTCCACTAAGAAATTTACTCCACTTAATGGAAACACTGAACACAAATATGTCTCTAAGACTAACCACAGACTGTAATAACAACAAAGAAATACGACAACACATGACAGACCTGCATGTGTTTTGTTTTTGTATACATTTGGGTGGAATTCAGAATGAAATTTGCTTCGTACTCATAAATTAATTAGCTTGTTTTGCAAATAAATAGAAGAAAATTGTTTGCCTGACTAACACAAACAATCGAAAGATGAAGTGCTTTTGGAAATGTGTTGCTTCAATTAACAGCCTCCACAAAGCCTCATCTTGTCAAATGTATTTTTGTTGTCTTTTAAGATCAATCCATTAGATTATCATCATTTACTGGGATAGTTTCTGAGCAATAAAAAAAAAAAAAAAGCTGAACACATTAAAAAGTGTTTTTTTAATGTAATAGAAAAGGAGAAAAAATAAGGTCAGTGGCAGAGTTGGACCTCTCTTCCATCACTCTTGAAAATCACCCAGAATATTTACATGTTATTTAAGTTTACATTTAAGTTTACATTTGTTAAAACCCATGGTAGACTGAAGTCAAAAGTAATCCTTTTATTTTTACAAACATGTGTCTTTTTATTGCATTTAACAGTGTTTTAGAGCGGCCCAGCCAACAAAAAACTTTCATCTGGAAAGTGAGTAAAAAATTAGGCTAATAACAATCCTGAAACAATTGGAGTGTGTCACCTACATGTAGTTTCACAAACTTTTCACCTTCTTGCAGCTGTAAATAACCTATCTTGCTATCCAGATGATAAACATCGTATTTCCTGGACATTTGCTCTAATCTGTGCTAAGCAAACCATTCTGCTGGTCAGCCTCCTCTAAGCACACCACATCCCGTGCAACTTCGCTCTGTCAGTTTGGCCAACTACTATTTCAACAATCGATCTTGCTGCCCCTCTCCCAACAAGCTCTCTGCCATTCTCCATACATTCTCATCTCTATTGTAAAGTGAAAAAAAACCTTCCTTCTCAGGGCATGCAGCCAAATTTAAACTTACTTTCCCTGGTGCAGAAAGACCACTGTGAAAGCATAATGAGTGTAGAATGAGTTTTGAAAATTGACAGCACAAAATACTCAAACAAAGCTTGCTGGGGAAGCTATTCTATTGCTGGTATCCTGGACAATATGCCAAAAATAAGGATCGAGAGAAACTTTTCCTTAGTGACATAGGCCTGAACTGATACCTGGGACTGGATCAGAAAATCCTCTTTTAAGTGGAAGAACAGTGGACAACTGAATCTTTAAATGTAAACAATAAGCTTTGATTAGTAGCTGAATGTGCAAAATTCAGGGCATTACCTGAACTGGTTTTAAGGTAAACACACTAATGGTATTTGGCAGAACCACTTTTAGTTTGATTGAAATCACCATGAACCAGAATAATGAATTTCAAACTCATCATGGCATTAAACAGTTTGCAGAAGACCCCCAGGGGAAATTGCAATAGACTGGAGGTGGCTTAAAGAGAGCTTTAATTATCCAACCATATTATGGAACTGTCATACGAAAAGGTATTTGAAAAGATTCTTTGTAGAACCTGAGTTAAGCAAACATAATGTTAAAGTGTATATAAACACTGATCTTTGCTACAGCCACACAAAAAGGTTCATCAGCAAGATAATAACTCAAGAATTAACCAACAATTTCATTATCTTGTTTTTAACAGATTTTATTCAATTTCCAAAAATCCTTATCTAGATATATACTGATTTTGAACAATTTTACATAATCTCATACTAATTACTCTACTTTAAGCGTACTTTATACTTGAAAGGTTTTCAATTACAGCTTTGTGGGGAAGGTTTGCCAGTGGAGGTCTAATTATTTGCCAATAATTAAGGTTAATTAAAAAGAAAATATGCAATGCTTCCAAAGAAAAAAATCTGTTGGGAAAAGTTATTTCTCATGAAGTTCCATCATGACAGTAAAACTCTTCATTATGTGTGTAAAAATGGCATGATTGCTGATTCTTGCAAAGTTTGAAGTACAATTTAGTTTCACCCTCATTTTCATCTACAACCAAAACTAATGCTGAAATGTGAAGTCCCTGGAATAAAAGTAAGAAAGGTGCTCAATATGTGCAAATAACTTTAAAAAATAGAAATATATTGATGGTACAAATAAAATAAATTTGTAAGTTCTTTTTAATTGTGATGTAAATGTTTGACATTCCATTACAGAAATATTGTTTTGCTCTCACTTTCTGCATTTTTTTTCTTTCCTTTTACTTAAAGTCTGAAACATTAGCAATGGAATTCTGGTTCTTATTTTTTTTTTCCTCAAACAATGAAATTTGACACAGCATGTGTGTTTAAAATTTATTTATTATGGCTATCACTTTTAAATTATTATAATATTACACAGAACCAATTACAATTAGAAAAAAAAAAACATTTAACTGAGAGTCCGATTTTTAAACTTCTACCTATTCTTCAACAATCACCCTCCTAAAATGGTTAGTTCTATTGTTAGACTAGCCTACTTTCAATGCACAACTTTAGCATTTATCACTTGTTTTGTTTAAATACCAAGCCGAACATAAACAGTCGTAAATCTTCTATGAGGAACACAGCATTAATGTCCCTGGGGACCTTGTGTTTCAGGTCTACATTGGGGAGCTGTTCGCAGTGCCTCCCTCTAAATGGCAAATTCCCTTGAAACTCCATGTCCCATTTTAACAACAAAGCATGGGTCTCACTTTTACTTCCAGACAGGAGAAATTCTTGCTATTGTCTTTTTTTAAGAGCAAGCAAAATACATCAGAACATAAGAATACTTTTAAGCCAGTAATTAGTTCCCATGGTTGCAGATACACTTTACTTCCAAAAAACAGGAGAACAAACCCAGGAGATCTACATGTGGAACCAATAAATCTCTACAGATGAAGTTTTAGGGTTTTCAGTTAATCCCCTGGTTGAAAATTTCGGGCTCCTATTTTAAGAGGTCTAAAAATGCTTGAAGTTAATAAAAGTCTTTGATATGGTGGCACTGACATTACCCACCTATGTAAAAAGTTACAATATCTCATGATGTAAGATGCTTTTACTAATATTTTGACAAAAAAGAAGTTCTCTAGTATAAGGATCACATAATAATATAGCATAGATAATATCTATAGTTTTGTTTTTCTCTTCTTGTAAGATCTATCAAAACCAACACTATGTTGGCACATGTAAATCGATTCTGTTTTCAAGTGTTACACCTTGTTTTTAAGTCATAATTTACCAATAGGCCACTCACCAAATTAATTAGCAACATTTTTAAATTGACATTGTACATAAGTATACATGTTACCAAAACAATTCACTTGGACTAGACTGACATCCCGTTCTTACACCATTAGGGTTTGTAATGGAATAGAAATATCCTTTACAGTCCCAAGATGGAAAACTTTATGTGCTATATGAAATATGCTAAATAGTAACATGATAACAACCCACTTTATGGAGCTAAAACTGCTTCATCTCTGGACTATATGTGGAATCCATAAATGGATTTATGGAAGTGTGTTTATTGTAGTTTTGGACTAGTTTCCTTCTAGAAGCTCATTTGTGAGGTCACATGCTGTTAGAAGAGAAGACTTAGCCCACCTCAAACTCCAGGATGTCTCTGTTTTTACTAGACATAAGAGCATGAAACTGTAAAAAATATCTTGGCATTCTGAATAATTATGACTTCTTTCACTTGAATTAAGAGGCAGAGGCCAGCTACTGAGAAACAGCTCTTCACAGTAATCCTCTCTCTACCAAACTCTACACAATGCAGACGGGCAAGTACCATTGTCTTGGTAAGTGCTAAAACCAAACTCATCTATTTAAATGTCAGACAGAGATGCATGTTTTGTCACTCCAGTAAACATATCTCCACTGTTGCAGAGACCAGAGGCGACGTGCTTTGCACCAATGCTTGTGACACTTTAGGGGGTTGGAGTTTATAAGTTCTCACTTCTTCCTACCCCATTTTGAGCATGATATGTTAACTGAAACAAAAAATCTGTATTTCCTCTTCTTTTTTATGCACTTCTTGTTACTGTGCACTATTTTATTTTTATATTTGTATCATGTTCGAATAAATTTCATTTCATTTCATTTCAAAAAACACTCTTCATTGGGGATGATGTAAAACCTTACATCGTCTTAAAGGAGTACAAACCAAATCCATGAAGCTCCTATATGCAGCGTTCTTGAGCTAATCTGAAGAACAAATGAGGTTTGCAAATATTTATTGACTTTGCACAAGGTTGATGACCTCTGCACACTGTGTCTCAGCATCCAGTGACCGAGTTCTGTCATTCTAACTGGCCTTGCCTCCATGTTGTTACAGTACCAGTTATAGTTGACTATGGAATATTTAGCAGTGAGGAAATTTCACAACTGGATTTGTTACACAGGTTAAATCCTGTAAAACAATAACTGGATTTTACTTGGCTCCTTACAATAATTCACTATTTCACAAATGTTTGTGGAATCAGTATGTAGGCCTAGGTTATTGATTTTATACTGCCTCCTTAGTAAATATCAAGTTTTTCCAAGATCCACCATCTTGACAGCTAATACTGGCATTAGGAGGCACTAAATATAATTATAATTAATTATAAAAACAACATATTTAAATAAAAATGTGTGAAGCATGTTTATAGATTTAAGCAATATGAAAGTGAAAAATTTACTCCAGAAAAGAATGAGTTTCCTTCAATCTCTACTGTGGGAGACAAACATTCTTCAGAACACAACAAGGGTCAGGGCCTAAATACCACCAGTGATACTTTGAGAATTAAGGTTTTAGCTAATTTACAAAGGTACTTGAATGGAAACAAAACAAATTGTAAATGAAAAAACCACAACAAAGAAGTGAAGATTAGGACCCTAGTATTAGTTTTACCCTAAAGTTTCCAATTTTTAGCTTTTCATGTCAACAACCTTAAAGGGCCAGTACCATGTATTTTCTAAAACAAATGCCAATTTAAAAAAAAAAACAAGTTACTAAGCTGCATTCAGTGGTTACAAAAATGCTGTATATATCAAATATGACTTAAAGGAAATTTGTCTTTGGAATTAAATGCCTTGAATTTTGGCGTCTGACTCTTTAAGAAACTCCTGCTCTTGATGACACTCTGCCTTCAGAAAGTCATTACAACATTTTTACCAGCGATGCAATAAGAAGTAGCTCATACAATGAGCTCAGCATACGTACGGTTCCACCAGGCGTTTGCTAATTGCTGCTGGCTAGTCTGAAGGAGCTGAGTGGGTGCTCTGTGAGGCTGAAGCTTGGAAACTGTAGCTCTGAGGGGGAACTACGTCCCTGAAGATGATTCTCGGTCACCCCCAGGCGTTTGGCGCAGCTGAATGGTTGCCATGGGAGATTAAGGGATTTATCAAACATGCATGAGACTTAAACTCCTCCACTTGGGGCAGGACACCCCCCCTGACCCGGAGAAGGCACTCTACCCTTTTCCGGCTCAAGACCATGGCCTCGGATTTGGAGGCACTGATCCCCATCCCGGCCGCTTCACACTCGGCTGCGAACCGCTCCAGCGAGAGCTGCAGATCACGATCTGATGAAGCCAAAAGGACCACATCGTCTGCGAAAAGCAGAGATGAGATCCTAAGGCCACCAAATCGGATCCCCTCAACACCTTGGCTGCGCCTAGAAATTCTGTCCATAAAAGTGATTAACAGAATCGGTGACAAAGGGCAGCCCTGGCGGAGTCCAACTCTCACCGGAAACGAGCCCGACTTACTGCCGGCAATGCGGACCAGACTCTGACACCGGTCATACAGGGACCTGACAGCCCGTATCAAAGGGCCCGGTACCCCATACTCCCGGAGAACCCCCCACAGGGCTCCCCGAGGGACACGGTCGAACGCCTTCTCCAAGTCCACAAAACACATGTAGACTGGTTGGGCGAACTCCCATGCACCCTCCAGGACCCTGCCGAGGGTGTAGAGCTGGTCCAGTGTTCCACGACCAGGACGAAAACCACACTGCTCTTCCTGAATCCGAGGTTCGACTATCCGACGGACCCTCCTCTCCAGGACCCCTGAATAGACCTTGACAGGGAGGCTTAAGAGTGTGACCCCTCTATAATTGGAGCACACCCTCCGGTCCCCCTTCTTGAACAGGGGGACCACCACCCCAGTCTGCCAATCCAGGGGAACTGCCCCCGATGTCCATGCGTTATTGCAGAGTCGCGTCAACCAACACAACCCTACAACATCCAGAGCCTTAAGGAACTCCGGGCGGATCTCATCCACCCCCGGGGCCTTGCCACCGAGGAGCTTTTTAACCACCTCGGCAACCTCGCACCCAGAGATTGGAGAGCCCAACCCAGAGTCCCCAGGCTCCGCTTCCTCAGTGGAAGGCATGTTGGTGGGATTGAGGAGGTCTTCGAAGTACTCTGCCCACCGACCCACAACGTCCCGAGTAGAGGTCAGCAGCACACCATCCCCACTATAAACAGTGTTTGTGCTGCACCGCTTCCCCCCCCTGAGACGCCGGATGGTGGACCAGAATCGCCTCGAAGCCGTGCGGAAGTCTTTCTCCATGGCCTCTCCAAACTCCTCCCACGCCCGAGTTTTTGCCTCAGCAACCGCCCGAGCCGCATGCCGCTTCGCCCGCCGGTACCCATCAGCTGCTTCCGGAGTCCCACAGGCCAAAAAGGCCCGATAGGACTCCTTCTTCAGCCTGACGGCATCCCTCACCGAAGGTGTCCACCAACGGGTTCGAGGGTTGCCGCCGCGACAGGCACCGACAACCTTGCGGCCACAGCTCCGTTCGGCCGCCTCGACAATGGAGGCACGGAACACGGTCCACTCAGACTCCATGTCCCCCACCTCCCCCGGGACGTGTTCGAAGTTTTGCCGGAGATGGGAGTTAAAGCTCCGTCTCACAGGGGATTCCGCCAGACGTTCCCAGCAGACCCTCACAACACGTTTGGGCCTGCCAGGTCTGACCGGCTTTCGCCCCCACCACCGGAGCCAACTCACCACCAGGTAGTGGTCAGTGGACAGCTCCGCACCTCTCTTCACCCGAGTGTCCAAGACATACGGCCGCAGATCCGATGAAACGATGACAAAGTCGATCATCGAACTGCGGCCTAGGGTGTCCTGGTGCCAAGTGCACATATGGACACCCTTATGCTTGAACATGGTGTTCGTTATGGACAATCCATGGCGAGCACAGAAGTCCAGCAACAGAACACCGCTCGAGTTCAGGTCGGGCGGGCCGTTCCTCCCAACCACGCCCCTCCAGGTCTCACTGTCGTTGCCCACGTGAGCGTTGAAGTCCCCCAGCAGAACAAGGGAGTCCCCAGGAGGAGCACTCTCCAGTACCCCCTCTAAGGACTCCAAAAAGGGTGGGTAATCTGAACTGTCGTTCGGCCCGTAAGCACAAACGACAGTCAGAACCTGTCCCCCCACCCGTAGGCGGAGGGATGCTACCCTCTCGTTCACCGGGGTGAACCCCAACGTACAGGCGCCGAGATGGGGAGCAACAAGTATGCCCACTCCTGCCCGACGTCTCTCTCCCTGGGCAACTCCAGAGTGGAAGTATGTCCAGCCCCTCTCAAGGAGACTGGTTCCAG
Source organism: Xiphophorus couchianus (assembly GCF_001444195.1). NCBI lineage: Eukaryota > Metazoa > Chordata > Actinopteri > Cyprinodontiformes > Poeciliidae > Xiphophorus > Xiphophorus couchianus. The sequence continues at coordinate 6,638,732 of NC_040232.1, read as the reverse complement.
AACCAGAGCCATGCGTCGAGGTGAGACCGACTATTTCTAGCCGGAACCTCTCGACCTCACGCACTAGCTCCGGCTCCTTCCCCACCAGAGAGGTGACATTTCACGTCCCAAGAGCCAGTTTCTGCAACCGAGGATCGGACCGCCAGGGTCCCCTCCCTTGGCCGCCACCCATCACACCCGGTGCCTTCTCCGGGTCAGGGGGGGTGTCCTGCCCCAAGTGGAGGAGTTTAAGTATCTCGGGATCTTGTTCACGAATGGGGGAAGAAGGGAGCGGGAGATCGACAGGCGGATTGGCGCAGCGTCTGCTGTCAAGCGGGCGCTGTACCGGTCCGTCGTGGTGAAGAGAGAGCTGAGCCAAAAAGCGAAGCTCTCGATTTACCGGTCGATCTACGTTCCCACCCTCATCTATGGTCATGAGCTTTGGGTCATGACCGAAAGAACGAGATCGCGGATACAAGCGGCCGAAATGGGTTTTCTCCGTAGGGTGGCTGGGCTCTCCCTTAGAGATAGGGTGAGAAGCTCAGTCATCCGGGAGGGACTCAGAGTAGAGCCGCTGCTCCTTCACATCGAGAGGAGCCAGTTGAGGTGGCTTGGGCATCTGGTCAGGATGCCTCCTGGACGCCTCCCTGGTGAGGTGTTCCGGGCACGTCCCACCGGGAGGAGGCCCCGGGGAAGACCCAGGACACGCTGGAGAGACTATGTCTCTCGGCTGGCCTGGGAACGCCTCGGGATTCCCCCGGAAGAGCTGGAAGAAGTGGCCGGGGAGAGGGAAGTCTGGGCCTCCTTTCTGAAGCTGCTACCCCCGCGACCCGACCTCGGATAAGCGGAGGAAGATGGATGGATGGATGGATGCATGAGACTCAAGGCAACACTCCAGGTATGCTTTGATGACAGAATAACATTATAACATGACGGAAAGCTAAAAAAGGGTCAACTTTACATAACAGAGCCCCGTTAAGAGAATATCAACACAAGTCATGTGAAAGCATTTGAGAATGAGGTTGTCTGCATTTACCAGAAAATACAACAGTCTCCTGCCCATCAGGGCTCCTTGCATTCATTTCTGAGGAAAGCAATTGACAAAATCCGGCTGAGATGGTCTAAGTGAATTATTCTTGATTTTTTAAAGCCCAGATCCATTTTTATACACATTATGACACGGAAAGAAACACAGATTTCAAAGTTAAATTGAACTCTACTTTGGAAACGTCCATGACAATAATTGTTGACAAACTCCTGACAAAACTACTTTACCAATGTTTGTACCTGCAGCTGAAAAACAAAAGATTAAAATGTCAGAATAGCTAAAAACACTAAAATTGAAAGATTCCCAGTGCGGAAAAGAAAATAGATTCTTATGTTTTTAATGAAGATTTCTTTCATGTATAAAGATGAAACATCACAGCGAGTACATGTGTGTCTGGGCTTGTCTGGATTACTGTATTTGATTGTATTCTAATAACAAATGTACGCTTCTTTGTTTTCTTTTTCAAATAAAACTGCTGTGTCCAAATTGAAGTACACAGAAAACCACTTCACATGAAAAGCAAGACTGAGACAGAGAGAGCAAAACAGACAGAGGAAAAAAAAACAGGAACTCAGAAGGAGCTGCATTTTCTGCAAAGGCAACCCAAGAAACTGGATGTATCTAAACACACCTGCTTATAATGACTTTTGCCAAGCTCTGTGTGAGGGCATGTGGGGAGGAGGGGGTGGATATGTGTGTGTGTGTTTTCTGTAGCTGTACGTTCCAAGCAAACTCCTCCTGCCTTTGGTTTACTGGCTCTCTAAAGTGAAACATATACACACACTCTGAAAGCATGGCACAGATTAGAGGAGAACAGCATTTTTAAACAAGCTGAGCACGAACACACACACACACATTTGTATACTGAAGATCAACAGATTGTTTTTGTCCAGTGTGACGTAGGAAACATCAAAATTATAATGTGTATATAACATTATTTTAAATTTCAGAGTAATGTCCCTCTCCTATTTATACCAAAACTTAAAAGAGATGAAAACATACTTTGCTTTGGTTAGTCAACTAACTAACTTATGCATTTTAAAATATGTATAAGAAACACATCATGAAATATTTGGTTTTTTGAGAGGACAAATCTAGTGAGCTGACTCTTTGACTCAAGTAACTAAAGTTATAATAAAAATGCAGAAAAAAAATAATGAAGTGCAAAAAGTGTGAAAGAAATCTGCCCAAAACAGTTCTGACAAATCAGGACATGGAAATCAAACGTGTGGGGTGTCCTGCAGAGTCTGCAGCCAAATCAAAGCATGTGGGATCTGTGGATTTGAAGTTGAGTTTCTGGGAAATAAATTTCCTGTTTTGATTTTTCCTAACTGCATTTTAAATCTTTCTGTACTACAGACATTTATTTTCCTTTGTGAAAAAAAATGCATCTGTAATCTTTTGAGTTATCAAAAAAGAATACTGTAATATTACTTATTCCCCAATAGGTGGCAATAATCTTAACAACAACAACATGAAACTTCACATTACTTTGAAGGTAAGGTTCCAGGCTTCAGGTTTGTTTCACCAGTTCCTAATCCCATTTTGTATCAAAACGTTACCAGGCATTATGTCAATAAGGAAACCAACTTCAATGTTGAAGAAAACATGTGTTTACATTATCCAAGAGACATTATAACAAGATGGTGGGAGAGAAGGCACGTATTATTACTTAGCTCCCCTTTGTTTCTTAGAGTGGCTAGCTATCTTGCTCGGCCAACGTCTAGGTCAGGAAAAACCTCTGTTGTCATGGTTGCAACTGCAACATGCTGCAGTATGGGACAGGATTAGAAGTGTATTGAAATTCACAATTACTAGGCAATAGAAGAACTGATGACAGCAGTGGAAGATGTAAACAGGTAAATTTTTTGTTTAATCTTTATTTAGCTTATTTAACCACTGCATTTCTAACACATATTTTCTTGTGTCTTTGTTAGTGCTACCATTGCAATGACATTTATTTCAATTTGTGTCTTTTTAAATGTACAATTGAATGACAATAAACTCTGTCTATGCCTATTAATCATCACTTACAGATTGAACATTTTGCTGCAGATTGATGCATGACAGTTTCAGAAGCATGAAGAAAATATGAAATAGTACACTGCAGGTACATAACAAACACAACTAAAACTGGACAACAGATTGGTATTATTGATTGCATTTCAGTATTTTGCAGCTTTCTGGAAATTTGTTCCAGATGACAGGAACACAAAACCTGAATGCTGAAAAGGTGGCGCTTGGTGAGAGCAAGCGTTTAGGCATCCCTGAATGCCTGCCACAGGAGAACAAAGGATTTCTCAAACATGCATGAAATAATATTTTAGCCTCTCTGCAGTGTTCAAAGTGTGTAATTAGCAGCTTGTTTTCTAAAAATTACGGTAATTATCTTTAACAACTTCTATTTTTTTACCCACACAAATTCTAATCTATGGATGCACAACGATAAAAATCTCAGATTTTTGGTTTGCAAGGTGACAAAATTCATTCATAACTGCATATTCTATTTTAACAGCAAAAAATGTATATTACATGGGGTTTTTTTACACAAGCATATTCACCCTACCCCAACACACACACACACACACACACACACACACACACACAGTGCAAATATGATATTCTCACCCACTTTATTTTGCCAGGTTAGAAAACGTCACAGCTGTGAAGCCTGATTTACAAGTTCAAAATATTTATGCCTGTAATTGATATCTTTTAGAAAATGGCAAATGACCTTCAATAGATAACTTTTCCATCAGTCATTCACCCATTCATGCACACATTTAAATACTGACGGTGGTTAGCTACATTGTAGCCATGGCTGCCCTGGGTGAGAAACGAAGCTGGTAAAGTGACTGAGATTTCTGCAGGAATTATGTTTAATGATGCTGCTGTGCTGCCATCCAGCCTCTCTAGGATGTTGATTAAGAAGTTTTTTTTAACAATTCTTAATCCCGTTAAATGTTTTATAAAAACAGCTTTTTCTTTTGTCTAATTCTTTTTACTGTGGATCCAATCTTTAAATTTGTTTCACATTTGTACGTTACTTGGATACTTACTTTATGTTTTAAACAGATTGAAATCATTTTGATGCATATAGCTGTAGAAACTTAAACTCTTTTTTGCTGAGCCGGTTTTATAAAATCTCTGACACAGTTCAACCACCAGACCTTTCTGTGACCTCACTTCTCTGTCTAATGTTCAGTCACTCCACCATTTCCCCTTTGTGTTTTCAACCATTCCCATTGCACTCCCTCCCAACAGGTCTTTCATATTTTAGTAGTTTTTAGCAAGGATAAGCTCTCTGAGGTTAGGTTGCTCCCTTTTAAGCTCTCCAAATAGGCCTCCCTGTATGTGTTATGGGTCAATTCTCGGTTACTCAGAAGTTTCAACTGATTAATGTAAAACATCTCAAGTCCCTAGGATATATTTGATCCTTTTGAATCTTATTTTTGTTGTTTAAATATATATTTAATTTATAAACTTCTCCTGTAAGAAGATCTATTTAAATGTTAAATTATTATCTTATTGTCATAGTAAAATGTCATTACAAGCCTTTATTAGATTAGGTATTATGTAGGTTGTAGTCCGGCTGTATATGTTCTCATTAAGCTGCACCAGTATAGTTCTAAATTGTCCTTTTATAAACTGTTGTCAGATAGGGTACACACAACGCCAAAAGAAGACAAGGGGAAAAAAAGAAATTAAGTCAAACAAATTAAGGCATCTGGTTTAATTAGAAGAACAGTGTGTTCCTCGTCCCAAAATTCTTCCCACATGAGCCAATTAAAAGGTAATTTCAGCAAATACCTCAATTCTATATGAGCAACAGTCAGCTTTGTTACAGCAATTAAGGAGAATATTTCCACCTAAAGGCTGGACCCGCTATTTTGAAAGTTTTGAAGACAACTAGCTAGTAACTAGTTGCACAAACAAAGCTATTAAAGTAAAATGGAAAATTTACAAAAGTATATTAGGCTTTTGTAAAACAGAAAAAAAATGCATTAATAAGTTACATTTTATGATGGAAAACTCATTATGCATTCTATTCAATAAAATATGGAGAATATAATGCATTTATAACATGCATTTCCTGGAGGTGCATAGAAGATCTGAGACATTGGATTTAACAAAAGAGAAGCACAGCCAATTCATAATAACATTTATGAGGAAAAAAGTCTGGTATTCCAATTGCTTTTCTAGCAGATTTGTTTTACAATTTTGTTGAAATAGAAATATCAGAATGATTTGAGAATTTGAAAGTGTGCAATTTATTGTGATATTTCTGTCTCCTCCATTTGTGAACTGATGATGATTTTACTCTAAATCTCTAATCAGTTTTCTTAAATACCTTATGCTGGGGGGAAATAAAAGTTGTCACCATATGACGCTGTCGTAGTTTTCTGTCAGACCACAAACTGTGAATTTGTGTCGCCATGTTGATGATTCTGTACGTATTCCCCAAAGTTTGTTCTTCTTCACTAATATTTTTACTTCATTTTGTCTTATCCTCGTCTCGTATAGGTCTGAAATGAACAAAGGCTAAAGTTATCTGGCTGAGGAGAGTCACAGCACTATTGACGCATCACAATTGAAACATTTTTTACAAATAAAATTATTTCCACTTGAGACAATTATTGATCTTCTTTATGTGATTGTCATTGCTACATCTTCAAATACAGAAAGCCAGATCCACAACCTGTACATTTGGACTTATGTTTTTAATTTTACAGTTCTCATTTGAATGTCTTTACAGATCTCTACCCTGTCTTTAAAACAAGGCCCAAATGTTTTGTCAAAATTGACTTTATTTTTGACAAATAAAATTAATAATTACTATCAAATTAGTAAGCTGTGTGCGCTGTGCAACATCAGATAATAAGCAGGTTCAATTGCAGAGTGAAGGAGTGTAAAAACACCTCTCCTAATATATCAATATATGATTTTCAATTAAAGTGTGATTCATTTTGATTAATTATAGATATTAACATTTTGTAATTTACATAAAAAAATCATAATAAAGGCTAACTGTGACTTAATTATCCTTCACAATTTCAGCAGTTTCAGCTGATCTTCCTCTGAAATATATTTTCACCTTAAAAAGAGACATAAAGCAGTAAAAGCAGTTGTTTCAATCTCCAACAGTAAAGTAATGTTTTGGTGAATTACATCTAATCTGTTTCTCTCAGTAAAATTATCATTTCATATTATCCCACTTATTCAGTCGAAGTTTAGTAAGGCATTCGCCACAACTGGTCTTCATGTTTTTCTCTAGTCCTTATTTCTGTACATGTTTGTGTAGATGAATGAATATCTTTAAAACCTGCAAATAATGACTGATTATTGATTATGAATCTAATTTGACCTACTGCTGGTATAGGTTTTTGCCACAATTGGTCTCTGATGCCACAAAGGCACTGACACAGCACATGTCCCAGACCTTTCTATGACCTCGTCTTTCCTATCTAATATTCACTCACCGCATCTGCATCTCCTTCCCCCTCTTTCCCATCTTGGTGCTGCTTGTACCGCCTGCATACAATCTCCTCCTCCTTTCCTCCCGCCAGGTCTTTCATATTTCAGTAGGTTTTAGCAAAGATCAACTCTCTGAGGTTAAGTTGTTTCTTTTAAAGGTCTGCGTGTCGGCGCATGTGGGCGTGTGTGTGTGTGTGTGTGTGTGTGCTAAGCACTCCATCATGGCTCTCTGTTTCAAAAAATCAGAAAAAGACTTTCACTGCTGTAAAGACTGTGCATCTAAAGTGTGTGTATTTATTTGCTGTGTTTGCCTCTTATGAATGTCACTAAAAAGGAAAAAAAAAACATTTCTTTGGCTAGACTGTCAAATTTCTTTTGCATGTTCATCTTTCCTTAGATGTTTGCAGGTCTACTTTTTGTTTCTTGGTCAAGGTGTTTCACGTCTAACTTACTGATCTATATCTTTATAAACTGTGTACAGGAGTGCAAGCAGAAGTCATCCCCATACTAGTCATGCAAAATGGGAGCATGAAACTATCTTGTAATGCGGAAGCATTAATACTTTGTTCCACAGATTTTCCAGTTCCTGAAAAATAGCCTCACATCATAATCCACTCTTCTCCAAATTCTACACTTGACACATAGCAGTCAGGAAAGTACTGTTCTCCTATCAACTACCCAGAATGGTACATTGGATTGCCAGCCTGAGAGCCATGATTAGTCATTCTAGATAACACATCTCTACTGCAGCGGAGTCCTTCAAACCACTGCATATGACACTTTGCATTGCACTTGGTGATATAAGGCTTGAATCCAGCTGATCACCCATGGCAGCTCATTCCATATAGCTCTTTAGCTATTGTTCTAGACAGTGAAAATAGTCCAGCATAGGCATTCCAATTAACGGTCAGGAAATTACTATAAGTCTACAATAATATGACATTCTTCATACAGCAAAAATGCATTAAGGGTTAAACTAACTAAAAGTAAAAGGTCTGTTCAGTAACTTGCCAAAAATGTACTATATAATAATTAAATCCGTGTCAAGCGTTAACTCTGAACTCTTGACAAACTCTGAACAAATGCCAAACCTTATTAGTTTGGCATTTGTGAAAAATGATCGCCTACAAGTCTAACTCTGAACAAACAACAGACAGCAGAGGTCTTCCTGCATAAAAATAACTAAAACACTCTGATGTTGGATGAAATAATAATGATTACAAAAATAAAATTAATGCAGAAATCAAAAGGACTTAACCAGTTACCCTAAGTTACCCAACAGCTACTAGGTAATGTAATCAGGAAGTAGGTCAGGGGTCTATATGGCATTTTTGAAATGGGAAATTATTCCCAAAAAGTTTTAATGTACAAAATTTGTGGCCAGTTTGGCTCAGCAGGTAATTAAAATGCTACTATGTCAAATATGTATAATGCTGATTCTGTAGTGATATTAATACAACAGTGAAAGGTAAGAATTCAACAACTATGTAAAATATGTTCATATTGCTATCGTAATAATTTGGAAGGTCATTAGCTTCTTATTTTTATTTAATTCCCTGTAGTCTTTATGAAAAGCGTTCACAGAAACATTTTCAAAGAAACTTATTAATTAATCTAAAAGTTAAAACTGTTCAACTGAGTTTTTACTCACACTCAGGAAAGCTTCTAATAATTTTGATCACATTCTTTAAAAGAGCCATTCAACTCAGTTGGGTTCAACCACTTCTCTTAATATGTTTTCATTTGATCATCATTATTCCTCAAAATGTCTTTCCCCTTTTTCATGGTTATTCTCTATGTCTTTGCCCCCACCCCGCTTGGTTTTTCTAAGTAAGCTAAAAGATAACAGCATCCATTTGGGAGAAGACTCAAGTAATGATTTATGCTCAAGTGTCTCAAATTCTATTCTCTGCTCTTCCTCTCTTCCTCTCACACACAAGCCATTTTAACTTTTACTCTCCCATAAATCATTATTGGACGCACACAAAACACCTTAATATACTCATTGATACAGTTGTTCCTTCTCTCACTTGTTCTCACTCACTCACTCACTCACTCACTCACTCACTCACTCACTCACTCACTCACTCACTCACTCACTCACTCACTCACTCACTCACTCAAAGCTGGTGACATCAACCTCTCATCATTAATTTTAATGACTTTCAATATGCTATAATACACCAGAGCATACATACACACACATCTACAGGGCAACAGGCGCCACAGATCCTGGAGAACAATTATAGCCAGCACTTTGTTTATTATCTGTTACGAGAGGCAAGGGACTCTCTCTCTCTCTCTTTCTTTCTTTCTCTTTATTTGTGTTTGATTTTGATAAGGTCAACTGTGTGTATCTTTTTACCCGGCCTGCGCTGTAACATTGCATTGTCTTGTTTGGCACCAAACGCTTAGAAAGTACAACAAAACAGCGACTGTTGCAAAAGAGTGTGTATGTGTGAAAGCTGTATGCGTTAGTCTGCAAGATGAAATTAAGATAAAACAAATTTATAGAAATTAGATCATGAAAACAGAGAGGAAGTCATTTTTTTTCCTCAGGCAGTATCAGATAAACTAGTGTAAAAGACGCTTTGCCAGTAGAAAGTTTTTAACCTGTAGATATGTTCTTACTGTCTGATTTTTTCTTTATTGGGTTAGTTGATGTTGTGCATTCAGAGCCTGAGAAATGTTACATTGAAATATAATTTTATTTTGAAAATACTTCCTTCCTGCTATGCTGGTCACAGCTCCAGGGAATAAAGCTCTAGACTCCCCTGTTTCACATCCAGTTTTATCATCTACTCCCACTGGGAGAAAACCTCTCCTCCATCTTTGGACCAGGACATTACCTTAACTACTGGACTAACCCTTCCTCCAGACACTTGAATCCTTTGCAGGAATAGACCTCACCCATGAATGTAAGCATTTAGTTTCCTGAAAAGCTCTCACTAACGTAGGTTTCCCTGCCAATATAAATGGCCTTTTATCAAACTAATTCAGATAATAGGTTAACAGTAAAAAAATAAATATTGAGAACAGAACATGCTGTTTTTTTTTTAATTTTGAATGATCATTTTGTAAATTATATTACTGTTCTGGTTAAACTGTTTGGATTACCTGATAACTTCCTAAACTAGCCACAACAGGCAGCACAAAAATGCAATTTAATTTAATTAATAATTTGTTGAGGTTTTATGGCCAGAGCTGGATAGTAACTTTTTAGAATAAAATACTTTTGTGAGAAGTTTCACTAGAACATCTTAAAATACCTTTGGTAAGCTTATTTCATTGATATTTCTGTAATATTTTTTAAACAAATGAAGTTTTACTTAGAAAAATAAGTAAAACTTCTGATTGAAAGTAAAATCTTTTATGAAAGATGATAAGGCTATTTTTGTAGTTTTAGACGTGTTCCCTGAATTCTGCTGCCAGGAAGTGATATTCAGATACAAAATTGCTTTGTGCTTCACTGGCTGAGATCAATTTCTGTTACCTATTATGGTGTGAATTGAATAATCTTCCAAAGATCTGAGCAGCAGTTTTTTCACAAAATAGACATGAGTGACAGTAATAAAGCCAAGTACCAAAAAACATCAACATAAAGACAGAGCAACTGTCGGGCACAGAGACCTGGTGAGCACTGTAGATCATTTTGGCACCTGTCTGGGGTTTGGAGTTAAAGTTGGTGGATCTTTGGGATTCAGCTGTGCACACATCAAATTTTGAAGCAGGTTGTGCTACCTCTGCGGTAGGCCGGCTTACACCAGCTCAACAATATTGGACAATAACAGATTAGAAAAAAACACCTATTGGGATGAGTAATGATTTAAGCTGCAAAATTCAGAGATTTGGGTCTATAATTGGTGCAAACAACATCGAAAGGATAGATCCATCCTATATTTTATCAATGTGTTAAGCTGCTGGTGGTGGCACACTTTGGGCCCATTAGTACCAAACTGAGCATTCTTCAAGCAGCAGAGCCAATCTGATTATTGGTGCCGACCATGTCCACCATTTGACCACAGTGTGCCCTTCTTCTGAAGTTTTCAGATGAATAACTCTGAAAATGTCTCAAGTTGGTTTATTGAACATGACAAATGCACTCCGATGACATCCACCATCACCACATCTCAATCCAGTGAAGGAGATTTGCAACATTGATGTACAGCTGACAAATCTGCTGCAACTTCAGGTAACACTTTATTTTAAGGGGCTGCATAAGACTGACATGACACTGTCATAAACATGATATAACATCTATTATGAACATGAAGGAGTCTTCTTAAATGTTTAGAACTGTTGTCATGACATGTCTTGGTAAATAATGACACTTTTAATGCAGAGTTGTACTAAATGTTGCATTAAAGGTCCATTAAAATGGTCAACTTGGCATTATTCGGTAAATAGCAACACTTTTAATGCAAAGTTCCATTAAAACTTGTATAAAGTGTCCACTAAAAGTGTCAACTTTGCGCTACAATTGTCACTATTTACCAAAAGACACTTCATGACAACATTTATAAACATTTATGAAGACTCCTTTATGTTCATAACAAGTGTTATGTCACATTTATGACAGTGTCATGTCAGTCTTATGCACACCCCTTCAAATAAAGTGTTACCCAACTTCATCATAGGCATAGAGAAATAAAATCTGACCCCTTCCTGAATCTGACCAATGTTGAGCTCACACAAAATGATTAACATCATTATATCTAAAAGATTCAGAGCATTTGAAAACAAACCAATCTGCAATTAGCTTTGCAAAATTAAATGTTGTTTCTTTAATAAAACACCTTGTGTCATTTTGTCAACTCAAAGAGCATTTAATGTTTTTAATATTTTACTTCTCAGAACCTCTTAGAAGTTTGATCCCATTCAAATAAGGTTGTGGAAACAAAGGAATGATAGATCAAGACATGATAGGTCAAGATATGAAGTGTGCTCCTACAGGCCTGGATTGTTCTCAAGAGCACTAAGCTCGATATGTAAAGTACTTGTAATTACACATTAGACATTTAACTGACACTCTTTCTAGCACTCCACATCAAAAGTACTGCGATGAGAGCTTTTGGCAATAAATGAAGCAAACCTCTGACCTCTATGCAGAGTGAAAGAAAGTCTTATAAGCAATTACAAGTTCAGCTTTCTGACCCACAATTTGTCAGATTTTTTTCTTCCAGGTGCTGATTGGAAGGAATGAATAAGCTCAGAACTACATCGATTACATGAACTTTATGAGTCACCGTGACTTGTTAGAGGTCTGGGCTATTTGTAACTCATCAAATTTGGAAATGATTCTGTGGCATTTGATATAATGGTGTTAATAGGACTAAAAGTAGAAAAGCTCTAATGGGAATGTATTGGGTAACACTGATGTTTAATGGGTACATCCTTTTAAAGCCAGATTTCTTGTGCAGATGATCCAATAAAACTCAGTTAATGTTCATTGCTGAATATTTCAAAACGAGCCTTTTTTTTCACATTGTTAAATTTTATCAGTACACAATTGTTATTGACCTGTCACACACATGCTGTTCAAAAAGTAATGGGATATTTACCTTCAGTGTTAGCGCTGTGTGTAAACTGTTGTGGAATGGCAGGTTAAATTATAGTTATTGCACACTTTTAGTTTTCTTATAATCCTCAAATCCTCAAATTCAGAGTGTATTGGAATGAAATTTAATAACATTGTCTTGCAAACACACCAAAAGATGAGCTGGTGAGACACACAATGGGTGCCTAATTGCAAAATTATACAGTGTATACAACAATAGTTTTACTTTTATTTTTTTTTTTTGCAAAAGCTTGATTGACTGGAATAGAAGGCCAATCGATCGAGTCACACAAATGTTGGAGGAATAAAAAGGTTGAGGAAAAGGAAACAAAAAATTATTAAAGCTCATTTTTTTAATGATTTTTCCATGGACTTAAACAAACTGGACTCATATAATTAAGTTTTATTTATGTTACTTGCCATTTTTAATGTTGAGAAAGGTTAGAGACTTAATGGATACAGCCTCTATTAACAGTAAACAATCTATAGCTGAGGGCAGCAGCAGGACTTTGGGTTGTTTTCTTGCTCACCAAGAAAAAACAAAAATCACATTTACATTATTGTCACAGCATGCTTGTCCAATAGTTGAGTTTCTTTAGATAAAATCCTTTTTTTTCCTCTTTACCAGTTTGAACAATAAACTTAACTAGACTTAACTCGGATCAATTTGAAAAGAACTGTTTGTTACTCACTTGGAATCTGATTATATGATTAGATTAAGTAGACTTATGTTTATTTATTAGTTTCTTCTTGTGAATATTTATTGTGAAATGGCAGTAGGTAAATAAACTGATCTGAACTGTACAGAAGTTTTGAATGTAAATGGACTGTATTTATGTAGTGTTTTGCCAGTCATGCTGACCACTCAAAGCACTCTACACTAAAGCCACATTAACCCATTTGCACTCACAAACAAGCACACATTAAAACACTTGATATGGGTCACTTTGAGTAAAGTGCCTAAGCAGGGGTACATCAACATGTCACAAGAACAAGATGAAATCAAACCTACAACCTTCGAATTGCAAAACAACTACTCTACTCAGCCTAGAAGAGCCTCAGATTGTATTGGAAGATCAATGGAAGATGTCTGTCCTGTATGTGTTGAGTGATCTGGTTTAAGAAACATCTCAAACAAGGAACACTATCTATATGAACACACATTTTAAAATGCTTTAAATCTAAAATGTTGCGAGATCAGAGACATGTGATGTGGGACATTTGTTTAGAATAATACCCTGGTCACGCCCTTTTGTAAAGGACTTCTATTTCCATTTGACATAAAATGGTTTGAAGAAAAAAAAAGGTGCAACACAAGCATACATAATTTTATCAACATGTAATCCAGACTGTCATAAATCTCTACCATAAATTTGGAGGTGGCATTGATTTGGACTCAAAGCGAATGTTCACTGAACACATCTGCGCAAGTCAATTTGTTACAACCGTGTATGCATACTTGGTCAATGTCAATGTCAAGTTTAATTATATAGCGCTTTTAAAAACAGAGTAAGACTGCACTGTTGCTGTACAGAGACAATAACACAATAGACTAAAAAGACAAAACTAAAACTTGGTGTTGCACACTAAGTTGCTTGGCAGGTAACAAAGTTCACATTGCACTTTGTAGGAATTACTGAGCCAATAAAGTTGAGTCGGCACCAACTTCTACATAAAACTGAGCACGATGTTTAAGAGCAACTGACGGAAGAGATTCACAAATATGGAAACTTGTATGATCCATTAATCAGGTACTGTTGATGTACCTCCATTACATCGGAGGTAATGGTTCAGATCCTGGGTAAGGATGAGGCACTGTGTCGACATGAGAAATGTAGAAAACTAACTTAGGAGTAGGCACCAAAGGCACGTGGGTTAAGTGTCTTAAATGGGCGGAGCAGCTCACCAGAAGAACCACCTATCAGCTCAGCCACTGCCACACCTTGCTCATCGTCAGAGATTTGCACACATCTGCTGTCTTGTCAACATGTAGAAACAAATACAACAAACCCCTTTAATAACCACTTTAAGGACTTCTTACATTTATTTACACAAATAACTAAACTAATAGAGGTTTACAGTAAATAATATGTAAGATAAGGCATTAACTCAAATCAACATCTAGATAAAAATTATGATTATTTTTTAATATATAAAAAAATAATTTATATTACTGCCTGTTTAAATTTGCACAATCTGCATTCATACATGAATGTTTGTAGGCGTGAACTTTTATGTGTGTATGAGTGTGTGTGTTTATTGGTCTGCAGTCTATGTCTTACCCTTGTCATATTACCTTCATTTGGGAATAAGGCTAAATCCATCTAGACAGCTAGGAGACAAGGCCATGATCCATTATTTACACAATCAACCATTTCTTTCATCTTTGACCCAGAAAGAATGAATTTGTCACTTATGCTCACTGCTCAGCTTTGGGGGTTATTCAGAAAAAAAAGGAAACAGAAATCTCACATTACACTCCATTAAAAATCATCCTGATTCTTATTCTAGAAATCAGAAGAAAGGTTAATGTACTTGAGCTGACGTTTTTCCAAATGTTTTGTAAGCTTGCACATAGGAAATGTATAACACTCACCTATGCTTTTAATCATTTTTAGTGGCATGTATGTTGATTCTTACATTTACACAACCAATAAGCTATGATTTTCTTTTATTTCACCTTCATAATTTGGTATTTTGTCCAGATTCAATAGCAATAAAACATTGCTATATTTTTTTTCTTTTCTTGGTATGTTCATGCGCATACATGATGAAAATAAACAAAATGTTTTCTCAAATTTTTGCGATTAAGGACAGTAACACAAATTCTCTCATAAAACACAAAGAAAAAAACCCAAAGTAATACTATCTTAATACCACTATTCAAGGCGGTATCCAAGCACTTTCAATTAAAAAAGTGCTTTATTTTTTTCCTTTTATTGTCAGCGTTGAGCACAACTGAACCTGCACTGGGCCACCATTAAAAACACCAACTGATTAAAAACCATTTAATTTGATAGCCAAAGCAGCGCTTCCCAATTTTCAGACGAGCTATTTATCACAATCCCAGACACACAAATACTCAAAAACAATTTGACTCCAATTGTTGTAAGTGTTGAACCACGCTGCGAGACATGCTAAAGCTAATTTGCCAAACAAATTAGTTGGCACAATTTGAACTACACTGGCGAATTTAGAAAAATCCCGTATGAAGCGAGAAGGGCTCCCGCCGTACATTTATTCTAATTGTTTCAACGGAACCCTACTGTTAAAAGCATTTTAGACACACACCCCCCTGCCATTTTTTAAACTATGCAACTGTCAAATGGCTTGGCTCAAGTTTCAAAATGTTACAAGAAAGCCTATCTATTCCTTTTCCCTACTGGAGTCCATGTTCCCTGTGATGCCAACACATGCTTTACTGGTACCAGTCCAGTATTTTTAGGCTCAAACGCTACTGGAAAAATTTTGTAAAAGTTAGTTTTAAATCACATTCAGACTGATTCAAAGATTTGGTAAAACTATTGGACAATGAAACAAAGTAAGCAAAATTCAAAAGAAGATGAAAACGTGTAAACATTTTTAGTTGCTTAGGTGCCAAACTACTTTTTTTGCATTTCAAAAATTGTATTTCATTGTATAGGAATATATGTTTTAAGATCATCCCATTTCACATTGGAACACTGACTTATTCTTTGGTAAGGTTTGCAGGGCAAATATAGATAGCCTCAACAATAGCAGCCGAATACAGACTGATAACGAGCAAAACAGAGAGTTATTAGACACTTCTATTTCCAGACTGGTACTGCCATGGTATACCCAGGTCTTCACACAACGCCTAAAACATCCCAAGATAATTTTGTAATTTCCAAAGCTATGAGATAGCACACTGAAAAAAAAGATGGAGTAATTCTTATGAGTTGGTCTTTGTTACACTTCTGAATGTTACAGTCATATTTTGACCATCCGTCTGCCCATCCATCATCTTCAGACTGTTTAAGGTTGAGGGAAAAGCAGTAAGGTCTGAGACATTTCTGTCAGTATGGTGATATGGAACCATCCCTGCTAATTCTTTTTGATTAGAAAAGGAGAATTACTCTGAACTCTTTCAGAAAACCACACCTTGTTATGGTATCTAGAAGGAAAATCCTGGCCATTATATGAAGAAACCTTTTTTCAAAAATATGTTATTTGGTTATTTGGTCATGAATCACATATAATCACCACAGATGACGGACAAAACATGAATGGAACTTTGCATTAAGAGCTTCGTCTCCCAATTGAGGGTCTTCTTCAAAAGGAAAGAAAAACTTGAGCAATGCCTGCAAAATTACAGATGATCATATCTCCTATGAACAATATTTCACTCTTGATATCATTCTGGAACAGCTATCCAAGATACTTTAGTCCATCTCAAGCACAGGACTTAAACATAATTGAACTTGTACTTATTTGCGTAAGGCAAAAATGCAACTCTGACAAAGCCAATATTAGTCTATTTTCTGGTTGAGAATTGCTACCTCAAATTTAGAGGTGCTGCTTCTGTCTTAAGCCTTTGCTTTTTTGTTGCAAGCTACTTGAACTTAGCTGCAAACTGCTCTAGTGGATGCCACAAGTTGTGCCTTAAAAATAATATAACCATTACCATTTGCAAACAAAAATGGGACCCTGAGTTAAAATGGTTAATATTGTGTTCATGAAAATCTGCTCATGAAATGAGCAGGTGATAAAATGTTTGCCTGACATCTCCACACAATGTTCTTGTACAATCTCCCACATGTGAACAAGATAAACGTCAATAGTTTCGCCTGGAACCCTGCTATGGGTAAGGGCATGGTCCATTGTTCTACAACCTAGGTGACTGCAAAGCTATTTCTCCGAGGTTCACCAATTGACAAATCAACAAAGCTTCTTTATTGAGATTGTAGAAGCAAACTCATCATCCCCTCAGCAGTACCGCAAGGTTAAGTATATGGACAAGTGTTTCATGGCAAGGACAAAAGTCACATTTCTCCTCTTGACTCGAGAGTTTGACAAATGATCTAAGGCTCATGAGTAGAGTAGTTTATAGTAGGCTTTCCCACGGAAGCTGAGAAGTGTGACCCTCATATAGCTGGGATACACTTTCCAGTCCCTACTCAAAGTTGAAGAGACTTGCCAACAATGACAGCCATGCTAGGTCCAGAGCCTTTACCATCATAGGCAAAATCTCATTCTTACTCGGTGCCCTTCCACCAAGAAAATTAACCACATCAACAATTTCTACCACAGTAATGGAACTGCCTTCTTCATACTATTCAGGCTTTGCTTCCTCCACGGAGGACCTGCTGACCGGATTAGAACAAACTTCAAACTTCTCCATCCACCACTTGAAAATCTCCTCAGTTCAGGTCCATCATTCCTGTCACAATCCATATCCAGCTAGGAAAGGTTCCTATTGTGTCGTCTTTGATTTATCAAAAGGTTTTCATGAGCTTCCTTGAGACCAACCAAAATTCTACCTTCATAACATTTCTGAATTTCCACCATGTCTGAATTCTTGCCTTTGTAGCTACAGATTCCTGAGTCCTTTGACCACCTAGTACCAGTCAGCTGTATCAGGAATCCTCATAGACAACCAACCACTAGAGACTAGAGATGGGCGATATGGCATAGAATTCATATTGTGATATATACTGTGACGAGTGGGTTAAGAAACGGGGTCCACTGGACCTTGCCAGCTTTACCCCGTGCGAGTCCTGGCATGAGTCGCACCGATCCCATGTGCAGTTTTACCCTCCGCTTTACTACTGTCTACAGCTGTGTTCACACTGCAGACTGAAATGACCCAATTCCGACCCAGTGTCCCGCATGCGCAGTAGAGGGCGCAATAGCGTCAGCGTTCTCAGTATTCTGCCAGCCGCCATAAAAATAAGAAGTGCTCAGTGCTTGCGGAAGTAAACATAGATGCTAATGGTAGAGCATAGCTTAAATATTAGCATATTAACAACTTAATTCTCATTATAGTCCATCGTGGTTGTTGCTATACGTCCCGCTTGCGCATATCAGGGCGCAGAATAGTGAGATTTGTCCAGTATCAGTGACGTTCAGTTCAGATGAATGTGACCTGAATGTTAGGTTGTATTTGAATCGGATATGTATTGGATATGCAAGTGGCCTGGGTCGCATTAGAAAAGAATCCGACCAGTGCTGTTCAGATGGTCATAAAAAGATCAGTTATAAGTTGCATTACGTAAAAAAAAATCGGAATTGGGTCACTTCAGCCTGCAGTGTGAACGCAGTCTAACTGTGACCTATCCCCGCCTCCTCCTCTGCATTGCGCTAAGTTTGCGGGAAGTAAAACCTGAACCAGGTCCAGATCAATTTTGTTTTGTGCCTACCTTTTTAATGAGTTCTTCCCTTGCGCTGTCAGCTACGCTGCTTCCAGCTTGCTCTGTATTGATGTCGCCTGGTTACATCATCAACAAGTATTACTGCGGTGGGCCGGCAGACTGCAGATCTCTATTGGAGGCCAAATTTCTGTTGTTTCTATCATATACCGTTTATATCATGCATTCCGACTAGAGACCTCTTCAGCCTGTCAGCTTCCAATACAACAGGTGTTCACTGATGAATCCTTTGTTTGCTGCTATAACAGGCACTAGACAGGGCCTGTACAAATTCCAGAAGAGAAATTCTCCTGGAGATATGAGTTGAGGATGGTCTGAAAAGGTTTTACCACTAGACATTCCCAACAATCACTACTTGTTTGGGTTAACAAGTTTATCTAGCAGCCTCCACTACCACCAAATTCAACTCTGTAGTAGGTGGTGTTCAGTTAAGAGCTCCAGGACACCATGCAAAGATAGCAGGAAGGCTAGGGAATCTGCACTTCTGGTTGGCATACAATCATAGAATTCTCTTGGTTGCAACCTGAAGCTGCATTGAGATGACCCTTTTGTTCAGAGGTCTGAGAGGTCTGATTTTTATTTAGATTATTTCATTGGGAATTAGCCTGCCAATGCCTCTGCTTTCACCTGCCACCCAGCTGTCATAGCTCCTGACATTCCTCCATTTAAAGCAGTGGTTCACCATAGAGGTATCAAAGGCCCAGTACCCAAGGCTCAACCACCAGCAATTCGCTGGTGAGACATTCATGACTCTTCATCAGTGGTTTAAGTCAGAGGGAATGTTTTGTCCTTGACAAATGTGGTGTCACGGTTTACAGAACTGGTCAGCAAATGTATTATTATTATTATTATCATTATTAATAATATTAATATTGTTATTGTTATTAACAGTATACAAAACTATAACAGAACATCTATTAGAGATATAAAACCAGTATTTTCTCTTTAAATCTTGGATTGCTTGATGAAAGCATAGCTTAACGCAAATGGTTTTACATTATCATACACTTGTTTAAACCTGTATTTACTTACCATCTGCCTTTCTAGACACATGCAGTTCTTTTTGTAATGTTTTAGTCACAGTATCACTTTGACAGTTGGTACCATGGTAACCAATCAGATCCACTTAAATACCGTGACTCCAGTTTGTACACACATACTCCCAAACTTATGTGAGAGTTCCAGGCAATTCTTTCTTCTAGCTAAAGTTACAAAAGGAAACTACTGTAATGCTAATAAAGGAGGGTTTTTTTTACTGTTGAAATGTAGTATAACTAAGCATGTAGTGTGTGTGTGTGTGTGTGCGTGCATAAGTATATGCATACAAATTTGTGTGTTCACTAAACAACCATATCGCTGAAGCAGTCCAATGCCTGAAGCAATGCTATTGTGCTATCTATTGGATTAGAAAACCTCATTTTAATAGACACAGTCAGACCTTTGCCAGTGCCTCATACTGACAGATGCACAGACCCTTACTTGCAAGACACAAAAAACACTGTCAATATGCTTTATTTCAAAGCTTTGTTTTAGCTAATTGTTCAGTCTTTTCTCAGATTACAAAATGCTATTTTATGCTCAAACTCAAAAATCTCATAAAAAGAAAAATGCTATTCCGACATTGATAATGCAATCTAAATGTTTCCTCACACTTTCTTCAACATATCATACAAAACAAAGTACATCTGAAAAAAAAGTCTTCTCATTGCAGTTTTGACAGTGGAGAAAAATAAAACACCTAACCTAAATCTGAGGAGTTCAAGATTAAAATGTTTTCACAAATGCGCCATCTCACAATCCCTTAAACAGAACAGATCTACAGGCAATGTTCCTTGCTGGCAGCATATAACAACGCTCAGGGTCTCAGAGATGATATGGCAGACTGACATTGAAAGCTTCACAGTAAGTGACCTTCTGCTGCTCTGTCCACTTTTCTAATTTCTCACTTTAGCCAGACCTGTAAACTAGATTCCAGTTTGCGTGTGTCATCAACAAAAATGGCTTTAAAAAAACTATCTGCATCACTTCAGCTTTTTCACATTTGTTATAATACAACCACAAACATCAATGTAATTTCTGGTGATTTTATGTGATAAAGCAATACACAAAAACATGTTTTTCTAACATTTACAAACACAAATCTTTCAGATTTCAGATCCCTGCAGATCCCTGCAGATCCCTAAACTCCTGTACAGCCAACTACTGTAAAATTAGCCTGAGTCGTAATTCAGATTCTACCTGCGTATAATTTAATCTCATTATAAATCTAGCTGTGATGTTTGGGCCTCTGAATATTACTTGAACATTGGTAAACAATAACCATCATGAAGACTGAAAAACCGGTTCTTGTTTTGAAGCATGGTTAGGTGCCAACATTTCAAGTTTTGAACATCTTGCATTGCACTATTTATTCCATAATCTAAAAAAGACTATGACTGTAGACCTATGAAAACAGGACTGTTGTAAATTGACAGGATGGGCAATAAAAACGTAGATCAGAAAGAAGTAAGGTTAATGGTATTGGTATTTGTGATAAAAATCTTAAAATAACAGATATTTTTACTTCCACTTCATTGTTGCACACTACTTTATGGTGGTCTTTCAAATTAAATCTCATTATAATACAAAACATTTGAGGGGTATGGACTCTTTTATAATGCACTCAAAATACAAATCTAAGAAAAAATCAGCATCAGATATCAGGTAGTGATAAACAGGGATGATTCCAGACACCCTAAGAATAAAGGCCATCTAATAACAATAGGTGAGAGTCATTACGCAGGTAGACCAGTAAATGGAGAGCTTTCCTTTTAACTCTTCGCCCCAAGAGATTGGAGTAGCATCTGAGTGAATGCAGATGCTGACCTAATCCTTCTATCCATATTCTGCTCCATCCTGTCGTCAGTCATGATCGAGACACCTACACATTTAAACTCCTCTGCTTGAGGGTCAGCAGTCTACTGTTGTTTCAGTTGGTCTCAGCTCTGGCTGAGTCCAACCCGCAGTAATAAGGAAAAGGAAGTTTATTTGTATAGCACCATTGATACAAAAGGCAATTCACAGTGCTGTAATGCAAAATCACAGGAAAGACATTGCAATTACAATAACAAAAACCATTAAGCTTTGCAGTCATCAATCCACAATGGCCGGGACTCAGAAAGACCAGAGAGAGGTCCGGGAGTCCTGTGTGATCAGAAAACCTCAGGGAGGTCAAGGGAGCAGGACCCCCACCAGGGTCCAATTCAGTCCCAGTAGCCCAAAGTCAGCTCACAGCGTCCCCAAGAGTCACGGGCCCCCAGTCAGCCAAATCACCATGCCATGAAATGGCCCAAACTCCCACACAAACATCATCACACCTGGTGGTCCCACACCATCAGTCCCTTCTGAGCATATAAGGATACAGAGGCAGAAACAAAAAAAGGCCATGCTATAAACCATAGTCCTAGCAAGGCAACTGTGTGTTGCGCAGTCAGTAATTAAAAGAAAACACAGCAAGTTTTTTGTGTGCACAACTTGAGGTATTATAGGGCATACACACCACAAATCAAATTAATATTTGTTTTTATTGACAGTGTAATTGTATGCCACATTCTGTAATGGCATTGAAGGTGAAAGAAGTGAAAGAGCAAGTGTATGAGTGTCAGCTGCAGCTCCCCCCATATGTGTGTCAGCCCTCTGTAGTAAGTCTCTTCTGAAAAGCAAAGTGTCTGAGTGGAAAAGAGGCAAGTAAAGCGGAGAGTGTCATGTAGCGCACCGGTCATTAAATTTATGCTGTTCAAAGCAAAGCACTGAGTTTACGAAGCAGCAGATGAACTAATTTTAGCACACAATCAAATTTAACCGAAAGGCAGTTGGATACAAGCTGAATCAGTAACAAGCAAACTAATGTTAACCCTCCTCCCAGGGACAAACCCCTTCTTTTTACAGACAAAAGGGAGCCTTTGACTTTGACCCAGTGGCAAACTGGGGGGGCTTTCAGGACTAAAACCACATTTTTTCTTGGTTGAAACACAGCAAATTGGTGCTTAGTAAGCACTGGAACAGGTCGGGAACTCAAGTCAGTTTGTAGAATATGGAACCTATGATGGTTCTTTTTGTTTTTCAGAGACACCAGGAACTATACGTCTCCTCTATGAGGACAGATATTTGTCTTTTGTTTTATAATTACAACTTCAGACAAACAACTAGTATACCACACTATGATGAAGTTTCCCAGCAAGATCTACATTTCTAGAGAGTATCTACTGCAACACTGAATGAACATTTCAGGTAGGCCTTTCTTCCATTTCACACCTCTTCAGGTACTACCATTATCCAATTTTGTTCACTTGCTGACCACACCTTCCAGCACTTTGGTATTAAATATGGCAATAAAAACAAATCACCTTGAACTAAGAAGTATTTATTAGTTATTATGTATCTACAGTTAAGCTCAGGACTATAGATAGCCATGGGAAATCTCGATTTAAAGAATTTTAAATGAACCAATCTTTTGATCCTTAAAGAAAATGAGACAGGCATGCTTTATAAAAATAGTTTAAATTTTCAAAATCTAATTTAATTTTTGAGATTTGTAAATTGCTTACTGAAAATAATATATACCATAAAAGAAAAAGATAAATATTTGATGACACTGCAGATGTAAAATAATTTCTTATTTTAATTACTAACCAGCTTTTTGTGCATGTATCCAGCTTAATTTTAACCTCCCTTCATATACCCTCTTTCAGATTAAAGTCTGTACTGTGGCTGAGACTCTCCAAAATATTAATTCAACATTCAGTCAGAAGACACATGTTGATCAAATTCAAAAAGCTGTAAACCTGAATATACCAGGTACCTAGACAGTTTTGGGCATGACTGTAGGCAAAATCTTACAAAAAGTGTAAATTATATATTGTATGTTTATAATAGAGTATGTGACTGAGTGAAATGATAAAATATACTGCTACTGCTTCGTAAAATAATAACGCAACTAACATGAACAAAATGTCAGTGATAACTGGCTCTGGCATAGCAGAAAATCTCAGCAGCATCACTGCTGTCCTTTTAGTTTGTAGTAGCACTTTTTGTAGATGTTTAACAATGACATTTTGTATAAAATATATAGTGAGACAAAATTTCCATTAGATTTCTTTACGTCAAAATAACATATATTTTTAGTTAAAAACAGTAGAAGTCCTAAAGAATATGCATTTCTTTGGGATATTGAATTTCTTTCTCTCCGTTTGACCTATTCTCTGCCGCCTTTGTTCCCTCCTACATTTTGAACTTTAGCCCTAACACACTACAAACTCATTTTCTGTCTCCATGGGTTGTGTGCCCCTCTTGACTTTCCTCACCACCAACATATAACCTCTGTGACTGAAAATGAGAGAATGGACTCGTACTGCGGAGCAGGTTTTCATTTACTGCTGAGCCCCTTGTGTCAAGGGACAAAACAATTTATAGGTGCTTGAAATGTTAAGATTCCCATGAATCCAGTAATAATATAAGGAATATGCAGGATACATGATGGGCTATGTCAACAGCAAGAAAATAAGCTGAATTATTAGGATCATTTTAAGTCTTATTTTGTGTCTCACTGATGATTAAGTCCAGTGTCAGTGTTATATTGACTTCTTTATTACCTTAGGAAAATCTATCCACATTTGTAATGTAATGTTTGTTTTTGGTTTCACAAGTGTTGACTGTACGACGTGTTTATGGTGGTTTTTTTATATTTCCATGATTTAAAGCACTTTGCTGAAATATTCAATACAAATAAACTTGATTGATTGATTAAATACAGACAAATTCAATCTAGAAAATGTAGAAATTCTCTAAAATCTATAAAACAAAAGGCAAAATATACAAAAAACAAGACCTTCATTTCTTAGATATATGGACTATTTAAGATAAAAAGCTAAATAAACTGCGATCACTTTTTAATCCATTGATGTTTCTTACTTATCTCTATAGTTAACACAATTATATTTGAATTACTCTTGGAACTTTTCATAACATGTTTATAGCTTAATGTAAATTCCTTTACTTCTCTTCCATTTTTAGGACTAACTTGTGGAAAAGTTAATTATATATTTCATGTAGTAAAACTTAACAGATTTGTTAAAGTGAGTTTTATGGCCAATTGTCTCACATTACTATACAGGACCACTTTAACCACCCCCTACCTACCAACACACAAACAAACAAACACAATTACATAATCTTCTCTGTGCAGCCAGTGGAGGCGCCAATGACTCTTTACACATGCATGCAGGAGCGCATCCTGCAGAGTGGCCATTCACCTCTTACTTACCATCAGTAATTAGCAGTAGCACATCATCCTGGGTAAACATACACAATTAAGTATTTATTGGAAAAACCACCTCCTACAAGGATATGTATTGTGGTTGACCTAAATAATTATGTAAAGAGAGGCCCTTTCTAATTATAGAGAAACTATGACAGTGCATTTTGATATAAAATGCCTAATGTGTGTTACTTATGCATTTATAATAATAAAATTAGTGCTTACAATGCAGTGCTGAATGTATAAATCATTTTATAAAGTGTTTACCAAACAATTTCAACTTCTACAACCTGTGAAAGAACCTACGGAAAATCTCTATTACTTCAAATTTGAATGTATACCAAAATGTAACTCAAAATAGTATTGAAGAAGTACAAAACAAGATATGAATTTTGTACAGAAAGGTCACATGCTGTAGTTATTTGGACACAAATTAATCTCAGATGGAAAAAAAGGAACCTTGGACATGTATTCCATGGTCAATTACAGACAAGTTTCAGGTATTTTTGGGCTAGAGACAGACTGGGTGGCAAGTATGAGGAAGAACTTGAAGGCTGTAAAAGTTCCAGATGTCAGTGTCTGCAGTGGTGAATTGTCTTAAATTTGTGTGAATATAAAACAGAGGGGAATCCTGGAAGTTCAGAGAAACATTCGAACATCAAGTAACATTTTTCCCTGGGAGATTTGGGGTTATTGCAGTAAGGAATTGCCAGATCTCATTCTCCACTACTTTCAGCCCCATGGCTGTAGCCTTGCCTGCAGTTGGAAGAGAATCAGGATCACAAATGGTGTAGAGACTGGGATGAAGCGATTAAAAATAGGTTATGAGATCAGCCAGTTGTGGGACTTGCTGTGGTGTGTCATTTAATGCTCGTCAGACTTTGCCATTCCCACAGATTGCACAGGTCATGTGAAAGTGTGTCAAGACAGAAGAGAAACATCATTTCAAACAGAAAAATTGATGGTCAGGGCACAAACACCACTGAAGTGGTTGGTTATGAAGTCATATTCAATAAATTTGTAAATTACTGAAAAGTTAATTTTTTTCACTAACTTGGTTCACAAAGTGAAACACATTATATTTTATACTTCCATCTAATAAAAACAAAATTGAAGGTTTATTCATGAGATACATTTAATATGTTTATGAAATATATGAGAAATATTCAAAAATATGGACTTAATGAAAATTAGGTTTCATTTCTATTTAAAGGTTACTGTTTTCAAAAAGAACTTTTAATGTGGTGGACTTCAAAAATCAGGAAAAACATATTTTTTAAGTCTGTTTTGTCTTGCTTTTTATGAATTGTTGGCTATTGTGATCACTTTTCGGTTTTAGATCTTTAAAGTTGCTATAAAAACTTTTATTTTCATAATCTGACAAACGAGCATCATCATACCCGATCTTTAAAATTACTTAAACAACTTTGAATAAGTAATTGAGCACGCTGTTCTGTTTGATATCTAGGATCAATTGGAATGTGTGTATTGTTGAATTGAATATTTCTTTATTTTTGCAAAGTGCCTTTAGATGACATTTGTTTTAAATTGATGCTATATAAACAAACTGAACTGAATTTAATTGTATTACAACACATATGTTAATGTATAATTAAATCAACGGTAGAGCTGTGTTGCCTGCCTTTAGCATCTTTCATGCTTCAGATTCCAAGATGCCTAAAACATTTTATGTATGGTGCTGATCTGTGTGCTTAATTTATTAACAACATGAGATTAGTGATTCGTGATAAATCAGGAAGAGCTTTTATTTGCAACTAAATATTTGGTAAAAGGTCTCTTTTTATGTAACTTTTTTGCTTCTTCATTCTATTCTCATACATTTCAGATCCATCTGCTAAACAGGGACATAACAGCAAGAATGTAAGGTCGTAGGAATGCAAGGTTTTTACAAAACAAAGAGCCAATGCAAGAGAAAACCCCTCCCACACTGCGCTGGATAGACCCACTTGTATGTGATTGAGAGCTATAAGGTACTTCGTATACTGTGATAATTTTTTTGTGAGAAATGTTTTTATGGGCGATTAAACATGTTTTAAAGTTATCCATTTACACTTCAAAAACCATGACAAAAATATGAAATGGAATGTGACTCGTCTCTTTCAAATGCTATCCTGCTGAGCTCTAATGTCTTATCCAAGTCTATGTTTCAGCGGTAGAATTTATCCCTACGATAACGCCGTACCCTGAACCCCACACTGGCCCAACTCCTCCAGATAGCATCTATGCAGCTACAGGCAAAAAGATCCCATCGCACTGTCATGACACTGATGCCACATTTTAAGCCTGTGCTCCTGTTTTAATTTCTTGACAACCAAACCACCATGGTGAGTCCAGCTCGTTGCCTCCATGAACCCTCCAATGCTCCCCCTGGAATCAGGCCTGGAATTAATATGTTCCTCCCCCCTCCACCCTGCACAAAGACACTGACAATATTATTCATATTCTGGCTGTTTTTCCTAAGTCTATGTAAAGAGACCCCACGATAGAGTAAGTAAAATATAATGAAGCTTTAACTTTGTAATTTATTGCATCAGTTTAGTAAAGGTTAGTGATGTTAAACCAGAGAATGAAGGAAAAAAAGAGGTTACATACATCTTCTGATTTTTATATTGTCAAAACTGGAACGTCATTAACTGTAAATATCAGAAAAGTTCCCTAAAAAACAAAACAAAACACTCAAGTCTGGAAGCAATAAGGAAATATAATGAGTGGAAAGGGAAAAGTTGGATGAAAGACTACAATGGGAGAAAAATCAGGACAGCAGTGGGAGTATACTACCATCCAGCCTTTGCTCAGCAAACACAGCATAGAAGATGATGGGTTTTAGCAAAATAGAACTGAAGGCAAAGAGAAAGAAAGGAGATATGAATTAGGGAGAGCCTGAGAAAACAATACAGGACAAGTGAACAGGAAGAGGGAAATGTTTAAGGACAGAATGAGAATTTTATCTGTGAGGAGACTCGGAGAGTTGGTACAGCAGGCTTGTTGAACGGGCTTAATTTATGCAGAGGCACGGGTACCTGACAAACACCTCTGATATGGAGCATTAACACACACATGCACACCCCTCCTTTCCTCCTTACACACACACATACACACTTTATCCATCCATGTACACCCCCCCGGTGCAGTGTGTGTTAAAGTACACATTACGAGCTGCGACGTCTCGAGCAAAAGCAGATGTTTATTCATGACAGGCATGGGAAATATACTGCTTACGGTATTTGCACTCTCACATTGTAGGTGTTTATGTACAAAAACATTAGATAAGGAGGCAGTGAAAAAAACATTTGTTGCACATGCATTGTGCCCACCTTAGTGTTTGTGAAAAATAAAAAAAAGCTTTTAGAAATATTATTTGGCTGAGATCAGGGTAGGTGATCACTTTACAGCATACATGGATAATATGTAGTCAACTTTTTGCATGTGAATTTTAAAGCAGCTTAACTGTTTTTTATCTCCAGATTATCCTACCAGAGCAAATTATGAGGTTGAAAAACGAATTGTGTCTTAAAAAATTTTTGTTTGATTGCTTGCCAAAATAAAGTATGTCAGTCCTTCTTGTCAATTTTTAAATGTGACTTTTGTGTTCCACTCAATGAATGTGACTTATTTTTAAATTTGGATGAATATAAATACAATATCAGTTCTAAAACATAGAAGTGGTTTTGTTACCTTCAATGATCTGTGCATTTTAGAAGATTTTTTCTGACACATTAAGATGCTATTTCTAAATTTAATTAGGCAATATGAAATCTAATCAGTCTGGGATTACAACTTTAAACTACAAGCACATGTGCAACCGGTTCATTCTTTTTGCCCATGTGATGAGAGGAAACAGTTGTAGTCTGCAACTGGCTAACAGCTTTTCAAAATTACTTTCTCATCCAAAGCACCAGATGTAACCTGGGAGTAACCTAATCAAGCAGAACTGCGTTGGTATTTTTAGAAAATCCTTCTGCCAGCGCCATTCACTGTCATAATTTGTGTAAAAACCCTGAAAAACCTTCTTTTATTTATTTATTCTTTTACCATTCCACTTGGTAGATGCCTTCAGTTTAACTTGGCAAGTTTTTTTAGATTTTTTTTTTGTTCATAGAAATAATCCATACCAGTGTCACCAACAGACCAATACCTGTGACAAGGATGACAGAACTTTCCATCCGCGGAGTGACCGCCAGGCTGTTCAAACAGCTGTGTGTCGAGATCCTCTGTCAGCCACACTGAGAGACGGTGTTCGGCACCCCATGTCGAAGTCAAAGACAGCTCCATTAATGGAGGCCGCGCTTCAGTCAGAATGACAGTAAAGCACTCTATTTGTTCCACTGAAGCCGTGTCTGGTGCTGGAAAGTCGATGATTGCACGTTGTTCTACAGACTAGAACATCCTCTGATGCAGACTAAAACCAGGTATTATGTTAATAATAAGGCAATATAACATTTCCTTCAGGCTTTTGAGAATTGAATAAGCCCCTGATTATTTTTGAATTTGACTCCTTTAAATAACAATTGTTTTAACATTCAGTTTTTATTTCTAAAATTTACCATGTTTTCATATGATATGTAAATTAATTATTGGTAGGTTTAGATTTTATATTGTTCATTTGTTTTTTAATCAGTTAATCAGTGATGAATAATAAATTAAATTCTGGGTTGCATTAATCAGTAGCTCTCATTGATTCTTCTTCTTACAATCTTTAATTGAAGTATTTATTTTTGTGCTGATTCTAAATAAAGCACAACTCCAAGGAAATCTTTTTCTAAAGATAACTCAAGAGAAAAGTCAAGATTTTGTCCTTCAAATTGATTTTGGATAGATAATAAGACAGATTTTTTTTTTTACCTTAATATGATTTACGCCTGCTTATTCACACTAAAAATGTTAAAATAATTAGATCAAAACAGTTAAAAAAATGTCTGTGGCCATAATAATTCTTTAGGATCTGAGTGTTGTCAATGGTAGTCATAATGTAATTGAGACACCATTTAAACAAAAATATTTTCCATGATCTTATAAACTCAAATAGGCTAATACTAAAGTAAATAACACGTTGGTTATTTTTTTTAAATTCTAAATCCTCAGTTTCTTTTCTTTCCTTATTAATGTATTTGTAACATTAATATATGAAAATACAACACAGAACATTTACAATTATCTACCCTCTCACACTCACCCCTGCAGACTCTGTGAGCCTTTTCTCCAGTCCATAAACCTACTGCAGCCCGGATGCACCAGGTTTTTCACACCTGGAGTAATCCCTGTTTTTGGTTCATTGGCTTTGAGTAGCTTTTCACTTAAGTTGCCTTTCTGCTGTCCTGTTATAAGACCATGCTTTCCAGGAGAAAAGTCAACAACAAAATAGAGGTGAACCTTTCTGTTGTTGTCCTTGATGACTAAAGCTCTTTGAACTTGAAAGTTAGTGAGCTACACTGAGCTCCAAGGAAATTCTTTGTTGGCGTAGTTTGTTTACCTTAAAGTTACTGTTATATGTTTATGGTTGATACAAGTTTTTTCTAAAATAATAAGTCTTCCTTCCAAAATAGTAGGATGTCTTTCATTCCAGGAAAAATAAAGTCTCTTGGGGACTTGGAGTTATAATGTTTAGTAGGAATGCAAAGGATGATTTCAACAAGTGTGTAACTATAGATATTAAAGTTTATTAGATATTTATTTGTAACATCTATGTACATAAACAAAAAAAATATTTATTCCGCTTCCTTTTTAAAGAACACAAAAATCTATTCTATTCTATTCTATTCTATTCTATTCTATTCTATTCTATTCCACCGTGTTGACAGACAGCTTGCTTGGTGACCTGACTGCGCCACTCACTAATGGAGTTTCTCTCTAAGTGTCATCCCCACATACCCAAAGTGCTGCCAAGAGTAGAGGAGAAGACTTTTGATAGCACTTCAGTGCACTGGTGATATTGCCAAATTGCCACCTTTAGCCCCCGCCCCACTTGTCATTGCCTCCCTCTTGCTCTCTTCCTCTATTTATGTCAAAAACAAGGTTTGTGCAAAAGACAGAAAAGGACACAACAGGATGCAGAGTTTAAACAACAGTAGCAAAAATCTTGTCGGCTACAAAGGACTTCCGAATTAAATGATGTTCGACAACTAAATATGGTCGAGGAGAAGCAGAGCTGATAGATATTTATGGAGGTCTTTTGAGCCCAACTTTATGAATCATAACTTCCCTTCTTTGTGCAAAAGCAACAGCTTGTTGCAGACCTTTACGTAGCCTGCTTAGAGCTCGTCAGGTCAAATTAAGGCTGACAGATTTATATAAGACATCTAAAACAAAAATGATAAAAACCTTAGATGTGCCTTTTTAATATTCTGAACCTTTTTGATTACATTATTATTTCAGTTATGTTAAATTGCCAGTGAAATAAAGTATAATTAGGTTTTGTAAAATTAGTTTTAAAAAGCTACAGGAAGTCTTTAATGCTCTAAAATTAGAATGTATTTACTTCATTTCAGTTTCTCTATTTGTTGTTATTTAACTTAATTCAATTCAAAATTACTTTATCGATCCTAAAAGTGAATATATTCATTTCAAAGTGGATTTAAGTATTTATTAACAAAACTTTATAATGACTAAATAAATGAAAAATGTTTTGAGAATTCATTAAAAAAGAAATCACACATGCTAAGTTATGAGCAACAACACTTTGTTAATACTCCACTGATAGCAATAAAAACCTCGGGTCTTCTTGAGTATGTCACTACAAACTTGGCACACCTTACTTTGGTCATTTTCTCTCATTGTTCTCTGCAGATCATCTAAAGCTCAGTCAGGTTGGATGGGCAGCTTAGGTAGACAGCCATTTTTAGGACTTTCCAAGTAGCATGTAATTGGATTTAAGTCCAGGCACTGGCTGGGCCTCTGAAAATCATTCACAGACTGCTCTTTAAACCTCTTCTTTGTTATATTGGCTGAGTGCTTCAGGTCATTGTCGTGTTGGAAGACAGAACATTTCCACTAGTCTGAATTCCAGGAGCATCTGGAGCAGGTTTTCGAGAAGAATCTCCCTATGTTTGGCTGCTGTCATGTTGCCCTCTACGCAGTTGCAAATGTACAAAGCTAGGTTCAGATTTGAAGTGAAAAAATTATGTTTGTTTCACCACCAGTGTTCTCAGTTACATGCCCAACTATAGTCCTTCATCCCTAACTACTTAGTTTGGCTCAGAAAACAGAGAAGGTGAGGATTTTACAAAGTTTTTTCTTAAGCTAAATGATGGAGAACACAGTGCTTTCACTTCTCTGCTTACCAATTTTTTGTGTCCTTCCACAAACTTATGTCTGGATGCAATCCGTCGTTGGAGGTCCACAAAGAGTTCCTTTAAATTTATCGCTTGGTTTCTGTTCTGATATGCACCGTCAACCGTGAAACTTGACGTAGATAAGTGTGTCCCATTCCAAATCAAATTAATTCAGTTAAATATGACACAGGTGGGATCTGATCAAGTTGTAGAAACACTTGAATACTGATTATTGTTGACTGGACCCAGTGGTTAGCACCGTTACTGGTTTGTGTCCAGCCTGGAGTCTTTCTGTTGTGTTTGAGAAAATTGGTTCGCAAACAGTTTTTCACATGTAAGACTTGTTGAAATATTCTGGAGGATTATTTGCAGTTTGACATTATTTACTAAGGAACAGCAAAATATTAAAATTACCCAACGAAAAAGTAGTGAAGACTAACACTAATTGGTGACGGGCATAGAACAGCACATCACAAAAAGTAGCTGTGTACTGGCTTTGGCTAGTAAAAATAACAAACAATTTGCAAAACACTGTATTGTCAAGCAAGTTAGTTTACGAAGCAATACCAAGTAATTGAATTAACTTCTAGAACAGGGTCTGACAACTTGTCAGTCAATAGAGCCATTTCGGCTCTTAGTTCAGCTAAATAAAGTTTTAGAGCCACTAATGCTACAAAACATAGCTTTCAACCCAACAGGAAGAATAAATCTGAAAAGCATTGCTGGTAACAGAGTTATTCTGTCCTGGAATGATTTTTAAATTTTTTTTTAGCAAAGTTATTAGGTCATTGTGGATCCTGCAAGTTGCAGACCCTTGTTCTAGAATCTTTAAGAGGATATCAGGGGTAAATTTTAAAATTTTTAAAATTTAAAATATTTAATTTTAAAATACATGCTTAAAGCTGTATTAGGTAGTGCTTGAGCTTGAATGACGATATGAATAGCAACTGAAAGAGGAAACTTTGAGAGCAGTGCATACTGAAAAAATATTGACAATACTAAGACATTCCTCCTGGCTCTGATTGGTTGTTTCTGACAGGGAGCTGTGTATTTCTGCAAATAGCAGAAGGACCACTGGGAGAAAACAGAGGAGCTTGTATTTCACAAATAAATTGTCTCATACTCTACTGTCACAACATAGTGACAGATTTAAAAAATGTGTAAAAAATACATTTTTACAAAAATTACCCACAGCAGCTTTAATTTTTTTAATGAAGTTGCGAATGTGAGAAACAACAAGAAACAATATTGACAAAGTTGATAAAGCAGTGAGAAGACATTAAGGTGGAGAATATTTATCTTAAAGTGTAGGAAAGAAATATTGAAACTCAGCAGTGCAGTAGCTTCAACTTGCTGAGTTGACACATACAGGATTTAAATTTCATCCATCATTATCATCCAACTTGCTGGTGGATCCCAGTTTCCTGTATATTGGCTAAATCCTTCAACTCACAACGTGTTGTTTCTGGCATGACAGTTTTTTTTATTTATATGTACAGTCAGTTAAAAAAACATTTTTTGTACTTTTTCCTATTTTTTGCTTCATTCTGACATGGTTAGAGAAAGGATTAAATATGTTTTTTTTCTGTCAGTATGCATCTTATAAAAACCATCACTCAGGAACTCTTGTTTTGCTGACTCGGCTTAGCAGTAGGATAAGATTGTGAAGAACATTGGGGAAAATTATTTTACCAGCAATTTATATGTATATGGTGAACCAGATAAATAAAACTCTTTACCGTGAAAGCATTGGGAAAATACACAGTGATTATAAGTTATACATTATTTAGCCGTAATTTACTCATTGCACACCATATCTATCTGTCTGTGTTTATCTGTAGATCGGAAATCATTATGTTAGAGCGGTGTGCAAAATCAAATGTCTCCAAATGTGTGCTAATAGATATTATGATCTAACCATGACAGTCAAATTAAATTTAATATACTCCAAATTATTAGAAGAAGCACTTTGTTTCTCATCAAAGTGAAATTCTGCCTTGTTCCTGTCAGCATGTGATTTGTCTTGTGAAGTAAGAGCAAGTTATTAATATGAGCCCCAGAAATGAGAGTGTGCTTCAAGCTCAGCACCTCATGTCTATTCTTACTTTGAAATACAAAAGCCCTTTTGTGTTGATTAATAATTGTCAGCACTCAGTATGGCGACATGGTAACAGTGAGAAATGGACACAAATAATTTGTCATCACTTTGAGAATACCACAACTGGCCAACCTCTGACTGTTAATGTTAATGATAGCATTTGCGCTGTAGCTTCAAATAAGCATAAAGGCCTATGGGTTTTTTTTTCCAAATAGAAGTCAATACTTTTTAAAAATTACTTTACATCAAAATGTCAGGGACAGACTACACAACTCCCACAGTTTTCAGACTCCAACAACTGATATGACATGTTGACACTAAAAAATAACTTTTTTCTCGACTGCTTTTAAATGCGTTCTCGATACCGTGGAGAAGATTACCTCTACCTGTTTGTACCATTCAGATGATACAATCATTTAACAATAATTCATCTCTTTTCTCAAGCCTACAACAGATAATGTAAGAGATGCTTATTATTACATTTTCTATTTAATGATTGTGGTGTAGCCACAACTAATGCTGTTAAATGTGTTATATAAATAAATTTGACATTGACATCCCTAATAAACTTATGCATTTTATCTAATAAAAATACCTGCCAAAATCCTTTTTATAGGGGGCTTTTTTGGAGTTTAATACACTTAAAACATTACCACATTCACTAGAAATGTTAGAATTGTGTTGAGGTATGTAAAATACTAATAATTTAGTCTGTATCTTTAAAATATTGGCTTTTATACAGAGGAGAGTAGAAAATGTTAACCTTATTTTCATGTTGGTGACTATTAGGAAACAGCCATCAACATGTCACAAGGTGACTTGTTCCTGAATTAGATTTTGTCATTATTTCCTAATTTATATAGCTCTGTACAGTTGTAACAGTAGGCATGTGACAGTGGACAACTGTGGCATCAGTGGTTGTGATTCAGCTTTTGTTTGCTTCTTCTATTTGGTAAAACAAGCCTAAGTAGCAGTCAAGCAACATTTTACTTTTTTCCATGTGATATTGTTTCTCAAACACAAACAACAGCAGGTCTGTATGGCACAACTACAGCATAGAAAAGAACAGAATTTTTTAAAATTTAAATCACAGTCAGCTTTGCAAGACAAAAAATAGATTGGAAATTAGAAGCACATAAGCAGAAACACCTGGGATGTTCAAAGTTGTCGATTGTAACAACTCTGTGATGAACATTACTTCTGCAAGAAGATTTGTTGCTCAGTAACATGCAGAAGACAGCTTCAGTTCAAATTAAAATGAAAAATTCTGAATGATGACACGTCAGAGGAGGGAACCAGAATCATTTGAAGTGAGGAGGAGAAAAAAAGAGAAGAGAATAAAAAGGAGAATTTGAGAAAAGACAAATAACATGATAGACGGATGCAAAACAGAGGGTGAAATGAAGTGGGTTAAGTAGAATAGGTTAAAGAGTGGGGGAAAAAAAGAAGGTCAGAAAGATGAAGGGAGTGAGAGTGAAGAAAGTAACATGAAAATCAATTAAATATTTCCATATTCGGAGAAAATAGAATGAAAGCTGGAAAGAGAAAACCAACAATAACAAAAAAACAACATGCAGACAGCGGAGACGTGATGATGAGCAGAGACAGACAGGAGATGGAGGGGGGGCAGTGGAGCGTGGGTAATGTGTTGGCAGCAGAGCAGGAGTGAGGGGGAGAGCAGAAGGCTTGTAAATGTTGGATGAGAGAAGTATACATGGCACTGTGACTCACTGGAGCTGCCCCAGCACTTGTGAGGGCAAGTGTTTAACACATGCGTGCGTGCACACACACACACACAGACACACACACGGCAGATTTTTCAGCCGTCCTTAATAGGGCCTTAACACCAGCTCTAACCGTGACCAGGTTATGCCTAAAATTAATCTAATATATCCTCCACTCTCATGTTTGACCTAAGCAGAACTGACCTATGAATTTTGGTCCCCATAAAAAAAAAAAAACAACGGAAACCTAAAGACATAAATATTTAGATAAACAGATTTTATTCATGCTGTTCAAACATACTTGAATTTATTTTACCAAAAGGATCAACCACTGATTATTTACACATTGCTTCACTTTGTGACTCTGACTCTGTTCTTTTATTTCTAACTCTGTTTCCTTTGAGTAAAGTAATGTTAAATGGCTTCAACAGCCCTTTAATGTTTCTACCAACACATGTATACATTCTAAAGATGCAAACACGCAATGTGTCGCACCTCCCTCTTTCTCCCTCACTGGTTCTTGTGAACACAGTACTCCAGACAAGTACAGTGCTTTTTTTTCTTCCGCTGGATGGGCAGGTAAAATATTTATGAGTGTTTTTAACCTCTGGGTGACCCAAGTGCAGCAAAACATGGAGCTTCTTAGAAAGTTCCCAGGGAGGTGGAGAGGAACTGTGTAATATACCGCCACTGCAGTTTGAAAGTATGATTACACTGCATGGCAGGTGCAGAGGTTTTGAATGTTGATGTAAAAAGATTTTGTTGAAACCAATTAAAAAATACACAACAGCTTTAGTTTATGAGAGTATGGTAACCAGATACAAAAAAAATAGACATAAAAATTATTTGATCTGTATTTTCTTTACATATTTTTATATTTGTGTGGGCCATGGATGCATTTCATGCCTTTTTCTACCTCTTTTCCCCCATCTTTTTCCTCCTGCTTTACATTGTCCTGCCAGTATCTGCTGCAATGACTGGAGCCTGATGTCACTGACAGGTCATAATTTTACACCCCTACGGCTGTTTATGTGTTACCCTCATGATTGAGTAATGGCTAAGGATGAGAACGAGTCTTTAACAGCTTAATTGCATCCTCTGCCACAGTGTTTAAGGAAAATAAACCATTGCCTGTCCTTCTATCATTTCCCAACTTTTTTTATGTACTTCTTATCTTCTTACAAAGTGTTTTGTACTTATTGCAGTGGTTCAGGATAAAAATAGGAGTCAGTCTCTAGCCGGATCACCATTTGAAATCTCAATTCCTCAAAATATTTTCAGCTGATCTATGACTGTTTAAATAACAGATACAATTATCTGTTTTTGGTTACAATTAATCAATCATTCAATCAATTCTTTAACTTTATCCGCCACATGGTTTGGATGATAATACTCTGCTATTATAAATTTGCATTTCAATAATATATTGCCATATTTAATATATATATATATATATACACTGCTCAAAAAAATAAAGGGAACACTTAAACAGGTGTTTAACACTTAAAGTGTTCCCTTTATTTTTTTGAGCAGTATATATATATATATATATATATATATATATATATATATATATATATATATATATATATATATTATTAAATAAATCATTTAAGCATTTAATTAAACATGTATTTATTTCATGGTACATTTAATTAGTGATTTGCATTATGTATAATTATCTATTATTTATTGTCCCTCAGAGGGGAAATTAAAGCAGCTTGAAGATATGTAGGTTGACATAAAAGTTCCAAAAGTCTTTTTATATTTTTTTAGAAGTGAACCTTTTGTTTTTGCTTGAGGTGCTGTTGTTACACCTGAATTTTCCCTCTGTGGGACAATAAATGTTACATCTTCTTCTCATTTAATGATGCATTTATTTTTTTAGTTTTTTAATTTTGTCCTTTTTAAGCTCCCATAGTTCAAGATTCTTTTCCAGGAATTATTATGTCACTGTTATACACCAAAATCTAGTATGTCAAAAAGAACCAGAGTTTTCAGTTGGTGTTTCAGGATCGAGTTTTTCTGAGTATGTCAGTTTAAATGTTTGTTTATTTTTTGCATTTATTCATGCATTCAAATGAAGTTGATCTTTAGTGACTTTTACAACTGCATCAAACATTTCAAGTTGTTTTCGTGAAGACTACATGGATGGCCACAGAATTAGAAGGAACATAGAAGAATGGAAGCAGGAAGCTGACCAGAACAGATGGGAATGATTCAGTTAACTCTACCTACCCACCAGCGCTAGCAATGTAATCTGTGACATCACCATGATTCCAGTCAACAACAGTAGGAGCATAAGAAGGAAAAAATTGTATAGCTCACTGGGTATGCATAGAATTGATTGCATTTGTGTTGAGTGTGTGCGAGTGAGCAAATTTGTCACCTGCACAGTTGTTAAAAAGCCCGGAAAGGTAGAAGACCTGCAGCACACAGCACCCAAGAGCGGCAATGGACAGTTAAGCGCTGCTCTGGTGGGTTCTGGAGGGCCGGAGCCCCAGGCAGAGAGACACAAGGCGCCGCCCCAGGGCAGACATACGCTCCTCACGAAGGTGGAATGTCAGCAAAGCAAAGGAGCAGAAGCCCCCGGGCCAAAGAGGCACAGGCTGAGACCCAGCATGCCGAGCCTTTTGACCCCTCCCCTCCACCGTCTCCTGCCGTGCGGTTGATGCCGGGGACCCAGCTCCCCGGTGGCACCGACCCCCACTGACCCACCACCAAGCAGGGGAGAGACACCCCCCCCACACACACACACACACCCTGAGCCCCCAACAAGTTAGGCATTCACCAGCAAAACATGGCAGCCAGAACTCAGCAGGACCAGGGCAGATAGGGAACATTCCCACCTCACCTGGTGAGCCAGTCCCCAGGAGGTCAAGAGGGATAGTCTCTGCTACGCCAAATCTGGTTGATTTAAAAGACATTGTCTGATGCTGTTTTCACAATTTACTTTCTTTGATGAGCTCCAAGTCTTGGAACGCCTCTTTGTCATCACACAAATTTTCTGCTCACTCCACATTTCTCAGCTTTTTTGTTTTACTGTAAGCATTGATTTCCTGATTCTATAAATAATTTTAGACTGATATTGTTTTTTGAAATTGCGCAAAGGCCATTTTTACTGTAAAAACGGCCTGTCTTATCTACATAGTATTCTATCTAATAGCAGCATTTTATTATTATTTTTCAATATTATTAACAATTAACCTCTAATGCACACGTCTTCATGATTTACTTTATGCTAATAATACATTCATTTAGTCTTATCTTTTTACTGAGTTTTAATTTTAAAATTTACAAGACCATTTCCTATCACAGATTAGTTGCAGCTAGAAAAGGCATTTGTTGTTCATCTATTTTTATTTTACTTTGAAAGTGCGCTACTGAAAAAAACCTCCTAATATTTATTAAGCTGTTTGCACTAAACAGCATAACGAACCTCCCAAACATTGAAGTTCAATTAGCTCCTACATGTGTTAACTTTGCATCTTTGAAGCCGGTTTCTCTGCATTAATAAACTGAGAATCTTATGGCAATCGCTCAAGTTTGCTAAAGTTGGGAAAAGTTCAT
This sequence comes from Xiphophorus couchianus, assembly GCF_001444195.1. NCBI lineage: Eukaryota > Metazoa > Chordata > Actinopteri > Cyprinodontiformes > Poeciliidae > Xiphophorus > Xiphophorus couchianus. Next base: position 6,599,308 of record NC_040232.1, on the reverse strand, counting down.
TTTCACCAACAATACCCAGCAGGTGGGACTGCTGTGGAGGTTTTTAGGATGGAGTAAGCCTACAGGGTCTGACTGTAGCAGACAGCAATATGCAAATGTGTCAGACCTCAAGATCCAAATTTCTATGCGTGTGCAGGCGTGTGTGTGTGAGAGTGTGTGCGTGTTCACGTGGTGATGTGCATGCAAAAAGTGTCAAAGGCTGAAACTGAAATGGGCAAGTAGACCATCGATGCGTGGCCAAACCTCGGCCACAGTCGCGCTTATTTCTGACACACATCCCCACGTGCGAACACCCCCACACACACACACCTTTCTCTGACACATCCCTCTGGATGATCAGTCCATTGTACAGGTTCTCCAGTGAGCCATAGCTTTTACATACATTAAAATGAGCCTTGGGTACAGAGCTGCCCCTGAAGACCAACTCCTCTCAGTCCACAGTGCACAGAGGACACATGAAATATCCACACAGACTTGAAAGCAGCAGTGTTTCCTGTGTGTGAAGACAAGGGTATAAAGACAAGCAGCAGACCATATCTGAGGCAACACTAGTGTCTTCTCTTTTCAATTGAAACTTTTCTACTTTATGGGGTTATTTTACTTCAGTCACCTCTGGGAAGTCAGCTGAAGGAATCTGTGCTTTCACTGGGACCAAGACTCATAAAAAACATTATTACTTTTACAGTGTGGGAAAGAAGCTTAGACCATTTAAGGAAGTCTTCAATGGATGCATGGAGAATGATGCTTCTGCTTTATTGTGCATCTGAAATGTGTTGAAATTGAAACCAAATAAAACTAATTGGAAAGATTTGTATTGAATTTTTCACAAAATCATACGAAAAAAAGCAGTTTCCAGTGATTTAGTTAGATGACCGGAAGATATTTTATTATGCAAAACTTTCTTGCAATATGAACCATTCAACGTAAAAGGAGTAAAGAGTGACAAATTTATTTTAACCCATTCGTCCAGTTTATTTTTCTTTTAAAATTTTAAGAGTTTCTAATTTGATTTGCAGAGATCTTCAACAGGAATAAAAAAATTAGGACTCTTTTATACAGGCTTTGATTATACACTTTTATAAATCAGTTACCTTGTTCAGATTTCAGCCCTGGTCTTCTCAATAAATAAATATTTAAAATACTAACCTTTAACAAAAAGAAAACCTTTTGTTAAAACAAGGATACAAATTAGCAAGCATGTTGAGAGAATTTTTTGCTGTTAAATTTGGGTCTTTTATTACCTCTAAATATTTGGAATACTTTATGGGAGAACAGCAATTAAGACAAAGTTTCTTCTTTAAATTGGCAGCACTTGCCAGTAGCCTGGGGTAGCTGGGATTCAGAAAGGAAGAAGATCTGAAATAGAACAAGAGATATTCTGTTTAAACTTTCTAGACAGGTTTAATTTAATGACTACTACGTTTCCAACTTCTTGAAAAACCTTTTACAATCAATTAAATGGTTAAGTTTTATTATTATTATTATTATAGACACCATTCAATTAGAGGTGTCATCAAGGTAAAAACTCAGTGAACCTCAGGTAATCAATTTTATCCCTATACAAGCCATTTGTTATAACATAAGTTTATGATTTGGAGTTAAGTGGTATTTGTGATGTAATTGGTCCTCCATATGGCAAACTCAACAGTTTAAGCTAAGCCTTGAACTCAGCACGACTTCTGAAGACTTCATGTTGTTTCTGGCATCAGTATGTTTACTGCATTTAAAGGTCAGGACAACAAATTAAGCTCCTCACTGTACAGTATGTTTGAAAAAGGTTTGTAGTTGGGATTGGAAACATCAGAACACTATGGTATGTGCTCTGCAACACTGTAAACATTCAGAGCCTCATTTCAGGTAGTTTCCCATTTGTTATGTTAATTTGTTAAAATGCAGAAAGGAGCTTCCTAAATAAGCAATTTAAAAACTATGAATCGTATTTATGACATGGTAATCTATGAAGTGATTACGCTCTAAGGAACAGAAAAGAAACTAACCTCAACCCATATAAATATGAAATATTGTTATATTAGAAATGAACCTCTCATCCACATTTCAATCCCTATGAATGCACTTCTGATTGGTGTTGCCCCTCAAAGCTACAACATGTGAAAATTAATATTTCAAAAAAGAAACCTGTGCGTGTCTACACTGTACTTTAGATCCTAGCAGAAAAACAAAAGACTCATTGGTAAAAGGCTTTTTTAAGTCCATAACAAAGTCTGCAGGGTATGTGAGCCTCAGACATGTCATTGCACAACATTTTTGCATATTTGTGAATCACTGAGATGATGCATGCCAAGAATTGCTGCTACACCTGTCATACAGTCATATGAATACATCTCTTTCTTTCTTTTTGGAAAGAAAGAGGTGGTGATATTTGGCAAAAAATTACTGATATATTATATTATTGATATATTATTTTGAAATTTTAGGTATATTTTGCTACATAATTTTACATAAATTTTCACATATATTTACAGTGCCTTTTGCAAGAAATAATATAAAATTTTGTGTACATTTAAAATATCGAATAATACAATATGTATATGAAAACATTTGCTTAACATATGAAAACGTATACATTTATAATTTCCAATAAATTATAATATATTACTGTGTAACTTTGACAATATATAAATACACATGAAATATATTGAGAACTAAATTTTTGTTGCATAAGGGTCATCCTGAAGGTACTGTATCAGGTTGATGTAAGGGATCTGTGTAGTTGAGTTTGTCCACAGCAAACTTGCTCATTTGTATACTTATGAACCTTGTTTTGCAGCCATATTGGAAAAGGAAAACATCATTGAAAATGTCTGTAGCATGCTTTAGCTTTACAATCTCATTTCACTGGAGCAAAGGTTTAAAACCCAACTCCTAAAAACATCCAAACACCATAAATCCTCTTCCATCAAACTTTACATTTGACAAAATAGGATCAGAAAAGAACTGTCTTCCTCACAGATACCAAACCCAGATCTGTCCATCTGATTTCCAGAGAGGAAAAAAAAAGGATTTATTAATCTGTAAAATACATTTCCAATTTTGCTGACCGGATGGTGTGCTCTGTACCATTGCATCTGATGCATTCAAACCGTTGGTGATGTAAGGCTTGGATGCAGCTGATTGGTCATCCCAATCCATGACTCGATACTCTCTGCACTGTTCTTCAGCTAATCTTAAGGCCTCGAAGTAGAAACTCTGTACTTTAGCATATGCTGTCCTCCACTCTGTGATTGTCTGATGAAAAGGTTTCTGTTGCTCCTGTTTCCTCTGAGAAAGCGCCACTAATGTTTGTAGGAGAGATCTACATGGCTGAAAGCCGTATTTTCGACGCCTGTGGGCCTTGAAGAGGTTGCAACAACTAAATTCAATTATTTAAGGGAAAATACATATATGCTTTTGGGAACATAATGTATGTTCAGTTCATGTAATAACTTTTCAATTAATTATGTCAACTTGAGAGTGTAAGAAAAATAATATAATAAAAAAACAATATTATTATATTTTACTAATATCACTCTATTAATTTTTAGACCTTCCCTAATAGCAGATGTAGTTTACTAAATCAAGTATGCAGGCCTGTCACGTGGAATAAGTCAACTAATTGTCTTAAAACTAGAAAAAGTTTTTTACACATGGACTGCCCAAGACATTTCCTAGGAAATGAGTGAAAGTCCTCTTACTTTAAACATGCAGTGTCTGTTGTTTTTGTTGCTGTTGCTGTTAATATTCCAAGATCAAAAGAGCTTCAGCTCTTTTGGAAAATAATATAAAGTTCTATGTCTCTACGGGTTTGGCAAAAGGTTTTACAACATTCAAAACTTATTTGCAATACAAAATGCTTCACTGTCAGAGAAAAGTGGTAGTGTTACATTGCAATTTGGGAATGAGTAGACAAGCAGGCGTGTTTGGCTTATGCTAAAACAGCTTTTTAACAAGTCAAACCTTACAAGTGAGGCAGACCAGTGGAAATGACAGGGATTAAGGTTCAGTGGGTGCCTCAGGTACTGAGCTGGGTGCAGGCACTGACTCAGCTTGTGTTGTCACGATATCAAAATGTCGTCTTCCGAGGGATAGCTGCCAAAATTTCAGTGCCAATTTCAAAACAATGCCACATCAAATAACTAAGGCATTTGCTATAGGTGAGGGAACGTTTAAGCTTTGGAACAAGATTTGGAGTTCATGTCATTTCTATTTGATATGCTTAAGTTCAGTATAAAGATTCACAAAGGTCATTTATAATCCTGTTGTATATCAGAACTTGTTTAATTATTTTAAATAAATATAAAGAACTTCAACAAAGGTGCTCTTACTCTTCCAGGATATTCCTAAGCAGACTTTATAAATTAACTATTTGTGCTGCTCTTACCTATGCTGCTACTTCATCTTAATATAAAAAGATGAGGCAAGTAATTGTAATTGTCTTGAAGTTGTTTTGCACTGTTCCCATACTGTAAATGTATCCGTGTTATGTCTTTGGCTAATCTTCCTTTACATCCTTAGCATCTGTTTCCTTTTCTTTTTTTTTCATGTTTACTGTCATTTCAACGTGTTCCACTTTGCTAAACAAGATAGTGAAGAATATGGGAGCCGTTCCTTTGACACCTGTGTGAACATTTATTCCTCCTTGGTGGATGTTCAAAACCTTAAAAATCTAGGCTAAAAACAAAGTACTATATTACTCATACAACTTGCATAGTAGCATTCCTTCAGTTCATACTGAAGTGAGCAAAACTTTAGGGGAACCTATAGCTCCTTCTTCCTACCAGATCATTATACTCTATTATGTCAAAATATGACCCAAAAAGAGCTGAGCTTTTCACCCACCCAGCTGACCTTAGGAAGTTAATCTGATAGGGGGGAAATGAGTTTCCTTCTATGAAAAAGGATGACTGTTGACATGCTGAAAGTAATAACACAAGAGCACTAGAGGTGAATGGCTCAAATTATGTGAACTGCATCCATGTAATCTACATGCTTCGTTCCATCCTGACCTGACCCACCCAAACACACTTCCTATGGTCCCTTTTGTCATCCAACACAATAATTCTCTTCTAAAATCATCTTAACCAGTCCTGGAACAAACACTATCCTCCCCAAAAAGCAGGTGCTAAAAACAGAACAGTTTTTCTCTTCAATTAGCAAACAGTTTGCCACTTCTTCTTAGTGAATTAAGTGAATTTAAAATTTTTTTTAAGCATTGACTGTTCAATCTGTCTTATGGCTGGTGAGTACCAAGTCACTTAATTTTGAGCATCTTCTCCAAGCTGACGGTTTTCAACAAGTTCCCATTTCTCCTGATACTTTCCTCTGTTACAGTTTTGATTGGTTAGCTCTGATTCAGTTGGTTGGTTAACTGCACACTCCCTCAGTCCTACACCAACATCAACAGGAGTAAGGTGAATTTTACCCATTCAGATTTAAAATGATTATGATTAAGCTTCCTCTCATGTGCTTTGAAAGGGGACATACTTGAATTTTTACTTCAAATCAGAAATGTTTCTTGAGGTGTAAAATCAGAGTACATTGCTCACAGTAGTGTACTCTCATATTAATAAAATAAATTTCTTTAGACTCACCTCACAGCCTTACTAGCACTTTTCTTTTCACGTCAGATTCTTTGACAACTTCCCACAATTATTCTTTCATTTTTAAAGCAACTGGGATTAAATGTTGTGACATATTGAATACATTATGGATAGATTCCATTAAAGAGAGTATGTATAACACTACATGCTTTTATTTTATTTTTTTCATCCACAACTTTCTGCCCTGCAGAGGAGCAGCTTCACTCCAACAGTTCCAGTTGTTTTTAATTGAAGCTGCCACTAAATTATAAAACCCAGACAATGTCAGAATTTTTCCTTTTCTTTTAATCAGGTGAGATTGCTTTTGAAAATGATTAACTGCTGGTTAGCATGCCGCGTTAACAAGTGTTTTTCACAATGAATGTTTTTTTTAAAAGAAAAGCCAGTTATTTTGATTTGTGTTGTTTGAGTGTTTGCCACCTGCACAGCACATTAGGAGCAGGACCTTATTGTATAAGGTATGATATATAATTTTTTTAAAGTATTAATGTTTGACTATTTTGCTTCTGCATAATATCAGTTTGGAAGCAGTATATCTTTATTATATCCATATACATGTCATCTCATATTCAAAAACAATAAGAACAATGCTCATTCTGGAATTTTATCTTTTAATGCATTTAAAGATTGCAACCACAGTTAGAGTAACAAACTATTAATTTGTAGCAAATGAGCCATTGAAAATAGGTTTTGCACTAAAATATTGATATTAATAAATGGCAACTTTAACTTCACAGCTTTTTTCTCTGTTCTCTTTTGTCTTTAATTCGAGAAGGGCAAGGGTTCGTACTCAGTGACTGGTGTAACCTGGGGTTATAATGATTTACTGATTTAGCATCGGAGTCAAACAAACTTCGCTTGGTTGGATTTCTGATTTCATCAGAACAGCAGAGTTTCATCATCAGCTCTCTCATCAAAAAGTATTGACAATAAACGATGAGCAGTAAGAGTTTAAAACGATTTTAGCATCTGTGTTTATTGCGCTGACACAGTCTGCTCCTCATGCGTCTGTTAGGATTTCATGGCATGCAGCCTTACTCCAACAGTGTGTCTTCAATTTTACAGATGTTAAAGGTTTGTCAGCTTCTCAATTTTCTAACAGCTTGATCTCAACAGCCCCATAGTTTCTCATTTTATATACGACACCATCGAAACTGAAAGGTCTTCTTGTCGAGAAAAGACTGACTTCAACAAACTGTCATGTTGAACAAACTGTAGATCTTTATATTTGCTATGGTTCTGATTAACAGTGCATATTTGTAATAAGAAACATGTTTTCATACTGAACGTCCTGCCTGGCCATCTCTCATGCCTTTTGCATTACAAAAATGGGGATGTGCACAATTGATCAGAATTTAGGGCAACATTTGTCTTATACAGAGAAGCTAAAGTTTCTCAAGGTTTCACAACTAGGGGGTAAAATGGATCAGAAGATCAATGGGCAGATTTAAACAGTCTCTGCAACAGTGCACATTCTTTACTAGTCTGTTATGGTGAAAGTGCCTGAGATGAAAGTTTATTGGAAAGGATCTTTGTCTGAACCCTCAACTGTGATCATGAGCTGTTAGTAATGATGCCCTGGAAACAGTATGTCGTACCGCTGGTTTGGAAACAGAGCAGCTGTCTGGGACAAGGAAGGTCTGGGAGACCCACAGTTACCATAAAACGTCTTGATGATGGTGTTGTATTCAAAATAGACTAAGACTGACAACATATTAATGTCACAGTATTAGCACACAGAGTACCTTTAAAATATTTTCATATTTGACATGGACAAATGTCAGAAGTAAGTTATCCGTCATGGCAAAGTTTGGTATGATTTCAGAATGAAACTTGACGTCTTTTATATCCATGTGTTACTAAACAAATTACTGGTTCTGCTCGCAGTTTAAATGAAGAGATGAGTGATGATGTAAACCAGAAAATGTTCCAGCACCCATATTTTTATGAGCCACATAATACTTCTCCAATCTTTCTCCTCAAACAGATTCCTTGCTTCAAGGCCACCAATTATATTTGCCAATATTCTTAGATTCTCCAAATGCCTTAAAAAAAAACAGGTTTTAACTTTCCTGTCCATTCTCAGTTAGCATAGTACCTCGGTTTGACCAAATGTAATTAATGTTCACATTTAAACCAATATCGTGTCAGCATACTTTATGATGGATGGTAAAAAGTGCAGGAATGACCAGTAGAAACTCCCTTTAGCCCTCAGCGAGCCTTAGTTAAAACAAAACAGATTATGTCTTGTTTTTCTGGCTTTATTAGACCTCTTACTTGACAGTTTATGGGCATATTTGCTGGTTTGTGGCTGCAGTTTACAAGGCTACAGTGCTTAGTGGTGGTTAACATGCCCCAACTCTTTAATTGCCAATTTTAAGACTTCAGCTACAGAGAGACTGAGAAAAAAAGTGATATGTGCTGGGTTTTTGGTTTTATCTATTTCTGTCCATATGTGATGAGAGATTAGTGAGCCATCAGTGACTATCAATCATTTGTTGACAAACAGTATGCAAGACTATGCTGATAAATTAATTCAAAAAGTGCAGATGAAATGATTCAGAAGACCAGACAGTAATGTCACTGAGGTTGTCAAGTGAGCTCTTACTTCAATCAATATTTCACTAAGTATGCTGATAACACCTCCTTTCCCAGAAACACTCTTCTACATTTGTCCAGCCTTCTTACGCAAGAAACCACATATTGGTCTGTCTTTAAAAGTGCCACTTTGACAACACTTTTATTTCTTTGATGGGCTGGCACAGGGTTTGTCGATGCAAATGTCTCTCATGAGCCTTAGAGTAGATGTTTCAATAAAGCCTTGACATTCAACAAACAATGGGTGCCATGTGCTGCGTTTTGGACTCAAAGATCAAGCCAGTGTTCAGTTTGCTGATTGCTGTCTTTGGTGGAGCGGTAAATACTACCAGAATCCGCTAACCTCTGACTGTTTCCATCTCTCCTTGCCTTCAGTGGGAACTTATTTGGATTTTTTTCCCCTCATGGCACAGCATCATTGACAGTTCTCTTGCTTTCCAGTGTTAATATTGAATCACCCAAAGACAACCTGCTTTATACCCAGCGAGAATGTGGTAGTAGATATCTGAATATCAATAAACACAAGAGGTATGATGGATAATAGAGAAAATACAAATACAGAAACATTGCAGACAAAGGTTCAAATCTTGGTTTGTAGAATCAAATCATTGTTGTGATGCCCTGAGATGGATAATGACTGAAATTAGCTCTGTGTCAAGTGACTATGCTAACAGTTATCTGGTTGTATGTCTGAATTTGGTACTTTTTTTATTTTGAGGCTTCTTTTTACAATCAACTCAGTTTTGAGGTATTATTAGTAGCATAAATTCACAGTTTAGGTATAACACTGAGTTTATATATGATAATGAAATACTACACAGGTAGGTTAAACCACCACAAAACAAGATTACTTGTTTTACAGCTCTGAAACATTAAAATCCTAGACAAACAGGCCCAAAAAACCTAAACCGTTCTGAAAACTAGCTGTTTGTTTTGTTAAAAAGTAAGACAATTGAAAGAAATCAAGGTTTGTGAATGAAACATTGTACAAGCATAATTTGTAAAGATTTACTTTTGCATTATGAGCTGCTGGTCTTTTAGTGGTTGTGCTATACTATTCATATTGTCTCCAAACTTATAGTTTGGAGACAATACGTATAGATAAGACAAATAGAATAGATAAAATATGTCTCCAAACTATACGTTTGGAGACATATTTTATCTATGCTAATGAATGGGACCTATGTTAGCATCTGCATTTCTGATGATCGAACAAGGCTGACTTTTGGCAAAAACAAATTGCTAAGTAGCATACATTCTTTTCATTTCAGCACAGCTGTGAGAGGGTGCACACAAGCAAAAATCAGGCACAAATTACAGATTGCAGCATTAATCAAAACTCTCCTAGCAACAAGGCAGCCTGCCACTGTGCTTGACTGAAATCCCATAATGGCAACTACCTTTTTGTTTCTTTTTCTTAAACCATAGGGTAAAAAGAGACCAAGAGGTTTTTTTAGGGAATATTTTAGATGTTTTTCCAAGCTGCAGCTACTTGGACAAATCTTTAATGTTTGGCTTTCAGAAATGTAACCCTGAAAGGAGACTTTCAGCAGTATATATCATACTCAGAGAAGACTTTGTTTAGCCCTGGGCTAGGATCAATGACAAATCCTTTCAGATGATTTGAAACCATAGTGTAAGTGAAGGCAAGACTCTTGGACTGTTATTAGCCCTCGGCTGAGAACAGGAGCAAAAAGGTTAAAATAGCATTAGAGTCTGTGTAAATATCAGTTATCAACTAGCAACTCTTGGGCTGAAGAATTTCTCATCACAAGCTCCAAGAATACATCAATATGCTCAAAGGGAAGTAAATAAAGCAGCACTTTATGGTACTTTAACACATTTGTTTTTTGTTGAATGAGTACAAGACAGTGTTGATTGTTTCAGCCTTTCTTTTTTCTGGTTTAAGACAGTAGCGTCTGAAATTAGGTCAATTTTATGTTGGATTATGGTTTATTTTTGTGAACCCAATATTCAAAAGAGGAAGTATGTTATCAAGAAATTAGTCATTGGAATTAGATATTTACATAAACTATATAAAAAAAGAATGACAGATATTTTTGCCCTACGTCTAGTAATACACAAAGCATTTCTCGATTTGTAATTACCAAAACTGTTTGTATTTGCTGAATGCCAGAAAAATATGGGAGAAGGTTTACTTTTTTTATTTTTTTTTACTTAATCTTAATTCAAGTTTCTGCAGATTTTTCTTTAATATTTTGTGCCATTGATTTTGAATTGTATGTTTGGGCATCCATCCTCACAAAGGTCTGGAATATTGGTCTATTACTTCAAACAGAACTGGTGTAATTGAATAAGTTTTTTTTTAGTCACCTACCTCATGCACACCCTTTTATTTCTGCCCTCTCATAGGAAAACCAGGAATTTTAATATTGAGGCAGAGGTGGAAAACAACAATCAAAGAAAATGTGGTACAGATGTGGCAGGGAGAAAGCAGGGGAACAGAACGGAGGAGACAAAGAGAGCTTAAGGCTTAAGGATCTACAAGCCAAAAAGAAAAGAAGCCTGACAATAATCTAAGAGAAATAAATTCATATGTGCAAGGAACAAAACACAAGAATGACTAAGAAACTAAACACAAAAGGATTAACTAATATAGCCTTCCTAACAACAATTAACACAGAGAAACGAAAGAAAACTAAAACATGTTCTTTGTGGGGGGTTTTTCAGATTAATGGTTTCTTTCTTTGTAGTGAAGCACAAGACTTATTTAACTATGGATAATAATATCTTATTCCACAGTGCATTCATCTCTGGAACCTCCTTGGATCCCTTAAAATCTTTCCATAGGTTAAGTGAACTCAAAGTTTGTGAATTACCCCGTCAGATGCTTACAAAAACACGGCAATATCATGTGTTAAAAGGTGTAGAAATCTCTGTGTATGTAAACTTGGCTATTTAGCAAACAGAAACTGTTTAGATAATTCTAACTGATCTAATTTGAAATAGTATAGTCTAATGTCAGACCTTAAGATAGCTGCTTATGTCTTTTTGTACAGTTTAGATTTATTTTGCGTTTTTACTGTATGTGAATATGTGGGTGAAAATTAATAAACTATGACATAAAAGAATTAATGATTTAAAAAAACGAGACAGCAGCTAGTCAACCTCTGCAAGACTGAATGCAGTAGACAAGCAAAAAGTGTCCCTGACCTGACCTGTAAAATACTGTCAGCATGTCGGGGTGTGCCAGAGAGTGAGACAGAGTCATGTGGGAGTTTTAGTGTGACAGAGTGACAGAGACAGGGAAGCAGAAGTGTCCCCAGTGATGGTGCTTACTTGTCTGCTTACATATTCAGTCCTGACAGACTCTGAAGGGTGAATAAGGATTTGCTAGTTGGAGGAGTTACAGAGCAAGCTACACTTTTAAATCAATAGTTTATTCCAAGGCTGATGATCACGGTGTGACATTTGAGTGAGTACATATCACTCCTGTTAGGCAAAAACCTTGAAAAACAAAAGTTGATTCTCAATGTAAATTTATAATGTTTTATTAAAGTTAATGGAAATGAATCAGTGAAGCATCAGAAAGACATGAAAAGTGTTCAATGAATTTGATTTTCACATGTAAACAAAAATCTAATAATAGATAGAACCTGAGACCACTAATATCTTGACTATTCTGCTTTATGTAAGTACACTTGCTATGTTTATAATTTAATATTCATGTATTTTGTAGATATATTATGTCAAAGATGTTAAATTTTGAATATATAAGCCACTGGCAGGTTTGAGATCTCGCCCAAGGCGTGTTGCACAAGGTGCAGAAATATCATGTATTGGTTATGTATAGTCATGTAATTTTAATATCTGAACCTAGACTGATCCATTAAGCGAGCTGATCTACACTGTTGAACCCCAAAGAAATTTACACTAATCAGACATTTCCATCTGCATTTTGCACTGCCATACCTGCTATATCTGTAGAACAACATTCTCTACTAGCTTACCTGTACAGCCATCCATAAAAATGGCTATAAAACCTTTCAGGTGAATCTAAGAAGTTTGACATTTTGTAGGCAGGTTACCTTCAGATTTTGACTGGCCTTAGAAACTTTACTTATGATTGTGACTCCTGACCGTTTGCTGCATTGAAACACCCAGCCATAGCTAAAAATATGTTTATTTTGCTGCTCAAAGCACTGCTACAGTGAAAGCTTGTTGAACTACACAACACCTTTCTAGCCCATGTAGTGAAAAGAGGATATGCAGCATGTTGATTCTTCTAGTAGATAGGGAGCCTTACTGGCTTTTGTTGGAAGTGAAGTTTGTTTGCAGGTATTTCATCTGGTTTCTACACTCAAACTCACAGACGTGAAATACATGTGGGTTTAGATAACTTTCAAGGTCAGCAAGGCAGGTGAACTGAAGTGTGTAGGTTCCGGTGTATCTGAATCTTATTTTTAAGGAAGAGGATTGCTATGTGTCAAACTGTCTGGCCATGTTAGGCGCTATATTTTAAAAGCCACAAGCTTCAGAATTGCCATAACTGAGTAATTGATTTTCACAATTAAAATAGAAATTTCACTTTTGAGCTAAATGTATATATTCAGTTTTTTATTACCACTGTATTTATTTGCTTTTTGATTATCTGTAATTTCTGATCAGCTTACTGTTGTAATACTGTAATACGAATTGGGGCTAAATTGTGAAAGAGGTATTATGTTGAACACAGTCGTGTTTTTTACTAGTAATATGAACATTTGCATGTTTATGGTCAAAATCACTAAATTTATGCATTGTCTATTGAAGGAAGATGGGGCGAGGTAGTGCAGTGCTTTGCCTCACCTCTGGTAGCGCTGTGTCACACAAAGTGAATGGAGCAGGCAGTTGGCGCACGCCCAATGCTGTCTTTCTTCATATTCTTGTTTAATTGCACATGTGGTGTATATGCTGATGTTCCACAGCTAGCCTAATGTTAGTGACACTTATTTTTTCTGATCGGTCATAACTGTGCGGTAAAACTGTGCAGGACGAGGCAGAAGGTGTTGTCATGAACCCAACAGGCACAACAGGCAACTATGCATTAAAAAGATTTGAAACAGTTGGAAAAATCCAAAAATACAGTTGGAACAGAGAAAGTCTTTGCCACTTTCCTGTTTGGCTGCTAGATTTTTTAAAATGAAATAAAAATGAGAGAGATTTTCTACAGAGTGACAGAGATATTTGTGGAAAAGCATAACTGTATGGACTTCATGTAAAAATAAAGATCACACATTATTTTCAAAGCAATGCAGAAAAGAGTGAGAAAAAATTAAAATGTGACCTTATTATACATATTCTGATATTATCTTACTATCATATTGCTGAATTGAATGGAATTTATTACAGCATAGTTCAAATTTTTAGTTACGGTAAAAGTCAACATTTGTATTTTGGATATGGACATCCAGCTGAAGGAGAGTCAGTGCCTCATCACACGTCACTGTAAACAGAGACATATTATTAGAATATTTATGAACTTTATAAATATAATTTTTTTTAATCCTTGAGGGGAATTGTACTGTTGAAGTGTTTACTGCTGGAAAATAATATAATAAAATAAAATGAAAAGAACAAAGAAAAAGATAATCAGAGTTTTTTCCTCCAACTTCATTGGGACTGTTTTGGCCTCAGAACAGATTTTAAAAGGTGAACATGGGTAGGAGGATGATTGAAGGTACTTTCACAAACTTGCACTGTGAGGGAATGTACATCTAAATATGTTCTGATCCATTTGTTTGCGAGTTCAGTAAGTCAATGGCTCCAGCCCCATTTAAGCCAAAACTAAAGACACCTAAAGTTTTCTCTTATTGCCTAACTAAAGGGGTTGGGGGCAACTTAAAAACTTGAATCTTTCCAGGCATGAACCTGTGACTGTGAAGATCCAGACTTTTGCCAAGTCAGAAATGTCAAAACAAAGTGTAGAATAATGCTACATAATTTAAGAATAATTCATATCTCAGTTGATCTTGGACATAAACTTACACTAGTAAAGACAAAACATAAACAAAAGGATTTACACTGCCTTACAATCCTGTCACATTTTCTGATTTGCTGCTATGCAATTTTGTTTAGGTCAAACTTCCTGCATGGTAATGTGAAAGACTGCATGCCCGTTCTCACATGCACCTGATTTTATAAGATTTTTTAAACAAAAAGTCTGTGTTGGTTCCCTCAACTGAATTTCAAATCAACTAAACCTCAATATTGTCCATTAATTTGAACGTGTTTGTCCATATGTTTAGAGCCCTATAGCAAATTGGCAATTTTTTATTGGCTTTACACCGCTTGAATGATTTTGACAACATTCATCTGTTCAGTTGGTCAGGCTTTGGTTTTTATCATGAATGTTTTTATTGTATAATTTTGGAAAGTTGCAAAATTGCTTACGATTTTGTATTTTCCTCCAGGACACTCGGAAAACAAATGTTGCCACAGACATTTATAGTTTGCTTCCTCTTACTCTGTTTATTTGGAAACTATTTTCAACACTCAGCATAATAAAAAATATATCTAATCATACATGAGTTTGATAAAGCATTTTTTTGTTTCAGTTGGGTCAAATATGGTTTGGGAAACCGTTCGGTAAAATCTCAAAAAGGAAACTATACAACTACTGACATTTTCAAATTCTATGGACTGTTTAATTTACTCAGCAAGAGAAATCAGTCCAATTTGAAATCAAATTTAGAGATTTTAGAACAGCTAAAACAAAGACTTGATACATACGACTAACAGGCAACACAAACTAGTTCTTGCCTTTCCTTCTCCTTCCATCATTCCATTTCTGCAGCCATCCAAAAATCCATCCATACCTCTGAATAAAGCGGTTAACATGACCGGGCCTGGCGTCCAAATGTGATTACACAAGTGATTTTTTAGCCCATCCAACCACTAATGTGACAGGCAGCCATTTTCCACTATAGTCACACAAACACACACACTGCACTCTCTGGAAGACATACACAGGGCATCCCACGATACACACAACAACTCACACACAAACACAAACTCCCCAGACACTCATAAAATTAGATGGACAAAGATAAGAGGAGGAGAAATGGGTAAAAGGGGAAGGTGGGGGGATGGCACAGAGAGAGACAGTGGAGGGGTCAGGGACAACGGGGGAGGAATTTGATTGCTACTGCTTCCTTTGGGTCTGTGCAAATATCTGTGTGTGTCTGTTTTAAAAATCAGGAAATGGAAATGACAATTTTGCATTTAATCTTTTTGAATTTTGGACTGAAACTTGAATAGTTCATTTTGATTAACTTGTAAACTTTAAAGCATAATTAATGAAAGTGAAAGACAAGCAAATGAGTTTGTGAGAAAGAAAATATTATTAATTTAAATGATAATATTGGTGCATCTTCTTTACATTTTAACTGCAGGTAAAAAAAATATCACATGACTTTTGTTTCCTCTTAGAAAAATACCCGACTCACCTAAGTTTCTTTTGGTGCCAACAGATTTAAACTAACTGATTGTTCCTGAATGTTCAAAACTTTCATCCTTTCTCAGATGATAATTGAAGAGGAGAATGAAAACTACTATTATTAGTGGAGAATATTACCAAACAAAATTGTCTGATGGTAAAATTGCAAAATTAAGACAATAAGTAGAGGGAGGAAAACTATATAAATCATTATCCAATTATTTTAGAGCCTGGAAATAGAACCATAATAGTGTGTGAGTAATGTAAAGCAGGGATAATAAAGATAGCATTACTGTCGGAAATAGATTTAGTTTTTCACAAAACAATGACAACATCTTTTTTTTCAATAAATGTATGTCCTTCACACCCTAATAAAGATTCAGAAAATTACATTATGCTAAATCATAATTAGTAAGTTTGGAAGAGAAAAGTTGCTTGATTCTGGAGACAAAAAATTGACAAGGAGAGATTTGAAGGCAAATTGTTATATTTGTAGTGGCAAACTAGCATGTTAATTTTAATGTAAGTTAAAATACTTTATTTTTTATTAATATTTTTGCATTGTTATTTCTGCTCAACTGTTGCAGCTTTGGATCACCTAACTAGTACGTAGTTTTGACAGGTTTTGACTAGCAAAAAGGTAAATTTTAAACATCAAATACTGTTTCACCCTGAGATTAATAACATATACTGTACATATCAGGAGGATTAGAAGAAACAAATGATAAAACATGAAAACTTAGGAAAGACAAAATAAATATGGTACAAGTAAAAAAATAAATAAATGATATTTTAAATGATAAATACTGTAGGGGTAGTCTGTCCTCCCTATTTTGACACTGTTCCTTAGCTTTTATGGGGTGCAGTTTATCTACACAATAAATAGAAATGGAGCGCATACTAGAATCCCGACAAAAACCTAGAAACCACAAAAAGCTGACGTCTTCTGAGAGAGGGAAGAAATGCGGACTAAAATGAGCAAGCTAAATCGCTACATCTTTCTTTCTTTTTTGCTGCTGGCTAACCCCCCTCCCTCCCAGACAGATGTGACACTCGGGACTCCCCCTCTTTCCACTCTGCTTTGATGGATAGCAGGCACATGCACACACACTCACACTGATGTATTGCCAGAGGGTGGGGAGGGTGGGATGAGGGCAAACGATTACGGGAATTGTCATTCGCCCATCATTTGTCTGCATTTGTAAACCATCAACGTCAAGAGCTCCCTCTCTCTCTCTCACGTGCACACACACCTACACACACATGTTGCTTAAAGGGGTTTTAGGGTTATCTCTGTGCGTGGGGTGTGTGTGTGTGTGTGTGTGTGTGTGTGTGTGGCTGAGAGAGATAGAGAAAGAGAGTGAGACAGAAAGACAGACAGATAGAGAGTGAGACAGAGTAGGGGTGTGTGCGTGTGTGTGTGTGAGAGAGAGAGAGAGAGAGAGAGAGAGAGAGAGAAAGTGAGAGTGTGTGTTTCTGCCATTTTCCATCAGCGTCTCCAAAACTCACATTAAGAACATTATAGGCAGATCATGTATCACTGGCCTCGGTCTATGTGTCTGTGTAAATCTGTCTGGATGCACCACAGCAATGCTGGGACGTTTTAAATGCAGACATATTAATAGGACAGAAGAAAGTGTTAAAGCAAGGGGAAGCTTATAATATATGCTCCTTGAATGTTCTCCTGTTTTGAACCAAAGCTTACTAAAGTGAGCTTGTATTTTTTGGAATACTGGTGAGTTTTTAATAGGACTTGGGGTGTACTGGTAGGTCAAAACCTAAAATTTACCCACACAAGAAGCAACTCCTGCTCATGTTAAATAGTTTGTTACATTGTTTATGAAACAAATCAACAAAGATATCCAGAAATGGAGAAGTGTCTGGAAGGTATAAACCATCCTCCCCCTTACTTGAGAAAGGAAATCAAGCCCAATATGCAGTGCCCCAGAAGCTGTGTACCATTGATCTGAGATTAGAAATCTAGATCCCTTCAGCCAAATGTCTTTGCCAAGAGAAAGCGACAAAGTACCTCCTGAAAGTCTGGTAGAAAATCCAAAGGCAACACTGCGTTTTATACATACTGGGAACATCAGAGACCAGTAAGCTTCTGAACGCCACGGGAGGACTTATCCTGAAGGTGCTAGATCACAAGTTACAGGGAGACGTAACCCCCATGGAGCAGTAGGACAGACGACCAAAGCAAAGGAAGCAACAGACTAGTACAATAAATCCCTCCTCTAACTTGCATAACAAGCCAAACACAAAAATACAGAGCCATAAAACAGTTGTCTGTGTTTGTTGTTGACGTTACGGTTCCAACTCTGTCAATGAATAAAATCCTGATCAAAGACAAGAGAGAAAGCAGGAATGGTATAAAAATGTTTTGGTGTCATTCAAAATTTCATCCTCTATCATTATAAGGAGACAATTGTGATTACAGTTACATTGCAATCTAGTACCTGTGTAGTAGATGATATTCTTAACTTTTAGTTCAGTTTAGTTTTACAAATGGGACAGTATAGAATGTAAATACATAAGATTATAGCGAAGTGGCTCATTTCCATTTCTAGTAAGGTAAAGCTTGTCAGGTTTACCATGACAAGCTCAGCAGATTTTCAGCTCCACCAGCTGTTTGCTAATTGCTGCTGCTGCTAGTCTGGAAGAAACGTTGGGGGTGCAGGTTGGGTAGCTTTGGGTAAATAAGCAAGCGTGTAGGCACCCCCAAATGGCTGCCATGAGAGATTCAAAAATTTCTTGCATGCATGAAAGAATTCAAGCAACTTCTCCAGTATGTTTTTTGATGAGGGAATAACATTATAACATGCCATAAAACAAACAAAAATAAATAAATAAAAGATTTTACACAACACCACTCTTTAAAAGATTTGATTATAAATCAGGAAAAAGTGATAAAGCATGTATACGTTTGAGTGGAATAGGGTGATATTGGTTTGCTATCTCACTGTGATAGTGACCTAAAGGCTGTACAAAATAGATGTGTGCCTGGTGATTCCTTAATGGTCTTATTATTAGCATATTAGAGGAAAAGAAAACAGGAGAAAACCACCAGGGGACTTGCTTCAATTGGGGGGAGAAAGCCTACAAAGTTCACATATCATTTTTCTTTGGTTCGTTTTCACTTGCACTCCACCAAAGTGGCCCAAATTGACTGGATAACCTCAAGCAATTACAACAGATGTTTGATTGGGGTGACATCGTAAGAAGCAACCAAGTATGAGCAGCAAGTGAGGCAGTGACATATCCAGGTTGGTGCTTTGTGTACATGAGAGGAATGCAGCACCACAGAAAAAAACAGCAGAGGGAAAGAGACTATGTGATTTGCTGGCTAAATGATGCAGAGTGAGCATTTAGTTTCAGATCACATACATGTCTATGAATTATACAATAAAAGGCACAACTTTCTCTTTTGTTTGCTTGACAAACTAACGCAGGTCTGGCTACCTTGTACTGTCAGAGGCAGATTTGCTCTACAACAGGGGGCAACTTAAGACATTCCCCAAGAGTTGCAGAGTTGTTTTTCTTAAATTAATGTTATGATAAGTAATATCTCGACTGACAGCGAATTGGACAAGCTACTAGAATTATAAAGAGACACAGGGGGAAGAACAACAAGGGGCAGAACCAGGGAGACAACAACCACAATGACAAACCAAACACACCTGAAATAACAACAGTAATAATGTTATTTTTAATACCTTCAATAATAATGACAAGAAAAAAAATTAGATTAAAACTAAATAAAGACCTTTTATGGATGGCGACCTGTCCAAGGTGTACTGTGCCTCCCGCCCAATGACCGCTAGAGACGGGCACCAGATTTAAGATGGCATCAAAGTAGGCAGAACAATGGGACAAGAGCAGCACCCTTTTGGGCAACAGTGCACAGGGAAAGATGAAGAGAACCAACTATCTCCTAACCAAGAACCGCAACACTCACACAAACCCTCCTAAGCAAGAACGCTCAGCACCAAAGAGAAGAAATACCACCAAAACCCCCAACTCTCCGGGCGATGACCGCTAGATATACTGTGGCAGAGAGACACTGGCGTCCCGAACTCAAAGAGTCCAAGGAGGAAACAGTGCCATCCTAGTGAGCCGGGCCCATTGAGGTCAAGAAGAATCGTTCCCCACCAGAGCCCAACTCAAGTCCTTGTTGCCCACAGTTAGCCCAATACATCCAAAGAATCATAAGCTGCGTTTCCATTATAAATATAATGTCAATGTTCCGCTAATGCCAAAAATACACAATTTTACAGTTGCTGTGTTTTCATTAAATAATAAACACAAGAATAAGATTGTTCACGCAATACGTCATCAATAAACACGTTGTCCAACTACTTTCTGTCTTCTTCTTCATGATTTACGCCAATGGGAACATCCGGTTGTTGATCATGTGACTCGTGTGACGCAAAAAAGTGTTTTCGATGTAGTGCAGGTATATAGAGCCGACTGGGAACCCTATACAAACGATTACGATTTTCATTTTTTATGTTACAAATTGAAGACAATACATTTTTAGTGTTAGCATTTTTGTTAATTTTTTTGTTATTATTATTATTTCTAAAAAAATATATATGATATTCCCATGCAGAAAGACCAGCAATAGTGTCATTGTAATGTGAAGGAGAATAAGAGAACAAATGCCCATGCACACTGACATGAAAATACACACATGCAAACTGTAAATGGGGCAAATGACTAAGCGAGATCCATCTGTCCAGCATGACTGATAAACACCATGCAATATGGGCTTCAGAAGTTGTGCGCACTCAGGGAGAGGTTGTGATGACAGTGAATACAGATTAATCTGTGTGCATTTTTCTGTGTTGGTGGCAGAAAGCTATCCTGTGGATTTGGATTTATTGACATGACCACGACATTGTAGTTTCTGAAATCAGAGGAAGTTCTACCTATTAACAAAAGGATTGTTAATATAACTTATCCAAATGTTGTCAAGTATAACTCAGTATCTTCCCTTTCAAATGTTGGCAAGCATTTCACATCATTTACCACATTGTCCTTCTTTCTTTTCTCTGATTAAATTTGCTACATTGGCACTGAACTCTCCTGTTTTCAGTTCTTTATTTTTCTTCTCTTATTTATCCAACATATCCTGTCTGGCATTCAGAATTGTTGGCTGAGTTTCAAGGTGAAGCCCAACAAATTTACTTTCCCATGCGGAGAATTCTAGCTTTTGCCATAATGCGCCACTTCATAAACTTTTTCAAAAATTGCTTTGGGTTGATTTCAAATTTAATGGACATGGAGTTGCAAAAAAAGACAGGGAGAAAGGCGTCTTTAGATTGTTTACCTACTTGAAGCTTGGCATTTACTGTATGATCCCTCATATCTTAAAGTCCTGATCAATCTTTCTCATCCCTGGTCTGATATTTAGGTATTAATATTTACTTAATTTCATCATTTTAAAAGTTATAAGCTAAAGATAATTCAGAGGAGCTGTGGTTTAGTAAGAATAGATCACAGGCCATTTAGTCTGTTTTTAATTTACATATTTCAATTTGGCCTTTGTATCCAATTAAAAGGCCAAAGGCCATTTTTTAAACTAGTGGTAAGCAGGATTTTTATGCTAACAAAAGAAAATCAACCCAACATGCTTGCAAATGTTATAATGTTTCTTTAATACATTAACTCAAAAATTCCAAGAGGGTTGTGGGGTCAATAAATATTTTTCAGTTGATTATTGGGAACGTTATAAGTGATTTTTGTTGTTATTTTTTGTTATTTCTTTAACTGATTCTCCTTTGTCATTGTTTTATTATCTATTGATATATTTAAATCCAATTCAAAAATTAATACTAATTGTGTAAGTCAAACTATATTAATTTCTTCAAAGAATTGTTGTAGTTGCTGATTGTTGTATTGAAGTCATCTAAAAAAGTCTTCAAGAGACTGTGACACCACAGTGAAGTGTTGAAGAGGATCTTCAGGGTTGTCACCAAAACAGAACCAGCTTTCTTTACCGGGTTCTTTGGCCTTTTTAATTCCCTGGCTCTGATGCTGCTACAACAGATGGTAAGCAGAAGAGTTTTAGCATATTCATAAAGTGTTTGTTTATTATGAGTAAGAAAATTGAGTTGTCAATATGTCGTCTTAAATTTATGGTTCATTTGAATTATTTTCATGTAATGCCATTTAAATGTTGTGTATGCAATAATGCGCCTGAACACAAAAGGATGATCACCTGTTGTGATTTGTCAATTTGTGACATACACTTGTTTATAAGCAGCTGTTTTTGTAATGTGTATGTTAAATGCTGAGTGTGTATGCGTGGGCGTGGGTGTCTGTGTGTATGTGAAAGTTTAGGAAGGTCAGTTTTTTTTCTATGAAATGTGACAATTTAAGAAAAAAATCCCAGACTAAGAAAAAAGTTCACACCTGGTCTGTGTGCCTTGAGGCTTTAACAGAATTTGTTTTACAACTTGAGAGTCTGTAAGTGATTAGATAAAGTAAAAAAATACAACTTTTATTTTGATTTTTGTGTTTATAGAACCTTTTCTTCCCAAAGTGTGTAATACAACCTGGAAATTATAAGTCAAATAAGCTCCAGTTCCTGCTGTCTGGATGTTTTACCCACACATTTCTTTAAGAACGTCCTGCCTGTTATTGCTGCTGATCTGATCCAAATAGTAAACTCATCACTCTCATCAGGCGTTTTCCCCCAGGCTCTGAAAACAGCAGTAATCAAACCACTTATAAAAAAGAACAATCTGGACAAATCACTAATGCAGAATTACAGGCCGATCTCCAACCTCCCATTCATCAACAAAGTTATTGAAAAAGCTGTGTGTAAACAATTAACTAGCTTCCTAACTATAACCAACCTCTTTGACTCCTTCCAGTCTGGTTTTCGTGCTCACCACAGCACAGAGACCGCCCTGGTAAAAGTGTTCAATGACATCCATATAAATACGGACTGTGGCAGAACCACAGTGCTGGTTCTGTTGGACCTCAGTGCAGCTTTTGACACTGTTGACCATGACATATTACTGAATCGACTGGAGAGTTGGGTTGGACTCTCCGGTCCAGTGCTTAACTGGTTTAAATCCTACATAAAGAACAGGGATTTCTTTGTTTCAATTGAAAACTTTTCATCAAAGAGGTCAAAGGTCACATGTGGGGTACCCCAAGGTTCAATCCTAGGACCCCTTTTATTCAATATTTATATGCTCCCACTAGCTCAGGTTATAACAGGAAATAATATTAGCTACAACAACTATGCAGATGACACACAGCTCTACATTACGATGTCACCAGGTGACCTTTGACCCCATCCAATCACTGAACAGATGCTTAGAACAGATAAATGTGTGGATGTGCCAAAACTTTCTCCTGCTGAACAGAAACAAAACTGAAGTTATTATTTTTGGACCTAAAGAGGAACGATCTAGAGTTATAGATCTAGAGTTATGGATCTAGAGTCAATGCACAGCTTCAGTTATTACAACTGAAAACCAGCGATCAGGCCCGAAACCTGGGAGTAGTGATGGACTCTGACCTGAACCTCCAGAGCCACATAAAGACAGTCACAAAGTCGGCCTTCTATCACCTGAAGAACATTTCCAGGATTAAAGGACTAATGTCTCAGCCAGATCTAGAGAAACTCATCCATGCGGTCATCTTCAGTCGTATTGATTATTGCAACAGCGTCTTCACAGGTCTGTCCAACAAATCAATCAAACAGCTGCAGCTGATCCAGAATGCTGCTGCTCGCGTTCTCACAAAAACCAGGAAGATAGAGCACATAACACCAGTTCTAAAGTCCCTCCACTGGCTCCCTGTAGCTCAAAGAATAGACTTTAAAATACTGTTGTTAGTTTATAAATCACTGAACGGCTTAACACCACAATACATTAAATATCTGCTTTTATTGTATCAACCTTCCAGAACTCTCAGGTCTTCCGGTTCTGGTCTGCTCTGCATCCCCAGAACCAGAACCAAACGAGGAGAAGCAGCTTTCAGCATCTATGCACCACAAATTTGGAACAAACTTCCAGAAAACTGTAAAACAGCTGAAACACTGACTTCTTTTAAATCTCAACTGAAAACCCACCTGTTTAGAATTGTATTTGAAATGTAATCAATTACAAATTTATTGATGTAACTTGACTTAATGATTGATTCTATATTGCATTGTGATTCTGTGTTTGTTATGATGTAAAGCACTTTGAAATGTCTTGCTGCTGAAATGTGCTATACAAATAAAATTTGATTGGTTGATTGATTTGATACAATAAACACTCCTGATGAATCAAGCATTGTTTTCTGTTCATCTCCATTGATATGCTTTCCATCCATCCATCCGTCCGTCCGTCCGTCCATCCATCTTCTCTCTCTCTCTCTCTCTCTCTATCTATCTCTTACTGTCCTTTTTTTAAAAACTTTTTTAGCTTCGCCTCAGTCTCTTTTACTTCCTCTCCTTTTATTTTTTTCCATGGTTCAATAATTGATGTGAGACGTCTTCCTTTGGCTGGCCTGGGAGGTTTAAGAGACATGACTTGGCTGTGGAGGGCACTTTGTACAATCTTTGACACACATATACAGATGAGGACACACACATCGACACATGAACACACACACACACAGCTGAGTTCAAAGAGAGGTCACTTTTGTTGCATTAATGTTTTAAGAGGGAAACTGCTTGGTCTGCATGTAGATTTAGCATTTATGTAGATGACATCAGTAGAAACCAAATATGGTGGGTGAATGGTGATCACTGATACATTCCCAAAGCTCATCTAATTTTTAGGACTTAAAACAGCAACCTATTTAAGGTACACACATGATAAGCAATAAAGTAATACCACGGCTTGATAAGGTAAGCTAGAGCAATAGCTAAGAGTAATGTTTTCAATGTTAATGTATAATATTTGAAAATCCTTATAAGTACAGTGAACCCTCGCTATAACGCAGTTCACCTTTCACGGCCTCACAGCTTCACAGATTTTTTTGTGCAGTTTTTTTTCACAGTGCAATGTATTCTGCGTCCTGATTGGCTAAACAGTCTCCGCGCTTCTTCTCTACCTGTGTGCCAATAATGTTACGGTATTTAAATATACGTAATACAGCTTGGCAAATTTTGGCAAATATTTTTGCCCAGAAGAAAAAAAGAGTGACAACAACAACTACCGATAACTATCTTCTTCTCTCGAAAAAACTCACCTGCACCACAGGATTCAGAAGAAAAACCACTAGAGAGCGGAGTCAGGCCGCAGCGTCACAGTCAGAGGAACAGTGAAATACGAGTCACAATTTGTCCTACTGTACTTCGTATTGATGATTAAAATGATTATTTTACTGTAGTTATTTGTAAGAAAGCGTTATATTTGTTAAAAAAATGCTTGGGCCTGAAAACAGGTTTTGTTCTTCGGTGTCAATGTAGAGTATTTAATTATGCTGTATAATAATTGTAAAAAATAAATTTAACTACTTCACGGATTTCGTCTATTACGGGTCCTTTTCGGAACGCAACCCCCTCGAAAAACGAGAGTTCACTGTAATGAAAAACAACTGTGTTTGAACTGTACTCATAAGTGAGGTGATATACTAATATATCCAGAATTCTTGATTGCATCTTTTTCATTATATAATTGTTATATAAATTGTCATTTTGCCAGAAGATCAGGAAGGTTTTGTATCTCAAAAAATGTTCAGTCGAAGATGGAACACAAAAAACAACTAACGCTACCTGACATGCAGGTAGGGTTAAATCTGGCCTAATCAGGGATTTTATCAGGATATTTTTTATCTGGGTTATTAAATTTCAACCATTACAATAAGCTTACAATAATGAAAATGATGATATTATACACATACAGTGAAAATTGGCAGTGTCAAATATAAAAAGGTATTGATTATTGTAATCATAGTCAAGATTTGACTTTGATTTTTGAGAAGAGTATACATATTTTTTTACATCCATAATAAAATGAAAGTAAAATCAAAAATTTATTTTACATAGTTTTATTATTATTTGGAAGATTCTTGTCTTGTTTCCTGTCGGAAAAAACTGAAAGGATAATTTGATCAAATTTTAATGTGTCAGGGGAATAACTCTGTACTTAACTGTGCTAAATATTTGTGTATGTATTTATTAGCTTCTGTTCTTGTTTTATATATGAAGGTAATAACTTTTTTTATTTCTAAAATAAATATGCTAGTTCCCAGGTGACAATAGAAAGATTTTTTCTAAAATATTCAGCAACACCTCACACTGTTTCAATGTTAAATCCTATACTTTTGCCAAGTCAACATATAAAAAAGAATTCAAAACAGCAAACACATTAATTGTTTTATTTATGGTCTCATCTATATTTCAGTTTGCCATTCACTGTGTCTCTTCTCCTTCCTAATTGAAAGGCCATGGCAGGGGACCTGAGCAGCAAAGAGCCTGATCAATACATCAGCAGATGTGTAAATTGATCGGCTTGTGTGTACAATGGAACTGTTCATGTGCGCAAGTGTCGGAATAAGTGTTTGACTGCGTGTGAGTGTGTGTAGAAGCCACCTCACTTATTGAGGTGTCAGTCTAATTCATTCTCGCCCAGAGACTGTTGTGTGGTTGCAGGACGATTCATTAACTCTGCAGGCTCCAATCAAAACTATTCCCAGCATTCCCTGCTGTAATAATCACTGCATACGAAATTAGAAGATTCATAATGCCAAAGGGCACGCGGAGAAGTGTGTATAAAGCTCATTTCAGACATGCAATCCTTCCTATTAATCTGACAGCTACTGAACATGTCAGCTTCATGTTTAAATGAGCACATTGGCGGTTCTGAAGAAAAACATTCTCACTTGAGAGAATCCAGTAAGATTTGCATAACATTCCTCACATTACAGCAAAACAGTTTGCTCATCATAAAGTGGTGATTAACACTAACTGAATTTTTTTACTTCATAAGTTTTTGGTATTTTTTTAAACTAAACAAATAATTACAAAACTTAACCATATCTAATGTTGTGTTGGCAAAAAAAAAAGAAAATAAATAAAGAAAGAAGAAAGCAAGCAAAGAATCTGTATCTTTTGGATAGTTCTATGCCAAAAAACCTACCCACCTGAAATATTTTTAGTTATATATATACATATATATTTGTGTGTGCGTTGGGGTGTGTGTGTGTGTGTGTATAACTCTGAAACCCTAGAATGTGGCGTTTGTTTTATTAATAATAAACAATAAAATTAGTCAGACATCAGTGCAGAAAAAAACAACAATTTCACCATGGAGTATCACAATTTCAACAACTTTAACAATTATATTGTTTGCTGAAAGATAAAACACTAACATGGTCACATGTAGTAAAAAGACTGCTTGAAGCCTACCAATCATCTTTTGTTAGTAAGGTTTACTTTGATGCGATGCTTCAGCAAACAAGCCGTTTCATAGCTGGGTATGTTGTAAGGCAGAGCAACCCCATAACAATAGATGAAACAAAAATAATGAAATATTTTAACAATTTCAACTAGGTTCAGGACTATGGCTAAGTTATCTCGTCTCTTACTATGTCTAACACAACAACAACAACAAAATATTGTTTAAAAGAAATGGAACTTAGTTTAAATTAATGGTAAAGAAATCTGGTACTTATTTCCTTACTGTTACACCTTCTAAACTATTAATGATTAAATCATAAATTATAAATTTAGGTATATGTGAGACTTTGGATCTAACTGTGTAAACAATAAAACAGGTCCTGTCAAATCCAGCCTTCTCCTTTACAATCTTGGTTAACAGGCCACACTTATAAATGATAAATCCAATCAAGAGTCTACCTGGAGATTTTACAAAAGCCTTTTCATTCAACCATACAGTACTAATTGATATTTGCATAATATAATTAATCTCAAAAGTGTTACACCGCCTGTAGATTGTCATATGTAATTAATCTATCAATTTAACCAATGTGTCTTCTGACTGGACAAAGTATGAACATTTTTGGAGCAGCCCAGCCAGAGTCCTGAATTGAATCCTTTGAAAAATCTGTGGAGGGAGCAAAAAATGAGGTTGATGATAAGGAGGTTTCCCAACCTCAAAGCTCATCACCAAAGAAAAATATTCAAAACACCAGGGAAGAAATGAAAAAGGTTTTCAGCAACAGTAGGAATGGTTCCAGTGCTGTAATGCCAAGATGCTTTACTTATTCTTGAGAAGGGTAGATAATTCTCAGTATAATATTTTCTCTTCTAAATAAGAAGAGAAATTATTATTTTTCAAATATGATATTTATTAAATAGTTTTTTTTATTATATTTGGGAGATGTCTGTGGCATTCCAATTGTACGTATTCCTTGTGGTTGAATGAGAAAACATATATTAATATTTTGGAGCCTAACTATATGAGTTTAATACTAAAGGAATCATTTTTACAGCAGCTATTTATGCATAACATAAATAATCCTGTACATTATTTATTAAAATCTGACACATACATCCAGCAATTCAGGAAATACATTAATTATGATCATTAATAATTGTGGAAAAATTACCATGATGCATAAAATTTGCCAAAAGGTAAAAATATTTGTATGTATAGCTTTTACAAATAGTCCCTCTGAGCAATTAATTCACACATAAAATGCTTAGTTGCAGCTGATCTGTTCAATTCCTAGATTTTCCTGAGGACCTGCCAAATTGTGAAAGTATGAGGGGCTGCCCCCGAATATTCAAGCTGCTGTCATTCTCAGGCCAATAATTACTGCTGTCATAAAAACGTGGCAAGTGACAAATCAAGTGACCTTTTAGACAAGAAGGGACCAATACTGCCACGCCAGAAAAAGAAAAAGACAAACCACCCTCTGACTGCACTCTGTTCAACACTGAGAATGATGCCTACCAAAACTAAACGGTAAAACTCAGAAAAGAAGATATTTTGTAAAAACCTTTACAAGTATTTAAGGTGATAAAAGAGAAGTCATCAAAATTTGCATTTGTTTATTCACTTTTGGTGCGACCTAAGCAGATGGAAGCTCAATACAGCCACTTTACCCAACAAAATGTTTAATAAATTAAAATGCAGAAACATTCTGTGACACCCTGTTCCACCTCTTCCACAATTCAAACTCTTTTCTGACATTTGCATTAGTGTGGCATCTGCTCAACTTCGGTTTCTTAAAGAGAAAAAAAAAAAAGAAATCCTCATCCTTCAGCCTTTTTGTTTTCTTGTTTGTTAACAGTAATTCATTTTCTCCGGTAAGAAAGCTATTTCTAAAGGTAAACATAATCACAGGCCACTACCCCAGCCCCAGCAACATTACAGTTATTATAATCTGGCTGAGCACTGCACTGCACTTCACCTCTGTATTTGTCTCTTCTCTCGGCTTGTCAACAATCATTTATTAGATACATATGCTTATCCAAAAGTGAGTGGATAAACCAGCAGGTCAGGAAAAACAAGGCAAACAAGAGGCTTATGAGGACATCTAATGTCAAATGGAGAGCAGCCAAAGGAAACACGGGAGATAACATTTCACTCACAAACGTAAGTCAACTTGCCTATTATTACAGTACAGAAACAGAAAAATGGAGGAAATTTAGAAAGAAGAGAACTAGAAGAAAATAGTAAAAAAGAATAGATTTATACATGTATCTCAAGGTAATCATATGGTTAATTAAAATTCAACAGAAATGTTGGCTAACTATAGCTAATTTAAACTTGTCTAGAGTTATATGTAAACTTTGACTAAAGCATTTTCTGAAAAGAATTTTAATCTTTTCTACTATTGCACACAATTTATTTATTTATTGAAACACATATAAATGAAACAGTGGTGTTCTGCATCTCCTTGTTTCATAAGAATTAATACCAGATATTTTATTTTTTGTACCGTCACACTTTCTCTATATTTATTCACCTTGTTTCATTATTGTTTGTTAATCTTATTATGCTTATTATATTATGAACATACGGGAGTTCTTACTACATATAAAGAAAGTTCATGTTAAATGCACTATTAGCATTAACACAAACAAATAAATAAAACAACAAAAGCAGAGGTCTGAGCCATTGAGAGGATGTGAATGTTTTTCAAGTTTGGAGAAATAGAGAAAACTCACTGAATCTAGTGAGCATGCTCAGTGGGTCAGAATCTGGTCTGGGGAGAAGAACGTCTCTTCAGGATCTTTCATCAAACTTCAATCAAACAGTGTTGCAACCATGAGCAGCATATTCACAAATTCAACTTTAATAGTTTTGTAACAAGAAAGCAGACATTATATATCAATGAAATTGTTTTCCTGAAGCATGAAGTGGATTTACCCTCTTGGGGGATCGCCTGCACAGCAACCCCTCAGAACTCCAAGACCTGTGTGTTTTAAGTGTGCATGCGCGTGTGTGTGTGTTTGTGGAGGTTTAAAATGGCGCCTGTCTGGATATTGGTCCATCATGGTTTTAAAGTACTTTTAGTCTACCAAACATTCCTGACTCACTTATTTTTTCACTTTGCTATGCATTCTCCTTCACTCTATCTTTCTATCTCTCTTCTCTCTCTCCCCCTCCTTTCCTCACCCACGGTTCTCACCACTTCTTTTTGCCTTGTTCTCTACGCTGTCTAGAAACTTCTCTCTGGCCAATTAGTGCTCAGTTTGTTGCAGCAAAAGACAATATGTCTGCTCCAAATCCAGAGAGCGGGCCCTAAATGCTCTCCAGAGAGATAGATAGACAGGGAGACGGAGATTAGTAGAAAGAGGATGGTGAGAAGGGGGAGGGAGAGAGAAAAACACATGAATCAGGTAAGAAAGTCCTTCAGTGTCTACTAAAGTTACTTTATTTATTAAAATACCCGAGTTGTGTTTGATTATCTCAAATTTTCACTCTCGTTTTTTTTTAAACGCATACACGTATAATAACAGCATTTATTTGAATAAATAATGGCAATACTTTAGAATGGTGGTGTTAGTAATATCATTAAACTCTAAATATGAAATAAGAACAGGTTTTAAGCAGCATGGAATAGGTTCATGTGTCTGTGTGTAAATATACATCGTGATGCAATGTCACCAGGGAACGATACGGCCAACCCTGACGCCAGACATCAGACAAACCCATTAGAGACACTCTGAGAAAAATATGTGAGGTTTGCAGATAAAAACTGTTTTAAATATAAACTTAGTCAGACATCAGTTCAATTGACATGCAATACACAAGTGAATAAAAAAAAGAGATATGAAGAGTTCAATCCCTAGTGTTAGGGCCCTATAGGCCAGATCTATAGAACAGGACAGATCAGAGAACAATGTATCGTCAGGAGGTCTCTAATGCAGGAAGGCAGGTGCAACCCATCATTCTAAGAACAGACTTTATATACATATATATATATACAGTATATACTGTATATATATTATTTTTTCCCCTCCGCCAGTAAATTAAAATATGTGCTCCAGTGAGTCATTTGTCAGTGTCTTTTGGATACGACCTTTTAGCCAGTTTTAAACATTTTCATTAAATGTTTAACACTTTTAACACATTTATTAACTATGACTGTATATACATTTAATTTTACAAAGCATGTAGATTTAAATTTAAAAACATTTCATATGCAGCTGTAATGCTGTAGTGGATTTCAATGTGTTTTACTGCAGAAAACCTTCTACTGACGAAGGAGGATGAGCGTTCTACAATAACTTTTTATTATATATATTTAGTACTGGCTAATGTCAAACCTACATGGTTCTTTGAACAGGTATTTGAGTCTCAAAGCATGCACAACGATAAACTAGATTCAACATATCTAAATATCTTAATTGTGAATGTTCAAATACCACTAATTACACTTTTAATCACCACATGTAAATGTGTGAATAACTTTGCAATTAAATTAATATTTTTATTTAATTGTGTATCATTTAAACTCATTATATGTTAGCATTGTACATATTTACTGAGTATTTTCTGTGCTGTGAAATGATTTTAGCTGTAACTATGGATTGTCAGGTAGACTAACATCTGACTGGTCCATTTGCGCAGCACTTTACCTGAAGACCAGTCAGCTCGTCTGTCACAGTGCCGGTCCTAAACAGCTGACATTTATGGACAAGGCTGACAGGACAACATATAAATACTGAAAATGTTGTATATGAATTAAACTGATCAGTTATTCCAATGTTTATTATGTTATAATTAATTGTTTAATTACTAAAGGCTTAAAGTCATGTATTTTTTTGGATGCACATCTTTCCAGTTTTACTGAAATTCTTACATACTGAATGATATATTTATTAACGTCATATGAAATGTTGAATGATTTTAATATCCAGTCATGTAGACTGCAGGACTTATGACCAAAAATGAAAAATATAATGAAAACACCAGGAAGATCCTATCGTCTCCTCTTTTTCATCACCACAATGTTTCCGTTCCCTTTTCTTTCCCTTTCCTACTGTCTGATGTCAGAGACGAATCGGGAAACTTCAGCTGTTTTGCAGGCCTGATGCAGCATCATCCCTTTTGCCACCAAGCTGAACAATGAGTTCCTTTTCTAATCACTATCTCTAGATATACCAGAGTTGTACAAAAAGGGAGTCAGCAGCAACCCAAATAAGCTTTAAGAAAAAGATTTGAGTAGAACTAAGCCACAATCTGTGCAGTAATAGTTTACTTACTTCGTTACATGGTCGGTGCTCAAAGACAGTCTGAAAAAAAATGAACTGCAGAAAGCAACTGAACTGTAACACAGAAAAGCTCAAGACATTTATTAAATATTAATAACTTTAATCAGGTTTAAATCTTTTTAATTACTTATTTATGATTAGTTTTAATATTCCTTAAGCAATTTTCGTGGCATTTGTTGAGTGATTTGCTTCACTTGTTTTCATTAATATAAGAACTAAATTAACACTTGAGTGGGCGTTGGACTGTAGGGCAATATTGATGTGAACTGTATGTGTAAAGATCTGAAAATGTCCACTTCCCACTGCCTAGAACAACTAAAAAGCATTCGCAGTTTTAGTAACTCAAACATATAACATAAATATTACACCACTTTACATTACCATGGAATCTAAATGAAAAGTTAAAGCCGTAAAACATTGACTTTAAATGCTAAGAACTTCTTGTTTCTCTGCTCATTTTAGTTCACAAGCTACAATTCTATAATTTATAAGTAAATTTCTAACCAGCTAGTGTCTATTTCACAATATTTAGCTATATGTAGTTGTCTCTTACTTTGTTTTTGTTTTTTTGAGAAAGCAACCAGCAGCCAAAATACCCTGTCTTATTAAACAAAATAATAAATCATTAGGGAATGATGCATCAATCATTTCTCTACGATGATTGATGCACTGTCCAGAATGTCTGACCTGAGTCTGTGTGGAAGTTTGTTTTCTGACTATAAAATAATTCCTCTGAAAAATACTCTCTTTCTCTTCAAACTTCTTATAAAAATTCCAACAAAATTATTTAAGTGCATAAGATTGAAGACTTTATTTCATAGATAGGGAAGCATTATGCTTGCCAGTAAGTATTAGATGTGGCATATTTGTTTTTTGTGAAACACATTTTTCTTTTGATAACCACAAAATTGAAAACAAATACACTTCATTTTTATTGAGTAAACTTTTTTAGAGATCCAATCCATAGCTCAGATGAAATTAACTTTTTTTAAAAATAAGTTATAAAATTGATTTACCAGTGAAACTGGTTACCTTTGAGAAATTAAATTAATATAAAGTTGCTGAGAGTCGATACACTACCAATGTTTTTCACCACCAGAAATACAGCCAGTCAGCTTCATCTTTGTTGCAAGGGTGGGATAAGTGCAATAGACTATTTTAAGTTAGCTGACCTGCTGTGTGAAGCACCAGACGGTGGAGGGGCAGATCTGTGTTAAATCATTTTCTTCACAGGTGGAGAAAACTTAACATCATCCTTAAACTACTGTATCACAAAAAACAGTAATTTGAAACCATAACTTAGTAAGAGCTAGGTATACACTCTGGAAAAGTATTACAGGTTCATTTTGTTTTTCTTCTTGTCACACTTAAATGTTTTAGATCATTAAATTCATTTTAATTTATGTTATGTGAAAAGTAATTGCCCCATAACCCCAATAGCTGCTTGTTCCTCCCTTGGCAGCAACAACTATTATCAAGCATTTGGGTCCACTCTGCTTTAAAGAATTGTTTTAATGCAGTCAGAATGGTAGGTTTCGGAGCGTGAATGTCCTACTTAAGGTCACAACACAACACTTAAGTCCAAACTTTGACTAGAACACTCCAAAGCATTCATTTTGTATGTTGGGATATTTAATAGTGCACTTGCTGTTGCTTTGCATCAATGTCCTGAATTTTTAGGTTCAGAGACTACAAAGCGCTTTACACTAAAATCAGTCATTCATCCATTTGTAGCCATATTCACAAACCGATGATTGTCTATAACATTACCATCACCATGTTTTACTCAAGGAATGTTTTTTTTTTCTAAAATGCAGTTTGTTTTATTCCAGATGCAACAGGACACACGACTTCCAAAAGTTCAACTTCTGATTCATCAATCTACAGAATATTTTCCAAACGTCAGGGGCAATATCAATATTTTTTCAGGTTAATATGAAACAATCCTCTGTGTTACTTTTTGTCAGCATTGTTTTTACGTTAAAAGTCTCCCATGGAGGTCATTTATGCCCCTTTTTCTTATTGCTGAATAATGAACAATAACCTTCACTAAGCCAAGTTGGGCCTACAGTACTTCAGATATTGTTTTATGTTACTCTGTGACCTCCTGGATGATTGTTCATTGCTCTTCCAGAGTAATTCTGATATGTTGTTCTTTCCTGAGAAGAGTCACCAGTGCTTTATGTGTTTTCCATTTGGTCATCACTTCTCTCACTTTGGATCACTGAAATCCAATAAACATTAGACATGGATTTTTGAATCTTTCTGGACTGATAGGTATAACTGAATATCCCTTGATAAGAGAAAGGTATATTGGCCTTACCGGGTGTCATCACAGGTTGATCGAGTTCTGAATTTGCAGGACTGTGCTTACTTCTTCAAGGATTTGCAATTTCAAAGCATTTAGCTTATGGCACGTACTCCAACACATTTTTAAAAATCATTAAAAATTGATACTTTGAAAAATATTTTGGTACTTTTATGACAGGCAACCCTGTCTACATCTGTAACTATTCGCAGGCATCCCAGTACCGTTGGATCAAAGGCACGTCTACAATGATATCCATTAATATCCATCTCCCAGATTAAATGGTTTTCAATAGGAAATATGTTAAATGCCATTTTGTGTCACACAGAGCCAAGTTATTAAACTGATAGAAAATTCATAATAGATACAAAATATTCTAAAGTTTAGTGTGAAATCATATTTTTGTATATCAATGTCCTTAGTTTCAATGTTGTTTCACTAAATACATGTTAACTGTCATTCTACACCATGCTTAGCCAAATAAATATTCCTTAAAACATCCATAATTTATCCAAAAATACAGGATCAACGCTTTTTCAATGAAAATTTTACATCATCCACATGATACTTAGCAAACACCCCCCCATCATAAAAAATTAAAACTTTATCATAACATTCCCCATTCCGAATAATATATGTCCTTTATGAAATCTCTATTACTTTTGTACAAAAATATTTAACCTTAATTGCAATGAATTTGTGATATTAGCGATCTGACACATATTAAAAAAATCTTTTAAAATGTAGTGCCTGAAAAAAAAATCACAATGTACCTATGAAGCGCATTATGTCTACATATAATAAAGTCCTAAAGATTTTGTCTAATAGCAAAATAATCTTTGCTATGAAATGAAGATATTTAGAGATAACCGTTATGTCCACAAACTGCCCACATTTATCGATCCACCTGGTCTAAAACCTTTACCAAAATATAAACATGTTGCCTTATATAATCATTAATTTATTAAACACAAGGGAGCACTCAAATCTGAATAATTTGTATTGTGCTAAGGATTTAGGAGTTATTACCCAGAACACACCTCCACAATAGCGCCCCCTAGTTATTGAGAGAAAGGAATTTTTAGTATGAGTAACAAGTAGGTTTTTCTACCAGAAAGGTAGAAAGGTAGGTTGATTCCAGCAATTAACTGTTTATCTGCCCAACATGTTTTAGCGAGGAAGAAGAATTTGCAAAAATTAAAAATAGTTACAATTACATCAGGGTTGCAGGTGCGTGGAGCCCCAAAATATCATGGTTAATCAGAGTTTTTCATAATTTAACAAATGAGGGGATCATATTTTCACACAGTGCCAGATTGGTTTTAGTTATCTTATCTTTAGTTAACCTCCGATTTTACAATTTCCTGATGAGCTAAAGCATTTCAGTGAGACAGTAAAAGTAAAAGACAAAATCTGGCCCAAGCATTGTTGTGTAGTTCATTAGATGATGTATCTATTTTCAGTGTCCAACATTGTATGAGTGTACTCACATTTTAAGGTCACACAAATCTAAAGAAATATAGCTAGGTAAAAGACAATAGGAAACTTAAAAAAGTGACTCCAGTGTTTTCGTCTTTCCTCTCCTCCCCTCATCATTCCTCTCTCACCCTGTCTGTCTCTTTCCATCCCTCAGGAGAGGAAAAGGATGAGAGCAAAAAAGACAAGTGTCTGCAACAATTGCCCCTCAGTTCAAGTGCATGAGCTTGTGTGACGAAATGCTGCATGAGGGATCGTCCAGCTACAATCCCTATGAGACCTTGTTGTCTTCTCCTTTTCTTAATCCAACCTCCATTTCTCCTCTATGTCATGGCTGATTCTTCCCCTTCTAAAGTCCAAGCCACATTCTCCCTGCGTTCTTTGTACGCACATCTTTCACAATCATACAGATCCAGCAGCTCATAGCCACTCTGAAAGGTCAGAGAGTTTAAGTGTTGTCCAATAGATGTGGGCCTCATGGGACTCCCCCCTCCTTTCTTTTGCTTTTAAGACACGGAAACCACAGTAACCACGACAACTCTAGGCACAATTACTACCTGCTTGTGTGTGTGTGTGTGTTTGCGTGTGCGGGGGTGCTCGTGTTTGTGTGTGAGAGAGAGACATGAAGAGTTGAGACCAAATGCCAGATTTGCCCTGGCTTTATTCACACAAAGAGAATCCATGCCTGCATGCTCCACATAGATGCTCTACGGATATAAATGGTTTTGTGGCACCATGTGGAAAACATGTCAATATTTAAAATGTCTTCTTTTAATTGGTAAACAGAAGCTAATAATTAATCCTCAACATCTATGCTTACATGAATGTATTTGCCCTCTTAATGAATCTTTTTATGGTTGCTTTATCTCTTAAATGCTCAAGATCATAAGACGAGTTTATATCAAAACCGTTTCTTCAAAATAATTTTTTTAAGAGAAAAAGTTATCTAAGCCAACCTGTCCAGTGCTTTTAATACCATCTACTCTCTTGTCAGAGTGGGTACTGAACAAACGTCACTGGCCACCCACAGTACATAAGGACACAGTGGCGTGTACGCTTGTGTGTGCGTGTGTGACAAGCTGGTCTGCAGAACTGTGCTGGCACCGTTCCTGCCCCATGCTGCCATGTCCATAAACCTTTCAGGTGACTTTGCTATGGCTAACCTCATCACAGATGAGAATGACTCAGAGTACAGAGAGCGGGCATGGGATCTGGTTTCTGGTGCCAGCAGAAACATCTCCTGATCAATGCGGGTACGACTGAGGATCTGGCGGTGCAGACCCACCAAACTGGAACCAGTGCACATTCAGAAAATGGACAATGAAATATTCTTCTAAATATAAAACTGTACTGGACATACAACACCAAAATTCCAAATGGGTCAGAGCAGATTCCATTTGGTGATAACTTGGCGCTTACATCAGCCATCTTGTTCAGTGTTGTTTTCTGAAGCAACTTATCAACAGTAGAGAAGAAGTGATTGGATAAACTCATGAGGAAGGTCAACTCTGTACTGGGATGATTCTGTGGTCCAGTGCCCATAGGAGGTGGAAGACTGAAGAATATCCCTCTTGGACATTGTCTCTTACATCATAAATGAAGATGTGGAATCAAACCTGGGTGGGGTTGGGATAACTGAACTTTGATTTTAAAAAAAGTAGAAATGCTGAGAAAACACCTGCTATATACCAACAGTACTGGAGTTCTGAAGGGACTAAGCTTTAACTTTTTCATTGTAGGAACAAATGAAACAAATGTCCTCTATTATAGGAAACATGCTGACGGATCTGCAGTGCTGTGGGTCTGTCTCCCTTCCAAAGGGACAAACCCCTCAAAACTTTTAGAACAACATCTAACTATTAAGATGGCGTAACTTTTGGAAAGGTGTTTATAAATTAAGCGATGGGTGTTTTTAATGTGCAGCAGTAGGTTGTTAAAGGCAGTGATAACATTCACCTCTTTAAAAAAATCATAGACTAAGCAATTACAGATCATTAACTGAAGTTAGAAATGCCTCAGACTAAAAAATGTACAAGCATGTACTAAGCAAACTTCACATGTTGTTTCTTAACAGACATTCCAACAGCCCTCAAAGCCATTAAAACATTTCTACGAGGCATCGAACATTGCTTGAGGATCTATTTTTATTCAAGCTGTGATGAGTTCCAGACACATTTAGGAGCACATTTGTCATTGCTTGAGCCTGATCATCAATCCAGTCAGTCTCTAGTGCCTTTTCTACTCCAAACAGACAGGATAAACCTCAGGCAATGGGCCAACAAAGAGATGCGCAATCAGGCATGCATATACCCAAATAGCCAATTAAAAAATCAGCAGTAAACACAGCATGCATGTCTTTGAACTACAGGAAGAACTACTATGATGAAGAAATAAAACAAAACTTTCAGATCTAGTACCACTTTTAACAAATATGCAAGTTGAGTTTAGACTTAGAAAACAAGAAAGACTATGAAATTCATTGTTTTTAAATCTACATAAAGCTGCTTTTTTGATTTAGCCGAACACTAAACTGCAATGGTCCACAAAAAATATGCAAACGTTTTAAGAGTTAGTAAATGAACTAAAGAAAAGGCTGAAGACATGCAACAAAATGGAAAGAAAGAGCTGTGAAAAGGAGGGAAGGTGAGTGTCCCTGAAAATAGAAATACAAAAATGTGTGAATTTGATACTACAGATAAAAAGGTGGACAGCAACTCGAGAAAAAAGTTTTACAACAGCAATAATATAAATCTATCCAATTTACTTTGTCTGTGTGTATGGAATGTGTGATTCAGTGTGGGTAGCGTGGGTCCTCTAAAAAGCACCTATGTGGCACATAACCAGGCGTAGCCCCTCAATATTACTATGGGGATCTGTCGCCATGTCACAAAGGCACACACACACACTCACACACACATCTTCAGAAATGGGGTGCAGAGACAGTACAGCGAGCCTTTGATGAAAAGTCTGATGTCCTGTTAGTGGCCTTTTCCTTGAGTCGGATCTTCATTTCGGAGTGTGTTTTGGTGGGTGTGTGTGTGTGAATGCGTGTCTTTATTTGTGTGTTTGAGAGAGAATTTTTATGGTTTATTCTCTCTGGGGAGGCATGCATGTAGTGGCCAGAGCCAATTGGACATGCCTGAAAGATTTCTTTTGGAGAGCAAAATGGGTGTAGGGGAAAGAAGAGAAAGAGAGGGGCAGTGAAGAAGAGAGATATCTAAAGAGCGTGTGAGACAAAGAGTTAGAAAGAGAGGGAGAAACACCCTTAATCCTATTCATTATGTGTTCTCATCGTGAAAGGAGGCTGGGATGACCATGGTGGAGGATACATCTTTGTAACAGGGGCTGTCATTTAAAGAAATATGGAAGACATTCTTCATTTAAATAACAATTAAATAAAAAAAAATACACATAT
Source organism: Xiphophorus couchianus (assembly GCF_001444195.1). Taxonomy (NCBI): domain Eukaryota; kingdom Metazoa; phylum Chordata; class Actinopteri; order Cyprinodontiformes; family Poeciliidae; genus Xiphophorus; species Xiphophorus couchianus. Next base: position 6,559,831 of record NC_040232.1, on the reverse strand, counting down.
TCTGAATGAACTTCTGGGAAAAGTGTAAAACTAATGCAATCTAAGGAATGGTGTAATAATTTTTCAGTCCAGCTCATAATATTAGTGTATTATCTATGTAATTTTCAATACAAAACATATGTAACAAAAAACACTTTGAACTAAAGGAAATATAAAACATAAAACCTTTTCAAATATTATGTATTTTTAGGTAGTGTTCCTACTTTTTATCCATCAAAGATCTACTTAATTTTATTCTGGATTCTATGCAGCGAGTTTTGCCACTCTACTACCAGTAATGTCCAAAACAAACAAGAGAAAAATGTCTCATCCTCAACTAACATTCATGTTTCAGAGAGAACCAACACATGCACTTTGAGAACATGCACATTCCTGGAAGAATAGTCATGACTGGAAATTAAACTGAGGACTTCTGCAATAAGGCGGCAACGCCAACCACTCATCTGCCATGACCCCTCAGTTCGTGTTAGTTTCAGAGCTGTATGCTCATAAAGACCATGACCTAAGATAATCTGTGAGTCCACCGTGACAAATCTCCTAATGTTTAGTGTCACCATTCCATTTCACCACCACAACCATGTCAATTGTTGAAGAGGTTGTTTCACTTCTGTTTGGGAGATAAGGTTAGCTGTTCAGCATTTGACCTCTGATGTTTCTGCTTTGCTGCAGAGATTTGTGTTTGACCAAAATCCTGTTTTAAACTGTCAAGAATTAAGCATGTTTGGTTCTGTTCTATGTCGGCAGCAAGGATGGGTGAAACTTGAGAGGCGGTTTACTGATCACAGTTTTGTCAGGACTAAGATCAGTACTTTGGTGCATTCTTTCCAAAAACATTTTTCTTCACTTTATTTGCAACTAAATTAGCCATGCATTTAGGTTCATTGTTAATTTAGAAGACCCATTTGTAGACAAACCTTAGCTTGCAGAGATATTGCTTATATATTTTTATGATAGTCTTTGCTGATGATGCTATGCATTTTGTGAAGACCACCTGTCCTTCTTGTGGAATAATGCACACATAACATGATGTTGCCTCAGTGTCTCACAGCTGAGATGGCGCTCTCAGGTTTGTAAGCTTTCTCTTTATGTCTTGCCAACTCTAATTTGGCTTTTTATGCTTTTTGAGTAATGTTTTTATTCTCTGTGGCCTTTGAAGCGCAAGTCTTGTTTTGCTCTAGGTAATTACATTTTACCAACTTTAAATCATAAGATTTAATGTTGGTAAAAAAAAACTATCTGAGGAAATTTGTGGGAAATTTATGTAATTGTCTTAAAGTGAATAAAAGTAAAGACAAAAAAAATAAAAATCTGAAAATGTTTCTTTCACATTTTGTCCTTTAGCAAATAGAAATATTGCAATATACTACATGACCAGAACAGGAAAGGTTTAGTTTGATTTCTTGTTGGACAGGAAGTAAACAAATAATTGTTTTTTGGTACAGCATATGTAAATTACAGGTTTCAACTGTAAATTTTGGTGCAAAATACATTTTAAAGCACTTACAAAGTCAGAATCATATTCAACATAATTTAGAAAAATCAAAACAATAGCATTATTTTCCTACATAATTCTTGAGGAATAATATTTGAGTTTTTTTGCTTTAACCAGATGAACTGAAACATTGCTTGTTGTCTGCTTTTTACAGCTTTACTGTTGGGCTCCTGAGGTGAATTTAGAAAAAGACTCCTCTGTGTAGCTCTGCATGGTTCTGTCCTAACATGCATTTCTGCACTGCTAGAAACCGCCACCTGTCCAAAAATGGGCTTTTGTGTGACATTCTACGTCAGTCTGTCAGCAACATTAGGAGTGATCCAAAACATGCTTTAATGTGGAGGCTTTGATGTAGCCTGAAGGACCTCTTCTTTCAGGTGTGTGAAAGCTGTGAGACGGAGGATGTGAGGGGGGAGTTTTTCTTTCAGTTTTATGGATTTCCAAAAAATCCTGAGAGTCAGCTGGTTGTGGTAAAAGCTTAATGAAAAGAAAAAAACTAAGAAACATTCAAATGAAAGATTTCAATGAATATGTGAAAGGGTAAAGTAAAATTAAGAGAACAAAAAGAAAATGATTTAAAGTAAAGTCGGTTTTATCCTCTTACAACCAGCCGCAATAAAAGGGAATTTCTATCTGCCTATTCTTTTTCTCTACTGTGGTAGTTCTGCCTCCCTGTAGACTGTTAAAGAACTTCAAGATGCACACAAAATTAGGATTCTAATTTGGGATTAGACAGCAGACACTAACCTCACATTTATCTGGAAGTGGTATGTAAATGTGTCTCCTCTGTAAGAAGTTCTGAAACTTCTTACAGACTGTAACAAATAAATTCTCTGTGATTCGTCAGCCCTGGCGCTTGATAAGAAGTTACATTCTTAATTAAAAGGGAAAATACCGGAACAATCTGCCAAATGTTTTGTGTTTAAGCCTAACAAAATTTTGATTAGGTTAAGGAGATCTGCCTTTATTTTCTAATGAAGCAGTAAATGACATCCTGCCGAGCGCATTGTGGCCTTGTGGAAGAAAAAGAAAGTAAGTAAAGTGCTAGAAGCTATTTGTTGTTTAGAAAAACTCAAAAGTGAAGGACTTTATTACATTTACTTCATAGAGAATAATGTTCTGCACGTATAAAGTTTTTCCTAATAGAGCAAACAATGCACTGCAATGTAAAAACAAAAATATGTAATTTTCTATTTTCTTACAACACTTAAAAAACATTTTACAGTTTACACCATGAATATATCCCAAAACTTTGCAGCAGAACAGCATAAAAAATTTATATTTTATCAAACAATAAATCCATCAAGGCTAAATTAAATACATAACATTTATTAAACACTAGAATAAAATCTTACTTGAAATGTAAAAGAAACATTTGTAAATGAGAAGAATATATAAATACAAAAACATTTTAAAAAATCCAGAATTCTCAAATATTTAAAAAGGCATTTTTATCAAAAGACAAATAAATAGAAATAAAGCAAAATTATATGTAATTCATGTTCAAATCTAAAATAATGCTAAAAAGTAAATGTCAGCAAAACAGCAATTGAACCCATTCTAAATGTGTTTCTGATCTTTGTTGTCATTGTTGCAGGTTAATTTCTTAACTGTAGTGAAGCTGAGTTCGTCTTAGCAGAAGCAAAAAGCAGAGCTATTCAGAAATTGATTCATCACGGTATAAAATCAGGTTACTAAGCCCCAGTACTCCATTGATGAGGGACCACAAATGTGGTGAGACCCCCTCTAAAAACATGTATGTCTATTTTAATTGTTCAAACACCATATATATCTTAATATGCACAGTGGAAACATCTTAGTACAATCATACAAGCACAGCCAATCACCACCAAGGCAAACAAATGGTGCTCCTGCATTGGCTGCTTTGTGAATGCCAGCCAATAGCGTGTCAAGTACGACTGTGCCTCTGGACTTCAGCTTCCCCAGATACATTTAACTGTCAAATATTTCAAATATGCTGTAGGAAAAAAATCTGTGAATATGGATTAATTCTGGGAATAATCCGGAGATACATTCCACAGAAAAATCTGCAAACAGAAGAATATTCAAATAATGAACAGAACTGAAAAGGAGGGGGTCACTGTGTTTGTGTATCCACACTGGATTGAGAGAGAAATGGTCTAGTAAAATTATTTTTAAAAACTGAAAGTTTTTTTTATGTAAAAAAAAAAAAGATTAAATGTAACAACACATTTTTTTATTTGAGATGAAGGGATCATTGTTGGAAGTTATCTTGGGTCATTAGCAGATGGAGCAATATACATATAAAACTGTCATAATAAGCTTAGCTATGAAGACATGGAGATCCAACATTTTATGTTGGAGTGATTAGTTTGAGTTAAGCAGTTTCCTTCTGATTCATGCATTTGACATAATTTGCTTAGAACACTCAAACTGTTGAACAACACATTTTAAAATAAGGTTACTCATAATTGTTTGAGGGTATTATATCATTTTCTTTCTTTTTCTTAGTGATTATCCTAGTAAAATGTGAGCTAACTGCATTAAAACTCCACAAATGCAAATTTCAAAGGGACTTTGTGTCTTGGCAAAAAAGAGACAGACAATCAAAAACATTCTGAGCATCTGAAGAGCACAGAGAGGCTGATGCCTAAAAAAAATCACAAAGAAAGAGAGAAAATATGCACTAATAAGCATGCAGAGAGAAGAGGGGTGAGTGAGTGACTGTTATGAGTTAGAGAGTGAGAAGAGGCTGAGTGAGAGAAAGAGTGCGAGTCCATTGCTAATGGATGTTTCTGCTTTGCGTGTGGTTGAATGTGTGCTTGTCTCTCAGTGTTTTCCTTTTCCCTTTTAGAAGCACTCTAATCCTGTGATACAGCAACCGGCATGTGTGTTTGTCTGGAGGGGTGTGTGTGTGTGTGTGTGTGTGTTATGGAGGGTTTACTAAACTTGTTCAGCATTCCTCTTATTTTGTTTCCATGTTGCAATTTTCTTCTCCTGCTTCTTCTCAGTTCAACTTGTTCTTCTTCTGAGATTTAGCGTTGAGACAAATTTTAGCTTCTGATTCACCCTGATAAATCAATTTTGTCTGTTTATCCTTGTTTGCTTACTAAATTAATTAATTTGGATTACGAAAGTACCTGTCAAAGAAATGTTTAATTCATATGCTGTTTTCTGTAAATGTGGTGGTACAATTATATGATTCTTATTAAAAATATAAAAACATCTGTTCTACAAACTCTGGTGGTGAAGACCAACAATCATCTTACCAAAGGTTTTAAAATGAATGAAGTCATATCACGTCACATATGAACTTTTATGTAGAGATGCTCATCTGTTACTGCAACATTTACCTGTCACTAAGGATGTAAATGAAAAATTGACTTTCTCAATAAAAACGTACCAAACTGAAACATGTTGAATGGATGACAGTATGCTTTTAGTGACAAAAAAGAGAAAGAAAGAAAAACGACTTTTGTAGCAAAGATCAACTACAGGGAGCCAGGGAGTAAAGAGGCGAAGAAGCTGGTGTTTTGTTGTCCACGTATAAAAAGTAATTTAATGTTTTTTCTGCATATTTAGCGATATAAATAAGTATCATCTGTGCCTAATGGAGGTGTGTGTCTGCAGATGCCTTATAATTACTTTTAACTTCATTTCAAACTGCATGTAGAGATTTGCCTAAAGCAGCTTTTTAGGATACATTTTTAGGATATAACAGATGGTTACTTCAATGAAGTTAACAAGTAAAACAAACTAATTATGTGGAGAAAAATTTGACTTCCTGCATATCCTGCTGGTATAGTGTAGGTTTCTCTGTAAAAAGTGTTCATTCAACACTGTGGTTAATTGCAGGTAGACTGGGCTCATATTTGAACTAAAACATATTCCTTAGTAGTGTGCCGGTTTGTTAGGTCTCAAAGCTACTACAGTCACATACAAATTAAAGTCAGAAACTGTGATACCACTATTTTTCTCTTTTATTTTAAATATGCAAATATGCAGATTTTACTTTTCCCATTACTGCAAAGCAATAAGAAAGGGTTCCTATCTATCAATACAAACAGTCCAATAAAAATAAATAATACTCTTTGTTCTTTCATTAGATTGAAGCAGCAGTCAGATGTTCCAGCAGCAATTTTATTGATTATCAGCAACTATTACTCAATAATAGGAGATGTTTGGCAGAAAGCCATCCACAGAAAATGTGTGTGTAGACACAAAGCAGTGGGAAAGGAGATCAGCAATATTACATCCACTAAGCTATTGGAGATTCATCCTTTTGCATCGAAAGAGTTTTCAACAATTCTTGACCAATTTTCACTGCCATGGATGGAGGTGAAGAGGTAATACTTTGGGCCTGTTCTGGAGCCACAGATTATTCTACAGCAAAAAGAGAGTCAAACGGTCAAACATTAATCCATTAGCCAATCCTGGGTGGTCAACAGGATAATGATTCCAAACAGCAGCAAATTTATAGCTGAAAAAGAAAATAATGAAGGTGTTGGAATGAGCCAGTCAAACCTAATACGGAGAAATACATTCTTATTTCTAGCAACTGATCTGCCAGATTACTGTTGAAATATGCAATTTTAGAAGGAACTTTTGACCAAGGGTTCTTTCTCTTCCTCTGCCTCCAAACATATAGTCTATGAAGTAAGTACTGTTGCTTATATAAGCATAAATCCACCTTGATACGTTTTTAAGGCAATAGTAGCATCACTCTACATACCGCCAACTGTTAGAGAAGGTAATAGATAATAAAGAATGGGCCTGCACCTTTCATACTTTTAAGATTTTCACCTAAAATAGAAAAGAAGTTATGAAAAACCACAAAAAAGACAATTGAATTATAATATCCATAGTCATGGCCTATCATAAAATGCTATATTGTGCCCCTACAACAAACTGATCATTTAAAAAAATGCATGAGCATGTGAGTCGACCTTTGCATACAACTCCTTTGCACTAAGCAATTTATTTACAACTTGCAGTGTTTCTTTTGTCAAAAATAACAGCATGCAAAAAAATCACACATTTTTTCCGAATGGTTTCAGTAAACCTGAAAAGGAAGCTGCAAATATTTCTGCTAGTGTTGTATTTAAGACCATCCTACTGGAGACTAAATAGAGATCAAGATCAAAACAATGGGAGACTATTTTAAGAAATTTACTGTAAAAAGAAAAAAATGTATTTGTTGCTGCAAATCTTTAAAGTAAACCTTCCTGGTTATCAAGCTAACTGATGACATCACTCCAGACTAACTGATGGACTTTCCACTCTGGGCCAAACTTGGATTTTATGTCTGTACATAGCAGCACTGGATAACTATTACTTTTTAGTTGACAAAAAAAACATGATTTTAATTCACCTACAGTAGAAAGTCAATTTCTATTTCTCCACATTAATATTATTTTACAACCAGTTCTCCGTAGATGTTATGCGAGATGATAAAATTTGATTTATCTTATGTTTTCTTGTTCAGCTATGAGAACATGAAGACACAGAAACTGTGTCAAACCATCACTGACCTCCTCAAGATGAGATGTTGATTTGTTTTTTTTTTGTTGCTTGTTTTCCCAAATGATATTTGTTGTTTTTATCAATTAGCATTCTTCACATTTGGGTGTTTGAGTGGAGCTCTGTAATAAATATTTACACAATAAAATAAAGACTAAAATATATTTTGCTCTTTTCAAGAATATTTTACTCTCCCTGTACCTGTCTTGGATGCGTCCATGCTTTCAGCTAATGAGCAGGCTTTGATCTAAATAAGAGTAAATGATAAGATACGGAGATGATGTGTGTCCTCACCTCCTTTCTCAGTTCTTTCATCATCCTTCACCCCTCTTTTGTTAATAACAACCTGATTAGGCCGCATAATGCTTTGTTACAGAGATGTTCAATAACACACAAAGGTCAATAGCAATTGAAAAAACATTGTGTGCTGATCGTAATTACAGTTGCAAAAAAAGCCAAAGGCTCCGGGTTTAAATGGCAGTAAGGGTAACAGTTTTCAAATGGACCTCATTAAGCATTCATCTGGTATCCTTTCTTTCCTCTTTCTTCTCATTGTGTCATTTTCCTCTCTTATTCTCCTTTTGTTTTCTCTATCCCGCCATCCTGCGATCCATCCATCCATTCATCCATTTTTTGGAAGCCGTTCTCGTAGGGGCTGTTGTTAATGAGCCGTTATGGCTAATTGGGATAGTTAGATTGAGGGGGACAGCAGGGGATGTTGTGCTTTGACATTTATAAGAACAGTATGTCAAAGATGAGTAAATAAAACCGCAGTAATCTCTTTGTGTTTCGTTGACTCAAATATGTTAAAAATCCTAGTTTTTCCTACAATAAAATATTATGTAAATTTGATTTTTGTCATTGAACTGTGGTATTAAGAGCAGCAAACTAAACAATTTCTGCGCCTTTTTTAAACTTATTCAATTAAGTTTTCTGGAACAAACCGTCGGAATAAAAGTGTGTGATAATGTTCTTAATTTTCTCTGTTTTCAATGGGAAAATTGAGCTCAGGTTGATTGAACCACAAATTGAAGTATTATTCTGTTGTGAACATTTGTCAATAATCAGGACATAATTGCAAACACAAAAGGGGTCCTTCCATGTGGGTGAAAAATTTATTTATGTTTTTATTACACATGTATTGTGGGAAAATGGCTTCTTATTGTGCACACTACGTTGAGAAAGATTTTGACATGATAGTTTGTTGGTACCATGTTTCAGTGAAAAACAAGCCAAGCAATCACAATGTTAACACAAATTAAGACGACCAAAATCCCTTGTTTCTTTGTGTCCCCTCCTGTCTGTTTTTCTGAGCCCTAAACAAAAAAAAAAAAAAACGCTAACGAGTTGGCACCGCTCCAGAGATGTTCATTAATTTAGGCTGGAGGATTTATTTAAATATTTATTATCAAACAGTGAGGATGCAAACTCTGCTTATTTAGCTTATTCTGTTTGATTAATTTTTTTATTATTATTTTCCCCTTATTTTGTTGTTACTGACAGCTATTGCAATAGTTTATATCTGAAATTTCACTTCAATTTAAATATCTCCAAATTAACATTAGATATTATTTTGAAAAACAAGAAACAATGCATCTTTAATAATAATAATAATAATAATAATAATAATAATAATAATAATAATAATAAATGGGGCGTGCCGTGGTGGCGTAGGGGATAGTGCGACCCATGTTTGGAGGCCTTGAGTACTCCTGTCGCGGGTTCGACTCCTGGAACCGGCGATGTTTGCCGCATGTCTTCCCCCTTTCCTGTCAGCCTACCTTCATATAAGGGACACTAGAGCCCACAAAAGACCCCCTGGAGGGGTACAAAAAAAATAAAATAAATAAATAATAATAATAATAATACACTTAAATAAAACAAACAACAAAACTGTTTTAAAAACCATTCACTAATAAGAGCAAAGCCCATGCAGTTTTCAATCAGTGTCCTAAATATTCTGGAGCTACTCTGAGTGTGAGCAAACGTCTGTGTGAAAGGTTTTTTTTTTCCCTTTTTGTCATCCACATTGACGAGATTGTATTGCTTCATTACAGACAGTGCATTAACAAACAAAATCCTCTCAGTGCGCACATTAAAAACATCTCATTCCTACCTAGATGCACAGTCGAAGCCATAAAACAATACGTTACCGCCCTGACTAATTACCAATGTGAAAACTTTCATAATTGAATCGCACCCCGTAACCAATCCTGCTTGGCTGAGACATATTAAAAGAGGCTGCTCTCAATTTGAGTTTGTCATAGCAAACAAATGAGATGGTTTGTATGGAGCGATTTGTCTGAAGTCAGGTAATAAGGTGGGATTCAAAGCCACTTTGTTGTTTGGGGTATTTGTGAAATTAAGCTCATTAGTGGTAGTAAAACTCTGAGGAAAGTGGTACGAAATTATACCCCAGTTATGAGAGCATGAGCACACACATGCTCACCCCAGCCCATATAGATAAATGTCTACAATGCAGTAATGAAGTTTTGTAATCGAGTTTTCTTTTTTTTTTTGCTATTTAAATTCAACTCTTTGTGACTCACTAATAAACCAGCCATAAAGAATTTACTGTACGGCATCTAAATAGATGCTTTTATATAAACCAGTACAAACAACATTTATTATAAAAAAGATTTCCGTCAACATTTTGTCAGCAGCCGTACCATCCGTAAAGACACACAGCTTCTCCATAATAAGGGTTAATTTAAGAGAATAAGAGCTAATTCACTGTGTAACTTTGTAAGTTTGTCTCTTGGTCTTTCAAATTCAAATTCATACTTACGTATTCATAATGTTGATCCCAAAGAAAAATTCAAAAGAATTTTCTAGTGAGAGGGTTTGTGAAATTTCGGTTGTTTTACAAAAGATATAAAATGCCCCATAAAAAAATACAATTATTTCTTACTAATAAAGTGTATGCTGTTCAGTTTTGAGTAGCACACTTGCAACTACAAATATATTTTTTCTGTTCTAGATGTTGGCACACAGCCCAGTAACCACTGTCCTTTGGGGCCTAACTGCGGCTTTGTGACAGATAGAAGTGTGTTCTGCATGTCACGGCAACAATAAAGCCGCAACAGCACTGTGCTGCCCAGAGATATGTTTGTTTAAATATTGGTGATGTGTGCACCATCAGGACTAATTGTACATACTGACTACAAGCGGGCTGATTTAGATAGTATCAATCAACGTCCTCTAAAACCTACGGACAGAGGAAGGCTTCAGAAATGACTCCAATTAATTTTGTTGCTTTTATTTAACAAAAAAAAAATCTGACGTCTTTAAAAATGTTTTTCTGTTTCCAATTGAATAGTGCCAAACATCTAAAAAGACAAAAAAAACAAAAAAATGAAATCTTCCTCATTCTGAGCGTATTAAGTTCAGGCAATGACTTGGACTGAGTATTTCAATTCCACCCACCTCAATGATATCGACTTTAACAGCCTGATCTAAGTTTAGAGCTCAGCTATCAGGTTCTCGAAGCTGGCTAAAAATGCACTTTAAATAAATGGACCCACATATGACAATACAGTGACAGGGATGCAGGAGAAAAGGAAGAATGTCCTGATTGCAAGCAGAGGCTTGTGGTGATCCAAGGCCCCCTCATTATTGCTCATCACAGAATCTCTCCACTGAGAATAACTCTGACGACGTTGGTTTATGAGGGTGTGTGCAGTCCTCAGAGTGGTGGGAGGCTTTAGCTTTTATGTTTGGAAGACCAAGAAATCTTATTGGTTTCTCTATTACAAGACAACTCATGACGGGCTTTGTTCCAGAGATCATCAAATAACTTTACTTTTACTTTGGCTGCTTATCCACTCAAATAAATTTGATTTACAGATTGTAAATTTTCCGTGTATGCAGACTTTGTGGAACCCCAGGTTAGTAAAACAACAGTCGGCACCATGAAGGTTTATTTTGTCGACAGTGGAAAGTTGGCTTGTATGCAGCCAGGCAGGAACTACCAATGATAATTAGACTCTTCTCTAAGTAAATGAACTAGTCATGTTCAGGTACGGATCTTTTTAGAATGATTGTTGTGTAAATTCATCCTGATAAATTTTATTACCACAGTTTTTTGAATATTTGTTAAAAACAAGCAAAAGGTATTATGACAAGCTGAAGTGATTAGGAGTGGAGCCAGTAGAACCCTTACTGTGCATCACTATTTCTCATTATTACTATCATTACTACTAGTGGAAGTAGTAATTGTAGTAGTACTAAGAACTAATTATATCATTTCACTCAAATTTTCTCCCACCTTTACAGAGATTATTTTCAATATTACATTAAGCCTTTTATTAGCTATTAATTCTTCACTTGGGAATTAAAATGTAAACAGCTAAACAAGAATTATGTAAATAAAAACAATTAAATAACTTCTAGATTTCACAAATTAATATATTTTTTTGAGTAGAAAAAGCACAAAAAAAAGGAGTCCAATGACTGCGTGTTATTATAATGCACTCAGCATTAAGATTACTTATTATGTTTTTACAGATGACAATTAACAACTTAAATAAATTATTGCTCCTCTTGCTTCCTACTGTATTCATTGATGAGATAAACATGTTTAAAAAGCCTTTATTTTCTCAATTGTAAAGTTCACATTTAAGACTTTAACCTCTATGGTGCTTAAAAAATATATTCTTTACTTTCACTGCCTTCTGCATGTCTACTGTAAAACACCAGAGATTCATGGTTTATTGGACAATAAAAAAGAGGTGTCACATCATATGGCATGAATACGATTTAATTGTTAATGTTTTATTTCTTCTTTTTAAATTGATAACCACGGGAAATGTTATCATGGTAGCTATTTAGCCCAGTAATTGTTTCATAGCAAACCGTACTGCCGGTTCTGTGTTTCTTTACACCCCTTTGCAGAGCTCTAATCTGGCTTTATAACAGATTTAAACTCCTCATCTTATCGTTTCTAAAGATGTTAAAAAACTGTTTTTGCAGGAATTTCCTGAAAAGATGTAAAACTGATAGCAAGTTTTAGTCAGCACTCCATATCTCTTGTCTGAGTATGCCATGGACAAGCATTATGTGGATATATGTTTAAATCTTTAGCATACTTTGGGCCCTTTGCATTCTGGGTTGGGTTTCATATGATATCAACTTTTTTCTACATATGCCAACAGATCCCAGCACATTGGTATGTTAGATGTAACCTATGGTTGTTATATTTTGAGCTCTGCCTTGGTAATATTTCTTGAGCTAAATGGGTGCATGATGCATTTTAAAAGTTTTCATAGTGCCAGAGACACTATGACTATCTTATGGCTGCCTTAACTATCTGTTAATTCAGCAACTATCTGAATTTTTATATAAATCCTCCAGATGTTTCTCTGCAAGAAAACAGCAGAGGAAGGAGTAACAAAAATCCAGACAATCTGATTTCTGCTCAGAAAACTCTGTAGCTTTTTGTCTACAAAGTCCCTGAAAATATCTTGTTCACAAAAAAAATCAGTTTTCCACAAACAGCACAAACCCATGTGGAAATTTGTTAGGCAGATATTTTAGATTAGCAGCCTGAGCTTGTCTGCAGCAGCTGATGCTCCTCAGAGCCCATGAGACAGTTACACTATGTAGCACCACAACACAGCATGCCGAGCTTAAACTTAATCGTCTCAGCATTTATTAATATAAATTAAACTAACCAAAATGCAGCTTTCAAGTATGCATTCATAAACACACACACACCAGAGTTTCAAGATAATTGTGTCATTTTGTTTTTCATTTACCCTAAAGAAACTTTGCAAAGTGTTAATATTTTATAATAATGAACCCTCTGTTTTTTGTCGTACACATTTAGAGTGGTGCTAAAATTAAGATTGACGATAAATATGAATAAAAAAAACAAAGTAGGCTAAAGAGTAAGTAGTCTATGAAAAATTATAAAACCTAAAAGATTTTGTCAGATAGTGAAATCTTGTTTTATAAAATATTAGAAATAACAGGGACATAAATTAGGATACAGTTCTATATTTTCATATAAAAGCTGTGCATTATGTAACAGTGACTACAAAATGTATGGCTTTATTCAGAAATGCTAATAAATAATATTGCATATATAAAGATGTGAACTAAAAACATTTATATACATCCCCCTGTATTCATTAAGAGATCGTCATCTTTAAACATCTAAATGTCATTTAACTAAATCAAGGAGAGAACCACGGAAAACTAGGCACACTCAAATAAAAAATAAAGAGACTGTAACATTCATATATTTATATGAATGTCCAACATTCACATGGCATTTACAGTGGAGACTAAACCAAAAATAATAAAGAAAAGATCTAAAACATAACTGTGCACAAAATCCAAAAAACTGGAAATACAGACTCAAGCTTTCTTTAAATAAAACAAAATAAAAAAAATTATAATAACTTTTGTTTTAGAAACAAGCAAAAATAATTGTTTTAGATTCTCCTACTGATATGTTTTACTGTCACTGTGAACAGAGGAAATTGGGAGTGGAGCATTAGCAACAGTCGCCAGTGAAACCATGAAGGTAATTTGATTTTTACCTGCATACATTTTCCTAATTACTCTTTATATTTACTACTGTAACTGCCCAAAGGAGCAGAAACAAGGGAAGAAAAAAAGGCTGCTGATCTCTTCTAATACATGCAGCAATATTTACATTCATGTAGTCGACAGGGAAAAATCCCATAACCCTGATCTGTTCAAGTCAAAAGGGATTGCGTCTACAGAAAGATGAAGCCATTAATTTTGCTGCTGAGGGACTGAGTAGACAGGAAAAAAAAAAAACAAAGACACAAAAAGACTCGAAGGGAGAACAAACAGGCCAATGAAAATAAATGCCTATAAAAATAAAATAAAAATTAGAGTAGAAAAATAAAACTTTGTGAAAAATGTATCACCTTTGAAAGAACAAAAAGCAAGAAAAAGAAAATTAAACTGAGGTCATCTGTCAAACACTAAAAAACAAAAGAGCAAGTAAACTATTAAAAGAAGAAAGAAAGAAATTGATTCTGAGAACAGCATAGGTGGGAGAGGAGAGAGAAGAGAAAAGAGATGAGATGAACAAAAGAGGTGGATCTTATTATTCAGCATGAAGCAGATGAAACAGCTGCAGTTGTTGAGGCAGATGGAGCTCATCTCCCTCATGAATACGTCAGCCTGATGAGGAGCTAAGGCTCACAATGAAAATCCTGTTTGACTGCTGTTTAAAAAAAGGGTTGACTTATTTCATTCATGCTAAATCTCCACACACACAGACACACGAACAGCCTGGTATGAGTTTACAGAGAGTGTTGATACAAGGCTTGTTGATTTATTAAAGGTAAAATTCAGATACACTTTTTGTACGCCGTGACCTAATCATGTCTTTTGCTTATGTCATTAAAGTTGTACAATGCTGCCAACATATAATGATCCCAAAAGAACGGAATCCAGAACTGGGTTATTTATTCTATTTTTATCTATAATTTATCATTTAAAACAACAGGATACTTATTTCAGAAGGTTGCCAGCATGCCTGAGAGGTTCAATTCCAGCTTTGAAAAGAGAAGAGCAGAGTGATGGTGAGAAAAGTCTAATGAAAGAAGAAAAGTAGAGAAAAAAGTTGAATACAAAGTCTCACATTGCAAAGTATGTTTTTCACACAGCATGATCAGACTAATTTATTTTGTCTTTCAGCAGTTTTTTGTTATTTTAAATTAGGCAGCATTTGCTGGAGTGAAATGGTTACACCGTCGAACACAAGTGACTTTATGTCTCTGATATCAGGTTAACACTCGTTTCTGAGGAGCAAGAAAGCTGGAAAGTGCCTTTTTTCAGGCACAGTTTCAGCTACCTCAGAACAGCCTGATCACCTGCAATCTTCCAAACAGGTGTCAGCTTTGCAAAGCAGTTGTGATTTATTCATTTTAATAGATGTAATGAGGTTACCAAGGAGACTGAACAAATAGCCAAGATAATCAGCCAGATCTGCACAGACTTCATTTATCTCTGCAAAAATTGTCTGGAAAAAGAGAGATGTAAAACTCTGGAGGTATATTGTTATTTTATATGTACATAAAAGGCGTATTATTATTCTATACCTCTATATATAGATATCTCAGCAGTTGCTTTGGGGAATTTTTCATTTTTGACTGCTTTTTGATGCAAAAATCTGAAGGTTAGCCACCATTTTGGTGTGTGGTCTGTCTGTGTGGACACAAAGACATTTTAAACTTTACGCACAGAGCACACTATGGAGGTAAAAGAAATAATCAATAAAAAAATCCCATCTGCGAATCATCTCTGACCTGGACACTGAACTAAATGTGTCTCGCTGTCGTGGGGATACATTTAGTTTGATACAGAAAAAGAGCATTCTGTGGGATTTCCTCTTTCTGCCCCTCATTTAGAGATTCTTACTGATTCTGATCGCTTCAGTTCGAGAAATGCTCCCTGATTTCAAAACTTTGGCTGAAGTGGCGCTTGTAATTCCAGTCTCCAACGTGGCAGCAGAGAGCAGATTCAGCCACTTTGTCCATGTTTATAATTTAAGTGCCAAAGTTACACTTATTCATCTGCCTGATGTGTCTGATGTGTGATGGCACAAGGTACAGTAGATTCTTTGTTCAACTTTTAGCATATTACTTATGCAGAACGAAAATCAAATGCAATAGAATATGTCTTTATCATCATTTTTAAGAAATGACAGGCTAAAATGGGCAATGACTGGATTTATTTGACAAGATCTGTCAAAATGTCGGACAACGAGAAAGTCTAGTGCAACCTTTGATACTAAAATATCAAAGGTGTGAAGGAATTACATTTCTCCAACATGTTTTTTTTTTGACTCAAGTTACTTCTGTGCTTTACAGTTAAACCCAAAATGTTGCATTGGCCCTGGCAGAATTACATTTAAATCAATCTTCTCATTTCTTTTTACGTTTCTTCTGACTATAAGTAATGTTCCTATTTTGGAGCAGCTTAGCCAGAGTACCAACTTGGAGCCAAGACGTTCAAACCTTCAGACTCGGATCTTATTGCTAAAAACTGAATGAACAAAAGGAATAGCGGAAAAATGCTAAATTCTTGTCAGCAGCTAAAGCAAGTGTTTAATTTATCTATAGCAGTGAACGCTTAGATACTGAAACGGTCTAAAAAGCTTTAACTATTTCCAACATCCCTGTATGCAAGTAAGCATAATGTTATTGTAATTTTATTGAGCTACAAAATAAATAGGTACAACAGATAATTGGGTTCATTGTGGGAAATGTCTCTGACCCTTCCTACAGATGGAGCTTTATTGTCTCTAAGTGCGAGACACAAAGGTACCGAAACAGCTTTGCTCTTGCTGGCAGATACATTTTAAAGCTGAAGCTGTCTTTTACTTTGGTTTTGGTACTTCTTTTAAATGTATTACATTTGCTTTTACATTGCTAATCTTTTTATTGACAATATCCTGGGAAGCCATTCTAACACATTTCCATTACATTTAAGTCTCTATGCTCAATGTTTTCTTATTTTAGAATCGAGCTGCACTTACCATCCTCCTGCAGAACAAATTTACCTGCAGGTGTAAATCAAGTAAACTGAACCCGAAGGCTTCTCCACTGAATACTCAAAAGGCTCTCCAACATTTTAGATATACTATTTTTGTGGGAATGTAAACCAAAAAAACATTACATAAATGATACCCCTTTTACATTGTTTTCTTTTTAGCCATTTGAATTTGAAGCAAACTTCTTGGTTGAATGAATGAAACCTAAATTTGACAGTGATCTGAGCTAATTTTATCAATGAGCTAATATATCTAAAATTTAGAATTAGTTTAATTTGATTTCTAATTTTTAACAAAACAATGAGCACCATATATAGACATTCAAGTCATACTTGAGACAGTCAGAAGTTTAAATCCCAATAACTAACACATGAAGGAAAAAAGAAAGCTAGCTACTCGTTAGGTTTTGCAAACACGTGAAAAAGCATAATTTCTGTCTTTATACATAAACCGAGGCACATATTCCTGTTTTTTAAACCAGGTAAAACATAGATAAAGCAAGACCCTATTAAATATTGATGTAGTTCAGGAATACTTGGTTAAAATGATTCAGAACAAAATTTTCACCTTCATGGAGGGTGTTTTCTTACCTTTGGTGTCTGCTGCCTGTTGGTGACAAACAAACCCCAATCTAATTCAATAATATTGTTCCCTCTTCAAAGGTAAGTGACAAGATGAAAACTGAAATGACCTCAAAGCTTCAGATGATAAACAACATTGTCTCAAAGAGATCAACAACAAATATTTGCCCAAATGTCTGGGCTGTTGGCCTGAAACGCCACATAAGCCTTAACGCCATTACTTATTCAGCAAGTTTATTGGTGTGTTAATAATTGATCAGCCAATTAAGGGGGGAAGTTGGGGAGATATGAGTCTCTTTACCAGTGGGCTTTTGGTAAGTGCATAGTTTGGTGGAGCACGACAGAGAGGCGCCAATGAAAGTCACTTCTGACCAGCGCATAAAATTCCGTTTCATGTTAATTGACCTGTGAATGGGTTACACTGCAGAGGAGAAGATGCACAACAACTAACAGTTTTGTGCACTCCTAATGAGCTGGATGTTCACTTCACCAGCCACTTTTATCCAAATTGACACAAACATGCAGATATTACATGGCGAGACAGTATCAGTAAGATATATTCTCTTCTATGGTTTTGTTTGCTTTTTACTTCTTCTCGTGGTTCTGTGCTGGGTTTGAGTGAATATGCTCGGTGTTTTAATGTGCAACTTTCAATTCAGGTTTTTGTTTGCGTGAAGTGTAGGAGCTAATAACATGAAAACATCCATTTACTGAATGTTTTGGATCCTCAGCTATTAAGAAACGACTGTTTGCTGGAGGCGTGGAACTCTGCTGACGTTTTAAATTTTAACCAATGGCTAACATTTGGCCATGAAGTGCGTGATGAGCCAGTTCGACATTATGAAGCTTACTGGAAATTGCCAGAAAGTGTGGCAAACACAGACTGAACGGATTCGTTCACTTCGTCTGCCGCCATTCTTGAAACTACAGGAAAATTACAATTCTAAAACAGTGCAGAAAATCAACATCATCATTCACAACTCCTGTTCGGTGATCGGTCCGGCAGAAAATCTACCGGAGGAATCCGGTTGAATGGGAGAAAGCCCAGACTGAACAGTGAGGAGATATTAAAATTGAGTGGAATTGCATGGGAAGGCAATGGTATTCAACTGAACTGAATTCAGTTTATTTGCATAATGCCAAGCACTCAGTCCTTCTGCAAGAACATGTAGAAACAGTGAATAGTTGATTGCATTGAGCTATTGACTTTGCAGCAATCCCTCCCACTGAGCTTGCAAGTATAAACAGAGGAGAGTGAAACTCTCCTTTCTCAGGAAGAAACCTCTAGCAGAAACTGGCTCCATATGAACAACTATCAAATCACATCCAACTTTGATGAGGAAAGCTGAGTCAGTTTGGAAAACTATTCAGTAAGAAGTCATTCTTTTTACCAAAAAGCTTATGTATTTGATTTATCCCAGAAAAATAATCCAATTAACTCTGTTTAGGTGTCAACATTTGAGAGAAAGAGAGCAGGAGACGTATAAAAAGATTTTACATTTAGTCTGAAGAAAAACAAGATGCTAATGTGTAATTTTTTTCTGTAGAAAATTACTTTTTATTGTGCATCAAATTTATATATTTCAAAACATTTAAAAGCTATCAACTAAAATTACAGCTTTATTAATTTTTTTCCACATCCCACTGAAATGCTTAGATGCCAACATCCATCCACTTAGTAAGACCAGTTTTCCTTTAAAAAATTAGCTTGACATTATCCAACTTTTGAAATAATTACCAATTAAAATGTGAAAATCTGGGTCCACTGGCTTTTCAGTGTTTATTTCAGAAAAAAGTTTCCTATGAACACCAGACTTATTATTCAGCAGCAGAAAGATTCACTGCCCCGTTTCATTTTGTTCCAGATTTGTTCTTGTGAGAAACAAAAATAGTCTAGACAAATAAAATGCTTCCGTTTGATGAAAGAATATGTGAGTTTGTTTCATCATGCATTACACTCCAACTCATAAACCATACAATAAAAGATCAATAGATGTTTAGTCTATGTGTAATTGCCAGAGTCCCAGACTCGCACTTTATGTTGCCGTTGATTTACTGTGATTAAAAAGTCAACACATTACTCAATTATGACAAAAACATCAAATAATGTAATTTAAAATAAGACTGATTTTTTGTCTTTAGCCTGTTTCCTAAACTTTCTTTCTGATCAGATGTATAATATTTTAATGCACTTGTTTGTCTCCTAATTGCATCTAAATTATTATTAATTCACATATCAGCCTTTACAATAGTAATAATGATTTTATTAGTAGTAGCAGTATTCTGTGAAAACTAAATAAAGGGTGTCTATTTTAGAGCATCATTTTCCTCATACACTCTGCAGGACTTTTTGTTTTAGACTAATGATTTTCTCCCGGAGCCGATGGATTCTTCCAGTGAGGCCTTTTAAGAAAGCTGGCTAATGTCGACTGTTCATCATGTTGCTGTAAAGCACATGTCAAGCCAGCCGGTAAAAGTGGCATTCATGATTCCATTTATCGTACACAAACATAAATATCAGCCACTGGGGCAACACTTTCTGCCATGCACAGATTACTGTAGAAGCATATTTAGAATGAGAGGCTCCACAGAGACTCTGGTGAACTTTTTGCACCAAGCTTCATCTAGGTTTTAAAATAGCTCTTTTTTTTGACAGTATTTTGGTTTGTGCAGTTAATTATTCATGGGAAATTGTCGTCATCCTTCGGCTGAAGACTGTTTGTGTGATGTGGGAATAGTTTGTCAAAACAGTCAGACAGAACATTTGACATCACTGTCTGCAGAATGCCTGTAAGGATGTCATACACCCTGGTACTATTTTAGACACGGATTTGATAACCACACCACCAGTGAGCTCAACCTCACGCCAAAGCCAAGACCAGCCAATCTGAGCGAAGAGGTACCAACGGGGTCGAGAGGGAGGGAGGGAGCGAGCTGGTGGACTTTTTCCACATGGATTCTAAACAGAGAATATCACAAGCATTTCAGTAAAAGATCAGACGTTTAAAACACATTTTCTCAGGACTGATAATTTGTTAAAAACACCTGAAGGTCTCAAGCATGTCTACAATGTCCAAAAAATATTCTCCTGTTTAGAAATCATCACTTGTCACATTACAAAATGTTGAGTGAGATTTATTGCATTGAATACACCAAAATAGAGTATATTTGTGAAGCAGATGTAAAAAGATTCCTGGTTTTCAACATGAAATACTTTAAATATCTAAAGATGTATTAGGTGACTTCTGAGCCCAAATGGTTAAACTGAAATCAGAGTAAAATGGGCAAGATAAAAATCCAGACTACATTTGTATTATTTAGTATTTTTACTGAGACCACTTTTATTACTACCAAGATTTTATGATTTTATAACAACTTTACAACTTTGGTGCCGATCCATATATTGGCTGTAAAAAGGTCAACAATTCAACAATTAGCCAGCTGGACAGAAGAAAACTGCCAATGATTTTAACTGCTTCTAGGTTTAACGGCTATCAAGTCATGTTTTGGTGTTTACGGGGTTTCAAAGGTCATAACTATTCAGAAAAGAATATTCACAATAGATGAACAGTGTCATGTATTGTATTTTTAGTAATACAAAAAAGTTTAAATTATTTGTATTTTAATTCCATTAAAATGCTAAAAAAATACAATAAATGAAAATTAAGAAGTATTCACTCATCCATTCATCCAAAAATACATTTAAAAACAGAAATATAATTTTAAGAAAGGACCAAATCAGACTTGTGTTACTTTATCTTTTACTTTAAACTCTACTTGTTAGTACTTTATAAAAAGATCAAAATGTGAATATCTATCAAAAATCAGAAAATTTCAATGAAAACCCCCTTGAAAGACGGGAGTGTATGACACAGTCACAAGACTTGTGCATAACGCAACAGATCCCTTTGATAGTAATAAGCTGTTCTTTATGTTTAAATGTTTTTATGCCATTCATAGGTTAAAGCAGTTATGCCATAAGAGATTCATTATCTGTCAAGGATACAATGATCCAATCACAGACTGATTCACCGCTGATTTATATCAGTGTGATATCTCAATAAACCGGCAAAAGGTTTGTGTGGTTCTAATCACCTTGTCACAACAATAAGGTTTTGAGTGTGAATCTGCTGTAATTTAATATTTTATTGTCAGAGTTTTACCTTATTTGGATTGTTTCTATGTTAGACATGAGCAGCAAATCTGATATTGCTGACGCAGTACGATGCAGAGCTTCCACGATCCAGTTAAACCAATAAAACACTAAACTGTAATTAAAACCCACTCATCATGTCTCGATTTGCAGAAGAATTGATTTATTGGTGTGACTCAAACTAATTACATGTAATAACGCAAAGTAAAATTAATGCACGTCTTAAATAAATGTATGAAGAATGACACCAGAATTGTGACACTTTAAATAAATACATCCACAAAAGCAGAACAGATTGATAAACCAAAATGTCTGATCAATCATTTAATAAGCAGTAAAATGGCAAAATGAGAAATGGGAACTTTTTACTATTAATGACAACTTATCAATCAGTACTTCTTGTATAGGTTAATATCCTCACTAATTGCACAGCAGTGGCTGATAAATGAAGACAGTCAGATGAGAATATAACAGCAAGGCATGTTGCATCATTATGAATTCTTCTTTAAAGAAATTTAAATCAGAAAATGTTGACACTTTCAATATGGTAATATCAAAATATTTATATTTTGCTTAATAATAAAAATACCTTTAAAAGAAGAACATTCTGATACAGTTGCTTGTTTTTTGCCAACTCACTGACCTTGTCATTCAACTAAACAGAGAGAAAATAAAAAAAAAAGAAAAAGTACAGCTAAGTCCAAAATTATACATATGCCTGGCATATTTAGATTTAAAGTAATAATCAAAGACTTTGGAGATAATCATTAAAGTACAGTCAGGGTTGGACTGATGAAATCCCCATAAGGATTATTCCTCTGAGTTTGAAGAAAGCTTTATGTTATTTTTTACATGCCATTTCTGACAAAACTGAAACTCCTTTGACATGTTTTATTATCATTTGAGACGCAGCTGTTTCATTTCAGAATAAAAAAACATTAAATCAACCTCATATTAACGCCAATAATTGATTATTTTCTTTCTGATTACACCTGTTCTTAGAATAATACACATTTATGCAGCTCACTTTGTTCAATAAAAATATCTCCATAGCAAAGTTCTGTTCTCATATCACCTGCCAAAGGCATCTTCAGGAATTAATCACATTATGATACTACGATTAACTGCTAGTTGCAATTAGCCTCTAAATATAGCAAAGCCAACTGGCGGTAGATTTAACATTTTTCACATTTCTTGATGAAAACCAGGTAATGGGAGGAGGGTTTTCTGCTGATTACTCTGTCGTCATCTGTGAATCATTAGGGTTTATTCTGGAACTACGTCTGTGATAAACTACAGATTAGTGGAGGGAGTCGGTAAAACAGAAAGTTCTCTCAGTACCAAGGAATGGATGTGGCAGGAATGCAAAACAGTGGAGCATTTTGTAACATTTCAAACTCTCCCAGTTAAGATTTGTTACTTTTATTTGCTTTGAAATATAGATGTACTGATCTTTGTGGCCAAGTTTTAGTCATTTTTCTTGTCGAGCTGTTTTACAAATATGGAATTTGAGCCAAATATTCTCATTAAGAGCTATAAACACAAATTAAATAAGATTTATTTATTTTTTCTCTACATAAATTTAAAATGCACCATTAACAGATTGCGGTAAAATACAACTATTTTCTCAAGAACAGTTCAACATTAAAAAGTCTTCGTCTCTCTGAACCACAGCAACTAAATACAGGGAAATCCTGCAGGCTATTCAACAGAGGCATCTGTACAAATAAAACCCAAGTAAAAAGAACAACACATTCCTTTTATAAGACAGAACGTAGCTCATTATTTATATTTTTATTTTACTTTTGCATATATCACACACACATTTCTTTGCATCATGTCACAAGACATATCTTTTTTTTGTAATAAATCTTGTTTCCAATCTAGTATTTGAGAAATAAAACTTCGAATTACTGTAATGAGTTAGATTGTCAAGTCATTATTTCAATTATTACAATACACTTTTCTGTTGTAAACTACCATTAATTATTCACATGAGGGGCAGAGGCATCATCACTCCCTGTGTGTGAGAGAGGCCTGTTTCATTTTTAAATGTTAAATGATTCATGTTTTGACTGAGTAGTCTTTTTACCAAATACTTTTTACTCTTAAGTAATTTTTTGAACGGATACTTTTTATTGCTAACAGAGAGAGCCGAGTTCTTTTCAACAGATTTCTAAATGTGGAGATGGATACCTTTGCTCTGATAGCAACCGGTAGTTCGTTGCACCTCTGGATGAAAATGGATAGGCGTGTGTGAAACTCGCTGTTCATAGTCAGAGGTAAAAAAGATGGGTGTTCTGCTAGATGTAGCATTGAATATCAAAGCTGTGAGCTGATGCTTGCAGATGTGTCTGATCAAACCACTTTTCCTCTCCTGACAACTCACTCAAAGTGACTTGAAGTTTGCATTTTAAAATGCAGCAAGGCATACCTGCAGTTTCTTCTTGGTGGATGGAGATTTTATCCATCATGATGCTGACATTGAATCTAACTAATAGTCTGGTCTAAAACTGTGCTGTATTACAAGACATTTTTGAAGGGGTCAAGAGGTTAATTGACCTTTTGAGGAGTTAGATGCAGCTGTTAAAAAATATTTTTGGACAACTTTAGATTCTTCTTGAAGAAGTAACAGCAAAAATCAAGTTTTCCGTCATGGACTGCGGCTATCCTCTGTATGGATAGCCACACACAGGATGATGCACACAAACAGTACTCAGCAAAATATTTACAGACTTTAAACTTTTTGCCATTTTATCACTTTACAACACAAACTTCCTTTTGTGTTGACCCAATACAAAGTAGCATTTAGTGAATATTAAATTATTAAAGAACAATTACAGGTAAAAAATAAACTGAACAACATTTGTCAAAATATTACTGAAATCTAGATGTGACTCCTACTCACAAAAAAAGTATTTTTATAAAGACTTTGATTAACCTGTCTAGTCTGAACGTGTGGGCAACATCGCAGCCAAATTGGCAGTACCGTAATTCTGCAACACCTTGTGCTATCTGAAAAATTC
The DNA here is from genome assembly GCF_001444195.1 of Xiphophorus couchianus. Lineage (NCBI taxonomy): Eukaryota > Metazoa > Chordata > Actinopteri > Cyprinodontiformes > Poeciliidae > Xiphophorus > Xiphophorus couchianus. Next base: position 6,535,539 of record NC_040232.1, on the reverse strand, counting down.
CAACGGTTTCTGAAAGGGGAGACTTTGCACTTTCCAGCCAATTTCAGGTTATTATGGTAATTTCACTCCCGCCATAGCAGGGAGTGAAATTAATCTAACAGGCACTCTTTTAATTGACGGTAAATTGTGAAAATAACTGCTAGATACTGAAAATTCCATTTGTTATGGATAAATGGACAATATGTATTTACTCTCAGGACATTTAAAGAACTTTGTACAATTAAAATAAGCAAAAATATCCAGGCGGAGATTTGAAACTTAGGACTCAAAGGTGTAGGGAGGGAGTTTAAAAAATAGGTCCTAAAAGAGAAAACAATGAAAAAAAATCTAAATTGTTCTTCTTGATCAGAGGTTGCATCACAGCATGCTTGGCAGCAGAAGGCAGACAGCCAGACATAAGAATGTGTTAATTAAGTAAATCTTACATGGCCCAATGGTATTCATAATGCCTTTAAAACCTTGTGATGGAATACTGGTGGTGGGAAACACAAAATGAGACTCATTTCACTTACAAAGAAGACAGTGACCAGTTCAAAGTGTGAGCTGAAGGGATCTGGGACCAGAGTGGATAGAAAAGACTTGCTGGTGGCAATTATCTCTCTAAAAAGATAAAATGTCATTCGCAGAGTCCGGGTGAAGGTTTGCTGACAGTACAATTACATGGATTAATCAAGCTGTTGAGAGTTTCATAAAGAACCCAAGAATTGTGAGATTAAGCATTTCTAACTGAATACTTTTTGTATGTAGATGAAGTAAATGAGGGACATTTACTTCATCTAGCAAAAACAAGCAAGATTTCAGGACATGAACTTCATCTCTGACGTCTCCATATGTCAGTTCACATATTGTGTTTAATTAAGCAGAGATGGTGAGAGTGTGAAGGTGTTTGTTTGATCATGTTGTCTAAATAATAACGGGATTAAAGAATCAGTCTTGTACTTTTTGAAAGTGACTGTGATGAAAAAAGCTTCACGAGATGCTTTCCACACACAATTTCTGAAAAGTAATAAATAAAGTAAAAACAGAAACTATAAAACAAACATATGTGAACAAAACTCTTGAAACTTTCACCATATTTAGAAACATGTCTGACAAAAGTAAACCGACAAGAGAAACAAGATGAGCCAAAATACAAAATAAGCGCATGAAGTTTGTCACCACAGCAGCTCAACTCAACTCAACTTAAAATCTTAAATTCTGACATGTGAATCAAGTAATTTTAATGTGTATGAAATGAACTTGCTGTTTTTAGTGTGAACATTATGCAGTGACTATACTGCCTTAATTTTTGTTACACACAAAGAAATAATAAGAGGCTAAATAAACACTGTTGGTTGTTTGTAGATGACTTAAAACAGACCTAGAAGACATAAGTGGTTTTGACATGTGGCAGCCACCTTTCCCTATGAAGAACCATATGTTCACTTGCTCTTCATAAAACGTGTCTACTAATACATACCTTTGTAGTTCTCTTTCTTCTGCAATTTACATTGGCATCTTCCAATGTTACGAGTGCTGCTTTTCGACTTCGTCAGGGAGCGGTGGAGTGGCAGTTTGGATAAGGCAATTCTGGAACACAAAATTACAAACCTTCTTAGCATAAAATATTTCCACAAATATCAGCAAAAATACTGCTGATGGCAACTTTCTGAGCTCGCATGCATCAATAAACAGGAGCAATGGTGCAAAGAAAAGTTGACCAAACTTCCTCCATAATGATTTGAGAGATTGATAAAGTCACACAGCAAATAACTTGAAGTCATTGCTGCCAAACAGGTGATTTTTCCAGCTATTAAATATATGCATGAAAGGCATCTGCATTATTATTGTCATATGTCTATATTAACAGATGCACGCAAATTTGTTGGCACAGAGATCATAGAAACAGAAGGTTCATTTTATGTCTGGAAAACCTTTTTTACTTTCTGATCCTTTTCCTGCCTAGAGGAGAAATGAGCATCTGTGTTACATAAAAAACAATCAATTACAAAGAAAAACCCCAAATTCTCCAGTAACATTTATAATAAAGGGATTATTAGGAGTACTAATAATTGAACTGAACTGAGTTCAGTGATTCAAAATAAATATATTGAAATTAAAGATTGGATTGAAAACAATAATTTTTAGAATATTCATACCTTCAGCAGGGTTGCCAACAATTTTGTTTGTGTTTGTAAAAGTAAAAGACAACAAAACTGTTGAACAGTACTTTCAACCAACGTGGTAAGAAAAGTGTCAAAGTAATCTAACTCTTGTCTATAGACTCCAGTAGCTACAAGTCAGCAGAGTAATTAGCTGATAAATGATACATCCCATTGCCAGTACAACCCTCATTTTCCAGAAATCTTTATCATTATTTGATTTATATCAAAGTCCTTACGTACTCTTCTAAAAAACCTTTAGCTCTCTGACTGAGAGTAACTTGAATTTCTAAGCATATAGTACCATGTTATAGCACAAACAAGTATCTTTAAGAAGCTCCGACTCTTTCCAACATGCCACTTTCCGCACATCACCACAACAATGATTCTCATTATGCCGTTAATCATACTCAGGAGCGTTAGACTGAGAAGCACTTTGTATGATGAGCTCAGCAGATGTGCAGCTCCACCAGATGTTTTGTAATTGCTCCTGCTGCTGCTAGTCTGGAGGAGCTGATTAGGGAACAGGCAGGGTGCTCTTTAAGGTGGGAGCTTGGCTATGGACTGAAGCTCCAAGGAGGAGCTTTAGGTAAATAGGCGCCGCATTGTATGAGCAGGTGTTTAGGTATTCCTGATGGCAGTCATGAGAGATTCAAAGATTTATCAAAAATGAATGAAAAGAATCAAAGCAACACTTTGGTACATGTTTGATGAGAGAATAACATTTTGGCATGACATAGAGCTCAAAAAACATTTTGCATAATATTCCCTTTTAACCTATGTCTGCAGGTTTGGACTACATCAATACAAAGATGTGTGTGTCAAAACAGACACACACACACACACGCCCCCAGTTTCACTTCACTCTTCTGGGTCACTGATGGGTTTTGCTCACAATGCACTCAAACTGTGTGTGTGTTTGTGTGTGTGTTGTGTTGTACAGTATCTTTTGAGAAAAATATTTTCAAGGTAATAATTTTATTGATTATTGCAGCAATGACTGCAGCTCAGTACATTCTGGTAAATTGACTATTTCATCTTGTCATTGCCAACCACTTCGGTCCTTGTACCAGTTCTGTTACTTTGCTTCAGATAGTTTATCCTATCCTCTGGGGAAACTTTAGGCACTCTGACTCATAATTGCAATTCTGGTGATAATTGTCAAAGATTTATGCAAATTATAGTTATTGCAGCAAAAGTTTGTCTCACTAAACTTCCACATTGTCATGTGCTAAACTTGTACTATTTCTAGATACGGATTAATTAATCAAACCGATTTGCATCTGTTAGATTTACATGTTTGTAAAATATTTTTTGTGATGCTATTCTTGTATTTGTACAAGTGTGTAAAGAGTGTGAGCAGTGACTTTCTCTAAAATGTTTTATTGTGTAAGATGTGCAGGGTACCTTACAATTGTTATTTAAAGCAATTTTGGGACAAGGTCTTTGTTTTATTGTTTTGTATGAATTTTATTTTAGCAGACACATCTCCTTCACCAAACCTTCATTTAGTCAGTGTGTTTATTGATACTGACTAAAGGATTTGCAATACCTCCAATTCTCCAAAGTCCTGTTTTCATTTCAACTCTTTGTCATCTTTGTTGTCTTCACTTTTGTTTTCCATTTCTATTTAATATGGAGTTCACCTCTCTGAAGCCTGTCAGACTGAAACACCACACTACGTTAAAGTGTCTAACTGACAAGATGAAGAAAACAAAACTTAAATCAGGCATTTCATATGTAAGTCCAAAAATCCACAATTTTAACAGTGCAGCTCAAAAGTAAATTTCATAATTTTAAATATTTAACTAACCATGTTGGGTTAAAAAACAACCCATCTTTCCATGTCAGAACCATAGATGAGCTTTGTGCAATTTTTACCGAGCGAATGGAATGAGAGGGATTGAAGAAGTGCAACCCAAACTGCCAATGTATACTTTTTGAAAAAAAATATTTCTCATAGATCACACTTTCAGAATTGTTAGTCACAGTTAGATATTAAAGGGTTACCAATTCCAAGGTATGGCATTGTTCTGAAAAACTACAGTTTTATTACACAAAGTTTTCCATCACCATTAAGTAATCCCAGAGAAGGTTTAGGAGTGACTGAAGTTGTGTCTACAAACCACTAAACCAGAGACAGTTCTTCTGTTTACAGGACAGAAGACTTGGAAAGGTATAAGTTGGAAACTGAAGGGTGTCCACCATTACAGTCTCTGGGTAATGCTCTTTTGAAAGTAACGATGGAGTGCTGAAAGTCCGCAGCATTACGTCTGCTAAATAGAGTTCAGTGTAGTTAACCAAGCCCAAGTAATAAGTTTGATAATATTGAATTTCAGTGTTGTTTTATCAGTAGTGTCACATTCTGTACTGCCACACTTCACATCTCTTAAAACATTTTTAAAATGTCTTTTTGTGTCACTGGCATTTAAGCTTAAATATCTCTAAATATACTTGGCTCTGTTTTCAACAACAGTAATAATTAAATATTACAATATAATTACAGTTGCTTCTTACAATTTTTCCTAGAATATTTCAGAATTCTTTAAAAATAAATCCTAAAATAAAATATGACATGCACACATGCATTTAATTAACATTATACAAAAATTAAAAAAATAGAATTTAGGGACAATCAGTAAAGACATTAAAATTCTGAACATTACCATGCAGCTGTAAGGAACAAAAATATGGTTTTATGGCGCTAGATTGTGCTTGCAGACATAGTGTCATCAGGGGGTGCAGATGGCTGATGAAGCTCTTTCAGTGTAGAAGGGCAATTCTCCTGCATTTCTCCAACAGCCTTGAGCTGTGACTGAGCAGGGAGCAGAGAGACTCCAGCCGCTCCCCTCACATCGCCAAGTGCTCTCTGATCCTTCCTCCCCGGACACTGGAACCGTCCACTGGGTGACAGGTGATCTGCACTGTAAACTGCATCTGAGCCTAACAAATATGCCAGTTAACATGCTGCAGTCTTTGTACTACAAATCCTTATCACAGATACAAAGGAACGAGAACATGTAAAATAAACTCATTTCAAAAATTATGATGAGCGTAAATGAGGAGCACTTTTAAAAGGATTTTTTTGGTTTTTAATTGTTTTTTCAATAAAAGTCAGGAAGGTTGGCCATGATGCAATGCTCTGTCAAACATGTTTATCTGACTGGCATAGTATTTTGTTTTATGATAGAAATATATTTTTTTGAAAGTACACATTTTGAAATGTGCATTTCCTGTTTTATATGCAGTTATTCCGGTTATTGAATAGGTTTGTCCTCCTGTACCAGGTCATAGTTTTTGTTCATTCATTTTGAAAATCTAACTTTTACTGCTGTTTTTCCATCAACTCCAAACTCAACCCCAATATGGCTGTCGCACATATCAAACAGTGATTCAATATAAGTGATATCTTGTATTTTGAAATTCTAGTAGCTAATTTTATGTTTGACTTTGTCGTTCTTGTTTTTTGCAAAGAAGTAGGAATGAAATTCATGAGTCAAAAGATCCTGACAATTCAAATATGTCGCCATAAAAATCACTAAAAGTGAAAAAGTCTTTCAACTTTCAATTTTCACCTTAGGTTTCCTAACCTTCTGCCAACATTTCAATGTAATATCCATGTTGTTGATGTTCAAACTGTGCATTAACCATTTATGCACAATTCCTGGCATAAGGTGCATTTATACTGCTGTCACAATATAAGTGATTTCTTTTTTCCACTGATTAACGACAGAATTGGCTAAAACCTTTCTGGAACTTCTCCCTGAAAAACTCAAAACTTCCAGGATCCCCAAGCAACGAGCCAATCTAAGATTTTACTCAATTTGGAGGTGTGTGCGCTTCCCCCCAGCTGGAAGTCCTGTTCCAATGAGAGTTATACTGATATCAACCTGCAGGAGGCCTGAGCTTTGCGTTGTTTCTACTAATGTGGAGACAAAGGATTATTTATCAGAGCTGTTTGGTGATATTTTTTTGGGTAATGCCAGAGCTGCGGTGGGTCGTGGTCTACCTAGAAAACATCTTGCCAGTGTCGGCATGATGAACTGCTACCTGCTGCCAGCAGACTAATAAACCACCAAGACCTTCTTTTTCTAGGGATGTTTTGTGATTGATTACATATAAAGGGAAACCCACTGGTTTCAGATATCCAAACACAACCTCTCAAGACCCTGCAGAGACTTGTAACAATGTTCTCCTAATCCAGTTTAAAGAAGGCCTATGCCCCTTTTCCTACTCTTTTGACAAGCAACACTGTGCAAATCCACATCTCATGTGATAATCAAGATGTCTGTTTTTCAATCACAAGACATGTATGTCAGTAAAGATTGGGTCTTGTTTAAGTTTACAGTGTGCTGGCTTATTTAGTCTACAGTATTCCCACTGATATATAGATGACTCTATGCTTGAATATTTTGCATGTCACTCCTGCTGATGTATGTGAGAAGTTCACCCAAAGAAAGTGATGTTTTTTGGAAATATCAAGAGTGGTGAAGATGGATGTTCCTACAAAGGTCAAGCAAAGCACAAAGAATGAGAGTGGGACAAATGAGCTGAGTGAAAGATGAGGGAACATGAGAATGTGGTGAGAAAATAGAGGGAGTAATGTCAAAAACAAGAGTAAAAAAGAGAAGAACGTAAATATATAAAAAAAGAAGGAAACCTTAAGAAATATACAGACTAAAGTCATGAGAAAACAAAAGTAAAAAAATAATATTTATCTGTTGTAAAAGAAAAACTAAGGTTGTAAGGTACTTTGATCAATATTACTTGTAAACGAACAACAGTTGTTGAAAGTAGTGATGTGGTAATTTATGTGTTTAAACCCCAAAAAGGATACACTGATATTGAAAACCCAAAAGCAAAAGTCTCAGAAAATTAGAATATAATTGATAAGATCAAATAAAAATAATATTTTAAACAGAAATGTCAGGTTTTTAAAACATTTGTTACTTTCTTATGCACTTAATACTTGCTCCTTTTGCATGAATTACTGCATCAGTGTGGCATAGCATAGAGGTGCTTTATCAAGTCCTAAAGGCCCCAAAGTGCTTCAGACTACTTTCAGTCATTCACACACTAATAGTATGACACAACTTGGCTGCTAATTTCAATATGCATTCTTTTAGAGACAGATGTTTATTGTTTGTGTCAATACCAATTCATGCTCAACTGCAAGTCACAAATCCTTTCGGGAGTTGTCGGAAAATTTAATCTTTAGCCATATCTAGGCGTGACCACTGGTCTAAAATGTAAACAAGAAATATTTGGCCCTTCTTACAACAACTCTCCAGAACTTATCCAGAGCACTACAAAGACCAAAGGTCTTCTCAGTGACCCATAATAGCAGCATAACATAGTGGTTCAAGCTTTTTCACAGTGTGAATGTACAACACTGAGATGCAGCTGAATAATTGTGCAAGGACCTCAATTCCTGCTCTTTTATAAATGTAAAAACATTAGTCTATTGTGCACTCACACAGATGCAGATAAATGTTGGTCTGCTGCTTGTTTTGTTTTTTCTTTTCCATGTCCTTTTTGTCACAACTTTTATTTGGTTCTTCCAGAAATTCCTTAAAATCCTTTCGGTCATCCTTCATCCTCTGTGTCCTAGTTGGTTTATGTGTTTTCTATGCGTCATTTCTTTTCTCACTCTTTTTCCATTCTGAATACTTCTTTCACACTTGTTGACAGTTCACTAGAGCATGTCAATGGACACAAAAACTCACCAAAAATAAAATGAATGCTTGTGCAAAGACACACATTAGAGAGAGGTTGAATGCATGACTATCACTTTCACCTCCTTGTCATTGCCTCTGCCAGAGTGTGTGTGCATGGGAGCGTTGGTGGGGGTGCAATATCATCAGTAGTTTTGGAGGGCAGCTCATTTAAGATAGTGATTTTATCATTATGTAAATTACATCAGGAGAGCAGCCTCCTCTGTTGTGATTGGCTGCTGTTACAACATCTATGTGTGAGTGCGTTGGTGTGTATGTGAGTGTGGGTTCCAAATGAGCCAATCAACAATGATTGTTTCCTGTGTGTCTGTGTCTCATCTTGTCCTCTGAGAGGTGATGTCAAAGTCTCTGTTAATTTGATGCTTCCTCCATCTCTTTCCATCTATCTGCGCGTGTGTGCATGTTTGTTTAACCCAGACCCTTTTCTCAAACATTTCTGACAGACCATTCTCTCCAAATATGAGACATCACATTCACCTCTGTCAGAAATCCCCCTCTTTAAAATCTTTGTGTCCAGAAACAAATCCAAATGGCCTCGTTAATTTGTAGGCCCATTTAAATCTGCTGCAGGCTAATTAACATTTGCCAGTTGTAAACATCTTTCAACTACTTATTATCATTATCATCATCATTATTGTTTTTATTAAATCTTCATTTCAAAATTAAATGCTTTACATATCATTGGCAGCTTGCTCAACATCAGTGATGCACAAATAGTTGCTTATGAGAAAAGCCGATAATGGTTGCAGAGCAGCTCTCCAAAATTGACCATAATGTTTGAGAATTTGAGTGTGACTGCAGTAGGGCCACCTTTAGAAAACTAAGGCGATAGATTTACTGGAGCTGACTTTAGTCAGGGAGTTTGAATGTCCTGATGTTCGTAAGGTTACATCAGTTTCTTAGCATCGTTCAAACGGATGCATATTGTTGTCCTGTCTGTTTTCAGCAGATTTGAATCTGAAAGTGATGAAGTTGCATCCTGAAATTTCTCAAAAATACGAGAGGAATTTAGTCCTGCAATAAAAAGCTTGTCTGAATATCAGTCAAACATGTTAAAGGTAACTTTTATTTAAAAAGTATGTTTTTTACAAATTTGTTGAAACTGTCACAAAGCTGTGGTTCCATTGACCATATAATGGTGCAAATTTCACATATTATTATAAATTTGCTTAATGGAAACAGACCAACTTTGATAAACTCACAATTTTCTATAAAAAAAACATTTTATCCCTTTAAAGTGTTTTATCAACTATCAAAATTAGTATATTTTGAAAAACTGCAATGGAAGCACTCTTTTTCTTATGATTGAATGAATCAATTTAGGCATGGTGACCCCACCGGGCTGCGGCCCCCCCAGGCTCCTGCCTCAGGCACCTCTCCATGTGGATAAATGTGAATTTCCCTCTGGAAATACTAAAATATATTCATACATTTATCGCACGAGTCTTGTGATCAACAACTGGATGTTAGTCCTGGCGGTAAAAATCAAGCTCCTCCCTGTGGTCCAACTGCAATCTCCAGAAACACACAGCGCGGTCAGAAACAACGAATAAGAGCTGGGAGATGGGTCTTAATCGCATCAATCATGCTCATGTACGTGTAATTTTATAAAAGTTACCAACTGCTTCTTTAAAATCTTATCATGAGAATTATTTTGCTACTTTAGAAACTCAGTACTTGTGTACTATTCAATAAAATTATTAACTTTTTCTTATTTATTGACATACTAACATAAAATAAATGAAAACAGCCATCTTTGTTCTGGTTACTGCTGTGGAATCTGTGGAGACGATTATGAAATGAAGAATGTTATCACAAACGTGTCGGACAACCCTGAGCATCCTCCACATGATGCTGTCACAACAGCAGATTGTTTTCAAAAAGAAGCGTCTTCAGAGTTGCTGTAGAACAGACTGCTAGAGGAGATCCTTCCTGCACAGAGCCATCGCCATCTACAACAATGCTTCAGAGAAAAGCTTACAGTATGACTTACAGCAGCATTTAGTTTCCCTCTGGGGTCAATGAAGTATTCTTGATTTAAATACTTTAAGCCAAACGCTTAAAAATGCTTAGAAAATGGAAAATACAAAACAGCAAGTTTAACGTATAAAGTACATCACAACCTGTTTCTTTTAAAATGCAGGAAATATTTGGTGTCTAAAATTTGACAAAAAGAATCCCCTTACAGTTTTAGGTTTTCATACAATTTAATTAATTGTGAGTTTTTTGCTTTTTCTGTTTTTGGAATAAATCTAGGAAACAGGATCAGCATGGAAATGCTAGAATGTGCAAATCAAGACAAAATTTCAAATGGTAAATGGCAGCTGCGGAGATAAAATTATTTGTAGGAAAACCTTTTTATGTTACAGTAAATTTTTTGCGTTTTATGCATGAACATGTCAGGACAATACAAAATGCATTTATTTGTATGCATTTGCATATTTCCAAAGTACAAAGTGTTTTATTTTTTATGACTGAAAAAAAAGTTATGCATTTATTTAACAATAATGTGTAAATATATTGACTAATGTCAGATCATTTTGATTGAAATTTGTTGGGTTAAAATTATTAGATTATTACTTCCTACTTCTCCATCTTGGACATAATTTTGAGTTGTCAAAGATAAATAGTAATTATTTAATAAGTCATTTTCTAAATCTGAGGTTAATCCAATATTTCCTTTTGTTCTCCCTCTATATACACCGTAGAGAATCCTTCATTTTAGCTAATTAAATTATCTATGGGAGACCTGGACCTGTTTCTAAGTGAACTACAGACCAATCTGTGAACAGCTGTTTGTGCCGATATCTCTCCGTCAACCAAGCCGAGAGACAGGAGCACACCTGCAGAGACCCAGTGGGTTCTGTGGCTGATGGAACAGCATGAATTCGGACCAAATTGCGCTTTTGCTGAAGGTTCAAGACGGGTCCTAAATCTTGGTCATCCTTATCTTTTTTTTTTAACCTTTTCAGATCTCCGATTACAAGATGTAAAACTATTTTCGTTTGTTTCCAAGAGACTGATAGGCTATTGATAAATATGAGATCTGATTTAGGTCTCTTTTATTTTCAGTCTCATTTCAAATTTCTCTGTTAATAAAATTTTAATTTAATTAGTGGATTATCTTTGTTTGTAATATGTCTTAATACATGTAAATAGATGTCTTTCACATAGAGATAATTCAGTTTAAAGTCCAAGAACCTATCCTTCAGATTGATTATTGATAGATTATAAAACTTATTTGTGATTAGTAAAATAATTTGTCATAATAGGGCGTAACCACAGAATTTCTCAAATGTGTAAATATTAAATTACCTTTTGGAATGAGGTTTAACATGCATGATTGTTTGTCCTGTTTTTATATATCCAAGGTGAAACCTGTCTTTTGCATCTTTATTGTGTTTCTTTTTTGTATTTCAATTACAGTTATTAGTACCTCAGAACATCAGAGTTTTGTGTGAAAAATCACCAACATCCTGATCATAAAATATAATTTATGCCAATATTTGATTATAATGGAAAGTCCAAAACTGATCCAAGACAGCTGTGATGATGAATGCCAAAAAAAAACCTTTATGACAAAGAGAAATGATTACCAGTCGTTACTGCAGGCATTACAGTTTCACTGTAAATTCCAAATGCAACAGTTAAAGAGATTTGTTTAAAAAAAAAGCAAGAAGCATAAAAGAAGAGAGAAACATAAAGAGAATGTTTTTAATGTATTTAAAATGTAGCAGTGTCTTCAAATAAAATTTTAGACAGTAGGACTTTCTCTCTCCATCCCTTCTTCTTTCCATTTTTCTTTGATACTTAGATTTTTTTTTTTTTTTCGTTATATACTGGTTTGGCAGATCACGTCCTATGTAATGAAAAGTGAAGTGCTATTCTGTGCCCAGGTCTAAACATGAACTCAGATTTTGGTTTATTATGGGACGTAAGTGGACGTAAGTGACTGGTTAGAGCAGAGAAGAACTGAACAAAAGTCTGCTGTCAATGCAAGAAAAATGGATTTCAGATGAAAAGACCAAAGAGAGGAAATGGCTGAGAATGACACCTTATCCGAAACTACCATTAAACCACCTATGATGAGAGAAATGATTTTAGAGTCACTGCTTAGTCTCCCCCAGCGAGCACAGCGGCTCATTTTACACTCTCTTGTCAGACAAACTCACCATTGATCTTTCTATTATTTATTTCCCATGAGTATTTTATTTGTACAACCTCTCTGTTGTACGATATATAAGAAATGTGTACAGCCTCCACGTCTCCATCTCAGCCTCCCTGCTTACTGCTACTGGCAGTCAAAGTCTGTAGACATGAAACGGATTAGTCCGAGGAGGAAAAAAAAGGACCTTTAGACTTAAGCGTGGTGCGCGGATCCTCTCAGTGACCAGCTTGCTTCATGCTGGCTAAGAGTTCATGTGGGGAGGAAAAAATTCATTCATCCAGCCATTTTCTATACCCGATTAATTCCCTTCAGGGTCACAATGGGCTGGCAGCACAGGGGAGAAACATGCAAACTCCACCCAGAAATTAAATGTGGCAGAATAAAGTAGTCTGGATTTTTAAACTGGAATACTCTATTTTTTCCAGATTAAATCTGGTGCAGGAAGTTTAAATTATGAAGAATTAGCACAATCACTTACTCTTGTCACCATTTAATTTTTTTTATTTTAACTCCTGTGTTTTGGACACTCAGCGCCTTTTGCATTTTCCCTGCATCTGCACATGGCAAACACTGACTGCAGCCCATTAATTAGCATGCATTGGAGACATTATGTTTCTTCTCAAAGACAGACTAACTTAGAGCTCAGAGAGAAAATCTCAACCCGAATCATTCATGAGCCTCGGCATCAAGGTTACGCTAATAATGCAGTGCTAGGTTGCCATCCTGTGGAGTTTAGAGGAGGGAAATAACACCATAATGTATGTGTTAATGGAGAACTACATGAAAACACTGATTTAGAAATGTGATCCTATCTAATGTCCATGCAGGTGCAGAAAGCAACACAGCACTCTGTGCATCTAAACCTGCAGTATGATAGAAAATTCACAGATAAAAATCCCACAAAGGTAATAGCTTAATCACGCTAAATATTTTAAATGGAATACCCAAGGAGGCTGACGGATTTCAGAAATCTCAATTTAATCGAAAGAAAAATATTTCTCATCCAGAAACAAACATCTATAGTTACTTTCAGCTGTAAATTGTATTCAGGTTTACATTGCTGAAGTTCTGAGAAATCTGTCCCTGAGAGGTTTTTTTTCCACTTTAACTAATCCATTTCAGAATAGGGGAACAAAACTCAGTGTGAAAGAAGGCAATATTTTAAAAAAATGAAAAAATGCCTGGCTTTTCAGAGAGAACAAACCTTGTTATAGCCAATCATGCGAAGAGTTCTCCAAGTATTTTCAGCAAATGAAGAACCTCATGTTGACAAAACCTTGGAATGATTATGATAAAAATCTGGGACAGCAGAAAGGTGCTGCTATAACATTTTAAATGCCACTGTTCATGTATTGTTGGGCTAATTAATTATAATGTAGCTTACAGTGGATGCATAGAAAAAACGTGAATATAATAATGAATACATCTTTTTTCCTAACCTTTCAGTTAAAATATTTTTTAAATAATCCAAATGAGCAAAGAACTGAAAAATTTAATAATTTTCTTGTATGAATATCATACAAGAAATTTATAATTTTGACATCTTAAAATTATCTAACATTTTGAAGTCAAGGTTTCTGCAGAGACACAAAGGAGAAAAAAATATATGTTTATCCTAAAATCTGGCCAAGGTGGATTTTTTTGGGGTGGATTTTATTGTTTCATTATATTTTTTCAAAAATCTTTAATTTAATTTTTTTATGAAATTGATTTGCATTTAAAATGCAGCTTTAAATTAGTTTTTTTAATCTTTACTTGCGAACAAAAGTTCATGTTTTATTGCTTTCTACCGTGAGTAAAGTTTTCATTTTTTCATGGAATTGGAAGAAAAAATATATTTTAATTGTCTTTGCACATGGATAAAAATTAATCAGAATCAATTTTGCTCCCTTTTTTTTTTACCACTGCTCTTAAATGTCTGGGACAACCCAGACATTTAAGAGTTGCATGTACAATATTTCAATGACAAACTATTTTTATGTCACGACAGAGCTCAAAATGAAGGGATCCCAGCGGGATATGTTATGAAGATTCAGCTCTTATGGTCGGTTTTATTGATGATCTGCAACGTCTAGTGCTCCCAGAAGATGATCAAACTTATATCGTGAGTGGAAAACTGCTCACCTCTCCTGTAGAGTCTAAATGTAATTCAAATTGCCAAGAACATGGCAGCTTTATTTGCAATGCTGATACCGACGTACTCAAATTCACTGTGGGTTTTAAAATTTTGAAAGTGCAGAATGAAGCCTGTAAATATTTAGCTTTGAATGTATTTGCCTGGGTGGCCAGTTTTGCCTGATTTAGCACAGCACTGATTGGAGCTCCTAATTCTTTCCCTTCCTTCTCTGCTGCTCACGCAGGTTTAATTGTGAAGAAACCCCCCATCAAGTGCCTTTCACTGCACTTCAGTTGCCATTGATTCTATTAAGAATGCCAGCAGAAAAAAATTCAAAAGCAGGTGTTATTCTACTTCTAACCTTAGAAAAGTCAAGAGGCATCAACATCGCTGCTTTTCTTCCACTCTCATAACGTCACTCACTGAGACAAATATGGAAGAAATTAAAATCATGTCTTTTCATAATGAACGAGTACCGTTAGTGCACCATCAGGATAATGTTTGCAGATCAAACAATGACACCAAAGTATGTGTGTTATGTCATTTTGATTAAAAGGTGACACAGAAGAGGATTCTCATTATCTAAGTCTCACGTTAAATTACTACCACTTCTCTTTGCTGGTGTAACTAGAGCCAGCAGGTTGATATTAACTATTAAGATCTAAAATAAAAAGTATTGTAAAAAGGTTTGTCTTATTAACCTGAAACAGACCTGAATTATTTAAATTCTCCTAGATTTCTGTCTTACTTTATGAACATCGATAATATACTAGCTATAAAAAACTTTCTTTCTACAACTTTCTTTTGCTACATGCCAATAAAGAACCGTCTCACAAATAAAGATCATCAAAAATCAACCACATTTTCGCCTGTCCAAAAAAAAACACTAATATTGATGTGAGGTCCAGTATTTCTACCTTGACATGTTTGTGTTGAGACCATCCAAGACATGTTACTGTCTTATCAAAGCTCAAACTTGTCCAAAAATTGCTTTGGTTAAAGCTTAATTAGGTTTTAAATCAACGTGTTTCAGTGGAACCTTTTAACTGCACTTGAGTTCCTGGCACCTAGTGGCCCATTGTGTTTATAAATCACAGGCTTTGCTTTGTATTAACATCAAAACTGTCAGTCTCCCCTAAAATCATGCTGTTTCTCTGTGTGCCATATGGACTTGTACTGGGTTTTATTGAAAATGTTGGCAGGAATTATTGTCAAAGAAAGCAGAGCTCTTCTTAACAATTGCTTGCTATTTGAGCCACATCAAAAACAGAACTGTTTTCAGTCATCTATCTATTGCCAAGCTGCCACTTTGGGACTGGAGTAATTGTCTATTTATCAGTGAAGCATGCTTTTTTGTGAACAACATAAAAGCAGTCCATTTCTTCTTTTCCAAAATCCAAGAAGTTTTAATGACACCTTTCTTGGTTTTGCGGCATAAAGCCATGTTGAGATACTGTGTAATTACCAAAAGTAGCTTCTGAGTCCAGGGGCATGATTCTCAGCCAGGCTTGCAGGCACCTCTCTGGGCACTGTATGCCATATCCTGAAAGCTTCTCATTTCAGATTCACATCAAAGCCACCAATCCCTGCGCCGCCTAAAAAGAAACTGCCACTGTGGTGAGTTTGAATTAGCTATGGCTCAAAAGAAGACATCAACACGTGTTAACCACTGAGTATACATTTGAACTAGATCAAACACATTTCTGTGTTTGGCATTGTCCATCAGAAGTGAACAAGGGGCTTGGTAGCCATTAAGGGAGCTTGGATCATTATACTCTATCCATTTAAATCATAGCTGAACGTCTCTTTTTTCACCCAATGTGAACAAAAAAAACACTTTCTGTTTTTAACTTACCATTTTTATTTATTTTTGTGTTAATACACGCAGTGATTTGAGGAACAAATGTATTAACGGTAGCTGATTAAAAGCTGCTTCCATAAATTTATCTAAAATATGAAATGAGTTCCTTTATTCAGTGACTGCTGTCATAAGATGAAAAACAGGGCAGAGTACTGAAATCTTAATCCAAGTGGGTTACAATTCTGAAAACCAATTTATATGTTTAAATGACGACATAAAGGGTTCAGTGTTAAGCCGTTACCGTAAGCCTTTACACTCTCTCTCTCTCTCTCCCCTCCCTCACTTTCTGCGTCTCTCTTGACTTATTAGTCAGTTTTGTTACTTAAACAGTAAAGCAATTTACAAAAGTATTTACTTGTGCCCATAATGTTGTAATCTTCCAGGTAAATTGAAAGCTTTTTTCCTGTTTTCATAAGTTGTTTTTTTAATCTTCTTTTTTTTTGGACTCCATAAAGGATCACAAGGCAATTTTGTTTTGCTGTTTTCCCCTGCCATATTTAACACCTCCAATACCTTGGAGAAAACAGGGAAGGGGAAAAAAACACTCTAACAGACCCTGACGACTCCAAGGAAAGCTCTCAGTTTTATTTATTAGATGATTTCCATCATTGTTTTTCAGCGCAATGCTGGTGCCAAGGTGGCATTGATACATGTTCCAAAAGTAAGAAACAATATAAGTAAGTCAGAGGCAAATTATTATAAGAAATCACTGAGAAACCAACTACAATTCAGTAGCATGCTGTGTAAAAATTTAAATTTGCTTAGTAGACCCGCAACACTGACTCAGACAAGTTTCTATTTTTTTTTTTTTTTGCTTTCGTGCTCTTTGTTATATTCTTGCTAACTCTCCAGTCAATGTTCATGTTTTTTTTAAAGTTTCAATTCAGAATCAGAGGTATTGAAAAAAATATGTTGGTAGTGATTCAATGTCAGTAATGTCAAAAGGCCCTGAAGATGTAATTTTTGCTCGTCTTACTGTTAACTCTCATTAAGGTTTTTCTAACCCGTCTGGTTAAATTTGGAAGAAGCAGACAGAGTGTTCTGATTCTGTTTCATTTGAAATTAATGAAAAACTAGGACTTTAGTGCTATAAGTTCTTCACCTCATCAAACCCCATTTGGATCCCATTAGTCAAATATAACCTGGATGAAACTTAGAACAGTCATGCTGATGTTTTTCCCCAAATGTTTCTTCTGCTCAATGAGAAAAGAGACGGGTGGGGGAGTTTGGGAAAAAAAGGAGAAAAATCTAGGTCACCATTTTTACTACAGTACCCATCCCCCAAACCCCAAAACACCCATCACCCCCTGCCCCCACTCACTGTTGCTGAGGAGCTTTACACCCCCTGCTGATATGTAAAGAGCAGCAATTCTGATTGGCCAAGTGAGTGGAACATTGTGCAGGTGTAGAGCTTTTGGGTATTGGAGGGATAGTCCTGCACGGTTTTAATTGGAGGGAAAACAGGAAGAAAGTGGGGGTGTGGTCAAAGAGGGTGCAGAGCAAGGGTAACGCTCCTATCATACCGAGTTACGATGGCACCCTGGAGAGAGCATTGGGGGGGGGAGTAGGAATAGGCTTGCATATATGTTAAAACAGAAATAGAAACAAATGTGAATCTATCGCAAATTGTGCAGGAAGGAAAAACAGAATGACTGAGTGAGGAAAAAAACAAAGAGAGAGCTAAAAGGATGGAAGACAGAAAAAAAAGGGGTAAGGTGGCTAATCCCATCTATGGTAACAGCAGGAGGGGAGAGAGAGAAAGAAAGTGTCTGTGTATTTGCATAAAGTGGATAGCCTACAATATCATTTTTTGAGCAGACCCAGATGGAAAGAGTTTGGCACTCACATTTTGCCAAAAACATGCCCCCAAAGTCTTGCACTTTTGTCTCCAAAAGCGGCTCAACACAGTGTCCGTGGCTCAACAGTGTAATTCGTACAGAAAATGACAATTCTTGCACAGCAGCAGAGTATTAAACGGATCCCTTGCCCTGGGGCCAAAAAGTACACACAAACCAGAACGCTACTTTGTCCACAACACTGGATTTTGTTTGAATTATTCACCAGCAGCCAGGCTTTTTTGTGTACACACACAACAATATAGACCAATCACTGTTCCATGGAAATCATGTAAAAGAGAATCTTTTGTAAAGTAGCTAAAATCAGTTGTGTCAAGATGGATATTTTATGCATGGATAAGTTAAGAAGTCATGAACTGAGCTAAGTGGGGAGTAAGAAAGTACAAATTGTAGTGACACACTGTCATGGGTCTTTGTTATATCTAATATTTGTCAGGGAGAGTGAAAGTGTGATGCTTTTTTAAATCTGATGCAAGCCTTGTAATTTATTCCCTTGTAATTTATTCTGTTTTGTAAACCTTGGTCAAATGGTTCTTATTAACTTCAGGTCTGCTGTCCTTCATGTTTCTATTATTCAAAATAAATAATGTTACCTTTAGGAATTCATGAAAATAAATATAGCATTAGCACTTACATGTGTGTTTAATCTACTATCGTTAGCCAAACTACCAGTGATATTTAGTCCAATTCCCTCAAATTAACTGTGACAAAGTATATTTACTATAATAGCTTCAATGTTCACAAGCTCTAACTTCTAACACACTCACAATGTTTTAGCTCTGAGTAGTTTTTAGACAATCAGTTACATAAAATCTATGGGACCCAAATTAAATTAATTAACATTAACATCTTCCTCTTAAACCGATTGGATACTGAAGTTCATTATGTTGACCTTTTTCTAGTAAAAAACTTTCTCATTTTGCAGAGTTTGAAGCAGACACTCCTGCTCCAGAAAAATACAATAGAAACATCCTTTACTTGTAGGAGAAATTTTAATGCATCAGCAGCAAAATGAGAGGCAAATTGAGAAAATGGTGCCACAGTAATATTTTTTTCTTAAGCTTTCTGTTGGGGGGAAAAAGCCACGACAGATCTAGCATTCCTGGTGAACGTTTCCAGCCGTTGCCTGTTAACTTTTGAGGATAGGGCCCAAAAGGACACACCATACACTTTTCCTTAATCTGAGTTACTTTTAATAACTCCATGAAACTATTTTGGTACATTGTAAATTTCCCTTTACTAAATAGTCTCTTACTTTTTGCTGATTTTATAGTTTTTTTAACCTTAAACTTGCTGTTGGTAGACCTAAATTATCCCACTGTTGGGTAACAAAAAATATTTTGATGTGATTCTATTAATCCACTCTTAATGTTCAGTCCCTGGATGTTCACCAGTGTCAGTGTGATTAACTCATAGAAATTCACCATCAGCTCCTTAGTTTCTCCTAATTGATTTGAAAGTGGTTCCACTGGCACCAGTTCACAAAATCCTGTGCCAGCTGCTTGTACTCTGTGTCATGGTCACCTGTGATGAGGTCATCTATGGCTCGTCTAAGACCTTAGAAATAAAGCAGCTTGGGGAGTGGACTCTGCGGTGTAGAGGGTGAATAGAAAGGGTCCCTTCAAAATCCCCATGGTAAAGGTGGTGGTTCGTTCCTGACTGCTCCAAATTATGACCCAGAAATCCAGGCTGCATGGCGTTAAAAGCACTGGGGAAATCAAAGAACATGATTCTCATAGTGCTTTCAGGCTTGTGTATGAGCTTGGTGCAAGAGGTAGATAATGGCATCATCCGCATCTAATCTCTCACTAGGGCGTGAAGATGGTTGAGAACCAGGATTTCCTGGGTCTTCATTAGAAGGAAGGTAAATGCCTCTGGCCTGTAGCTGCTCAGGTCCATCTGACATGCAGTTTTTGGTGCTGGTATTACACAGGAGGTTTTCTACAGCTGTGGTAGCTTTTGTCTGAAAGCTCAGCGATGTGAGGTTGGGGGATGGGCAGGAGACACGGGTTAAAGATAAATAGACCTAGAACATGGAAGGGGGGGACTGGGAGGCTAAGTGTTTGATCAACCCTGTCGAAAAGACTGGTTCAGATCACTCAGCTAGTTTTCTATTTATATCCTGCAGTCTGGGATTATGGTTTGTGACCATAAAATAGTTCTCAGACTTTTATTTAGGTAAGGGTTGATTCAAGGTTTGTTGTTTGAGAAACGCTGCACCATTCTGGTGTGAGCAGTATGGTCTTTCTGAGGTCTACAGAAAGAAGGTTGTAGCAGCTTATGATTCTCTGTATGGGTTTAAAGATATTCAAAAGAATTTCAAATCAGCCATTCCACTAGGAAACAGTGTAGAAGTAGAGATGAAAAACAACTGCCACCACTCTCAGGTTTGGCCATCCATGCATGTTCACCCTTAGGACGTAGCATCAAACAACTGTTGATATAAAAGTACATGAACGTATATTCAGTCTCCAATAAAAATAATACTTTCCTAGGAAATGTGCAAGAAGGAAATATTAACCCGTTAGCCATCACCCCCAAGGCAAGTCAGACATAAGTTCAATGAGGATACCACTGTCCTCAATGTGGAAATTAATACCAACTGTGAAGTATGAAGCTTGTTCCAGTGAAAGGAACTTTTAATGCCTAAGCATAAAATAAAATTTTAGACAACTTTATGCAACAAACCTTTTGGAAATGCTTCTTTTTCCAGTGTTACTGCGGAGCAATGTTGGAAGCAACATCCATAAAGACATAGATCAGCAAATTTGGTGTGGAAAATGGCCGGGAAGAAGACCCGAAAAAGACAGAACACCTTTGTTAGTTGTCCTTAGCTCGAGGCATCACTGACTGTCCTTTAATGTACTCTCAAAACATTTGTATTTCATGGTTGTCATTTTCAAAATCGATTATTTCTATTCAAAAATCACAATTGTTCTTAAATCTACTTTAATATACACTTGGATTGAGAAGAGTCATCATATCAGAATTTCTAAATTCAAAAGTTCTGTGTGGCAAACTGTGTATCAAGGGGAGAAAACTACCCAGAACAATGTCAAAGCAAAAATATTCAAAAACTCTCACACAAACAAACACACAGAATAGAATAAAACCTAAGATAAAATAAAAGCTTTTGTGTTTCTACCGAAAATGAGATGACAAAGGTTCCCAGCAGCTGCTGTTCTGAAAACTATCCGTTAGGAATTATTTATAACAGGTAGTTTCAGGGAACATAATTAATTGAAAGATGCTCTTAATTAGCAGCCGCAATCAATTGGGATCATTATCACCTCTGCTGGTGGTATCACAGAAAGGTCTATATTTCTAAATCATGTACACCCCCACCCCCTCCCACACACATACATACACACACACACACACACACACACACACACACATATTCTACCTTCTTATTTAGATTTAGAAGATGGTCACATGGGTAAGAATGAAAACGACACTTCACAAACAGCACACTCACTTTGATGGACTCCAAAAAGTTCTGTTTTGCTGTGTAGTTTGCCTGGAGGATGTTCATACCCCACCTGACACACAAACTCAGTCTCTCAGAAAAAATAAATATGAAAGTTTTTTTGGAATAATTTTAAAATTAAAATGAGTTGAAAGTGAATTAAATTAATTAAAATAAAACTGTCTGTGTTTTGATGAATTTAGTGAAGCAGCAGTACTCCACAAAGCAAGACATTCCCCCAGAGCTACACCAGAAGAAAGACTTAAAAATAAGAGAATGGATTATTACTTCATGCTTTCAGATACATACACAAACATAAATTGTGTATATATACTGTACAGTAGAGTAGTGCAAAGTCTAATTTAATTTTAGAAATGCTAAATCCAAGTCCTTAAACCTGCAGCAGTGATAATAGAGCCTGGAAACATTATGATCCAGTAAACATTTTTAGTAAAATCTGAGATCCACCAAAGTGTTTTTCCAACCCCTGTGGGATTATTGCTCTGCTTGGTGAAATTAGCAGCACCATCTTGAAAAGCATCCAGAGGGCTAATCTATAATTGATTACAACAGATGAATATGTGCACTGGCACATTTTGGCTACTAAAAATGCTACACCGCCTGGTATGATAATTGCGAGAAAACCGTATTTTCAAGGTAACATAGAATAGAAAAATTCAATCTATACAGTAATGAAAAGGAAATAGTTTGACTATGTTTGACGGTACAAGGAGAGTTTTTGTTCTGGTTGCCTGGATGTTTTTTATTCTTGGTTCTCAAACTGTGATCCAATTAAACTTAGTTACTTGTTCTCACTTCAGTGGTTCTATGAAAAAAGTTTGGTACTACTAATAAAAACTTTACAAAGGTAAATAAAAACACTACTCTGAAAATGATTTTTTTTTTTCTTACCACAGATATGGAAATAACATGAAACCCACTCAACCTTGTTAAAGTTCCAAGCTCGAAAACCAAGATTTTTAAATTTACATGCATATATAGTAGTAGATTATAAATCCTCAAACTCTAAGTAATAGCAATTGCAATTGTGTGGCCTTTAATTGTTTTCAGATGAAAATTTGGCCAACTTATTTAAAGGTAGAAAACATATGAATTGCCTGGGATGTGGTGTCCATAACCAAAAAGTAAACTTTAGTCTTTACTTCATCAGACATCTATTAAAAGATAAGCACAGAGGAGAACATTTAGAGAACTCCTTAACTCCTTAACACTGAATTGAGAATATGTGCTGTCGGCTGCTCATGGTCTATTTACCTCTAAAGTACTTAAATTTGGAAATTAGATTAAACCCAACCTTTCTTAACGAGCTCTTTTTAAGTTTGAAAACCAGTGGGATTTGCTAATTGATGCGTTCAGTAACCAAGCTAACTACCATCAGCAAAACATGCCAATAGTGTACTTTACTGCATTCTGGACCTTCAAATACTGTAGCAGCATATTCACTGAAAGAGGTTTAATAGAAGTTAGTTGCTGAAACAATTTCTTCTGTGTAAGACAGCAATTTTGGATTTTAAGGTCAAAACGTTTGTCTCGAAAATACTTAAATTCTGGCAATCTTTTTTTTTTTTTCAAAACAAAACCTGGACCAAAAAAACCCAATACACATCTAAGTGCTAACAAATACACAGTATCCCTCATCCAACAATGCTTATCGACTTTTTTTTTTTTTTTTTTTTCTGACATTTTTTTAACAACACAAGGTGATGGAGAACAAATTCTCATTTTCAGCAATGTCTTTTTTATAGCATAACAAAACAAACAGATGAAGCTACAATACTGTATTATAATGTCTGACACTTATTACTCTGGTAAAATGTTGGGAGTGTCACTGCACTACAGCAATATGCAGGAAGTCCTGCATATTGTTCATAGGCTGATGACTGATTTCACAAATATCTCACATCTGGGCTCTTAAAAAAGAAAAATATCTGGTGGTCAGCTGGATTTGATGGTGTAGGAGGATGATGGCCAGGAAGACGGGAACTTTCTAAAATCTAGTTCAGAAAGCGTTTGGTGAGCATCAGACAGTGGGAACATGGCATCACAGGCCATGAAAAGCTGCTGACCTCAAGATGCTGTCCAATGGGGTGAATGAAAGTTCTGGGATTTACTCAAACTGCCAGATCTGGACTGAAATCAGAGGTGGTGAGGCTGCCTGTTATAGGGACTGAGGTTGAGGTGATTAGTGAGTAATAATGCAAAGTCATGTCAGCAGTGACAAATTTTATATGAGCACCATTCAAAAACCTAACTACTTTAACATATTTGTGAAATTTGTTTAGCTTTCTCTAATTTCTTTGGACAATTTGTCAGTCTGAAGAGTAAAAGTGAATGTGAGAATCCTTATTTACAGTGTTTCTCGGCCGGATGGGGACACAACTTCTAGTTCTCTTTCCATATACGTATTTAAAATGGTTAGTTACATGTTACCCTGAGGAAAAAGCTGGATTAATCAAAACGGCAAAAACACAGATATAGCAACATGTGATAAAATGACCCAGATATAATTTACAGCCAATGATATGATAGGGTTGAATTTGTCAGCATGGTGAAGGTTATACACCTTAAGCAGGAGAAAATGGAAGCAAGTTTGTAGGAGTCTGAGCGCTCTTCTTGGAGGGAATTTACCCAGATGTCAAAGTGAGGTTACGGCCACAACTCAGCTCAGCTGCTGGGTGCCACTTCAAACATTCTGTTTCTCTATGTGGGTGTGTATTTATGTGTGTGTCAGCACACTCACCAGCGGAGCTTTCATCTGCACACCTATGGTGAGACACGGTGGGGAGGCCTTGGCTACCCAGTGTTCGCACACACATGTACACCCCCACATGCATCCCCGCTCACAGACCTGCGGGTGCATATTTAGCAGCTATGCCTCAATCTTGATGTGCTACGGAGTGTTAGAGTAAAATGTGTCTCACTGCTCAGGAATGTCTTCAACTAAATTGTCTATCACAGCGAATTGATGTTGTAATCTAACTAGAGAAAAAAATAGAGACAGATGAAGCTTTAAGCTATGCAAACATACAAATAAACAAAATCTGTGTACGGATGCCACATTAGCACATTAGTACAGATTCCAGGTTTTATGTCACAGCTGTGGTATTTTAGCTACATTTACCAAATCAGGAATTAGTGATTTTATGCTATTTTGTTCCAGGACATTAGTGATAAAGTGAAATCAAAATGTTTATGTTTGGCTTTCTATAATGCTTCTTAGAAAATCCCTCAATACATGTTGACTTTATTTAATAGGTATTAAATAAAATCCTATAAATTAGGACGTATTTATTAATGATAATACTTACTAATCTTTTATATTTTTTCCTTATATTTTATTTTTTTCCCCCTAATTTTACTGTGTGTTTCGCAAACTAAATTAAAAACAAACAATTTAGAGGTAAGTTCACTAACATAATTTCAAATACAACCAGTTCATCTGTGAAAACATACCAGGCCAAAGAGCTAAAGTCATTAAAGTTCTCATCCTGAAGCAAATTACAGAACATTAAAGTTCCTCACATATAGATTTCCATAAATACAGAAAAATAATTTCATTTTCTTCTGAAAAGGCCAGGTCTATAAAACTACATTAAAAGTGATAGATTTAAAATGGGCATGAATTTTCATAATAACATATAACTATCAGGCCAGGTGAGTCCGAGAAAAATGTCAGAGAGACCTAGATACAGTAGCTCTCTGTCGTCTGACGACAATACCGGATCCTTCACTGGTTTTGAATCGTAGTGTTCAGATGCTTTTGTTCATTTTCTTCTCTATCGGGTCGTTTTTGTGACAGTTGGGTGCCTCTATTTGGTGCCAATTACAGATTGTTCACTCATGGTATGGCACTGGGACTCAAGGCTATAGAGTCTCTGGCCCCCATAGCTCCCAATTTACCCATCAAACACTCCAGTTCACAGACTGACCCCTGCTCTTTAATAACTGGCTTTCTGTTTATTTTCTTTCTTCTTTTTTATTTACTTTTTTTTTTTTAAATATACAATTCCTAGTGGGCTCAAATATTTTAAATAAAGGCAAGAATAAATTTTAAAAATGCCATGCAAAAAATATGCACTTTTTAATCAAGCAATTTCTGTTTTTTTGCTGTGCAAATTATTATTATTTTTTTTTTACATACACCATCAAATCCAAATTCGGACTCTATGTAGAGTCCACTAACATGAATGAATCAGTTCTGTGTGTCGACTCAACCAAAGCTCAGGATCTCAAGCTGCTCTGATCTTCTGATCTTTTGCTATTTTGACATCTTTTTGACGCTTGCTGTGCTTTCATATTTCTAATCAAGCATCTTCTTTCTGTTGCTGTTTATTTTTGAATGTCTTTGCTGCACAACTAGCCATCTTTCAGCTAATTGCTGCAGAAAACTGCTTTTATTTATAAAGTCATTATAAATCAATTTTATGATCATGAGCTTATTAGGAGCAACATTAAAAAATGATAGATGATGTTGTCCTGTGGACAGTCTGTTGTTGTCCTCTTTACTGACATACTGCACAAATAGGTAGATAATTAGTAAATATTAAATATTATCAATATCAATAAATATTAAAATTAAATTTGCTTTGAGGTTTGGACATAATAATGAGATGCAGAAATTGATTTAGTCTTTAAATGATTATAATCACCAAGAGATAATTTTGTAATTATAAGAAAAGTGTCACTTTCTAGTTATGGCCAAAAGTAACGGAAATACAACAAGTGAAAGACGATGCGACAGACAAATCCAAAAGCTTATATAAAGATTTTTACAGCTTTTATAATTCTGTTATTCTAGATATAATAACAGTCCAGTATGTGACCCTGATTTAGTGTCAGGGCAAAGACAAAAAACTTTAAAAGAATCTCAAAACATCTCAGTACAGTAATTGTTGTTGACAATAAAATTAAAAGTCAGATTTTCAACATGTTTCTCTCACTACAAAGTTGAATAAAAAATGCAGTAGTTGCACAAAGCGTAGACTGACATGTATGCAAAAAAACAGTGCTTGGTTGTAGGATAAAAATGAAAAAAAATAAGTAGCTGATGACATGAAAGATTAAACATTTTCTTCTTTCTCTGGAGAAAGCAACCAGTTTGAGAATAAACAAGTCTAATATTGTTGGGTGTAAATATTTTTACACTATTCCTATAACTGTGCAATGCACCTCATGGTTAGAACACACTGCATGTGAGACACGCCGTGCGTGTACACATGACATGAGAGACGGGGAGAGATGCAGCTGGCTACTCCTTCGGACTCTCTCTCGCACAAACACACACGTATACACACATCTGCAAGCAAACTCCAGAATGGCACCCCTTGAGGGTCAAACTACAGGGGGTTTGTCCCAATTAGCACAGTCAAGGTGTTGGAGAAGGCACACTGAGGGATCAGGTAACAGTAGCTAGGAACACACTGAGCCAGAATGCTGGCTAACTGCTAACTAGCCTACTTCACAGGCACAGCATGACTTTTTTCAGAATAACACTTTCATCCAACAGGCACTTTAGATTAGACTCAGGTATTAACATCACTTCTGAAAAAAGTATCGCCAGGACTCCAAAGGGAACAGCAATCTCCAAAGGATATAATGGTATATATTAAGAAATAATATTTCTACACAACTAATACCTTCCCTCCATATTGCATAAATGCAATTATGGAAACTATATGTGTCTTTACAGCCCACAACCTGCTTTATTTTACTGCAACATCTGATGCTTCTAATAACAACATGACACTTTTATCAAACCGGTAAAATGAATGTTTACCAGTCATGTAATTTATCAATGATTTACATCAGTAACAGTAACTGCAGCAAAACAGCATAGTACCCAGTTTATAGCTTTTCTTTTTAATTGACTGGTTCTGAGTAATCACTCTCTGTGCCCAAAGAGAAAAAGGAAAACTGTACACACGGCTAGAGCCAGATGTAAGGACATTTGGCATACCAAGGATGAGTTTTTTCTCAACAGCTCCATGTTCCTTTATAACATCTTTATAATCTCCTATAATGTTGCATTCCTATATGGAGCAGAGCAAAATTAAATTTTACTTACATTTAGTTGTCCACAGTCTAGTTAAGTAACTGAAGATTTTTGTTAAATTTTACTTGAAATCAGTTTTTATAAATCATTAGAAGGATAGCACAAAAAGTAAAATAGAAGGTAATAGATTCAATCTTTCTGACATAAAACAGGATCAAACTATGCTAACAAGAAAAGGTAACTTCATAATTTAATTGGCACATAAATAAACCAAATACAGAGGAGCAATGTGGATGAAGAATAATAATGACAAGAACTGACTTTACACCAATTGTCACTGGTGACGCAAAATAATTGTGACAATAATTGTTGAAAAGAATGTCTCATGAAATAAAGCCAAGCATAAAAAAAATGTGTTCTTCTCCAGTCCAATTTCAAGTTCAGGTCCAGAAATTTTAATCCAAAAGGGAACAGGAAACCAACACCTGGATAGTTAGCTAAAACATCACTATATTCATTCACAGATGCTAATGTGGCTGCCCAAAACCAATTTTTATATGAACATTAATAATTATTAATAGCCATGAGCACTGACAGTAATAAGAAGAGAAACACTGGTTGTAAACATCAGCCAGTACTGATTAAATGCATGAGTACACTGTGATCTAGTAATACTGCAAGTTGTGCATATCAGATTTAAAAACAAAAATCATTAAACAGTTGATAACAATACTTTAAAGGCTTTTTTTCTAGTTCAAAGACAAAGACCTGCATGTTTGGAGAGGTATGAAAACCAGATACTAAAATCTGTTTCCTACCAACTGTGAACTTTTAAAAACTCAAATTTACTTAGAATCATTCAAGATTAACATATATAACAAAAATTCAAACTGTGAAAAGCCCGCCTTTTTTCCAACCCCATTTTTCTTTCACATAAAAATAACATCGTCATTTCAAATCCTTGTAAGTAATTCAAAGAGGTGTACCACAAAGCAGGTTGAACACTGTTAAGGTCTTTTTTATGAGAGACAGTCCAAAAAAATAACTTGAATCAGAAATATAAAATACCACAAACGCAGGTCACCATCATTCAGGCTTTGCCTTTTGAAGTCTGTGACAATATAAAGCTACTTGTTTGATGCATATTTCAATGACCCTGCCAAATTCTTCTCAAGAAGAATATATATAAAGCTTGTCTGTTGCTTTAGGGACAATGAGCATGAACCCCTAAATACATTATACTGTAGTTTATGTATCAAATTCTCCCTAAAATTCCTCACACCAAACAAGCCTGAAACATCAGACAGCAGATTGTTAGGGTTGACCAGTAACACATCCTTGTTCAAAATATCCTCATGTCCTAATGCTTAGTTGCACACAAAATTTTAAAATTAAATACAACTAACTCAACATTCTTTCAAAAACTGTGTGTGCGTCAGAGTGACAACCTTAAATCCCTTCTCCTCTCTTGCTCTCCTTCTCTGTTCCTGCGGGATTTTTTGCTTTTTGTTTTGGTGAGTCTGCTCTCAACGAGTGTCAACTTTTATTATGGGGACTAAAATTATCATGACAGAAATCTGCACAAACAAGGAAATCCTTAACAATGAGGAGTACAAGCCATCTAGTTTTAACAAGCACCCTTCACTATAAACATCTGGAAGCTTTAGAAGCCATTTTTCACTGTGTTTGTGTGCGCATGTGTAGTGTTCCAGTCCTATGTTCATTATACCGTTAGCTGGAATGCCATTACTTATTGATGGTTCTCCTGTTTAAAATGCACCATCACAGCAGTAGGTTGGACAATGTTTTCATGAAGACACACACACATTCCCCATTTCATATTTATGTTAATTCAAGTGTTGAGCCACAAGAAATCTAATCGTATCCATAATCAAAATTCATAATAATGCATTTATTTCACGTTTTATCTACTTTGTCTGTGTTTTCAATGCAAAGAAATCAACAAAATATAAATACTGTGTGTTATTGATGGGTTTTATACATCATAGTTTTTTTGTCTTTAAATCTTTAGCTTAAATGTGTTTCTGTATATAATTTGAGTAATTTCTGACACAATATCTGCTTTTTCCCCATTATGCATAATGTTCCTGCAATGTTCACCTGTGTATTCTCTGTTTATTATTGCATCGCTCTCCTCTTTGTCATAGTTAGTTTCTGCACTTGAGTCCTTTATTAAACATGGAAACGTGGTGAAAACAGAAAATCTCTCCTCACTTTACTTCTTTAAACAAAGGTTGCTTCTGTTTTCTTTAAGATCTGACCTGGTTATCTGTGTCTGCTCTGTGTTTGCCACCTTCTGAATGGGAGAATCATCGTCCCTCACATCCTGAGCTGAACACATACAGTCTCAGAGAGTTTGAGTTAACCCTACTGGGCAGGTAGAGATTATGCAATTTATGTCCCATTGATTTTGGTCAAGCGAACAATAGAATGAACAGGAATGTGTGAATTAGGCCTTGCCCTAATACCACTAAATGAAGTCTAGAGTGTTAAAAGTCATTTTACAAACTGAATTTATAATTGTATCTAGATTAATGTAAATCCAGCTGTTCTTAGAATGCCTCAGAGGAATGTTAGAGATGTCAGTAAACGGAGAGCACCATGAATACCAACGAAAAAAGCAGACAGCTCAGGGAGAACATGGTGAATAAGTTAAAACAGGGCTGTGTTAGAAAACAATATTCCAAGCTTTAAACCTTTCAGACAGACTCCAAAACTACCAAGAATTAGCCATCAATCTGAACTGACAAGCAGAACAGAAACAGAGCAGCAACCAAGAGGATTACAGTAACATTGGTACTGCCCTTCACAAATGGGGCTCTTATGTATGAATGAAAAGAAGAAAGCCAGAAACCTCCAGTTTAATTTTGCCTTTAGCTGTGTAGGGGACACGACAATCATGTGGAACAAGGCTCTGTGGTCAGATGGACCCCAAATTTGACTTTACTGAAAACACTAAAACTGCACGTTACCATGACGGTTTTAAACATAGTGGTAGCACAATTCTGTGGATATGATTTTTTTTTCTTTAGCAGGGTCAGAGAAACGGGTCGCCGTTCATGGGAAGATGGATGGTGCTAAATTCAGGGTCATCCTGAAAGAAATCCTGCTTGAGGCAAAAGACTGGAGACTGGGGCAAAGATTCACCTTCCTATAACAGACAACTAGCCTAAATTTAAAGGTCTCTAGCTGTCAAAGACTCTTAGAGACATACCCCAAAAGTCTTGTAGCTTTAAATGGACAGTGCTATGTATTTTCCAGGCACATAGTGCCATTTCATACCACAATCAAGTAACTATTTTACCTTCAATTGCTATAAAAATGCTGTAGCTATCAAAGTTCCTATATTTCTAGCACATTGTCAAAACAATGTCTCTCATTATGTTGTTAATAGTATTTAGGAGCGTTGGACTGGAAGGTAGTTCCTATGATGAGCTCACAGTTCCACCAGGTGTTTGCAAATTTCTGATGGCACTAATCTGATGGAGCAAAGTGAGGAAGGCGACACAAAATATAATAAAATCCTTGAATGCATTTTTAATTGTTTTGCCTTGAACATGCAGGTTACTACCGAATGTTCTGGCTATGAGCCTGAAAATGCAACTAAATTATTAAAAGTTTGACATTTGACCAAAGTTTCAAATGAAATGCAGCTACATGGGACATATGCAACATATTGGATCTGTAACACAGCCGCTATTAGAAATATAAAGATTGGGATGAAAAAGCTTTGATTGTGTATTACATAGTGCATCGCATGATTACACCATAATTTTTAAAAAGTTACCTCTGCATTTTGTAATAATGGGCAAAATGTAATAATGCTATTACATATGAAGCAGATTATTGCATAGTGAGGTTTTAGTTATGTTTTACAAAATTTTGAAGCCTTATTACATTATTACTTATTGCAGAGTTACATGGTATGTTTTGATGACGGAATGACAATAACTTCATATAAAGCTTTTAAGTTGATCTTAATCATACTTCCTGCCTCTTTTTAACTGCAGCTAAAATGCATAGTATTCACTCAGACAAAAGTAATACAAAACAGTTTTTTTTAAAGATTCCAATTTGTAAAAGGTTTGAAAATATGTCCTTTTTTCCTGTCAATTATGCCCTACTTTGTGTCAGTCTATCTCATAAAATCCTAATAAAATGTGTTCAAGCTTGTGGTTATAATTTGACACCATTTTAAAAAGTTCAAGCAGTATGAAAGATTTTCTTTCTACTGTCTCATTAGAAGCAGCAAATGTCCTGTCAGAGCCTCTTTTGACAACTTACTGTAAAATGATTCAAGTTATACAACTTATGCAGTAAGAAGGAACACACATTTTGAGCAGGTATGTCAAGTAATCTGACAGTGGAATGCTGACCATCCCTCCTAATGCGTAACTAGATTACCCTCATGGTCCTTTGTCTGTTTTTACATTATACTCTCTGCAGATAAGCCTCTGATTTGCACTGTAATCCTCTACTTGGCATGGCAGGCAAGCAGACTACCTGCCTCTGAACTGTAGTCTGTCTGTCGACTTGCTTTGTTTCTGTGGATGTATGACTCAAAGTGTGTGTTAGTGTGGCATTACGGATGTGTGCACCCGAGACTAGTGAGTGTGCATGAACATCCTTGGCTGCATTTCATTTCAAGACACAGGGATCATCTGGCAATGGCAGGGTCCCAGGTGTTACTTAGAATTAAGCAAGACTACACACACAAACACACACACACGCCAACACACAATGGTGGACATTGTTTAGATTACTTCCAATCTGTCTGCACATAGAAAAGCCCCAATTTGAGCAAACATACATACAGCTTGTGGTTCTCCATGGGAGAGTTTTAGTTTATAGTTTAATAGAATAGAAAGCAGCCAGCTGTATTCATTAGACATCAGAGGACATTTTTACTATCTTAGTAGGGATTTCTCTTATTCTGCAAGAAAAAAAATACTGTAATTAAAAAGCATGATAATACTACATTATTTTCCTAATGGATCTGTGAATTCAAGATTGTGCAAAAGGGGAACACAAATAGCTTGTTAGTGGCAAAACAAATATTTTTTACAACTAAATGTAAAAACCTGGATCTTAGAAATGTGACATCATTGAACATATTTCTGACAAAGTTGTAGATATAAACTTGAATCAAAACCATTCAAGCTTCTGAATGGGTCCACTCTGTTTATCAAGACGAGGATTTTTGTACTCTGATGTATTGACGAAATACATGTAGCCATAGCATGGAGAAGCTTACTTTTCAATTTACATGCATGCAAACGGACAACTCTACAAAAAAAAACAGCTATATTGCATGTAGACATAACTTTTTAAAAATATAGTAAATAGTGAACTATTACATTTTGGATCAGGATATTTCAATACTTTATCTACTACCAAGGATGTAATACACATTCTTATAGTTTTTCCTCAGGGTCTGTACATATTTATTTGTAAAAAAAAAAAAAAAAAAAAAAAAAAAAAAGAGCCATGGATGTATCTTGCTAGCGTGAACGGATATGTCATCAGAAACTGTTGCAGCTGTAAAGCTGAGCTAAGCTGGCCTGAGTAGCTATTTAGATCTTGCATTTGTTGTCAATGCACACAATGAACAATTTAGAGAAATTGCTGCATCAACAAATATGGGAAGTTATAAGTTTCATGAAGTATAATGATGGCTTCACCTAGTTAGAATTATATAAACTATTTCTAGCTATGACTCGGAGAACTAATAGTTACTGTTTGGGAGAATATAACATTTAAAAAATGGTCACATTAAAGATCAGCTTATGCTCCAAATATGTGTTGTTAGCCAAATAACACATATTTTATGTCCATAAAGTCCAGAGTTCCTGATCAGAGGTTGTGCTTCATGGAGTAGACTTTGGGCTCTCGATTGGTACTTATGGATGTAACACAATGTACTCTGCTGATGTCAGGTAGTGCTTTTCTAAAAATGTAACACTTTAATTACCCGGAGGTTAGGAAAAAACAAATCCAAATGCCCATGTAGTACAAATCTAACCAGAAATAAAACTCTTGATCCGTTTGTTTCACAGACTCATTGATGACTCCATTGAAAGGGCCTCTACCAAACTACAGATTATATTATTAATTTTATTTAAAGAAAATATAATAATTGTGTACAATTCTGTTCGCTGACTTTAAAATATGCTGAGTTTTTACATTTACTCCTCAAGTTTCATGTGTGACCGCAGTAAAACTTAAGGATTCTGCTTGGAATAACAAAACAATTGTGTGTCTTTAAAAAAATACATATCAAGCCATCTACCAAGGTCCAGAAGGGTGTTCCCGGTCTCTTCCCTGCTGCCTCCATCAGGCTCCAGACTCTTCTGAGTTTTGAGCAGAACTATGCAGAGCCAGGAAATTAATAGCAGGAATGAATGGAGAAAAATCTGCCAAGCAGTAACTAGTAGCTCTGATTACCCCGTGCAGACGTAAACTAAATAAGCAGTAACTATGAGAGCAAACAGGATCTTCTCCAGCACATAATCTAAAAAGTAATCTTGGGTAGAGGAATGACAGGAGGACTACAGGTCAGTTCACTTCTTTGACAATTGGTACTTTTATTTATTTATTTTTGTTTCTTCTCTTTCTTCTTTCATCTTGCACCTGTAAACAAACCATTTCATGCCCATGCCTGAATGGGACAAGACAAATTGATATCCATCGATTTGTCTTTGAAGTTTAGTGTTTCCAGATAATTTAAGTAAATAGTTCATTATATCCTAAGGCTATGAATTGGATCTTATTTCCACTTATTTTAGTTCTGATCACCATTTGGGCCAGTTAACTCTTAAAATTATGACAAACATCGTCAAAAGCCCAAAACTACGTATATTATTCATTGGAGTTATATGACCACATTTTCTTTGAGTAGAATCTGAACAAATGACTTTAAATCAATAGTTGTCAAGATGGAAGGTGCAAATGGACGCCTTACCGGTACAAAACATCCCACAGCAACTGGCTACATTTTTGCACCAAATAAGAGTGGAACAAAAAGACCACAATGACAAGAGATATATATGAAACATCAAAGGAGGAATTGATCAAAATCAAACTGGAAACTGGACCCACAGAGGCCTCAGAATGATCAGTATGAAAGAAGCACATAATCAGAAGATTCATAAATAACAAATGTTGTGTGGCTGGAGCATTTAAAAGTTGACCAGAAACAATAAGGTGTCATCATAACCTCCTCACAGCTGCTGGTGATAGTCATGTCATGAAAATTCAACTGCAAAAGCATTTCAAATATTCACATTTACTACCCACTTCTAACAACATCTGACATCTTTTTTTTTCTGCAAAGTGCCATGAGGCAATATTTGTTGCGGATTGGTGCTGCAGAAGTAAACTATGTATATGCAGAAAATATGCAAGGCTTGTTTTGCTCTGTCAACCACTGCAGATGACATGAAATGTCCATCTATTAAATTCTGCTTATCCGGGGTCAGGTCACGTGGGCAGCACCTTAACCGAAAGGTCCAGACTTCCCTGTCCCCAGTCACCTGGTTTCTACTGGGAACACATACCCTGAGATTATTCCTAATATATAGTTTATAGTTAGTTTAAATCTCACTTTAGTAGTAGCCGTATAGACTTGATCGCAATTATCTTAACCAGTCTAAAATCGCAGATGACCAAATATCCATGCCAAATATTCTTCAATCAAATGTATTTTGGGTTTGAATGAAAACAACCTAGGACTATTTAAGAATCTATTTCCCAGTGCTAAATGTGTACAAACCCGAGTTTACCCTACAAATTTTAAAACTAAATGCTGAAGGCAAATCTGCTTCTAAAACAGCTCTATCGCTCACACTCTATTATGATGAATTATGTAGGAATTTAAAGAAACAAAAACAACATCTATGTAAATGTATGTAAATGGAAAAGGACGTGGCAACCGATTGCATACCCAGCACCCCACAATAGAAACCAAAGACACTTCTTTCATTTTTTAAGTAAAATCAACAAGATCCAATGGAATACAAGCCTGACCTGATGATCATGAAATATAGATCATTAAAAGAATAAGATTCTGGATGCAAGTGAAGATAGTGAACTTCTTCATTTCTTTCTTACGTTTTCTAGGCACATCGTATGGAGAAGAGACCCCGGGACAGAACATGCTGGAGGGACTATACATCCTTTTTGTTCTGGGAACACCTTGTCATCCCTCAGAATGAGCAGGAGAAAGTTACCAGAGAGAGAAATGTTTGAGTCTTGATTCCAGATCTGTTTTTTGTATCGGTCCGGATCTCAGAATAAGGGTAGACAATGGATTGATTAATGGCCCATTGAACATGTTTCCTTTCTATTGTGGTACAACAAAATATTGTATTAAGTATATCTGAAATTCTGCATTAGTAGCTACATATAACAGTTTTATAATCGGATAGTTTTTATTTAAAAAACTAAGACTTTTTAATTCCAAGCGTCTCCAAGCGAAATGCTTAAAATCCACTGTCTTTTACAGTGAATTACATTCATTTGTGATTTAGTCATATGTTGTTCTCAAAGCTTGGAGGAGTCCCTTATCAAGACATAAATTTGACTTTTCAGTTGATTCTAATTAAAAAACAAGATTTTTCTCTGTCTGGACATTTCTTTGTCAAGTATTTTCATAACAGGTGCAAATTGCTCCCATTTACAGGTGTTTGTTTCTGTGTGTGTTTAAGAAAATCTGCTGCATAAATAACCAGAAATAAACGAAATAGTGAATGCAAAACAGTTGCGAAAAAACGGGAGATTGCTTTGTTTCATGAATTCCCCATACAGTGTATGAGAATCATTTTGGTGCCACTGCTTTAAGAAACAAAATGTCCACTTTTGATTAGTAACATTAGAGTAAAAGCCTTTCCCTGAGGAGTGCCCACAAGCTGGTTTTGCTTGATTGCTGGTGATCAAATCCTTCAGCTGCAATGGGTTCTGAAGCTTCTTGTTCCATTAATTTTTGTAATTTAATTTCTTTTTTTATTTACCAAGTTTTGAATCATCCATCGAAGAAGCGAGCGGAAAACTTTTAGATGGCTAGTTCAGTTCTAACCTTTTTAGAAAGTTAACTTTTTGTACAGACCAGCTTTTGCTCTGTGTTTAAGACACATCCTTATCCAGACAGTGGAACATATTGCTCGTCATCAAGCTTTCAGTTGGCGTAAATGCTTTGTTTACAACTGGATATATATTTTTATTATCAAGTTACAGTAGACTGCAACAATTAACTCAATTATAGTATCAAATTCAAATTATATCTTTCCATCACCTAAAATCTTTATCCCTGTAGGGTCACGGGTCAGTACATAACTTACAGGTTGACAAAAAACAACATGCTGTTGCTTATAGCCACAAACATTATTCAACAGTCTATCATGGTATTTTACTCAACAAAATGCTGTTAAGTCAGAGCTTTTGACTTAAGCCAGCCTCTTTCCCAATGATCACTGGAGACAGGAAGTGAGATAAGAACTGCATACATTCTAAAAGAATTTTTTTGGAGAAGGAGTTGATGCTGGGAACAAACACAGGATCTCTAAAAATATCAGTAGAAGAAGATTAATTCATTGGAGTTTTTCCTCATGTCTAAATGTGCATGGTAATAATGAACCTCATTCATCTGAAGTTCATTCATAGCCTCTATTCATAGTTTTGGGGTCAGTTGCAACTAGAAGTGAAGAACTTGAGTTGAAGCCACAATATTAGTTTGGCCTAGGATGTTGTACTGAAAAGAAAAATTCTCTGCGCCAAGAAAACAGCGTGAAACTGCAAAGACTCTGAGCAGCTTAACTTAAACTAAAAAATAAACAAAATCAAAGGAGGCAACTCTCACAATTAAACCTTTAGGAACACATGGGGGATTTATTCAAATAGTCAGTGGGAAGCGATGAAAAGCATAGCTTTTGTATGATGCATATATTATAAACAGCCCAGGACAATTTATTAGCACAATACAAAATATGCAGTTTGTTCAGTGAGAAATCCTTGATATAATCCTGCTATATAAATACATTACTTTTATATTAGCTGTTACTGCAGACATAATCCATAGACAAAGATAGCTCACAAAACTATAGGGTTGTTATGATAATTTGTCCTTGATATGCAAAAATTAAAAGTTTTTATCTGAGCACGTATTCAAAGACTCCTACTGTAGTATCCGTCGGCTGCCTTGAAATATGAGCAGTTTTGCTAAAGGCTCTAATTGCTGATCATTATAGCATATATAGGGGGTCTTTGACTTTATTAGTGTGGGTTTTTGTTCCAATTCCATTGTTTATGTCTTTAACTCTGCTTGTTCATACTAATTTCTACATCATTTACCTGTGTTTGAGAGCCCACAGTCGAAACCTTGTGCAGCGTGTGCAAAAGTGTGAGAGGAAGTTATTGCTGGTATAAATCAAGCCCTATAATTGGTTGGGAGCCTCAGCAGGAGGTCACTCCTTAGGCTGCTACTAATTGGCCACCAGCAGTGAAGTGCGACACACAGTTGGTCCAAAGTAGAA
The DNA here is from genome assembly GCF_001444195.1 of Xiphophorus couchianus. Classification (NCBI taxonomy): domain Eukaryota; kingdom Metazoa; phylum Chordata; class Actinopteri; order Cyprinodontiformes; family Poeciliidae; genus Xiphophorus; species Xiphophorus couchianus. The sequence continues at coordinate 6,497,633 of NC_040232.1, read as the reverse complement.
GTCATTCAGCACAAGCCTGCCAACAGGTGTGCATAATTTGTTAGATAAGTGTGTTTTCTATCCTTATGTCATTATGTGTGTGTGCGTGGAGCATGTGAGTGTATTACATTACCTTGTTTTCACTCTACCTCAGATATTCCAGTTAAACATTGTGTATTTTTTTGTATGCTTTTACAACACATTCGAGTGATGGGGTCACTCTAATATGAGCAGTTTTGACTTGAAGAGCATTGTTTTTGGTCTGATCCATCACAAAGTCCAATTTTAGAAATGTTCTCTTTACTTCTGGCTTGACCAATTTGTATTGCAAAATTTGGCCTGGATGTTTTCTATGGTGGCTATTCACACCTGCATTTCATTGCGGGTGATTTTCGCTTGGAGATGTGCTCTCACAGCTGGATAAGTGAAGCAGGGGTATGAAGGAGCATTTTTCTGCAGCTCACAGGAGGTAGAAAATGATAAGAAACTGGTGTTGCCATCTTATTTTTCTTTAAAACACACTGAATAGCAGATGAACCTCCTTATAATGTCCACAACTGATGTATCTGAAGTGAACAGCAGCATACAAATCTGATGGAAGGAAATAATCAAACGACTTCACTCAGCATTAACAGTTTCTCACTCCAGTCCAAGAGATTATTTATCACTGTAACTAGCAAAAACTAGCAAGTACCAACTAGCAAAAGAAAAGCTTTCAAGCAACACATTTTCAGCAGTTGCCTTAGGCGCTGATGGACATATTATCTTAAAACAAATGTGTTGTTTGCCCATCACATTTCCTATGTTATCATCAAGTACTTGACCAATCACATCACATCTTGGACATTGCAGTTCTAGAACTTTCCACTGGGTAAAACAGTCAACTAAAGCAATATAATGCTGTTATACTGCATGGAGTAAAAGTTGGTCAATAGGCTGAACCAAGAACTGTCATTTTTAACTGAGTTCTTTACCACTATTGGTCTTCAGACATCTCCAAGTTGTGGTAATATATGTTAGACTAAAAGTTTAGATTAAATTCCAATTTCCAGGTGCTGTGCAGATGAGATATTAACAGATCAGGATGGTGAAGCGTTCACAAACAATGCCTGTTTAAAACAGTGTCAACAAACTAAGATGCTGATATTGGGTTATCTGTTTGCAGTGATGCTGAACTTGAAGGCTCTCCATGCAATATAGTCCTTAACAAAACCACAGAATAACATAAGAAGAGCATCAGTGACTTGATCTCTCTCAAAGGCAAAAACTGTGTTCAGTCAGTTCAAATCCTGAGTTCAAATCATTCCAAATACCCACTGATCCAATTAATTATTTACTGCAGTCTAATCAGTTAACAAAAGGCCATTCTCACCTTCCCATAGTGAAGCTAACACAATTTAATCAATCAATTTCTTTGCCTTCATTAAGCATTGATGAATATTTAAAATGTGGTGCATTGCTAAAGGTTCCTGTGGGTTTTATTCACATCACTATGATTGACCTATGTATAAATGTGTGACTCTTGGTGCGTGTGTTTGTGTACCTGATGTTTGCATGTGTAAGGAACATCACACTACTTTCTGTAAATGAAGTAATAGAAGGAGTTGAATGAAGGATAGAGTTAGAGAGAAATGCTATAAAACCAGAAAGGTTTAAAATGTCTGCTTCTGCATCCAACCTCAGGTGTGAAAGTACATTTCAGTTAAAACCTTTCTTTTATACCTTAACAATCCTGCCATGTTCCCAGACTGGAGGCATAGTTTCCTTTGCCATCAGTGTATCATGAAAATATAACTGCTGGGCAAAAAAGGGGATGAAAACCAGAAGAGATTTTGACTTTTTAATATTGCTACCTACTCTTCCTGACTTCTGTTAGTCTAACAAAACAAAAACACAATCAGTGCAGAGTATGTACCCACTTCTCTTTCAGGAGAAAACTGCTGAGAGTTAAGTATGTCTCCATAGCTACTATAAACAACTCCTCTAACTTGCATGTAACTTTCAAGACCTTTATGTCTGAACATACTAGCAGCCATGTGTAGATTGGTCAACCAGTCGCCTAATTTCTTACACAGCTCACACCAGTATGATGGGGGGCATTTATTTATATCTAAACATACTTGTGCACTGCCTCATGAACAACAAGCACATTTTGAATGTCTTGCAACAACCTTGGCAATGAAGGACTGAAGACAATTGTGGTTACATGCAGTCTCAGAAAATTAGTAGCACCCTGGAGAAGAAGTTAGCCGATGGCAGTGCCTGCTGACACAGCAGGCCAACGAGAACCACCCCCTGAGACACTCTGGAACAACATTCCTGTGGCGTGGCTTGTTTCACAGTTGGTGAGGCATTTGTGCACAAAGAACAAAACTACAGAATAAGAATTTACAATAGATCTAAAAACATGTTGCAACCTCTCTGAAATTTCTTAATTTCTCTAATCCAGTTTTGAAATGTCACATACTATTCAATTTGACCAGATAATTATCTGTGGCATGCTTCATGAAGCACCTATAGTGATCTGTAATTGTATTCACAGGTTTGGGCATCAAATGCTAGACTTACTCTGACTACAAAATGTATGGGATTTGTTAACTTTTAAAGGTTTAAATCACAAAATTAAAATGCTGAGAAATAGTGGCACCTCTCATAAGAGCTTTAAAATAATCAGCAAAGGTTGTGAAGAGTCAACTCCAGAAGGTCGCAGCAGCCCCCGGGGGATAGACATAAAGTACCATCATCGTCCGTAGCTGCCTTTCCATTGACCATATAATTGTGCAATTGGACATTTCCAAAAAAATTTGCTTAATGGAAATGTCAGTCTTGAAAAAACTTTTGTTTATAAGTTTTGGCGCTAGAATAATGTGATTTCTTGGACTTATCAAAATTGTTTAACTTTGCAAAATGGCAATGGAAACATTTGCATCATACATAGCATGATCAACAACTGGATGTTGCCACTGGCTCAAACCACAAAAGAGCCAGTGGAAGAAGTTGGAGGATGATGGCATGACATGTTTTTTCAAATGACCTATCACATGAACAAACTTATTCACATGTGATTTTAATTGCATTCTTTATTTAATGGAAACACCATGATTGCGAAATTGTTATTTTTCAACCTGGACAGAATACTGACAAAGTTTTGTGCACATTTGTAATGGAGCAAGTGAAGCACAGGAGCAGCAGCCCCTATGTCAAGAGGGACAAGGTAAGATGTACGGCACCAAGCCCAATTCTCCGACACAGCCACACCGCCACTTCTCTCCAGTAACAGGAGCATGAGCGCTATTTAAAGCATTTCTTGGTGTATAACAACAATGGCTGCTATTACAAGACATTTTAAATGAATTTTGGCAACAAGAACCTGCATTATAAATTAGGTTAAATGAAACCATGTAAAATACAACAATTAAAAAATCTCTCTAGATGTGTAGATTGGGAAAACATTCGAACAGTTTCTCAAGAAAAATTTAAAAGGTTTATTTCAGGTGTGCTTGATGCTGTTAAATTATCCTGAACATTCGACATGGAACTAGATTGCTTGCCTGACACGTAACTACCAAGAGTTTTGAAGAGAAGTCTTTTGAAAGAACAATCATGCTCCACTTAAATTTTAGTTCTAAAAAGGAGCACAGAAAAACATAATGACACACATTAATAGCTGACAGGAGTTACATATGGTGTAAAGTCGGACCTGCTTTTAGCCTTCCAAGCTCTTGAAAATATTAGAGCAGCTTAATGGCGAAGGGCAAAAATATCTATATTTTCCGTATACACATGCTTTATCCACCTTATTTCTAAGGTTCCTATATAAACTTGAAGTTTCCCTTCTGTTATTTCAGAGAAAACAGTTTGAGAGGGGCAGAAAATTGTGGTTTAATCATACAAAATCTGTTTCTATGTTTTTAAAATATAAATAAAACTATATTCTCTATAGTTTGTATATTTTTTCAACTCAGTTAAAATGAGAGCTGCCACAATTTGAAAAAAAAAATCACCTAAATTAAAACAATTAATGAATTTTAAATATCTCATGCAGCAAAAATACTTTTAAATGGAGTTTTGTGCAATCTGTCTGAAAGTATCAGATAGGTATGTTATGTTCACATTTATTTTTGCTTTGTTTCAAGCTTAATTTCAATAAATCTCTGCAAAATCAGTTCTATGTGAATTTCTCTATGTCTGTCCTGCAGGATGTAATTAAATGTCAATCTCTGTTTCTCTTTTCTCCAAGTTTGAAACATCTGTGTTAATTAGAAAAAACAAATGAAGATGGCATGAAGGGAAAAATGCTGTATAAAATACTGTAGGACATTTTGTGAGTTCAGTTTGTTTTGTGTGAAGCGCGTTCATCAAAGTGAACGGACAGATCTTCTGTCATTAACAAAAAATCTGATGGCATCCTCACTGATTTTCCTTCCATCTAAAGGGAACAAAACGTTTTCTGCTAAAACGCCTTTAGATAACGGGAATGTCTGTCATCTCAAGACAACATTCTGACAAACAAAATATTAAATTACCATAATAAAGATGTAGAATAAATAAAACCTGTATTTAGTTTTGATTGACTCATAAGATCAGTCAAAATGACTAGTTTATGCATTATCTCCTGACATAAAATAGTATTTAGGGTTTATTTCACACATGTTCACACACAAAAATGTATCAAATAAATAAGTTGTACTTCATAGCTTGGCCCACAGTAAGTTATTAATTTCTAGTTCTGCTTTTTCCTAAACCAAAATCACACAATTGCCCAGGTGAACCAGAAAATGTTGCAATTCAACCAAGCAAGTAGGGGGTGGAGTTTCTCATTATGGAAGGCTTGATGTACTTCATGTTTATAGCTTACATGCCGAGCTGAAAAGAGTCAGAAAAGAATGTTTTCACTCATTGTGAAAAATTTAACTCAAGAAAAGGAGAATGTGTTAGCATTGAAATCCACTCAGGTAAAGTAAAAAGTAACTTCTCTAAAATGAAAAGATAATTTTTTAAACCAGTGTGGTATGAACGTTATTAACAGACAATTAGTTGTTAGCGACTGACAACACTTCTGTCTGCTGAGAAGCAAGGAGCTGATATCAATGTAAGTCTAAACTGTTTTAGCTTTTCTTCCCAGGGAAACAGACCCTGAGATTCTTTAGTAACCAATCTTTTTTTTTTTTTACCATATTCTGTCAGTTTCATGCACTTTAGCCATCAGCTACGCAAAGCCTTTTAATAGCTTCTCTGCTATATGATGTTTAGGCTTTCCCTGGATAACCTGATTTGAATGTGACTCCATCCTTCTGTCTCGCTGGCTCAGTCACAGAAAACCTCGGAGAATTTCTGAAAGAAAGTGATAACATCTCAATAGCTTATTCCCCCTTTTCCACTAAATGCTGCAAAGCAGAAAAGTGTTTCTGCAGAGCAGCAAACCAAGAAGGAGACCTCAGGCTCCAAAGGATGACCTCGCACTGTAGTGAAGATAAGGATTTAGTTTTTACGATGGAGATAAGAATAGCTAAGAAGTTGAGTGTCACAAAAAAAACTAAAAGAAGAAGAAAAACATGATGACCTGAAGTAGAAATGGTCCAAAGAACTGATGCGTCATTCTTACCAGTTGTTTGTATATTTATTAATTTTCCTACTGGAATGTTTAAATTCCTTATATCCAATAGGTTTTGAGAAATGTTATTTTTGATCATATTTACTAATTTTTGTTAAACATTTTGAAAAATGAAATCTGAGATGTTCAGCAGCAAATTTGCACATGCTGAAAAATATGGTAAAATGTTATATATAAATAGATTTTTCAAGAATATATTTATAAGAAATATTTAAGAATTCTTTTATCTAAATCTTATTTGGGATTTTGGTGGGTCTGAATTTTTAACTCTAAGTAAAGTTATTTCAAAATTAAAGGTATTTTCAGTGTACTACAAAATATAATTAACTCAGTTTCATACAACCATCAATTGCAATGAAGAATATTTTTGGAATAGGCCTGTTTGTGACAAAAAACATAAACCAAAGAGCTAAGTTCCATAAAATCTTTTCTATTTTTTTTCCTACTTGTCCTTACTATGGAAGTAAAATGCGAAACTTTTAATAAGCTGGAGACATGTCAAGTAAGTAAAACTATCTTTATCTCAAATAGATAAAACCATATATTTTAATATAAATCTTATTATAATTTTCTATTACCCTGAAGTTTACATAATATGCCAAATAAAAATACTTTACACCTTTTTTTTCTCACTGTCTAAAGCTAAATCAGACCAAACGTATCTTGTTTTAGGTCAGTTAGAATAATTATTTTTATTTTCTAAATGCCAAATATAGACAAAAATAATAAGTCAGAAGTTTGGCCTGGGTCTTTCTGCATGGAGTTTGAATGTTCTCTCTGTGCATGCATGCATTCTCTCTGGGTACTCTAGGTTCCTCCCACTGTCCTAAAACATGACTTTTAGGTAAATTGGTCGCCCCAAAATTGTTCTCAGGTATGAGGGTGTGTGTAATGCTATGTGGAGCTGTTGCCCTGCGACGGACTGCCGATATATCCAGGCTGTTCACCACCTCTCGCCTAACAGCTGCTTCCTTGATTTTGCCTTCTCCTCCATGGTGGATATTGTTCAATATGCTGCATTTCCTGTTGCTATGATTCACACATATTAGCATGAAATGCTTTTTAAACACTGACAGATTTCACCTGGTTTCTTGACTTTTTTCCCCACAAGCTTTTCTTCAAGTGTTCAATTTTCACTTAATGTCTCATCCTGTTATTGCTTTCACCATGTTCACGGTTATTTTTTATTTCTTTTACATATCTTTTTACAATCTGTTTCCGCTTTTCTTATTGATGTAGTGTGCTTATTTTTCCTTGATGTTTCTAACTTCTATTGTGCTTACCTATTCTTACTCATACTTCAACAAGCTGTAGGTCCAGGGATCAAACAGCTTCTCTGCCGCTGAGCTGCACCACCATCCCCTGTTGGGAGACTGCGGATGGGAATAGCTGCTCATTTTTACAAGAAGGACAACATGATGGTACATTTCATTCCATCTGTCAAAAGGTTGACTGTAGTGAGTTCAGATAAAGGAGGAAGACAATTTTTTTGTGTTTTTCCACTTGACTTTTAAATACTTAATAATTACAGAGGTCTGTGACACAGGCCTGGCTAGTTTGCCTGGCACAGGATCAATAGTGGCAACTTTAAACTGTGCTAATAAAATACTGCTGTGATACAGCTGGATGAAATGGGCAAAAAAATACATAATATTTCAATAATTATTATGATGTAGTTTCAAATTAGAGTCTAGTTTCAAATAATAACCATAGACATTTATTTTTAAAATGTTAATAAAATAAACACTGTGATGTTATTTCACTTTATCTTCAGCTGCTGCTAAAGATAATTAGTTGTCCTGGTATCAAAGTGTTACTACTTGATGTTTTGTGTTTGTAACAAAACGGCTGAAAAGGGAAAGTTCTTGCCAATCTAACATCTCCATAACTCCAAGACTTCTCCCTAAGCTTCTGATTGGCTCAGGTAAAATGGTTTTGATGACAGTCACATCACCTCTACACTTTTCTGTCCAACACATTGCATAGTATAAATCATATTAATGTGGAAATTACTGCTGTTGACTGTAATCTCAATCCACAAAAAGTCTGGATATGCGGATGGTATTTGAGCCAATTTAATAATTCTGTAGCTGGTTTGATGCCTGAAGTGGACATATTGGTATTTGGACAAAAACAGTACACAATTTCCAGAACTGAAATATTTGCCAGCCATGGTAAAATGGCCAGAATGAACATGTGCAAACTCACGGAACAGCTCAGACATGGATAACTTGGTCTCAGTTCTGCAATAGATGAATGTATCTCTCTCACTCCCTCTGCCCAGACTTGAGTGTGAAGAAGGACGAGAATTACATTATACATTCCACAGACTTCTTGCAAATATAGTTTTGAGTTATTGATTCCCATTTTGAATCTCACAAAAGATCCCTGCTTTTCTGTTTGCATGCAGCGTTTTAGTCATAGCCAGGTTAGACCAAAAGAACAACCTCTCACCCGTGGCTGAATGTGTAATGCATCCTCTTCTGTAAAAAAAACATATTTTTGTTTATTTATGTTCTTGTTTCTAATGAAGGACAATAGTGAGAAATGGAAAATTTTGCTTTCATCCAAGCCCAGATCCAGCTTCTTTTGCCCATTTTGTTTTTTTTGTTTGCATCTCATTTATTGCACAAAGTTGAGTTCAGGTTTTCTCTTCTTATTTACGTTTTCTACAGACATTTCAACAATGCACCTGATTACCAGCAATAGCTCGTACTCATTTCTTACCATGTAACAGCAAAAACTTGGACTTCTGTACATACTTGTACTGCCATTTCAAAACTTAGAAATGTATAGAAAAAAAAACTGTTAAAAGCTAAAATAAAATGACAAACTTAACAATAACAAGTGTAGAAGTCAAACCTTAGGATATAGAGAACAACAAGTTACTAGTGCAGTCTTAAATTAGAAACAAACTTATGTTGCCATAACTGATCCATAGTCATCTCTTTGCAAGATGAGGTAAATATTATTAATAATTGACAGATTATTAAAATACATTTTCCACTCCACTGTTCATTTCTTTATTCTGTCTTTATACTCTTGTCTGTATCCAGGCAGACTTACTCTGAAACTTCCTGGGTCCTGAAAACGAAATAACTAATTTTCCACTCTCCACATTCATCATATTACTACAACATAGGATTAAACTGGTCAATTATTTTAACATAAAGGCCTTTATATATTTCAAATGGAAAAAGAATATATAATATTCCAGAAATATACAGGAAAAAAGTAGCTGTTTCAGTCAAACTAATCCTCATTTTCTTTGGGTTTTGCGGGTGACCAGGTTCAGTCAGGAGATTAAAAGTGAACTAAGCTTTAACTCCTTTGCATGAATAAGACTAAAGGTAGAAAAGATTCTCAATAGAAATGCATGTGGGGCTTTTTTGTACAAGCATATTTAAAAGGGTTATTGAATGAATGTTATTAATCACTGAGCTTTATGGCATTTTAGTTGTACAATTCTTAATATTTCAATAATATGTCCAATAAAGTATTTTTAGTTTTTTAATGTATATCAATTTATATTTGTTTATTCATTTATATACTCAAGTTTGTGATCGTTGCTTCGATGTTTGTTTCAGTTCTATAAACATAAAAAAAAAATCCATGTTATCAATTTGTTAAAAACTTAAGTACCCAGTAGAATATGATCAATTAGAGTCTCAAAAACATTCAGAGTGCTTGAGTAAATATTAAAATTTGGAAAACTTTAGATCAGTAACAAATAGAGAAAGAGAGTGATGAAGGTATTTATTCAGTGTAATTTATACATCCTAGTTTGCTCTACTGTTCACTAGACTCCAAGCCTATTTTCATCCGTTTTGTAATCTGTACTCACTGAAGGACCGGTGAAATAATACACCCTGTGAAAGGATAACGACAAAAAAACAGCAGATAAAGCAAACAACAAGTCACATCACAACCAGATGAAGATAACTGCTGTAAAATCTATTTGAATAACTTTGTTCTCAGAGAGAAGAATTATATAAAACTGAATTCATGTCCTGCTTTGCAGTTTTTCTCCTGCCAAAACCAACACATTGTCAAAGCTGCAGAAAAAACTCTGTCTTTTAAAGTACTACTAACAGTAGTTTAAGTACAAGCATGTATTATCAGTGAGGTCCGAGTATTTCACACTTTCATAACAAATCGAATGAGTCCTAATTCAGATTTTTTTTATCCCAAAAAACATCCAATTTGTGCCACTTCCATATGTGATACTAATTTCAATATGTACTCAATAGTTTCAAAGCATCTGCAGTCAGAACAGTCATGTTGTGTGTTATCTAATTGACATGAAACATGTATCATAATTCTATATTAGAAGAGGCGAGTTGTGGTAAAGCCAGATGTATACAATGGCTAAAGGAAGTAGTGCTGACAGCCTTAACTTTATTAGTGCCAATACTGTCAGCTCCGACTACTCAAGAACTCTAAAATTGATCCATAGACAGTGGCATCCATTATTACTTCAGTAAACAGCGTGCTGCTTTGTGATGTCTCTTCTTCTGCGCATGCAGGTCGCTTTGGGGTCATAAACTGTTAACACAAACGTCTGACTGCGGCTGCATTTAATTAGTAGTAAGAACACCCGCACACAAAAAAAATTACGATTTCAGCAACAAATTGGAATTGAGTATAACGACCTGCTGTGTGAAGTACATATGTAAGCCAATCTGGGGGACATTTCTGGGCCCTCGACTGATTTTATGTAGTACCAAAAGCAGTTCAAGCGTGGTATATATTTGGCCCCCAAGCTCAGGCAATTCATACAGATGGAGACTGTTTTCTTAGCTAAAGCATTTTTCTTTCTTTTTACAGAGAAATTGCAACCTTAATAAGATGAAAACGTTGAGCACGACACTAAGTATCCACCTTTTAATTATTAAGCTTTTATGTTTCTTTTTAATTACATAATAAATAGGAGCATAAGTATCCAATGACTATTGCTCAAAAGAAGTGCACCACTTTCTGCAGTTAATTGGCATATTTAACTTGGTTAAATAAAAAAAACAGTTTCAAAGTAAGAGTGAATCAAATCCTAATATTGTCTCAAAACAAATGAGAAAAAAACACTGCCAAAATATCATCTATTTTTAAAATCAGAACGTCTTCCTTTAAACCTGCAAAACTCTTTTTAATGCTTTGGATCTAAAACAATTTGCAGATCCCTTACCCCAAAAAATACAAGTTTGTTTGTTTCAGATTGTATATTGTGTACTTGTTATTGACAGGGTAAAAAAAAACCCTTCTCTAAATTTTTGACTGATAATTTATAATTTTGTCACTTGCAAGTACTATCAACATAACAACTGTGGCAAAAAGTTTGGACACCGCATCAAACCGCATCATTCATAATACCGTCCCAGAAAAACTAAACAACTTTTAGAATTTTTTTTTTCTGTTAATAGTAAAATTACTGCATAAACTGTACTCCCAAGCTTTTTGCAATGTATTGGTTTCATTAAGACATTCACCAATGTGGAATGATTAAAACAAATACTAGAAAAACAAAAGCCAATGTATTTTCTGAAAGTTGATTTTAAAAAGTTTAATTCAAATGATGAGTATGTCTGTTCAGTGTGCCACATTTGTTACATCCAGAAACATATAAATCATGTAGACATTGACCACTTTTAAAATATCCCGATCATGAATGTTTCTCAAACATGTGCATGTGTGTTTGTACACATTTTCTAAAAACCAGACAGAGCAAAGCAAAGCAAGACCAGGAGAAAAGGAGAGCAAGAGAAAGAGAGATCACAGGTATTGATTTTCTTACTTTTAGTGGAGGTGAGGAGGCAGGCTGGGATTTACCTGGTAGGGAGAAAGGTAAAGAGTGGAAGAAAATGTTAGAAAACAATGAACACACATATCAAGTAGTAAGGTTTACTGTGGGGTCCAACAGTGACAGTGAATTATAGATTTCTGCATTGTAAAGGACAGAAAGAGAGAACAAGACACATTCGCACACACAAACATGCACAGTTTACTAGTATCAGTGATGGTTATGCAGATGTAGATGCAGCTGTTCACTTAAAGTCACTTTGTAAGTCATTTCTGGTATGACTACAATCATTGTCTGTGTGGAAGACCCATTTGTGAAAGCTTCAGCTTCCTGGCTGATGTTTTTAGATGTTCCTTAATGTTTCCACATAACGTTTTTGCTTCATTCTGCCATCTATTTTGTGAAGTTCAACTTGCCCTCATCCAGCAAACCCCAACACAGCATGACTACCACCACTCCATCTGACTTTAAAACTTCACAGTTGGGATGGTGTTGTTAGAGTTGTAAGAGTTTGCCTTTTTTTTCTCAAAATGTAGCAGTAGTCTTCATGGACAAATATTTACATTTTAAATTGACCACAGGACATGTCTCAAGAATTACAGCTGTGAGTCGATTGACAAACTAATTTTGCTTTATGTGTTGCTTTTGGAGTAGTGACTTCTCCCTGTCTGAGTGGCCTTTAGGCTCATTTCTTATATCTATGTCTTGGGTTTCATTATCAAAGATCTTTAGTAAACGTTTCAAATAGGCCCTTGAGGAAATCCTGCACCACCCATCATGATCACTGTTAATGATTTCAGTCCTCTATTTATTGACAACATTGAAGGTATTACAAGATAAATCAGTTTGCTTTAAATTTGGAGTTGACAACAAAGCAATGTGTGATTGACAGCCATGAAAACTTGAAATGACAGCTAATATATTTATAGATTAAATAAAAAAGGCTGTTAAATAAGAAAAGCCTTTCTTAGCTGCAGCAGTTGGTAAGTCATCTTCTCTCAGGCCAAGAAGCAATGCTTTAAATTTCCTGATGGCAGCATTCTACATCCCAGCAACAGTCATTTATGGAGACTGTCGCTTTTCATGTACATACCCCAACAAATGCAGTCCTGAGAACCTGCTTTGCCCCGATTATAACGCTGGTGGCAAAATTCTCCGATCCGCCCTTGGATTTTCATGTACTATTGACTGTGGAGAAAAGGTGTGTGTGTGTGTTTTGTGAGTCAATGGGTGCCAGTTCACCCCGTGCATGCCCTGTGTGTGTGTGTGTACGCGTGTGTTTGTGTGAAGAGCAGCAGGAGAGCAGTCTAAGTACCCTGAGGATAAAATATGTGAGAGGAGATAAGAGTAATACACAAATACCCCTGGATTAGGCTTCTTATTGTCACTGTCAACACTCAACTGAACACCCCTCCAATACATACATCCAACATGCAGACACACAACATATTATATATACATATATATATATATACATATAGTCAATGCAAATGATGGTCAGTATAATTTTCAAGTTATGAACTATTACAGTTTAAATCAAATTTTTATGAACAAAGCTCCCCATGAGAACAGTATTTTTTTCAAAAATACAAAACTCAAAATGAAAAATGTTCCAAATTATTATGCACAGCAGATTTTCTAAACATTTTATGGTTTATAAAGAACTGCAAATGGTCATTCTTTAAATGTGCAGCATTAAGTGGTCACAGGTACTAAAATCAAAAGCTATTTCAATCAAAAACATCTGAACAGACAGAGTTACATGTTAACATAGGAGCCCTTCTTTAATATCACCTGCACAATTCTTGCATCCATTGAACTTGTGAGTTTGTGGATAGTGTCTGCTTGAATTTCACATTTCATTTCATTTAAATAAATGCAACTTTTACTCGAGTGTGACATGTTTTTTTCCTTATTCTGATGCATACTGATGCAACATACTCTAAAGCAACTTATAGTCCTGAAAATATGATAATCTTTCATCCTAATTTCTTTCTCTGACAGCCAAAACACAAGGCAATTTTATATGGTTATCTTCAGGGCAATCAGACACTTGAAGTAGTTTCTTCCAATGGTTGCGCACACACAGGCTTACAATTATTTTTCAGTGTTTAAAAGAGAATATGAATAAGACAATGTGCTTTCTTGCTTTTATGAACTCCTCATGAACTCCTGCTTCCAAAGTGATTCAGTGTGGAACAAATATTTTCTTCTTTAATAGGAAACTAGCGTTGTACACGTGTTTCCTTAAAGAATACAGTTATACTTTATGATCATGTCCTGGGATTCTAAGTAAGCAGTGTTCTCTATCTTGTTAAATTGATTAGAAATTATGTTATACAACTGCCTCTGCCCCAGATTGTTTTAATCAAATTTCCACAAAAATATAATCTTCAAAGAAGTTGTAATTTGCTGGTGTAGATTATTCATGTATTTTTCCACAATGTCAAGCTGGACATAAAATAAAACATGAATAAATAGCAAAAAATAAGTACAATTCATGTTTAAACAGTGTGCAAAATGCCTGCTAGGAGTAATAATGTCAGGAAATCATCTTCTGTTTGACCTTTGTAATGTGAACTCTTTCAAGCATTCTTTTGGCAACATTACTCAATGAAGATTTCCATACACTTTATATGCAAAAATTCCACCCAAAATTTCAAAATGTTATCAAAATAACATTTTGATAAAGTTTACGTCTAAAGTCAGCCATTGGAACACTTTGATTATTTTCCTTTTTAGGATTTCCATTGAAGATTAGCTCCGTTCCGTGGATTTGTTGACCTGTTGTATGACTCAGTTTGAGCAAAACTTTGGATGTTGTACAGATGGTCTCACATTTTTCTTCAGATTAGTTAAGTAAACAGAGAAGTTAACAGTTTATTCAATAGCTGCAAAAACCAAACTTGGCTGCTGGTAAACAATGATTGTGCTGAAACCATATCCACTTTGTTATTATTCTGCATCCTTCCATTTATGCAGTTTTATCAGACATAAGAAAACCTAACCTGTGATGTGAACATCTTTTCAGCTAGAGGAAGTGTCTACTTCTTAATTCTTCTAAAAAAGCCACACCTGTTTAGTTTGTTTTTCTTAATTGTGCTGCTAAAAACTCTGACATAACTACAAACTAGAGTGTCTGAGATGGATGGATTCTTTACCTTCAATTCCAAAATCTAGCACCATCAGGCCTTCCAGATAACATCCTAATTAAGGCAAAAAGGTTTGCCATTTCAAAATGACAAAATGTGAAAAAATAGATTTGAGGAGTAATACTTTAGCAAGGAATGTATAATTATAAATAGCCCTGTTTAAGTATGCTGTGAAATGTTTATAGAGCTAATACAAAGTTTAAAAGGGGTTGTGTGGGTGTAAATATCTTATTTCTTTATATAAAAGTGTCTTTCCATCTTGTGTCCACAAATTGTGTGTGTGAAGCAGACAGAGACATTTACCTTTTTTGTCATTGTGTGCGACAGCACCTTTTGTATGGCTTGGCGTCAGACGCTACCCACATTATACAAAGATCAGGCAACTGAGTACAGAAAAAGAGTAAGATTAAGGCCAGAAAGATTTTCACGGCCCTGGTGAATGGAGAAGGGAAAGACAATGAGGACAACAAAGGAAGGAGTCAAGGGTAGTTAGTCTGAAACACAGAATAATATGGTAAGAACAATAAGTCCTCACTTTTCACATGATCTTAATGTTGGTAGGATATTGTTAAAATCAGCAACCGTTTATCCAAAAGTTCAGGACATTTACGTTTCAGCTCTTAATTATCACTAAACCAAGAAAACATTTAACTGAGTACAAAATATCACAGACAGGAATGGACATAAGATGAAGTAAGATTGAAAATCAAGAAATAAAAAAATGGGAGAATTTACAAATTAAAACTGGAGATAAATCACATTATAAAAAGAACAATGTTTGAATGTACATTAAAGATAGTTTTAAAATAGACCTGAGCTAATTATGCAGTTTATAAGTGAAATCTATATGTAATTTTTCTGTAAATGTAATATACTTACACTTTCTGGTAGAATATATTATACCCAGTACAGTTTTCTTAGTTTAAATACAACTATTAGAATAGAATGGAATTGAATATACTAGACTAGACTAGAATAGACTAGACTAGACTAGACTAGAATAGAATAGAATAGAATAGAATAGAATAGAAAACAAAAACTTCAGAAGGGAAATTCAGGTGTCCTACTATCCAGGCAAGTTTAAACAACAAAAAAATAGATACTAACAGAACTAAGAATAACATACCAAACAGTAAAGGTAAATTTACAGCATAAGAAAATGCAATTCTTGAAAAAGTCTAAGAGCTCAAAAATTCAGAGAAATGTGCACCTGGGCAGGATAACAAAAAGAATGTACAAAACGTGCATGTATACTTGTGCATAAAAAAACAGACTAGTTACAAAAAGTGAAAAAACTGTGCAAATAACATGGATGTATAAAGACAGCAATAGAGTCTAACAGCTGCTGGGAGGAAGGACATATGACAACATTACTTTAAGCATCTAGGATGGAGCCGTTTGTCACTGAAGGAGCTCTCTAGTTCAACAGTGTGAGTGGAATCTTTAGTAGAACTGTTCTGCAGCAGCTGCAGCATGAACTTGTAAATCACCATTGTTGATGTTATGTGTGACATGTGTGATGTGTCTGATGTTAATGTTTGACTAATACATGAGATGTGTTTCTGTTGTGCACACAAATATGTACGAGTGAAAATTTCACCCAAGAAATGTTAGGAGGACATTTTACAAGTACAAATGGCAGGTCATTCTATCAAATCATTTAAGCATCTGGATGATTTTTGACCTCGGTTATTGAATTAATAAAACCGTAGAACATGCTCTGAACGGTAGAATGCTAATTTAAAATCCAACACATGTTCAACTATGTTTTGGATGAAGTGGATTTATTTTCAAAATCCCAAAGACATGAATACATGGTAATTCACAAACTTTTGCAGTGACTTGTATGTTCTCATTAAGAATTAAGTGTTATATGGAAATGAGATGCCCTGCTGAGACAACCTCCTTTTTTGGCCCAGTCTTAAAAGTAAAACATCTGTAAAGTTTCTCAATCAGTTCAAATGGGTACATTTATAGATCTCTGGTAGTTGGTCTTTAAACACAGCGTGTCGTCATGGGGTTGCAAAAAATAACTTTAGGTGCCCTATTTAAAGAGATCTATGTTTTTATATGTTAAAACTACGCACAATACATTTGAAGTTGGACTCGAATTACATGGAAAATCATTACAGCAAGTCTAACTAATTGACATTAGTCATGGTTTCTGTTTAAGCTTTCTTATTTCTTTTGCTTGTTTCTTATACTTGCATTTTATTTCATCGTTTAGAATATGCTCAATTTGTCTGTCTTATTTCCTGTTCCCTTTAGAACAGCGTTATGCATTCTAGTACTCCATTAATGCTTTTGATTGTTTTTCATTTGTCTAATGACCATGTTCTGTTGCATTTCTTTTTTATTATTTGAGGTGAGTCAACGGAGGCTCGGTATATGGAACAAGACAAAGCATACTTTAGACGGTTTCAAAACAGAGAAGCTGTTCTTTGTCAAAAAACAAAGATGCATGCCAAAGTTAATTTTTTCCCATTCACACAAACAACTTCAGTAGTCCCGTGAGCCATCTTCAAATAAGTGAATTCTTGAGCAGTGGGATAGGTATTTCTCAAGTCATCTCTCTGAAGCAGAGATGAGAAGAAGCCTGTAATATTCCTCAAAGAAAGGCCACAAAGGAAAGTGACTTGATTGCTATATTGTGCATGCATGCAAGTATGTGTGTGTGTGTGTGTGTGTGCAACTGTATTTGTGTAAGAAAAGGTGTCCTTGAGCGGCTGGATGGTGAGATAGAAGGCATTTGTTTGAACAGCCAAAAACAGAGGGAGCAACACCACAGGGGGGTTGAACACATCAGGCCAGTAATAGTGAACCTACTGTTGTGTATCCGTGTGTCTTTGTGTGAGATTCAAGTGCAGAGGAGACATTTGAGGAGCCTGGATTTCATTGCATAGTCGCATTTTCAAGTTCATATTAGTGACCAGAAGAGGAAAGTGGAAAAACAAGAGAAAGAAGGAAGGAACATCACAGAAATGGAAAAACAGAGATAACAACAAAGAAGCAATAGGAAAAGAAAATTATATAGAGGGCCCCTTGGAAGGAGATGCCATGCCCAAACAGATGCCAGCCCTTATACTGTGTGTGTGTGTGTGTGTGTGGGGGGGGGGGGGGGGGGGGGGGGGGGGCTGACTGTGTGCAGGGGTGCATGGGCATGTGTTTGTGGGTGTGTGTGTCTATGCAATCATCCTCATGCTGTTATGAGCTCATTACACCAGTAGATCTGAGAAGATTGATGATGATAATAGAGATGATGGAAATCTTGATGATAATGACAATCATAACATGAACATTACCTGCCAGTCTCAGACTCTTTACTTCTTTTTTAAATATAAAAACTGCTGTCCATTAGCAGGATCAGACCTGTAATGTAGAGAAATTGAACAGGCAAATGATTGGATTAAAGATGATTTTCTGTCCCTGAATGGTACCAAAACTGTCTTGATGGGTTTTTTACCCCAATCAGACAAACAATTTGTAATTTTCTTGTGCTAATTGATTATAAAGAAATACAAAAAGTGAATGATTTAAATTATCTGGGAATTCCCAACTTGAATTTGAAGTTCATATTGGGAAAGTTTCTAAAACTGTAGAAATCAATCTAAACTGTTTCTAAGATTAATTTTGTCTACGTATGCTGCTAAATTATATTTGCATACTTTAATTTTGCACACCTTTCCTATTGTGTAATTGTATGGGGCCAAACTAACCAATCAGTGTTAAAGTCTTTGATAAAGTCTTGTTCTAAGCTTTAACAGTTTGATAAGGGGGTTTTTTAATCTCTTTTAAAATTAACTTGTAAATGTATTGATAACCAAGTCCCAGAGGTTATTAGTCAGGTGATTTAAAAATCATCCACAGCAGTAGTCATAACAACGATGTAAACAGAAATTGTAATGCAGTAAAGATGCCAAACATCATTTGAACAATCATCTTTTTTTTCATTTTAAGACCCACATTTGAAATATGCAGTCAAATAATTGACTATCCTTAAAACTTCTACAAAAATTAGCTCAGAGAAGCTCGTCATGCTTACAACTTCATTGAAGTTTTGTTTTACTATTTTATAAAACCTATTTTTTAAGGCCAACCTCTAGAGTGTATTAAAGTCTTATTCTACTGTTATGTAGATGTTTTGTTGTATTATTATTTTAAAGACTGATTTCTAAAATCCTAACTGGGAGCTGTGTCTGTAAATTAGTCTTTGGCCAGAGGGCCTATAACAGTTTTCTTTAAATGTAACATTATGTCTTATATTCAATTAAAAATATGTCATCACTCATGGGAGAATTATAAATTGTAACTAAGTTTTGCAACTTTCTTCAAAGTCATGGGGATCCTGTGGGCAGGAAGGATCTCCTATGGTTCTGAAGAAAGCTCAGATTGAAGGCACTCTGTTAATGGATCACAGTTTCATTTTTTAAAACGATGCTCAGTGTTGTCCATCATGTTCTTCATGCTCTTTATGACTCATCCTTCTTTGCACAATCATCTCCACATGCTCCAGAGCAGTCAACCGAACACAGCCAGCCTTCTTTATCAGGTTTTTGAGTGTATATTTTTAAGTCTGACTCATTATAAATCATCTACCTCAACAGAGTATGGCAGAATAGATTGCATCGCCACAGACTTCTTGCTACAAACACTGAAGGACTTAAGCTTCCTCAAGAGGTACAGTCTCCTCTCTTACACACAAATTCACTGTTGCATCTCCAGTCTGTTTAGTTATTCAGCTGAACCCCAAGATATTTATAATTGTTATAGTGTTTAATGTATAGAGTTTTAAGTATTCCTGTTTTTTCCTGAAATCTACAAAAGTCTTTGTTGAAATATGAAATGTAAGGTAAACTTACATAGATGGCAATGTGCTGGTTTGAGAATTAAATAAGTATGTCCTGTTAACCAATTGTCTCTTAGTCATGAGCTCAAGAATGGTGAAAGGAAATGGTATGTCTGAAAAAGTTTTACTTTGACTCATTTGAAAACAAGCCAGCTTTGCTTTAAGGTAACATTCTTTCTTGCTTTCACAGCATTGCATGTTCTGTTTTCTCTATATATTTTGCTGAACATAGCAGTGGTGTTTCCCCTCAAATTGTTCGCGATAAAAAGAAACATAGGCTGTCAAAAGGCTGATTAAAATCACATTGCAGGAATGATTTTTGATTTCTTGTACTGCAACAGAAAATAAATCTTTTATTTTTCAGTCAAGCTGTTGTTTTTCCCCAAATCATTACCCACAGTTAGTATAAGTACTATAAGTAACTTTTGGAGTACAAAAAATAAAGCGAATTTAAAACAAGGGAGAAAATGTCACTTTACATGAACATATTTCTGTCTTTATTGACAGAGGCAGTTTATTTCACTTAAGATTATTCCAAGTTTATACATTCATTAGGCAAATAAATGTATTTTTAAGCTGGAAGAGCTTCATTTTAATGAATAATTACAATTAATAGTTTATTAGAATATTGTTACTAAAGTGCCATCTCATTGTGCTACTTTTCTTTGCTTTTTAGACATCTTTCAATAGTAACCACATAATATTTGACAAATTAGTTTAGGCAAAATGTATTTTTGAAGTTATTAAATGGAAACTCTGTTCATCACTTCCTTACTACTGCTGTCAACAGATTTTCTAACAAACAAAAATTTAATGATCATAAGCAACAGTTACCTATTGGAAAATTCACCAATATAGAGTATATTTAGAAGAGAGTTAATCAATTTTTTAAATAAACATTTTTAAACAATTCAAATCGAGTATATCACCATGGGAAGAAAAGAATGGCAGAAAATAAAATTTAAAAATGGAAAATGATCATAGAAATGCCACAAATTGAATAATAAAAAAAAAATCACTAAATCAAAATAAAATAAATATTTTGAAGTGGTCATCGAAAACCAGCCTACAAACCTGAACCAGTTACTCCAGCTCTGTCAGAAGGAATATGTCAAAAATAATAGGAACCCTTAATCCTGCATTTTTTTTATTAGTCTGATGTAATATTTACTTCATTTCTTTACTTATTTGAACCTCCTATATGTTGTTTTGGCCTCCACTGCTAAATAAAGCTGCAATTAACCTGCTAACACAATGTATTGTTTTATTATCCTTTTATTTTGCTTCCATGGATTTCACAGTGATGTGGATACCTTCTTGTTACCAACACACTGAGGTAAACTTTACAACTCTTAAGTTATAAACTTAATTCGGGGGAATTACATTTTTTATGGCTTCCAACTGCTAAAGTTGTTGAATAAACTTGACTAAACCTGCTCTAATATTGAAACCTAGAGTGAGGTTTCACCCAAAAGAAAAACTTTGACGCGAGACCAACAAACATGGGGAAACACTGACGGGAAAGATTAGATAGAAAGTGTAAGTAACATTTCTTCTACCTGACATGTCTCTTCTACCTGTCTCTGGTAACACATACTTGGGATATAGACTCAGGTGAAGATGGGGACGGGCAAAAAGACAGAAGATAATGACAGTCTCCCAGGCTCACACATTTCCCAAGACAGGTAGAGGCAAACAGATGGATAAAGACAACTGACAGGTAAGTATAACAACCTCACAAACATGACAAGATTTAGCTTGTCCTCTCAATAAGGACTCTAAAATAAAGATTGACAGAACATGAGAAAAGGGGCCTTGAGGAAAAACTTGTTTCTTGGTCTGCAGATCACATCATCATGTTAGTATATTTTAATAAAACGTAAAACCCGATAATGAAGTTTAACAAAATACATGCCTTGATGAAAGTGTTAATAACAATTTTGGATGAAAATGCCAAACTTACAGTCTCTAAATCTATGAGGTTTATAATTGGGACATTGGTACACCGCACTCAAGTTCTTCCACATGCAACTTGCTCATCTACGTCTTTATTGACTTTGCTTTGTACACTGGGACATAAATGTGAAAATCTATTTCCACATATTTGGAAGCAGGAAATTATCCAAAATATCTTGTTATGGTAAAGCGTAAAGAGTTTTGGCACTCTTGACTGAACTGAAACTGCTAAACTCAGATTCATGCACTGGAATTCCCTGTCGTGGTTTGATAATCTGTGTAAAATTATGTGGAGAACTGTATCTGGTCGACCACATGTAGAAATTCAATTCTCCTCTGACATTTTACTTTGAAATATTTATAAGATATGGGGGTGCAGCTGGATAGCTAAGCCTTTAAGTTTCAATGAACACTAAAAAGTAAAGGGGTTGCTGATCACTGTTCTCTGATTACTGTTGGAAAGGACTGCATGGAAATTATCAACTGATGATACCAGATTTCTGTCTTCAAATGTATATGCTCTCTGATCTCCTCTTACTTTCTTTGCCTCTGTGTTTTTTAGTTCTTTGGAAAGGAATAAAGTTTAATCCCTTTAGCTGCCTAATAATGTGTTACTCACAGAGGTGGTTAGAGAAGCCAGCATTTCTACTGAAGTATGTATCGTTACTCAAGTAAAAGTAAAAAGCAGTCATCCAAAAAATTACAAAGAGCACAAAAACTACTACTCAACTACTATGTAGTTGTAAAAATTAAGTAAAAAAAAAGGGGTTGTGACAACATACTGAAGGTGGAATATCAGAAAGAGTAGGAGAGATGAAGGAATATCATTATATTAAGCTCCAAACGTTAGAGCTTAATATAAAAATATTTTACAATATTTTTGATTAGACAGCTAATTTTTTTGCAGAAAAATAACTCAAAGTCAGTAGTCAGAATTTTTACTCAACTGTAGTAGTACTTAAAAATATATTTAAGACTGTTGTAAAAGAATACTTTACTAATTGAGTACTCTATAGAATATTTTTACAATTATCCGAGGAATCGGATCTCTCTCTCTCTTTCTCCGTTGGCTCCAAAACCGTGACGACGCAATTTCGACGCCACAAAAGCTGTCGTAATCCAACCATCGGCCCGCAAAATTCAACAATCCTTATTTCTCCACTAAACCCTGACAAAACGCCACATGATTCAACAACATGCTGATAGCACTTCACAACAACTCATACCTAGTTTACCTCATAAATTTTCCTCGAGAAATTTTAATAAACGAGCTACTCGAAACATTCGAGGAATCGTTTCAGCCCTAAATATATTACTCAAAAAGTACCCAGCAGCGAAACTACTCTGAAATACTTGTTTTCAGTTACTCAACTAAATGTAACTGAGTAAATGTTACTAGTTACTATCTGCTTCTATTTACTCACTATCCACATCATGCACGGCGGTATATATGATGCCCTCTGATACATTATTAATGAAAAGTGTGTCTGAGTTGAAGGAAATCCTGAATGAGAGTCTAAAAACAAAGGAATAGAACAATTTTGTGCCAGCAGAGACAAGAATTACACTATACACTATTTGATTCTTATTTCAGGGCTGATGTGCATGAGAGGTACAGTTACTGACAGACTACTTTAGGGCTTATGTTTAATTTATTTAAACACATGCAATTTGATAATACTTTAAAGGTTGTTTTTATTTAACTTAAAGCAACTGGACATGAGTAAGCCATAAGAAAGAACCTCTTGATGTTTATAGTGTAATAATTTCTAAATTTAGACCAATGTGCCTGGTAAGGTAAATTAGGGCAATTGTTTCAGCTGCTGAATATGTAAGGCTGCAGACATACAAGCTAACCTGAAGCATGTTCGTTTTTTATTTCATCTTGACAAGTAGACAGAAGACATGAAGTGTATCCTTGTGGAAAGCAGATAATTATGCTGACAGTAAGCTTTGCAAAGCTACTTTTACAAGATTCCGCATATTTTCTGAATGATGGTAAGCTTTCAAAATCTGGAGGAAACTTACAACCTTAAATTCTTCTGTCAATTTATCCAAGTCCAATACTTACTTTTAGGAAAATAATATTGTGAAGTCTACCAAAAAACACAGCAATTGCATTTAATTATGACTATTTACAACAGTTCTAATCAAAAGAAATAATTCTAACTAAAAAGTTCTTGTGAATCTTTATTAAAAAAAGAAATACAGAAAAATTCGGAGCCAAACCTGCTAAGAGAAAAGGAAAAATAAAACTGAATGGAAAAGCAAAATATGTCCAATAGATGTATAAAATGGAAAAGGGTAAAAATCTTAAAAAAAGATCATTTAAGCAGGAACAGTAAGAAATTGTCTAAAATAAAGTGGGTAAAAAAAAAGGGAAATCAAGTGGGGCAGAAGAATGCAGAGGTGCACTGCAAACAAAAGAGGAGTGATGGGGAGATGCTGTTAATTCACAGTTCAGAGAGATTTCTTAGTTTGACACACACTGTAGGAGGCCTTTGACTGCTGTTGCCTTTCAACTGCAAAACATAGACACACACACACACTCACACACACAAACAGATTTATGATTTGCTAAGGATCATGTTTGCTCGAAAGTAAGGCAGCACAACAAAAAAAGGATAGAGTTAATCATAAATCAATATATTTCAGTTTAATTTTTGGAGTATTGGATGCTTATTGTACCATAAGTCACTTCTCAGTGAGACCATATTTATTTTTCCAAGCAAAGAAACAATTTCACATGGCAAGACAAGGCGATTTTATTTGTAAATTCAGTTTTACATGATTAAATAGAAAATAAGACAGCAAAAAGCAGTTTACCATGTGTATTTGTAAGTTTACCAATGCACATGAAACAAAATTACTGATTCTAATATGATTATAATATTTTTTAAAGAAATACTGGCAGAAGATTTTGAAAATAACGCCCTTCATACCAAAACTGAACATGTACATGTAGGTTTAAAGAGAGATTTTTAAAAAATCTTAATACTCCAAGTAATTATCTGCTTTTGCACATCCCACTCTAAGATTCAGAAACCCTTAAATCTTCTCTCTGGATCTCTGTGAGACGGATATGCCAGAATTCAAAATGTTGTGCTAAGAGGCAGACTCACACACGGCACATTATTAGGTTAATAAAAGCATTGGGTTTAAACGCTAAATTATTGTTCAGCTCAGATATTGAATTTAAACTGCAGGATAAAATGATAGAAATTGGCCTATTACAATACATAAAACTTAAATTAAATGTTTTCAAAGTGATTCAATTTGTCGCATACAAAATAAAGCACATTTTTTAACACATCAAAAATGACCAAAATCAATCAGATGTTAGGATCTGTCATCATCATCTTTAGTCTTGCATACCCTTCAGGATCCTTATCATTCCCAGAATCTGCATAAGCACAATTACCCCAGTCAGCCTCTGCATCAACCTTTTTTCATCCAGAGTCGGCATTAATTTTAAAAGGTTTCGCTGGTATCAGTTTCTGGCACCAAGGTCACAGCATCAGCAGGTTAGGCAGGAAAGCAGTTTTTTTGCAAAACAAGCCCACATTACACAGTCCAACTCAAACTACTGTATGGTCTTTCTTAGACAGAAAAACAATTCTCCTGAATACATCTAGGGAGTTCACCTGAACAATGCATTTACAAATAAAGATGTGCTACTAAAGTTATTTTAGCTAAACAACATCCATCTGACTACCAACTAACACGGAATAAATAACATTTAAAACAATGATTCAAATGAATCTAAAACTTCAGTCCACTTCCACCCAATGGCCTGCTCCAATGATGTGGATGATTACTGAAGTCATTAGGTTTGTCATGTGTGCACCCCAATGAATCTTGTCTCCAGGAAGTTGACCTCAAAGAAAGACGTTGGTGGTCTTCAAAATAAAAGTATAACAAATCAAAACAGACTTCCTGTCAGTCAATGTAAGTGTACACTTCCAGCACTCACACATTACCATCCACTGATTCAGATGTACCAAAATGGTCCGGGATCCCATTAGCAAATGTATTTAAACTGATGATATGGGTTGTACAGTTCATGATTTTATTTTTCTTTGTGACATAATGACCAGAAGTCAAACTGATCAGTCTCTAAATCTCTATACATCGGAGTACATTAAAAGATCCAGAAATTCAAAAAGTACCCAGTTTAAAGTTGAAACTGATAAACCAGATGGAGGTAAATGATCTCAAACTTGTCTTTTGATTTCTCCTATTATGAATAAGAGGCATAAAGAACACAATAAATACGGAGTCCAGCAGTGACAAATCCTTCTTATTATGCACCCCCCTAAGCAGATACACAACAGCAACAAAAATACCTGTTAAAAAGTTGGAGGCCTCTGAGGGTGTTTAATGTACACATTTCAATGTGGTGACTATCTAATCCTTACCTGGCATATCAAACATTTTTCCACTTTTCACCTTTACTTTGAAAGTGACAATTAGTTCTAAAATTCAGACATTGCAACAATCTTTTAGTTTTGTCTTTATGATTTTCTTCGACAGTTTTTTTTTTACTCTGTCTACATATTAAATATATGTGCATTTGTAATAAAAGGGCATTGATTTATATTGATATTCTACCCATCAACAAAGGGTCTTTTTAGACTTGTGTAACATACAAACGGATCTGAGTAACCTTGTACTTCAGAAGGTCTTCGACTGTCTCCACAGCAGGAGGTGAATTAAGAAGAATATAATATTAGTAGATGAGATTTTATAATAAAGACAATGCATGTCTTTGTTGTAAAGCAAATGTCTATCCCCTTAGTCAAAGATGCAACACTTTGAACAAGTGGTTGAAAAACAACATTTCTCCATCAGAAAGATTCACATTTGCACACAATGACAGATAAGATACTAAACCTCCTTCAGGTTAATCTACCATTTCTGGGTCTGAAAGATTATCTGAAGCCAGAGGGCAGGTCAGAACTGGAGGCTAGATGTCGAAAAACTTTGACAGAAATGAGAATAGCCTATTGAACCATGGAATATTAATGGTTCAATAGTTCCATTAGTACAAGACTAAAATTAAGACTAATTTTAGTCTTAATGCAAATAAGTATCTCATATTATTTGGGTATTTTTGATGACATAGATCTAAATGATTACGCTGAGAAATTAACTGGCACGCACATTCAGGAACCACCACAAACTGGGAAATGTGGGTAAACCAGAGATAATGTCAATGGGGAAGTTAATGTTATATTATTTTGGAAACAGAGAGTGCTGAACAACAAAATCAACACCTTCAAGCTGGTCTGCCCAGATGCACAAGTAAAATACTATGTCGAAAAAAGTTTTGTGGTCAAAAGAAAGAAAACTGAACTGAACTGAAAGGCTTTCAAGACTAAACACTTTCAAGAATGGTAACCAGCATTGTGCTGTGGGACTACTACCATTGTACGAGGGAATGGGATACTTAAGGTGGTCTACTTTCAAACTCTTCAGGTTAATTTCAGAACAACACCAAGGCAAATCTGCAACAAGACTGGGTGTTAAACTGAGATGACAATCCAAAACACAAACCAAACCTGGTTTTGGAATGGATAAAAATGAATATTTATGGAAAGATGGCCTCTATGTCTTATCTGATGTTTTGTTTGTTTTTTATTTTACTGTTGATTTACTTAAGTTTGCTGTTTGTATGTCAATTTGACTTTTGAGTTTTCAGCTCTGGTCGAAGTCTGGGTGTCGAGACGGATGATTAATGCCTAGGAGAGAACAGCAGCATCACACCTCCACTTTATGAGAACACTCTGCTTCTTTTCATTTTAGAGACTTTTATTGCAGCATGGTTTATAAAATTTTAGAAATCTATTTATCCTTTTATTTTTTAATTGTAATAAATGTATCAATACATTTTAACTCACTGTTTATCCTTGTGATACTTAGCCTGTGTTTAATGACAAGGTGGCATTGAGCATTACTGGGTTTAGCTCACTAGATGTTTGGTATGACTATTCTAAAATCTAGACGTTAATCTGACATGTTTTAGAGTTGAGCCTTGTGGAGCTTGTCTATTGCATTTAACCAAATTTTAGAGGGGGAGTATGTTTATTTCTTCTTTTTTGTCACATTAAAATGTTTCACTTTCATCAAGTAAATTTTGATGCCAGACAAAAATTACCTGAACAAATACAACATACAATTTCACATAATGATTTGACTTATTAGCTCCAAAAGAGTTAACCAAACCACACTGCCCCAGGGTGAGCAAGTAATCAGCCATCTTGTTAAATCATGAGTCAACTGTGATTAACCACATTTTTGAGGATGCTGAGCTCAATTTTACTTGCTATGCCCAGGCCTGATTACTGCCAGACTATGAAAATCAAGAAGTGGCTGCCTTGCTGCTGCAAGAACTGGACAACTTCCCATAATTGATGGAATCACTTATTTGCTCCTTACTAGAAAATCCAGAAGGAGAATGTCAGGCCATCCACTCATGACCTTAAACTTAAGAGCACATGAGTACGGCAGGATAATAATCCAAAGCACAAAAACTACTCCGGCTTAGAATATCTCAGAAAAAGGCAAAAGGATTTTGTAATGACCTTGTTGAGGTACAGACTTAAATCCAATTGTGATGTTGGAGCATGACTATAAACGAGCGCTTTTCCAGTGTAGCTGAAATAAAAATGATTCTGCAAAGAAAAGAGTGATACAAAACTCATTCACAGCGATTCAATTTACTGCACAACATATGGATGACAGTTGTTGGCACGTATAGATAATTAGGTTTTGGAAGGAACTACCTTGTCACACAGGGTTGGGTTGATTTCATTAAGTTTTTTTTTTTCCTTTGATACACTGAATTATGATATTGAAGCAAGTTTTTGCAACTTCCCATATTATTTTTGTTTTTGTCTCAGTGATTCAAATGTTACAAAAAAGCACAAATAAATAAAAAAATCTCTTAGGGGGTTAAAACGTTTTCACAGCTTTGTATTATTTGCTTGTATTACAGAAAGCTCATGACTAACTCCTAATTCAAGATGCTTACGTCTCCATTCCACCACGGAGCAGACTCTGCAGTAATAATGCACACGTTATAGTAAATGAGAGTGTTGCATGCCTCCACAGGGAGTCTGGACACCGGATTAAGTGCAAAATCAATCTACAAACATCACACCACACCAAAAGAAAAACGAAGCTGAGAAACATAGGTATTTTCAAAATAGTAGACTACATTTTCTAAATGCTAGAAATATCAATACATATATTGGTTTAATAATACATATATGGCATCAAAATGTAATATTTATAGCTATGCATGCAAACAAAACATGGATTTTATTCTGAAACCTACTTAGCCATGTCCTCTCGCTCAAGTCGTAGTAGGATTGGTCAAGGCAGACGAACTGTATAGTCACCCTACTGTTTAAATACATAAATGACATTCCTAGATTAATCTGACATTTATGTTAATTACATGAGCATAGAGGGTAGCACTTTATTTGACGGGTTGTGAATAAGGCTGCTTTAATAACATAAAGCTACATAATTTTTTAAGTTTAATCACTAATACTTTTATAACAAATTTATGTCATATCATAATTTCTTGGTTGATGTCAAGTTGTCATAACAAAGACATTTTGAATGATGTCAACTTTGTATTAAAAGTGTCATGATTTACCAAATGACACTTTATGACAACAGTCATAAATATTCATGAAGACTTACTCATGTTCATGACAGGTGTTATGTCATGTTTATAACGGTGTCATGACAGTTTTATTCACAACATAGGGTAACACTTTATTTGACGGGTATAGAGACTCCTGGCACAGGTCTAACTGAGAGAAGAAATGATCTGAATTCATAAAGCATGAGATGCAACCCCTACAATCCTAAGACCCTTTTCTTATCGCTACTACACCAAAATAAAGGTCATTTAGAGCCTCATGACCCATGACCTTATGAAAAAAGACAATTTAGAATTTCGGATGGATATAAAGGACAAGAAATTGGGTTTGTCTTTTGTCCTCTAAACCCAAGTCAGCTCATATGACCTGCTGGAGGTCATATGTTCATAGGGAGCTTTTC
This sequence comes from Xiphophorus couchianus, assembly GCF_001444195.1. NCBI lineage: Eukaryota > Metazoa > Chordata > Actinopteri > Cyprinodontiformes > Poeciliidae > Xiphophorus > Xiphophorus couchianus. Next base: position 6,468,216 of record NC_040232.1, on the reverse strand, counting down.
CTTTCCACTGTTGCCACATGCTTGTTGAGAATGACGGGTTACGCCAAAGTCAATGACTAGATGTAATCCACCTGTCTACTTCAGACTGATAACTTTCTACAACGGAGGTGTATGATTTACTCAATGTCAATGTACTGTTAGGATTACAATACAATTGAACTGAACTGGATTAAATGTGACATGATTTAATAATGTGGGTATAACTTGGACTTATTTGATTATATATTCCTATTTAAGTGAAAAAGAATTTGACCTGGCTTTTAAAGTGCCATATGTTTGGAATAGTAGAGAATTGTTGCTGTGCATACACTAGTGCTCCCATAGATTTAACTCCATCTTTTGTAAATGCACAAGATAAAGTTTATGCATCTTCAGATTGCTTTGGTTTAAGCCATGAATGCTTCATTTATTTTTTTCTGGTATTCATCAGGAATTGTTTACTGAACACAGAGTAGAAAACCTTTCTAAAACTGGCCATATTGCACCATCACAGATTAAATGCCTTAATAGGACCTATTATAGAACAGTGATACTATCAATGTGAATTACTTTTTAAGAATGATAGATAAATTATCTAGTTTGAAGGAAACCAAATCCCATTTACTTTAAGACAAAGTTGCCAGTTGCGTCAAATGTTCACTGAGTACATGTGATCCTTGCAACAGCACAAAGAATGATGATTAGAAATTAACTTTAAACCTAATTAGATAGGTAAGCGTTACACCTACTATTAGGTAAAATTAGATTTGTATGAGATTCTTTCATAAAATAATGAGTGCATTTCAACATTTTCTGATGTGTTCAATGAGAGGACTCGAAGTAAACTGGCCTTTGAACTATCTGACAACAGACTTCTGAAGAGACACTTCCCAATCCCCTTTGATCTCACGTTAAGGTTGCAGCAGGAAAGGCCCAGCAGAAAAGGCCACCGTCCTTATTTTTTGTTATTCTCTTCTTTTCAAGTAAGGTTTTTCTCTCTTTTTTTTTGCCATGATAGAGGTTCAGATATTTAATTTCCAAAGCCTATTGGTAAAATATTCTTTTAATTATATCTTTTTATCTCACTGTATACTTTTCTCACCCACGTGGTTATGACTGAATCTAATCCCATGAAAAAAAAACACATCAACCAATCTTATCTCTTTTTATGTCCTTCTTATAAAAAGTGAAGCTCAACCCTACTGATTGTTTCTTTTGCTCTATTAAGAAACTAAAAATGGCATTCAGTTAATTTTTATAATGGGAACAGATCCAGTTAATCAGTTCTTACTCTGGAGCAAAGAGATACATCTCACAATGGAAATACATTCAGGAGTCAAAACATTGACAAAGCAACTACTTTTTAATTGCCAATATTCCCTATGTTATCCCTTCAGTCAATCTGTTCATGTTGGAAACTGGGCAAATTTGAGCCTTACGCTAAAATGACATGATAATGAGCCCTAAAAATATTAATTAGCACCTGGTGTATCTGAATGGAAGTGTATAATGGGAAATATCCTGTTTGAATTTCTTCAAACTTTCGCAAAAAGTTTCAAGTTTAAAGGGAAGAACATCTCCTGGAACTCTTTCCTGTGATTTCAGCAGGTTGTGGCAGATGGTTGCTCATTTTGCTGGAGCTTTCTTCCAGTTAGGAGGAAGTTGTTCTTTTTCTTAGTAATCACATGCTTGCTCAGTAATGATTGCACTAAACATGGGTTGCCCCAGATAGGTACCTTTTTACAGCCTGGCATTAATTTGTCAGCTGAATTTGATCACACTTTGTAATAATTTGAAACGGAATTAGAGTAGATCAGAATGTGTCTCCACAATTTAATATGCATTGGACTTGATCGTATTGTAAAGTGTCTCTAGATGGCATAAACTTGGTGCTACATAAACACAAGAATTTAACTGAAATGTAAACTACAAATGCTGACTGCAGCTATCAAGACATTAAGCATTTAATTAATTGCAATGACACCATTTTACTGTTTACAAGACTTGACTTAACTTGTAAGGTGTGATGTTTTGTCAGCACCGCTCAGAGTGTAACACTCAAAAAAAACATGTCATTGAAACAAATTCATTTTCATGCAAGTAAAAAATGCCTGAAGCATGATACACTTATCTCAGTGAACTGATAGTGATGCTGACAAGATGATGACTTAGTTTGGATTAAACCTGAAACCGTAGCAATAAAACTACGGCAAGGCTGTCACAAGTGTCAACAACAGTGAGCTGATCCTGCTGCTTCAAACTGTCTTCACTCTCGTACTTCTGAAAAAAGCAGACTTTTAGATATATGCAGATTTAGTACAATCCATCAACTTTATTCCCTGTTAAGGGATTATTTTTTGTCTTAACATTGCCAAACAGACTCAGGAGGTTTATACCTGTTGTCCTGATTCTTAGATTTGTTTTTCCATACTTCTTTTCAGGGTTTTAAACAACCATTTTTTTTATATTTATTAAAGTGGATTTATCCAAAATTGACTCTGCTATAATATTATTCCCTCATGAAAAACATACCAGGAGTGCTGCTTTGATTTTTTTCATGCATGTTTGACAAATCCTTTAATCTCCAGTGGCGACCTTTTGGGGGTGCCTAAATGCTTCCTCATACAATGCGCTGCCTACCCAAAGCTTTGCCTTGGAGCTTCAGTCCCCAAATGAGCACCACTTCCAAGTACCTAACCCACACATAGCTCCTCCAGACTAATGGCAGCAACAGTGGCAGATCTAAAAACTTTTACATGGGAGGTTAAGGAAGTGACAAGATATCTTGGCAGGGTGAAAACAGTGGATCCTATTGGTGAATATGTGAAAAATCCCCCTGTATGTAAATAGAGACAACAAAAAGTCCACATAACCACTTAAAAAGAACTAAAATCTTGAGTAAGGAATTTTGCTAGATAATGTTCTGTGAACTATTCACTTAGAATAATTAATTTATTGAAATGTAGGATGTTATAAACAAAAATACAAAAAAATCAGCAATTTAGTGTTCTTTGACAGTATCTAAATACGTAACTAATAAATAATAACTGACTAGTTGTTTATCAATTTTACCATGTGGAACTTTGTTTTCCACCTTCCATTGCCAATTCTTCCAGTTTCTTAACAATGGATTAATTCCTACTTGAGATGTTTTCCTGCTCTTCTTTCTGCCATCTTTAGTCACACTAACTTTTCAAAACAAGGTTGTATGACGCATAACGACTCAGAACTGGAGAGTGGCAAAAGGGTGCATCAGAAGGGAGAAATTATAAAATAAGAGCATGCTTGCAAAGCATAATAGGACATAATAATAACATAATTATCTGAATGTTTTATGGACATTTGGAGCAAAATCTAAAGATAACTCAGATTAATTCCACAGTCCTATAGTGACTTTACAATTCTAAAAGGCAAAACAAACAGTAGGCCCCACCTTCCACAAAGGCCTTTATCAATGTAGTAACTTTGTAAACCTTTGTTTATCAATGCGTAGTTCAGAAAATAATGGCAGCAATACAACTTAGTTAGCCTTAAGTGGTAGGTGTCAAGAAGTGGTAGACATTTATGAAAGTATTCTAGGTCATAAGAAAGCAGAGAAAGCCTTTCATAAAGTCCTTAAATATATAGTTTGTGCTCTCTTTATATTCAAACTCATATCAGTCATTTAGTTAAATGAGCAACAACAAAAAATCATTGGAGAAAAGAAAGTAATTAAAAGATATTATAAACAGAAATAATACATCCTCTCTACTAGGGTAATAATGCTTATTATGTTTATTCCTTTATGTAAAGAATCAGACTTCAGTCAAAACATTGAGTGCTGCTGCGAGTGAGGCCCGGTGACAGCCATAATCAGTCATCCGACAGACATGACAGCCTTAATCAAAGCAATGAACGGGTGGCAGGGGCGCTCAGTGTTTGAGAATCAACACAGAGTCCATTTGTACGTCTCAATTGCTGACTGGGATGCATATAAATAACTCGCATGGCCCATTAGACTCATCACACATCTCCTGCTGACATAAACACACTAGGTAACGTACTCCCACAAACGCACCGAGAGCGACTCGCTCCAACTGCTCTCTGGGTTGTCAGAGTGAATTACCTGCATGTCAAAACAGAACAGATAAATTGTGGGGAGAGCACAACAAATTGACTCGGTCAAGGCTGCTGATCTATTAATGTAGTGCAAAGAGGCCACACATCTTCTCACAAGCGTAAACTCACTATTGTCTTTGCCATCATCTGCTTAGTCTAGACTTCCACCAAAATATACATTTATAAATTAGTGGTGGGACTCAATTAAAATTTTTAATCAAGTTAATTGCAGGGTCTGTAATTAATCACATTTTAAACAAACTAACAAAACAATAAGAAACATTTTCAATTCAAAAGCACTTTTGACAACAACAAAGGTATTTGTTGGTTTTAATCTGTTAAGCTATTCAACCATCAGATTGGTCCAAAGTGCTGGAACATTATTCAGCTTTCAAGTGTTACAGAAACCTCATCATTCATGTAACCTCTTTGAAAAAAATACTTCTTTATAAATGTAGTGTTGATGTTGGGGACATCTGACCTTGCTGCAAAATGTCTTGCATACTTTGGTGATCAGCCAACTCCTTCTTGCCCACTTTTAAAGACATAACAATGGTCTTTAAAAGTGTCCCATCAGATTGTTTTTGAAGCAAAAATTAACCTCCAGTGGGCCAAGAGAAGTGGCTTTGTTGATACCACTTGTGTGTCAAATTTACGGGCGTATCAGAAACACAAGTACAATTGTTCTGGATGGAACTTTGTTAAAAGTTTTGTGCGTTAAAAGCACATTGTCTTTAATAACTGTAGTACAGTCTGCATCATTTGAACATTTTCCTTCCTTAATTCCAAATTATGTAGAAGAAAACAAATCCCTTTTGAGTTTACACTGAGCATTACAGTTTTCTGTCTGCACCAAAGAAGCATTTCTTTGGGTAAGTCTAGTGTAAGTCCTAAATGTAAAGTGTGCTTATCCTATAAGATTCTATCACACCAACATCTAATGTATTTATTAAAACTCTCTAAAATAGAGAACAGTGACATGAAAAATATAGTTACCACTTACATATAGGTTTTAAAGTTTTTCATTTTCAATCAAATGTATTGGGCAAACATATTGTATAACCTAAACATATAATGTTACTGAATGCATATTTTTTCTCCCAACATCTAAGTTTTGATACATTAAGCAATGATTCCAAAATTGAAGTGTGCTCCAAACTTTGTAAAGTTCTCACATATATGGCGTTAAAAGTAATCTTGAACAGATATGCTTACAGAGTTTACCAAAGAACTGATACTTTTGTGCTGGACTTCTGCATATTCCAAAAATTACAAATATGTAGCATGTCAGAGGAATTCATTTTTTATTCATTTTGCTTAGTTTAATCTATTCTTTCCTATTTTGATCCACCAAGATAAATTTACTCATCGGTTCCAAACTAGATAGGGAAGGTTTGCTCAGTTGTCCCTTTGCTCTGCCATTCAAGCTGCCTGGAGAGTTTGCCTCTCCAGATACCACAGCTATAAATGCTGACCCACTGGGCTAATTTAATAAAAACCTTTCCTAATGTTACCATGGAGACACAACAGGTAATTACACCCACAACCTGGCCTATGTGCCCATGTTATTATGGGATACAGGACTGACTTGAGCATAGAAAGGGGTTGCCACGGGAAACGATCAACCTTTGCAAAGAGCCTCATCTCCGTTAGCAGTAGAAACTGAATCTAAATTAGCAAATGAACAAGATGGACAACCTCCACTCACAGATTCCTTCTAATGAAACTTTTATCTGGTACAGAAATATGTTGACAGATCAACATCACATATGAATTCTGTTTGACTGAAACCTGCAAATTGGTGCATAAAAAATAATGAAATTATTACAAAAAGAAAGAAAACTGCACCAACCTTTAAAAGCCTTCATTTTAAAACCCTTGTGTCCTTTTCAAATTGTTTCATTATTGAGACAAGGAGGGGAGAGAGAAAGAGGATGTGTGTTATTTCATTATTAGTAAAGGAGGAGGGGGAAGGATGAAGAGCAGGAATTGTCCAAAGACTTTTAATTGGATTGCTAAAGTGCTTTCTTAATTGAGTTCTGTATTCTTGTTAATATAACAGCGCGCATCTTTAAGTTGTGTTGTGCTAACACGGAGAAGCGCACACACACACACAGAGTCACTTCTAAATTGAACCCATGGGGTCAGGGGTAGTAAGACAAGATGAGATTTGATGAGTTGAACGCTGGACACTTCAGCAAAAAATTCAATTTAGACGCTCTTAGATTGACTGGTTCATTTCCAACAGCTTACCTTTAATAGCTTTCCTTACTGTCGCCTTAATTAAATTCTCACATTAATGCTTTAGCTGGGGATCAGCGCTCTTCAGAACCTGTTAACTTACATTTCCCGAGTGGTCAGAACACACATACACATATCTATGAGTTGGTGGGAGGAATGAAATCAAAAACACAAAATTGTGCATTTGTTAGCAAGCACACACAAACACAGGCACATAAACAGGAAGGGGCCCTCAGGAAAAGCTCCTGAAACAGAACAAAACTAAACTATCCCTCTAAGATAAAGGCTGCGTACACGCTGCGGGTCCTTCTGCACAAGCCAACTTGGAAATCTGTTTGTTCACATGTCGTGCCCGTGTCTGCATGCTTCTTGCTGAAAAACAGGAGAGATTGCAGCCATTTCTTCAAGCTGTAAGCAATGCAGGGAGCTACTGGCACTTTTCACTGAAACATAAAATTCAGTCTGTGACGTGGTTGGAGATATTCTTCTCTGCTCCCTGGGGCAGATGTCGGTCAGGAAAGTAAAAAAAGGCCCAATGTCCAGTTGTTTTCTGCAAGTTTTAAAGGAAAAAAACAAAGAAATCCTGAATGCATAATAGATTTAAGGAAATTCTGATTCATTTCACTGAAGGAAAAATATTCTCTTTGGAACCTGCTGTCAAGATTTCACCGTGGGTTGATCAAAAGGTCAGTACCAACTTAGTGGCATTTTCTATCCCCTGATTGGTTGAACTACATGGAAAAATGTTGATTATTTCCTCATTTAGTTATATCTGGTCTTAGTTTATTTGTGTGTTTCCTTCTTGGATTATGATTTGTTTAGAAGAGTTGGGTTCCTGTTCACTGTTTGTTAGTTTCAGGTTTTTTCCTTTTGTCTATGGTTTCTATGTGTCTCAGCTTTGTTTATTCGTCTCCCTTCCTCAGTTTGCTTCCCTTCCCAGCTGTTTTCCATTTCCTAATTTCCCCCCACTTGCAGTCGCCCTCAGCTGTCCTCTATTCTCTTCTGATTAGCTCCTTTGGTTCCCCTGTCATTTTCCACTCCTTCCTCAGTGGAAGGACTGGAAAATGCTATGTATTTTTGTATGAAACCAAAATACAAAGCATTTTGGTTTCATTATTCTACACTGACTTTTTCTGTTACTCAGACTTGCTTCATGTTTGTGCCTTCCAAAAATCATTTCACTTTAAGTTTTCCTGTCTAGGATCAAACTGGTACAAAGAACAAATTTAGTTAAGATCTTATGTGATAAAGCATTTACATACTCCATGTAATCATTCACTTAGATATAAATACATAAGCTTATATTAGAATTGTAGAAAGTAATAGACAGGACCTTGCTAACTCTGAATTTACACCTCCAGTCGCTGTCAATCAAATTTTCCACCAAGTGAGAGAAAAAACATCGATTTTCAAAATTCCAAGAAACAATAATGAATTCATGATGAATGTTGCTTTTTATATACCTGTTGACAGAGAAAATCAATTAGATTGAATTGTTATACTAGTATTTTTTTAGATGCAGTGCAAATTTCATCTTGTACATTGAAGATGTACAAAAAGTCAGTATTCTGCAGAAAGGTTTGATGGTTAGGTCTGACTACAAAGGTTATGATGGGCAATGGCCAGTAAACTGATGGGTGGATTAGAGTTATTATAATTTATAATGATTATACTATAACCAATACAATAAGATGGTAGGCATAAGTTTATTTTTTTGTTGTTTCTTTCCAGGAGAAGTTAACTCGCCTGATTAAATCGTAGTTATTTTTGTGGAGTAGTTTTTGCTCCTTTTATCTTGCCTCACACACTGATGGGAAGCATCAATTCTCATTTCAAAGTCTAAAAAGGCTGAGTGTGTTTTTGTTATTGAGATAAAATTACATTTTTTGTGAAACCTCACCATGAAACCCAAATTTGTTTTCCAGCACTGAAATCATTCTGCAGACTTATTCAATAAAATTTGAATGTTATTTTAAAAGTCTATTTATTTCAGTAGCTCAATTCATTAAGTCAAAACATTATATAGATTAATTATAAACAGACTGATGTTTTCATTATTAGAATAATTACATTAGAAAAATAAGAAAAAGTAATACAGATATCTGGGTTTAAGGAAGAGTATGTCTAATCTCTGCTTAATGGTTGTTTTCTAAACGTACCTTTAATCTGACAAATGAGTCTCATCAGAGCGCATAATTTATTAAACATGACTATTTGAAGTTCAATGTAAAAAACACAAACAATAAACACAGAAAATTGTTGCAGGAGTGCAAAAAGCCATTTGATATCTAAATAGTTGTTGTTTTGCATGGCGTATTAAAGTGGCCTAGGTGAAGACCCCAGCAACACTTGAAGTTGCTAAGAAACAACTCCATTAGTAGACCAATGCGTTTCGGCTTGTGGCCTTGACCGGGTCATTAAATGAATGTTTCAAGTGTTGTTGAAGTCTTCGCTTTAGCAGATTTTTACCCTCTCTATGCAACTTGTGAGTCGGTAAAGTCATCCCAGAAACTTTTGAATATTGAAGTGGCCCTCAGTTAATAGCCTGAATAATATGGCCTTAAACCCACAAAGGAAATGCATTGCTACTAAGTAGTCATAGGTAGTTCATAAAGTCTTTGTTAGATTAATTTTCAACACATCGAGCAACAAAAAACCTGACAGAAACAATGATCCAACTCTGTTAGACAGGGAAAGAAATATCCAAATATATTCAAATGACAAGAAAATCCTAGAAAAAGGGCCAACAGGCTCAACCCCATGTTTTTAGTTGATAAAATAGCCAGCACTTCTCTGTGGGTTCCTTTGAGCAAAATGTCAAGTTAAATACTACAAACTGCAGGAAGAGGCTGTTTAAAATCCACAGATAAATGGCTCATGGGCTGCATGGTGCCAGTTTGATAGATTAAAACCCTGAAAAGCTCTTGTTTTTGTCTTTTCTTATTTAAATAAATACTTCAACACAAAATTATAGTTAGATGCCTCTTTTGTTCCATAGTCTTCTGACTTGGTGATGATATTTTTTAGCCTGAACAGAGACTGAGGAGAGGACAATTTAAAGAAACTTTCCACCAGTTGTGTCTCTTTTCGGCTTCTTGACACACATTTCATCTTAGATACAATAAGTGGAATACAATATTTAGCGTCTTTAGTACAAACATCCACAGTCTGGCATTCTGTTTTGTTCCTCTTTAAGGTTGTAGTTTTCTATAAGTAAGCAAAGTATGTTATGTTGGTGTATAAAACAAAAATGGTCAGGGGAAAAAAGCTGACGGCAAACCCTTACACCTCATCCCAAAGATTAGCTCCTAATTCTAGCTGAGTATGTCAGCAGTGAAGGCAGTAATAACTAGCTCTGCACATTATAAGAGAAACATGTGACATTATGTGATATTGGTTAGTATTGTGACTTAAAGACATGGAAAAATTAACAAGTATTTTGTTAATACTTGTTAATTTATTTCTAAATGTTTAAAGAAAAGCTTCACAGCTCAACATATTTCTGCTTAACTTGATTAAAACATTAAAAACGACATTTTCTTAGACTTAACCACAACTTAATAATCTCTTAAAAACATTTTGTTGCAATAAACAAAAAAAATAACAAAAATGTTCCTAGCATACATAACACATTATAATAATTGCAAAGCAGTTCTTTGGGATTTTAATGCCATAAAAATATATTTGAGATTGTATTTGCATGACTATGTCACAACATTAAAAGTAATATGTCTGGAATAGCAATTTTACAGTGCTGTGTTCTCAGTATTGCATTATTTATTTTATTTTTTTGTAGGTTTTAAATCTCTCCTTGGAAGAAGTCATTTAGATTTAATTAGCATTTTATTTTGCATAAAGACAATAAAAACAACATTTTGTTTAATTTTGTATCGTATCCTTTTTGAATAGAAATACCTGTCAGCTGTTGAAGAAATACATTTAATTTTTAGAGGAAGCATTTATTTTTAAATAGGTACAACTGTTAGCAAATGTTTTCAACTGTATGGCTTCAGGAATTTTTGTGTTTAAAATAATTGAAAAGATTCTTAGAATGTATTATTTGTTTCATTATTCCATTTGACCCATGTTATTTCACAACCCTGAAACTGAACTGCACACTAGAAAATCATTTTTCCTTACCATTACAGCAATAATATTTAGGAAGCTATTATGAATAAATCATATCTAAAGTCCAAATGTCTTTTGATGGTTTGACTTGTTCTTTTTGTTTGCTACATAGTGCCTTTAAAAACAATTTTTAAAAAAGAATTTTAAAAAATCTAAATTTCTAATCAATGTGAATATTAAAGTCTTGACATTCATGTCAATTTTTAAAATAATAATTTTGGTTTTCTGTAAAATAGAAAAAGGGAAAAATTGTGTTTTCAACATCTCAAAGTGATTATTTGCTGTCACTTTTTTTTTCTTACAAAACTAATCCTCTTTAGTTAAGAGTGACAACCTGACCAAGACAAACATCTGCTATGACAGAGGTTGATAGATGTTGGGCTTAAGATTTACCCTCCAACTGCAGTTCACATACTGAATTTTCTGTGAAACCTATCAAGATTTGTACAAAAATATAAGCAGGTAGCAAGGTCATTGCAACTGCAGCTTCACAGCTCAATTCATGTTAGAACATAACGTACTTTATTGGTAAGCAGGACTAGAAAAACACCCCACAAGTAAAGTCCATTATTCACCTTGCATCGATTTATTTATCTATATTTTAAATGTAGACCTTATTCAGGAAATAAGTAAAGTCTGCTCTACGTGTACAAAAGAAAGCATGATTATTTTGGATAAATTGTAAGACTGAAAAAAGGGGACCTTATAATAGAAGAAAATCTTACACAAGCAGACCAGAAAAAAAATATGCCCTTTGCGCCTTCTGGTAAATTAGCCTGTTGACCTTGCTCACATTACAGCAATGAGGTGAAAAACCAGAGCAAGTTACATGTCAGTACATTTAGATTTGGTTTATCAGGTTTCAGTAAAAATCCCATCTACATCTGAATATTTGCCACTCTACAGATTCTCTGTAATGCCAATTAGCCACTATACCTGATGCTATGCGCATAAGAATCTGTGTCTCTAGTACGGTAATTAGAGGTTTTTGTAAGTGCGTCTCCTTGCACTGGTCTTTGTGTGTTTGTGTGCGTTGTCAAGACGGGTTTTACAGGCCAGACTCTGACATAAAACCTTTAGCAGCAATGTCATGGAGCTTTAAAAGGTTAAACCGAACAAGACCTAATCCACAACCGTGGAACATGAGGTAAGAGTGCAAGTAGGTGCTGCTGATCTGCGAGTGTGAAAACCTTCCATTCTACTGAAGCCTGAACCTGACTGAGGCTGACATCTTTGTTCACCTTGCTTTACTTGCCTTAAAGAGCTTTTTAGAATATTTGTGTAGGGGTGTGAGGGCGTGTGTGTGTTGGAGGGGGTGTAAAGAGTTATGCTTAAAGATTAAACGGGGCCGAGAAAAAATAATGTGAGCATAAATGCCGTAATAAAGCTCTGAGAAAAGTTTGACTCTAATTAAACATATTCCATCTCTCTACATCTTTCTTCATAATAATACGAAATATGCTCCTTGGAAACTGAAATATTGCAGAAGAGGATAAAACAAGTCACAATCTCAAATTTGGTCTGATTGCTCCATTAGCTCTGTAAAAGGTGTAATTACCAAAACTCCTAATCTTTAATCATCTTTTAATTGCCATATCATGTAGTCATTATAGCAGCTCCTGAAGGGAGGAAGTTAAACTTTCTGCTTTAGTGTTTAAGGGTAATTATTTTGGCCCTGAATACTTGGCTGAGTACAGATGATTTCTTAGGTGTAATGATACACATCTCCTGCACCTTCATTCTATTAACTAGCGCTTTGATTTTGCACTATTATTATCTGCTCGTAATGTTGAGCAAATAATCTTTTAACATTTTCGTGTCATTTGCAAAAAGAGAGAAATGACTTTGTTTTTATACTGTCTTTCAAAAACAGTTTAAAAACAAAGCTGTTGTCTGCAGTTTTTGACCTAGTGTTAATTCTGGAAGCTGTTATTAGCTGTTAAAACATTTACTTTAACTGTCAACAATTTAATCTAGCAAGTTCACAGTTTTTATTGAGCCTTCACTGACAGTTTGAGGACAAAGTGTTGCTGCTGTAGTCATACACAGAGAATAAAAAAACAGCTATTACTTAAAATTGCATTTTTATGCCAGATTTTCCCCATCAACATGGATTCTTCTCCGTGAGCTGACGTCTGTTAGACATGATTAGCCGTAAGAGCAGAGTGAATCCTAATCATACAACTTCTATCCCTAAAAGTAAATTGCACTCAGATAAATTTGATGGAATTCTTTGTTACTATCAGGTTATTCATATTGATTTGAGAGAGTAATTACTTAAATCCTATTAAAAACTGATTACGTGAAGTATTTTCACAACATCTGGCTTTGGTGAACTTTGTAGTTCCTTTCTAGGAACAATCAGTTTTTGGCTCTAGTAAAAATAAAATACTTGTGGTCAATGATTAATGATCGAGTTAATAACTTAAGAGATATTCATTCAGGATGCAGATCTGTATTAAAGCAATTTATTATAATGCATCTGTTGTGCTTAAAATGTTTTTACACCATGTAAGCTATACCCAGATCACTTAATTACACTCTGTTGGTACCAGGGTTGAACCTCTTTTGACCATCCAAAATATTTGTAGCATAGATTTAACAAGGTGTTAGAAAGGTTAGACATTTTAAACCATAGTTTGTCAACTGACAATCCAAGAAGAGAATGTCCTGTTCTACCGCAACCCAAAGGTGTTTTATTGGCTTGAGATCTGGAGACCATAAAGGTCATTTTAGTACCTTGGCCTTGAGTACCAGCTTTTGTGAACCTTTGTGAACTTCAGCCTTAGTCTCCTGTTCCTCGGAGTGTTTTTTTGCTGCTGTGGCCCTTCTGCTTTATACATGTTATTTGTTCATAACTGGTATTTTGCATACTTTGGCTGGAATGAGTGGTTAATTAATTTGTTGTTGGCCTTCTTGCATCTCAGACCAGTTTGCCTATTCTATGATATTCATAATCCACATAACTGGATGAAAACAAATCATCTCTTTTAGGGATAATTCTCTGCAAAATGAGAGCTATTTGTGCATGAAACTTATAGACCAGCCGGCCTGCTTCAATTAAATCCTTTTTCTTCCCCATTGTCATGGTCGTTTTGAACTTCAGCTAGTTGTCTTCATCACATTTAAATGTCTAAAAGCCTTGTGTCTCAGCTCTGAGTCTTCTTTTGTCTTTACATTGAACAACTAACTAATAAAGTGGCTGGTGGATTTATGGGCAAGTCTCCTACATTTTGATTAAAAAAAATGCTGGATTTGGACTTTATGTATGATGCAAACTGATCAACACTGTCGGTGCAGTACAAAATCAGATCAGCCTGTGATTTCCCAGGATAAAAAATTATTTAGCAACTACATCTCCCCACTTTTTCCAGCGTGGAGCTCTTAATGTAACCCAAAACTTCAACAGACATTGCTTATATTTGTTTGTTTTTTCTGGCCGGTGTTGTGTGTGCAGATGGACAGACAGCTAAAATATATTTTTGGCTTGATATTGTTAATTAAAGTTCTCAGATCGTACCGATTATCTCTGTAAGCTGAAGGGTAATCCTGTATAATAAAAAAATTTACATTTTCCAAGCTAAATTCCCAGCAATTATGATGTCGTCAAAGATAATGATTGAATTAGCATTTTATAATTTGTTCATAAACAGGAAAATTAACTGCAGAGCTGGATTCATTTGGAAGTTCCCAAACAGGACTCAGACCTGAGGAAACATGTTTATTTATCAAGAATCATTATGCTTCATGCAACTGAATCCATATTTGTGGTCATCAGTTGACGGTATTCTGCATTACTCCCAGCTTCTACAGTCTCAACAACCATTCACAGTTCCTCTTAAAAGGTTATACAACTGTATTAAAATGTAAATATTTAGTTATTAACAGAAACAAGAGAATGATAAACCATATTATAACTTTTTCCACCTTTATTGGGACACGTATCCTTTAGGCAACTTAGAATGGTTGGCATGGGAGATTAAATAATTTCTCAAACATGATTAAAAGAATCAAAGCAACAATCCGCAATGTGTTTTTGATGAGAACATAACATTGTAACATAAAGTTTAACAAAGCTGATTTTACATAACATCCTCCTTTAAAAAAAAAACTTAATTTGGTACGTTTAAGTGCTTTTAATTTGCATATTTTATCAATTTGTTTTCATTTTAAGATAAATCTGCTGATAATAGAACACATTTTGCAGGGCTGGTTACGGTGTCAGTGTGATGATTCCGAGTTTAAGCTACATAATTTGAGTTTATAAGTTAATAGTTGTACTTATTTATTTTGTGTATTTTACAGCCACTGAGAAAACTGTTGTAATTGTTTGGCTGTTATGTCAACCATATGGTGTGTGGGATTCAAGCCAGGCTGACATAACCATCACTACAACCAGCAACAAGAGGCCGACTCAGCCTCATGATTAATGCTTGAGTAAGTGAATTAATTTAATAAATTGGATGATGAATTTCCTGGATTTTGAGAACAATCTTAATTAATAATAGATGATGGTGGGTCAAGAAGCTTGACCAGTTGAGAACGACTGATCTAAACTGTGATTTCGCATTTCAAAACATTTTGAATACTAAGAGAATCCCTAAAACAGCAATGCATTGGATTTCCATGACTGATGAGGTGGAATCTTTTTGAGGCAAAAAATACAAAGTTTAACTTTGATTATCTTTTTTTTTCTTTCAGAAATATGTATTTGAAAAAAAAATGCACATATATGTGTAAAGTCTATATGAAATGGCTGAAAGTATAATTTTAAATAAAGATAATCTGAATAATTTTATCTCTAAAGCTACTTTTCTGAAAGTGAAAGACTTGAAAACCTAAGCGATTTCCAAAATAGCACTGGTTACATGATTACAGAGCTTGAAAATCTAAGAATATTTGGTTCTGCTAAACCATTTAAATATTAAAAATCCATCATGTTGATTACTTCATGTAAACTTTAATTACGGTCATTTTAAACTAGTTTAAGCCTGCAGTAGTTTTGGCAGCCATTTTAAAATTGGCCACTAGGGAGACATTATGCTAATTCCCTGATAGTACAATTGCTAAAAGCACTAATAATTAGCGCATGTGTCTGCCAAATTTCAATCTGTGAATAATTAGCAAGTCCCTGTGCCAAGGTTCCCTCTGCTATTTAGAAAAATACATTAATGTGTAAGGTGCAGTAGATTTTCAAGGCAAAAGCCAGGTTTATTTGATTTTCTTTAAACCACCTGTTTTGAAAATGAACTATCTCATTTTCAGGGGTGTAACAAAGGCTTTTAACACCAACAACTGGGGACTTTGGTATGTATTTCTTGACATGAAAGTCAACAGAAGTAGCTTTTTGGAATGATGGACTCTACAGATATCTTCCATGAAGAGACGTAAAATTGTTTAGGAAGCTGATTCAAGATAAATGCCTTCCACCTCAACAACAGTCTGTGTTGCTTATTTTCTGATTTACTCAATAATTTTGTTCTTTGCTAATCCCATCTGGGGTAACAGAGGGTATGCAGCCACTGAAAGCAGTCAGGCTTGGGCCTTACGGACAAGTCTCCAGTCCACCATAGGACAAAAGGAACAAACAAAACAGATAACCATCAATGTCTACGCTTACTGCTAACCTCACATTCAAACCACAACTTAAGTAAGCAAATGTGTTTGAATTGTGAGAGGAAGTTGAAGTATCTGGAATACCCATGCATGTATGTGGAAAGCATGCAATTTCAGGCTCCCTTTTGCAAAATTAGCATTACATTTGCACTAGATTAGGGTTGGAAAACTGCCTCCAATACACTGAACACAATGAGGCCAGCAACCATTTAGTCACAGTGCAGATTCAGAAGAAAAGCTGAAAGGCTATCCCAATAGTGCTTACTCTGAATATGTTCTAGCTTTATAAAAAAGAACAGACAGAGATAGACTAAACTGTTCAGGCAAACTCAAGTTTTGCAGGGCTGAAACTGCTTCTGTCTAAAAAAAAATGCATAAGTAAATATAAATGTGGTCCTTTTGGTGACAAGAGTACAAAGTTATTAAGATTATAAAACAAAGAATGAAGCTCATTTGGACAAGAGGGGCATTTAAATCGATTCATACAACCGTTATTTTTTTTAGTCACAAATAAGCTGTTGTAACAATAATTAACAGTAGTGGTAGGTAAATCACACCAATAGATCTAAATATATTGATAACGTTTCATTTGTTTTTGAGTTTCAATAAAATTTTGCCGATTAATGTGTAATGAGACGTTCCATTTTTCTGAAAGGGTTGTTGTCAGGTCATTGAGGCTCTAGGGTACCAGGTAACATTCTCTATACACAACCACTTGATCCCACAGGCTGATCCGTTTCTGTTATGGAGAAAATTTTGTTGACCATCCATGTTCTAGAGTGACTGCATCTCAGTAGACTACAGAACAAATTAGCGCAAATAAAATGGCATTCAACATTTGAAAGGTTGCTGTAGATTCTTTAGGTTTTAGACATACAGATAACTTACAATAATAGATTAAAGCCTTAGCTGTCTTTGTTAGATTTTTGTGTTTCAACAAATTTGTATAATGTAATATGAAATAAAACTTCTTACCCTCATTAAAACAATATCAAAATTCTCAAACTTCTTATTTTCTTTACCTTCCCTTTGTAGCCTAAAACGGTCTGAACAAAACAAGTTATCATTGAGTGTCCACTTTGGTACTCTCTGAGCAGATGGTTCCCACTTATTTTTGAAAAAAAAAAAATGAAAGTGGTTCTCACCCACACTAAAAATTGTCAAAACCTGACAGAAGAAAACATTGGGGAGACAATTTACCCTCAGCTGGAGATCATCAGACACATCTGATGTCAGTCTGTGCTCATCAGGAGATGAACAGCTTTAATCAGAGGAGTAGGCCGGTGAGCACATCTGCATGTGTGCCAATTCACATCTGCATGTATGCTGTTCACCTTACTGCAACTACAGCAAGCTCCAGGATTTCAAACCGACATCTGAATACTTTATCCTGTCTTTTAATGTTATAGTTGCTACCACTTTTAAATGAAAAGCAGAAATAATTAATCAATGTAGCAATGATCCAATCATTACATCCACATATCTGCCATTGGCTTTAGGCTTTTCACATTAACTATCAATGTTTTATAAAGAATCAGAGAAAAGCCTGCTGGTATGTAAACCAGAACAAATACTTGAACTCTAACTTTGGTTGTTAAAATACAAATTTTAAATATATACTGATGTGTGTGCTTTTCAAAAAAACACTTGTTTGAGGTAATGGAATAAAAGCCTGTTTGCTTTTAAAAAGAAAAGAGGGTAACAAAAGAATTTAGTAAAAGTATGTTTTATTTCATCTTGTTCATCATCTTTTACTTGTCATGCTCAAGGTTTTGAGAAGTGCAGACCTGCATCGGAAAACACACCAGTTCACAGATAAAAAAAAATAATCTAATCTTTATTTATGTTTTATACAAAATATTTCGATTCTTCCATTATTTATGTATTGTAACATAATACATCATTCTTACTTGTCCACTTGAGATGTAGACAAGTAAGAAGATGTCTGTCAACAGGTGGTTGACAAAGACATCCATCCATTTTCTTCCACTTTATCCGGGGTTGGGTCGCGGGGCTAGCAGCTTCAGAAGGGAGGCCCAGGCTTCCCTGTCCCCAGCCACTTATACCAGCTCCTCCGGGGGAATCCAGTACCCCCTCTAAGGACTCCAAGAAGGGTGGGTAATCTGAACTGTCATTCGGCCCGTAAGCACAAACAACAGTCAGGACCTGTCTCCCCCCCCATAAGCGGAGGAGGCTACCCTCTCGTTCACCGGGGTAAACCCCAACGTACAGGCGCCGAGATGGGGAGCAACAAGTATGCCCACTCCTGCCCGACGCCTCTCACCGTGGGCAACTCCAGAGTGGAAGTATGTCCAGCCCCTCTCAAGGAGACTGATTCCAGAATCAGAGCCATGGTTCGAGGTGAGGCCGACTATTTCTAGCCGGAACCTCTCAACCTCACACACTAGCTCCGGCTCCTTCCCCACCAGAGAGGTGACATTCCACATCCCAAGAGCCAGCTTCTGCAACCAAGGATCGGACAACCAGGGCCCCCTCCCTTGGCCGCCATCCATCACACACTGCACCCTGACATAGACATACCTGTGTGTTTTGGAATTTCAGAGAGTAAAGTTAAATATGTTCAAATATTGCTTCTATAAAGTTGTGCTTTATGTTGTTTGGTTGATGCACACCTCATTCATTGCTATTTAAGGTGTCCAGTGCACAAGAAAAAATGTTGGATTTTACATTAGTTTGTACGGTTTTTTTTAAACATATAAGGTTTAATTGTCTGCATTTAATGAGTTTCATTAGAAACATATGGGAATGAGAGCAAACCCAATATAGGATGCAACAGATAATGCAAAAAGGCTAAAGCAAGAGCAACATACAATCATAGATCAGAAAAATAAAGACGATGCAGTAAAAAGGGATACTAAGCATAATAGAGTGCTGCTGAATTGACTAAATATATGGAATGCTGAAATGACGAACAGCCACCTTAGTCCTCTAATCCGTCATTCAGCCATGACAGACCAGTAGCCAATTTTTACTGCAAGACAGGGAGTACAGAGTGGTGGACAGAGACGGATGAGAGGGTTGGAAGGACACAAATTAAAAGAATTTGAAGACAGGCAAGTGCTGAAACTGAGAAAAAAAGAACTGATATATGGTAGCAACAGAAAAAAATGTTGATGACTAATAGACAAAATTACAGAAAGCCTATGGAGAAGGTTGGAGGGGTAATGAAATAAACAACCCATGGATGTGCTTCACTTGGACTGTTATACTATGATGAATATCTGGTTCTGTTTTAAACAAGGAACACAAATACATTTTGAGCAAACCAGGACACAATGAATTACATTTAGGATCTCCTTTTTTTTACTTGACTAAGTGGTTTGTTGCTCAGTGCTATGCTTTTCTTCGCAAATTACAAAATAATTGCTACAGTTTGGCTGTTTTCCCAACTATGGTGGACAGGTTGAGGTTTGGTCAAATATCTTTTATGCATTTGTACTTGTATAACACTTCATCAAGTCCAAAGACCCCCAAAGTGCTTCCCACTACTTTCAGCACTCACCCATTCATACACACATTAACACGCTGATGGTGGCAAGCTACTGGGTAGTAGCCACAGCTGCCCAGGGACAGTCTAATAGAGGCGCTGCCATAACTGTGACCAAACTATAATAAAAATGATTAAATTTCATTTGCCCTTATAGAATATGAATTTTGTTTTATAGAAACTTACAGTTTCAGGAAAAGTCTTAAAGTGTTACACATGTGCCCTTCCTTACTATGGATATGTCTTTAATAGTCCTGGTAAGTAATGTCCAGCCACTGAAGTTTGGGGCATTTTTTAATCATCATTTATCCATTCACCTGCATGTAATATGTAATGAGTCCACATCACAATATATGCTAATATTTCTTCTCTTACCCAAACTTTAACATGCTCACAGAACCCTCAAATTAAACACACGACGTCATCAACAAGCATCACTTTAAGATGCATTTGATTTGGTTTGAGTTTGTCTGCAGAGAAATCAGATCCTATGGTGGTTTGTACTACTGGTTGTGAGTTCGGCTAGGTCTAATCATGCTTATCAGGGTTAACTTCTTTGACTCTTTGTCATGGTCCTGGTAGTTCTCTCTTTCACTGTGAAACATACCAACTTAAGATCACCCTGCCAACAATCACAGTTTTTTTTCATTAGCACAGCCATCATGTTTGTCTTTGATAATGACTTCCTGATGAACAAATAATGTGTCACTAACGCAGATTTAATTTCACCATGATCAAATTAGTCTGAATATTTAAAAAAGGTGCCAGGCCTTCTTAAAGTTAACTCTATGCAAACATAAAAGGCTTATGGCAGAAAGCTTGTGGATTTTGTGTATGTTCTGCCCCACTGAGGAGAGGCAGCAGGCAACTATTTCCCACTGAGAAGTAAATATTCTCTTAGAGATAATATCGTAAACATCTTTTTCTCTTTTCTTTGCCCCTTTCTTCCTCACTCATCCCTTTCTTTCTTCTCACTGGGTAAATATAAATGTAAATATCAATCTCTCTCTTTTACCCTCTTCATGGTTGTAGGTTTACTTGACTCAGTACAAAACTCACCTGCTTATCTACACCAAACAGGCTACGCAGACTGTAGAGGTGTTTTTTTGTGCGTGCATGTGAGTGTTTTTGCAGATATTGTGGAGCGAGGAATGGATTTGGATAAGAGGGCTTGCCTGAGTCTTGTCTATGCGCACACACACTTTAAACACTACAGATAGTGATATAGTAGCACTGCTCCAGCTTGTAACACCTCACAGAGGGGAGCAGTTTGAAGGAGAAGAGGGAGAGCGATGAAATGTAGCACAAAGTCAGAGTTAAGTGGCTTGTCTTAAAAAGCTTTGGCACTAAACAGATTTTTATCAGAATATTTTGCCAAAAAGCAGCAACCTGCAGAGTGTGTAAAGCAAATTCATAGATTACTGAGTGTTAAAAAGAATGGTGCAATATCAGCATTGAAGTCAGCTTTGCCCCAAAACGGTTATGAATACACACCACTGGAATTAGTATTTAAATACCTACACTCTCAAGTCAAATAAATTTACTCATTTGAAAATGTAAAACTTATATACTAATAATAATACTGAAATGTTCTGTTATTTCCAATAGAACCATGGTAAGCCGACTTAATATTGAGATGTTTCACAAGGAGGTTGAACCAAAACAGATCATTCCTAACGGAGCTGCTGTTCACAGAGTGCTGTATCCAAGCTGATCAATGGAAAGTTGAGCAGACATGTGGTACAAAAAGGTGCATAAAGCAACAGGGATAACAGCATCCTTCAGAAGATTAAGAGTTTTTTTGTTCCCACAAGATTCACAAGGTGTGGACTACAGCTGGAGTCAGAGTTTTAAGAGCCAACACACACATATACCCAGGACACAGGCTGCAGTTGTCAAGTTGTGTCAAACCAATCCTGAACCACAGGCATGGTCAAAATCCTCTTACCTGGCTGAGGAGAAATAGTATTGAACTGATACTCAGTGGTCTAAAATCCTCTTTTCAGATTGAAGTATTTAGTATTTTTTACATTTCATTTAGGAATCAAGGTCCCAATTTCTGGAGGATGAGTGAAGACAAACAGAACAAAAGCAACTAGAGGTCTAGCGTGAAGCTTTCCCAATAAATGATGTTAATTGGAGTCATGTCCTCTGGTTGTGTTGGTCCACTGAGTTTTATTGAAGCCCAAAATTAGTGTGGCAGTCTTGCAGAAAATGCTTATAGCACTGCTGTTTATAAAACTGCTGTTGAAAACAACAGTTATCAAAACCACTGCTGAAAAAGGACAAATAGGACAAGTTGCTATTGAAAATCACAGACCAGTCTCTAATCTTCCATTCATCAGGTTGGAAATGTTGTTTTAACAGTTAAATATATTCATAAAAATGACCAACTACTTTGACGTCTTTCAGTCCAGTTTTTGTGCTCACCACAGAACTGAGACTGGTATAGCCACATAAACAGACTACAGAAGAACCACAGTGTTAGTGGGTCTAGCACTTGTCAAATACTAGACTTCAGTCTAGCCAACTTGGCAATGCAACAAATGGTCCAAGTTGACAAAAATCCCATTCGAGGTACCCCATGGTTCCATCTTGAGGCCCCTGCTATTTAATACCTACCTGCTCCCATTAGTTCAAATTATATCAAATAAGAACAACTCTACAACGCAATGTCATTAGGTGACTATAAACCAATTCAAGAGTTGAGTAGGTAGATAGAACAAATCAATACAGGTATGCCATAACTGTCTTCAGTTAAATACAAACAATATTTACGTAATTTTTCAAACCGGAGGAGTCATTAAGTCAGCACACAGCTTTGATTAGTATAGCTAAAAACTTCTGATCGGGACCCATTAGTGTTGTACCAATTGTTCTTTTTCAGCATTGGTTTCATAACTGTTGTTTTCACATAACATGGACTCGAAAATTCAGAACCATTATTTCCTGTAGAAATTTTGACCCTTTGTTGAGGCTTTGTACTGGACTCTGAATGCTGCCAAATGGCCTCAGGTTATAAAAGACAACACCAAAGCAACTGTCTTGAAATAAGCCATAACCTCTGACCTCCCTTTGTTTTTCTCTCTGGTAAGTAGTGTATTATTAACTGTCTTGCCATTCAGTACCTAAAAAAAGTTGACTTTCTCGTGTCAGTGTCTATTCGGTACTTTCTGCTGTGTTTTTCCATATGACATTAAGGCAGTTATAAGCATGCAGCCCCCTGAAGTATATGAATATTTGAATTGTGGCCTAATAAGAGCGCACAATCTGATCATTTTTTCTTTTTTAGAATTTGTTTTTTAAAGAAATGTTTGCCTCCTTGTTTGGGCACAAAAAAAAACTTTCAAGAACAGAGCTTAGAAAATTACAGAGGTTGTGATAAGCTGTTTAAGAAGCTATTTATATTTCATTTCAATCAGACCAAATCCAGTCTAATTAAAAGATTTCATTGTAAACTACTCAACCTTTACAGGGCAACTTCCCATTCCTAATAATCAGGTGAAGTCATTAATGAGTCACTGCTAGCTCTTAATTCCTCTTGCTGCTAAGTCCACTCTCTCTTTTGCATTTTTATTTTGCTTTGAAAAAATGGAGCAATAAAACGATAAGAGAAGTTACCAGGGAGAAAACCTTTAACACTTGGAGTAATTACTTCTCTTTGTGTCTTACTTTTTAAATTAATTTTAATTATGGGCGTTAGTGTTGCCTGTAAATGTCCACTTTCTGCTAATCTAAAGTAATGTGACTGCTAATGAAGAGAGAATTGAATGTTTGGAGTCAAATGGCCTTTTGGTTTTGAGTTGCTCCCATGCTGGCTTACTTACAAAATGGTCAAGGATACAGCTGGGCACCCGCAAGCATACGAGCTATATTTGATAAGTAGCAGCAACACCAGAAGGAAGAAAGGTGGAAAATAAATGTGAATTGTCTTCAGTCACACAACCAGACAGTGGCTGGGTGTTAATTAACACAGCCAGGTAAAATCTCACACTGCAAAGTTTGGCTAAAGTGAGCTGAAACTCATTTCCTTCAAAGGGCATGCATTTATCTGTTAACATGAAAAAATATGTCCGCATTGACTGATTTTACTGATCTCTAAGGGACTGATTTACATTTAAACTTAACAAAAACAACCTTCACTAAAATGGTGAGGACAAAAATAGACAACAATCATGCAAAGCTTCATTCCTGACCATTTCTAAAATAAAAAAATTGACTGAAAACATTGAAATGTGGGTCTTTCTCAGCCTGCAGAATGTCTTTGAACTGATATTGAAGTAGTTTCACATCATGATATTTAGTTCAGTTCAAGCTTTGAAGGGGTATTTTTAATCAAAAGCTGGTTGGAGTTGAAGAGATTTCTGATTTTAGCTGCCTTATAGAGTGGTTGACTCACTTTTGTGTCTTCACACACCAAACTGCTCTTTTTATGACTAAATCTGTAAAATATGTGAAAATGCTTTGGAAAAAAAAACCCCCAAAATAAAATGTTTATATTAAGGTTCATAGCTCCAATGGACAGAACAGTTTACACTTTTTAAGTTACTTACAGTTAGTACTAACTTTAAATTATAAATTACCAGTAATGGATAATTACCACATTGAACCAGACTAAATAAGGCAACAAACAAATCCTACAATGACGAGTTTTCCTGAAAGTCAATTGTAGACGAAAGCTGAAACATTCAGATTTTATTTACCCAATGATGAGTTCTCAAATGGTGACGGGGGTTACAAGTGTACTTGGTGCAAAAACTGCATACATACATATGTATAAGGTTCTGGTAACTACATGAGCAAATTGTTACTGAATATGGATGAATTTGACACCAAACCGTCAGATATGGTCAGAAATGTTGGGCGATGTGCACTGCTCATCATCAGGAACCTGAAGAATCTGAACGTCTGAACTGATCTGAATTTTTTGATTGAGAAAATTCTGAGTTTGGACAATGTTGTTATTAAAAACCTGTTTTGAGTACAGGAACCAGATCAGGCATGATGCTCAATCTCTCCTTTATATACTAGTGAGTGCGTATAATAAATAACCTCTACATATATATTACACATAAATATGCTCATTAAAGTAAGGCAATTTAGACCTTTTCCCATTTCAGAAGAAATACTGCTCAATAAAAGTGGCAATAAACCCTTAGAATCAAAATAAAAATCTGACGTGTGTATTTAACTTAATTTAAATGTTATGCCTTACATTGTTAACTTAAGAAAATGCATTTAATCACCTGAAAAATCATTGTTAGAGTTCAACACATCTCTCTCTCTGTGCAACACAGATTCTTTAATGCATGCTTTTATAAACTGTAAAATTGACTTGTAAATGTTCTGCTTTCCTCTCTTCCTAAGTAGAGCCCATCTCACACACACTTACTTCAAAATGTAGGTGCATTAGTGCTAACGAGAACAGAAATAGTTCATGCTTCACTGAATATGTTCTCATTCATGTTTCTAGGCCAACAAATTTATTAGATGTTATTCTATTGTATGGTCCTCTAGATCAGCAGTCTGCAACTCAAGTCCTTGAGGGCAGCTGTCCTGAAATTTTTGGATGCACCTCTGCTCAAACACACTTGAATCAAAAGGCTGATTTTCCTCCCAGGCATGTCAGCAAGTTTTGAAAAGATCTGGTAATTAACCATTCATTTGATTCAGGTGGGTAGGAGTATGGGGAGTATGGGAAGAAAAAGTGGCTCCTAACAGATTGGCACATCATCAGCTTTTCAGCTTCAAAATTCAATATTTAAATTTAAGATTTAAATACTGGGCAAGCTTACTTTGTAAATGTGCAAAGGATAATGTTCACAGTTCCATTGTTGTTACCATAGTCACAATCTGATGTTATGAGTTTAATCTTTGTGCTTGTGCTCGCTTTGTTTACAAATCATCTCAGCACAAATTTATCAATTATTAGTGATTGCTTTTAAGCTCAGCCAAAAAAACCTGCCAAATCTGTATTAAAATGCATTCAGTGGCGGTAATGGTCTAAAGAGGAAGAGGGGCCACTAAATCATATTCTGATTAGGGCCTCATTTCACTTTGGGTCGGCCCTGCATGACGAACTACAGCCACTGCACTGCACATGTCTCTGCTGGATGTGAGAGACAAACGGGGAGATTTAATTATGTTTCACTAGTAGGGAGAAGGTTCGTCCTGTTTTGTGTCTGGTAAGTTTTTAATAAGCACCACAGGGGGCGTCAAGTGGTTCAATTGATAAAGCGTGTGCACCACGTACAGAGACTGTAGTCCTCAACTCAAATGTCCTGGGTTCGATTCCCAGCCCCTTTGTATAAACTCCTTATTTCCTGTCTAATTACTGTTCAATAATGGCCACTAGAGCCTAAAAATATTTAAAGATTTTCTTAAAACAGGCCACAGAGGCCATTTGTTTTTATAGGGTGGCCTTTATTGAATGAGTACTTCTGATCTCCGCTCTTCATTGTCAGCTGGCTGGTCCTGTAGCGCTCGTTCAAGTGTTTAAAGGTCCACTCTGCAGCCGCATGCTGAGGTCTGCCTGACTGGAGATCAGGAAAGGTAGAGAAGGCATTTGATATGGCGCAGTCTGGTGCATTTGTGGCGCTGTAAAACAACAACGTGCTGTGTGATTGTGGGGCAGCTTCTCCACGGGCTTAACCACCAGCCCACTAACCCATCGGCCCACCAGGGAAATCTCCAGTAGTCCTGCATGCCAGTCCCCCCCCCCTGCTCAGAGCAGGGATGCATCCAAAAGTAGCAGGATAACAGCACTCAAGGAGTTGCAGACCTTAGTGCTAGATCCCGCTAGTCTTGTAAAAGATGTCTTGTGACAATACAAATGTTAGAAGTAGACCTCACAGGTTGGCACTATTTTCTTGTTTTGGTGCACACACCTGCAGGGCAACTTTCACAAATACATCTCAGCAACCTGAGATAGTTGATATTTTTAGGAGCAAATTTATTCTTTTTTTTTTTATATATAATTTATGAATAGTTTTTCACAAATGTTTTATCAGTTGCATCTGTACTTTTTATTTCACCTTTTTCCCAACAAATACTCACATTATAAGAATCCCACATATACTGTATGTAGCAATATAATAGTGCCTAAACAAATTCACAAAGGTTCAGTTCTCTATGAATATATTAACCATTTCTGGCTTTTGTCAGGCTATCTGGAAAAAGACTTAATGATCATCCTATCAATGACTGGAGATAACACAAAATTTAGAAATGTTTAGGTGACACAGGGAACTGATACACAAACCAGAATTTAACTAGTTTAGGAAAAACCTCATTAATTTACAGAACTATGGTATGAAAAAAAGTCCCTTTAACACTACATAAAATGTACCACAAACAATATGTAACAAGTAAGGTTTGTATCAATAAAACACAGTGTAAATTGAAACACTGAAAGCATAAAAGTTTACCCTTAACACTTATGTACTAGACAAAAGAATATGTACTAGATACAGATTCTTGGCTACTCTCTATCTTAGCCAAGATACAGATTGGTTAACTGTTATAGTCAACATGTTGACACAAAACATTATTTTCATATTTAGATCATTTAAAAAAATATTTGAGTAAATTGAATTATTTGAGTTGGAAAGCATGTAGAATGTCTTCAGCTCAAAACAAAATGCTCAAAAAGGAAACAAATGAACATAATCAGCTTCAAGTACAAGGCACGAGGTTTAAAAAAAGTTAACTGCAAAATATTAAGACAATTTCAATACAGAATGCCACGATGCAAAACACATTCTGAGCGTGCGAGTAGGCAGATTTGAGAGCAAGAGAGAAAAAGAGAGAGGGGGAATCTCTCTCGTATCAGTTTCACAGGAAAAGCTGTGACTCCATGCATGACGTGTATACACACACACACACACACACACACACCTTTGGTCTTACTTATGCGCTCATCCCTCTGTTTCCACTTTTTTCAGTCCTCCAGGCCGCCATTTTGTGACTTCTCAGCAGAGAAGAAAAAAAAATCCCAAAATGTCCACCATCCGAAATGAACTCGGTAAAAGAAAACTTCAATCGTACTCCATTTCTGAGAAAAGGAGTGGGGGGAAGGGGTTTAATTCCACTGCATGGTTTTAGTTTAGCAATGTTTCCTCATGTAATTTTATATGAAGTTTAGTTTTGCAGCTTTCCGTCTTGAGGATTTGTGCAGAGATTTGATCAGTTTTCCTCGGCAACTTTATGAGCTTTGAGAAAACTCATTCCTCTTTGAGTGGCTCTGGGCCCATGATAATGTCATCTCACTCTCCTCCCCTTTTCAGAGATTTGTGTGCGATAGAGGTCTCCGTAAGAGACCAAGCGCTAACCTTTACTGCATTGGCTCACACTTAATCCCCTCACCCTGGGGTGACTGGCATACACACACACACACACACACACACACAAAACGCACCCTGTGTAGAAAGCAGTACAGTGGTACCACACCCTCCCTACTTGTCGTTTATTGTTGAGTCATCTAAATTCCGTGATCTTATTTTGAGTTAAAGTATATCACAAAGTAATGATATTTTCTCCCATGCAGTGATTCATACTTTATGTATTTTGATTCTTTACTTGATTATTTGATGAACTGCTAGGTCTAATACTCTAGTCTCACTAAATACATGTCTATACAAAGAGAGTTGGGTAAAGTTTAATTTGTTCTTGCAATTGGCTGCTGTAAATTGATGTGTTTTAAGGTGAGCTTGTGTTACAGTTTCTTTATCAAGACATCACAGTTTGAAAATCTTAACATAAATCTAAACTCTTCATTTAATCAGCATTAGATGCTGATTGTTTCCTGGATTAACAGTCTTTCCCTTCTGTCATTTATTCATTAACTCTAGTTGAGGTTTTGCTTTGTTTTCCGAAATATGGACAGTTTTTGTTTAGGGAGCCTTAAACTGTTATTTCCCCACTGAAAAGGTCCAGAGGTGCATTTTCACTTTAGCAAAGTTACGATTACCATACAAAATGTTGAAGGCAGTAAACGGTGGAAATAACTGTAAATGAAAAGTACTGACAAAAAAGTAGTAAGTTTTAAATTGATCTGTAAACTGTCTGCTAAATTAACAACTTTTAACAAAATCCAACATGGATCCTAAAGCATTGTCATCCATTGACGTTTCCTGTGAGGAATTATAACCCAGACAGTAGAGTTCCAGCAATATGCTTTAACCACAATATGACTGATGATACTAATGTGAAGACCAAAGACAAAGTAAGGAGGATACTGATCATCTTCAGAACTTAAAATGGTGTAAATAAATTTACAGTCTGACCTAATTAAAGTTTTTCATTCAACAGATTTTTTTTCCGCCTCAGTTCTGAAACAGAATATAAAAGACATACAGATTCACTGCTATAACATAAAAGTTTGGTTCATTCAGTTTAACACACCTTGTTCAGTTCTAGTTAATTGTTTTTGGCTCATGTTCTATGTGCAGCCGTGGCTGAACTAGCTGGTTGGAAGGGAATCATTGTCAGTAATTTATGACGCTGCTTTGGTTAAAAAAAAAGAATCTATTCATTCCACCCTCCACGTACATAACTTGTTCCCAATTGTTCCGAGTTGTCGTAGTATCCAGAAACCTTCATGGTGTTCTTAAGATATGTATCTGCAATTTTCTGCCAAACAAATTATACGTGCAACCCTCTAACAAATATCCATTAAAAATATTAATAAAGACAGACGGTATTAATTTAACTGCATTAAACCCATGTTGTAATTCTCTGTTTTGTAGATGTCTGATTCATTTTCTTCTTTTTTTCTTCTGAATTAACAGAAAACAAACCAGCACGTTATTACCACTTATCACCTCTGAGCAGAACACAGCTGATCAGCTATCCTAACACACATGAGATTACATTTAATTTGTAATTTTTTTATTTATTAATTTATTTATTTTTGTGCTCAAACCTAAGAAAGTCCTCAGCTAAATATAAAATTTGCCCATCTTGTAAAAAATGTGAGGTCAGGTTTGCAATTTATCCACATTTGTTATGGCCACAATAAAAACTGTTTTATCAATTGAATAAAACTAAATAATTTGTCCTAATTTTATAAATACAATATTGAAAAAAAATTCTAGATTCTTTCAAGATGATAAATTTTCTCCTGACCAACGTTTTGTGTTTGGGGGTTGTGCGGCAGATCGCAACACACATGCAAAAATTCGCATTTTAAAACACAGTTCCATTCAAAGTTACATGGGAGTCACTAAATGTACACATTCATTCACACATGTATTTGTGTCTTGTGTTTCCCCTCAAAAAAAGAAAAAAAAACCATTGTTGTCCACGACTTAAAGCTCATACATGAACACCCCTCCACTACACAATCACACAGTGTGGCTCTCAAACACACGCTCTGCCCTTGATACCCTCAGTAGGAGGGTGGGCTCTGCAGACAGGGTGCCACGTCCCTTAGTGGAGCTTTGGATTATGGGATAGCAACATGAGGTAGGCAGAGAAGGTGCAGACAATGAATGAAAAGCGGAGAGGAACGAAAGATTAAAAGAACAGACAGATTGGGGGAGCAGGGGAGATGCAACAAAAAAAAAAAAAAGAAATTCATCAAAGAAAGAGACTTTGATTTAAAGAAAAATATTTAGTTAACAGAGAAGCAAAGATGGAGAATGAGGGAGGAGGAGGGTTGGGTACAAAATACGGAAGTAGAGAAAAAAAGAATGGATGACTATAGAGCAACGGATATGCTAAATGAATGAAAGTGAAGGTGAAGTGAGGATGGATATGAAAAAAAGAGGATGAAACCAAATGAACAAATAAAGACTTACCATGTGCTGCTTCCCACCGTTTCACTCCTTCAGAAGTTCTGCGTTGAAAGTTGGAAAAGCTGCTGAAAAGGTGAGAGAGGAGATAGGAGAGTCAGAGGTGGTCATTCATTTTTTTAAAAGAAAGAATTGAATTAAAGGATACTAAACCCAATTAAAGTGAGTGAAACCCAAATCCAAAAAACTACAATATACACAAACGATACAACCACATATTTGCATGTACTGTAGTGATTGTTTTTATTTTTTACATTGGTGTTTATAAGCAGTGCGTGGCGAGTCTATTACAGAATATTATGAATTAAATGGGTAAAACCGCTACAAGTCTTTATCATAAAAAGACGAGTGAAGATTTCTGTGTCAAAGACACACGCTGTACTACACACACAAAGAAACATTGTATGCACAATGCAGAAAGCAGTGTGTATACATTTGAGTGAGTGCAGAAACTGACCTTGCATGTGTGCATGTGTTCGTGACACAGTAACGCTAAATGATAGCCTTCTAGCGCCATCTACTGATGTTAGTGTTATTAAATAGAAACTGAAGGAGAAACTCAACTTCATGCAGCAGCAGGCAGGTTTATTTAAAATGTGAAAAAAAATAGAATTTTTTTTTTTAGTATATTGAAATTTTAAGTATTTTCTGTTTACTTTCCCATTGTTTATTTACTAAAATTTTACAGTTAAAAAAAGCATTTAGATGATGCATAAAATACACATATCTTTGATAAGGAAGGTAAAATACAAACTTAAATTTTTCCACATAATGTTTTAAATTTGTTTAAATGCTTTTGTACATAAAATTTGCAGAAATTAATTGAAAGCATGTGCAGGAAATGCACATGACTTTAAGATGATGGACTTTGGGTTATAAATGTTTCTTTATCAGCATATACTTTATAAAAATATATATTAAATTATATAACAAAATATAAAATATGTATATATAGAGAGAGTATATGAAGTATATCCAACACAGGCATAAAATATTTCAGATCTCTGCAACCCAGTTATAAATGATGGTATATATGCAAACATCAAAATCTCACTGAGTTCAGCTGCGAAATTCCTCCATGCACACAAAGTTACATGATCACCCAAACACACAAGTGTTTAATAGAGCTTCAGTCTTTGTGTTTTGAGTGATTGAATCTTGGAGGAGATTATAACTGAAGTGCTTGAGGAGTGTTTCAGATCCAGGAGCAAATAATCAGCTCTGTTGGTGGTAAATCTGTATATTTCATGCACTGTACTTGGAAGTGTTGCGAACAGGCAGAATGACTTATGACACATTCACATTTCTTAATAACCACGAATATTATTTAAAATACTGCCATATAGAAACAGGTACTCATCAATTCATGAATGTTTTCAATGAATTCTGAGTGTGAAAATTTTTACCTAATATTAAATTCTAAATGTATACACTTGAACAATGCATTTCTTATCCACATCTTTGCTTAATGATTTTAACATGATCATCAATGGGATTTCTTTTTTCTAACATGCTAAATTGATCACTGTATTGGTTGGCTCCCTGCTCTCTCTAAGAAAAAACAATTTCACCGCAGATATCAAAAAATCCAGCCAGAACAATGTTGAAGAGGACCAGGAGAATTCACATCGTATTGATTTTAAAGACTCTGTCGTGGCTTACTGTGCGTTTTGAAATTGGTTTAGTTGTGGTTTGATATATTTATATATTGAGTGTTTTCCCCCAGGCTTTAAAAACAGCAGTTGTCAAACCACTAATAAAAAACAATCAGAATAAGTCACTATTGCAGAATTACAGGCCAATCTCCAATCCTCCACTCATCAGCAAAAATACTGAAAAAGCCGTTTCAACTGTTAGTTTCTTATCAATGACCAAATGCTTTGACAGTCAGCCTGGTTTCCATGCTTGTCACAGTCCTTAGTCTGCCCTCGTAAAAGTGTTCAATGACATCCACATGAAAACAGGCTGTGGAAGAATGACGGTCCTGGTAATATGTAATATGTCAGACTCTCTGATCCTGGGCTCCATTGGTTTGAATCTTGGCTAAAGAACAGGGACTTCTTTGTGTCATTAAGTCACTTCTCATTGAAGCAGACAAAAGTCACATGCGGGGAACCCCAAGGCTCGATCCTGGGTCTCCTCATACTCGATATCTACATCCCCCCACTAGCTCAGATTATAACAAGTAAGAATAACTTTGCAGATGATACTCAGCTCTACATTATAATATCACCATGTGACTCAAACTCACCCAAATACTGAACAGATGAGTTTTACAAATCAATGTATGAACAGAAACAAAACTTGTTTACACAGTTGTGAACAACAGCTGAACAGAAACACAACTAAAGTTATTATCTTTGGACCTAACTCATAGCATATACTTTAAAATACTTTAAATCCCTGAATGGCTTAACGGACTTCTGTTTGTGTCAACCTTCTGGACCACTCAGGTCTTCTGGTTTTAGACTACTCCGCATCCCTACTACCAAACAGAGAAGCAGCATTTTATGCTCTGCTAATCTGAAACGAACTTCCAGAAAACTGCAGAGAAACAGTTTCTGTGAAAACTTCTAGAAAAAAACAGTTTCTTTAAATTGAGGATAAAAACCCATTTGCTTAGAGTTCTTTGCTTGTTTTATGTTTGGTTCCTGTATTATGTTTTTATCATGCAACGCACTTTGAACTGCCTTGTTGCTGAAATGTGCTATACAAACACACTTAAAACTTGACATAAAATCATTCGTGGTTTTTGTCCAACCAATTAATAGGTAGTTTTTACCTTTTAAGGCCTCCAGTTCTTTTAGCTCTTTTGAGAAAATCTGCTGTTACTACCTAAAATTGTAACTAAAACAGATTTTTAGAATTGATCAATATACAATATAAATGTGCTAGGTTATGTTTTATTTGCCTTCTGGTTAAAGCTGAATGAGTCTTAAAAAACCTTGCTCAGAGCAGTAGAAGCCTTTATTTTAAATGATTGTACTCCTGACTAAACATTTTCCTCTAAGTGCATGCAATAATTTGTTAAAACTAAAGTTTACAGAATGCCACAATACCTTAATTTGGTTGTAAATCTTTTGAGACCTTTGCTTTAACAATGTTACTCCGAGTCTTAGTCCTAAGAAAATTGCTCTATTGTTGTGTATTTTCAGCCTCGCTTCTATAATGATTTTTTATCTTGGTGCGGATTAGAGATAAACTAACTGTTATGGGAATTTGTACCATTTTCATTCTACAATGTGAATGTTAAATAGGCTTTTTTTTTAAAAGAAGCTATTAAAACAAGGAGACATTCTGCAATTGCAGAGACTGAGTGAGAAAGTTGCTTTGGGATCTGTAACTTGGGTTGTATTTGTATTTAGTGGTTGAAAGGAGGAGTAATATTCAGCAGGACAGTCAAAAACTAGTACTAGAAACTCTACAATGCCTGTCCTACACACTTTTTTATCAATCTTAGAAGGTCCAGCTGAATGGCTGCTCTCTCAACATACATGAAGTGAACAGTACTTTGAGTTAGCAAGATTAAAATATAATGTTCAGATGTCCATCAACAAGTTTTGTACATACTTGTGAAATCACTAGTCGGTACCTTACGCTGTCTTAGAAAAACACACATTTATGTCTGATACAGATATTCACCTAAGTTTATGTTGGCAAACTGTGGATTGGGAAGGAATCACAGGGAGATCCAACCTTAGCTGAATATCCAAGTTAAGATTTTCAACCTTAGTTTAGTTCTGTTGTATGTATTACCTGTTGTAAAACTGTTGTTTCTCTCCACTGTCTCCCTGTAATTGCCAACAATGGAGAAATGCACTAACCCCCTATACTGGCTTTAAATGTTGTCTAGTACAACATTTAGTTTAGTTGTACTAGACAACTAAACTAAATGACCTTATATAAATTATCAAATCTGTTCTTTAATTATATAAATCAAGAAATGTATATCGCACCATCTAAAACAACTCTTGTTCCACAAAAGTACTTTAACAAATTAAAAACTAAGAAATGTATTAATGTAGAACACAAAGAATAAAGGTAAAACAAAATGTAAAAACTGGTTAAAATAATGTAAAATGAAGCACAGGTATCTAAAAGGTCTCAAAAAACAAATAGGTTTTTAACGTAGGTTTAAAGTACGGGGCAGCACACACATGGAAAAGAGTTTGCTGTATATTAGACTAGCATTTACCTATTTGTAATTGGACTGAATGTAAAGATTAATTAAGGTTTTTAGTATGCTAATGAGCAAAGCTGGGCATAACTTGAACTAGTAAATTGTTGGTATGTGTAGAATATCCATAAACATCTGTCATACCTCATACTGCACATATGTTGGTTTAAGAGACATTTATGACAATGGTCTACGTAACATAAAAATAAAATAAATGAAACTGTTTAATATTAGAAGTAGAAAATAAATAATAATCAAGTAAATCAAATGTGAGCCAAATTTGACTCAGGTCAAATTTGGCCCAGAGTGTAAGCACATTTGGCAATTCGAAATGTCTATTAGAACTACCCCAATAGCAGCACATTTATAGCAAATACAAATCCCAGAATGCTTGCAACAACATGGGGTGCAACAACATGTCAAACAGGATCCACACGCTGCACTCCTCTGCTAAAATTAATCAGCAAACTTCATCTGACCAATCACATCAGGTCAAAAAAGGGGGAAAAAATCCCCCAAAAAAGGTGGAAAACAAAAACAATACAAAGACAAATGGCAGGAGTTGTTAAATGTTTTTCTCATGTGAAACATTATATATCACAAACATCGTATAATTTCTAGATACGTCTTCATCACTACAAAAAAACATAACTGTTTTGTTTGATGTTCTTACAAATGAAGGTTGAAAAATGAGGTGGAGCTTTTTCTTTTTTTTTTAATAATTTAGTTTGTTAGATTTTTTTTCTCCAGTCTTCTACTCCTTGCAAAAGCAACATTTTGTCATTAAAATCCACCTATGTAGTTCAGCACAGTGATGCTAGTCTTTCCATTCAACAGAAGCTCACAACTGTACCTTTCCCTTTTCCTAAATTCCTGAAAGAAAGGGGAAGAAGATGCTAGAATATAGAAAAAGGCAACAGAAACTTTTCAGAACTTCCTACACCTCGACTGAAACCCAGCGGTGTAGATTGAGCACCTTAATCCCACTGCTCAGTGCATCAAAACTACGGACAGAGATTCACCAGTGGAGCCCTGTTCTCAGTTCCACTCTGCTAACCAGGTGCAGGGGTACCACTTGTGAGCCAAAATAAAGTTTTGACATGCATACACTTTTATAACCTGGTCTGCCATATCTGCTCTAGTGCATTATGGAAGCAATGCATGATGTCCAACTCCTCAGAGAGAATAACACTCTCTTTTTGCAAAGGTTGTGGGTTGTTTTTATGCATCTGTTTCTCCCCCAGAGCACTGCATGGTTATGATGACAGAAATTTAATCCCAGTAGTTTTCTGGGTTTAAACAAGGCAGCATGTCCACACATAGTCGACCCTCTCTTGCAAGTCTTTACCCAAGTGGAACCACTGTCAAATAAAACTTTGGTCCAAGAAATAGCAGAAAGAAAAAAAAGTCTCTGGTGGCAAGCTTCTTTTCCTACTGAGAGGGAGCACAATGATTTGCAGTGTTAGGATGATGCTTTAGGCTTATATATTGGTCCTTGATAAAACTGAAAATAAATAAATCAGACTGGCTCCAGATAGACTAGTCCATCGCTGATAGGATGTGGACTCCTGTCTGACCAGAGATTATCATTTCATTTTCATTATGTTATATATAAGATATCAGAATGAGAATTTAAAAAAATCAATCCAACTTCTTATTGTGCAGCAAGGCCTGTTAACTCCTTAACCCAGAAAATGTTCCCAACCCTGCATCCCAGATATTACATCAACACTGGATAATACAGCAAGTCACATCCAATGATGCTGTCCAGGGCCACAGTATTGGAACCAATATGTGGTGACAGGGAGGTCGAGCTGGTAAAGTCCTGATTGGTGGATGAGAACATGAACACAGGTCGCACATTGTAGTTGCTTTGTTTCCCCAGATCAGTTTTACACACACTGCAAAATACTCACAAGTGATAATATTGTTGTCGTGATTTTCTAAATAATTGTCATGATCTACCACAATGGACTCGTTATAAAAATGCAATGCATAGTTATTATAATTTATTCGAAAAAATACCACTCTGTACTTCAGAAGACAAACAAGGAGTGTTTTGGTGTGCATGAAATGCAGATATTAGTTACCAAATAAGCGAATGCATAGTTCGCCATTTAGAAGCTGCAACAATAGGAAAGAAAGTGTCATATTGATGGTTAATTGATGGAGTAGGACCCACATACAGAAGTGGCAAGGGCAGCTAAAAGATTTGAACATTTACTGAAAAAAAATGAACAAGAACTTACAATAAACAACAGAGAACACAGGGAGCAAGACCAGGGACAAGCAAGAACCAGATACCTGGAGTTTATCAGGGTATAACAGGACAATCCAGGATTGAGTGAGGCGTATAAATACTGGGAGAGTGAATGTCAAAACAATAGACCAGGACTTATTAGTTAATGGTTTGCAGGTGTGAGGGGAGAGAGCCGAAGGAAGGATAAGAAGACAAACAGAGCGAGGAAGAGTAAACAGAGGTACCAGGAATTAAATCTAAATGCAAAAATTAACTCAGTAGAAGAAATTATTAGAGAATCTAACATATCAAATATGTGTGAATGACTGAACTAAAGCTACACAGAAACATAGCCAATCAAATCAAAACTAAAAAACTGAAGCAAACA
This sequence comes from Xiphophorus couchianus, assembly GCF_001444195.1. Taxonomy (NCBI): domain Eukaryota; kingdom Metazoa; phylum Chordata; class Actinopteri; order Cyprinodontiformes; family Poeciliidae; genus Xiphophorus; species Xiphophorus couchianus. Next base: position 6,431,049 of record NC_040232.1, on the reverse strand, counting down.
CATAATACACAAGACAAACCCAGAAAAAAAAAAGAAATCCTGATAGAAAGAGCAAGAAATCATTTGCATCCATGCACGCATTTTTTTTGTTTACATTTTTTTAATAGGTACAAAGGTTCAGTAAGGCCAGAGAAACTTCTTGATATTATTCTCCTAAATCTTTTGATGTTAGAATGTGTATGGAGCTTTCAGTGTTCCTACAAGCAGGTACATTTTGTAAAACAATTGTTTGTTCCTGTTTTTATAATTACAATTAAAATTCAAAAAGGATCCATGAGGAGACTATAAGGTACTTTGGAAAATTCAAATATATATAACTTTGTTTAAATATATTTTCACATCTACAGATAAAAAACTTTTTCAGCCTATTCATTTTCTCAATTTCTGTCATTTTTACATTTATTTTTGTCATTGTTTCTCTATGGTTTCCCTTCCAGAAAGAAAGTAGGTATTATACTATTAGATATCAAAGCAATAGAAAAATAAAATTAAGAAAGAGTGTTAGAAGCTCCATTTGACAGACTAAGGTGTTACATCACGTCTTAGTTTTAGTCCATTACCCCATGGTAAAAGAAACTGAAGAGCCACATTAAAGTCCTAAATATGGAGAAATGGACTGCATCAGGGCCTGACATAATTAGTACCTACTTGAAAAAAAAAAGTGTATTCCAACTTATTGAATATGACTGTATATAAGATTTACAACGACTGGACATGGCACAACAATAATGAAGAAACAGAGGGACAAAAGGGGTGAGAGCAACCAAAGAGGCTAAAACAATGGTCCCAATAAAACCAAGGAGAAATTTAAATTATAGTAATTACATTAACTCGTAATGCTGATTATAGTGACTAATAATAAAATAAAATGAAAGAAAAAATATAAAAACACAAAGAGTATGAAAGAAAAAAATGACCATAGTAAATTTGTGGGAGGAGCTACTGAAAAGGGCCAACAAAAGGCTGGAGGCAAAACCTGAAGCAGCACAGTAGAGACACTGACATGGGGCACAACACGGATCACAGGGCAGACATGGACCAATACCCAGTCGGGCTCCACATTCTCAATCCCATGGCACCATATTTTCACCCAACTGTATCCTCATAATGGTTCTGAGCGAAATAAAGTACCTGCTGCCATGCTACAGCCAGCATACGGCCAGGTATCCCATAGCATGGGATCTGCCCAACTTTACTCGGACGTTTTCATGACAAATTGTTTCTGGATGATGACTTTCTTTATAGATGAAACAATCTTTTTAAAGTAATTCCTTCTAAAGAAAAGGAATCTGAAATGCAGATTTCTGTCTGTGTCAGTGTCTCTGCTGATATCCCATGAGGTCACATGATAGAGGCATAATGGAGTCATAGAGCATGGATGATTTGCTCCTGATATTCAATACGATTCCCTCTTTTCGCTCGCTCACTGTGTCTGAGCACTGTGTAATGACTCTTGTTAATTTCTCAGGGGAAAAGCCCTAATAAGTGATCATTGACAAAAGGATTTCTATGGAGATGTTCACATTATCTCTACCGAGTCGCCTGACGCGGCCAGCTTGTCTCTCGCTGCATTCTGTCACCTCGTGATTATAGCTCTTCTCATATTGTCTACTGCAGCCGTAGACATTTGTATAAAATTTGTTACCGAGTTTTAAAACTAGACACAAAAGCTACAGTACAATTTGGAGAAAAGTTTAAATACTTGACACAACATTTAGCATGACTGTTAACTTTTAATAACTTTTTTTAAAGCTTGATATCAAGATTAGGAACAATCTTCAACAAATTCAACACTTTTCCTTTGAGATTTTGTTCGGACAATTTAAGTGGTGTTTTATATATATTGATTCCAAAATTATTAAATTGGTCATTTTAATTAAAATTTTAATCAAATATATAGTAAAATAATTCATAAAAATTAAAGTTATTATCTTTATGCATTTTTTATGAAGTACAGTATTAAATTATTTAAACTGCTGCTATGTCTAAAGAAAAAATGTACTCTAATTAGTTACCCTGTACAGTAACTAAGATGCTGACCTGTCACTTTCTCTATAGCATTGTTAGCCCCACTGAGTGATCTGATTTTAATGTGAAGAGATAAAATAAATTTCTGCTTTACGGTGCATGACCAGGAAGTAAAGACGACTAAAGATATTTTTTTTCATTATTTTTTTACATACATTTTTCTTATTGAAGATAAAGATATTAATTGATTAAAGTTTTTATATATCTCAAAGTACAAACTAAAATTTTTAAACTTCTGGATTTATTGAATTGTAGGATGATTGGCTTTCCATAAATGCTGGTTGATCCAAATAAGATCTTGTGTTCACCAAACAAGAAACAGTTGGCTAGAAAAGAATTTCGTTGTTTAATTCACTGTAACTTTACAGTTTTTGTTTGTTTTCCTTCAGCAAGCATTTTTTTTGCCTTCATGTACCTGCCGTAGAGATGCAATAGTGATGTGAAAAGCTTGAGATTTGTAATTTCTAAATTCCCATAAAAACACCCTTTTAAATAATTTGATTTCACATCGGATTGTTTGTATCCGCTTCCTTGCTTAACTACTTTAATATATTAATGTGAATACAATAGGTTAGCTATTAATTCTTTATGTGACCAGATCCAATAATCTGATCACAGATTATTGAATTATAGAAATTCAGCCATTTCTAGATGAATTTTTAATATTGTTAAGAATTCCATAGAATTTAATCTTGATCTTGAGAATAAATGTTTCATGAAACGGTCCTCCATATTCCTTTAAGTGTGAAATTCAGGCTTCTTTACAAAAGGCTAAAAATAATATTTTATGAAGTAATACTGGTATGATTTTAATAAATAAATATCATTTAGCTTATCTCTACGGAAGTATGAATGGAGGATATAAATTATGGCAAAAAAGTGACATTCACAAAAATTCAGCTGAAAAAACCTAAATGTGTTTAATGCTTCAGGTTCTCTGTGTCCTTTTCTTACTTTACTACTTGGATCCCTCAAAATTAAATCTGAAACTGCAAATAAGCAACCATTGCTTGTTTTCATGTGCATGTGGGTTTGTATGCACAGAAAGGCAATACAAATATAAGCTGTGCTGACTGACAACACCACTGCTTTTTCATTGATGACAGAAAAAACACAAACATGGCTGTCGGTGAACCAGTCTGCCTGTGTTATATAGACTTCTATTATTTCTCCCTGACCTTTCATCATTAGTTTGAGGTCTTATGTTGGCCCAGTAGTCTCAAAGGAAATCACAGTCGTCAAGCCCCACACGGTTACTGATTAGAGATGATGCAAAGTTGAAATATTTCATTATTTCTTGAATTTGCCTTATGTCACATCCAAATGTCTGCAAAAAGGAATTAAAGAAATTTAATCTGCATACATTACTTGAAAAGACAGCATTGTTTTGAACGTATTCTGATTAGGGATATCGGTTAGTCGATTTTCTTAATTTTGGGAGATCGGTGATCGACCGACATTTAACTGTGAAGTTGATCTCATCAACCTCAGCAAAGGCCACTGTCCTCTTCTGTTTTCCCGTGACAGAGGTTTGACTGACAGACCGACCCCCATGTCATGTTTCCATGTTTGCAGTTAACAATAGTCACCCCACTGTTAAAAACTCAGTGACTTTCTTGATATATTTAGCAACATTCCTGACAAAAAATATGGTATAGACCAAAATACCAGCAGCTCAGTGTTTTTATAGCTTGATAATCAGCAATCAGCCAGAAAATTGCAATCAGTACATCCCTAATTCTGATTGAAATATTAAACAAATCACCCAAACAATTTACTACCATGATAGTGTCATTCCAAAAGTGCAAGTTGGTGACAACAATTCAAGTTTAATTACTTGAAACCACTGCCACCTAGGAACTAATAAGCAACAAGCCCCACCACTACCAAACAGGACTGACAGAGGATTCTCACATTCAGTAACATGCTGCTCATACTGAGAGAGAGGAAGAGAGAAACAACACCATGCCATTTACACTGATTATTCTCAAGTTTTTCAGGGAGCTGTAGCCCTGTCTTTCTTAGTTCACTGTGTGACCCCATGTAGTCTAACCCTGACATTTCCCTTTCTTCTAATGCTCTTTAAATGGGCCTAAGGGCAGCAAGACTTATGCAAAGCTCCACAGGCAGTCTTTATTATGAAATGGAGAGGGAAAGCATTAACTAGGCAGTTTTTTCCTAAATGATGTGTTTGTCTTTTCCCTCTCCAATGTGTAATTTATATTATTACAGCTTAAGATTTGAGACACAGAAGAACAGGTATGTAGTATTCTTATCGTCAAAGGTCCACAAAGCAACTGCTGGAAACCCAATTATTGTTCTGAAGATGCCTGTCACCTGTATTTGTTTCAGCTGTGAATTTAGGTAGTTATTTTTGCCCTTAGACTTGTTTGTCTGAGCTGAATCTCTGGTGCCATTTATGATTATTCCACCATTTGAACTCTTAGCTCAGTTGTTCTTGCTGCTGAGATTGGAATTGCTCAAAGTTTCGACACATTTGGAGGTTTCTCAGAATTGGAAGGTTGTTTTTCAGATCCAGACCAGAACATCAGACACAAAAGTTTTCTGTGTTGCTCAATGAGCAGGTCCCACAGGAATAGGGTCATACTGAGGCTTTACCGCAGGCAGGAACTAAATACGTTTCTGTTCTTTAAGTTGTCTTCAGCATTCTCACTGGCTGTGAAAAATAATACTTTTAGAGACATTTAATGGCCTAAAATTTGAAACTTATGCAAATGCATATCATAATTTAGAGTATTAAAATGAGAATACATTTAATCAATAATCTGTTCAGACCTGAAGTACTTTCACATATTTAACCATTGATTGAAAACAAGTTACTAGACGGGTGTCCAGAAAATAAAGATTATCAATGACCACTGAAAGTAATTTATCGTAGCATAAATATTTAAAAGCTTGAAAGAAATGTAAAAAAATATATATTGTTTTATCCCAAGTTAATAAATTAGTTCACATTATCAAAGGCACACAGGGGTCACTTGTAAAAACCGGAAAGAAAAAGTAAACTTCATAGTGTTACAAATTTACTTGAAGTCTAAAGTGAATGAAATGAAACCTAACTGAGCTTAATCCAAGATCTGTCAGGGATAAACTTATATTATTTCTAGAAGTCTTTAACCTCCACATACATCTGTGCACGAGATTCTGCAATATCGCATGACAAGTGGATACACCAACACTAACGAGCATTTAGCTTGCACAGCTCATCTCGGCATCTAAAGGAGCAACCTCATTTCATCATTGTATGCTGCAGTGAGTTTCTGCATGATGCCTTCTCTGTAACTCCTCCACAAATGAGTAGTGTGGTATAAAAAAATGTAAAGAGTCCAATCTTCACTGAAACAGTGTCCGTAACAAATTTACATCTCAGCATTAGCTTATATGAATATTAACCAGCAGACAGATCATCAGATATAAAATGTTGTAAGTATTTACCCAAAGTAGAACTTTAAGAACTGGACTAGGCCATTAGAAAGTCAGGAAATACTGAATTCCAGTCTTTCCTAACTCTGACATTCCAAATATTACTCTTCTTTACATTATAATGAATGTCAAGCTTTTCTTTTTTGAAAAGGCCAGCACTCTATGAACAGATGGGGAATGTTTATGCCCTTCTCAACAATAAAACTTAATAAAACTCAAGTCCAGGAAACAAATTAGCACACACATCATCTACACACAGTCATAGTTACTTTACAAACACACCCACATACAGACCTTAGGGTACCACAAACCGATATCCTTTTTGCTGAGTGAAAAATGGCCTAGCACATGCAGATAATCAGCCTCTTCATACGGTATGCCTGGAATGCCGAGGCAGGACAATGACAAAATAAAAAGGAAAAAAAAAACTAAACTTGCAGATAATGAAGGTGTGTTACCGCCCAAACAAATGTATAGCAACACATTTGGGTCCTAATTTGTTAATATATTAATTTTCCCTTTTTTGGAGGGCTGACTACCAAGATGTATCCTGCAATTAGAAAGTTGTCAGTTTTATTTTAGATTCCTCTTGTCACATGTCAATGTGCCCTTGGGCAAAGCACTTAAGCCCAAACTCACCACTGATGTGGGAATCGGGGTATGAATGTGTGCATGTTGTTGAGTGAATGTGGCTCTACTGTGAAATGAGACTTAAAGCAAGTCAACAGTGACACTGAAGAAACTGCAGGCATTTCCAGCAAATCTTGTGTTCTACACGTGGCAACACTCTCCTGTATTCATTAAATGTGTGAACAAAGAATTAATGTTGAACACAGGAAAAAAAAAAAATACACCCAGGACTGGCTGGAATGTTATAAAACCTCTTGAAGGAATGTGTTGTTTTCTGATAATGCTAAATTCAATTTTTTAGACCAAAATTCTAAAACGTAGCTTTGCACTAAAAAACATTATAGTAGATTACCAAATGAGACCCAAAACTGCAGCAAGATGTGGTGGTGGTACCACTATGCTCATTATGAATTACTTTTCCTCAAATAAATGACCAAGAATATTAAGATTCTGTAAGGCTTAAAGAAAATGTATAGCTTGGAAAATCTTAAGAGTCCAGAACTTAATCTGACAAAAGATGTGAGGCTACCTGAAGAAGGCTGTGGACAACTCACATCCTCATAATTTGATAAGATTTTGAGGAATGTTGCTGGGTAAAGTGGGCAGCAGGGTCTGTGGGGTTAATAATCCTTCCCACTCCTTCATACCAGTATGAAAACATTTCCCATGGTCTATATATAAGAGCTCCAACAGTTGTTGCAAGTATAGCAATTCCACTAGTCTGATCAATCCCCCAAGGCTCATTCCTATGCCTCAATGTGCCTCATACTGCTGAGTCTGTTACTGACAGAGAGAGGAGTGGGAAGATGAAGGCTCTGTATGTCTGCATAACATCCATGCAGAGATGGGAGAAGTCCTGTTGCATGGAAAAGAGATTTGGATAAAAACAGATTTTTTTGTTATAAAGTGTTTTTGTGAAACATAACAATAGATTATGTTAAAAAAAAAATAACAACATGTGCTTTGTAACTGTCTTAGTTTTTTGCTAAACTTATCCATAATATGATTGAGATATTATCTCAATAAGGAATATATAGGAGCAATTATTTCTGTCTAGTTTGAGTAGTCGTGAGTCTGAAAGCACCCTTCAACTTCTGACTGGAATGCAATGTTTAGATATCACTCAAACTTTCTACTTGTGTCTACTATGTGGGTATTAAAGCAATTAAATAAGCCTCGTTTCTCTTTTATATCCTCAGGGCAGAGATGCTAATCTTGCTTTGCCCAGGGGCTACTTTTGCAAAATAACAAGAGCCCAGAAGTCAGGTGATAAACAAGACTTATCAGATGAAGCAAAGAAGCATCAAAACTTTTCTGAGCGATTTTTTAAATCATTGTTTCCGAATTAACTGACTGAATAACTACCCGAACCTAATCTGATAAAACCATTAGACAATAGGGATGCACTGACAGCAGTTTTCTGACTGATCTTTGATTACCGATCTTTAAAAAGCCTGACCTACCGATTCCGACTTTGGCTGATACCATTTTATTTTGACTGAAATGACAGTAGACGTAGCAAGAAAGTCTTTGAGGTGGCAAGAGTGAGGTGACTAATGTTAACTACAAACATGTAGACATGACCCGGTGGGTTGGTCTGTCCCACAACTGAAGAGCAGAAGAGGACAGTGGCTGATTCTTAGATCCTTGCTGAGGTAGATAAGATCGATGAATGAGATTGGTTTCACATGTCGGCCAATCACTGATGTCCCAAAATTAAGGAAAAATTAGTGCAGATAAATTGGTGAACCTCTATTAGACACCAGACCTTTCAAATTTAGTTCTTAAAAAGAACTAAAAAAGAACTAAAAGAAAATGTGAATGTTTTTGGAAATATTTTTTAACTGAAAAAGTCAAATAAAACCTGCAAAACAGGAGGCTGTGATGAAGTTATTTTAAAGAGCATAAAACCTTTAGTTCAGCAGGAAACAATGTTTGATGTTATTTGTTGAGTTTTGCAATTCTATTAATATTTTCAACATAACATTGCAAATATTTTGCAGACCTTACAATGGCAGAGGGAAGACGTTGGGTTGGAACTGGCTCATCGAGGGCCATTCAGACCATTCTTGTACTTGTAAAAACTGAAAGTAGGGAGTTTGCCTTTGGCATTTCATCATGTGAATTATAAGCTGAACTGAGTTCAATCAGCTTGCGCCTCGATAACACCTGGTGTCCAAGGTGATATTTTGTTCTTCAAGGTCAGCTCTAGCCACTTTGGTACCCTAGGTGAGATTGCGGGCGTGTGCGTGTGCGTGTATTCACCAAAACACAAATTATGTGTAAACCAAAAAAATTCTAAATATTCTGACCAGATCACTTACAGGATATGGCAAGTTAGCAGCGTCTGTTGGTGCACTCTTTATTTCAGATGCATGGATGAGCTCCTGTGAGGTAGAGGCAACAGGAAGAGCACTTTGTGGTGCTGCGGAAGGCCCAGGCGTGGGATGTAGATGTCTCCATAATATATCTGAAGAGAAAAAGAGGATTATGATTCCACAAATACAAGTAAAAACATAAGAAATGTGTTATGCTCAATATACTGTACATCTAAAATACACAATAAACTTTCTAAGATGCCATTTAAATCAGACTGAAATTATCACAGTGAAATGCTGAATTCAATGAAGCAATATACTACAACATTATGGGAATGCTATAATGATTCTAAATTGACAATAATGTGTATTGTTTTGTAATGAGCTCGCAGAGTTGACTTGTTTTTGCTAGTACACAGTTTTTCTTGACTGCTTTGACCTACTTAAAGGAACTGGGATCCACTCAGTTTCACTATCTCAACAGAGCAGAAGACTCCTCTTGCACATGTATGAACTATTTCTTGTTACTTTTGACACATCTTCCTCACTCTTTTGCAAAACCGTTTACACAGATGTTATTCAAGCAGTCTAAACTCTACTGTTTAAGCCATAGTAACCAATTTGTATTTTCTTTATTACTTATTTCATAATAGATTTTAAGTTTACATTTACAGTACTTCAGTTTTCGACCACAATTTTAAGAAATGTTGTGGAATCAATCAAATTTGCTCAAAACATTTCTGATTTTGAATCCAATTTTTTTGTGAGAAGGAAAATTTGACACAGCCCAGAAAGATAAATAGCACTGCAATGAAAGTAATTTAAATAGGCCACAATAGTGCAGAGAGAGCTGTTGTCCATTATTTGCAAGTTTTGTTGTTTGAAGGCAATATTTGCTTTTGTTTCATATTTGAAATATTTCTGTCACAGTTACAGCCTAATGCAAACAAAATGTGCAATTTTTACCATGAGTGCCAAAGTTTATTCCTATTTGTTAACTGTCATGAAGATATGGAGTTTGAGTTGACAGCTAGATGAAAGCAATCAAGAAACACAAGCTAGGCTATTGGTTAGCTCCGTGTTTGGCTAGCTAGCCTAACTGCTACACAACACCCTGCTAAATAAAGACGAACAGGTCATTTCATCACATTAGTTTTACTGTACCTCTTTTTCTGTGAAGTTTTTTTCTCTTCCTTCCTATGGCAGGAGACGTTTAGGACGTTTCAACATGATGTTTTCTGTTATAAAACTCGCGTCACTCCTGCTACCAGCGCACAATCAATGACGGACAGGTAACGGTGAGGTGAAGGTGGGTGGGGCACTGGGCAGGAACAAACCAACTAATAGAAAAGAATGGGGGGAGCTAAACAAAGTGTCATTATAATTAAATGTAATGTTTAACACATTTTCCTATGCAGCTAAATTAGTGCAGTATTTTAGTGCATATTTCTTTTGTATTAGGAAATTATTATTATATATTAGTTTTTTTTTAAATTGTGAAAGTTTCTTCTTTTTTTTTCTTGTGCCTTTATTATGGCGCCCTCTACACTCTTGGCACCTACTACATCAGCCAACAATCCCCGACCTTCTCTCCACCACCTTCAACTGAGTTAAATTACAAACATTAACGTACTGAAACACGTTAATGTTACTATAAGTTACTATACTTACCTCCAAAGATTTCTCTCCACATATTCTTCTCACAGATGCTGCCTGGAACAATACTAACACGATTCATCAAGATCAGGTCATTATCACAAGTTGTCAATAATCTGAGCTAAAACTGTTGTGTTTCCAGAGACTCTTCCCTGCTTGTGTCTCAAAAAAAACAAACAAAAAAAAAAAAACAACAACAACTAAGCAACAACATAGCTGTGTGCCTGAAGAGGTGAAGATGAGAGTGATGTTTCTATGAACGAGTGAGGAGTCGTTTTTAAATTTAGTTCAGTCTGAGTTTTGGAAAATAGTGAACTTCTTTAATTTTCAGTCATTCACTTAAAAAAAGAAAAAAGCTTATTCTTTTTACTGCTGGCACTTTAAGAATGAAAAGTACATAAATACTAAGAGAAAATTAAATTTTTGAGATTTCGAAGGAAGACAAAAAAGATGAAGTTCCAACCACCCCCTGACACACACTCTCTAAGACACACAAAGCAGAGAGGAAAGGTAATCAACACTGGTATGTCCATGCTGAATGGTTGTCCAGGAAACGGGTGTAAATAAACACCCAAGGTAAAATGAAGAGAAAGAGACACTCTATCGCTACAGGAGGAATAAACATTCTGTATGTGTGTGTGTGTGAGAGAGAGAGAGAGAGGGAGAGAAATAGAAAAAGAGAGAAATCCCATAGCAAACAGTACAAATTGATCTTGCAAAAACTTGAACAATAAAAACAAAATCATTAAAAAACTAAATAAAACTTTGATGCTGGTGCTGAACAAAACAATGTGTATATTTTATCTGTGAATCTCTTTGTTCAAAAGGTAGATTGGAAGAAAAAAATGTATATATTTGAAATACTTTTTTTTTTTAATCTTAAATTAGTCTATCATGTTCATGTGAAATACTAAACACAATATTCCTGTCATCATATATTTATATAGTTTCATTTAATTTTCTTCTTAAGACTGTAGGTTTCCACAAAAACTGCTCAATTTCCTGCACTTGTAGTCCACAAAACAATATGCATTTCATTTGCAAAAGCTTTTGAAGTGTCCCTAGAGGAGGGATCAGGCCATCTATCTGCGCTAACAGTACGGGACTCGACTGATGAAGTGAGTCCAACAACAGCTTCTAAATGAAAAAAAAAAGAGCAGAGGAAATTCTTGAACACCATCAAGATCAAGGAAGCACATTTGGTTGCATTCATGATCTGTCTCAATCCAATCTTAATTCTTGTCACAAAGAGCCTAAGCCTCACTGCTTTTCTAAAGAGAGTGGGAGCACAAGAGGAAAAAAAAAACACTGTATCCAGTAAGTACAACATGTTGTTTCTGGCTGTCTGCTCAATTTTCATGGTCCCTTAAGCCAACAGCAACTCCCCAAACTGTGACCAAACAATCTTGTTAGTTTCTACCACAACCTCTTTCTCTTCACGCTCCTACACGGAGAGCGGCTGCTTTTCCCTTCAACATATTTCTCTGTAAGTAGACCACCATAATGACAGGATTATTTGCTTTACACTCTATTTATTATGAACACCTGTATTAGCTTATTTCATTTCAGTTCAGCTTATTTACATACAGCAGTGCCGATTTGTAACAGAAGCCCTCTGCAACTGAGAAAAAGCCAACAGGTTATATACAAACACTATTAAACTATGATTCAGTCCAAGTTGTTTATTCCTACATATTAGCACTTTACATTCAAATCCAACTTGAATAATGATTGTATTTCTATTTCTGAAAACATGCTTATTGTTTGGCTTGCTTTTATTCTTGCTTGCACAAGACACACGAGATGAGTTGCATCATTAACTGATTCACTGCATCTCCTGAAAAGTTATTTCATTTTTATTGTTGAAAGTAAGAACACATAAATATTTTGTGTTATTTATAATTAAATCAGCATAAAATTTTCCAATTAACCAAGTTTTTTCAGGGTTTTTTTTCTGTACAGTATATTTAGAAACTGTGGATGTGCATCAGTGGACTCTGCTATACTCCTAATTCATTGATGCCAATACGTGGCAACTGCATCCACACATTATACATCATCATTTTTGTAAGTTATTTTGTGATAGGACGTTGGTGTTTCATGCATATTTGTGGGCGTGACAGCAGAACTTAAGCAACCTGAAAAGTTGTTTTTCATTACTTCAACAATATCTAGATATGCCAGATATATCTAGGTGCTCAATACGTCGATCGCGGGAAGGTTTTGAGTCGATCTCCTCAGTAGGTGACAAACTGAACGCCGCCAAGACGCTGAGACCAGAACTTCCTCTTCTGACGCGCTTATCAAAAATATTCACCAAGATCCAAAACGTTTGTAGCTTCATTAAAGAATAATAATATTTTTTTAAAAATTCAACAAAACGTGTTAAAATTAATCATCTCAGTAATTACTGTTCAACAAGGTGTTGCGCAATTCAGTGCATTTTAGATCCATTAACAAAAAAAAAAAAAAAGGCGACTGAAAGACCGACTGACTAGCAGAGCAGGAGTTTAAATTAGCTGATCAACCAGCGCTGTGTTCAGGGAAGCGATGAAATAAATATAAAGCCTGAAAACCTGATATCGTAACGGACTGAGTGTTATGTTTTTAATCGCTGCTCGGCTTGCGGGGCGCAGGCGGTTGCCACAGCAACGGGTGTTTCTTAACGACAAAGAGAGAGAGAGAGAGTAAAAAGGTGGGAGTGGTTTTGAGTTGATCACCTGTTCGGGTTATTTTACCTTTGTTTACCTGTGGCGCATTACAGCCGCTCTAATTTCTGAATGTTCAATAAACGACAAACTTGGACTAATTATCTCGTTCGTTTGTGAGTTTACAACAAACATCAATATATTTAATTAAGTTTTAACAAACAAATGGCTTCTACCGCGATAATTATGTGAAATTAAATTAATTATATCCCAACTTCAGAAGATTTGCCTTTACCTTTACAGAGCTCTTTGGTTCCTCCTATCAGTCTGTAGCTTCTCATATTGACGTCATCAAACCAAATTTCAGATCTACCATAACTGACTGACACCTGCTGGCCTCGGGTTTGCAACCAGCTTGTGACTGAGAAACCAGTAACCTCCTCCCAGTGTCATAATCCCACTGAGGAAGATACTGGATTAGGTTTTCTATCGCTTTATTATTTCTGCTATACCTGATGTATATTCGCATATAAAATAAGTGAATAGAGTTTAATTTACAATTTTTATGTCTCAGCCGGCTAGTGAGAGAAAAAGTAGATCTTGGTCTCAAAAAGTGTGGCACCAATATGGATCTAGATCCATATTTTAAACCTTTCAGGTCATAAACTATCCAACCACAGGGTATGAAAATATTTCTACCCAATAAGTGTTTGGCTACAAGTAGGTAATTAAGAAGAAAGAAGAAAAACAAAAAAAATCAGGCACTGAACTCAAATGACAGCCAGCGAAATGACAGGCAGGAATGCTAATCACGAGAAGAGAGTGTAGCAAACTATTCCACCAGATTCATATAACCGTTATAATTATTAATCAAAAATAACCAATAACAGATCAGGAAGGCCCACTTCAATAAAATGAGAATTCACCCAGTTTAAGGCATTATAACATTTTAAATCAAGAATGTTCAGGCTGGGAAGCATCTGAAACATGTGGAACTTGACTTTTAGAGAACTGCAACTGCCCAACTCTGTTAAACTGGCAAAGAAACTAATGGAGAGGACCTTCAGAAACTGATTTTGTATTTTTGCCTTAGATTTTGTTAAATAATGGCATAGAGTTATGAGATTTTTTTTTTTTTTTTTTTTAGAAATGAAACAGGATTTTTAAAATAAATGGCACCGGAATAAAGTCAGGCTAGATTTCTCTGATGGCAGAAGACGAATGTGGATCTCACGCTGTTCTTCAACATTACATTGTCAGACTGGAGGGCTCCTGTCTGCAGCTAATCACATCCATGAAAAATTGTCACATAACAGCCTGACAGATGAGACATTGAAGCGAGTGCACACTCACATAACACACTCACACACATGTGTACAGCTTTATGGCATACCTGCAGTCAAGCTGAGTGTGATGTCCTGGACACAAGGTATCGCCTGTAGCCAATTCTCTGGTTGTATTGTAGTAACAAGCAGCTGATTTGCAGTGTGTGTGTGTGTGTGTGTGTGTGTGTAATACGGGGTGGGCGTGTGTGTGTGTATGTGTGGCCTTGCATTTTATACATTGCAAGGACCATTTTACTAACAAATAGTACCTTGTGGGAACCAACTTCACATAAGAAGAAGTGCTGTTTTTGGGTTAGGGGTGCGGTTTCTGGACTTGAGCTTAGGTTAGGGTTAGCCTTGTACCATTATTGGTTATTGGGTATAGGGTAAGCATTATGACTAGGTTGTAGAAATGAATGAAAAACGAATTGAAGTCAATGCAAAGTCCCTGTGTAGATAGAAAGACACACTATGTGGGTATGTGTTCAGATGTTTCAGGGTTATATCCAGGAGACATTGCCAATGGTTTTCCATCAGATGCTGCTGCTCACATTCATTACCTGTTCTGATAGAAAAAGCTTCATTTACACTTACAACACACGACAGTGTGCCCAGACAAATACGATTTAGGCAGACAAAACAACCTTTTGTTCAGCAAGATCAGATCAAAAATGAAATAAAAAAGGCTCATACAAATGCACACACACACACACGCCCACATGCACACACACCCCCCCGCACACGCACGCTGATAGGTTCACAGCTGCAAGAGTTCATTTGTCCATTTGGAGACTCCTTTTGCCTCTCCAACCAATCTGCTTTCCTTGTTCACTTAACATTCTCTCTCTCTCTGGTCAGCGTTGTGTGAAATGAGGAAACATGACAACTGAGACCAAAAGAACTGTCAAATCTTCTCTGCAACACACCCGCAATGACATATCTTACACCAAATACTGTTAACCAGCTCCATAACCTTTCCAGAACATTATTGCAATGAGGCCTCCCAGAAGTGGAGCTTATTACCATAAATAAAAATAAAAAATGAGTGGGAACATAAAGAAACTGATTGACAATTATAGGAAGCCTTTGATAATTGGAGTACTAAAGATTTTCCAATTATTGAAAGGGTATAAAAATGTTTTGACATGGATATTTTTCATCAAATGTAAATAAAAACCAATGTTTTTTCCCCCAAATAGATTCCCCCTTTTCTATTTATTTACTTTCTTTTGAGAGTTGCCTCTCTCATTTCCTATCAAAATCAAACTTCTTGGTTGAATGACAATAACAAATCAAAATCTACCAGCAGCAGAAATGATTTTGTGCTTATTTTATACGTAATGATTTAAACCTGGAATGTTGCAATGTTTTTCTGTTTATGATCCATCACACAAAGTAAATCAATAGCAGCTCTGTAAGATTGTTTTTTTTCTGAAACAATTTTGATTTTGAAAAAAATCTATCACACTCCAGAAGCTGCTGCATTGTTCCTTTGGGACTGTACACAGAAATGCACACAATTAGCAGAGAACAAAATAAAATAGCCAGGCCTACTTTTCATTTTTGATTATTTTTGTTGGGATGAAGTTCATGTGTGATTACTTGTCTAAGTGACTGGATTGAACTGAATTGACTTACATATTGTAAAATGGATCTATTTGTCATGGAAATGATCTTGGGATGACATTTGTTGTGCACTGGTGCCACATAGATAAACTACACATAACCAAAATGAATTAATTACACACATAATCACTTATTCTGTGCTTCCACATACTGTATGTGTATGTTTGTATTCAAGCTTGACATTAGTGAAAGCAAAAAGGGAACGAAAACCTGCCTTATTTTTGCTTAAAGCATCTCTGCAGGGAAAAGTTATTCCCATGTTGGACTAAGCTTCCTTTCGTTTCTAAATTGTTGTTCACATTGTCACTCATTATTTGCCAAAAGCACAGTCTGCATGAAGGAGAAAAGAGATAGTGAACATTTTAGATATTTTACAGTTAAAATTTTGTAGGTCAAAATTAATATTTTGACTGAAAGTAAATAAAAATCTTGAATAAATCATGAAATAATCATTTTAAGTATACAGGTGTTCTAGTGTTAAGGTTGTAAAATACATAACCTTGTGATTCTGCAACCAAAATGTGTGAACTCTGCACACATACAGTATGGATTATATTGTGAATCACTAACCATGATACAATGTGTGGGTGTAAATAATTACAGTGCAAGCTACTTTTTTCCTGTTTCCTCTGTGCAAAAAATGAAATTTTACTCAGCAGAATGAGGCTTTTCAACAGCTTACCTGCCTTGTTAGTAGAGCAGACTGGTGCACGGGTGATTCAAAGTGAAGCAACCCTAATGTTTTTGTTTGTTATAATGTTTAACCTTATTTGCATTTTCACTCTCATCCTACTGATGTGTTTAGCTGTCAGTGCAGTCAGACACACTTAAACACACTCTTATTTGAACACAGACAAACCTAATAGGGTCTGTCTGGGTCATTAAATACAGGGTACAACATCCAAACAATGATGTGCCCGATTGATACTGGGGAGTTTATTAATTTATCATATGCAGACACTCAAATCAAAATGGTTAACTTTGACTTCCATCTGTCCACTCATCCATTGTCTCATGCTTATATGAAATCAGGTTCAGGGGAAAAAAGGACTTGCAGAAAAAGTCACATTTCACCGTCCTGAGCAACACTCACCAGTTAATCATGGTGGTTAGCCGGATATTCCCAGGTCAGACCAGATTAATAGGTAATGAAATAAACACTTTGCCTTGATCTGTAAAGTCCTAGGTAATAAAGAGATTGTACTTGTTTTAACCTTGATTGTAGGAGATTTTCTTTTAATCAATGTGAACTGGAATTAATTAAACATGAAACATTGAAAAACATGTTTGATGTAAAATTAGATTTTCTTTATTCTTTTATGCTCCTGTTTGACTTTAATTTAATTAACATTAACAGGAAAAACTCAGAAACCTGAATTGAATGGTGATTGATTATGGCAGTAAATGTATTGCTGATGAAATGTAACAGTCTTATAACGGCACTTTAAAAAAATTCACAGTTCTAAAGCATTTCCATGGTATTGATTGTATTTACTTCAATGAAGTACCAGACTGGAGTCGTAAAGCTAAGGTTTAGATTCATGCAAAAAAAAGTCAGAATATACCTAACAGCAATAAGATTTTTTTTCTTCTTGAAAGTAATAAAGATTTGTATTGTTTACTGTGGTAATTTGCTCAGTATTGTGAAACAAAGCAGAAACGATTCAAGGATGAGGGATTTATACTGCCGCTGCTGTAGAGTTATTACTGGATGAGCTGGTTTTATGCTGTTTTACATAAACAGTGAGAGCGACTTTCTCTCTGAATGCCTTTCAATCCATCCTTCTTTAGTAGCATGCGTCTTTTCTACACACAACAAGGTACAAGTCATACCAAAGGCTAAAGGCTCTGGGTGACTGCACTGTTATCATGCAACCAATCTACTGCAATGGTAAACAAATAAAACACACATCTGATTAAAAACCAGAGGGTTTGTTGATTATTGAAATAATTGTCAACACAGTTAGTAACTGATTAATTGTTCACTGGAGTATGCCAACTCAAAAATAAGCTATTTGCTGAAAGAACTACATGATCAGAGGAGCAGTAATTAATCCAAAACTGTGCTAATAAATGTATACATTTTACATTTAATATTGAAACAACCTTTGTCTATAAGTACGTTGAATCCAAAATTCTTCAAGTGACATAGCTTCAGCCTCTGTTAGTAAAATAAAATCCCCTTTTAGGCAGCATTTGCTGTCCAAATACTAATGAGTTAATAATTGATTAATAATCAATTAAGGGCTAATCAACAAATTAGCCCTTGACTGAACTTTTCACATCTTGATATTAGAAGTATTTCTTAGCTGCAGATACATCCTTTGCTGTAAGCATGCACTAAAGCAATGCTTTGTTATTGCAAATGTTTAGTTTATTATTTTAAAAAGTAATTGAATTCTTTATTTGCATTACTGTATTTTTAATACTGTATAAAAATGGCTGAAGTGGTTAAAAAAATCTACAGAATGTCTGACTTTTTTTTTATCTGATTAATTGTCAGAATATTCAATTGATTAACCAATAAATAGAATGATTGTTAAAATTTTTGTATTTAATACAGCATGACATTTATTGCAATCACTGTCGACATACAGTATATGAATACTAAATATAGAATTTTGTTAATTAGAAAAGCTGTAAGACATAAAGAGCAAAAGATGTCTCTTCTTGCTGAGCAGAGCAAAATGATCCAGATTAGAAAAAGAAAAGAAAAGAACTAAATTCCCACAAGTACTTCTGTCACTTTGAGATGCATACCACTGAATCTGGAAGCAAAAGATCTCACCTCTGAGGAGGAAACTTTTTTTTAACTTTTGTAAAATCAGAAAACAAAGATGAACATCAGATCCGCAAGGGGACCTCTCTGTGAGAGAATTTTTCTTTTAATGAGTCCATCTCCCTACACGTTGGAAACTTAAAGGTAATTGTACAAATCCAAATTTAATTGGACCTTAAATTCTTTTTAAATCCCTTTTCATTTAATATGAATAAACATCTGAACATCTTTTTTTCATAGAACTGCTAGTTTCAGCAGTCTTGTGCACAGTGCTTTGCTAAGTGCTGCTGGGAGAAAAGTGTTGTGAGAGTCTCACGCTGAGAAGGGAAGCAGTATTGACAACCTTTCAGTAAAAATGTGCAAATGCTTGAAGGATCTGCTCTGTTTGTTGCTATCCTAATTGTCTTCCAATTAGCTTGAGGCAAGATTATTAAGCTTTAAGTGCTACAGACTGCTCCACAGTTTCACACAAATTGGAATAATCAGATAATTTCAGTTTAGTTAATCTTTTTTAAAACAGATTTTTCCACTGTTAAATATACATCCTATTTCTCTAAAATCAAAGGAACATTAGACTTTTTTTTAAAAAAGAAGATTTTTTCAATAAACTTCAGTTTTCAGAACAAGGAACTGAGTACATCGTGAAACACAGGAAGACTAACAGCAATTCTGGAGCTTAATTATGCAGTGCAGTACATCTGAACTGTTACTAAAACACAGAATTAACACACAACTGCGTTTGTTAGTTGTTGTGTTCATCACAGACAGAAGCACAACTTCTTTTGTGTGTTTTGGGGATTTTTTACAACTCTGTGTATATCAGTGCTTTGATTCTAGCCTGTTGCACAAAAATGCACATCACAATTGGATTAAATTATATTGTGCCCACATAAATACCATGGATTGGGAACAAACCAAACTCAGACAGAAAGATTCAATTTACACCCCAAATTGTAGCTATCGTGGCACAACAATAAAACTGTGAAGTCTATTCTTTGCACATTTACAAAGTAAGCTTGCCATTTGCTTTAAATTTTAAATGTATATGTTAAACAATTTAGAATATTTGAATTTTTCTTTGCTGAAACCATAAAGTCAAATTTAACAGTAATCTCATTCTCAATAAACAAATGTTTAAATTCCAGATTGATGTTCTGTGCTAAAGTTCACGTATTTATGGGGGCCCAAGGCAGTTGTTTAGTTTGTTTATGCCGGCTCTGTGTGCATAATGTAAATAAAGATGGATGAAGTGCAGCATTCTTTGAGAGGCTAAGCAAAGAAGACCAAAACTGGACAAAATATTTCTATCCCATCTAATCAAAGTGATATCACTTGGAACTTGGAGTTCTCTTTTAAAAAAAAAAAAAAAAAAAAAAAAAAATCACAGTTACATAGTCCATCTATTCACGGTGAGGATTTTGCATTGGCCCTTACACAATGTGAAGTGAAGTAATCAGTCTTTTGAGAAGGTTGACAAAGTGCAATATTTTATAATTTTAAGAGATTGGATGTAAAAATTTCACTATAAAATTTACTTCTACTGACTTTAAGACACCCAATTACTTCAAGAAAAGTAAAATCTCTCTGGTGGGTTTTTAAACAACAGGGACACACTGACTTGTAATGAGAAAGAGAGAATTTCTCCACTTCCAGCTGTCTCACTGTAAATGTCATTGTAACCCTGGTGGACGTCAATCAGTCTGCCTTATTATTTTCTGGTGTTATTTTTATTTACTTGCCACAAAAATAATTTAAACAAATGGCCACCCTGAGTGAGACAAAACACCTAAATGCACGACTATCAACCATTACTTATTGTATATTTTGATATTATTGGTTTTATGTGGACAGTATAGAATAAATGTTGTGACCATCAATCAAACATTCAAACTTCTTTGTAGCAATCTTTTCATACAGTTTGGTGAAAAGTGGTTTAAAGAGGTTAATGCATTTACACATACTCAAACAGTACTTATGCACTGCATAAAAAGATACATTACCTTTTTCAAAAATTAAATCAGACCAAATCCTTTCTGTTAGGAATACCAAAATTATTACTGTTTGCTAAGTACCAGAATAATGAGAAAGCTCATTCTTCAAAGATCTGCATTACTTTTCTGCTCATTCGAAGTTTACATACTCTAATGTTACTATCCTACTAAAACAATGGGAAATCCTGTATCTTACAGTGTAATTCACAAGTAAGCAATTAAATTCAAACTTCTGGGAGTATTTTATGTACACCTCACACACATTCTTTCTTAAGGAAGACAAGACATCACTCCAAGCAAATCAGACAAAAGCAGGGTTTTCCTTACTGTTATCCAAAAGATCGCATCATGTAGTAATTGTACGTGTTCACAGTTAGTCACTAATTTTATTATCTAAATCATGCCAGATAATGTCGTGAGCTATTTTTGTCCCTACATGGTCATTCTTCTACTTTCTGCTCTCTTTTATAAAATGCCAAACTTGACAAAAGCTGGACGAAAACACACACTTCACACTGAGTCTGGTGCGCTTCCAGGTGAACACACTCTCCTGCCAGCAGAGAGCGCACAGAAAAATATGTGGCAAAAACCTGCAAAGCAGGCAAGGATACCTGTGCTTTTTAAACACACCAAATTTCATTTTGATGACAGCACTTACTCTCCTGCGAGTAGCAGCAGGAGTAACTCTACGATGCATGATATACTGTATATTGCAGAGGTACAAATATACGAAATAGTCCAAGTGCTTCATGCCCTTTCCCTGAAAGATCAAATAAAAGGTTTTGATCTGGCACGGCTGTTGGAAGGGGAAAACTTTGCTGTGTAAAACTGAGCTTGGTAAGTAAATATATTCATGATAAAGGGAGAGAAAGAAAGAGATAGTAAATAAAGATAAAAAGGTGGCGAGAGACAAAAACAAATAAAATATAAGATAAAGAGAGAGACAGAAAGATTTACATAGACGATAAATAAAGAACATTTTTAAGTTGAAAACATATGTAGGCAGAATAAACAGGCTGCAGTCAGAGGAAACCAGGCCCGGCCATTTGTAGAGACCCAATGTCAGTCACACAGAAAGGACAAACTTGACAGACACATGACATGTGAGCATCACAAAATGTCCTGTCGGTGCCTCTTCTCGTTTGATAGCAGGTGAAATAGTGGTTTATTTTATGATTTGATTGTTAACATATTTGACTGTTCAGTTCTGATGACGCATGTCATTTCAGACAACGCTGTCCTCATATCATTTGACCCCACTGTTGTCCTGGAGCATCAGGCTGTGGTTGGGGGATTCAAGTGCTTGTATTGGGCAATAAAGCATGAAATTGCCCACCACACTAACTGTGCAGCCTTGCAGGAACCATCAAATATTTTGGGCAGCACATGTTTTGACAACTTCAGTGTAAGCTTTGTTCCAAAATGCATACAATGCTTTTGCCCTAAACTAAAGAATACATATTATTTATTATATAATTGTCCAACATAACCTTTCAAAATTTCAAACCCTCCCACCTCATCTGCGAACAACTTCATTTAAAATGTAGTGGAAATAGATGGCTACTATAAAAAGATTGCTGGCAGATAAATGTCTCTGTCACCCTAAATGTCACACTTGTTAATGCCAATACTTACTCAATAACTTACTTAATTACTTACTTACTTAATATTTGTCACGGTTCCTCCCTCTCTGTCTGCTGCACAGATCTGTTTAATTTCTTTCCTTCACTGCAAATCTATAGTTTACTTCTTCAGCTGGAGGATAATTACAAGGCTTAAAACAGCAGTCTATGCTATTAATAATTAATGGAGGTTAATTTACCTCAGCTGTGTGGAAAGAAACGCAGCATCAGAAACTCTCCCTGAAGAGAATATAACAGCGCTTGGTTGAGACGCCACAATCTCAATCATGCTGGTGAAACTATCCATCTTTAAGTGTCAGGGGCTTAAGCATACCTGCCGTGCAATGCCATACTTTCTAACCTGTTACATTTATAACAGGTTAGAAATGCAACCTGTTCAACCTGTTACATTTTCATGTCATATATAGGTAGTCATATTTAAACAAATTCTTTTTGAGAGGTTCTGTACACAGAGGTTTCTTTTTGTTTCGTTTTCCAAAATATGATCTGAAAAACAGCAGGATCAATAAGGTATGGTCATTAAAATATTTTTTTGCAAAGCTTCTTAATGGCAATCTGCGTACTGTATTTCCATAATCACTTCAGGTATTTATTTATTTATGCACTACATGAAAATATATTTTCTTTTCTCAAAAGCTGGCATTAAAGACTAAAGTGTCCCGACTAAAAACGTTTTGACGTGAGTATCCTACAGTATAGAAATCTTTGCATGTATACATTTCTGAATTTGAAAAAAAAAAAGTAATCAGAAGTTTAGAAATTTGACATAAAACAGTTTAAAAAATAATTAATGTCAAACAGGGAGAAAAATGTCTGTGAGTAATCAAAGGAGATTAAGAGAATCAAACAGAACAAGTACAGACATTTTACCTTTCAGTCCACACACCATCTTCTGTTTTGGGACTTATTGATAATTTACCCCTGATGTGTCCTCTAAATATTGCTGGCAATTTATATGTTTCTCCTTCAGCAAGAAAAGTAATTTTCTTCATCACTCATTGCTTTAAGATGTGTACATTACATTTAATGAGCTTGTGAACTGGAGCCTGTGGCTGTTAGCAGCAAATGTTGGATGTAACAACTTTAAGCCTACAGTATATGCTATACTGTGTGTGGGCCTTCATTTGACACACTGTAAAAACCATTTTCCTAGCATATACTACATTGTGGGGCCAAGGCGCTATAGGAAGAGGTGCTGTTTGTAGGGGCTTGATTTAGGACTGAGGTGTGGATTGAGTATGGGTTAGGATTTAGTAAGGTTAAGAAATTAATGAAAAATGAAAGGAAGTCAAAGCAAAAATCCTTGTATAGTTTGCAAGAGGAGTGAATATGCTGGGCTTATTTAGATTTTTAAACTACTTTGAATAATTAAATGAACTTACTATCCTATTTGATAACCAGATAGTCTGATGTCATGCGAACTGCACCGTTTTGATGAATATCTTTTGCCAGTGTGTTGATTGATAACTCTGTTCAAATAAATAATTTGTACTAGAATTATAGTTTACCTGGCATCCTAATAAATATGGTGATAAAAGCAACAATAAAGAAAAATAAGCCAGCTGATCAAATTGGAAACATCAAAACTCACATGTACAGAGTCAGTGGCTTTTTTATATGATACTCTTCTCAATTGATTGTTAACATAAATGGTAGAGGAAGAATTCACATTGCATTCCCTGCAGCAGACATGGTGAAAATGACTTGCTAGAGTTCAAAGTGAGCAGCAGAATGGGAAAGAAAGGATTCAAGTGACTTTGAACATGACATGGTTGCTGCCGGTAGAGAGGTTTGTCTGAGTATTTCAGACATCGCTAATCTACTGGGATTTTCATAACTTGCCACCCTGTAGGTTTATATAGACTCGTATTAAAAAGAGAAAATGCAATGTTTGTATTATAAGTCTGAGGAGAATAGGTAGACAAGTTCAAAACAATGAAAAAAATCCAGCTAAAATAAAGTTAATCACATTAAACAGACAGGTGTTCATTACACCTGAGTGAAAATACCATGTTTAATGATGTAATATTGACTTGATGATTTGAAACATTTTCTCATTCCTTTCATTTAAGATGTCATTGCATTTATTGTTAAATAAAAAAATGTAACAATTCTTTTTAAATTTTGATACATAGATTCGTAAGAGTAAATTATTTCAAGTACTCATGACAATGATTCATCCGTCACTTTCTTTACACTAAAAATTTCTATACAAAACATTTATATTGTTCTCCTGCAGTCCAAGTTGTATGTAAGTGTTGGCCAATACAATGAATGTTTTTACAGGATGTAGTCATTTTGTGGTTGTTAGAAAATTTAGGAAATATCTACTCTTAAATTTTGTCACAGTTTTTAAATAACAAGACTTACTACACAGAATATTATCCCTTTTGTCATTCTGCTCTTCATAGAGCAACACTGGGACTCCAAAAAGGTGATATTAGCTGGTAATACTGCGAGATCCTCTGTGGCACAGCCCTCAAATGGTTGTTTAGCAGACATGTTGTTAGTAGCAACATGTCTGTTGAGTGATTGTTTACATTTATGGCTTTCCAAACTAGACAGTTGACTTTGTCTTTCTTGTACGTCTAATAGGTTAATTATTGTTGGATTCACTCCTCCCATTCCGCTAGGGGGCTCTGTAGTTGTTTTGCATTGGTAGTGGAGGGGAGGTGAAACAAGAGGAGAAACTTACGGCAGGCCAGTAATACACCGAGACTGCCATTAGCTGAAGCTAACAAGCTGAAGCTACAATAAAATCATATTCTATACTGGCGTTCATGAGTATTGCCCAACGTGGTGAGTTATTAATGCTGTAAGCTGTGGGGAGATTAGTTTTTTGTTATCTGTTCTAAGCGTGAGCTTGCTGAATTTGCTAGCGCTAATTAGCCCAATGCTAGCTGTGTTTGCTGCACTGATAGTTGAATGCCAATGTTTATTATATGACGAAGTGTTCTAAGAATAAACTGCCTTATAACAGGTTAGTCAAGCCTAGCTAATAAATCTATGTTTAAGTTTGTGTTGATTGAATTCTGCAATGCTAAGTATTGATGTTTTGTTTTTTCTTACTTTATTTACAGTTTAACGGGACAGCACGTCCGTGTAAAAGCACTCGGCAATAAAAATAAACAACAACAACGACTATCTTATGTTCTTTGTAACGATTATATTACTTTAAGTAAACCTTCGAATTTGACCAGATCTGTCATATTTTACTATGTAAATCAGTTATTTTTTATTAGCACCTGTTTGAATTGAGCAGTGAGTATTTCCCATTGCACTTGAATGCACCTCACTCGACGTAATCACGTAGCCTGATGCGTGCAGGAGGATGTTTAATGCTGCCCTGAGCTAGCATAATGTAAGTGCTACACTTTCGGTCCAGATTATTATTTTTTAAACTCTTGGTTAAGTCACTTTTCATAAGTTATATATTTGTACCTGTGTTTGAACGGATGTGTGTTTTCTTTGACTGTGTGTGGAATGCTATATCGTCTACATGAGCCGAAATTAGAACTTTATTTAAATGTATAGCAAGCTAGCTAATGCCAGTTACTTTGTTACAGTTATGTAACTGTGAGTTACGTTAGCTGGATTTCACGCAGTTGTTGTGGGTTTTTCTTGGTTGATTGTTCGTTTGAATTTACAAATTTTCTTAATTTTGGATGTTATTTTCTTGCAGTTGTTGGGTGTTGTGGACCAGTTTGTATGGAGTGCTCACTGCTGTTTCTTTTGATATCTCAAACAGGTATGGATTTTATAGAATGTGATGAATATTGTTCAAAGCTTTGTTTTGGTTTCCTTGTACTGTTCCATTATAACAATGGGAACAATGTCATTGTTAAATGTGCATATATTACAGTTTTGCAAACGTGTTTTAGACCAGGTTATGTGGATTTCCCACTGCTTTTTTGTATTTTATTTTTTTATATCTCAGACATACAAAATAAAAGACAGTTATCCCAGATCTGCACTGTGTTCTACTTAATGCACAAAAGACACACAAGTTAAAGGTTGGACTGGTCACATAACGAAGGAAAACAGTAGCTTTGATTCGACATGGGAGGCTGTGTGTGTGTGTGTGTGTGTTGGGGAGGGGAAGGGCGTGCGTGTGTGTGTTGTCAAAAGCTCTCTTTGGCTAAGAAAACTTCACACCTTTAACTGGAATCTCATTAAAAGAACTTTGTACTGTAGGGATAATGTCACAAAAATGTGCTGCAGTCTTAAACGCTGGTAATTGGCCCATGCCCAGTAGTAACCAATATGAAGAACACTGTACTTGAAAATCAAACCTTTACTTAATCTGAAATTAAGCTGATTCACACCACGTTGTTTGGTGAAGCCACTGTTTGATTTCTATTTTTAATGCAATCTTTATTTGTTTTGAGAACAAAAGAGAAACAATCCACAATATCACATGACAATCATACCTCATACAGATTTTACTAAGAAAGCCTATTTTTTCCTTGCTTCCAAGTCTGTCAGTAAAACATATCTGCTTAGTTACCAGGGTGACAATACAAAAGATGTACTTGGTGCAGACACAGAAACCTCCTATTACTGAGGTTTGTATTTTTTGCCTGTTTTACAGCCCACTCAGGTTAAGTTCGACCTTACAAACCTCACATGAAGCTCATCTGTTTCAGTCAAAGTGATTCCCAAGTGGGATGCAGATGTAACAGAGCTGACAGGTGGATGTCACACTAAAATGGGGATTTTGTTATGCAAACAACAAAAGAAAAACAAACAAGAACCAGTACAACTGTGAGCAGACAAACATGAAAAGAAAAAGTTAAACAATTAGTGGACTTTATTGTGGTTGCAAGATTAGTAGGGAGGTAAATGGCATATGGAAATGTGTTGTGTTATGGGCGTTGCAATTAATACGTGTACAGTATTACAATTACAGTGAGTTCAACACTACACATGGTGCAGCATGAGAATGCCCTGTAATGTTTTGAGCATTCACAAAACTTCCATAGCAAGGATGTGGGAGTTTGATATGGTGGTGGCAGTATATCAGTATAACATTACACGTAATCCCAACACATTTAATGTGTTGGGATTACGTGGCAAAAAAATTACACGGGCACAGGCAAAAAATGGGAACTAAATAGGATTATCTGCAGATTTAATAATGGTCTCATTTTTGTTGTGTATTGGTTTGATGCAGATCAATTCTAGGTGAAAATAAGGATCCATATGATGGTCTTATCAATATCAATCACCCTTGTGTATAGTCCACAGCAAAGCTTGCTGTGAATGCTCACACTAGTTAGGATGTTGTAATAACGATAGGACATCCTATGATAACTGCGCATAAACAGTTTTGCTGGAACTGTAAGTTGTTTCTCCATCATTACCACACTAAGCAGTGCATACACAAGCTTGATTGACAGCAGTAAAACCTTCCTCCTGGCTCTGATTGGTTGTTTCTGACCTGGAGCCATGTATTCCTGAATATCGCAGTAGGACCACAACAGGAGACAGAGAAGCTAAATTTTTTTATTTTGTTTCTCCCAGATTATCTGCTTCATGTTATATCGTCACAGCATAGTGACAATTTGAACAAATATGCAAAACACTTTTTTTTTTTAAAGTTGCATACTAATGTTACTATATGTTGTGGCTGGAAAAATCTCTTTACAACCACAGTAATGTCTGGTTTTAAACCCCTCCAGGGGGTCTTTTGTGGGCTCTAGTGTCCTTTATATCAGTGGTTCTCAAATGGGGGTACGTGTACCCCTGGGGGTACGTGGAGGTACTGCAGGGGGTACGTGAAGCTTTTCAAAATATCTTTAAAAAATCAGTAGGCTCCTCATAACAAGTCTTGGGAAAAATTATTTTGTGAAAAGTTCGATAAAATATAAATGTGTGTTCATGTACTGAATTTTATATTCAGTATTTAGTTTCAATATCCTTTAAAATAAAACGGTTTGACTGGTTTTATACCTTCCTGGTGGTCACCGTCTTCTGTTTTTCTTTTTTGTTTAACCATGCAATGTTTGCAATATGGATGTATTTGTCAGGTTCACTGATATAAGTTGTTTGGCTTTAATAAATCAGACAGTGATTTTACAGCACTGTACCCCTTTTTAATTCCAAAAATGTTTTGCCCGTGTCAGGGGGTACTTGACTAAAAATATATTTTTAAGGGGGTACATCACTGAAAAAAGTTTGAGAACCACTGCTCTAGAGCAACGCATGGAAGGAGCAGAGAGTAGAAACGGTAGAAAGGTACTCAACTTACAAGACTTCACAGGCCCTCGCATACAGGTGCTGGTGCGAGGGCTTTCACAGGCCAGGGCCTTCACATGCCTTCGCATCCAGGTGACAGTGCGAGGGCCTTCACAGGCCAGGGTCTTCAAGGATCCCTGGCCTTCACAGGCCATCACATCCACGTGGCGGTGCGAGGGCCTTCACAGGCCAGGTCCTTCAAGGATCCCTGGCCTTCACAGGCCATCGCATCCACGTGATGGTGCGAGGGCCTTCACAGGCCAGGTCCATGAAGGATCCCTGGCCTTCACAGTCCCCTCGCGTCCCCGTGGCGGTGCGAGGGCCTTCACAGGTCAGGTCATTCAAGGATCCCTGGCCTTCACAGGCCCTCGCGTCCACGTTCGGTGCGAGGGCCTTCACAGGCCAGGTCCATGAAGGATCCCTGGCCTTCACAGGCCCTCGCGTCCACGTTCGGTGCGAGGGCCTTCACAGGCCAGGTCCTTGAAGGATCCCAGGCCTTCACAGGCCCTCGCGTCCACGTTCGGTGCAAGGGTCTTCACAGGCCTTCACATTACCACGTGGTCGTCTTATTCAAGCACTTCTGAAGGAACAGCCTGCGATGTCATCGATGACATCACGTTCGTTTTGTCGGTCTGATGTCATCAGTGACAGTCAGGGACGGACGTGATGTCATCAATGAGATCGCAGGCTGTTACCTCAGAAAAAATGTTTTTTATACCTATGTTACATGTCTCAGCTGTATTGAAACAGTTGTAACAATTGATGTTTGTTTTGTTTTGTCTCTTCTTCTCCTTTCTTCCGAGTGGGAAGCCTGTAAACAAGAACAGCTTTAGCGAACGAAGAACGACCGCCGTTTTCTTCCCCAAACTCTGTCTGTTTTATTACAAATTGTCAAAATCATGAAATCATACATTGAACATTCCTTTGTGCATTCATGTCCATGTGTCCTTCCGTTGCTCCAAAACAACCATATTCCATCTACTTCAATAAACAACATCAGCCCCCACCAGCTGTGACAGCATCCATGGGCCAAATCAAAACAATTCAACAATCGATTTAAATCTTACAGATTTACATAAAAAGAAAACTATTCCTCAAGTTCAGTGAAATTGTAAGGCTACTAATTTCTTTGAATTGTAATAACTCTGAAAAATGTAATCATATTATTAGTTCTATAATTTAATATGGGCATATTTAGAGGATTAGATCTAGCTTAAGCTTGTACAGTAGAATCAATTACAGGGTAGTAGGGGAAAAGTGGTAACGTCTATAATAAATGTTTGAAACTGATGAGAACTGATTTCCGGTACATGTAACAGAGTAACTTTAACACTTCCTATCAAAAGATAACACAACCCGTCAGGATACCACCGAAATCTTAATAAGGTTGGGTCGGAGAGTGTATCGAAGTTTAGATACATGTAGCAAACTTCTATAACGGCTGTTTTACGACCGTTATAGCTACAAACCGTAATTATGAAACAAAATCACTCTTTTTCCCTCGAACGTCTAAACACGTCTAGCAAGTAATTACGAAACCAGCACCGAATGAACTTGTAAATTTACATTTTAGCGGGGACAGTTTCCACCAACTTCACACTACTAACCTGTAAACAAGAACAGCTTTAGCGAACGAAGAACGACCGCCATCTTTTTCCCCAAACTCTGTCTGAGGCGCAAGGGGGAAAGGGGCGGGGCTCCTCACTCTAGGTCTCCTGGTGAAACGCTGTCTATAATTTGGCTCTAACAAAACTGGAAACATCAGTATGAGACCTGAAAGAGCGTAGGGACACCCTAGAGCAGTGGTTCTCAAATGGGGGTACGTGAAGCTTTTCAAAATATCTTTAAAAAATCAGTAGGCTCCTCATAACAAGTCTTGGGAAAAATTATTTTGTGAAAAGTTCGATAAAATATAAATGTGTGTTCATGCACTGAATTTTATATTCAGTATTTAGTTTCAATATCCTTTAAAATAAAACGGTTTGACTGGTTTTATACCTTCCTGGTGGTCACCGTCTTCTGTTTTTCTTTTTTGTTTAACCATGCAATGTTTGCAATATGGATGTATTTGTCAGGTTCACTGATATAAGTTGTTTGGCTTTAATAAATCAGACAGTGATTTTACAGCACTGTACCCCTTTTTAATTCCAAAAATGTTTTGCCCGTGTCAGGGGGTACTTGACTAAAAATATATTTTTAAGGGGGTACATCACTGAAAAAAGTTTGAGAACCACTGCCTTATATGATAGTTGGCTGACAGGAAATGGGGAAGGAGAGGGGGGAAGACATGCGGCAAATGTCGTCGGGTCCGGGAGTCGAACCCGCGACGGCCGCGTCGAGGACTCAAGACCTCCAAATATGGGTCGCACTAACCCCTTACGCCACCACGGCACACCCAGGGTTTTTTAGATACAAGAAATATTTTTTGGAGTTAATTGTTGGAGTCATTAGTTATTGTTACCTTTCCTATGTTGTCGTGATGGACAGTGGACAAACATTTTGTGAGGAAAAAACAATACATAAAGAAATAGAGGGATTAAGACATATGAGTGGCAAGTGGAGAAAAATGAATAAAAGCAGTACAATTTTATAGCAGTTCATGAAAGATAGAGTAGTGAGTGGGTGAAAAACATGAAAGAAAAAATAGATTAAGCAAAATAATTAGGAAAAATGATGGAACCGGGTTAGAGAAGATGATGAAAAAGAGGGAGCAAGCAAGAGACAGAGACAAAGAGAAACAGAGAAAGAGTGTGTCCTTAATGACCACTTTAGTAGTTTGGAGGCGGTAATTTGGTTAGCCTCCGAGCTGCAGGTCATGTAACACTATCCTCGCCAAAGCAGATAACCCTGGGTTTGCGTGCGTGTATGTGCACATTTGCATGAACTCAAGTGCACGTGTGTGTGTGTGTGTGTGTATGGGTGTGTGTTTGTAAGCCAATCCCCACATAGCCTGAATCGTTTCACTGTTGGAGTCTTGAGGAAATTGCTGCACAAATGAGATTATGTTGTAATTTAAAAACAATTTATCAAAGACAGTTTGGTGTCACTCCCATTGGAGCCATTAGACTTTCTCACACTCCCAGAAGCCAGGAAAGAATTCCAGCTTCGGGAGAACAGTAGCATTAGTGAGGAGCGATGAGACAGAACAGATTCACTACTATCATGACAAATCTCAAAACAATTGGTGAACAGTGACTGAAATATGCTAGAGAAACATTAATGAAAGAAAAAAACACATGAACATGTTTCAAAGAGAATACAACCAAAACACTACCACAACCCACCACAAACGTAAACACAAGGGGACATGGATGCTTCTCAACTACTGTTCCTAATTGGTTTAGACAGTAAAGAACTGAATCATGGGTAGATGGATTCTGTTTTCTGCTCAACTCGACTAGAAAAAGAAAAACGAAAACCACAAATTTATTCCCGAAAAACGAAACAAACACAAATTTCATTCAGTTTTTCTGAGTTCATACTGCCATCAGTTACAAATTATACAAGTTCTGCATTGGGTTTTTTTTTTTCATGGGGTAGAAAAAACATGGCAAAACAAAAGCCTTTCCTCTGCCTACATTCCCCAGAATGCTGCGCGGTTCTGGATGACAGTTCTGTGAGATGATGTATTAGTTGTATTTTCTATTGATATTGATCACATGTCTGTTGCAATATATATTGTTTTATTGCCCAACCCTGTTAATAGTTATAATGATGCACATTAAGTTAGATATTACAGACAAACTGGATTCATTATTGTCATCATGTGGGTGAACAATGTCTAACAGTGTCACAAGAAAGGCGTGTGGTCTTTAAGCATTCAATTTAACATTAAATAATTTATACTAAATTGCTTTATTTTTTATTCGTCTTTACACACAAACCACGACCAGGGATATTGATTTAGCTCCAGGAAACAGTAACAGTATTCAACACAAAACAAATCCCCATAAACTATTCAAAAGCAATAAAAAAATTACACAGTAGTTCTTTAGTTTGGCAAGAATAAATAACAAACATCAGAGCATGATAAAGAAATCAAAAAGAATTGATTACAATCTACTAGTTATGACAGAGTAAAGGAGGCAAATTAGTAATTTAAAGTTTCTGTGTTCCTCATGTTGCTAAATGCAGCTATAGGTGATCCTCAGGAAGACATAAACTGTCTGTGTGACATCATAACAGGCTAAGAGGAGGAATGACGAGATCAAAATCTCTCAGTTTTTGCTGAAATTAGATTGGCAAGGAATTCCATTAAAGCTGGGATGCTGCAGCAGCAGCAAGTGCTTTAGTTGCATTAGTGTTTGTCACTGTGTGTGTTTTCTGTTTCTTTTGCTCCAGCAAGGAGTCGATGGATTTTATGTAGTTTGAAGCTTATCATTTCTATAAGTGGGTAGAATATGTAAAGTGCTGCTGAAAGCAGTATTTGTTGTTATCACCCTGGATTCATAGAACGAGAAAAATTATTGTGTCTTCTATATTTATGACACAACCAATGCTTTTCTCAACTTCATCATAAAGACCCTTTTTTTTCTCTGGGGCTTCCCTCTGTGCTCCGACATATAGATGATACAATTACAAGCCGTGATTTTAGTGGTGTGTTGGGCATTAGATGTATCTTTGTCCTTTCTTACAGTTTGAATATTGTAATTATGACATTGTCATACAACAACATGGTTTGGTTTGGCTCTACGTAAATATTAAGTGCCATAATACAATTATTAAAGTGACATGCAACATGCATTCTCAACATGCTAAGAATGCTAACAGCAGCTACAAAACACACACTCTGATTTGCTTAAAGACTTTGTCTAGGCATTCAAGTTTCAAATTTAGATAATTCAGTATGGAAAAAAGAAATAAAATGCCCAGGAAAAGTAACGTTTTCATCCTGATACAGTGTAACACTTAATTTTATGTCCTTCATCCAAATACACAAATAAAAATGCATATTGGAAAATAGAAAATGGAGAAATATGGAACCATCATGATGGGATATTCCACAAAATGCACTTCATTTAATCACAATTGGGTTCATATTAACAGTTGGACAAGGACTTTATTAAATGAAATAAATAAATTATGATCAAAGTAAAGAAGAATCTCAGCCCATTCAGATATTAGCATTATGGTGCGTTCACACCAAACACGTTTTGAGCGTCAGGCAATTGTGTTTTACATTCAAAGTCTATGTAGAGATGCGTGGAGGACTGCTGTGGCGTGTTTCGAGCACCTAGTGTGGCGTGATTTGAACCGTTTGCCGCGTCAAGAGCGTCTAAGGGAAAACAACGGTTAGACCTGACGAGCTCTCGATGTGCCTCCACATAGACTCTGAATGTAAACCAGACACGTGAAATGCTGGGTGTTGAGAAAAATGTCAAGCGTCTGCATTTAAAGTGCACACGCGTCAAACTTGAAGCGTCCGACGCGTGTAACGCTTTTGGTGTGAATGCACCATTAGTGTTTTTGTTCAGATGCAGTTAACTGTCAGAAAGGAAAACTGCCACAGTCAAGAGGCTTCAGCTGCTGATCATCTTTGATATTAAGCCTCAGGTTGTAAGCAGGACAGGGATGCGCCGTTACAGGAGTATCACATAGCATTAAGTTTCACTTGCTTGTTTCACTGCCTCAGACCAGATCTGCTGTTGATCTAATGAAAACGGAAATTGGTGAATATATTTTAATGAAATTTCTCCAAGACATTTCCATAATTTTTTCTGTCAGTGTCTGCATTTCACAAAAAAAAGCCATACAAGTTGGTCCTTCCTTTTGGCAAGTAGGCCAATTAATTTCATCATTTTTGACTTCCCCTTCATGGTGGCATCAGACAGACTTGCTACTGACTGGCTGGTGTCTCAGTATTTTTCTTCTGCAGTGTTAATTGTGTACAGATTATTTTCTGGTATTTAAGAGTTAGGTTGTGAGAGATGCAGCTGACATTTGCTGTCATCAATGTCAGAACAAATTTAAAATTATGATTAGATTTTTGTTTCAAGATTGTGTGCAGAAACGAGGAATTTGCCTTTGGTTTAAAGCATTCATAGTGTACAGACATTAAAGCTGCATTATGTAACTTGTATGCTATTTATAAATTACATTTTTTTAAATATTTGCTTAAACTCACTATGTGGGAACAGTATACTGTAGTGTGAGACAGATAATCTGACAAAAAAAATCAAGCCCCTCCACCTCCTCCTATAGCTCCTGTTGCCATCTGGAGAAATGCACCGCTCCCAGTCAGAAACAACCAATCACAGCCAGAAAAGAAGGTCTTAGTCTTTCAATCATGCTCATGTCCGCGCTGCTCAATTCAAGAAACAACTCGAATTGCTTACTGTTACAAGAAAGCCATTTATTTATGAGCATTCATGGCAGACTCTGTTGTGGGGAACTAGCTGTAGCCTAGCAAGGGGGAGGGTGTGAGTGGTACGTACATAAAGGTGATTGACAACACTAAGACTCTTCATTGTTTCTCAATAACCAAGGGTTCAGACCTTCTGTAAGAAGTAAAGCGTAGACAAAGGAGATTTGATTACTAATCACTGAAAAAAACTCAAGAGGTGTTAACCCAGAATAAACCATTCGAATTATAATATTCCTAATATTAAACACTCCACAGCTGAACATAATAAGACAGTTATAGCATCCTCAGCAGTTACTGCAAGTGATAATGTTGTTCATCATTAACTTCATCTCAATATGCTACACTGTCGCAACATTTCCCAAACACAACGACACTGAATGTGTTTGATGTTTTTGGTGCATTTTCTTTAAAATGGTGTGATGGTTCTAAGCAGCAGAAGAATATCAGTTGCTTCACTCTGTAGCAGACATGCTGATTATGTTGTGGTAGCGCCAAAACACCTTTTGGGCTTTTGCAGACATTTACATCTTAAATACTAGGAGTTATTTGTCAGAATTAGTCACATATTGCTGGTTCTGTTAGACTCACTGGCATTCACAAAAGCATCACTTAACCAAAGGCTACAAAAATAAAAAACGAAAAACAACGTAGAGTCCCACTGTAGAACAGTATAAAAACACCCAAGCTTCCACTCTCTGCTTTAATAATCAACACCCACATGCACACGTGTGAGGCAGACAGACTAATGTGTGTGACCTATGGTGCTAGCTTACGGCACTGGGAACATTAGTGGTTCAGATTGAAACAAATGAAGACAGCTCTTCACTTAGTCACAGTCAGATGGAGCCGGGCAATAATAACACAAAGAGGGAGAGGAAGGCAGACGGGGTGTGTGTATCTGTGTGTGAGTCTGTGTGTAGATTTTTTCTTTCCACATGTTTTTGCATGGTTACCAAAATTTTATGATTGGTTTTGCATTGTATTCTGTACGTGGTAGAGTCTGTCTGTGTACGGCTCTTTGCATGCGTGTCTGTGTGTGTTTTGAGGTTACAGCCACTGAAAAATATATTCAGGTGGAGATGAAGATGAAAACCTTCAGGGCTTTTCTGATGAGAGCCATATGAATTAAAAACTGACAACACAGCTCCTACCTAAGACAAATGCCTTTTCCATGACACTCATTATCATGTGCATGCTTCGTATGCTAGCGTAGGGATCTGTATGTGTGTGCTTCTATTTGCATGCATGTTTCTAAGGGCTTTGGTGTTATTAAAATAATGATATTAGTTGTGATATATGATGAGTTAGTGATTAAGTATGTTTCTTGTATTGCTCTTGATTTCAAAACAACCTGCAGAGTTCATTCCCACCCTGAAATGTTCTTGGCTGTTGTGCTCCTTTAGATGCAGACTACTTCAGATTAACAGGTATGATATATGACGGTGAAGCAACCGGAATGTGGTTCAACGGGCTAAAATAAGTAACACTTCAGTGTTCAGCTATTTATCAACATGTATGTTGTAAATATAGTGTTGTGAAAAAGTGTTTGCCTACTTGCTGATTTCCTACTTCTTTGCAGGTTTGCTTCACTTTGTGTTTCAGAACATTAAAGCAAGTTAAATATGAGTCAAAAGCAGTTTCTCCATTATCAAGCAGCTCTCATTGACTCTGATGTTTGCAGTAACACTCAACAATGGAGAACCTCGAGATTGTGATTTTGATGGACTCAACTAAGCCCAGTTACGAAATGGTTTGTTCAAAATGTCAGGCTAACTCCATGGTTGTCTCTGAACTCCCACACATCCTCATTTCTGAGCTGTGTTTCATGGAAGGTTGTTGGTTTGAACAACATCCACATCCTTTTTACAAAGTGAAGTTATCAGTCAGAGACAATCATGTTCTTATGATTGTCATTTGAGAGAAAGAGAGAGATTGATAATAAGCATCCCCAGTGAATATTTACTAAAAAGCCTTCAAATAAATTCTTCTTACAGCATAGTTTTATACTGAACTACTGAACAGATCACCTGTCCATCACAGGGTCAACACAGAAACAAGCAACCTTTTATGTACACACCCCCAAAAAATGGCTTAATTTTTAATGATTTTGTATCTGGAGAACTGCTTCCACACAAACATAGGGAGAACTCACAAGATCTTCTTGCTTCAACTCTACAAAGAAGTACATGCTTTTTATATTTTAGGATTTTATTTGTTGGGTGAGTGTAGTTTCAGCTAGAAGTTTACAGTTTTAGAGAATATTTACAATTACTAATTTTTCATATTAGAAATCAAAAACTTGAGCTTTAAAAATAAAATGTAAAAAAAATATTTCTACTTGAAAAATACCACATTATTCATTTAACAATACCCAACAATATACATTTTTACTGTAACTCATGATACAGAATGCTTTGACTGATGTTATATGTTCATATATTTTCTTATTCATGTGACTAAACACCTTTCCATCTTGCATAAACAATAAATACATTTTTAAAAAACTCGTGATTTGGGTAAAATCAGTCATGAAATAATTTTGCAAAAGGTAGATGTGCTTTGAATTCATAAACTCCAATAATCAGTGTTCTTTCTATGTATATCTGGTTCAAACTGTGAATTTGTTATTACTGTGGTGATACTGAACATATGACAATTTGAAAAATAGTCTTAATGTGGTGGGATTGCTGCGTTGCTCCAGAGAGCAGAACGAGTCAAATGAAAAAAGTTAACCTTTAGTAAAGTATGAAATGAAGGAAGAACTTTGAGAGTTGGCTGTAATGTCTGGAGCTCCTCAGAAAGAAATGAGTGTCAGACACATTGTTATCACCTTGCTTTATGGCATCACATGAGGGATGGCAACTGCTCATACATTTTAGTATGTGTGTTGTGGTGAAGGTGTGCACTTTATTCCCTCTATAAATCAATGTCAAATCATGATGAAGACTGTATATGACTTGAGGCAATTATCACATACGTCAAACACCTATGTAGGCATACAAAGTGACTGGGAGTCAATTATTGCTGTGTGACCGCTTAATTTTCACTCTCTGTCAATCTAACACCTAACAATTCACAATGTAGAGAAAAAGTGGGGCAGAAGGAGAAGATAAAGTACCACTGAAATGTAATTTATAGGTATGTGATAAAATGCTGATGATGTAAAAATACGGCAAATACTGCCAGGTCAAGATATGGCAAGCTAAATTAGAAAATATTCCACCTTTTTTTGTAGATGTTCTCAACCCCTTCAACCACCCCCTAATAAATTATTCAGTTTAACCATGCACATTATGTTACATTAAAAATGGAAAAAGTTTAGTAGTGATTTGACAGCCTATTTTTGACACATTACAAAGACCTGGCTGAATGTTCTATGCATAGAGATTCCAGAGCACCCACATGTGCCAGGCAGCCTACACTTGTCATTGATTTGCTAATGACCACAGCAACGAGTCATGCAAGCATGGTGAGCACCATCGATGTATATTACTGGATTGGACAGTGTTTGTTAGCCGCTATGGATAGTGACGTTCACCTGCAGGCCATTACTGTGCATTGACTCATATCCACAAAAACACACTGTTCTGATGCTGGATGTGCATGAATTTGTCTCAAAAAGTTTGCATTATTTTATATCCGACTTCTATAAAATGTGGCTTAAAATAAAACAGAGTTTGATGCGTAGACTATGAATTCTTTCCAGAAGTTTGGTTTCCGTCAGTTTTTTCAAGTTGCAAGAGAGGGCTAAACAAATACATGTTTTTATATTGGACTATTAATTTAATTTTACGTAATTGCCGCTGTAGGAGTCGATCTGTTACATACTTTACACTCGATGACTTATGAATATTGTGACGTTGTATGAATGAATGAATGAGGTGTGTAAACACTAAACTCCAGTTTAGTGTTTTATTGAATTTTCAGAAACTACAGCGGCTGCAGTGTGCCACAGCAATGGTAAAATAACGGCAAAAAGCAGGTGAAGAACAATTCAAAAGCATTCAAATTCTTCTTTTTTCTTGCTCTCTGTATCAACTTCACTCCATACGCACGCCTGTTGCCATGAGAACCGACTGACAACAGCTCCACTAGTTAACAGAGCAAAGCTTACATTCAAGACAATCCAAAAAACATGCAAACATTTCCCGCACAAACAAGACATTCAATCTGTTAGTTTTATGTTTTCAGGCTTGATGTTTATTTTGCGATTATTAATAAGTGGTCGCCTGGAAACCAATCTTGGACATAGACTAAAACTGAAGTGAGGCCCTTAGATCTTTAGCTGCTGTCCTAGCTTATTTTGTGACCTCATGGATGAGTTGTCTAAGTATTTTGGTTGAACACTCCCAAGAAGGTTCTAATATTTGTGTTGCACCTTTCAATGTAATACATCAAAACATCAAAAACAAAAATTCTCAAAATTATATTTATCAGCTGCATATTCCATAAATTTTGAGGGACAGATTAATACTGTTGCTCCTTATAAAACATATGCAATTAAACCAAAACAAAAAACACTACCAGTAAGCCTAAATATTGTGCCACATTATTTAAACAAAACTCAACATTAGCAGTCACTAGATAACAGAAAACCATCATGGAGCCACTGAGGGTAAAACAAATGAAGAAAAGTCTCATGAGCAAGAGTCCCCACCTTCATGTTGTAATTAAATATTATGGGCTTACCTCAGTTTGCAGTGTTTGGATCAAATAAGTAATATCCCTTATTTCTTTGTCACAAAAGAGATTGAAAGTAAGATTGGGCCAACAGATGCAGAGAGCACGTGCCAGGAAGAATAAAAGGAGGGTGGACGAGCTCTTTATTTGGACCAGGCCCATTGTTTCTCAGCCAAGGCAAGTCCAAAGTGTAGGGGACATTTCCATAACTCTTAACACTCAGTAGCTTAAATCTCTGAGGAGTGCTGTTTAGTTTATTTGAGTTGCAAACAATTAGCAAAAGTATTATCACAGTGGTGAATCAGTCACATTCTTTCTTTTAAGTTACCAAAACTAAAAAAATCTTCACTAATGACAACAGACTTCATATTTAGACTTTCATCTTATCAGAAAAACCTCAAAGATGAAAGTAATCTGCAACGATGAAAACTTTACACAATGAGTACGTTTTGCATACAGTATGAGTTCTATATGCTACTGTATAAAATAATTGTTTTGTCTGTTTTGAGTAAAGTAATGTTTTTCCAGTGTATTTTGTTCGTTTTCTTTAAATGTGAGAAACATTTAAAATAGATGATTGAGGGCTAATTTGTGTTGGTAGCGTTGGAAAAACATGTACAGTACTGGAAATGTGGGAATTTATTTTGCCCAGTTGCATTTTGTTGACATTAATCTCATATCAATCGTTTTATGAAAAATCAGTGCTTAGACAGACTTTACTAAACACTTAAACATGTAGGTTTTTTCCCTTTTTTAAATTAAATGAATAAATGCTTTGTGATAACCAGCAGTGTACAGTATTTACCAAATGTACTGAGTGTTTTGTTGATGCCTCTTTCAGGGTATACCTGTACATAACACCTGATATTGCACACAGCACAGGAAATATAGTCAAATTAACATGAACTTAATTGTCAGTTGGTTTTGTCCTTTGAGTTGTAGTCTAAAATCAAATGCAGCCAATTTAAGAGAGAACAAGTTTGAACTTTAGAAAAGTTTAGGCTTCATGGTACTGATTCTTCTTCTTTCTGACAGTTACCTAGTTATATAAAAAGGACAGAGCTCTACCAAACCACCACAGGGTGCAGAAATTGGAATTTTTCTGTGCAGATTTCTTTAGCATCTCACAGCCATTACTGACAGTGTAAGGGCTTCAGCTCATGGCCATGTTGGTGATGGTGGTGGCCATTTCCTTTTGACAGGCAAGTGAGGAGATAATGAGTGACTTTTTTTTTTTTGGAAAGGACCATATTTGGTCTGCATATGAATGTTTATGCAGCTGCAACTTAGAGTCCTCCATCTTAGGTAACATTTGGAATCACTCTGACACATGCCAGCATGTATTCATGAAAAGCTTCCCAATCTCAAATAATTCTGTCCAAAGTTGTTGTGGTCTGAAGGTCATTTCCAAAAGTAATCCTGCAGATTCATTTACAAGGAATAAAAACATAACAGGTGTATGAACTGTAACTGATCCCTTCAACCAGCAGAAGCACTGACTTAAAATCATCTTAATCTATTGTTTCATCACAGTAAAAATAAATAAATATTGGTTTACAATAACCTGACTCTGTGATGTAATTTGTTGGAAGTGTTTGAACTACGGAAGAAGGGAAGCAAAGCAATGTTCTTTTCTCATTTTCTTTAACCTTTACTTATCCATGAAATAAATGTTAAGATTAAAAATATCTTTTTCAAACGTGTCCCAGGCAAAGCACAAGGTAGTACTAATTAAGATAGGACAAGTAGCAATAAAAGCACACAAATATAATTAATTTGTGAATTTATGAAAACGGATAAGGCAAAAACATCTACCGTCAGATGTCTCTCCATCAAAGTCATTAAGATTTTCTAAGTTTCTAATTCTTTTCGTAGTAAACATGAGGCATTTGTAATTTAGCTGTAATGCTTGTGGTCAGAAGTTTACATACACTCGTGTTTTCAAATGCCATAGTGATTTGAGGCATTGTAATTATGCATTGAATCTATTCTATTATAATAATTGTATGAGTGTGGAATTCAGCTCACTTCAGTTTGTGTGAAAAGTCCCAATTCACAACAAAATGCTGCTTTTTCACACTTTAAAAAACAGGCCCAGTTCATTTCCAGGTATATTAAATGCAAGATATTCGAATCAGTTCTACAAAATAACTGTTGGATAATGTCTCACACCCCATGCATGAAGCTGTTGAACAGGAGAGCTTCTTCAGTGACAAACTGCTGCATCCTAGTTGCATAAATGAGTGTTATCGCAGATCCTTCCTTTCAGCAGCTGTTAGACTTTATAATGCTTTTTCTTACAAACTCAAACTTGATAAGTGCTTTCTCTTTTTTTTTTTTATCATATTTTGTAAATAGTATGTTTCTGCTTTCCATACACAAATATACACATTTTGTCCACTTTCCCCACTCAGTTGCACATTTCTTTCAATCTGAGTATACTCTTATTAACTGTAGCGTATTATCCTTCTTACCTTGTAAATTTGCCCTTTCTACTCCTTTGTTATTTTAATTTTAATTTTATTTAACACATGCGTGAATAGTGCTGATGACATGAATTTTCCCACCACTGTGAGAAATTAAAGGAAATTTCTATTATATTCTTCTCATATTCTATTTTTCTGTTATGATCTAGTCTAGTTGGCTCTAAATCATTGTAATGTAACACTATCAGATAGTGAGAATCAGACCAGGTTCATCAGATAAAGTCCAAATCAAACCTGATTAAAAGGTCATAATGTCACTTTGTAAAAGATTATCTATGTATGAAACCCCAGGCAATTACTGTCATTGACTTTACAGAAATATGTTCCCTTATAAAACATGTGGCGACAGTAGAAAGGAACAACTCCTTATTAAAAGGAAGAAAAACCCAGATGAACCAAACAACAAACAACACAGTCAGAAAATACTGCCACACGCACCCATTCTCACACACACACACCGATTGAGAGAGAGAGAGAGAGAGACGGAGAGAGAGCGAGATCATGGATAAAAATCAATAATTTGCCTGCAGGAGCTGTTAATGTTGTATTATGAGCTGGTCATGAATTTGGACATAAGGATCCAGGAGTGACTGTTCAGACAGACTGAGAGATTAATGCAGCCTCCCTCCAGAATGACTAAAAGCTAAGTTAGACCACATCTCAAAATACTATATACCGAACCCAGTATGGTCAGAAAGCCATCAACACTTTTCGTACTTTTGTTACCTCTCAGCAGATAAGCTGCTGCTCCAGCAGAGAACACCTTAGAAAATGGCCGATCCTGCTGCAGAGTCAAAGCAGGTCTTCAGGTGTTGCACTTCAAAAGATCTCAACCTCCTCAGCAGGAAGAGTCTGATCTGACCCTTCCTGTAACGACCCAGAGTGTTTAAGTCCAGTAACATTCATGTTGTGACCATATATTTCACTAGGAGTTTAACAACAAATGTAAGGTGAAAGAAATATAATAAGAATATGAAGTGAATGAGAAAAATAAATGACTTTGAACATGTTTAACAAAAAAAGTACATTCCATTGAATTCAAATCTCTGATAATTGTTTACGTTTTGAGATGTATGTGTGACCAAACCAAGCTCCAACACAAAGATTCAATTTGTACCCAAAATTATAGCTACAGTGATACAGCAATCAAACTACAAAGATTATTCTTTGAGCTCTAAACCAGTTCCTTCACATTTTAAATTTAAATGTTAAATAATTTAAAATCTTTGAACTTACATATTATGAAACCATCAAGTCGAATTTAGTACTATTCTCATTCTT
This sequence comes from Xiphophorus couchianus, assembly GCF_001444195.1. Taxonomy (NCBI): domain Eukaryota; kingdom Metazoa; phylum Chordata; class Actinopteri; order Cyprinodontiformes; family Poeciliidae; genus Xiphophorus; species Xiphophorus couchianus. The sequence continues at coordinate 6,387,913 of NC_040232.1, read as the reverse complement.
AATAAAAAACTGTTGAAATTCAGAGGTTTGTTGGAGAAGATTAATCATCAAACAGCATCATAAAGACTATATGAGAACAACAAACAAGTCGGGAGAAAGTTGTGGAGAATTTTAAAGTGTTGCTTAAAAATTTATCTTGTAGTTCTTCTGTTCAATCTATAATCTAATCATAAAACAGATGTACACCCTTAATGTTTCTGTAAAGCTACCTCAGCTCTGGTGAAAGAATCTGTTGACAGGATAACTATCAGTTGTCCACTCCACAAATCTGGCTATTCTAGAAAAGCAGCAACAACAAAGTCATTGTTTTAAAAAATCTATAAAAAGTCTTATTGGCAGTTTACTGCAAGCCACGTGGGGGTCACAGAAAACAACCAGGTGGACGTTTTCTGGTCAGACGAAATCAAACATTTTCCAGGAACTGCATCCTCTAAAACCTCCAGAGGTAGAAATTTACCCCAGACAAAAGCCCTGGTGCAGGGGGCAATAGTTTGTCATTTGCCTGCAACTTTTGTTTAACGGAAGGAGAGAGTTAAGAACTGTTAGTATTTCTAATGTTAAAAATCTACTGTAATTTAGTCGTATATTAATTAGAATAGTCATACTGTTAATTTTAACTGTAATATATTTTATTTTAAATAAGTAATTATGTATGTTCTGGGACAAATAAAACAAATCTTATGGAGTACTTCTTAAACAATCTATGAGGAATATAATAAAGTTTATAATGTTGTAAAATGGCTACAGGTTAAGTTTAGAATAGCCTGTTTTAATCCTGATCTGAGGATCTCTGACCTTAGACGCAATATAACATGGATAAAATGAACGTTTTGAAGAGAAGGATTAAAAAAGTGAATTCCCAGTCAAAGTCTGGGAATTCAGACTTTGACTAAGTGAATTTGTGTCCTTATGGTGAAAGCAATCTCCTTCCACAGTACTTCTCTCAGACGTTTCTGTTGTTTCTTCCTCTTTCGGGGGTTTGGATGCGTCTGCTGTGTGCCTGGATTGCGCCGCCTTTTAAATAGGTGTTTAATTGTTTCAGTCTGGGTCAGTCGGGTCACAAAAATCTGGCCTTAATATGGTTTAAATTTATTTTACTAAACCCTACATGTAATGTGTGTTACATCCATCTGTCTGCCTTTTAAGCTCCATGCAGTCTATTCTCTATGTAATTAGCATATTTACATTTCTTTTATGTCATATTATGCATCTGGTTTGCTTCAGTAGTGTACAGTCATGGCAGCACACTTTCTTTCAGTTCTCAGGTTTTCCATATATATATAAAAAGGTTCTGAAACAATTTAAGTCCACTCTTTGTTGTGCATTTTGCTTCTGTGGGAAGAAGACTCAACTAGCTCTTTTCACTCTCAGTGAGGGGTTTAAACATGAAGCTAAGATGATATAAGAAGCTATTTAAGAGAGAGGTGTATTTTTTACAGAGGTATGCCAGTTGTTCATTCAGGCAGCTACTTAAAGAGAGAGCAAAAAGTCCATCAGATAACATGAAGGTTGAATGAACAATAGCAATGCTGCTCTGTTTTATTCCTGTGGGGTCTGTACCTTTACCCCAGACAAAAGTCATGAAACAGGCTGGATTTGGAAATGAAAATGTGAAGCTCCTGTCAATTGTAAATATATATATATATATAAATATATATTTTTAAATGCACAAGGAGATCTACTGTCTTAAACAGCTGAAAAGATTGAATGTACTACCTACAGTATATACAGCATAATATGTAAAAATATGAACAATTGCAGTTTTTAAATGACTGAAGTTTGTGTGAATATACCACAAGATACTGTAAAAAACCTGAAATTTTCCGTTTTTAAACAGCAGAAATGTTTGTGAATGTATCATACTGAAACAGAAATGTGAGTAAATTTAACATGCTAAACAGTTTGAGTTCAGAGAAATGTACATACAATTAACTGATTTATTTACAGAAATGTTGCTTGTGCAGTGGTGGCAATTCACTCCTGGCCTGGAAATCCAATCTGTGTTATCAGATCACAGGAATCTAGTTTGCATGCTAATAAACAAGCAGCCATATCACAAACTGAGCTGTCAACAAAGCATTCAACACACACTTTTAATCACTTGAACTATGTCATTACTCTGACATCTCCGAAGTACATTTTTGTGATTATATTATGTTTAAAAGCACACCGATGTCATTCTAAAACAAGAAAAGGCAATGAGGTCGGTGATTAGTTTTTCAGGTTAAAATTGACAGTATAAAATCTGTCCCGTATTTTTTACCTTTTACATTTTTCAGAACCTCGTAAAAAAAAAAAAAAAAACATATATATTGGGCTTCCATACAGACAATTCTAAAAAAAATAATAATCATCTCCTGAAACTGAGGAATTTAGCATTTTCTTTTTACCATGACTGCATGCTGACCGCTTTCTCTGTTTGGTGAGCATTTTTGTGATTTGTACAAGAGGATATATTACTCATCAAATGTGTAATTACATAGAAAAGTTATTAACTGACATTAGTGTGCAATGAAAAGGCAATATAATTATGTTTAGAGATAAATAATTCTATTCCTTTTTTTAAAAAAAAAGGAATAATTGCTTTCAGATTAACCCTGTTTAATTTTAGAAATAATCCTTCTACAATACTTGTACTTTTCCTTACGACATACTCTATGTGTCATTGTTGCAGACACACAATCCAGCTTAAGTCTGGCAGAATTCTTGTTTCTACAGAGTTTTCCTTTTTGAAGCTTCTGACAAATATGTGTTATTTTCCTTTAACCTTGAGACCTTCTGAAATGAAGTCGAGAAGAAATGCTTTGGAAAAGAGCAGTGCAGGTAGCAGGAGTATATATTTGACCATCTCTAGAACAAAAAGCACAGACTGTAAGGTAAAGGTATGCAATTAACTGACGCTGTGTGATTGGTACGTAGTTTCTTTTGTGTCTATTTCCAAAGCTGCTATCTGCTGCAAGCAAATGTTACTCTCCTGCAGATTTATTTAATTGTATGGGGTAAAAACATTACATTTTATTGCATATACATGAAAATAAACTACACTCTACTTTTGTTCTTTCATATTGTTCCTTTACAGTATAGCCATACTTGTTAAATTATACAACTCCAGAAAAAGATCCAGTTAGCAGCTGTCATGGATTCAAACGTTCATAACTAATTTATGCTTAAATCATCTTTAATTTAAATTAATCCAGTGAAGACAAATGAAAACTTTTCCTTTTTGTCACTGTGTTGTGAATTTGAAAACTGCACCAAATTAAACTGAGAAAAATGAAACTAGTCATTCAAAAACAAGTTAAGGCTCTAATATTTACCCGAAGTGTAAGGAGATCAATGAAATCTGCTCACGCTTTGGATTTTTCTTTCTCTCACCCTCTCAGATGTCAGGGCCTTCTGACTCCAGGGCTCATACCCTGAATCCCTCCAACAACAGGAAATTAATAGGATAGTGTGGCTGCATTTATATATTAATAACTTTATCAGTATTCACAAATCATGGCAGCCATCTCTCATTCATTTAAAAACTCAATTTGCATCAGAGATGTGCATGAAAATGTTGGGGCTAAATATCTGGAGCCCTGGGACTTTGTCTCATTTTTGTTTCTTTTTAATTTAACTTTTGGAACATGTGCTATGTGACTTACATAGGAGGTAAATAAAATGCACATAGAAACAATATTTTTCTTTATTATTGCATTTATTTAACCTCAGCTGTTTACAGTAGCCACTCTCACAGAAAAATACAACAGAAGCCACTGATTGACTGAAAATTGTTTTGTTTCCCAAAGATGTGAAGGACATAAACAATCATAGCTGGCGGAAATAACAATAGCCGTTATTCCAGAGTTTTTTGTAAACCAAACTTTTTGATTTGCTTTGTTTTAAAAGAACAAGATATGTTACATGACAACTAATTTCAATCCATTCGGCAGAGTAAAACATGTTTAGTAAAGACTTATTGTTCATTGTTACATGACACAAACAAACGCAACTCAGTAAATTAATTTGTCATCAAAAGTACATTTCTTTTGGTAATTCTATTTAAATAGAACTGAAACTTATATTGAATATTTTTTTAGTATTAATCTATTATGGCTTACCTCAACAAACTGGACCTTATGAAGGAAAAATGATATCATGATAAAAAAAATTTATATTGGTCAATATCAATATATATCACAAATTGCTTTCTTAATCAATCTTTAGAAAGTTTTTTTTCATCTTAAAGATTTATTTTTAAAAGTTGAACATTATAAAACTGTTTTGGATAAATAAAGGAGGTATATTTTAAACAAAAAATTTCAAGCATTACAAGAGAACGGAACAAAATCTGACATTCTGTCATAAATTCTCATGTATGTAAATTCTCAAAGCCTCTCCTTTCTGAAGCTCATTTTAAATATTGCTTTTTTAAAATGATGAGCAATGAAAAATAAATACAAAAAGACAAAACAACAAAAAAACTATTTTTTCTATCCTAGCTGCAAATTTAAACAGCTTTCTAGGAAAACAAATCAAAACAACAAAATAGACATCATCTTTGCTTGAACAAAAGTACAATTAGGGAGAACTAGATGTACTATCAAGCTGTGCTGGGTGAAATTTTACAGTTCGTTGTATTCAGGGGGCGTCGCCTAAGAACTCACTCTTGTTTGGGATTGTAAAGTTTTAATTCTGCATTCTCCAGCAGGTGCCACTGGTTCAGGTGGTAAAACAGATTTGTCTGGTTCTCCGGCTTTGTCACAGCATGAACTCGACATAATTTGCAGGACAGTAGCACACTACTTTGCTTTTTCTCCAACTTTAAGTAGACAAAAATACCACAACACAATGTCAATGATGTCATTCCCTTCGTCTTCCATATTTTCTTCGTGGAGGTCGCTCAATTCTTTCTCTTTTTTTCCAGTCATGCGCTACTTGTTACCTGAAGAAAGAGGCTGCAGCTGCACAAATATTAGCCATTAGCACGTCTGGCTGCTGCTGTCTGTCTGCGTCAACCTAACTTTCCATGGCTGTCTTCCAGCTACGTGATCGGTCCAACACGGATCACCCTTACCATCATGGGCTGCTCATTTTTTCTGTATATTGAAGGCTATATTCACTCCTTTTTATATGCCTATTGAGGAAAGTTCATTTTCGATATATATTATTGTTATTGTTTTATTGCCCAGCTCTGTTGTGCAGTAATTGCACTTAGTTTCTGCATCAGTGCAGTTTGGGATGATCTGCTGCTATGTCAGGACGCCCAGGTTGCTTTAGTAGCTCATTTTATTTAAATTGTTGACTCTGAATTCTCTCATCTTCCTCTTTATGACAGCCTCCAGATTTTCAGTGGTGAAAATCCCAGCTTTGTTTGCTGAACAATCAAGTACAATATTATTATGGTCATTAAAGGGAGGTATTGGTACTTCTGGCTATCAATACAGATGTCTGAAGTTTAGTATCGTCCGATATCGATCCGATAAAGAAAAATGGTACTGAATTGACTTAAAATGTTTCTTTTATTAAATACAGACATAAATGTACTTACAAATTTATTTTATAACTCTGCTCCAGTACAGCACGATTAAATACAGCAATAGCTTCAAAAGCTTGGTTAAGCAATTTTTAAAATATACTTTAAAAAATATATTTTTAAAGTCCCATTATTCTAAATATAATGTAAAGTAAATAAAGCATGATGTTGCTAAGATCTAAAAGCATAGAATTAGACAGAATAGATCCGCCCATAAGGATGAGGCACATTGTCATGATACCCGATTTGGATTTTTTTTTTCCAATATTGGGACCATACAGATATTAATATCTGATTGATGCCTCTCTAGTGAATAGATATTTTAAATATCCCTGTGCTGACTTTGTACTTTTAACTAAGTGGACCAACAGCATCATAAGACATGGTACCCTAAATCAACTTTACACCGGGACGGAAGCCACTTGGACTCTTTGCCTCTCCACTTTGATTTCCAAATAAAATAAAACACAATCTTTAGTTTTATTTTAAAAGTCAAGTGGTTTTATGCAATGCCAGTGTTGGAATGTTACTGAAACTCTTGAGTTGCCTTTGCTTGTGGTTATCCCTGTTGATTTTTTTTCTACCACATTTTTCCTTCCACTCAACTTTCCACTGCCATGCTTGCATACAGCACTCTATGAACACTTAGCATCTTTAGCAAGGACCCTCTGTGACTGCCTGCTGGGTAACTTATGTCATTTCAGCACGGTAGTATGGGACATAACATGAACAAAAACACTAGAAATATAAAACTTCCTATAATTTACAAATGTTGACGTCTTTCTAATTTAAGCTTAAGATGTTTTTATTTATTTATTGCTGAATCAAAAGAAATATAAGATGCTGACAGAAATAGTTTGACAGATAGTTCTTGTGCCACATTTTATTATTTTTGTAATCTAAAATGCATTATTATCTGTAAGTAACAGTGAAAAAATATTGTACATTAACCATTAATTGTGGGGTCTGAGATTTTTTTTTTCTTCATTTGAAATGGATAAAACATACGGAAGGATCATCAAACGTTACAGTTAAATTGAGTGATCAGCAGTGAATTAAAAAGCAGAAATCAAGAAGGTCAAGCAAGTTTCCACTTGATGGATCTTTTTTAAAATATTTTTTATTTTGTACTTTTTTGAAGTACAGCTTGTGAATCAATACAAAATTTCATTACATTCCTAAAGGAAACTTGAAAAGAGGAAAATGCCTCAGTGAAAACTGGATTTAAAAAGAATAAATGTTTTACCTCGGAGTTTTACACCAGCTTGCTTCTCTTAAGTGGTAATTCACCATTTTATCATGTGAAGCACTTTAAAATGTTTGTTGCTAAAATCTGTTATGCAAATTAAACTTCCCTTGCCGTACCTAATTAAAGAGCAAGAAATCAATGAATCACATATCGCTGTTTTTGTTCATTTTAATATTTCCGAGTAGAAAGTGTAACTACCCTGTCCACATGCCTCCACAGATCCACCTGCCAGGCGACTTTGTGCAGCTTAAAATCACCCAGATAAATCCTTCCTAAAGGCCAAGATCAATATTAATCAGGACCCGCATCAGTTTCTTTTTCAAGCTGCACAATGCTAATTTCCATCAGAAATAATATTGTGGCATTTTCAAATCCGTCAATCTGACAGCTGTTCACTTCTGCAGAGTCCGGGGGTATTATCAGAGAGCACTTGTCACAGGAATCTTTTCTTGCTTCTTATCTCCACGGCGGCGCGCCACCGTGTACATTTAGGAGCCGAAAAATCAAATATTCACTCCACCTTTCTGTGAGCATTTCTTTCTGAGCTACTTTTTAAATGCTTGACATTTAAGTGATCCATAAATTCAGCTGCATTCATCCAACGGCAGCGCTGAGGAATCATTCATCAGGAATATCACTTTCACTCCCCATTATCGCCTTAATTTCCTCCCAAGTGTAGTAATTGATTTTTTAAAAACGAGAAAATACAGCAGTTTTAAACAGCATCAAATCTTGATTAAAAAACACAAACAGAAATGAGAAATGAATAGAGAATAAGTGTAGAAAATATGTCAAAAAATACTAACATTTGTAGCCCGCTAAAAAATAAAATCTAATCATCTAAGCATAACTGTGTTTGTAATTTGTATAATTTGAATTATCATAAACCTAGCTGATGTCAAAACATTATTCTGTCATTAATATATTTATTAATATACAACATAACATAAAAATGATTGTCAAAGCAAAAGTTGTGATATTGCTGATTTTGAAAATGCATATTACGTATCATTTTATTCTGTTCCTGTTAATTTACTACATGCAAAACGATATTAGCAGTAACATTTGTACCAATGTGTATCACAGTCTTAAATATTTTTTTCTCTCTGGCATTTTAGCCTAAATTAAAAACTTACATTTGTAAGTTTAGTCTCTGCTAAAAGGTTTTGTTAAGTGAGTGTATTATTTACATTTAATCAAATCTTCTTTGCAGAATATTTGTGTAAGTTCTAAATAGCTTGAAGCTGTGAACCATTGTTGCAGCACTTAATAGGACATTCAGCAGGACCAGGACCTTTCGAAGAGCAAACAATTTTCTCCTTAAACACATTCAAATTATTAACTGGAAAAAGGCAAAGCAATGCCAGCTAAATATTTTAAGTGGACGGAAATAAAAATTCAGCGTAGCTGTCAGCATCCTGAAGAAAGTAGTCAGAACACCCAGAGGAGAGATTTTCAACGCCGTTTGGGAAAACAGTCCCCCTGCTGCTGTGCCCTTAGGAAACATCCACTCGGCTCAAACACCATCCAGTTTCAGGACTCACCTCTAAACAGCAGGAAACACTCCAAATATCTCAGTTAAACGGTGCTGACACTTCTGCAGTTACACAAACTGTGAAGAGAATACACTACCATCATTTCTGACTCCTTTTTGTGCCAATATGTGCAAAAGTTTGGACGGTTGAGGATCAGCTGGATTAGTGTCCAGCAGAGAGCTGGGAACATCTCAGACTCACAACAACTGCTTTGTGTCAGACTTCACAGCCTAATGAGTAGGACCAGTTCACTTTGCACATTAGATGTTCCAAATTTAAATCTGCAGGGAACTCATACCGAGAGGGGAAGGAACTGGGAAAAAAGACAGCTCTTATGCTGGGATGCATTTTTTTTCTTCAGGCTTTATGGGGAAAAACTTTTTAATAAATGCTGTTTGGTTCAGTTTGCACTTGGAAAAGTTCACCCAACACAGCAGCTCACAATGGGTCATCTTTCAGAGGAACCTTCTAAAGTTCCTCCAGGAACCAAACTAATGGAGCCATTCATCCAACCTCTGACCCGCAGGAAGTCACCCATGCAGTTTTTTAAAGTCAAACAGGGGGGGAAACAGCTGAGCAGCTGTGATTTACTGCAATCTAACCAGCGCCGCGTCTGCACCAAAACTCAATGAGACTCTTCTCACACATGCACGCGCGCCCAACATGTCTCACGAGCCCCGGAGAGCAACCAGCTGAGCACGTGCGCCCGCAAAATGAGTGTGGAGCTACCTGGAGCCGCGCCGCGCTGATCGCTACTCTCCGCGAGGACGATGCTCCGCTTCTGCTCCGCCGACAGGTGAGGAGGAGCGGGGCCAGGAGGAGGAAGAGGCTGGGTGAGGGTGTATGCAGCCGGGGGTGAGTGAGGGGGGAGAGCGGGAGCCTGACGGTTCCTGGATGTTGTGTGGAGGATAATGGAGAGGGAGGGTTATGCCGTTATGAGGACAGCGCTGCCTCCCTCTATTTAACCCTTTAGGACGAATATGAATCTGCTTTTCACACATGGACACTTGACATATTGTGGAGAAAATATTCCTGCAGAACAACAGGACTCTGAAATGTTTAACTGTTTCTCTTCTTTTCAAAATAACTAGTTCTTTCTTTCTTTCACAAAGAAAGACAGAGAAGCTGTTTCCTGCTTTGTTTCAATGTATTCTTTGTTTTTATGTCGGCCTTTGTGCTTTTTGTTTCTTTGGTTTCTTTGACCTATGTCAACATGGATCATTCAATTCACTGGCCTGAGTTTTTGACATGCAAAATGTTTGTGCAAGCAAGTACCTACAAGAAAGTAACAAACATGTTGATCAACATTGCTGAATATTTTTTGTACAATAATAAATGTGTGCATTTTCAAAGTATTTATGGAATGCAATGAATGTTTTCTTGCATAGTAAAATTAAAACAACAAAAGATGATCAAAAGGTTTTTTTTATTATTTAAAAATGATCTATCGGTGTAGAGATAAAGTCCTACATTCTGTTTTTCTCAGTAATTATTAGTTTACTATCAAAGCAGAATGGATTTGAACCCAGAACTAAGTCTAAACTGCTGCAGCTGTGAATTTTGTGAGGAACCCAAAGAACAAATATTTTTCCGAAAACATTTCAAACTGATGTTGCGTTTTCCCAGAGAGCTGTTTTGAACATCATAACATCAAGCACCGGTGATAAAAGAGAGCTGAGTGAGACCAAACAATATGAAACAGAAAACTGAGGCATTGTGTTCATCCTGCTGCTGAGCAGCACATTGGAGCTGCATCTGTCCCCATGCTGCGATGCTGAATTTACCCGTTACTCCAGCCTGTTATTCCTGAATCTTCTAACTTTTCTAACTGGCAGATATATAAACTGATCTCATCTTTAATTTGAGGATTCAGTCTCTGTTAGACATGGACGTTGATTTCATTCAGTCTCGGTTTAGTCTTAAAAATTGGTTTCCCAAAAGTTTGAGGAAAAATCTGATCTGAGGCTTGGAGTGCATGTTAGATATTACAAAATAAATAAAAAAATTATCTGTCTGATAAAAAGTTTGAAATTCTTCCTGGTATGTTAACTATTACACTGAAACATTTATTAATACATAAGACTCAACATTTAATCATATTTTTTTTCCTTTTGATTAAAAAATTTAACATTTTCTACAATCTAAAAATTCTTTATGATAAGATTTTGTTCTTTGAACATCGTCTCAAAACATTTAATTCTCTGTGAACACTTGTTGTTCCCACTTCGCATTAAAGTAAGACCAAAGTTCATTTCCGTGACAATATGCTGTTACATATCTTTTACTAAGGGACATACTTGGTAAATGTTATGGCCATTTTAATAAAATTAGAGAAATCAGTTTGAGACAGAAACAAACAGACTTGGTCTATTTGAACTGGAGAGTGTTTCATTTAATAAGCATGATTCATTGATTGAAATGTGGACTATTTTTTTTATATGTTCAGTTTTACAAAACCTTTCAAAATTTCACAAGTGTAAATTTGTATCTGTAGGTACATTTATTTATGTCCCTACATCAATGTACCTACATATCTGTGTGTACATTTCAATCTGCATGAACGTGTATTTATTCATACATCTACTCTCCATTTAGAATTAAGGTTTGTATGTAAACTTATGGACAGGACTGGAAAAGCCACTGCGTCTTCCTGCTTCCACTTTGAACACCTTTCGTTTGTTTTACAGAATATTTAGTTTGAAATTTATTGTTTTCATTCATGTTTTTATAAAATTTTAGTCACTCAAAGAAAGAAGCGTCAGTGGCACTAATGTTATTGAACTTGTGGTAAAAAGTTGAGTTTTCTGTAATGTGCCTAACGTCAATGCCTCTCGCTGTGGTGGTGAGGTGGTGCTGAACAGAGCAGGGAATGTGCAGGGTGAAAAGGGCTGAGCAAACACAGCTATAATACAGAACCTACCATCCTTACACGTTTCATCCTGCAGCCTGAGCCTTTTCTCATGTTTCACTTCTCCCCATTAACATGACCTCTGCAGAGTGAAACGCGATGAGTCCTCGGCTGCTTCCTCATTCTCATTGTGCACAGAGTGATGCAGCAGCACCTAATGTGAATAATCTGGCTCTGAATGCAGCCGTAAACATCCTTCAAAGGCAAAAGGATGTTTTGAAAAACTAAAATCTGTCAGGGAAGTGAGGTTGACGGGTAAATCAGAGAGAAAGAAAGGTGATGGGCTAAAGCCACGATGAAGTACCTGCAGAATAAGATGCAGTGCAGTTTTCTTTTCTCAGATCTAAAACCATTTGTCATGTAAAAGTTGTTCTTTATTAAGAGGATCGAAATTGATAGATCCAGCCATCAGGTAAATGTTTATCTGAGTCTGTTGGTTTTGAACCGCGCTGCCTCGGTTTTACTTCAGTGCACTCGGTCATTTTGAATAAACTCCGGATTTCCACAAATGAGTCGCTGTTTTCAGGGTTAGCCTGAAGTCAGAACTAATGTGAGAGATATTGGCTGTTACTCGCAACCTTTTCCTTGACTTGTTTCATCAGTGAACAGTTTATGATTCAAATGAAAGAAGCTCAGAGAAATAGCTACATGTTAAGCAAAAAAAAATAAAAAATCCCTGCAGCAGCTGTGGAAAACGGACAATTCTCTTTTCTAAACTCAGATGTGTCTTTTGTAAATGCAATTTCTAAATATGTTATTTTCTAACATTGTAAAAAAAAAATATTCCAGCCTTTCTGTTCTCAGTTTATTAAACACTATCCTGCATTTTGTTAAATTATTCTCTTAAGAAATAAATTTGGTTTATTCAAGCAGTTAGTTGTATTTGGTCCTAAATTCTACTTTAACCAAAAGGTACAAACTTTACCTGTAATAAATAAAGTCATATTTGCCTGAAGGCTCACGGAGGCTGAGGAAAGCTGTGTGTCCACTCCACTGGAGTCCGAACGCCTTGAGAGCTTCACCTGTTTAAGCTCTTAACTCATCGTTCAAATGAACATAATGTGATGATTGTAGCTTTCATAGCAACATGAACTATAAAACAGAAAGCTTTAGAAGAGCCAATTTTTTGTAGACGCGACAAGTTTCACATGCTGGAAAAAAAGATGTGTGTTAGTTTGCAACATATGTTTAAGGCAATATTTTAAATGAAATATGAGCATGATGACTTAAAGTTGAAGAAAAATTATCACACGTTACTGCAACATTTAGGAAATTATTACCCCAACAAAGACAAGTGGACTTCATCAAAACGACAAGTAAGAAAAAATTTTCATATTGTGCAGTTACAGTACATAGTTATTTATTTATAACTACTGTATATAGATACATAGATAGATATTCACAGATTAAATAAGATTTAGATGTATTCATCAATTTCTAAGCTTGTTCAAACAACTATGTTTGTGTGTCATCTTCCATTTCTTTGCCATACAGTAGAAAAATCAGCTAATTTAATGAGTGAGTAATTAATTTTGAATGTTTCTTTAGCTTGTCTGAGCACGTAATAGTGGTTTTAATCTGATAACTATAAAAGTAAGCAATTTACAGTGAGGTAATTTAATGTAAAAAAGTACTCGCTTTATTTTCTCCGTAATATATTCCTAAAGTGCTCCACTGGAAAACAGCGAAGGCCGAAAAACACAGATAAATGAAACGAAGCACTCCCCGACATCCATGTTTTCATCCAATTTTACACCTGAGATTGCACCTGATCATTTTTAACAGACATAAAAACATCACATGGACAGGAAAAAACATCTTTTGAGACATGCAGGCTGGCGAGCACCGCCTGTTTGCTGGGAGTAAGGGAGATTTTTAATATTGTCTGGGCTGCACTGGGAGAGTGAATGGGTGCTGAGGAGGAAAAACTGCAGAGATGGGATTTCATTTAGTCAACAGAGAGGGAGAAATAGTAATAGGATGTAGACACACACATACACACACTACCTGCACAGCTTTGAGATTTTGGGTGAGCTTTCATATGTTTATCAAAAGGAAAAGTAGAATCAAAAACAGAGACTCTATATATTTCTTTTAGGAAAAGAAAAGTCTGCAGATACACAAAAACGAAGTGCAGTAGACAAGCACACATACGCCAAGTCTACATGCACAGTAAGTGCTGCGTGTCTGTAATCAGCAGTAAGTGTACCAGAGTGACTCATTGAAAATCTCTCCATCCGTTTAGCTATGAGCCTCAGCAGACTACTGCTGCCTGCTGCGTTTATTAAAAATATAATCAGCCTATTATACTCATTAGGTTATTGCTGAGCTGACACAGAGGTAAAAAAAAAACCTAATCACACATTCATACAATGAAAAATACAGCAAAGGAATTTAGAAACTTCTCTCTGGTAAGAATCAGAAGAAAGTTAGTCACTGTTTTGTTTGTGTAACCAGGATGGATTTATTGACTGCAGTTAATACGATATAAAAATAATTACTAGATAGGAGAAAAAGTCCTGTAGCCTCTGACCCTCCAAATCTATAATATGAACTCTCAAATTCTTGAGCAATGTTCCCCAACGATGGTTGTAATGCCTCCTCAGAATGATGCAGAGTTCTCCAGAAAACCTCTGAATGCAACAACAGGCCCTGAGGAACCGGGCTGGAGGCCGCTGACTTCTACATTAATTCTTTGTTACAGCCCGAGGTGGTATAATTTAGCGCTGTCTTACACAGAAATTCATTTTGTTTTGCAATCTTTTAAATGTTTACCATCTATTTTCAAGGTGCAAAAGTGTCTGTTTAGAATGCGAATGCCTGAGTTTAGTCATTTTATGAGAAAGATTAAGCAAATTAGTTTAAAAACCCTCTCTCTTTTGTTCTCTTAATTCCTAATGGGTGGATCTGAACAAAGCTTGGATTCATGTTACCAAACAGCGGGAGATCAGTCAAACTATACAGTAAATATCTGCATGAAAATGCAAAAGACAATAAGTCTAAATCTCGAGTCTTCATCAACAAATCAGGTCTATTAGCATAAATGCAACAAGGCAGTTCAAAGTGCTTTACATCATAAAAACATCAAACAGTCATCATTTATGAAACAAGCAATAAACATTACATTGTGTCAAATGTCATCAAAATAATTTAGCAAATGCACATCAAATATGTTGATTCATATTGATTAACAAAGCCCTACAGTGATATAAATGCACAATATGCGAATGTATTTAATTCTTGAACATATCTGGTGTTGAGGTGAATATGTCTTTAATGCGATCCTGGTTAGCAAAATGCCAGGGGTGCTTTATGTTGAATAGACACTAAGAAGACTTTTTATGGTTCTTTCACACCAGATAAAGATCCTACAATACTCTCTATGACCTATATGAACTTTTAGAATGTGGCTGGATTGCAGCAAATTTAGAAAATCTCCTTAAGTGTGAAGGCAATCACAGCACAGCTACACCTCAGCAAATGGGATTTTCCCTGCTGGTTTTCAGAAAACATTTTCCTGCATGTTTTGTACACCAGCAGCATCTTCTCACCATGTACCTAACATACAGCATGTCAGGAATCACCTCCCTCATCCAGGAAGCCTCTTCCTTATACTCACAAAATCAAGCCTTATATACCATTCTGATATAAGAACACACTTCCATCTGGGGAAGTTTCTGATGGTTGTTGACTCTAAAACTCATTTCCTTAAACCTGCAACACCTGCCTCCTCTTTCTCCATCCAGTCTCGGTCTGGAAACTCCACCCAGTAAACAATAACTTCTGCATCTCTGGAGTTACTATAAAACTCTTCCAGCCCTTCAATTATCCAGTTTACAAGTCTTCCTAAAGTAACTAATGCACATCAATCTTCACAACTGCAGCGGGTAATGTGTTGTCTCTCCTGCCAGATCCTCACTGGGTGACACTCCCACATCTCTTTTCTGCCTCGTTTTTGTGGTTGGTTCTTGTATTGTAGTGGCTTACATGCATTGTGGAAACACAAAAGCCCTAATCTGTAATGGCTAATATGAAGCCAACTAAGTTCTTGATATTAAAAACTTGCCAAGGTCTTGCAAAGACCTCATGCATTTTTGTGTTTTCATCCATTGTGATGGGATGTCATCCTTTACAACAGATTTTATAGCACAACTTAGATAGAAAGGATTCTGATGGTTAAAAGGACAGACACATCAACAGTAGGCTGTTGTTGCTCTGACTAATTGGAGAATGACTAAAGAGCCAAAACACAAGCCATAGTTTCAGACGGCCAGCATATGTCCTACAGCCACCTACTGACATTAAAAGGTATTGCAACTCAAAAATAAGCCTACAAATATGTTGTTTAGACAAACTCAATATAAAAAAACCAGATGAACCCTGCAGATGAAATAGAACTTGAACATAAAAGTTATTTTGCATTGACCATTTGATATTCGATATCTGGTGCTTTTACTGCTTTTTTATATCTGAAAATAAAGTTACCCTCAATTTTGGAGAGACGTTCTGATGCTAACAAACCCACTTTATGCATAGAGTGATTGTTGAATATTGTAAGGCAAGTTTCATGTGCACAGAACCATTCACACTCTAGTAATTTACACTGTTTTATAGAAAAAAGAGGAAAAAATTTCAAAATAAAACAGTAGAAGCAAATCTTAAATCATTTAGCCAAACACTATAGCAACTAAAGTAATAAGAAGAATTTATGAGTCTTGATTTAAAAGAGTTTCTGTACTTATAAGGTTTTCATAGTGTTTGGATCAAGAGCTGATGGACTTGTTTAGGAACTGGGAATAGATAGTAAACAGGACTCTTGTGTAGTTCATAAACTCCATATGCTTTTAGGCTTATGACCAAATAAAGACTACAGATAATCCTCAAATAACTAAACCTGTAAACCAGTCAGTTCTGTGCCTGTGTTGAATGAGTCGTTTCATCCTTAGGCCTCTAGCATTCTCCCGGTTCAAATCTGCTACAGTCAAAGCTAAAGGACTCTTAATACCAATATGTTGCTACACTGTTTATTGCTACTACACCTTACTCAAGCTCTTCAGTGGCAAAACCACCAGTTCATTTGCACTTTAACTCAACTCCAAGCCCTCTGAGAGTATGAGAGGCCAGGTTGTAGATAAGGTTAAATTGGGTGGCCACTGCTTTTTGTGGGTGGGATAGCGTATGGAAAGGCAGATATGGCTGAATGAGCTTGGAAGTGAAGAGAGGGTGCATAATCACAAAAATAAAGCAGTGAAGCTGAGAAATAAAAGATAATTGTCTGTTTCACAGCAGTTATGCTTTAAAGCCCAAATAAAACTGCGGAGCCCTCCTGGAAGGAGCCTCATGTTCACTTGCTTCTGATTTTGTGTATACAGCTGGTGCACAGCTTCACTGGGTCCACTATGGTCCCACTGATACCTGGTTATGTACTGAAGCCCAGCGTGTTCTGTCACAGCCACACTGAGGTGCAGCTGTGAGAGAGCAGAGAGGAGCGACCTCACTCTGTCTTCCTCATACATCAACAGTCTCATTTGCAGAATCCTCGTAGGTCTCCAGACCCCAATAGGAACAAAGACAGACACAGCTTGGAAAACCATTTTAGTTTGGTGAATATACTGCAGCAGCAAACTGTGTCCTTACATTATTTATAGCTTTTTTACAGAATGCATATAAGAGAAATAAAACCTAACTCATGAGGATGTTTGATTAGCTTTTCCTCCTTCAGTCTCTTAGAGAGCCTTCCTTACAAAAAAAGCTCAAAGACATCGTGGGAGTCGTTCCCGGTGAATTAAAATGAAGATTGTAGCTCAGCAGATAGGAATAATTTACTGTCACTGTTCATCTTTTCAAATCAGCTGTGCATCAGAGTCTGGCAAACAGTCAAGAATTGCTTTAGACAAAACAGATAACTTCTCATCATGCTCTCAGTTAATCTGTGATGAGTGTGTTTATTCACAGTGCTTTTGGGAAATCCATGTTAAGCGTCAGTATAATAAGGATTATGCAATACTTCTGGGAAACAAGACTCAGATTTAGTAGCTGTTGTGACAAATTGTTCTGTTCAGTGATGTCACATTTCTGCACTGCAATTAGCTATAAAGACTTGACTTGGTTTTGGCAGCGTGCCCAACATGGTGGAGAGGAGCGCTCAGACCACTGATCACCCTCAGGCATTTTTACGAGTACAGCTGATTTTTCATGCTCAAACCTCTCTGCTCCAGCCTCTGTTTTACCTCTCTAAAGCTGTTATGGTAAAGGAAACATAGACACCTTTTAATTAATTCTTGCACCCCAAATGTTTTGGATTACTCTGTGAATTATTAATGTTAGATTTACTTTCGTTTATAAGTACAAAAACTCCAGTTTGAAACTTTAGTAACCCACAGAGACGACGTAAGGGGTGTCAACCTTATTTTCATTTTGGTGAATATCAAGGTCACAAAAGTCCTCAGGATTGGTTGTGGCAAAATGTATTGATAAACTACTAGATGTGGGTAACCAAAAATAGTACTTGAGTAAGAGTAGCTCTACTTCAACATACTTTTACTCAAGTAAATGTAAAAAGTAAGAAATTACTTAAGTAAGAGTAAAAAAGTATTTGGAAAAAAGGTCTTATCAAGTACTGAGTATCTGATCAACTTATCAGTGATTTAATATATATATATATATATTTTAAGATTTTATTGGCTCTAGAGGCCTTTATTTGATAGTTAATTGACAGGAAAGTGGGTAATGAGAGAAGGGAAAGACATGCGGCAAAGGTCGCCAGGCCGGGAATCTAACCTGCGACAGTCGCGTCAAGGACTAAGGCCTCCCGTATATAGGTTGTGCTTAACCCTTGCGCCACCACAGCACATCCCAGTGATTTAATATTTATAGATTACAACATCAGACTCACCAAAATATAAAGTTAAGTTGAAATGTTTGCATTTTAAGGACAAAAATGACAATAATTCATATAAGTAACAAAAAGTAGCAAAATCAGGCAAAATAATTTTCTTTTCTAAATCAGTTTCTTCAAAATAAAAAACTTCTAAAACTTTAATAAAAACTGCAGGTGTGTGTCTGGTGAATTTTTGGTTAAAACGTGTTTGTTTTTCATTCAGTTGGTAGAGAATCCAGAAATTTTGCTCAGGTAAAAGTAAAAAGTACAACATAGTAGAAATATTCCAAAACGTATTTATTTATTCAAAAAAGTTACTCAAGTAAATGTAACTAGTTACTACCCAACTCTGTACGCTAACAATTATAAAACAGTTAAAACTATTGATGAATACTTCTCAAAATGAAATTATGATAAAGCCACATTGATGTAATTTGAGATAATAAAAAAAAACTGCTTTGATTTGATTGATGAAACATTATTTAATCACACTTTTATCTTTTTAAATTTCTCTGGAGTTAATAGAGCCTCATAAAACTTATGGAGGGTCAGATTTGGTACTTCGGCCTTGAGTTTGGCATATGTGCATTAGAGCAACAGACGGCATCGATTCTAACTGAATAAGCCTAAAATGGACTGCATACAGAAAATCTCTCCTGGCCAGCAGGAGAATGGAAACAATGACTCATTGTGCAGGGGCAGAGGCATTGTCATTTGAAGGACAATACTCTTATATCAGAGAGCCAACAGTCCCACAAGCAGAACTTCCTATCCGATCGGCTGGTTCCCACTCAACATTAAATATTAAATATTAAAAATGTTGGTGAACTAGGAATTTAACAATCAATCCCAGGCTGGTACTAAAGTAACACTCAGCCAGTCACTAATAAGGATGACAGTGTTTAGAAGATTTGGCAACTTGTATCAAACAATTGTCCTCCCACACACATTACAAGCACAACCTTTAATGTACAGTCAGATTCAATAAATTGGAGAAAAACAGAAAAAATTGTTCATTTAGCTTTATTTAAGAATCATGAAGGCCAAGGAATAAATGAATGAACTTTATTGATCACAGAGGGAACACAGCAGACAGGTCAGGGTGTAAGTTGTAGAGATTTTTAAAGTACAGTTTGGTTAGCAAACAATATCCGAAGCTATTAACATTTCATTAAGCTTCATTCAATCCATCAGCCTACCAAGACATGACCGTTCATCTGAACTGACAGGTTGAACAACGAAGGATTTATCAACGAAGCAAAACTCTGGAGGAGCTGCAGAAATCCACCGTTCAGGTGGGGGAATTTGTTGTTAACTATCACACTTTCCGGACCGTAAGTCGCTCCGGAGTTTAAGTCGCATTTACTTAGAAATTGTCAAACCCAACAATTTCTAAGTAAATTGTCAGGTTTGTCCATGTTAATGATTGGGACCTTGTCCATGTTAATGATATAATCTGGTACAGTTGCTTTCCTCACAGTTGCAGAGGGTAATGTTTAATAGTTTGGCTCATGTTCATCAGTATGCATGCATATTTAAAACATCAGTCAAAAAATATGTCATGAAGAGGGACAAAAATATTTAAATTGCATCTGTAAGTTGCAAAATCGGTCAGACTATGAAAAAAAAGTACATTTTATAGTCCATAGAATATATTGTCAGGGCCAATAATAAATCAAGGGTAGAAAGAAAGTTTGCCACAGCTATATCAGCCATATAAATAAACTGAATTGAACTGAATGTAGGGGGCACAGCAAACATAAAAAAGAAAGTTCTCTAATAAGATAATACTTAAATCTCAATTAGATTTTGTTCTTAATTAAGAGTACAAAATCAGTGTGTACAGACACTCTCCATTCAACATGGTAGAACTGACTGTACAGAACAATTGGCAACAAAAAAAAGTCAGAATTGCAGGAGGAATCGTTACAAAAGGTAGTTTTATAAGACATGTCCTGTTTTTATTTGTAAAGCATATTAAAGCCCATATTTTTCTTTCTGTTGGTCTGTCACAGAAACAAATCCAATGTAATACTTTGAGCTTAGATGATTTAATGCAAAAACAAGTGAGTTCTACTTTACTGTATGCAGTCGTGTCCACCTCTTGGGTTTATTGAGCAGGTGAATGTGAAAGGTTAAATAGCCTGTCTGCTGATGGAAAGAAAGCAGCAGGCACACACACACACGCACGCAGCGGTGCGCCCCCCCCACACACACATATCAGCATCTCAGCTGCTGTGCCTCCCAACTACTGAGGGACTGTTTGCCTCGCAGCTCATAAAGTGCATATCCTACAAAACAGAGAACACTACATGTAATAACTCTGCTGATCATCCCAGCCTGCAAATTCACACACAACAAATATTGTGTGTGTGTCTGCGTGTGGGCGTGTGTGTGTGAGTGTTGATCAGCTAAGCGGGGAAAGTGGTGGCAAGGGAGTAAGGCAGCTGTCTCACCTCAAACAGAGAAAATAAAGTAGGCTCTTCGATTATTATTGGTATTCTCCATTCTGTTGCCACTTTAGCTGAGGAAGCGTGGCATAAAGAATGCAGGCGAAAATACTCAATAGTTTGGCATAAATGTTACCTTTTTAATGCAAGTTTCTTTTTCATTCTTTCTTTCTTAAGCTCACACACACACACACACACACACACACACACACACACACACACACACACACACACACACACACATTCAGCGTTTGGATGTGACACACTAATACTCAGTCCAAGAATGTGAGAGTAAATGAGCACAGCTTATGGCTGTATCTATCGGTCTGACTCACTCTCTGTGTCACACACACACACACACACACACGCACACACACACAGACACACACGCACACACACGCACACACACCCACACCCCCCCCACATGCATCCATACATGCACGCACACAAGACCACTGTCTTGAGTGTAAATGAGCGTAGCTTATGACAAGCAGAAGATATATTCACTGGAGACAATTACCATTCCTTAGTGTGTTAAGAAAGCCACATACAGTCACATAACAACAGATGCACACATATATCATATCACACTCATACACACACAGGGCATAACACACACACAGTATGTTTTCCTCACTGAGCTGACAGGACTGTCCGCGGTGGGCCTTTGTTAGTTCTGGTTGGGAGGCCTTATTTGCAGGGTGTTGTGCATGTGTGTTTATATACCAACAACCTTTGTGGGTCTTTCTCCTTGGCTTCCCAACCTTAAAAAGTCAGTTTATATTCACACTGCTCTGTTTTAAACTCGCATTAAGTTAACAGAATCTGAATAAAAACATTTAATCACATATTTTTACAAGTTGGATTCTCATAGGTTAACAATTTTAAATTAAAACTGTTTATATTTTATTACTTTTCTTCATACTTTAGCTTTATAGTGCGGACATAGTAGATTTAGTTTGTATATTAGATTTAAGATAAACTTTAAAAACATGCTCAACAAAAAGACGGAAGCTTTCATATTAGTAACTCATAAAAAGCATATATATCTGCACTATTAGTGATATTATTATCACACGTTGAAATTAAATATAAAATATTTTTTCAAAATTTATATTAAGTGTGGTAATTATGTCTAATTATGATGGAATAAAATAGTTGCACAAACCGTAAAACGGATGAAAACAATACAACAGTTTAAAAAAGTAAAAATCTCTTTCCAACATTAACAAGAGTTCACACAACAAAGGACAAATGTAAATAAATACAATATATTGCTTCAGACATAGTGACAGTGTGAAATGCTGCCAGAATAAAAAGAGTCGGGTATAAACTGTGTGAGCAGGAGAGCATGTGACAGACAAAGTAAGGCACAGCTTGTAGTACACACACATTTTACCGCACATATTGTCTAATTACACAGAGGACCAGCTGTCTGGAGAAGATATGTGGCTGAACAAACATTTGAATTGCTGCTAAGCGTAGCAACACACGTGGTTTACGAGTTCTGTTATGATAACTAATTGGTACATAGGACATTAGATCCAAAGAGGATGAAGTTAAAGACAGTGTAAGTGAGTTGGAGCGATGATGCTGGAGGAGACAAGAATGCAGACAAAGATGAAGATTTTCAACCTGACACAAAGATTCCAATAAAAAGTAAAGTGAGGCAGCAGCTGCTTTAGGGGTAGGGGGGGTTTGTAACCAGTAACCGGTAACATCCATTATTCATCCATCTGTGTCTGCTGGTGGTGGTCAGATTAAATGGCAGCCTTACTTCTGTCAGTGTATGAATGGATGAATGCGTAAATGTAGTGCAAATTATTTTTGGAGTCCCTGGGCTTCATAAAGCGCTGTAAAAATGCAAGCCATTCACAATGAAGAGTAAAATAACAGATGATATGCTTTACTGAACAGATGAATTAAAGCAAATTTCACTTTTTGAGAATAGACAGACAGACAGACAGACAGACAGACAGACAGACAGACAGACAGATAGATAGATAGATAGATAGATAGATAGATAGATAGATAGATAGATAGATAGATAGATAGATAGATAGATAGATAGATAGATTTTTCTCTCTGAATATCGCATGCTAAAGACCTTCAGCCATCAAAACCTTGCCTCCCAGTCGATCTCCAAACTGTGAATAATTCCATAACAATAAGAAACTTTACTTAAATTAAACTACTACGGCACCAGACTGCCTGGATGGCGGAACAGCAGCAGGTCCTATTTGTCACAGTAACTCCTGAAGTTTGCACAGAAATTATTTGATGGAGAGGTGGAGGAGGCGGGGGTCTGCGGCGGAGAGATGGGAGGTGGAGAGAAAAGGTTAATATGAATCTTTTTTTTTACTTTTACCTTTTTGCTCTGCAAAGATTTCCCTTGGCTCACTTGGAATACATTATTCACACCAACTGCACATTTTGGAGCTAATATAGTCTTGAGTTGAAATTAGTATCTTAGTTAAACAGTTATTATAATGATTAATAATAGAGATATTTTCTAAAATTATATCATTAATTTTCTACGCTTTCAAACAGAGTTAAAGCCCAGATTGTTTTTACCATAATTATAAAAATAATTATTTATTAACTTTGCAAACTTACTGTTGCTGCAACAGTATTCACTTTCGTATTTGATTACTCAGGATACTAGAAACTCTGATGCAACAAAATACAAAGGAAAATTGCATTGTGTTTTTCTGTCTGCAACATGTTTCTCTTCGCTGCACTCCATTTTAAACCGGCTCTTCTTACCGTCATGCAGATCAAGACATAAAATAAAAGCAAAAATACCAACCTGGGCAGGGTAACAAACAGAAAAGCGTTTAAGCAGAAACCTGGTTTATTTTTTGATGACTGCCTTCTCATTTACAGTGGACATAAAAAGTTTACACACTCATAATAAAATGCAGATTCTTATTAAAAACAAATTGCGCAGAGTCAAATAATTACAAAACAGTCTTTCACCTTTATTGTGACAGACATCTGTCATGAATCTAACAAACCATGACGTTCTGCTGACATGGCAGGATTTTATTGAAAATTGTTCCTTTGCATCCTTTAATTTAAATTATGTTTTGCAAATGGGTTGCAAAGGACAAAAGTATCTAATTGTACAAAGGTATCAAGAGTTTGTTACAGGTGCAAAAGGAGAAAATGAATCAATGTTTATCATTTCACAAAGCTGTTGATTTTGTTTCGTTTTTAGGCTTACTATCTTCATCCCCCATGTTTCTGTTGACTTGTTCTTCATTTTGTTTCTTGTGAATTATTGTGGTTATTCATGCTAAAAACAAATCCCTGCACTTTTTCGCATAGTTGTGAGTTCATTACAGATTCTTTGCAAAAATGGTGAAAAACATTGGATCTAAGTGACGGTTTACCACCACCTATAGATGGCAGTATCTATCACTTCTACTATACAGCTGCCTCAACCTTATTTAAAGTCAAGGTATAATCCATAATGATCCGGCGAGTAATAAAAGGTCGCATTTACCAACGTAGATAAATGCAAATATTTCTTAATTACTATCACAAACGCTTTTAATTTCATAAAATTACAATCGCAAAATCCTGGCGGGACTGAACATATTGAAATGATGTTCAATATTATTTAATTTTAAGAATTTATTTATATTTTAACAGTTTGAAGATGAAGATTATACATTCTGGCAGAACCGCCGCTTTAAGAGCATTTATGAGCCTGATTTGGCCCAAAAGGAAAGTGAGTTTGACATTACTGAGTTACTTTATTCTCTCAACTCCTGCCGTTATGATATTTTCATGTATTATATTTATTTAATTACTGCACTTGCGGAACTCCATACCCAACATTTGGTTGTTTCAAAAGGTTCATACTTTGGATTACGAGGCATATTAAGATCTAAGTTTGTCAAGCGTTTCTTTAGCAGTCGTTGAAGTTCAGTTTCTTGGTGAGTTGAGCCTCTTTGCAGATCAGGATCTTCATTTCATTGACAGTAGCTCACCTCCAGCGAAAGGCATAGACGGGAAATATGCAGCGTGAATTTGTCCCTCTGCTTTGGGCCAGGCAGCCGGTCCATTACATTGATATACAGTCAATCGGACCAGGTGCGCTAGGTAAATTCAGGTGATTTAAGTGACCAAATGATTTACTCTTTATTGGAGCTGCAAACTTAAGTCAGCGCCACTGCAGTAGCAATCATAAATGTCTGTTGCTTTGCCCTCATCTGACACTGAAATGACATTTATATTCAGCTTCTACCACATAAAGGTCCTAAGATGGCCAAGCTGTCTAAAACACTTTATAGTGCCACATTTTTTTCGGGAAGGCCACTTTTATCTCTGTCACTTTTCAGGATTTCTCCAGGAAGAATGGAAGTTTTTAGCGTTGCGCTTCTTTCCTGCAGCTCCAACTTAGTTGATGATTCTGGTTGCCACACTAAAGTTTCCAAGACTTAGGTAAAAATATTGTTTAATAGTTTTCAGTGAATGTATATTTGCCTGTGGGAAATTGCTGCATCATTTTCCTGTATAGTTATGCTTGAAAATCTGATTGATTTTCTGGAAGGCCATTTCAAACCCAGACTACAAAATAATTAATTCCACCTTAAAAATGTATTTTATAATAATCAACTTCAGTAAAAAAATATCTCTAGATTCACATTTTATGACATTTTTCTCTTTATTTTAGTGGTTGTTATGGACACCCTTGAAACATTTTTTGGCACCTCTGACTGAACTGTAATAACAAGGTCACCTATAATTCATACTGATGATTTAAAAAAATATAATGAAGTAACAAGCTTTAGTTGAACATAGGAGCAAATAATTTATGATGTCATAAAAACTATAAACACTTATTTAAAGATACCAATGTACAGTACCAACTCTTTTTTATAATGTATACAAAATATTTTGTGGTGGAATCGCAGGACAACGCAGAAAAATCACCAGCTGCCAACAATAAATGTTTATTTAGCAGTGGTAGTCTCAGAAAGGTACAGGTTGACAGTAGCTCTTCCCTATCAATAACACACACACACACACACACGCCTACACAGGTATGTGGTCAGGATAGCATTGACCAAATAAAAGCAGTTCACACTCAAGGAAATGCAGGATTATTTATAGGTCATCTATCATACACAAGATGATTCAGAATGATTTACAGAATAAATGAACACTGCAAATTTAGTTCTTGGTGTAAATCTCTCTGTTCACTCGAAATAAGACAAAACTAACATACAGGTAACTTTTCAGCAAGATATAAGAGCTTGATTTAAGTAAATGATTCCCTAAAACTGATGAAAAGATATCAATTCCACTGGCAGATTATTTCACTTACAAGTGAACCTGAACTTTTTTTTAATCAATATTAAGAAATGCATCTAAAACATTATAACTAGAGATATGCAATAATGTAAAAAAAAAAAAAAAAAAGGCTTTTCTTTGATTACTTACTGTACATACTGAAAAACAAGAACATTTCAGAATTGAAGAAATTTATTTAATACAATCATTTGTTTTACGTAAAATCTAAGATGAATTATTTTACCTTTATTTCTAATTCTCTGTTCGGTGCCAGATATACAGATGTACATTTGCTCATTTATATGTTTTTACATCTATTTACACATAAATATGTACATTTATTTACATCCAGAACTTTGTATTTTCCAGAGAACCAGCATCTATGCACAGGATGTGTCCTGTGTTTGGATGTGGGGGCTGCATTGCTGTGAGGAAAGCTTGTTATACTCTGACAGGGAGAGACCATTGGGGTGAAATGCATGATGGGATTCTGTGATGACTAGAAATATTTTGAATAAACATAGCCTCTCCAAACTCTGTCGATGTGTAGATGTGTGTGTGTGTGTCTGCGAGAGAGTTTGTGAGTAACCATCAAACCTGTCTGTGCAGTGTTCACTGAAGCCTTTTATTAAAACCCTTGTGAATCTTTTGACTTCTCAAACATTCAGTTCTTCCTTTGCTGACTCCGTTTCTTCTTTTAGCTCCTTGCTGAGCCCCTCTTCTAACCCAAAACCATCATTTCACTTTTACTTCCACTATTCCTCTCTCTATGATTACATCTTTAGGCTCAAAATATTTCTCACTCTCTGTAATGACTTTTCCTCCTCATGATAATAAGTTCAGTTTTAAGAACGAACACAAACAGTTCCTCCTCTGACGATACTTAGTGCTTCTATTAAACTACCTGTTTAATAAAACTGGTAGTTTTGAAGAAAATAAAATCCTGAAAGCATCTACTAAGTTTGATTTCCAAAATCTAAATCAAAGTTATATATGGCGACTCTGTAAACTGAAGCAGCAGTGAAAATAGGATGGATTTGGATTTTGTAACGGAAATTGATTAACGAATTGATTGACTAACAAAGTTATTTTTATTAGATCATTCAAAAGCTCTTCTTGTAGCCAAGCATCACTGAAACCTCTATTACTCGCTGCAAATTTCAACAGTCTTAAACTGTTTCCTTCAGAGAAATTAAAACTGGTAAAAGTGTTGAGGAATAAGTTGGGAATCACTAAGGCACAATATTACTTTAAACTGGGAAATTTTGTTTCACCAGAAACCGTGTCCAGTCGAGTTAAACATTAACACAGGCTTAGAAAGTGACAGCCAAAAAAATAAATAAATCCTTGATTCAACTCTTGCACTTTCAAACTCAACTGAAATTTGCAGTTTAATTTATCAAAAATAAAACATTTTATGATCATAGAATGACTAGATGAATATTTACAACAGGTTGATCAACTATCAGAGTGGAAGAAATGACAGTGAACATGCTGCTGAATATAAAGTCCTTTATTTGTTTTGCTTCAGAAATTGTCAAAATATATTGATTACTACAATCCGTATCAACTTTATTAGTAAAATTTCTCAGGGTTTTAGCAAATACATGCTAATGGTTCATTTGCACTTTATCATTGTTCTTTTTTAAAAAAAACAAACATTAGAAATATAATCATTTCAGTCACAACCACACTGAAGTACTAATCTTTTAAAGCACCCAGTTCCTCCAAACTAGCGGCAGCAGGAATTTCAAGGCTTCAAATTCCAAAGTCAAATTTCTTTTCATTTGTGTTTGGTGTATGTAGCTACAGTAAATATGTATAGCATTTTTCTATTTTATATTTTTTTTCTCTTTTGAATTCTTTTATCACTTTTCAACTTTACTTATAGTGTAATTGTTGCTTCCACTCCCCTCCACATGTTTGCATTTATTTTGTATTTGTTATTCTTGAGCAGAAAAACTCAACATTTTGGGTTATTTCTGTCATTTACAAAGTCAGAAAGCATATTTGTGGATAGGAGCTTTATATGTAACCACTGTAAATGAAGCAGTTGTCTTGTAATCAGGAAGTAATTGTAGATTCAATACTGGCTTTTACCCTCATATGTTGATGCACCTCTGGCCATGGCGCTTTACCTAAATTTGTCAACACATCTGCATGTCGGTGTGTGAATATGTGTGTGTGAGTCTGGCTTAATGTGATGCACACTGCATGAATGACATGACTAGAAAAGTGCTACAATTTACCATTATTTGTGGGAAAGTTGATTCCTGGATGAAAATTTGTTACGTAAACGCAAACAGGCTGCAACGCGGGGTTATTAAGAACTTAGTAATGACAGTAAGTGTCGGAACAAAACAAAGGAATACAGAAATGTGAGAAAATAGACCATGAACACAGAAATGCAAACCAACACAAAAATAAAAATAAAAATGATACCCACAGTTCACACAAAAAACACTTTCATCTCCATAACCCGGAAACTGGCTCGTCATTCACCAGAAAAATACTTTTACTCAGCTGAAATAGTAAATTTATTTATTAGGAATTTTCAGTCACTGTTTCATCGTCTGGTTAGTGTATGAAAACTTTTAACTTTGAACAAAGTCATCAAAAATGTGAAATTCTCATAGAAATAATATTGCTTGGTTTGTTTTCTAGTGTTTGTTAGATTCACTACATAAAGTTCACAAATAATGAGAACATATATATAAAGGATCGTGGGAAATTATTGGTCGTTGAATATTTTTCCCTATACAACATTATAGCCGTGACACTGGAGATAAGATAGTCAAAGGTTATTGCCCTTCTGATACTTCCATTATGACTTTGATACCAATAAATTTCCTCCTGCTGTAGCTGAAAAGAAATGATAACCATTTAATTGGAGATGCTATAATGGTTTGTTTCAGGCTGTTGAATGGGAGCATCAGTATTATTATTATTGGGTCAATTTATCGAAAATAGAGATCTCTAGAAAATCTATTAGAATTAAGTCTTCCCTTTGCTCACATTCATAAAGTCTTATTATTATAGTTATGTAAGGTCAACTAATGCACTGTTTTGACAACATGTTGACAACATTCAGCTGCTTTCAGAAGCAGCACATATTAAAAAAGCTAAACTCACATATTCATCGGTTTGACAAGTTAAAAAAATATGGCTTTAGTCTGGATTTTACTAAATGTGTCATTTTTTAATGTTCATTTTATTAACTGTATCTGCTCATAATTTTTTTTGTACATTTAGCTATGTTTTAATTTGACTTTAATTCATTGTTTTTTTTGTTCATCAGGACAGATGAGCCCCAACAGATTTACTTTCACAAGTGGAGCATTACTGCTTTACCTATGATGCTTCACTTGGTAGATGTGTGTAAAACTTTACTAGAAATTGCTGCTTACGTTTTATTTAAAATATAATGGATACGGAGATGGAAACAAAAAGACAAAAGATGAAAATGTTTCAAAGGGAGAAAAAGAGAAACAGAAGCATTGAGAGAACTTTCATTTACACCTGAAGAAAGAGAAAAATAAAATTGTAAACATTGTTTTACCGTATTAACTCAGATTTTAGACTCCATCATGCATTAGTTGAAAATTATTTATATCTCGTCTTATTGTATTTTGGTTAAAAATATTTTGTCACTTTTTTACAAATCTAGAAAGCTACTGAGGTTTTTCTATGGGATGGCTCCATTTGTGGCTCCATTTGTCTCTACTGTATTTAGGTTAAAATCTGGTTGCTTTCTGGGGTGTTTTAGAAATTTTTGCTCACTTTTATTTTATTTGTTTTGATGTTATTCATAATTCTTCTTTTGTGCATTCATTTTTATGTCTGTAAAGCATTTTGTCCAACAATAATTGTTTTTAAACAGTATTAATAACAAATTAATTTGATTGATCAATGTTGTTCTGTTTCTGGATTTTAATTCAAGACAATTTCAGTTGTGTCTCCTTCGTTTTACATTTTATAAAAATTTATTCTCAAGACCCTGTTTTAGAGTAATACAGAAAATATGTTTTATATATACATATATTTTTTTTCCTCATTGTGTAAGGAAGAACAATTGTTTTTTTCCATCGTATTCTTCTGACTGTTTCTGTTAAAGCTGCAAAAGCAATAAAGTAGGAACTTTCCAAAAAGAAGAGAAACAATTAAAAATAAAATGCTAAATTGCATTTAATAGTTAAATAGATCAAGTAAAAGTTAATATTTTAAGCCGGAACAATAAAGTTAATTTGTGCAAATAATTTGAAAAAAACTTACGAAAGTCATAATTTTGTGTTGATTGTTGGACTTTAATTAAAATTGTACAACGTTTATTATAAAATCATAAAAATCAGATAGTTCATTTGGGAAATGAAACCCAAGAAAATAATAAAAACCCTACATGGAGTCGTTGTATTTTATTGCACCGTCCAAGAAAAATCCAACAAATGAAATTGCTTAAATATAACAAATGTAATATAAACTTTTATCATTTTGAACCAATCAATTGTATAACATTTATTTAAAGTACATTAAATATCATGCATTATTTTTGTACACATCGTCATGTAGAAAACATTTTCACATTATTAATTCCAATTTTGACAGAATTAAAGCTCAACACAGCTTCAGCAATTTGATCAAATTACAGACAGGGAATAATTTATTTTGCTAAAACTGATGAGAAAAGAGTGTAGAAAAGCATAACAAATAATTGGCAGACAAAAGACAGGGAGACAACTCTGAGATGCAAAAGGTGATTAGAAACTGAAACAAAGAGGAAGAGTGAGTGAGTGAAGTGCGTGGTAGCAGATAAGGTTGATGGCCTCTCCCTGGTTGTAAATATGGTTTGATTTGGTGATTTATTCATAGTGTTGATTTATTCAGCTGCAGTGCAAAACATTGCCCTCTGACTGCTTCTCTATCAATAATACAACACAAAAAAAACAGTGCTTCTGGAGACAGCCAAGTGTATGAGTGTGAAAGTGTGTATTGTATTTCAGTGAAAATGAGTCCCATCATGCATGCACCAGTAAGACCAAACTTTACTGAAACCTCCCAGACAGCAGAAGGTATTCTTTGACAACAAACAACACAAACTTTTCTGCAGCCTCCTCTGTGTTTCAATTATAACTTCTAACAAAGTTTTCTAGGGAATGGCTAGGAGACAAAGAAGGAATTATTGTGGCCAATTCGTGTGGGGTGATATTTAGTGATTTGAAGAGAATATTTAATCATATTCTGTAATAATAATAACATGAATTATATTAAGTAAAACACTTTGAAATGCCTTATTGCTGAAATATGCAACGCAAATAAATTTTTTTATTGAATTATTGATTGGTTGATAATATAAAGCATTAACTAAACGGCAACCTTTAGTCTACAAAGAAAAGTCTCAATATTTAGTATAACTTTCAGAGACTATTTAAAATGCTTATATATTCTAAAACCATAAACAAAGCAATAAACACATTTTATTCATTCATTCTTTACTAATCTTTTTTTCAACAGGAAAATCCTTCTAGGATTAAAAATCAGATTAGGATTAAAATCAAATTTGAACGGACAGCTCTGTTCAAAATTGGTAGCATTTTGTAATAGAAAAAAAAAAAGCTTTATTCAGGACAATATTAAATAGGAAGCATACAAAACCTGTGGAACTGCTGGAACTTTCCAAAAATAAGATGTGTTTTTATGTGCTTCTTGTGTTTTTATTGAGTTTTTATTGGGTACTTTCTTTAGTAGTTGTCTGAACCTTTGAGTGAAGTTGTCTACAGTCTCAACATCCCAAGATATTTTTAACCTCGGCCGGCCTGCAGAAGTCAGAGCGATGCAACTGCGCCTGCAGGATCTATAGGTGTGTTCAGTGCTGCGCTCTGGCCACCTACCCTCCAGGTAGGCAGGTGCATGTCAGTCAGTAGAAGAATGCATCAAAAGTTCATTTATATTTTAAAACAAAATCTAACTTCATTCCATTCTTTACTATAGTTCAGTGGCTGCTAACTTATCTTTTCTGTGAACTACCTTTTTGTCTTGTATGTAAATATGTGGTTAATATATCAAACAACATTGTCATATTTGGACCATTTTGTTCATTAAAAAAAGTTTATTTGAAATGCAGTTCTACTTCAAGGTTTAGAAATGAAATCACAGTTTATAATTTACTGCTTAAAATAATTTACTTAGAGGGTCAGTATTAGCTTTACATCCCGTTTTAATTTTATTCCCTCATCAAAAACATACCTGGAGTGTTGCCTTGATTCGTTCATGCAGGTTTGAGAAATCCTTTAATTTCCATGGCAACCATTCAGCTGCACAAGACATCTGGGTGAACCAAGCCCCACCTCTTAGCTGCAGTTTCCAAACTTCAGCCTCACTGAGCAGCCCTCCCTCTTTCAGCTCCTTCAGACTAGCCAGCAGCAATTAGCAACCACCTGGTGGAGCTGCTGAGCTCGTTATACCAACTACTTCTCAGTGCAACGCTGGAAAAATCTTTGTTAAAGGGTTAAAAAAAAGGAGCCATGTCTTCTTGAAGACGGAGTTTCAGAAAGAGCAGGAGTTTTTAAAGAGACAGAGGCCCAGTTTTAAGGCGTTAAATTGGGAATTAATATTTCTCTTGAGTTATATTTGATATATGAAGGATTTTTATAACAACTGAACATAAGATAATTACTTGATTATGCTACAAAATGGCACTATAGGCTTGGAAAACACATAATATTTCCCTTTTAAGACTGAATGAATGGCTCATATATAGAAAAGACTTAATTACAGGTAAGTAGAAACAATTAGGACTGTCTTTCGCATTAAATGAAATAAATCTCTCCTGAGGGAAATGCTAGTACATTTTACACACTTTTGGAAGAAACAACCACAGTGAGACGTTTCTTGTTGTCTCTGAAATCCTTCAGCTATCAGATGTTAGCGGAGTTTCGTGCATGTGTCCAACTTCAGTTCAGCCCTCAGCATCTAAAATGATAAAGATCTTGAAGTAGAGTGCATTCACACCTGTGTGTGTTTTCAGCCAATTATGTAGGAGAAAAATGCAGGTTTGTCCTTATTTAATTCTCCCAAGAACTTTTTACACAACAAAATATTTTATGTACACTTTGCTAAAAATATTACTGAATCCTTTGGTGTTCTTAAAACTGAATAATAATATCCATATGTCAAAACATTAGTAGAAAAACACACAGCTTTTGATAACTGTATGAAAGCAGTATGTTAAATAGTTAGGCATAAAGCATTGGTGAAAGAAACACTACAAATACAGTAAATTGGGTGTATTTTTCCTAACCTGTGTGTAGTAAAAATTGAGATCATGCACTCTGATTTCTGGTACCACTTTTTTTTAAACTTCCATCCATCCATTTTCTAACACGCTTGTCCCTAGCGGGGTCGGCGGGGTGCTGGTGCCTATCTGGACACACCCTGGACAGGGCAACACAGAGACAGACAGGACAAACAACCATGCACACACACACTCACACCAAGGGAGAATTTAGAGAGACCAATTAACCTGATAGTCATGTTTTTGGACTGTGGGAGGAAGCCGGAGAACCCGAAGAGAACCCACGCATACACAGGGAGAACATGCAAAAACTGAAAAAAGGGTCAAAAAGCATCTGCTGGTGCAGATTATAAACAAGCTTCCTGTCGGTGTGTAAACAGTGTTTCCAATTTTTATGTAAAAAAATAAAATAAAAAGAGAGAGAGAGAAATCTCTGATCCATAAAAAAACTTCTGTTATGTTCACCTTCCAAGACCTTCACAGAGTCAAAAAACCACTTCTGGCAAATCCCAGTCATGCTTCTGTGTGTATTTTCATGTGTCTTGTCTCAAAAGAAAAAAAGTGTGATGGGATTACTCTTGTTATACGGAATCAGATGTGCTCTGTTTGTCTGTTTTGTGTCAGATAGAGAGGATGGTTCCAGGCAAAATTTGGGATCAACGTCAGGATCAGTTAGACTCTTAGGAGGAAGTGGCACTCAAAAAATTTGCGTACTGTACATGGCCAGTTCAGCATTTAATTATTCAGATGTGTAGTTTGTGTGTGTTTTGTTTTTACTAGTAGGATCAAGGCTTTCGTCTGGTACTTCGACGAAAGCCTTGATCCTTTGAAGGCTTTAGGTGAAGCATTTAGGTGAACGCTTCTCTTCACCTTTAGTCTTTTGCTGGATATCCTCTCTTCAAACATCAGCGATGAGCAAAACTTTTAGTAGAACCACTAGAACTGCATTTCGATTCTTTGGCATTTGATAATTTTTTTCATGTTCCGATGATAATGTGAAGAAAACTGAGGAAGAATTGAAATAGTTCTTGCATTGAAAGGCTTTTATAAGGTCAAGTTTGCAGCGGGAAGATTTTGGGAGTTTTCTGGCTAAAGATTTATTATCTTTACCTCACCAGCACTTCGCTGATAAAATGTCTACCATGAATTTATAAACTAAAGTTGTCATTTACCACGACTTGGTGTAGATATTGGTGTAAAAATTACCCTTTTTGTTTAACTGAAACAACAGGATACACACAATTTTGTTTCACAACATCTTTAATTGTGACGAAGTGGCAAAGAAAACAATGCATGCAAACTTGTTGTGAGCTATGCACCATGGGAACTTTCTACTAAACAGCTCAGCAGGTAAAAGTGATGACCTCTCCAATTTAATATGTTTTTCAAATATTCCCAGGTTATAGCAGAAGCTAAAACACCCAGAGGCTGTGTAGCCCAGTCTCCTGCTAAATCTAGCTAAATAATTAATTTCACTGGAGGGTTTCTTTGGTTCTGTGATGAACAGGTGACCTCAAGGTGCCCCTAACTACCCACTCCCCATATAAACTTTCCCCAGACCTGTCCCCCTAAGGGACAAACATGAATACATGGCTCTGTCATCTTCCATTATAAGTGATATTTACAGAAATAATTCTCAGTGGATTTCCATTTTTAGTATTTGTTTTCTCCTAAAGAAAAACAAATCAAAACAAAAAACTACTACTAACACTGCGCTGAGCGCCATTGAAAACCTCATGGTTATTCCACCAAGTATTGATTTCTGAACTCTTGCTGTTGTTTCTAAATGAATATAAACTTGTTTTATTATTATTTGAGGTCTGAAAGCTCTAAAAAAATTTTCATTATTTTGACCATTTCTCATTTTCTGCAAATAAATACTAAATTTGTGTTTGGAATTTCAGTGACATGTTGTCAGTAGTTCATAGAATTACAAAAAAAAAACAACCAATGTCTATTTTACTCAAACATGTACCTTTAAAAAGTAAAATAAGAGAAACTGATATTTTTTTAAATACATTTTTTTCCAGAGCTCTATATATAGATTAGAGATTTTAGCCTAATTTTTTACGTTGAGAATTAAAGATGTCATTTTCTGTGAGCTGGGGTGTATAAAAAAATGTATTAAACTACATGTAACCTTTAAAATCTTATTTTCTTCTAATATGGAGATCTTTAACCTATTAAATAACGATTCCTCTTTTGCTCATCCGAACTTATGTAAATACCTTCAGTATGTTCAGTTTTTCTTTTCACCAGTTGCCCGTCCCTCTCTTTGTCTCTAAATAACTTCCTCAGACTTCCTTGCTCGTTCTCCGGTGCTTCCTGCTACCAGTAATTGCCTCTCTTTTTAAATTCTTGCTGAGCACCAGAGAAGAGCTTCTCAGAGCACAAATGACAAGTACACAGAAGGAGGCTCATTCCATTTGCAAACAATGATCTGTAAAAGCACGGTGGATGACATGTAAAATGAGCACATAGCGGAGACCACCTGGGCTGACTCAGAATAAACAATTCAACGCACCACTTCCTGACACATTCAACCAATTTGTAGTTGAAGTAAATATGCAGAGGGTGAAGAGCATTCTTGAGAAAAAAAAAAATCATGCATACTTTAGGTTAAGGCCAGTAACACTGATGTTTGAGCTGCAAAGAAAATACCAGGTTTGTTTCTGAAGTTCAGATGTCAGCGCTGAAAAAAAGCAAACTGACTGATAAGAAGCCAATTTTTTCTCTCTCTCTCTTTTAGCTTATTGCTCACAGCATTATTCTAGGATTAGCTGTGTCTAATACTTCCAATAAGATAATGAGGAAAAAATTAGTTTTGGTGCATAATCTTACATCCTTGCAGCGATGCAAACGAAGAATCTGCTCACAGGGACAGTTGTGTTTTTGTTCCCCACTTATTTGGACTCCAAAAAAATCTTATTGCTAAGTTTATAAAGTCCTGGTAAATTCTTATTAAAACTTTTTTTAAATCTTGCAAAATAAATAAATATATATATCCTGCCTTTCTTTACCTGTGAGGTGATTTCATTTTGAGTTTCAATTTAATTTCTTGTGGAAGGAAAAGTTGTTTCATCTCGATATGAACTATCCAGCCATTTATGGAAAAAATATTAAACTAATCAGAATCTGGTTTAAGTGTAACAAAGCTGCTTCTTTCTCACCATTAATCATGTAAAATTTAGCAGAGAACTTTGCATGGTGGAGTGGAGGCTACTTAGACTTAACAATGTGACTCATCATTATGTGAAAACACATACGATCATTTATCTTTGAAAAGCAGAAGTGGAGCCTCCTGCATAACCAACAAGAATGCAGCAAGTGGTTTCAACAAAATCCTTGTCTTTTCCAGTAGCCATTGTACAGCTCATAAAGCAGTAAAACCAGCTGACCAAATGTGCTGGAGCTCTGCTTGGTTTGCTATGTGAGGGTCGGTTCCTGCTAATTTGTGACTGTAAATTCTGGAGTATTTTTTAAATGTCTCATTTTCCAGACACCAAAAATGTTAACTTGTTGTCAAAAACTGCATTTGGACTGTTTCTAGAAGCAGTAGTGACCCAAAGTATGGCAGTATGAAATGTACAAAAATGTGAATCTGGCGTAATACATACCCTTCAAGAAAGAGGGATATTGTAGTTATGTTATATAATTTGCATAACTGTATCAGTGTATGACATCCTAATATTTCCATTCCTTACTGCATTGGCAAAAAAATGGCACTTATGCATAGACAAGACCATAATTAATGAGTCGGCATAAAGGCCAGGCCAGCATCAAATTAAGTTAGATTTGTACCTCTGTTGTTTGTCCAAGGAAGCTGAGCCAGCATTTGTACTGAAGAAAAACAATTTCTTCCCATTATCTTTAATCTTTATTATCAAATATATGTCTCCTCTTAATTACAACATTTTTGTCATTGTTAAGCTGAGGACTGAGCGCCCTGCGATCTACTCTGAGTCTACTTCTCAATGCCTTGATCCACTTTTATCACTTCCTCTGAAATATTCTGATTAGTTTGCGTTTAAGACAGTGTTTCTGTTATGAAATGTATTGGATTTTTTTTTACAATCTATTAATTTAAATTTAAAACACAACAAGATGAAGATCATTATTATTTATCTTCTAATCTAAAAGAAAATCCAATGTTTTTATATTATTTCCCCAGCTGTAGCTTTTAAAATAATGTCTTCCCTCCACATTTTGTTTCTGTTTTCTTACTAAACTAACTGATATAATGAGTCAGCAGATTTTTACTGAACTTTTTGACAAAAGTTTACTTCAGTAGCATCAGCAATGATGTTACATCAACGAGCAGAGTTAGCCACTGCAGCAGCCTGCCACCTACCTGTATCCTTTCACTGGCATTGTGACCAAAGAGGAAAAGTTTGAGCAACAGAAAAACATCAACTCAAAATAAGACGCTGTGAATCCGAATAAAGTGATATTAACATCTAGAAATGGAGACTTTGGTTTTGGGGGTCCAGGACACCCAAAATCTTCTGGAAAATCCTCCTTTTCACCATTATTATGGATTGTGAAAAACTATTTGCTCTATTCCAGATAATCTTTTCCACTTTAAAATGTTTCAGACAAATACAACTGTATATCAGAAAGAGATAACCTGAGTAAATACAAAAAAAAAAAAATCTGTTGTTGATGGTGTTTGAATTTATTAAAAGAAAAAAAGCTTTCCCAGCCAGACTGAACTTGTGTAAAAAAATATTTATCCGTTTTGCTATTTTGACATTTCAGGTATAGACAAGTTGATCAGATGTATGAAAGGATATCTCAAGACTGTCTTTCTTCCATAATTTACTTTATTAAATCGAGACGGCATTTAGCATCAAGATTAAATTTTGTGACAAAGACTCCTCGTTGCTGTGATTAACCTTTACTGGTTCTCCAGTATAAATATTTCCCGTAGGGACAAGTGGGCTTGGATATTTTTTTTTCTTCTTTTTTGAAAACTGATTTCTACATTTATCATATTATTTCTGATTTAAAAATGTGTTCAATGATCTGAAACATTAGATTGTGACAAAAATTAAGAAACACAATCTGTGTAAAAATTTCACTTCTGAAAATTAAACCATACAGCTCCTCACTGCTTCTTGTTTTGATTAATAGAAATGTGCAATATGTATTTTCTGGTATCAACCTGATATCAAGTAAACAAAAGGTTTGTTTTGCCAACATTGATACAGATACTTTTTCTAAGTTTGATGTATTGTCAAATTTCTGACTCTCATAAGTTTATGTCGTTTTTTCTATTAGTTATTTTGTGAAATGTAAGACAGAATTTGGACAGAATTAATAGATATCTACAAAAACACTTTAATACCATATCAACATGATTTGAATGCATTACACTTAACATTAAAACACTGAAATAAAACCATAAAGCTCCTCACCGCCTCTTGTTTAGATCAATAGAAAGGAAATGTGCAATACTGTATTTTTTGGGACTAAAACTTTATTTTTAAGCACACACACACACACACACACACACCCACACATCTATATTTATGATGACTTTTCATTGACTTCCATTTACTTAGCCTGACCTTTAACCTTTAACAGCTCTTTTGAGAACCAGGTTTTGGGCCTCATAAGGAGTACTGGAAAGTCATAGTGGAGTATTTGCAGAAGTGCTTTTTGCTTGCATGTCAGATGTTAGCATGTCCTCTTCTTTTAGATTGTGGACTTTTCAATGGTAAAATAAATTTATAGAAGCTCTCATAGAATTATAGAAAGTTTATGACTTTCTGTCAGATTGTTCTGCTCTCTCTGCCTCTCACATTTTTCTCTTACGTGTTCCTTTCGCCATTCTGTCATTTGCTTCATCTCTTTTCCTGTAATGCTCTTTTTATTTCATTAAATGTTTTCTACAGAGCCTGTCGGTTAAAAGAAATGTGCTGACTCGCTCCCCTTGTGCAACCTTTCTGGCATTTAACTCTGAAACTTTTGACAAACTGAAAAACTTTTGCTTGAAGATTTTCTTTGCCATGGTATATGGGGCTGAAGACAACTCACAGTTAATGTGCATGAGTTTAGTTTGTGTATTTTATTTTATTTTCTGACCTGGAAGTCAGAAAATAACTTAAGGACATTGTATCATCGTAGAAAATATATCAACCCAAATTTAAAACTGTAAGGGAAAAAAATGAAGAAAACCAAACTAAAGCTCCAAACTTATACAAGGTTCACATCAAAGTACTGTATATATATGTAAAATTTTATTATTCCATGCAATTTATTCATTACAAACATATACTGTGAAGTGTATGGCCCTTCAACCTCAACCTTTTTCTCTTATTATTGAGAAGAGTGTAAATAATTCTTGCCTTTTTATAAAAAACGTTTTGTTTTGTGATTGTTTTTATTATTAAACCCACAGTCCTCTAGTACGGCTCTGTGCAGAGATACGACCACAGCCACCAAAATCACTGCCATGCTCCTTTAAAAGATAATTTTCTACATCTTGATGAAAAGCTTCAGATTATTTTATTGGCAGTTACAAAAACGAAGTATTTCATTTTACTCTGCTTTATCTAGAATCAATCTACAGCATATATCTACGTTGACTTAATGGACGGTTTTGTGGCAGGAAATTTTCTTATTTATATTATAATTCTTCTCGTTAAGCAGGTTGGGGAAAAAAGGCCTCTTGCTATACGTCATTTCAGGCCTAACAGTTCTTGGAATAGTGAGATGCTGTCATTATGCGGTGTTATGGCCAAGGGTAATGATGCACAATAACTGCTTTGGCTCTGCTGGAGAATAATGGCATATTTCACACAAAAGCCCCTTCTCCACATGAACAAATAGTGTTTAGAGAATCTAATATTTCTGATAATCAGTTTTATGATGGCATGTTGGCTGAAGGACTTTCCTTTTTACTTTTGAACATTATTTAATATCATTATGTAAAAGTGGAGGTATTGAATCCATTATTAGTTAAATGCAACATGCAGAGAAATATATTTTAGCATATATATTTTTTAGAATAATACTGAAATATGACACATTCTACGATGAAAAGCATAAAGAGAATGAAAATGTATTTGAGTAAATCTATCATTTTTAAGGATACATTAAGTAATCTGTCTTCTGTAAAGACCAGCATCTGAAAGACGAGCATAAACCTTTTCTTAATCAATAGATGTGGGCAGATTGATCCAAAAATATTGATAATATTGTTTATCAAGTAAGCATTTCTATTGATCAAAACAAGAGGCAGGGAGGAGCTTTATACTTTAGTTCAATGTTATGAAAAGTGAAATTTAAAACATTAAAACAACAAAAATGCTAAACTAATAAAATATCAGATTAGGTTTAGAATAACACAAGTAGACAGTTTTTTTTCTTCCCACATTTTATTTTGAAATCATCCATCCGAAAGTTGAAGTGGGTCAATTTGCTGCTCACAGTTGAACTCCCAGCTTTTCTATCAAACTCCAGACTTAATTCTTTAACACTGTCAGTGTCAAAGATGACAGTGTGAGGAAATAAAACCTCACACTGTGAGGAGGTGTTACTAAATCTTTATCATAACGCGGTTTGACCTTTTTTTCCAGCTGCTCGTTAAGCAGGCTGGGAAAAAATAGCCTCTTGCTTGCAGATGAGAGATTCTCTGATTGGAACTGTGAAGTGTCCACAAGCACCACTTGTTTTAACAGCGTTACCAAATTAAGAAGTTGATATCTGTTGATATCTGTTTGTAGTAATACCGGGGTAAAAATATTTTTTGTGTGGTTAAAGAACTCTAGAAATAAAGACTCCAGCAGCTACCAATAAAAAAGCAGCAATAGTAAGTCAACAACAAAACACTTGTCATTTCCAGCAGCCATTGTACAATGCATACAGCGGTAAGACCAGCTGACCAGTGATGGAGCTTCGCCTGGTTTGGGGTTGCTAGGTAACGGCACAGTCTCCGTCAATTGTGACTTAACAACTGGGAGGTTTTTGAAACAACTAATTTTCCAGACACCCAAAAAAATACTTAATACTCAAAAATGGCTAGGAAGTTTTTTTGATATTATTTTTATTTTTTTATGCTTAGGCCACTTTTAGAAGCAGTTGTAACCTAAATGTACAAAAGTACAAAAATATGCAAAAAGTGAATTTTGCATTACAGGTCATATGTGCAACATTTTAGTGTCTGTACAAAAGAACTGCTACTTTATTTTCACTAAAACCTTTTTACAAATGACTTCACCGTGGCTCCCACATTAGAAATTGATACAGAACAGAAAAAACTGAGATTTTTCCAGGAAGACAACAGTCACTGCATTTTTAGTGTGCTTTTATCTTCAGCGCAAACATTTTCCCACTTGTTTTGTGGTCCAAAACCTGATTCTGAGCAAACTGACCTCTGTCCAGAAATGGTCCATAAACCACCTTGACAGCAGGCACCATCTCAGACGCACTCCAACATTTTTCTACACTTATTGTGTTAAAAGAACATTTTTCCTTTTTCTGCCAGAGCACAAACATGTGATGGAAGTTTATAGGCTGCCCTGGATAAACATTCAAAAACAAACCTCTTCCATCAACCACTGCCTGTAGTCTTATAGAATACCATCTCTTATGATTGAAATATTCTCTGTGACATGCCCTTAGAGCCACAGTCAGGATGTGTGAACCATTAATATCCCACACACGTTGTGGAAGCCCCATTGCTGAACAAATCAAAGAAATGTTCCTTTCACATTATCTGTGTTTGGCATATAAATGATTTTGGACATGAATAGTTCAATATAGGAGCAACACCCTCGTAGGCAGGCTGCTCCACAGAAATGTTCAACTCGACATTTGTTCTGAGCGCCGCACTGAAACTCTTCTCGCCAGTGGTAAACAAAAATAATAATTTGTCTTGTCTTTCTCAAGAAAACTCCAGACAATTGCAGATGTACTGAAATGTTTCTTCAGACATTTCAATATTTTGGGTTCTCTGAACATTGTTGGAGTTAGATCAATGGTTTCCCACCTTGTAGTTGCTTTATGGTTTTATTGCTGCAGCCATACTGTTAACACAAAAATTGCACAACTACAGCACCAGCGCCATATTGCCTGCAGATATTGATGAATGTCACAGGCTTAAATGACATCCTCACCACAGGTGTTGGCTTGCTTCAGTCAGTTACAATATTACTGTTGTCTGTGTGCAAATAAAAAAGATTAATGAAGTTGTTTGCTGAAGTCTCGCCAACTGAACACTGTATTAAATAACTATGTATTTTGAATAAACTAAACTCCAAACCCTTTTTACTAACTTGCTACTAGGCAAGAAAAAATATTTTTGTCTTAATTAAATGAAAGCGTTCTTGTTCTGTTAGAAAAAAACAACTATACATTTTCATGTATAAATCATTTACTACAATGTACCTCAGTAATGATGGTGTAGATTAGTATACCTTATGAATGCACTCAACAATAATATATATATATATATATATATATATATATATATATATATAACATAATTTCCTAATGATCTTTACAATCCTCTGTGTGGTAAATAGTGAAGGACTGGATAATATTTACACAGAGATTAACAGGTATAAAGAAAATAATCTGAAACAAAATTTAAAACCTGGAAATTTTATTTTCTTTTTCAATAAAAATAAAATTACCTCAATGGTTGTTAATAGTTTTGAATTATTTATTTCTTTAATCGCAATGGATATTTATATTTCTAATGAGTTAAAGTATAAGGATTTACTGTTTATTGAAATGAGTCGGGTTTGGACAATGCATTAGATATTCACCTAATCCGTTTCACAACTTTCAGACTTTGTGTCTTTTTTTGATCACTTTAAAATGTCATCAGCTAATTACATTAGCTGTTATTTGATACATAAATACTAAATCAGATCTTTGAAATTCAATATGGTTGACTTCAAGAAAGACTGAACTGATATAGTCAAAGAAACCAGCATTGCAAAATAATCTTTTTTGTTATACATTATTTTCATAGTCACTTGTGATCCCACATGTGTTTTATTCAG
This sequence comes from Xiphophorus couchianus, assembly GCF_001444195.1. NCBI lineage: Eukaryota > Metazoa > Chordata > Actinopteri > Cyprinodontiformes > Poeciliidae > Xiphophorus > Xiphophorus couchianus. The sequence continues at coordinate 6,344,765 of NC_040232.1, read as the reverse complement.
AAAAGAACAGAAATGTGTCTTGGGTTTTGTCATAATGTACGTAAGTTTTTTTTATATTTTATTTCAAATATTAAGTTATGTTCATCATATTTACAAATACAAATCTCTCTAAGGGTCGATGCCTGGTAGTGAATCGTTTTTCCTTTTGTAACTGCAGAATTTTGTTTTGATTGGCATCACAGCACCTTGTAGCCAATCAGATGAGACTGTATGGGACGATCCCACTGGGATCACACCATTATGCAGAAACATAATGGAGGCCCCTAAGGGACACCACAAATAATATCCCAGCATGTGGAGGAATATTCAACTGACTCCATAATAAGCTGTTTCTGATGTAAATTATTTCATTTCCACTCAGTTTCAGGTTGATATGCGGTGAGCAGTGGCCTAAAATACTTCACAAAATCCAAGGACATTAAAGTTAAAATCCAAGGTCACAAATAATCTTAATTTGTCTAAAGACTACAGGCACTGTCAACACGATATTAATATTATTAAAATATCTCACATGAATAAATTGGGAGTTAATAACGGTTGCAGACAAATGTTGCCATCCTGACCTACAGCTGCATGAAGTCAGAGGTTTTATATTTAGAAAAATCTGTTGAACGTTGTGTTGAAAATGGGCCTCAGTGAAACACGGAAGCAGCTGATTAAATAACTATTTGGCATAGAACAGCCTTGGGATTTCCTCTAGAGTGAGCTGATGATTCTGTTTGACTTTCTGCATCCACAAACTGTAAGTATTTGAAAATGGATGCTACCTTTTTTTATTTGTTCCCCAAAACATCAGTGAACTCGGCAAAGGTTGCTCAAAAATAGATTCACACTAATATTTAGGAAAGGATTATGAAGAGGTGAAAATAACTGCTATGTTCAGGTAAAGCTTTTTTTTTTTTTTTAAACAACAAAACTGGAGATTTCTTTTGGTTCTGCTGTATAATGAAATGCTAATTAAAGAGATCATTACTTATATCTGACTGGCCACGACAAGACCAGGAAGTGTTGCCAGAGGCGTTTTGAGTTATTTACAGATTCTGAACGTGTGAATTCAAAGCTTTTTAATGATGTCAAACACATAAAAATCAAAATGATAATAATAAAACAAACCTCAAATGCCTGCAGCTTGTTCACTGAGTAAACAAACTGCATTCAAAAAACAAATTTACCATTTTAAAACCTCCAAAATGAATATTTAAAGCATGGGGTTGTTTCTACATAACATTATATTACTGATAACATTGTTGTTGTAAATCTGTAGTTTCAGAAAAAGTTTCTTCCAAGAAAACAAACCAATTTTAAATAACAAAAAGAAAGCATTTAAAAAATCCTGTTAACATGTTTCTGTTATAAATGTATCTCAGGTGTTGATTGGTGTTAGAAGAAAGCTTCAGTAGGTGAATGTGTGCTTTATTTATTAGCAATATCCACTGTCGAAATAATGAAATCTCAAAATGTTTCATGATTCAGACAGGAATTGATGACAGTCCCAGCTAACAGTCTCCGTCTGTAAACCCCAGGAGTCCTTGTCTGATATATGAAATTCACTAATTAGATCAATGTGTTCCTGATGCAGAAGGAACGACTATTGTTTCATTAGTTTAGCAGCTGCTAATTAAATGTGGCTTCATATGAAGCCTCATTTTTATGTAAATTTAAAGCACTGAGATATTCATTTCCAAATTAATTTCCGGAATGCAGGTAGAAATAGAAGTAAAATATTTAAAAAAAAACATATTTAAGTAAGAGTACAGACTTGAAAAATTTAACAACATAGAAATTACAGCCAGAATAGGTGATTTGTCATATTTCCCCTCTGAATTTTTGTGTCTAAAACGAGCCCTAAGAACACATTACAGTTCTTTTTTTTTGTTTTTTTTTGCAGGACACTGACAGTTACTGTTTTCCATCTTCACCTTTGAGTTTTTGTTGTTTCCTTTTGGGCTGCTGCCTACCTGATGGCAGAACAACAGATTGTTTGACTGAGCCGCAGTAACAGAGGTAGAGCACATTTAAGGGACTTGTTCCTACCCAACATATCACATCCCTCCATTACTTGACCTTTCTATCTCTCTATGTCTCACATTCTTTCCTTGAGCTATCTCTCTCTCCCACACACACACACCCACACGCCCACACACACACACACACACACGCCCACGCGCCCACACACGCTTGCGCACACACTCTCCTGTCACTTTCTGGTTCCTACAGTTCATTGCCTGCCTGATGACAGGACTGACACCTTGCTCTATATCCTCTTCCCACTATTCCTGCATTAGCTGAGGCAGGTGTGTGTGAAGTGTGAGGATGTGTGAGAGTGGCTGAGAAAGCGATAGGAGGACATATAAAAGGGCGTGCTATTTACCAACCCAGCTGATTTGTGCGGTTGTGTGGAATTGTGTCTTCCTCGTTTTCTATTCTTCTCTTTTGCACACACACACACACACTTCCTCACACCCTGTAGGAAATGCTGTGCATTTTTTTGGTATGGGCCAACCCTGCTGCCATTCTGTCCCTCCTGCAGTTCCATTAGCCCTTTCCCCTCTTTTCCCACTAAGTCAAATTGTCACTATACTGACTCCCCACTGCTCACTATCACCCCCTTCCTCTTACTCCATGTGCTTCTATGCTAAATAGTTCTCACTTTGTGAAAAGTGGTTTCTCTCAGTTGCTCATCTCTGGAGTTCAGCCAGGGCACCAGTGTTCACGGTAAGTCTTTTACTTTCCTAGCAGGCACCATGGTCTGCCTCTTCTTGAGCAAAATTTGACAGAACATTAACCTTATTTGTTGCATAAATGACAAACATTTTCCCACTAACTCAAAATGTTAGTTTCTAAAGTTTTAGATCAAACTCAAGTCGCAAAGTTTTCACTATGAAACTGAACATCAGTCTCTGGTTCATTTTAATTTACTATTTAAGATTTAACTGGATAATAATATTGCTCTTAGAGCAGAGGTCAATGTGAGAATGCCTAGAAGAAATCAATGCTTTCCCCAACTAAACAGAAACAAAACTGAAGTTATTATATTTAGACCCAATGAGGAACGATCTAGAAACAGCTCGTAGATTTGGTTATTGCAGATACAAATTAGTGATCAGGTCGAAAATCTGTGATTGACTCATGTCTGAACTTTCAGATACACACAGAGACAGTTATAAAGTTGGTCTTCTACCACCTGAAGAATATTTCCAGGATTAAAGGACTAGTTAGAGAAACTCATCCATGCATTTATCTTTAGTTGCACTGATCACTTTAGTAGTGTCTTCTTGGGTCTGCCTAAAAGTCAGTCAGATCCCTAACGCTGCCGCTTGTGTTCTGACTAAAACCAGGAAGAAAGAACACATCACCCTGGTTATAAAGTCCTTCACTGGCTCCCTGTAGCTCGGAGAGTAGACGCTAAAATACTGCTGTTAGTTTATAAATCACTGAACGGCTCAGCACCACAATACATTAAAGATCTGCTGCTGTCGTACCAACCTTTCAGAACCTCTCAGGTCTTCTGGTTCTGATTCTGCTCTGCATCCCCAGAACCAGAACCAAACATGGAGAAGGAGTATTCAGCTTCTATGCACCACAAATCTGGAACAAACTTCCAGAAAACTGCATGATACTGAAGTTCCTTGTTTAGAGTCGCCTTTAATTATTAGTATATGGATCACTAATCAACATGTCTGATGTGTATTGATGATTTTGATGACAAAACTGTAATGTTTATTGCTTGTTTTACAATTGGTGACTTTATGATGTTTAGTAATGTAAAACTTTACTATGAAACTATTATGAAACCAACTTCCCAATTCAAAGGACATGACTTGGATCAGGTGTTAGACTACTGAACGTGGCTAATGCAATCAAAGTTTTTCTTCGTGTTTTAGATTCAAACATGTTCCTCAGAACATATTTGAATTCTGTACCTCAGCAAAAAAAGAAAGAGAAAACTCTAAGCAATATGTTGGTAACACAAGGTTTCCAGATCATTTCACATTTCTGGTTTTCCATTAGAGGCCTGGAGGCAATTTATAAAATGGACTGGAATGGGCAAATTTGATTTTAAAGAACCAGTCGTATTCTGCCAGGACTTGCAAAATAATCACCTCGTTTTCTGAAAAAAGAAAAATCTGTCTCTATCAACATTCACATTAGAATCAGAATAATGTTTACTAAGTCAACATTATTCTGTTTGTTTTTATAACCCAGTCTTTCACCAGTAACATGGATTGTTCACTATCCAGTTGTTTTGGAGACTTTTTAGCACACCTTATAAAAACTTTGAATTTTACTAAAATCCTGATACGGGTTTTATTTTTTCCTGTTTTTTCGATCCTGCTTGTTTTTGTAATCCTGCAGTTTATTTCGCTGGAAATGTGCCTATCTCCATATTTACTAAATAGTTTTTATTACCATTTGTTATTTCCTTGCTAAAAACTTACTAAAGCTGTACAAATATGTTCTTACAACTTTCAGTGCTGTCGAAAATGACCACATCTCTAATGGAAAAGAAATAAATGCTGATTCAAGTTAGGATGGACAGTAAAATATCAAAATTACAGAATTCATTTATTTATGGCCTCTTCCAAAACTCAGCCATGAGTGAAAGAAGTGAACGGGGGTCTCGTTCGATTCATTGTGTGACATTTTCCCGTCCCTGTTGGCATTTCCTTAAGTTTGACACTGTTGCCTATTCTTGTTGAAGAGGAGACATGAGCAGGAGGTTATTCTGCTGTCAGTGTAACACACCTGACTGCAGGAGGACTAGACTGAGGATAACCTCGCCAGGATGAGGCAAGCGGAGGCCTGATTTTCCGCTCCCGCACAAGCATTTGGCAACTCAGAGTGGGGGGAGTCGGCTGTCTCACAGAATGTAAAACATGGCAGCCTTGCAGGAGGAAAGAACTGATTTGAGAACAGAAGTGTGACTATAAACTATGCAACAGTGTGATTCACTTAGGGCCACCCAAAAACTGTTTAAAAACAGTAAGCACCATCCATTACTACTATATGTATATTTTTTTCCTTTATTACAAAAGCGTAATTCACCTTGGACCTCATCAATCTGGTTAATGTGTTTTAGAAATGTACCTCATGCGCCCGGTAATACAGGATAAGCAGAACAGAGGGTCTTCATTTAGTTTGTTCTGTTTTTGTTTGTATTTTTAGGCTGGCAAAAGTAATAAAAGCATGGAGGTGTGTGTTTCACATCCATCCGGAGCTGAAATGAGCACAAGTAAAAATGCTTTACAGGCAACAGCAAATAGTTTCTGCTAAATTTTTGTCCATTTTCTCCCAGCTGGAATATATATTTGTGCCGATATCTTTTGTTGAATAGGTAACAGTGTATACTTTTGTTGTGTTTTTATTAGAAATAAATTTGTCCAGCAATCATCTGAACATGTATTTTAATACGAAACAGTACATGCATGTTAAAAGTTTTACCCATCTGCAGTTGCAATGAGACAAAACTAAAATCAATTAATTAGCTACTTGAAAGAACAGATGCATCTGTGTCCAGTGAAAATAAGGATTTATTGTTGTTGTATAGCCAGCATAAACAAAAGAAGGAAAATAATTTGTCAAATGTTATTTATCTCATACAGGAAAGATCATATTCAGTGATGTCAAGTTGTAAATTTGGAATAAAAGTATTAAAAATTTCCTTGTTTAAAGGCATAAGTGTGCAACATTAAAATTAAGATATTTTCTTACAATATAAATGAGAGAAAAAGAAGAAAAATATCTGTGATGTCTGTGACCAAAAGTGGCAGAACAGGCTGTCAGTTTTAAGTGGTATTTCAGGAGCTGCACGTCTGGACATTTTCTAAAGTGTAAGTAGTAGATCTGACAAATTCCCAACCTTTCATTATTTTTATTGTAAGGATATGAAATTTATCTAAAAAATTCTAGGTTTTTTGGCAGAAATCCACTCCTCCTTGACCATTTTTTTTCTTTTATCTAAAATACTTCATTGTACAGTGGTGCAAATATTAAATAGACCAAAATATATTTCAGGTTTTGTTGCTCGTTTTTGCATTCGTGACTTGTTGCACAATTTGAACTCTTTTAGCAACGTTGAAAAGATAATCACATTGAACATCCTGAGCATTTGGTGGCGGCTGTTAATTAACTCAGCCTGCTAAGACACATAACCTGCTCTGCACAGTCCGTCTGATTTAAACCTAAATGAGGAGGGAACGATGAATCTATTATACAAGCTTTTGTTTTAAAAAAATCATCAAGACCTGGAGCAAGCACTGAACTTTTAGAATTATTCATAAAAAGACTCTGATCAAAAATGATACCAGTAATTATACCAGTAGATTATACTATATTTCACATTTTAAAATGTGAAATGTGAAATTTCACATTTTAAACTTATTCTTCCTAATGAAAAGAAGTAAGATTGACCTCTTTTCACCTTTTTTCTTGCAAAACTGAAACAAGATGTAAAATCTGAGGAAGGAAACGATGAGAAATGAATACAGATAATTATTTGAAAAACACAATTACTCCAGTTATTATAAAATGTTTTATTATCTCGCTGACCTGTATCAAATGTGATCCTGAACTCTGTAAGTAAGCAGACCTGTGCACCCCAGCACACACACACACACACACACACACGCGCACCCATGCACACACGTGCACTTCCCCCCCCCACGCAAACACACACACCCACACACACAACTAATTATCACTCCTTCTGCACCACTCTGGCATATATTGCTGTGTTTGGATGCTGAGCAGAGAACAGCATTAGCATACGTTACTCAGCTGACATCTTTGAATTGTCGACAGCCAGTCCATCACTAACTGGTCATTACCCATTCTCTTTCTCACACGCACACACACACGCACACGCATACTCACATGCATGCACACTATGACATATTTGCTAACATTCGTATGGGGAAAGTTTGTTTGGAGAAAGTAATCAGCAGTTTTATCTGTTATATCTTTTTCCAGTTTTGTCATCCATAATGGATACAGAACTGCTATTTTCATGTTATATCTTATTTTTGGAAAGTACGTGTGCATTTTTTTAATGTTCAGCTCAGCCCGACACATACGGAAAATTCACAGTTTTTCACATTGTAATAAGACTTATTGAAAATAATAATATGGTGTTGAAATTTCTTTCCAAAACTTTTGAAATGTGAAATCTGCAGAACCTAAAAACACTACAGACTATTTTAAAAATTATATCATATTTCTGACTCTTTTCAAAAAATAAAAGCAAATCTCCTACTTGGTAAACTACAACTTAGCCTGTTTTTGCTACAGAGCAACAACTATTCAGAGATTTTCAGACATGTATTCTCTCATCTGCATATTCATAGTAAAAAAATGTATATAAATAAAATGTGGATTTTAAAAGGAAATTTTTTTAAACTGCTTCTTTAGATTCACAAAGTCGAGACTAGTAGAAGAAGAAAGTATGAAATGTGGTTGATCTGTCCTTCAGCATGTCTAAATAAAATTTAGACATGATCTACTTCAATGGCTGAAGGGATCATTTTTGAGTAAAAGTTGAAAATATGGTACAGGTCAAAGGCCAAATTTATTGAATAGTTATTGATAAAAAAGACATTTTCTTTGCTTTTTTTGTATGTTAACATATTTTTCAATCTTTCACAGATCAGGCTAAATAAAAAACTAAATCAAACCCAAAATAAAATGCAAAGAACCAGTTTCATCCTTCAGAAACAACAGAAATTCAAACCAACTCTCTGTAATTTTGCCATTTGACTGGCTGTAATGTGTGAGCACACTTTCTCTCTCTGCGTGAAATCATGGCATTCACCTGGCTTCTCCGTGTTTCTGCTTTGGAGTCGGAACATTTCTTTCCACATCAGCATCAAACAGAATACAAAAAAGTCTGAGCTGCATTTCCATTGCCTTCACTCCTGCAGCCTTTGGCGCTCAGTTTTTCAGCAACAATCGATCTATTGATGACCTCACAGCCACACTTGAAGCAGGAAGCTGGGCAGGACTGGGGAAATGTAATAGCAACTTTTCATCCCAGACCTCTCTGGCTTTCCTTCAATCTTCATTAACTGACAGAATTGAAAAATCAAATCAACATCACATTTTTCTCTGCGCAGACGGCATTGCTCAGTAATTATACAAACATGCAACTAATATCAGCCTTATCCAAATCAAAGCACCTATTTATTCAAAATGTAACCGCGGCTGCACATTTATATAGATAAGATAAGATGAACTTTATTGTCCTAAAGGAAATTTGTCTTGGGTAAAAACTCTGGCTGTTGCTATATAACCATAATCCAAAACTCTGGCCATGACTTTACATTCACACATAAAACCACTTCTATAAAAAAACCTATTTTAAGAGAAATAAATGCATAGTAGGAGCAGGTCAGCACAGTTTATCTATCTTAGACCTGGTGTATGCACTGCTCACATGTAGGCTGATTAAAAAGCCTGTTTATAATGAAATATGATCAAATAAAATGCTGAATTTGTTTGGATGTGGGCTATTTGCCTTAACTTTAACGTAACGGGGATCTCAGCTATAAAAGACTGTAAGATTCATTCTAAAAGTGAACTGTTCGACTCTCTACATGCCTGCATTCAGCCCTAAATTGTCAACATAAGTATCTTATGAAGTCAGTGTTTATTAAAATGAATCAGCTGATCATGTTATTTTATGATTAATAATGGCAACCACAAGTAAAAGATGGAAAAAAACTAAACTTCACTGAGGCAGGGAGTGAGGTGTAAAGTGGAAAACATTTTATTTTGTTAGCCACAATGACGTGAAACAATAAAAATAACAAGATTAAAATGAAAATAGCTGTTTTTACATCATCAGGAAGTTTCAGTAAATTACAATGTTCTGTAAAAGATCTCAGGAAATATTCCAGCAATGTATTGATATTAGAAAATTTAATTTGTACTTTTAAATACTTGAGTATTTTCAAAAATACGTATTTAACTGCTTTAACTTGTGTAAACTTTTGATCTAGCAGCTTTTACTTGTAATTGAGTTAGATTTGACCATGAGTTGCATGTTGAAATCATATATAACACAATGCACATGCTTTCTATTTACTTACACACAGTCATATGGAGCCCTGATAGCAATATGGATGCAATAAATTGTGCTGGAAAACTGGACATTGATGCAAACTGCTGTTTAATGTTGGCCTGTTCTTCCACAGTGTAGGAAAATCTGACGTATCGACTGGTTATGATATCAATATCATCCAGCAGGCGAACCTAAGAAAATCTTCACAGAATTATGTTGTTCCTTAAAGTGGCGTCAGGCAGAGAGTTAATTAATTGTTGATTAATTCAAACACATACTGCTAATTCACACTGCCAGGCACCCCAGGGTGCTTAACACCTGTAATTGAAAGGGATGGCATAGTTCCAGCGGATCTGTCTCTCCAGTCCTTGACCCAGTTCAGCACATATAGAGCAATGCTCCAGGGAGTCCAAATCTGCTCATAAGCCAGTCATCATCATGGTGGTCTCTGGAAATGCGTTGCCTCCTGATTCTCCCATTAACAATGTATTTTAGCAGCTCCAGTCCAGCCATCGCTGAGTTTTACACACAATCTTGTTTAGAAGTTTACAGTTGTTATGGTAAATGCCTCACACCTTGTCACAACTGATACGTTAATCTATGATACGGCTCACTTTAGTGATCATTTGGGAGAGAAAAGCTTTGGTGAGAAAACGTTTAATATGTCGTGCAGGTTATGGTTTAGGATTCAGGCCACCTTATGCTTCTTCTTTGTTTATTTGAAAGGTCCTTATGTAGTGCAAGCAGCAAATATCACTGCATTTTTGAAAACTTATGATAAAGTTGATCTGTCTGAATGTGATAACCTAAGTAAAAAATAAACACATATCTTTTAGCCATTAAAATTTACTGCTATATTTCTCTGAATTGTTTTTTTTTCTTTTTACTTAGCTGCTTTCTTAACTTGGCAGTACAAAGCTGAACTGAATCTCAGATCTATCAGGAGTCACAATACTGATTGTTAGTGTGACATTTGTCTTGTTTGTGGTATTGCACAAATGGAAAATACAAATGAAGAAATGCAGTCACTTAAGCGAAGTCGTTCCAGTGGGTACAGGGAAGAAATTCTTACTGTCCAGATGAGAAATGCTTTGCTAATATGACAGAAATATTACCAGGAATGATCCACCAGACAAATGATGCAGCAGCCGATTCAATTTCACATTAACATTTGCTGTGGATGTGATTTAGACAATACATACACACTCAATTCCCACTATGCACACACACACACACACACACACACACACACACACACACACACACACACACACACACACCTACATGCAGACACACACAGGTGTGCACACAAACACACAGACACCCCCAAAGCACATTTATGCTCCTTCTTTTCACCAAATAAAGTCTGTGCTGTTTTTGTTTTCCCCTCATCTGGATGAGGTGAAACCATATAAAAAGGTGGTGCATAAATTTTCCACCTATTTATGTAAACAGACGCTAAAAATTTTATGTGTTACACAAACTAATTATAGGTTGATTTCCTTAAAAAAAAAAGGTCTCTAATTTACAGTAAAATATCAGCAGCTATGGATGCCAGAATTTTATCGTATTTATGCGGTAAATTAGTATATATGCTATTTTACACTAATTTTATTGTGTTTATACAGTAAGATTATAGTAAAAATACTCAAGTAAAGATACTCAGAAACAACAATATTTATACAATATATTAGTATAAATGTTCATTTATAAAAAAAATTTGACCTTATGTTGTATGGTAAAATTCTGGCAACCACACCTGCCTGTATTTTTTACAGTGCAGAATAAAGACTATTTGATTGCTTCAGGCCTTAACACCATTATTTAGAATATGGACACACAAAAAATAGTAAATGGATACATAATAGTTTGCTTACAGCCACAGGACTAGATAGAAGGAAATAATCAAATGAAAATGTTTAGGTAAGAGACAAGGGAAAAAATTAGTGAATTAAGCCAAATCGTTTTGTCAATCTGCCTTTTCCCTCAGGGAATTATTACGATTATTAAGTGACAAAGTACCAAATATATACAAGTAGTTTTGCTTTTTTTATGAGTTTATTCCTGCAGAGTTTTCAAGGCACACAATAAAGAGTCATGGCTGTATACTTTCATATTGGTTTGTGTTCTCAACAGCGCAGGTGTCAATTGAATCCTAGTCAACCCATCCTGTCAGCCTAACTGTGCTATTCTTAGTTGGTCCGTCTGCCACCACAGTCCCCCTGGACCTTGTGCCTTCAGAAAGACAGTTCCCATCTGACAAAGAATCCCACTTTTCCTTATAGACAAAGTGGATTAAATTGGTCATGGAGGAATTCAGCTGGAGTGTGTTTAATTAACACCTGATGTCATTCTATAAGATAAACTTTGAGATATAAATATGCCGGGGTCCCATTAGATTAGGGAAGTGATGTTAGATGACAATGTGCAATATGGAAACTGCCTGCTGTGACAGAAACTCAGGAAGACACAGAGGAAAAACTCACATTATGGATCAACCTTTAAACCAATATGTGTTTTAAAACTAGAATGGAAATGTGCTTGAGCATAAAATAGATGCAATTTACATTAAAACTAAAGTGTGCGGGAGATTTGTATTGAGTTTTCCTTTTCCTTCCTGACTTAAGAAATGCTTTATTGAAATGCTTTATTATTTTACATGAGTTGCTATGATGAGCTTTACATTAAAAAAAAGGTCAGACATTTTAAAAAAAACATTTTTGAAAATAAATCTCCTTGAAGCCAATAATTCAAATGAGTGCAGATCAGCTGTACAGTATGAACCGAAACGCTGAAGGGATTGTACATCAGTGGCTTCTTTATTCTTTGCTACAGATGACAGAGCTGTTTCTCAGGTACTCATCTGTTTTGCCAGACTTTATGGGCTGGTTCTGATTGGAGACAGGAGAGCAGGTGGAAGAGAGAGGAGGACAAAAACTCCACATCGCCAACTGACCCTGACCTGTGCCTTTTTGCAAAATGCAGGGGCAAAAAAACGGGACCAAACAAAAACAGAAAAGAGTCAGCCAAGAGCGGAAACAGGTGTGCACCAAAAAAATGAGAATGACTGAGGAGGCAGAAAGTTCAAACATGCAAGCAAAACATGGGAGAAAGGACTCCACAAAACCTGAAGTTACCTTTTTTCTGTGTGTAGCACAACTTCTAAAATAGTGAAAGACAGAAGAAACACAACCGACTCACATGGAGCAGAGCAGTGGATGTAGCAACTTCGGTGTATAGATGAAGTCATATGCAAACACACAACTGTAACAAAACTGAAGTAATTTGGACCTAAAGAGGAACAATCTAGAGTCAATGCACAGCTTCAGTTATTAGAACTAAAAACCAGCGATCAGGCCCGAAATCTGGGCGCAGTGATGGATTCTGACCTGAACCTTTAGAGCCACATAAAGACAGTCACAAAGTCGGCCTTCTATCACCTGAAGAACAACAACCAATAGAATCAATCTGTCACAAATGGAGAAATCACTGGTAGTGGGTATGATGTGTTTCTGTGAAAACCGTTTGTAGCATTTGAAACAATCACTCATATCACAAGAAAACATAACGGTTGTCCAGAGAAGGATTCATTACTTTCACTCTTTCGTAATTAGTTTAAGTTTTCTTTTGGCCCCCTATTTGCTGCAGTGTAAGGACAATTTATCTAACAACTGGAATATTGATTTATTACTGACAATCTGGCAAACGTTTTTTGCTGATCTATTTTTTTAAGTAGACTCGGGACCATTTGAATATGAAGTTGACAAGAGATGAGAGGCAGGGAGGCACAAAAGAAATACCAAAAAAATCCTAAAAAGGTGATAACCTTTGAACAGAAACCAGAGAGAAATGGAAAATAAGGATTCCCACAGGCTTTGATGAAACAGAGCAAGTTTGACCCTTTTCCTCCTAGACCATTGCTGTGTCTGGCGCTTGCAGATAATAAATACAAAAACAAGTACCAACCCTGCAACAAAGCTGAGGCTGAGATTTTGGAAGGTTTCTTGTCTTTGTTCAGCCAAACATCAATGAATTGTAAGATTTCTTTTTTCTGCTGTTCGGCTGACAGCTTGTCAGGCAAGGTTCAGTGATCATGGAAATAACAGAAATGTGAGTCCTGGGGTATGTGAGCATGCCAATAACAGGATAATTCCCCTCTATTACGCACGCAGGATGTTTGTTGTTGACTCTTGGATATTGCAGGTGTGCAGGTGTGCAATATCCAAGAGTCACTGGAAAGGGCATCCATTGGAGCTGAGCTGCTGTGCCCAAGTTCATGAATGGCAGTAATATGCTTTGTGAACTTCAACCACAGTGTTTTAAACTGATGAGCTTGATCTGAACATGGCAACAGGAAACAAAGAGTTTTGGAGAGTAAACAGCTACAACAGCAGAGACTTAAAGGGATCCACGATTAGCTGTAACAGTCGACTTTATTGAGAAATATTTATTTTAGATGTAAAAATAAGACAGCAATAATACTATAGCTTATTTAGGTTTTATCAATGTTAATAAAATATTGCCACAGGAAAGTCGCCATGTTGCTCGTATACTGGGTATACTGGCATCTAAAACTCCAACTGCGCTAAACTGCGTTGAAATCGATGGGAATTTAGAAATCACAAGAGGTGATGAAGATGAGGAGGAAGAAGACAGACTTGGCCGTAGCAGCTGGTGTTTTGCTGCTGCTGCCTTCAGCTTCATAAATGAAACAATGAATGATATCATAGCTCTGTTAGTCTTTCCAGTAGTAAAATCTCTGTTAGTGCCACTTGTCTCTGATGATAGGATCTGGTGTCGGTGGTAACAGCTGTTTATGGTGAACTTGGTACAGTCGGACCGGTCGTTTCATATTCAGTACCGGAAGCAACATAGCTCTGTTAGCATTTCAAATAGCTTCCGGTTCTGCCTGTCTCAGCATGGCTGCTCTGCATTTAGTTTTAACTTGTTAAGGTAACTTGTTAGAGCCTTTGTCAGTTCTGCTGGTACAAATGACTCAGAGTCTTATGGAGAGAAATGTTGAGGGCACAAATGTGGGTCCTTCAGAAGTTGTTTTCTCGCACTGAGCTCTCCTTTGTTTCATGTGGGAAATTATCCAGATTCACCTCACTGCTTTTGTTTTGTTTGTTTGCTTTTTTATTACAGCCAACAGTGACACAGTGTGGCATTATGTAACATGACACCAGTCAAACGCAATATGACAAAAACACAGGTAAAGTTAGCCTTCCTGTGTTTACTCTGTAGATTCCAGTACACATTGGACCAAAACCCGTCGTCAACCCAGCAGGTTTAAAAATGGTGACTTCCATGAGTGGAAAATATAACAAGGCCCATTTTTGAAGTAATTATGCGTTATCACAAACAGCAGCTTTCTAGTTAGTAGGAACATTATAACATATTTAGCAGCTAAATATGTCGAACTAATCCTGGATCCCTTTAAAATCTGGGTTGAAAATGGTTACAGGAACCATGGCAACACAAGCAGATGAGAGTTGGCAATATTTTTCTGAGACAGAATCAAGAAATGTGTGTGCTGTTGGCAGGCTGCTGGTGTTCGCTCAGTCCAAGGTGGGACCCAATGTTGGAAAAAACAAATGCCTTGTAATCTTGACAGCCAACAGAAAAACTTTAGACAATTTTCTAACTGTGTTACACAATAGTTCACATAAGTAAGAAATGTAATTGTAGTGCAAACATTGTCTTAATAATACGAGAAAATATTGTTACATTGCCTTGTGTTTAAACAGTGGTTCTCAATTATTTTCTGTCATGCACCCTAGGAAATATAAAGCTAAAATAACACTGAGAACCTGACAATATTTAATTATCGATCTGTACAAACTATGGCTTCTCATTTCATTGTTTTAACTCCTAAAACATATCCAAGTTCAACTTATTGACTCAATTTGTACAATTTAATCAAAGCTGCTCAGACTGTGTGACTCTCAAAAACAAAAAGTGCATTTTCAAAATTCAACACAATGTCAAAACTTTTTTTAAACTTTAAACATTGGTTACTTCTGAGCTTCATCAGCTTATTTCTTTTCAAATATTGATCTTTTTCATTAGCATGTGTCCCTTAGCGCCCTTCCTTGACAGATTATTTGATCCCGCCTCGGAAAGTTTGACCAGAAGCATTGTCTCCAAAATACAAGAAGAAGACGATCACCTGGTTCCATGATGGCCACCTACCAGACACAACCAGTGTGTGCTGCTAATAGAAAATAATACAGACATATTTTCTGAAACATCACTGATGTGTGTTGCCCTTTAGAGCCATTTGCAATTCTTCTTTTTCTTTCTACTCCACTGATCTACTGATTTTTTTAAACCATTCCTGGTGAAGATACAACATTGTTGTCAGCAATAAATCCAGCAGACCAAAACAATCACATTGCTTGTTTTCGTTGTTATAGATGGAAGATATTTGGAATAATGTCTAGCAGAGAGACCATAAAGAACATGTAAAAGTGTAACAAACTCCCTGTGAAACCTGTTCAAGTGAAATGGTTTAAGGACAAAATAATTTAGAACTAAATAAATTTACAAAAAAAGGGCCAAATTTGGAAAGAAACATAAAGATTGAAACTATTTTAATGAGTTATCGGCAAAAACAAAAAAACTTGGTTTGGGAGTTAGAAGCACTTTAAGGCCAGATAGTTATCAGTCAGGACAATTGTGATCAGCCATGTTCATCATTTCCAAGGTAAAAAAGCACAGGCTGCTAAAGTTTACACAAAGGGTGATTACTCAGAGGAGTTTAAAATCAGAGAAACCAAACCAATTAAACCTCACAGTTTCCATAGAGACTAGAAAAGTTTACAAAAGAAAATATTTTGTGCTGCTAAATTGGTGAAAAAAACGCACGTTTTTTTTTTTTTATCTGTACCTAACATTTGAATAAATTTGATGAAATTAATATGAAAAGACTATTAACTATGTTTTGATTTTATTAATACTCTATCTTTCTGAATCACTTGCTGTAACATTTACAATATTTACTAAAACAGAAACATTATCTTATCTACTGCGTGAAGCTCACAGCTTTCCACTCCTGCAGTTTCAGTAACCATTGATAAAGATGTTAAAGGACTAATCTGAAAAAGCTGAGTTTGTGTTTCGTTAGAATGTATCCTGAATTATGTGTCTTGCTCCCCCATAATTCCTCTCTTTGAAATATCACAGATGTCTTCCCTCAACACAGTTTCTCATATGGCAGAAATGCTCCTAAAAAGTCCCTCATACACAATTTTCTCTCTCATTTGCACTCTATCCTGCTGATTCTGTCTAAAATAAAGCGATAAACTGAATCCATCATTGAGCTGATAATGAAAGACGACAGAGACACTGCTTCCGGGACTTTAGTTTGTACATTTAGCCGGAAAATGACTCTCAACTGTCATAAAGTGAAATTCTCCGATGGAAGCACTTGTGTGTGTGTATCACTATATATTACTCTTCTTTTCCTCCCTCTCTCTCTCTCTCTCTCTCTCTCTCAGTGTGTGTGTGTGTGTGTGTGTGTGTGCACACGAGTGTGAATGGCTTCTAGCCCCAGTCATCATGAATCATTGGTTTAAATGATCCTAGCATGCTAATTCCTGCTGATTCCTTTCCATGCTGTTATTATAAAAGTCAGCACAACAGTCATTAACAGCAGAAAACAGCTTAAAACTTTACCCATCTGACTCCTGAATGAACCCAGCGCAGCACGCCATGAAACATGACCCTGTGTGGGTGTGTTGGGGTGTGTGTGTGTGCATGTGTGAGAAAAAGAGGGAGTGTGTGTGAGCTTCCTAATCCAGGATTTATTGGCCATTAGTACAGCCTGAAAGTCATTACAGTTCATTTTGCTGCCGGCTTGACGTTTTATTAGGACAAATACAAGCTTTTTGGATACGTGCATGTGTGCACTTGTGTGGATAAATGTACGTGTGTCTACTGTACTGTTTATGAGTGTGTTTGGATGTGAGTGCATGTGAGTGACATTTTATCAGGACAAATTTCCCCACAGGGATTGTGGCATGATTTCTGAGAGCAGGAAAAAGACTAAAAAGCCTCAAGAAAGAAGAGACAGACAGATAACAGAGGGATTGACAGCTGGATACAGAGAGAAGAGAAGGACTGACATTAGGTGCAGTAGATGAATGATATAAAAGACAGATGGATGGCGAGACATAAAGATCAAATAAGTGATGGACAGATGGACAGTGGGTCTAACAGACACATGATACTTAGAAGAGGAAGATGTTTGAACGTCCAGGGGATTAGCTAGATGAACACAGGTCCATCTGTTCCTGAAGAAACTTTCATTCTTCTATGCACTTCCTGTAAATGTTCCTCCATTTACAATTAATAATTTTATTGATTTTCTTTCCTCCTTTTCTTAAGAAAATGGGTTTCATGCAAAATGTACTTTTTTAGCTTTGTATTATGCTGTAATATTGTTTCTTCATCACCCTGTGGCGACCAGTCGGGGGTGCCTAAACTCTTGCTCTCACAAACTCCACCTATTTCCACAAAGCTCCACCTTGGAGACTAAACCGCCTCTTAGGTCACCGCTCCTTCAGACTAGCAGCATCAATTAGCAAACACTTGTTGGAACTGAGCATCTGCAGAGCTCATTAAATGAACTATTTCAATTTTGAAACTGTTGTAAACCGCACAATGAGAAGCATTGTTGTGATGATGTGCTGAAGGCGAGGTTTTGGAACGAGTTAAAGAGATAGAGCCCCAATTTCAAGGCGTCAAATTTGCAAAGTCAGATTTCTTTGATGTTATGTTTGACATATGCAGCACTTTTCTAACAACTGAAGGTAACATAGTTACTTGATTGTGCTATAAAATTGCTCTATGAGCCTGGAAGATGCACAATGCCTCCCATTTGCATCTAAACTATATAAATTCAACATTTGTGGTAACAAAATTCATACATTTATAAAGAATTATGATTCAACCCCGTGCTTTATTGTATTTGTCTAATTCACAGCCACAGATACTTCCTCTTCCATGTGAATGTTTGTTCTTGAGGCTCAGGTCTTTTGTTAAACACATGAACTTTATCTGAGCCGTTCCTTGGATTGTCCTATTCTGAATAAAGACCTCTGGTGTTTTGTTTTCCTAAAATCTGATTCCTGTTCCCTCTTATTGTTTTTTTTTTTCAGATTGTTTGTGATAGCTACATCTAAAACTACAATCCCTTCTTCTGTGCATTCTCAGCACACGGCATATTTTGATTGGTTAAATATAATCCGTTTACATCCAAAATCCAAACTGAATCGTAGTGACATATGACAGAAAAATACTGCAACTAGTGTTTACAAAGTCTGCAAGTTTTAAATAATGTCTAATAGACTCCTGTTGATGACATCACAAGTGGGAAACGTCATTCTGGGTCTCTGCTGCCATTTAAGCATTTAAGCATTTTATATTATTTGTTCTCTCATCCTTGGAAACTTTTTTATTGCATAACAAATTGGCACAATTTATTCCTGACACCTGAAATAAGACAAAATGAATGTATAAGTAACATTTCAGTTTGTTTTAAGCCAATAATTAATTAATATTAATAAAAATGCATATTTTCATTGGCAGGGAAAAATGTACTTTAAAAAGAAAAAACAAATCTTTTTTTTTCTTCTTTTTAAAGATAAAACCAAGTCAATTAGGCTCTGAATATCACATCCCGCTGTGAAAACACAGGATGCAACACCATGCAAAAGGACAAATTGATCCATAAAGAAATGTTTTTGGTTGCATGTTTTTTGGCAGGATTATCTGAAAAGAGTATAAAAGGGAGATGCTGGTGAAGGGCAAAAGGGTAAAACTGTGCAGTTACTCGATGTGAAGTGACGTTGGTTGATTGAGTCGCCACAATGGAGTCGCCATCATGAGCAGCAAGAAGTAAAGAGAACAACAAGGTTTCCTCCCACAATTCATCTTTCTCTAAATGGCGAAAAAGTGGAGCGTTGTTGTGTGGCCCTTGGCAGCATAAGAATTTGTAAGCAGATATATAAATATCCAGCAACCTTTTATTTAGAAATAAAAAGACTAGAGCACATCCATTCTTTAACCTGGGTTTGTGGAAGAAGGATTTTTTGAAAGAAGTTCTCATTTTTGTTGTTGAGGATATACTAAAAGATTTTGTAGATAAAAAAATAAAATAAACGTAAAACAACCAAAAAGTCGCCACTTTGTAAAATTTTAATTTGTTTAAAAAAAAATTACATTTATTGCTGAGCAAATAAAACAAAATTACAATATTTTGTGTTTTAAGTTGGAAAACAGGATGGGCCCTGACTACTTTCAACTTTAGGATTCTGGCCCATTTTGCAAAACGTTTGGACATTTCTCTATGTATGTAGGGATGTAAAACATATTTATCTTTGCATATTAACTTCATTTATTTAAACAAAATATGTTAAGCCCAGTGATCAATTTCTATTTAATTGTGAGGAACGTTATCAACTAAAATAAGGTTATAGTTGTTTAACTGAATAAAGAAAATTTCTGTGCATTTCTAATTATCTACAGCAGAAAATTTTAAGTTGTCACATATATATGTAATATAAACCAATTTTTTTGTTGTTTTTACAAGGTGCTGTGCAACATTTAATAAGAAGTAAAAATAAACCTATAATTTTGTGAATATTGCACAAACACATATTATGTACTTAATATCTAATTTTGCTAACTTCAGCAATTATAGTGGCCCTGGAGAAGGCGCACTATTATTCTGCTCACTCTTTCCTCTCCTATAGCATATTGTCAATTAAAATATCATGTGGCTTCACTGTCACTGCTGAGATATTGTATCAAAAAAGTTTTTGCCTATAAGTCCTATTAGCAAACTCTTCTAAATTTCCACTATAATTGCTCGATTTTCAGCAATTAGCCATTTCTTTAAAACAGATAATCTGTTTCAACCTTCATAAATTACCTATTTATTCTTAACTATTGTTGGGATTTATGTCATTTTTCTGCATTATTTATATTTGCCCAATGTAACGCTTTCCCAAAGGGCTGAGAAATACTATCAGAAATTGTCAATGTATTGGAATTGTAGCAAAGGTTGCAAAGAAAATTTTAGCAGATGTTCTAAATGTTTAAAATTGCTAAATAAATAATTATTGAAAGTCAAGATGAAACTCTCATTACATCAACCCTTTAAACGAGCATCAATGTTTCCTTAAGGTTCTGCTTTTCATGTTTCTGCGCCCCATAAATGTAACTTTCACCGCTTTTCCATCTCTGCATGAATGAATATGACTCTGCAGAGAGCTGTGACAGAACACAGTACATTGTTGAGCTTAGCTTGAAGCACCTGTCAATTTTTGACAGAAAAAGGAGGCCAAAATACCAGGTAGCTGAAGGCAAAAACACACCGACACAATCAAAGTTCTGACTGTCCCTGTGCAGAATATAGCACTCAGAAACACAACCAAGACAAAAGGAGCACCAATAGCAAGAAAGCTCTTCTTTTCTGTCGGAAATCTTTAGGAAAATTGCAACGTTGGAAAGAAAGATAAAGTAGAAGAGTGAGGATTAAATTCAACCTTCCTGAAAAGTGTTACTGAAGAAAATACTGACAAGCTGTTTGAAATATGAAATGTGAGCAAGTTTAGATTAGTAACCAGTGTTTTTATTTATAAAGATATATCCATATATTAAGATGATACCCACTTTTAATACACACATTTTATTATGTTATTAAATGTGTGAAATAAAATGCTGAAAAGCCAATCAGTGAGGAAAGTGTCATTACTTCAAAAGCTACATAAAGAGTCAGATTACAGTTTCCTCTCAGAGATTAAAACCATAACTTTTGGAGACATGTCTTTCGCTCCAGTGAACTTACACTCAACGTGTTTAGTCATAATGGCCATCGTTACATTTGAATGAAAAAAGGAGAAGCTTATTACGATGGGAACACATCCCAAATCTGATATCAGTAAATATCAGTATAGGATGCAACTCACAAAAAATCATAAATAAAGAATACTGTGTGGAAATATTGAAGGAACATCACAGAAAGTAAAAAAAAAAAATCTTCTAAATGGACAATGACCAAGTTGGTTAAAATAACTCAATAAGTCTTTGAAGAATCTGAATTAATGGGATACAACAATGTTTAATCTCCCTTTGGGGTTAATAAAATATTTTTGAATTTGAAGCAGTTCAAGAAAAGCAACTGAATGTTTTGCAGTTACTGTCAAAAAACTTTGATCTCAGTGAGCCGAGTTAAAACGGTGTATGTGAACAACCTGACTAAGAAATGATGGAACGTTGTTTGTAAAGATACAAAATAGAAAAATATATAACAGCAATATGTGAATCAATAGGAAATATGTAAATTAATTAGCCCATACGCGAAAGTAGATTGTTAAAGTAAATGTTGGTTTTGCACATTTCTATATAAATTCCTGCTGGTGAGACTGAATCGCTTCAGTAATGATGCAGTCATTCTATGTTTTAGGCTAAAATATTAACAATTTAAGTGATTCAATCTCGCCAGCTGGACTTTACTTAGAGACACCCAGATTTTATTTTGGTAATCCACTTCTGCTTATCTGCAGCTAATCTCTTAATGTAAACCAAATATTTAGTTTGCAGCTAAATATTTAATTCAAATCTAAATATTTTTGCTTCCTCGTTAAATATTTAGATTGGAAGAGTGAGATTTATAAATGAATAATACGGTTGAAGTATGAATCACAAAATGAACTCTGTTTTTCTTGATAACCCAAATTATTGCTGTTGATTTTGGACTCTAAATAAAATATGCCACATTAGCTAAAATAAATTTTAAACAATAAAAAAGGTATTTATTTTTGCCAACTTCACTAATTTGGCTTGGCTTTACTTTTACAAGTATGTTTCTAGAGGTATTGTACTCTTACAGCCAATAATGCCTTGCGGTCCTGTGTGTCCATCACAACATATATTCACAACAAACCAGAAGAACCGTTTTTTTTTTTTTTTCTCCCCCAGAGACTTTCTGCCAGTCCCTCCACCAGCAGGTCAAAACAACATGGAAAATCTGTTGCTTTATTTTTATTTATTTTCTTCCTTAAAGAAAAAGATATCTTATAGTCCTAACAATTATCTGAGGGATGAAGTCATGTCAAAACTGGCCCTGTCTCACTGTGGGACAACATTTAGACACACACGCACAAATGTTAACACTCACTCACAGAAACTGTTTTTTAGCCTCAAGATTTCCTGACAGCTCCACATGAACTGACTTCGGGGAGTATGCATGTGGGCGTGTGTGCGCGCGTGGGTGTGTGTGTGTGTCTTTCTGTCTGTGTGGACCATTAGGGACCCATGGGAGAGATGTCAGTCCGTGACGAGACACTGGTCTGTTCCCCAGAGGGGACAGCATCGAAGGGGTAATAATGGTGGTGATAGGTAAGTTCCACTCTTTTCACTTAGTGAGCTGGTGTGTGTGCGTGTGTGTGTGTGGGTGTGTGTGTGTGTGTGTGTGTGTGTGTGTGTGTCCTCCTTTGGGCCCTGGCCCACCCATCTGTGGGTATTGAAAACAGATAACTATGGCGATAATGATGTTGGTGATACTAATTATGTTGTCAATGGTTCTGATCATGTGGATATAAAAAGGCGTGTCCAAAACTTAAATACCAAGAAGTAATTAGGATGCTGTGGCTTTTAGAGGAAATCAGATCTTAACGAGCAATTTCTGGTGATTAAAACCCTTTCTACTGTGTTATTTTGTACATTTATGATACCAAACTTAATATAAAGATGTTTAGGTGGAAGGATTTTCCATCCATGTGCAGCAACGGCCTTCTACAGGAAGTAATTTAGTCGAAGCAGAATCGTTGAAAAGTGAGCAGCTCTCTCTGTCTGTGTGGAGTGGGTCTGAGTAACATGAGCAGCAATGGGCTCCAGCTGTCACATGCATGCCAGCAGAGATGACTACTCATAATGAGACATTAATTTCTGAGAGATTGTGCAAGTACATCTCAAAAAATGTGAATGTTGAGGAAAAAGTTCAATATTTTTCCCCACCTCTTTCAGAGTGAAACTCAGATTTTACATTGGTTAATTACATAAGAAAGGAAATATATTAAACATTTATTTCTCGTAATTTTGATGAGGTAAATAAGACTGCCAATGAAGTGTCTCACAAAATTATTAAAATCAATTTTAAAAAGAATATTTTAATCTGAAATATGATGCTTTGTAAAAGCGTGTTTGTTTCTAATCTCTCATTTCTTAGTTGGGATTGTTTTTACAATTAAATATGGCATCCATGTGGCATTGCTGAGGTATAAATATTCCTTCAATAAAACATGAAATGCTGTAAACATTTCTGGTAGCTGTTGGTTGAGCTGACACAGAGGGCCAACAATACATTTTGTCTTCAAAGGGGATTTATTATGCAAAATTCACATTTTGCTCACTTTTATAATTCAGTTTGGGTCTCAACTGCTTCCAAAAACAGTTAAAACCCTTTTTTAAAAATCACCCCGCTGTTTTTTGGCAATAAGTTAATATTTTTTGGTGTTTCAAAAACCTCCCGTCACCGAGCAACACAAGTGAAGCTGCAGCACATTTGGTCAGTTGGTTTTCCCGCTGTATGCTCTTTGCAATGACTCCTGGAAAAGACGCGCTTTGTTGTTGACTTACTATCCAGAAACCACTTGCTGCATTCTTGTTGGTTGTGCACTTCTGCTTTTCAAAGATGTATTCTTGCATAACTGCGCATCGGTTTGTAGACATTTTTTATGTGTGACTGTGGGATGCATGGCTAGAAGAAGCTTATTTGAATTTAAAGTGACAAGAGGCCCTAAAACAGCTCAAAATAGGCAGAACTGACCAGACTAAAATGTCATTATCTAAAAATTATTTTGTGCAAAAAATGAAAAGAACATGGTTTGTATAGGCCGTAGATCTAACCTGTTTAAGAAAGTACAACAGGTCATGTTTAAGGTGACACCCTAACTCTCATTTTAGGTTCCTCCTCCCAGCTGATCAGATTTTTCTGACTGTTCACTGTTCAACTGTAAACTCCTTCACACAAACATCTAGTCACAAACCTTTATCTTCTCTTAGTATGAGGGTAAAACATCTCAGAAACCTGAGTTCAAATAAATTCTTTTAATCTTAGAAGCTAACAAAACTCAATAAGACACAACTGAAAGAACAGCCTCAGGATCGTCCTCAACAGTCACCAGGGAGTTGGCCGAATTTGGCACCAGGAGCCACCTCTTGATCCACGCTGCCAGTCCAGGAAGCACTGCTTTGTCCATGAAGCGCTTCTCAAGTCTTTCGCTGACTGGGACGCAGATGGTCCTCCCCTGACGCTCCGCTTGTGTCTCAGCCCACGCCTTGCTCGGCCTGAGACACAAGCGCGGATAGAGACCCCCCTCTGCCCTCATCATCTGCGCTGGGTTGTCTGTCCATCGCCAGTGACCGCGCTCCAGGTACATGTGGGTCCCAGTGGACTCAGTGTTCTCCAGGGGACTGCGTGCGTCCGTATCGGCTGCCAGTGTCCGTCTCCTGCTTCTCTGTCTCAGCTCCTTTTGTCTCAGGACTAACAAGTCTCTGCACTACACCTGCGCATCGGCAGCTGAGGCTGCTTCACCTCCTGACTCTACAGCCAAGTCAATTAAAATGGGGGTTTTATGCTAAATCAGCTTCACATTATGTTATGATTTTTCGCCCTCATCAGAAACATACCCGATGTGCTGCTTTGATTCTTTTAAGCCTGTATGAGAAATCTTTAAATCTACCATGGTAACTATTCTGGGGTTCCTAAATGTTCACTCTCACAAAGCTCCGCCTATTTACCCAAAGCTCCTCCTACTGCAAAAACACAATACCAAGTATTTTTGTCAAGTTTCTAGTACAAATATGTTAGTGAACTTGAAATAAGACAAAACTAATATACAGGTAACTTTTCAAACTTTTTTGTAAATAATCTGCCTATGGAACAAATACTTTTTCATCAACATTAAAACATCATTGATTTAAAACAAGCTCTTAATTCTTGCTGAAAAGTTAATTTTAAGTCTTATTTACGCTAGAAACTAGACCAAAATTGCTTTGTAAGATTTTGTGGTTTTGCAGCGTCTCCAGTTGAGCTTCTGCCTCAGAACACCTCCTGCCCCACAGCTTCCCCACTCACCTCCTCTAGACTAGCGACAGCAGTTAGAAAACACCTGGTGGAACTGCATGTCCGATGAGTTTATCGTGTTTATTATCTCTCAGTTCAGTTGTTGTAAATGGAATAATGAGGCGCGTTGTTGTGATAATGTGCTGAAGGCGGAGTGTCGGAAATGGCAGGAGCTTCTTAAAGAGACAGGCATCAATTTCAAGGTGTCAAATTGCAAAGTCAAGTTTCATTTAATTCTTGTTTGATATGTACAACATTTTCATAACAACTCAGCATAACACAATTACTTAATTGTGCTATAAAAGAGGACTATGTGCCTGGGAAATACATAATACCATAAGTATAGTTTGAGATTGAAATGGTTGACTGAAAGTTTTAAAAAAAATGTATTCCATAAAAATCGTTTGATTTTCATGAAATAAAATTATTTAAAATTATTTAAAACTTTAAGTTTTAAATAAAGTGTTTATGTTTTGCTGAAAGTTTCCTCTGTCCGTTCTCCTATAATGTCCAAACTAGCAGCAACTGCTTATGGTTGGTTAGAGATGGGATATTTACATCCACCTTCCCACAAATTCGGCATAACATATTTGTGAGGTCCCTCCCTGAGTGTGTGTGGGTGTGTGTGGGTGTGTGAGAGAGAGAGAAACAGGTGAATGTGTGTGAACAACAACAACTCCCCAGGGGCTCCACCAAGCCTGCGGAAATAAAATATTAATGATCAATCACTTGTTTGGGACCATAGAAACACTGACACACATTTTCTCCTACACACACACACACACACACCCACGCACACACACATACACGGTCGACTTCACTACATTTAGGCTTTTTAAATACTCACAGCAAATTGTAACTCCTCAATGACTGAGTTGCTCAAGACAAGAAATCTCATGGGGAGCCGATGTTCATCCACCCACATGCTCCATGATCTTACTGAGGATGATTTAAGAGGATTAGGTTGGTAAAATAAAAAACCTCACTTTACTCAGAAGTGATAGACACTTTTTAAATCACCTTTAATTTGTTTTATTTAAATAATTTTAAGAATTATTTACATCAAGAGATGTACATACCAAAAGTATAAAACTTAGAATTTTAAGACATACACTGAGTAAAAAGACACAAAGCCTGCTAGTAGATCCTGATCTCACATCAGCTGTGTGTTAGAATGTGTCTGCAGCTGTCATGGTTGTTTTGTGAGTGTGTTGGGTTTCCTGTGCGCTCTTCCTCTAGAGCTGCAGGTTTCCAATGAGTGGGCATGATTGATGAGCTCTGCAGCATCCACACCTGCTTGAGATCTCCTCATCAACACCTGTGAGATTTAAAGAGCTGGTGTTCAACACATGATGGTCGGAGAGTTTATCAAAGAACTTCTATAAAACCAAAATCCAGACCTTTGCCGGCTCTTGCTGCTCAGGAGCGAGTAAAAGTCCCGAGAGCTTCCACCATGAAACGTAGAATTGAGTCCACTCCATGGTCGCTTCAGCAGCTCCTGCTGGACAAACACTCACTGTTTTATCTACTACAGTCTGTGGAGCAGGGGTCTCAAACTTGAGGGCCGCTGTCCTGCAACTTTTAGATGTGCCTCTGCTGCACCTGAATAGAATAATTAAGTCATTAGCAAGTCTCTGGAGAACTGATCTACACAAGGAGGAGGTAATTAAGCCATTTCATTCCAGCGTTTTGTACCTGTGACACATCTAAAAACTGCAGGACAGTGACTGGAGGACTGGAGTTTGAGACCCCTGCTGTAGAGCAAAGAAGGCTGAAAATGATGTTAATGAAATTAAATCCCAAGCTTGACCAAATAAGGCTACACAGCAGATCTTTATGATTAAATAACATTTTTACTGAAATGCAATTGTTTGTTTTTTGAGTGGTTGTTCATAATACTATTTCAATGTGACTGCAGTCATATTTCTGATAATTTATTATCCCGCACGAGCAGAAGATGTACATTGTTGTTATAATAATGCTTTGTTTACAGAAGTAATAATGAATGGAGACGTTTAAGGATCTGTTTTAAAGTTTATTCAGCAATGCAAGCTGACAGCATTGTCACAAAATTATAACAAGACAAAAGAAGCTAATGAAAAACAGCACAACTAATAGAAATGAGGTTTTGATCAGAATTGATGGTAACTTTTGTCTCTTTGAATGTGTAAAATATGACTGTGGTAATTATATCATGAGTCTAACATTGAATGGGGTGAAAATATCAGAATTGCACTGTTTACATACACAATACAGACTGACAGAAAAAAGTCTGATATATGACATATATTGGCAAAAAAAAAAGTGGATTTAGGTCGTTATCGCCCACTGTGTGACTTGACAGTCCTGAAGTTGTGCAAATATTTAGCTAATATTATGCCTTTTACTTTCTTTTCAGTTTTAAAAATGTTTTATCTGCTGTAATGTTGGAGGTTAGAAAAATATATGAAACCAGCAAAAGATAAATTGCATCTTTGATTTAATTTATTTGGAATAAATGTAGCAGAAACAGTAAGTCGCAGGTTTTTGCCAAATTCCAGTGGCCATGTTGTGAAGAAAGTCGTTTGGGAAACCGTAAATCCAATAAATATATAGGAATGCAACAGCAAATCTTCCTAAAAACTCACAGACAAAGGCCACCTAAGTAATTTTTGCTTTAGTTTCCTAAAGTTTCAAATTATTTGGAGTTAAATATGCATGCCAATCTGCGCACAGCTGTACGTTCCCACTTTGAATGAGTCAGCCTTCTAGTCATTTATTATGGCAGCATTTATGCTGTATTGCCCTGAATTACATTGTGTAAACGCCATCTGTAACCATGTAAAACCTTATTTAGCTTTCTCTCACGTTGTTAAGGCATCTGGGTTTTAATTGATTCACATTTTGCAACTACAACTTCCTACTTGCACTGTGTGACTGCTCTCAAAGGTGATGTGATGCCGATCTCTCTGTGTGTGAACAGCATTGTCAGCCTAATTGCAGAGTATAAATTTGTGCCACAAGACGCTTGTTGCTCAGCAAGGCTGCAGCTTATGTATGTCCTTATTTAAAGGGGCGCAGCCTATTGTTTAAACATCTGGCTTACTGTTCCCTCTGAGCATTCAGCAACATGGGTGTGTGCATGAAATTTAGCAGTGTCATTTGTAAATTTGTGGTTCATTAGTGGAGCATGTGAGGACAGAATAAATGTAAATGTGATTGTTTTCACTGAGAAAATAAAGTAGCAGTTGAAGATTTTATTTAGAAGCATGTTTAAGTCAAATTTAGGTGAACCTATTTTTAAACAAGCTAAAATGAATAAAGTGAATAAACTCACTTTGCAGAGGTTTAAGTGGATGCCACATGAGTTATATTAACTCATGTTTGCAGTATATTTTCCATCATTCTTTTTAATATGCAGAGGTTTGATACTATTGTGCATTTTCTATAGTTAAAGGTTAAAATTATGAAGGCAGGATCAAATAGTCGCATTCAATAAATTTGAATATTATTTTAAAAATTGCTTTAGTAACTTAATTCATTATCGATAAGTTAAACACAGGCTAATGTTATAAAGCCCCATTATTTATGTTTATTATGATCATTTTTATTTGTGATATTTATTTATTTTCACACACTGCACATATTAAACAAGATTACATTTCCCACTGCACATTTTGTTGTCGTTTTACTGTTTTGCTGCATCACTACTGCAGCAAATTGCATTTTAACCTTCAAATTCAAACATACTTTATTGATCCCAAAGAGAAGTTAAATAGCTCATATATGTCACCTGGAAAATCTTTAATCTAAAAATATCAATTCATGTTAAAGTTTTGAATTATGTACCATAGTCGCTCCCACGTTCTATACATGAATGAATGGGTTAAATAAAGTTTGACCAATAAAAAAGGCAATCCCTACAGATAATCCTCATGCACAGGAAAGATGTGCAACAAAAAAGACACCAAATCTCAGGAGGTTAGAGTGTTGGAGTCTATGGATCTGTATGTGAATCCCTGTAAGCGCTGTGCTGGAGCCCCGTGTGTGGCCTGCTTCTTATTCAAAGTGACATTTAAGCCGTTTAGCTGTCACTCAGCAGTGCAGCGGCACGGTGTTGATGACTACCACCCCCCCACGGGGGTTTTGGTACGACCCACTGGAGCTTTGCCTGTTAATAAGGGTCCTGCCATGTCCGGTGGGTGGGGGTGGTTGACAGGATAAGTGGCTACCCTAGCAGGAGTGACACAGCTGAATAAGTCTGGAGTCTCTGATGTGATGTCTAATCAGATTTTAAAGTGGTGGAGAAAAAAGAAGTGCACTTGAACCAGAAGGCCATTTAACTGCAAGACATTTGAAGCTTTGCTTTAAGTTTTCCACAGTGACAGACAATCAATCACACTTTGTAACTCCACAGCCTGGGACTAAATGAATAACTTTGGTCTGTTATCTGGGGAGCTGATGACAACATTTCAAAACATAACACCACTGTTGTCTGCAGCATAGAGGATAAGCTTAGGACTTTCAGGATCTTTTGAGGCATATCTATGGATTTTTTTTGTTTTGTGACAAGTCACAAGAAATGTCATTGTCAAATCTGCTGCTTGGTTTTGCAGAAATTTTAAATTCTTTATTACATCAAGATAAATCATTATCTTGATTTTTTTTATATATAAAGCCTTAATAGTGGTGGTGTTTGCAATTAAAGTTTGGCAGGCCTATAATTGCTGTACAAACACCAGAAACTTATAAATAAAATTATGAATGTAGTTCCCCAGTTCATGCTGGCGTCAAAACAAATAAATCAACTTTTTGCCTTTTTCAAGCAGAAAACACAAATTAATCAACCTGTGAAATTCAATCAAGATTCAAAAATACTTTATTGATCCTAAAATTGAATAAAATAAAAACAGTATTGACTGTGGCTTTGTCTTCTTTTTGAAAACTCAGTCTAATAACGTCCTGCTGTATTTTTATGTGCTTCAGACAACAAGCTGCACCTCAGTTTCTACTTGGTACTGACATGATTCCTCTAATTACTACTTTGTTGCTGCTTTCTACCTTTTTTCTACTTTCTATGTTATGCAATTTAATCTAGTTTGTTTATATTAACATCAAATAAAGAAATGACACCTTTAATAAAATAAAACAGGTCCCTTACAAAAAATCCCATGAAATTCACATGTGGTTCCCATTTTCCACATGTGATAAAGTATTTTGTTCATGTGATCCATGGTTTATTCAACATGGGATCACATCTGATCACATATTTCTCACATGTGCACCACATATGATCAGATGTTTTTCCATGTAAAGATTGGGTGATTATACTGAATATGTAATAAAAATCTCACTAATTTTACATGTAAAAATCACATCTGAAAATCATGTACCACATAAAAAATGCACATGTGGTTCACAAATTTTCACATGTTTACTTGTGATTTTGAAATACTTTGTGTAAAAAACCCGTTATTCCCATGTTTTCACATGTGATTCCCATGTTTTCGCATATGTCTTAGTTTATGTGCATGAGATACACATAAACTAAGGTGAAATAAATGTTAAGTTATGCCAGAGGCATAAACTTCAACTTTAAGACAAAGCGACACTTTTTTATGTGTTAATAGAAATATTTGATAATAATGTAAAGTATATAGTTAACAAAAAAAATATCCAACTGGTGTGAAATAAAAGTTTTAAATGCTTTATAAAATAAAATAATACAAAATAAAGGGTTTAAAGCTCTTTGTTGCTTTAAAACAACAAATATATGAGCTCATATATTTGAGCTCTGCTATATATATATATAAATACTCTCTGGACTGGCACTGATGGTATTAAACCCGTTTCTACACATCTGGTTTCGACACGTTTTTTGTCTGGGCCTGATTTGGGGTAAATCTGTATGGTGTCATGCTCAGATGTGAAAAGTTGTTTCTGGTTCTCAACAGTTTCAAACAGAAGTAAATAAATTGTTGTTTTGTGTACAGATATACTTGCCTGGGAAGTCTTGATTCATAGCTACAAGTTTACTTCAGTATGCAGTTATGTCTTATAAAATTATATGAGATTGAGATGTGACCTCATATTCATCTTGAAAAGTGAATAATATGAAGAAATTGGAAATTTTCAAGGGAAAAAAAAGTGGTCCCAATATTTTTATAATTGTATATATTTTCAACTATTTCACATCTGTTGCATGTGTTGCAAATGTGTATATCATGTGATCCACATGGGTTTTACATATTTTATGTATCAATGTGTAAACATAATGCATGGGATGCACATGTGTAGCACATGTGATTTCCATGTGATACACATGTGCATTACATGGGAATCACATGTGTATCACATATTTCCACATGTGGAAATGTGTGTATCACATGTGATCACACATCACTTGGGAATCACATGTGATTTTAACCACGAAACATTCCAAAATCACACATATACATGTGCTTTCACATGTAATTCACATCATTCACACATCACTCACATGTGAAAAGTTGTGTGAACCACATGTGTGGTTTTCATGTGGCATGTGACTTTCACGTGTGATTTTGATGGGATTTTTTTGTAAGGCTAATTATCTGATTAAACAGAATCCAGTTCTATCCGAATTCAATTTAGCTTCAGTTTATCCTCTTCAGACTCTCAAAGTGTTTCTCGTATCAGGCAGAGGCTGCAGGATCGTATGGTGACTCTCTGGACGGACCAGCTACTGTTGCTGCCTTTGCTTATTATTTCACCACACGTCATGAAATCCTGTATTACTGCAGAGGTTCCGGGTTTATTACTACCGCCCAGAGTACATCAAGGGTTTAATATTCCCTGGTCAATTTCAACCCCTATTTTGTGTAGGAACCTTTTGCTTAATTGCGAGGCACAATAAACGTGTGGATCGCGAGATGAAAGGATGAAATAAGCTGGGCGGTAAGCAAGGGCGGCAGTCTGGATGTGCTAATTTGCACCAGAATAGTCTTTGCATTTGGAGACATAGATTGTCACCTCACTGGCAGGTAAGGAGTGGAAGCTGATGTGTGAGGTTAAACAATAATTTCTAAATATAGTTGGGCTCGCCCCCACGCACAGCCTGAGCTATGGAAGTCAACTCTTAGAGAGGTGCTGGATTTTCTCCGGTTTCAGAATCACCCACAGTGAAAGGCGCAGGGCGTGTGAGAAGACACTCACAAACTTGATGAGGAAAGCTGATTTCCATATGCAGGAATATGCATTCAGTTAATTTCTTCAGGTCATCCTCTGAATCCCTTAAAGGAGACTTATTATGCCTCCTTGAAGACGTTAGTTGTACAAAACATGTTTATTACATTTTATGCACAAAATTATTCTTAGATAATAAGATTTTCGTCAGGTCAATTCTTTCAGAATGAGCTTTTTTTTAGGGCGTCTTGTCACTTAAAACCCAAATAAGCTGCTGCTGACCACATACCTGAACTCAGCGTTTACACTCGCACATAAAAATGACTTCATGATGCACAATTATAAAATCATACATATTTGAAAAGCAGAAGTAGAGCCTCCTGCACAACCAACAAGAATGCAGCAAGTGGTTTCTGGATGCTGAGTCAACAACAAAACACTCGTCTTTTCCAGCAGCCATTTTACAGCATTCATAGTGATAAAACCATCTGACCAAACGTGCTTGGGTTGCTAGGTGATGGGCGGCGCCTGCTGATGTGCGACATTACATTTGGAAAGTTTTTAAAACTGTTCATTTTCCAGACACCAAAAAACATTAATTTGTTGCCAAAACAAGGCTGGATGTTTTCTTTGTTTGGTTGTTTGTTTGGTTGTTTTTGGGGGTTTTTTTACTGCTTGGTGTTTTAAAGAAGCAAAGACCCAAATGGAATTTTTTAAAAATTGCAAAATGTGAATAATGCTCAAGAGGTCCCCTTCAAAGAAGGAAAGGAGGAAGAAGGAAAATCAGAAGGTAATAAATCGACAGAGAGGCTTTTTATTAAAAAATAATCCTGCATGTGTGTTTTATTTGACTTTAGTTTTTCATGTTTGCTTTTACTATTAAGCTTCCCCTGCCTGCTATCATATAAAAAAGGTTTATTTTTACATCTGAAGAGAAGAAAAACTCCCTCAATTGCAGACTTTTTTTCAATAAATATCAACACCAGCCCTCAGTTTTGTTTTCGTTTTAAAGGTTTGCTGTGTATTTGAGTTTGACACCACTGTTATAGACTGCTGTGGTTTTCTGCTTCACTTTCTCTTGCCTTAAACAATTAATCTCCTTAAATCCCATAAATTAACTATCAAATGAATTTTGAGCAAGTCAAAATAAGAGAGACTTTAAAACTCTGTAGGCAACTGTCTTCTAAATTAATTGTTGTAGGAAAATTACATGATGAAACATGTGGGAACATTAACAAGAGAAGCAACTTCTTTTCTTTGTGCATCCAATATTCACAAACAGATATAAACAGCATAGCTTAATAAACCAATTTAAAAAATCTAAGTTTTCTTTGTAACAACCAGCATTAATATGAAATTAGCAGTAGGTTAATTGGAATTTGTAAAACAAAAAAAAGAAAAAAGAAATCTGTTAATGTCTTAAATCCAGTACAAGTTTGTTGGTTAGTAGTTAGCAAGAAATCAGCTTATGTGAATTTTGTGTGCAGCATTTTTTTTTTCTCCATATGCCAAAACACTTTTCCATACGAGACTTTGAACTTGTTTTTCTCTGCTTTATATTTGGGCCTTTAAATAATGCTGGACTCAAAAGGTTCCACCTGGTCTTTATATTCTGAAGACTTGAAAAGTTTAAAGTGCATTTCAGTCTGTCTAGTAAAATAGAATTCATTGTGACTTTACGCTTTAGAGTGGATATTTTAGAATACCATTAATTTTAAAATTTTGGTGCTCAGTCTCAGGCTTGTCAGACCGCTTCTTCTTTTGGGGGGTTTAATTTAATTTCAAACGTGATTGTTGCCTTTCCAAGGATATTTTGTGAACTGGAAGACATCTTACATCAGTGTGCCGTCATGTTTTTCAAAGGCCGATCAGAGGGATAGTGATGAAACCAGAAAAAGGAGGTAAGAAAACGATGTGTGCTCCTGTCAAGAACCTCAAAGATTTACTAAATGAAAGAGAGAGACAGAGAAGGTTTGGGGGGAAAAGAGGCAAGACGACTGAACTCCTCTCTGTGTGTTTGTCTGTGCACAGAAGTGCATCTGTGGGTGGCTGGTAATGTGGGGGAACTAAATATTCTGGTGGTTATTCTCCCGTAGGGAAAAGTTAAGTCTATGAAGTGTGTAAGGTGCTCAGTGAGTGTGTCTGTGCGAGCGCGGTGGTCGTGATTGACGGGCCATGACGAGGTGCTTCTCATTCACATCTGCACACTGAGCCTCCAATCCGACAGCCCTCCAGATCAATCAAAATCATCCGGGATGGTAACGTTGAAGGAGCAAGAAAACATGACTTGCTTTCCTGGTTTTACACAAACCTAGACAGACGGTTAGATCGATCCATGGCCTCATCTACACAGCTTAAAAAGTGACAATCAAACAAGTCTTCCCAGCTGAATCTCAAACTCTCTATCTTTTTGCAGAAACTATAGCTTAGTGCACTAGTAACAGAATCTGACTAGGAATAATTGATTTACTATTGTTCTTTATGGTGCAAATAAAGAAATCATGGTCATTCTATGCTAATTTACCTAATTTTGGTACTTTATACTCTGATTTATTTAATATAGGCTTCTACAGGGCAGTATTTGTTTAAGAGCAGCTGCTGGATTAATATCAATGGTGTAAATCACATATTTCTGCTTTGTTAATCTGTGTAGTAACTGTCTTTTTACCCTACAGAAAAACCTTAAAAATGAGAGAGGAAGTTTTGACATTGATTAAATGTTAAATAATAAACTCTTTCTGAGCAAAAAATCCTAAATTGTTTTGGTCATACTGGTAGAAACTTTGTCGAAATCAAGGAGGTTCAATTGATTTAATAATTGCAGCGTCATGTTTTGTCTGTGTTTGGTAGAAGATAAGTATAAACTGATTAATCTTTTAGGGGGAAACTAATTAAGAGGGGCTCAACAAAGATATAATTCAGGGTTGCATCAATTTTGATATTATCTGTGATTATCAATTCAGTCTTTTCTTCCTCTGTAATGTAGGATGTCACATCAGCAGACTTTCTCTTCCAAAACAACTAATCATTCACTGAGTTTTATTGCCTCGCTTGAAGGCTTGTGTGCTTAAACATGCTGGTGTCAGGGACCTGGTTGGTTGGTTTCTCAAAATGGTGGACAGCACAAAATACAAGCGAAAGACCAAGTCTGCCAAGCCATTCCTTGGACATCAGAATTCCAGCAAACCACAGTGAGAGCCACAAACTGCAAACAGAGAAAACATGCAACAGTGGTGGAATTTCCCAGCTACCAACAGGGAATGAAGAGCATTTTGAAAACTGAAGAAGGAGTTTCAAAAGAACCCAGAGCAACATTGAACGTTCTGCACATCACATGCCTAAGTTAAGGCTTTTTTGTTTATGACATCTATAGGATAGTTCCAAGGCCAAAACTCCTGCTGGTCAGTCAGAAAAAACCCACAATCTCACATTTCCAAGAACATCTTTATGACCCCCGACACATTTGGGATTGCTTATTGGCTTGAGGACATGGACGACTTTCAGCAATAGATAGAATCAACACTTATGCCATCTCACAGAAGATCCTAAGGGAGAATGTGAGCCAGGGCCGTCCAGAGCCGTTTGGAAGGGCAGGGGCTCAAAATTAAAAAAGGGCACATTGAACAAGACCTTAAAACACAGTACAAGAACATAGCAACAACCCATTTCAATCAAGAATTTAATTGGATCCTACTATATCATTGCCATCATGTGGGGACAATGCAAAGCAAATGTAGTCTATATTTTCCCCAACAGGTACAAAGTTGCTGTTTCTGCTGCTGACAGTCCTGGAGGGCTGAGTTGATCTGAGTCTGTAGCTGTTAAACAGACCAGAGGAGAGAAGGTCGCTGATCTGAGCAAATTTGCTGCCATTTTACTCATTAAGCCCTAATAATATGCATTTAACCTCTAGAACAACTTGGCTGCAGACTGATTTATAGATCAAAAAAGCTCAAAGGGATTAACTCTATATAATTGTTTGATGTTAGTATCTCTGAGACCTAGAATTATAAGACTGGGATATCAAGGCAAAGAAAACTCAGTAGCTCCTGGTAGGGCCCTCCAGACATTCAGGGGCCCCTAAAAATGGTTTAATTGTAACACAGACCATAGATCTAAACCTGTAGCATCATTTATAGAGAATGACAATGTTGTTAAATTTTATTTAATGCATTCAGCTGAGAAAAAAAATTACATTTAGGATTTATTTAAGAAGTTTACTTTGTAAAAGTTTAAAGAATCATCTTGATAGTTTGATTGTTGTGTTACCATGGCTACAATATGGTGTAATCTTTGTGTTTGAATTGGGTTTGTTCACAAATACATCACAGCAAATAACCAATAATCAGTGATTGATTTTAAACTCGGCCAGTGAACCTGGTCTCCCTCTCACAGATTCACCTTATCAATATTTAAACACGTTAGTGATGCTGAGGTTCTTAGTAGGAAAGGTTTTGGTGGGGGACAAGAGGGAGGTTCTGTCTAAGGTCCCATATTACCTTGGGCCGGCCCTGCATGAACAGCCCCTGCGATGCGCATCTCTGGAATCTACCTGGAATCTACCTGGAATCCCCCGGTGGCCCCTATCAGTCCCCCAATGCCTTGGAGACATTTTGATTCATTTCATTGCGGCATGTTTGGCTTTTTGCTGCGGTTCTAGTTATTGCTACAATATTTTCTCTGATGTTTATTTTGTGACTCTAAATGCTCTGAATCTTCCTCTAACACTTGAGGTTCTGCAATAACTTCTATTTACAGCCGCGAACCTCCAGCCCAGATCCCGTCAGAAGCGGCTTTAACCCGCCTGGTAGTAACGTTAAGGAGAAGCAGAGCAAACAGAGAGCAAGTAGTACCAGGTGGTACCGGGGCTTCTGGCTGCGTCTCGACTTGCAGTGACATTTGCAGTACCGTGTCTTATATCAAGATGTCTGATATAAAGACAGATATTCTTTATATCTGTCAGTGGGACCGACCCAGACTGCCTGTAGTGAACCGGGCTTTTAGCAGAATGATGAAGTTAAAGTCAGAAGTTTTCTCTGCAGCTGAAGCATTTATGTGTTTAGGGGCGAGGCGGGTTTTGTCCTGCTATTGCCAGGACAATTACAAAAATATAAATAGAAACAGTTTTTCTAACGTCACCATCAGACCTACGTTTTTATTCACAAACCAGTGTATGAAAAAATATTCTTGCCCATAATTTAATAGTTAGAGGACACAGATCCCCCCCCTCCTCACCATGGACCCGGTGTCTGAACAACATGGAGGCTCTGAGAGTCATTATTAGACTGAGGGCAGCCAGACTAGTTTATTTTTGCTCAATTATTATAGTTAGATAAATATTATTGCTGAGGAGCACAAGCAGGCCCTACAGATTAAAATAAATAAATAAATAAAAAATTTTGGAGAAAAAAAAACTCAAAAAGGGCACTAGGACATCAAGAATAAAAGGAGCAGGGGCTCAAGCCCCCTACTCCCTCCCCCAGCCCCTCTGCATGTGCTTGATGCAAGCCATCAGTTTGTGACCTTAAGTTCAAACAGCTCAAGTTATGCAGCATGACAATAACCGAAGACAGTCTGCTGCTGACTTAAATCTCATTTGGATGCTGTGCCATGACCTTAAGCAGGCCCCTCGTGCTCCAGTGTAGTTGAATCAAAATGATTCTGCACAGGATAAATCACCAAATTCCTTTGCAGCAGTATAAAAGACTTAGTGCCAGTAATTGCCAATCCTCAAAGCTGCAGTATGTGACTTTTACATACTTGTTAAAACTGACAATTTGAGACAGATAATCTGTAAAAACATCAATCTCCTCCCAGTGCTCCTGTTGCAATTTGCAGAAATGAACCGCTCCCAAACAAAAACAACCAATCGGAGCCAGGAGGAAGGTCTTATTACCGGCAATCACTCTCATGTATGTGCTGCTCAATGTGCTAATGGTGGAGAAACAACTTACAGTTCCAGTCATCGGTGACAATGCTAACTAGTCTGAACATTCTTGGTAGGCTCTGTAGGGAACTAGCTGCAGCGAAGTGGGAGGGTGTGATCAGTGCGTACACTGGCATGATTGGCAGTACTAAGACCCTCCTCCCAGCTCTGACTGGTCGTTTCTGACGGAGCAGTGTATTTCTGCAGATGGCAGTAGGAGCATGCCCAAATCAGGCAGAAGAGATGGATGTTTTTACTGAGTATCTGTCTCATAATTAAACTGTCACAACATAGTGACAGTTTTTAACAAATATGTAAAAAACATATTTTTTGGATAAGTTACACACTGCATCATTTAAACTGCAGAGGAAGTGGATGTTTGCTCCATAAGCATCAGAAGATGTGATTGATACTAAAGTATTAGACACATCAAAGGTTAGTATAAATGTACATAAACCAATTGGTTTACGGCTAGTATAAGTGGGCTAGTAGAGCTAAGCCCTTCTTGACATTTACAATAAAGTTGTTAAAATAAATAACTTAAAACTACCTAAAAATAAATACATCTTAGAAATAATGTATCACATTTTGTTAAATTTTCAACAAACCTGGTGTCAAACCGCCTGGGGAAGAATAAATAAAATATATATATATATTTATGTATAATAGCCCAAATATCACCACCAGCCTCCACTGATTTACACTATCCTTTGATGTTCACTCAAAGCTCTGCAGCAAATAATTTTGGCATTTTCTTAACAAAGGGAAACAAGCAAGCAAACAAAAACATGTTTTCCTTTGGATGATTTTATGAAAAGAAATCATATTCTCGCTTCCTGGGACCATAATTAAAGTATGTAGTATAAATTGTGTAAAGTCCACATAATGGTAAAAAAAAGACTCCAAATGCTGTTAAAAATGTGTGGATGTAAAATTCATTTTTGAAATGCTCATCTAAATATTTCAATACATGTTTATATTTATTTCTCCAGTTCGTTTACGTTTGTTTTGTGGTGAAAACAAGGTCAAGAGAAACCTTTCAAGAGAGCTCATTGGAAATGCATTCAATAAAAGTGTAGCAGGAGTTCGAGCCACTAGAATTTCATGTTTTCAGTTTGGACAGCTGGTATCAACACGTACTCTGACCTGACCATCCATTTCAGTAATGCTCACCATTATTGGGAGTCATTTCTCTTCAGAGCACTCAATTGCCTCCTCAGGAGTGAAGCATTTGGGATGACCCTGTTCTCAGGTCATCGGGCTCTCTGCTTGATGCTGCGTGGATCAGATGCTGCTCAAACTCCTAACAGCAAAGTATTCAGGAGCTGCTTCCGAGCTCCTGTGTGGCCAACACTGGCTGTATTCTGTCTATTTAGCCGCTTCAGTAAACCCTTCTTGTGGCACTTACGCCCCGCAGCTAACAGCTAGCGCCAACAAATTTACAGCTGCTAATTACCCTGGCAGGTCAAGAGAAAAACACGTTAGCACGTAAATAAATGTTGTGACACCACCTGCTGCTTAACAGCAAACACTCCCACACTGTATTAACTTTCATCGGTCTGACATTTAGGAGGTTAATGATAAGGGTTAGATGCCCCACTCAGTGGTTTGTATTAGCTCACGCGTACAGCACAGCTGGAGCAAATTTTCCCCTTTTCCTTTTTATAGTAAAGACACAGGCTTTATGTAGCTTTATATAGAGCACAAATTGTGGTTACATGGTTGTAAAAATTCTGTTCGCTTAAAATATTTACATACCCTGAGAAATAAATATATAATTTTTGTTATCGCTAACCTTTTTTTTTTTAGTTTTCTGTCAATTATGGGGTTTCACCAGAATAGTGAACATTGTAACTCATTATTTCATAGCATTGCAAGCTTCTTATACGGTAATTCCAGTCTGATTTAAATGGAAGTACATCTGGAGACGTATTTCAGGGCAACACATTTAACACATTCTTTATTATGTGACATCATGGGAAAACCAAAATAAATTAACCAAGATGTAAGAAAGTCTGGTTTACCTTTGGGTACAATTTAGAAATGACTTTCATCTATTCAATCACTGATATGGAGGTATAAACATGACCAGACTGTAATGCCGTTAAGGAAAGAGACGCTCAGAGGTGCAGTTTCCTATAAATTTATTTCGATGCAAACTGTGCAAATTAACTTTTATACAAAAGCAAAACAAAAGTTCCAACACCGATTTTGGCTGATTCATGTCAGTGAAAGTAATTTTACTCTGACATTGGCTTAAATGTTTCTCAGCAGAGAAGAATCCATAAGAGTGAAAAGTTTCCAAATGCCTTCAGAGACAAAGGAAATATGATATGTCTTGCAGTCTGATAAAACAAAAATTAAAACTGTGTTTTTATAAAATTATTAAAACTAACATTTAAGATTAGAGCATTACATCAAACCAATAAATTATTATAAACTTTCATCATAGAGTTTAAAGGTTTACTTAAAAACAAACCCATTTTCTATTTTCCCAGGAAAAAATTATTTAGTTTTAGTTAAGGAGAGTTGAATAATTGATAATAATACATTTGAAATCCATATAATAAACCTTCTAAGTAACTTATTCAGCAGATTATTTGCTATATAAAGAATTTTATTTTCCTAGTTATGATTTCCTCCAAAAACAGCGAGCAGCCACCGCTGCTCTGCTGCCAAATGGCCTCACAAGAAAAAGAAAAAGCAACATTTATTCCAGCTGAAAGAGCAGATTTCTAGATATCTGTAGACTTAAAAGCGGACGTCTCTTCTGCAGTGAAGTCTTACTGGTGTCTCCTCCTGAGCAAAACCCTGTTGTCACCACTCCAGTTGGTTCAACATAATCGACAGGTTGAAAGGACTGTGTCT
This sequence comes from Xiphophorus couchianus, assembly GCF_001444195.1. NCBI lineage: Eukaryota > Metazoa > Chordata > Actinopteri > Cyprinodontiformes > Poeciliidae > Xiphophorus > Xiphophorus couchianus. The sequence continues at coordinate 6,303,638 of NC_040232.1, read as the reverse complement.
GTACGCACAAGGACCGAGGACAGTGGCCTTTGGCAACAGAGGCAGCAAAAAAAACAAAAAACACCTGTGTCTAAGAAGAAAACAAAAAGGCCGGAGTGACAGTCTGCCAGAGCTGCAATAATGGAAGTCGGAAAACTGGTGGGAAATTATTCTCTTAAATGTTTGCTCTTTCTGATTGTGTGGGACATCTGACAAACGCTTTGAGTAGCCTGTGTAGCTTAATTCACAATTATTCTTGGAATAAAGAGTGAAATCAAATATCCAGCTAAATGCACAGAACAACAATTTCCCTGTTGTTTTCCTGTTCATTTTCACCTTTATCTGAGGATAACAGGACAGATTGTTTACAGTAGAAGCTGCGCTTGCAGCATGTTTATCCATGTAAAGTGGATTTGTGGTACATCTCTGAACCGTACCCAGAATCCGCCCAGGAAGCAGAGTGGTGCTGCTCTGGCATCAGATGTGAAAACGGTTGGTTTGTATGAACTCACCCAATCCTTTATTGTTCTCCCAAAACTTGGCAGCATATCAGTTTGTCATTTTTCCACATAACCAAGCAAACAAAAAAATCCCCATTTGGTGGACGCTAATGAAAAACTCACATATAGCACTGTGCTAGCAAAGAAAGGTTTTAACATTTTGCAATGTAATTTTCCATATTCAAAGAGCATTTTCTGGTATGCATAGTTTTGTCCAAATTCATTGAATTTTCAGAAATGTTTAGTTTTTTTGGCACAATTTTTTTTTATTGGTATTGCAGTGAAAAACAGAAAGTTGTAAAAACCTTTAAGCTCATCCTGAGGGAGTAAAATAATCTGTTGTTACTTATGAAGCACTAAAGCAACAATGGGTTTGCATTAAATATTGGTACCAAAGAGGTGGTATGCTTCTTTTTGGCAAAGGGTCAGCACTCTGCATATTGACTCTATGTGTAAACTGGATGTGATAACAGCAAAACCAATTTATATTGACTGGGTTTTTTTTTCTAAATACCATGATAATAAAAAAGGAGAGAAAAAAACTATCTCAGATGTTTTGGCCACGATTGTATTTTAGATGTTCATATCTGAATAATATATCACCTGCATTTTAATCAGAAGTGAGGTTGTGTTTCTGACTTACTAGTATTGTAAGTCAGAAATTTGCAGACACAGATTTATGTTGACCTGTGTAATATTTCAGATCCTGTTGGGCTTCTAAGTATTAGGAGAATGTGTCCAGCCCTTATGAGATTTGGGGTTTTTTTGTTGTTTAAACTCCTAAAAAGCTATTGAATAAAAACAGCTTCATTGCCTACGGAAGAGTGAGATGTTCCTGGCATCTTTTGAAAATCTTTGTTTGTGTCATTTAGTTAATGGAATATGAGTTAAATTACTTTGTAGAAAAAGAACAGGATTAAAAATGCACAAAATAGTTGGTCAATTACAGGAGAATTGTGTTGTAGTTTTTGAGTTTGACCACAAGATGGAAGCACTTAGTTGTGGCAAATACAAGGGACACAATACAACAATGAAGGCACATATTATGCATATGCTTTAGTGTGCTACTCTTAAATGATTCTTAGAATATGTTGTGGTTTATCTTTGTATAATTCAGATTATAAATAATCAATTAATATATTGACAAAACATGTCAAGCGAATCCCAGAGGTAAAGAAGCGACATATTTGACTTTAAACGGTCTGGAAACATTTAAGATCAACGTTTGATCATCACTTGTTTTATAAAGCTGCTGTCCTTGAGCAGAGATTGAAACCTTTTGCAACTTTTTGAAAACTTTTCTGTTGAGTCTACAGTAATCTGGCACCGCTACATGATCAAGAGTTCCTTCAGGAAATGTTGTGGACCTCCAAAGATGAACCTGCTGACCTCTCAGTGATCCCCGATGATGCCATCCGCAGGGTTGTAAAGGTTTTGGTAACTTTGCTGTTTTCCCAAAACATCACATTGAAAGCAATGCTGAGATGAGACCTTTTGTAAATGTGCAAATGTACTGAACTTCATAACCCCTCAAAACAGTCAGTATGAGTCGCAGTCACCCGTCTGCTCTCACATCACAAACACATTCACACACAGATTGGTACGCAGTTTGGGGTAAATGCTTTGAAGCTCGAATCACACACTGTATGTAGTTTGATAAATAAAGCCACGTGTAAACTATTCTGTAAAATGTGTGAGGCTTATTTTGTGATTTTAATAAGCTGGTATTTTACTTGTTTAATATAAAGTTCTGTTCGTTGTGGAGGAAGTTTTATTTTACTGTACAAGCAAGCATAAGACACACAAACAACACAAATGTCACCATTACACCACTGGCAGATGAAAGCATATCAGTCTAACTTGAAATTGTAGCATTAGCATGTAGAATTATGAATATATTTGTGTTTATGTATTGTGTAGTTTGCTGTAAATTTCTCCTGACATTAAATGTATCAAACAGTTTAAAACTTCGCACACTTCAAAAACACAAAATCCTACCAAGTTTTTTTGGTTTAATTTTTCGTGCAAATATCTAAGGTTCAGTTTTCATTAAGTTAAAGGAGCTTGCATTAGGTCAATAATTTCTTAATAGTGATGAAAAGGTAGATTACTTCACTTATAACAAGGGAAAATGTCTTGTTATAAACGAGGTAACATTTGATAAAGAATATCTGCAGCTGTGATGCTTTTTGTCACTTAGCCTTTGTTTACAGTCAAGTCAAGTCAGGATTAATAGCGTGTCTAATACAAGAGGTTGCCTTTGACCAAATTAAGTTGGTTCTATTTCTCTAACCCAGATGTTTGCCTGTAGAGTGGAGTCCATCATAAAAAGTCTTGGATTCTCTGATCCTCACTTCTCTTGTGATTTTATTCACACCTGCCAACATCCTTTTTGTACATTCTGTCCTCTTTTATATTGATTACAACTAACACCAAGTCCAAAACTGCTAACACTGAGACATTCCTCCAATTTTTATATTTTCTTTCTATCTCGCAAATCCACTCAGTGTTTTCCCATATTGGCCACAAAATAAAACTTGACTCAGCGTTCATCGTTTTTCTGTCATTGGTTGTTCATTAGTTGTTTAACAAAAATTTAAAAAAAGAAAACTGTTGTGAACAACTTCGGGTGTACATCCATCTTGTTTGAATTGCATGTAAGCAATAATATTTAGCAACAACATGGTGTCAAATCAAATGGCATGCACAGGCACAGTGATAAGTTCAGATCTCTGCAAGTGCCTTTCTCCTGGTACAATAGATCAATTATGAGTCCAAGAAGATGCAAGTTAGGGTGACGGTGGCTGTATGCTATCATTAGCTTTCTATTTGTGCATGCATGGCTGATAACTGTTGAAGTTTTCAGATAACTGAAAGCAAACCAAGTCCTGTATTTGCACTTTTATGCATGTAGTTTTAGATATTTTTTTCCCCATGTCTGCATTTTTTTTATTTGCTTGAGTTTGTTCCCTTGGTTGTTGGGCAAATGCTATCTTTACGTTGTTGTTTTGCATGTGTGTTTGTTTTTAACTTCAAGACATAACTTTACTGGACGCTATAATGCTCCACTAAATCCACAGCAATGAAAGTGAATCAAGATGTCAAACATGTGATACGACAACCTCCCTGGGTCTGGACATCCCGTGAACTCCAGCAGACCTCTCTGAAAACATTCTTCCAATGATGCGAGAGCTGCACTCCTATAAATAAAGTTTCATGTTCATAAAGCAGTTTATGTCCCATGTGATTGACTACTTCATTTCTATGTTTAGGAGTCAGAAGTAAGAACCTTATATAGAATAATGTGTGTTTTCAAGAACTTAATATTAGCTAGACCAAGTGTCTGCCAGGGCTGGCAGCTGCCATGTTTTCTTAACCAGAGGGGAGCTGTAAGTCTGCCTCTCGGTACTGTCTCTTTCTTGCACACACACACACACACACACACATATGCAGACACACAAAAGTGCTTCATCGATGTTACATGAAAAGAAAGAAATGAAAGAAAGAAAGAAAAAACAATTTGGCTGATAGAAATCTCCTGTGACAGTCGTTAGTCGAAGGCTTGGTCCATGGTTACACTGAAACAGCGTTAAATACTTACCAGTAACACCCATAACCCAACACACTCCCATTCACTGTCACATGTTGGTGCAGCTGCCATATTAAAATGCCTCCACAGAGATTTTTAATCAAACTTTTGATCCTGTACGTTTGGGGATTTAGCTGCAAGTAGCTACGTTTCAGATTTAAGCTAAACTAAATCTAATCTGTATGCAATAGTGTGCAAAAAGTCTTCAATTAAACATAATACATCATTTAAATAATTTTAATGTGCTTTTTTCAGTTTCAATCGCATTGTGAATAATCAAAACATGGTTTTTGAATGCCCCCAATTTTTTCCACCGTTTTGTAAAAACTACTTTCCAGGGATGGGGAATCTGATCTCTACCTGATACGACACACAGTTGGATTAACAAGCTATGATCCAATATTCAGCTCAGTTTAAGATTTCTCCTCATCAACCAGCGATTCAATTAAGAAGGATTTACGTCCTCATCATGATGCATCACGATTTAAATGAACTTAGCAGAAAAATATATTGTTTGTATATTTTTTTGTTAATAAGAATGAATTAAGCAATTCAAATTTCAATCATTTGCTAATGAATGGTTCTTTACAAAAATATGTAATATAATCTTTGTGAGGGAAATATTTGAGTGTATTTTAGTGTTAAATCCTGATGTTGTTGTCAGTTGCTATGGCAACGAGTCCGCGCGCAGAGTAGCCGACACAGAGAGCGAGAAAAAAAAAAAGAATACTAGCGGTTTTGAGTTGTTTCTACAACGGTTTTTCTGCGGTATTTCCCCCTTTGCGGTGGCGCACTGCACTGAATGTAAAGTGCAGGTTTCATTTAGTTAACGAAATTGTTCTACCGCGCCGGCGCGGCTATGGATGCCAAAGAATAGTTTTCTGGCCTTCCAGCGTTGTGCGCATGGGCGAAGGTTCCGGAAGTAAACAATAAGATGCGAGGAGTCATAGCGTCTGCTGTAGCTTGTGCAGGACTGGAATTAAAAGCTAGTTGTCCACTGGAAAAGGATGAAATACGAGCCTCACCTTGACTGGAGCTGAAGGAGGAAGAACGACGTGAATCTGCCTCTGAAGACGTGAACTGATAGGCGTCTCCACGCTGGATTCCACGCTGTTTCAAGTGTTATGAGGTTAGTCTTGCTTCCAGTGTATTTGACAGCAGGGTGGCACATTTTGCAAATCGCTTTTGCTTTTTCAACCTGTCCGATTCTCTTGTAAAATCCATAGTGTCGCCAAACTGCAGATTTACAGTGAGGCGGTGAATGTATCGGTTCCACTCACTCTGCCATGTTTGCCAGTTGTTGTGGTCACGTACGCGCGCCCATAGACGTGAATAAGAATAAGTGGAGACCTGATTGGACGCTGAGTTCTACGTTACGTGGCCGCCATCTTGAATGCGGATGTAAAGTGACCCGGAGGTCCCTAATTCATATGCTGCGTGGACTTGTTTCAATCGTTTTACAGTAAACTAAATCAGAAACTAAACTAAATTTACAGTAAACTAAATTTATTCGCATCACCTTTCACAGGTAAGAATGAAAGAAAGTGATAACCGGTGATGTCATTAGAGTTACTGACGTCGGACCACTTTTTTCAGTAACGAGTAATCTAACACGTTGCTACTTCAAATCCAGTAGTCAGACTACAGTTACTTATCGAAATCCCTTTGCGTTACTGTGCGTTACTATGTTCTTAATTTTATTTCCTCTGTGGGTCATGGGGAGTGATCGCCGTTTCTGCGACAGTATCAGCAGCGACAGAAACATAAACAATGGAGGGAAGAGGGAGATGCGCATTTTGTTGCTGGAAACACAGGAACTATTTTGAGTTTCGCTTGCCAAGTCCGATTATTATAATCAGCTTTGGGCTTGTTTTTTTCAAAAGTCACTTGCAGATTTAACGAGTCGCGGGTTGCGCTTTTTGGGCTTGGACATAAGCAGACATAAACCCCAGAATTTGTCTGACATCCAGTTAGTTTTAGTCAGACTCTCCCTGTCCATCATTTCCCGGATTATCCGTCCCGCTGTTTGTTAATATCAATTTAATATATTGTTATATATATACAGTATATACTACATCTCGTTGCTTGTACTTGTGACAGTGCAATGACGATAAAGTTGAATTCTATTCTATTCTATTCTACCTGTGAATTACGTCGAGCTTCGCGATGCGCTCCAGAAAACTGCAAACATCGAAACTAATATGAACAAGTTGTGCAACTAAACGCCATTATAATCATTATGTTGTTGCGCAACACCCCCCCCCCTCCTTTCTGTCTCTACTCTCTCACTCTCGTACTTCCTCTTCTGAGAGGGGAGATGTGCTACCAGCTCTCCGTCTAACGGGTCCGTTGAGTTTCCTAAATCTGCTGGGATTTACCCTGTCCAGAACTGAAGTAAACTCTGTTTAAGCTGGTTTCGAGAAACGATTCGCCTGGTTATCTGACGGCCTACATCCAGGTGTCCCACCCTTCTTCCCCCTGTGAATTAGCCAGATTGAGCAGCCTACAGCCAACTAGTTTCACAGAGCACACCTGTTAACGGTCGCTCGTTCTCTATTTTACAACTTGCATTTGTTATTGAACCAGGTAGGTTTTAGTAACTCGGGCGAGTCCCAAGGATGATGTTTTAAATATGGGCTACCAGCAACCTAAAAACATTTTCCACCTCTTCCTCTCCAGAATCAAACATCACAGCTATTTTACAACCATCAAAGAACTTTAAGGTGACTCATTAACTGAATGTCCACAACATCTTTTAGATTTTCTTTATGCTAAATATTTTATTAGTAAGGCATTTTTGCAAGGGTCAGTACAGCTTAATTCAGTAGCAGAAATAATCAAATAAGTAAAATCAATCATCTAGTCTATCGTTCCCTACTGCTGACACTGAGAACTAAAAAAGGAACCTTAGAGCGAGACGGACGGAGTTTGGCGCCTCGAACCCCAGACCTGGCACGACGACGAAGAAGGTGTGGCAGCAGGAGGAGGAAGTTGATCGACGAAGGCAGGGATCTCTGTAGGTCCGATGAACTTCTTCTCCGCATGGATGGTGAGGTCACACAGGACTTGGTGCTGGCAGGAAAAAAGGCACCAGTTCTTCTTCCTTGTCTTTGTCTTCATCTTTGTCTTTGGGGTCAGAACCCAGCCGATGAGAGAAGTGCGATTCGAAGCCACAGATTGTGGGCCTGACGGGTTGGTCTCCATGAGCAGGACAGTCTTCGGCTCCGTGGCTCCGGCTCTTCTTCAGCTGCAGAGTTCTTTGTCCATCTCGATCTTGGCTCGAAGCTGCCCGGAGGATCCAACGAAAGGTTCCTCTTTTGCACCCACCTTTTATAGGGTTTATCCACCCCCCTGGTGCGCCTGCTGTCTGCTTAGACAGATGATCTCATATCCATCACTGTCTTAAGAGACATCATGTCATGATGTCTGTGCCAATGTCTCAGGGCTGCTCAACCTCCTGTTTCCATATAAGGTGCTGATCATCTCTGCTCTCCTGTTAGTTCCCCTTTTTCCCTTCCTGTCACCTTTCACCTACCATCTACCTCCAACATATCAGTGATGTTTAATTGCAGTTTTACAACCTTTTACACCATTTCAAGTTCAATGTCAAAATCACATTTATATCACATTTATTTTCTTTAGCTTCTCTGATTTAGCATTCATTTATAATTTTATAACCATAACTTATATCACATTTATTTTCTTCAGCTTCTCTGATCTATCATTCATTTATGATTTTATAACCATAACTTATTAGTTACTCTTATTATGATCTTAATGTGAGTTATTACAGATGTTTTTCTGAAAAGAAACCAAGAATAATCTATTATTCTAATTATTTGATACCAAAGTTACATTTGCTTGTTTTTCTTATAAGTGTTCTCACAAATATAAGTGTAAGTATTATTACAAGTAAATCAATATTAATATAAGTATTTTACTTTGAATCTTATCAAATTACTCAAAATGTTTAGATTTAATTTTTTAAAACTTTCATGCTTTAAAATAGTCTCAGCTATTTTTATAAATCTGCAGGCTGGAAACTTCCTCTTTTTCCAGGAAACCTGCTTTTCTTGTTTCATGAATCTCTCTGACTGACTATGATTTCTTATGATTAGATAGAAAAAAGTAGAATTAAAGCAAAGTTTGCATGAGACAAAAACAACACACACAACTAGATTTATTTTATTGACACTTAAGTCTAATGTTGGGCCTTGATGTCACTTGAGTGATTCATTATAAAGATAACTTTATTTATTATTACTGTTAAACTAACTTTATTGACACTTAAGTCTACTGTTGGGCCTTGATGTCACTTGAGTGATTCATTATAAAGATAACTTTATTTATTATTACTGTTAAGCTAACTTTATTGACACTTAAGTCTACTGCTGGGCCTTGATGTCACTTGAGTGATTCATTTTAAAGATAACTTTATTTATTATTACTGTTAAACTAAAATCTCCAGCATGGGGAAGTGGGATGAGCTCGGATTTTCTTGACACCCCCTCCACGAGGTCAGACCTTTCACATGTTGGAGTCCATCACCCTCCTGCAGTTCGCCGTCCTCATCCCCTAGAAAGAGAAGAAGTTCGTCTGGGATGTGAAGATGCAGATTCTTCATCCTCAGTTTTCACAGAGGGCTCAGTGTAGTCATCAAAACTCCACTTCTCTTGACACCCCCTCCATGGAGTTTTGATTTCCCCCATGAGGTGATGAATGTCGAAGAAAACTTGGATCGCTCTGATTCTTCTACAGGAACCTTCGCTGGATGAACTGTCGGTTCTTCAGGATGTGGAATGGTTCTTTAGGGAAGATGGGCTGAGACAGAAGGCCTCAAAAAAAAAAAAATCAAATTCTGGCTGTTCAGCAGAGCAAAGCAAAGAGCATAAGCATCATGACGCTTTATCCGTAAGCATGATCCTTTTCCATTTTAATCCATCAGGTGGTGACAGGAGTTCTTCTTTAGCATAGTCCAATTTCTTCACGGCCCTCCCAGTCCAAAGCCTTGAAGTTGTTCTTTGAACGGCAACCTTCCTGTAATAGTGGCCAGTCTAATATAGGATAGCATGGTGCTTGATTCTCTGGCCATCTTCTTGTAATGTTCTGGTTCGCTGTAGCTAAGAACTGGCTTGAGCACTGCTTCCTCATGGACCCCTTTCTTCATCAGTAGTACTGTGTTGAAGTTCAGTACTTGCTTTACAAAATCTCGGGCGTTGAATCTCAGCTTGATCACCGTAGCTGCAGGCCGATCTTGAGCTTTAATCCAAACTCTCTGCCCTGTTTTCAGTGACACTTCAAGCTGCAACTTCCCTTTTCCTTCCTAAGCAAAAAGGAGAAGTGTCTTCGCCTCCCTGCTTTCTGTGACGTGAACGGAGTTCCTCTGCAGGGGAAGACCTGCTCTTCTAGCAGTTGTCACTGTGTCCATCAGCACCAAGAGGTACTTCTCACCTCTCTTTCCTGTTATCCCATTGGCTCTGCTACATCCATGCAGACTGAACCCCATGGGACTGTGCTCTTGATGAACAAACCTTCCATCCGCTGCCCTGGGTGCCCTGCGTATCGACCACATACCTCAAAGTCACACAGCTGCATCGGATGGGCTGAAGGGACATCCAGCAGTCCTGCTTGCTCAGTTCTTCACGGGGGTGTAGCACGCCTGCATATTCGAGGGCCTTATGCACGCACCGTACTACCTGGTCCCCGTGCTACTCTAGGACCACCTGTCCTTAGGTGTTCTGTCCCACCTCGACACCGGCAGAGACAACCTTTCTTAGTGGCACGAAAGGTCGTCATCTTTGCCCCTCCATAGGGCTTCTTCTCAGGTGTGCGCCTTGTCGCTGCACCTCAAGTTTCGGGCGGAGCCTCAGTTCTGCTTTCTTCTTCCATAAGTTGTGATGAGCTACTTGTTTCCCTCTCGCGCTCTCAAGCTGCTTCTCTCGGGTCTGTGTGATGACTTTAACCATGTCTGTGTCTGTGGGATGATGTCAGCTGCTGGTGTTTGTTCCTCTGTTGCCGGATGTCTTCTCGATGGCTGCAGTGGAGGACGCGGTGTGCTTCCTCATCCATCGTCGGCTGATGACACCTTTCTCCGTCTCCTCCGCATGCTTGCTGGCTGGTCTGGTCAGCATTACATCACGAACCACTCCAGCAAGAGTGAGCCAGCTTTTCTTTGTCAGGGGTTGATGTTTCAGTTCCTCATTCTTGGAACCAATTTCCCCACTTGCTTCAGGTCTGAGTCACAGTAGCTGTGTAGAAGCTGATGCAGTTCTGTTGAGGTCTCCTCCTTTTCCAAACGATCTGGGCGGCCGGCTTCCTCCGGTTTCTTCCCCAGATTTTCCTCCTCGAAGTGATCATCCATCACTCCGTCTCTCTGTCGGTTCGAGTTGTCTATCCCCCAAAGCCTCTCTTTAGCCTTCGAGCAGGGATGGGTCTAGACTATGTTGGCTACTAGCTTCACTGTCTGGATCCGGTCATTTATCCTCAGTAGAAGCTTTCCCTCACCTGTATGCTATACAGTTACTGCAAGGGTTGTGACTGACGGCCTTATCAGTCACCGTTAACTCTATTCCCTAAGAGTTAACCATCCAAGTGAGCTATTCAGAATCACACATCTGTTTTTACTGACTTGGTTTATGGGGCCCTCCTACTCCGTTGGACTGGGCCCCACGTTGGGCGCCACTTGTTGTTGCGCAACACCCCCCCCCCCCCTCCTTTCTGTCTCTACTCTCTCACTCTCGTACTTCCTCTTCTGAGAGGGGAGATGTGCTACCAGCTCTCCGTCTAACGGGTCCGTTGAGTTTCCTAAATCTGCTGGGATTTACCCTGTCCAGAACTGAAGTAAACTCTGTTTAAGCTGGTTTCGAGAAACGATTCGCCTGGTTATCTGACGGCCTACATCCAGGTGTCCCACCCTTCTTCCCCCTGTGAATTAGCCAGATTGAGCAGCCTACAGCCAACTAGTTTCACAGAGCACACCTGTTAACGGTCGCTCGTTCTCTATTTTACAACTTGCATTTGTTATTGAACCAGGTAGGTTTTAGTAACTCGGGCGAGTCCCAAGGATGATGTTTTAAATATGGGCTACCAGCAACCTAAAAACATTTTCCACCTCTTCCTCTCCAGAATCAAACATCACAGCTATTTTACAACCATCAAAGAACTTTAAGGTGACTCATTAACTGAATGTCCACAACATCTTTTAGATTTTCTTTATGCTAAATATTTTATTAGTAAGGCATTTTTGCAAGGGTCAGTACAGCTTAATTCAGTAGCAGAAATAATCAAATAAGTAAAATCAATCATCTAGTCTATCGTTCCCTACTGCTGACACTGAGAACTAAAAAAGGAACCTTAGAGCGAGACGGACGGAGTTTGGCGCCTCGAACCCCAGACCTGGCACGACGACGAAGAAGGTGTGGCAGCAGGAGGAGGAAGTTGATCGACGAAGGCAGGGATCTCTGTAGGTCCGATGAACTTCTTCTCCGCATGGATGGTGAGGTCACACAGGACTTGGTGCTGGCAGGAAAAAAGGCACCAGTTCTTCTTCCTTGTCTTTGTCTTCATCTTTGTCTTTGGGGTCAGAACCCAGCCGATGAGAGAAGTGCGATTCGAAGCCACAGATTGTGGGCCTGACGGGTTGGTCTCCATGAGCAGGACAGTCTTCGGCTCCGTGGCTCCGGCTCTTCTTCAGCTGCAGAGTTCTTTGTCCATCTCGATCTTGGCTCGAAGCTGCCCGGAGGATCCAACGAAAGGTTCCTCTTTTGCACCCACCTTTTATAGGGTTTATCCACCCCCCTGGTGCGCCTGCTGTCTGCTTAGACAGATGATCTCATATCCATCACTGTCTTAAGAGACATCATGTCATGATGTCTGTGCCAATGTCTCAGGGCTGCTCAACCTCCTGTTTCCATATAAGGTGCTGATCATCTCTGCTCTCCTGTTAGTTCCCCTTTTTCCCTTCCTGTCACCTTTCACCTACCATCTACCTCCAACATATCAGTGATGTTTAATTGCAGTTTTACAACCTTTTACACCATTTCAAGTTCAATGTCAAAATCACATTTATATCACATTTATTTTCTTTAGCTTCTCTGATTTAGCATTCATTTATAATTTTATAACCATAACTTATATCACATTTATTTTCTTCAGCTTCTCTGATCTATCATTCATTTATGATTTTATAACCATAACTTATTAGTTACTCTTATTATGATCTTAATGTGAGTTATTACAGATGTTTTTCTGAAAAGAAACCAAGAATAATCTATTATTCTAATTATTTGATACCAAAGTTACATTTGCTTGTTTTTCTTATAAGTGTTCTCACAAATATAAGTGTAAGTATTATTACAAGTAAATCAATATTAATATAAGTATTTTACTTTGAATCTTATCAAATTACTCAAAATGTTTAGATTTAATTTTTTAAAACTTTCATGCTTTAAAATAGTCTCAGCTATTTTTATAAATCTGCAGGCTGGAAACTTCCTCTTTTTCCAGGAAACCTGCTTTTCTTGTTTCATGAATCTCTCTGACTGACTATGATTTCTTATGATTAGATAGAAAAAAGTAGAATTAAAGCAAAGTTTGCATGAGACAAAAACAACACACACAACTAGATTTATTTTATTGACACTTAAGTCTAATGTTGGGCCTTGATGTCACTTGAGTGATTCATTATAAAGATAACTTTATTTATTATTACTGTTAAACTAACTTTATTGACACTTAAGTCTACTGTTGGGCCTTGATGTCACTTGAGTGATTCATTATAAAGATAACTTTATTTATTATTACTGTTAAGCTAACTTTATTGACACTTAAGTCTACTGCTGGGCCTTGATGTCACTTGAGTGATTCATTTTAAAGATAACTTTATTTATTATTACTGTTAAACTAAAATCTCCAGCATGGGGAAGTGGGATGAGCTCGGATTTTCTTGACACCCCCTCCACGAGGTCAGACCTTTCACATGTTGGAGTCCATCACCCTCCTGCAGTTCGCCGTCCTCATCCCCTAGAAAGAGAAGAAGTTCGTCTGGGATGTGAAGATGCAGATTCTTCATCCTCAGTTTTCACAGAGGGCTCAGTGTAGTCATCAAAACTCCACTTCTCTTGACACCCCCTCCATGGAGTTTTGATTTCCCCCATGAGGTGATGAATGTCGAAGAAAACTTGGATCGCTCTGATTCTTCTACAGGAACCTTCGCTGGATGAACTGTCGGTTCTTCAGGATGTGGAATGGTTCTTTAGGGAAGATGGGCTGAGACAGAAGGCCTCAAAAAAAAAAAAATCAAATTCTGGCTGTTCAGCAGAGCAAAGCAAAGAGCATAAGCATCATGACGCTTTATCCGTAAGCATGATCCTTTTCCATTTTAATCCATCAGGTGGTGACAGGAGTTCTTCTTTAGCATAGTCCAATTTCTTCACGGCCCTCCCAGTCCAAAGCCTTGAAGTTGTTCTTTGAACGGCAACCTTCCTGTAATAGTGGCCAGTCTAATATAGGATAGCATGGTGCTTGATTCTCTGGCCATCTTCTTGTAATGTTCTGGTTCGCTGTAGCTAAGAACTGGCTTGAGCACTGCTTCCTCATGGACCCCTTTCTTCATCAGTAGTACTGTGTTGAAGTTCAGTACTTGCTTTACAAAATCTCGGGCGTTGAATCTCAGCTTGATCACCGTAGCTGCAGGCCGATCTTGAGCTTTAATCCAAACTCTCTGCCCTGTTTTCAGTGACACTTCAAGCTGCAACTTCCCTTTTCCTTCCTAAGCAAAAAGGAGAAGTGTCTTCGCCTCCCTGCTTTCTGTGACGTGAACGGAGTTCCTCTGCAGGGGAAGACCTGCTCTTCTAGCAGTTGTCACTGTGTCCATCAGCACCAAGAGGTACTTCTCACCTCTCTTTCCTGTTATCCCATTGGCTCTGCTACATCCATGCAGACTGAACCCCATGGGACTGTGCTCTTGATGAACAAACCTTCCATCCGCTGCCCTGGGTGCCCTGCGTATCGACCACATACCTCAAAGTCACACAGCTGCATCGGATGGGCTGAAGGGACATCCAGCAGTCCTGCTTGCTCAGTTCTTCACGGGGGTGTAGCACGCCTGCATATTCGAGGGCCTTATGCACGCACCGTACTACCTGGTCCCCGTGCTACTCTAGGACCACCTGTCCTTAGGTGTTCTGTCCCACCTCGACACCGGCAGAGACAACCTTTCTTAGTGGCACGAAAGGTCGTCATCTTTGCCCCTCCATAGGGCTTCTTCTCAGGTGTGCGCCTTGTCGCTGCACCTCAAGTTTCGGGCGGAGCCTCAGTTCTGCTTTCTTCTTCCATAAGTTGTGATGAGCTACTTGTTTCCCTCTCGCGCTCTCAAGCTGCTTCTCTCGGGTCTGTGTGATGACTTTAACCATGTCTGTGTCTGTGGGATGATGTCAGCTGCTGGTGTTTGTTCCTCTGTTGCCGGATGTCTTCTCGATGGCTGCAGTGGAGGACGCGGTGTGCTTCCTCATCCATCGTCGGCTGATGACACCTTTCTCCGTCTCCTCCGCATGCTTGCTGGCTGGTCTGGTCAGCATTACATCACGAACCACTCCAGCAAGAGTGAGCCAGCTTTTCTTTGTCAGGGGTTGATGTTTCAGTTCCTCATTCTTGGAACCAATTTCCCCACTTGCTTCAGGTCTGAGTCACAGTAGCTGTGTAGAAGCTGATGCAGTTCTGTTGAGGTCTCCTCCTTTTCCAAACGATCTGGGCGGCCGGCTTCCTCCGGTTTCTTCCCCAGATTTTCCTCCTCGAAGTGATCATCCATCACTCCGTCTCTCTGTCGGTTCGAGTTGTCTATCCCCCAAAGCCTCTCTTTAGCCTTCGAGCAGGGATGGGTCTAGACTATGTTGGCTACTAGCTTCACTGTCTGGATCCGGTCATTTATCCTCAGTAGAAGCTTTCCCTCACCTGTATGCTATACAGTTACTGCAAGGGTTGTGACTGACGGCCTTATCAGTCACCGTTAACTCTATTCCCTAAGAGTTAACCATCCAAGTGAGCTATTCAGAATCACACATCTGTTTTTACTGACTTGGTTTATGGGGCCCTCCTACTCCGTTGGACTGGGCCCCACGTTGGGCGCCACTTGTTGTTGCGCAACACCCCCCCCCCCCCTCCTTTCTGTCTCTACTCTCTCACTCTCGTACTTCCTCTTCTGAGAGGGGAGATGTGCTACCAGCTCTCCGTCTAACGGGTCCGTTGAGTTTCCTAAATCTGCTGGGATTTACCCTGTCCAGAACTGAAGTAAACTCTGTTTAAGCTGGTTTCGAGAAACGATTCGCCTGGTTATCTGACGGCCTACATCCAGGTGTCCCACCCTTCTTCCCCCTGTGAATTAGCCAGATTGAGCAGCCTACAGCCAACTAGTTTCACAGAGCACACCTGTTAACGGTCGCTCGTTCTCTATTTTACAACTTGCATTTGTTATTGAACCAGGTAGGTTTTAGTAACTCGGGCGAGTCCCAAGGATGATGTTTTAAATATGGGCTACCAGCAACCTAAAAACATTTTCCACCTCTTCCTCTCCAGAATCAAACATCACAGCTATTTTACAACCATCAAAGAACTTTAAGGTGACTCATTAACTGAATGTCCACAACATCTTTTAGATTTTCTTTATGCTAAATATTTTATTAGTAAGGCATTTTTGCAAGGGTCAGTACAGCTTAATTCAGTAGCAGAAATAATCAAATAAGTAAAATCAATCATCTAGTCTATCGTTCCCTACTGCTGACACTGAGAACTAAAAAAGGAACCTTAGAGCGAGACGGACGGAGTTTGGCGCCTCGAACCCCAGACCTGGCACGACGACGAAGAAGGTGTGGCAGCAGGAGGAGGAAGTTGATCGACGAAGGCAGGGATCTCTGTAGGTCCGATGAACTTCTTCTCCGCATGGATGGTGAGGTCACACAGGACTTGGTGCTGGCAGGAAAAAAGGCACCAGTTCTTCTTCCTTGTCTTTGTCTTCATCTTTGTCTTTGGGGTCAGAACCCAGCCGATGAGAGAAGTGCGATTCGAAGCCACAGATTGTGGGCCTGACGGGTTGGTCTCCATGAGCAGGACAGTCTTCGGCTCCGTGGCTCCGGCTCTTCTTCAGCTGCAGAGTTCTTTGTCCATCTCGATCTTGGCTCGAAGCTGCCCGGAGGATCCAACGAAAGGTTCCTCTTTTGCACCCACCTTTTATAGGGTTTATCCACCCCCCTGGTGCGCCTGCTGTCTGCTTAGACAGATGATCTCATATCCATCACTGTCTTAAGAGACATCATGTCATGATGTCTGTGCCAATGTCTCAGGGCTGCTCAACCTCCTGTTTCCATATAAGGTGCTGATCATCTCTGCTCTCCTGTTAGTTCCCCTTTTTCCCTTTGTTGGGTCTAAATACCTATTAAACAAAACACAGGAAAGACAAGAGAGTTAAATTCTTTTTGTACTCGCGAGGAGAGCAGACAGAGAGATGCTTTCAGTTACAAATCTCCAACCGCTCTGAAAACACATCTCCCGCTCCCTCTATTTTATTGCTTTTTTAGGGGACCCTCTTACACTGAGCGCTTTAACTCTCAAAGGGAGGGGAAAACAATTTATCACATTGTTGCAGCGCTAATGACATTTACTATTAGACACATGTTATCTACACTCTAAATCTTTCTGCTCCAGTCGAGTACCAGACACGGCGTCGAGTACCACAGGAGAGCAGACAGAGTTGTCTCCGCTATCTCCACGAAGGCTTCACTGCTCTCTTTCTCAAAGAGGTCACAGGAAGGAATCATAATTATTCAACACACAGAGACATTACTTAGAATAGAGGAAAAAGAGAAAAAGCATATAATTAAACATTATCTAAATGTTACTACAAAGCTACATGATACAACGAATATTTGATAATTACTAAAAATACAATTTATCCAACACCCTTCCTGTCACCTTTCACCTACCATCTACCTCCAACATATCAGTGATGTTTAATTGCAGTTTTACAACCTTTTACACCATTTCAAGTTCAATGTCAAAATCACATTTATATCACATTTATTTTCTTTAGCTTCTCTGATTTAGCATTCATTTATAATTTTATAACCATAACTTATATCACATTTATTTTCTTCAGCTTCTCTGATCTATCATTCATTTATGATTTTATAACCATAACTTATTAGTTACTCTTATTATGATCTTAATGTGAGTTATTACAGATGTTTTTCTGAAAAGAAACCAAGAATAATCTATTATTCTAATTATTTGATACCAAAGTTACATTTGCTTGTTTTTCTTATAAGTGTTCTCACAAATATAAGTGTAAGTATTATTACAAGTAAATCAATATTAATATAAGTATTTTACTTTGAATCTTATCAAATTACTCAAAATGTTTAGATTTAATTTTTTAAAACTTTCATGCTTTAAAATAGTCTCAGCTATTTTTATAAATCTGCAGGCTGGAAACTTCCTCTTTTTCCAGGAAACCTGCTTTTCTTGTTTCATGAATCTCTCTGACTGACTATGATTTCTTATGATTAGATAGAAAAAAGTAGAATTAAAGCAAAGTTTGCATGAGACAAAAACAACACACACAACTAGATTTATTTTATTGACACTTAAGTCTAATGTTGGGCCTTGATGTCACTTGAGTGATTCATTATAAAGATAACTTTATTTATTATTACTGTTAAACTAACTTTATTGACACTTAAGTCTACTGTTGGGCCTTGATGTCACTTGAGTGATTCATTATAAAGATAACTTTATTTATTATTACTGTTAAGCTAACTTTATTGACACTTAAGTCTACTGCTGGGCCTTGATGTCACTTGAGTGATTCATTTTAAAGATAACTTTATTTATTATTACTGTTAAACTAAAATCTCCAGCATGGGGAAGTGGGATGAGCTCGGATTTTCTTGACAATTAACATTTAGACAAGTGTCACAAATCTGTGCTGAGGGACATCTGAGTTGCGGAGCGGCAGGAGGAGCTCTGTGCTCTGACACCAAACTCAGGGCCGTAATGCTGGACGCTGGGGGGTAAAATCCTATTTATAGTTTTCCAGACAATACTAGGACACAAAAACACGCACAAATTACAAAATTACTAAAGTTTTTTTTGTACTGTTGTAACCATTAAACAATCTCCCCTTCAGTTCAACCATATTAGTGGAGACACATTGTTGATGTTACTATTATAAAATAACTTGCAATTAAGAATTAGCAAAGCTCAATGTAATTTTCACAGGTGGCGGAGCGTTGTTGTTAGCAGCTGCTGAAAGTAACTAAAAAGTTACTTTTAATGTAACTTAGTTACTTTCCAAATCAAGTAATCAGTAATCTAAGTTACTTTTTCAAGGAGTAATCAGTAATCCGATTAAAGTTACTTTTTCAAAGTTACTGTGCCATTACTGGTGATAACGTAATATTATGAGCAGAATTTATTGACTTTCCGGCGGAAAATTAACTTATTTCCTTTGTACCTAAATTAACCTGAAGTAACAACTCTGATTATAATTTTCTTAGCTTAACTGTTATAGTGCTGGTCTACAGAAAACGCTGTTTGGTCAATAAGTTGTTTATTAATTTATTCATTTTTGCATTAATACATTAATGTTTTTTAATTTAGCTGATAAAATCCAGTGTAATTAGAATTTTCCTTATAAATTGCCGAAATTTAAAGCTGCCTTACTGATTCACTTGTATCACACATCTCTGTGGATCGATGCAAGCCGATTAATAGTTTCATCAGTAATATTTTTTTTTAATTCCACTTTTTTCAGTTACTACATCTGGTTGGTCCAATCTGTTGTGACATTTTCAAACTTAACTGCTAGTCTGTTGTGGCCCTGCCAGGCAACTTACACCCAAAATCAAAATTACGGGTCATTTTTGTCTTACTTACAAATATTTACACACCACAGTCATAGTAGAAAAGCCAGCATCTTAAACCTTTCTTCTTGTCATTAAATTGTAACTTGTAATGTTTGAGGGCAAATCCACAATCTTTGGCAGATATCTGTTTTCTATTTTGTTTTATTTTTGATTCAAATTGTTTCCATAACATATCAACACATTTTGAATTTAAATCTCTATAGAAGAAAATATGCTACCAGGAATGACTCTGTGCAGTACACTCAAATATTACTGTCATTAAAATAATTTTTTTAAATTACTTTGTATCTCAGGTGGTATTCCTCCTCAAACTCTTTAGTTTCTCTCCTCTGAATTGTCACTGGCCAGACCGAGGGAATTAAGAGTGATTGAGTAACACTGAAAGGTCAAGCTTATTTCCTTCTCATGTTAGACACAATATATTTCTTTAGCAAATAGGGTTTCAAATTTAGTTGAAAGTGCCCGATTAAAAATACCTAATTTTAGAGTCTTACTGTTCCCAGTGAATATCAGCGGCCCTACAGTCTAAATTAAATCGAACCTCTGGTGCTGCTGTCCATGGTACTGGACAAACAGTTTGACCTTGTTAATTAAAAAGTTATATTTCAATATGCTACTGTACAATAGTCTCATTATTAAACCATACCTTCTGTTTTCTAAAACTTTAATATCTTAGGATTAAATGCCAGCCCCATAAAAATCTAAAACTCTCAACTTCCTAGCAAAACAACGGAAAGACATGAAAATCGGGATGTATTGTGAAGGTAGGAGTTAACTGTTCAGTGAACAGCTTTTTCCAATGTTTCAAAGTGCAAAGATCAACAAGAATGCACAAGTGATGTCACTAAATACATTTCCTTCTTATCCAAATATAGAAGAATAAAGAAGGTTGTCTATAGACACCCTTGGAGTCTGATTTATTCTAAATGGAAATTGTTAAAAGCCCATTTCCTTTCTAAATGCACACACTCACTGTGTTTCATTGTGCTGTTATCTAAGCAACTGGTTCACCCAGTACCCCCCACTTCCCTCCCACCCGTGCACACACACACGCCCACACACACACACAGGGGTCATAAGTCAAAAGGGTTTGAATGGCAGGAAGGGAGTTGGATTGCTAATAGAGAACTTTGTTGTAATGTACTGTGTGAATTGGTTTCTGTGGCACCAAACTTTATTTTCACATTTTTCTTTTTAATTCTCATCCCAAAGATTCCACAGTGTTTATTTATTTTAATATAAACATCTCTAGTGTTGCTAAAGCTTCAGTAGAAATTCAATAAATCATGAATAAAAACGTACAAAAATTAAGACAGAAATTTAAAACTATGAAACACTTTTCTCTATGTCACATGTAGACACATTTATTACTGATTTTACAAGCAAAGGCACACACACATATAGACACACAGACCATCTGTGCCAACATCTTATCTTCTCATCAGCAGACCTGGGTTACCTCCACTAACTTCCTTCCCTGTTTCGCTGGGATCTGAGGTGTGTTTACTCCGATGTGTTAGTGAATGTGTTGAGGGTGGGGGCTGGAGGTGCTACAATGTCCCACCTAAACTTCCTGGAGACTAAAACAAAAGCATAGAAATAAATGAACAAGGAACTCTTTTTCATGTGAGAGAACTATTTTAACTCTGAAGAACATGGCAGTCTTTTGATACTAATGAGAGAAAAAGCAAATAAACTATTACTCTGTTTATTTCTAATTAAATACGTCCCTACAAATTCAAGAATTACCTAATTTGTTAGGTTCTTTTTTTTTTGTTCAGTTTCCTTACAGTTATTCTGTTTTAGCCAGGTAATGAAGTTTATCTCGGGTCATTTGTAAAATTATGTTTAGGTTCCTTTACCCCCTTATGCAACTGTGACACTTAAACATTTTAATATATGATATCAACATTTGAATTTCGCATTTCTCTTAGGTAAAGTTATGGGGAAGTCTAATTACAAACAATTATTTATTAGTTTATTGAGCCAAAGTTGGCAGCAATAGCTCAAAGGAGACCTATTACTCAAAATGTACATTTTGTATGCTTTTGTACTTCTGTTTGGGTCTGCACTGCTTCTAAAAACAACCTAAGAGCTTAAAAAAACATAAAGTTGTTTTTTAGTAGTTGTTTTTTTGGTGTCTGGAAAATGAGCTTTTCCAAAAACCTCACATCAGCAGGCACTGCCCCAGCGAAGCCCAGCCTCTTTCCTAGCAACACCAGTGGAAGCACAGCCCGTTACCTAGCAACCCTACCGAAAGCTCAGCCCCTTACCTAGCAACCCCAGCCTGTTACCTAGCAACCCCAGTGAAAGCCTGCAGCAGCTTATTTGGATTTAAAGCGACAAGAGGCCCTAAAACAGCTCATTCTGAAAGAAGCTCAAAATAGGCAGAACATCTCATTATCTAAGAATGATTTTGTGCTAAAATATATAATGAACATGTTTTGTAAAGCTCATAGACCTACATAAACTGTAGGAAGCATAATACATGGCCTTTAAAGTAGACATTTTCTGTCTGAATTTATCTGTGAATTTTGGATTATTTTTTATTCCAGGTATCTTGCTACAGATTTGCTGGTATGTTTGGGAGTCACTGTCCTGTTGAGAACATAATTTTACATGATTTGTCAAACAGATTGTTCCGTGAAAACTTTAGGAGAAGAAGTTCTTCATTGACTCAGTAGGTGCATGGGTCCTGTGGCTGCCTAGATTATCTTACCAACATGCACAGGTGTTTGCGTCCATGTGCGGTGTCTAATTTTCTTTAAACATGAAACCAGACATCTCTACTTTGGTTTCATCTGCCATGATAGACATCACTGGGTCTACTTTTTTCTAGGCTTCAGATGTTCTTTACCCCCCCAGCAGTTATACTATTTTTAATACAAGATACTGTTACAGATATGTACTTTATATAAAGCAGCGCTATAGTGAGTTAAAATAAATAATAATAAAATATTTTATGTTAACCAATTGAATTGTCTGATTTAAGTTCTGGTTCTGGCCATTCCTCCTGTGGTTTTCTATAGGTATGTTGGCTTTGGGACCCAGGAGGAAGATGTGTCTTCTTACAATAATGTTTCTGAATAATATTAGCAGAGTAATTGAGTCGGAGGATAACTTGCAAGCCGACTACCCAATCTATTGAGTCACAGCCACCTGCCTGTGCACAAAGTGAAACTGTGAGAAGTCAAAGTCCAAACGTCAATCTGATGGAACTACTGTGCATACAAACCTCAATGAACAAAATCAGTGTTTTAAAGAAGAGAGAGCCAAAATTCAGCAACGTTTACAGAGAACTTTTAAAGGGTAGTTTTATAAGCTGCTAAAATGGTCTTTGGCCAGATTAGATGAAACTTGAGCTCTTTGACCATAGCGATATTGCTTGGGAAATATAGGGAAAAAAAGGGTAGAGGATAACCCACAGAACATTTCCACAATAAAACACGGTGGTGGCTTCAGTGCATCTGGAACTTGTAATCTTGTCAAGGTGGAAAGAATTATGACCACTCATGAACATATGTTGCTGCTGGTGAAGAAATGCCTTAAAGCCAAACATGTTACTGACTGACATGCAGAAAACCCTGATCTATGAGGTGGACTGAAGATGAACATCCAGAAGAAGGAGCTTAAGATTTGTTGTAGAAGAATGGGATTGATTCCATGAGTCTTTTAGAAAACTAAAGACGTACAGGCGGTACGATGCACAAAGAATAAACAGCATCAGACATGCTTTTAATTTTTACACTGGTAGTTTTTGATGGTTTTGTAATCATTGTGTTTGCGTCTAAAATCTAAAAAAGCTGTGTCAAAAAGTTAAATACTTTTAAAATTGCATTTTCATATTAGGTGCTAACAATTTGGTCCTCAACTGTCTCATGAAAAAACTAATATCACCTATTTAGCCTTAGTCTGATCCAGTGCTGCAGAATAAACCCTATTTACCAAATACATCTCATCTACTTGCTCTTAAAGGGGCGGAATGATGTAAAATCAACTTTTTTGAGCTGTTATTCCCTCATATAAAACATACCTAGAGTGTTGCTATGATTCTTTCATGCATATTTGAAAATTCCTTTAATCATTTAAGGCACAATACAATGCAGCTAAATACTTTAATAAAGTGTTAATAGAGGAGTAATGTTGTGATGACTTCCTGAAGGCAGAGCACTTTCCAACACTTAAGGCTTTTTTAAAGAGACAGAAGCCCAATTTCAAGGGATTAGATTACAAAGTCAAGTTTCTTTTAAGTCATATTTTATATATACACATTATTTTTTTAAACTGAAAGTAACAGTTACTTGATTGTACTGTAAAATGACACTATGTGGCTAGAAAAATACATAATGCTGCCCCTTTAACAAATACTGCAGAGATGTGTTACCATAACATCTCAAATGTCCTGGAGAGACTCTGAAAAGGAGGAGAACAAACACCTTATATGACCTTTAAGACAAAACACGTCCTTCAACTATCCTCCTGTTACCTGGATAAATCAGGTAGACCTGATCCTCCCTGCCAGCTGCTGCATCCAAGAAAAGACTTATTACAACATCCAGGATACTTTTATTTTACACACATATACTTAACATACATGATATAAAAATATTGATCACAGTGTATTTTTATAAAAAATACAGAAATTGCAATAAACAAAGGATGAAAATAGCATTTAATAAATAATATAATCAATTTTTCACATCAGAATACTGAGACATAATTAATTTCCAAATATTTTAAAACGCATTACTTAACAAAGGTTGAGTGTTGACTCTTTTAATCCTGCAGTTCTTCCTCCCGTCTTGTCATTCATTCTCCATTTAAATGTCCTCAAAAGAAAATCAGTGCATTTCTCACCTTTCTATGTCCATTTTCCAATCATTTGCATTCCAATCCCAACGGTTTCCCCAAGTCCATCAGGATCCACACACTTAGCTGCCACCATGGCTGATAAGAATCCTGTTGACCAGCAGGTCGACAAGTAATAGGTGATGTATTGAACTGTCTAAAGTTTGCATCTTGATGGCGAGTTATGAGCCAGATTAGTCCAAGCGCCTCCAATGCGAGGGGACACAGCGACACACCTCTTCACTGAAGAAGAAACCTGCTTCACACTTCCGTCTCCTCACCTCACATGGAGGCCTAAGACAACTGCAATTAAAAAAGAAGAAAACAAACAAATGTAACGACAATAAATCAGAGAATAAAGATGAGAAAAACAGGCGTGGCGATTTGAGGGCTTTGTCCACTTGCGTCTTATGAGTCTTTTGTGAAAAGTGGTTTCAATGGAGAGAAATTATCAAATTATGTTTGCCCTAAAATGTTTTCTTACTTGTCCTCAGCTTTCAGAATATCCAAAAAAAAGAAACTTAAATTACAACATAGTAAAAGCTTCGCTGTTCCAGATCTGTACGTTCAGTAGTCTACATTTTCAGTAATCTATGATCAGTTATATTAATTGACAAACATGATGAAACTATACAATCTCTCTTGTTGTTGGTTAAAACGACTTTTGTCTTTGGCAAAATACTTAAGATACAACCAAAATAAACACGTGAGTGGGAGAAATGGTTCAATCTTCCCAGAATGCCCTGCTCTATAGTCCGCTTCCTGCTTTTTGAGCGCTCTCCAGTCCGTTTGTGATTCACATATGCAGTAAAACCACATCAGAGTTCACTTCAATCGAACCAAGACCTAGGTTTTTAGGTGGATCAGAGACTGGTATTTTGGTCCACATCCAAGTTTGATTGCACATTCACACCTCCCCAAATGAACTGGACTTTCTAGGTTTTCTAGTTAAAATAAAGCAGACTAACAGAACTGGTGTGAAAACCAGTTTAATGAACCTGATTCATTGCTGTGAGCTATGCTGCCTCTTAGTATGCCAACATCTCTTCAATGAATTTTTCTAAATAAACTGACATTGAAGAAGAATAACAAACCAGCAGAAACCACTGCACCACCATGACTGACATGACTTCAATAATTATAATTTCTAATGATTCCTAACAAGACAATTTCATTAAGGCTGCATTAATGTTCATCTGCAACCCTGAAATGGAGAGACATCCAGCCTTTGTAACCGTACCTCTAATTAGCAGACTTCTGTGACTCTAAACAGCGCTAGATGGAAACGTAAAATGGACTGATGTAATTAGAGACATAATAATCTGCACCAATGCCATAAACCGTGCTCTCTGATAGCGACAGTAACTACCAACTTACTTATTTCAAGAGGTTAAATGTTATAGATGGAATGTAGACATCATAAAGGAAAAAACAACAACTACCAGCAGGGGCAGCCTGGCAGCCACTTCATCCTGAAGGAGCGCAGAGCGAGGGTCGTTACCAAAATATTACGCTGAGTGCTCTAACAGCCGAACACAGCAGGTGGTGCGGTTCCTTCAAGAGCCGCCGAGACGGCACGGATGTGTCAGAGCAAACCGGAGAGTGCGAGTCTGCTGTGTGTGCAGGTGGAAGTAAAGCGGCACTAACGAGACTGAAGAAAAGTAAAACCGGACCGAGTTTGTGCTGATTTAAGTTGTATAAGCAAATACTGCGAGTCTTTAAGCTAGAGCTGATACATGTGTTTCCTTGACTAGTTTACAGTAATGCAAATAAATCCTGAAGCAAAAAGCAGCTTTGGCCCATAAAGAACGCATCTCTGCTTCTGTTGACTATAATGAAGCAGAAGTAGGGATGCTAACACTGATGTAAAGCAATCTAGAACTAAAGTAAAAGAATCTAAAACTGAGGTAAAACCTTCAAAGAACAGCAAACCATATGTAATTTAATTTAGTTTAATTGGGCTTCTCATGGCGCAGTGATTACAGCAGTGGTTCTTAACCTGGGTTCGATCGAACCCTAGGGGTTCGATCGAACCCCTGGGGTTCGATGAGTCGGTCTCAGGGGTTCGGCGGAGCCTCTGCCGCAGAGGTAAGGACACACTTGTGTAAAGTCGTGATGACGCGCCCCGCTTGGCCATCACTTGCTGCAGAGGATCGTGTTACATTGCTCGGCCAATTAGTGCTGCGGGGAATTTAGTGCACGCAGTATCAGCAGCTGTCATAGTTGTACGTCGCGTGGTTTCTTTCTTAATATTTTAATCCATACTAAATATGTCGAGCAAAAAAAGAAGAAAATGAACAGACTTTGCTCTGAAGATGCACTTGCCAAGGTGAAGCCACGCCTCTCTGAACTGGTCTCCCAAAAACAACAGCAGAAGTCACACTGATTTGCAGGTATGTCATTTGTGCAATACTTTATTCTGGCCCCAAAAAAGTATTTTGTGGATTCAAAATGACAAAAAACAAACTAAATTTAAAATGTAAAAAAATTAAGTTATTAAAAAATGTGTCATTCTTTGAAAAAATCCAAATTTATTTTTAAATTAGTAAAATTGTAACAAAAAATATTTTGGGGGCTGAAATTCTTTTATGGGGCCGAAATATTTTTGGGGGCCAGAATAAAGTAATACTGTAACTTGCTGTGAGTTCATATCTATGTCTTGAATTTGGAAAAAATATATATTTTATTTATCACTAAAGAAGGGTTCGGTGAATGCGCATATGAAACTGGTGGGTTCGGTACCTCAAAAAAGGTTAAGAACCACTGGATTACAGTCTACAGACCTGGACGCAGCCATCCCCAGTTCGAATCCCATCCTTCGCACCATCCTGTCAAGATACTGTCAAATGAAGCCCCCCAAATAAATTCCTTACTTTATAATTTATTAAGTTTATTAAGCTGGCAGCCACTTCATCCTGAAGGAGCGCATACCTGTTTCATACCTAGGATCAGTTTGATTGTATGTATGATTGAACTGAAATTATTTTTTTGTGAAGTGCCTTGAGATGACATTTGTTGTGAATTGGAGCTATATAAATAAACTTTAGCAGAGAGAAAAAAACAAAAGAAGCGCCCTCTGTTAGCTCCTAAGTCAATTTGTTAGATGATGTGAAAAATATGTTGTCACTCAGTGATGTCAGAATTTAAGTATGAAATCTGGCCTGTCAAGCCAACTTAAAGTAGGTCAAGATGCGAAAAGATAATTCAGAAGATCCCCGCACTTCATCTTGTTGCTACAGCCAAGTTACTTATATGTATGCTTTGCCAGAACACAATACTACTGAGACAGTTGGGAAAACATATTTCTAATGCATGAATGTGTAAATATCTGTAATAAAAAACTACTTTGTTATGGTTACTTAAAGAGAACATTAAGCTAGTGATGAAAAGGAGTCCAAATAAATAAGCAAAGTTTTTTGTGCCAGGTCCCAAATTTTGCTATGTTCATAAATCACTCCCAAACAAGGTCACGAAGGGTCAGATCTGGACAGGATGGATGGATGTGTGTATATGTGTGTGTACGTCCTCCTTTGTGTGGAAGGGAAATTGCTAAGTGACAGCTATGGGAAGTCATTAGCGCACTGGTATCTTATATTTCTCACAGAGGTCGATGGTCTGAGCGCTTTGTGCAGCCTGAACAGTGATTTCCTGTGGCTATATGTAAATGCACTGTACATGTACACACACGTACTAATTAAAAATCTGAGTGCAAGCTTTCATGTGCACGTTGGGACCTCAGTGAGGTTTCACCTCCTTCTTCTTCCTCAAATTAAACAAAATCGGTGTCAAACGTTTGTGCAACAAATATTTTCGTTTGTGGCGTTATCATGTTAAAAGATAAATGTTTCAACCAGCCTTCCAATCCCCACATTTAAAGAAAATCAAGTAAATTTAGTGTCAACTACTAAAACTTTAGCTACACAAATATAGCTGACCAATTTTGCTTGATTTTGGTCATGTAATTTTAAAAATTTTTTTACATGTACACCTATATTAAAACATACATGTATACTAAGTATATGGCAAATGTGAGTATAAATGTATAATAAAATTATATAAAAATTATAATATATAAATATGTATATTAAGTCTATAAATATATTCAATATATTGTATATAAGCCATTTATTATATTTTACAAACAAAATTTTCTGACCTTCGGGGATCAATAAAGTATATTATTTTACAACACAAAAACATTTGGGACAGAAACATAGCACAGTTGATTGACACCATATTGTATTTGTTTTTGCAAATGTTCGGGGTGCTGATTGACCTTTGATGACCTCTGAAAACAGTTAATATCTTTAAAATGAAAGCGGCACAAACAAAAAATGTTGCTGCACAAATGTTTCACACCAATTTTATTTAATTTGACAAAGGTTTGGGTCGGGTGTTAATATCTGGATGAATTTATGCCATGCCATTACTTTCCTCCTCACCTGCATGTTGCTTGGTGAAACCTTCTTCCTCTCAGAAAACACTTATTTGGTGATTCGTTACATTCACAGGAGCATTTCGTCTTGTTTAGGGGCTGGTGCCTCGGACAGGTCTTATTGCACGTGCACTGACAAGTCTCTTTGTTGAAGATGTGGTTCTGGGGGCAGGAAGGAGCAGGCAGCATGTTGCAGACGCACTGGCAAGTGTTTCGGTCCAAGTGTCGCTTAGGCCCACAGTCACGAGTTGGATTTTCAAGACGGCATACACATTGACAACTTTCCACATCTAGCTCTTTATCTGGGCCACACAAATCTGATGAGAGTATGTCTGCAGGAATGAAAGGAAAAATGAAAACGAGAGCAGTTTTACTGATATATACAAAACAATCATCTCTGATTACTGTGAATAAAGGCTAAAGCAAAAACATGACTTCAATTTTTCCTGATTGATTTTATGCAAAAGTAAACAAAATGTTAATAAAACACTATGAATAATGGTGTTTTAAATTTTTACAGCTTCATGTAAAAACTGTGACCACAACATAGTTTGTTGACCACAACATCAACAAACAATGAAATTCCTTCACTCTACTTGGATCATCCGTTTCCTCTGGGAGAACCCAAATGACTCTATTACACGAACAGCAGATTATCTTTCAAAAAAAAAAAAAAAAAACATAGAAAAAGGCAAGACGTTTCAGAACAAACAGCAAACAGATCTTCAGTCTGTTCCAGACAGAATCATTATGTGTGTGCGTAGTTGTGTGTCCAAGGATGAAACGAACAGATAAAACAGAAAAACACTTTCTGCTGACAAAGTGCAAGATGCTCCCACTCTCTTTATGCTCTCACTGACTCTAACAATCTAAATCATCGTTCTGACTTCTAGGTGGAGTTCCTATTTTCCCACAGAAAAGTCTGCGCTCAGGCTGAGAACAAAGTTCAGAACTTTTGTTTTTGAACACCATTATGATACACAGCATGCTGCAGGCATGCAGATCTAGGTCTGCGGCTGTGCTGAATGCAATATGCCGGTGACGAGGCGGTGAGCAGAACCGCGCCCCACACTGACTAACTGCATCTTAAGACCTGAAATAAAATTATTTATATTGGGCTATCTACTGGCTGAAAGGAAATGTTTGTTTTTGCCAAAGCAACTCAAGTCTATTTTTCTTTTATGTTTCTAAATTACAAATAGCCCTAAAATGTTATTAGTGTTGTAGATAACTTTTTTTTATTTCATTGTGTTTTCTATCATTGGAAAGTTTAGAATACGCACAGAATCTGAAAACAACTCAAAATGCTCCTGGTAGACGTGTTCATGGTTTTATCGTGGCCAGTCACAAGAGACTTAATATTTTCATTTCAGGTTGTATATATTAAGAAGTTGTGTTACTGTGGGGGATATTTTAAAGTTAGGTGGTCCATGAGTGTTTGTTAAATGGGGTAAATGGTCCTCAGCCAGAAAAAGTTTCAGAAACTCTGATCTAGAGGAACGCAAACCGTTTGTATAATAAGCAATACCCACATTTCCCTTTTATGACAGATCTTAATATTCCACAGAATGTCCTTAATTTCCTAATGCTTAGATAAATGTAAGACCATTTAAAATACTTGGCAAACTAAAAAACAAAGTGACAGCAGCTCCAGTTTTGATTATCACAAACTTGTAATCTGTCCAATCAGTCTGACAACCAGTTTTTTTCCAGTCAATCAGAATCTGCTTGGAAACTTGAGGAAACAAAACCCATATGTTCAATTCCAAACACTGTTCGCTTGTATTTGTACATGACAGCTATTTGTGGAATCTGGTGCACTGAGGTCTCTGCATTCCTCTGTTTTTATTTGTTGACTCGGGATCCACAAAGAGTGTTATCAGAGCCAAACACAAAGTAAGGATTCTACAAACACGCATTTAGCAAACACTCTGCAGCCATAAATCCTCCTCAGTGAACACAGGAACTTTCCCCTGCAACTAAGGACAGAGGAACTTGACCTGCTGTGCCTGGGTGTCACAGTTTTGTGTGTTGTGCAATTTATAGCACACATGCTAAAACGCAGCACCCTAGTCACACTGATAACCCATCCATTTTCAACTTTTTATTTAAACTATGTTGTAGTGATGTATTGTTAGCACTGGCAACATGTCTTTGGTTCTGGATCTTCTACTGGATCTTCTATTCTATTGGCCACTTGAGAATGGCACCAGCACCCACACAACCCAACATGTTTTACATTTTCTCTGTTATCCCCTCTACTTTTTTGATATCATATGTTAAACTTCATACCATATCAGCCATTTTTACATCAGAAGTTGATGCTGAATGAGCGCTATTAAAGTGGAACTTACGAAATTTGTCAAGTGTTTATATTTCAAAACGGAACCGCATAAAGCGATTTTGGCATCCCACACTGGACTTTGTTTCGACTGTTACTTTTTCTCATTCTGGTATGGTCCCACCACCTTTATTTCTATATCAGCTGGTTTCACTTAAGAAGGACCAGCGCTGCCCTCTTCTGAGTGGCGGTCAAACTGCAACACTGAAAGATCCAAGAGGGTGAATACTTTTCATAGGCACTGTATCGTCTATGAAGATATAGGTGAGATACATCAACATACAGTTTTTAGGTCATATCACCGCTTAGATATGATTTAGATTTGTCTGTTGTGCAGAAAAAAAGCCCAAGCAGTGCCAGATGAACTTTTCTTTGTAAAACCGTGTCATACACCTACCATGGGGCTGCTGAGGTGATCGTAGATGAAGCAGTGGTGGAGGAGGGGGCTTAACAACCGAAGCCATGCTGATACACTGACACTGCTTAGTGTTCCACACCTGGCCAGGCGGACACGTCCTGTTGGCTATTGCACACCTTTAGAGGACAAAAAAAAAGCAGAAATCTTATAGCAAAATACAGCTACCAGCCTGTCTTTGTATTTCCAGTAATCTTTTCCGTGTGTAGATTACTGGAAATAAAAGACGTAAAGCTCTTGTACTTACCAACAGAGATTTTTAACCAACAGTGACAATCAGGTCTATAACCTTGTGGTAAAGGTAAACATTTAGCATCTGTAAAAATTAGGCCAAAAAAAATGAGTTGAAACAATGTTCTGTTTCAACTCATTTTTTCAGCCCATTTCACTTTTAATTCCATCAACCATGAATATGAGTAGCTTTTAAGAGCTTTTCCTTTAATTTAATTCAATGTTTGAGATGCCTGCTGATAATGAAATAGTTTCTCTAATTCTATTCAAATTAAAATCCCTTTTTAGAGCTTAAATAACTTTCCAGCGTTGTGTACATGTGAGTAAAAGCATAGTTTTCATGTAATCTTTTAAAAAATCTTAAGGTTTTAACATTTGATCAGCAGATACTGACATGGAAAGGCATGAAGAGCTTTAGTTTGATAAATATTACTTGTGTTTATGTGACAGAATATTGACAGAAGAGTTGCTTAGTGTTAGACAATAATCTGCAGAATCGCACACAAACATCTTAGTCAGGGGAGAAGTTTCTGGGTTGGCATTTTAGTAGGAACAGGGAGGTTTTAGTGGACTATCTTTGGTGAGATGTCTCTAAGTTGCGCAATAAAATAAAAAAACAGAATTTTATTGCCTCATGATGTGTTTGGATCTTTATCATTTCCAAAACTTAAGAGCGTTGCAGAAACTGTTGTTTTCTGACAGCATAAAGATATCTAGTTTCATGGTTTTAGCTCTAAGAAACTATTACCACAGTTAATTGTTTCTTCCATTAAAAAACTATTTTATCCTGGTTTTTTTAAAAATACACACGCAAGGTTATCCCAGTTAGATTGAAAGTCTTAACTCTGTTTTTATTCCAATAATAATGCAGTTGCATAAATAATATTTCTTTGTCTTCAGCTTGGAAACTTTAAACAGACAGACATAAAACAGATGGTTTGACTGATCACATCAACAAATGATGCAAGGAAATTAATATGGAGAAAGAATTGCTGTTTGCTTTGTTGCGACCACATGACCTTCAGAGTAAAAATCCCCCAGTTTCTTCTTGCTCATTGCTTCTTAATCAGCCCATTTCCCTAATGTCTTGTTTACATCATGTCTGGTTTACCTTTACCGCATCTGCCAAAAAGAAACATGAGCCTCAAAATGTCTCTAGCAAGTAATTCATGTCTGACAGCTGACAAAACTGTTATTCAGCTTTGGAACGAAGGTTGCAATGACTTCCCCCTTTGAAGAATTTATGCAACTAATGAATAAAACAGTAAGACAAAACTTTGAATCATTAAATTAAAAAAGGAGGGCTGCACAGTGGCGCAGTGGGTAGAGCTGTTGCCTTGCAGCAACTTGGGTTCAATTCCCGGCCCGGGGTCTTTCTGCACAGAGTTTGCATGTTCTCCCTGTGCATGCGTGGGTTCTCTCCGGCTTCCTCCCGGGGTGTGTGTGTGTGTGCATGGTTGTTTGTGTGTGCGTGTTGCCCTGCGACAGACTGGAGACCTGTCCAGGGTGACCCCGCCTCTCGCCCGGAACGCTAGCTGGAGATAGGCACCAGCACCTCCCGATCCCTCTAGGGACAAGGGTGTAAGGAAATGGATGGATGGATAAAAAAGGATGGATCAAATTCACATAATATTTCATGTTGATGATGCAGAGCAGATGGTGTGACATTAGTAGTGCTAATTCCTGCTGTGCCATAAAATCTCATACTGAAGTTATCATATGTTCATACATTTAAATGTTTACAGTAACGCTGTTACTCATTTAAGAAAAATAATCACACTCTTCGGCTGTGATTAAACACAAACACTATGTTATACACTATGCTTTGTAAGCTTGAAATGTAAAAATGCATGCATCAAAAAAATGTCTCAAACTAAACATTACAGTTTTCCAAGTTAAAAGAAGTAATTTTATTTCAAACATAATTTAGAAATGGTAATTATAACTGGTTGCACTTCAGTGGAAGAATAATTCACTGTTGCAATAAGTAGGCTACATACTGTACTACGTTGGTTTTATCCAAACGTCCATCGCTGAGATTTTTAAAGCAAAATCTGACGCTCGTCATTCCTCTTTTCACTCGTGTTTGCGACTTTGCATCGTTGACCGCAGTACTGGCCCGTGTAACACCCTTTTGTGTACTAGGCAGTGGTGGGAAGTGTACTTAAGTACAATTTTCGTGTATCTGTACTTTACTTAAGTAGATTTAATAATGGATACTTTCTACTTTTACTCCACTACATTTAACAGTAAGTATCTGTACTTTCTACTTCACTACATTTCTATATAGCGTTTCGTTACTCGTTACATCCAAGACGCATTTCAGTTTTTTGATTTGTTCGTTAGTTTGAAAGTATCCAATGGCGAGAGCAGAATCAGTCCGCTGAACCAATCCAAAGCGGGAAATAACCATTAGGCCCTCCCTCAAGAAGAGCAGCACAGTACGCAGGACCTGCAGAATCATTAACTCCCAGAATGGAGTCCAAGGATAGTCATCCTCCAGAAGACCTGCCCCACCCATGGCCTTATTTAAAAGATTTCTTTGAAATAACTGGGTCAAAAAACGCTTCCTGGAGATTCCAATGCCGCCTTTGCATGAAATTCTATCTTTCAAAAATTCACCATCAAATTTGAAAAAACTTATTGAGGTAAGTTAAGTTGCTAAACGCTATCGATGTTAAATTAATTTGTGTTAGTGAAGTTTTATGTAATCTTAGCAAGCTTTTTGTTGAACTCGACTGCAGTAAATAAATACGATTACTGTATATTGTTATAAGCTAGCATGAACTTGCAAGTAACAGTGATTACTGCGGTCGTGATCACGTCTCCCGCCATGAATGTTACATATAAGTTGACGCTAAACTCCTTCACGTCCTGGTTATTGAATAAATGTTAGCGCCATTAAAATAATCTCCATGTAACAGTTACAGTCATATTCAATAAATTAGAATATGGGTTCCAATGAGACGCAATTGTCGCAAGTCCGGCGACATTGGCGGACATGCCCGCCCACAGAGTCAGCCGGACCCCCCCTGCCTGGAAGGTGTTTATTGTCAGCCCCTTTCTGTTAAGAGTTCTCTCAAAATAGCTGGCAAAAAAGTTAAGTTCATGTTTTGTTAGGACGAAAGACTAGATGTTTCCAAATCGCTTGATGTTTGTTAGGTCAGTTTAAAGTCCCTTTTTTCAGGGAAACAATTTTCTTTTGAACGTGTTTATTTTGAATTAAATAAAACATTTCAAAGGTATAATAATTTCTCTCATTTTGCCTAATTACATGTAACCCTGCAGGTCATCCCTGGAATTCTGATGCATAGAATAAAATATCTAAATCTAAACCGTCACAGGGGGTAAACACAATAAAAACATGCTTTATCTGCAGCATTGCTCATTAAAATGGTACATTACTGATTTATTAAAACTAAATACAATAGGTACACTTAATGACATTATATAAGCCGTTAGGTATTATGGTCAGCAAGTACTTTTACTTTTAATACTTAAGTAGTTTTAAAAGCTTGTACTTTCTTACTTTTACTTAAGTAAAATAATAATGTGGTACTTTGACTTTTACTTGAGTAAATTTTTGTCTGTGTATTTGTACTTTTACTTAAGTACATTGTATGAGTACTTTCTCCACCACTGGTACTAGGTAACCCTCTGCGGATAAGAGCATTAACATTGACAGTCCTAGTTTACAGACAGCACCTTCCCAAAGGTAATCTGCAACCTTGTTTGAGTTTCACTTAATTTAGTCATAGATACAACTTCTTGTACATGGACATAAAAGGGAGTTTAACAAAGTGAAATTTCTCTCCTTTCTTTAATTATGTTGTTTCAAGTCTAAATGAATATCTCACTAGTCATAACTGAAATTAAAAACATCACATTTTTATCAATAATTAAAACATAACTTGATATTCTTTGCATCAAAATTTATGTTTTATTAATTAAAGTTCTACATTTTGTTTTATGTTGTTGACTAATTTTTTCAACAAATAATATTCCTAACACAGCATAAAATAATTGATGCTGAGGCTTTTGTTGCGTCATTCCACCATAATAGCTCATTCTTATGGCCTCACAGGTCATTTTCTAATAATACTCAAAGAATGCAACTCTCAGCTGTTCAGGCAGAGTGACACAACCATGTAATGTTGCAAAGTAACAAAATTAACTATGCTTGGTCGAATAAACTACATTAACCTAAACAGTTTTATGCAAATGCGTAGAGCAGGGTCGTCCACAGCGCAGCACGATTCACATGCTGTGGCCTGAACACGCAATCTCACAACTTCCTCCTGTTCTGCATAGACGTGAACTGCGTACCCTCTTGTGCGTATTGTGTTGTCCTGAGGTTTTGGACAGTTTTTAAGTTTTTCTGGATCTGTGCTATGTTGCCACACAAGCGTCACTTCGGTCGAAGTTTTGAAATCAGGGAACATTTCTGCACAAGTAGTTCAGATATACCGGTGTGTCATCTGTAGTCGTCACAGACGCACTCCAAAAATTCTTGTCTGTAACTCCGGATAGGAGATGCATTGAGTCCAGGAGATGATTTGATTGATTTAGACATATCTGTGATGCCCTTGTGGCAAAAGTTAAAAATCTTTGCATCAAGTGGTCATGTGTGTGAATTGTAATCTGTCAAAATGGCAGCTGGCCTTCAGATCAACTGCCATGATGATCTGAAGCAGATGGTCAAAGATGTAAAATATTCAGTTAAAGCGATTCCTGCTTTCAAATTCCCATCGATAAACCTTCTGTCCCCTGCAAGTAAGGCATTAGCTACCAACAACTACTCCACATAACCTAAAACATATTCAGTTAAACTACAATGAAGTCTGTATTGACTTTCTTTAGATACTTGGGGAAACGATATTCTGCTTCCCCCAATTTTTCAAGTTTCCAGAGACTGGATCACAAGGTGAAAGGTCGCTCCTCCTACATGCCACCTGAATTGCTTTATAATTATCTATTATCTCATAACCTACAATGGATTGTGAATATAAGCATTAGAAATATATAAAACGCAATGGAACCAAAAATAAACGTAAACCCGATGCTGAATTTGTCCAGAAATCAGATAGCTTGTTTGGACTTCAACCAGCTGCCAAGAAAAATACTTCTCCTGAAAACACAACACACACACACACACACACGGCCAATTATAAGAACCACCACAAAGTGAAAATAGTCTATCTGTAAAGCAACATGTAGGGGACTGTTGACTTGGCCACAGAGACAGACAGCAGGCAGCGTGTTTGCAGACAGACAAATAGTTGAAACTTTTCAAAGAGTCTGGCGATAAAAAGAAACAGAAGGTGGTTTCAATTAGAGCTGCAGAGCTTCAGACATACACAGGGAGGAAAAAAGAAAAGGAGAAAAGGGAAAGTTAAACGCTGGCTGGTGGGGGAGGTTTTTCACTCCACCTAATGTAAAACATACGGCTGCTTAAGTGTCCATCCTTACATGCTGACTGATTTGTAGGTGTGAAAATGTCTACAATATGTTTTCCTGCAGCCACAGTCAAACCAACTATCCCCTGCTCTGGGTGTATACATGTGTGTTTATGTCTAAAGGGATTTTTGCAACACACCCACACACGCACACCCCACCAAAAACCAACACGATTCATTTGTTAGAATTTCAATAGAAGTTTTGCTTTGCTCTGTGCCTGGTTAGATTAGAGATTTTCGTTATATTCTCTAATCCTGTTCATTGAAGCCTGTACTAGAAAGCATTTGTGATTTTGCTTGAAACAGTATTTTTATTTTTGCAGCTCGCATACTTTCTGAACCGAATCGGTTATTTACTATGCGCTGCAAACCGAAATGACAAAAATGGAAATATAATCCCTTAAATAATAAATAATAAGTCATTTCTTTAACAGATTTCTACTGTAAATATTGCTGTTTTCTTCTTTGGACAAAGAAATCCTTTTTTTTTTTTTTTACATTACATCTATTTATAGTCTACATAGTATAAATAAATATGTACTACCGGATTTGCAGCTTTTTATTTTACACAATATCAGACAAACCCATGAAAACACAACAAAAAACAGAAATTTAGATATATGGTATAAAAACGTGCAACATTTTTTCCAGGCTCTGACATTAAATCAGACTAAACACCTCATGTTTTACGGTAAAGTGGGATTCAAAACAGATTTGTATTTGCAAAAAGAGTTATTAACAGGGAGATTTTTAAAAATGTTTTTCAAGGTCAGACGTTTGCATACAGTCATGATCCACGTCAGCAGCAGTAGTAATTGAGCAATTGATTTAGACTCAAAAAAGGCAAACTGCTGAAAGAACAACACGCTTAGAGCCAAAAATATTAACATTTTCCATTTAACTTGAAAAAACCCCTTCATAAATATATATAATTGTTTGAACATAATTGCTTGAAGAGTCCTTTAAGATAACTTTAAGGCATTTGGATGGTCCACAATTCACTTCCTGATTTCTCATTTGATTTATTTAGATTTTTTCTTAATGTCACTCAAGATTGAAGTGTTAAGGTTTTGCTATAAAATACATTCAGAGGTAAGCCTCCATTTAACTCACATGTTGTGAATTAATGTATCGAGGCATTGAAATTGTACTATATGCCAAAATTGAAATGTGAAGAACATATTAAGATTATGGAAAGAAATTGATATTTTTGGTAATCCTAGCTGAACAGCAACGTGAAAAGTTTAGTTTCATTTAATGGACCTTAGTGTACAGCAGACACAACATCACATAATATAGATCAGGGGTGTCTAAAGTGCGGCCCGGGGGCCATTTGTGTCCAAAAAGTTAAATAACTGTTAAATAACAAATGTAAAACATTACAGGTTTTATTTATTGTTGTGCAGGTAAAAGAGAAAGGATTGACAATAATGTTTTTGCATTTTTAATTAGGGGGGGGGAAAAATTAGCCCCTGAATACTTTCAGTTTGGACTTTTTAGCCGTCAGTTCAACCACTGATATAGATGAATGCTTCATGCACAGATGATGCAAACGAAAACGTTGGGGTATTCTTCTTCTATTACATGGGGGAGACTTTTCCAGAAGAAGAAGGGTCCCACAAGGTGTTTTAGTGTCAGTGATTGATTTTCTACCTCACCGAATGCTTATAAATTCATCTGGTAATAGTTCTGCTACAAGGTATTGCAACCACCTAAATGTTTTTTTTTTACTGAACCAAAAGGATCATTGAGCTGTGAGGTTTCGTATAAAAACATCTACACATTCCTGCAGTGCTGATCTGTTTTAATCCAGTCAATTAAACTTAGCTATTGTTTTGTTTTCAGAGGACACGAGCCAAAAAATACATTAGGAGTCGATCCCTGATGGGATCCTGACTGTTAGCTGGTCATTAATCACAGCATGCACACAGGAACATGCACATTTCATGGACCTGTGAAGTCAATCTAGAGATAATATGGAACGTGTTTCCTTAAGTAACACCCTCAGTGTGCGCAGAGTTAAGAGGAAGCTATCAAAGTAACAATAGCCTCAACCACTCAGCGTTTTTAGGAACACCTCTGGCATCCTCAAATGGCAGAGAGGCACTCAAACGCAAAGGATCAAAACTGAGTCAAAGACTTATTTTAAACAGCCACTTACAGCTGGAATAGAGGGAAACACAAAGGGAAGGCAAATAAACTTTAGACTGGATTAAGGTGCTTTTTCCCCTCCACAAGAACTTTTTCCAGTAACCAGGACGATTTTCTGGGAACCATAAAACCCCTTGTGTTTCCACTTTTTGTAATAGTTTAAAAAGTAATTACCAGGGTAGAAATTTACCCCGATATGGAGGGAATACAGGAAAATGCTAAGCACTCTGAAGTGGTTGAAGTTTTAAGTCAGTACAATATAAGTCAGTAATATTAGTTTCAGGACGAGGCGATAAGGGTTTCATATCAGTCGATATTGATAATTATTGATTTATTTTTTTTAAATATTTACCAAACTGGTGATGGGACCTTTCTAGTTTTATCCACAGTTTCCTCTCAAACCGTTGTTTTCATTTTCTCCTTTCACTCCACACAGTTTTTTTATTTATTATTTAATTTTTTATGCAGAATGAGGCACAGAGGTGAACCATAAAACTGATACTGTGTATATTACGTAACAAGTTGTTGCTAGGTAACCAAAGAGTGAGTGAGTTGCTAGGTAATCAAAGAGTGAGTGAGTTGCTAGGTAATCAAAGAGTGAGTGAGTTGCTAGGTAACCAAAGAGTGAGTGAGTTAGTTAAACCACTAACGTTGCTTAGCTGTCCATTTCCTCTGCCTACATCCCCCAGAATGCTGTGCAGTTCTGATCTGAGTTCAGTGAAATGATTGAAAATTCCATCAGATGTATTATCTATTGATATTTATCCTGGTTTTATTGCAATATATATACTGCTACTGATTTACGTTTAAGCCTAATTAGTGTATAACAGTATGAAGTTCATATCTTGTTAAATTTCACTGTTTAAATCATTTACATCAGTCTTGTGAAAAAGAAATGTCCTCAATTTGATGTATAATATGCTAAGGAATAATTAGCTACAATTCACTAGGATAATGAACCGATTTGTAATTAACATGTTGTGTTTGTGGTTTAGGCTGCTTTGGGATTTAGCTCTTTGCATTTTTAATGAATATGTGTGAATAAATAAATGTGGTGGAGCCACATTTGGAGGCTAACCACAGCTAATTTTTCTTTGTGTCAAGTAAAGACAACAAGCACCACAAAATCTTAAAAGAAATTTCCCTGGCTAAGAAGTAATAATAATTCAGTTTCACAGTATAAACACTGTGAAAGGATCACAAGTTAATGGCTAGAAGCAGAGGTTTTAATCCTGACCACAGCTGTCTTCTCTCAGCTGAAACCCCTTTAAAGTTTGCTACAGTTTCACCTTTCTATGAACTTTTTAGTGACTCTGTAAAAACTGTAAA
Organism: Xiphophorus couchianus; assembly: GCF_001444195.1. Classification (NCBI taxonomy): domain Eukaryota; kingdom Metazoa; phylum Chordata; class Actinopteri; order Cyprinodontiformes; family Poeciliidae; genus Xiphophorus; species Xiphophorus couchianus. Next base: position 6,263,449 of record NC_040232.1, on the reverse strand, counting down.
GTATACCTTCTGCGACAATAATAATCAATTAGAGTTTTATTGGTAAAGGTCATGACTTTTAAATCTCCCACGGGAGTGTTGTTCCCACTGTCAGCTGTTGAATGAAACCTCGATGCTGCAATAGGAAGAGTTTCACACTTTTTACCAGCGTTACTAAAACTTCCAGGAAAATAAGTTTCACCAAAAGATGAAGAAACCCTTGGCCTCTTTTTTTTTTAGAGATCAAATCGCAAAGTGACATGTCTAAAATAAATGTAGTGTGCCTGAGGTACTGCAAGGTTTATTTGGATTGATTTGGTATTAAGATAAAAGATCCCAGAGAATACGGCATACATTATAAATAAAACTTGCACACAGCAGAAAGAATGCAGTTACAATCCAAAACATGTAGCAAACATATAGCACATGCATTTTGGTATTAGTGAAGGTATTAGTTGTTAAAAGTCAAGGTGAACCTAACTGAAATTAGTCATTTTGTCACAATTTGGAACCGTTACTTGAAATTTATCATGTTTATAGGTTTATTCTTCCCTTATTTTTTACACAGGCAGTCATTCCATCTAATAATAATAACAGAATCGCACAGTCATTACCCTGGTCAGACACTGTAAATAACATCAGACAGCCAAAAAGAAAATCCAGTGGTCCGTACAAATTCTCATCAGTTAATCACATAATAAATTGAAGGAAAATCAATTATCGTTTTTCTCTTTTCTGTCTTTCTCTACTAAAAAGTGGATGATAAAAGTCTTGGTCTCAACTAGCCATTTTCTGAAGAACAACTTTGTTTACAGGCTTCATAATTCATTTTATTTCTGTTTCTGTTGTTTTGTTTATTTATTTTGGATATTTGAAATGTCTTCCAGTTTCAGCGTTAAATGTTCATTGGAATTTAACGTTTATTGAACTTTGAAAATGTGTTCTTGCACTATTGTGCCATTAACATTATATTAGTTGGAACTGGTCTCAAAACAACAATGTTACCACAATAAATTCTGGGACAATTTAGCATCCAGCAAAAGTAGTTATTGTGACAACAAACATTCGCCTTCATGAAATAAGAATAATTTTTCCTTTTCTTCAGCTGCTGGTCCAGTGAGTTTTAAACGAGCTTTACTTTGAAAGCGAATCGTTGCAGTTTTTATGTTTCTTGCTGAGACAAAAGAGTTTCTGTCGCTTAGATGAGTCTTTTTCTGTTGGGTGGATCTACAATGTGCATCGTTTGGTTCATCTATGGCATGTGTTGCGACTTATATTATTGTTGGAAATGCTTCTGCTCGGGTTTTACAGGTTATTCTTTCATAATGGACAGTATGAGTGTTTGCCATAGTGAAAATGTTATTCTTACTCTGGCAGGGCGCGCCTGATGATGCTGTGAACTTGTCTGTAAATGTCCAGTTTGGACAGACAGCTGCACTGGGTGTGGTTGGCCACGCTGATGGTTACAGGCTTGGTGCCCTGGGTCAGAGGCACTGTGATCTCAAAGAGCTGCAGAGAGAGCAACAAATGAGAGGAAAAACATCAAAAAAACAACACAAACACTGTGAAATACAAATAGAAAATTAAACAATGGCATTTTCTTTCAACTGCTAAATATTCTGACAAACGTAAAATGAAATGACATTCTTGAAATTAAATATGTTTTACACAAGATAAAAATATTAAGGGTATAATGTGGAAATCTGAAACAAACACATGCAACAGCCAAGTTGTGCAAATGAGTCTGCAGTCAAGAGAGACTAGCAACTGTCCATTGCAAACATAGTTTTTGATTTTTAGCTTTCACTCTGACATAGAAGAGATCAAAACTCCTTCAAGAAGTTAGATAAATATAAAGTCTGTAAAATATGTTCCCAGTTAGTGTTTGAAATTTGGTGCAACTCCAAAGAGAAACTCCACAGTAAAAGTGCAGTTTTTTTGTTGCATCACTTCCTAGAACACATTTTTCTTCCACTGAACTTTCTACGTGCAGCCTGTAAGACCTTTTGTGGCTGTCATCACTATATATTTATATCACGTGTCAAACTCAAGGTCCGTGGGCCAAATACGGCCCGTCATAGCTTTATGTAGCCCTCTAGATTCTAGACACTAAGTGTGCTTAAATATTATGTTAGCAATCAAATCAATGCAGTTTTTATCTCTTTACTGCCAGGTTACATCAATCAGACCTTCCGGTTTCTTCAGAATTATAGTGGAAATTCACGCAAAATCAGCAAATCCCCACATTTTGTGCTAGTAATTGAAAGCTTATTGCAGATAAACTATCAAAAACTTTCTTACTTGTACTAAACAGCTGCCTCAGCTATAATTGATGTCAGATTATAGTCCATGATCTATACAGCGAGTAATAAAAAGTCGCATTTACCATCATTTATAAGCACAAATATTGCAAATATTTCCAAATTAGTACCACAAACACTTTGATTTTTTATTGCAAAACAAAAGAAATTCACAAAAAGAATCACAGAATCCTGGAGGGACTGAAAAGATGTTCAACAATATTATTTAATTTTAAGAATTTATTGATATTTTAACAGTTTGTGAACAGGTTTTACCAATACATTCTGGCACATTCATGATCTTGATTTGGCCCAAAATGAAAATGAGTTTGACACCCCAGATTTATATGTGTATAAACATTCTTTTGGAATCTCAGCTTGAGTAATACGTATTTAGTCTCAATAACTGCATTACAAGATTCAGGACAGATTAAACTCTTTCTACTTCATATCCTAAAGAGGATAGACTTAAAGCTAATCCTTTCATGCTTGTAAAATACAAAGAAAGTTCTTTGAGCCTCAACACTGAAATGTAGAAAAGTTCACCTCCACACTGATCCCAACAAACAAACTCCTAGTTCCTGCAGTGCATTGCCTCTTTCATGCATCATTTCTGGCATGTAGTTGCAGAGAGGAGCCTCTCTTTCTACAGCTTCTGGTCATTTATAACTCAATTTAGCCAGTCTTTTGATGGTATGGTCCCAAATAATCTCTATTTTTATGTTGTGATAGCTACATTCTAATTTATTTATTATAATGCCCATTAACGTGCAAATTTACGTTATTTGTTCAAAAACGAGCAGGTAGAAGATACAAGATCTTATGATTTCCTGCCGTTCTGATACCCATAACCTAAATTCTTAAATTATTCCCACATTGAATGACACTTAAATCTCATATTCTCATCCTTAAACATACAATTATTTATACATTTTTAATATTATCAATAGCATTTTTGGTCTTTGAAATACCCATCCTAAAAAAACATATTTCCCAATAAGCTCCTAAACTGGTTCATATTTTTACTTTTTTGAAACTCATAATTTAATCCATTCCATAAATCTACCCCACACACAGATAAACAAGCACCTAAACATTAAACTAGTCAAGTGAATTACACTAAAAACGTAGATGTGAGATCAGATTATTTAATCTGGAGAGTTTTCAACTGAAAGCTTTTAAATGTCGCGTGAACAGCTTTTCGAAAAGAGTCAGAATGTAGTCAAATAAAGTAAGAAATATTTTTGGGTAAAAAAAAAAAAAAAGAGCAGAAAAGTAAAACTAACAAACCTGTGAAAGCTTTTGTGTTTTATGTAACAACTGACTCTGAGTGACAAACCATTCAATAAATGTGGGAAACTCCTTCAAGTAGAGAATTGCAAACAGTGATTACTTTGAGAAATTAACCGTGTTTTCATCTCACACATTGATGCATTACTTCATAGTTTTGATGTTTTTAGTATTTCCACAATGAAGAAAAAAAAAACAAAAGTTTGGGAAGGCGTGTCCAAACTTTTGACGTTACCACATATACATCATATTCTTCCAAATCTCTTGTGAACTTCCTTTGATTGTGGCATTGTGTGCTGCTGGGTGGGACATTTTACACACAGCTAAACACTTTTCTTTACACGATCTTTGGGCAGACACGGCTCTGGAGTTATTCAGCTCTCAATGTTCTCATACATTTCATTTAACTTATAAAATGTTAAATGTCATCTGTAGCCTGTAAATGTTGTTTTCACTGCAAAAATACAAAATCTTACCAAGTGATCAGAGAAAACAACTTTCCAGAAGATATCACCAAACTTTAGTTCATTTGTCGAGAATGTCCAGTTCATTCGGGGAGGTGTGAATGCTCAATCGAACTCTGATGCGGATTAACAAAAGCTAATTCTGGTCTGCCTAAAAACCTAGGTATTGGTTTGGTTGATGTGAACTCTGTTGAGGTTTTACTGCAAATATGGAGGAAAGTGAACCGGAGACCGCTCCAAAAGTAGGAAGCGGACGACAGTGCAGGGCATTCTGGGTAAATACACTCAAAACAAACAAGTGAATCTAGTGCTTGCAGCAGTAATTCCTTCTGGTCTTCTGCCAAAGACAGGAAAAATCCTACAACCTCTAAATTGTGATGCCTCTCCATTTTTATTTACGTTTCATGAAGGAGAAAGTCGCACTCATTGTCTTCTTCAGACGTGACTAGATAACCTTTTGGTAAATATATCCTAATTAGTTTATTCCTAGCAAAAAAAATAAGAACTGCCTTTGAAAACTCTTAACTGGATTTCGCCAATTTTAATTATTGGGTGTGACTAAGTCTGTTTTTGAGTAAAAAGTTGGTGGAGATTTGTGGCCCTACTTACTTTGACACTGAAATGAAAGCGAATAAACAAACAACAAAAAAACATGGCAAACAGTAACAGAAAAATAACAAAATCAGGTAAAAGTAAATATAAAACTTATGAAACTTTAACAAAAACTGCAGGTATGTGTCTGTGTCTGATGAAAAACCTAAAATTGTTTTATGTAAGATATAAAATTTGTCGCTGAAAATCTCATACAAAAGAAAGAAAAGTCTCCATCTGTATCAACTTCATTTAAACGTTTCCTAAACTGCTTCCAGGGGCCGCACAAAACTACTTTGAGGGCCACAAATGGCCCACGGGCCGCACTTTGGACACTTCTGGTCTATTGAATACAACATTATGTATTAGATTATACAGTTCAGAGCATGTAGAGAAATTACTACAGTATTATTCAAGACCTTAACGATTTCCTGTGCAGAAAAATATCTAAAAGCAACAGACGAGGCGTTTAGACCTTTGAAGGCAACATGACCAACAACGACAAAACCAGAACACTTCGGATGTGGCATAAAAGTCCAACAGATGAAATTACCCATTTTAAAAAAACAGCAGAACAGATGTTAAGCAAAAACCTTTTTGCACAGAGCCACCGGAGACGCAAAAACGGTTAAAGATACTTACAGTCAAACTGGAAATTACAGTTTGTATAATTCTATTGCTTTCTAAGTTCTTTCAAATTCAGCCAGCTGCTTCAAGCCAACGCCAAAGCAATCATCCAACTGAGTATTTCATAGTGACGAAACTAACCACAGAATGCTCTTAGCAGAAACTGTTATTTCACCCTTCACCTTGCCATATGTACATTTTAAGGGCAATTATTTTTAACATTAAAAAACTCATTAGGATTCAGTTGAACTCTATCTAGTCACGTGTGATTTAGATGATGTACTACATCACTCATATAAGTATCCAAACTTTAGCGACTTGTCTGAGCACCCATGCCAAAAAAAACAGTTTGGAAAGCACAAGAGAGGAGGAATGTCTTGTGAAACCTCAAAGATTGTGGCTCTCCACTCAGCCTTGTATCTGCTGCCAGAAGGAAAGCTGCTCAGTTTCGGCCTTGGACTTTTTTACTTGCAACTTAACGGAAAGGTGTCTGTTTCTCAAAAACAAAACAAAAAAACTTGAGATCTTCGTTTCAACAACTGGAATATTATTCTAAAATGCAGCAACCTTAATAACTTTATTTTGTGCATCCTGTCAAAATAATGTGGTGTGCATTGGGGGGGCAAAGTACCCAATAATTGTACTCAAGTACTTAAACATATTTTTACTCAAGTAAAACTAAAAAGTAGCCATCCAAGAAATTACTTAAGTGAAATGTAAGTATAACAATTGATCAAATTATCATTTAATATCTACAAATTACGTCATCAGGTGGACCAAAATATAAAGTTAAGTGGAAATTTTGGTCTTTTAAAGATAGAAAAGGCAATAATTCATATAAGTAACAAAAAAAACCAAAATCAGGTTAAAAGTAAATATTAAACTTATGAAACCTTAACAAAAACTGCAGGTATGTGTCTGTGTCTGATGAATTTTTGGTTAAGACATGTTTGTTTTTTATTCAATTGGTTCAGAATTCAGAAAGATTTCTCAAGTAAGAGTAAAAATAGTTCAGAATAAAACTACACAAATAAAGCAAAAAGTACATCATAATAAAAAATTCTTCTAAAAGTAATTGTTTTTTCAAAAATGTTACTCAAGTAAATGTAATTGAGTAGCTAGTTCCTACCTAACTCTGGTGATGTGTAACATCCCCAGAATCAGGATATACTCATTTTTATTTGAAATTATGAACAAGTACAACAAAATGTTGCAAATGTTGTATAAAACAGTAAAAATCCACAGAAGAACATATGAACCCATGAATTCAAACAAACTATAGAAAATGGGCAAAACATTTTATGTGTTGCACAGCAATGAAATGTTTCAGGAAAAAGATCTGCACACTTTCAAACATACTGCAGGAAATCTGATCGCTGTGTTTTGTCCCCTGCGTTGCACACAGTGTCCAGGGTTCAGTTGCAGCATCTCTGCACAATGGCGCGTTTGACAGCGTCTCTGTCAAGTGCAAAAAAGTCGATGACAACTTTACACACAGTCCAGCACGTACTGCAGGATTCAGACAATAGCAAATTCAACATGACAAAAGAAAGAGCTGCTTATTCAAGACATTCCAACCAGATGGAATTCGACTTTCAACATGATAAAAAGCATCTGCAGAAACAAACCACACATTAAGTTTGTCATTCCCATTACAGCTGAAACGGACAAACTACAGACTGGGAATGAAACCAGATGTTTGCAGGTAAACCTTACAGAGCATATTTTGTCATTTCGTCCTATTTTTCCTAAAGATGTAAAAGAGAGAGTCTGTCAGTATGTGTGCAAAATATGTTGCTTTTGTCCATCTAGTAGTTCATTATCCTTATTGAACTTGGCACATATAGCTGTGATTAAACATAAAAGTCTCCAACCAAAGAAGAAATGCATCATATTACTCTGTTGAGCATAGTGCAGAGGGAAGAACAGGGCCGGATCACGGTGGAATTGGGTCCTTAAGTAGAATTTCCTATTAACACCATCACTCCCAGTAACTATTTTGATCCAGAGTTGGCGTAATCTGCACTGTAAAAATAATAAAAAAAAGGTAAAATACCAACAGCTGTGGTTGCCAGAATTTTACCGTATTTTATAATATGGTAAAAAAAAAATGTACCTAATTTTAAACGGTAATGGTTTTACAGACTTTTTTTTTTTACAGTGTGGGAGAGGGGCCGTGTTTAGTTGGCTGGTCTTAAAATCAATTAGGGATAATTGGTTATTGTTTGCGGAGATTTATTTGCAAACAAACCGAAAATTAAACAAAAATTAAATATTAACCTCATAGCATCAGATTGTAACTATGGTAACACAACAAATAATAAAGATTATTATTTGCTCTTTTACAAAGTAAGTATGCCAATCCCATTAAACCTAATTAAAAATTTGAAACAACTTAGAATGTTTTAATGAAACTTTACTGAAACATTCAAGTCAAACTTTTCTCATTCTCAATAAACAAATATAAAACTTCAAACTCTTAGTTTGACCATTCATGGGAGATCCCTGATGGTTAAAGCAGCGGATTAGTTTGCTTATGCCTTAGTCTGGCTCTGGTGAAGTACGAGCAAAACACAGACGATTAAATTAAGAGATAGCAACATTCTTAAACTACTCTGGCTATTTCAACTTCCTCTGTTGATTGAATCTGCTCTAACAGTTCATATAACAAAGGAGCCATTCGCTTAAACTGCTACCACCAGTTCATTCAATTACCACTTAGGAAATGACTAGCACAGCTGAGCTAAAACAATAAGCCATTACGCACTGCGAGGGTCCTTCCATTACCAGCATCTATGTGGAAATGAACAATCCAGCTGAGAGGATTTACCTCATTTTAAGGCAACACTGTCAGTGCTGAGAGGTGAGATGTTTACACACAGAAGCAAGAACACGAAGAGGTGGAGCATGATGGGAAACTGGGCAGTAATATGTGTTTTCCAGGCATATAGTGCTATTTTATAGCACAATCAATCAACTATGTTACCTTCACTTGTTAAAAAAAAGCTTTGTCTATCAAATATGACTCAAAAGAAATGTTACTTTTTAATTTAGCGCCTTGAAATTGGGCCTCTGTCTCTTTAAAAACTCCGGCTCTTTCTGGTATGGGAGGTATAATACCTACCCAAACTCAATAGATGCTGATGCATTGTTAATGCACTCGATTGCTAATGCTGTCTGTTGCATAAGCAATATTAACAGACGGCTCCCTTTCCCGTAGCAATCTCCAGACTGATTGCAACATGTTGCAGTGTGACGTCACGCAAGATGCTGGCTGCTGTTGGCTACCATTGGTTTTAGCTGTCAAGTTGTCAACATAACAAATTAAATCTGTATGCATGATGTATAAAAGAAAAAGGCATTCAGTGCTTTGGTACTATTTGTCAGCGCTATGACAACTAGCTAAGAAGGTCAGAAACAACTTTAATTTTTTTTAAAAATAGCGAGGAAGAGGGAAGCAGTTATGTCAAGCAGTTATGCTAGCTTGACTTTGACAAACTTAACATGTAGATGTTACCATGACAAAAAGCTTTGTCATGGTAACAGGAAAACAGCTGCGACAACAGCAAACCTGTAAACAGTGAAAAGTAGAATACGTAAACCCCTTCTTTCAGTTTGACTGGTGCTCACGTTAATTGATTATTCATGTTTTGTAGCAACTTTGTCATTTAATGTAAAATCAATAGCACAAAAGGGAAGAATGTTGTTAACTTACAGTTTTGCTGAGGTAACCGGTGGAGATATTTCTGCATTGTTTGTCCTCGGAGGGGCAGCATCCTCCACACCTATATACAGACACACACGGTGGCTTATAGAAGACGTTGGTGGGAGCCCCGAACTCCCTGCCCACATCAACACACACTTCTCTGGGCATGCATTGAGTTTTCCTCCACTCCAACTCTATACCTGCACACAAAAAAGTCAGCTGTTTGCAACATTTCTTTTCTTATCTTTTATTTTTCTGCTGCACAAAGTATTGTATCCCAATCGTCATGTGTTCAGTATAACAAAGACTTGGATGCACGCTTGGTAAGATATTACATTTAAAGTGTTACAGTCATACTCTACATTAATATTGCCCTTAATGCTCAACATAATGTATGTTTTTAGAGGCTGGGATACTTAATGGTGACTTATTATGCTTCCTTGAACAGGTTAGGATAGATCTATGGGCTTTACAAAACATGTTCATTACCTTTTTGCACAAAATTGTTTTACGATTTTAGTCTGCCCACTTCTGTTGTTCTGGTTTAGGGTGTCTTGTCACTTTAAATTAAAATAAGCTGCTGCTGGCCACGCCCCCCAACTCAACATTTATGTACACTCGCATGTGAAAATGGCTGCAGACAGATGCGCAATTATACAACCATACATCTTTGAAAATCAGAAGTAAAGCCTCCCGCAAAACCAACAGGAATACAGTAAGTTGTTTCTGGATGGTAAGTCAACAACAGAACACTTATCTTTTCCAGCAGCCATTGTACAGTGGTAAAACTAGCTGATCAAACATGCTGGAGCTACACTTGGGTTGCTAGGTAACAGACCCGTGCCCATCAATTGTGACTTAACAATCTGAAAGTTTTTGAAACAGCTCATTTTCCAGATACCAAAAAAAAACATGAACTTATTGCCAAAAAAAATGGCTGGGTGCTTTTAGAAGCAGCAGAGACCTGAATTGAAGTACAAAATTGTGTAAAATGTGAATTTTGCATAATAGGTTCCCTTTAAGCTCCTTGTGTAATACAAATTATTGTTCCATTGTGTCATGGAAATAATGGAAAATAATCCTCAAAATGTTGATAAATAGTAATCAATATCAGATTCATAATTATGATCTGAATTTTTAGGAATGCTGTTGTAGTTACTTATGTTTCTGATATAATTGCAGCCCTGGTTCTGAAAACAGTCACGCAGCTCTGTTTAAATGTGCAACTTCTGGTTCTAATCTGATCATTTCAAGTTTAAACTAGAAGACAAGCTGAGAGACATCAGGAAATTCTGACAAACATCAGTATTTTGTCTAGACCTGGATACTAACTGTGACCTAATACACTCTTAAACACGTTATATATACATGAATGGATTTTCTAGAAAAGATACAACTGAAGATAACGCTTACATTATACGTAATTATCAATTTGTTGTCTGTGCTTATGAGTTTAATTACTCTAGCAGAATTGTAGTGTTTGTACCATTTTTATGAGAATATTAACAACAGAAAACCATTTTGGTAAGTCATTGTTAGTTTTTGGCTGAAGCCAACAATTTATTGCACTTTTTAAATCATAATGACAATAGGAACTACTGACCCAACAGACCACTGACAGCTTCAAGTCTTTTGTGGTAGTTGTGGGTGAGAAAAGTTATTTTCAACCCATAAAGCTGCCAATTCTTTCTGGCCAAAAGTCTCCAGTTCCTGTAAAGTCGAGTTCTTTCCTGGATGAATTGCATGTTTGAGATCTCTCCAAAGTGGCTAAATGATCAATGCGGCCCCTTCAGTAACTTTATTTTTCTTTTTGTTTCTTTTCCGTAATCTATGACAGGTCGACTTTCGTTTTGGATAAGAGCCACATACACAACCTCTGAGCTGGTGAGTATTTTCTCATAACCTTCTGGATAAATCTTCCCATCAATTTTAACCAAATGCCTTGCATCTTTGTAGCTCACACAAGAACACTCATGGTGTAAATGTAGCGTTGATAGTCGTGGCCATAAAGTTACCTTTGTTTCAGGGTTTTTTTTTTTGGCTCATTGGGCCAAGTAATGACTTTCGTCTGGCTACTCGACCGTGCAGCACATTTTTTTTCTTTATTCTGCACGTCAAAACAGTTCCACTACCAGTATGTTGGCTGAAGCCATTTGTAGGATTTCCTTTGTATGCTGAACAATTTTCCAGACATTTGTTGCTTGGTTCAATCATTTTACACTTCATAATGAGGATTTAAACACAGTTAGCTTTGGATTTACATCATTATCTTGTTTATAAAGCTCGCCACCTTCTCCCAGAAATCCTTTGAAAATGACTACACTTTTCCTGTGATTTTAAATCCAGTACTGGTCAAAAATCACAGGATGACTGGGTGAAACACACAGGAGCCAAAAACTCCCTGACATTTTAAACCCACAAGCTAAATTCAGCAAACAGCTCAACATTAAGCAAAGTTACCTTTAGGAACATTTTGCATGCTTGTTTTTTTGTCATCAGGCCAAAATTTCCAGCTTATGTAAACATTTGATGAGGTGCATTTGAGTAGTTTCTGATTTTCAGCATGATTTAAAAGGAGCAAACATAATAGTTTAATATTAAATGGGTTCATCCAACTATTAGTCATGAGAAACAGAACCATTTTCATATTATATTCTCTGAAAAAGTGCAAATTTAGGTGCGAGTTTTAAGGAAGGTAATGTGTACTCTTTCCCCAAGTCATTTTTTTTCCTGTTTCTGTTATTTCTAAGTCAAATTGTCAAGAAAAAGTTGCTTGACAAAATGGACCGTTTAAAAGTAAACATCTGAAACAAATCTGAGACGCTCCATATAAACACCTACAGCTGACTACCAGCCAATGGCAAATATCTACTTACAGGCATTGTTCCCAGATGGGAAACTTTAGTCCGATAGCAAATGTTCTTAAAAACAACATAGCACTGTGCGTGACAGAAATCCTCATTATGTACAACTCCCATTGGAAAAGGATTTTTTTTTACATGTAGTTGTAAAAGGGGAAAAAGAAGGCACTTACTTTTAAGGACATCCAAGTTGAGGTAGGCAGCAGCGTATGTCGGCTCCTCGGCTTCAGAAAGCGGCCGCAGCCGGTGAGTCTGTGGCCTCTGAGTGAATTTGGAAGCTGAGGATGCAGCGGCAGAAAGTTTGGATCTGCACTTCAGAGCAGCCCAATATGAAGGATAGATCAGACTCATCAGTTCATCTACACTGGAGGCTGAACGCAGCTTCTGCTCCATGTCCGGCTTTGGTAATGTGTCCTGTAAATAACAAGAAACACCTTCACTCAGAGAGGGACTCCAACCTCAAAGTATACATGGTTCCGGTGATTGCTTCTGACAAACCTGGGAACAGTTTTTACAACGTCACCGATTGTACGTGGCTCTGCAAAAAATTATCTATACCCTGAAAGCTAGAGGTTTTTTTTTTTTACATATTTGTTAAAACTGTCAGCATGTTGTGACAGTTTGTTCAGACAGATAATCTGTGAAAGCCAATGTCCTCCATCTTGTCGTAGAGTCACTATATCCGTCTGAAGAAATGCACCACTAACTACCAAAAGCAACCAATCAGAGACAGAAGGCAGGGCTTAGCGCTGTCAATCAAAGCAGCTAAATGTGCTAATGGTGGATAAACAAATTACTGTTACTCTTCTTTGAGAATTGTTTTGATTTCATAACGCATGAACAGTTTCAGATCAAGCCACAGCATTTCTATCAGAATTAAGATTAAACTTTGACTAAGCTGCTCCAAAATGTTTATTTAGCTTTTTTGGGGGGGCATTCAAAGGTGGAGTTGACCCTCAAACTTCATTTCGCAAGCTGGTGGCTTAGATAGGAAACTTAATTAATGGTTCAATCAAGTGTTAAGTGTCAGACTGTCAGGGTCTGCATTTTGTTTCCGTTTTATTTTGGGTTTTTTTTGGTTTGAGTTTTTTTTTTCCTGCCGTTGGGACTGGCATTCCTCATGACATCCACCAGAGGTCGCCAACAGACAGAGCCCCTGGAAGGCTGCTGAGTTCAACCCGTTTACACACCTGCAGCTTGTTTTGGAGGGCGTGGATTATGGATTTAAGCAGCAGCTCCTCTCCGTCTCATCGCCTGAGTGTTTGCTTACTTCGGTAACAACTCGTTCCAGAACTAGGCTCTCTGTGATCTGTTCCGCTCTAACCCTTTGTTGTCTTCCTCGTCAGATATCCTGCTGTTCTCTCGCGGTTCTGGCGAAGAGCAGTCCTCCCCGAGTTCAGTGTGCGCCTGTGCTCCCCTCGTTGTGGATTCCCTACCTCCTGTGTCCTCCCTCGACGCTGTCGGTGCTACCGGTCAGAAGCCACCCCTCGTGTGTCCACCCTTTCCTCTCGTCGATCCCTCTCTGGTGGAACCCCCCTCATTCCAAGTAAGACAGACTCTGGAATATTCCCGAAGGATTTTCTCCTCACTGCTCTGACCCTGCTTCTCCTGTTGGTAGCAAGACGACCCGGTCATCAGCACCAGGAGTCGCGTCCTGACCCCTCCCCTGACTTCAATAAACTGATTATTGTGCACTTAATCGTTCTCTCTGATTGTGTTCTTGCATGTGGGTTCGTAAAGTAAAACTCAACATGACACAGACAGAATTACCAAATATGTTTTACTGTCAGTATAATGTTGTTTTTTTCTAAACATCTTGGTTTATCACAGATGTAACAGGACACAGGGCTTCAAAAAATGTCCACACAGTCAGGATCTGTGTTTTTCTGTGTTTATTTAGAGTTTTCTGTGTCCTTGAGTCTCTTCGTTGTCCTGTCCTCCCCTTGATTGTTCCCAGGTGTGTCTCGTTTCTGTGATTACCCGCCCATGTATTTAACTCCACCTGTGTTCCTTGTTCCTCGTCGGGTCCTTGTCGTTGTATGTCGTTGTATGTCGTTGCCAATGTCTAGTCGTCGTGTCCATCTGCCTGCTGCTCGTTGTTTGGACTGTGTTCCCGTCATTAAAATCATCATTTTCATTTCTACCTGGGTCTCAAGCGTCTGCCTCACCACCTCAACACCGCACCGTTTCATGACAGAAGGACCCGACCAGACCGAACGGTGAGGCACGCTATTTTTTACTTTTCATCATGGACCCAGAGGAGTTAAAGGAGCTAACTGAAACGATCAGGGAGTACGAGGAGGCAATGGCCAAGCCGTACGCTGCCATCCGACGCCTCGGTTTCGCCATCCGCTTGGTACTGCTGCTGGACTACTGGGTTCCTCGCTTTCCGCACCCGGGGTTTGTGGAGTTGCAGAGGGAGGCAGAGTGGGAGCGTAAGGCGGCCCTAGCCGTCATGGCTGGCGAACCTCTGCCTCCCAAGCCGCACAGTTTCTCCGCCAGCCCAGATCCCGCTCCAGTTCCGGGACCAGCAACTCCAGCCGGCGTTCCGGTCGGCGCACCCGAGGCCGAATCAGCCGGCGTTCCAGCCGGCGCACCCGAGGCCGTTCCAGCCGGCGCACCCGAGGCCGTTCCAGCCGGCGCACCCGAGGCCGTTCCAGCCGGCGCTCCTGCCGGCGCACCCGAGGCCGAATCAGCCGGCGTTCCAGCCGGCGCACCCGAGGCCGAATCAGCCGGCGATCCAGCCGGCGTTCCTGCCGGCGCACCGGAGGCCGTTCCAGCCGGCGTTCCTGCCGGCGCACCCGAGACCGAGACCCCCTGCGTTCCTCCCGAGACCGAGACCCCCTGCGTTCCTCCCGAGACCGAGACCCCCTGCGTTCCTCCCGAGACCGAGACCCCCTGCGTTCCGACCGAGACCCCCTGCGTTCCGACCCGAGACTCTGACCTCCAGCGTTCCGACCCGAGACTCTGACCTCCAGCGTTCCGACCGAGACCCTGACCCCCTGCGTTCCGACCGAGACCCCCTGCGTTCCGACCGAGACCCCCTGCGTTCCGACCGAGACCCCCTGCGTTCCGACCGAGACTCTGACCTCCAGCGTTCCACCCGAGACCCTGACCTCCAGCGTTCCGACCGAGACCCTGACCTCCAGCGTTCCGACCGAGACCCTGACCTCCAGCGTTCCGACCGAGACCCCTTGTGCTCCGACCGAGACCCTACCTCGGGGGGCTCGTCATCGCCGTCTGTGGGCGGCCCCCGGGACTCCCCATTGCCACCTCCAGCGCCGCGGACGGCCGCTGGACCGCCTCCGGGGGTCCCGCCTCCGTGGTTCCCGCCTCCAGCGCCGCGGACGGCCGCCGGACCGCCTCCGTGGTTCCCGCCTCCAGCGCCGCGGACGGCCGCCGGACCACCTCCGTGGTTCCCGCCTCCAGCGCCGCGGACGGCCGCCGGACCGCCTCCGTGGTTCCCGCCTCCAGCGCCGCGGACGGCCGCCGGACCGCCTCCGTGGTTCCCGCGGACGACCGCCAGACCACCTCTGTGGTTCCCGCCTCCTTTGCCTCCGCCCACCCTGTGGGTAGTTTTTTGTTTGTTTATGGACTCTTGGCCCTTCTTGTGTTTCCGCCCACGATGGTGGGTTGTTTTTTGTTTTTCTGGACTCTGGCCCCCCGTCCAGCGCCCCTCCGCCCACCCTTGTTGTGTTTTTTTTTTTGTGGGCGTCTGGTAGCCGCCCTTGAGGGGGGGTACTGTCAGGATCTGTGTTTTTCTGTGTTTATTTAGAGTTTTCTGTGTCCTTGAGTCTCTTCGTTGTCCTGTCCTCCCCTTGATTGTTCCCAGGTGTGTCTCGTTTCTGTGATTACCCGCCCATGTATTTAACTCCACCTGTGTTCCTTGTTCCTCGTCGGGTCCTTGTCGTTGTATGTCGTTGCCAATGTCTAGTCGTCGTGTCCATCTGCCTGCTGCTCGTTGTTTGGACTGTGTTCCCGTCATTAAAATCATCATTTTCATTTCTACCTGGGTCTCAAGCGTCTGCCTCACCACCTCAACACCGCACCGTTTCATGACACACACTTTACTCATCAGTCCACAGAATATTTCTGCAAAAGTCTTCAATCGTAGAGATAATCCAGATGTTTATTCTGGTAAATGTTGGATGAACAGCTTTTAATTCAGCAGTTGTTCTAGACTTGAGACTCTGCCATTGATATAATTTCGACCAGGTTCTTTCTTGTTGCTGAATCATAAAAATCAGGAACATTATTTGTGTCATTATCATGATGTCACCTGAGACAAATGGGTCTTACAGTACATTAAAAGTTGCTCTGGGTTCTTGTGTGTTCTCTAGGATAAGTCACATATGTGCACTTGGAGTTATTTTGGAAGGAAAACCACTGTTCCAGGTTTCCTCTATTCGTGAAGGATGGCTCTCATTGTGATTTACTGGAGCTTCACATCCCCAGAAGTGTTTTTGTAACACTTTCTGCACTGATAGACAGCAAAGTCTTTGATTCTAACCTGTGCTTTAATGTCTTTACATCAGGACATGTGTTGAATTTTAATGGAGCAGCACCAGTTGGCACCAATCCCATCTTCCCTAAGAAAATCAATGCCACAGAACTTTAAGTTCTGGAGTAATGGCCCCTTCTGCAGGGTATGTGGCTGGGTTCGGTGCAGCACATCTCTGTGCTTCTTCAGCTTGGAGAAGAAGCAGTGAAGCTACTTTTCTGCTTCACTGCGACCTCCCTCTGGGTTGAGCACATGGCCGTCCTGTGGGGGGTCTCTGGTGAAGCCAGATGCAGCCTTGATTTAATAAAATCAGTCACAAAACTAGCATATCATCTCCACGTGTGACCAGCTTCTCCATATGGTCTGCCTGAAATGCTACAACATGCCAGTTGGTGCGACAAACAATCAACTGTTTGATTAATGTAATTATGGCTGAAACGATTAATCTGTGCTGATTAATCGTGATTAATCGACTATTAAAATGACCGTCAACTAATTTAGTAATCGATTCATTGTTAAATGGAGCATACAGACTCAAAAAACAGGAAATTTACAGAAAGAACAACACAATCAGAGCAGTAATTAAACCAAAACGGTACAAAAAATACATAAATATTTTCCATTTAAGATAAAAATAGACCTTTGTAAATATGTTGCATCAAAAACTGTATAAAAATCTATTTTTAAGTCTTTTGTTATACAATTATTAATCAGTTAATCTAAAAAATAGTCACCAGATCAGCTCTATACTGTATTGATGTTAAGTGAAGTAGAAAGAGACAATTTTTAACATATTGACGTAAGAAGTATTTTTTTTAGCTGCAGATGATCAAGAATTCATTAAAAGAACTGCTATGTTATTGCATTTTAGGCAGATAATGTAGCATTAAAACATTTATTTTATATCTAAAATAATCAAAAACTCTTTATGCCATGAGTTAGTCATTATGAAAATGTCTAAGTAGTCAAACCTTTAACTGCATAATGTGGCAACAAAATGAAAAATGGAGGTATTTCTTGGTATTCTGTTCTGCAGTCACATTATTTTTGTTCTGGTAAAGTTCTAGCTATTTTTACATGTTTTTAGTTTAACACTTTAAACGCCTTACAGAGACAGTGAATAGGCCTAAACAAACCTTAAGCTTTCTTACAGGCCTTAACAGTTCAAATATAATGAAAAATACTATAATGTCCATCAAAAACTGAGAGAACCCATTGTTTTGTTTTGTTTTTTCTATGTGCTTGCAATGCAGGATCTTTATCTGGTGATTCTGCTGCCAGTCGGACATGATGTTACATTAAAAAGTCTTGATTTATTTCTAATCAATAGGTTTAGTCAGGAATCAAAGCAGAACTTCAGGCAGCTGCAGTTTGACAAATTCATGACTAGTCTGTGTGAATGTTATCTCATTTCCTGACCTTCATTGCAGTTACTCGTATGCTATTGTACTATTAATGATAATGATCAATTTAACATTCACACAATCAGAAACAATACTTTTGCTGCAACCAAGGCCATATCAAACACAAGCATACACACTCGCCTTTGTATTAGAGGCTTTTCAAAGAGACACTCAAGCAAACACTCAATTTCCCACTTGTAATGTTTCCTTTTGGAAGAATGTGTTTATTTACGAGTGTCCACATATTTACACACACACCGCCTGTCCTTCAGCATGGGAAAAAGCCGTCCCTCTGGATTTGTGAACCAAACAATTGAGAACCTTTAAACGAGACTGTCACCTGACAGATTCTGCTTCCTGCCCTGAAATGCCAACAAGCAGCAGAGACTCAATGGCACTCACTATTTTCATCTTTCCTCTTGTTTCCTGGGTTTTTAATAGAGCTGAGGGTTATAAAATAGTTTTGAAATGAAGGAACCGCTGAGATAGCTAAACAAGATGAAGCGCATTTTGATTGTTGCTAAAATAAACAAACCTGAGTGTTTTTAACTTGTTTTATTAAGTTTTTCTATTAATTTTAATCTGCGCACTAAGGGTGAGAAGAATTTGAATTTAATTTTACCAAGAGTAAATGCATAATAAAAAGTTGAACTTGCATATTTTCTAAGTGTACTACCCTATTACCAAACATACATACTAAAATATACACCACTTGTTTGGTGACTATGAGTCTGAAAAGGAGTAGGCAGAAGGTTAATTTATTTAATCATACACCTTTTCCATTCTGTAGTTCATTGCATGAATAATCTTCCCAGGCACGTGCAGAGGGGGGGGTAAAGGGGCCTTGAGCCCCTGCCTCTTTTATCTTTCATGCCCCTAGTGACCTTTTTGAGCGTTTTTTTATCTCCAGCTAACGCTCCGGGCGAGAGGCTGGGTCACCCTGTAAAGAGTCGCCAGTCTGTCGCATGTCTTTATATCAGACATCTTGATATAAGACAACGTACCGACTGTCACTGCGAGTCGCGACGCAGCTAGAAGCCCCAGTACCACCTGGTACCACCTGCTCTCTGTTCTCTCCGGTTCTCCTTAACGTTACTACCAGGCGGGTTAAAGCCACTGCTGATGGGATCTGGGCTGGAGGTTCGCGGCTGTAAATATAAGTTACTGCAGAACCTCAAGTGTTAAAGGAAGATTCGGCCCAGAGCAATTGGAGTTCACAAAATAAACATCAGAGAAAATATTGTAGCAATAATTAGAACTGCAGCAAAAAGCCAAACATGCCACAATTAAATTAATCAAAATGTCCCCAAAGCATCGGCAGACTGACAGGGGCCACCGGGGGATTCCAGGTAGATTCCAGGTAGATTCCAGAGATGCGCATCACAGAGGTTGTTCCTCCAGGGCCGGCCCAAGGTAATATGGGGCCTTAGACAGAAACCCCCTCCCCCTTCTCCCTTTGAGAGAGACCAGGTTCACTGGCCGAGTTTAAAATCAATCACTGATTATTGGTTATTGCTGTGATGTATTTGTGAACAAACCCAACTCAAACACAAGGATTACACCATATTGTAGCCATGGTAACACAACAATCAAACTATCAAGATGATTCTTTAAACTTTTACTAAGTAAACTTCTTAAATAAATCCTAAATGTAATTTTTTTTTTCTCAGCTGAATACATGAAATAAAATTTAACAACATTGTCATTCTCTATAAATGATTGTCTTATATCTGCTAAATGGTCCAGGGTTTAATTGTCTGGGGAAAGAGTAAAGATATAATTTCAAAGGTAAGGAGGGAGGTTTTAAATCATATCTTCTGTTTGTTGTATCTGATTACATTACATTGACATTTTTTACTGAAAGTATGGAGAAATATGAGGCGCAAGGTCAAACTGATGCAGACCAAAGTCAAAAGTTTTTCAGAAACGCCTGAACGTTTCATCATTTGTTTATAGAAAGCCTTCTGAAGTGGTGTCACAAATCCTGAAGGTGTTTATGGATCACGGGAACATAACTCTGTACACACAGAAAAATTAAATGAAAAAAGAAATCACCAAGCAGGCTCCTTCTCTGCAGGATTGACAGCTAACACAAACAGCCAAGTAGCTGGATTTTCCAAAAATGAGGCAGAGCCAACAAAACACTGATGGGGAGCTGAACCCTAAAGAACAGATGGTAAAACACTCAGACACACAGCCGATGTGGAAAAGCTCTGTCAGATACGCAAACACAAAGAACATCAAAGAAATATGCTTTTTAAGTCACTATATAGAAAATGTTTTATGTGCTGCTCACAGCTGACAGTTATTTTATAAGACAGTTTGAGCACGAACATAGTTTGTACCTCAGATGATGTGGTTACTGGCATTTCAGCCCAGCTAATAAAGAAATATAATATAATATAATTGTGTTATATTATTCTATAATATACTATTGATGATGAAAAAATAGCAGAATTATTTTATAATACTATTATATTATAATCTAACTATATTGTATTATAATATAATATAAAATATATATTATTATTGGACTTAACTTTATTACAATAAGCTAATAAAGTCACATAATAACAGATTGTATTATAATATAATATGTATTGTTATATAATACAAAATATATTTAATAACTTTTTATAATAAACTAATAAAGTTATATAATATAGATTACATAATATTATATTATATAACTTTAATAGTTTTGTTGAAATGACCACAAACTATGTTCATGCTTAACTGTCTTTTTTATATTATATTATATTATACATTTAAATATCCAATGTAATGGATAGATTTATATTAGATTATAGTTGGTTGCACTATTGCATTTAACACAGACAGAAAAAAGAAAACACATGCTTTTGTTTTCATATTTTTAAGGGAAAAACACATCGCATGCCATTTGCATAGTTGAAACGTGATCATGCGTTTCAAGTTGAAAATCAAATTGTTCTGAGTAACACAAACTGATCAACAACATAAGGCAGCTTTGAAAAAGAATGTTCTCTGCACCAGATCATCTGTTTTTAACTGAACTCGATTCAGAAACGTGGCTGTATAAACTGGAGAAACAAATTAAACAAAGTTATTTCAGGGCAACAGATAAACAAAGCCCAACTGTAAATGCTACATGAATGGTATTATGTAGCAAGACCTTATCTTAAATAATGAAACCATTAATATATTCTCATCAATTCCAAAAATGTAGTTTAAATTAGCTTTTTGTTTTGTTTTGGAGACTTCACAATCCATTTTATTTATATTTTTCTGTTGTGTTTGGTTTTTATTTATTTTTTATTTTTGGTTGTTGGGTTTTCATTTTGAATATTTTTAAAATATTCCAATTCCAGTGGTAAGTGGTCTTTACAAAATTTAAGCTTATCGGCCATTGAGCAGGCGGATTTGCATTATTATGCCATTGTTGTTATACAACATAAAAAGGGTGTCAAAACAACAATATATCATTTATCACAATAATTTATTGTCCATCAAAATTTGTTTCAATGACATGTCCTGGCACTCCACACCAAAGTATCAGGAAGATAACAAATCTCTTCAACAAACTGTTAAAAATGTGTCTTACCATTGCTGTTTTTTCACTGGAAACATGTTTTTAATCTATAAAACAAACAATGTTTCAGACTTAATGCATTTAGGGGAAATTAAACAGGCATTAGGACACAGAAATAAGCAATTGACAGCAGTCTGCACCTCTAACACGGAAATATGCTGCTAATCTACTATTCATTGTATACATTTTTTAAATGAGTTTTAATGACTCCATTGAGAATTCACTCACTCAAATTGATCGATCTGTTGCGGTGGTAGAGGGATGCGTATGCATAAATACCTAAATATGTTGTTGATGAAGTGAAAATCTCAATGAGGCTTAGGAGAAACACTGTGGTTGAATAAAAACACTTCATTTTCAAGCAAAACACACTTTTCAGTTGAGAGTTTTCTGTCTTAGGTTGTATTGTTTTTTGTTGAACTGTTTCAAAAAAAGGCTAAAAACTGTTGTCTTAAACAACATTAGATATTTACACATAAAATATGAACACCTGTAAAAGATAAACTTCAATAGCACAATTGAAGTTTGTGCTTCAAACTTCAATTGAAGTTGAAAAACACACATGAACCAAAGCAGTCCACACGTCAGTGATGGACAAATAAATATTACATTACAGGTTCATAACATTCAAGGAGCGTCTTGAGTTCTGTGCATGAAGGATAAGAAAAACAGTATCACGCTGAAAGTATAAAATCAATTACAGGTCAATGTCTGACAGACAGACTACAGTTCAGATGAAGACCTCATCTGAACTGTCAAAACCTCTGTTTTTCCTCTGCTTGACTTTTAGAATTATAAAATATTTACAGAGGCAATGTTAACATATTATACCAATATTTGAAAGACGTTTTGAGCTTCTTTAGTCATTCTCAAAAGAAATTGTTGAGGCTTCACAAAATCAAAAATAACACAAAAAATTTATTATATTCTGGCATTTAGCAAATAGAAATAATTTTGTGTGTGTCGGATTTTAAGTCAGATACACAAAAACTCTAGCATTATGAGTCATTGTCACATAAAATCACCTGTTTTCCTTGAAATTTAACGGATATGGAAACCCTTGCATGAATAATCTGGTAGTTATTTGCATGTGAAGTCGCTAACCGCTGCATTTTTCTTCACCAAACAACCGGCTCAAACTCAGTGGTGTGTTTTCTTTCTCCGTCTCTGTCAGTGTTAGAGTTTAAAATCCATCACGGATGTATTTGTTTTACAGTCGCTGCTGGATAACTTCTTTATGAGCATGGCTGGGGTGTTTAAACGTCTCTCAGTAGTAAACAAGTTGTGACTTACAAGGGCAGACCATGAGACTGATGCAAATAAGGAAAGAGGAGATAAATCTTTTTTGTTTTCACACCCAGAGGTTGGATTCTGGCTTTTTGTGACATTTCATCACAATCTCTTTGGCATGTCACAACATTTGTCTTACAGCTGATCTCTTATTTTTAACTGCAATAACCCCTAATGAGCGGCTTTAATGAAACTGTTGTGTAAGTTTAAGGAGAAGGATGTGTTACGTCACATCTGCCCTTGTTCCCTGGTTTCAACAAAGGATCCCTGGTGGTCAATTTCCTTCTGCTGCTCTAAATCCCCAACATTTTCCCACAGTGTCAGACCTCTTCTTAACTCTGATGGCTCTTAATTCATGCCAATTCTGGTTTCTTTCAAAACTCACTCGGTACCTCTTTAAATCATCTCTTCCTCCTCTGATGATTGAGAAGTCTCACAGCCCCATGCCACTTTTCAACTTTGGTCCTCCCCACTAAGGAATGCAGAACATCAAATCTGAACACACAACACGGAAAATCATGGAAATATTGGTGTCTTTATCAATCTGACAGTCTTATTATTAGAGTTGCTATTTACCAAAGAACCTTAGTGACAGTGACAACAGACTGTAGGGCTCAACAATGAATCAATAACAATATAAATTGCTATAGACACATGATCAATATCAATAGATAATACATCTGATAGAGTGTTTAATATTCACTGAACCACCTAGCAAACCGCTCAACCTTTCAAAACGGGCTAAGCTAGGTTGATAGAATCAACTGACTCGCTCCCTCCTTGGTTACCTAGCAATTCACTCACTCTTTGGTTACCTAGCAACAATCTGTTGGGTAACTTACCCAGCAGCAGTTTAAGGTTTCCCCACCATGCCTCACAACTGTAAAAATATTAAACAAAAGCTTGGCGTGAAAATTGTGGATAAAACAGGAAAGGTCACGCCACCAGTTTGGTAGTATTTCAGATATTTAAAGCAAAACATCTAAGCAATAATTATCAATATTGACTGAAATGCTTATATCGCGATATGTTTTTCAGCCATATCGTCCGGCCCTAGTGGAAGCGGGCCAGTTGAAGCAAAATATCAACATTGCTATCTGAGTATATTTCTGCAACAAACTGCTGACCAATCACACAACACAGCTCTGGCGAAATATCTCAACCAGGGTCTGGAGTCGAGTTTGATAGGCAAATGGCTCTTTGCAAGCAAAATGATGTAATTTTCGTCGCATGTCTATACGTCACTGGGAAACAATTTTGGCACTTCGGATGAAGTATGCAGGAGCCTTGAAGCTACAGTTTATACCATCTGTGTTTGACCATGCTATTTGGTCAATGGAATTGCGCAAAGAGAAATTACAGAAATAAATTCAATTAATGCAAACACTATAAAATATGCAAAATATGAAGGTATTTAGAAGAAAAATGCATCTTAGCGTCTCCGCTTTGAAAATTTGACTTCACTATGCACACTGAAAGCACAACGATCTGCTTTCTTCCAGTTTCTCTCATTCACAGCTTCTCCACACCTCCCATTCAGACACACACAGCCCAGAAACTAGTGAGGTCTACGGGTCAGTCTTTGGAGGGTCCAGCACCATTGGTTAACCTTCACATGTCAAAACATGAATGAATGAGCTCTCGCATACTTTGAGTTCAAAGAGCATTAAAAGTCAGAAAGGTCTGCGGTAATCCTGAGAGGTCAGAATGAATTCCTGAGGACTGGAGCTTTAGTTTTTAGCTATTTGGTCTATATTTGCTCCAGATGCCATTTTTTTCCAAACAGGATTATTTCACAATGATTACACCAACCGATTTCAGATGCAGACAGACGGAATAAAATTACAAAATGCAGAGGAAAGAATCTAGGGAATAAGTAAAAGTAAAGGGACCAAGAGGGACAATGGCAGTTAGTAAGAAATGCAAACAGAATCAAGATATTACACAGAAGCTTTTATATAGAACCTGGTGAAGAAAATGACATCATGGTTAAAATCAGTGGCTGATTGATGCAATCTACCACAGGTTGGAGTCATTATGCTAAACATGGGTAAGTGTATATTCATTACATATACATTAAGTTCTAATGTTCCCACAGCTGTGATATACAACAGAAAAGGGAATTATGAACTACAACAGGCAGGCTTTAATTATCAAAGAAACTAAAGAAATTACGAGGACACCAGAAAAAATGCAAGAATAATGAGTGGCACTATGTTTAAACTGTTTTATGCTTTTGTATCCATATCAATCATAAATAGATCAACTTCAATGTCTGACGAGAGGCAGGAGAAACCCTTCAACCTGTCAGAAGATTGATTTTCAGTTGTACCAAAAATGAGATTGCCTGTTAATTCTGCTTCTTATCTGAACCACCCACTATGAGCTGATCCTGTAAACCCCGACTGACTTTAAGACCAAGGTGCTGCTGTACTCAGCATCACTCTAACTCCATGTTGTTGTTTTTCTTTTTCATCTAATCTCCAAAAATGCTTCCAGACCTCAACCATTTGATTGTATTTTCTTTCCAGATTTACAGCCAAGAGTGCAGCAACGTGCACTGCACCTTCTTTTATACAGACAGTGCTGCTTTTGCCTCATTTCTATGGTCTACTTTTTCTTTCATAGCATATATTAGGAAGTATTTCATGGATTGTAGAATCTGTGTCTTCACACCACTAAAAAAATAAAATAAAATAGCTTCGATGTAGCATCTGGTGCCATTTCTCACTGTCACTGTTTTTTTAAGCTCCAAGGTGATTAAGCAAACAGAACCCCTACAACCTGAAAGAGTTGAGTTTGTGTACCAATAGTCACTGGTCCAACATGTCAATGTTTCTACAGAGTCCTGTTAATGACCAAATTACTTGACTTAGGTATGCTGAAGAAGAGAAACATCCGAAGTATGCACAAAACCGATTCGACATTGCATATAAAATAAGGAAATAAATGTAACACTAAAGACTAACTAGGCCTAAGAAACATAATTAACTAGCATCACTAAGGAAGGAGAGGACCAACGTAAAACAGAAACAAGACTGATCTAATAAAAAGGAACTAGAATAATTACAAGATTCTAGGAAAATCTCAGTTTGAAATTCATGAAGCAGTGCAGCTTCTTGTTTTGCTGTGTTTCTGCTCTGAATTCACAAAGCAGATGGCAACAGATCCACACAGAAGCACTGACTCAAACCACGCTTTGTTTGCTCAGAAATCAGTGAATCACACCACATCCACATGGAGGGGGTTGTATTTTTCTGTTTTTCATTCATGAATATAAAATGAATCGGATCATTGGCAACATATTGACTTTCTACATTAGACATGTGAGCTATACAAAAACAATACAACATATTTTTTTTGTTTTAAATATCTGAAATACTGCCAAATTGGTGATGGTCCCGTTTTATAAAGTTGCCTTGTAAGCATTTGTACTCATTTTCTTCCTTCATTCCACGTCATTGTTTATTTATTTTTAAGCAGTTATCAGGCACTGTGGTGAAACCTGAAACTGCTGCTGCACAAGTTACTCAACAGGTTGTTACCAGGTAACCAAGAATGAGTGAGTTGTTGCTAGGTAACCAAAGAGTGAGAAAATTCCATCAGACATATTTTTTGTTGATATTGACCACGTGTCTATCGTGGTGTATATTATTATTGATTTATTGCTCAGCTCTACAAATAACACTTTTAGAATTATAAAGGAATAATAAAAAAGAAACAAATATGTGCAAAAGTAATTTCCATATATACATGAATATAGGAGAAATTTCTCTTAAATGCATCATTAAATGGATCATTGAAACCTGGGTAACCTCCATTAGCACATGATCATACATAATCAAACCGACTGGTATCATATTGTAGATTTATTAGAATGATTAAATTCAGAATTGCAAACATTTTGCATCCACAAATAGCTTTGTGTATCTCCCCTTGTGTACTCCAATGATGGATCAAACTATTATTGGGGTAAATTATAACCAGATTTAAAAGATTTTAACCAGCACATTAAAGTTAACAGGGTTAGAGTTATATATTAAATATTTCTTTAAAGGTACAGAGGTCAATCAAAGAAAAAAGTTGACCAACAAACAGAACCGCCACTCTCAGAAGTCAGCATGTTTTATTTTCTGAAATGCTTAACAGGAAATTGACTTTAAATCCATTGTTGATTAGAAAAGCACTTATGTAAGTCTACAAGCTCCACCTTCTTGTTGGCATCTGCAGCTTTGAAATTCCACAGATTACTCCATTTGACAAGGAAAGTACAGATTTAAGTAATAGCATAAAAATAGACTGAGTGTTTGACATTATGGGATAATGTCCGGCCTTTCTGGCAACTACAAGCTTGAAATGTGCAACACATCAGCAAATACCAAAGATAAAGTGTTCCGATAAAGTGTTCCGATAAATATGCCAAAGCGAGGATGTGAACTGCATAATATATGAAATTATTTGTAGCTATCACCTTTCACAATAAGTCTTAATAGTGTATAACTGATTTTTCAAAGCCAATATCTGAGGCAGAAAGAAGTAATTGGTCAGAGAAAAGCAGTACAAAAAGCTGAAAAATACAGTAGTTCAAAGTGGAGAGATAAGAACAGCGCTAAAATATTTGGCAAAGTCACAGCATTTGCACAAGAGGCAAATCTGAGGCCAAATCAAATCTTAAAAGATTGGCAGCCAAATCGCATTTATTAAGACATTTTCCCAAAAATGAAGTCAGAAATAAGCCGTAGGCATTCTGAACGATTCATCAAAAATAATAAAGTCGGACTTAATTGTACATGTGCATCTTCCAGAACACATCAATTGAAATTTGTGAGTGAACAAGTTCTGCATAGAACAACCGATTTATTACAAATTCTCAAAGTTTACTTGCTCAGTCCAGACCAAACATTATATATCTGTCTGTTAGCATAGAAATAGTTGAAAGTCATTCCAAAACCTACAAACTACCTCACAACCTCAACAATAATACAGCCAACACTGTCAATTCATATTCTATTGTGGGTTAAACTCAATATGTTTTAAATGGTATTTCTTTCATTTAACAGGAGAGTATAGCAAAATAAAAATGTTCAGTTTGATGCTAAACCTAAGGCAGCTGCTGTATAGCCAATAATGACTTTACAGAGCCTAACTTCAAAAAAATCAGACCAAGTTACTAAGCATTTGCTAGGCAACATGAGGTCAATGCCTGGAGGAAATGTCCTTCATTTCCTCAAGTTCAGATTCATGTTAAATGTTCTCAAAATGCAAGCAGACAAGATAAAACTGAAAACAGTAGGACAGCAGATTAACCCCTTAGTAGAGATCAGAGGAAAGGCATCAAGGTGAAGTTACTACAAACCGTGTTAAGGAGCCACCTACATGTTTTCTGAAAAATATTCTGAATTTGCTGCTCTGATTTTGGATGTTATATATCACAGCATCTAGCGCAGTTTTTTTCTTTTTTTGTCTAAATACATATGTAACAGGGTTTATTTTTAACAATATTATAGATGTGAAGTTTGTCGAAATTTGCTTATGTATTCTTTGAATTTATTTTGTTTGGTCAAGAAGTTGTTTGTTTCTCCAGACATTTACTGATGATTTAAGTTCTGCTACGCTGCTCTTGACAGGTTGACTGGTTACCATAGCAACCAGTAACCGACAGCTCCTCCCCCTTTTTCTATTGCCGTCTAACTACTGTGTATGTTTTCTTTACATTATAGTTTAACGTGTGTTTTAGACAAATTTTACCACATACAGTAATTTAGCTACGTTTTGTATATGTTTTTAACTGTTGTCATTATTAATGCTGTAGATTTTAGCTGTGTTTCATTTTACAACTGTTAACTGCTGCTGCCAACTGCTCATTTGGAGCTGCTGCCCTGTTGTTAGTTTAGGGATATTTATTGTATTTTATCAACTTTATTTCCTCTTCTGTTAGAATAAATAGTGAACCCGAGTTGTGAAGTCAACCTACTGGATCTGAGACGAACATAGAAGAACATTACGCTCATCCTGAACATGAAGTACCAGCCGTATAACCCCCCCCCCCCCCCCCCACACACACACACACACCACCTGGCAGCTGCTTACAGGAGTTTTCCTTCGGACATTAGGGATGATCCGGTGAAATTCCTCAGTAAGGAGAACTTTAAAGGCAGGAGAGAAACTCATCATCCCAATTAGGACTCTACTGTGATCAAATAGAAACACTCATCTTCTCCTTTTGTCTTGCTCTGCCTCACACACTCATACCCCACACACATCCACTTGACCCTTGTGACGCCTGTCTCTGTTGGCTCTTTTCACTGACTAATTTGAAAAGACCCCCTCCTAATCCTGCACCACCAACAGCCCACCCAGCCACACACACACACATCCCACTCCCAGGATGTTCCGTCCTCACTTGAGCTTTGTCCTCCATCATGCAAAGTTTAATTTAATTCACTTTAATCTGTATCTTTTTTCAACATAAGATTAAACCTTTTGTTTGAGTGGTTGAACTCAGAGGGTGCATTGATGCCAGACGTGTTTGGTCCGCTTTAATCCAAGTCCACTTTGTAGAAAGCCCGGTTCACTTGGGGAGACGTGAATCAAACTGTGATGCGGACCAAAAAAAGGGAACTCTGGTCCGCTTACAAACCTTGGTCTCGGTTCAGCTGAAGTGAACTGTGATGGGGTTTGAATGCATATGTGAACGCCAAGCAGACTGGAGACTGCGGATGACAGCGCAGGGCATTCTGGGTAAATACAACCAAAACAAACAATCAAGTCGAGAGCTAGCAAGAGAAAAGGCTCCTGGTCGGACAAGTTGCTTTTAAGCCACAAAAATAAATAAAAAAGTTGACTCAACTTATACTTGAGACTTGACTTGGACTCTTGGTCGAGGACTTGAGTCACTTATTTGCATGCAGAGTGAAAGGAAGCTCCAGCTGCTGCACATGTTTTACTATGAAAGAATGACCTTATGAGTGGATTATTATGGGGTGTTCGTGGTTCATAATCTGTCCACATTAGTTGTAGCTTCATTCAGATTGCTCTCCTACTGAACGCTTTATTAAACAACTTTGGATGGTTTCAAAAACAAAAATCAATGTAACCAACTTCTGAGCGAGCTACAACATTGCATGGACACTTCCATCTGAACATATCAAAAATAAAAGCACTTCCTGTTCTTTTCATTCAGAATTTGGAAGCACTTAAAATTACTTACTAAGCTTTGTTTCATTTAGTGTGTTGTAAAATTAAACATAAGAACTTGAAGCCATATTTAGTGCCATATATAATGAAGAACTGGAATATAAACATGTTAACAGTCATTAGGAAGAAAAAAGAAGCATTTTTTAAATTTTCCCAGAGGACAATTAGTACAGGTTTAGAATGCAGGATTAGAGCTGACCTAGACGCTGTGGATTCAACGAGTGTTTATTGACAACACTCAGAAATAAAACAGAAATAAAAAGACTGACATGTTTATTTCTAATGTCAGCCATTAGAGACTGGAGACCTACAGTAAGTTGGATTTGGAAAATTTGACTTGTGAAAATCTCTGGTTGAAACTCACTTACAAGACTTCAGATGAACCAGAACAGACTGAACAGATCAGAAGAGCTGTGATAAGAAAAACACAAATTGTCCAAGACGTGCAGCTTATCTAACCCTAACCCTTTAAGACAGCTTTAACGTCAGACCAAAACAAAACTCAGTTTTTTCTCCAAAAGAAATTCACACGTGTCTCTGAATGTAAACAAAAGAAATCTTCTGACCCTTTTAGTTGCTTTTTACTGCATTTTTTGACCTTGCATAGGGATTTTACAGGAGACATAGTGAAAGCTGATGGGGACTCCAGCTCCCCCTTGTGGTGACTAAAGGATACAACCAGCTACATCCTGCATGCGTTTTAGGCAATAATATAAACAAAGCAACATATTTTTAATAGAAACTATCTGTCCTAGCTTTTGTTACAATTGGAAAATTTATTGTGATGAGATTTCTCCTGGTTTAAGTTTCCATTTAGATGAAAGAAACTAAACTCTTCTATAGCAGCAGCTTGTCAACTGTGAAAAGGTTTTTGATCTCCATATGTAACATAATGGTTCTCCCTGTGCTGATTTCTAGATTATGACCAAACCTGATGACACCTGAAGTAACCACCACCTTGTGCACCAAGCTGCATGTTATTTCTTCCCAGAGTTATGTGGCTGTCCAGGTTTCAAAAATAAATTGAGCGGTACTGAAATCGATCCTAAGTAGACTGAACCGGGTAAAATTAGGCAAAGCATGAAACTGATGACATCATCTGCAATTAAGCCACATTTTCCACACTGTTCTCTTTCTTTTCCATCATCATGATATTCACACCACTTTCTTTGGGCTTTAAAGTCCACCCAACTGGTCAAATACAATCCAGGATTTCTGGAATGTTATAGCCTAACAAAAGATGCATCCAAACTTTGATTTACAGTCACAATATTACACACATTTAAACTGATGATTGCAATTCCATATGTTGTGCAGCTCTATTTATAATCAGTCTGGGTTTGACTGTAATTGGAATGAACTGTTGTTAAAAAAAACTGGTAAAGAAACTAAAAGTGGTCAAAGTTTATTTAAGTTAACAGAGGATTAATTCATATACTTCACCATAGCTAAATCATATGGCTTTATATTATTTATTTAAGCTGAAATCCTCTCAGTTGCATCATGTAGACCTGACTTTGCTTTGCTTGTCTCTGACCTTTTGCAGCTGCTTTAAAAACCAGATTAAAACATGGACTTTAACTTAAAGGGTATCTATTGTTGCTATGTTAGAAAAAGAAGGCAGAGAATGTGTGTTACTAAGAATATTGACAAAAAGTTTCTTGACAGACTTGCTGTCTGCACTTTTAACACAACAGCTTCTGAAATGTAAACACAGAATTGCTATAAATAACAGAATAGAAAAAGAGTCAGAGTCAGGTTTTCTTTTCTTTTTTTTAAGAAAATTAAATGACTAGCCATGAAAAAGGTGAATTTTCTACATTTTTGACACATCAACTTGGTCTGGCAAATTAATGCTTCATCCCATGACATTATCACCCAAACATGGAAGTGGAAAGATTTCAAAATACATATTGATAAAAGAACATTTTATCCTCATTTACATGCTTGTTGGTCTATATTTATGCTTGAAACAACACCTTGGAGGTGTGCAGGTGCAAATGTCACCTCCAGGCAGGATAGGCAGGTATAATTTTATTATTGGACTCATAAACAGAAAATCAAAATAAATGTACATTTCTAATCATATTTTTTAACGGATTTTCTGCATTTTTGTTTCTATTGCTTTTATGTTTTTTATTGCTTTTGATAGTTGTGTGATCTATAACCTGTTTTTATGATTTTGAAACTAAATAAATCTATTTCTCTGACTGGAAAATGTACATTTTGATACTTGTACACAGTGCAGATTGCAGCTCTCAACGAGGATTTGTGTCTGGTTAAATGAAGGTTATCATAATTATTATTAACATTATTATAATTTTAATCACTGGTGTCTGGTGAGAAATACCAAAACATGCATAAACCCAAGAGCCACAGTTTCTTCTTCTACTGATTTCTCACTTGGACGGTAGAGGGATAATCCCACTCAGCATCACTTCCAGTCCAGTTATTGCCTCGTTTCCCTGAAAAGATCTGCTGAGTGTTGAGGGAAAAAAATCAACAAAAACCAGGCCGCTTTGAGTGATAAAAGAAGTGAATCAGAACAAGAAACTGATGTTTTGTTATTCAAACAATAAAGAAATATGCAGCATTCATAAACTGAAATCTTGCCAACACTTTCTGCTCTCCCACAGTGAGACTCCACAAAGAAATGCTCTGGGATTATAAATGAGCACATGATGGAGCGTGGGGGTTCGCTGCGTTACAAATTTCACGCACAGACAAAGTTTCTCTTCCAACTAAACTCACCGGTTCGTCCATCGGCTCCTGCTCCGCGTACTCATCATCATAGTCTCTGTGGCTGAAGTCGCTGGCCAGGTTAGTGTAGAGCAAATATGCCAGAAACAGAGATATTCCCAAAAGGTGCATGTCTATAAGACGTCTGCGCAAGTTTGTGATCCAAGGCGCATAAAGAGGGGGGGTTTAAGTCTGAATGTGCGCCGCTGCGGCTGATCAGCCTCTTACATTTGGCCCGGCTCCCTCTCTTTCCCCTTTCTCTCGCTGTCAAGGTCCAATTGTTGCTCCGCGGAGGCCCGGCAGCATGTGTCTGGGAGCCGCTGTGGATGGAAGCCCGGTCATATGGAAACAGATAAATCTGGAGGGTCAGCGGAGGCTGTCGCGTCAATTTATCGCAGAAAAACCAACCGCGTGTGCCTTCAAAATAAGAGCCCAAAGGTGGCCCCCTTACTTAACCAGCAAGAGGACAGATGGAAAAATCCTCCCCAACATGTTCGGTTGGATTCACTCAGAGGTGGGCAGAGTAACCAAAAGTAGTACTCAAGTAAGAGTAGCACTACTCCAACATGTTTACTCAAGTAAAGTAAAAAGTAGCCTTCCAAGAAAAAGTATTTGTTATATCTAACAACTGATCAAATTAGCAGTTATTTAATATTTTTAAATGACATAATCAGTCGAGCCAAATATAAAATTAAGTGAAAATTTTGGTATTTTAAGGACAAAGATTACAGTAATTTATATAAGTAACAAAAAATATCACATAAAATAAAAGAAAAATGTTCCAAATTAGTTCTTCTCAATGAAAATGTATAAAACTTTAACAAAAGCCGCAGGTCTGTGTCAG
Source organism: Xiphophorus couchianus (assembly GCF_001444195.1). Classification (NCBI taxonomy): domain Eukaryota; kingdom Metazoa; phylum Chordata; class Actinopteri; order Cyprinodontiformes; family Poeciliidae; genus Xiphophorus; species Xiphophorus couchianus. The sequence goes on along the minus strand of NC_040232.1, from coordinate 6,230,086 downwards.
TTTCTAGTGAATTTTTAGTTGAAACTTGTTTGTTTTTCATTCAGTAGGTAGAAAATACAGAAATTTTACTCAAGACTAAAAATACTTCATAATACTGTTGCAGAAGATCTTTCCTGCACAGCCATCAATATCACCTTCAATAACCCTTTGAAGAATCTAAATTAATAAGCTACAACATTTAATTTCCCTTTTGGGTTAATAATATAGTATTTTTGAATCTAAATTTAATAAAATTACTCAAGTAAAAGTAAAAAGTACAATTATGTAAAAAATACTCCTTAAAGTAACAAAATAAATAAGTCAGATTTAAATTTATTTCTTACAGTTCCTATAAGATACAGGAACTGGTTTTAAGTCAATAATTTCTTAATATTGATGAGAAACTACTTGTTCAATTGGAAAATTATTTCACTTACACAAGATATTCTTCCCATGCTGTAGGTGAAATAATCTGCGTATCTATTTATCTAATAACCCAGTAAATTACTAGTTTGGCATCAAGAAACATCTTTTCCAGAAAATATTTGACCTTTGCTCTGTTAAAATCGGGATTTCTGTAATTGATTACAGGATAGAGGGGCAGTTTATCTTCACAAATCAGAAAACTTCATCACTGTTTGTCTCTTCCTAATGAGTAAAAGTATAAACAAAGTGAATCCACAACAGAGTGTAAGTAGGTTCAACTAAAGAAAATTTGCCTAGCATGCTACAAAGTGAGAGAGTTACTGTACAGACCTTGAGGAGAAATGTAATACTGACACACGTGTGTGCATGTGGTGGAGAAATGGAAACTTCCCTCTGTGTAGGGGGTCATGCTCCATCTACAAGTCTAGCAGACTTTGTTATTGAAGAATAATGTGTTGTGAGGGGCCACATTGCATGCATGTTAGGGGATGTGAAGTCCTTCAGCATGACCAGCATTCCACAGGACTACAACATACATAAACAAATGCTCACATTTGCAAAACACACACACACACATTAAAATCAAAGCAGACTTGCAAAAAATGTCTCTTCACACAACCATTCAGAAGACAAAACTTCCATGCTCAAACTTGTCAGAGATTCTATTGTCAAGAAATTAACTGAAGTTTAAATTCTTCTAATGTTGCAATAATTAGACTCATCTTGCATTTACAGCTATTACCAGGGTGACCAGATTTGGGTTTCTGAAAAGGAGGACACTTTTTTTCTTTTTTTGTTGGGGGTGGGGGGTACTTCATAAGCCCCCCCCCCCCCCCCCAAAAAAATATTGTGTCTCGTTACTGACCTTATACTTACCTGCAGATGGCGGCACCGCACATCTGTTACTACACAACACCACACATGGTGTCAGTGTAAAGATTGCATTTATTGAACAACACAAAACATAGGCCTAGTACACTAACAAAAACATATGAACCCTAACATTTTTGATTGTAGTGATAGCCTACATAAAAAATAACAATAATAAAAGAAAAGGCTCCCTCTTTAGCCGAAGAGCTTTCGCGTGCTTTGCTGAATTCACGTGCACTTGCAGGTCATTGGCGCCTTTATTTGCCACAGACACATAAGTGCCTGCCTTACACGTCAAACACTCCGCCTCATAGGGATCACGACCTTGACGAAAGCACGGGAATCTTTTCTTTAATTCCTCCGTAAACGTACACTTTCGTTTAGGCATTTTTGCCGTAGAATCGGCGGACAAACATGTGCTATCGCCTGTCACACTTAAGGTTTAACTAGTCTAGCGGCTGGTGTACAAGTCAACTCAGCTATCTTTACTTTTCCCACACACACTCGCACACATAATGATTGGATTTGGGGAGAAGGGCGTGACTAATTTGCCATCCAAAGAAACCTGGAATGGAGTAGTGGAACGGAGTGGCAATGTAATCACAATGCACTGTAAGCTATGTAATGTGTTTTGAGGCAGTTGACCAAAATCCCGGACGATTTTTAAATTCCCCCCGGACATCTTTTTAGGTCTGAAAAGTAGGACATGTCCGGGAAAAAGAGGACGTCTGGTCACCCTAGCTATTACTAATAGTAGCTGTCTTATGTCCTCACATGTATCGATGCTGACCTGGTGCACAGCCTCACCCCTAGCATAAGGGCTATCGCTAGAATGTTAACCTACAACAAATATAATCTACTCAGTATGAAAACACCTGTTCAAAAGCTAAAATTAGCAAAAAATACTAATGTTATCTTAAATGGAAACATTACCATAAGCATGGTTGATTGGTGTGAATGGCAAATAATTTTTTTTTTTATCATTTGAACTATTCTTTTTCCACCGGAGAACAATTAAACACAGATTAATGAACAATTTATTTATTTAACTTTGTTTAATCAGGTTGTCCCATTTAGAGCCAATACCTCATTTACATTTCTTGACAGAATTGGTAGATTATAAACAATCGTCAAGGTTTAACAATCGCATCGACTCCTTGTTGAGCCATTGCTCTGACATCGACACCCTGAAGCAGGACTCAGGTTTTCAACTCTCCACACGGATAATATTCTAAAGATCAAAATTTGTCTAATATGGTCAATTAATGAACAAAACTGGGAGATTCAACAAGAATTTTTTGTGAAATTCACATGAAAACTGCTTTTAGATAAACACATAAAGCTTCTGATAATGAAAAAGCCTCGACTTTCCTCAAAGTTGAAAGCATTGAAAGTATACATTTTGCATTTATTTGCATAAGACATATTTTTGACAATATTTTTGGATGGAATGAGAATTTGGATTGTCCTGAAATTAAAACAAAGTGTGTCGGTTGAGGTGTTTTTTATTGTTTTTTATTTAAACTGATGGTTTAGTAGCTTGAATATATGTGGGACCACATTGGGGATAAAACTTATTCTTGACATAAAGAGCTGATGGTTCAACTGAGTAAAAATGTGAGAATTGCATCTGAAGAGGAACCTGAAGGTTTAATGATTACTTCGTTTAAAGTTGTTAGAGTTTGCTTATTTTTTTAAACAAGTACTATATAAGTAGATTGATTTCTATTGTTTCTCTTCAAGATAATTTGTGAATGTTGCTGTTTTTACAAATACACATAAATACCTTCAATATAGGAATGAATATGATAAAACTGAAAAAAAAAACAGATATATGTAGTAGTTCTTTACACCATATTTAAGTTCAAAGCTGGAGTAGTTTGGTAAGGAAACTGAGGCCGTTTTCAAATGTTTTGAATGTGACAAATGGAAAGAGGTATTAGGTGTGAAATTTAATTTAAAAACTACATCTCCAGTTTGTATTCCCATACTAATGCAGTAATTAATTATGAGGAAAGCCTGTTATGGGTGAGATAAGCCTCCTTTTGTTAGCTGGTTGACAGTTAGACAACATTAATTAGCCTGGGTCAAAGGAAGCAGGTCAATGACCTGAATAATGGCTGCTTGTTTGGAGCTTTGGATCTGTGTCATGTCTTTGGTTTCATTTTTTTAACTATGTATGTAAAAAGAAATGGGATCAATGATCATATACCATGCAAAGTCATGAAAAAAAATTTGCGGGGGGTTTATTTAGCTTTGAATACTGCCATCAAAGTTATTTGGCACAGCTACGTGTATAGAAACGTATATGAAAATTAAATTGTGTTATATATTTCAATTCACTTATGTTTTTGTGGTCCCATTTATTTTGTCTGAACCTAAAGGAAAAAGTTTAGGTAAAGACATTTTGCTTAAGGTATGATAATGTATGATTAGGGTAATCATTTGTTTTGCTAAAGTTAAAAAATATATATAATTTATGATTTTAAAAACATCTAAGTCTGGATTGTCAAACTCAATTACATTTTGGGCCAAATCAAGATCATGAATGTTGCTAAACGGACGGTTGTGCCAGAATCTGTTGCTAAAACCCGTGAAAATATAAATAAGTTCTTAAAATTAAATGATATTGAAAATCTTTTCAGGCCCTCCAGGATTTTGCGATTGTTTCTGGGATATTTTGTAATAAAAATCAAAGTGTTTGTGGTACTAATTTAGAAATATTTTCACTTATGTATGATGGGAAAAGCGACTTTTTATTACTCATAACTTGACATCATGTTAGGCAGAGATAGGCCTACCTGTTTCGTAGAAGAAACACATCCAACTGCAAGTGGGAGTAAAATGTCACTTGGATCCAATATTTTTTTACCATTTTTGCCAAAAATCTGCAATAAAGTCACAATTACGCATTAGCACCAAAAAGTGCAGGGATTTATTGATTTAGCATGAATTTTCACGATAATTTGCAGGAAAGTGGTTGGACTGATGGATGTAATTTGGCAGTAAACAGATAAAAACTGCTTTGATTTGATTGATAAAATAATATTTAAGCACGGTGTTGCCTTGACAGTTCTATTTATGTGTCCCTTTAGAGTCTAGAGGGCCACAGTGGCAGCCATGGAGGGCCGGATTTGGCCCCCTGACCTTGTGTTTGACACGTGATATAAATCATTTCCTTTAGTTGCATCTTACTGCATGTTGGATGGTCAAATAAAAGTCTCATCCCCTTCAAAACAAAAGAAGGGGATGAGAATTGATATACACAGAATGGATCTGGTTTGACCTTTCACCTAGAAAAACAGCTTTTCTCTTGGAAATGCAACATTTTCACAGGAAAACAATGCTTTCCTTGATTCTCAAAAAATATGTTTTCATGACCTCACCAGGTTTTATTTTGTCTGAAATCCTGTCAAAGTTTCTTTTTTGAACAATCCACAGTGAATTCGTGTTGTGAAACTGTGACGATTAAACTCTGAAACGTGGAATATTTATTCAGTCGAATGTTTTGAACTGTTCCATGTGTAAATATGCCTAGTTGTGACACCATGTCATCTACAGTGACAGTCTGTTAAGATTTTGGTCTCTAGTGGATAATGAAGAATGTGGGTTGACTGACTGTGATATTCCTCTCCCAAAACTTTTATTGTTATTGTTCAAGACTCCAGTTCTGCCTTGGAAACTTGCTCAAAGTCACCTTATAAACTTCTTTTTAAGGTGACTTTTAAAATGAGAAACAACCCAGATAAATGACTGAACAAACGAGGAAAGAACTTCCAGTCTGAGGAATATTTCAGCCAATAGTCCAGATTCAGACCACAGTGGTCTCTTTTGATTCCTGTTATAAAGTAGCAAAAACTGATGAAAGAAAACTTAGTTATGAACTTTGGCTTCTTTTTCTGTTTTCCTCCAAACTTTATCGTCTTAGCCTTAAAAGCTTTGTGTTTGTTTATTGTTTGTCTCCTGCTAAATTAGGTAGTAAGTAAATAGATATTAGTTGTACTAACAGTAGGTTTGGTGTTTTATTAGTTTAATTACTGTTCCCATGGAAACTTCATTGAAGTCTAATTTTCTTTCATCTGTGCTGAAGAAATGTTCATCTTGACAAATCTTCCAATTTGAAAAAATGAGAGCATTAACACTTCACTGATTCAAGTTTTTTGGGGAGAGGAATTGCTGAAAGTGTTTTTATTCATATTATTAGGTATTTTCTAACAATTTTATAATTGTTTTATTATTTTTGCCAGATGTTTTTTTTTATTCCCTGTGATGATGTGATTGTCGTGAAGCACTTTGGTCAACTGTGTTTGTTGTAAATGTGGTATATAAATAAACTTTGACTTTGACTTGTAAAAATGTAATCATTATTCGACCTGTAAATTATTATTTTTGAGTTTGATAATGAGACTAAAATTCATTTATTTAGATGAATTTAGAATGCCAAGACTGCAGTCTGATGCTTTGTTTTTGATTTTGAGCTGGATAGTTTTATATTTACTTAAATGTCCTATTATATTTTCATTGGGTAAAAAGTGATGTGAAAAAATAAAACAGCTTCCTTATCAACTTTTATAGCTATGTGATGTCTCAGGTCAAGCTAACTTTAAGCACAGCATTTCAAACTGTGTTTTTCTCTCATTTGTTTTTTCTTTGTATTGCTTTAGAAAGTAGTGAATTACATGGATAACTTTGCAGATTTTATGGCTTGTTATTTGCTTAATTATTTCACAGTGTTCCACCGTTGTAGAAAAAAATAAGGTTTGTGTTTTTACTTCCACTCTGCATCTCTCCAGATCCCAGTTACATAAACAACAAATCCTTGACTCAACAATGACCTCTTGGTTAGGCAATTAATTGAGCACCCATGCACCCAAACACACAGAACATCTAAACAGTAATAGCTCAGACCCCCCAGAAATAGGCAGGTCAAAGTCCTGTGCACGGACAGCTAATCTCTCTCTCCTTCTGAGTGTGTGTGCGTGTGTGTGTGTGTGTGTGTGTGTGTGTGTGTGTGTGTGTGTGTGTGTGTGTGTGTGTGTGTGATTATTCCTCGGTGCATTCCCCAACTGGAATGCTGCGCTTTTTGTCCTGCAATCACAGACGCTTGTGGAATTTGAACTGATATGAAAATAATTGCTTCACTTTGGCTTAGAGAGATGTTGTAATGAGTGGTGTATTTTCACAGAGTCGGACGCTGGAAAAATAAAAAAAAATAAAAAATAGTTTTCATCATTAATACTGAAACATTTCTACGACCTTCTCACAAGTCACAGGTTCTATTTTGCTAATAAAGAAAGCTATTTTCCTATTTTCTTTTTAAAGTGGTTTTTGTGCATGTCTGTGGTTTATATGGATCAAGCCATTTTGATAAGTTCGTATGTGTGAGACCGACTGGGTGTCCAAACCTGAGGCTATTAATGGTCCCTCCTGATTTTAAAGTACATAAAAATCCACAGAAATGCGTTCTTGCATGGCAGGCGATGGATGAAATGTTTTTAAGGTGAAACTGAGGGCTGATTTAAACTGAACGTTGCAGACGTTAGTGTTAACGTCTGCAAATTTCGCGCATGCGCACAACGCTGGAGGACAAAAAAACCCGATTCGTTCGCATAACATCCATAGGTAGAACAATTCCGTTGTTACGTCGATTCGGGTTTCCCCATCAGATACGGTTCCCCCTGCGTCTCTTCGCCGCGTCCTTGTTCAGCGCTCCTACCTAGACAACTACGGACACCTTGAAGGCTCAAACAACATGTATCAGTGTACGTAACAACTTTAATAAATGAAACCTGGAGATGTAGGTATGATTCAGTTAATGTGCGCAACAGCAAAGGGATAAATACCAATACGTTGCCGCGATCTTGCGTGTGTGACGTGACGCTGCAAGGGATCCATCGACGTCTGTTCAGTTCCAATCAATTAAAAAATACTTTATTAATCCCAAAACGGAAATGACCGTTCAACATTAGATCTGCCTATAGTCTGGAACACTTTAAATCACTCCTTAAAACTTATTTACATTATTTGTCATTTACAGAAGGCCTGACATTGTAATCTATGGGGTCCTATTTGTGTCAAAAATAACCCCACAGCAACCCTGAACATGTACACCACTTTGGTGCAGTTTAATACTTCTTTGAATGTTATTTTCAAAAGATACTTTTAATCTAATAGTCAAGCCTAATCTCAACATGTAATCTAATTTATTATTGTACACGTATATGTTAAGCACACCCTAAGGAAATATCCAATTATTTCTTTATTATCAGAGAAAACCTGATGCACGTGCGAAATACTTTCATTGAACTTGCAAACCCTGCATCTGAAGGTCAATTCAGTTTTGTAATTGTAAATGTTTCAGAAATGTCCTGCAATCTTCTGAATTGATGGTTTCAACTGGGATTGCGCCATAAGTAGGTGAATGTCGCAGAAATCTGGAAGAATTTCACAAGACATGGAGCCTGAAAAGAAGCATGATAAAATGTCAAAGATAAAATGTCCATGGCTCATTAGTCTTTCAGTCGTTAAGTATGCATGGTTCATTAAGAGTTTTACAAAAATAGAAATTCATGATAATGTCCCACATCATGGATTAGATTGAAATGGACTGCACAAAGAACCTTGACAGTTCTTCTGCCAAGTTTATTATTTTGTTTGTTGAAATAGTTAGCCAATAACGTTACCCTTTATGAGCCATAAAGAAATATAACAGCAGTATAGTTTCAGTAAAAACCTGATCCCAGAGTCATAAAAGGACTTCAATTGTACTAAATCTTTACTAAATGAAATAATATGTTTAACAATACTTTTGGTTTACAAACGTCATCTTCAGTGAAATTAAGTCTCTGTTCCTCATATGTGCCATAAAAACAGATTATCCTAAAACAGCTTTTAGTAAAGACAGATAAACACCGGAGAGTTAAATAAAAACAGCCGGTTAGATGTGACCACACCTGGAAGCTCTGATATCCAAATAGTTCAACTTCGGTCTTTGCTGACCAGGCTGTTCTTTCCCGTATTTAACTAGCTTGTCCATATTTTCTGCATTAACTTTAAAGAAGCATTTACAAAGTTTTTCTTCAGCAGTGGAGTATTGTGCAGAGAGTGTACAATACGGTGCTTTACTTATTGTTTTTAAAAGCTGTTCTCTGCTGTTTCCAGGTCTTTCTGAAGCACTTTGTGAGTCCTCCTGGATAACTCTTATTATTATTATTATTATTATTATTATTATTATTATTATTATTATTATTATTATTATTATTCTACTGGCTCCTTTGTTAGAAATATTATGAGGAAAACTTAGTCTTGGCTGTTTTTGGTGAAATTGTGTTCTTTCCACTTCCAAATTAGGGAACAACAGCACTAACTAACTGGAACATTCAGAAACTTAGAAATGTAGTTGTGATTGTTATTAGTATTATTTGCAACTCCTAGTACTTTTTGTGAAGATCTTTTTGGTTTTCCCAGTCATACAAATGCAGATTTTAGTTTGTTTCTTGACTCTCTGCCTTTTATTGCAGATTATTTTCTTCTTGTGATCAATGCTTATTCCCTGTGTCATTTCATTTTTTACACTTTACTTATTTGTTTTGATTTTTATTGTATTTATGGATTGCTTGGGTTGTTGCCAACATCTGTTGTGAATTTTACGTCAATGGACCCATAAGAGAAAATTCAAGAAAAACATGTCAAATACTTATTTTAAATGATGGATAATAGAATAACTAATGCCAATGTTTAAATTATTTTCAGCTGCCACAAATATAATGTCAAATCTGGGAAATGCGCATCTTTAGCTTATAAAAATTATTGACAAGGAACTTAAAAGTTAAAGTAAACATTATTAAATGTCAGAAGTAATAGTTTTTAGAGTTGAGTCGTGTTGAAGTTAAGCTGGCATGTTGCTCAAGAAACGATCTAGTTCATAAGAAAACAAATAAGAAAAAAGCACAGACACTTAACACACAGTTAATATCTGTCATGCATTGGTTGGGGTTTGGGTTGAGGGTATTTCCCATCAAAAAGGGAAAATCTGTGTTTAGTGGTGGTGGTATGTTGACTTTACATTGTCATTGGTGACACAATGAGTAATATTGGGACCGTAAAACTGGAAAACAGCACCTGTTTTCTGTTTTTGTGTGACTGCGAAGGACAATAAGACAAAAAAAAAAAAAAACATTTTCCAACCAAGAAAAACAACATCTGCCAACTTTATGACCAACAAACACGTCCAGAAATAAAGTTCAATTCCCTGACTACCAGTCACAATGCACATCAACAGAAAAGGAATAGATTCCTTAAAACAATGGTGCTGGAGCACACCCTATTCTAAATCATCCTTTCAAAAACTTGTTTTCAGGGAAAAATGCTTCAGGGGATATAGTTTCCAACTTCTGCACTATATGACATCATAGAGTCGCAGGTGCATATCAACCTGGCCCATGAGGGGCACAATAGGCAACAGCTGCAACTTTTATTGCTTCATCTGTTATCAAAGACAAAAGATGAGACATCTGATGATGAGGCAGAAACCTTCCTTTTCAGCAGGATTTCCTAGAAACAGTGCTGCACATACCAATTCGATCACTGAAATATTGAAATACCCTAACCACAGGTCACAGTTGTTATTAGATCAGCTTTGACTTAAATCTTTTCTTAGCTGTGTTATTTTTCAGCTTCATTTGGCAGCTCATTCCTTTCAGCCTGGAAAGCAGAGCTGAATTCAGATTTGGAGGGGAAACAGTTTTCTCCTTCCAGTTCAGGCTCAGAGTAATTTATTAGTCAGATCATCTGTTGATTTTTATACTTGAATCAGTTTGCGTGTGTGTATACAAAAACAAGACATGATTATTTTGTTTTGAGAAGCCAAAGAAATGGGTGGAACTGGGTCACGGTGATCCCTACACTAAAACATTCGAGCCGCATTTAGTTGTGTCTATTGTCTTCTTCTATTTAAGTCAAATAAATTTAGCGAGTTTTAGATTTTGAACCTAAATGTGTGAGTTTACGAAAGATAAACTTATAGTAGTAAGTTGTGTTAACTTTTTATTAATTTTATCAAACCTCCAAGAGTTGGGGCGTGCCGTGGTGGCGTAGTGGTTAGCGCAACCCCTATTTGGAGGCCTTGAGTCCTCGATGCGGCCGTCGCGGGTTCGACTCCCGGACCCGACGACATTTGCCGCATGTCTTCCCCCGTTTCCTGTCAGCCTACTATCATATAAGGGACACTAGAGCCCACAAAAGACCCCCTGGAGGGATAAAACAAAACAAAACAAAAAAACTCCAAGAGTTGAATAAACTAGAATTTATAGGTTGGCGCTAAAGAAAACTGAAAGGGAAAAGACAGGAGTGGGAACTGTTTCCCAGAATGCTTAGCGGCATGTTTTAGTATCCTGAGATGGATGTGTTACATTGATCTGACTCTTGTGATTTATTAAGGCAAATGTTTATTTTTATGTCCTTTTCACACTAAATGTTTTTTATCAGAATGCATTGTGATGTTTAATAACATTCATTATCAGATCATACGTTTTGTTCATGCAATTTGAAACAAGAATTTAAATTATTCTAAAGTTTAAAAAAAATAGTTATTTTAACTTGATAATGTGAGTAAAAATAACAGAGAAATGTGGCTCTTTAACCTGGTGAGGGCAGTTTTTTTTTCTTGCATATTGTGAAATAATTCTTTGGTTTAAATTGCTGCATTAAGTTAAAACTCACAATTCAAGATTAATGAACTCTAATGTTTAGACAACTTGTCTCTTGTTGTTAAATCGACTTCATGAACTTTAATTTCTGAGTTAAAACAAAAACAATTTTCTTGCTGACTTAAGTTGCATTTTCATAGCAGCAGGTGAACTTACGTTTTCAAGTTACACCACCTTCAAATGTTTTACAGTGTAGTTGTTTTTCACTAGATGTGCGCTTCTACATTGTTCAGGGAAAGTTTGTGCTTTGTATTTGCTTTTGCCTTTTGGTTTATTACTTATACAACATCAATACAACATAGGTTATCTGAATATTAATAAATTATAAAGTTATTTTTGAATCATCTCTTTAATCATGCAGAGTACTTTTTCATTTTATCATTGAATTCACACAAAAAGAGTTTCTAATTTCTCTTTGTGTTGTATCCTTGGAGAAAATCAAAATATATTTAGGAGTTTTGTGAGTTTCACTGTAAAGAAGGACACAAATGTAGTATATCAGGGAGATTTGTTGCCATCCAGACTCCCTTGGATGGGGACACCAGCACAATTCTAGCATTCTTTAGAGGTGAGTCACATGGATGGACAATAATAGCAAATTTCCCAACTCCTTGGGGGAACACAAATATGATTCCTGCTAAGTTTCTAGAGCAGCTATTCTTACAGTTGACGTAAAGCGTTTGACAGGCCCGTATATGTCATTCTGATCTCCACCAAACTGTACTCCTGCAGCAAATGGCTGCTTTGAAGCGTTTGAGTCACGTTGTGTTTATTCTAAGCAAAGTTCCTTCAGTGCCTTACTAAAGCAGCTAGATGGTGTAAGCTGATTATCTCTGCAACACTGGTAAGCAACTGTATTTATTTTACATTTATCAGAAAGGAAAAAATAGAGACACTTAAGCTAGAAGGTTTGCATTTTTACTGCAGAATTTAAATGATTTAAATTTCTCTAATACAAAACATGCAGTTAAGAAACAAATGATTGTAATCAGAGCTGTCACATCCTCAGTACTGTGAACATCTTACAACAGACGCTGTAGTGAAATCCAGCCAAATGAAGGTCAAGAATGAATATTTAGAAAAGTGAGAAACTAAGACTGCGGCTGACAGCTGTTTGGCTGTCCTGAAGCAGAGGGCTCATAAAACAAAAAGGTTTTTAGCACATTTCTTGGATCAAAATTCCTTGTCAGCCTTTCAAGACCTTATGTGCACATTCCACATCCAAACATCCATCAGTATGTGGAGTAAAATCCCGTGTGTTAGAAAAGAATTATTTTCATTGTCTGTGATGAAAAAATTAAGCTTTTTTTGGGAATTTACAGATCAAATCAATCAAATTGCGGTGGTTATTTTGGGTGAAGAGTTCGAAAGCTCACATTGATGTTCTATTTGGAAAGCTCAGGAAGAAGGACAAAGCTTTGTGCTGCCATCTACTGTTTCCGTTTTTACCTACCTCTGAATCATTCTGGACAATGCCGAAGAAAAATGTATTGTTGTAAAGTGAATAGAGAAATTCTGTATTTAAAAAACTGCGAAATAAAATAAATGCTGTAAAAATAATGCAGTAATGAAACAGAAAAAAAATCTCCTCATATAGTACATTCTGAACACTCCATAAGTTAACCTAAGTTAAGAATGAATTATGAACCTTTGTGTCAAGATATTTTTTTTTAATTTTCTTAAGGCATAAAAAAGGTAGGAAAAAAATTTTGTAAAAAAAACAACTGAATTATTTTTTTTTTAGGGGATCAATTGTAATTTTCTCCAAGTACAAAGTTGCTATTTGAAAAATACATCAGCAATATTGTTCTTTAGGGGTTATCTGATGTCACAATATTATTTTTACCTGCAAGAGTCGTCACATTTGTATTGTTGTTTCTAAATGAATATGAACTTGTTTTCTTTGCATTATTTGAGGTCTTAAAGCTCTGCAGCTTTTTTGTTATTTTGACCATTTCTCATTTACAGCAAATGAATTTATGCTTGGAATTTCAGAGACATGTTGTCAGTAGTTCATAGAATAAAATAACAATGTTCATTTTACTCAAATATATTTATAAAAAGTCGAATCAGAGAAACTGATCATTTTAAGTGGTCTCATTTTTTTCCAGAGCTGTAAATGTGAATAGAAAAATTATGTTTTTAAAAACACTACAGAATCAAATAAATTCGTTAAAAATGATAAAGTAATGAAAGAGTTTAACTAAAAATGCACCAGAAACACTTTTATACACAAGTTTTGTTCTTTTAGAGTTACTTTCCATCTGGAGATCAAGTGTAGTAAATAAAATTGTCTGCCATCTTTAGCAACTTATATCCACCTCTGATGACATTTTGCTGCCCAGCAAAGAGTTTCAAGACTTAATCAGGAAGTTACCCTGCATAAAATCACTAAGCACAGCACAGGGGTCGCTCACTCCCGATTAATTTGCCACACAGACGACCAACAGCGGCTACTAGCGCACACCAGAAAATATGGCAAATTGTCTTGCCATAGCCTTGAATCACACGTGCTCTGTACTTTTTACGTGCGGAAAGTTCACGTAAACATCTGTTTACTAATTGAAGGAACCCGTATGCTATTTTTCAAATAAAACTTGCAGTAACTACAGACCCCAGTGAAATGTAGTTTTAAAATATTTTCAAAGTGATTACCGTAGTAGCTGCACTTAATTTAATAAGTATAATACATTAGTATTACTGAGTATTGCATTTAAATTCATATGTCTGAGTTTAGCAGTTTGTTTAAGTTAAATGTAGAGATTATCTTTTAAATCTAATCTTATCAACAGAGTTCTGTTATTAAATATAAATATATGTATATGTTCCTCACTGCTTTAAATCACGTCTATCTTTTTAAAAATAACTGAAATTATCTAAACGTTTTAGCGTTTCTTTAAGTTTTCATTTATAGTCTTGCTTAAATTCCCCACGCCGTGCAACAGACGCCTGTGACAAAGAAAACCTAATAACAAGCAGTTGTTTTTTTATTTCAGAGGGATTTGTTTTACCCAGTTCTTTATGTTTTCATCGTATTTTCTTCCAACATGCGCTCACCTTTAGGTTTTTCTATTAATCATTCAGTTTTATTTTGAAAGTGAGTACAGGAAGTTGTGTGAGTGATTTTCCAAACCTGTGCGCGTGTCCTCAACGTGGATGTAACTTCTCCTCAGACAGGTATTATACAGAAAGGTTTTGTTGTAAACGGAGCCGGTGTCACAGTGTTAGCTCTGTGTTTATGGCGTTATAAAGGTGTTTTTCTGAGCTCGTGCTGGTTCAATGAACGTGCGCGAGTTTAAAAACAACGCGGCTAGCATTAGCCTGTTAGCTCACGGAGCTAAGTTTGGATGCTGGTATAATAACACGCTGACATTTTATTCACAGCAGTTATTTTATTTTCACTCGAAGTAGTTTTGCTCTAAAATTATCGTATAAACGTGAACTAGCATTTAAAGTAGCCTATATATTCAAAAAAATGTGCTTTGTTCATAGTTTATATTTTTATTTTTAATAACATTTTAGTGTTATTATTTTCTTAATCTTATCTTGTAAAATTGCCCCGTCTGTACAGTATTTTACTCTTATTTTTATATTTCCCAATAAAGGATATTTTTGTTTTCTTATACAGTTTCTAAAAATATATATATGATGCCTCAGACTATAAGAAGTTAATATTTTATTCGTATAAAGAGTTTTATGTGACAGCCACTTTATGTCTTATTCTGTCATGCAGAGTGACATAATCTGCTTGGAAACACTTTAATTGGCTTCTCAGATGGACAGAAGCTCGCCAGGTGATGATAAACAGAACCTGCCACTGATGGAGAATGCAGAAGAGATGGAGGTCGCCATGACAACTCAGCTAGAAAATCTCCTTGTGACCAGAGAGGATGCCATACAAACGCAGGCAGAGGAAACAGATGGGCTCCCTTCGGTGTCTCAGTGTGAGAATGAGGACTCAAACAAGTCTGTCCACACAGACACTTCAACATCACATCTACCAGAGATGAACGATCACAACTTGCCATCAGAAAACGAGGGGAAGGAGGTGCAGGTCACTATGGTAACGCACGCAGAGCATGTTTCTGTGACCCGAGACGATGCCACACCAGCAAACACACGTACGGAGGCAGATGAAGCGGGAGCTGTCCAAACAGCCCCATCAGCAGTAACGCTCCCTGTGAGCTTTGTATGTGAGGCTGGCTGTGTGGACGAGGAGTCGGAGGATTCAGACAGGTGTTTACACTCAAACACACACAGTGCACCGCAAAAACACAAAATATTAAGTATTTCTGGTTTAGTGTCTAGTGATAATACCTTACTACACTTTTTAAGTTAGTTTTGTCTTAAGTAAGACAAAAAAAACTAAAAGTGACTTTTCAGCAATATAGGAGCTTATTTTAAATAAATAATTCCATATTGATGAAGAAGTTCTAGTACCATTGGCAGATTATTTCAGTTATAACATGGGAAAAATATCTTGTTAAATAATCTGCCAATAGAGCTAGTACTTTTTCATTAATATTCACTTAAAACAAACCCCTATATGTTGCTTAAAGGTTACTTATAAGTTTTTTTTTTACTTGGTAAAGTTTGTGTTTTTGCAGTGCACCTGCTGATCTTTTGCACCGGATTCGACACTAGAAACTGTAAAGAAAACCGATACTAATATTTGTATTTTCCCTTTACTAGTGACAGTTCTTCATCTTCTTCCTCATCCTCCTCTTCTTCCTCATCCTCCTCTTCCTCCCCTGCCCCTGTGTTTGAGGATGTTGATGAAGGTTTCAGCCAACCAGCCCCTGTCAAAGCTAGAGATGAAGTCTTACTTGAGGTCAGCTTGTGTTTTATAAAGTTAAGAAGTTTTTGTGTTTGATTTTAACTGTCATTAACTAAGTAGTTGATAACAATGACATGGTATTCCTTATAATTGTACTTTAAGCAGGTATTAAATACAATAGACACCTTACACAGGTTAAAGCTTCCAAGATGCTAAAAGTCAGGTAATGGTGGAAGCAGAAATGAGAAAAAAGTGGATAATAGTGGTTAATATTGATGAAAAAATTCTTGTTCCATTGGCAGATAAATTGACTTACAACATGGGAAAAATGTCTTGTCATCAATATTAAGGAATTATTTCCTTAAAACAAGCTTTTATATCTTGCTAAAAAGTTACTTGTAAGTTAGCTTTCTTACTTCAAGTTTGCACTAAAAACTAAACCTAAAATACTTGGTAGGATTTTATGCTTTTGCTGTGTCAATGTTGTGTCACACTAATTTTAAGGGAATATTGTTGGAAAACTTAAGCCGGTTTATTATTAGCTGCGTCATTTACTAGACGTTCCCGTTTGTGTGCAGGAGCTTCCAGCTGTGGAGGAAGTCAGTGTGAGCTTACCTGAGGAAGCCGCGCTGCAGCCAGCGGGAACGGTCTCCAGTATCATCCAGCAGCTTGGTGAGTGGACTCCCTGCTGATCAACGCATCCTCAGAACTGCTCCGTCGTTTAACTCTGTGTTTGTCCTCTCAGTTATTATCCAGTCCCTGAAGAACACGCCTGCTCTGAATGAGGACAGCATCCTGTTCAGGTCCGACAGGGTGGCTGTGGGAAAGGTGAGAACATAAAGTCAGACTGAATTTAAATCTGATGCTTTCAGCGTGCTGATAACGTTCTGCTGGTGTGTTTTAGGTGTTTGAGGTGTTCGGCCCTGTGTGCAGTCCTTTGTACGTTTTGCGCTTCAACTCTTCAGATCAGATCAGCAGCAAAGGCCTGACTGAGGGATCGACTGTTTATTTTGCTCCAGCACTCAAAGAGTACACGGAGTACATCCTGACGCAGCAGCTCAAACTGTAAGGACACGCCTCCACCTTCTGTCCAGCAGATGATTACCTATGTAGAAAACTCTGTGTGTTACAAAATAATGTTGCTTTCCACAGTTTAAAAGGATCTGATGCTTCCTGGAAGAATGATGATGAACCACCAGAAGAGGTAATCACAGCTCATGTTAGGATCAGTTTCTGTGGCTTACTGGGTTTAGAAACGCTGCTTTACCTTGTGTTGTAAACCATCTGGCAGTAACCAAACCTTTGAATCTCTCTTTATATTTATAAATATCTACATTTTGATGACATAATGTAGAAAAATACACAATGTGGTACACAACTCTTCTTTCTCTTCGCCTCCTCCAGGCTTTGGATTATAGTGATGATGAGAAGGAGCAGGAGGCAAAAAGAAAAATAAGGAACAGCAAAAGGAAGGAAAATGGCTGTGCAGGTACTCCCACAAACATAACTCTGTCATATGATGTCGGAGAAACTTATCTCCTCTTTTTTCACTTTGACAGTTTTGGTGTCGCCATTCATTTAACTTTTATATATTTTCATAAAACCAGGAGTTTTATTTAAAAACATTTTTTTTTATTTCTAAGCCTTGTTTTGCAATTCTAATGTTTCACACACTGATATTGCAGTGATGATTGCAGATATTAAAAAACAAAACTATTTATAAATTATACAGAGAAAATGCATATTTTTATGCCAGTTTGCATCTAAATCAAATTTACTTTGCAAAAGGAAGAACTGTTCTTGTAATCTTATGCAAAAAAAAAGAAAACATATATGAGGAGGACTGTCACAATTTTGCTAGAAATTATTGCGATAAATTCTAACATTGTCATTCTGAGACCATTTGCTGTAATATATTTGATAATGGCTTGTTAATACAGGTTTGCCCTCTCTAAAACTAATGGACTTTAATTTTGAACTAGAAGACATTTTAAATATCCAGAATAAAACACAACAACCAAAAGCAATAAATAAAAACCACACACAACCAAAACTATGTATAAAATATATTATGATTTCTGTAAACAGAACAAAGAATATTAATCATCAGAATGGAAGTTATTGAGCTCATTTTAATTTATTATGCAATTAATTGCTTTTTGTGCCAGGCTTATATATGACTTACTTTTATTTTGAAAAGTAAAACTATTCCACTTCATTTTATAAATATTTACATTTAGATAAATCAAAAGAATATAAAATAGACTAAAGATGGGAAAAGGTGACAAACCTAACTTAGATCTATTTTTAAAAAGGCCTAAAAGTGATAAACTTTTTAAATTTCTTCCTCTCTTTCAGATAAATCCAGTCAGCAGCAGAACCTCGACCGGCGGGCTTTCCAGCCCCGACACGCCAGAAACCGAGTCCGACATCAGCACCCGAGAAATGCGCCGCCGCCATCCGCCCACTCCTACCCTCCACCTGGACACACGGACATTCCTCCTGCATACTTTCCTTCCCACTCCCCTTATCTTCCTCATCCTCATCATCATCACCCTTTCTCTCCACCCAGCTTCCCCCTCTACCCTCCTCCTCCTCTTCCTCCAGCGTTTTTCAACCCATCTTTCTCCCCGTCTTTCTGGCATCCAAACTCTGTCCCCTATGTTGACTTCCCTCCTCCTCCGCCTCCACCACCGCCACCTCATCCCCCCTCGTCACCTCACTAACACACACACACACACACACACACATTCCCCAAGTTGGTAGGGTGATTTTTGTTTGTTATAAGGAATATATGATTTACTTTCAGCAGCCTATCAGTTTAGTGGCTGGTAGGCTGTAAATTTTTTATGTGTAAATTAATTTAAAAAAAACAGTAAATCACTTGTAACGGATAATGAAGCTGTGAGCAGCTTTTTATTTTGATATTTTACATTTTTTGTTGTTTTTATTTTTCAGATATAAACATTTTTAATTATGCAGAACATTTTCTTTTAGGAGTGCATTGATTTATCAGCCAGCCAGTTTATCTTTGCCGATTTCCTTAATTTTGAGAGATAAGGGATCGGCCGATACTTGTATATGAAGCCAATCTTATCCACTAATCTTGTGCAACGTTGCAAAGGTCAGTAATCAACGACTTTCCTATTCTGCTCTGCAGTGAGAGAGGTTTGACAGTCACCCCATTGTTGCCAACTTAGCAACTTTCTTTCTCTTTTTAGCAGCATTTCAGACAAAAAAAATTGGCATTGGCCAAAATCGGAATTGGCAGGTCAGATGTTTGAAAGATAGGTGATCGGCCAGAAAACTGCAACTCAGGGGTCTGTTTTTGTAACTAAAGCAAGGGTGCAGTCCTACACCCATGGTTTTTTTTTATTTTTCTGCCACTTTCACCTCATTTGCTCATGTAATATGGGCTTTTGGGAATTGATCACCTGCAGACTGTGAATCCTTATGAACCAAGATGGCACCGCTCACTGTGACTGAAAGCTTAGAGACGCACCAACCAGCTCTAAAACGACTTTATTTGACCTTTTTTTCGTCTCTTCACACCCAAAAAAAAAATCTGTCTATTTCAGCTGTTCTGTACCTAAAATTTTGTTTAGTCCGGAGATTAATTCATTATGAAGATAAACACTCACAAAAATGTTCACGTTTAATTTAATTGTACACTTTTTGCTGACGTTTAAACTCTGTTTTTATTATACCCAAGCAAATAAAAGTTATACAATCGCATTTTCTTCCTGGAGATTATTGAAAATGATTTGAAATCATTGGTTTTCATAGTGAGCATGAAACAACCAAACTACAACAATATGAAATAACAAAGCAGGGGAGATGGACAGCACCACTTTAAACCACATTCACCTCCTTCAAAGTCCTGCGAAACAAAACAGAAATACTTTCTTCCATAGTTAGTAACTTCATGAAATTGTACTACATGAACCAGAGCTAAAGGGAGCTCTTTAGTCTCATTCAAGTATTGTTTATTACAGTTGGTAGAAGGACCAATGGGGGCCATGAACCCCTCTTGAAAAATACTGGTCTCCTCAGAGTCATAGTTATGACTCTGAAGACATAATTGTTAAACCTAATAAATAAATAAATGCACAAATATATATATTTTTATTTCATTAGGTGTGCCCCTGAAACATTTTCCGTTTGAAAAATTTCTGGAGGTGCCACTAACTGCAGAATTACAATGACAAACAATTAGTAGGTGAATTCTCCGTATTTCGCATTGTTGTTCATTTTAGATGCTTCTTGTTGAACATTTCAGATTAATGAACAGACCAAAGCACAGGCGCTGTAATATTTTTCAAAAGCAAATAAGACTTTGTGAAACTAGTGAACTCAGTATTTGTTGATCATCTGGAATCCTAAAAACTTCAGTCACATTATCTATTGTAATCTTTTACACTCAGCTTGTAAACAGGACATTATTTTTCAAATCCTCAAGGGGAAAAAAGTGTGTAATACTGTGTTTTTGTAACTAAACTAATCCGTTCATGTCATCCTTAAACCTCAGGAGACTTTTTGAGTTAGTTAGACTTTTTGTTCCCCATCAGGGTAGCACCATGTCTTCATTCACATTTTTTTCTACTGATTTCAATGTAGTTACTGTCTTTGTTGTTCTGCACTTGTAACTGTGATATAAGAATGTGTTAAAATGCTAAACTTTTCTTTCCCACAAGCCCTGCAGTTTGTCACTGCAGCCATAATTCAGTCATTAATCGAATAAAATGATGGAAAACTGGAATTCAAGTTACTTCCTGTTTAATCTAATTGTAGTTTAATCTGTTTTCAGACTTAACATGTTGCACCAGATGTCTAAAATATAATTTCTTGGTTGAGATTTGTTTCCTTTTTTTTTTTTTTTTTTTTTGGGAGATCTGAAAGTGGATTTGAAGGAGATAGTTCTGCTTGTTTGGTGAAATGAATTACATAAATTATCTGCTTTTATTTCTTTAAATAGTTTTGGTCAACAATATGAGTTCTTAACCTACAAAATTAGATTTGATCTTTAGCAACAATGTTCAACATAACCAGCACTGACAGAAGCTAAAGCTGCACTATGTAACTTGTTTTTTTGTTGTTTTTTTTATTTCTACATAATTATTATTGTTAGATTATCAGAATAATATAAGACACATAACCTCTTTTTAAAAAATGCTCCCAATACTAACTGCCGAAATGCACCGCTCCTAGTCAGAAACAACCAATCAGCGCCAGGAGGCGGGTCTTAGTGCTGTCAATCACTTGTTTGTTATTCTACAGCTGGTTCACCACAACACAGCCTGCCACCAATGCTAAGGCTAGTTAGCAGAGCCACCGATGACGGCGGATAAACAGTTTTCATGGAACGATAAGTTGTTTCTCCATTCTTAGCACATTGAGTAGCGTTGATTGACAGCGCTGAGACCCGCCTCCTGGCTCTGATTGGTTGTTTCTGACCGGGTGGTGCATTTCTTCAGATGGTAATAGCACAGGGAGGAGGCGGAGGAAATAGATTTTTTTCACAGATTATCTGTCTCATCTTGTCACAACATGACAGTTTTTACAAATATGTACAAAACATTTTTTTTTAAAGTCACATCCTGCAGCTTTAAAGAGTTGATGTTAAAATTGGAGCCGTTGAACCAACCAGAACAGTACACAGGGGCATCTGCATGCACCATGTTGTCCTAAATTCTGATGTGAAACTCACACCTAGCAAGATACGTACTGTCAAACTCAGTAACACCCAAATTAAGACGTCTTTTTAAACCACAAGTCTAGCCTGAACTATCTAATGCATGTAGACGGTGACCTTCGCTCACTGTGACTGAAGGTCGGCTCTTTCAACAGCTTCTTCTGATATCACTTTAGCTCATGGCGGCACCGCTTGTTCCCTCTAGCTATGCTAAGGATGTGCCAGCTCCTTATAATGCCTCCCTCCAATTCACATTCAAATAAAACTTAAGATCAGATTACATACATATTTCAACAAAACGTCAGCTTTTACTTCATATCACTTCACATTTATATTGTTTAATCTCACTGTCAAACACATCTTTAATTGAAATGCATCTTTCTATTGTTCTGAATCCAACTGTTTTTGAAAATATCACTTCCTTTTAAGTTGTATTGCTTTCTCTTTTTACAAATGTTATGGATATTTTCCCTTTACTATCCAAATTGGTTTGTTGATGTGTGTATTTTTGATTTGTCGGTGTGCTGCTGCAATGCCTGATCAGGTTTCCCTTGAAAAACAGCTTTTTAATCTCAGGGAGACAAATGTTGTTAAATAAATGTTAAATACAAACAGCTGCTGAAAAGACTAGAAAAACGTGACGTAATATTTCAATACGTGCTTTTAAAACTCAGCAGGAGACGGGAAGTGGAGAAATTCGGCACGACAGCGTTGAAACCAAACACTGGAGTTCTCAAATTAACACTTTACCTCACACAATACCAAACATGCTTGCAGTGAGCTGCTACGATGCTGTGGGACTCAGCGTACGCAGCAGCATGTTCACAGGTTCAGATCATAATTAACACGTCCTGCCGGTTTTCTGCAGCAGCATTCATCAGCATGAGGGGTTGAAATCAGACTGTTGCCCTGATATTTCCTCAGACACCGACTTCAGAAAACAGCTTCAGAAAAGACTGATGTAATAAAATACACTGTTAACACAAGAGGTCTGCAACATGTGGCCATTTGGACATTTCACAGTGGCTCTTAATAACTTTGGTTTTATATGATGAGCAACCAACTAATGTTCTCATATTTATTCTGTAATATTCTTAATGTGTAGTTTTCTTAATTGTTTTTTTTAATGAAAAGGTTAAAAGAAATCAGTCTTGGTTCAGCATAATTGCTGTTTTACAGTTGGTTTCCGTTCTGCAGAACATAAAAACACAGATATGTCGTACGCTAAATGCTTTTTCCATCTAATTTTTCACACAGATAACTGTGTTTGCAAACATTTTCTCCTCTCATTTAAAAAAACTTAAAAATAGAAATTATATGTTTGTTCTTTTGAAAATTTTAACAAATTCACGTAGCAGATATTTTTTAAATCTGAATATTTGGGGTTTTTTTAAATATTATTTAATATTTGTGGCTCTTAATTGAGTTTCTTTAGATTATTAAGGTTGTAGGTCCCTGGTTTATACTATTCATGTTTAGTAATTAAAGTTCCTTTTTATACCCTCAAGAAATATTCAGAAATTTTGAAATTAAACTCAAAAATTTTCTCAATCAAAATGTCTGAGTTTCATAAGTAAAAAAAAATATGCTGGAAATTTGATTTTATATTTATCTCTTAACCTGGAAATTTCTGAGTTTGAAAAGTCAAAAGTTTTACCTTTTGCAGCTTAAAAATGTCTAAGATTTTTCCAGAATATTTCTGAGATTAATCTCAAAATTTCCAAGTTTTTTAAAGCAAATTTTTGAATGTTTGAACTCAGAAATTAAAAATGTTCTTTCTAGAAAATTTTGGGGATCAACCTAAAAAAAATGTGGATTTTTTTTTCTAGAAAATTTGTCAATCTTTAAAACTCAGGAATTTTATTGTTTCTTCTAGAAAAATTCTGAAATTAATTTCAAAATTTCTGAGTTTTTGGCAGACGTGTACTTTTCCTTTTTTTCTATCTCTAACGGCCCTAATTCAACACCATGCATTAGTCTGACATCTTCAAAGAATTTGTATAAATTTTTGGAAGTATGAATCTACCTTCAATTGCATCTAGTTTTATAATTAGTAGTAAAAAAACAATTTAAAATATATAATTTTTGACTGTTTTGAACTTAAAATCTTTCTTGTATGTAATACCATTTTAAAAATAAACCTGAATTCAACTAGGACAATCTAATTACGTTAGCAACGCCTCAACCTCGAGTCTACTCTAATAAGAACCGATGCCCTTTGACCGCTCCTCTCATGTGTCGCTCCATCTATCACCTTACATCGTTCCAGGCCATCTTCCCTATCATGTGCCTCCGTTTAGACTCACCATTTGCCCCCTGAATCAGTGCTCTGCTGCAACCGGAGACCCTAAACTTGTGACTCGTTTGTAAAAAATAAAAAAAAAAAGGGCTATCCCTAGATGTTTCCTGATTCACTGACTAAAACAGATGATTTTAAGAGTAAACTTAAGAGGGCAAAGAAGATTTTAATTGATGTAAGTTTTGTATTTTTTATAAGTGAAAAATGTAAAGTATATGCGACATGTGTTGGCTACTTTTTCTAATAAATCACAACCAAACAAATCTCAGTTTCACATGAGGTGAAGCACTCTCTTTGGTATGCATTTCTCTCACTTTGGGGGGTCGTAAAAAGTGCTGTCATAAAATCAGAAAGGGTAAAAGTGAGAATATGAAATGCTAGAGAGGGGAGAGAAAGAGGGGAGGAAATAGAGCCAGTGAGGTCATTATTTCACACTGGACTTGCTGTCCACAGAGGAGCAACACACTCAGCTAACATCGAGGTATTTCCTTTGACCTTAAATGTGATGAAAGCAGGTTTCCAAAATCTTAGTTTTAATTTTTTGGTATTTTTTGTATCTGCACTCAGCTTTCTGTGCTGTAAAACAAAACCAGTGCAAATTTAAAGGATCATGATTGAAGTTTCCAGAGTCATTAGGAGATGCAGAAGATGCAGAAAAAGAAGCTGCCTCTTCAAAAAGCGACTCATCGGTGAGTAATGGAGCAATGAACTTTAAAAAGAATGTGTCATTAAAATTATCAGCGCGTCTTTGACACCAAGCATTTTTTCTTTTAAAAATATATTATATTTTGTTATTAGATATAAAAATGTCTTTTAAAAACTATTACAGGTGTAATAATGATGAAGTTAGGTGTAATAATGACAAAATTAGGTGTAATAATGATGAAATTAGGTGTAATAATGAAGTTAAGTGTAATAATGATGAAGTTAGGTGTAATAATGATGAAATTAGGTGTAATAATGATGAAGTTAGGTGTAATAAACAGAAATAAAAACAATGAATGAGTAAGGTTTTGACAGAGATGCCAAATATTAATTAATAAATCTGATTTTTTTTTATCTGTGCTCTTTTCAAATCAAGCAGTTATGAAGTTACTTTACCCAGGTTGAGAACTTGTGTGTTGCTTTTTAATCTCTCTGTGCAGTTACTTAATTATGATTATTTTGATGACATTTAATGTCAAAATCTCCTAAAAAATTAATGAATACCAAAATGTTTTCTGAATGAAAAGCATGTTTTATAACAGCTTAAAGGTTTTCCTTTTTAAAAGGTAAAGAAAAAGACCTAATCTGATGCTGCTCTATGCAGATACGTGAAGGTTGACCCACCTCGGCATAATGAATGCTTCCTTATTTCTGTTAAAATGATTTCACCACTTGGTGGCGCTCAAAGTCTGTGTAGAGGTTTCATCCCAAGGTGATCTTTATTTAAAAATTTAAAGAAAAAACAAAAATGACATAATGTTCAAAAGTTACTTTCACATCATGACCAACAGACGTAAAAAAAAAATGCACTTCTTAATGTTTAACTCCATTTAAAATGTGCTTTTAGAACAATTTGCTTTATAGGATATTGTTCAATTATTACATAAACTCAAACAATTTTATGTAATAATTATTAACAAAGAAAAGACTGTGGCTGAGATTGTGGTCAGACATGGCAAAAACCAGAAAGGAATAAAACTCTTTCTCTACCTGAAATTAAATACCCAATAATGACCAAGTTCAGCTTAAGAAGATCATTAGACCCATAAATAAAATTTTATTTTTCTTATCTGTCTTGAATCTACCAAGAATGAGTAGCATAATGACATCTCTGAAGAATTTGAATCAATATTAACATTTAATTTGCCTTTTTGTTAAAAATTGACTATTTGTCAGTCCATTTTGACATATACCTATTTAGTCTAGAGATAGTCCAACTGGCCTGAAGGATTTTATCTAGCAGGTGCTTTTGTTCTGTAAATAGGGCCATTACCTTATAAGTACCCTGGTAATGGCCTCAACGCATCTCACAGTTGCACAATTGTTCCTTAGACTTAGACTTCGACTTAGACTTAGACTGACTTTGTTGTCATTTTGCATGCACAGGGTGTATACAGAACGAAATTTCGTTGCATACGGCTCAGGACAATGTTTGAGGTTCCAATGTTGTGAGGTTACTCCAGAGTAAAATAAAATACAGTATAAAATATGAATATAAATCTAAATATAAAATATAAAGTGCAGGACTGACAGTAAAATAGAAGTTATTTAGCTCTGTACATGTGCAAGGTATAAAGTGGAGACCAGTTTTTGAGTGCAGTCCAGTTAAGAGTTCAGCAGTCTGATGGCAAGTAGGAAAAAGCTGTTTCGGAACCAGGTGGACCTGCACCGGATGCTGCGGAACCTCTTTCCAGAGGGCAGCAGGGAGAACAGTCCATGGTGGGGGTGTGAGGGGTCACTGATGATGTTTTGGCCTCAGGACACGCATCCTGCATCGATGGTTGACCTGACACTTCGCCCTTTTGCCTGAGCTGGGTGTGGAAGGTTGTTGCCGAAGCAGTTTCTCCTTGTGTGCCTTCTTCTCACTCACATGAGAGTTACCAAACTCTTTTGCAAGCTCAACCAGGAAGTCCACCCGTCTCTCCTGCACCCCAATGCATGCCTGATAAAGCACATGTGCATTCAGTGCTGCCATGTCAATCATGTTTGCCAGGTTTGCTGACCAGCTGCCACATAGTGATGGAACCTTGGTCACCCCCCGCAAGATTATGACTGAAATAAATGCCATTAGTTCTTGTGAACTAAATAGGTGAAGCAGTCACCTATTTATCCTCCACAGCACAAAAGGCTGCATGCAAATTTGCATGTGCAAAGTCTCCCAGATTTCTTTTGCTTACACTTTTTGCATGATTTTTTTGAGGTGGATCAACACAATTAATTTGGTTAGTTTATTTCTAAACTGTCATTTTATACCCTCTTAGCTTTATTTAAAAGAAAAACATTACTAATTTCTTTTAGAAAAACCTTTGCATATTTTTTGAAACAGATTGTATGTTTTGCAAACTCTATGTACATTTGGCAAAATGACCTGGATAATGCAGCACAACATCATGGATCAGCTGCAAAAGGTCACATCTCTCCAAAAACACTTCATGTATGCTTCAAAACTAAACTGACTAGTTGTAGGTATCATAGATACCCACCCCCAACATGGACTATTCACACTCCTACCTTCTGGCCTGACGGTCAACGGCCACATTTACAATTGAAGAAGAATGCTAATTTGAGCCATCAGAGTCGTCAGTTTGGACTCAGGGTCTTTTTCTGCACTGTTTCAGTAAGTCTGGGGAGAAATCGAAAACCTAGTACTCCTAGTGAAAACTCAATTCAAGATTAATTAATTTAAAAAACAATGTTTAGACAACTTGTCTCTTGTTGTTAAATCAACTTCATGAACTTTAACTTCTGAGTTAAAACCAAAACAATTTTCTTGTTGATCTAAATTCCATTTTGAAGGCAGCAGGGGGACTTCCATTTTCAAATTAAACCACCTTCAAATGTTTTACAGTGTACAGATGCTGATTTTGTTTAGCTGTGCATGTAGATGTGGTTTTATTTGACACCAGGATGACTCAATTATATGACCATTTTAAAAAAATATGTGTGCATGAAGCACAGCTAATTATAGGCAGACGTGGAAAGCACTCTATGTGATCTATCGCCCTTCTCTGGCTCCGGGTCACGACATGATCCGCTCGGCAGACCTGCTTCAACTTTGTCATCATTTCTATTCCTGAAGGTGCAATGTGTATTTTTGTGTGTGATTTTTTTAATTTTTTTGTCTGTACTTAATATTACCAAAAAACGTTTGATTTTCTGGAGTGGCCCAGCCAGTAATTTGTTTTTCATTTATTATAGACAGCAGTATAGTTCGTGTTCTTTTTACTTACTTTTCTGTCTTTTGACAGACTCCATTTTTTGTTGAATAAATTAATTTTAGGGTTTTTCATGAATTTAAATAATTTTGGCCTTATCTGGGAACTCAATAAATATCGTTAAATTTCATCTCTTGACGTTATGAGCTAGCCATCGGGAGAAAAGTGAAAACCCAAATCCAAAATGTGTTGTCATCAAAATGTTCTAGGTATTATAATTTTCTAATGTTTTTTTTTATACAAATAGCTCTTATACAGTCTGTGTAGACATGGGAGTCTGATTATGTTGTAAAATTTAGAAGCAAATTTACACAAAATCAACTCATCGGAAATCCTGAAGTCTCAATAATTTGTTTTTATTTCAGTTATGTTCTGATTAATCACTAGTTATTTTTACTCAGCTACATTTAATGGAGTAATTTGTTGTGAAAAAAATTGCTTGTTTACTATTCCTTAATTTTAACTTTTACGTTTGCATTATTACTACAAAGTACTACTACTCTTATTTGAGTAAAATTTCCAGATGCTTTGACCTGTATGTGTGACTTCACTGAATGAAGAGCAAACATGTTTCAATCAAAAATGCACCAGATACAGACACTCAGCTACAGATTATATTGGAGTGAGACCTCTTGTTTTTACACCAGCTTTGATGCTCTGATGTTAGTTTCCATCTCCTGAGATCTGAAGGTAAAAATGATGCAGGAAACACTGAATACTAACATACATACGCATTACTTACTGTATTAGTTTACTAAATATTAAAAATATTTCTAAAAGTGGTTAGCCTGTCTTAATTGTTATTTATTTGCATTAATTATTTTCATTTTAGTTTTAAGAAAAACAGAATTTAGTTTGTATTTTTTTTTGTCTCATTACGTCCTTTAAAAATATTCTATCAAATATTCTGATCAGTTACTCAGTACTCAAGCAAGCAAAAAGTAGCCGTGCAAGAAATTACTTGCACGGCTACTTTTTGCTTGTACTTAAGTAAAGAAATGTGATGAATTAGTTATAGTTTTCTTAAGCGTAATTTCTAGGTTCTCTACCACAGCAGACAGATCTATTATAAATTAATTATGGTGTGAAAAGTTTTCTACTGCATTTTATCAGATATGTTTTCTGATTTTACAGGACAATTAATGGCTAAATTCCAGTATGCCATGCTAGTGCATAATATCTGAAATATTTTAAATGTTTTAATAAGCAAATAAGTGACAGTGACAGTCCTGCCATGACAGCCTGATACTACAGCATGCTCTCCAATGTGCTTGTAGCACTGTGCAGCTCTCCGCTTTTTCAAGATGGCCTTCTTGGCATCAGCAAGCCGTGTGGCATTACCACAACCTTCGATGACTGCTGGATAATGTCTCAAGTCAAATATTCATCGACCTCGGAGGAATGGCGGTGGTAAATCACGTCCTGTAGCGAGCGATCTCCATGATGCAACCACCACAAATCCCAGACAGCTTTATGAGGGGTGTCCTGCTGGGGAATCTTAGATGTGATAAGACACAAATCATAGTAGGAGAATGACCTTACATGCAGAAATGATCGGAGTGTTTACCAGAAGGATTTCTGTGAAGGTCACAAAACACGGCCAAACTCTCATAACTGCACGTGTGTCGTATTCACTGTGTGTTTTACTGTGTGAATTTCTCAGTAGTAAAAATCAAACTGCTCTTATAGAAGCAGAATAAAATGCTTGTAGAGAAAGACAACAGAAAGTTGGTCATCAGATTTTGCTCTTGAAAAAAGGCACACCTTTGTTTTATTTTTATTCTTTTCACCTTAAAGAGACAGTACTATGCAAAATTGACTTTTTTGAGCTTTATATCAAGTAATAATGTCATTCCATCATCAAAAACCTACCTGGAGTTTTGCATTGATTCCTTTATGAATGTTTACTTTAATCTCCATGGCAACCATTTAGCTGCTCAAAACGCCTGGGTGGACCAAGCTCCACCTTCGAGACGCAGCTCCTCCTCTGAGCTTCCTAGCTTCCGCCTCACAGAGCAGGAAACCCTCACAAGTCCCCCACTGAGCTCCTTCAGACTAGCCAGAAGCAATTAGCAAACACCTGGTGGAACAGCACATCAGCTGAACTCATAAATATTAACTACTTCTCAGAGCAACGCTGGTAAAAACTATCTTAAAGGGTTAATAGAAGAGAAATGTTTTGATGTCTTCCTGAAGGTGGAGTTTCAGAAAGAGCAGGAGTTTTTAAAGAGTCTGAAGCCCAATTTCAAGGTGTTAAACTTGGAGGGAACGTTTTCTTTTAAATCATATTTTATATTTATACTACTTTCATAACAAATTAACTTAACATAATTACTTGATTATGCCATAAAATGGCACTATGTGCCTGGGAAACATAATAATGCCCCCACTTTAACTTTTCCTCGTTTTGTTTTCATTTGTTTGATGAGGTAGTAATGGCGGATGTTACATTATGTTGTAAATACAAACCTCCATTTGTCGGATGAGTATAAAATACCTAAATAGTCCCTGATTAGAGACAGAAATTGGGTTTGTATAATTTGTGAACACATGCTCCTTTGTCTTATTGACATAATCCTGCCATGTATGATGTGGAGCTCTTTTTAGAAAATTTGTTGTATATTTATTTACAATATATATTTATTTAATATTTACTGCTTTTTTTGCAGTAAAAATGTGTCAGCAGTAAATATAATGTTGTTTTGTTAGGTTTCTTCCTTTTTGATAGAAACCACTACTTCTTTTAGTGAAGGTGTTAATATTTTAGATTAATTTATACCACAGCTTATAGTGATGACAAAAATTAATTTCTTGTCATTTATGTTTATCAGATTCTAAAATTATTTGATTATCATTTAATCTTTAGTAAATAATGATAGAGTGCAGAACTCATTAAATTTTTACTTTTAGAACCACCTTTATTAGCAATATCTTAAACTTTATTCTTACTTTGATTCATGCCAAGCTGTGGTAAGGACACAAATAAAAACACCACCTTTGACTCTTTGGTCAGCCTTTAAAATATATATTTACTGCATATTATTGAACAACAGTCTATGCTACGTTCAATCTGAAATACAAATTTTGCTCTTTTTGACATAAAGTGGCTTGCTAATGTTTTAATGACAAACGTATATGAATAACTGGGTTGGACTTGCTCAGTCAATGCAGTTTTATGTATCTCCTGAGTCAAGTGCCAGTAAGATCAAAACTACTCAACCTTATAAACAACATTCTCCTCAGTTCACTTCCTTAAAAATAACCCAGCAACAAAACAAGGAATCACTACAAGTTCACGTGGAAACAGATCAGAAGTCAACCTTGACCCCATTGCCTTAACCCTTCAGAAACATCCCAGCAGTAAAATATTTAATAAATCATGACGGAATAGCTGGACAACTTTAACACAGGCTTAGACAATGTGACCTTTACTGTTGGAAGAATCTGGTAACTATTTTAAGTGGATGATCATAATTTTTGTATCTGGAGCTCCTGAGAATTTGTTTTATTGTTTATGATGTTGAAAGTTTTATGTGCCAGAACGGCCCAATGCCATGAGGTACAGTAAATGCGCATGCCACAGGCAAACTCTTGTTTTAACAAACAAATAAATAATAATATGATACCCAATCTCAGATTTTTCAAATCTCCACCACAGAACCACAGTTAGAGACAGTCAGTTGACATGAATACTTTAAAGCTCTTTTATAAAAGCTATAAATGGTCTATTGTGCTTGAACATTGTGACATTGTATTGTACTCCGTATTCAGAGGAACATGTTCTGGGTTTAACCTACAATACAGTTTCACTCAGAATATTAAACACCCTTGTCATAAGCATTATTGTCACATTTATTTTTGTTTCTGTGTATTTTATCTGCTAGCCTTTGAGCAGAAAGGAATTTAGTGTTCAATGAATCTGCATGATTAAGTCACACTTGAGAGGTTTTTAAATAATCTAAATGTATTTAAGTTTGGTAATAGGGAAGTTAACCCACCGCAATTACTCTTTAAACTCCTGATCATTTTTCAGCCCAATGCGTTCACTGACATACACACACAATATATATATATATATATATATATATATATAGTGCCAATCATTTAGTGCATAAATGTTTTACGCAGTAAATGATGTGAAACAAAATTACAATGATTGGATATTTTAAAATGTGGGGGGAATCTGTGGCTTAGACTTTAAACCTCGTCTCTGATTCGTGTTAAACTTGATCCCTGCTCCTGTTGCTCTAACTGTGTTGTTATCCAGACAGATTGTTGACCTGATAGTAATCTTACTTTGATTCCAGATGATTTTTTTAAAGATTCTGCGTGGAATACGGGACTCATTAGCAGATTGTAGGAAAAGGGGTGATATAGAAATAAAATCAAAGAAAGATTTGGTTTACTTTTATTCTGAAAATCACAGACGGAAGCGAGTTCTGTGGGCGTTTATGGCGGAACACAGAAGATTTCGTTGTCATGGCTAACGACTCAAATACAGTCAAGAGATTCCCGTATTAACAAAGATTGAGGTCAACACATTGGTGAAGGTATTTATTTAATATCTAGAGCACGTACTGATGGCAGTATTGTATCGTAGCGAACTACGTTGTGGCTAGCATTAGCCAGCTAGCTATGGGAGCCCCACAAAATGGCTGGTGGGATGTGTGGGGTTTCGCAGGTTGGCCCGCTACTCTTAACTCTTTCTGTAAATGACATATTCTTGCTATGTATCAAGTCATTTATTAAAGAACATTGCATAAACTTTAATTGAAAAAGTGGCTGTATTTTAAGTCTTCGAAAAGCACGTATTATGACAGACCGCTCCCTGCTGAACTATTTCCTATTCTCGCGAGATTTGAGTCGCTTCGCCATGCAGTGATGTTTGTTTCGGGATGAGAATCTACATCGATGTGGATGAGCTCCTAAACGTAACACTCTACAGACATTTAAAAGCAGAAGACTAATATTTAAAATATTGAGAAAGTAGTAAAGGCAGAACAATGGCCAAATGCTTTAATAATAAATTAGGAGTATTACAGGACTTTATTTGTCTAATTCAAGCAGCCTCCCTCCCGCTTTCTGAATACATGTGTGCTCTGAGTGACCTGTTTATTTATGGTGCACATTGCATTTTCTTTTCTTTTAGACAATTAACTTACCAGCGAGCTGATTGACTTTCTTGATTCACTACTTCCTTTCTTTTCTGCTGTCTGTGAGGGGGATCCAACTGCCCTGCAGCAATTCTGGGAGATTAATTTGCTGTTCAATAGTACGAATTTAGTGTTTTTTCGTTAACTAGTAGAGAAATTAAACTATTTACTCATTAATTCCTTTCTTCTAGAAAACGCGATTCCAATTAACACAGGGTGAATGATCTGAAAAACAGCTGAAGTACCAATCAGTGACTGTTTTTTCTGCACATTTGTGCAGGTTGCTCTATGTTCATCTATTGTGGTTCCTCTTGAAAATAGGGACACTCCAATCAGGATTTGTATTCTGATACAGAATCAGTCAGTAGTCTGTCTTGCATTTTTATTTTTTTTGCTTCACACAGTTGCAAACGGCACACTGTAAGAGCATTAAGATCCTGAACAGTAAAGTTACTGCCTGCAGAGACTGAGCAGATCGGCAGCTCAAAATAATGACAATTGAATTATCTATTTTTATCCTCATCCTCAGTTACTACTTTATTTATTGCAGTGTGGCTCCCTGAAATGTAGGGCATTCCTGTCAGAAAACAAGATTTGAGTATCACTGACTTGTAGCTGATACAATGTGTATTTTGACACACAGCTTATGACCTGATACTTTAACAACACATAAGCACCAGACAAATTTAGTCCAGTCCTGTAAATTTTGATACAAGAAATTAGAATTTGATCTGACTTGGTGTATTATGAAGTCAGAAGGAATTATGCAATTCAGCTGAATAGGAGCATATTTATTTACTGACCTGAAATATGAAGAAAAAAAATTACCTTGCTCATAAGTCTTTAAGTTTTATGATTACTGTATTTAGATTTTTAGATTATGGTTGTTTAAATGTTTACAGCACAGTCTTTATTGCTGATTATTAACTAAAGGTGTTTCTAAAGTACTCGCATAGAGCAGTATCAGTTTTGGTATACTGATAATATAAAAAAGCAAGAAATAATGGCACATCAAAATAATGCACATAACATTTTACACTGGTTAGTCTCTCATTCACTGCCAAGAGCCAGTGTCCTGAATGCATAATACCTGCTCTAGGCAAGCCCGGTCAAATGGTTGCATTTTATTCTCAGTATGTTAATATTTCTTCAGAGGCCCTGAAATGTCTCAATTATTTGACTGAGTTGATTGGAGCAAGGGAAACATGCAAGACATTGGTTTATGACACTTGGCTGACGAACTGACCATGGTACACCATGCAGCATGAGGAACATTTCTCAGGATTGTAAAAAATCTGATTGTAACCAAGGAATAAATAGAGATGCCGTGATGCATCAGTGTATTACCAGATAGTGGTTTTGGTGGTGGAAAAGAACCAAGAAGCATCTAAATATTGGCGTTGGTAAGTTTCTAGAGCAAAGGTCTGCAATTACAGCCTTCAATTGTTTTTGAATACAGCCCTGCTCCAGGACACCAGAGTCAAAATAAATCCTTCAGCACATCAGCAAGTTGCACAAAGGGTCAGTGGTTAAAAATTAATTTGATTCAGGTGTGTTGGAGCAGAAAATGCACCCAAACGTTGGTACTTGAGGAGTTGTAGTAATTTAGGATTTAGAAGTTGATATTGATAAGTTAGAGACAACAGTACATTTAGACAATGTAGGGTTCAGGTTTACAGAAGATGCATATTAAATAAGGCCTGTAAAACAAAAAAGCTGGCTATCATTATCATGTCTGACCACAGTCTTAAATCTCTGTCAGTGGACTCTGCATGTCTTACAAGATGTGTTAAGGCCAAGCAAGCTGACATATAAAACTGTTTTTTTGCTACATACTGTATTATTTTTTAGGTGATTAGTGTTATGAATGTAGTACAATTTGTTCTTTTAATACCAAATTCTCAGATTTGTTTGTAGCAGCCGTTTTTGAT
Organism: Xiphophorus couchianus; assembly: GCF_001444195.1. NCBI lineage: Eukaryota > Metazoa > Chordata > Actinopteri > Cyprinodontiformes > Poeciliidae > Xiphophorus > Xiphophorus couchianus. The sequence goes on along the minus strand of NC_040232.1, from coordinate 6,195,332 downwards.
TTGCTAATCATTTTCTGTTTGAATTATGAATTCACTATTGTTTCTTCATAATTTTATCTAAGTTGTGTTTAGACAGTTTGAACAAGCTCTGTTTTATCTACTGTCTGATTATGTACGCATAAGAAGCGTTTGGAATCATTAATAAAATTAAGCATTTGAGGCAGATTATTGATTGGCTCATTAATGTCTAGACATTAATAGGCGGATCTCAGTGTTTCAGTCATTAAGGTTGGATATCACTTTAGGAAAATAGGTTGACCGTATTTCTTTTTGTTGGAGACACTGCTTTAATTTTAAATAGGTTTAATGGGGGGGGAAGAAGACTTGGCATGATGGCTGCCCTTGATATGAATAATTATAATAGTATATTTCTGCTTTCCACCTCAGCCTCGCTGTGCACAAAGACAGTAACGGTTTACTCCTTGCTCCAACCCTGTGTTCGGAGCGCAGTGCTACCCTCTCCATCGGCTGCCCCACCAGAGAGACCCATTTCATTTTTGGACCTGCGGTTGCTGCTCTTCGACTTGCTCAGATACAGACTCAAACACAGATCGCTCTCTGGCAGATCGCTGTTCTAGCATCTATCGTTTTGGGCCACTGGTGTGATCTCACAGCAACATTACCTCCTCACCTTGCCCTCCTGAGTTTTTTGACTCAGCAGCAGGTGTCGACGTTTGGCCTAGAGGGAACCACAAACAGACGGATTTCTACTATCACTCAACCAAGTCGGTCTGCTGCAATGTATCACCAGCAATCTCAACAACAGGGCTCCCAGCCTTTTCTAAATGCATCTAGGCCGCCTCATCATCCGCCATCTGCAAGTCAGCATCCAAATCACCCCAACATGCAAGGAATGGGGTTCCAGTTTCCTCGTCCCAACCAACTTCCCGATGAGCTAGAGTCTGCCCTTTCCATCAGGGGCACCAGAGATATGGATCACCGGCAGATGGATCTAATGAATCAATCGAACCAACATCAGAACCAAGGTACAGGGATTGGTCAACATGGAAGCTATGGCTCCAACCCAATGTTGCTGTCAGCAGATAATCAGTCTGGACACCAGCAAGGAGTCGACTGGTCAAACTATCAAGCTCCAACCAAACTTTTTGCGGCAACACAGCAGCAGCCTCAGGGCAGCCAATCAGGAGCCAGAATACTAAACTGGAATCCCCCCATAACTGACTCACCAACTCCTCAAACTCGACAACCTCTTGGTGATGGAGGTAGGATGGAAGGTCAGGGTTTGTACACGCCAGAGAGTGCGGGAAGCATCTTGGCTAGCTTTGGACTTTCAAACGACGACTTGGAGGTGTTGAGTCATTACCCGGACGATCAATTAACGCCAGATACTTTACCGTTCATACTCCGTGACATCCAACTCAAAAAATCAGGAAAGCAAAAATCTGTGAGCTCTACCTCCTCTTCTTCATATTCTCACAATTTGACTCCTACTGGTTCTTCACACTCAGTGGAAGTACCTAGCCTTCTTACTGTTACGCAGACAGCCGGGAAGGTCATTGACTATGGACATGCCAGTCGTGGAACCGAAGAAAGTGGCACCCGAGAGACTTTTAAAAGGGAGCAGCTTTCTAGTGAAAGGACTGTTAAAATGCTTCCAACTGCAACTTCCTCATCAGTGTCAAAGGTGGAGAAAACTGAAAGACGTCAAGTTCGTGTAGAACACAAGGAGCCAATCAAACACGGAGACAGGGACTATCGCAAGACGACCTGCGAAAAGCGCAAGAACAGCCGATCACCAGCGAGAGAATTTGCACCATTGCCTAAATCTCGTAATTTAGACAGAGACTACCGACAAGTGGAATCTAAACAGCGGCCGCCATCTGAAACCAGGAGTGAGGATTCGTCAAGACGTTCTCCCTCTTCTTCATCTGCTTCAAGACATGGCAGTAGCAAGAAGTTGCCTACGCCTACCATGATAAGCGATTTCACAGCGGTGTCTCCAAAGGTGTTTCCTCATACCTGCTCCCTGTGTCACATTCAGTGTGAACAGGAAAAGGTGAGTGCTAACATGTCATCATACTAATGTCCAGAATATTCCTTTAAAACACTAAAATCAGTTTGATTTATTTTTTTTATAGTCGTTTCATGAAGACATTTTGCAATACCTTATATGCTTGTTTTTAAGTTTCCTTCTTTAGTTTTCTTAAGTATGTAAATAATTTGGAGCTAAATTGGGGCTTGATTAATAACAGCCATTCACATTGACCAAAACATCACGTTAGCAGCGTTTTTGGCTCGTTAAGTCATAATGACCCAGACATAAAACTGAATAAAGGTAGGTAATTGACTAGCACAGCCTTAACGGACCAGTTTGTGAATTTAACAGCCCATTAAAAGACCACAACAGCTATAGTGGTGTGATTGTTCTTTCTACAATGTATAAGCCTGTTACTCCCAACCAGGTTCAGAACTGAAGAAGCACTTTGAACGGGAGGAGGTGAAACGTCTCTAAGAAAGCAGTCGTTCTATTACCTTGGCATACCGGAAACTTGGACTTTTGATACATTTTCTCTCACTAGACCTTAAAAGAAATGTTGGCAGATAGCATGAGGTATTCTTGAATAATAAAATAGACTTTGATGAGTCTGCTATGATACATCTGCAGAAAGACAGGATGGTTTCAGCTACTAAACCTCTATTTCTCTTCTTGCAGTTTCTTTTCTTTTTGCAATGCTCACCTCTTTTTTAACTCAGAGGCCAATAAATAGATTACCTAAAATGGCAAAACAAGGCAGATAAATGATCCTTGAATGGTAAAAAGTTTTCCGTTTTCCCAGGATTGCTTTAGTTGATTTCTGTTTTTAAATTATGCAAACCAGGTTATGGTCATTATGATAAATATGATGGCATAGCGGTCTTAAGCTCCCTTGAGGCAAACAGGAATGACTGTTTTAGTGGTAGAAAGGATATCTGTTGACCTCATTTGTACTAAAAAGGTAAAGTAAATATGCAACCTATTCAAGTGTTTGACAGTTCTGGTGTGCTGAAATTTTCCACTGTTACTATTTATAAGCTGGGAATTCAGTTCTTGTTGGCATTTTAAGGGTTCAGCATTTTAGACATACGCATTTTCTTTGGTAAAGAAGTTCTTAACACATCATGTAAAAGTGGCCAGGACAGATAGTGATTAAGAAAAGAAAAAAGAAAAATTTTTATGTTCCAAAATTATGTTTTCAAATTCAGATTACAGGTGGTGTGTAAAGCCACGTGTGTTTTATGTGGCTTTGTGTGTCTTTAATATGCTAATACATGTAAAAAATTACAAAATAGTTAATGTTTGGTTTTCCTTTTTAATAGGGCGGAACAAGGTATTCATGAAAAAACATTTGTTCATCTACTGCATATCATAATTTTGGAGAATCGCTTTGCTGTCTTACAAAAACTAAATGGGAACTTGTAGAGGAATTGTCAGTAGCCAAATTATTTATCTGAATTATTCGAAAACGTTAAAAAAAATTGTTGTATATATAGCTGGGTTGTGTTGAATGACTATGAGTAAGTAGTCAGTATCTTACCTCCAGTAGACAGCAATGAGAGCAATGTAAGTTTAGAGAATCATGGGAGATTTCTAATGGAGTCATAAGGTTACTAATAATAGTAGATTTTAAAGATCAAAAATTAGTCTAACCAAGACTTTACAACTTTTACCTACAACACTTTTTGAGCATTTTTATCTAGTAACTACTTAGTATTGTAATGACGTCTGATTACCGGCACTGTGTCTCCTGAATAGCAGTTCTGTTGTTTATTTCCTAAAATAACTTCAAATATTGTAGTGAAAGTGAAAAGCACTTATTTTTCCTGTGGGAATATGCTAATATTTTTAGCCAGGTAATGGTAATAAAAGTTAAGTTCTAGTTAATAAATGAAAATAAATGCTATTTACTTTAAAAAATGGCACAATGCAAAATTTATGTTTTGAAAAAAATCTTAAATAGATTCATTCAAACTGCTATTATAGCTCATCTTTGGTCACTTTAGATTAATAAAAAGGCTGTCCTGAGTACCCAGCAGAAAATCACTGTGACTGCCGTCTACAGCAGATAAAATGACTGCTCATAAATACCCAACACAAACCCAGCTCCAAAACTAACTATAGCTTTTCAAATGTAATTAATGCATTTTGTTTTGGTTAGTGATTTATACCCTCTGCATTTTTATATACTGCATCATATAAACATTGACCAAAGAATAGATAGATTACAATGTTGGCTTAATTGTTGCCAATATTTGAAGAGAAAAGTTTTGTAAGATACACTACTCACAGAAAGATTTCGGGGAAGTTTTCAGAGAACCATAAACAGTTCATGCTAGAGTGATGTTACATCATAAAAGCAAAGGATTCATATAGAAATTTAGTGTAATTGTTTCTTCATCTCAAAAGTTATAAATATCTTTAACTCGTGTTTTTGAGCATAAATCACTTTTTAACAGTGACTCGTCTTGACGAGTTGACTTATTTTATGCTGAAGCTTTTGACTTTTCTTAAAGCTTCATCATCATTAACGATTCCTGTTTGAATCTACTTCAACAAAGAGCAGCACTAAGACCCCTACTTTCTTGTCCAGCGCATATCATGCTGATGTAAGCAGTCATTTATGATCTGGTTCGACACTCAAATGCCTCTTAGTTGAAATGTAGCAGCTGATTTTTAGTTACAATCCTCGGCAGAAACTTCGCTATCAGAACATCATGTTTGAAGGTCCAGTATTATTTATTGATTGATGTCTTTTGCCTTGTTTCCACTGAGCGGTACGTTGGTGTGGTTCTGTACGCTATTTTATGGTTCGGTATGTAAAGGAGAATTTTTCCACCGCAAGTTAAGGTGCATTTACACCATCAATGTTTAGTCCACTTTAACCAAACTAGTTCATTTGTCTTGAATCGGTTGATCAAATTATATTTGTAGCACTTTACAAAAGCGAATGTTGTTGTGAAGGGCCTAGAAAGTCAGTTTGTTTGGGGAGGTGTAAATGTGCAATCGTACTCTAATGTGGACCACAAAAGCAAACTCTGCAGAAAACACACTATAGCGCAGGGAATGCTGGGTAAACAAACACGCGAGGCTAACGCATCCGGTAGAAATTACTTCTCTTTTGCCACGAAATCCTACAACCGTTTATTTCTGATGCTACTCTGTTTTAATTTACATTTTGTGAAGAAAGTTGCGCTTGTGTCTTCTTCAGAGGTTTTCATATTGTTTCCTTCAGTAGTTCTTGGTACAGCGCCACCACAGGTGAGGGAAGGAACAGGTTTTCTAAGGGTTTTTTTCATTTGATGCAGTGCAGTGTGAAAACAAACTGCACCAGCTAAAAATGTAACAAATGTTGCAACTTCGGTCCCCAATCAAGCTGAGTCTTCCCGACTTTACTCTCATTGAGCCTTGCGTCATACTAGTTCAACAACAAACATGACGTTTTTCTGTCCCCCAATCAGTTGACTGTGTTGTGTGTCACCAGTAGCTCCACCCTAACCGTACTGTACCTTTTTCTTATGAACCTACTTCTGAACTGGCCCAGGAATGATGTGGTACGGGTTTACTGTATGGGCCGCTTTTACAGTGGAAACAGACCAAATAGCAAACTGACCCATGCTGTACCGCTCAGTGGAAACAAGGCAAAAGTTAATGACTTCAAAATGTGTACAGCATCAAGAACAGGAATGCTTTAACTACGACCAGAAGGTTCAGAGGGTAATTCAAGGTCAATCACTTAATGGAACAGCATGTAATATAATAAATAAAGTAAGATTAGACTCTGGAAAAGGTCTACTGAAGTTGAGGAGTAAAGGTTATCAATTTGATATCTGATCAGGAAATCAAACATTCCTTACTTTTTGTGAGTAGTGTATATGTTCACCCCAGCCAACCTGACCTTCATCTGTGAGAGCAGAGGAAAAACTAAATGTTCAGAAATCTGACTTATTTGGTCGTCAATCAAATTGATTGATTTTCTGTGATTCTTGTCAATTCCAGGCCTGAAATGTTGCACACAAATAATTGTTTTTCACCTTGATGACAAATCACACTCATTCTAAGCTGAGGTGGAAAACAGACTGTTAGACATTGCTGCAGAAAATAAAGAGATAAGTGGACATGGACATGATCAAAGTTAAGTTTGTCTGTCTGTGGACGGGATCTCCTGCTAGAACCTGACGGAGATGTGCTGGAAACATGTCAGGTTCGGTAAAGATGATGTAACATCGACCTTCGTTCATGTGACTTTGTTGGCTGTTTTTTCCCCTCTGTTTCTGTGTCGGCCATGTTCTTATCTGCCTTGTTTTTTCAACTCCAGGACTGGGTTGACCATATTAACACTGTTGATCACACAGCCGCCTGCAGAGACCTGCGCAACAAGTGAGGACATTTCAGCATGCTGCTGATCGCTTTGTACCTGTAGCACATCTTCAATATCAGCATACAGTAGCAACAAGCATTAGATCAGCTCTAACAGTATTTGTGATCATTAGTCAAGCAGCTTTAAAGCTTAAGTGTTTTTTTATTCATTCTCAATCTGCATCTTTGTTTGAATGTATTCCACAACCTTCTGAGTAATGCATCCTGTGTGTGTTTGTTTGAAGGTACCCAGACTGGAAACCAAATGTACCAAGGTTAGTTGAAGTTCCACAGCACATGAAGCCCGTTGGGGTCAGTTTGTCACTTATCTAAACCAAAACAGGCAGAATAAAGGTAAAAAGGAAGGCCAGCCTCTTTCTGTCCTATGGTTTTACTTATCAGGATGGAATAAATAATCCACAACAGAACATAAATCATGATAATACAGTCTTATATGAACAATTCGATGGCATATTGTGCCAGGCTAGTAAAGATGCAGATTAAAAAGAAAAACAAATGTTATTGCAGATAAGACAACATATAAAATACGTTTGGGGAATATTGGTGTAAGATTTTATCTTGATGTTTTGGTGAATTTATTATAAGATTAAAAGTGACAAAGTATTTGCAACTCTTTTCAGTGGTGACGTCAAAGGCCCTCAAACCTTAAATATCACCCTTATAAGCATCTCCACTTTAAAATGGGCATAAAAAGCATAATTCTTATCAATAACTGCATTTAATCATTTTTGTTATTTTTTTTTACCTTCTTATGGACCCAGTGTAAAAATAACACTCTTGATGATACAGCCAGTTTTTTCTGTTTTCAAACATCTTTGCAATAAATCTAAATTCTTAACACAATATGAAATTTTTCACAATAAAAATACCTATTCCTGATGTAAAAACATTTTTAAAGCATTTGGACTCCAAAGACCAAGGAAAATCACCACAATGTCAAGACTTCACTGCTAAGAGAAGTTACAAAGAACACATTAACTTTATCTTAAAGTTTATCTTAGACGTGCCTCAGTTAGGATGTTAAATATGAAAGTTCTTCACAGGATAATTAGAAGAAAACTGTCTCAAATAAAGGTTTTACTTGGGTTTGTCCTAATGCAAACCTTTTTTAAGTTTCCAGATTCTTTGCTGTAATTGAACCTTCTCAGATTGTATTGTGTTGCTCAGAGGCCTTCATAAACAGACAGGCTGGTTCTTCCTGCAGTTACTCAGTGTACAAGTATCAACAACTCCAGTGTGCATAATCAGGTGGAATATCATAAAACTTAGTTGAATTTAGGGAATATTCCTGTTTTGACTGAGTTTCCGTCTTGAGTTTTTATGTAAAAAATGGTTGTATAATCTCTCAGATTGTTGAGACAATTTATCTTGTATTGAGTCTGCCTGAATCTAACCCCAATAGGTGAGGCCTTGACGTTTTTAAGCTTTAAGTTGGCTCTTTTATCAGTGAGGTTTCTGGTGTTTTTTTTCCAGTCGGAGCTGGCGATATGGCAGCCGTTCCCCGTTCGGTTCTGCACCTCGGTCCCACTCTCGCTCTCCAACTTCCTCTCATGGCAAATCCCGCAGAGAGCCCTTCATGCACCGGCCTCATGGGACGCCTTACTCTCCTCCCCGGCATCCACGGCCCCACTACCACAAAGGTAGCCCTCATTCAGGTTTAACATATCAGTAAAACCTCTCTGTGATTTAAATGTGAAGCTAATTGATGTTTGTTGTTTATGTTCTAAACTTACCTAGAAAATCCACATTGAAGTGACAAAGACGCAATGAATTTGTGTGTATTGTTGTGCTAATCCCAACTTCCTGTTTCTGCCATTTTAAGACCACGGTCATTGGAATAAATATCCCTACTCTGGCTCACACGGCCCACATTATTCCCACCGAGAACCCTGGCCTGACAGGAGACACAGAGAATCATCAGGTTAGTATTTTACTGTCTTCCAGCTGCTGCTCTACTCTGTTCATTGTAGAACTGCTATCTGTTCTTCAGAATAACGTTTCTCATTTTATATCATTGTAGAACTACTTATTATGCATTTTTGACTTCAGCATATTTTGATTATCCATCTGTGTAAAGATTAAAATTTCAGATTATGCACTTGAATTTCATTGAAGGAAGTTTTTGCATCCAGTTGAGGTTGAAGGACCATAGTATATAGAACTGTGGGAAAAATTAAAAGACCACTTAAAATGATCAGTTTCTCTTATTTTGTTTTTTTAGTTATATGTTTGAGTAAAATGAACATTGTTCTTTTATTCTATGGACTATTGACAACATGTCTTTGAAATTCCAAGCAAAAATGTATTTGCCGAAAATGAGAAATGTTTAAAATACGGAAAAAGATGCAGTGCTTTCAGATCTCTAATAATTCAGTAATTTAGAAACAACAACACTGATGTTTTAACTCAATATTTGGTGGAATAACCGGGAGGTATTCAATGGGATTCAGTGCAGTGGGCTCTTCATTGTTTCCAGAGCTGATTTTAAACTTTCTGCAAATTAAAAATGTACTGAATTGAAAACATCCTATATTTAGATGGGAATCAGTTGATATAAATTCAAATCACTGCATATGATTTGCAATATATTAACAATCTATTTAAAACAAAACAACAACAACCTTAAAACCAACTTCTGTCACATCCATTTATCCCAAGTTTGTGCACAATTTGATCCAAATGAAAATGTTTTTCAATCAGGAAACCAGCAGGTTGGATTGAATCAGTAGTTTAATAGTTTTACTTCTCATCATTGATGTGTGTTTTTGTTATTTCTGCTGTTTTTCTACAGGAGGTTACTCCCACCATGGTGTGAGGCATCCTCATGACACTTTAACCAAAAGCTCTGGCGACAGAAGCAGAAACCCTTCCTCCTCTGCAGCGGGTCACGGATCCAAACATGCGGCCACAAAACCCTCCACTAAAACCATCAAGCCGGCACTAAAACCTGCAATGAAAACAACCAAGGTGGCAAGTTTGTCTGTTTTATCTGCGCAAAAGAAACACTAAAGTCTAAATGTTCTTTGTTGTAAGGGAAATAAATCATTTATTTTAAATGAACTGTTTAAAATTACTGTAATCTGGTTAGCTGGTGATGTTTAAAGGAAGATTTCTCTGTTTCCAGGCTGTTAAAAATCTACCAGTGAAGAAGAAGAAAAAGGTGGTGGGTCCAGCCTCTCAGGGCATGCCGCTTGCCGACCGCCTCGTTTATCTGACTGGCATTCCAATTGATGCAACCGAACAGGAAGTGACTGACTTGGTCAGCTCTTTTGGGAAGATCAACAACGTGATTCTCCTTCCTTGCTCTGAGGAGGAAAGCGAGAAGGGCCAAGGGCAAAAGGTCAGCTTACGTGTTTGGGGGGAAAAGCAGCAAATGCGTCATACTTTCTGTAGCTGATGCGTCATGATTGACACTCTGATCTGCTGCAGGCGTCTGTGTGCATGATGAAGACGGAGGACGCTCAGGCTCTGGCGTCTGCATCAGAACTCTGCATCCGAGAACAGCCGATCACCGCTTTAGTCACCAAGGTACAAGGAGCAAAGCTCAGCTGCAGCAATCACAGCAGGAGAAATTATGTTAGCCCTGTTTTGGACTTCAGATCTTCTCCTGTGGATCCTTTACCATCTGAGAAAACTTTTGTTTTAACTCCTTAGATTTCAGTTATGATGTCCAGGCCTGTCACATTAACAAGTCATACCAGTGATTATTGCGATAAACGATTATATTGTTGTATTGACACCATTTTCAGGTGATATATTGATAATGGTATAGTAATGGAAGACTAATAAATGCTAATACTTAATGTCAGTGTTTTACTTCCTCCTATTTAGTGGCGTATTGTTTTTAGTCTAAAGAAGAGTAGCCTGATGTTCTGTTTTGCAGAGGAAACTTAACCCCGAGTTACCTCTGATTGATTTGTATTTGGTTGTATCTGTTTGTTTGCATTTTACAAGCAGGTTTCTGGTTTAAATAACTAAAAAATATAAATTACACATTCAGTAGTTTTTTTGACTTGTCCATGAAGCTTTTTCTAACCCGGTAAAAATGTCTTAAAACTGTTTGTAATTTCAAATTGGAATAATCTGATTTATTTATTTTTTATCCCTTTTTGTTTTCTTTCTGACAGAAACCTGAAGATGGTCAGCTTTCTGAAGCCAACAGGTTGGTTATGGTTTTAGTTTTTAACTTTTCAAACTGAACAGTCGACATTCACCGAACTGTTTTTTCTCCTCGCAGCAAAACTGAAGCAGAAAAGGACAAAGAGTCAGCTGGGAACACCTCAGGTAGGAAATGTCTGTGCATTTTGACATCCAGTAAAAACTGAGATGTCAGGAAAAATGTGCACATTTGAACATCACTACAATAATTTAGTAATTTTTCCATTTGCAACTATTGTCACTAGTGCAGATTGCCATTTTTTCTCACCTCCTGCTTTTCTGACTCCTTTCACCAGATGGTGAAACTGACCAGAAGACGTCCGATCAGGTACCTTTACCAAGTATTGATTGTCATCTGTCCCAATTTTTTATTGTAATTTATTGGGATAATTTCTTTAAAACCTATACTGTAAAGTCATCTTCTGATGGCTCTTATCTACACTGTAATCCAGCCTTTTTTAGCTGTGGCTTGTTAACATATGAGTTGGGTTAAATGTAGTCCTGAAATGATTAATCGGATTAATCATAACAAATCGATTACTGAAATAATTGTCAACTAATTTTATAATCAATTAATTGTTAATTTGAATATATAGACTCTAATAAAGGCCACTTGATGAAACAACAACTGGCCTTGTTATTTCAGAAAAGCTCAGTTACTGACTGAGCTTTTCACCTGTTGTTCAAGCGTTCACTAAAGGAATGCTATAATTTTTTCTTATTTAAAAAAGGAATTGAATTTATTTACTTTTAACATGTATTTCTAGTATTGTATAAAATGAAATATCTGCAGAATGTGCCAATTTTTAAATCCGACTATTCGTGAGAATAATTGATAGAATAATCAATAACTAAAATGATCTTTAGCCCTAGAGAAGAGACAAAGCTAAAACACGGCAGACATCTTCTGATCTTGGCCTCCATCTTCCCCAGCAGAAGTGGAACGTGTTGGTCACAGGACTTCCTGACAGCGGCTGGTCAGACGGTGACATCGCTGAGCTTGTGCAGTCCGTTGGAGCGCCATCTGACATCATCCTGGCAAAACACGTCGGAAAGGTTAGCATGCTGCATTTTAAAAACAGAAGTTCTGTCCTTAATTGTGACATTTTTATTTTTAAATTTCTTTTACATACTGAAAGACTTCCTGAATTCCCTGATCGACAGCAGGGAAGATCTTTAAAATAATTTTGATTTGATTCTAACATCTTGAGCATCTCGTGTAGCTGGATGCTTTCGTCATTTTTTCAGTTTCCAAATGATTTCAGTTTCCATAGAATATGAACAGCTGTTTGTCTGATTCTTCAGTCTGACCCAAAAGCAATATTTGTTTCAGGCATAACTGAACAATCAGTTTTGCTAATTGTTCAGTTAGCAACCATAAGTTTGCAGCAAAGAATCACTTCCTGAAGCAAAACCCCACATCTAGGGGCGCAGAAACTAATTTGATCCTGTGGAGGGCGATATGCTATGTGGGTGTAAACATGGTTGAATTTAGAGATTTAGCATTAGCTTCCACTAAAGTTATATTCTGCTCAAGTTATGTAGCGTGTTAGCTGGACTGTTTGTAATTATTGTTTTAGGGTTAAAGCAGCTAACGTTTTAGTTTGTGGCGCCCAACACTGGTGCAGAGGTTTCAGGTTTCTTTCTCAGGCCATGTTAAGATGATGTTAACCATCTTGTGTTTTCCTGCCAGGCTCTTGTGTCATTTCCTGACCTTGAAGTTGCTGACGAGCTCGTGAAGATCCACAGCTTCAAGCCTGCCATGTTTAAGGACACGGAGGTGAAAATGACCCTGGTCAAAAAGCAGATCGGACTCAGCACTCCGGTAGGAAATCTGTTCCTTTCTGTTAGATTTTCTTTTCATTTCATACAGATTTTTAGCAGTAAACAAAAACTCGAATCCTCTCCTCCACAGGTGGCTCTTTATAATCTCTTCACAGGATCACTGGATCCATTGGTGAGTATTCTACGGCTGTAACTCCTTTTATTTTACCATTAGAAACTGCCTGGCTTGTTCATTTATGTTCTATCTGCTCTCTGTTTCACAGGACGGTTCTGCTCCGGTTGGGTGGAACAGTTTGGTGGTGATCAAAAACGTTCCAGACTCGCCCGGTAGCTCCACCGAGGTCCTGAAACTGATGCGCCGCTTTGGGACGGTCATCAAGTTTCTTGTGGTCAACAGCATGGTTAGAAGTCGAGATTACTTATTTCTTAAACTCAAGGCTTCATGAATGTTTTTTGAAAATGTGACAAAATGTCGTGTTTTGTCGCTCTGATTAGATCATTTGCGAGATGGCGACCACAGCCATGGCCTTGTCTGTGTACAAACGCTTCCTGATGTTTCCCTGCATCATCCAAAACAATCCTCTGATCTTCTACCGCAAACCAGACCCCAAAGCTCAGCCGCTGACCAAAACCATCCCTGCATGCTGTGAGACAGCTGAGGTCAGTAGCTCGAAGCCTTCTGGATGAAAAAAAATTAGAAATGCCTGATTGATGGTGTTTCCTATATGTGTGTGTGTGCTGTAGGATAAGCCTCCAGAAGACAGCCAAGCGGCAGCAGAACCTTCTGAACAAGAAGCAGAATCACAACCAGATCACTGTGAAGATCCGCCAGAGAAAGATGAAGATGAAAACACAAAAACAGAAGAGAAAACGGAGGAAGAAAATCTGACGGAAAAGGAGGGTAAAGACGATTGTGTGGAGGAGGAAGATGAGGATGAGGAGGAGCTCGGCGTTTCTGTGTCTTCGCCTGCATCGGACGCTAAACCTGATGAAGATGCTGGTGATGCTGAAAACACAGAAGTTCACGAAGATGCCGGTGAATCAGAAGTGGAGAATGTTGAGGAGACACAAGCTCCCAGCTCTGATGCTGGATCAGTTTCCCCAGAGATGGCCATGCCTGAGCTGCCCAAGGTAAAACAACCTGAAGCTGCAGCTGCTCTACTGAAGAATAAGGTTTAAAATTAGGATGCTAACAATTCATCAACTTACAATCAAAATTAGTTCCAATTGATTAACAAGATTCGCTTAGACTTTTTTAGTGTTGTAATTTGGCCACCATCCAGCAGAGGGCGGTGCTGTTCATCGTTATGTGGAGCCAGTTGATACAGAAATAGAGATGGCAGAATGAGTCCGTTGGGGGATAACAAAGAGCGTCAACTTCTCAACAAAAGATTATTAATGTGCTGCAGAGGCGATGATGGAGTGATGACAGAAAAGCAGAGGGGAAAAACTTAGTATGGTTGATTTTTGAGGGCTGTCGTGAGTTAATGCACTTCATAGAGCGAAGTTTTAGCGTTCCTTCAAGAGGAAAAGCAGACAGTACTTCTGTATATCTATTTTTTAAATTTTTTTATGTGTCTGTTCAGCAACCTAAGAAGTTTCTGTTTTGTTATATTTTATAAATAAGTTTTAATAATGTAAGAAAACCTAAACTTTGTGTTTATTCACTCAGTATTTAATACAGATAACACAAAATAAGGTTAAAATTTAATGATGTGCTTTTTTAAAATTCAGAATATTGTGAAGAATTTACTCCTTCATGTTATGGAAAGACGATCTGCCGTCTTGATACAAGAGAAAACTGTTGTTTTTTTTTTAAGAATTAATCATTAATCGATAATTAATTCTATAAACTACATATTAACTTATTAATTGATAACTTTGCAGTCCCAGTTTAACGTCTTTTTTTGGTTTCAGATGACTCAAGCTATGGTTAACGCTCTACTGGAGGAGTGCAGAACAAGAACGGCTAACAAGATGGCGGCGCCCCCCAGTGAAGACCAGGAGCAAGTGAAACAGGAGCAGGAAGATCAGGAGAAAAGAGCAGAGGACGCGATAGACACCGCAGAAGAAAAAGACGAGGAGGTGAAAAAACTGGACAGAGAGAGAAAAGAGAGGGAGGTGAAGAAAGAGAAGGAGAGGAAGGAAAGAGAGAGGAGGGAGAGAGAAAGGGAGATGGAGAGGAGAGAAAGAAGGGAGTGGGAAAAGAAGGAGTGGGAGAGGAGGAGGCCGGAGAGGAGGGATAGGAAAAGAGATTACGACGATAGGTCATTTGGGTCAAGGTTGTCCTACAGGCCGGGGAGTTACAGGCAGAGGGACGAACACTACAGAGAAGCTGAAAGACGAAAGGTGAGAGGTCAAAGGTCAGATCCTGGATCAACTGCTGCAGAAAGATCTGATTTCATCTGGAAAACTCTGCTCTGTTTTCTGTCAGGAGGAACCGGAGGAGCTGGAGGAGGACGAGTTCCCCTTCAACATGAGCGACTTTGTTACCGTCGATGAGCTGGGAGACGTGACAGAACTTCCTGACGCTGCGGTTTCCATGGAAACGTCAACTGAAGGCGAAGTGGCGCCCCAAACCGAACAGGAGGAGGAACACATGGTAGAGCTGAACGTTTCTGTCTAAAACTTTGATTCATTTGCTTATTTAGAAGGTAATAATTTCGTTTTTAATAGCTTCAGTAAAAATATTGTACTGTTGCATAAAACAGTAAAATAACTAAAAATTTAATAAGCTTAAACTTTCACCTACACGTTTTTAGGTTTACACTTTGTGTTATTGTCAATAAGAAGGAATTTAAATATTTATTTATGTTTTTTGTTTTTGTTTGTTTCGGGAGATGTGCAAAACTCTAATTTCCTGCTCATAACAGCTAGGGCTGAAACGATTAATCAAATTTATGGTGAGATTCGATTATTGTAATAATCATCAACTAATTTACTAATCAATTAATCGTTAACGGTGGTATACAGACTCAAAAAAAGGCATTTTATTGAAAGAAAAACACACAGAGCAGTATTTAAAAATATTTACATTTTTCACTTGAGATAAGCAAGACCTTAAATATCTTCTACCCAAAACTGAAGAAGTTTCCTTTGCTACAAATAATTAATGCTGTTATTGAATTTTGGGCAATAAAGTGTTTATTTTTATATTTTAAAAAGGAATTGAATTGTTTATTTGCATATTTTAAATGCTTTTCTATTGTATTAAAAAAGCTAAAATATAAATATGCAAAATGTTCCACTATTCTTATCCAATTAATCATCAGAATTATCTGTAGGTTAAGTGACAACTAAAATAATCTTTCATTCCAGCCCAAATAATAGAACGATTCTCCTTCCTCCAGCAGATTTCTGTGGAGGCCACAGCAACCCAGGAGAAAGAATCTGATGAGAAAGAACCAGAACATGTGGAAAGTCCAACAGCTGAGGCTGTAAGCAGTTTGGATTCTGATCAGGACCCGAATGATGGAGACGCTCTTCCAGAAGATTCACACGTTCACACAGGTCCAAGTGAGACAGCGGACCAACCAGAGGCATCAGATGACGGCATGAAACCTGATCCAGGTACAACTAAAGAAGCCGTCTTTAAACTCTGCTGGTGTATGACTCGGTATCATTCTGTCTAACTGACAGATTAATCAGTAACTAAAATAATCGTTATTTTCAGCTCTAGTTTGGTTTCCTGACCTCTGGTGTTTCTCCTCAGACACTGCGCTCTCTTCAAGCCTCGATGTTGAGCCTGTTTCCACCTCCTCAGCTCCTGCAGTTCCAGGTCCAGCCACCTGCAGCAGCACAGCAGCGGCTGCAGAGCCTGAAGAAGAGAGCAGCAGGAGGAGCAGCCCAGCTGAACACGACGAGGAGAAGAATGAGGAGCAGAATGAGGAGCAGAACGAGGAGTCAAACAAACCGCATCAGAGCCAGGATGAGGAGAACATGAATGAAGCTCCAGGTAATGAAAATAAGCACAAACAAGTTCAGAGTGTAGGCCTGTCGCAATAAACAATAAATCAATTAATCGCATGATAAATTAAAACGAGCTCAATAATTTACATTTGCATGATTTATCATTTTTTTCTTTTCTCTGGATGACAAAAGTCTGGTGCTTTGGTATCAACTAACCCCTTTTTTGAAGGACAATCTTGCTTCATAATTCATTTTATTAATTGTTTTGTTTATTTTGGATATTTAAAATGTCTTCCGATTCCACAGTTAAATTATCAGAATATAAAGTTTATTGATCTTCTAGAAAGTGTTCTTGCATTATTATTATCATTATTATTATTATACCATTTTCATTATTTTACTTGCTTATTGTCTCAAAACAATATTATCGTTTATCGTAATAACAATGCCTAGCATTGTGTAACTTATAAATAAAAATGTTTTTCCATATTTGTTAGAATTGTCACCATGTCATAACAGTGTCATAACAAGACTGATAATCTGGGAAAAGATCGCTCTGTGCCGCTATAACCGTTTTAAGAAATCCACCAATCTTGACCAAAAACCACCAATCAGTGAGGAGGAGGACTTTAGCGCTGTCAATCAATCTTGTGTGCACGGTGCTCAATGTTCTAATGGTGGAGAAACAACTTACCGTTCTGGGAAAACAGTTTATCATCAGGGGCTATGCTAACTAGCCTTAGTATTTGTGACAGGCTACGTTGTTATGAACCAGCTGTAGCTTAGCAAAGAGCAAGCTGGAGGCGGTTAGCATGAGAGCTGTTGCTTGTCAAATGTAAAGTGTTTTCTAAATAAATTTAGTATTATTTTGCAAACTCTTTTATGGTTCTATGATCTCCAAAATAAATTCCTTCATATTTTATTATTGTCTGGATAAATGATAAGAAAAAAATATTTTTTTATTAAATACCTCCATGTTTCTTGGTCTTCAGTTTAAATCAGTGGCTCTCTTCTCATGTTGCACAGCAGACTTTCTGAAAATGACTGACATCATTATGGTTGTTTGTTTATATTTTTCTCTTTATCAGAACCAGAGACTTCGGCTGTGACCTGCGGAGCAGCCGATGAGCCGCCAGATGTCCTGCAGAAAGGTGAAAACACTCTGCGTTTGTTTCAGCTGCAGTTTTTTCACTGCCACTTTTTGTTCCAAATGTTAAAATGTTTTATTTCTCCCACAGAAAAGACAAAAGAAGCCGAAGAAACCAGAGAGGAGAGCGTGAAGAAGCCGCTGCCTCCGTATGATCCGAGTGCAGCAGTTGGTACGAAACCTTCCATAATAAACCAGTGATGTGTTTTTGATCAGATGTGTGGGGAGATTACAATGTGGGTTCTTGGTTCTGAACAGGTATGGAGTATTTGGTCCCAAAGACGGGATTCTTCTGTAAGGTGTGCAGTCGGTTCTTCACTGGAGCCAACGCGGCAGAGATCAGCCACTGCAAGACTCTGAAGCATTACGAGAACCTTCAGGTGAGCCGAAAACTGTGTGTGTGTGTGTGTGTGTGTGTGTGTTCAGTTTCATACCGGTTCAATGAAGGCGATCAGATAGAAACACACTTATCTTTAGAGTCCAGATGGCTTATTTTGTGGCAGTCATCTGTGAATTACAATCCACAACAAACATCTTTTTCACTGCAAAAACAAAATCTCACCAAGTATTTTTGGTTTAGTTTCTAGTGTAAATATATAAGTATACTTGAAATAAGAAAAAATAACTTAACATTAAAGACCAGGAAAAGCAATAAAAGTATTAATAGAAAATCTAAAAAACTAAATGCAGGCACCAAAGTTCACATATTTTGTTTTAAAGAATCTCAGTTTATTGTAGGATTGTCTATTCCACACTTGATTTTAAAATGGAGGTGATCTATGGTCATCCAGATGATACATAAACGGTGAAATAACTCCATACTTTCAAAATAAAAGGCACATTTTGCTTTCAGACCAGACTGCTGTTCAGGTTGAAAAGGTCAATGCTTTTCTCTCAAATGTTTAAAATGCAGAATTTCTTTATGATTCTGAATTGGAAACAGTTTCAGATAGAAACTGGCATCTTCATCTCTTATTCGACTTCTTTGCTCTTTTTCAGAAATTCCTGCTGAGTCCAGAATCGTCGGTGAAGTCTGTGAAGTCTGTGAAGACAAACTGAAAATCTGCTGTTTCATTTCATCGTTTGTCTCCTCGTGTGATTTCATTTCACGTTTAGGGTCCAGAGTTACATTCTGTCATGGATTAGTTCCAGATTATTTCTCCCTGGAAATGTGTTGGCTGTTCTTTTATGAAGAGTGGAGAACGGGAAGGAAAATGTATTGATTCCTCCTTCCAGCAGAAACTGTACACAAATAAATGGGTTGTGTTTTTTACTAAACTGTTTACAGCTTCAGTTATTTCAAGTTGTCAGATAATTAATTTATTATTTGTGATCAGAAACCTAACAGGTCTGCAAAGCACTGAGCCTGAGTTCAAACATACAGGTTATATTTACATTATTGAGGATGAGTGCTTAGTCTTTGCAGAGTACAGAATCATAATAAAAAATTTAAGAACAAGTCAAAACCAGCTCTAGCAGCTTAATTAGATGTTTAGCAGATTTCATATTGAATTATAAGTTGTTTTTAAAGAATAATTTTGCTGCAAAATTGGAAAATCCTCATTTCATTGTCAGGAATTCTTAAAAGGTTTAAATGCTTCATATTTTTCATTATAGTTCTTAAATTAATTTAAGTCATTTATTAAATTTTTGTATGTTTTATTGCCTTTTCTTTTCTTCCCTTTTTGTACTTTCTTTTTTAAATTGGCACAAGGGCATACATCAAAGAAATTATTAATTTGCCGTGTTGGATTTATTTATACACTGACAAAAAAAAAGTCTAATTCCTCCATGCTAGATTTCTGCTCCAGTTGAACAACGACTTTCTGTTGTTTATTTAAGGAATTAATAAAAGGTCTTGCTATCCAATATCCCATACATGTTATTAACTTAAGTTATTTATTGTCATTCTTGCCAGTTTTAAAAATGTGGGTATTTAAAAAGGTTACAAAAGGTCTCAAATTTAACTTGGTGAAACTTTCAGATGGGCTGGTTAGTTGTGGTAGCCCACTAAATAAATTACTAACTTGCTTTCAGATGTGATTTATTTTTGTAACCCAAAACAAAAACTCACACTCAAAATGTACAAACCCTAAGAGGTTTTTATCTTTGAATTGTCAGTTTAGTCTTGGAAGACAGACAGGTTGTAATTTCTGGAATTCAGGATCTGCTTGACAGCCAAAAAAGATGATTGCCTTTCTGTCATGTAGTAGTTGTGGGTTTACTCCAGGAGTAAACCCACAACTACTACCCACGCTCACTGCTTGGCTTGATGTTCCCAACAAATAAGCAACTCCACAGACAAAATATAGAAAAATAAAAACCTGGAAATACCTCCACAGTAAATAAGACCCCACTGAAAGAACAAGGAACACAAACCTAAAAATAACAACAAAAGTGTTTCCCATATATTTTTGGTTTTTTGGAGAGAAAATGCAATTTCTGTCTCCTCCACAATAATCCCTGTGGTTTCTGAGAGAACGTTCTCTACTGCAGAGCAAACTTCCCCAGCTGGAGAAGTTTGCTCTTTTGGACAATTGGAGAAATTGTACCCTAGGACAGCGCTCTCTTCATGGCTACTGTCTTCTAAAGCCGTCTTCTTCAAAGCAAAAGTTGAGTTTTCTGACTCGTCTGTCTCCTCACAGGGAAGATTGTCAAAATCTAGATTATTTAGAGCTCTGTTTGTTCACAAATACAAATTAGTAAACTGCAATTATAACTGATTGTTTTTAGGTTTTCCAATTAAACTATCCCCCCTCTCCCAGATTTCGCTAGAGATAGAGATGCTGATGTTTTTAGCAGCATGAGGGGCCCCTAAGTCAAATTCTGCTCAAGGCCTCAGACAGTCTTGGACCGCCCCTGCATGAAGAGTTAAATCCGCTGCACTGCGCACAGAGATGCGCAACAAACGGTAGATTTAATTCAATGCTGCTAATGTGGCTTTAGTAGCTCTTCCATTTCGTGTCTGTTGAGTTTTTAATAAGAGCCACAGAAACTGATCTGGTTGCTGGAGATAAAGGGACGAGATTTTCTGAGGGTGCCCCCATTAACTCTGGCTGACTAAATAATGCATTTGATACGGTTTGATGCGTCGTGTAGCCGGAAAAATAATACTAAAAATCTTTCCATGGACCTATTTGTGTCATTAATAAAGCTGATAAAGGGGCATATCTCCGATGCTATCTGGCTTACATTCACTCAACATGATGACAGTTGAGAGCAACATTTTATGAATTTGACTCATAGTGACTTTGCTAATGGTGACTCTTTATGACAAAGTGATGGATAAATGTAACCTGAAAAGGCTTCACATTGTCCCGTAAACAGGTGTGGCCCCACATGAACAGAAAAAGGTTTCAAAACAATGGACAGGTGGAGACTATGAAACTATGAAAAACAAATCCCATCTCTAATATGTTGTGATAAAGAAATAGCACATGACCTTACATTCATTGTATGGTGAGTCACTTGTGCCCTAATAAGTCTTTTGTGATTTCATGCGAACGAGGTCATCTAGAGTTAAAACATTCAAGCCACAAATACAAAGAGCTTTAAACAGGAAACCCCAAAATGCAAAATAAACTATTTGATTTATAATCTTAGTACTAATTGTGATGCTTATTGTTAACTCTGTGGTTCCATACAGTAGCAGATGGTTCAGTTTGTTCTTCAACATCAGCAGCTCTACATAAAGGTGAGAACCTATAATTAAACTCTGGAACTCAAGTTTCAGCTGAGGTTTTTTATTAAGAGCAGAAAGAAGGGATGCACCGTTCTGCGGTTGCCACTGAAAACATCTTGTATTAATTTGTACCATGTTTTTGTCACTGGTTTCTCAGCTCTCTGTTTTTTCTCTCTTCTTGCAGGTATAGTTGCAGACTTCCTGGGTGTTTTCACTTTATCTCTTTCTCTCGCTTTTAACTTTTCAGCCCGTCTCTGTTCCTTTTTTCTTCCTCTTGACATTCTTAATGAATGTATCACAAACATTTCCATACTTTCCATATATTTTCAATATATCCTACCATATATTGCTCATAAATCTTTACATATATTTTGTTTATGTTTCTATATAATTTTGAATATGTGTAAAATACATTTACCACAAATTGAACATGCTTGTGAGATTATATGTTTACATATATTACATTACATTTTTCCATATAGATCATATTACATGATGGTGAATATTTAAAAATTAAAATTATGGGATATAAAAACATACATATACACACATATATTTGTGTTCATTAATCATTAATATATTTATATACATATATATGAACACATATATTGTAGAAATGAGTATATAATTCCATATATTACAGCACATACCTTACAAAATACAACAAAATAATACATTACAATATATTTCAGAGTTTGCCATGACTGTAAAATCTACGAACTGTGTCTGTCTGTCCCATCTGTGCTAGGATGCAGAAAGCAGTTATGAAGACGTATAAGAGAGTTTTTTGAAACCCGTATACCTGCAGTGTGGAGTCGTCACACCTGTCCAGCAGGTTGGGCTGGATCCGTTCAGCAGGTGAAGGGAGTGGTTAGACACACGCTGAAGGAGAAGAATGACATGAGGGGAAAAACACAAAGTTGTCATTTAGAACATTTTGGAGCCAAGCTTCATCGTTTACGGCCACTGAACGGCAGAAATAATCTAACGTTTCTGGTCATCAGGAAAAGGTAAGACAAGCTGCAACAGGCTGGAGTTTTAGTCACATGATCTCAGATTTTCTGTTTTTAAAGTGAAGGAATGGGACAGACAAACAGAGTTTATTTAAAATAAGTCCGACTGTATTGAATGACAGAGATATGTTATTGAACAGATAATATGGGACCATAAAAGTGTCCCATATTTTTTATGGGACACCATAAAAGTCTCCCATAAAATCAAAGTAAAGGAATTAAATTAATAACCTTAATTGTTATTCAGTTTCAGCTGTCAATCAGCTGAAACTAATTACCAGGAATCTTTAATTAAAGGAAAGTTATGTGGGAGATTTTAAGCATAATGTTTTATTGAATTCATTTTCAATATTTCTTTAGACAAAGTTGAGCCGTATTTTTATTTTCCACAGGAAAATTTTCATTTTCACAGCTCTGTACTGTTAATAAGTATCCACATCTAGTAGCTATGAATGCAGCAGGATGAGTGTTCAGTTGTTTTTTTTAAAAATCAAATTATATCTAATTTTTTTTATAGTAAGATAATGTTCTGTGAAACCAAATGACAAAAAATATCATTTTCACTGCAAAAGCACAAAATCTGACTAAGTATTGTGTACTAGTGCACTTGAAAAGAGATAAATCAGTTTAGAAGTAACATGTCAGGAAGATATAGCGGCTTGTTTAAAGTCAATAATCCCTTAATATTGATCCTTTATTAGGATGGGAAAATGTCTTTTTATAAGTTAAATAATCTGCCAGTTGAACTAGGACTTTTTGTAAGGAAGTAGTGAAAACAAGTTTCTATAGCTTCCTGAAAATTTACCTTAAAGTTAGTTTTGTATTATTTCAAAACTAACTTGTACTAAGATATCTGCAGTAGAAACTAGACCAAAAATACTTGGTAAGATTTTGTGTTTTTACAGTGCGGTGACTCCTTTGACTGAGTTCTGCGGGCGGTTTCTTTTTTTCTGTCCATTCATGTTTAGATTATTTGTCTTTGTGATGTTTTCAAAACACAGTCAATGTTAGCAGCTTCAGATGAAATCAGCTTTTCCTTCAGACTGGCTCTCCAGCCGGAATGATTTATGATTTATGATTTATTTACGGAGTTAACGTGTTTCTTTGAACGTAATAATCGCTGAAAGTGTTGAGTCATGTTACAGGAACATGAACAATCAGTGCAGCTCACAGCTGAGTCTGCGCTGCATACCTGAAGCCTGAGCTTCGCCACAGGCCAACAGGTGTTACCTGCACTGCAGCTGGTCTTACTGGTTCAACTGTTAGTTCCTCCTGGGAGAAGACGCTTGAGAAAAAGCCTTTCCATTTGAATCAATACTGTACTTAAACATACAAGTAAACAGAGAGAAATGTGCTATAAAAAGAGTAAAAGTACCACATTAACATAGAGTGTATTCTTTAATTCAAAAGTCTAAAATATCACTAAGTGTGCAAACTGTAGACTGCAAAAGCACAAAATCTTATCATTTTGGTCTAGTTCAGGGGAGTCCAAAGTGTGGCCCGGGGGCCATCTGTGGCCCATGAGATGATTATGTTCGGTTCCAGACATCAAATCAAGAATGGTAACTATTTGACCAGTGACCCAAAAAAATTGTGGCTTGTCCTTTTTTCTTTTAATAAGGCAACAGCCTGAAGCTCTTTTATGTTTTGGGTGTTTAAAAATATACAAGTTTCATAAAAATGTAGGTTATCGTTAAGCAGGTAGAACAAAAATATATATTAAAAAAGCACAAACTAATTTTTGCATTGTTAATTTAATGAAAAGGTGTACCCCCTGTTGTTTCAATTTGCCAGTTTGAAGACTTTTGTCATCCAGATTTTGGTAGAAAGAGAATAAATTTTTGCTTCTTGCGACAGGCCTCAGTGTAGTGTTCATGTTTGTTTCATCATTTGAAGTGGAAATCTGTGATTCTATAATTAGATTTATGTAATTCAGAAAGTCACACCTGGGCACCAGGAGTTTGTGCGTGTGACTGCGAGACTTTTTTTAGGATCTCAGGCATCTGATAGCTGACTAACCAGTGACGTTGTTGACATCAACGACTGCAGATGTTATCAGACTGAGACTAAAATAGCCTGCATGATGTCACCAAGACACGAGTTTAAAAGACGACAACAAAGGAGAATAATGAGGCTGCAGATTAGAGCAAAAATGTCTGAAACTTTCTGATGTTGCTCTTCGCCATCATTTCACTCTGTTTTATACTATCCAAAACATCCAGACGTCAGCTTGGCCAAAATGTTTTGTTGGCAGTGAAAGCAGGAAATAATGAACTGAAGCAGTTTTGTAATGTGACAAAATTAGACTTTCTTATGAAGTTAGGGAGAAGGTTTAAGCAGTCGGACTGAAAAAGTCATTCCAAAGACGTTTCCTGAGTTACAGTGCACTGTAAAAGTTTGCCCAATTACAGATTTCTTCAATCGACCCACTGCCTATGTTGGTCTACATATGCAGAGAGGCCATTAACTAACATGCGAAAAACCCGGAGAAAAACAACACACCTGCAGGGAGACCTAAAGTCAAACTCAGAACCTGATTGCTGTGCAAAAACCTGTCCAACCTTGCAGCCTTTAACTACAACCCATAAAAACTGTTCATATCAGACAAAGATCACACGAGAAAATACAAAATAAATTTAAAATGATGATTTATAACGGGGGGAAAAAAAACAAAAACCCATGGGAGCACTGGGAGCCAGAGGAGAACAAAAAACATCAGGAACAAACAAAGGCAAAAGGAGCAAAATGGGATTAAACAGGAGAAACCAGTGAGGAGGAATGAGAAAAGGGGAGCAAAGTACTGAGATTAACTAACAGGTTGCAGGTGTGAGGGGAGAGAGAGAGAGACAGTGGCACAGGGGGCGAGGGAGAGTAAACGGGAATAGGAAATGGATCTAAGAGCAACAAGGAATAACTACAAACAAGGAAGAAATAAACAAAATAAACTAAAACAAACTGAACAAAGTCGATCTATTCAAAGAAAGAGACTAAGAAACACAGAATAATAATAATAATAATAATAATAATAATAATAATAATAATAATAATAATAATAAAGTAGAATCAAAACAACTTAAAACAGCCCAGGATCTGATATTATCACCTGGTGATATTGTAATGTAGAGCTGAGCATCACCTGCGTAGCTATGGTAGCTAATCTTATTGCTTATTGTCTGAGATAGTGGAAGGGTCCTAGGATTGAACCCAGAGGTACCCCACATGTGAAATACGTTTAAATTATTCATCCTGTTTATGTTTGCTTGTTTAGTCTTTCCATCTAATCATAGCGTCTTTTATTCAGGAAGAGCAGCCATGGCTCTTCCCTCTGCCTTTCTCTCGGAAGAACAGTTCACCTGCTCAATATGTCTGGAGATGTTCAAGAACCCAGTCTCCACCCCGTGTGGCCACAGCTTCTGCCAGTCCTGCCTCTCTACCTACTGGGACGGCAGAGGAAGAGGGCAGGCTGCAAAGGCTTACCAGTGTCCGCTGTGCAAAGAGTCCTTCAGCAACCGGCCAGAGCTCCAGATAAACCGAACCTTGAGGGAAATCACCGAACAGTTCAAGCAGATGTCACAGTCTGATGGGGGAGCCGGAGGAGGAGGGGAACATCTCGGCTTGAGGGCCCAACAATCAGGCCCGTCTCCACCAGCGAGACCGGGGGAGATGCCAGAACGTCTCCTGGTAGAAATGATGGCACGTTTCCAGGGGCTGACGCCGCCTTCACCTCACCAGGGCTTCCAGACGCAGAACAACCACGACCCGCCGCCACCCTACTCCCCTTCTCTCAGGTAACTCAGTCACACCTCCAGAGAGACCAATACTGAGGTGGTACGAAGACATTACCTGCACTGGTTTGCACCCATTATCAAATCACTTTTAAAGCTCGTCTTAAAACCCATCTATTTTATTTGGCTTTCAACTCTAGCGGGATCTAGTTTTAAATTGGATGTTTTTGTTTTTAAATTGTAAGTTTTTATTTTATGCTTTTTATTTTTATGTTGTGTGTTGATGTACAGCACTTTGTATCAGCCGTGGTTGTTTTAAAGTGCTTTATAAATAAAGTTGGTATGGTATGGTATGGTAAATCAAATTTTATTTGTATTGCACATTTCAGCAACAAGACATTTACATCAGAAAAACACAAAAATAGAAAGTCATAAAACATACAGTCAACAATCGAAACATTACATTTAGTCGAGTGCCATTGTTAAATGTTTCATTTATGATGTTTTAAAAGCAACTCTAAACAGCTGGGTTTTAGTCTAGATTTAAAGGAACTCAGTGTTTCGGCTGTTTTGCAGTTTTCTGGAAATTTGTTCAAGGTTTATTTTGCATAGAAGCTGAATGCTGCTTCTCTGTGTTTAGTTCTGGTACTGGGGATGCAGACCAGAACCAGATGACCTGAGAGGTCTGGAAGGTTGCTATGACAACAGCAGCTCTTTGCTATATCGTGGTGCTAAGCCGCTCAGTGATTTATAAAATAACAGAAATATATTAAAGTCTGTTCTCTGAGCTACAGTGAAAGGACCACACAACTGGGGTGATGTGCTCTATCTTCCTGGTTTTAGTGAGAACGGCAGCAGCAGCGTTCTGGATCTGATTGATTTTTTTAGCCAGACCTCTGAAGACACTGTTGTAGTAATCAGTGCGGCTAATAAGCGCATGGATGAGTTTCTCTAGATCTTGATCTAATCCTGGAAATGTTCTTCAGGTGATTGAAGGCCGACTTTGTGACTGTCCTTATGTGGCTTTGAAGGTTCAGGTCAGAGTCCAACACTGCTCCCAGGCTTCAGCCTGATTTCTGGTTTTTAGTTGTAATAACTGAAGCTGTGCATTGACTCTAGATCGTTCCTGTTTAGGTCCAAAAATAATAACTTCAGTTTTGTTTCTGTTCAGCTGGAGAAAGTTTTGGCACATCCACACATTTATCTGTTTTAAGCATCTGTTCAGTGATTGGATGAGTTCAGAGTCACCTGGTGACATCATAATGTAGAGCTGTGAATCATCCACGTAGCTACAGCGTCTTATTTCCTGTTATAACCTGAGCTAATGGGAGCATATATTAAATAAGAGGATTGGACCTTGGGATGCCCCGACATGTGACTTATCCCTTTCTGGAACCTTCCTCTATGTTACTTTCTGTTTGAAACAGCTGAAATTACAAAAAATAAAAGAAACAGATGTTAAAATGCAGATGTTAAAGTTGGGCTGGATGATCTGGTAGAAAAAATGTATCACAATGTAAGTATTTCATCAAGCAATACCAAGATTTTTTTATTGTTTTCTTTTTTAAGTAAAACATTTGCTAGAAAAACTTTATAAATTTTGAGGAAAATAATTACTGTTTATGATAACAAATATCTCTTCAGCACAATAGCACATTAGGGCTATTGTAGTAAGAAAAAAACATAGAAGAGGGGTAAATTTCCACCAAAAGATTTAGCTGTTTTGAGATTAATCTCTGATATCTTCTAGGGGGGAAAAATGTGGAAATTTTTGAGTTTCAAAAGTTCAACATTTTCTACAAAAAACTTGGATTAATCTCAGACATTTTCTTGAAAAAATTTGGAAATTTTCTAGCAAATGTTCAATTTTCAGATTTTTGGTGGAAAATAACTTACTAGCACACGGGGGGGGGGGGGGGGGGGGAGTATTGTTATTAGCAACTTATTCTCTGTCAGACGCTGCAGTTCCATAAAAACTGAATTATTTACATACACTGCAAAAACACAGAATCTTACCAAGTAATGTTGGTCTAGTTTCTAGGGAAAGCATCTTAGTACGCCTGAAATAAGGCAATATGTAGCTTTTCTGCTTTCCATAAATAATTCCATAATATTGATGAAAACGTATTAGTTTCACTGGCGCCGTTACCTAGCAACGCCAGCCAAACCCAGCCCGTCACCTAGCAACCCAGTTCTAGTTCCACTGGCAGATTATTTCATTTGTAACATGGGAAAAATGTAAATAATCTGCCAGTGGACCTAGTACTTTTTCAACCATAGTAAGGAATTATTGACAAGCTCATATATTTCCCTGAAAAGTAACTTGTAAGTTATTTAAACTGTACTAAGATATTTGGACTAGAAACATCTTTACAAGACATAAATCACTTGTAAAGATGTTGTTTTTGCAGTGATCTTTCAATTTCCTCTGATTTTAGAGAATTTATGATTCATGAAGTGTTTTGTCTCTAATAAAGGCGCGGCGCCGCTCAAAGTCTCCCTGATGTCCAACCCAACCTGCCGCTGTGTCCCATCCACATGAGAGGCATGGAGTTCTTCTGCCGCACTGACAACATGTGTGTGTGCAGTGTGTGTGTGGAGATGGCAGACCACCGAGGACACAGCGTCGCCCCTGCTCAAAGAGAGTGGCACATTAAGAAGGTGTGTGTGTGTCTGTGTGTGTGTGTTAG
The DNA here is from genome assembly GCF_001444195.1 of Xiphophorus couchianus. Lineage (NCBI taxonomy): Eukaryota > Metazoa > Chordata > Actinopteri > Cyprinodontiformes > Poeciliidae > Xiphophorus > Xiphophorus couchianus. The sequence continues at coordinate 6,166,847 of NC_040232.1, read as the reverse complement.
ATGCTGATTTCTAACTCGGTATCAAACTATAAGGCTTTACAAATGCCTGGTCTCATGTTATCACACGTTTAAATCTAAATCAATTACACTGCAAAGAAACAAAATGTTACCAAGTATTTTTTTAATCTACTTTTTAGTACAGACATCTTAGTAGACTTGAAATAAGACTAAACTAACTTACAATTAACTTTTAAGCAAGAAGTTGGAGCTTGTTTTAAGTCAATAATTTCTTAAAATGTATTTTAAGAAGTACCAGTTTCACTGGCAGATTATAAAATGTTTTTTATTTATAATAAATAAAATAATCTGCCAGTGGAACCAGTACTTTTTCATCAATATTGAGGAATCATTTATTTAAAACAAGCTCCTATATCTTGCTGAAAAGTTACTTTTATTTCAAGTGTACTCAGATATTTGTCGTAGAAACTAGACAAAATAATTGGTAATATTTTGTTTTTCCAGTGTAAATCTTTAAAAAAAAACCTGCAGGTCTCTTCAAAAATCTAGTGCAACTTCTTTGTAGGATTATTTCTTTTTGGGATTTTTTTTCATACAAAAGGTTTTCTTTCTTTTATTTTAAATTATCTCTATTGTCTCCAGTCGCAGTTAGGAATCCATGAGATGGAGTTGAAAGAGCTCATCTGCATGAGAGAGAGGAAAGTGGAAGAAATACGCAACTCCATTCGGAAAATAAAGGTGAGCTCTCAGATTTTATTAGTTGAATCTGTTGCATTTTAGAGTGACGGCCGTTTATTTGCCGTGACGTCAGCTCAAAGTGCTACAGCTAGCTAATATTTTCACTAGAAACTAGATCAATTACTTTGTAAGATTTTGTGTTTTTGCAGTGCCCAGACACAAACCTGCAGTTTTTGTTAAAGTTTCATAAGTTTTACATTGAAAGAAACTGATTTGGATTTTTTTTCTCTTTTACCTGATGTTGTAATTATATTATTTATGTGAATTATTTTCATTTTGTTTTGTAAAATACCAACATTTCCACATAAGTTTATATTTTGGTCCATCGGATTATAATTTTGAAATATGACAATTGGATCAGTTACTCAATACATGAGACGCCTTTTTACCAAATACGTTTCTACTCTTACTTGAGTAATCTCTTGGACGGCATCTTTTTACTTTTACTTGAGTAAAAATATGTTGCAGTAGTGCTGCTCTTACTTGAGTCTAATTTCTGGAGACTTCTGATTCACTCAGGCTGCGGCGGAGATGGAGATAGATGGAGTTGTTTGTGCTTTGACGAAGCTAATCTCTACAGTGGAGCACTGCCAATCCAGAATCTTGGAGGTAAGTAATCTGACAGATTAATTATAATAAAACAGACATGTCTGCTGGTTACAGAACTGCCTGTTTTTATTATTTCGACTCTTCCCACCAGGTGATAGAGATGACTGTCACAACAGCAGAGAGCAGAGCTCGGAGTTTGCTGAAAGAGCTGGAGGAGGAGATCGCTGCCCTGAAGAAGAGGAGCGCAACTCTGGGCCAGCTGGCTGTTTCTGAAGATTATGTGCTGTTTTTTAAGGTGAGGAAATGTTTTACATATTCCAACATAACGATAAAAAAAATTTACTCAAAAAATATGGGTTGAGTATCTTGGTGTTTACGAATGATTGGAGATGGATGATAAATAAAGGCATGCATGAGGAAGAGACTTGATTGATAAAAGTAACAGTTGATAAATGATTCTGGTTTTTTTCCTTCAGAATTTGGACGTTTTCATAAGATCAAAAATCAGAATTCTGAGGAAGAAAATCTGAACTCTTAGGGGGAAAAGTTAGAATTTTGAGGGGGAAAAGTCAAAATTCTGAGGAAGAAAAGTTGGAAATTTTAGGGAAATAAAAATCAGAATTTCAAGGGAGAAAAGTTAGAACTCCGAGGAAAAGAAAAATTTGAATTTTGAATTCTGAGGGTAAAAAAAGTCCAAATTTTGAGGAAAAAAATTCTGAATTCCGAGAAAAAAAGTTGGAATTTTGAGGGAAAAAAAATAATTTTGAGGGGAAAACAATATCAGATTTTTTTATTTTATTTCAGTGGCTCTAATTTTCTGCTTTATAAAAATAATTCATATCCTAAAAAGAACTCCATGACTATAGTGAAGCATAGTGGTGGCTCAGTGATGCTCTGGGGTTCTAATGTGGTAAAATTCCTGCTAGTGTAGAAAAAAAACTAAATTAATCAGGAAAATGTTACTTGTGATGAAACTGATGCTGGAAGCCCCAGTACCTTCCAAAACCAGTATGATCCCCAGCATAACTCAAAGTCCACCATGAACGCCCTTAAGTCGTTTTCCTGAATCTTTTTTTCTTCTGTAAAGAAAAACGTTTACAGAATGTTTTCCGCTGCAGTCGACTGACCAAAGAAACTCTTTGGCGTTTTCCTTCCACAGACATTCCCTGCCTTGTCCTCGCCCCCACAGGCGAAGGACTGGTCCAACGTCTCCGTGTCGTCTCAGTCCACCTCTGAAGGGATTCTCAGGACCATCAGTCAGATGGTGGAGCGACTCCAGCTGGACCTGCAGAACCTGCCAGAAGCCCGTAGGTTCACAACCAGGGAGAAATTTACCAGGAAAACTCTGAGATCTTTTTTGATTTTTTTCTTTTTGCCTAAATATTTTTATTGAGATTTCCCACGTTGAAAATACAATCATGTACCAATCTGAACAAGCTTCTTTTATAATTACTGCATGGCAGCAACATAAGCCTATAAGCCCATTTTGGGGAACAATTTGGAGAAATGTAAAAACAAAAAAACACAGCTTCTCAGAATAACAGGAATAACTCAGCATTATTTTAAGTCGAAATCCTTAATAAAATGAATGAAAGGATCCAAAATGTTCTCAACAAGGTGTTTGGATTTCCTAATATACAGAGTCGGGTAATAACCAATTACTTCTTCTTTAAAAAACAATTAGGAGTATTTCTTGATCAGTTAATTTTTTGGACAGCTACTTATTACGTTTACTTGAGTACAAATATGCAGAAGTGGTCCTACTCTTACTTGATTGCACTTCTGATAAAATCTACTATTCCTTCCAGTGGGAAATTAAACAACAACCACTGGGTGGCCCTACGTCTGTATCTAAAGATATGCACTTTTTTGTAGATAACAGGTTTATATCTATAAACTTGCATTCTGAGAGATTATACTTCACTTAAGAAGTAAAATGCATGAATTATATGTTTATATATTAACATATTTAAGGAAATTTTCTTGTTTTGTTTACAGGCCAACAACCGTCACCAGCTCCGCCGCTCCCTCGGCCAATCCCGAGTAAGCCTGTGAATTGTTTCTGAACTATTTATAAATACTGTAAATGTTAATCTTTTTTTTTCTTTGCAGGAATAAGAAGAATTCAGGAATTATCAGGTAAGGGTTGGTAAAAGACTTGCTGTTCATTTAGTGTCTTATAAAGAGGAATTAATCATGAATGTGTTTAATCTGCAGAGGACATCACCCTGGACCCCAGCACAGCTCACCCGCGCCTCATCATCTCAGCGGATGGAAAGCAGGTCCAGTGCGGCGACCGCCATCAGCCGGTCCCAGACAACCCAGAGCGGTTTGACCGCGTGGTGTGTGTGATGGCCCATCAGGGATTCACCTCAGGACGCCATTACTGGGAGGTAGGAGGACATGTGAACAAATACATTCACTGAATACAGTAGTAGATTTAAGCTACAAATAACCTGCAAATACTTGAAATCCTCTCAATATACACGCTTAACTGTCTATTTTAATAATTCAAACACTGAAAATACTTTAATATGAATAATGGAAAACATGGCACGATAGCAGAAACATCCCCAGTCCTTCTTATCTGCTCTTGGGGTTAACAGCCACTTAATGGCAATTAATAGAAGAGAATAGAATAGAAAAGGAAAAGGTAGGAAATCTTTTGATTTCTACAGGAAGATGTACTCAGAAATAATCCATGCATACAGAACTGAGGACATTCAATCTGCAACAACTTTACACATTTATCTGAGCTCTTAGGTTAAATTTATTCAGGTTTTATTCCTTAAATAAATGTTTAATTTCATAGTAAAACTCAGAACCTCCTCTGAATTTTTGAGTTAAACCTTCCCATCTGAAAAAAAACAACAACAAAAAAACATGTAGAATCTGTTTAGTCTGAACATAAACCTTCCTCTTCCTTCTCTGTTTAGAGACAGTCTATCAGGATTTATTTTAGCTACCTTCAGTATTTTCGTAAAGTCTGGGAAAAATTCACATCTTAAAATGCATCACCATAAATACTACAAAACCTGTGAAGATTTAAAAAAAAATCAAGATATAATTAACCACATTCAAAATGAAAGTTTTTAATTAATTTCTCACTTCTTGACTTTAGCTTGTGCAGAATTGATCACCTGAAATGTAACAGTCATGTTTCCCTCTCTGTCCTTTTCCAGGTGGATGTCAGCAGTAAAACCGACTGGGACTTGGGAGTAGCGAGCCGGTCCGTCATTAGAAAGGGTAAAATCCCAGTGAGCCCCGCCCACGGCTACTGGTTCCTCAGCCTGCGGGATCGGACCGACTACGCCTTCAGAACGGATCCGGCCACCAGCCTGACAGTCGCCACCAGACCGTCGCGGGTCGGCGTCTATATAGACTGTGATAAAGGACTGTTGTCCTTCTACAACGTGGAGGCCAAGCTGGTCATCTTTACTTACACAGACAGTTTTAAAGACACCATCCATCCGTTCTTCAGCCCCTGCACCAATAAATCAGGGCAGAACGCGGCTCCTTTAGTAATCTGTCCTACTGCAGTGACAGAATGAATGAGCCAGTGTTCATAATCTTCACTTATGTTGAATGCCAGAGCTCATTGTAAATGTTTCTATTGCAGAAATCTGAATTTTACTTCGTTTTCAGTGAATGCTGAAAGAAATATTCAACCTTAAAGAGTGTGAGAAAGTCAAAATGACTTCAGATTGTATGTAAAGATTAAAGAACTACTGGCAGCTGCTGTCAGTTTGTTTTTACTGTTTCCTGAAAGGTGCGATGCAATTTAATGGATGTAACATAGTAATATATTATAGCTCTCAAACACCCCTGTTGAAATATTAGCATTTTGTGTTATAAATAAATCATTTGAAAACATATTTCTCAAAATAATGTGATTTTTTTTATCCTGAACAATCCAACTGCAAATCAAACAAATCTGTTACAAGGAATATCAGAGTTAAAGAAAAAACTATAATAAACTGGTTCACTTTCTGCTTACATGCTTAAAATGGTACTTTAAATATGTTTTGCTTTAATCATAATTCTATTTCAGCTTTGACCTATTGAAAATGGTTTTTATCCAAAGTGAAGTCACCATTATTCCCTTTGTTTGTCCGAAGCTGGTTCCAAAGTGTCCAGCAGGTGGCACTGTGGTTTTTTATTTGTAAGCGTTAAGCCGCATATACTGTATGTGCCTTTATATCTGCGCAACAGCCGTTAGTCCCGATCTGAAGCTGTAAAGATAACAGCAAAATACTTCATAACTTGGTAATATGACCTAGGAATAATCTGCAGTGTTAGTAGACAAAAACTAACATATATGTATATATATATATATATATACGTATATAAATGAATCTTGGTTAAATCCCACTGAATTCGGACGAAACAACGCCATCTGCTGTCGCTGGTTGTACCTGAACTATATAGCAAGACTTCTCCAGACGAGCTAATGTGTTTGCGAATGACTGTAGACAAAATATGATATTTGAGTCATGGTACAGCTAACAGCTAGCTATATTATGTTGTGTATTATGCTCCTTGTTTTGTTTTCGCCATGTTTTGCTGGTAGTTACAGTTGTATTTTGTTCGACTTTATGTTAACGTGTTCAGCTAAGCTAGAAGCTAACTGTATTACGGTTTTCCAGGTAAATCTGATCTGTACAATATCGCTAATCTATCCACAACTGCTGTGATATTTTTCACAGTTACATTACTGTGTACAATTTGGAAATGTTGTGAAAATGTTCTGATAACGTTTATAGTTTTATAATTGTATTGTTCACATGTTTGTTGTACAATATTTAACATATTAAAGCTATAAAAGTGACAGACAACATTAGTATTTTTGATTCCTATTTTAGAATAATTTTAGAGTCTAAAAAAAAAATTCTTAGCTTTTATTAATCCACAAAACTAATGTAATATTACTGTTGTATTAATATGACATTATTTTGGGAATTTAAACTTAAATTTAAACAATATATAATGAAAATCAACCAAAAGCCACTACACAATTTTATGGTAGTTTCAAGGAAGCTAACACAGAAAGCTAGCAAACATGCTAGCTGAGCTGTTAGACTTGCATGTGTTTTTAAGTGGATTAAAGTCCAAAGTTTGTTATATTTAGTGTTGTGGGCTTTTCCTGGAATTTGTGCACTAACTGATCTTGATTATTTTACAGACAAGTTATGTTCCACTGAAAAAGTATGTATATTAAGAAAATGTATCTTCATCCTCAGCTTTCTAAACAGGCACCTTACAGCAGTTGGCAGAAAATAGAGGAAAAGGATTTTGAGTCTTGCTTTAAGCAGAACATACTATAAAATGACCCAGACGGTCTTAGATGTGAAGACCAAGGTCTAATGTCTTCTCTTCCTTTTTTGCTTTACTCCATTGCTGCTCGTCTCACTTTCACTATAAAAGTCTTTCCTCTGGTCTGCATTATAAACTTACATATCTGCCTCAATGGTCATACTGATCACTCAAATCACATTACACACTGATAGTCACAAATATACACAAATTAAGACAATAATACAATGTGACTTGCTCAGTGACATGTGGCAGGTGTAGAAGTTTTCATGTTTTCTGGTCAATGATTATAATAGGTAACAACTGCAAAGAAAGTAACAAAGGTCAAAATCTTGTCAAACTCAAAAAGCACATAGTTCGTCATTTGGACATTTTATTTTAATACATAAAGGAAATAAAATCATGAAATGGGGCATATAACCATGGTTGTTCATATATTCTTACATCTGACCAGTTTTGTTTAACATAAATACTCATAGAACAAAACTGTTTCTCAGAAGAAAGCTTCACATTGTGAAATACATCATGCAAGGTTAGCTAAAATGTGTTTATTTCATTCGTTTACAGTCTAACATGAACATGTCACATGTTGACATAAACAAAGGTTTTGAATGAAAAAGAGTAGATTGAAGAAAAAAAAATCTAGTTTACTCTCAAAAGTCAGTTTATTATACCAAAAACAATTAAGCATCAACCAACCAGCAACATAGACATGTCTTTAAACACAAAACAATGTGTATATAGAGAGACTTATATCAAAGGAAAAAAAAAACATCTTTGTAACGATACAGCACTCTACTGAATCAATGTACTTCATTATACCTTGACAGAATATATTTTATTGTTTTCTTAAAAGTAAAAATAGATCTACTTCCTTTGATCCTTCAGACAGATTGTTCCATAACAATCATAAACAGAAGCACAACAATCCATTTGTTCAGTTTTGACTTTGTTTTTTTTTTAAAATAGGCTTACAGCCCAGAAATCTTTAAAAAGACTAACTCAAACAATCTAAAATATCAGAACATAGAACATCTGGCAAAAAATAATTTAAAAACAATCTTAACTTTGGATGAAGTTTGTACATTTATTACAAATGGTTTGCAAAAGAAATCATAATCAAATTATTATTTCTAGTAAGTCTTCAATGTTTTTGTCTTTGTACATTCTAGTTGAAGACTACGTGTTTTACCACTTTCTGGAGTTCTTGCAATATTTTTGTAAATTGTATTATAATGGTACTGATTACTTCTTTACTGAGCAGTGAGGTATTTAATATTGTAGGCTACAGGACCTTCCATTGTGAATCCAAGATAGAAGGAAATTGGTTCCCGACTGCATCCGCTGCGGATGTCTCCCAGATAAGCTGGACGGACAGGAATTTTTAGGTTGCCTTCATAGTTCACGGATATTTCTCCATTTTCACAAATTCCCTTCACCCTTAACAGTTCTTTTTCCACCTGTGGTTCATTCCAAGCAGCTCCACTCTGCCAAAGTTGGTGTGGTGTACGAGGCTGACTGCTCTGATCACTGCAAGACTCTTGCCTTAAAATGTGATCAAGCTTCACTTTAGAGACTATTCTCTTGAGTCCAGTGGATTTGCCAAGAAAGAAATGAGCTAAGGCACTCCTGGCTGGGAACATGTGAGAAAAACGTCTGTGAAATGATTTCTTGGCTGATCTGAAATATGTGGCGATATCTTTGTATGTTGACAAACTTTCCAGTTTTCTATCCTTAGTAGGCCACATGAGTAGCATGGACAGGTAGTACATCTCTGTTGAATTTGAGTGAATACCCTCTTTTTGTAGTTCCTCATTCAGAAGGTCAACCAACTCCTCATATTTTTTTAGTTCCTTTGAAGATGGCTTGATGCTGTGCATCACTATGTTTGCCAAGATGAAGTTGACTGTGTCTGATACTGATCTTTTAGGTGATTGCTCGAAGATAACCTTCCACTTTTTGATGATGTGTTCCATCTCTGCACCACTTTTTTCACTCAAACACTGCAACAGTCCAGCAAATGAGTCTGCCCGCTTTGTTTCCAGGTAAAACCTCTGGTCCTGTATGTCCTGGGGTAGACTCAGATTTGGGTTTCTGGCTTTTTCAGATGCTTTCTCTTGTTCTGAACTACTGAATATTTTTAGGTATTTTCTGAAATGCTCTGATAACTTATTTTTGTTTCCATCATCAGCAGTTACCCTTTCCTGTGACCTAGGTCTCAGGTATGTGAAATAGTTCTCAAAAAAGCTGAAAATTTCCTTCAGCCTTGGCTTCAAAGAGATCAAAAATCTCTCATGGTGTTCCAGGACATCCACAAACTGGGCAGTGGCAGCATTATTGTGATCAACATGAAAATCTCTTATTGTGTGGTGGCCTTTGAGAATCTGTAATAGTCTATCTGTTTGATATCTGTCTCTGCTCTGAGAAAGAGGAAGTTCTCTGATGAGGTCAAGAAGGATCATCATAACTTCTGTCTCTCCAACATAACCTGATGTGTTGTAGGACTTTGGCCTCTTTCTGTTGTGGAGATCAAATGGGTCTATAGTTTCATCTTTCTTGGCCAGCTCCTGTGACTCTTGGAAGGCTTTTACGGCTTTGGAGCCCAGTATCAAACATTCATTAAGAGCTTCACCAGTGAGAGGCTCTGAATCTTCAATTTTCTTTTTGAGTTGGCTCTTGTAAACTTGTCCTACTGTGTCTGCAATGTAGGAATTAGAATTTTTACCTCGTGCATCTAAAGCCCATTTTAGGGCAGCCTGGAAGTCTTTTTCTCTCAGACAGAAATATCTTGCCAGTGCCTGTGGCAGAGTTGCACTTCTGTCAAACCTTCCTATGGCTTTCTCAAAAAGCTCTTTGACTTTTTCTGGTCCTTCCTTGTCATGTATTTTTTCAATTAAAGGAGAAAACTGTGTGTCTTTGTCATCCCCTTGTTCTTTTCTGTGGCGGGAAATGAGCATGCTTTGAATGTTCTGAACCAGGAAATCCTTTCCCATGCAGGATTTATAGAGTTTGTCACAGTGTAAAATGTTAATAGTTACTTCTGCCAAGGATAGTTTGTGTTGTTGTTCAAGGATCTGAAGGCAATTGTTGGCAATCATTGGATGTAAGAACCGGACCGCTTGATATGACCCATGCTCTTCAACACTGAATGTTATCAGCAGTGTGGAATATGGATTCATGACATCCTCAAGTGTCTCTCTTTTCCAAAAGGCAATTTTCATGCCAAGTAGCTCTTCACACAAAGAGAGTGACATGTAGGATCCATTCACAAAAGTGTTCAACAAAGCCAGAAAGGAGAGGAGCCTCCCTTGTTGACTGGTTGCATCAAGAGCTTTAAGACTGTTGCTTACAATGTTTGTGATGTAAGCCTCACTGAAATTGTTCGTCATGATCATAAATGCGTAAAAGGTTTCAGGCTTTTCATGGTAAGTTTTCAGCTGCTGAAGTTTCTCAGAAAACAATTCCTGCTCTTTGGTTGACAACTTGTTGGTTATGAATATGTTAGGAAGTTTGCTATTTCTGGAACTCTCATCGGGAAACTGTGTTCTCTCACAGTTCAGTATGAGAACCATGAGAGCGTTCTGCTGCCTCCTTTCACCAGCAACATGAAGTATGCACTGCTTAAGGTCCTCAACATCCTCCCAGTTGTCCACCAAGAGGAGGACAGGTGTGTATCCTGGCTGATCTTGTTTTCCATATGTGAGCAGGTTTATGACTTGAGCTGCAGTCTCGTTATTTGTTGCCCTGTTGTTTTTCACAACCACACATCTGAATTTCCTCCTTAAGTTCCAAAGAACATGCATTGCAAGGGTTGTTCCCCCACATCCTGGGGGATGGAAGAGGTTGATCATGACACATGAAGATCTGTAACCTTCGACAGGTGTGATCAGGTCATACAACTCATTGTATTTGTCTCTCTTGATGAACGGCAGACTGCCTCTCTGTTCAGAGAGGTGAAAGTTCCACCATCTTACTTGACCCCCTCTATAAAAATCCTCCTCTATTTTCTTATTAAACTCATCAAAGGAATCAGACTTTTCAATTTCTGTGTTTTCACACTCATTTTTACTCAAAATGTCCAAATCTGTGAAAAGTTCCTCAGCTTTTTTTGTCAACAGCACTGAGCTTGTGCCTGTGGATGGCAGATATCTCTGGGAAGACTGTGTTTGAGGCTCTTTGAGTTGTTTTATTGTACTGGATATTTCATTCAGGCTCAGTTCATAGATGCATTTACTGGAGATGTCTTCCTTACAACGTAACTCTATCAGCTTCTTCCAGTCACTGAATACTCCCGAATCTCTGCAGATGCACAGCATGTTGTCAGCCCCCTTCAGGGTGCGATAGATGGCACAGAATGTCTCCAAAATAGGGTGCGACAGGTCAGTGACTGCAGAATGAAGAACCAAAATCACCAGAAGTCTGTCTTTTGAAATTACATCTGGACTGCAAAGCAAACCAATCATTTTGCTGATGTCTCCTGAACATCTCTTGAGCCATTCACTGGGTGTTAGTGGCATGTCCTCTTCACTCTCCTCAATCAATCGGCCATTGCAGAAAATCCAACTTGTTTGCTTGAACAAGTTAAGCTTTCCCAGGAGTGTAGGTAAACTATCCTGAGTGTTGAACATTTGAGGGTAGTGGAGATTAGCGATATGATCTTTTCTGTAAAAATGGCATGTTCCATTTAAATCAGACTCTGGGTCAAACTCTAGTACAGCAAACAGAGATATTTCTTTTAGAAAGTCCATATGCTCAAGCTGGTCTGGGTGACATTTGTCAGTAACTACAATAACCTGCAGGGAACTCTCAAGAACGTGTCTTCCACGTGTCATCAGCTGCTTTAGCCTTTGTCCCTGGTAGCTTTGTGGGAAACATCTGTCTTTGTTTTCCTCTGCTGCCTTGCGTGCTGACACCAAGTTCTTGACTTTTTCAGTCAGATCTTTCAGTTTCTCTTGACCAACTCGTGGATTAGTATCTGCGAAAATGTTGACTGACCGTGGACCTTCCCTAACAAATAGACAGAAAGTTTTGCACTGATGTTTTTCTTCAGTTGATGTTATACCCAGCTTAGTATAGAAAAGATAATTCTGTGTCTGTGAAATCGCTGGAACCACATCAACCTCGATCACCCACTTATCTGAAGCTGTTCCATTTTCATGGAGAACTTGTATAAAGTTTGGTGGCCTGATACACAATTGGGCAACATTCACATACTTTTCTTCAAAAAAATCCCCCAGAGATGATTCAAATGCCTCATTGTACTTGTTGAGAGAAGTGATCCTTTGCCCAACTACTTGATCATGTTGTTGCTCTTGTTTTACATTGACTCCAAAATGTATTGTTCCATTGGTTCGTGAATTCATGCAACTGGCAGCAAAACTAAATACTTCTCTAGTGAATTCATATAGGATCTCCCTTTCAATTGCTTCATTTACATTTGGCAGGAGGTGGTACTCATGAACAGGGTCAATGAGATTGCTTGGACCTGCCATTGGTGGAAGAATGTCATTTTCCATGTAGAAGATTGAGGAGTTACTTTTATCAAAGGGCCGAATCTGACATACTGGCCTCTGTCGTTGTGGAGCTTCTAATTTGTCAGAAGTATGAATATCAAATAGACTCTCAGCTATATTCGGATCAGCTCTTATTAAGTCACTTGTCATCTGTAGCAACCATACTGAAGAACTTTGACTTTGGATTCCTGAATCTGATGACACGGTCTCATTTTCTGCTGATTCATCCAGCTTTCGTGACATCTCTGCATTGTCCCTGAAGTTGAGTTCACTCTCTGGTGCTGAAGTGGCTGGTACAAATGTTTCTGATAGCTGCTTAAACTTCTTAACCTGCCTCAAGATTTGTATTGCTGGTGCTGGTGGAACACCAAGTTCAAGCAAGTCTTCTTTTTCATAAGAGGCCAGACAAGCTCCTGTAAGCTCCTGGTCATAAAGTTTTTGTGCAAGTTCTTTTGGTACTCTCAGTTTAATAACCAACCAGTCTTTAACTTGATCCTTAGTCCAGTCTTCAATAAGTGGTGGAAGTGTTAAGTTATGGTCGACCTAAAGAAGATAAAGTAGAAGATAAATTAGCTTATGGTATTTCCACAGACTTTTCTGAACATACATTATTGTTATTAAGACAACACATACTGTTTTTGGCGGTAGTCCACCAATTGCATTGCTGTGAACAGATCACATTAAGAACACATTTAACAAAGTGTATTAATACAGTGCAACCAATAATTTAAAAAAAATAAATGTCAAAAAAAGCATAAAAGGTTCACTTGACAAACCATCTCTTGAAACATACCCAACAAATTAAGATTTCCATTCACTCAGTTTCAGGTGCTGTGTTTGACCAAACCAACAGCAGAGTTAAATGTGTTGCTATGTGCCAGATCATCATCTTGTTCAAAAATTAACTTCAGAATTTTTTTAATGCTTATCAGATAATTAGTCGTTAAAATTAAATTTACCTTCCATTTAAGACCTTAGTTAACTACAGAGACCTGGGTAGTTTTATGGGGCACTTATTTCCTACTATCATTTCCAATGCCGTTATCTGGGAAATATCAGGGTATGCCTGCTCCAGGAACAGTAAATCCTTCAGGGGGAAGGACGTTTTGGATGAAAACTGAACTAAACATACTGGGAGGGTGTGAAACGTTTCTTTAAACGGCACCTATTATGTTTCCTTTAACTTCTTAGGACAGGGCCATGGGCTATAGAAAACATGTTCATCGCATTTTTGCACAAACTCATCCTTGGATAGATTTCACCTAGCCATTTCTTCCTGACTGAAGCTCCTTTGAATGAGTTGTTTTTGGGTCCTCTTGTCATTTAAATCCAAATAACTTGCTGCTGTCCACACCCATCAACTACACGTGTACACTCGCACTTTATGCAAGTGAAAATGGCTGCCACAGATGCACAACTGTAAAACTGTGCATCTTTCACCCTTAGTCAAACCCAGAAGTGGAAAAAGTGGTCCCCTCTGCACAATTCAAGGATGCAGCAAATGGTTTCTGAATGGTGTCATGTTTAATCTTCAGATTAACTTCAGATAGTTCAGATGACATTACACCACTCCTTTAGTGTTCGCTAAGGCAGAACTTATTTAGCAAATGTGTTTCTATCTCCCTTTTAGAGCATTAACTCTCTTTTTCGGAAAAGACAAAGACCACCTTAAGTGAGTGTATTTTTTTAATGTGAATTTTAGAAAATTATTTTGAATTTTGTTTTTGTACATCAACCTATTGTTATGCGATACTTCAAAATGCACATCAAAAACCTTGATGGAGACTTAAAAATAAAACGAAGTCATAGAGCTCTTTTTTTGGGGGACTGGAAGAATGTTCAAGCCAGCCGACAACACTTGACCTTTTCAGCAGCCATTGTATAGCGGTAAAACTACCTGACCAAACGTGATCGTCTTCTGATAATGAAATCAGTGGAGTTCTGCTTGATTTAGGGGCTGGGCTCGGTTTACAGTTGCTTGAGGGACAGAGTTCTCCAAGTGTGACTTAATAATTGGGAGGTTTTGAAACGGGTGTTCTGCGGCAGACTGGCGACCTGTCCAGGATGTACCCTGCCTCTTGCCCGGAACGTTAGCTGGAGATAGGCACCAGCACCCCTCCCGACCCCACTAGGGACAAGGGTGTACAGAAATGGATGGATGGATGGATAAAATGGGTGTTTTACAGACATCAATAAAACATTTACTTGTTGCCAAAAAGCTACTGAGTTGTTTGTTTTTTTAATGCTTGGACTGCTTGTAGAAGCAGTAGAGATCTGAATGGAAGTGCAAAAATTAGCAAAAATAAATCTTGCACAATGGGTCCCTTTTAAGGTTAACAATGCCTACTGTATTTTACTTTGCATTAACTCCTCAATGTATATTTTCACTTAACTGTTAATGACACAACGATTCTGTGTCTTTTCATTTGGAAAAATAACATAGGTCCCATTTTGTAGTATACCCAACAGAATAAGGGTATTTCCTTTGACTCAGTTACAGGTAAAAATTGGAATAAATGTACAGGGGGAAACATCAAGAAAGTACACTTGTAGCTTTTCAGCATTCTGACACTTTGAAAAATCTTTCCTATTAAGAATATTCTTAACTGCAATGTGTGCTTTACAAATAATTTGTATGTGATTCAGCCACTCACATTCTATTCCCAGAAAAAGCTTCCTTTCTCCTTATCCTCCTCCTCCCAAATGAAATACTTTAGGATCTCTGTGCTAAAGAGAGATTTAGCACAGAGCATAACAAGATTTAGTCCCTTTATGCTAATGGGACTAAGCATAACTTAGTCCCATTACTAAGCATAACTTAGTAATGGAACTAAGTTATGCTTAGCTAATAAGCATAACTAATAACTCAAACAAAAAAAAACCTTTAATGGATTTTGATCAGTGCAAAAGGAGGGTATTCACCAAAAAAAACAACTGACTTCCTATTGAAAGATGTCAGAGCTAAAGTGATGTCACCAAATCAGTAAGTAAATGTGTTAAGTATTGGTCTGTGATTACATGGAGAAAGCTTGATACAGCTTTGATGCAGCAAAAGCCTTTTGATAACTTTTGATCTCCAGTGCCTTAAGACTATGTTGAGTCATTCTGAAGTTTGCAAGTCCAAAATTCTAGGAGGAGTTTGTTCCAATGCAATGTCTATAAAACATACAAAAAGGCAGCTTTGGTACAAAATGACTGACTTCCTGAGGGGTATGGACCATGTGTCCAAGAGACTCTTTTGTAGGTCTTGAAAAGCTGCATATGTGTTTGAAATATTATAATCATTGGTCAAATTATGGCTGATGGGGCTGATTGTTGATTCAAAATAATCAGGAATTAGGACATGGCCACCAAATATTTGCATAAATATATTTTGGGTTAGCGGGTTAATAGTCATGTCTAATTTGGAGCAGATTAGATGATATATATGGAAATTTGAATCAAACCTATGGTCACGGCCTTGCAGCTTCTTCTTCTTCTCTCTTTCAAAACCTCTTAGTACTGGACATCAAGATACACCACTTGTCTTCTGTCATTGGGCACAGCTTCATGATGTTTAGGTCAATATGGACCTTTCACAGTAAAATATTACACTACCACTAGTCAGGGGGTAGAGATTGGATGATGTCAGCATGAAGGCCATGGATGGGTGGATGTTCTTGTGGTCTTGCAATGTTGTTATGATCAGTAACTATTGTTTGAAATTGTGTCAATAAATGCAAAAACATTGTCCTTTAAAAAGATATAAGTTTATTCTTTCAGTATTAACTGAGCAGGCTCCAGCAAAGTGGAGGCACCAAGAGACATGGCCAAGTGTGGGGTGATGATGTGTGGGGGTAAGCAAGGGGGGTGAGTGGGGCTGTGATCATGGTAAAAGAAGCACTGTTGTCAACTCATCCACTTTGTCGCTATATTTATTTTAAGAAAATTCAGACTCCCCTAGTGACAGTTTTTTCAAAACAACTAGTGATAAAATTAGCAACTCTTTTTCTGTGTTGAAGAATTTTATGTTGACAGCTCTCTGCAGCTGACCTGCAGCTTGTCTGCCATGAGCCAGCAGTGAGAGCGGCCATTAGCTTCTCCTGTTTCCTCTGCACTGCAGTCGGTCTCACACAATCACCATAACTTCACCAATAGTCAGAGCAGAAATGACCCATTTCCCTCCATGTCCACATTGCAAATAAATCACATTTGAAAAGCTGAGTAATGCTATTGATCAATGCTAGTCAGGCGCAATGGGGCAGGATGCATTTGCAGAAAAAAATATATACATACTTCTAGATAGCATCAACATGGGAAAAGCTCAGCCCTTTCTGCTTGACGTATAAATACAGTGTAGTCCTAATTTGTTGATTTTCATAATTAATATATTAATGGTTGGATAGCAGGTGCTGAATAGAAGATTTTTTATTGTTTTGCTAAATTTGTTTTCACTCAAAATCAAGTTTTGGGGTAAACCCAAGGAGTTTTGGGTAAAACGTCTTTACATACAATGTTGTTTTTTTTTTATCTTAAATGTAAAATGTATATTTATATTGTACAGTTTTGGCTTAATTATTCCCCTGTGTGTGTTATTCCTTCAAGGGAATAACATTTTCAGGGCTAAAGAAAAACAAATAGCATTTTTGTCTGCAGTCCCGTTAAAGATTAATTAGTTACTAAATTAGTTGGTGATTATCTTAATAATCAATTTTTCACTATTAATCCGACGAGTCATTTCAACTCTATTTATCCTGTTTTAATTCCATAGACCACCACCATTGTACATTTTTTGTTATGCATGTCAGATACTAGGAGTTGTTTCTTTATAGCAACATAGGAAATTACACATATTTAAAGTTTTGTCCACCTCAAATTCTATTAAATTCTCCTGGTCTTTAACTTAGAGTTCCAAAAACATAAAAAAGGAAAACAAGCCTTTTTAATGTCTGGAGAGTCAAACCTGAAATCTGGTGGAGGGGACCTAGACCTGTAGCTCCTTAGAGATGGATCTGTTGGACTTGTATTTATTTCATCCACCACAGAGCTCTGAGGATTCCTGGAAAAGGTGTAAATACGTGAATTTAAGGAAGTGTGTAATCATTAACAAAAAACTAAGCAGTTAGAATCCTTATGCTTTCATAATGGCAGCTTTCATAAGAGTTGGCACACAGGGTAAGTAATGACAGTAACACACCTTTCATCCACAGCGAAGTTCACAACGTCATCTTTGGATTGGTCACTCATCGTAGAAAGGGACGGTGAAGAGCTCTGCTTCCTCTCAGGATCCATCGCTGCTTTGTGACTTTGTTCTTAGCTAGTTTTTACAGTGGGAAAATATGAGAATATATTTGTAGACTTTTAGAAATCTAAAAATGTAAGGCAGTATAAACAAAGACAGATCATCTGTGGAGAGGGAAATAAAGAGCTTCTCTGCTTTCTGCCAGTGCTCCCAGTATTAACTGCAGAAATACACCACTCAGAAACAAACAATCAGAATCAGGTGAAGGATCTTAGCACTGTCAATCATGCTTGTGTACATGCTGCTTGCATTCTCCCCCTTTTCTCTCTGCTTCACTACAGCTTCTTCACGATAGCACAGCCTGTCATCAATGCTAATGCTAGTTAGCAAAATGGCTTTCCTGTAACAGTAATTTGTTTTATTACCATTAGCACATTGAGCAGCATGTACACAAGCCTGATTGACAGCACTAAGACCTTCCTCCTGGCTCTGACTTGTTGTTTCTGACTGTGAGCAGTGCATTTCTTCAGATGGCAATAGGAGCACTGGGAGGATGTGAAGGAACTCAATTTTTTTTCCCCCAACAAATTATCTGTCTCAAATTATACTCAGGACATGGTGACAGTTTTAACAAATATGTAAAAAATATATTTTTGTGAAAGTTACATGCTGCAACTTTAACTCAAGCAGAAGTGTTATTTACAAGTCCGAAGGCAAATTCAAATCCATGCAAACCAGGTAGTTTGGTTGGTGTCCTTTGCTAATGCATGTATTTGTAAATGAACACAAGCAGCAGCTCATGAAAAAAATAATTGAAAAAAAAAAACAGCGAAGTTTTGAAACGTCCTGTGCCTCCCAAGTGCATTATGGCAAATGGGTTTATATAATTGTTGTCTTTACAGCCTTCACTTGAATTCAGTGCAGTTTTAGCAAACAGCATATTACAATAAAACCATCTTCACAGATAAATCAAATAAGTCACTTCAGGTCTTGGTAATTTTGTACCAAGAGAAATTCTTCTGAACACATGGGACATGCATTAGTCTGTCTCTGTTTACTTCAAAACAAACGGAGTCTTTTCTGTCACAAATAAAAATCAAACACTATAAAAATGTATCTGGTCAAGCTTTAAGTGACTGAAATGTCACTGACTTAAAAAAAATTAAAAGAAAAGGTGAATTGGTACATAATGTAAAAAAATCACACATGTATTTATATCTTAAAAACGAGAGTGTGTTTACATTAATGACGCGGCCTCAGCAAATGAGTGTGTGTGTGTGTGTGTGTGTGTGTGTGTTTCTTTTCATCGTTGACAGCCAGAATACTCCTTCAGATAAACTTCTCAAGGACAGTTTCGTAATATGTGTTCGTCCCTCGTGTTATCTTTTGATGGGAGTGGGAAATGCAGAAATAAAAGTTTAGGTTTAGATGTATAACATTTGGGCCTAGCATGACTCAGCATTTTGTATAAGCATGGGTTGTGATGCCGGTCTTGGGTTACAAAATAAGTTGTTTTTAGGTATTGGACCGGGAACTCTTAAATCTGTGCATTTATTACTTTGCTGACAACTAAGCAAAAAGTCTTACTTCTCTGGTTGGTTGGTAAAGCGATTCAAAACTCTGAATTTCACATAACATTGATAGGGGACTTCAATCAGTCAATCAATCAATCAATCAATTAAACTTATTGGTATAGGACATCACAGCAACAAAGAGGTTGAAAGTGCTATGCATAATAAAAAAAATACAGTCATAAAAGACACAACACAAACAACAATTTAGATGATGTTAATGCTTAAAGATTAGAAAGAACATTTTTCAAAAATGAAAAAAAACCTAAAACGTTTGATGTTTGAAGGATCTCGAAATGAAGACGTGTTGCAATTAAGCATTCTTTTTTATATATATGCAACAGGCGGCACCACCAGGTCTCGCTCCCTCCACAGCCTGAGCTTCCATAAAAAGGAAGCTGGAAAGATGGTGGCCAAGTGTTAATTTCCTGTGTGCGAGACCAGTTGTGTGTTGGACCCACGCTGTTTGCTGGCTGTGGTAGGTTTGGAGGAAAACTGTTTTAAATTGATCCTCTTAAATAAGTTTGTGCTGATGTAGTGTTTTTATACAGGGCCGCATTATTAATGACGTTCCGGTGGTAGCGTCACCTGGGCGTGTGGTTGTTCAACGCCGCAGGTAGGCTTATACATTTGTTTCTTTTAATCAGATTGAATTGTATGTTTTTGTTTTTTATTTTGTTTTTATTTGGTAGGGCTGCACCAGATCTGCTACATCAAGTTTGACTTTAGAGTGCTGGTTTATGTGATGCAGGCATGCAGTGTTTTTAATGTGTTTTATATTGATTTCATTAGTGATTTAATAAGCATTTATTCATTTTTGTATTTTTGTTTTTACAGTTATATCACTGCTTCCTGCTGTCATTTTAGAGTTTGATTTTCCTTTTTTTGTTTGTCCACCCAGTTTTGGATCGGTTGTTTCCCTTTAGTACTTGTGTGGCCGTCTAACAACCTTCCATTTATTTTGTTTGTTTTGTCCTCCGTTTGTCTCTGGGTCACTTCCCTGAATACTCACATTCCATGTCGCTGTTAATCTTAAATATCTGAGACCCGATCATGTTTGGTGTGATCTTGAGTTTGAATCCATCTTGAGTTTGGATTGCATGTGATCATCTTGCAGTGAATCGAGTGCATCTTTAGTTTGCAGTGAACATTGTAGTGGTTTATGCGGGTTTGAAAGCCTGAAGTGGTGTTTAAATTCGGGTTGAACTTTATCGGATTGACAACAAATGGATAAAGTTAATGAAAAACTCTCATCTGTATAACAATAAATATTGTTAATAATTAACTTCATTCTGGTTGTTTATTGCCCTTCGGCTTGACAGAGACATAACATATAATTAGTGAAACCCTGAGTCGATCAGAGAAATGTCTTCTAGATACTCATGTAGAGAAATCAGACTAAAAAGAAAAAGTATTGATTCTCAGATCAGGTTACAGGGAGGAGGAGGAAGAAGTGAAGCGTTACCCTTCCCTCATCTCATCAGGGACACTTATTTTTTTCCGTTGTTGTTGTTGTCGTCCTTCTCAGGCATTATACAGAGAACACCTGTGTGGGCGAACAAAAGATTAACCTTTCCTAGAACAACTTTTCTTATCAGTTCTGTTCTCACAGCGATAAGCCAAAGTGTATTTCCGTCAATACGGTGTGTTTTATCATCTCAAGGTGGTACACTGCCGAAGAAAAAGAACATCTTCTTCCATTTCCCCTTGAACTAAATGGCCTGACGACTAACCCGCCGTTTCTAAAAAGAGAGAGATACGACTCAGTTTAAACCCCAACACGGTGTGTATATATGGACCGTGTTGTGCCAGGTGGGGAGGGGGCAGGGCGGCAATAGACACCCACCGTCGCACCAGGGTTAATATACTGTATTATTGAAATACAGTTTTTCAATAATACAGTATATTATTGCTATTTGAAAACGTTAAGGTTTCTCATGCAGCTACAGTGGAAGAAAAAACGATGAACGGAATCAAAACTGTAAGCCAGGCGTGTACGAATAAAGTTAAACGGCAACAAAGTCTCGTAGATCGCTTTGCACAGAAGTGAATTACTCACCTGGAAAGATTTCTATCCGAATGTAAACATTTCTGGCGCTGCAGAAAAATCAGCTCGTTCCCAAATGTCTGTCTGTGGCATTCAATCAGCCCGAAACTCCATGTGTCCTCCTGTGTTGCTTAAAGTGCAAGTCATCGTCTTCTTCTTTTGTTTATTGGTAGTTGGCGTTTTGATGCGGTAACGCCTCCAACAAAATACTTATTCCAGACAGCATGTCTGTTATCAAAGTTAATAGAAAAAAAGAAAACCACAAATTATAGCCTTTATGCCTAACTTTGGCATATTATATGGTGTGTATTGTCCCCTTTGAAATAAACAAAAAGAAATGTAGCTACAGGTCCTGATAGACTACTGCACCTGTTATCGATCAATGAGTCACAGATCAATTCTGACGCCAGTAATTCCACCAACAAAATCTGACGGCATCAGCGCAGGATTTGCTAAAATTTCAACTGTTACATGATACGGATAATATACAGCTTCCTTTAGCCTTAAAAGGGAAGATGGAAAAACAGTGTGAGGTAAGCTAGATTTCTTTTCTTTTTCTTTTTAAATCAGATTTTTTTTAAAAATGTTTTTCTTCTCCGTTAGTTGTTTGCTTTGAAATGAAAGGGAGGAAGGAAAAAAATAATATTTAAATCTTTTTTTAAAATCATTTTTACTTCCATAATACTTTTAAAGTCAAGAGAAAAATAAAATTTGGTCAGACTTTGAAATGGGTTTTCAAAAAAAAAAAATCAAATGTCCCCTATAACTTTCTGGGTTTCCTGAGCACAGCAGAGATTTGGTAAAACACAAAATCTCACTGAGGTCACACGATCTCTAGTGCAGGATAGAAATTCAGAGCTTTTTAATAAAAATTAACAAAATGAGACTTGCAGCATGAATGCAGGCAGACAGATGTGGAACAAATGCAATGGAATGAGCCAGTGAATCGTTTAAGCTTAAACAAAGTGAGACAACAAGGAGCTACTAATGAAAGGGAAGAGAATGGCTGTAATATAAGGGAAAATAATGCAAAGCACAAAGGGGAAAACAAAATGAATAAACAAATCTTTAATTTTACTGGGGGGAGTGGGGGTTAAGTCCAACCAAGGGTTGGGTATGGAAATTAGTAACTATAAAACCTGCATAGAAAACAACAGTTTCTCTGTTTTTAACATGCAGCCGTTGTTTAATGTGCTGTCCTGGATTAAATAAACTTAAATTGAATTGAACTAACCTCTAAAGTGGCTAGATCTAAGTAAATAAAAACTAAAATTCAAAGTTCAAACGCCCCAGGAACCGAGCAGACAGAATGGTGTTTGAGCGAGTGCTTTAATTTAAACAGCAGAAACAGTAAACTCCAGGCTGACCATCAAAATCAACAACAGAAGAAAAACAGCAGAAGTCTTCAGATCCCTGATGATGAAAGTGACTTTAGTTTCAGTCTGGTATCAGAGCTGGACTCCAACATTTGCTGTCACCATGTGGTCTGAGTTTGGCTCGGCGCCGCGTCCAGATTGGATCCGTTAAAAATATCAAGCCTGTCTGTCAAAATGGAAATAGATGATTCATCTGGAAAATAATCTTTCATTACTTAGAAAACAGTAGGAAGGATGGAAATCTTCAATAGTGTTTCAACTGAGGACTATTTTATTGAATTAATATTTAAAGTAATAATTTAGCTTTGCAAACAATGTTTATCCTTAGGCACTGTTAAAGGATGAATGGTAGTGATCAGATTGTCCCAGTGTATTTAAAAAATCTCCTGTTTTCTGTATTTAATTCTGATTATTCACAGAAAATGCTCCAATTGTTTTAATAAAACAGATGCAATTTAATGTTTTTAAAGTCCATATGTAATTATTTTGTTCTTCAAATTAAAAGACTTTATTCTGGATAATAGTAAAATAAAAAGGACTCTGCTCTTTGAGTTAGTGGGAAATGCAACACAACCATGCATTGACATATCTTGAGATGAATACTTAAAAAATAAACAACTTTACTATAAGACGGTTAAATTTACACAAACAGACTCTAGTTAAAGGAAACGTAAGCCTCTGTGTTGCATGAAGGAATCTGTGATTTTCTGGAAAGGTTTGATAACAGACAGGTGAATATTGCTGTAGCAGTCCCAGGCTGCCACAACAGGAAAGTCAAATGTCCGACTTTATATGTTTGGCAGTGAGCTAAATGTAATGTGCAATCATCAGAAATTTTATTTAATCTCTAACAACTTTCTGTTAAATATAAGATAATGAGTTACACTTACAAACCAAACTGCATACAGTTTCTTAAAGGTTGCCTATTGTGCTTCCTTGAACAGGTTAGGATAGATCTGTTAGCAATATGAAACATGTTCATTACGTTTTGTGCACAAAAAAAGTATTTTAGTCTGATCAGTTCTGCCTAGTTTGAGCTGTTTTAGGGCGTCTGTCACTTTAACTCCAAATAAGCTGCTGGCCACGCCCACCAACTTGATGTTTACACTCACATGTGAAAATGGCTGCAAACAGATGCGTAGTTATACATCCGTACATCTTTGAAAAGCAGAAGTGCACAACCAACAAGAATGCAGCAAGTGGTTTCTGAATGGAAGGCAACAACAAAACGCTTGTCTTTTCCAGCAGCCATTATGCAGCTCATCCAGCTGACCAAATGTGGTGCAGCTCTGCTGTGGTTGCTAGGTAACAGGTAGTGCCTGTTGATTTGTGACGCCACATTCTGGAGGTTTTTGAAATGGCTCATTTTCCAGACACCAAAAATATTAACGTATTGCTAAAAAAACTGCTGAGTATTTTTTGGTCTGTTTTTAGAAGCAGTAGAAACCCAAATGGAAGTGCAAAAACATGCTAAATATAAATTTTGCATGATAGGTCTCCTTTAATTTTGGTCCCTCTGATGGGTTGCTGTCTTTATGACTGTGATGTCATCTGCTGCTGCTGCTGATGATGATGATGTTGTTGATGATGATTTTCGCCTGGCAGTGATTGCAGGTTTGGGTGATAGATCGTACGCTGGCTACTGTTCGTGCTGGTTTTATAGCCTCTCCAGCATGGAGGCTTCGTGGCTTATCAAACAAAACCAAAAAAAGTGCAGAGTGTAACTAGCTCATCTTTTTCACAGCAGAGGAATCATTACTTAAACATTTTATATGTATATTAGAGCCATAATCCAGCATAACTACAGTGGAAATTCAACATGCTGCATCATTCCCACTGTTTCAATAAATACTTTAACAGCATCACAAATCCATGACGGTTTGTAAACAGGGACACACATGAGGCCGTTTCCACAGCCCACTGTGAGCCTTGAACCTGTAACATAATAATTATTACATCTTCATATACATGTATAAAGATAGTGGCTTTGAGTCTGTTTTTGTCATATCCTCTTCCGCTCGCTGCTGCGCCTGGCGTGGGGGTCTCTCTGGGCCCCCAGGCACCGGACCCCCTCCAGCAGCATGGGGGTCCCATGGTGAGGGTCTGCCAGGGGATAAAGGCAACAGAAAAGCATTGTTATTACACATGTCACTTAAATGTTAAACTATAGGCTGAAACAATTAATCGTGATTAATTGATTATTGAAACAATCACCAACTAATTTAGTACTTTAATTAAAATGTCAAGACAACTCATATAAGGGACACTAGAGCCCACAAAAGACCCCCTGGAGGGGTACAAAAAAAAATGTCAAGACAAACCACATATTGTGAGGGAAACAAAATGCTAAACAAGATGTAATTTCAGCACAAGTCTCCTCCCAAGCAACCAAAGCTTCATATTTAGTGGTACAGACTGGGGCTGAAACAATTAATCAAATTAATTGTGATTAACTGAATATTGAAATAATCAACTAATTTAGTAAGTTATTAGTCGTTAACTGGAGTTTACACACTCTAAAAATGGCAATTTGTTGAAAGAGTAACACTCAGAGCAGTTAATAAGCAACAGAATGAAGGTGTAAATGTATTTATTAATCGATTAATCGGATAAAAAACGTCCCATTTTACAGATTTTTCATGTAACCACTTAAGCCTTATTATACAATGTTAGAACTACATAAAGAGATGCAAATAAACAAATAATTCAATTCCTTTTCAATTAAGAAAATATTTTATTGCCTAAAATGCAGTAAAATAGCATAGATATAGCCTATACATGTATATATAGATATCTATATATAGATATCTATATAGTCAACCTTACTACTGCGCTAGCGTCGGCGCTATCGCTTTAGTAAGCGATAGCGCCGACGCTTCGGTTTGCAGACTAAGTCCCGGTCCTCCTTGGTGGAGAGGGAGGTTGGCCGGCCGGCCGGCCAGTAGGTCGGCCTGCTTGGGGCTCCCCTGTTACGGGGAGACCCGAGCCTCCCTCTCCCCACCCGGAGCTGCTTCTCTTTGCCCTACCAGGGGCACGAGATGTATAGAAACATATATATATATATATGTTTCTATATATATATAGATATCTATATGTATAGATATCTATATAGAGATATAGATATCTATATATATCTATATCTCTATATAGATATCTATCTATATATATCTATATATATATATCTATATATATAGATATATATATAATATGGTTTTGGCTTAATTACTGCTCCAGATATGTCATTTTTTAAGAAATTGCCTTTTTTGTGTCTGTATCCTCCACTTAATGATTAAGCGATTGCTAAATTAGTTGACAATTATTTCAATGATCGATTATTTGCAATTAATCGGATTAATTACGATTAATCAGATTAATCATTTCAGCCCTAGATTGAACAGAGAAGGAAGCGAAAGTAAGAAGTAAACCTGACAAGATGAATCTGTCACATGAAACATTTCCAGGAATGTTTCATAATCCTGTGTGAACATTTAATTGTGAATCATGTTATTTTTCTCTGACTGAGTTGTGTGAAAGGAAGAAAAAATGTGTGATTGTTTCACCTTCTAAGAGGCCAAACAGGAACAGATATCTTTGTTTCTGATCCTGTTCTTTCCAGCAGCTGGTAAACCAGAGTTACCACACAGACTTACCAATGATTTTGGCCTGGAGTTTGATCTTCAAGCTGCTGTCTTTTCGTCCTTTAGCCGAAACAGTCATCTCCTCCTGGACAACTCCTTCCTGGTGAGTCCTGTACTCACATGTCACCTTCACTCCTCCTGTTGGGGGATTTAGAGTTACATATATTTAAAAACAACTATATATTGTTTATATTATTTGTAATTCTGGGCAACAAGTTTATTGTAGCTAATTCAAATACTTTTATCATCTTATTTTAATCTGATTTTATTTTTCAGAAATGGAGAAATTTTATCTCAGTATAAATTCAGCTGTAATATGAAGGCCTCGGAAAATTTATAAACAAGCAGTATCATGAAAATGAAGGAACACAGCAGAGAAAAAAGAAAAAGCTGCGGAGATATTTAAAACAGAGGAAAGAAAGGGAGATGTTTGGTGCCTCGGCCACAAGGGGGCGCCCAAGGGCTGACCAACTTTTATTCAGCTCCAACTTTCTAATAACTGCGCTCTCATGTTTGTTTGTGTAATGTCCTTCGGTAGATAGATGTGTCCTTCAGCACATGAAAACAAAAATAGTGATATTACACTGTATTGATTATTGCAACAGCGTCTTCACAGGTCTGTCCAACAAATCAATCAAACAGCTGCAGCTGATCCAGAATGCTGCTGCTCGCGTTCTCACTAAAACCAGGAAGATAGAGCACATAACACCAGTTCTAAAGTCCCTCCACTGGCTCCCTGTAGCTCAAAGAATAGACTTTAAAATACTGTTGTTAGTTTATAAATCACTGAACGGCTTAGCACCACAATACATTAAAGATCTGCTTTTATTGTATCAACCTTCCAGACCTCTCAGGTTCTGGTTCTGGTCTGCTCCGCATCCCCAGAACCAGAACCAAACGGGGAGAAGCAGCTTTCAGCATCTATGCACCACAAATTTGGAACAAACTTCCAGAAAACTGTAAAACAGCTGAAACACTGACTTCCTTTAAATCTAGACTAAAAACCCACCTGTTTAGGATTGTATTTGAAATGTAATCAATTACAAATTTATTGATGTAACTTGACTTAATGATTGATTCTATATTGCATTGTGATTCTGTGTTTGTTATGATGTAAAGCACTTTGAAATGCCTTGCTGCTGAAATGTGCTATACAAATAAAATTTGATTGAATGATTGTAAAAATTACTCAGAAGTAGTGCAAATAGTTTTAATGTATCTTTTCTTTCCTTTTTTCTTCTTAAAAAAACTTTGTAATTTTTATGTGTTACAGAAGGGATGAACTGTTTTGCCTCCAACATTTTGCACATAAGTGTTTGGCTAATTTTTAACCAAAAGAAAAAGATTTAAGACTTCAGATATACTAACTTACATGTAAAAACTTCACAAAAGTCTTATCAATATGAAACCTTTATATCCTGATATGTTTTTAAGCTTTGTCGTCCAGTCTTACACTAGCTGGAGAAATGGCTCGTAATCTTTTACCAAAAGCAAAAGTGAAATCCTACAACTGCTGAAATCTGACTCTATTCCATTTTTGTTCATATTTTGGGAAGAAGGAAATTAGTCTTTTTGTATAGTAGCAAAAAGACTGAACTGAATGAACTGACTAGTACTGAGAGGTAAAGCAAAAGAAAACAATGTCCACTAGGGGGCTCCATACCAGGCCCAGCATCTCACTATGGCTTCATCAAAAGAAGGGAAGAATTTGGAAAACACTGCATATTAAGATATTTTACTGAAGGTAAAAACAGAAACATGAAGTTGTGATATGTTGTCCTTAGACTGACCTTCCAACATGGAGTTAATGCGTTGGATCCGGAGGTTCTGGGCCCGCCGAGTCGGAGAGAGGGACGGGAGACAGGTGAGCTCCTTGCCCAGACTGGGCACATCTGGGACAGTGAAGACAATCTCATAGCAGTGGTGACTCTTAAGGAAACCGGCCTTAAGGAAGAAACAGGTTATGGTTTTCCAAGGTTTGACTATTAAAAGAAAACAAAATTATAACACAATCTTTTTAGTATTCCTTAAATTGACTTGCTTTTTCCCTCACACCCAATTTAGTGAGTTTTCACAGCTGATTGCCTGGTAGACTCAGTTCGACTGGGGACCAAAATTGCAACATTTTGTTACTTTTGAAAAACCAGTTCACTCCCTCCCCTGTGGTGGCGCTGCACCAAGAACCACTGAATCAAATGACACGAAAGCCTCTGAAGAAGACACTGAGCGCAAATTTCTTCTCCACGAAATGTGAACAAAAAAGGAGTGGAATCAGATTTCAGCAGTTGTAGGATTTCTCTTTTGTTTTTGGTGAAAGACTATGAGCCAATTCTCCTGCTAGCATAAGACTGGAAAATGTATCAGAATATAACCGCTTCATCTGTAATATCTATAGTTAATTATTAGTTTTTTGTTTTAAATATCTAAAATTCTGCCAAATATGTGCCATGACCATTCCGGTTTGATCCACGGTTTTCACTCCACACTGTTTTTAAGCAGTTATGAGGCATGGTGTCGAAACTTGCCAAGTTACTCAACAAGCTGTTGCTAGGTAACCAAACAGTGAGTGAGTTAGTTGATTCCACCGACCTTTGTTAGCTAGCTATGAGAGGTTGAGTAGCTAAAATCTTTCCTCTGACTACATCTCCCAGAATGCTGTGTGGTTCTGGATTATAGTTCAGTGAATATTAAATATTCTGTCAGATATATTATCTATTGATTTTGATCATGTGTCTATTGTGATATATATTGTTATTGATTTATTGTCCAGCCTTATGCTAGCTCTTAACATGCTCATTTGTTTTGGTTGTATTTACCCAGAATGCCCTGCGCTTTAGCTTCCTGCTCTTGGAGCGGTCTCTGGTCCGCTTTCCGTTCACATTATGGATTCAAACCACATCAGAGTTCACTTCAACGGAACCGAGACCGAGGTTTTTAGGTGGACCAGTTCAATTTTTTGTTTTCACACATTCACACCTCCCCAAACGAACCGGACTTTCTCTGTAAACAAACTGAAGTTCCAATGAAGTGGAGCGAACAGTTTCTGGAGCGAACAGTTTCTCACGTAAAGCTGGAAATGAACTGCTAATGTTTGAATTTGATCTACAGCAACGAACAATGTAGCGGCAGTGCAGGGTTTTTTCTGTAGCTTTAAATCATGTGCAACAAACTGAGTTTATGTTTCTTTATACACAAACTCATAAACACACACCTTAACCAAGTAGCTTCCGTCTTTCTCTTGGACAGCAACGAGGGTGGAGAGGTTGGACTGGTCGTCCCTGCGGGTCGGAGAACCTGGAGGTTCGTCATCGTCAGGGAAACGAACCCCGCCTGCTTTGGACGTGGAGCCTGGAGACGGAGAAAACGATTAATCAATTCAAAATTAGAAAGAAAACAAGTAAAACTATCAGGACAGGAATGTCCAATATGTGGTCCAGGGGCCATTTACAGCCTAGACTAGACCAAGCATTTACAACAGGCTGCGCTCGCTGCAGCATAGGGATGAGCAGCCGCATGAGATTGTGATTGACAGCACTAAAACTTTCCTATCTCTGATTAGTCGTTTCTAGATAGTACTGGGAGAAAGCAGATGAAATAGATTTTTCACAGATTATCTCTTGTGCCATACTGTCCCAACATAATGACAGTTTTAACAAATATGCAAATAAAAAAGTATAAAAGTTACAGCTTTAATTTCACTCAGGAGAGGGCGGGTCAGGAGGGACGAGGGTTAGAGCTGCTGCTGACTGACTCACCTGCTGTTAAGTGGTAAAAGGTACAGAGACACGTTCAATATATAAATATGTTGGTAATTTCTTTCCTTAATTCATTAAATGCTAGTGAAATGGAGGCAGACAGGAGTCCAACCTAACTATGCTGACTGGTTGATAATCTCACACAGTCTACCCACCTCTCGGAGAAAACTGGGTTACAAATTGATACTTTAACCTTTCTCTCTCTCTCTTATCTCTCTAATTTTATTATTTTTATTAGCAGCATAGTAACAGCCACAGTCGTTCGTGTTTTCCACTGACTGCTGCTGATCACCGTCGAGCTCCAAGCAGGAACAACCATTTCATGCAGATCCAGAAGGTTCAGGGCAAATGTTTGCTTTTTGGTCTGGGAGGGGCAACATTTAAATTTTACTGCTAAGAACAATTTTAGAAAACACAATATTATTGATTTCGTAATTGACAGGGCTCCATTTTTTAAAAATTTCTATGAACAAAAAAGAAAAATAATAATAATAAAAAAAACTGTGGAGGGCCCCCAGTTGGTCAGGGGCCCTAAGAATGGTCATAACTTCCCCCCTGAGCGGCGCCGCTGTTTACAATGTTTCTGCTTTCATTGCTAAAATCAGAAACTGCTGCTAAATCTTTGTTGCCAAAAGTAAAAGAAAAAATTAGGACAAAATGTCCCTAAAAAAGCTTTGGAAAACATAAATACCTTTATTTAATACCTGTGAAAAAACCTGTTAATATTCTGGATCAACTATGATTTACAGATTCCTGTTTATACAAAAATTAGACTAATAAAATATGATCTGTGTAGCATATTATTGAAGAGATAAAAACAAGAAACATTTCAACAATCACGTTTTGGATTGCAGGAAGAACCTTGGAAAGAATCGACACATTCAGTGAGAACGAACAAAAGGTAAGCAGTTTCCTGCTTACCTTTTCTTCCCGTTGCCATGGTGATGCGGTTATGATCTGGGTGTTTTCAGATTGTACTTTGGTGTTGTCATCACTGACCTGAGGACAAACAGAGACAGTATCAGAGTTTCAGCAATTTCAGCCAATCTGGGACTAACATGTTTCCAAACAATTAGTTTTAAGTTTATTAAAATTTGTAAAATTATTAATTTTCTTGAGATTATTGATCTGTGCAAACTAAAGTGCGAATCTCATAAATGCTTCAATTTAAACACAGATCATAGATCTAGAATTTTTACATTTTTATTGAGGATGAAAATAGTATTGAATCTGATTTGACAGTTTCAGTATAGATAAATTAAAATATATATATTGAGATTAAAATTTACATCCCAGATTTAAAATTTAATTTGTAGAAGTGCAAAATTGTATCTTTATTGTTTGATTTTTGTGTTAACATAGTTACAATCAATTACTCTGACTTTTTTTAAAAAAATTTATTTTTTATTTACCCACTTCAGTTTTTATGCAATATTAGAAATACATAAAAAGATGCAAATCAAGAAATAACTAAATTCCTTTTTGAGACAATAAACATGCAATAACTTCATATCCTAAATGGCATTTTCTGAGTATATATGCTCCAGTTAACAATTAATCATTACTAAATTAGTTGATTATTGATTAATCATTAGTTGTCTACTACTTTCTTGGTGAATCACATAAAATCCCTTTAAAATATTTTAAATATCGTGTTTTAAACGTCTCGAGGGAAATAGTTTTGCAATACTCTGAAAGTAATTTTACATAAATAAATTAGTTATGTTGCAGACTTGGATATAATTTAAATTTTAATCAATTTTAAAACTGTTTGTCAGGATTAATATTTAACATTTACAATAAAGCTCCGCATGTTTGATTACCTAACACATTTACACATTTATCAATGCAAGAGAATCAAACACGCCACAATTTAAAACAATAAGTGTGGAATAATCCACGCCCATCAAGTTAGCAGCTGTAGCAAAGCCCTTTTCTATGCGCCATTGAAAACAATCCCGTCCCGTCTGAAATAAATAAACAACAAAAAAAAACGGAAACACGAACCGCTTCGGTCCGCCGTGTTGCTCCTTTCCAGCTCTTACATTTCTACTCCCAGCGGCAGCGCTGTAACGTTTCCCCTCTGTGAACAGAGGCAGTCCGCTGTCTGTCCTTGGAAAGATGGAGAGATGATGCAGAACTGAACGTTCCCGTGCGCGGCGCGCCCCCGCGCTGCGTCCGCGCGCCCGCGCCGCCCTGGTTCCTGTCTGGAAAAATAGAAAATATGAAAATAGGGCATTTGGTCCGGAACATGCGGCCGCAGGACGGCACCGAGCATTAGGGCCACTGGAGATGGAGAAAAAGTAAACTTTAAAAAACTCAGAATTTTTTAGTTTGATCTCAGAATTTTTTTAAAAAATATATTGTAATCCAAAAGTTTAAAAAAATTTCTAGAAAAAATTCTGAAGTTTTATGATTAATCTCAGAAATTTTCTAGATAAAACAAAAGGTATTTCAGTCAAGGAATTTCTAAAAAAAAAAAACAAAAAAAAAAACCCTGAAATGTTAAGATTAAATTCAGAATGTTTCTAGAAAAAAATGGGAAATTTCTATATTGAGCTCCGAAAGTGAAAAAACTGTTTTAAAAAAAAACAACAATTCTGAAATTTTCAAATTAATCTCAGTATTTTTCTACAGAAAAGAGAATTGCTGAGTTTGAAAAGTTGAACATTTGCGTGGAAAAGAAATTTCAGAAATTTTCAAGAAAACATTTTAAAATTTCTGAGTTTCAAAGGTAGAAAAATGATAAATTTTTGAAAATGTGAAACTTCCCAGTTTTTTCTTGAACATTTTTTAGATTAATCTCAAAATGTAATTTTTTTTCTAGCATATTTTCAACCTTTCGATCTCAGAAACTTCCAATTTTTCTCTAGAAAATGTCTGAGATTAAATTATTTTTTTTCTCTCAAATAAAAACGTGAAGTAAAGAAGGTTTGCATTATTTTTATTGAAAGAACAGTAGTTTGTTTATATATAGTGCAGGTTGTTGCTTGTCCATGTTGAACCCTGAGAGTGCTGCGCAGAAACTTCAGCTGTAGTGAAACCTTAAAGCATATATAGTAGCACTGCTACCAAAATGAAACTGAAACTCAACACACACCTTCTTTTGCAGCGCTATTGAGTTCATTTTATTTCTTTAGTTGCTCTTTGTGCACCTCCTTTTCAGTCTCCTTTAAACTTTACAGTGTTCATTCGTCTTATTTCATCTTGTATTACTTTGTTTTTAAATCGCTGAGCCTGAATAAAAGAAAGACATAAATGTTATTCTTTCAGTCTTATTTTATTTATCTTCCATTCACAGAACAAATAATTTCTACAGTTTTAACAAAGTGAAGCAACATGCATGTTTAAATGCACAACACTGCTAACATGTTCAGATTGGTGTTTATGACAAGAAACAAAGAAAAGATAATTGTTTAACCTTGTAAGGAAGACGATGTCTGTCAAATGTTTACAGAATAACACAGGAGGAGTCAGATTTGGTGGATTCCTCAGCTCGTCTTCTGGCTGCTTGATCATGCAGGGCTTGCAGTTTGTGTTCCTGCTGTTGGAGTTGTGACGTATACCAGGCCTGCAGTCTCTCTTCCTGCTCTCTCCGTTCTTTTTCTCTCTCTCTGTTCATCTGATCCTGCATGGCGTACATCTCTCTTTGTCTCTCCTGTCTCTCCCTCTCTCTTTCTTGTGTTCTCCATTGCTCGTCCATCCTTCTCTGCTCATCCAGCTGCATTTTAGCCATCATCTTCTCTGCTTCTCTTTCCCTCGCTCTCTCCTGTCTTTCCCTCGCTCTCTCCTGTCTTTCCCTCGCTCTCTCAGCCTCGAAAAGCTCATTGATCTTCTGCATCTCTTTCTGATACTGTAGCTGTATTTCTTCCTCTAGTTCTGCTCTCTCTTTGCGCATTTTCTCTTCGTTTTCCTTCAGGATCTGTTGTTTCTTCACTGCGATTATCCTCTCGGCTTCCTGGAACATCTCGTTGGTGTAGTGACTTCCTCCATTTTTATCAACGATGGTTCTGATCTTCTGGAGCAGCTCAGTGACCTGAGGCTTTTTATTCTCCAGTTTGTTGTTGAAAACATGATACTGGCCGTTGCATCTTCTCACAAGATCCTGCAGCTCTGAGCTTTCAGACAAGAAATTTTCTATGCTGGTGTCTTCAAGGAGATCTCCATGAGTAAAGAGAACCATGCTGTATTTATCTGCAGTCTTCCCGAAGATTTCCTGAATCTTTTGCACGGATTTCTTTTCCTCTTCGGTGAATCTGTTCAGTGCGATGACCAACAGGAAGACGTGGGGGCCAGGCGCGGCAAACGGGACGCACCGGCTAAAATCTTTAACAGTCTTTTCCTCGTCGAACCTGGTGTCCGACAAGCCCGGCGTGTCGATAACGGCGACCTGCTGTCCGTCCAGCTCGCTGTTACATTTGGAGCAGTTGATCGTCAGAGATCTGGGGCTGCACTTTGAATCGAAACACTTTCGCCCCAGAATGGTGTTTCCAGAGGCGCTCTTCCCAGATCCGGTCTTCCCCACCAACACAATCCTCAATTCGTTGTTGTTCGTAAAGTTTGTGCCTGTAAAAAT
This sequence comes from Xiphophorus couchianus, assembly GCF_001444195.1. NCBI lineage: Eukaryota > Metazoa > Chordata > Actinopteri > Cyprinodontiformes > Poeciliidae > Xiphophorus > Xiphophorus couchianus. The sequence continues at coordinate 6,132,592 of NC_040232.1, read as the reverse complement.
AGATATTAAAGACTTAATTTTTATGTATTCAGCTGTAGAAAATGAAGCTCAGGAAAATACAACAATGCAGTAGAGCAATTATAGATATATAAATTAATTTTCAGCAAATGTTTGAATTTTCATACTCTGAAATTTCTAAGTTTTTTTCTAGAAAACTTCTGAGAATATTTGACTAAAATTTACTCCTCCTTTAATAACTTTAATGATAATTCAAGCTGAAAAAGCAAAAGGTCAAATTCGGAGCACAGTTGAGATAAGCGGTTGCTTTGGACCCTCCTACCACCAGGGGGCGTCCAAGAGCTTCAAGCTAGCAAAATGGCAAAAAAATGTTATATGTTAAAAAAATATTGACAAATACAAGCTAAATGTTTGAATGTTTGTTTTTATAGTTGTTACATAAATAATGGTGAATCTCTTTCCGTTGCTGCCACTGTTGGAGAAATATAAGATACCAAATCAATTATTTAACTTGTAAATACGGTAAATTCCGTGTTTATCAGTTTATGTAATTTTCAGATAGTCAAAATAAAAATACCACTCTGCATTTCAAAATCCAAATATATTTTTCTTAGTTTGCTACTAAGCTTGCAAACTAAGATACAAACAACAATATTATGGTTAAAATCAATCACCAACCATATTAACTCTTGTACGACGTAAGCTAATTACAACAGATGGTAATGATAGCAGCTAAGCTACTCATATAGGAAAGATAAAGCATTAAAATACTATAAGTTGCCTTCAGACAACAGATAACATCCTGACTCACCACTGGCTCTGTCTGAGCTGTAGCGTCTTCTGTCCATGATCAGGTTAGAAAGTGCAGAGCAGAAACTCCAGCTACATAGAAATGTTCCTGCAGGAGGCCCTTCTTTTATAGCCCTGCTGACATGAAACTGAAACTCAGCCCAGCTTGCACACATACTTTCGAGGTGCCTTTTGTACTAGTGATGGGATTTTCGGCTCCTTTTCGAGATGCGGCTCTAATGGCTCTTCTTACTGTAGAGAGCCGGCTCTTTCGGCTCCCCATATATATTTTTGACATTATTAATTAATTAATAGCTTAAACCTAATTTTATAATATTTTGTTTCATTATTGACATTGTTAAGCACTTATGATGAGTAAAAATGCCGCATAACAATGCTATAGCAATACCGATGCGTGTGATGTCCGCATGTGCCTGTGCAGGTTGTTTGTCGAGCCTGCACGATAGGAAATGCTGACTTTGCACAGTCTGCACTCTGCCCTGGAGCTTGATGTAGCATTAAAATGAGTCCAAATCTTGCTCTGTTTTCTGTCACTCATTTATTTTCACCTATTCAGTTCTCACACCGACTCCCCTTCTTTCTGTGCTTCTTGACCGCTGACTGAGTGTCTGTACATAAACACCTGCCGACGAACGCTATACAGCTTGGCCAATTGCCAGCCGTTTCCACAAAAAAAGTGGAGATAAACTTTTTTTTCAGTGTTTTCCCGCCACATTATTAATTGAAACTGTGTGTGATTGGTCAGATGTGTGGAGCACACGCTTGACATGAGGGCAGTGGACCGACCGAGGGGAAAAAACTCTCCGCTCTAGCAGAAGAGCAAAACGCGCAAGGAGAGGGAGAAGCGGGGGAGAGACCGCGAGGCACCGCAGGACAAAAAAAAAAAACGATGTAGGGAAAAACGATCGGCTCTGGCACTTGCAGAGCACAAGCACAACGACAGGGAGGCGGAGAGACAGCGATATACTGTAGAAAAAAACCCGGCTCCCAAATAGGATCCTAAGGTTCCAATCGTTCACTTCAAAGAGCCGGCTCTAAGAGCCGGATCGTTCGCGACCGACACATCACTACTTTGTACAAGCTAAAAGCCTGTTTAGTTGGTTGTTGTGTAAGTGTGCATTTCTAAATGGTTTATTGTCCTTGCATGATTTTTCTTTCTGTGCTCAAACTGATGTTTTAACTTACATAAATACAGGTTTTAAATGTGAGATTCTGCACGTATTTTCTTTAAAATAATTTTTAAATGCAGTGTGTTTGAGTTTTCATCTGCTGCTGGTTTCCCCCTCCTTTCAGCATTTCCGAGAAACGGCTGCTCCTAAAGTAAAACTGAAAACAGTCAATGATTATTGTAAAGCACAACGTGGAGAAGGAAAGTGAAATGAAAAGCAGCCTAACTAAACTCCAAGCATTTTGTTTTATTCCCGTTTCCAGAGACACAACTTGCTTCACTTTACACTAAATTAGTTTAGGATGATTTAATGAGTCGTTTAGAAGGAAAATCACAATTTCTTTCTTTAGTGCCGAGTCGATTTGAATTGTTGCTTTAATTAACAAAATGTGAAAACAAACTGTTTTGGGGGAAACAAAATGCCATTTAGGGGAAATGAAGCTCCATATTTAGAGGTGCATAATAAGACTGAAGTAATCAGTTTGATTGATTATTGAAATAACAGTAAGCTAATTTACCAAGCTGGGGTATACAGAATCAAAAAAGGCCATTTTGTTGAAAGAACAACACAGTTTGAGCTGAAATTGAGCAAAAGCTGCACAATAAATAACTATATTTTGCATTTAAGATATAAAAAAATCCCTTTGTAAATATGTTATTTTCAAAACTCCTCAAGTGGAATAGTAGTTTTATCCTCTAAAAAAGGTTAAGGAGAAACACCTGAACTAACAAATATTAGTAATTTTTTTCAGCAGATGCATGTTATTGCATTTTAGGCAATTAAATGTTGACTTTCTTATTTAACAAATGAACTAAATTATTTCCTTATTTGCATCTTTTAATTAATGTATTTTCATGCAAGATTTGGCAAACTGCAGCTTTTTTAAGTGAAAAAGCTGCAGAATGTGCCAAATTTTAGTTCAATTAATTGTTTAATCGTCAGAATGATCAATTAATTGTCAGGATAACCAATTAATCGCAAACTATAACAGTACAGACACAAAACAGATCTTTTTCAGCCAATTCAGTTTATTATCCCTAGTTTACCAGATGAATGCCACACACATCTAAAGTTTTCTAACAGAAAAGAAAACGAGGAAATTAGAAAATAAATGATCTGCATGTATCAGTCACTCCACTCTACATTAGCGCATACACACACAGTGTGTGAGATGATGTTTACAATAAATACCCAGAGCTGCTTTACACGCCACTGTTACAAAGGATGACATGAAGCCTGTTGAGCCAGAAATGACCACAAACTCAAACACAACGAAACAGCTGCTGTTTTATCACAAAGTGCTTCAAACTCAAGTGCAAAAAAACAAAAACAAGTTTACATTAAAAGCCCAAACTTTCCCTTAAATAAATGTTAATCTCTCTCACATTCACATATACAGGTCGATTATTAGAAAAATGTAGAAAGAATAAACTTTGTTAGGTCTATAAATATTCCTTCGGCAGCCGCAGTTAATCAGCAAAACGGGATTAAAAACACATTTTGTCTCTGCAGCCACACTGATATGCGAGTGAGAGCCAGCAGGGGGCGCTGCCGCAGCTGCCTTGCAAACTTCCTCTATTACAAAAACGGAGGCAAAATGAGGTAATATAAACTTCTATAGCAAACAGTTCTGTACAGATTCACCTCGGTCACGGCGCCGTCGAGCCAGAAAACGGGTAAACTGCGGTGGCCGGTGAGGTCATCGCTTCTTATTACGTCCTCATCTAAACTCCTGATCTCAGAAACGGAAAGAGGACGAAGGCTCTAACTAGAAGGAATAGCAGCCAGTTTACACTGAACTAGAATGCGACCTCGTTAAGACATGCTGTTGAATCTTTAGTTTGTGGAGAACAGGGCCGGAGGCAGTCATTTTGACTCCGAGCCTCCGGACTGCGAGTTGTTGTGTTTTGTCCTCCTGAGAAACCTCTGAAGGGTGAGCTCTACGACTGCGCCTCTGGCAGAGTCCGACCGGGCTCACGCGGTACCGACTGATCCGCCACGAGTCCGTTGGTGCTGCGACAAAGGAGCGGTCTGGCGGCCGTGGCGGCAGCCGCCGAGGTCGCGTTGCTAGCCGTTATCGTACCGTTGAGGTTCTGGTACTGCCGCTGACGGGGCAGCGAAGCCCGGCGTCGGGAGACCGGCACGGCGGCAGAACCACGCAGGCACACTGAGGGGAAACTCAAACCCACCAAACAGCAGCTGGGACAGGAAATGACCTCGTCTCGCTCTGAGGAGCCAGTGAGGTCGGAGGACGGGACCTGGCCTTCGCCGTAGCCGTTAGAGTGCCGTCCTCTCCCCCACTGCACCTGCTGGCCAATCACCAGCTCCGACAGGTTGTTGTTGTCCAGCTTGGGCAGTGCGGGAAAAGATGGCGGCCCGTTGGAGCAGGGGAGCCGCCAAGCTTTGGTCCGTAAGGAAGAGCAGGAGGTAGAGGTGAGCAGTGGCTTTAGAGGAGTGGAGTTCAGGATTCTCTTTGCCGGTTCTGGCGACTTGGTGCAGTCCATTGGTTCGGCGAGACAGACGCCCTCCTCGTTGTTCTCATCCTCTTCCTCCTCGTCCAGACGTCCCAGAGACACCATCTCCAGGTCAAGAGGAAGACCAGAATCCTCTTCGGTAGTATCCAAACTTTGTCCGACCGTTCGTTCCTCTGACACCCACTCCTTCTCGTCACCCTCATTCCCCGCCACCTGGCCGATCCTGTCCTTTTCCTTCTCTGCGTCACAGGGGAACGCCACGGTCCGGCTGATCTCTGGCGTGCAGGGGAGCGACTGGCACCTCCGCGGTGGAGCTAGCATCCCTGTTGTACCTCGGAGGAGGCGCGGCGAGGCACACGGGTCGCAGAGCGCCGGCAGGGTGAAGGTCAGGGAGATGACAGACTTGCTGGGCGTGTCCAAGAGTTTACACCGGCCGCCGTTTAGGTCCCTTCGGAGAGAGAAGGGGTTGACCCGCGGCGGAGTACCCAGGAGAGGAGGCGTCAGGGCCGCTGGGGGCAACATGTCCGACTGGCTCCTTGCTAGGCCCTTCCGCGGTGGACTGTGGTCTCCAGGGTGACAGGGGGAGCTGCGGCGCCGGTATGGGCTGATGTTGACCATTACTGGCTCTGAGCAGCAGGAGGAGAAACAAATGTACAACAGACAGGAGTCAGAATATGCAACAAAGATAAAGAAATACAAAAAATAATAATACTACACTGCAAAAGCACAAAATCTTACCAAGTACTTTTGGTCTAGTTTCTAGTACAAATATTTTAGTACACTTGAAATAAGAGAAAACATTTACATGTAATTTTTTTAAAGAACTTTTAACTTATTTAAAGTCAATAAGTCCTTAATATTGATGGAAAAATACTAGTTCCATTTTCAGATTATTTCACTTATGATAAAAATGTTTACATGTTACCTTATATCTTGCTCTAAATTAGCTTTCTCTTATTTCAAGTGTACTAAGATATTTGCACTAGAAACTAGACCAAAATTACTTGGTAAACGTTTGTGTTTTTGCAGTGTATAACTGAGTATTAGGGCCAGGCTATGAACCCCCCCCCAAATTATGAGAATAAATTCATATAAAAGCAAGTCAAAATAAAACCAGAATAAAGTGACAATAATACAAAGATAAAGTTGTACACCAAAAATTCATAAGAATATGAGAAAATTCTGTCATCTTAATTGCATTAAAACAATTTTTAAAGGAAAAGGTATTAATTAAAGTTTTTGTAGGTTAAAATTTGACAAAAAAAAAATAACTGAAATCAGTCTGTCTTTATTTGGTGGTCAGAACAGAAACTTTTGAAATTAAAAAACACAATTTGGTTTCAGGCAGTTTGCCTGTAGATTTATCACCGTTTTAAACCTCTACATTATTATTATTAATAATAATAATTATTATTATTATTTATTTTACCAAGAGTGATGGGAATCTGTCTGTCTTCTCCTCCCATGGCCTCCAATGTGAAGACGATATCAGAAAATGAAGGTCGTCTCTCTGCGCTCATCTGACAATCAGAAAGACAAGAAAAGGTCAACTGACGTTTATTTAAGTTCTGGTTCTGTTGGACCTCAATGCAGCATCCAACCAATTAAATATTGTACTAGAGCTCTTCATTAATATGTGATGGTCAACGATGATGTTTTTATTATGTAAAGTGGAGGCGAGGTCTGCTTACGTTACAGCAGGTCACGGCCAGGCTGAAGAACGCAGCTGGGCAATCTCCTATCATGTTCTCGAATGCGTGAACGTCCAGACCGAAGTCCTACACAAACCCAGAAAGAGAGACGGGCTTTGAGTAGGGAACCAGTTACAGCCCATTGGAGGTCTATTCACTCCACTGGGTAAGTGAAACCAAAATCTGAAACATAAACTTTAACATTTCCTGACCGATGTCATGGCATGTTTGTGACAGTGTCTTGAGTGTTACGAAAGTTGTGCTCAGTGTCTTCCTCAAAGGTTTTTGTGCAATTTTCTTCAGTGGTTATTGGTGCAGCGCCCCCACAGGCGAGGAGGGGAAAGTGTTTTTTAAAGGGTTTAATTTGGTTGACACAATTCAGTGTGAAAGTGAACTGCACCAGCTTGAAATGAAACAAATGTATCGTGTGTAAATCTCAGTAGATTATACGTGAGAGCAGATCTATGGTACCACAACCATACGGATCAGAACCGACCAGCGGTGACCTACCTCTGTCCTTGGTAAGAAGTCTGGATCTGCCTCGATCCGGGCGATGATCTCACACAGGATGATGCCGTACGCGAACACATCGACCTGAACCGAAGAGGAGAGCAGAAAGTCCAAACCGCATCACAACGACATCAAACACAGGAACACAACCGCTGCGCCACAGCGCTGCGGTTCTGAGCTTCAGGAGACATTTACACGATCGGCTCCTCACCTTCTCATCGTACAGCTCTCCTCGCAGAACCTCTGGCGCCATCCAGTACGGAGAGCCCACAATGGCCAGCGGCTGCTTCTCCACGCCATCGCTACAGAGTGAACAGGTCGTTATTAGGGCTGTAATAATACACCAACTATCTGCAGCAAGGCCAAACTAAAAATATTAACCCACATCGTCATCTTTGAACAACTACAATTGAACTTTATAGAACTGATTAAGTTACCTTGTTTTAAAATGTAAAATGACATAAAAAATTTATATTTACATTTATATTTGTTTACTTTTTGGATCAGGTTTTTTAAAGTTTACCACTTGGTTGTTTTGTCATTTAAAAAATAGCTAAATAAATATAACGCATTTAAAAAAGGTGACAGTTTAAATTATGCTTTAATGTATACAACGAGGCAATTTAAAGTCTATTAATTTTTTGGTGAATTAATTACTGTAATTAAAAGTTTTAATTAATTTTTTTATGTTGTTTTAAGTTTTTCAAAATGTTTTAATGTTGTATACAAAATGCTTTGATGTATACAATGAGAAAATTAAGTCTTAATTTTTTTTAATTAATTAAAGCTTCATATCTATTATGCGTTTGTTTATGACTGAAAAGTCAAAGGCGTTTTTTTTTAATTAATTTATTAAAAAATACACTTAAACATGAGATTTATGAAATGTTTTTTTGTATATATAAAAGCTTGATGCCTGTAGTAACTTAAAAATAGAAATGTAAAATCATAACAAAAGGGTTTTGATTAGTTTTTAAAGGCACAGCAACAGGAAAGAGCAGAGAAAAAGATTCTAAACCTGTAATCTGGGATCTTCTCTGCCAGGCCGAAGTCTCCAACCACAGCGGTGAACGTCCCGTTTTCACAGCGAACCAGACAGTTCTGCACAGACAGACAGACAGACAGAGAGTGACATCCACACTGACTTCAGCTAAAAACAGATGCTAACATCTCAGCTACTGCAGGGCTAACAAACAAAGCAATCCTGCAAGATTAGTCAGCTCATCTTCTCACAGTCTGGATGAAAAAACACTGCAGCATTAGAGAATTAGATCGAAACAATAAAAACAAATGTCCATCAAAAACAAAAAAATTTTTTTAGAATAATTTCACATATTTACAAGAAAAAAAGAAGTAAATTATCTCATGTCAAGACGTTTTAAATTAGAAAGAAGAAAATTAAGATTTTTTATGACTTCGTAAAGTCAGAGATTGGTACGAAAAAACTAATTAGTCAGAAATTTTCAACAAAAATTCCCATAGAATATACAAGATTAAATAGTCCTGCCACAACAAAAGCTCAAGACCTGTGAACAACAAATTAAAGGCCAAAGTCCTTTTTTTTTTACATGTCTGCATGACATTTCAAGGCTTTAATTTTAGATACATGAATTAAAGACTTCATAAGAATTCACAATGAATTAATGCTGGATGAACCGAAAGAACAAAGAAAGGTTAAAGGTTGGTTCAAGGTCCGATTCTTCCATTAATAACAAAAATAACGTGATGATTCAGAGGTGAAAACACTCTGATATCAGGCTGCAGCTACCTTGGAGGTGAGGTCTCTGTGGAAGATGCCCTTGCTGTGCAGATAGTCGAGTCCTCGGGCGATGTCCAGAGACAGACCGACCCTCACGCTCCAGGACAGGTACAGGTCGCTGTCCAGCAGCTGCTCCAGGTTGCCTCCATTTATGTACTGAACACGGTGGACAGAGAACAGCATTTAGATTATAAACAGAACAAATCAGAGCTGGAGTTCCCTATTTTCATCTTTTGATTTTTTCTTTTTCCACAGCTTTTATGCTTTTAACAACCAGGCGAGCTGAGTCATTTCGGGAAGAACACCGCCCTCTGGTGGTGAAAGTGATAGTTAGTGTGAAGTTAAGCACTGCAGAGCAGCAGCAAAAACTCCAGCAAGGACAAAACACAAATGGACAATAATCTAATCCAGGTATTTTGAGATCTCAGCATGTAAGTCTTTAACAATAAACACATTCATTTAAAAGTTGCATTTTGCATCTACTTGTGTTGTTTTTGACTACTATTTAAATTATTTAATGGTCTGAAACACTGAATGTACAACAGCTTATTAGTGCGGTTATAGGTAGAAGAAAAAGGAGTAAATTTCCACCCAAAAACTGAAAAATGTTGAGATTAACCTCTGAAATTTTCTAGAAAAAAAACAAGGACATTTCTGAGTTTGAAAAGTCAAAAATTTGAGGGGGAAAAAGAGGCAGAAATTTTTACATTCATCTCAGAAATTTTCTAGAAAAGAAACTTGAAATTACTGAGTTTGAAAAGCCAAGAAAATTGATAGGAAACTAAAATTTTGAGATTAATCTTAAGGAAAAAACAAGGAAATTTTAGATTTTCAAAAGGAGATTTTCTGAGTTTGAAACATGAACAATTTTGACTTTTGAAACAGAAATTTCTATGTTTTTTTCTTGAAATGTTCTGATTGATCTGAAAATGTAAGAGTTTTTTCTACCAATTTGTTTTACTTTTAAAATGCAGATATTTCTTTGTTTTTTTCTAGAATATTTCTGAGATTAGGCTCAAAATTTCTGAGATTTTTGGTTTAAATGTATACCTCTTTCTTTCTCTACCTACAATGGTCGTAGTACGCCACTGTAGAAGTGTGACAAACATTCAAAAAAATAAAATTAAATAAAGGTCCTTTAAAAAGTGAGATTTTAATCAATATCTGAATGAACATCAGGACAATTTCCTAAATTTTCACGCTCTAATTTACCTCCATAACATTAAAACAAGGCTAATAACACCAGGAAACAAACAGATATGGTACATAAATGAAAAAATAATCAAATCTTGTGGTAAAACTCTTGGAAAAGTTCAGCCTGTACCTCAGTCAAAGCGTGGAGTTGGCCTTCATGAACACAAACCCCGATAAACCTGAGGAAACAGGAAAAAAAATCATGACGACAATCTACAGGTAATTATCCAAAGATCGGCATAAACAAATCCCTGAAACCTCAGAGGGTTGATAAAGTGAGGAAACGACCAACCTGAGAATGTTTGGATGACAAAGTCTGTTCATCAGCTGCACTTCTCGAAGCATGTTAGCTTTGTTGCTTGCTAGCGTGTTCATCTTCAGGGCCATTACCTGTCCGGTGATGCGGTGCTGCACCTGGAGAGCAAACAGGATCATCAAGGGAAAAAACTCAAACTGCACAGGGGGAAAATGAGATGTTGGACCAGCTCATTTAATAAATCATATTAGGTCTGATTTATTATTTTTCTAGGTTTTTGGTTGAGGCGCTGCATGTTTGGACATTTATCCCCGCTGGTTTTGGATAAAACCCATACACAGGCAGGTATTGTTTTTACAACTTGGAGCAGCTGATTAGCATCTTAAAAACTCAAGTAATGACATGTAAAACAGATCTAGAAACATGTTATCAACCATAACGTGTTGAATATCATGGTAGAATCCTATGGGAGGATGAGCATCCCGCGTGTGATGATCGGGTCACCGTTTCGTCCTGAGAGCCTGCAGAGTTCGGAGTCAGGAGCTGCAACAGGATGTCGGTGCGTCTGGGTTTGTGTGTCTGCATGTGTGAGTATTAATAGTGTAGCACTAATAGGCTTTATGGATTTCCCATCACCCCTCCTGATCTGCAGAAATCCAACGCGCCGTTAGCAACGGCCTCGCCCAGCTGCACGCACACGCCAGCAGATGCAGCGCCAACAAAACACATGACTCCAGTCACAGTGAACAAGACTGAAAGAAATATATAAACTTTCATGGTTCTAATATAAAATTAATTCAATCTGTACTCGGAATGGCAAAAAAGAGAGAACAATGCCATGTTGTTAAATCGTTTGATTCTTCCTCTGAATTTTCACATTTTGTTGAGGAACGCAGAGCAGGAAAACAGCTTGTATAAAAAATTACTCAATTTCTTTTGTAATCCGTGTAAATAGACGTTCATCACCTTTCTAATTCTCTAAAGTATTTTGAGTGACATTTTGATTGTGGAATCAGCAATCGCACATGGCCAGCCGATCAGTTGACCTTATAACTTTATAACATCTAACCGAGTCAATTACAAAAATAAAAAAATAAACTGATAACTGCTTATCAACGATCAGCCAGAAAAATCCAATTGGTGCACCCCTACCTTCCATCTTTCTTTTTCCTTTTTTTTTTTAGAAATACATTAAAAGATGCAAGTAAGAAAATAATCCAATTATTATTATTATTTTTTGAATAAGAAGATAAATATCTTATTGCCTAAAATGCAAAAACAGTGTTCCTTCAGCGTATGCTTCATCATTCATAGCAAAGGCTGAATCTCTAATTAAAAAACAATACTGTTTATTAATATGTTGAATGTTTTTGACTAAATAATTAGATAGCAAAATGTATTTAGTAGGTTTTAGTTTGTTTGTTTATTTACAGAATTTGAACCTGATGAAGCTTCAACCAGGTCACTGGAGTTCTGGGTAGAAAATGTTAACAGATTTCTTTTTATCTTGAATACCAAATATATATATTTTTGTTAATGGTTAATTGATTGCTATATTAGTTGACAATTACTTCTAAAATCAATTAATCATGATTAATTTGATTAATCGTTTCAGCCCTAATGTGTGTGCACCACAGACACGGTGCCCAAATTTACTATGAATTTAAAGAAAATGCAAACAGTGATTAAAAGACTAACACTTTACTGTTCTCAACATTTTGCATTCAAGAAAATTTGTGGGTAGTGACTTTGCAAGAATTAAAAACAAAAGGCCTCCTCTGCAGATCGGAATCATTCTTGAATTGCAGTCAGGCTCCACAAAAAAATTAAATAATAATAAAATCAATGCAGGGGCCGCATGCGGGACACTCCTGGTCTGTAAACATTCAACTGAACCGTTTTCGTTGATCTCAGAGATGTTTGGGAGCAAAAGAAAAAAAAAAGTCAAATCAACTTTCACCCTGGAGAAATACTGCAGATTATCATCTCTGATTGCATTTAAAGCAGCAGGCTGTGAACATTTACATATGTACCAACACAAAGGTACACACACACATGCAGGCGGTGTGTGAGTAAGCTGCTTAGTCCAGTGAGTCCTGCCCTCCAATCCGCCTCTTAGCTCCCACACAGGCAGACAACACACAGGTGTGTGTAACAAACTCCTGGTATTAATAACATCAAACCAACATGTTTGAGGAAAATCTCCAGTTAAAAGGTCGACTGAATAATTTTATTAATCTAGTCACAAGGTCATCAGGTGCATGAGGAGTTTATTCTGCCATAATTTCAGGATAATTTGGTGGAAATTAAAACAGAGCCGGGCGACGTGGGTTACAAATAAAATCTTAGGTTTTGTCATAACAGATCTGATTTTAATCTGACTTTTTTTCTCACTTTCTTTCAAATAAATGACAAAAAATATTTTCAAAAAGTGTTTTTTTTTTTATTTCAATTATCCCTTTTGTGGGTTGTATGATGGAATATTAGGGCCAAGGTACGAGATTCTTTGCTTAATTAGGAGAAAATAGCCATATTCAGGGTTTTCCCCGGTATTATAAGCGTAGCGGACTTGTCCTTCCTTCCCTCTGTGACCTTTGACATTTTGAGCTGCAGCCAACTATGAGTAAAGTAGTAGGCAAATGTAAATGTGTTTCTTTTTATTTGACCTAAAATAAATTTCCGCAATTTTTGAGGTGCATTGTTTCGAGACAAAAAATGTGGCTGAGCAACAAAAACACTGAATGTTTGTCACTATTTACATCAAAAAAACTTGCAGTAATTTGCTATGTTTACTGGACAGGTGTGTCCAGGTGTGTTTTTGAGTAAAATTGAAAGTAAAGAGTGTGGTTAATAAAAGAAAATCTTATTATTTTCAGTACACATATTAAACTAGAAAAACATGAGGAGTAATGCTAGTTTATTTATAAAACTGTGTTAAATTAAACACAGCAGGGAAATACAAACCACACAGTTATGTTTTCATTTTAATGTGTCCATTCAACTCTATAGTGGCACCTAGTGTTTGGGAGGAAGCAAAGCATATAAAAGGCAGGTCTCGTGAGCTGTAAGTAAAAGTAATTTTGTTTGGTTGGGGACCAAATTTGCAACATTTGTTACATTTTCAGCTTCTGCGGTTCCCCTCCTCGCCTGTGGTGGCGCTGCACCCAGAACCACAGAAGGAAATGATGTGAAAACCTCTGAAAAAGACAATAAGTACAACTTCCTTCCCCACAAATTATAAGCAAGAATGGAGTAGCGTCAGATTTTAGGCAGACAAAATTACGCTTTTTTGGTCAGCATCACAGTTGCGCATTCACACCTCCCCAAACGAACTGGACTTTGTAGACAAACGTACCAAAGTTTGATTAAAACAGATTAAACATGGCTGGTGAGAATGCACCCTAAGATTTTAAACTGCAAGCTAGCTGTCAAATCAAAAACAGGATTTAGCTGAACTGCTGCCTGAAATGCACAAGATAAACTGGCAATATTGAGGACAATAAAACTACAAAAATCTCATCCAACAAGCTCATAAGTGGAGTTTCATTATATTCCTAAAGTCATTTAATGACGTTGTTGTTCTCACCTACTTTATTCCAAACGGAGTGAAAAGCAGAGGACGGCACGCACCTTGAAAACCTCGGAGAAGAAGCCTGAGCCAATCTTTTCACAGAAGAAGTCGTCAATGCGGGCCAGGCTGGACACCGCGCTCCTCAGGGCTCTGTATGAGGACGGCCGGATCCGGTTGGGAGCGTGGATGCTGTGAAGCGGCGGCTCATCCAGACCTCCTGGCCCGTCCTCAGGGTTGCAGAGGCAGCACTCATTGTGATGGTCCATGGTGCTGGTGGACCACTACAGTCCAGATATTTGGTTCTTACCAAAAGCAGTTACACCCGAGAAGTCCTGAGGCACTCCCACATGGTGCCTCTCGCCATCATTGTGTCAGAAGAATCAGGGTGAGGAGTTATAGATGATTTTATTGATAGGTCCAACTAAAATGCCATAATTTTCCACTTTAATGGAGGATGCAGTAGACTCCAGGTAAACTATTGGAGAAAAATCCAATATTCCTGCAAAAGTTACCCATCCTCACAGCTCTCCAAATGCTGCATCCAACATGGAAAGCTTTGGTGTTAGGAATTCCTGCGGTCCCTGAATGTCTCCATCAGCATCCAGTTAGTTTGGAGGATTTGCTGGCAGAAGGCCCTGGAGGAGTCCCAACACACTGCACCAGCAATCAGGGTTCCTCCCCCTAAAGATGGAGAGTAGAAACAGCAAAAAGATGTTATCAGCGCGGAAATATGCTAATATTTTCCTTTAACAGGTGCCGTAACAGGCCGCTTTTCCGCGTAAGGGACTCCATCTCACAGGGAGATAAGCGGGATGACACCGACCTGCCATCATCTACGGCCCCACTCAGCCATTGTGTAGATATTTAATTTTTTTATTTTCACCACGACAAACAGCGTTTATAACACAGCTAAACAAACCGCACCATGTGGCGCTTTAAATGTTTAATGCGCGACTTACCAATATAATCCTAGCCTCTGTTAAAACGGCAGCAGTCAATGACAAGCAGGCAGCAGCGGTCAGATTGGCCGCTCGGCTCGGTCCAAATGTCGGCCTGGCCAGGAAAATGTCCGCGGTTCCGCTGCTGGAGGTTTAGTTTGGCCCAGAGATTTTTATCATTCGGCACCTCGACGGCGTCAGCCTGATAATCCCGTCTGGGTTTGTTTCCCCGGCCGCTTCTCGGGATGTCTACAATACGGATCTATTCTGGAGTAAAGTATGGAGGAGGGATGTCAGTGACTTCCTGTTTGGAGTTTCAAAATAAAGGTTCAGACGAACGTTTATTCAAAACATATCGGAGCAAGAGAGCACTATTTCCACACACTTATACTCGAGTAAAAAGTTGCCCTTCAATAAAATTACCTAAATATATATATTTTTAAAGCTCCTAATTAAATAGTTTGTAAATTCTGGTATTTTAAAAATAAAATTTAAAAACGTATACAAAAAAAACCACAATTTCAATCCAACAAAATCAAACAGAAGAAACATTTTCCAAATCTTTTTGTTAATATAAAACTTATGAAACTAGTACTTAAATAGGAGATAGATAGATAGATAGATAGATAGATAGATAGATAGATAGATAGATAGATAGATAGATAGATAGATAGATAGATAGATAGATAGAGAAGAAAGAAAAATCCTTTAAAAAAGAGAACTAAAAAGAAGAAAAGCTGAAAATTGAACAAGGTTTTGAAAGAGTTCATGCACTTTTATCTCATGTTAAATAAATAAATAAATTTAAACAAAAATAGATCAGAAGTTCTAAAAGCTTTCATGGCAATCTTTCTTAATCTGGGCTTCAAACATTATACACGACTTTAATATCGAACTCAAACACTGAGCTGTGTATCATCATCTGTTGTTGAATTATATATTTTGAAATGTTAAACATTAGAACATTACTGATGGAAAAATCTGTACAAAGATAAACTTTGATGTCTTTCCGACCATGACTCCTTCGCTGTGCTTTCGGTAATAAAAACGTTTTATTTTCGTAACAAATATATTGCACTTCCTTCGATAAACTCGCTAAATTTGCGGTTCACGTAGAAGCGCCGCAGCCTGCTGACCGGCTCTGATTGGAGCAACAGCCGGACTGTTGCAGCTGAACCCAGATCAGCTTCTGCTTGGCTCACTAAAGATTTCCAGCCTGGAACCGGAAGTGATGCGATTTTTAATTAAATTAAAAATAAACCAAGGAATTGTGGATTCCGTGAATGCGAAATAAGCAACAGCTTACGCAGTAATATAACAAAAGGCATCAAAGATCAAAGAGAGTCCGTTTACATTTTTTTATTTGACTTTTTTCCTTCTTTTTCTAAAAGGAAAATAAAGTAAGAAAACAGACGCAACGGAGCATCTTCAGCGGATCTCATCCTCTGCTTCCTCCCACTGATTCCGAGATGACGGAGGCGGAAGTGATGCTGTCAGCCGCCTGCGTGCCTGGAATGAAACCCTTCTTTGATTTATATACCCACAAATCCACCGAGTGAATATAGTCACTCAGTTTGCATAATATAGAGCTGTCACTTAAACATAGATTTCTGTTTTATCACTCAAAAATAACCAAGTAGTGGGAATGGTGTCAGTAGTGTGGGATTGGGATAACCTCACAGTAAAAATAATTAGGTTATCTTGTGGGCAACTTTAGACCATATGTACATTTTGAACCAAAGTCAATAAATGGATTTGGAAAATGTATTTGGTGATTTAGTGATAAGGGAAGGTAAGGAACGTTGAACGGGAAAAAAAAAAACAGCAAACAAACAAAGAGTGAATGTGCAAGGAAAAAACCCCAGGCCACACTGTGAAAAATGTAAATCATATATCTATAATCAATACCTGGGTTACTAGTTTCTATCTCCAGCTGTCATTTATTGAGAGGCAGGGTTTTAATTTAGGACAAAATTAGTATCTTAAATATAAACAATAACTGATTAAATAAATAAATGCATTGACAACAATCTTTTAAAACGCTTAGAAACTACAGTAGGTAAACAAACCCTTTAAATCTCCACCCCCTTTAACTCGGTTGCTGCCATGGGTTGCTGCTATGTGTGCCGACGAAAAAGGATAAGAGTCAATTTTTGTTCCGTTAACCGTCGCGACTCATCAAGTTTCAAAATAAACGATGAAGAGATCAATTTAGAGACTAGAAACAGGATAATATATTTTAATACATTAAATTACATACCAATTTAACCATAATTCAATCCATAAATACAAAGAATACAAGTGTAATTATAATGAAGGCGTCATGCTTTTATTTTAAAAGAACACCGTACTTAAAGCAACTTCCGGCCGTGTGTGCGTTCGCTAGCCACGGCTAACAGTACCATTCATCGCAAGCTAACGGTTTCTTAAAAGTTGAACTCTCGAGTTTTGGAGTAATCTGCGGCACCTTTTAACATTTTGTTAACATGGCTTTACTGACGCCATTATTTGCTTTCCTCTACCACCTGCCGCAGGTGTATAAGTGGCTGTTCAAGCCGTACTATGTAGCTTCTCTCTTCATGTCTGTAGCCTTCCTGGCGGTCCGTAAAACGCCTGGAATCTGCGACCATCTGGCCTCACAGCGGGAGGACGGGAACTCCTGTGACTTTGACTGGGTCTGTATCCCTACAGCGGACGAACCGGGGATTTCAGAACCGACCGACCCGCCCTGCTGATTGGTGGGACAGTGGTGGTTCTGTCAGGCCAAACACCTACACAGTTGTGCTTTTTGATGTTTAGCAATGAAGCAAGATGTATTTACTCTGCGACATAAATACAAAGTTGTTCTGGAGGGACAGTAGTTGAAGTAGAAATACAGCTTCTGTGTTTCCACCGCCGAGTTTTGATCATTTATCAGCTCCAGATTAATTTAATTTTAATTTGCAGAGTCTAGTAAACAAACTGGAGGTGGTTTTGACAGGAAATTCAGAGAGACGAGCAGGACCATCAAAAATTCAATGTTTTCATATTCAATTCAAAAATACTTTTTTTAAGCCAAAGGGAAATTAAATATTGCCTCAACTCAAATCATCCAAGTATCTTACGAGTCATTGCGAAAGGTTATGCTGTAGCAGTCAGTCTTGCAACTATTCTGAAAAGGCCTCTGACAGAAGACAAGTCACACTGCTGTCAAGACATGCTAACAGGTCAATATTCAGGAAGCAACAAAGGTTGGGTACAAACATGAAATGTTGACATAAAATCTAGGTTGTGTCTTTCTAATAAATTTCTGGTTAAAATATGTTTCTTTATTCAGTGAAGTTATTCACTGTAGGCAGAGTATCCAGAGATTTTGCCCAAGTAAGAGTAGATATAATTAATAGTAATATTATTTGGGTAATAGTACAGTATCTTTTTTATTTGCAAACTAAAGTAATTGTAATTAGTTACTACCAGCCTCTGAGTTGGATTTTATTATGTTTTTCTTCAACAAGTCAAGAAATAAAACAGTGCTGGGACTTACTTTCATTTCACTCTTTTCTTTTTTAAATATTAAATATTTAGAAAATCTGGATGTGACTGAAATATAGAAAAATAAACTGAGAAAAAAAGGCTTTGATTTGGAGCTAAATCAAACTCTGGGGTTACAATCCAGAAGTAAAAGAGTCTCCAGGGTATAAAAGCGGTGAAATTGTAGGGTTTTTTTGTTTTTCACTGTGTATCTATCTATCAGTAACTCAAAAACCCAAAATGTTGAATAACTTGTGGGGACATAAATTGCACATAAAAACATGAGCTTTTGAATGGTTAAATAATAGAAGTAGAAATGTTTTTAGAAACGGCGGCTAAAGAGTGAAAGTTGTGACTTTGGGCTTTGGTTGGATTCAGATGATTAGTTGGTGACGATTATGTGTGTTTTTCAGAGAGAAGTGGAAATCCTCATGTTCCTGAGTGCCATCGTGATGATGAAGAACCGCAGAGCAAGTGAGTAGATTTACTTCAGCAACACTCAACTTGCTTTTTTAAAATCCAAGTTGTTTAATCTGATAAATTTAGCAAACTTTCAGGACTGATTTTAGGCCCGTTTGTCTGTCGTTCTCAGTAACTGTGGAGCAACATGTGGGGAACATCTTCCTGTTCAGCAAAGTGGCCAATGTGATCCTGTTCTTCCGACTGGACATCAGGATGGGCCTGCTCTACCTGACGCTCTGCATAGGTCAGTCCAACTTTACAGATTCCTCTAGAACACGTGTCAAACTCAAGGAATATTTCTGTTTATCAAATCAATCAATCGAC
This sequence comes from Xiphophorus couchianus, assembly GCF_001444195.1. NCBI lineage: Eukaryota > Metazoa > Chordata > Actinopteri > Cyprinodontiformes > Poeciliidae > Xiphophorus > Xiphophorus couchianus. The sequence continues at coordinate 6,113,966 of NC_040232.1, read as the reverse complement.
AGACAGTGAAGTTCCTGTTTACTGTCAGCAGAGCTGCTGTTTTACTTCAGTGAGTTGTTTGGATTTAAAATGGCGAGACACGACACAGGCGCTTTACTCACAACTGATCATTTGGGACAGGCTGCTTGGAGTGACGGTGGAATGCTAACTCAGGCATTTCCTCTGTATTTTTACTTCTGGTTGTAGGAGGGCACTATCAATCAATTTTTTAGTAGAATATTAGAAATGCATTAAAAGATGGAGAAGAAAAACTTGGCTGCTTCATAGAGACCCTGACGTGTGATTGGCTGCTTCAACGACTATGTAGTCGCCTTGATCTGTGAGAAAAATGTCAGGATGTAAAGAAGCAGCTTCAATGTTTTAAATTATCTGATTTCTGCTGATCCTTGTGTTTTCCAGTGTTTCTAATGACCTGTAAGCCGCCTCTCTACATGGGACCAGAGTACATCAAATACTTCAGTGACAAAACCATCGATGTGGGTAAACACACATCTGTCACCAGAAAAGTTTATCTACAAACTCGTTTTAATCCTAATGTATTAACTGTGTGTTGGTTCAGGATGAGCTGAACAAGGACAGCCGTGTGACGTGGATTGTTGAATTTTTTGCCAACTGGTCTCCGGAGTGTCAGTCCTTTGCTTCAGTGTATGCCGATCTGTCGCTTAAGTAAGAATCCATTTATTATGTTTCACTGTGGAAACAGGAAGATGTGCAATCTATGACTAAAACCGCAAGTTCAGCTCAAACTCTGGGTGTTCATTCAGCAAATCCTGCACTGGCATAAAGACAAAATGGATTTGTAGATTAATTTCTATCCTTTTACTCACTTTTGTGTACAGAAAACCAACGTATAGAAACTACCCATCACTAATTTCAGCTACTTTTACCTGTTCAGAACAGCTGTAATGTCTTGTTTTATGCCCAAATGTACTTACGGTATTTTTGTTTTCTGTATGTAATTTTGCTTGATTTCTGTAAAGTACCTTTGAGTTTTTAGAAAAGGTCTTTACAAGTAAAATATAATTATTGTTGCTAATTCTGCTCCGGTTCAGGTATAACTGTTCTGGCCTCAAGTTTGGGAAGGTAGACATTGGACGATATGGAGAAGTTTCCAAAAGGTAAGACACATCCACACATGTCTACATGTAAACATCAGTCCCTCCAGGGAGTTGCATTGTTGCAATCGCAACTATTAATGCAAATTTACTCAATATTCGCAAGTTTTCCGCAAATCTGACCAGTCAACGTAATCACTGCAACTCGGCTGAATTTTTACCAATCCCCTTTTAATTTCACTTCCTGTTTCACGACGTCTCTTGAAAGCCAAACCTTGCAAGATGAGGCATGTGTGATGCTAAACGGTAAAATTAGTTTTCATCCAAATAAACAGAGTAAGTCTAGTGATGCTAAATGATTAAACGATGCCCGTATATCACATTAAGCTAGTGAACAAGGTTACTAATGTTGTTGTTACCCATTTTACGTCCCTTGTTAGTTGGTTAAGGCCAGGATTATCTTTAATTTCTATTAAGAAGTTGTGCTCCTTTCCATACATTCAAAATAAATTTTTATTGTTGCAATAGAAAGAGCAAAGAGTGAGGGAGGAGACATTAGACCAGCAGCAGAACGACGATGCAGGGTCTTCTCAGGTAAGGAGGGATTATAGGTTTATAAGAAAAAGAGAAATAAAGGGAAGATTTCATGCAGCAATTTTAATGTTTTGTGTAAGACAATGATATGGCTAAAATAAAGCAACTTTTTAAAAACAGTGCCACAAAATTAATAAATTTAGGTCACAAAAATCATAGAAATAAAAAACATTGCAAAATCCAGGAGGGAGTGATGTATTAAACCTTTCTTTGTTCTTCTCTGGTCCAATAGTTTGACAACTGAGTTTCCAGCAGCTTCTGCCCCCCCTGCATTAAATAAAATACAACAAATAAACCTAAACAAACTACAGACCGATGGCTCCCAATGAACTGTTGACAGTTGAAAAATGAAACACAGCTGAAATGCACAAGATTAATTACAAAAACAAGGCAAAATTACACAGCTGACAGTTACTGGTTGCTATGGTAACCACCAACTGTCTAAAGCAGCACAAAAAAATAAAATAAAATTGCCGCGAGGGCCAAAAATAAAGGCACATGAATGGCCAATGTTTTTTTTTGTTGTTTTTTTTAAATAAATTGATTGTACTTTTGAAAAATATTCTTAGTTAATAAATTTTTTGTAAAAATCAAATGAACTAAATTTTCAGATTTGTTAAAAATATTATCCATAAATGATTGCAGATCCAAATCATGAATTATTAGATTGACACACAGTTTTTTGGGAGTTGTTTTTTTTGTTGTTGTTTTATTTTTATTGTTTTATTTTCCTGTTCATCAATAAGAACAGGAAGTAGCGATGCTTTTGAGTAAAAGCTTTAAATGCAGAAACATAGTTGATAAATGAGAAATACTTTGCCAATATTGAAACAATATTTTATTTTATTATTTCTGTAATAAACAAATAAACCAGCTGGCTTTGCTCAGTTGCAGAATTGTGATCAGAGGCCACATAAAATCATTAAGAGTGCCGCAAATGACCCCAGGGCCACACTTTAGACACCCCTGTTATACAGCGATATAGCAATAAAAGTCAAGCCAACATAACTTCACTAAACAAAATGTATTTAAGGAATAAATAAACCAGTTTTGACAAAACGTCACATCTACATTATGTTGTTTTATGTTATATTTAATAACTGAATTTTGCTTTACCTTTAGGTACAAAGTGTCGACGTCCCCTCTGTCCAAGCAGCTTCCTTCCTTGGTGTTATTTCAGGGGGGGAAGGAAGTGATGCGGCGCCCCCAGGTGGACAAGAAAGGCAGAGCTGTGTCTTGGAGCTTCACTGAGGTTCTATTTTCATAAAATAATTTTAGTTTTTCCAGAAAGATATTAAACTAAAGTTGTCCAACTTGAAACTTATTAGATTTTTGAGTAACAAAGTTGATCAGAATTTGCATTTTTAGAGGCTAATTGTTGATGCATTTTTTTTATTTAGGAAAACATAATCCGAGAGTTCAACCTGAACGAACTCTACCAGAAGTCGAAAAAGTTGAGCAGGAACAAAGCGGAGAAGCTGAGCCCGTCGCAGTTCCCACCGGTCCCCGAGGAGGAGGAGCCCGAGCAGCCAGGGGCCGACGCCGAATCCAAGAAAGACAAATAGGACGGTTAGCATCACAGAACCCGAACTCATAGTGGGAGACTAAAACATCTGCATCATCTCCACTCCTCTTATCAAAATCCTCAGATTATTTAGAGGTGTGGTGAAAGCGGAAACTCTCCCTCGTTTTATTTTATTCCATTTCTCTTCCTAATTGTTCGTCTTCATTTATAGAAAACCTTAAAGAACTAATGTGATCTATCTTTAGATGAGGGAGAACGGGGGGATTTCTGTTCCCCACCAGTCTGCTCGCTACATTTCAGTGGCGGTGAAGCTTTGAATCTGACTTTCATGTGAAGTTTTATTCCATAAATGACCCACGGCTGTCCTGCTGTTTTTATGCTACTAATTGAGATTTAAATGTGTTACAAATTCACTCCGAATTGACCCCAACTCTGCTGTTACAGTAAATATTACTGCTGGTATTGATTGTTTTCAGCTGGTCTCGAGGGTTTTAGCAGGGGTGTCCAAAGTGTGGCTCGGGGGCAATTTTGTGGTCCTTGGACTGATTTTTGTGAGGCTCCATCTGCAATTGAAGAACAATATAAATTTGCATGCAGATGCAAATGGAGGCTTTTTATTTTTAATCAGGGTGAAAATATTACATAATTCTTAACATGGAAAAAGTTAAGTACAACATAAAGTATTTGTCTTTTTATAACCAAGCTGAAGCTTTTTTGCTGCATCAAAATCAACTTTTAATTCATTTAGCTTGGCTAAATGTAGCAAGTATTTTGAAAGAAAGTGACCCAAATCATGTTCTTTATAACTAAAGTTATGAAGAGAAATTGAAAACTAGATACAAACATACAAAATAAATTTTACGTTTCGCATCTACAATGATTAATATTTCTTTTCTACAGGAAAACATTACTTTATTTGCTTGATTTTAGTTTTGGTTTTTTGGCCCATTAGTACCTTTGACTCATGTGACCAAAAGTTTGGACACCCCTGCTTTAGGAGCAGCCTAACATTCCCACATGGATCCTGCACTGGAGAAACTGGGTGGATACTTACTGTCTCTACAGAACCAAACATTGTTGTGAGACCAGATGGGGTTTGAGACATTTATGCAGTCACTTTTTTTAGTTTTATAGATCCACAATTCTAATATTAATCAAGTTAACATCAAGCTTCTTTTAACATTCCAGTCATGAACTGTTACAGTTTAGATGTTTTTCAATGCACTGATTTTGTTCCTCTTGTATTTTTGTTCCTAAGCATATTATTTTGGGAGGTGGATGTTAGATTTGTGTCATTTTTGCATTTCTCTACAGCCTCCTTCAGACCTCTAGTTATTTATACTTGTGTAAAGTATCTGCAGGAGTTACTGGCTTAGAAAAGTTAGGCCTCATTTGTTACACAAAAAATAAAACCATATGCACACAAGTTTCTAAACTGCTCCTTTTTCCCCCCCAAAAAACATACAACTACGGTCCTCAAGATCTGATGTCCTGTGGATGTTTCTCTGTCTGGGTTTTGTTTAAATTAGTATCTTATTGGATCTAATCATAGATGCCACATTGAATCCAACATGAGTGTTGACACCATCTTGGATGTGAGCAAAATCTGACTGGCTTGTTCCAGCAGCAGAAATCTTTCAGCAAACTACAAAACAAGTTGAATAAGAAAACAAGAAGTTAAGGATACAATATCTTTCTCTCAAGATCAGTTTAAGTAAAAGAAATTTAAATGTTTTTTAGTACCTTTTTTTAACTGTCAGTTTTACATTATTTCAGTAACCAAAAATGATTTTGTTTTAATTTAATATTACTATTAAAACAGTGCGATTTATGTCGACACTCTTATTTTGAAGTGTAACCGGAAGTTCTCTGAGAGGCGAGAGGAGAAGTTATGGCGACAGCGCTGAAAGTCAGACCGGCTAACACAAGCTGCCTGCCGTTATTATATCTAACGGTTTCTTTGTAAGTCTGGTGATTCCCTGGCTTACAATTGTAAGCTCATAAAAGTAAAAAATAAACAAAGATCCGATGCCAGAGAGAGGTAAGCTAGCGATATATATATTGTATATATATATTTTTTAAAGTGGAATGGCGGACGTAAATTTCGACCAATCAGGTGTGGCTCTTGAGAAACTCATTCCTTTAGAAACGCCTACTTGGTCGCTGAATTTTTCTGACCGTTTTACGTTATAAACTAGATCCATTAGCGTCACCTTTTCTTTAAAAATAAAAAGGAGTTTAGCATCAAGACCTAATTGACGTTTTAGTTATTGTTTATGGTTGTGTTTTATTTTGGATATTTGAAATGTCATCCAGTTCCAGTGTTTTTTTTTTTTACAAAATTAAAGTTTATTGGTCTTTGAGATGGCAAACTTGCTTGAAAATGGTCTCAAAACATTATCATTTATCGCACTAATTTCTGGGACAATTTATCATCCAGCAAATTCTGCTTCTGTGAAGCATCATTCTGAACGTTGTAAAGCACTAAAAATAACAGTGATAACACAGGTACTATGTCCTGGTGTTGTCCACATTTAACCATTTATTTTCAGACTCAGGTTGACACATTAGTTTCTATCTGAAATGTTTTTGTCCCTGCCAACACACACATACACACAAAATATCAACTTTGCTTAGAACCATTTGATGTAAATATCCAAATTTCCACCGAAATTCTCCGGCAGGACGTCTTCTTCCAAATGTGGCTGGGATTTTTTCCCCCCAAATGGCTCCGTGTTGAATCGTTCACAGGGATCCAGATCATTTTCCAGCTGAGATTCTGGGAAAAAGCAGCTGAAGCAAATCAGCCAATCAGAAGGGACGCTTTCTTCCTTTCATTCACTTCAATATTTAAAAACTCTTCATTTATCAACAGCTATGTCTCCATATAAATTGATATAAAACAGGGGTCAAATTAAATACAAGAAATAAAATTAAAAAAGGAACAGAGCAACTTGAAATGTTCATTTTCAAGGCAAATGCTCAGATTTTTCTATAAAATGTTGCTCCTTCAAGAGCCAAGACATAGTTTCCATATTCACTTTAGTTTGTTCAAAAACAGACGAAATGTTCCTCAGTCTGATAACAGCAGCCTATGGTGGCAAACAGTGCATGCTCCAGTCTGTCAAGAACGTTTTACCAAAAAAAAATCCACATTTAAAAAAATAATAAAACACATCATCCTGTACAAACATGGAATTAAATTCACATTGAGCAACTCAGTAAAATAGCAAAACACTGGCAATCAGAACATAGTCTCTTTTTTTTTTTTTTTTACTCCCTCAATGCTAACATGTCGCTGATTCCCTGGAATCAGAGTTCAGAGAGCTGCACCTTTTTTTTCTCCGTGTGATAGAGTCAGGGGTCAGAGGTTACAGGGACTCTCATGAATCAGGCAACATGTGGCGACATGAGTGTTTCCCGCTCTGAGTCCACTGCATTTACGGAGGGAGATTCTGCTGATAATCGTCCAACTGATCTTACGTTTAGTTCCCGCAGAAGCCCTTCGACTCGATCCGATGAGGTTCCTACCGTCTGCGCAGGATTACCGTCACTCAAACCAGACGTTTTTATTAAAATATTTTAAAAAAACAAATTTGATCTAAACAAAGTCCAAAGTGCTCATCTGAACCATAGGAAAAGCTACACTTGTAAACCTATGTTAGGAGGTTCTTGGAGGCCCAAAATGAATCCGGATCCAAAAAACTAAAGCTCCTGAAAGAATGAAAACTCAAGAAATGAGTTAAATGGGTTTTTTTAAAATCAGATTCATGGTTTCAGTTAAGGGGGGCGGCAGGACGATCCAGTTGGATTCCTCAGGCGAACAGTCAAGTGGAAATCATACGGAGATCTCGTAGGTGGTTCCCCCGACGCCGGTTACCTTCTTTACGCCGCCGGCCGGAGGCTTGTGGGCCGGACTCTGAGTCACCGGCGAGCTCAGGTGGTCTGTGGCAGGTCTGCTGGGTGAGGAGACCAGGTGACAAGGGGAGGAAGGGGCGGAGCAGGAGGAGGAAGAGGAGGAGAAGAGCTGGCCACCATTGGTCCGACTCCGAGGTTTCCTCTGGATCAGCTCACCTCTGGGTTCATGAGAGAAATGTATAAAAACACCAGGATTTAGAGCCTAGGGTATGATGGAAGTTATTCAGAAGAGGATCAGGATAATCGACTATTTCATTCCTGTTCTGCTAAAACATATACAACTGCGCAAATTGGAATTGTATATGGAAACACAGCAATGTCAATAAGATGTTTTTGTGCTAAATCTGCAACAGAAACTCTTCTTCACATCACACAAAGTCACCTGATCAATACCCAGATGTTACTACTGGCGGAAACAACAAAGACGACGACAGGAAGTGGTAAGAGGATGATGGTTTGTTTTTGTTTAGTTTGTTTTCAGAAAATGAGTGGCTCTCAGTACTGCTCAATTCATAAAAAGTTGTGTCATTCGAACATGTTGAATCTAATGCTCTTTTGTAAAAACGGCGACTACAATTACCTCAAAACGCTGGATACGTAGCCGCTCCCAGGTATGAGGAGTTTGTTGTTCCAACACCTGAATAAGACGTGATGTCTGAATTAAGGTGCCATAGCTGAATTACAAATACAGCTTATGTAACCGTTTACATCTGTTGCTGCCATGATTTTTGATGACTAGCTGCAAACTTATTTACGTGTAATTTTAATTTAAATTCTTATTCAATAGAAACAACGCACTTTGGAAATTGTGTTGGGTTTTTTTAACCTTAGAAGAACATAGAGAAAGATTTGCCCACATTTTTAAAGGAAACGCCGCTACTGTCACTAGAATAAGAATTAGCTAAAACCATTCACTTAGAGTGTTTTCACACCTGATAGTCTGGTAGATTCGGTTTGATTGGCGACCAAAGTTGCAACATTTGTTACATTTTCAGGTGCTGCGGTTCACTTTCACACTGCAGTGTCAAAGGATTCAGCCTAATTAAAAAACCTATTCCCCTCCTCGCTTGTGGTGGCGCTACACCAAGAATTGACCTTAAGAGATGGGGTCATTTGGACTCTTAAGTTTTTTACTTTGCACGCAGTGCGGCAGCGTCGCATTGACCCTGCGTGCGCCTTTACTAATTATTTTGTGTGCTTTTGGGAACTGACAGTCTAACAGGACAACCCAGACTCTGCCTCATCGCTGTCCGACTGTTACGCTAAGACAGTGAGACGGTTAAGTGGTGAAACAGCTTCACTAACATGCAGTCAAGCTCTACAGCGCTCCGCTAATGAGCTAATATTCAAATATAAATTGTTTGTTTTAAGTAGAAATGGTGAACAGCTGCTCTGAAGCACGCTAATGAGAGACAAATTCTGCGGTGTGCAGGGTGGAACGGTGAAAAGGAAAGGACTCAAAATGAATGTTGATATGAAGAAAAGGTCATGCAGACTCCAAACAAATCAGAGATGCTGTCATTTCTGTGATACATCAGCAAAAGTGTTTCCTAATCAAATTCCAGAAGTGGGCAAAATTTTGTAGAATTCTGAAGAATTTTACTGTATTTCAATGGGGCAGAAAGTTACAATATTTTAAAAAGTATGAAAGCTGAAATTACCAAAAGTTGCTACATAAGTCTCCAGCAGAAGCTGAACGTTTTGAAATATGAATTGTTGACATCGGTTGAAGTACGTGGAAGTAGTTAAATGCAGTAAAACTTAAGGAACGTGGAATAATAAACGTAAAGGGAAACAATCTTAAGGAATGAGATTGCTAAATCGTGATTTAGATTTAAGGAGTTTGTCGCTCCAACACCTTAATAAGACGTGACGTCTCTTTTGATTGGCTGATAGATGATGTTAGTGCCATGGCTGAATTACAAATACATCTTATGTAACCGTTTACATCCGTTGTTGCCATTTCGAATCAGTGAGAATCAGTGCACTCTCACTGATTCTAAAGAGAAATAAAACCTTAAGAAGTGAGAACGCTGAATGCATTCTCATAAAAAACAAAAACACAGATCTGCACAAGAACAACAGCATCAAACACAACGATGAAAACAAACTCGAGTGAAGTTGACCCCACGCCTTCAAATCTAATGGTTGACCTTTGGACCTTTAAACTTTCATTAATCTCTTCAAAGCAAAAGCAGCACAAACAAAAAAAAAATTGCTGCACACACTTAGTCAAGTTAACTGACAGCAATATTGTCTGAGTTGAAGGAAATGGGGAACTGGCTGACCTACATGACCTCTGGGAACCTTTAGTAATATCTTTAAAGTATTAGTGGCACAAATAAAAATTATTTCTGCACAATCGTAGCACAGTAAATTGACACCAAATTTATTTAATTTTGTAAATGTGAGCAGTGGTGGTTGACCTCTGGAAACTAATATTAATATTAAAGTGATAGCGGCACAAACTTTAAAAGTTTTGCTGCACAAAAGTAGCACAAACATTTGAAACCAATTTTGTTAGATTTGCGTAAAGCAAAGCGAGGGCTGGTTGTTCTGCTTTGGCTTTGAAGATATTCATGAAGGTTTGAAGGTCAAACTAAAATAATTGCTGCACAAACAGCTGAGTTGATTGACACCAATTTTATCTGATTTGAAGAAGATGGGAGCTGGTTGACCTTTCATGACCTCTGGAAACCTTTAACACCTTTAAAATTATAGCACCACAAATACATATTTTGCTGCAGAAACCAGCACAAACACCAATTTGTTTGATTTGCAAATCAAACAAATTTGATTTGCAAAATCAAATTTGACCTCTAGTGACCTCTGATGACGTGTGGAAACTTTTATTATATATCTTTAAAATTATAGCGGCAGAAATTTTCATATTTGCTGCACAAATGTTTGACAGCAATTCTGTTAGATTTGAAGAAAATGGCGGCACCAAATTCACTCAGTTTGAAAACGTCCACAAACGAGAGGAAGATGAGCAAAGGAAGAGGAGGAGGAACTCACAGGAAATCTGGCAGGAGGAAGAGGAGGAGAGAGGGAGAAAAGGAGGAAGAGCAGGAGGAGCAGTCAGTCCAGTTTCTGGCAGGCATGTAGCTTCTCTGAGTTAGCAGCAAACCAATCGTCAGGGTCAAAGGTGAAAGTCATACTCACTTTGGTGCTTGTATGGCTCCTCCCATCCCTCCGCCTTCCCCTCCTCCTCCTACGCCCGCGGCGTTCGCGCCGGCCGATGCCGACGCCTTGCGGACCAGACGGTACTGCATTTCAGCCGCCGCTGCGCTCGAGTACGACAGCGACTTGCCCAGCGGTGGGGGGTGGGCAGAGAGCGGCGAGCGAGCGGAAGCGCTGCCGGAGCCCAGCGGGACGTCGGTGGAGCGGGTCCGGTACGGATAGGCGTGGTGGGGGGCAGCAAAGCGCGGCGGGCGCGAGGAAGAGGAAGAGGATGAGGAATGGTGGTGATGATGGTGGGAGTGGTGGTGATGGTGATGGTGGTGATGGTGCGGGGCAGAGGAGTTGGTGGCCGGGGCAGTGTGGGGGTCACCAAGGAGGCGGTCCCGCTCCGGCGGAGGAGGCGGGGAGGAAGACGAGGAGGAGGAGCGATGAAGGAAGGGATGGTGGTGGTGGGAGGAGCGGTGATGGTGATGGGGAGACTGGGAGGACTGGGACGGCAGGTCGGCCTCTCTCTGCTGGGACAGGAAGGGCGAGCCGTAGCCGCCTGTTGCTGGTGTACAGGGTCTCCCCGCGGGGGGCTCAGGGGCCGCCGCCGCTTTGTCAAAGTCCTCGCCCGCCAGCAGGCTGTCGTACGACAAGCTGCCATTACGCGACGGGTGGTGAGGCGGCGGCGTCTGATTGGCCAAGCTTTTGAAGCTGGTGGAGGTGGTGGTCGCCTCGGAGATGTGGGCGGCGCCAGCTGAGCTGGAGGACCGGGACGCCACCGCCGACAGCACAGTGGGGTCTGAGAAGGACGGGTAGGAGCGGCCGCCCAGCGAGTAGCCAGGAATGCCGCCGCCACCACCGGCCTCCCGCCCCGCCTCCCTCCGTTCGCCGCCGCCGCCCACCGCCCGGTCCGACGGCATGTCCCGGCGGTCCAGGCTGGGCTGCGAGCGGAATCCAGGCTGCTGGCTGGCCTGGAGGAGCGAGGAGGTGGAGGAGGAGGAGTCCCTGGCGCTGCCAACGCTCTCCCCTCGACTCAACTGGAGGAGGAAGAAGAGGGAGGAGACAGAGAGGAGGAGGAACTTAAAGGGCCGGCGTCATGTTTTCAGGAGAGGTAGCTCTACTTCGACATGTTTTTACTGGAGTAAAAGTAAAATGCAGCCATCCAAGAAATTACTCGAGTAAAAATATAAAGTATTTGGTAAAAAGTTACTCAGGTACTGAGTAACTGATCAAATCATCAATCATTTAATGTTTAAAAAATAACAGACAGACAAAAATAGAAAATTAAGTGGAAATTTTGAGATTTTAAGGAGCAACATGACAATAATTCATATAAGTAAAAACAATAAAAGTCAAGCAAAACAAAATTTTTATTTTAATGAAAAACTTATGAAACTAACAAAAACTGCAGGTGTGTGTCTGTGTCTGGTGAGTTTTTGGTTAAAACATGTTTGTTCAATCAGTGGGTAGAAAATCCAGAGATTTTACTCTAGTAAGTAAAAATACCTCATAATAAAATTATTTATGTAAAAGCAAGAAGTACAGCGTAGTAAAAATACTCCTAAAAGTAAATTTTTTTCAAAAAAGGTCACTCACGTAAATTGTAATTGACTAAATGTAACCAGTTACTACCCAACTCTGGGTGCATAGTTTCATTTTATAGCATAATCTTTTAACTGCCAAATGAAGCATTTGACTTTGTTAATTATGATATATATTGAAGCGACTGGGACTCTAGTCCAGAACTTAATTGGTTATAATCTTACCTAAAGATCAGGGATTTCTTTGTGCCGATAGATAACGACTAACGTGATCAGAAATCACATGTGGAGTTCCACAAGGTTCAGTCCTGAGACCCCTAGTATTTAATATCTGTACGTTCATGTGATCATGTGTCATGATGTGGGCCTGTCACGATAAATTCTGCTGGACGATAAATTTTCCCAAAAGTTATTGCGATAAATGATAATATTATTGTTTTGAGACCATTTTTAAATAACATAATGGTAATAAGATGTTAAAGAGAAACCTTTTAAATGCATTTAAGACATTTTAAGGCCTTAATTTAAGATACATTGTATTTAAAGCTTTTTAATGATGTGAGGACAATCTGATTTAGTTAAATATTCTCTGCATTTGCAGCAGAGGAAGACGACAGCAAAAGTAGACAGACAAGATGGAGGCTGTTAGGACATTGATGACACATTAATAATAAACTGATGATGACAGCAACAAGAGACAGACTGGTTCTAATCAGAAAGGAAAACTTTTTATTCTGGAGAAATAGGAGAGGAGTTCTGGATACTGCTGGAGAGTCGGGTGGATCTGGACCAGACATGGGGACAAATACTGAGTTAAATTACTGAGAATAAATCCAAATTAATGTACAGAGGCAGCTGATAACTTTTCATCATAGGTACAACCATTAGAGACAGAATCTAAAAGACTTAAATACTTCAGTTAGTTTATAAATCACTGAATGGCTTGGCACCAAAGCACATTAAACACCTGTCGTTGTCGTAGCAACCTTCCAGACCTCTCAGGTCTTCTGGTTCTGCTCTCCATTCCTAGAACCAGAACCAAACATGGAGAAGTAGCATTCAGCTTCTATGCTCCTTTAATCTGAAACAAACCTACAGAAACTGAAAAACTGCTGAAACACTGAGCTCCTTCAACTAAATGAAGGCTGAAACTCACCTGTAGTTGTAATATCTGGTTGTTGATCATGTGACTCACATGATACAAAAAAGTGTTTAAATTGTCGTTTTGAGAAATACATTTATTTTAACATAGCTGGTCGTTTTTAGCAAAAAACATGAGATTTTTCTAAATTGACCTGTTTCAATTAAGCAAATTTATTTTCGTAATTTGTATTTGAGCAACTATATGGTCAATGGAAACGCAGCTACACTGTAAAAACTGAAAATGGTGTAAAGTAATTTCGATCCAGTTTCTACTCCAAACAGCTTAATACACTTGAAATAACCTTTCGGTGAGATGTAGAAGCTAAATGCAGAAACACGAATTAATCTGCCAATGGAACAAATACTTTTTCATCAATATAAAAAAAATATATTGAGTTAAAAAAAGATCGTATTTCTCCCAGATAAGTTAGTTTTGTATTATTTTAAGTGTACTAAGACATTTGCACGAGAAACTACATAAAGATAATGTGTGCTTTTGCAGTGTACTAGTAGAGGCAGCCATTTTCATCTGGGAAAAGGTTCTGTTCAGTATTTGACCCATGTCCAGATCAAACAGGAAGGGAACAGGAAAATCACGCTCCAAACGAAGAGAGAAAAATGATTTTAAAATAATCACTTACTGATACTGATCAAATGTAAGCCACTGAAACCAAGGTGGCCAACGGAAAATCGAAAGGAAAAAAATAAAATAAAAAATGGAAATGCATTAAATTGATGTGATAAAAGAAGCAGAAACAAAGAGAAATGGAGCAGAAACAGACAGCAGGTTCTCCCTGGTTTCTGCCTGTCCGCTGGCACAGCGTTACCTGGTTGGCGTAAGCATGAGTGAGCGTCGTGTGGTTCTTCCCCGGGCTGTAGGTGGGCCGGTACTTATACATGGTGGGGGTGGGAGGAGCTTTGCCCAGCAGGCTGCACTCTGCAGGAAGGCATCAACACAGGTCATCGGAAACATGTCGCAGCGAAAAATCTGAATAAAATCTTTAATTTTTTAATACCAGATCCGATTTTAATAAAAAGAAATTCTCCCCGTCTTTTCTTAAAAAGAAAATCTGAAAAAGTGGCTTTTATTTCAATCATGATAGAGTATTATGACCAAACTACAAGATTTTTTTTGTTTAATTATGAGAATATACTGTAATTATATTAGCAGAACAAAGATGAGATTTTTCCAGAAGAAAGTCTTAGAAATTAATAGAAAAAGTTACTTCAATGAATTGAAACCTCAGTCTGTGATTCAGTTGTTTGCATAATCATTTCAAAGTCCTGCTACTGATAACAATTTCATGCTGATGTGTTAAAAGATTAAGTATTTATTTATCTGTAAAACCAGAATCAACGTGCAACTTCAAAACAGGCTCATTTTAATTTTTTGCTATTTTCCGTGAAGCAGTTCTCATAAAATTCCGATTTTATTCTGTAATAATAGTGGCTTTTTTCTTGTATTACTCCTACTTTCTCACATTGAAAGTACAACTATATTATTGTAATATTTTGACTATTTAGTAAATGTCACTAATATTTCATCATAGAGTTGATCTTAATTCAAATTTCAAATAAATAAAATCTGTGAAACACACATGTCAAACAAGATGGTAGGCCTTGACCATGCTGGCTTCACTAGCTCAGACTGAGAAAAAGATTCATATTTTCCAAAAATTCATCTGTTAAAAACCAAATATTCAATTAAAACTGAGATTAATGTCTTCTTTATTTATGGAAGAGGAAAAGTTGCAGTCAGAGGTCGGTGATGTTTCGTTACCTTCGGCGTTCCTTTGGCCGATTCCAGGGTAACGCAGCTCTGGTTTCGGAGGCGGAGGAGGCTCGGCGTCACATGACTGACTCTCCATCATCTCAAGACTGGACTTGGACTGCAGAACCAGAGCACACATGATGATAAGAAACTTGTCTCAAAATATAATTTTGAAACATTATATTATTCATTTGTTGTTCCATATCTGACTTATTGTTTAGATGTATGGAGCAACATCTATAAAAACACTAAACCAGAAGCTATGAGAATTTTTTGCTAGAGTACATACCAATAAATTGTTTAAATAGCCTGGTTAATTTAAAGATGTTATGTTTAAAGCTAGAAAGAGATAATTTCCAATTAATTTACAAATATTATTTGTCTTAAACTCAAGTGACAGAAGTAAAAGAAGGAAATGTTATTTCAAAAGTAAAACTGCATGCTACTTTAAAACAAATGGGAGTAAAATGATGGAGTAGTTTGGATGAGGAGTTGGAAATTATGCTCTACTACAAATCAAAAATATTTCATAATACAAATATATGAAGTCTTTTACACTTTTGAGTCAACAGTGAGGAGTTTATATTGTTAATTTAATGTATATGTGGCCGAGAAAATTGTGTAATTATTGAGAAAGGGTCCAGTTTATAAAAGATTTTTCTTCTTCCTCCTCCCTTTCCACTCGTGTATAGTAAGGCTGCAAGATGTTCATGTGTGTCACGTCCATACAATAACTCATTTAAATCTGCAGAACTAAATGATTAAACCTCCTGCTGCCATCCTGTATGCAAAGCTATCTACTACCCACACATGCAAAGCATCTGTTCAGCACCAAACTAAACAATTAGCTAAAGATGGAGGCGTTTCCCCAGCAGGAGGCGTGTCGCTCTCACCCGGTGCAGGTCTCCCTGGATGCCGTTGTCCAGGATCTTGGCTGCCAGTTGAGCCTCGGTGAGCTGCAGCCGCAGAAACGGAGGCTGCACACTCACTTTCTGCACGCACTTCTTCCTGCCCAAGTACCTGCAGAGACAGCATGGCGGTGAAGCTAACCAGCACACAGGAGGCGCGCTTATGTTACAAGGAGTAACAGAGATTCTGTTCAACATCAGGGAGGTCTGAGACATTTAGAGAAATTAACCTGTTTGGACATTTTACAGTTTAATTGCCAGAGACTGATAATAAATCCAGGAGCAGTAGCTTGTTAAAACGTAAAATTTGGTTGTTTTAACAAAATGCAAAACTCGCTGAAATGAGAAAACCTTTTTTTTTTTTTTTTTTTTACATTTTTGACCAAATTTTTAAAAAAGTGTTTAAAACAAGAAAAACCTTTTTTCAGCAAGATGCAAAAATCACTCAAAGAAAGCTTTCATGTTTTAGCCAAATTAAAAAAGGAAAATTTAGTGCAAAGTACAAAACTGATTGAAACAAGAAAATAAGTTTAGAAAAATTAGAAAAAATTGAAGGCTTCTTTAAATAAGAAAAAATGTTATTTTAACAAGATGCAAAACTTGAAACAAGAAAACTTTCATATTTTAGAGATTAAAAAAAAAAATTGATGAAATTAGAAAAAAAAGTCATAGTTTTAACAAGATGCAAAACTTGTTAAAACAAGAAACTTTTCTAGCCAAATTAAAAAAATGTGTTAAAAACGAGAAAACCGTGTTATAGCAAGATGCAAAACTCATTGAAAGGAGAACTCACTTCAATGTTCTCCTCACATTGAAGTGTGAGGAGAACATTTGTCACTTAACATTTATTATTTATTAAAACAAATATATATTATATATATACAGTATATATATTCTCTTTTAAATAAGAAAGGTTGTAACAGAAAAACAGCAACACCTTTTGGGATTCTTACACATTGTCTAGAAGAATTGGGGTGAAAAGGAGAGTCATAAGTGAGACTTTATGCCTTTTTAACAAGTCAACCTGTCAGTGGCGTTTATTTTCATCTCCTTAAAAGAAGAAACTTTCTTGTTATATCTAGATTTAAAAGTCGCTTTGTTATAATGAGGTACTTTGTTTTAAGGAATTTTGCATCTTGTTATAAAAAGAAACACCCACACAAAATCTCTGTTTTTGCAAGGTCAAAAGACATAAAAAAAGTATTTGTTTTCTCAAATGTCCGGGTACATATGGATTCGGCCTCTCCGCAGATTTTACACTGTACCTACAGAAACTCTACTAACTCACCTTGGTGCCTGGGAGCTGCAGAGAACATGAGAGACGTTCCTCCAGCAGCCATTAGTGAAAGGATTCACTCCCCCTCGAAACTTTCCTGTCACCTAAAGTCGAAGCGACAGGTCGTCAAAACCGCAGCGTCAGAACTGAAAACCTTGTGAATGTTCTGGTGAGTAATCTCTGAAGCCAACAGTGGGAACAATCCTCCGTGTTTTCTACCTGCTCGTTGGTTGTTCTGCCTCTGGCCACGAGCACGACGTGGAAACCGGTGAGCCCGGCGACAGGAATGAGGAATAAGCCTGCAACACACATTACAGCCAGCCTGGCAGCACAGCGGGTCAAGGAGGATGAACAACACAGGCCTAAAGTGGAGCACACACTGGATTATACTTTAGTTTTTCATTTAGTTTCAATAAATATGCAAGAACATGACGCAAAATGTCCCCATGGCACACTAAAGCACCTTTTATATTATCCTAATCAACACATGATTAATAATTTCATTGTTTTTGTTGTGACACCATGTTATGTTATGTTATGCTGGTTCGTCTTTGTCCTAAATGTATTCATTTAATGTGTGCCTACTTTTGTTGTGTTTATTTTATATTTGTTGTTGACATTAATCCTTCTCTTATATAATTGGTAATTTTTTTGGTAGAGCAATGCCTCTGTTTGTTAGTGCATATAAACCAAACATTACAGACTATTGGTGAATAAATGGAACAGTTAAAAAAAACAAACTTCACCAGGACATCTGGCAAAATCCAGACTTCATTTAAGGAAACAGGACCTATTATGCAAAATTAGCATTTTGCACGTTTCTATTATTTCAATTTGGGTCTCAACTACTTCTACAAACAGCCCAAGTGCTTTAAAAAAAGAAAGGAAAAACTCAAGTTAATTTTTTTCACGGTCTAGAAAATGAGCCGTTTTAAAAACTTCCTGATTGTTGGGTCACATTCCACAGGCACTGTGCCGTTACCTAGCAACCCAAGCAGAACTCCAGCACATTTGTGAGCTGGTTTTACTGCTGTACAATGGCTGCTGGAAAAGACATAAGTTTTGTTGTTGACTTACCACCCAGAATCACTCTCTGCATTCTTGTTGTTTGTGCAGAAGGCTACACTTCTGCTTTTCAAAGATGTATGGTTGTATAGTTGTGTATTTGTTTGCAATAATTTTCACATGCGAGTAAAACTTTGAGTTGGGGCTGTGGCCAGCAGCAGCTTATTTGGATTTAAAGTGACAAGATGTCCTAAAACAGCTAAAATCTCATTATCTAAGAATGATTTTGTGCAGAAAGTGTAATGAACATGTTCTGTATCGTGCATCGACTTATCTTAACCTGTTTAAGGAAGCTTTCTGGACTACCGTTAAAGGATACGTAACGATGGCGTGCAGGTGGTTGATGTTCTGCCGGTGGTAGAGAATAAAGAGCAGGCCAAACCCAAACACGGCCATGATGTGAGCCGTCAGAGACAGCAGGAACAGGAAGAAGTAGCGGTAGTTCCTCCTGCCGATGCAGTTGTTCACCCACGGACAGTGATGGTCAAACTCCTGAAGAGTCACAAATAAATCAGGATTCCCTCAGTTATCGTTGGTTAGAGCTATTAAAGTGTTGAGTTTATAGCTGTGAAAATAAATAGTTGGAATAACACATTTAGATCTGCTTGAAGAAGCAGGCTGATCCACCTTTGCCTCAACAAAACTGTATTAAATATTTATTTCATTCGATTAATAATAATAATTTGATTTTCTGTGTTTTTCTTTTAGATTCTGTCCCTCACAGTTGAAGTGCAACTATAATGAAAATTACAAACATCTCCCTTCATTGGGAGAACTTTAAAAATCTGCTGCGTTTTGCCCACTGTAATAAAAATATTTCACATGTAACACAGTTTGTTATTTCACCGTACTGTCTAATCATATTCATACCACTGATTTGTTAAAATTACTGATGCTTCACACTGTGACCCTATAAGCTGATCCCTGTTCTTAAAACTCTGAATGGTAAATATCCTCCTCAGGATAAAAATAGTTTTTACACGTTTTGCACTGCAGCATTAAAATCTTCCACTGAGAGATTTACCAAATTTGACACTCCTGTTCCAAACTGAGCCTCAGAGGAAAGGTGAATTTATCCAGGAGGCTCCTCATGTCGCTTCGGTTTTAATCTCTAAATCAGAATGGTGTCAAATTATTCAGCGTGTCCAAAGTGTGGCTCATTGGCCTTTTGTGGCCCCTGGACTAACTTTGTTTGGCCCCACCAGCACAAGTATATGATATAAATTGAGACTTGTATTTGTAATCAGGGTAAAATTATTACTGACATAATTTTCTTACAGTGGAAAATGTTAAGTACAACTTTATTAACAAATTTTGCTGGACGATAAATTATCCCAGGAGTTATTGCAATAAACAATAATATTGTTGTTTTGAGACCATTTTCAAGTAATGGCATAATAATGCAAAAATACATTTTCAAATATCGTCAAACTTTAAATAATGATGAACATTTAACACTGAAACATTTTAAAATAAATAAAAGAACAGAAACAACAAATAAAATAAATTCTGAAGTCTCTATAAACAAAGTTTTCCTTCAAAATAAAGGTTAGTTGTGACCAAAGCACCAGATTGAAAACTTTTATCATTCAGATTTTGGTAGAAAAAGAGATAAAAGAGAAAAACGATAAATCATGCAAATGAAAATTGAGTTTAAATTTTTCATGCGATAAATTTATTTATTGCTTATAAGCACAAAACAAAGAATTTGTCTTTTTAATAACAAAGCTTTTATAATGAGCATAAACCTTGTCAAGCCAGAGATTTTACTGAAAAGTCAACTTTGCTGCACCCAAAACTGATTTTATTTCATCTATAAACTTGGTCAAACGTAACAAGCCTTTTGAATTAAATCTTGTCATATAACTGAGAATGAAATAAGCAATTAAGAATTTAAAAACTAAATTCCTTTCTTTTAATAGAGTATACATGAAAAATAATTTTTAAGTTTTGGATCTGCAATGAACAACATCCCTTTGAAACCAAACTACTTTTTTTGATTGATTTTAGTTTTTTTTTTAGTACTTTTGACTCGATCACTCTGATTTAGACAGAGACGGATGATGATAAACAATAAGAACAGCTTTTATGAGTGTTTGTGTCCTTGAACGCACCTCCACACAGTTGTCACAGACTGAGCAGTGGGAGCAGCGCGGCGGTCTGTAGAAACGACAAGTTGAGCACCATTTCATCCGGACCTGAATCCCTCTGATCTCCACCGTTTTGTAGAGCGGAGCGCGGAAATCATCCTCTTTGTCCTCGTCTTCGTCCGCTGCAGGGACAGCGCACGTTTTTAGATTTAAAAATGAAACCAGTAAGTTAAGTTTGGAGGCTTTTATCTCCTCTATAACTACTTTCATTCGCTCACCTCTTGGGAAAATGCCAGGGTCCATGAATGTGGCCATGCAGAAGTTAGCCAACACAAACAGGAAGATGACTCCATTGTAGATGGGAACGGCGACGGAGAACTGCTCAGAAAGCCACGGACACCTGAAACGCCGACAGCACCGCGTCAAAACCAAAATACCACACGTTTTCTCTGACTGATGCAGAATGGGTCGGTGCGGTTCGGTAAGGCAAGGCGAATTTATTTATATAGCACATTTTATGTAGAAAATCATTCAAAGTGCTTCACAGAAAAATCAAGAGTAAGAGTTTAAAAACACGAGCATAAATTAAACAAGATAAAACTAATGAAATAAGGGGAAAAAAAATAATCGACCAATTAAATTAGGAAAATGGTGGATAAAATACTTTCAGCTAAACTACTGTTTTCAGTGCGCTATTTGTTTCCAATCACTGCAAAAACATAAAATCTTATCAAGTATTTCTGTTCCAGTTTCTTATAGAAATATCTCAGTACACTTGAAATAAGACAAAACTAACTAATAGAAAACCTCTCAGCAACATACAGGAGCTTTTATCTTTAAACTTTTATCACCCAGTTTTTGTTGGAAAGAAATAGAAATTATTGAGTTTATTTTAATTTGTCACATGATTTATTGCAACAAGCAGATGTTTTTTTATTTCCGATGTTCAGTGTTCACCTGAGACCGAGACGGGCTGCAGGAACAGAGACGGAGTGACAGACTGGATGATGGGCTTTTGTCAGGGTGACAGATGTTGGCCTATTTTCCCTTCACTAATCCACAGATCTGACCAGCCACCGCACTGACCACACACAGATTACATCTCACACACACATGCATTCATGCAGAGAGGCACGTCTCTGCGTACACAATCACACCTTTCCAGCAGATTTTCTCACTTTTTCCCCACTGCTGCTCTTTTGCGTCTTTTCTCCACATTCTCACTTTGTGACAAGCAGCCGAGCTGAACTGCAGAGAGCAGTGGAGAACGAGTGTTTGGGTTTTAGCTTTGTGCCACCAGAAACGGCAGCAGGGAGTGGGAAATCATCAAAAAGATTAAACCGATCATGTTTGCAAACCCCATAAAACTGTCTGAGATGGTTAATCCTGATTCCTTCAGAGCAGGGAGTAAAACTCATTTTTACTTTACTTATCAACATTATGAATGTCCTCAAAGGGTCGGTTGTGGTGAAACGGGTTGATAAAACCTGTTAACAAACCTCTAAAGCCTGAATAAAAGCTACCTCTGCACTCAATGAATACTTATTAAAGTTAAAAAATACTGAACATCATTTCACATTGTATTTCGCCAGAATACATATGAAAACTACAGGAGACGATTGTGGCCACTGAAAAAATAAAACAATTCTGGCTTTAATTTTCTGACATCAAAAGTCAAAAAACTGAGAAAAATGTCAGAATTTTTATTTTTTTCCTCAGAATTTAGATTTTATTTTTTTTGACAGAATTTTTACTTTTTTATCTTAAATTATTAAAGTCAGAATTCTTTTATTTTTTCAAATTGTTCAAAATTCTGAGAAAAAAAAAGTCAAAACTGTAAGAAATATTTTTTTTGTGACCCTAATCCTCTTCCGTTGAAAACTGCTTCCAATTGATTGGTAAAATATTATTAAAGCATACTACTGTTATTCTCGATTAAATAGTTCATACTTCGTTTAATGATGTGTAGTTAAAAAAAGAAAAAAAAAACATTATTGTGATTACATTTTTGCTAACGTAATAAGGGCTTTATACTTGAAATATTTCGACTTTATTCTCATAATATTATGACTTTATTCTTGTAACAAAAACTAAACTATATGAATTCTGCTATTAAACAAACACTTTCAGCCATAAATAGAAGAAGCTTTCAGCCTCTGTGCATCACAAATCTGCAACAAACTTCCAGAAAACTGCAAGCCAGCAGAAACGCTGAGTTCCTTTAAATCTAGACTAAAGTTGCTTTTGAACCATAAAAATTAAACATTGACCAATGATTTGATGTGTAATGATGGCAAAATGTAATGTTTACTAGTTTTGTCAATTGTTGACTGTGTGGTGTTTTCTATGACTTTGTATTCTTGTGTTTTTATGATGTAAAGCTTTTTGAAATGCATTGTTGCCAGAGTAGTGTATTAACAACATACTTTTTTTTTTTTTTTTTATTTACTTTTAGGAGTATTTTTTACTACACTGTACTTTTTACTTGAGTAATTTTACTATGAAGTATTTTTACTCTTACTTGACTAAAATTTCTGGATTTTCTACCCTCCGAATGAAAAACAAACATGTTTTAACCAAAAATTCACCAGACACAGTAATCACTGCAATTTTTGCTAAAGTTTCGTGTTTTATTTTCTTTTTTTTTTTTTTTTTTAAATAAACTGATTTGGAAAAAATTTATTTTGTGTAACTTTGTTACTTATAAAAATTATTGTCATTTTCGTCCTCAAAATACCAAAATTCCCACTTAACTTTATATTTTGGTCCGTCTGATAATGCAATTTTTAAATGTTAAATGATTGATAATTTAATTAGTTACTCAGTACTTTAGTAGACTTTTTCCAAATACTTTTTTTACTCTTTCATGAGTAATTTCTTGGACGGCTACTTTTTACTTTTACTAAAGTATAATTTTTTGGGTGCTCTGCGTGTGTGTGTGTGTGTGTATTAATGTGACTTACGTGAAGCAGAAGAAAAGCGTGGTGGACCCAACAAGGAAGAAAGTGGCGGCTGCAACTGGGACGTAGCGGGAAGGTCTGAGGGGCCTAGTGGGTGAGACCACAGCGTGTGGCAGAGGCGACGAGGATGGACCCCGCCCTCCGGTCTTACTGCTGCTGCCTGGCATCACTTCCTGTGTGCTGCGATTGGTGCTTTCGCTCGCCAACCACTACGTTAAGGAGTCCGTCATTAATGCTAAGCGGACTCTAGAGCAAAAACAGGGACAGGATGGATGCAAAGGAGAGGAGGGGTCTGACTTTTAGGTAGCACCACATCCAGCATGAAAAGCAAAGTGGACGCTTTTTTATCCTCTGGGTGTTTTTACTTTGCCGACTGCAGAAGTCACAGATTATCCAAAGGAATTTGTGTTTTTGCCCAAAACGATGCAAACAAACATGTCAAAGAATAGAAACTATTCTTTTAGCAGTAGAAGTGAGTCGAAGGGAATAATCTGCAACTCAATGATCACAAGCTTGGCAGAAATCTTTGTGGTGGAATAAAATTTCTTTTTAAAAAAGTGTTTGGACCCTTTGAATGAAAGTCATTCCAGCAGAGCATCACCCTGATGTGGCCAGATGTAGCTTGATTGGGAATATAAATGAGGTATGTAGGCAGAGGTAGACCTGTTCAGATGGAAACAAAAGAGAGAAAAAAAATAAACCAAGTGAGGCAGAAACAAAGAAAGGAGAGGAATGATTTGCTGAGGCGCGCTGTGTTCTTCTTCTCTGTGGTCTTCTTCAGATTACATCGACAGCTCCACACATCCGCATAAAAAAAAAAACAGCAAAAAAGAAGTGCAGCAAAACAAAACGGTTGCAAAAGTTAAAAATAAAACTTATGCCAACCCCCCTTTTCTCAGCGTGTTGGAGCTTCAGTCCAGGACGTGTGTCAGACGGAGCAGTCTGTACGCGGGCCAGTGCGGGAGGAGTCTGGTTTTCCTGTGTCGGGGCATCCCTAAACCCCAGCGGTGGCCGGCTGAAACCACCTCACCTGCCGGCTACATTCCCGAGGCGATCGCAGGGCAAAAAGCAGGAAGCCACCGAGCGCTTCTTCCCAAAACACGCAGGGCTATATCCGGCAGACCATCCATTAGTATCCATGCACGTGCAGCTGCTGAGTCGTTACACTCAGTGATGATGTAGGGTAATTATCTCATTTCAGAGTAGGAATATGGCAGGACTGAAGCCGTCGCTGATGACGGTGTGCTTGACCGTGGCTGTTGGTTATGTAACAGCTATAGGCAGTTTTCCTCTTTGCCTCCTTCTCCAGGGACTTCCCTCTACTCGCTCGGCCCTTCAGAGAGAACTGAGGCTTGGATAACAGCGCTACAAACTTGACCCTTAGGGGAATACGCCTCTCTGGAGGAAAGTGCTAAAACTGCTAAAACGAACTGCAACAAAATTAGGAGAAGAAGAGATTCCTGACAGATGGGTTCAGAGTTTCCTCTTGAAAAACAGGATAGAGGGATTCCCTCCTTCCTCGTTCAATCCCGTGCTCTGATGGTTGGTCAGGATGCTTCACCTACAGCAATAAAACACAATGAGAAAACATGAGATACTTGGCCTATCACAATAAGTAATAAATCAATTAATCACATAATAAATTAAAACGAGTTCAATAATTTCCATTTGCATGATTTATCGTTTTTCTCTTTTCTCCATTTCTACCAAGTACAATAAAGTGTATTTCTATTGTATTCATAATGATATTGCCCATAATGCAGAGTTCTCCAGATGGAAATGGATTTCTATGTTCCTGTTTTATAGTTTCTGGTCACAGAGAAGAAGCAGCATTTTGTACAATGAGCAAGCGGTGAAGTGATGACTGATCTGAGCCAACATAAGGGAATCTTAGGATTTGAGGTGATGCTGTATTTCCTGCGGCAACACAAAAAGCACAGCCAACGGAGCTGCAGATCATCTTCTACACGGCCATTATTCTGTCTGTTCTGTGTTCGTCCATCGCTGTGTGGTTTGGCTCATGTACTAGAAAAGACAGGTCCAAACTACAACGGCTGGCCTCCCCTCCATCGAGCACTTTCATAGGTTTGAGATCAGGAAGAGGGGCGCTAGCATATCTGCTGATCCTACACATTCTGGACACTTTAAACTTAAACCTTCATATCAGAAGGTTTAAGGAAACAGACAGTTTCTCTCCCCTACAGCCTGCGTTGATTTATTCTTCTCTCTTGGGAAAAAAGTAAGTAATTTTAATGCATTGCTTCAACAATCATTCTGGGCTTTATTTTATTTATATATGTGAAAAAATGGCTGCAAATATAAGTGCATATCGTTCCTATCTTTATTTTATTCCTGTAAAAAGTTTACAGATGTTTTCTTTATGTTTGTATTTGAGCAGTTGAAAAAAAAGTCAAATTTCCTGATTGTGCACACAATATTAATCAATAAAACAGTTCTGAATATGAATTTTAGATTTACAGTAGGGATGCAAACAATTAATTCCCAATTAATACTATTTTAGTTTAGAATTACACCATGTTCCAAATTATTATGTAAGTGACATTTTCTCAGATTTCCTTAAATGGTTAATGCAAATGATGGTCAGTATAATTTTCAACCCATGAACTATTACAGTATAAATAAAATTTTCCTGAACAAAGCTCCCCATGAGAACAGTTTTTTTTTTTCAAAAACCAAAAACTCAAAATGCCCTGTTCCAAATTATTAAGCACAGCAGATTTTCTAAACATTTTATCAATTACAAAGAACTGCAAATGGTCATTTATTGAATGTGCAGCATTAAGTGGTCACATGTATTAAAATCAAAAGCTATTTCAATCAAAAACATCTTAACACACAGAGTTACATGTTAACATAGGACACAATTCTTGCATCCATTGAACTTGTGAGTTTGTGGAAAGTTTCTGCTTGAATTTCTTTGCAGGAGGTCAGAATACCTTCCCAGAGCTGCTGTTTTGATATGAACTGCAATCCACCCTCAGATCTTCTGCTGGAGGAAACTCCAAAGGTTCTCAATAGGGTTGAGGTCAGAGGTGGATGGTGACCACACCATCAGTTTCTCCCCTTTTATGCCCATAGCAGCCAATGACACGGTGGTATTCCTTGCAGCATTCATTGTCATGCATGAAGATGATTTTGCTATGGAAGTACAGCTCTTCTTTTTGAACCATGAAAAAAAATGATCAGTCAGAAAGTCCATATACTTTGCTGAGGTCATTTTTACACCTTCAGGGACTCTGAAGGGGCCGACCAATGATTCTCTCTCCATGATTTCGACCCAAAGCATGACTCCACCACCTCCTTGCTGACGTCACAGCCGTGTTGGGATGTGGTGGCCGTCCACCACCAATCCACTACTGCCATCTGGACCATACAGGGTTGCACATCAGTCATCAGTGAACAAGTCTGTTTGAAAATTAATCTTCATGTATCGCTGGGTCCACTGTGACCGTTTCTGCTTGTGAGCTCTGGTTAGGGGTGGCCGAATAGTAGGTTCATGCACCGCAAGCCTCTGGAGGATCCACTTAATGTGGTTTTGTTTTAAAATATCAACACTCAGAAAGCTCCTGAAGTTTCATCTAAATAGTGCTCACTCAGCCGAGATGCATGGCGGAGAAATTACTGATTTGCTACAGAGGCGAGGATGTGACGACAGAAAAGTGGAAAACATTATATAGAAAAATTGTAACATGAAAAAAAGACAAACTAAAATCACAATAGACAAGCGATCAGTACCAATAGAAAATGCAATCAATAGAATGCTCAATAATTTCAGTGAAGTTTGATCCAGAACTGCACAGCATTCTGGGCGATGTAGGCAGAGGAAAGGCTTTAGTCATGTCATTAACTAACTCATTTATGCTTTGGTTACCGAGCGACAACCTGTTCAGTAACTTTGCAGTTGCAGTGTTGCCAAAATACCTCTTAACAGCTTGAAAATAAACAACAACAGCATGGAGTGACAGTAGAAAAGAGTAAAACGGCTTAAAAGGAAACTGGATAAAACAGGAAAGGCCACATCAACCTTTTGGCAGTATTTCACACATTTAAAACAAAAATCTAATCAATAATTATCAATATTGACTGATACAGTGATATATTTTTCAGCCATATTGTCCACCTATACTAGCTTTTTTTCATTCCTGTAAATTATATATATTTATTCTTTATGTCCATGTGCAGACCCAGCCAAATTCTGTTTCTGTACATGATAATGGCCAATAAAGCTGATTCTGAATATCAATTTTAGATTGATATTCTAAAATTCATATCAATCTATCTATTCTATCTAATCTATTGCATAATATTGCATATTAATATTATGCAAATATTAATATGCGTAATATTTCTTACGCATATTAAGAAACAATCATACCGCCATCCATGATTGATTACATAGCTATTCATTCTCTAATACTGTGGTTACCTTCTTACATGTGAAGAAGTCCACAGCATCATCAGCTTGGCTCCAAATTCACATTAGGTGTGTGTAAGCGTGTCACAATAAATCAATTAATTGCATAAATTAAAACATGCTCAATAACTTCCATTTTCATAATTTATTGTTTTTCTCTTTCTACCGAAAACTGGATGATAAAGGTCTTCTTTGGTCTCAACTTGTACCTTTTTGTTTTCATAGGCTTAATTAATTTTATTCGTCATTTCTGTTGTTTTGTTTGTCTATTTTGGATCTATAAAAGGTATGCCAGTTTTAGTGTTAAATATTTATTAGAATTAAAATGTTATTGATCTTGGAGAATAAAATGTTCTTGCATTATTATGCCACCACCATTATATTACTTGAAAATGGTCTCAAAACAACAATATTATTGTTTATCCCAATAACTTCTGGGACAATTTGCCGTGACAGGACTAGGTGTGTGTTGGTGCTCCTGTCCAATGACTCTTGAACTCTGAACAGTTCATTTTAGAAGTAGTGGATGTTCCTGCTACCATCGACAGTGGTTACTTTTTACTCATCAGCTGAGGAAAAACACTGCAAAGTGCTCTAAAATATTTCACAACTCAGCAAAATTCCTTGTCAGATTTGATCAATTCAGATCTCTCATGAACCAGGTGGCTTCATCTGCTGATGGGGCCTAAATATAGGATCACCCAGATGTTCCAGGGATTTCTATCACGTTTATGAATAGAAAAATAAACAATAAATATATAATAATAAAAAAGATCCGTGTTTGATTGAAGGAATTAGATGGATTTTTTTATGTGCGCAAACTACAGCGACGCCCACAGTGGGCCGTGGGGTGCGGATGTTACTCTGGGATGACAGGAAAATTGGCCAACGGAATCAATATCATTCTTAAATAATGTTTATCCAATCATTAAGGAATCGATGTGGGTAATTATGCTGTAAAAATAAGGGTGGAGACAGCAGTGAGTACACAGTCCTTTACGACAAAATAGAGACACGTTTCGACGTTGCTGGGAGTCACTTTAAAATACCGACAACACATACACACCGTTAAGCTCATTCGGTTTTTACGCTGCACCCTGAGCTGCCGTTAGCCGTAAGCTACCCAGGTGTTAGCCTTGGCTAGCTGCCGGCTAATCATTCACCTCACCTGAGAGGGCTTCCAGCGGCCAGGAATCCGGACCCGGCTGAGGGTGTGCCAGTCTGGGTCCCGGTTGGATTATCCGATGAGAAATATTCAGCACAGCTACTCCAGGTCCATATGAAGAAACCCCAGCTAAGCTAGTTCATCCTCAGAGGGTTTGGTTGCAAAACCCACTGATATGACAGACGTTTGTTACTGGAGACAGCTAGCTTAAACGGGGTTAGGAGGCGCGAGCAGCTCCCTGCTTTCATAACCTGGTAGCTCCGAGATGAACGCAGAGTCTCTGCGACAACTCAGTGAATATAATCCACACAGGATGATATCCTCCTCTCACGTCTCCAGGATGTTGGTGGCCAACAGACTCCCAGAGGCCGACAGATTTCTCACAGCCACAAAAACTCCAGCGACAGGGTCCAAGAGCGGAGTTGTCGTAATAGAAATAACACTGATTGGGTATCACGACTGTCAATCAAGTCAATGGCGTATACTATTGGCTCTGAGGCCAAGCCCCGCCCATCAGAACAGGTAACGTCACGATCGCTCCAAATCGTGATTAAATTGATAGCAAACAGTGCGGCACAGACCAACGCTCCTTTCAAAGACCTATAATTTTTTAAAATATTTTTTAAACGTGACTGACACATAAACTCAATCTGACAAGATTTCCTCCTACTTTTATGAGACACTGACACACTAACATGCAGAAGTCTGCAGATTTATTCCTATTATGCAGATATTCAAGCTCTATTATACAGAAGTATTTGCACATTTTGCCTACTAAATAATTGTACTAAAATAAGAGTAGCACTTCCTCAGTATATTCTTATCTATATATTTCCCTTTGGGAGCAATACAATATTTCTGAATATTTTTTATATATCCACTTCATTAAGTGAAGTTACTCGCAATAGGTAGAGTATCCAGAAATGTTACTCAAGTAAGAGTAGCAATATTACCTATAAATATTACTGAAGTGAACGTAATATGTATAGATGGGTCAGTATGTTTCTATGGGCGGCTTGGTATAAAATTGTAAAGTTACAATATAAAATTGTGACATTGTGTATGTGAAGCTAAAAAGTTGATTTTTTCTGGATTTTTTAATGTTATTGCCTTCTTTTTTTTTTTCTTGCCTAAATCATCATTTGGCAATAAGGAGTTGCTGATTTTTTTGGTTTTGTTTTGTTTTTGTTTTTGTCAAAATGACGTAGGACATTATTTTAGGAAGATGACAATATGGTGCATTTTATCTTGAAATTTCCTCCCTTGTCTGTCTTCTTGTTTGTTGTTGTTGTTGTTGTGTGTCTGTGTGTGTGGGGGAGGATGTGCAGGCATGTGTGTGTGTGTGTGTGTGTGTGTGTGTGTGTGTGTGTGTGTGTGTGTGTGTGTGTGTGTGTGTGCGTGTTTTGTATTAACCATATGTGTTTTAGTCTGTACTGTCTGGCAGAGGGGCAAACAGTGGAAATCACTCTTTGCTGTAATTGGATGTATTTAAATCTAAATTATTTACTAATGCACAATGTCTTAATCAAATAAAGAATCATAATAGCTATTACAGAAAAGTGTGGTGTAATTTTTTCCCCCAAAAAAGTTACAAAAGTAAATGTAAATGTTAGTTACTAGTCACCTCTTAAAAATACTGATTTATAAAAGGAATAATTACTGGCATGTTCCACCCCTAAACCATGAGAATAACAGATTAAATCCCAAACTTACTCAATTTAAACAACAGTTACAACTCACAAACATTAATCTAAGTTGGTGGGTTTCAGAAAATTGTTTCAGTGGAGTTACTGAATCCAAAAAGTATACACTGTCTCCCTGAACACATACTGCACCAAGCATGAAAAAACAAAACACAGAAACCACTCAATGGACAGATTAAAATGACAGCAGGGGCTGTGAGGATAAACCCACAGAGCCAAGCTCATCACACACACAGACACACATCCACCTCTGACACAGACACAAGCTGGGGAGTGAAAACAAACCTTAAATCCTGCCACCAGGAAAATAAACATGCATTGTGTGTATGTGTGTTGCAGCTTCTGGGCAGTCGCCATGTGATTCCATAAATCCCTAAACTAAAGAGGCAATCTAGGCATTAAAAACAATGAATGTTTATGTGGTGACCCGTTTCTCATGCGCTGCTGCACAAAGAAAACAACGTGTTTCCTTATCTGAACGTCCATAAAACGCATCAGTAAATCAGACAGAACGGCTCTTATTTTTGATTAACCACTTGGTTAATGTTGCATAAACTTGCAAATGTGGTTTTATTCAAACATTTCCTTCTTCTTTGTCTTTAGTGAGCAGAGGGAGCTTCAGACTTGAGTGAATTTACTCCCACCGTGTTCTTCAAATCAAATTGGTGTTTGTTCTACATTTGTGCTGCAAAATTTTGCTTGTGCTGCTATTATTTTAAGATATTAATAAAAGCAAAGTTTATGGCAATCACAGAAGGTCAACCAGCCCCTCCTCCATTTATGAAGTCAAACAAATTTGGTCTCAGTCAACAATGCTACATTTGTGCTGCTAAGATTTTTGTTTGTGCTGCTCTTGTTTGAAGATATTAATAAAAGCAACAGTCAAAAGTTCAACCAGCCTATATACATCACCCAAATCAAACATAATTGGTGTCAAACATCTGTGCTACATTTGTGCAGCAAACACCTTTGTTGGTGCTGCTATCATTGTTAAGTTATTAATAAAAGTCGGGTTTCCAGAGATCATAGAAGGTCACCACCAGTGACCTTCAATGCTACATTTGTGCTGATGTGTTTGCCTGTGCTGCTTTTGTTTTGAAAATATTAAGGTTCAATCCCTCCATTTTGGATGCAAGTCTGAAGATATGGAGGCAATTGGCCTAAGATGCCTTTATTGATTAAAATCTACAAGTGCCTCAGGCTGAGATGTGGTGTGTTAGTCTTTTAAGATTTGAAATAAATCTTAAACCTTAATGATAAAATCTGTGTGTGGTGTTCTTCAAGTTAGACGTTACACAGACTCCGTTCAGTGTAATAAATGCTTTATTATCTTGAGTAAATTGTTTGTGATGACTTTTAATTTTCTTGTAGTCCTGGGATAATCTTTTTTTTTAAATTGTCCCAGTCAGTGATGTTGGAGCATTTGCACATCAATATTTATACATTTCAATAATACAAAATACACAGCGGTACTACTTTACACACAAAATACTAGAAAGCCTAGTTTTAAATATAACATAATTAGTGACAACAATGGATGCGATCAACAACAACAACAACAAAAGAAAACAATGACAGAAAAGGATGTAGTTCTGCCATAATGGTCCCTCAGCTTTTTTTTTTCTCCAAATTTGTAATGAAGAAAAAATACAAGGTGATTCTTGGTGACAGCTAACATCCCTCTGGTTTATGAATGCGTTGATGAAAAAGAAAAATCCAAATTGTCCAAAAATTAATTCTCCAAAACCAGAAAATTTGATTAATCGATAAAATCAATTTATCTCCCTAGTTTTGACGTGAATTAAAATGCAAACAATTTTAGCTTTCAGAATTATTGTAGTTCTATTAAGAGGCAATAAATCAGTGATAAATTGTTTAATAAAATATTTGTGGAACTCTGGTCCAGAACCGCACGGCATTCTGGGAGATGTAGGCAGAGGAAAGGCTTTGGCTGCTCAACCTCTCACTGCTAGCTAAGCAAAGTTAGTGGAATCAACTAACTCACTCACCCTATGGTTACCTAGCAACAGTATGCTGGGTAACTTGCAGTTACCTAGCAACAACCTGTTGAGTAACATGCCCAGCAGCAGTTTAAAGGTTCGGCGTGGATGGAAACTGTGAATAAAACAAGGTCACATCACTGGTTTGGTAGTATTTCAGATATTTAAAACAAAAAACTAAGCAATAATTATTGATTTAGACTGATATGAAACGATTATAGCGTGTTTTTATTTTCAGCCATATCACCCAGCCCTAATGAAGAGCGAATTTTTGAGCTGGAATCTCGGTTTTTCTTAGTTTGTTGGGCATTTATCTTTAGGACTAATGGGTTTTTTTTCTCAGAAACACATAAGTCATAGTCAAAATAATAGCATTGCTGACAATAAGTGACCATGTCATTATAACCAGTTAACCAGTATGCCCATTGGGTATGTTTCTATTTTTTGAAGACCCCTCGTCTTCACAGTCTGACTGGATAAGATCTTTGTTCTCCTTCTCAGACTGGCGGGCAGCGATCACATCTAGCTGCGCCTTCTCTCTGATTAGGCCTCTCCGGTGATAGAAGAGATAACATGGTAACAGGAAGCCGACCAGGGAGAAGATGAGAAGGCCAATGTTGATCTGCAGTAAGAAAGTAAAAGTGAGTTCTCTCTACAAGCTGTTGACCACGATATATGATTGAGTGGCTGGAACTCTTTAGTCTAATACTTAATTGGTTCAATTCTTACCTAAAGAACAGACGTTTTTGTGTCAATAGATAACGTCTCAATGGAAAGGACAGAAATCACTTGTGGGGTACCACAAGGTTAAATACTGGGACCCCTGATAATTAATATCTACATGCTCCTGCTAGCTCAGGTAAAAAACAGAAATAAGCTACACAGATGACACACAGCTCTTCATTACAATGTCATCATTAAAGAACTGAACAGATGCTTAGAACAAATAAATATGTGGATGTGCCACAACTTTCTCAAGATGAACGGAAACAAACTGAAGTTATTATCTTTGGACCTAAAGAGGAATCATATAGAGT
Source organism: Xiphophorus couchianus (assembly GCF_001444195.1). NCBI lineage: Eukaryota > Metazoa > Chordata > Actinopteri > Cyprinodontiformes > Poeciliidae > Xiphophorus > Xiphophorus couchianus. Next base: position 6,080,612 of record NC_040232.1, on the reverse strand, counting down.
CAACACACATCTTCAGTTATTACAGCTAGAAACTAGCGATCAGGTCTGAAATCTACACACAGACTCTGACCTGAACCTTCAGGGACACATAAAGACGGTTACAAAGTCAGACATCTATCACCTGAAGAACATTTCCAGGACTAGAGAACTAATGTCTCAGCAAGATCTAGAGAAACTCATCCATATGTTTATCTTTAGTCACATTGATTACTGCAACAGTGTCTTTACAAGTCTGCCTAAAAAAACAATCAGATCCAGAACGCCGCTGCTGGTGTTCTGACTAAAACCAGGAAGATAAAGCACATCATCTCGGTTATAGAGTCCCTACAGTGGCTCCCTGTAGCTCAGAAAACAGACTTTAAAATACTTTTGTTAGCTTGTAAGTCAGAAAATGTATTAAAGATCTGCTGTGGTTGTTTCAATCTTCCAGAAGACTCAGGTCTACCAAACATGGAGAAGCAGCATTCAGCTTCTATGTACCACAAATCTAAAGAAAACATTCAGAAAACTGCAAAACAACAGAAACACTCGGTTTCTTTAAGTCCAGACTAAAAACCCTCGTGTGTAGAGCTCCTTTTGATCCATAATAGCTTGACAAAATGTAATGTTTCTTGCTTGTTTCTTAGTTGGTTACTGTATTACATTTTTATGGCGTAAAGCACTTTGAAATGCCTTCTCGCTGAAATATGCTGTACAAATAAACTTGACTACTTGTGGGTGGTGTCCGTCTGTGAGAGCTCCTTACCCAGTAAGGGTTTCCGCCGAGGTACCCCACCATCAGTATGAAGAGCGGCTGCTGGAGCAAGGCGAACGCTGCACTGATTGTTGACTGGAAACCCGTTAGAGTCCCAAAGTGGTTTGCTGGATACCTGGAAGAAAGGAGAGTGGAAATGAGAGAAATGTGGCATCCTTAAAGATATTTAATAAAAAAAGAAAAACTGGATAATAGTCAGATGTTGGTTCCTTGGTGGTGGTGAAGAAGAATGAAGATTTTAGCAAACTGATCTGTGTTGCCTTTGGGATTGCAAAGGCAACACAGATCACACCCAGACTCTGACCTGAACCTTCAGAGAGGGAAAGCTGCATCTTTCTGTCATCATTTCATCATCTTTGAATTAATTAGTAGCAAGTCTAAAGGATTTTAAAATATTATTTCATTGCGTCACTCACACTGCTGCATAGAGGCCTCCACAGCAGGAGTGGATAAATCCCCTAACAACGGTGTGAAGAGCAAAGGACAACACCTGTGAAAGAACAAAACAGAGAGCAGGACACATGTTACGGTATTTGCTTTTTATCTGCATTAAAAATGTCCAAGATTTTATTTTTTGTTGTAACAACGAAAGCAAATGAAAACATAACATGTGACACCAGAGATCTCAAACTCCAGTCATCAAGGCTCAGTGTCCTGCAGCTTTGAAATGTGGAATCACTTCAATAAACAGACTTTGGGGCGTAGTTTGTAAATTACACAGTCAAGGATTAACAGGAATAATTTTGTTTTTTAGCCTCTTATGAGAGAAACAAGAGGATTCATTTATCAAAGACATATTTTCACCATGTTTTTCATTCATGTCACAGTTCCAAATTAACTAGCTTGCTAACTAAATATTTACTTTGAAACTAATTTGCTAACTAAATACTCTTGGAGCTAAATATCTAGCTTGATAACTAGTTTGAAGCTAGCTCATTAACTAAATATTTAGATTGAAGCAAGGATATTTAGCTTGATAACTGAACATTTAGCTTGCTAGATAAATATTTAGTTTGCAGTTAAATCTTTAACTTAATATCTAGATATCTAGTTTGAAGCTATTGTTCACTAAATATCTTTGGAGCTAAATAGTTAGCTTGATAATTAAATAGTGAGTTTGGAACTGTGACATTTATAAATGTATGAATGACATGACAAAATGGGATTGTGAAAAATGAAGCCCCAAACTATTTATGTTAATTTTTGACTGTGTAACTTTACAAACGGCACAATACAGGATATCGCAGGACATGGCAACATGATGAAGAGGCAGTTCAGCTTTTTGATTTGTCTAGAAGTAGCAGGACATCAGCCCTCAAGAGCACAACATTCTGTCTTAAAATGTTATAATGGTGAACTGAAAAAAGACCGAAGGAGCTTTCAGTTCATATTCTAGTGCAACATTTTTCCTGACCTGTATGGGCAAGTTGTCAATCAAGGAAATAACTCCAAACATGACCAGTAGGAAGTTGGTGAAAATGAAGGCTCTGATGGCATTGCTCAGTTTCTGGATCTTTCTGTCTCTCTTTGGGGGCGATGAGTTGCTGAGGAAACAAGTATAACAAGTTTGTGCCGATGTAACATGGTTCCCATGGCGTTCCCCTGGTTTGGAGTATTCACCCCACTTGCTGTTGAATCTCATCAGCCTCAATAAAGTCCAAACGTTTTCCTACCTTTTGCTTGTTGATATGTTTACATGTTCCTCTTCACACTCCTTCATCCTCCAGTCCATGATGTAGCCGATCATAGGACACGTCACCAGACACAGAAGCTGCATCGTACCAAAGATGGACGAGTAGAAAGACACTGGAGAAGACAGCCAGAGTGAAATCAGTTCAAATATGTGAAAATACAATGTTGACTGGAGGCTCAGGATGTTCCTGATAGGTACCTTGGTCCTCCACCTCCTTCCGTAGCTCCAACCCGGCTTGAAGACAGAAAAGCAAGTGTAAAAGTTAAACTCAACATCTCTAATAAATGGTTTTGTGTAGGCCTATATTTTACACTTACGGTTGGGGTCGCCATGAGTGACCAGGAACTCGATCATCTTATTCATGGCTCCCATGAAGAAGATCAGCCTGAGCTGAGTGATTGCCATGACCAGGACGCTCCACAGGAAGATGGGAGAGCACACGGACTGACAGATTGGAACTGCAGCTGGTAGAAATTACAGTAGATTTATTTTTGTAATTTCAATGCTTGCATTTTTATGGTGAATGTAAATGGAGCTAATGCAGCCAGCCATGGTTTGTGTGGAGTTGGAACCTTACAAAGACCTTTGAATGATACTTTTACCAATCACAATGCCAACAGATCCTTATGAATGATCAGATCTGGATAGCTCATAACAAAGCTGTATTTACCATTAGAGGCGCTTTCGGAGTGTCTCTTTTCAGATTCTTGTGGTTTGGGACTCACTGTGTCCTCCATGATCATCACATTGGTGATGTACCTGTCCCCGGTCATCCTGTCCTCTGTCACAACCCCATTAATTCTCATCGTTTTACTGCCAAGAGAAGATCAGAAAGATGTAGACAGAGTATGGAAAGTGTATTATTATTATTATTATTATTGTTATTATTATTATTACTATGGTTACTGACGTGTATCTGGTGTCTTCTGGAGCTGGGAAGGATTCACCCGGCCAATTCAGGAAGCAGTTGAGGATGACCATGCAGGCCAAACCCGTCCACACCCACATGATGAGCCGGAACGATACACCAAGGTCATAAATCAACTGATGGGAATTAGGAGGAAAATTATGGAAAAATATAAAGAGATGTAGAAATGGATTAAAATAATTCACCAAACAGTAAAGCTAATATGATATTTTTGAGGTTGCCCTCTATTATCATCCTTGACATTAATTACCCCTCCTTTAAGTGTAATTTTTATTTTTTCAAACACTTGATACATTTTCATTTTCTTTCTTTGATGCATTCACAATCCCAAACATCTGATCTTTTTCACTTGAGTGCACACCTTGATTCCCAGGAAGGTGACTGCTGAAGAAGCGTAGGAGCCAATCATCAGGGAAAGGATGGTCGAACGTACGTTTCCAAACATGTTAGGCAGCTGTAAGAAAAGGATAAATTAAAGTGACAAAAAAGAAAAACTGCTGGTTTTTAAATAATATCAGCCATTAGAAATGCTTGTTGTGACACTTTAGTCAGTTAGTCAACATTAGGGCTGACACGACTCCTCGAGTGATTCGAGTACCTCGATTATTCAAATTCCTCGAGGAAAATTTATCTGCTTCGAAGCATCGTTAGATTATGTTTTATTATTTAGCGCTCCGTGTTCCGGCTTGCGTTGCTAGGTAACGGGTCTGGGTTGCTAGGTAACGGCGAAGCGCCCATGGAATGTGACTTAACTGTCGGGAAGTTTTTGAAACTGCTAATTTCCCAGACACCAAAAAACGTCTGGAGTTTTTTGTTGAAGCACTTCGGCTGTTTTAGAAACAGATGAGACACATAAAAGCATAAAAATGTGAATTTCCATTTCTTGGCTGTAATGTAGGGGTGCCGTCAGCAGGAGGCGGTACAGTTTTTAACCCGATCAGAATCTACTTCAGTCAACCTTTCAATTAAATGTGTGCCGGTCCATGTGAGCATTTTCTGACTATGTAGGGCACCGTTTGTGGTGTGTGAGTGGGTGTGTGTGGGGGTGCTAGTTTTGGAAGCACCAGATCCAGTTCCACTTGGTCTAAATTCCCATGCAGCCTCTCAGCCAATCAGAAACCTGCCTAGTTGACCCACCCTGCTCCTTTTGCCTGTCATCATCTGACCTGGAGAATCCCAAAACATGGCCTGTCCTTTCTGTCCTGCTGTGTGTGAGAATCTGTGGACTTTCTGGGTGTGTGTGAGTAGCTCACAGCTCATTTCCAGTTCACCATTTTACTTTCCCACTTTACCATTTGAGTTTTTATAAAGTATTCTTTCGACACCCTTGTAATGTTTGTGGCCATTTCTGTATTTATAGATTATCAAACCAGTTCAGCAAGTGAGAATTTAGAAAAAGCAAAAACAGAAATCACTGTAAAAACCTGCTACTATATTAACTTTAATGTTGGGTGTCGAGTTATTTCGGTTCACTCCACTTGTATGGTGCTAACTTGGGGTCATAACATTTATACAAAAGAAAAACTGGAACATTATTTTGAAACTGAAAACAATTTGAAACTGAAAGATTTGGAACTGTAAAAAAGTTTCAAATTGAAAAAAGAAATTTGAAATTAAAAAAAGGATTTGAAACTGATAAAACTACTTTTCAGATTCAACATCTTTTTCTCCAGTTTCAGACAATTTTTTATTTTCAACAAACTTTATGACCCTAATTTAGTTCCATACACCTGTTGCTGCAATTCCTTTAATATTCATGTCCAAAATGGATGACTGATTATGACAGGAACCGCATGCAGTGTCTTGTGGTACTAGCAACATTACAGCTGTGTCTATAGTTGGAATAAAAGTTTACTGAGGTGAAACAAACATACACACCCACACACCCACACACCCCCACATGCCCACACACACACACACACACACACACACACACACACACACACACACACACACACACACACACACACACACACACACACACACACACACAGTTTATCTTGCATGCTGTTTCTACAAGCTAAGGACTAATAATGACAACACTATTCTTACTATTCAGCCAAAGGTGTAAATACCCCGAATTGTTCAGATCCATTGCAGATTAAGATGTTATGCACTGCACTAACATAAAATCTAACCAAATATTTTTGGTCTATTTTCTAGTGCAGATATTTTAGTACATTTAAAATAAGACAAAACTAAATTTGAAGTAAGTTTTCAGTAAGATATAGAAGCTCATTTTAGGTCAATAAATTCTTAATATTGATGAAAAAGTTCCAGTTGTAAATAATAATCTGTCAGTGGAACAAGATAATTTTAAAATATTTTAAGTTACACGTCTTGTTATATTATAACATGGAAAAAATGTTTGGTATTAAGTGAAATAAGCTGCCAATAGAAGTAGTACTTAATTAAAATCAATATTATGTAATTATTGACTTAAAACAAGCTCCTATATCTGGCTGAAAAGTCACTTGTAAGTTAATTTTGTCTTATTGTCCCACATATCTAACTTCAGCATTGTGTGTGTGTTCATGTGTGGACGTGTAGGTGTGTGTGTGTGGGTGTGTGTGTGAATCTCACTGTGAGTGATGTGAAGGTCAAGCAGATTCCTCCAAAACCGTTGAAGGAAACAGCGAAGAAAATGAGGACAGACAGTGCTGATAAAAAAAAAGAAACACATTGCAGCCACAATTTAATTTTGTTAAGGACTTTTTTCAACCAAATATAACTTATCCATGTACCAACAACTAGTTATGTAAAAAAAAGAAAGAAAAAAAAGTGGAGTAAGTCAAGCTAGCAGCTAAAACTTCATCTTTAAATGTAGGTTTGTCGCCTCACCTTCAGGGTCATACGCAGCGGCAGCCATCATTGCACAAGACGCTGCGAAACAGGAACTGAAACACAAACATTGAATATCACTCTAAACAAGCAAAAATCCCATTTGAATTATTAGAAAAACAAATATTTGTTTTATTCTTAATGCTCCTGTAGTGTCTGGTTGGAGGTATTCCACTAAATACTGTGAAAAAAGGACGGCCTAGTCAAAGTGAAATGATAAGATAATCATCAGCATATCATAGAAGAGGAAATGTCAAACATTATTCTGGGAATATTTAAGTGGAAATTATGTTATTAATATTTAAGGAATGTTTCTCAGTTTGATATATCTAAGAAGATAAATAATTCATTTTATTGGTTCTTGTTTTTTCTGATTTTTGTAGGTGATTGTGGAGTTGTAAAAAAAGTCAGTTTTAATTAATGTTTTTTCCTTCCATTTTCCTTTCCATTGATATTTAGTTAATGGAGCTTACACAGTAACTAAACAGTTTGTTCTTTACACCTTTTAATACACAACTGCGTGTTTTATTGTGTGTGTTTGTGTTACCATGTTGATTTCTCTGTTAACATTTTGCAATTATTTAAATGTTTATTTTTTTAATAGATGTTTACTTTAATGTAATCTGAATGTCATTTGGTGATATTTTGCAAGTTTTACACATTTTATAGATCTGCTCCAGATTTTAAAAACAAAATATATTAAACTTTAAATTCAGTGATTGCTCACCGATGATAGTTCAATCAAAATGCTGCACTTAAATACAAAATGCATTTCAAAATGTAGATCAATTAAAGTATTTTTGTTAGTTTATTACTTCTTTCAGGGTAAAATCAGTCACCATGACAAAATTGGTATAATTTAAGTTAATTACAAATTATATTAATAACTGCGTTTCCATTGATCTTGAAATTTTTGCAATGTGGAATTTTGAAAATAAATTTGTTTAATGGAAACATGGCAATTTAGAGAAAAAAAAAAGTTTTTCAGTAAGTTTTTGCCTGAGGATCAGGTGGATTTTTTGGCTGTATTGAAATTAGTTTATTTTGCAAAACTGCAAACACTTTTTTTGCATCAAGTGATCAACAACCAGCTGTTACTACTGGTGTAAATGATGAAGAAGATGACAGGAAGTGATATGTTTTTAATGACTTATCACATGAAAAAACGTATTTACGAGTTATTTTAATTACGTTTCTTATTTAATGGAAACACCGCAATTGTGAGGGGGGCGGGGGGGTTGTTTTACTTTAGCACAATATCACCAAACATTTACACACCTTTGACATGGAAATAGAGCTATTTCTATTGCACCCAAATGATGACACATCATTCATGGGGGACCCTGAATGAAAATTTGCTCAGGGCCCCAAAAAGGCTTCGGCCGGCCCTGCCATCAGGTTTCAATGCGTAAACAAACCAGCTTATTGAAACAGTATTTTGTAAAAATTCTTGTCTAATTAAAGAATAATTTTTATAAGGTTTTAATCTGTTACAGTTCTTTCATCTGAAAAAGCGGTCGCACTCACAATCAGAAACATTTTGATCAGAAATGAGTGCGATGTCAGACCTGCCGATGAGTCTGATCGGTCGGGGTCCGAATTTATCCATCAGGATTCCCAGAGGCAGCGTGGCGGCGCTCAGGAAGAACGAGCCGATGGTGAAGCCGAGATTCAGCATCTCCTCCTGCTCCACACAGCTGGGCCATCTGCCGCCCTCCACCAAACTCCTGTTAGTGGCAAAAGTTTCATTTTCTGGATAGAAAGACAAAAAAAAGATTTTCTCCTTAAACGTAAGAAATATTCCTTTTAGGTTATAAAATTTAAGTGATAATGTTTTACTCCAAGTTGCCACACTGATGTTTTCCAATCTGAACATCAGAATAATTTACTGGGGCTCAAACTTCAGAAATGCCGAAACCAGTCCATTTTTACCTCTAATAACTCAACTTTTATCCCATGTCTCATTAATTTAGAAACATTTCCTCAATAATTCAAAGGGAAACTGCTCATCAGAATTTAAAACACCGACTCGAGTGACGAGAAGAGGCCTATCTGTCCTCTGATTTATTTTGGGGTGAGAAATTGTTTTGGTCATTTTAGACGCTTGTAGTTGGACGAGCTGACGGTCAAAGTTGATCAGGTCTGAACCCAATAATGCCAGTTTGGAAAGAAAACATCCAACTTTCAGCCGATCTCTTCGTCAATATCTAAACTGATAATCCATTGATTATTATCTCAGAAACAGGTGAAACAGAAAAAGTGGTTTTATTATATGAAATCCAGCTTGTAGACATCTTCGTTGCTTAAATAAGCATGCAAACTACAGTATTCGAAAAAACTTAACTCATTATTGGTTGATGGTGAAACCAACCTTTAAATGAATCTAAATTTAAATATACACTTAAATTAATTTAAGTGAATTTATTGAGGACAGGTTATTATTCACTTAGGACTGTCATGACGGGAATGTAATTTGTTTTTTGCACTGCAAAAACACATTTTACCAAGTATTTTCGTTTGGTTCCTGGTGCAAATATCTTAGAACATCTGAAATAAGACAAAACTAACTTTGTAAATTGTCAGCAAGATTTAGAAGCTTGTTTTAAGTAAATGATTCCTTAATATTGATGAATAGATACCAGTTCTACTAGCTGGCAGATTATTTTACTTATAACAAAACATTTTTCACATGTAATAGCAACTATTTACTTAAAACAAGCTCATATTTATTGCTAAAAAGTTACTCATAACTTAGCTTTGTCTTATTTCGAAACTATTAAGATATTTGCACTAGAAACTAAAAGTAGTTTGTAAGATTTTGTGTTTTTGCAGTGCTTTTTTACACACTACTGTTTTGCTTGGTGTTTCCTTCCACTTCCTGCACTGTTTTGATTTGGTGATTGTGATTGGTTCTTTTCCGCCCAAGGAATACTCTGATTGGCTGTGAACAATCGCTTTGTAATTGGCTGGTGGTCGATTCAAATTCAATTTCAAAAATACTTATTTGATCCCACAGGGAAATTAAATTTAGTTGTTTCCACCTTAAAAATGTCATTTGCGCATGAAAGACGCAGGAAACTTTTTATCAAATTTTGTTCTTGGTTAATTAGAAGTTTTACTGTTTTTAGACGTTATTAATATTTGCTAATCTCGGATATAAGGATTACCAAAATGTTCAAAATGCTAATGCACAGGGAATCTTTTGTTAATCTCTTTAAGTTCAGAAGCTAACATACATCGTGATTAGTTCCTGCATGTCTTTGCAGATGTCAGAGCATTTACCTACGCAGAGGTGCGAATAGAAGCCCTCGTCCTTCAGCATGATGAGGAGCGAGGCCCAACCCAGCAGGACGGCAGAGAAGAAGAGGTTCTCTACGATGGACGTGACCGCCATCCACCATCTTCTTCGGTAGGCCTGACGCAAACTGGGAGCCATGACAGCTGCAAATGACAAGGAATGCATGAATGCACCAAACAGGATGGCAGCAGAAACCTACAAACTAAATTACAGCTCAGTTCATTTAGTTTGATGACAGTCCCTTTACAGAAGGGGTGTTCAAACTGTGGCCCGGGGGCCATTTGAGGCCCTCTGAAGGATTATCTGCGGTCCAAATGGAGCAAATTTGGTGTGGATGGACACTTTCGCAACTTTTTTTTTTTTTTACAGATAAATATTTCCTTAACAAAATATTAGGTACAATAAATACATTTCAACATGTCAATGAGGTTTTTGCATTCATCTTAACTTTGGAAAAACTAGAACCACAAACAATGACCCATTTTTTCTAAAGAAAAAACAAAAACAAATGTTATTTCTCACATAAAAAAACAATCAACCCAAAAAATTTAAAAACTCTGAGCCTTTTTTGTATCTACAATGATTTACACATTCATTTACTGCAAAAATCTAACCATTGTGTTCATTTCAATACAATTAATATGGTTTAGTTTATTACTGACAAAAAAAATTAACTATCTGTGTGGCCTCAATGCTTTCAAGTTGTTTATTTTACTAACATTTAAATTATTTAGATTATTACTGAGCAGCTAAGATAAAAAAGCCCCAAAAGTTATTAAGTTGTTAAAAAAAATTTTTATTTTTTTGCAGTACCAACTTAACGACTTTGATTCTCATGGGAAAAAGTTTGTACACCACTCATTCACAAAAACACCAGTAAAAGTAAAGTAAATAATTCCTTATTACTAATTTTTTTTTTAAAGTGCTAGGTCCAGGTGCAGAAAATCTCACTTAAAACAAGACATTTTTCCCATTTCTTCCAATGGAAGTAATACTTTTTAAATCAATATTAAGGAATTATTGACTTAAACAAAACTATTTCTTGCTGAACAGTTATGAGTTAGTTTTGTCTTATTTCAAGTGCAATACCATATTTCCACTGGAAACTAGAGCAAAAATACTTAAGGTTTTCTGTTTTTGCAGTGCAAAGAATAAAACATAAACCCAGTTTAATGCTCCGTCAGGACGAACTGGCTGTGGTTAATTTAGAACCACACAAGTGAAAGCTGACCTTAAGAAAAGTGCGGGTCACTTTCTTTATGTATCCTGCAGTGACAGTTATTGATATGTACAGTAAGGCAGCGCTTTGCGAAGCCAAGAGGAAGAAAGACGACTCCAAACATGTGCAGAGCCAGAAAGACATCCAGTAGCTGCGACTATCAGGTGTCATGATCACACACACACACACACGCACACACACACACACACACACACACACACGCACACACGCACACACACACACACACACACGCACGCACACACACACACACACACACACACACACACACGCACACACACACACACACACACACACACACGCACACACACACACACACACACACACACACACGCACACACGCACACACACACACACACACACGCACGCACACACACACACACACACACACACACACACACGCACACACACACACACACACACACACACACACACTCAGCAGAACATGCAACATGCATGGAAAGTATCAACTCAACTCGTCATAATTCATAACGGGCGATAAAATGATGGGATAGTTTTCAGCACCTGGAACCAAATTACTAGCTAGCTAGTTAGCTGCACTGGCTAGCTGGTTGGCTGAGGGCGTTTGGAGGCCTTGAGTCCTCGACGCGGCCGTCGCGGGTTCGAGTCCCGGACCCGGCGACATTTGCCGCATGTCTTCTTCCCTCTTTCCTGTCAGCCTACTTTCAAAAAATAAGGGGCAGTTGAGCCACAAAAAGACCCCTTGGTGGGATGCAAAAAATATATAATAGTAAAAAAGCTAGTTAGCTGCACTCGCTAGCTAGCTGCGGGTCAAATTCGTTTTTATTTTAGGCCATATAAACAATGTGCTGAAAGAGAAAATACCCATTAATAAACTGTTACAATATTAATAAATGGATATACTTCAAAAACACAAACTTTTACCGAATATTTGTCTAGTTTCTAATGCAAATATCGTAATACACTGGAAATAAGACAAAACTAACTCATGAGTAGCTTTTTCAGCAAGTTAAAGGAGCTTTTTAAATCAATAATTCCTTAATAGTCATGAAAAGTTCATACAAAAATGTAATAATCAACATCTTTTCACATTGTTCAGTCTCTCCAAGATTTCATGATTGTGTTTGTGATTCTTTAAAATCCCTAATTTTGTGTTTCTAGATGTTTTCAACTAAGCGACATTTTGTTATGTGACATTTTGTTACTTGGAGTATCGACTGTAACTTCACATTAAATGCGGCAGAAGTAGGAAATACTGCCACCTGCAGGTGGGAGTTAGCATAATTTAAACAATGTTTAAACGTGTTTTAAAGACTTAGCATTAAAAAAAAAAAGTAAGAATCTGTTGATTTTGAATTTTCGTGATCACATAATCACAAAAAACAGAAGCGACTGTTTTGTGTAATTTGTCAGCAAAACAGATAAAACTGCTTAGACTTGACTGATAAAGAATAATAATAAACTTTTAAATTAATATTTAGGAACTATTCATTGAAAGCAAAGTCATATATTTTGCTGAAAAGTTACATGTAAGTTAGTTCTGTCTTATTTCAAGTGTAATAAGATATTTGAACTTTACCAAGGCCAAAAATACTTGGTCCAATTTTATGGTTTAAATCACAAATTGTTCCTTTTTTATTTTCTACATAAGTATACAATTCAAGAAAATGCATTTTGGCTCTGCAAAATGTTTCATTCATTCATTATAAAATATAACAATAGAATTAATAGCTATTTATTTTAATCATATAACAAGTATTTAGAGCAAATTGTGATTTTGTTTTAAAGCGATGATGTAACTTTGTGGCTCTGGACAAACTTAATTTTGCAGAAGTGACTCTTTGGTGAAGGTTGCTGACCTCTACCTCAGATTAACCCAGTGAGCAGAGCAAGCAAATGCTTCATGCTGCCATTTACTGAACATTACCTCACCCACCTTTAGACCTCTGACAGCATGAAAAGCACCAACCTTAAAACTGCTTACTTCCCCTGGAGGTTTTGCTCCCAAACTGGAAAAACAAAAATCCTGAAATGATCTTGGAAATTTCTTCTGAGACTCAGATGTCGTTGGCTGCGAGCGGCCGCTCCATACGCTGGCACATTAACGCTCACATTGACCTCTGGCAGGTCTAAAAATGGAGCGAACACTAACCTGCCCAGCCCCTTATCACATAAACAAACACTTATTGAGAAATGCACGGCAACGTTTATGTACACAAACTCAGCGCCTTTTGTTTAAAACTGGGATAATTTCCCCAGATTTTAGTGACTTAATAATAATACTAATAATTTAAAAAATGAAGGGCTTCATATGTGAGTTCACTGCAAAAACACAAAATCCTACCAAAAAGTTTGGTGTAGTTTCCAGTGCAAATATCTTAGTGTGTTTGAAATAAGACAAAACTCACTCACACGTAACTTTTCATCAAGATATGAAATTGTCTTAAGTAAATAATTCCTTAAAATTAATTTAAAAAAACACACGTTATAAATTATGTGACAGTAACTAAAACTTTTCATAATTTTTTCCATATTTTAAGTCAACATGTCTTGTTCCACTGGAGTATTATTCATAACTTTTTCAATCAATATTAAGGAATTATTGAATTAAAACAAGCTCCTATATCTCCCTGTAAAGTTACTTGTAAGTTAATTTTGTCTCATTTCAAATGTGCTAAGATATTTCTACTAGAAACTATAAAAATACTTGGTAAGATTTTGTGTTTTTGAAGCAAACAAAATAAATTACATGCACATTATGACAGTTCGATGTGAACAATAACATGTCAATAATTCCTTAATATTTATATAAAAAAGTATTAATTCCAATAGCAGATTATTTCACTTAAAACAAGACATTTGGAACTTGTACCTTATCATCAGTATTAAGAAATTATTGACTTAAAACAAGCTAATATTTCTTCCTGTAAAGTAACTCGTTTTTTCTTGTTTCAAGTGTGATAAGATGTTTGCACTAGAAAACAGACCAAAACTATTTGGTAGGATTTTGTGTTTTTGCAGTGTAGAGTCGCCAGAGTTTTGTTTAGCCTGAGGAGGGTTGGAAAGATTTAATTTAATTAGAAAATATTTAGTTTATGCCAAAGGGAATTTTAATTTTTGCAATTATTTATGTCATCCAGGTGTGTTGGAGTGGAAAGATCTGTGGTAGCAGTCAGTCTTGCAATGAATCAGGAGAGGCCTCTGACTGAAGACATGCTAATAGCTAAATATTGAGGCTTTAGAGATGATATTTTACAGTAACATGAACTGGATGACACCAGTGCTGATTCTACTCCTTTGCTTTTGTCCGTGTGGTTAGAAAACCAGTAAGAGACGTTCGAGTAGGGGATACAATCTATGCCTATAGTGACTGATAAAAGAAACTAATAAAGCCACAGCTATGCATGCCATGGCTACGCATCGTAATAACTGACTGAAAGTAAAAAAAATAAGAGGAAAACTTTTCCAGTTGCAGAAAATCCAAACCAGACGGAATAATTGTCCAGAAAAAGCAAAAAAAAAAAAAAAAAAAAAGCCCGAATTCCCCTGATACTTCAGTAACTGGCCTGAATTTGAGTGTTTGGAATAACATTTTAAAATAATTCATCCTCAATATTGATCGAAGTGAACTTGAGTTACGGCTACAGTGAAATATAGCTTAACATATTTGGATTTAATGTAAAATAATCTTAAACGACGACGACGTCGTCATTCAACACTTTATTGACAACAAAATGTTTTTCTATGCATGTTGGTGGAAGATCTAAATAAGAAAAAGTTTTCAGTTCTTCAGTTTCATCTTTATTCAAAACAAACAAGTCAGTAAAGAATGATCTGTAACATTTAAATTTTCCTCTTTCCAGCTAAAAAAAAACAATAGAACAAGATTTTATGATACAGTTCAAAATAAATAAAAATAAATGTTGAAAAATATTACATTCCTGCTCAAAACAATTAAATGCTATTTCTCTTTTGCTTCAAATACAATCTAAAGTGTTAAATTAAAATGAAACTACTGAAAAACAACAACATGGGTTATTATTATTATTATTATTAACATAAAGGTTTGGCTAAAACCTTGAAAAGTTTGCAAAATGTAAAAAAATTCAGTGAGCCGTCGTCACACACACACACACACGGATCATAACAATATTTAAGCTCATATCAGTGTGCAAAATGTAAACACAAAAATAAAAACTAAATCTTATCAAAACGGCAGAAAGTTTATAAACAAGCCTGAAAAAAATTAATTTAAACATTAAATTTAAGATCGGTTGAAACATTTTCATTTGACATTCTGGAATTTGTTGCAGAAATGTTTGTTCTTAAACCAAAATTCAACCTGATAATTTGGTTATGAGGACTCCAGAAAATACAAAAATCACCTGGATCAATGACTGAAGGATGTTTAACCAGCTGGTCATCAGCTCAGGAGTACCACAGGGTGCTGTCCTCGCATCATTCATTTTCACTCTGTAAACATCAGACTTTCAACACAGAACAAGCTGTTCTGAAACACTCGGGTGACTGCAGTTGTCGGTTGGATCATGTAGATCTTCTGAGTCAGATTTTGAGAGAGTCGGTTTGTCTGCCGTCATCTGCTGGGATTTAAATGGCTCAACAACGTGAAAAAGAAAGCTGGTTCTTGAAGGATTCTTCATAAAATCAAGACACTCGTGAACAACTGAGAGCATCCTCTTCATTAAACAGTCTTCAGTCAGAGGCTACTTCAGAACCGCTGCAGTACAGACTGCTACAAGACACTCTCCCAGCTTCTACAGCAGCTCTTCAGATAATCTTGAATAATATGAGCTACATTTAATTTCTCTTTGGGATTTTGTCAGAATCTTAAGATCCTGGCAGAAACATGACAATAAACTGAGCTTCTGCTCAAGCATCGCCTCAAACGCATCAAAATAATCAAAAACGAACAAAAGAGGAACTCAAGACAGAAAATTCATGTTTGAAGCCTTAAACACAGAGTTTTATTACATTATCCAGCACAATCCGGCCGGGCTTCGCCTCCTGGACCGGTCTCACATCAGCTGCTTCAGAAAATGTCCGGATGTTACACATGTGAATATTAGGAACAATCAGCGGATACATTGGTAAATTTAAAAGTTTCAAAAAGATGCTTTGTGTAGCATTGTAGGACCATCACAGCAATAAAAACAACATTATACCAAGATGTTTTAGTCTTGTTTCTAGTAAAAATATTGTAGTACACTGGAAATAAAACAAAATTAACTTACAAGCAAATTTTCAGCAAGAAATAGGAGTTTGTTTTAAGTCAACAATTTCTTAATATTGGTGAAAAAGTTCTAGTTCAACTGGCAGATAATTTTATTTATAACAAAACATTTTTCCATGTTATAAAGTGAAATAATCTGTCAGTGGAACTAGTAGTTATCCATTAATATTAAGGAATTATTGACTTAGAGCAAACTCCTTTATGATGCTGAACAATTACTTGTGAGTTATTTTTGTCTTATTTCAAATGTACTAAAATATTTGTGGTGGAAACTAAACCAAGAATATTAGATTTTGTGTTTTTGCAGTGCTGCTCTTTTTTTATATCAGGTTTAATATTGAATTGAATCATAAAACACATAAAGCAGCTTAGTTTAGATTAGATTATTTTAGCTCAACCAGAGAGATTTCATGTAAAACTCACTGTTTTTATGTTAAAAGAAATTGTCAAGAATCAAGAAATGGATATTTGATCAATCAAAGAAAATGTTTTAAATCTCCACAAAGCACCTTTATGACAAAGGAAATCATTGTAAAACATTTTCTTCGAGTCTCCGCCATCTTTTCCTGACGTTTCAAAGTAATTTTCCCAGAAGTCCATCCTCTTCTTTTCCTCTTCAGTGTTTTCCGTTCGGTTTTCACTCCCAGAAGATATTGTTGATGTCGGAGTCCAGGCTGAAGATCCAGAACACCAGCGGCGCCGAAATCAGAACGAACAACCAGGAGACGTCCTTCACCGTGTGGCGAAGCCTCGACGGGATTGAACCCACCAGCCCCATGCCGACCCATGACCTCTGCAGCTCCTCCTCCTCCACTGACTTTAGGAGACAATAAAACCAGAGGTGGGTAAAGCACCCAAAAATAAGACTCAAGTTAGAATACAACATATTTTCAACATATTTTTATTCAATTAAATGTAAAAGGTAACCGAACAAGAAACTACGCAGGTAGGAGTAAAGTATTTGGTAAAAATTATACTCAAGTACTGAATAACTAATCAAATCAAACGTTAAATTATTATTTAATGTTTAAAAATGACATTATCAGTGGACAAAAATCTTAAGTAAAGTGGAAGTTTTGGTATTTTAAGGACAAAATAATTTGAAAATATCCCATATAAATAACAAAAAAGAAAATTTTTCCAAATCAGTTTAAATAAAAAAACTTATGAAACTTTAACAGAAACTGCAGGTGTGTGTCTGTGTCTGGTGAATTTTTGGTTAAAACATGTTTCGTTCCGTGGATAGAAATTTTACTCAAGTAAGAGTAGAAATACTTCATAATAAAATTACTCAAGTATAAGTAAAAAGTGCAACATAGTAAAAAATACTCCTGGGAGTAAATTAAAAAAAAAAAAGTTACTCAAGTAAATGTAACTAGTTATTTTCTAACTGATAAAAACAGGAGCAAATAACTAAAAAGAGTAAAAATACAGATTTGTTAAATCTGGACCTGGTTTCCCGGCTCGATGTAGTTGCGGGCCAAGAACTTGAGCGCCTCGTCCATCAGGATGACGGGCAGCGACAGCTTCAGAACCACGACCCACTGAGTCCAGGACAGCGGCCGGATCTGGAAGATCACCTGTGGATGGAAGAACGTGAAGGTTCTCCGAACATCCGCAGTAACAGAACCAAACGATTCTGACGTTTTCTTACCGGCAGCGGGTCGACGTACAGGATGAGGAAGTGAAGCGCCATGGAGAGGCAGATGGCGCCCACCAACCACGGGTTGGACCATGGCGGCATTTTCAGCAGGGACTGGTTCTCTGACAGACTGGAGGAAGAAGAGGTTGATGTTGAAGAAGCCCGGCATGAGGGCAAATTTTACTGGACGATTAATCGTTCCAGAAGTTACTGTGATAAACGATAACATCCTTGTTTTGAGACCATTTTAAAGTTATATACCGGTAAAGGAAACAGTTTCAAAGATCGATAAACTTTAAATTCTAATAAACATTTAACGCTGGAACTGTAAGATATTTTAAAAATCCAAAATAAATGTACAAAAATCAGAAACGACAAATAAAATGAACTGTCAAGTCTCTGTAAACAAAACTGTCCTTCAAAAGCACTGTCATCTATTTTTAGGTTTATTTGTTTTTGGGGATTTTTGTGCAGCTCTTCCAGATACAACAGAGTATTTGGACAATTGTAGGTATAAAACAAAAAAGGGGAGTAAATTTCTGCCAATAAAATTCAGATTATTCTTAGAAAGTTTGTAGAAAGACTTGGAAACTTTAAAAAATAAATTTTTGTTTTTAATTTACAAGTTTTTTTTTAGATTAATCTCAAAATATCAGAGTTTTTGCCTAGCAAATTTTTTATGTTTGAAACTCAGAAATGTAAAGGTTTTTTGTAGGGGTCTGTGGTCGGGTCTTACCTGTTCAAGGCGTTGCACATTTCTATGGTAACCAGCACAGACAGCGCCATCGTCATGGGATACGGCGACTCGAACACCGAACACTGCACACCGCTAAACTTGGCGTGATCTTCACTGCACTGCAGGTAATGGGACTGACACACAGTGGGAAAGTTTATATTATAAATATATAGATGAGTTGGATTGTTCCGACTTAACATTAATCTAATGTATCACAGAGAGTTTTTCTAACTTGTACCTGAGTGTTTTTATTCTGAAAGGATTAATTTGCAAACTTTAACCAGTTTGTCAGTGGAGAGTTGATTTGTCTGGTGAAAATAATCAGAAAAAGCTGTTTTTTTCCCACAAGTTCAAACAATTTAGCAGGAAGAATGAAGGAAATTTAGCAGTAGTTTTCAACTGCTAACTACTAAATACTGACTAGAAGTGGGGAATATTTTATTTTAAGTTACATATTTTAAATTAAAATTATTCTTATTCTACATAAATCAGTTTTCAATTTGACATTTAAGGGATGTTTGTACATTTGTTTGTCAAACAAGTCACATTTTGTTGCTCATGATTCATTTCTAAAATCCTGAACCTGAACTATTCTGCCACACATCCCAGATGTTTATACATGAGACATTTAATTATGAACTTTAGGGTGAAACTGGAGCGGTACCAGCTGGTAGAAGGAAAGTTTTGGGCCGTCATGAGCCGCCATGAACCACCAGGCTGCAGCTCCGACGGTGGCGGCTCCCACATAACCTGCAGGAAACAAAAATAAAAACCTTAAATCAGATCATCTGTATGATGATCTGATTGATGATAATATGACAAACAGAGTTTGCACAGTCAAGGACTTTTCAAGCATTTTCAAGGTAAGATTACAGACTGTGTGTGTCACTGTGACTCACATCCGATGATGAGGTAGCGGCAGAACAACCAGCTGGAGATGAGCGGCTCTTTGGGAGAGCGCGGAGGACGAGACATGATGTCCAAGTCCGGCGGGTTGAATCCCAGCGCTGTTGCCGGGAAACCGTCGGTGACCAGGTTGACCCACAGCAGCTGGACCGGGATCAGCGCTTCGGGCATGCCCAGTGCAGCGGCCAGGAAAATACTGAGCAGGAAAACAGACAGCTTAGCTTAATAAAAACACAGAACATTTGTTCATCTAATCAGTGAAATGTTTTGTTCTACTAACCCAATGTTTCTCAGACTTATATAAACAACCTGAAAAGAAAATATTAGCCTCTGAACTGACTTATGGTTGTTTTCTTTATTCATCTTAAAAGAAGGGTGGCGCTGTTTTGCAAATGTGACAAAAACCACGAACAACTCGAGACGCTTTGAGTTATTTACAGATTCTGATTCTGGATTCTAGGTTTTCTAATGATTTCTAATGAAACACTTGGAAATCAAAATGAAGTTGTGTTGTGGGCGTTATTGACATTGTAGAAATATTTGTAATTTAAAACACAATAAAAGAGAAATAGCCTTGAGTTGCTTTGGCAGAAACAAAAATCTTCTTCATTATTAAATGTAAAAATTATCCACCAATTTCTACCAATTGTACTTATCTATTGTATTTATTGGTTGATTAAATTATTTTTAATTAAATAAAAATAATAGCTGTTGACGTGCAAGCAGAGCATTATAAGCAAGCACATTTGTAAAAAATAAAGAACAGTTCTCACTAACTGAGACTAAAAGAACCGTTCAAAAGAATCAAACGACACATCAAAACTATCAGCAGGCATGACTTCCTCTGATCACAAGGTACTGACTTTGTGCAGTACCTAGGGCTCCCCCTAGTGGTCCTCTAGGGCAGTGGTTCTCAAACTTTTTTCAGTGATGTACCCCCTTAAAAATATATTTTTAGTCAAGGGCAAAACATTTTTGGAATAAAAAAGAGGTACAGTGCTGTAAAATCACTGTCTGATTTATTAAAGCCAAACAACTTATATCAGTGAACCTGACAAATACATCCATATTGCAAACATTGCATGGTTAAACAAAAAAGAAAAACAGAAGACGGTGACCACCAGGAAGGTATAAAACCAGTCAAAACTGAAATATGCAAAACGCTGCTAATTTATATTGGTCTCTGTAATGGTACAAAATTAAATATATACATAAATAATAATTCAGTGCATGAACACACATTTATATTTTATCGAACTTTTTACAAACTAATTTTTCCCAAGACTTATTATGAGGAGCCTACTGATTTTTTAAAGATATTTTGAAAAGCTTCACGTACCCCCTGCAGTACCTCCACGTACCCCCAGGGGTACACGTACCCCCATTTGAGAACCACTGCTCTAGGGGGAGCCCACAAACCACAGTGTGAGAAAGGCCGCACTAACCAGACCACTTCTCCGATGTTGGACGATATGAGGTATCGGATGAACTGCTTCATGTTGTTATAAATGGCTCGGCCTTCCTCCACCGCCGCCACGATGGTGGAGAAGTTATCGTCGGCTAGGATCATCTCCGAGGCCGACTTGGCTACGGCCGTGCCGCTGCCCATCGCGATGCCGATCTCCGCCTTCTTCAGAGCC
Organism: Xiphophorus couchianus; assembly: GCF_001444195.1. Lineage (NCBI taxonomy): Eukaryota > Metazoa > Chordata > Actinopteri > Cyprinodontiformes > Poeciliidae > Xiphophorus > Xiphophorus couchianus. The sequence goes on along the minus strand of NC_040232.1, from coordinate 6,059,704 downwards.
GGCGCGTCGTTGACTCCATCCCCTGTCTGAGCCAATCAGAGAGGAGGGACAGAAAAATGGAGAGCCAATCCCAAAATGCGCTGCTGGATGATAAATTATTGCGATAAAAAATAATATTGTCGTTTTCAGACCATTTTCAAGAAAAATGTTGATCATGGCATGCTAGTGCAAGTTGCTCTCGCAAAGATCAGTAAACTTCAATTTTAAACTATGAATAAAATTGATTATTATCAAAACAAAATTGCCTTTAAATAAAGTTGACATGTTTATTTATTTAATAAGTTAGCAGCAAAAAATAGTTTTGAATTGAAAATGTTTCTTCTTTTGTTTTCAGTTACAATGTGATTATATTCTGATTATTTACAGATCAGGCAATTAACTCGATTAAAAAATGTAATCAAGTCCCTCTGCTACTTTTACCACATTTAACACTAGAATAATGCAAACATATAAATTTAGATCTCAATAACTTAAACATTTATGTCCAAAATGAAAGAAAATTGTTCATGCATCAAAAATGGTAAGACTGTTGCAATTAATCAATTAATTACATGATCAATTAAAATGAGCTCAATAGTTTCCAGTTTGATGATGAATATTTTTTAAATGACAATTTAGAGAGATATCATAATAAGTTTTATTTATGGGTTTTTGGTTGTTGTGTTTTATTTTGGATACTTAAAATATCTTCCAGTTCCAGTGTTTGAGAGAACTTGCATTAATATGCCATTATGAATGCATTACTTCAGTTATTATCGTTTATCAGAATAATTACTGGGATAATTTATCATCCGGTAAAATTTGTTATTGTGACAGGCTTAGGGATATTTTCAGTAACAATCTGTTTATTTGCACCCTAATAAATCAGTAAATAGAGAATTGATGAACTTCTGTTCACAAACATGTTGCTGCAGAGTTTGAATCCACAGAAATGCACTTTTATTGGCCACTCTGGTCTCTCATTTGGACTGTCCAGGTTTAAAAGTGAACTCATGTGATAGAACAACATAATTTTGTCAACATTGAAACATTTGCTCTCACCATGGCAGTGATGTCGCTCAGGCTCTGCAGATATTCCACGATGCGGCTTTTGTGGGCCGGCTCCACCCGGGCGAAGCACCGCGCCGTCCGGCAGACCTGGCGCTGAAGGTCAGGGGGCAACTCGTCGAACTCTCGGCCCGTCAGGCCGCCGAACCCTCCCACGCCCTCCCGCTCCTCCTCCTGCTCGGTGATGATGCCCACTCTCCTGCAGATGGACAGCGCTGTCCCCTTGTTGTCCCCTGCATGAGGACAAGAAATGGAGTGACGATAGCTAGATGTTAGGATATTTGTTTTGGTTTTATTTACCCAGAATGCTTTGCGCCACAGCTCACTTCCTGCTTTTGGAGCAGCCTCTGATCCACTTGGCAATCAGATTTGCATTAAAATTGCACCAGAGTTCACTTCAAGCAAACCGAAACCGAAGTCTGTTTGGCCTTGATCAGAGTTTGATCAAACATTCACACCTCCCCAAAAGAACCGGACTTTCTAGACAAATGAACTGGGGTTTGATTAAAGCGGACCAAACAGGGCTGGTGTGAATGTACCCTTAAAATACAGCTTTGTATCAGACAGCTTAAGGTTTTGAGATCCAGACTGATTAGTATTTGTAACGTTATGCTTGGCTGTTCTGGTTCTTGCCGTTTCACTAAATATTTTTGTTGCAACTGTGTAAATCTGCACACTAACCTGTGATCATGATGACCCGTATGCCGGCCTGTCGACACATCTGAACAGCTCCGCGGACTTCCTGCCTCGGGGGGTCCAGCATCCCCACACAGCCCACAAAGGTCAGGTCCGACTGAGGTGGCGTCACAAACAGAAGGACTTTTTAATTTTACATAACATGTAGAATCATACAGCAACTATAAAAAAAATATATCCAGAGTGCAGTCAAGACCATGGGTGTTCAAAGTGGGGTCTGTGGGCCATTTGTGGCCCGTGGACTGATTTTTCTGCGGCCCCCTCAAACCACAGTTCAAGAATAAATTAAATAAATTAGGACAAAACTACAACTTTAAATTAAATTTTACTTAATTTATTATTTTTTTAAGTAATCATACTCTAAGTGTCTGGTTTTTGTCTGTTGTCATGGTAACTAGGACCACATCTACTCACTGACTTATACGTTTGCTTTTAACAGCTGTATTAAAACTTAGCTAAATACAGAAAATGTTTTCAAAGACTGACCTAGATTCAGCTTTGATTGCTGAGGAATAAACAAAAAAATTTAATAGTGAAAAAAAAAAACAATAAAAAAATATTATATATATTTTTGTATATTTATATAATAATTATTATTGGATCAAAAAAATTGATTATTATTTTTTGTATAATTAAAATAGTTCATGTTTAGTTTATCACAAGAACATTTTGGTGATTCTAGTTTTTAAAAAACTAGAATGTTGTTAATATTGCAGCTTTGAGCTGAAGTGACAAAACGTTTGGACTCCTCTGGTCTAGTCTATTATCAGAACCTCATAGTCAGCGAAGGTTGCCGTGTTCTCCAGGTTGAGGGAGCAAATTTCCGGCGGCGAGTCCCTGGTTGCCATGGCGAGGCAGCGCAGCGTGTCCCGTCCAGAAACCCACCCCCGTATGGTGGACTGGAGCTGGTCTCGAACAGCCGGGCTCAGAGGAACACGACCGGAACCGCTGACACGGACGTGGTTGCAGCGCTCTAACAGGCTCTCTGGAGCGCCCTGAGAAAATGAGACGAACATGTCCGTGTCTTTACGGGCAGCAGAGGCGCTGCAAAAATACCAAATCTTACCAAGTAAATTGGTTTTGTCCTATTTCAGTTGTGTTAACATATTGGCACTAGCGGCTAAAATCCTTGAGGTGTCGCTGACCTTTACAAACATCTTGGCTCCGGAGGCAGACTGGGTGTGTTTGTTGGAGAAACAGAAAACAGACATAGACTTCCTGTCTCTGGAAAACTCCAGTGTCAACTCCTTCTTCATCAGCTGTTTAATCACCTGGAAGGAAGTCATAAAGAGAGAAAGAGTGGAAGAAATGCTCTCATTGAACAAACAACATGGAGAAATAAATTCATTTATCAGACTTTATATTCTCGTGGTATAAAATGAATGTTCTCCCTGTGCATATGTGAGTTTTCTCCAGGTCCAAAATCATGACTGTTGAATTAACTGGTCTCTCCAATTTGCCCTTAGGTAAGAGTGTTTTGGTGGAACTTTGTCTTGTGTTCATTAGTCCAGAATAGTTACGATTAAAAAAAAATTAACCAACCAATTGAGACACAGGTATTTTTCAGAGGTTATACAAGACTTTTAATGCAAAAGTCACATTTTGTAATTTTTTTCCCTTCCATTTGGGTTTCAACTGCTCCGAAAAACAAGCGCTTAAAAATCCACCAGGTAAATTTTTGGCAATAAGTTTATGTTTTTTGATGCCTGAAAAATGAGGTGTGTCAAAAACCTCCCAGTTGTTGAGTCACATTTGACTGAGCATTCGCCGTTAACAAGCAACCACAGCTTAGCTTCAGCTCATTTGGTCTGCTGGTTTTACCACAATACAATGGCTGCTGAAAAAGACAAGTGTTTTGTTGTTGACTTATCATCCAGAAACTACTTTCTGCATTGAAGTTGATTGTGCAGAAGGCTCTACTTCTGCTTTTCAAAGATGTATGGTAGTTACTCATTTGTTTGCAGCCATTTTCAAGTTCGAGTGCAAACGTTAAGTTGGGGGGGTGGCCAACAGGAGCTTATTTGGATTTAAAGTGACAAGACAGCCTAAAAAAGCTCATTCTGAAAGGCAGAACTGAGCAGACTAAAATCTTATCATCTGAGAATGCTTTTGTGCAAAAAGTGTAATGAACATGCTTTCTATAGGACTATCCTAACCCATTCAAGGAAGCATAATAGGCCACCTTTAACTTCAGACATAAGAACTCAGGTCTGAAATAAACAGATGACATGGGCCTCTCTCTCTCTCTTCTTTTATGCTTTTCTGATCAGTTGTAAATATTGATCTATCAGAGCTTCACACACTTACAGAACAACAGGCTGTAGCTCTCTCAGCACGGCTCAGTCCTTTCAGATCCACATCAAACACGTTCATTTTCTCCACCAGACAGCAGAGGGCAGTCTCTGTCGCCTCACCAACTTTCTCATACACACCCTTTGCCTGGAGCCCAGGAGGAGAAGCAGAAACAGGCTTTAACTGACTGTTTGGTGATGGCAGGAGCTGTTTTCATAGTCATGTTAGCATTGCTTACCTCATTGTAGTCTAGGGATGAGTCATTGCACAGAGCACAGATGGTGGCCATCTCCACCAGGCCATCATACTGACTGCATTTCATCACTGAGCCGTCCTTGTAACTGCAGAGACGAGGAGAAAAACAGAATAAAGATGAAGAACAAGGAGGGGGGAAAAACAAGGAAGCGTCATTTCATTAATAACCGACTCAACATTCACAAGTTAATGAAGGAGTTAAAGGTTAAAAACACTCACACTTCCCCCTCGGGGGCATAAGTAGATCCAGTCACAGTGAACTCGTTCAGGCTGCAACGCTCCTTTGATGCACTCTCTACTATAAACATCTAATTACATGCACAGAACAGACATTGGAGCAGTTTATTAGTTCAGTCATGTTAGAAGAACATATCTAAATCAGAGGGCATTTTACGAAAATGGTAAAAAAAATTATCACTTTGTTTCACACTGAAATCATGATTATTGAGCTAAATAGAGCAAAAACAGTTGGATTAAACACTTAGTGATCGTCTTTGGTTGGACATTTGCAACACTGCGTTTGATGAACTTTAGTTTTTAATGATGCAGTGAGAGAACATGGTTTTAATGTTACAGTGTCTTTAGATGAATGTTTTACATTTTAGATTACTTTTACAAATCAATCACAAGCAACAACATTTTGCGCTTTGGACACCAAAATCATTACAGAAAAAATTTAAAGCCAAAATGAAAACAGATTCCTACAAAATAATGACAAATGAAGATATGTATTTTTCTTTATCTAAAATACATATTAACATGTTTAGCTTCCCCTAAATTAAAATTACCAGATAAATTCTAAACTGCTAATTTACTTGGCTATTTTGTAAAGTTTCTGGTAAATAAAGTTTGACGTTTGTGTTCAAGTTTTGGTTATTGAGTAGTTTGTCATTTACAGCATGCTCTTATTTTGAAGGGGGTGAAGACTGTTCCTCTCCTCATGTTCTCTCTGTTTTTCCATATAACTTTATTTCAAACAGGAAACACAGGAACAAAATAAAACATTGACACATGCGGACAAGATATAAGCATAAATACTGTATGTAAGGATGTTATATACGGAAATTATTGTGCTAAAATTAAATCGGAGCTCGAGAGTTGTAGTCTTTCAAGGGCAAATATAATTTGAATTGAAGTTAGCGCTTTAGCAATAGCTTTTGCAAAATACCATGTTGGTGTTTTGTTTTAGCGGTAGAAGAACTAATGTTTAAGATTAGCACTTTAATCATGAACATTAAATTACTAATGTTTATGGAACAAAGATATGTGATTTATGCCTTAGTGTTACCAAAACTATTATTTATGATTAGCGCTTTAGTGGAACAAGTGTTTATGATTAGCGTGTTAGTGTTAGCAGGACCAAGCTTTTTGATTAGTGCTTCAGAGTAAACAGAACCAATGTTTGACTATCAGACACAAACCACACTTTTTGAAACAGATGAATACTATTTACTAATTCAACTAGATATTTGTTAATTTACTATTAAGACAAATTATTTCTTTTTCATTTGTGACTAGAAAGAGTTTGTTCGAGAAAAGGTAAATCTGGGGTGAATGTCATTTTCTCCCACAGCTTACCCTGCACACAGACATCTGGTTGGTAGTCAGAGTTCCTGTTTTGTCTGAGCATATAACAGAGGTGCATCCCAGCGTCTCCACTGACGGCAGGCTGCGGACAATAGCATTTTTCCTGGCCATCCTTCGAGTACCTAGCGCCAGGCATGTAGTGATGACAGCTGGAAGGCCTGTGAATGAAAAAAAGTGACCCACTTCATGCCCCGTTTGTAGTTCAGAACTAAATAAAGCAGTTTTATGCATCATTCTCAAAGAAGGTGGGTCACTGGGTTCTGGCCTAGTTTCTTATCTCATGCCTGCTCAGTGTTCATGCAAAAGCATGAAAATAACTCCAGCAGTAAGGCAGGAAGAGTAAAAATATAGTGTGTAAGTTTAAAACCAAGGTTATTTTTTGTGACTTTACCTTCTGGAATGGCAGCTACAGCCAACGCGACAGCAATCTTGAAATAGTAAATAGCTCCTCTGAGCCAGCTGCCTCCGTGAACCGGGTCGCTGAAGTGTCCGACGTTAATGGCCCACACAGCCACACAAATAACGCTGATGACCTGCAGATCGCAGCACACAGGAAGAAGGACGGACGTGTCGTTACGCTACATTTTCCCCAGCGTAGCATTAAAATCTCAACAGCAAAGGGATTTTACCTTTGACAGCTGTTCCCCAAACTGGTCCAGTTTCTGCTGCAGAGGGGTTCTTTCAGGGTCGGTGGAGGCCATCTCATCCCGGATTTTCCCGATCTCTGTCTGCACCCCAGTTGCCACGGCGACCCCGATGGCCCGACCCGCCGCGATGTTTGTACCCTTGATGGGAAAACCAGAATGTAATGAACTGAAAGTTACATCTAGGGCTGAAACGATTAATTAGAATCGTCGTGGTGAATCGATTATGTAAATAATTGTCAGTTAATTTAGTTATCGATTAATCGTTAAATGAAGTAAACTGACTCAGAAAAAAGTCAGTTGCTGAAAGAACAACATTTTCAGAGCAGTAATTCAGCCAAAAGGTTACAGAACATATATACATTTTGCATTTAATATTTTTTAAAAAGCTCTTCGTCTGTAAATGTCTTCCATCCAGAACTTGTCATGTGGAACAGATCTGGCTTCACCTGGTTCAAATTTTGTAAACATCCCCTACTAAACACTTTTTGCAGTTATTAAAAAAATTAATAATCAACAGATCAATACTACACAATATTGGTATTAAGTTGAGCAGTTCACATGTTGCTTGTTTTTCTGTAGCAGCAGATGGATCCTTTGCTACAAAAGGAATGTTGTTATTGCATTTTAAACAATACATGTTTTTTTTTCATTTAAAGAAGGAATTAAATTATTTGTTTTATCTTTTAATGGATTTTTAATATTGTACAAAATGAAAAGTCTACATAATGCAACTGATTAATCGTCAGAACAGTCAATAGATTAATAGATAACTAAAATAATTGTCAGTTTCAGGCCCAGTTACATCAGCTAACGAGTGCAGAGAGCAAAAAAAGGTCATAAAAGTCGACAAGCAGAACGAAACAAGGCCACACTAAGACTGCCAACCTAATCTCTCATAGGACACGCCTTTTCCCTTTTTTATGTATTTTTGATGGTATCACTGCATGGCTGAACCAAATCAATAAATCCTCCACAACACAACCAGAATGTGGCAGCATGGAGGCCTGCAGCCTGCCAGAGAAATGTTGCTGAATAAAACATCAGAGCTGCTCTTTGACCTTTTGCATCTATTGAAGATCGTAAATCTCAACCCTGCCCTGCTGACGCCCCCCCACTCTGCTTTCACAAAAATGGCTGATATTTCAGCACTCCCACGCACACGGACGGATGCCAAAACAATTTGGATTAAAAGACTCGCAGTATCGGCAAAAACTATTAAAAATAGATTTTAAAAATTATTCTCTCTTTAAAAATACAGTACAGGTTTGTACGACGGCGTATTAGAGCCATAATATTCGCCAAAAAACTTTTATGTCAGGAATTTTATAGAATTTTTCTTTTTTTTACATTTCTGAACTTGAAAAGTAAAACATTTTCTAAAACAACCTCACAACTTTTGAGATTAATCTCTTACATTTTCCAATTTTTTTTCCAGAGTTTTATAAGTAAACAATAAGTCCACTTTTGGAAATTTTCAAGTTTCAAACGTCTAGAAAAATTTCTGAAATTAATCTCAAATATTTTTAGTGTTTTTCTCATAAACTTTTTTCTAAAAAAATCTAAGTGTTCTCCTATTTTTAACCTACAATGGCCCTAATAAGCTGTTGTGTATTTGTGTCACTAATCAGTTCTAAAAATACAACCTTCAATTGAAAACAATAAGTCGCTGTGATGGTTTCATGTTACCGACTCCTGGCTTCAAAAACTTTAAAATCAATCAAGCTCATAAACATTTCCATCATCTTTCTGTTTACACATCATCAAATAACGGCACATTTACTGTATCTCAGGAGAGATAAATAAATTAAAAAAAAAGGATTTTAAGTTACTTAGTTTTATGTTCCAATAAAGACATTGAATGAATCAACATTTTTTTCTTTGTTATTGTCAAAAAAAGACATGTGAGATGTTTAAGACTCACAGAGAACAGCATGTTCTTCTTGTCCTGATTGACTGCTCTGGGGTCTGGTACCGGATCTGTGTGTTTAAGGACGGAGACGGACTCTCCAGTCAGAATGGACTGGTCCACTCTGAGCGTGGTGGAGCGGATGGACGTTAACCTGATGTCAGCAGGAACTTTATCACCGACTGGAGGTTCAAGGGGGACAGAAAGAACAGGAAAAAGATTTACACCAACTAAAGATTAAGCAGCAGGCATCGTTTAACACAATACATCTGAAAGGTGACCTGTTTCGCTTCCTTAAACAGGTTAGGAGAGGCAGACACCAAACATGCTTATTACATATTTTGTACAAAATCATTCCTACATAATGAGATTTTAGTCTGCTCAGTTTTGCCTATTCTGAACTCCTGCTTTAGGGCGTATTATCACTTTATATCCAAATAATTAATGGCTGCTTAAGATTTAAAGTCATTTATCCTACCCTGTGTTCTGAAAACCACAACACATCCTGGTTATTAAAACAAAATGCAAAGTCAAACATAAATAGGGAACATATACAGAATGTTTGATGAGAAATAAAGAAAAATACCACAATGAGTCACTCTAAACTCAGACTGTTTTGCGTTACCGAGTTCCCACGCTCTTAAAATAAACAGATAAACTGCAAAGAACGCACACACACACACACACACACACACACACACACACACATATTTATTTATTGTATCTGTATAAGGGAGAGACCCAGAATTGTGGAGTCTCAATTCAGAAAAGCTCCCAGTGTTTCGGAGAAGAGCTGAGTGTAAAAATGGAAACAAACTGACCGCTCTCTGTTTGCCTAAAAGGAAAATATTTTCACATGGCTCTTGTTACCCGTTAATGTTTTAAAAAGACAGCAGGTCAGCGGGATGATTATCTCTCCAAAATGTAACGGCCGCTCTAAAAACAGAAAGGTTCAGCAACTGATGGGAAAGACCAGCAACCAGGCCCAGAGCAACTTTAAATCCCCTCTGACCATAGCAGTTCCAGTCCGATCGGATTCATGACGAACCAGAAGGCCGTCTCACACAGGGGTTCAAAGAGCGGCCCGGGGGCCTTATATGGCCCCTGGATTCATTTTAAGTGGCCCTCTAACTACATGTCATAAATTACACACGTTTCCAGTTGATGCAGATGGAGACTTTTTGTTATTAAGTTTTGCAGAGAAATTAAAATGTTTCTAAAATGGAAAAAATTTTAATGCAATAGAAAGTATTAATCTGTTTTAAATCACATTTTTTTCCATTCTGTTTAGTTAGTGACTTAAATCTGCTTTAAATTAATATATTAAACATAGCAAAGTACATCAAAATTTCATAAAGAAGTGACATAATCCTGTTTTTATATCTGAGAAATTGGATCTCTTTCTTCTAATAATGCAAAAGTGCAAAATCATCTTACACACCCATTCTTAAAAAATGCCTAACTACCTTTTCTTAATTATTGTATGGTTGGTTTATTGTTGAGCAGCTAAAATTAGTTTTTAAATCGGTTTAAAAATTATATATGTTTTTTGGCACTCAACTAATTTTGGCCCAAAGGTTTGGACACCCCTGGTCTAATTTCACTCGGGTCAGGCTGCTGTGTAGAAACATCGACTCGATTCTCCAGAGAACTTGACTACAGACATTTCATCCAGGCTGGTTATTCCTCTTGCCGAGTTTCCATGGCGATATCAGCCATAGACGAGCCTAGAAACGTGCAGACAAACGTTTTCCAGAAATAACTAAACCAGGCGTGTCCAAAGTCGGTCCTCAAGGGCCGGCATCCTGCATGTTTTTGTTCTCTCCCTGGTTGTAGTAACAACCTTCTCAGCTTGTCAATGTTCTCCTAAGGCCTCTAATGAGCCATCATTGGATCCAGGTGCGTTAAACCAGGGAGAGAACTAAAACACACAGGATGGCGGCCCTCCAGGACCGACTTTGGACACCCCTGAACTAAACGAAAATCCCGAGGCAGTGAAAAAGCTAAGCCTGTACAGAGAACGTGTGAGTGTCAAAACAGCTTTCTTCTTCGACTGTATTTATTGATATTTATTATCTGTATTGGTCCCTACATTGGAAAAAAAATCTAGATTGAGGATTAGTGACAAGGGCAGATCTATTTGGTCTAATTCTACGCTTTGTGTTCTGAGTGACATCATGCTTTAATATTTATTCTACACTACATTTAGCATTCCTAATTGCTCTTTCTGAACCATTTGAAAGAAAGTTTGTTGCAATTTGTTTTTTACATGTATGACCAACGTAGACAACATTTTGTTTTTGTCAGTTTCTTAATTATTCACTTTACATTGGATATCATGCTCCTAATTGCATTAAATGAATAAATCAAAGTTGTGTTGCTTGTTGTGTTGTTGTTGCTTAACCTCAGGGAGGCGTTTCAGGGAAATTAAGACAAGAACAAACAAACTAAAAAACTGTTCCTAATCAAGAGCTGTTGAACACCATGAATCCATCCAAACCCTGAGCGTCATTTCCTTTACATCCTAGTTGCCTCTACTGTATTTACTGTTTTTATTTCAATATTTATTTTCAGTGCGTTTTGAGAGTTGCTATTTTTTAAATTCTGTTGTGCTTCCTCACACAACAACAATAAAGGAATTCTGATTCTGTTTTTACATGTCTGATCAGTTGATCAGATAATTTATCAGTTATCTGATCAAATTTGTAATTCAGTATATTTATGTCTTTGTTTTTTAAAAAAATAAACATTTTAAGTCAAGTCATGGCTGTTTTTCTGTGTCAGATCAGTATCGGTTGGTACTAAACCTCAGTGGATCAGTGCATTCCTAATATCAAGGGCTGAAGGTGTGTAAAATAGTACAACTTTAATTGATTGTTTCTGCTATAAAAACAGATTAATCCGATGGAAAACAGTATAGGTCACCATGCTAACTGTTCCTGGTGAACTGCTGCTGTCTCTGTAACTGACTCCATGCTTGATGTTTTTGCTTTTCTTACCAGCAACTTCGACGATGTCTCCAGGAACGATGTCTCTGGCTCGGACTCTCTGGACGCTTTTCTTGTCCTGCCTGTAAACTTTTCCCATTTCAGGCTCATACTCCTTTAAAGCTTCAATGGCGTTCTCTGCATTTCTTTCCTGATGGACACAACAAATGTCTTAGTTTTCTATTGGTGCATGTAATTTAGGGTTTACATAAAAAACAAACTGAAGATGTGACTGAAGCAAAACGTTTCCTCCAGTCTTTTCTTTAGTTTTTCTCCAGGTAAAACGTTAGTTTAAGGTTCTCAAGATTTCTTTATTTTCTTCTTCCTCTTTTATTTTGATCAGATATATCAGAACATTAATCATTCCTAATTTACTTGTTTACTTTGTAAACTGTACTAATATATTAAGAAATTTCAATGCAAAGAACATTAATGTTCTTACTTTTATCATAATTTTTATTAGAACATCATAAAGGAAAAAGTAAGATTTGGATGACAAGATTGTAGTATGAAAATAAACCTGACAATAAATTCAAACATCCTCCAATAATATTATTAGCATAAGATTGATTAATATTGTATTTTTTGCATAGATAAATCTTCCTGCAGAACAAGATAACCTACAATATAAGAATTGGGGAAGAAAGGTTTTGTGAGGTAAATATAATTATTAAAAGTCAGATTACATTATGTAGGTGTTTTGCTTTAGCCTCTATTGTAAATCAAATATTAACAAAAATGTTGGAGAAGCTGCTTCACTTTGTTTTTCAGCCTCACGCTCCTGAAAAAGTGAAGCAGTAAACATGCAAGATGGGTATCTATATTTTTAATGAGTTTTAAATTATTTCTCACTGTAATTGGTTTTATTTTTCTGCTGTTTTAGAAAATAAATTGTTTTCAGTATCATGATAGCTGTTGCTTACAGAGTAATTTAGATAAATGTTATATATTACCTGCCACACACCAACGATAGCGTTAGCAATCAGGATGAGGAGGATGACGAAGGGTTCAACGAACGCAGTGATGGTTCCCTCCCCTTCTTCAAACCACGCCAGAGTCTACACAACAGGGCCGAGAGAAAGGTCAGAGTTCATGTGCTGTAGGGAACTCCTCACATTTAGAATCAATGGGTACAACAAAACTTACGTTTAAAGTGTAACTAGTCAAGTGAGACATGTGTAATAAAACAAATAATAAATCGGTTTGTTTTGGATTATGTATTCTAAGAACTAGAGATTAATCTGATCAATCATGATGAATCAGTTATTGAAATAACCGTCAAATAATTTAGTAATCGATCAAATGTTAAATGTAGACTGAAAGAGCAACATATTCAGAGCAGTAATTAAGCCAAACTGATCAAATATACATGCATTTAGATTTAAGATTAATAAAATGTATTTTTCTGTAAATATGTTCTACCTAGAACTCCTCAATAGTTTTATCCAATTATTGATCAGTTAATCTAAAAAATAATAATCAACAGATAATCCATATGCTGTATTGATAAGAAAAGCAGGCCTGAACAATTTTCTTTGCTACAAATAATCAAACATACACTAAAGGAATCTTGTGTTATTGCATTTTAGGACATAAATGTTTACTTTCTTATTCATAAAATGATTTGAATAATTTGTTTGTTTGCATTTTTATTGATTTCTAATATTGTAAAAAAAAATAAGCACAAGTGGCTAAATGAAAAATGTGCAGAATTTGCCAATTATTTTATCAGATTAATCGTCAGAATAAATATATAGAGAAATCATTGGCTATAGCCCTAATAAGAACATTTGTAAGTTTTTAATCCTGTGCTGAAGAAGAATAGAGGCTGTTCTGCAGAAACTCCTTTTCCCATGTAGTGTGCTGTTTTACTTCACTTTAAAGTGACTGGGTTTTGTTTATACATGGATTTATCTGAAGAATTCGACTCCGTGACTCACCAAATGTTCCTAAATAACTGAAGGCGGCGTCAAGAACCAAAAAAGGCCGGATATGGACATGGATAATTAGGATGTAACTCCAACCCTGACTCTCAAAACAAACCTTACATTTCATGCATTTTACTATTGCTGTGTTTATCCTGCAGAACTCAACTAATACACATTATATTTTAAACAAAAATACTAAACATACACAGTTGCTCTGTTGAAATATGACTGATAAGTTCTGCTTGAAAAGACAAACATGGCTGTGGTCGTATTTCCTTACAAAAGAAATGCATGCAGCCAGCAGCAGGATTCGAACCAGCAGATCTTCAAACTGTTCTAGGACCAGCTCCCAAAGTGACTTTCCTGCAGAGGGAGAATACAGAAATAACAGCACAGTAAGCAGAGTTAACGTAATAACACACAAAATATGACTGTAAAAAAATATACAACATGTCAGATTACCTTCTTCTGCAGGCAATTCTGTAAGTAAAAAAAAAAGAAAAACATCAACAAAGCACCATGTTCTGCATTAAAACAAGATTTACAAAGAATAGTTTGCTATATACACCGTAATCCTGTCATTATAACAAATTTGCTGGTTGATAAATTGTCCCAGAAATGATTGTGATAAATGATAATGTTGTTGTTTTGAGACCATTTTGAGGTAACATCGTGAACATGGCATAATAATACAACAAAGATTAATAAACTTTAATTTTGTAAAGGACACTTAACACTGGACCATATTTTTAAATAACCACAAAAAAAAACACTACAAAAATAGGATTTGTGAATTTATTGCATCAGGCTTGGTTGTATGTTTTAAAAAGTTAACATGACTTTTTTAAAAAGAAAATACAGACATTAGTTTTGTTCAATTATGTTACAAGGTGGTAAATTTTGTTGCATAAAAGCTAGGAGGAATTTTGGTTCTGTTTCTTTGCAAATACATAAATAAATATTTACCGTTCGGTCCCCACTTCTCTCTGTTCTTCTTCAGCTGCTCACAGCTCAGACCTGTGGATTCATTGATACTGAAGAAACCCAAAACCTCCTCCACTGTTTTAGTGTGAGCGTTGTCCATCGCTGCTGGGAAAGCTGAAAAACAATCAGCAATCAGCCTTTATTTAACGTTTCTACAAAGACGATATTCTACGTTTAAATACAGGTCAGTGATATGGTCATTACCTTAGCCTAATATGATATTAATAACCTTTGTCAACATTTAAAAAGTGTGTGGAAAAACTAAGATTCAACTTGTGGTACAAACTTTAGCAGCATCACTCATTCAGCTTCAATATATTCTTCTTTACGGTGTTGCTTTGGTTCAGTGCGGTTTGTCTGCAGAGATCTTTGTAATTAGGATAAATTCTGGGCTTTATTTGGAGTAGGAATCACTTTTTTCCAGCCATTTTGTTGAGGATTTGCTGCTATGACCCAGTTTAACAGTTTGTCTGCTGACAGGCAGATGGCCTCACATTTGACTGGAGAATAATTTGATTACGATCAGAGCTCAGGTTCTGTGGCAGGAACACAAAAGTCCACATTATCACTTTTAATGTGGACTTTACAACTGTAGTTTTGTAGAAGACAGAAACAAACTGTCCCCCAGGATTCTCCTATATTTTGTTGAATTCATCTCCTCCCTTTGTCTTTTACTCTGCAGTGACATTAACTCGCATGCATTGAAATTAATTTTTATTCTTACTAATAAGATTGCAAAATGTGTTATTTACTTACATTAATTTGTTCACTTATTTATTCCTTGTTCTGGCATGTTATTTTTGTTATTGTTGGGTTTTTTTTCTCCAACTCTTTCCACTTCTACTCAAAAGGAAAATAATAATAATAAAAATCAGGAAATAACTGCCAAGATTGAAAGAAAAAAAGAGTATCCTATCCCACATATGCTGATTAAATTTCTGTTGACACCACTTCGTTATGTTCTGTTTTGTCTTATCCATTTTATTGTGTACCTCATTTTTTGTTTGTTTACTTTATATTTTTAGTTGTTATTTGTTCTGTTATCTAATAGGTTCTTTTGTATTTTGTAGATAAATACCTCTATTTGTTAGTCTGTAATGTTTGTTATGCATGCACTAATTGGTGAATCTAAAAAATATATACACCTTACAGGACCTGCTGCAGGGAAACATCACCACATCATGATGCTGCCACCACCATGCTTCACAGTGGGGATGAAGTGTTTCTGGTGACGTCAATCTCCTTATAGATGGGGTGCATATTTATGCAATTGCTTATTTTATGTTAAATATATTTTTAATTGTCTTTATTTTGTAAAAATCAGTTTTCACATTGACAATAAATATTTTTTTGAAAAATAAAAAAGCAGCACTTTTCGTGACTAAATGTAAAAACAATAACAAATGGTATAATTAATGACAGGGCTGCACAGTGGCGCAGTTGGTAGCACTGTTGCCTTGCAGCAAGAAGGTCCTGGGTTCGATTCCCGGCCGGGGTCTTTCTGCATGGAGTTTGCATGTTCTCCCTGTGCATGCGTGGGTTCTCTCCGGGTACTCCGGCTTCCTCCCACAGTCCAAAAACATGACTGTCAGGTTAATTGGTCTATCTAAATTCTCCCTAGGTGCGAGTGTGTGTGTGAATGGTTGTTTGTCCTGTATGTCTCTGTGTTGCCCTGCGACAGACTGGCGACCTGTCCAGGGTGTACCCCGCCTCTCGCCCGGAACGTAGCTGGAGATGGGCACCAGCAACCCTCCCGACCCCATTAGGGACAAGGGTGAACAGAAAATGGATGGATGGATGGATAATTAATGACAAGATTTTATTTTAATAGTATTTATTGTCATTGAAAGCCAAAGTCAGCCGTTGAGGCTGGGTTACGGTTAGGCTAAGAGTCAAAATACCCCGACTCAGCTCATCATTACTGGACACAAATACCCAAAATATGGTTACAGTAGTAATAACTGTCTGCTAGTTATTAATTTGATAAAAATCCATCAATCCAAATCAAATTCTATCAGCGCTTCAACTGCACAGAAGCAAGCGATATATTTTTTTAAACCTCTCGGTATTTGACACAATGATAGTTTAATATAGCAGCATAATGACCTAGTTACCGTGATGACAGATTCCAGTTATGCTAGCTGCTAGCTTATGAGCATCGATGCTGAATGAGCGTCAGTAGCCGTGAGGCTAAAGAGCTAACATGATGTCTAACGGTTAATCCTCCGGAGATGAACAGGTTGCTTACCGGAGCAGTCCGGGTGTCGTCTCAGCTCTAGCTGTTCAGCCTGAATGCACCATTAGTTTCGCACTAAATTCATTCCAGAGACCAACGGAATACCATTTTTAAATCATAAAATCGCTTCTTCTTGTTCTTTTTTTATTTTAAACAGGGTCGCTTCTTGGTCACGAATCAAATCCTGGTATCGTCAAAATAAAAATCTTTGTGAAAAATAAATAAATACATAAATACAAATAAAAACTGAAGTTTTTTAAAAATAATGTGTCTCAAAACAGCTTCTTAGTGTAATAATATGTTATTTCTCCTCATCATGTCTGTAAATCTGATGTCAGGCTACAGCGTTCAGTGAAAACAAGCCGATAAGGGATAATAAAACACAAGTTCCGGTGAAAACCTTTCAAAATAAGAGCCGTAACCGTTATTCTAAATTTCGCTTAAGTTCCTGACGACACTGGTCTCCTTCTGCCAAGTACTGGTTCAACTCTACATTTTGCATCAAAAATACATTTAATAAAAGTAAAGGATTTTAATGTTTGATTGTTTTCTCTGTGTGCTTCGGTTCCAAGCTCCTCTCCTCGGTTCGCTTGCCGCTTCTGACATGTATGGCTATCTGATAGAACACCTGAGACGTTACGCCGCGGAAGGACAGCAGGGACAGAGACGTGACGCTGCAGGTCAAAATGTTCGCTTTATTTTTGGTATCCTTGTGCTGTTCATATAATGTGAGAATGAAACTGTACTAATACCAGAATAAAGTCCTAATGATGCGAGAATAAAGTATGAACATAATCGCAATAAAATTAAGTTAATGTCGAAGTATTACCAGACTAAAGTATCATACGGGATTAAAGTCAAATTTATAGAAAAAAACTCGCGATTATACGAGAAAAAGTTTTAATTACGCGAGAAAGTTGTAAAGGTACCAGAATAAAGTCGGAATGATGCAAGAACAAAGTCATAATATTACCAGAATAAATTAATAATCATATGGGAATAAAGTTGGAATTTATGAGGAAAAAAGTCGCAATTATACGAGAAAAAAGTAGTAAAGATGCCAGATTAAAGCGGTAATCAGATGGGAATAAAGTCGAAATAAATACGAGAAAAAAAGTCATAATATTACCAGGATAAAGTCATATTTTTATTCTGGTAATACCAGAATAAAGATGAAATAATATGAGAATAGCCATAACAATGCGAGAGTAAAGTTGGAACAGTCACAATAAAATGAAAATAAAGTCGGAACTTCACTATCACGAAGTCGAAATGATACTTAACAAAGCTCTTTTGACGGAAAACAACAAGAGTATAAAGACGTTATGCAACGTTCAGCAGCAGGATTAACTGCTGAGACGTAGCGATACGTCCCGGTTCTGTCCATCTGGACCCACAACATGAAGCCTCATCTCTCTGGTTCAGATTGAGATGAAGGTGGAGAGGTGGGGATTCCTGAAGGTGACGATTTGACAACATTTAAATCCCAGAAACGCAACATGAGAGTAAAGCCATCAGGCGCTCTGCTGCCCCCTTCTGGTTGAGTAGAGAACTGATGTCTGAGAGTTTGTAGAAACTGGTGACATTTACTTGAGTAATTATTTGAAAAACAAATTACCTTTAGGAGTATTTTTAGTGTGCAGTACTTTGAGTAATTATATTTTAATGTATTTCTATTTTTACTTGAGTAAAATTTCTAGCTTTTCTACCCACTGAATGAAGAACAAACATGTTTTAACCAAAGATTCACCAGATACACACCTGCAGCTTTTATTCAAGTTTTATAAGTGTTTTTATTGAAAGAAACTCATTTGGAAAAAAATTATTTTGTCTGTTATTTATATGAATTATTGTCATTTTAGTGCCTAAAATATTAAAATTTCCTCTTAACTTGTATGTTGGTCTGTTTGATGATGTAATTTTTAAATATTAAATGATTGATAATTTTATCAGTTATTCAGTAATTGAGTAGACTTTTAACCAAATATTATTTTACTCTTACTTGAGTCATTTCTTCAATGTTTACCTTTTACCAGAGTAAAATTTTTCGGTACCTTACCCACCTCTCTGGGTGTCCTGTTATTCTTTTTATGTATTGTGACATTCACAACACGAAATAACGTAAAAGTCATCAATGAAAAATTGCTTCTGATTCTGTTTAACTTATAATAAAGAGAACAACTACATCTAAATATGGACCAATGACACACCGAGAAATCAGACCTTTGTACCTTCTTAACCAATCAGCGCTTACTCAGATCTATATGCAAAGAAAAGCTAAGAGAAAGAAAGACACCGCCTCCGTCCAGCTTTCAACCAATCAGCGAGCGGTGCGACTGCTGACACTTACGTGACATGCATGTGAACCAATCAGCGTCACGGAAAGTCTGGCTAAAGTTATACCCAACAGAGGGCGCCATTTTGAGCTCTTAAAAAAAAAGACAACAAAAAAGTTGACACACAATTGGTTTTATTTATATTTTAAGATGTAGCATCTGCAGCAAAATTATTCCTCACAATCAAAACTTCCCCTAATAACATTAAGTAAGTTATTTAAATGTGACTTTTATTTATTTTTAAACCAGTTACATCAATTTCTTTATCCCAGTATTCAACAGACTAAAATATTTTTTTATTAAAAACAATATAGCGCAGATTAAAAAAAGCATGCTGGCCCTGCTTCTCTTAACTTACAGGAATGTAAAAGAAAAATGTTACTTTGTTTTTTAAATCACTTTATAAAAGGAAATGTGTGCCAGTGTGATGACATCAAAGGAAAATAAATGAAAATATAACTGATGAATACAATTCCTGGGCATATTTTTTAAATAGTGGAAACTTCCACTATGGTATCGATCTTGTAATGCAAAAAAAAAATTATACATGGTAATCTTTTATTTAAAAAAAAAACAAGCAGGATGAGAGAAATGGCAAACATGGTGATAAAAACAACAAAATAAAAACATCCCTGACTTTCACAAAAGTCTGGATCTTTGTCCTCTTCATGATGTTTTCCTCAGATAGGATATTCTCTCCAGAGGCTGAAAAAAAGACAGAAAGTGCAAAACCTCTGAATTTTCTACATGCAGGTATTATTTTCAGAAAAAGAACAGATTTCCAGTTTCTAATGCAGTTTTTCAGAATTAATTTAGGGAAGCTTCATTTACAGATAAATCTCACTGACGCTCAGATGGGTCTGCTGCCACCTACGGGACAAACCATGAATTGTTTTCATTTCTAGTTCATTCTAGCTTTCTTACTAAAACACTAAGACTTTTAGGCAAGTAACGTTTGCTTTTAAGTAATAACAGGAACCATTCCAGTGCCATTATGAGAATAAAATGTCTTAAAATCATCTACTAGCTGCTGGACTTTAGCTTAATAGATCTCAAATAAGAGGTGAGCTGTGACTAGTTTAAGACTTGTTTGAATGTTTCATTACGGTTATAACTTAAATGCAGTGATCAGAGGAAGCAAATGTGTGTGTGTGTGTCACCTCATGGAGTACTCGGGATCATCGTGTGTTTGCAGCAGCAGATCTTTGATTTCCTCAGGTGGGTTCAGGCCATGAAGCTTCGCTCTCTCCCACCTCTGCATCCTGCTAATGCCTGAAGACAGACCAGAATCGTTTACTCGACAAAATACAACATACTAGATGTTTCATTTAGAATAAACATATTTTTTTTAAATCACAGAGCCTTATTTTAAGGCTTCTACTATTTACTACCTGTGCAGGGCCCAAATCTCCAGTCCAGGTCAAACTGTTTGAGCTGCTGCATCTCCTCCTCTCTGGCAGGTGTAGTGACATCTTCTGTTCAAACAAGAAGATTCAGAAAGAACTGAGGACAGGTTTGCATCAAAACAAAAACAATAACAAATGTTTGCATAATGATGCAAGAACACATTCTCAAACATTAATAAACATTAAATTGTAATAAACATTTAACACTGAAACTGGAAGATATTTTAAATATCCAAAATAAAAAACAGAAACAACAAATACGTTTAATTATAAAGTCTCCGTAAACAAAAGACTTATCATCCGGGAAGGTAGAGAGAAAACAGAAATGATAAAACATGCAAGTGGAAATTATTGAATTTCTTTTAACTTGTGCGATTAATTGATTTATCGATGTGGTAAATAAGCACAAGTGTTTTTTATTACATCAAATTTGACTGACGGCTGCACAGTGGCGCAGTTGGTAGCACTGTTGCCTTGCAGCAAGAAAGTCCTGGGTTCGATTCCCGGCCGGGGTCTTTCTGCATGGAGTTTGCATGTTCTCCCTGTGCATGCGTGGGTTCTCTCCGGGTACTCCGGCTTCCTCCCACAGTCCAAAAACATGACTGTTAGGTTAATTGGTCTATCTAAATTCTCCCTAGGGGTGTGTGTGTGTGTGTGTGAATGGTTGTTTGTCCTGTATGTCTCTGTGTTGCCCTGCGACAGACTGGCGACCTGTCCAGGGTGTACCCCGCCTCCCGCCTGGAACGTAGCTGGAGATAGGCACCAGCAACCCTCCCGACCCCATTAGGGACAAACGGTGAACAGAAAATGGATGGAAATTTGAATGAGTTTTATCTTGCCAGTATATCTGACTTCTAATTATTGTTGTATACTTTTAATTTTTTATTTTGCATTTTCTGCTTAGTGTTGTTGTATAAGAGTTATTTTGTTTTCTCCAGTGGATTGACAACCTGTCCAGGGTGTACAACGCCTCTCGCCCGATGACAGCTGGAGATCGGCACCATCACCCCTCCCGATGCCAATGGGATAAGGGTGTAAGGAAATGGATGGATGGATGTTTTCTCCAAATAGTGCGGCACTTTGTTTTTCACGGAGCGTTGTTTCATGCTGGCAGCTCTTCCATGAGTCAAAAGGTGTGTTGATTTTAAAAAGTATCTACGTTTGTGTATATTTTATATGTTAATATGTTTATTTGGCCCAGACTTAAAGTAACATGAATGGAAACATAGTAAAATGATTGGTTACACAAATCTTAAGTTATATGTGTTTTAGCTCTTATGGCAGTGATATGTGGATTTCAATGCTATGATGAATGGAATGTGCTTTCTAAGGAATTAAATCTCATAAAACCATCAGGAAAGCTTCATTCTTGTTCGGAGTGGCATGCTACGGATGTATCGCTTATTGAGCGTATGATAGACTGATCTAGAATAACTGGAAGTTACCAAAACAAAGCTCTATTCTTTAAACAAAGCTATCATAAAAGATTTGATTAGCATTGTAGAACATATTGTTGACATAAATCTATGGAAACTAATTTGTAAAAATAATAAAAGTTCCCATTAAGCTGCAAACAGCAGCTTAAACCACGAACGCTGCCTCACCTTGCTGTGCTGGAGGAGGCGTGGGACTCTTCTTTCGCTTTCCCCCTCTCCTTGACTTCTTCATCACTTTAAATGAATCGGTTATCAGTCCACGTTTTGTTGTCATGGTGACGATCTAGAAAACACATATCAATGAAATTTACTGCAAACGGATTGGCTGTATGACTTAATAATCAGATTTGAATCATTTCATATTGACAGCTGGTTATAAACTTTACCAAAGAGCTCTATTGCCTGTCCCGTACTGTGATGCACCAAAATTATAGAAATCAGAGAAAAATGTAGAAGATTTGATTCCTTATTACAGGTTAACAGCTGATTTGAAACAAATACAGAAAATATCAAATATAGAAATCAAATATTATTTATTGTCCATGTGATGTTTGGTATTGGTTTAAAATTTGCTTTTCACTTGCTTTTGTTTACTAATATGTGATCTTCTCCTGTTTAAAATAATTCTGCTGATCAGATTGGTCAGACTGGTGAATCACTACTTTACCCAACATGTTTTTAAGTTAAATTAGGTATTTAGATTATCTAAATTATTAACATTTCCAAACATAGACTGCTAGTTACTAGTTATTATATTAATGTGACTATAAATAGTTTCATTATTGACTAATGTTGGCACAATATGATAATTTAATTTGCATTTGAAGCTTTAATTCTGAGAATAAATGTATTTTATAATATATTGTTCTCTTTCATTTTAATGTGTTTAATTTAGGCTCTCTGAAAAATAGGATTTACCCCTCACAAAATGTAAACTGTTAAAAAAATATTCTTGATATGATTTGTAACACATACAGATTCTACTAATTACTTGGTCAATTAATCTCTGAAACATTCTGTGCCAAATAGTTGAAAAACGTGTAAATAATGGAATAAAATACAGAGTTCTGCTTTGATGCGCTGATATGGATAAAATACTTCAATAAAAGTAAACCAAGGTTTAATTTCCGGACATATAATCAAACAATAAAACAGGCAGACGAAGGAATTCGTAATATTAATTATATAGCTTTCTATTAATCTTTTTGAATTTAAATTGCAGTTATTAAGGTAGTAAAGGGGAAGTTATTACGCTGCTACACTTTATTTTGTTTGAATCAGACTTTAGTTCCGCATTCATTTATTACAGCGTTATACTCCCGCTAACAGATGTCAGTAAAAGGATTTAAATAATTATTTAGAAAACAATGAACGACGTGCATTTACGGCGAACACAAACAGATCCCGGATGTGCATCAGCACCGCTTTTAAGCTCAGCGTTGAGTTGTTTATTATGAACTTACCTCGTTATGTTCAGAATTTAAAAGATTTGTTAGTGTTTGTTCTCGGTTGTTAGTGTTTATGGCTCCACTTTTCTGCAGAGGAAACAAACCAAAACAATGACGCGTTCGAATTCTTCTTCTACGGTTCGCCTCGCCAGACCCACGCCTCTGCTGCCACCTGCTGGAATCCCCTGTGACTGCACAGGAGATTGTGCAGATGGAAACTATTTACATTTAATTGGTGAAGAAAGATTACAGACAAATTGAATTCTTTAAAATACAAAGTATTAATCTTTAAATAACTACACATTTTTGCATTCTTTTACTAGGAAAAAGCTATTTCCAAACATGTAGGGTGACCTAAGTCACGCTTTTATTGGTCTGAACTGATAAAAGTATTTGCTTTTTTTCTTAAAAATCGGACAAATTTGAAAAATATATGTTTTGGCCACAGTTTTCTTTCCAGCAAAAGAAAATTTGACCAATTTATTTGTTTAACTAAGCTATTAGATTATCAAGTTTGTACAAAACAAAAACATCACAGTGTAACTTATTATAAAAATATGAAATGTTTTGGTCTGAAATTCTTTTGATTGGCATATATTTGGCATATAAAGAGTTTGGACACCCCTGTTGTAAGTAAAACCAGAGGTCGGTAGAGTAGCCAGAGGTTTAGCTTTAAGTAAAAGTAGCACGGCTTCAACGTGTTTCTACTCATGTACAACTGAAAGGTAAGAATTTTACCTAATAATCGAGTAAAAAGGCAGATTAATACACTTTGCATGCTTTGTATAACTTTCCATAGTAATGGATGTCATGGACATATCAGTTGTTGAATTTTATTAGATTGAAACATTTACTGTTTTTGAAGTGTGTGGCATATTACATGTTGAGCTTGATTTTTTTTCACTTTTTTTTACCATACTGTTCCGACATAGTGACAGTTTCAACAAATATGTAAAAAAATATATTTTTTTATAAATTTACATACTGCAGCTTTAAAATAGAGCTGGACAATAAAACTGAAAAACATCACAATATGAGCATTACAATACCAGTTAACATAGATAATTATTCATAGTCAAAGATTAGTTTTAAAAACTCACAAATGTTGAGAAAGAAACACGGTAGATAAATTTATCTTCAGGACGATGCCATATTATACTGCAACTTTAAACCATGATTTATAGAGCTAAATTGGGGTCATAAAAGTTGTTCAAAAGAAAAATAAATTGAATCTGAAAAATTATTTTGAAATTGGAAAAAAAAGTGTGAAACTGACAAAAATGTTTTGAAACTAAAAAAACTAAGTGTTTTTCAGTTTCATGTTTTTTTTAATCATTTTCAAACTTTTTTGAAAATAAAAAGTAAAACAATATATATTTAAAAAAAATAAAATGTTTTTGAAATATATAGTTAAAATATGCCACCTAAATTGGGGCCATTTTGTTCTGAGCAAACTTTATGGCCCCAATGTAGCTCCATAATTATTAAGTAGTTGTGTGTGTAGGGGGGAAGGGCCACATTGATTTCAAGCCTCTCAATGTATCAAAGTGGCAGAAAATGTTATATGAGATACATTAAAACACTTACTGAAACAAATTTGATGGTATTTTAAGTTTGTGCGCCCAAATCAAAGTGGCAGGAAATCACACAAACCTCAGTCCATAAATCACTGAAGAGGGTTTACAGTGCAGTTCATCTGAATTCCCATCAGCTCTCCCAAAGTGGTTGAATTATAACGTTCGCTGACATGATCTCTGTGGTTGATGTTTCAGGACTGGACGAAAGTGCTGACTTTAATGGAGACGCTGGTCATGCTGCCTGAGGCCAGAGTGTCGCTAATGGCTGGTAGGAGAGCAAAAGATGGACAAAGTCCTTTTCTTCCCTCCTCCCTTTTCTCTGCTGTGGCTTTAATTCTCCAAATCAATACAAATCTCTTTAGAATGGCCTGTGTCGTGCAATTTCATCTTTTGTGTCTCACTAATACTTTCGTTATCATGGGTCGCATTCAAATGATGCTTTTATAGCTTGAGAATATGAGCATTCACATGTATTTTACTCATTTTAATAAAGACTTATCACTGTGTTTTGTGATAAAAACCTAAGATTTAAAGATTATATTATGTAGAGTTTATTTCTAAACTTGTTGCAATAAGCAATTAATCAATCAATAACATGATAAACTAAAATGAGCTCAGTAATTCCCATTTTGATGGTTAATATTATGTTTACAGTCAATTCATAATCTGTTTTATTTATGGTCACTTTACTGTTTTTAGATGTTTCATTTTTAGGATATTTATGATTTCTCCCAGTTCAAAGCGTTATTTACAAAATTGAAGTTTATTGATCTTTGAGGAGGCAAACTTATTATGCCGTTTATATTGCAGGAAAATGGTCTCAAAATAGCAATATCACTGTTTATCATAATAAATACTGGGATAATTTATCGTCCAGCAAAATTTGTTATCCTGACAGGCCAGCCCTTGAAAACTGGGTTTGGAAACCCCTGATCTAAGGTAAAAACAACAAAAAACGTTGCCATTATAGTTTATGTTGTCTGAAATATATTAGTTTTAGTCCAGTAGTGGGACTTCTGATAAAAATAAAATGGTTCACTTTTGGTTTTATTTTCACCGGAGTGGATTGTAAAAATAAAATAAAAACAAGGAAGAGAAAAACAAAGAAAAATGAAACAGAGACAGAAAATAAAGAAGAAAAAAACAAAGACAGAAAATAACAACAAAAACAAAGAAAATAAAGAAAAAAGGAATAAAGGAAGAGAAGATGAACATAGAAAGAAAGAAAAAGGAAATTATAAACAAAGCAAATAGAACAAAACTAAGAAAAAATATGGTAAAAACGAAAAGAAAGAAAAATAATTTTAAAAATCTAAAATAATTGTAATAAAAAATGGATTAATAAATGTCTTATAAGTCAGAATTGCACAAACAGATTAAACCACTGTAGAAAATTAGCATTTAAAGAAAAACCACATTGTGACACTTTTGACTGCTGGATAAAGTCGCTGCTTCAAACAGCAACAATAACCAGAAACCAAAGATGCAGCTAAAATCGTAAAACTGCCGGGCTACAGCAATAATGAGGCAGACATCTTCTGTAGCGAAAGAAAGAGAGAGAAGGAAAGAAAGAAAAAGAGGGAGGACTCTATCAGCTGACAGGCTTTTATCCAGTCCTAACTTGTGATGTTTAATGGAGGCGTTCAGCGGTTCCTGATGGCATTAGACTGAAAGGCGCTGTAAGTGAATAAGTGTGTAATGTTATATTCTCGATATGGTTAGATGTGTGTATTAGGATGTGGAGACTCATCCATGGCGCTAATAGCTGTCTTTTACACAAAACGACTTCTCCTCTCAGTGTGGTCTACCTCTCTCTCTTAATGGATATTCTGTGGTTTCTGTTTCCCTCGGCTGCATTACGTCGGCTGTTTAATGGAAACCTTAAGAAGTCCTGGAAAAATCTCAGCAAAGAGAGAAAAAATAAGGTTTTAATTTCTACAAATCAAATAAACATTAGCTAAAAGAAAAGCAAAAAACTGCAGCATTCTGCAGGATTTAAAACTAAAATTAGCAGAATTTTATTGATAAAACCGATATAAACAATATGTAAAACTAATATAGACTTCCTCATGTATTTGCTGCATTGCTTATTCTCCATGAGTTTGTGTGTGTTGGTTTTGGATTATTTTTACTTTTTTAAAATTATTTTGACGTCAATGTCAAAATTCTTTTGTTGTCTTCTGTTCTTTATGTACTGATTTATGCAATGTATCGATTGTATTATTATTATTATTATTATTAGTTTTGTTGTTGTTTTTTTGCTTGGTCGTTCATTCTACTAAGTAAATGCAACCGCATTCAGACTTGTGTTTGAACGAAGAAGAAGAATGTTGACGTCACGTAACAGCACAGCGTTTATGGTAGTAATAACGGAAGGAGCCTTTTATGGATCGATTTCAAAGTTATCAAGTAATTGGAGAATCGTCACAAGATTACAACAAGATGAAGAAAGCTAAAAAAGAAAGAAAGAAAGAATGAAAGGACAACTTTTATGAACTTCTGTAGAAAAGTCAGTCTGGATGCTAAGAGTGGTGGGATGGATGAAAAAGTATTATTTCCACTTTCAGATTATTTAATTTATAACATGGGAAGAATGTCATGTTAAAAGTGAAATGGGACTCGAACTTTTTAATGAATATTAAGGAGTTATTGACTTAAAACAAGCTTCTACTTCCTGCTGAAAAGTTACATGTAAGATAGTTTTTTCTTATTTCTAGTTTATTAAGATATTTGATCTAGAAATTAAACCAAAATTATCTGGTAAGATTTTGTGTTTTTGCAGTTAAAAATTATTGGACAATATAAAGAAAGTGATGAATAGCAGTTGTTACTACAAATTTGAGATTAGTTTTAATCTCTTTTGATTATTTTTCTTAGATCATAAATACTTATGTATATTTCTAATGTAATAAATATTATAGTTCATACATTTTGAAAAAGGGATTTGCGGATTGTAAATTAAAAGTTAAAAGACTTGGAAAAAATGACTTGTGCATGTTTTTTTGTTCATAATTAACATGCAGAACTTTCCTTTCCCTCTCAAATTAAACATCCTTTTGTCTTAATTATTGTTGCAGTCTATTCTGTTAAATTAATTTTTTTGGTTAAAATAAAAACTGAAAGACCAAAGAATGAAAACAGAAAATTAAAGGAAGTGGCTCAAAGTAAGGTTTGTATCTAAAATTCGAGCCTCATGAGAGGAAAGGATGTGGATTAAAATTTTGCTGGATGGTTTTGACTGAAGGCTGAGTGTGTGCGACCACAGCGCAGTCTGCAGAGAGAGGAGGCGTCTTATTATTGGCCTTTTAGGAGAACTGTCAAGTTAGCTGCTTCCTCAAGGAGGAAAGCCTGGCTGGATCACAGCTCGCATAAAAGACTAACACCGAATCAGACGGATCCTCATTTATTCTTTTATCATCGAGATGTTTGGCGTCTGCAGAAACGGGAAGAGAACAGAGGCAGAAGTCAGTGAGATGGAGGAAATTTAGATCAACTAACAGCTTAATTAAGAGTCTTTTTTTCTTTACAAAAGCTTCGTTTTATTTTATTTTTGTCTGTTTTTTTGCGTTCACTTTAATCTTAGAATTACCTTTGAGACTGTCCAATCCAAATCTATACACCGTAAAAAAAATCACTTCAGTTATTTTTGAGGGTTTTTTGTATTTTCCATCCACATACCACCAAGATGTGGTCGTGTATGAAGAACTTCTTCACTTATGAAACGACAAAGTCGGTGGTTGTGAAAAGCTGGACTATCGGCATCATTAACCGGATTGTTCAACTTATCATCATTTCTTACTTTATTGGGTAAGTGTAAATCATTTCATTAATTACTGCTAAGCCTGAATAATTAAAAGATTTGTTGCTAAAACAGTTCATTTTAAAGAATTGTAAAACTGAATTCACTGAAATGTTAATATTTCACAATAAGTCCATTTAAATGTCTGCAGACTTTAGCTTGTGTGATTTTAAGTGACTCTTCAACATAATTACTCATAAACAGATACTTCAGCAGCTTTTTATTAAATGATGAGCAGCTACACTTAAGATTTTAAAGCTTAAAGCAGTGTCAGTTCCTCACTCTAAGATTTCTGTCAATACAAATGCATTAGCAGTGATTTAAGTGCTGCGCCTCACCGCTCACTTTTAACGCAGCTGAGCTTCAGAGAAACTTACATTAAAATAAATAGAATGTGCTTTTCAGTACTCTGTCTTCATTGTGCTTCAATGTTGCTAAGGGTTTTAAAAAGAAAGCAAATTTCATCAGTTCACGCTGCAAAAACACTCAATCTTGCCAAGTACTTTTGGTCTCTAGTGCAAATATCTTAAAACACTTGAAATAAGACAACAATAACTAAAGAGTAACTTTTAAGAAAGATACATCAGCTTGTCTTTAAGTTAATAATTCCTTAATATTGACAGATTATTTCACTTATAACGAGGCATTTGTCATAAGACAGTGGAACTAGTACTTTTTATCGACATTAAGGAATTATTTGGCTTAAAACAGCCTTATATATCTTTTTTAAACATAACTTGTAAGTTATTTTGTCTTATTTCAAGTGTAATAAAATATTTGCAGTAGAAGCTGAATCAAAAATACATGATATTTAATGTTTTTGCAGTGCACTGAGACCTGTTCAGATTTACAGACCTCTCCTGAATTGAATTAATTTGTCATTTAGGAATGAACTGACTCAATTCTGCATCACTGTGGTGATATTCCAGTTCTCACTAATGATTAATGGACTAAGTGCTAAATGGAGACAATTTCTGTTGCGCTTTCCTAGTGAAACTGACTTGTCCAGTGGAAAGTCATCATGTAAAATCAAATCCACAACGTTCAGATTGCAAGGAAACTTCTGTATTCACTGAGCTACAGTCACTCTGTGGCTTTGTGATCTACATGCCAGCAGCTAAAATCTGTGAATACTTGGGAACTTCTCTAGAAACACATATAACTGCCTATTTTAACAGTTTAAACACCAAGTATATCTTAATATGTATTAATTCTCTATAGTGGGAACCATCTTGGCACGACAGCTAGTTTCTACAGTGTTCTTTATTTCCACTTTTGGATGGAACCAATCAATCACTTTTGGTTACAGCCAATCAATGCTAAGGAAAGCGAATGGGGCAACTGGATTGGCTGCTATGCAAATTAAAGCTAATACTGTGTCAAACGGCATTGACTATTTCAGGTTTCTCTGTAGCATTTTGTTTTGCATATTTAGGTGTGTTAGATAATTTAACATTGAAGCTGACAGAAATCACATCCGGGGTACCCCAGGGTTCAGTGCTGGGGTCCTTCCTATTTAATATGCTCCCACTAACTCAGATACGACTTCATCTGAAATCCATGTTTTCTTTTGCACATTAATATTAAGCACCAGTGTCAGAAAAGTTGATTCATGTTTATTTAATTATTTATGCTAGTTTGATGTATTTATTATCATTGACTTTGTTTGAGGTAATGTTTTGTTTTTGTTGTAGTGCAGTTTTGCCCCCTCTTCTAAAGCAAATTTCTCCCATATGAGACAAATAAATGATCTTAGAATAATTATTAAGATTGGTTACCATAGCGATGCAGATGATACACAGCTCTATGTTGTTGTAGCTGCGTTTCCATCACAATTGTGCTCAAAACTGTTTTGATATTCCACTAATGTTGAAAAAAAATAAAAAGCTATTTTGCAGTTGTGGTGCTTCCATTATTTAAGGAATGCAATTGAAATCACATGTAAATAAGTTTTCTCATGCGATAAATCATTTAAGAATATGACGCACCATCATCCTCCTACCACTTCCAGTCGTCTTCTATTTTCCACCAATAGCCACATCTGGTTGTTGATTACGTGACTCTTGTGGTGAGAAAGTAGTTTCCATTGCAGTTTTGCTAAATACACTAATTTTGCTAACTCCAAAAAAACCACCTTATCCTAGCACAAAGACCTTTTCACTGAAAAATGTGAGCAAATGCAGACCTGAACAGTCAGAAACGCATAAAGACAATTACAAATACGGTCTTTTATCACCTGACAAATATTTCTGGGATTGAAGGACAAATGTCCCAACACGATTTAGAGAAACTCATTCATTGATTAAACGTTGACCTTAGAGACTAAATGTAATCAGTTTAAGTCATCATTGGTCCAATAGTTAACCACACAGCTATTATCAGACTGCCGTGGCTGATTAGTCTTACAGGAAGAGCCTCATTTACCCATTAGCTGGATCTGATTCCAAGCAAGTACCGTAATTCAATTCTTACCCACAGAATGGGTTTTTCAACTCCTCTTTTTTCTATCATTGTCATAAAAATAATCTCATTGTCACATTCTTGGTGCCAACAAAATGATTAGGTTTTTTTAATAAAAGGGAAAAAAATAACAGATTTCTTTTCTTTTCTTTTTTTTGCACCAGTGCAGAGTAATGGAGTGATTACTCTGATGTAATGCTGCTTAGCAACGATCTTCCAGCCTATGAAATAGGGATACAAAAATTTGGACCAATAGCCAATATTAATACCGATATTTACAGATGTCATAATGATATATATATTTCCTTTAACTTTTAACACTGTCAAAGAGCCACACCGCCTTTATGCTTCAGTTAAACACCCCATAAACATAAACACGCTCTGCATTGGAAGACATAAAAAACACATTTTCAGTGTGCTTGCACTAAAAACGCAGGTAGGAGGGGGTGCTGAATGTTGTTTGCCCAGGGCACCAAAAAGACTAGGAGAGTCCCTGTATCTAACAGAGTGATTTTAAGAGTAGACTACCCAAAAATTATACTCAAGTAAAAGTAAAAAGTAGCAATCTAAGAAATTACTCCAGTAAGAGTAAAAAGTATTTGTTAAAAAGTCTACTGAGTAATTGATCAAATACTCAATCATTTAATATTTAAAACCCCTCCTGACCCCAGTAGGGACAAGGGTGTACAGAAAATGGATGGATGGATGGATGGATTAATATTTAAAAATGACATCAGACCAACCCAAATATAAAGCTAGGTGGAAATTTTGGTATTTTAAGGACAAAAATACTCATTCTGTCATTCTGTGGGTAGAAAATCCAAAAATCCAAAAAATATAATTGTTACTACCGAACTCTGATGATTTTAAGGGTCAGTTTCTAACCTGCTAATGGGCTCCAAAAGCCACTTAGCCTGATATTTATTTAAATTAATTCTGATGTTAAGATCTTTGTCACATTTTCCCTGTTTGTATTTTCAGTTGGGTGTTTCTCTGGGAAAAGGCCTACCAGGTAAGAGACACAGCTATAGAGTCGTCAGTCATGACAAAGGTCAAAGGCTTCGGAAACTACAACAACAGAGTCATGGATGTCGCGGACTACGTCACTCCTACGCAGGTATTTATCAGTACATTTAAGTAATAAGTAGAAAGATTCATTAAAAGGCCGAGCTGCAAAATCCATGTGGTTTTTTTACAGGGAGGTTCGGTCTTTTGCATCATCACCAAAATGATTACAACAGAGAACCAAGTGCAAGGCTACTGTCCTGAGGTCAGCTGGCTTTAAATTCACTTCTGAATTAACTTTTATGTTAATGACAAGATCTAATGTCCAAATATGGAAATTCATAATCTGAGCAAAACTCAAGCTATACATAAGATTTATTAAAACAAGACAACATATTTAGGCATTTGGAAAGAGGGGAACAGCTTATAAACATCTGGCAAATCATCAGTTCCAAGGCCAAGAAGAAAATACTTAAAGTTGAAGTTTGTAACATTTTTTAAAAATATGTGTTTTACATATTTGTTGAAATTATCACCATGTTGAGACAGATCTTTGAAAAGATCTATCTCCTTCACTTCCTCCCTGAGTTACTATCTCAAGAAATGCCTCACTCCGGACCAAAAATAACTAGCGCTGTCAATCATCCTCATGAATGTGCTGCTCAATGTCCTATTGGCAGAGAAATAACTTACAGTTTATCCGCCGTCATTGGTGGCCGTGCTAACTAGACTGAGCATTAGTGAAAGCGTCTGCTAGCTGCAGGATGATTGACAGCGCTAAGACCCGCCTCCTGTCTCTGATTGGCTGTTTCTAGTTAGCACTGGGAGAACTGGGAGAGTATAACATTGTGAAGTAGAAAGAAAATTTTACATGATTCAAAACATTTTTGCAGGTAAAAAACTGAAAAGTGTGGCGTGCAAAAGTATTCAGCCTGCCTTTTATTTGAGTGCAACAATTGCCTTCAGAAGTTGCCAGCTGATGATTAAATAGAGTAAATCTGTGCTAAATCTAGTGTTAGTACCAAGACAGTGGTTCTGTTAAAATTGTACTTGGTTAGCAGTTCTTTCAGAACATAATCATTTAATCTTATCTATTAATAGTGTAAAATACTTACCCTAACATTATTTAATCAATCAATCAACTTTATTTGATTAGCACATTTGAGCAACAAAACGTCACATCATAAAAACACAAAAATAATTGTGTTTTTTAAATTTTTCCATGTAATTCAGACTGAGAAATTCAACTGTACCAAAGACAGTGACTGCACAAAATATCGTCACAGAGCAGGAGGATATGGTAACATGTTCAATTGAAAACAAATTTATGATATGAAATTTAAAATATAATTACGATAGCATTTGTTTTGGAGTTCCTTGAACATTTCTTTGTACTCCTGCTTAGGAATCTTCACAGGGAACTGCGTCCCTTTCAAGAGCAACGTCTCAATGTGTGAGATTAAAGGGTGGTGTCCTGCCGAGATCGACACCATCAAGACGTGAGACGATACTTTGCATGTCATATATTTACATATACACAGTGATTTATTAATGTGTGTAAGCAAGTTGAGGAACCACTTTGTTGTTGAGCAGCTAAACATCCAGATATCATCAACTATGCAGATGATACGCAGCTCTACATTACAATGTGAGTGACTCACAACCAAAAGAAGTTATTATCTAGAGGAACAATTTAGAGTCAACACAAAGCTTAAACTATTACAGCTGGAAATTCAAGGTCAGGCCTGAAATCTGAGTGTAGTGATGAACTCTGACCAAAAACGTCAAAGATACTGACCTCTTCTATCACCTGAAGAACATTTATGTGATTTAAATACTATAGTCCCAGCGAAATCTAAAGAAACTCATAAATGGATTTATCTTTAGTTACATCGATTACTGCAACCCTAAATGTGTTTGAATTAACCATAAATTTGTGCACATTGAAATTATGAAAATAAATTTGCTGAGTGGAAACACGGCAAGTTTGAAAAAAAGTCACATTTTTTGATGAAAAGCTTCTGCGCTGTGATGATTTTTCAGTCGTGTAGTAGCAGATGCGTTTCACAAAACTGCAATGGAAAGACTTATTTTTGCATCACACGAGTCAAATGATCACCGGATGTTGCTACTGGAGAAAACGACAAAGAAGAAGACGAGAGGAAGTGGTTTTTGTTTTTTTTGCCTTCATCAGAGCTCTCACAGCATCGCAGTTCATAAAAAGTTACGTGTCATTCCAGCATATTGAATTCATCGCTCTTCTGTAAAATTGCAGACTATCGTTTCCTCAAAACGCCGCATACGTAGCCGCTCCAAAATACAAAGGGTTTGTCGCTTCTAAAACTAAGACGCCAACATTTCCTCTGATTGGCTGACAGATGATGCTAAATTATGAATATATCTCATCGTAACTGTTCACCTCTGTCACTGCCATGATTTTTAATGACTTATTCATGTGTGATTTTAATTTTATTTCTTATTTAATGGAAACACAATAATTGCAAAATTGTGTTTTTTCAACATTAACAGAAAAGTTGCACACATTTGTAATGGAAACGCAGCTATTGTCAACACTTCCCTGGCACATCGAATTTGATCAAACATTTTTTGTTTTGCTCAAGCAGAATCAAAGTTTTAGATTCTAGCTGGGCTGAAAAAATTACGTGCAGCTTTAACAACTTAGATGCATTTCAGATTTTAAGGTGATCAAAATAAATATATACTTTTTCAAAACAAGCCTGTTCAATTTAACTCCTGGAACTGACGGCAAACTTTTATACCAAATAGTGAAGTTATAATGTATTAAGAGTTCTATCATAAGTGCAAAATTAGAAGAAATGTTTTGTTTTATATATTTCAATATCATTTATACACTTCATTTATTTGCAAGCTTTGCATCAGACATTTTGATGTTGTGACATTCTGTTTGTTAATATTTTTTTCTGAAACTCCATTTCTGAGGCTTTAGAAAAGTTATAATGTGTTTGTTTTCCCAGAGAACCCATGAACGATGTGGAGAACTTCACAATCTTCATAAAGAATAGCATCCGCTTCCCAACTTTTAACTACACCAAGTACAACACTTTTTATACTACTTTCTGTCTGTATCTGATATTAACTCACATTCTAAGTGATCAAATTATAACTGGAGAAAGCAGACCACTAATACTTATGAATTAATGTTAGTTATGACTGAATATAACTGACCAGTACTAGTCCCAGACTAGTTCAAGTTTCCCTTTTGGATTTATTTCACCCAGAATATAGATAACATCAGTCAAATGTAGTGGTGATGATTTAACATAAATTCTGTCTTTCTGCAGAGGGAACTTCCTTCCATCAATAACTAAAGATTACATCAAAAAGTGTAACTTTAACAAAGAAAATGACATCTACTGCCCTATCTTCAAAGTGGGGGACATTCTTAGAGACGCAGAGCAGAACTTCACTCAGCTGGCAAACACGGTAAAAACAGCAATTGCATTTTTAAAGGGGTTCAATTAAACTTGTGATATTTACTGCACATCTTGTGATATTAAAATATGACCTACTAAGCTTCCCTGAACAGGTTAGGTTAGGTTTATGGGTCATACAAAACATGTTCCTTGTATTTTTTGCTCAAAATCATTCTTAGATAATGAGATTTTAGTTCTTTCAAATTGAGCTGTTTTAGAGCGTCTTGTCACTTTAAATCCAAGTAAGCTGCTGCTGGCCATCCCCCCCCAATTCAACGTGAAAATGACTGCAAACAGATGCACAATTATACAACCATACATCTTTGAAAAGCAGAACATCTTCTGCACACACAACAAGAATGTAACAAGTGGTTTCTGAGTGAAAAAAAAACAACTTGTGTTTTCCATCAGCCATTGTACAGCGCATAAGAGCACCTCACTAAACATGATGGAGCTCTGCTTGAGTTGCTAGGTGACAGCATGGGCTTTGCTGGGGTTGCTATGTAACAATGCAGCGCCCATTGATTGTGGCGTTAATTCCAGAGGTTTTTGAAATGGCTAATTTTCCAAACACCAAAAAACTTTAACTCATTGCCAAAAAAACAGCTGGGTAGGTTTTTTTAAAGTTCTTGAGATGTTTTAGGAAGCAGTAGAAACCCAAATACAAAATGTGCAAATGCATTTGTCCCCTTTAAGGATAAAAAGAAGTCACATTCCTAAAATCCATGAACAGTATATGTAAACTCAACCATATGTTTAAAAACTCACAAAAAGTTATGGTTGCTAGGCGATGGGCTGGGCTCGGCTGTACCGTTGCTAGGTAACGGCACAGTGCCCACTGATTCCGACCTAACAACCTGGAAGTTTTTTGAAACGGCTCATTTTCCAGACACCAAAAAACATTAACCTTTTGCCAAAAAATATCTGGAGGATTTTTAAAGCACTTTGATTGTTTTCTGTTTATCCTTATATTCCTCCTCTGTTAGGGTGGAGTGATTGGAATAATGATCAGCTGGATGTGTGATCTGGATAAATCAGACGATGAATGTAAACCATCGTATTCGTTCACCCGACTCGATGCCATGTCGCAGCAGAGCAACGTTTCTCCTGGGTACAATTTCAGGTGATTTAAGTTTCTTTCATAATTACCAACCAGAAAACTTAGTTGTATATTTTAGAACACTAGGATAGCATCATACTTTTGTGCAAAAGTTTTTATTTCTGAACCCAGAATTTACTTGGTACAGTGTAGATAACACATAATACTCATCCTACAATGTAAGTTAAATTAGACCTAATCATTTTCCATTTAATGCAAAAAGTTACTATTAGTATTAAATTAAAATTTCATTTTTTTTGTGGCCCGTAACTCCAAATTACTCGCGAAAAAAGTTTGCCTGTTTGTAGATTTTTTTTTTCAAAGCAAAACTAAAATATTCAGCTTTAGACACAAATTATTTGAATGTTATTTGTTATTATCTAGGTTAAATATAAGAGGTAAATATATTGAAATATTTGTATGTTTGTATTTGTTTGTACAGGTTTGCAAAATACTATAAGATGGAAAATGGGACAGACTACCGCACTCTGGTCAAAGCTTTTGCCATTCGATTTGATGTTATTGTCAATGGCAACGTGAGTATATATTTTAATATTTAAAAACAATTTATTCCAAATTAACTCAGGAACATTTCAGTTACAGTAGAGATTTAAATTCTCCTGTGTGTATAGTTTATGTTTGTTCAAAACAAGTGAGTGGGAAACTGTGAATGTTGTCAAAAATCTTTGTTTTTAGGCGGGAAAGTTTAACATGATCCCAACAATCATAAACATGGTGGCAGCGTTCACATCCGTGGGAGTGGTGAGCTAAACTCTTATAATTTACACCAATATTACACAAGAATTTTTATATCTTACATCATTTTCTAGGTTTACCAGAATTTAAAAATTAACTTTTTTTGTAGCCTCAAAAATCTTGTTTAATTAGGGTCTTACTAGAAATGCATCAATCCAATATTACAAAGGCAGATCTAGTTTGTCTAATTCTACACTTCATTGTTATTTTACATTATATTTAGAATTCCTATTTGCGCTTTCTGAACCATTTGAAAGAAAATTTGTTGCTGTTTTTTTTGTACATTTTACTATGTTTTTAGTCCGTTTCAGTTTCTTTATAATTTATTTTTACATTGGCTGTTTTACTCCTATTTCACTGGCTGAACAAATTAAAGTTGTTTTTACGTGTTTGACCAGGCTTGTGAAGCTATTGGTGTATTTAAATGTGTTGTACTGATTGAGAGTTATCAAATAGATCTTTAATTCAGTACATTAATGCCTTTGTTTAAAAAGGAAAACATTTTAAGTCAATTCAGTGCTCTTTTTCTGTCAGATCGGCCGACTCTAAGCCTCAGATGTCGATATCAGTGTCAAAAGTGAAAAAATTGGATCAGTGCATCCTTATTTCTTACAGTTTCTTCTTCTATTATAGATATTGATATTCTTCTTATTATTATTTTTTGTATCGTTGTTTTCTAGGGCACAGTGCTTTGTGATATAATACTGCTAAACTTCCTGAAAGGTGCAGAGCAGTACAAGGCTAAGAAGTTCGAAGAGGTAAAGTAAAACTCCTTAAAGCTGCCGGAAGTAGCTTTAAGGACAACCTTTTTATTTTAACCTTATTACATATTTGTTAAAACTGTTACCATGTAACAGTTATGAGCCAGATAATCTGTGAAAAGATTGATCTCCTTCACCTCCCATTTGAGCTACTATGAACCAAAAACAGCCAATCAGAGCCAGGAGGAGGGTCTAAGCACTTTGTATTGCCTTGTTGCTAAAAATGTGCTATACAAATAAAATTACCTTTACCTTTTACCTTTACCTTAGGCTAATGGTGGAGAAACAACTTAAAACCGTCAATCCACCGTTATCGGTGGTCATGCTAACTAGCTTTAGCATTCACAACAGGCTATGCTAGGTGTGGCATAGCAGAGAGAAAGAGTGGAAGGCGATTGGCAGAGCTAAGCCCCGCCTCCAGGCTCTGTCAATTTCTAGTTGCTACTAGAAACAACCAATCAATCAGGAGATTTATTTTTTTTTTCTCATGCTAAAGTAACACAGCATTGTGACAGTCAAATATGAAAAAAAGGGATTTTAAAATAATAAAAGCTTAACATCATGAATAAATGTAGACTGAATGTATTTGGGAAAAAAACGTTTTCTCCTTGTTGACCTGATTAACATGCGTTGTTTTTAAATGTGCTGTAGAAATAAATTTGAGTTAGGTTGAGTTTTTCCCTCTGTCTTTTACTCTAGGTTTCGGACAGTCCGTTGGACTTCCAGAGCAACGGCTTGTATCGCTCCCAGCTGTCGCTCAGACAAACGCACTTCAAGTCCAGTGACTCTGGGGCATTTTCTATTGAACATTACAGCTAAAGAAACAGAACATATCAATGTAATTTCAGTCACATAGCCTCTTTCAAGGCTGAGAACATCAAAACTACAAAAATGTATCAAGTGAATGTAGCATAAAAGCATGGCTGTCTTTGCATGAGGATTGTTGAACCAGTTGTCTAACAGATGATTTTGGTAGCCCATAGAAATGATAGCAATAAACAACTGGTTCACTGCTCTGTAATACTTTATTCTTTTATATGTGTACAGTTGCAACCAGACGATTGAATACATCACATAAAAAGATACACTTTTTTTTCCTCCTTACTCTCTGACACTAAATCAGACTAAACTTCTCTTGTTTAAGGTCAGTTAGAATCACCAAAACTATTCTTATTTTGATAAATGACAAGCTTTGTTTTGAGTACAATTTAAAAAAGCAAGTTTTTGATTTAAAAGTTGTTCCTCTAGATAACTGCGATGTAGAGCTACTAAAGTAGTGTCACTCTATGTACACTTCTGGTTTCAACTGTATGTGTCTACTAAGTACAAGAGCATGAAGATAGACTGTAAATTTGTTTTAT
Organism: Xiphophorus couchianus; assembly: GCF_001444195.1. Taxonomy (NCBI): domain Eukaryota; kingdom Metazoa; phylum Chordata; class Actinopteri; order Cyprinodontiformes; family Poeciliidae; genus Xiphophorus; species Xiphophorus couchianus. The sequence goes on along the minus strand of NC_040232.1, from coordinate 6,020,240 downwards.
GATGATACCCCGAATACTCCCTCATCAGTCCCTCTTAATAAGATTGTGACAAAATCAAGAAATAAAAACTTTAAAAGACAGTTTTCATTCACTCCAGCAAAAAAATAAATAAACATCATCTTCTTACAATGGAATGGAGTAGTTCTGTCAACATATAATGTGGTTTATTTGTGGAGGTGAATAAAGAGCTGGCACTGATTGAGGATTTTTCTTGTTTTTTAACAGGTCGAGCATGAGTGGAAACATATTAAAAAAATACTATGTGGATAAGCAGAAATGAATAAATATTTATTTCCCAAGAAGTTTGTCAAACATTGTCAAGTGGTAAATTTATTTATTTTTAGTTTCAAGTATCCTTCCACAACATTTGTTCTTGTCATTGATCCACAATTAATTTGGTGGAATATTTAGAGCTTTTGTTCATTTAAAAAACTGTTATCTTCTGTCTTTTTCCTCTAAATTTAAGAACTGCCATTATGTCCAAACACCGCCGTCTCCAAAATGAAAGTGCTTTTGCAATCTTCAATGTGTGTGTGTATATTTTCTTTCATAATGCTCCTTTTTCATTTTCTTCAGTGAATTTCAGTCTATTTTGCTACAGGTCGTGTTTTATTGTGATTACTTTTCAAACAATATAAATAATTATATAAATCTCACCACTTGTTAAACTAACTCTGGTCAGTAAAGTACCCAAAAAATATACTCAAGTTAGAGTAGCACTACTTCAACATATTTTTACTCAAATAAAAGTAAAATGTAGCCGTCTAAGAAATGAGTGAGAAGGTATTTGGTAAAAAGTCTACTCATGACTGAATAACTGATCAAATTATCAATCATTTAACATTTAAAAATCACATCATCAGACAGACCAGAATATAAAGTCATGTGGAAATTTTTGGTATTTTAAGGAAGAAAATGACAATAATTTGCATAAGTAAGAAAAACATCAAAATTGGGCAAAATAAAAATGTTTCCAAATTATTTTCTGTCAAATAAAAAACGAATGTTTATGAAAATTGAACAAAAACTGCAGGTGTATTTCTGTGTCTAGTGAATTATTGGTTAAAACATGTTTATTTTTAATTCAGCGGGTTCTTTTATCACAGACAAAGATTTGATAAATAATGAAAATAAAAAGAATAATGTGTTTATATCCCAGAAGTATGAATGCCCTTCTATTATCCCACTTTCTCAACTTGTGCCTCTTCTGTTGCCATGTTGATGATGATGATGATGATGATATGTCTTTCTGGTGCCCAGACTGAATGAAGGTTATTTTGTTTTCTTCCTCAGCAACAGGATCCCTCTGAGAGAAGCCAAGTCTCTCTTTCACATGGTGTCAGATCTCAGCCATTTTGGATGCGAATGGGAACAGCAGAGTTGGTTTTCGCTCCTTCCTTCAAAAGCACAGGCACAAAGGGAGCGACACAGGAAAAACAGACTGAGCATTTAGGTGATGAGGATCCGCCTGAAACCAGAACTCTGCCTGGTATTCACCAATTTAAAGTCAACTCAAGTTGATTTGTGTAGCACATTTCAGCAACAACAGAAGTGGGCAGTAGTACATTTACTCAATTACATTTACTTGAATAACCTTCTGAAAAAAAATGACCTCTTAGAGTATTTTTACTATGCTGTATATTTTACTTTTACTTGAGTTATTTTATTATAAAGTATCTCTTACTTGAGTAAAATTGATTCTCTACCTACTGTGAATAACTTCACCGAATAAAGAACAAACACGTTTTAACCAAAAATTCACCTGTAGTTGTTGTCAACTACATATACTTTATATTGAAAGAAATTGATTTCTACTTTTTTTTCTTTTGCTTGTTTTTGATCATTTGTAATTATGTTATTTATATAAATTATTTTCATTTTGGTTCATAAAATACCCCAAATTTCCACATATTTTACACTTTGGTCCATTTGATCAGTTAGTCAGTACTTCAGTAGATTGTTTACCACATACATTTTTATTCTTACTTGAGTAATTTTTGAGGCCTTCTACACTGTAAAACTGTACACTGTAAAAAAAAAAAAAGAGGTCTATATTTACAGTAGAACTCAGGCAACAGCTGCCGGTATTTTTTTACTTTTACTTGAGTAAAATATGTTGAAGTAGTGCTACTCTTACTTTACCCACGTCTGGCTTTACATCATGAAAACATAAAAATAACATGAACAATCACCAATTGTAAAGTCAGTAGTAGACATTACATTTTATCATGTGCCGTCAAAATGTTGGTCAATGTTTAATTTACTATGATTTAGAAGCAAATCTAATCTGGCAGGTTTTTAGCCTCGATTTAAAGGAGCTCAGAGTCTCGGCTGTTTTTGGAATTTTCTGGAAGTTTGTTCCAGATTTGTTGGTGCCGGTCGATTTATTGGTGCAGATTTTCTTAATTTTGTGAGATCGGTGATCAACCGATAGCCAATCTTATCCCCTGATCTTATCTAACTCAGCAAAGGTCTAAAAATCAACCGCTGTCCTCTTCTGCTTTCCCATAAAGGAGGTTTGGCTGACAGACCAGCCCACCAGGTCATATGAGTCTGAGCGTTTGCAGTTAACAATAGTCACCTCACTGTTGCCAACTCAGAGACTTTCTTAGTGAATGCCTTTTTATTTAGCTTCTGTAGCTAAAAAAAACCCCAAAAACTTCTTGTTGATCGTTATCAAATAATGCAGTCGAGTTCAGTTTATTATTCAAGTTGGTTAAAAAGTTTTCCATCTAAGGAAACTCAGCTGAAACAATTGGTGCTCAATTATAATTATTTTTTTCAAATGTATCTTATTCAGAAGCATTGTTGCTTCTGGACAAACGTCACACACAGAGACTATCTCAAACATCTCTGTAATGTGTTTGAACCTTTCTGCTGCTCAGAAACACGCAGACTCATCATCATGGCTGCAGATGTGGCACATCTGGCCGACTGGAGTGAGTCATACTTGGCGATCTACACCTTCCTCTCTTTTCCGCTCTCTGCCGCCAAAACAGCAGAGTAGTTGGCAAGCATTAAACCAGAGAAGTTGAGTTATGAAGCTCAACTTGAGAGAGGATCTTAGAGAGTGTGTAAACAAAAAGTGAACTTGTAAAAAGTCCCTCTGTCTAGCCTGAGTGGATTTTTCTGGCACAATAAAGTTGTGTGCAACTCCACAGTCACTCCCTCTTGGCAGCTGGCCGACATTTTCCTGCAGGCCTGCAATGAGAACTGGGACAAGGAAGGGAAGTTAATGTAAAGTAAGGTGAGAAAAAATAAAATCTTCTTTTCCTCCTGTGACATCACCGCCAAGCAAAAGTGGGTAAAATAGCATGACATCAACATGGTTTTACTCAAGGAAAAGTAAAAAGTACAGCATAGTAAAAATACTAAGAAATATAAATTTAAATATATGTTCATAAAACTTCAACAGGGTCCAAATTGGAGTCATAAATTTGAACAAAATTTGAATTAGTAAAACTATTTTCGTCCCCATTTAAATATCCATGGACCATGAATTCATTGTTGTTGAGGAAAAGAATTACTCTTGTTTAGTTGGGACATATCCATGTTGCTTCCACATAGTTAAAATTTTGATTTGAATACATTTCTGTCACATTTTCAAGCTGCTTAAAATTACTACTGTAGTATCTAAGGTGTCTAAGGATACCTAAAGTATCTTCTATTAAAATATGCTTAATTTATTATGGTAAACATTGTACAGTAAAATATACTTAATATCTAACTTGATAATTAATTTGGTATTTAATCAATTTCCCCTTGGGGATCAGTATAGTATGGTGTATTGTATAATAAATAAAATGGATGAACACAAACTTCAACAATCAATATGTATTAAAGTTTTCTACAAGACATTGAAGACTGAATAGTTAACCTAGTGGTTATTTTAAAGGGCTATGCAATATTTATTTAGTTAAGTTGCCATTTCGCGTGGGGGAGGGGATGCTGAATGTTCTTAACAATGGGTGTATTCCTTAACAGTTCACCGGTGGATTAATCGGGAGTGACTACTAAAGAGGCGGAGTGAGAGGAGTTTTCCTCCGAAATGGACGACAAAGCCCGAGATTATTTCTCAACTTCATTTGTTTTTATCAGCTCATTAGTCTCTATCAACAAAATGTGCAACATTGAGATATAAACGATGAGTGTTTACACACTCAGCCTGGAACGCACCATATTATGTCGATCCTTTGACGTTATCCCTTACTTTCTACACCAAAGTAACACATCGATGTTATGGTCAAAGTGAATGGGTTCGCAGCTCCCACTGATGGATCTGAAAGGGGGCTTCCGTGGCATGCCGCAGTGGCTGGACAGATGGAAAAGAGTTTCCTCCTTCCTCGATTTGCTCGCCGAAGAATAAAATGAGGCGTACCAATTGATGACAACACTGCGCATGCGCCTGACATGTAGTGGAAGAAACGAGTAAACAGAAGAAGAAAAGAAGGTGTTAGCGGAGGATCGTGCTGACGTCACGTTTCTACTTCGGAGCTGGAGCGGAGTAGTAAGCGTGGAGCCGCGCTTTGGAGGCGCAGCAGACACCGCAACAATGGCCCCGGAGGTATACCGAAGGGAGTATTTCATTGCTGCTCTTTGATGACTCTGAATCTCACAGCTGCTTAGTTGTGTCTCCCAGCGGCGAGAAGCAAACAGACGGACATTTTGGATAGTTCTGCGTTGTCTCCGGGGCTTTTACAACATGTCTTCCGCGGCGGTCGCTGCCTCCAGGAGACAGTCCTGCTATTTGTGCGATTTACCCCGCATGCCTTGGGCCATCATCTGGGATTTTACCGAGGCAGTGTGCCGGGGATGTGTCAATTACGAGGGCGCCGACCGAATCGAGTTTGTTATAGAGGCTACAAGACAGCTGAAACGGGTGCATGGCTTCCCGGAGGGCCGCTCTGCCGGCCCGGGGAAGTCCCACCACGCCTCTGACCCGGGCTCCCGTCCGCCGCAAACTCTAGACCGATACCCGGTGTCTGAGAGGCCACCCCGCTTAGGTGTGGAGTACCCAGCGGGCAGGCAGACGAACGGCTTCCCCATCCCGAACGGATATCCAAAACCCGACGATCCACCGGAGCTCCCCAACTCCCGCAGGACTAGCTCAGTTCCTCCCATTCTGGTGCCTTTGGTTAACGGCGGCATTTCCGCTGTTCACCCGCTTAACGGCCGTCCGGGTCAGATGAGTCTGGTCGTTTCGGGTCCCGTAGATCACGGGAAGCGCCACGAGGAGCTGAAGGACAAACAGAGGCCGGACAGCATGTCGGACATGTCAGAAAGCCACAAGGAGTGGGGAGGCAAAGGCAAAACGGTGAGGGACCTGATGGCGCTGCAGGACGGACGGTTTACCAAGGACCACGCCGCCATGCAGCGGATCATGGCGTACGAGGCTGGCGCCACTTCTTCAAAAACAGGTAGCAGTTGGTTTTATGCTCGATGAGTTTGGAATAAAACGTATTTACAGGCATTTTTAATTCTTTTTTGTACAATTTTAGCGTAATTAGCGCACCGAATATGTTATTAAAGCAAACGTCCTTGTTTTGAGTCTGTATACTCTGGTTAACGATTAATCGATAACTTAATAATTGACGATTATTTCAGTTATCGATTGATCACGAATATTTTTTTCAGCCTTTCCTTGCTGGCATGTGTTTGTCAACAAAGTGAGCTTAAACAAAATAAAAGTCATAGCTTCATGTTGCAACTATGCAACATGAAACACAACAATCAAACATTTTTACATAGTATACTTGCAAATTTCTTTTAATCTTGCCCTTTTTTTAATTTTAAGGAATTTAAAATCTTTCAGTTCATCTACGCTGAAACTGTCGAGGCTATTTTAATAGTTGTCATTCTCAAAAAAACAAATGCATATAAAAATGTTAGATCTGTGGTCTGGATTAAAATTCAAGAATTAAAGGGATGCAGCCCCATAAAACCAACAGCTTTATCCTGCTATACAAAATGCAATTTTGTAACAAGCTGCTAATACTTGCCAGCTAGCTAACTAGCTAGCTGTCTAGTTGTGTCAGAAGCACAAAGCTGCTGCCAAGAGCCACAAAAAAGTCCCACCTTTTGTCCTCTGAAAAATAAATTATATCAATTTTGACAATTATAACGGTCATAAAAGATCTTACAAAGTCTTAAATTTGAGTTGGTGTAACTGCATGAAATCTGTTACCTGTGTTGTGATTATTAAAGGCGACCTATTATTCAAAATTCACATTATGCTGGTTTTTATACTTCCATTTGGGTCTCAACTGCTTCTAAAAACAGCCCTAGCTCTTAGTAAAAGCACCCAGCTGTTCTTTGGCAATAAGTTAATGTTTTTTGGTGTCTGGAAAATGAGCCGTTTCAAAAATCTCCAGATTGGTAACTCATATTTGGGGCACTACGCTATCGCCTAGCAACTCAAGCGGAGCTCCAGCAGGTTTGGTAAGTTGGTTTTACTGCTGTATGTTGGAAAGGTCAAGTGTTTTGTTGTTCACTTACCATCCAGAAACCATTTGCTGTGTTCCTGTTGGTTGTGCAGGAGGCTCAACTTCTGCCATTTACAGACTTTTTCACTTGTGAGTATAGAGTTGAGTTGGGGGCGTGGCCAGCAGCAGCTTATTTGGATTTAAAGTGACAGTAGGCCATAAAACAGCTCATCCTGAAAGGAGCTCAAACCAGGCAGGACTGAGTAGACTAAAATCTCATTCTAATGATCTTATGCAAAAACAAATATGATGAATATGTTTTGTATATTGCATAGAGCTATCCTGGCTTGTCCAAGGAAGCACAATCGATCACCTTTAATCATTTGAATCTTCTTTTCTAGACCGAGGGAAGCAAACTCGGCCTGCAAAAAGAAAAGCCTCCCCAGAGCCAGAGGGTGAGGGCAGCGCCGCCAAGATGAACAGCAGCGAGGGTCAACCATGGCCCTCATCTTCTCTGACAAGCTTTTCAGCTGCTGCATCACCCCACTCTACTGAAGCTGCCACTGCACAGAGTGTCCGGTCACCGATGGCGGCGCTCATCCACGCCACCGACAACGCAGGAAGCTCCGGCTCGCTCAAAGACGCCGCGGCGGCTGCCCGGCTGAACAGCAGCAGCCCCGCGTCGCCTTCCTCCTCTTCCCAGAGGAGACCACCGCAAAGGGAAGGGTCTGCTCCCCCTGGATCCAGCGGCATGGACCCCCCGCCGCTGCAGAGCCTCTCAGACTCCTCTGCGGCGCCCGGTGGCGCGCCACTGTGCTGCACTCTGTGCCACGAGCGGCTGGAGGACACGCACTTCGTCCAGTGCCCATCTGTTCCCGCTCATAAGTTCTGCTTCCCCTGTTCGTGCGACAGCATTAGGCAGCAGGGTGCCACTGGGGAGGTGTACTGTCCGAGCGGGGAGCGGTGCCCGCTGATTGGCTCCAACGTGCCCTGGGCCTTCATGCAGGGCGAGATCACCACCATCTTGGCTGCAGATATAAGGGTGAAAAAAGAGAGAGATCCTTGAACTTACCCGACGTCCAGCTCAGTCAGCCGACAAGTTGACCCATTTGTCAACATCCGACCCGAGGAACCTGTTTTAGTTTGTTTTAAAGGGCTGGGTGATAAATCGATTTTATGCTGCAATATGTAACCTTTATAAAATATATATTTTTTACGCGTGTATCATAACTGTTAATATGAGTCAGATAATCTGTGAAAAGCTCGATTTACTCCACCTCCTCCTTGAGCTACTACTGCTGTTTGAAGAAATGCACCGTTACCAACCAAAAACAACCAATCAGAGCCAGGAGCAGGGTCTTAGCGCTGTCAATCATTCTCATGTACGCCACTCAGTGTTCTAATAGTGGAGAAACAACTTACCATTACAATTTAGCATTCACAACAGGATCTGCTAGCAAAGAGTAATCATGTAATTGACTGTGCTAAGACCCGCCTCCTAGCTCTGATTGGTTGTTTCTAGCTAGCACTGGGATATGGCAGAGGAGCTCTTTTTTTTTTTTTTTTTTTCATAGGTTTACTGTCTCATACTAAACTGTCACATCATATTGAAAATTTTAACAATTGTTTCAACAGTGTAAAAAAATTACTTTATAAAAGCTACATACTGCAGCTTTAATGTTTGGAAAATCTGAATTGTATTTTATTTTTTCACCAATCTGCTCCTTGGGTTTCCATAGTTAAGAATGATGTCAGCACTCCCAAGGCTGCCATCTTGTTTGACAAGCAGGTTTTACAACTTTGGACTTTAAATTCAGCTTAACTCTACCACAAAATACTCGGGCTAGGGTAAGATTGATTATTTTAAATAACCAGAATAAAGTTGTAATATTACAAAAGTACGGTTGTAGTAATACGAGAATAAAGTCGAAATAGTACAAGAAAAAAACATTATTGTTTTCAGAATCAAGTCGTAATATTAGCAAAACTACTACACAAAATATGAGAGAAAATTAAAATGAAGAATTTTGACCATTTTATCAAGTTATTTGCTATTGGTTTTGCAAATAAGGAAATGCTTAATTTTTAAACACATCAGCATCAAATTATTATGAGTAGAATACTAAGTCATTTGTAATTTCTTTTTTAGAAACAAAAGTGAATAAAATGTGATTTTATTCTCAAAATAAATCGCTCAGCCCTAGTTTTTTTCAGTTTGTGTTTATTTTTATGCTTGAAAATTAATTGGTATGTACTTTTCATTCACTATCACGTCTGTTTGTGTTTTTATCAGAGCGGCTCTTCGTACGTAGAAAGTTACTAATTTGAGCACTTGACTAAAAAGCTAAATAAAAAGTCAATAAAATATGCTCCAAGCTGTAAATGTATGCACTTGTTTAATGGGGAATAAAAGCCAAATACAATTTCAAATCTTTAATACCACATCAAGTGTCTGAGTAAATTTGTTTAATGTATTTGAGAAGCCAGGAATTGCTTGAGTCGGCAGTGATGAAAGAAAATTTCTAGGGTTATAAATGATGATGATTTGTTAATAATCCAAGTTTACAGTGATCCCATGATTTAGTTTATATTCTCATTTCAGTTTGCAGGTTTTCCTCCTTTCTTCTCTTAGCATTGCTGACTAATACATTCAGCTTAAGAAACTGTAGGCTTGTCACATATTGAGTTTTGTGCCATTATTCCAATGAAAATGCCAGAACAGTTATGTCATAAAGAGCGACGGCGGTCTGCTGGAGCGCTCTTAAGGCGACAGCTGACTCAGCAGCCTGGTTTTTCCATATAACTCTGTTTTTTAAAGCATCCAAAGTGTTCCTATGCTCTTTAATGCTGCCGCCTCATCAGAAATGTGCTTCCATTACCCCCTATTATCTTGCTTCTGTGTGCTTTTTTTCCTTTTTGCCTCCCATTAAAGGCCTATTATGCAAAATTCACATTTTGCATGTTTTTATACACCCATTTGGCTCAACAACAACTTCTAAAAACAGCCCAGTGAAGTAGCACTTAAAATAAAAACCTACCCAGACATTTTTGGCAAGAAGTTAATGTCTTTTATTTCTGGAACATAAGCAGTTGAGTTTTTACACAGTTACATTTGCTTAAGAGTATAAATACTATGCTTTACTTTTACTTGAGTAACTGTATTTTGAAGTATTGATAGTCTTAAGTGAAATTTCTGGATGCTCTACCTACTATGACTAACTTCACTGAATGAAATGAAGTCAAGCGAAATTTTATCAGACACATACCTTCAATTTTTGTTAATGTTTCAAATGAAAGTAATTGATTTGGAAGAAAATACTTTTGCCTGATTTAATTTTGTAATTATGTCACAAAATACATTTTCATTTGGGTCCTTAAAATTAACATAATTTCCACATAACCTTTTTGTCCGTTTGATGATGTAATTATTGAATATTAGATTTTTTTTTTTACCAAATACTCTTTTTTACTCCTGCTTGAGTAATTTCTCGGATGGCTGCTTTCTTCTTTTACTTAAGTAAAATATGCTGAAGTAGTTTTATTTGCGTACAATTATTAGCTCCTCTACGCACCTCTGTCATAAACCTCCTAAGTAACATTCCACGCACTGCGCCGTTACTTAGCAACCCCAGCCAAACCCAGCCGTCGCCTAGCAACCCAAGCAGAGCTCTGGTATGTTCGGTCAGTTGCTTTTACCGCTATATGCCTACTGGGAAAGAGCTTTTTTTTGTTGACTTACCATTAAGAAACCACTTGCGGCATTATTTTTGATTCTGATTTTCAAAGATGTATAGTAATTTTGCAGCTATGCGCAGCTATTTTCACGTGGGAGTGTAAACGTTGCGTTGGGATCGTGAGTTTATTTGGATTCCTACCGGTAAGTAACTGACAAGAGGCCCTATCCATGGCCAGTGATGAAAAGGGGGGCAAATTTCGGCCAAAAAACTCTACAATTTTGAGACTAATCTCAAATTTTTCTAGAATTTGTTTTTTTGAGATCCAAAAGATGAGAAATTGAAACAAAATCCCACCAGAAATTTCTATATCTGCCTCGTAATGTTTTAGATTAATCTCAGTAATTCTGTAGAAAACACAGTCTGGAAAAGTTTCAGAAATGTTGAAATTAATTTAAGATTTTTTTTTCTACAAAAAATCTGAGATCACTGAGCTCCAAAAGTAAAAAAAAAAATTAAAAAAAGGCAAGAAAAAATTTAATTCAGGTGTTTTCTAGGAAAAACTTACATTTCTGAGCTCCAAAAGTTGAGAATTTTCCAGAAACAAACAAAACTTTTGAGACTAATCTCATAATGTTTTAGGTTAATCTCTGACATTTTCTATAAAACACGTGGAAATTTCCAAGCTCCAACTTGAAAATTTGCAAGGAAAACGCTCACAAATTTTGAGATTAACCTAAGAATTTTTCTTTAAAAAAATCTAGATTTATGAGCTCCAAATGTTTAAAAATCTCACAATAAAAAACCTTTATTGTTTTGAGAATGATTTCGGAACTCTTCTAGGAAAAACTTAAATTTTTCTGAGCTCCAAAAGTTTAAAATTTGATAGAAAAAACTCATAAAGTTTGAGATTGATTTCCGAGACCCAAAGTCAAAAATGTTGGTCCCTGTTGCTTTCCCTCTCTCCCTTTTCCTGTCCTTTACAATTGCAAATTCAATGCAGTTAAATTTATTCTGTTGTTGTAGAAATGGTACAATGGAGTATTACAGTCATCAGATATGAAAGGGGAAAATAAATTGGCCACATATAAATACATTTCTGCCAAAAAAAAATTCAGATTTGTAAGAAGAAAATCACATAAGTACTGAATTTACTTTTTAAAGCATTTCCCAGGTCCAGGTCTGGAAGTAGAAATATAGAGTAATTGTATTTTGGATTATGTTCAAGGAGCTCATGCCAAGTTTGCACCCAGGAGATGTTATAAAATTAAAAGAGCTTGCATGTGCAGGGGCGCTCCCAGGAGGGGGCAAGTGTTTTCCAAATAGATCTGGTGGTGGTTTCCAAAGTGAGGGCGCTCTACACTTAAGTGTACTTTGCTTAATTGCTGTTTTGCATAATGGTGAGTAAAACTCGCAAGAATATCTGAATCAGTTGGATCAAATTGTTTTAGATGCCTTGAAATGATGTTATTGGGAATTTGTGCTATATAAATAAAGGGAAGGTAATTAGTTTATTAACACTGAAATGTGTGAAACTGCAGGTTTAAACTGGAGAACTAAATATTGAGTCTCAAGAGACTATCATGTTCATCTGGAGTCATTTAAACATATGATTTCTTTTACAGCAACTTTTGCATGTGGAAATGTTTAATAAATTATGGAAAATGTCCACACCTCCAAAAAATCAATTTATTTGGCATAAGAGGAAAAGAACAGAGTAAACATAGTAAACATTTACATTTCATAGATCTTCACAGTGCCTTTGCATTAACTGCAGGTTTCTGATACGTATTTCCAAATTCTTTCATTTATTTTCAACCTTATTGTGAACAGAAATGTAACAGAACTACATGAATTATTTTTTTTTTTTTGGAAGAGAAGCAATATTGGCCTGCAATTTATTCTTTTGGCACTTTTTATTCACGTTAGTCATAGTTGCAGCACAAAAGATGACATGGAGAAGGCAGGAGAGTGAGATCCTCCTGAAGTCACAGCAGATAAGATTATTTTACTTACCAGTCTGAATAAATGCCTAAAATACCTTTCATTACACAGTGTTTAATTTAGATTTGTTTAATATTTCTACTTCCAGATGAAAGTAGCTTCCTCGTAAGAGGAATAAAAGAGTGTAAGCATATCCATCTGAGCTTAAAACATCATCCCAATCTGTGTGAGCATCTCATTTCTTTATTAAAATCAAAAATGCATGGTCTATTCCAATTAATAAGGCAGAAAAAGTTACTAAACTCAATTATTGACATGCTGTCTGATCATTATAAGAGTAATGATTCTTTGTTTTGGTACAAATTGTTAAAACAAAATTTAAATGAATTAAAACTTTATTTTTTCTTGTAAAACATTTCCTTTGAGGAATAAATAAAAGAGAAAAAAAACATTAATTTCACCAAAAAAACCCCTTAAAGATCAAATATCATTAGAGTGCATGGAATGCACAAAATATTACCATCTTTGATTTTTTACGTACACTATGGCATTATTTTTCATTATCATTATTATTATGATTAGAAATAGTAGCAGAAGCGACATTCGTGGTATTAGTAGTAGTATTAGTATTAGAACTTGTATTAGTAGTGTTATTAGTCATAGCAACCAACAGGGGGCGGCAAACTGAATTTTTCTGGGTCCAGGATAACTGACTTCTTTTTGTTCTTTGTTCTAATAACAAAAACAGCAGTTTTGTCAAAGATATGTTTTATATCTTTACTAGAGGCAGTTATTTTTAAACCAGGTTCAATAGGAAACGTTTGGATCTGTAGCTGAAGGTGAACAGATTTAAATAAAATGAAGATTCTGCTGAATCTCAACAGGTAAAGGAAGGTCCGGCCAAATCTAAACATATAGCACAATGTTATGATCAACTATCCTGTATGGGAATTCAAAAGTGCCATAATTTAATACATTTAAAATGCCCAACTGTGTGAAAATTTTAATGTATCTAGAGTTGCATGTTTCAAGAGTAACAAAACTACAAATCATCATTATTTTTATTTTTTTAAAAGATAAGCTTTATAAATTGCTGTCTTTTTTGTTACATTTTCACAAATTGCAGAATTTGTTTAATTCTGCGACATTTGAGCTAAAACTGTCTCAGTGCTGCCCTCTTTGGGTTGACTACTTGCTACTGCAGTCAGTTTTTCTTATTGGTTACAATGTTACAGTTTGGTGGATGTCTATTTTAGAGTTACTGCATTCAAATATAAAAGACTCTCAGTCAGAAAAATGCCCCGGGTTGGTCAGTAATTGGAATTGTAAGAGTGTGATTATTGATCAGTTAGCATTTCTCAGCTTTGCACATGTGTATTTAATTTGCAGATATGAACACAGGTTGGAATAGGACTCCTTTCCGCTGTGTCTTCAATAACGAAGAAAAAAGTCAATACACTTCTCACTAGTCGGTCTTTTGGAAATAAAGTCACCAGAGGGGTCCGAAGAGTTGATAAATATAATTGCAAAAATCATTAATTTGGCAAAAGTGTTTTTTCTTGTTCTGATCATTGCCCTGCTAAAGCCCCTCCACTCAGCCCCGCACAAAGCCACGCCCCTTTGTGTATCTTGGCTCCACCCACTTTGGTGGAATTTGAAAAATTGTTAAGGGGCGGAGCTAAGCTGTCTCAAAGGAAGGTTGATTTGGTTACACTTTAATCTTTCTTTATGCTAAATAATAATAAAAAAACATTAAAATTTAAAATAAAGAATTACTAAGCAGGACTAACACTATGCTGTAGAAAAGCCAATTAGTGTGCAGCAGGCATAAATGATTTTGCATCACATGTACTGCATCACTGGAAACAAAAACATAATTACATTTTTATATACAGTATGATTTTAATATATATTCAGCTGAAATTATAATTTGATTCACCAATTTAATCACTCCAAGTAATAAATTGAGATCTTTAAAATATATTGAAGGAAATATTTATTTATATCTAGGCAATATTTAAAATGTATTAGTAACAATGAATTAAATAACATTAATTTTGGAGATTTGTGTCACCGTTAGCCTTCAATAGAAGGATATTATCTGGACCCTGGTTTAAGAAGTAAAATAAAAATTAAAAAAGTATATATAATATGTAAGAGACAGCAGGGGAAGTATATGAAAGAAGATTCAAGCACAAAATGGTAAATTAATTTTCTCCTAGTTATCAGGCCTGGTAGTAGTATTAGTAGTATCAGTTGTAGTGACTGGTATGCAAAGCATTATCATGCAGTGAAGTAATTGCTATTTGAAAAGCATTGACTGAAGAATGTGAGACAGTGGTGGGTTAAACATACAGAGTTTAATCAGTAACTAGTTTGAGCTGCGTACAAACTCAAACCAGATAGAGTTAAACTAGGAAAACGACAGCAGGGGCGATCTACCAACACATCTATAGGAAAGATGTACAAAGTCACAGTCAGTACAGTGACAGAAGTGGGTGGTCAAGAAAGCTTTCTCATTTAGTCTGGAGATCTCAATCTCTTCAGTTTGTTCTCTGTCTTCCTTTTGTTTAGCATTTGTTGCATTTTAGTTCTTTTTGGAGCATTTATGTTACGCAAAGGTTGTCCTTTCCTTTGATTTCCATAAGCAACTCCTCACTGTCAAGAACTCAGCAGAAGTGGGGCATTCGGCTGCAGGTTCTGGAAGAAAAGAGTGAACACTTAAGTCTGCCATTTTGTTTGCATGAAAACAAAATGGCAGCAGGTAGAAATTATCAAAAAGCAAAAATATCAATTCAAACAGCAGGCCACAGGAGGAAGAGCCATTACAATTGAGACTAAAAGTTTAGTTTTAGTTGGAATCAAGGCATATATGTTAACAAAATAAACTTCCTGTTTGATGTTTGGGTAGAATTTTGGGCAAGAGCAGAATCGTGTCAGAGCATAAAAATGTTTTCCTACAACAAACTAAAATTGTGGGAAATGAAATTAACCTTGAAACGTTTTTACAATTTGTCATGTCAGAAACACAAATTTCAATTTATTCCTCTGTAACTCTGGAGAGGCTGCTGTGGATGTACATGCAACGAAATTACTGAAATTTATTCAGAGCAGAATATACTGGAACCCTGGGCTTATAGTGGATTAAGAATCTACAACCACCCACTAATAGCTGAAATCAGCGAACACTTGATAATTGCTCTAAAAGCGCCTAAGACTACCTATTTTAATATTTCAATCTTTAAACATACTTTAATATGCATTATCACACACCGTAGAAACCGACTTAGAACTACCGGAAAAGCTACCATCAACAGCCTTAGGGGTTCAGCCAATCAGCGCCAAGGAAAACAAATGGCACTCCTGGATTGGGTGCTTTGCAAACATCAGCCAATAGTGTGTCAACTACAATTTCACTAAAGTTTTTCTAGTTTCCCAGCTGCATTTTCTTGATAACATTTTAGTTTTGCCCTTAGGTGGAAAAAATTCAGAGAATCTGTGAATTTTCCAGTCATTTTCCGTCAATAATTTTGAGTTATGTTCCATAGACAAATCCTTGAAATAATCCAGTTGTATGCACATTCCTGTCTGTGGTTTCCTGGCCTGCTTATGCTTATATTAGAGTCCAATCAAATCTGAATCGTCTGGTGGCAAGTAAACTAAATCTGTTTTTTTTTTTTCAGGTATAGTGCTCATTTAGTAAAAACAAACAAACACAAAACAAAAATAAACAAACAAAAAGAAAGAAGGTATTTGTTGACATGATATAATACTTCTATGGAGAAAAATTTGCACAAAAATGTCTTTAGTTTTCAATGTTAGATAATGCTAGTGCAATAAAGTGCTAATTTTTAATGTAAATAAGTGTGGAGGATACCATATAATCTGTCATGAATGCTATCAATGTTAATTTGACAGAAATAAGGTACAACACATTAATCATAAAATCCAAAATATATATTTACATTTGATTTGACTTTACTGCAGAAATAAACGCATCTATAAAGAGAAAAGAATTAAGGAAGTCCAAACTAGAAATGGTGAAATTGGGCATGTTTTTCTCCTTTTAGCCAGTTTTTAAAAACGTTTTTAGTTTGTGGATATATTTCTTAGTATGGACTTCTGCATTTCATCGTGCAACATAAATCATATTTACCGCTTACGTGGCCTTTGCTACTTTTGTGCGCTTCATCCTTTTCCTCCTCATGAGGGTCACCTGGGGCCTCTTTAACCCTGCAATCAGCAGCAGCAATCTGGGCCGTGACTTGGTGAGCCAGCTTCTCAGTAGAGTCCCTTTGGGAAACCTGCCGGAACAACAAATCACAGGCAATCACTCATATCTAATACTTAACCTCTTCAATCCAGATTCAAGCAATTTATAAGACAGCATTTTAATACAGCAACAATATAATCATGTCCTATTATCTGCAAAGTAATTCACTATAGTTTTTATATTTTCACTCATACATAAAGGTAGCTGCTCTTTCAGCAAGGAAGAAAAGTTAATTATTTTGAACTTTTTGTGCACATTCAGATTTTCCAACATCATCCAAATATATTTAATAACATTTTGTTGGCACTTCTATAGGTTTCATTCACAAATGCAACAGCTTGTTTGTCATAGAGGTATTCTATTAAATTTCTGAGAGGTCTATCAGAAATGAAGTTTCAAAAAAATATATGCTCTTATGTATTTGCCTTTCTCTTACTTTAGTTTTTTTTAATATGTGAATATTCTTCACAAATGCAGAGACAATGTTATTTACACCAGCAAAGCTGAATAATGTTTACAATTAATAAAGATTCCAACATCTTAATAAGCATAAAGTCACTGTGTTAGTTGTCAAAGCTGGTAAATTACTTTTTTAATGTTTAATTTAGTGGATTAAATGATGTATGTTGTCTGGTGTAAATATAGCTGTTTATAATGATTCATGATGATTTGGATATTTGATTCATGAGTGTTGGAGAAAAGAACCATCTAAAAACCAGCTGCTGGACTGTAGCTCTCTGTGACTGGACTTGGACACCTCTAGCCCTTATTAAAGATTCAGCGTAATTTTTTTTTTCTGACTTCTCTTTGAAATTTTAATAACATTGTCACTTTAAAATTTATTTATACCGTTGCTGTGCAGATTTTAAAAGCCAATCCCCATCTCATTTACACAGTTTTCAATGTCAGAAGAAATGTATCCTGATTAAATAAAACAGGATTTTTCAAATGTAGGGTTTATTGAAAGAGATAAAGTTTTCCAAACTAATCTGGTACTATGTAGAAACATATCTGCCACCTTCTAAAATCATAAATTGTGATTTTCTTAGACAAGTTTCACCAACCACACAGGATTATTACCAAACCTGTTGAAACAATAATTTGCCGAACAACATAGGCTAAATGATAACAAGAAGACAGTCAGAATCACTCTAGACTTCAGGAACAAAAATGTGAGCCAATCTGGCCAAACGGAGAAAACATGGAGCCGTGGAACCTTTCCAAAATGTCTCCCTAATGGCTTCAGCAACTCTTCCAGGAGGTTTCAATCCATCTGTAGCAACATTCAAACACTGGAAGCCTCATTTCCCTCAGCTGAAGTCAGTTTTGATTCAACAAAAAGTGACTGGGCAAAAACGGAAAAACAAGTATACATCCAGACAGAACACCAAGGTTCATTTCACTTTCTTCCTCTTCCTAATGGTTTCAGAAAAATATTCTACTTTCTCTCAGATAGAGTGGATAATTCTGGATGGCATATCATTACATTTTTTGGCATGAAACTAAAATTCTGCATGTCAGAACAGAACAAAGTACCTACAGTCAAATACAATATAATAATAATAATACATTTTATTTGTAAAGCTCTTTTCAAGCAGAATTACAAACAGAACAGTCAACCACATCAAAAAAATTATAAAAGAAAAACACTTAAATACATAGAACTGAACATAAAAAAAATTCACAAGATAAGCATAAAACAGGACATTAAAAACACTTGAATGAAAGTGAATATTGGACATTTATCTCGAGCAGTAATCCAATAATAATCCAAAGCATCATCAAGCCCAAAAAATGGGCTTGAAAAAAATGGCAAAAGTAATCACTTAAAAATGATTTAGATGCTAAATTCAAAATGTTTTGAGGGTCACAACTTCTGAAAAGCCATGTAAAAAAAACTCAACGGTAACTTTAGCCAAAGTTTGTGGTCGCTGCTAATTTCAAGAACTTTTATTGGATGTACGAGATAATAATTTTCAACATTGGGTCAAATTACATTGGAAATCGTTATTTGAAAAGAGCTTTCTGTATTAAGTTAGGTCATCTGAATGTAACATTAAAATGCACTTGATTATCTAAAATCTGATAAGGAAGCAAATACAAAAGCAATCGGCAACACTTTTTCAAAGCACTGTACTTTACTGGCAGCTGGTTGCCAAGTTGCTGCAACCTTTGTATTTGCAAGAGTTGTTACCTGCTGAGCACAATAAAAAACAGAAAAACCTCCCTTTTATTGTTAATGCACACTGAAAACAACCAAAGAGAAATCTGGCAATGTTTAGAGATGGAAGGGCCTTGCTGACGCCATTGTTGTTGAGTGCTGGGCTTGATGTTAAATGTAACGAGGGTAACATTGTTTGTGTCGCTGAACCTGCTACCCCCACTCACTCCCTCCCTTTCTTTGACTCCTATGTCAACCCCATCAAACTATCTCCCTGAAACCTTCTTCTCACAAATTGGTCATTGGTTTTCCTGAAGAAAACCATTTTAAATTAATTTTTGTCTTCTTCTTGTGAATATTCAGTTTTGTTTTGCCATTTCCTTCATTCCCTTTTTCTAGCCCACCTTCTTATTTGACAATCTAAACAAAAGGATCAACATCAGCAACTCACAGTCTCGGATCCATAATTCAAAGCTTTTATAGTTGAATTTTCTTAATTTTGTCGTTTTAGCAGCACTTTCCCGCTATAAATACATTTTTAGAATTTCAAAAAAAGCTATCCAGACCTTTGTAGAAATATAATCGCCCACTTATTCAGACATTAATTAAGTTTTATTGGTCCAATTGTTAGGTGCAGTTTTCCTATCTACAAATAGGAAGGATTAGATGAATAATTAACTTCAATAGAACCTCTCTGACAACACAAAGTAGACTAAAATATTTCAAAAGCAACACATCAGACCGTGATTGAAAAAAAATCAAACAAAAACAGAAGAGAAACAAAGTCATTAAGAGTTAAAAGGGCATTTCTGTGCAAATGAAAAAAATGGGAACCATTTGTGAGGAGAACTTGATTGTCCCAAACTCTTTGAAAAAATATTAACTTTCTGAAAGATTAAATTTGGCATAAATGTAAGACAACAAATTAGAAAAATATAATGTCGACACTCAAACATTTTAATGTTAAAGGGGATAACCACGATGACTTGTTGATTGAAAAAGGTATTAATTAATTTGTGACCGTAACCCGAAGCACACTTAAGAAACACAGCAAGATAATAATCTATAGCAAAATAGCAAATCCACCTCAGCATAAAATCATCTTAAAACAGAGGTTCATGCCTAAAAACATTCCAATTTGGCTGAACTCCAACAATTACCCAATAAAAAATGTACAAAGGTTTCCCATGGCGCTCTAAAAGACAAGCAAGCAATCAATAGATATGGTGGGCAATTACTTTCTCCAGGTACGCCAAAGTTGGTGTGGCCTGAACATTAAAAAATATTTGAAAACTGCCTTTATGTGTCACCTCAAATAATCTTTGTCTAATATTAAAATTTGCTTATCTAAGTGCTAAAACAGAACAAAATACACTTCAACAAAATCCAGAGTTAGCTAGTTAATTAGGAGTAAGAAGTCGCATTTCACCTCCATCACTACGTCAGTACACAACTTTATTCCTACGTACACACAAAGAATGGAAGAGAGAGAAATCCTTACCAATTGACCCCACACATTTGTTAGGTTATGCCCCTGGTGTCCTTGCAGACACACATATATGATCCTCTCACACAGGAAAGTTCAGCCAGGATGTAAAAACAACTATGTGGAATAATAGGATGCCGCAAACTGTTCTGGTTGGGAGGGTGAGCGCAGGGCTGGGGCCTCTGAAAAAAGAGGGTCAACTCAGCATTTCTGATAGCAACAGAGAGTGATGGGAGGGCAAAAAGCCAATCATAGAACAGACTTAGCCAGTCCCACAATGCCTCGTACTACTGACGGTCCATGAATCGGTTCAAAGAATGGTTCAAAGAACGGTTCAAAGAACGGTTCATGGATGGATTGGTGATGCCTGCAGACAAAGCTCTGCCACCTGATGGACTTGAAAACTTGGGGATTTCACAGCTGAAACCAGACACCAGGTGTGTCCAAATCTTTTGTCACATGGGGCAAAATCATAGTCAAACGTCATGAGCCAAGAAAAAATAAATAAGATCAAGCAAATAAAAGTGCCTGACTTTTTTTGTAGGAGCAAGAGAGACTGCCATCACTTTCTCCAGCTGAACAGAAACAAAACTGAAGTTATTATCTTTGAACTTTCAGGTGTGAAATCTGGGTGTAATGATGGACCTGAACCTTCAGAGTCACATAAAGACAGTTGACAAAGTCAGCCTTCTATCACCTGAAGAACATTTCTAAGTTAAAAGGACTAATACAATAGTCAATGCATGTCAAACTGCCTGGTTGATGAAATGTGCTATACAAATAAACGTGATTGATTGATAGGTTTCTCAAATTCTTTTGGGTTCGGTTGAACTGGGTGTGAGCCACTTGGCTAACTGAATGCTGGCTTCATTTAGCCGAGTCTACTAAATTATCTTTTTCCTTTTCAGTAAAAGTCCCTGTAGATACCTGGTTCTACTTATAATACAAGCTCGGTTGGAAAGAGAACATTGTTGGAAAATTATGTCTGTAGTAATTTTACCTTGATTAAAAATAAACTGTTCAATGAACAAATTTGTGTCATTCTTGAACTGCAATTGGGGCCCACAAAATATCAGGCCACACTTTGGACACCCCTGACTTACACTGTTTTAAAAGACTTATACAAGTTTTCTTCATCATTTTCTGATGTTAAATTAGACTAAGCCATTCTGTTTTAGGTAAGTTAGGACTGCAAAATTTGTATAAAAAAACTAGAGTATAAATAATTTAAGAGACAAACTATGAAGTTCCTTTTGGGTTGTGTCTCCCTCTGCTGGTTTGATGTAGAATAACCATTGTAACCAGATTAAAAAATATATATTCTGATTTAGAAATTTACTGCTGCACTTCAGAATAGTATTTATTTATGAACAAATAGGCAAAATTAGTTTTCACATTTTACAGGGATGACCCGCCGTAACAACTATCAGTCACATTTGAAACATTTGCTGTGGCTTTTTGAAATAATTTACTTATTTTTTCTGTTTGTTAAAAAAAGTGTGTTTAATTGTTGTCAGAGTTATTTTTTAATGCAATTTACGGTTTCAACATGCTAGTGTGGGTTAGTAGTGTAGGCGGAGGGATATATTAGTGCTAGCTAGCAACCAACATAACGAGTCACACTGTAACTCTACGGTGCGTAGAAAGCTTCCGCCGCAGAGGTTAGATCCTCCTCCGTTACAGGTCTTACGAAGATACATTTCCTTAGGGCAAATTATTTTTATTTTAAAACATAATTATTCAAAAATCTACGCATAATTATTTTTTAATCCAGAGCATAAAACGTGCTTGTAAACGCTCGGTAGAGAAACGTATAAAGCGGTACAGCGACACGGCCGAAGGTGCGGCGAGTACGGGACCCGCAGCCGAATCCGTCCCGCTCCAGCTGACGTATTTATCGGGACACAGGACGTTAAAGATCAAATTTAATCGCAAAAATGCCGGGGATGATGGACAAAGGCTCCGAGTATTTGGGAAAAGGTCGGTCAAACGGGACTAAAAGTCCGTCCAACGCGTCTAACGGACATTTTTCTGACGAAAGCGGCAGCGACGACGAACATGGTGAGTGGTAGCCTCGAACACCCCGCTCACTGTTTGGTCGGTAAAAATGTTTGTCCATCGGTTTGTGCAATTAACGTTTTTGTTAATCTTTTGCAGACATTGGAATGCGGGTTGGAGCGGATTATCAGGCAAACATTCCCGAATTTGACCCCGGTGAGGTTTTTACTGGTGTCCGCCGAGTGACGGATAGTGGTAGCCTCAGTCAATAGACGGGGAACACAGACCAAAGCTGCTCTAAATGAAGCATACTGCAGAGTTTATGCATTGCTTTCAGTCTATTTATTCTGTTAGTTCTGATTAATCATGATATAATCAAGTAAAACAGGAGCAAACATGGACTGAGGCTACCTCTACTTGTCCGGAAACATAATGAATTTAATGAAATTGCTCTTTAATTATCCAAATTTGGGTTTGCTAAGCCTCTTTTTTTTTTTTTTTTTTAAACAAAGTGAATGTCACTCATAAAGCCATTCCAGGGACTAATCATTCCCAGTTTAACAGAAAATGTGATCATCTTTGAAATTAGTTTATTACCCGTCTTTACAATAATTGCCAATATTATGTTGTCATTTCGGAGAAAGAAAATCAATGTGAAGAAAAAAGAAGTTCTAGGTCTAAAATGAAATGTAATATATTCACCATTTACTTCACAGGTATCTCATGCTGAGGTGGGTAAAGTACCCGGAAAATTGTACTCGAGTAAAAGTAAAACGTAGCCAAGAAATTACTCAAGTAAGAGTAAAAAAATATATATATATTGGTAAAAAAGCTACTCGAGTACTAATTAACTGATCAAAACAACAATCATTAAGTATTTTAAAAATTGCACGGACAAAAATATAAAGTCACGTGGGAATTTTGGTATTTTAAAGATCAAAATGAAAATAATTTATATAAATAACATAAGTCGTCTTTTGGACAATTATTCCAACTGGCTTTGGATGCTTTGCAGCTATAAGGATTTTTACTCTGACTTTTTTACTTTTAGATAGTTGTTATGGTACGTAACCATGGCAACAAAGTATTGTTTTTACTACTTGGAGCAGCTGATTAACATCTCAGTTCAAACCATGAATCATAATGTGCAGGGCTCATTTGTTTTTGTTTTCCCCTTAAACATTACCATCAAATCCATCAGTGAGGCTTTAAATCTTCCATCTACTGGATGTAGCAGCCGCAGAGGAGATTTTTCACATTTTTGTTTTGGTGTCTGTCCACATTTAGGTGCCAACAAGTACACGGAAAAAGACAGCGGTGGGATGCTGGTATGGTCTCCATATCACTCCATTGTCGACTCCAAATGTAAGTGACACACCTCTCATCCAGAACCTGGGTCACGCCACTGGGCCAGACTAACAGTGAGACTTTCCCTTCTCAGTGGATGAATATATTGCTATTGCAAAGGAGAAGCATGGCTACAATGTGGAGCAGGTGAGTCTCTCTACACCTCCATCTCTTACTTTGGTTTGTTACTTCATGCAAAGATGAGGAAAAGGTTTGTTTTCGTATAGAATTGAAAGCTAATCTGAAAATTGCAATTTACCATTGATTCATCATTCCCCCATTGATTGATTACATACTGCATAAGTATTTGTATTTGCTTTAGGTTTTTACTGTATTTAAACCTGAAGTAGTGAGTGCATCGTTCTTTTGGGTTCATATTACATAAATATTCCAGATTGAAAATTGCTTCTATCCCTCTCCACCCCTGTGTGGAATGAGACCTTAAAGTTTACTTTTGAATGTTTAAATCAATCGTTTTTGCATTTGAAACTTTAATGCTACGTGCTAATTACCTTTACGATTTATTGTGACCCCTTGATAGCAGTTCAGGAACAGAGTAAATGTGTCCCATCAGCACAGGTGAGCAGAAGGACATAGCTTTTAATATTATTTTAAAAGAAGATTTTTTTACTTTTTTTTACTGAAAAATAAAAATTGGATTGGGTGCATCCATTTTTTAAAAACCGGGATAAATGCACTAAGCATTTCCACAGAATGAAAGACATATTTATTTACTTCTTGACCAAAAAACATCTAAATTGGATCCAACAAATTTAGAAAATTGTATGAAATGAGTTATGTTTAAATGTATTCTTTTACTGAGGCAAACTAAAAAAGAAAATGTTTTTAATCTACAAAGATTTACAGAACCCTTTTCACTAAATCTGACTGTTTTGTTATTTTCATTCACATATTACTGTTTATTATTTAGCAGGTAAAAATAAACATAGTTAGCTTTGTATTTTTATTGTTTGTGTCGAGTAAGTATTTTGCACGCAACACTTTTGGCGAATAGTTTTCCATTTCAAGAAAACGGGTACAGATAAGATAAGATATGGTTATTTCCAATTTAACATGTTGCATAAGCTTGAAGGAAGTCTAACCAGAGCTGAGCAAACACGTCAGCCAACATACAAACAATAGGTTTCAGTAGCATAACCTTTATTTATTTAATATCTAGGGAAATGGTTGCTGGATCTGCTGTTGGTTGACACACTGTATCTGTGTTTGTGGATTTTTATTCAGGCTCTCGGTATGCTGTTCTGGCACAAACACAACATAGAGAAGTCCCTGGCTGATTTGCCCAATTTCACGCCTTTCCCAGACGAGTGGACCATCGAGGACAAGGTTCTGTTCGAACAGGCTTTCAGCTTCCATGGGAAGAGTTTCCATCGCATCCAGCAGATGGTAAACCCCCAACGTAGCTCTGTTAGTCTTCATCTGTGCTTCAGGTCTCATATTCTTCAGACTTATTGTAAATATATATAAACTAATGTGTAAAGCTTGGACAAAGAGAAGAAGTTGGTACCTGGAAGTACTAAGCAAATATTCCTACATGATAATTACTAAAAAGGTGATTAGCTGATGCAACGAGCTAATCGCTGGTTCTCATTTCTTAAACGACGTCGAAAGACATCCAGTGGTTGAAAGATGTCAGTCAAGAAAAAAATAATTAAAATGAGCTCAATAATTTACATTTGGATGATTTTTGTTTTTCTCTCTTTTTAACAAAACCTGGAGGATAAAAGTCTTCAGTCGGGTGCTATGATCTCAACTAGCCTTTCTTTGAAGAAAAACTTTGTTTTCAAAGATTTCAGTGTCCATTTTATTTGTTGTTTATGTATTTAATCTATTTAAAATGTCTTCCAGTTCCAGTGTTAAATGTTTAATAGGATTTAAAGTTTTTTTATAAAATTTTTTTTATTTTTGAGAATATTTTCTTGCATTATCATGCTATTTTAACCATTATATTACTTGGAAATGGTCTCAAAACAACATTATCGTTTATTGCAATAATTTCTGGAACAATTTATTGTCCAGCAAAATTTGTTTTTCCGACAGGCTTATTAGACTTGCATCTATCAAAGAAAATGTCTAAATAGATTGCAGAAACAATGCAAGGAAAAAAAAATGCACTCAGAAAAAAGAAATCCTGAATGATCATGATCGGCGCTCATTTAAACTGTGTATAAAATAAGCAGTTACTTCTTTTTAAAGGAGCGCTAAATACTGCCTTAATGTTGTAGTTTAACACAGATTGGCCTCTAAATGATGACTGCATTTATCCTCTATGTTAAAACAATAACTGTTAGTCTTGAGGAATTGTTGTTTTGGCACTACATGTGTAATCCTGTTCCGTTTCATTCAGTTACCAGACAAATCCATCTCCAGTCTTGTCAAGTACTATTATTCGTGGAAGAAAACGCGCTCCAGAACGAGTCTGATGGACCGGCAGGCCCGCAAACTGGCTAGCAGGAGCAACCAGGACGACAGGTGCTGCTTACTGACTCAACGATAGCATTACTGTTTGTTAATAGAGCTGATCAGTTTGACGTCAAGTAAAAACGTGAAAATCTATGATCAACAGCTATAAGTCATAATGTAATTTCTTAGACTTTGTAAATGATTTAAAGATATCAACTGTTAGATTGAAAGGAACCTTTACATTTATACAGCCATTTTTTAAATTATATTTTACATAAGCTCTGAGAAAAAATATCCACATTTTCCACAAATTATTTGGAATTATGTTCCTCAGAAAAATCCATGAAGAGGTGAATCCACAAATACTGGACTGTAAATAGTGAATTCCTTCAACTGGGTTTAACTTTTGAGTTTTGTAACAATTGTAAATGACTAAAAGTAAAAAAAAAAGTTAATTGTTTGTTTTTTTGACCATGGTGGCGTAGTATTAGGGTCACACTAAGACAATAAAAAAATAAAGTTACGAAAATAGAATTATATTACAAGAATAAAATTGTACAAAGTCATAATATGTTGAGAATAAAGTTATAGAATGATGGAAATAGTCAAAATATTCAGAAAATAAAGTCGTAATGTAAAAATTTTTTCTCATAATAATATGACTTTATTCTCAAAATTTGAGTTTATTCTCAAAATATGATTACTTTATACTCACATTACAGCATTATTGTTGTAATGTTTTGACTTTATTCTAGTAATTTATTATTTTCTTTTTTTTGTATTTGACAAATCTTATCAGTTAGATTTGAGAAGCTGTTCTGTACTTGCTGTGACATGAGGTTTCTCTTTTAAAATGTTTCTTTGTTGTTCCTGTTGTCCTAGCGAGGAGGAAATGGAGGAAGCCAATCATATTGAGGCGAATGACAGCGACTACGATCCGAATAAAGACGCCAAGAAAGAGGTCAGCCCAAAAGATTCGGGCTTAGAAGTTGATGCACATGATTTTGATTTGATTTCTGTATTTATGAATTAACTGTGTTTAGCCTTCTGAGTGGACTACCTGTTTTTTTTCCAGTATATATGCTATTTGGTTATATTGATAATTCATTTATGGATTCAAATAAACACCTTTTTTTTCTTACTGATTTTACTTAACGATAGCAACAGTACACATATCATAATATTTTTAATGGGATTTATAAAGATTTCAGTGTTTAAAACTAATTTGATCTTCACTTTAAATTTGTGTTTTTGCTGTGCAAGTTACACAAAATATTTTACGTATGATACGACTTAAATACTTTTCTCTGTCTCAGTATTCCGTTTCCCAGTATTTAAAGCCATTTATTTGCTAATCTGTATCATTTTCCCTCCAGAACCAGGCCGAGTTGGTGGTGCTGGGCACTAAGCCGGCGTTAGGGCGACGTGAGCACCAAACCCTGCAGCACCGACACCACCAGCGCTCCCGCTGCCGCCCCCCCAAAGGCATGTACCTCACCCAAGAGGACGTTGTGGCTGTGTCCTGTAGTGCCTCTGCTGCTAACACACTCCTTCGTCAGCTGGACATGGAGCTGGTGTCCCTTAAGAGACAGGTAGAGGGCGCTGCAACTCACTCTTCTCTAACCTTCACTGATTTCTTATGGTGGGGTAAATTAAATATTAGTCATTAATGTTGGCTTTAGGTTTAGTTTAATGTCATATCTGAAACACCTTTACTGCTGCTTCAGTGTGTGATTTATTACCAATCTGCCTCTGTTAAAGGGGCATTTATTGTACTGTTTATCATGTACTGAAAAATTATTACCATAATAAGAATTTTGATTATTCCAATTAATGATGTACAAAAAAACAAGGGTGTGACAGTATTAATGAAAATGTTATTGTTATTATTTTCTCCAGGTGCACATCAACAAGTATGAGTAAAATCAAAAATATGATTAAATGTGGTTTTGGTGAGCATCTTAGGGATATAAATTATGCTTTTTTTTGGTAAATGGCAACCTGAAGAAGACCGTTTCTACTGAGACTGTTTTAAAAAACAGTATTTGGCAACAATCAGCGGTGCAAAACGTCTGGGTGGACCTAGCTCCGCCTTTGAGACGCAGCTCCTCCTTGGAGCTGCAGTTTCCAAGATTCCATCTTACGGAGCAGCCCTCCAACTCAGCTCCTTCAGACTAGCCAGCAGCAGTTACCAAACACTTGGTGCAACTGTGCATCTGCTGATCTTATTATATGAGCTACTTCTCAGTGAAACGCTGGTAAAAACTTTGTTAAAGGGTTAATAGAGGAGCCATGTTGTGGTGACTTATTGTTAAAGAGACAGAAGCCCAATTTCAACACCTTTAAATTGCAAAGTAAATTTTTTTTTGAGTCATGTTTGATCTATATAGCATTTTTGTAACAACTGAATTTAACATAGTGTCTTTATAGTGCTATGAAGTGGCACTATGTTAAACACAGAGGAAGAGTCAGTGACTTTTCTGTGTTTCCGTTTTGTTCTTCAGGTCCAGAATGCTAAGCAGATGAACAGTGGACTGAAACAGCTGTTGGAGTCTGGGATTGAAGAGTATAGACTGACTGAGGTAGTAAACACATCCCCAACCTTCAGATGAAACAATCACATTCAAATCCATTCATTATGAGTACTGTGTATTAACCAAGGGAAACTTTATTACTGTGTCCTTCCGAAAATAATCAGTATAACACAGAAACGTGTCAAACCAAAGTGGCAACACTAAGTTAAATACCTTAAAGAAGCAACTGTTGCTTCTTTAGTGGTTGCTGATTTACATTTTGCCATTGTGCTTTACTCCACAGTATTAGTACTCTACTCCACTACTCTACATTCCAGTCTGTCCTCCAAGAACTACCTTATGGAAATGAAAACAATTATTTTAATACTGTGGAAATTTTATGGTTGGATACCTAGCAGGTCCCAGTGAAGTTCTGTATTTATTTATTGTTATTATTAAATTTTTCCAGCTGCCATTTAACTTTTTTCACAGATTAAATTTCTACATTTATTTTCTGAAACAAGTCTTCCAGAGTTGATACAGTTTTTAACTGAAATGTCTGTCAACAAATGATTCCTCCACCGAGAGTCATATATAAAAATATAGATAAAAATAATAATATAGGTCTTATTTGTTTTTTTCTTTGCATCTTTTTCATTCTCTTTCCCTTTCTTTGTTTCATTTCATTGTTTTATTTCTCTCCTTGTTTCTTTTTCTTTCCTTTTCTCACTAACTAATGTACTAACAACCTAACTAAGAAACTAACTTACTAGCCAGTCAGGGATAAATATTTTTTGCTGGGAAATAATTATTTGTTAGAATAGCAGTGTAAGATTTTGAACTAGAATCATTCAGACTTACACATATTTAATTAGTAAGATACTCGAGTAAAATAGTGATTATTTCATTTGTGGATTAGATTTTAATGTTTGATCTGTGTTTGTTGTAGACCTTCATTGTCATCAAATGCAGCTCCTGCATTTTCTGTCTGTGTCTCGAAGGAAGAAAGAAACAAAGAAAGAAAGAGTCCGAACTAAAACTTTTAGTTATAACTCTATTTCTCTCCATCCAGTCAGTCACAGTGATGGTCATTCATATTCAACCTGCTTCTTCACAAAGTTTTATTCTGTGTTTTGATGTTTTTGTTGTTTTTTTATCTTGTAGTCCAACCAGAAGGTGAACGCCCGCTGGACCACAGATGAGCAGCTGCTCGCTGTTCAAGGTGAGCTTCATTCTTTAATAACAGCACTTAGTAAAAGGTCTAAATAAATAAACCACATGATTAAACATGAGCTGCTTTAATGGCGCTGACTGTAAATTCTCTGTTCAGTATGAATAAAAATGGCGTTTGTAACAATTAAATCTGAATCAACACTCAGATTTATAGGGTTTAAAGAATTTGGGTTTTTTCTCCTAAAATAGATATTTTTTATTTGATGGAAACGTTTATATGGCATAAGATGGCTGAACAGGGGGAGCATCTTCTCCCACACATCAACGTTCCCCAGGGGTGTGTCCTCTAACTTAAAAAAATAAAATAATAATAATAATTTGAACATATATAGGCCACATGATGTGACACAGCAAGATGTTTTTATCTTTTAACGAAATATGTACCGTTAACATTCATAAGTATTTAACTAGGGCTGCAACTTACGGTTATTTTAGTTTTTTAATCAGACTAAAACATCAATACAATGTAAAGCTGATATGTTTTGTTTTATATAAACCAATTAAAACTGAGTTGGCAAATATGTATTTTTTTAAAATTTTTATTTTACAGAATTCAAACTGGGTGAAGTTAAAACTGACAATTGAGAAGTTCTGAGTAGAACACATTTACGCAAAAATAAGGGTTTTTTTCTTAAATACAACATTTTATATATTACTAACTTTAATAAAACATCATCCTGGAATTTAGTTTCTTGTTGGCATCAAACATGACATGTCTGCTAACTTCTACAAACAATTTCTGTGTTTTTGTTGTTTTTCCTTACCTGAAAGTGGTGTGAAGGCAATCTGCAACCCACAACAATCCTACAGTCTTTTTAGAGCATTTAATCAATTCATCATTTTTCTACACCAATGGTTTTAAGGCAGACCGCAACAATTCGTTTTTTTTTCTGCAGGTGTCAGGAAGTACGGCAAAAACTTTCAGGCCATCGCTGATGTCATTGGGAACAAAACCGTGGGTCAGGTGAAAAACTTCTTTGTGAACTATCGCCGGCGGTTCAACCTGGAGGAGGTGCTGCAGGAGTGGGAGGCAGAGCAAGGAACGCAGGCTCCAAATGGAGACAGCGCCACCTCAGGCGAAGAGGGGAAGAACAGTTCGACCCCTCCTTCAGGCAAGAGCACCGATGAGGAAGATGAGGAGGTGAGACATTTACCTTCACTTTTAAATTTAAAGGTGACCTATTATGGTTCCTTGAACAAGTTAGGATATATTTATGGGCAAAACAAAACATATTTATTACATTTTTAGTACAAAATCATTCTTAAATGATGAGATCTTATTCTGCTTAGTTCTTTCAGAACGAGCTGTTTTAGGGCATCTTGTCACTTTAAATCTTGATAAGCTGCTACTGGCCTCGCCCCCAACTCAATGTTTACACTCGCATGTGAAAATGGCTGCAAACAGTTTTGCAATAATACAACCATACATCTTTGAAAAGCAGAAGTGGAGCCTACTGCACAACCAACAAGAATGCTGCCTGTGGTTTCTGAACTGTAAGTCAATAACAAAACACTTGCAGTGCAAAAACACAAAATCTCACCAAGTATTTTTGGTCTTGCTTCTAGTGTAAATATATTATTGCACTTGAAATAAGACAAAACTTACTAGTAACTTTTCAGCAAGATATAGGAGCTTATTTTAAGTCAATAATTCCTTAATATTGATTTAAAAATTTACTTGTTCCAATGGCAGATTATTTCACTTATAACAATACATTTTTGTTGTTATAAGTGAAATAATCTACCAGTGGAACTAGCACTTTTTTTATCAGTACTAAGAAATCATTGATTTAAAACAAGCTGTTATATCTTGCTGAAAAGTTAGTAGGTTAGTTTTGTCTTATTTGAAGTGCAATAATATATTTACACTAGAAACAAGACCAAAAATACTTGGTGAGATTTTTAAGATTTTGGTTTTGCAGTGTGTCTTTTCCAGCAGCCATTGTTC
The DNA here is from genome assembly GCF_001444195.1 of Xiphophorus couchianus. Lineage (NCBI taxonomy): Eukaryota > Metazoa > Chordata > Actinopteri > Cyprinodontiformes > Poeciliidae > Xiphophorus > Xiphophorus couchianus. Next base: position 5,988,817 of record NC_040232.1, on the reverse strand, counting down.
AGCACATACAGCGGTAAAATCAGCTTACCAAACATGCTGGAGCTCTGCTTGGGTTGCTAGGTAACATGGCTCTTCCTCACTGGGGTTGCTAAGTAATCCCAGTGGAAAGTGACGTACTGCCAAAACAACTTCTTTTTTTAGGAGCAATAGAGACCTAAATGGAAATATCGAAATGTAAAAATATAAGAGAATTTTTGTGTTTTCTCAAGTATGGAAATATGAACCTTTGAGCTGTTTCTTTTAGATGCTTTCCTTCCAGAAAAACAAATTATCTCAAAGTTGGCCAAAATTTAAAGTAACTTCCTTTTTCTCTCTGCAGGGTCAGGTCACCTCTTCTGGCGCATCGCCTGCTGCCTCCTCTTCCTCTTTAGCTCAAAATCCCGTGACTTCCAATGCTTCCTCCTCCCTCCACCAGCCGCCTCCGCTCCTGAGGCCCTCTCTGCCGGCCACGCCGTCGCTACACCGCCAGCCTCCACCACTCCAGCAACAGGCTCGCTTCCTGCAGCCTCGAACCACCCTGCAGCAACCTCCGCCCCTCATCCGGCCCTCCAACCCCATGCCGCCACGCCTCAACCCGCGCCCCACTCCCGTAACCCTGGGCAGTAACGCCGCTGGCCCGGGCCAGAGCTCCGCCCAGCAGCCTGCTGGCATGGCCATCCACCTGTCAGACACAGCGTCGTCGTCGTCCGTTCACTAACTACCTGCAGACCTCTCTAAGAAGCAGTGGAGTAGAGGGTAGTTCATTTCCCTTCAAGACATTGGTAAAATTACTGAAAGTCTCACATCAATGTTCTAGAATATCCCAAAAACGTTCAAATCTGGTGTTTTTCATGTAAGAGGATTAGAACCACTGAAAAAGGAAAAAATCTGACTTTAATGAATGTCTGAGTGAATTAATTTATTGTCTCTCTACTCATGTAGAATGAAATTACAGCCCAAAGAGCCAACCTCAAAAAAAAGAGAAAACAGGTTGAATATGGCGATATTTACAATGATATAAATATGTAAACCACGGGACAGAGAAACAAAATGGTTACATTTCTGCAAAAAGCTGAATAGAAAAAAACAAGGAAATTTCTGATCTTGAAAGTTTGAAAATTGATAGAAAAATTAGGACATTTTGAGATTAATCTCAGAAGGTTTTGAGGGAAATTTTTGTTTAAATGGTCTAAAACTTCTGCCTTTTGGAAATTTTTGAAATTAAAAAGTTTTTCAAGTTTTTTCTAGAAAATTTCTGCGATTAAACTAAAAATTTCAGTTTTCTTTCTAGAAAATGTTTGACTTCTGGAGATTTTTTGGCATTTTTATATTTACAAAGGTTGTAATATATCATTATATGGAGAATTCTGACTTTTTATTCAGATTTCTGAGATCCAAGGTCAGAATTGTTCCTTTTTTTTATTTATTAATTTTTTTTAGTGGTTCTAATCCTCTTCCATAATTTTTCAACATTGCAATGTGGAGAGAGGTTTCTTATTTTCAGACCTCGAATGCAACGTGAATTGGGAAAAGAAACTTTGACGTGACATAGAGATTTGTAATCCATGAAAACTATCTGAGGTTCAGCTTTGTGTTGAAGTGCATGTGCCTTAAAGTGCACAAGGTGCTGCCTGCAAAACTGGTTCAAATTCAAATTATTCAGAGATTTCTCAAAAAATATTCATCTATCTTATTATTTTTCTACCCCTGTTTTGCTCTGACCCAGTCAACTGGAGAAATATATGTAGTTCATATATGTATATACTGTTATTTATTAGATTATCCCTTTCCCTCCTCTGATTTAAACCTAATTTCATGATAATGTAGTTTTAAGTCACCAAAGATGCTTGTGTTAATTGAAAGTATTCCTCCCCTGCTCTGAAAAAACATCTTTTCTGAAAGATGACAAAACCAAACCCAATATTTGCCCCTGGCAGCTCATAGATAAATTAATTAACTGTGTGGTTAACTTGTTTTAAGGTCATTAATGTAGTCACAATGCCCCAAGTTCAACATGAATGTTATTTTTTAAATATAAATCCATCCTAATTTAATATGAGCATGCTAAATCTTATTATCTTTTGCAGCTAATTTAACCTCAGTGTGTCAAATTCACTAAGAATTTTCAGACTTGTTCACTCAGACCTTAAAATTAAAGTTCTAGTGAAATAAAAGTAAAGCCTCTTTTAATCTGTGCTTTTCAGGACATGATAAACGGGTTCTAAACTTACTTAAATCTAACCTCATTCCTACAAAGTACCAGGTATTTTTGTCTTTACATAAACTGCAAATGCTTTAGTACAGTTGAAGTAAGAAAAAAAACACTTTTCAAGTAACTTTTTAGCAGGATAAATAAGATTATTTTAAGTCAATAAATCCTTAATATTGATGAAAAAGTTCTAGTTTCCCTGGAAGATTATTTCATTCATAGTAAGACATTTTCCCCTGTTGTAAGTGAATTAATCTGCAAGTAAAGATAGTATTTTTTTATTTCATTTGATCAATATTAAGTTATTATTTATTCAAAATAAGCTCCTATATCTTGCTCAAAAGTTACTTTCAGTTAGTTTTGTCTTATTTCAAGTGTACAAATTAATCCCAAACCATATTAACAACACTAAAAATACTTGGTTAGCATTTGTATTTTCACAGTGTAGATTTATTTTTTATTTTTTCTAAAAAGTCATGCAACAGTTGTGGCTCTAAATGATTTTTATTTCACTGGACTAAGAGTAAAAATTGCTCTTTGGATTATAAATTTTTCAGACCTTTTGAGATTAATTCACTTTTGCAAAGGTGGGCAACTTTAATAAGAAATGTTCCCCCTTTTTTAAAAATAAACATCCTAGCTTTAGAGTGATTAATTGCTAATATTGTCTTGATTGTGCCTTTATAATTTTTTAGAAATTGATGTCCAGTAACAATTTCTTCTGATATTTCACCAGAAAATTGCCCATACTTGCTGATATTCAGTTAATTTTCTCGCCACAATGGAAAACTTTACCATGTAGATGCTAATAAAATAACACCTGAGGTTAGAGTTGAATAATTTTAGAGCCTGGTATTTGTCAGATAAAACAAGTGAGCTGAAGGAGGGTGTACTTTCTTTTTACCAGGACCTTACCTCAGCGGGGAGTTGTTTGTACATACTATTGTGTTATTGTTATGATGGCCAATGCACGCTACGCTGTAAGATGTTGGTAGGACTCTAAAGTGCTGTTTTTTGTGTGTCTGCAATGTCCGTCTGATGATTTTCTATACTTTATTTGCTGTTAACGATCCTACTGAACTCTTTATTGCACTGCAAAAACACAAAATCTTACCTAGCAATTTTACTCTAGTTCCTCGTCCTAGTTTCAAAAGTTGAACATTTTCACCGTAATAAAAATTAAGACAATTATGGAGCTATATTTTGGCCATAAAGTTTGTTTACAAGACAAAAAATATGAAACTGGAAAAAGAAATGTTCAAAACTCTTTTTGAGATTCTAAGTTTTTTTTTTCAGTTTCAAATGTTTTTCTTTACTTTTATTTTCATTGTTTATTTTGATCAAACTTTATGGCCCCAATTTAACTCCAGAGATAATCATTCTTTAATACTGACAAAAAAGTACTTGTTCCACTGGCAGATTTATTTACTTTTAACAAGACATTTTTTCCATGTTATAAGTAAAATAATCTGCCAATGAAACTATTTTTTCCCCATCAATTTTAAGGAATTATTTACTTAAAACAAGCTCATATTTCTTGATTAACTTAATTTTAAATAAGCTTTGTTTTATTTCAAGTGACTTGAGACATTTGCAGTAAAATCTAGGCCAAAATTACTTGGGTAAGATTTTGTTTTTGCAGTGTATCTACTTGTTTGTGGTCTTCAGCTCCTGTGGTTCTATCTTAAAACTCTGTGTTTAATTTAATTAGAAAAATGCCTCCTAACATCACAATAAACAAGACGGAAACCTGTTTTGTTTTGACTTTCAGGCGATTTATAGGAACATTTTAGCATTATTTTCAGACTCTGTAACTGAAGAACTCCTTTATTTTCCATCAGTTAGATCTGCCTTTAAGACACTAAAGTTTCACTAAAAGCCTGTGGAATAAATATTTTTTTGATAAATTACAGTTTTTACTGCTGTGTTTTCTTTTCACTAACTGAACGAAACTGGGAACCACTTTATCATCCGTATGTGATGTATTTAGTTTGAAAATTATTTATAGTCCTTTTGTAATATCAGTTTGGATTTCATGTAAAGCTAATCATTGTGAAAATGCTTGTTTTTCTTTTTTTTGTATGTATGTATCATGATTTACCTTCACTGTATCTAGAATCATATGAAAGGTTGTATTTTCATCAGAACTTTGACCTTTGATGTGAAGCCACTTGGTTTTCTCTTTCTCAGTTGGACTTGATAGTTCTTAATAAACATTTTATTAAAAAACAAAATCTTGATTATATGAAAATATTTTAGTAATTTCCATTTTTTGAGCTCCATCCCAACACTTTCATCAGGTTAGGATTGTAGTTTTTACTAGGTCATTGCAACATTTGATTATCAGCATCTGGAAACAGCAAAGGTGTACTTACTTTTTCCACACATATAGTTAAACCCAAAATGTTTTACGTTATGTTGTTTTTTTTCTATCCAACCACATAGTTTTTTTCTGATTATAATTGACAAATACACCTCTCAAATGATACTAAGACAATATATGTGTTTTATTTACATTTTAACAAAAAACATGCCAAAAATTATTTATACACTTCTCATTAATCAGTTATTCTGACTGGGATGCTCAAAAACTTCAGTAATATTTTTAAACCAGAAGAAACATAAAAATGGAGCTGATTAAGACAGACCTGTGGGCTTTATGAACAAAATTATTCTTAGATATTGAGATTTTAGCCTGCCCAGTTGTTCTGTTTTAGGGCGTCTTGTCACTTTAAATCAGAATAAGCTACTGCTGGCCACGCCCCAATCTCAACGTTTACATTCGCACATGAAAATGGCTGCCATCACGTGCGCAATTATACAACCATACATTTTTGAAAAGCAGAAAAAGACCCTCCTGCACAACCAACAAGAATACAACAAGTAGTTTGTGGACGGTAAGCCAACAACAAATTTACTGTGTACGCCATTTTACGACTACGTCGGTAAAACCAGCTAAGCGATCGTGCTGGAACTTAGCTTAGGTTGCTAGGCACCGGAGCTGGGGTTGCTAGGTAACGGCCCGTGGAATATTATTTAACATGAATGACTCTGTGGAATAATTTTTGGCTCAGCAGTAGCTTTTACATTTGGGCTTCATCTCAGTTAATTAAAAACCTAGATGACATCGAACAGGTCATTATTTATACATTTATAGTTTTATAAACAATAATAATATAAATAATAAATATTGATCACCAGTTCTAGTTTGCGTTGACTATTTTTGCTAGCGTCATATTTCGTAACCCAGGTATGCAGCAGAAAACATCTACAACCAAAGGAACAACAGAAAAGTTACACACTAAACCTGTTTAATCATAGAAACGTTGGCTGGGCCAACCTTTTTAAAATATGACAATGATACAATAATATTAAAGCCAGTATTGTTAACTGACCACTTCTTTCTCAGACTGGTTTGCCCTAAAAGCCCAACTCTTGTTGTTTTTGTGTTACTGTACAGAATCAAATGTTTCAGCTGTTATTTGTCCGTTCTTGTGTTTAAAACAGTTTTCGGCTGCAGCTTTTAGCCAGAGGATTATTTTTGTTGCTTCCTGCTGCCCTCAGTAGTAAAATAAATCACAAGCATTCTTTGCTCTCAGTTCAAATTCAAACATCCTTCAATGGTTTCTTCTGACATTTTGAAACGCTAATTCAAATCTGCAGCTGGTGAAAACAAGGTGTGACTTGAAACTGAAGTGTTGCTACTCTTCATCTATTGTTTTTAAAAAAAAAAAAATTATGTAGAAGCATGAAACATAAAACACTTCATAAATAAAACAAAGTCTTCATCCTTCTCAGGGTGAGAAGTTAAATATCTCTCCTGCAGGTGTGTTTGTGATAACCATCTAGATTCTGGGTCACAGGTGCGTGGAAGTTGAGAAGCAGAGTTTAATGGTGAAGGGGTTGGAGCTGCCTGCAAGTCAGAGAGAAACGGACGATTAAAACAACACGCCTCACAGTTAACAAAAAAAAAAAAGAAACGTTTATTTATTCTGATCTCTGTGCCACTTACCAGCTATTCTAAACTGGTGGTGGTTGAGCATGATCAAAGCTTCAACAGCAGCAGTTTTACAGTCAAACTCCAACAAACCAGAGAGAGTCTTAGAGCTGGCTGTAAAAGCAAGAGGAAAAAAGTCTGACTGTCACATATTTACAGCATTTTAGAGTGAGTACACTGCAAAAACACAAAATATTACCAATTATCTTTGCCCAGTTTCAATTAAAAATATCTTAGCACACTTGAAATAAGACAAGCAAGATATAGGAGCTTGGTTTAAGTCAGAAATTCTTTAAATTGTTGAAAATGTACAAGTTCAACTGGCAGGTTATTTCACTTATAGCACCGTATTTTTCCAATATTATAAGTGAAATAAACTACAACAGCATATTAGGGCCATTGTAGGCATAAAAAAGAAAGAGTATATTTACACCAAAAAACTGAGATTAATATCAGAAATGTTCTAGAAAAAGCATGGGAATTTCTGAGTTTGAAAAGTCAGAAATATGCCAGAAAAAAATCAAATGTTTAGAATAATTACAGAAATTCAAAAATTTCAGAGTATCAGAAGATGATTTTTTTTTACTTTTGGAACTCAGAAATTTCCACAATTTTTCTAGAAAACTTCTGAGATTAATCACAAAATGTTGGAAGTTTTTTCAAGAACATTTTCAAATTTTGTGGCTCAGAAAATTTCTTGTTTTTCTAGAAACTTTCTGAGATTAATCACAACATTTTGTTTTAGGTTTTTCAAGAAAATCTTCACCTTGTGGCTCAGAAAATTCCTTGTTTTTTGGTTGAAATTTACTCTTTTTTTTTTTTACCTACCTTTTGCCCTCAAGTGTCGCCATTATAACCTGCCAGTGGAGGTAATACATTTTCATGAATAGTAAGGAACATCACTTAAAACAAACTCCTTCACCTTGCTGAAAAGGGAGTTTTCTCATCGCAAGTGTGCTGAGATATTTGTAGCAGAAACTAGACCAAAATGACTTGGTAAGATTTTGAGTTTTTGCAGTGTATGAGTGCTTTTAACTCACGTTTGGCATCAAAGACCTTATACTTGGTGAAGGCAGGAGCGTTGTGTTCAGAACAGAACTGAAGGGAAACAGAGAGGAGAGATTTATGTCTTTTTTTGGTGAATAAAGGAAGTTTTTACTAATAAAAGCAGCGTTTGATCTGCTTGTCCTCACTTTTAGCAGCTGCTGCTGGTCGAGGGTGGGCGGGGCGTTGTAGAAGTGCAGCACAGCGGTGGGCGGCTGGATGATGTTTCTGTGGCTGTGCGTGGTGCTGAAGCGATTGTTCCTGGTCAGACTGAAGTCCAGGTAGCTGCTGCTGCCGTCGGCCAGTTCAAACACCTGACTGGGAATCACTGCCTGCTGCCTGGACACACTGGGAAGGGACAAACGGATGCCAAAACCAAAAAACAACCACTAGAAAACAGAAATAATAAGACGTTTTTTACTATTTTGTTCAATTTTAATCTTTAAAAGTCTTTTTAGGTGGAGCGGCTGAAATGGATGGTTGACTTTTCTACTTATATGAAGTAGAAATTATTATTCGGAGTATTTTAAAATCTATACATTGGTTTTGTACTTGGGTTGCTGTGACTCTGAGCCACAATCTCAGCCCTGAACCCTGGGCGGGTCTCGTTCTCACCAGACGTTTAGTTTCTTCCCGAACACCTTGGTGCCGTTGAGGTGGGTCACGGCGCGGTCCACTGCGTACTCATCCGCCATCTCCACCAGCGCCGTTCCAGGAATGCTCTTCATAAACTTCACCTGTAAACACCACCAGTCAGGGCCAGATAAAAACACTTTGTAAGGCTAAGATGTGAATAAGAACAGATAAATCAAAAATACAGATAAATAATATTTTTATAAATAAACATGGACTTCTAGGGCTGAAACAATAATCTTGTCAAAAAGATTCAAAATAGACATTTTCTAAATACTTTGTGGATTAGAGCTACTAGATTGTTTACAACAACTGCCTTCTCCCAGTGCTCCCAGTGCTAATTAGAAACAACGAATACATGATTGATTGACAGCACTAAGCCCCGCCTCCTGAGCTACTATTCGTCAGACAGTAATAGTAGCTCAGGAAGTAGATGGAGGAGATCGATCTTTTCACATACTATTTGTCTTGTATTACACTGTCAAAACATGGTGTTAGTTTTAACAAATATGTTAAAAAAAACAGATTTTTTAATATAAAAGTTAGAAACTGCATCTTTAATAGAAAAGCGACGGTGGGTTTCAGAAAGAGCAGGAGTTTTTAAAGAGACAGAGACCCAATTTCAAAGCGTTACGTTACGAAGTCGAATGGTTTTTAGGTCACGTTTGATATATGTAGCATTTTTAGTTATTTATTTTTGTTAGGTTTATTTGATGAGGATAGACACACATTAACAGAGAAAAACTGAATAAGACAGCAGTCCCATGCTTGGATCATAGTGTTTATAGCATAAGCTAATTTTCAACACTTGTCCCTAGAACAGTACATCTATAATCTTTTAAAAAGTGAAATTATAATAATACAAGATAATGTTGACTACAAACTTAAGTTACTCGATTGTGCTATAAGGCACTAAGTTGATGGGAAATACATGACACTGTCCCTTTAAGCACCGGTGAAACCCTGAAATTAATTAATTAAATTATGTTTATTTTGTTTGTCCCACTAAAAAGATGCTTAATAATAAATAAAAACTCAGACAGACCTTTTCCACGTTGCCGTAGAGACAGAAGAGGTTGAAGAGGCGGCTGCAGTTCATCTCGTTGGGATGGAGGCTGCTCACCATGGCGACGGCGCTGGAGCCCAGCAGGGCGGAGGGAAGGGTGGAGGAGAAGGTCTTTGGGACGAGCTGCTTGTAGGAAACCAGCTCCGGCACCGGCTCATGGCTTCTCCTGTACCGGCTGTTAGGAGGCAGCGGCAGCAGGGGGCAGTGAGGGCCTGCGAAGACGAGCAAAGATAACGAGGGATTTCAAACGAGGAGGAGGAGGAGGAGGAGGAGAAGGAAACGTTCAGGGAGGGAGGAAGAGCGAGAGTCGGTACCGTAGCCGTTGGATGGATGCTCTCCCAGGATGGCTTGACGCTGCCTTCCCTTCCCCCGATCTGAAACAAACAACAAGAGAAGCTTTTAAAGCTAAAGACAGGGAGCGCCGACATCACAAGGAGAGCACTGGTGGAAAAAATCCAGATTCTCCAAAACCTGAATCTTCAAAAGTTTGATTAATTGATGACATCGATTTCTCTCCCAGCCTGAGTTGAAAACGATGGACTATTATGACCAATGCAGAGAGAAGAAAAGAAGCGTAAATTTCCACACAAAACTCAGAAATTTTAAGATTAATTTAAAAAAATTCTAAAAATACTATGGAAATTTCTGAGTTTAAAAAGTTAAAAATTTGCTAGAAAATTTTTTTTTGAGATCAGTCTAGGATTTTTTCTACAAAGAAGAAAATTTCTGAGTTTGATAACTTTCAAATATTTTAGAAAAGTAATGAAAATTTCTGATTTGAAAAGACAAAAATATTCAAAAACTAAAGATTAATTGACTAAATCAATTAATCACCCAACACTGGTTGTAACTATGATAGAATACTAAGGCCATTGTAAATAGTAAAAGAAAACATTTCTACCAAGAAAATAAGAAATTTTAACATTAATCTCAGACATTTAAAAAAATTGCTAGGAAATTTAAAAAAAATTTGAGCTTATTCTCAAAAATTTTCTAAAAAAAACTTGAATATTTCGGAGTGTGAAAAGTCAAAAATTTTCTGGAAAAGATTTTTGAGAATGAGCTCAGAAATATATTAAAAAACATTAAAATGTATCATTATTTATTTATACTTTTGACTTTTGAAACCCAGGAATTTCTAAGCTATTTTCCTGGAATATTTCTGAGATTAATTTGAAAATTTCTGAATTTTTTTTCTAGCAGATATTTGACTTTTCAAACTAAGAAATTTCCTTCAGACTTTGTTGGCAGTAATGTACTCTTTTTTTTAAAATCTAAAATGCAATGCTCCTAATACGCCATCATCTATACTGTAACTGATCACAGGCGGCACAAACAGGAAGTTGCGATTCCACATTATTTTTAATTACTGAAATGATTAAAAATAATAAAACTTTTGAACTATTTGTTGACATTACAAACACACAGAGAGCGAAGTAAACAAGACTGAAATATCACTACTTATGCACTACTTCAGTTATCAAACCAAACTAGATACATTTCTGCATACTCACAGAAAATGACAGCAGCCACGTGTGTGGGGGTGCGTGTGTGTATGTATAAGTGTGTGTGTGTGTGTGTGTGTGAGCAGAACCTGAAGCTGTCCTACCTCGGTGCAGGAGGAAGGGTTTGGTGTAATCCCAGCTGGAGGTGTCATTGCGGACGACGTTCAGTCTGTTGGGCTGCAGGGGGCGACAGAGCACAGCACCTCTGCGTGGGTGTGTGTGCGTGGGCTTAAGGATGAGGATGCATGCATGTGTGTACACCAGGGCGCGTGTCTGCTGGACAGTGTGTGAGTGTGTTTACCCGAGCATACTCAATCTTCAGCGTGCAGCAGCCGGAGTAAATGTCTGCTCCATTTAGAGCCATTTTGGCTTTCTGAGCGTCTTCCACGGATTGAAATGTTGAGTCATTTGTTAAGGATGACTCAGCAGAACGACAAGCAGCCAATCGGGAAACAGCCATTTGAGTTGCTGGTGTTTATGTTTTTTTTTTTGTTGGTTTGTTTTTGTGCTTATTTTGACACAACAGCAACACCAAAACAATTTTTTTTTGTTTCTGGTTGATATGGAAACCATGCTAAGTGAGTGAACCAAACGGTGTGACTGTGTCATTACCGTGTTGTTTCCCACACAGAGATCAACGATGAAAATGGTACCTCCTAACTATAGCCCATATAGCAAAAACACGCTGTAGGTGCTTAAAAAACAAATATAAAACATATAAAACTGGTTTAGCTGTTAACTCCCTGCAATAAAGGTTGTCTGTGATTCATGACAAAAAGAGAAAATAAAAAAAATAAAAAATTAGAGTTTGGTCAGGGCCTTCTCTAACTTTTTGGGGGCCCGGAGCGGGATGTAGTTTTGGGCCCCCCATGTTTATCAAGCCACAATGACGAGATTCCAAACACTTTAGATAATCCTCAAAAATGCCACAAAATATTAAATTCTACAAGCAAAACAAGTGACAGTTAAAATTAAACAAATTTAGGTGAATTAAATTGATATAAAGCTATAATGCAAAAAGAACAGTAATCCATTATACATCAATAAAAAATGTTTTGAGTACAGATTGTTCATTCACATGTGACAGTGGGGTCCAAACGTTTTACCATGAGGGCCAAAGCACTTTTTGACCACAAAATTATTTTTTTTTCTAACATTTTTAAAACAAACCATTATTGCATTTTTTTAAATGTTAGCTGCTCAAAAATAATCGAAACAATTTCAGCTATATTAAAATGAATAAGTTGAAAGCCCCTGGGATTCAAAAATTGTACGTTATTTTATAATATTTTTAAAACAAACCTTTGGTGCATTTAAAAAAAAATTATTTTAGTTGCTCAGTAGTAATCTAAAGTGATAGAACTTCTATATTATTGAAATAAACACAATGATGTCATGTTAAGACTGATGATAACGTGATCATAAGGATATTCCACCATGGCCTGAATGCCGTTGCGTTTGAAGATGACGATGCGCTGGACATTACCCACAGGGTTGCACACAGTGTACAAAACATCCTGTAAAAACACACAAAAAAACCCACACTTAAACTGTTTACTTAACAAAAAACACACATTTAAAGTTTGTCACCAAGTTTTCTTCATGTAAATCAAATGAATTTGAGTCGTTTTTTTAGTCATATGACTAAACAACCATCGTTCTTTTGATCCAACTAAATATTTGGCAACTATTTTTCACATTTATGTTCAATACACTGCAAAAACACAAAATCTTATCAAGTATTCTACCTCTAGTTTCTTGTGCAAATATCTTAGCACAGTTAAGAAGACAAAACTTACTTATAAGTAACTTTTCAGCAAGATATAGGAGTTTGTTTTCAGCCAATAATTCCCAATACTGATGAAAAAGTGCTAGCTGCCAGAATATTGAGAAAAAAGTTCAAAGTTAAATAATCTACCAGTGGGTCTAATACTTTTTATCAATATTCAAGAATTATTTAATGCTGAAAAATTAGTTGTAAATTAATTTTATCTTATTTTAAGTGTACTAATATATTTGCACTAGAAACTAGAATAAAAATTCTTTGTAAGATTTTGTGTTTTTGCAGTTTTGTGGCAGCCATTATACAGTGCATACAGCGTTAAAACCAGCTACATATGTTGCATCAATTATGCGTTTTTTAGATATTTTAATTCATTAAAGGATAATCTAAACCAAATTTGGTTAAATATAAGGAACACTTGAGCCACTCACAGTGCTGATGGGGTACAGCGGGTTCTGGATGGACAGCAGCAGAACCTTGTTTTTGCTGGTCGGGTCGTCTGAGTTGGTGGGTCGCGTGATTCTCTGGCTGGTGGAGAAGTTGAAGAAGGCCTGCTGGTTGGCGATGAAGACGGGCTCGCTGCCTCCGCTCCTCACGCATCGCTCTGCGCTCTCCAAGCTGTCGAACTCCACCAGAGCCTGACGCTTGAAGGGCATCATCATCACATAACTGAGGGGGGAAAACAGACGGTAAAACACAGACAAACTGGTTCTGTCCACTCAGAAACAGGCAATTTGTTCAGCAAATATTTATCTATAAAACATCTTTAAAATGCTTTATGTCAAGAGCTGGGTACTAACTAGTTACATTTACATTAGTACTGTTTTGGGAAAATTTACTTTATTAAGTAAAATATTTTACTTTCACTTGTAAAATAACTGCACTGCAAAAACACAAAATCTTACCAAGTATCTTTGGTTAGTTTCTATTGTAAATATGTCAGTACTGTACACTTAAGAAGACAAAAATAACTTAAAAGTAACTTTTCAGCAAAATATAGGAGCTTGTTTTGAGTCAATAATTCCTTAATATTGATGAAAATTTGCTGGTTCCACTGGTAGATTATTCCACTTATAGCAATCTACTTTTCCTGTGTTATAGATGAAATAGTCTGCCAATGGAAATAACACTTTTTCATCAATACTAAGGATTTATGTACTTAAACTGAAAAATACTGAAAAGTTACTTATATACTTGTGTCTTATTTTAAGTGTAATAAAATATTTGCATGAGGAACTAAACTGGCAAGATTAAGCATTTCTATTAAGTAATAAGTATTAATGTGAGATCTAGATCTCAACGGGGTTTACCTGATTAAATAAATAAAGAAGAAAAAATTACCTATAAAACCTACACCAAACTATAACTTCACAAGATGCGCATTTTTTGTTATTTTTGTTGTTCGAGTTTTCATAAGATTTCTACTTTGTTCTCCTATTATAATTATTATTCTTGCATTATTTCAACTTTAATATTGTATTCTCGTGATTATGAATAAAAAGTCACAGCCTGATTAATATTCCGATTCAGAGCGGACCTGAATTTAAAGTCCAGATGAAAACAAGCTTTTAAACACTTTGAGCTGTGGAAACCAAAGGAGTACATTATTTTTTTAAAAAGTCCAGATTTTCCAAAAATCTGTATTTTTGTGGTTTTTTTTCTTAAAAAACAAAAATTTGATTAATCGATAAAGTTGATTCATCAGCCAGCCCTAATGACAGTTAAAGGATTAATCAGTAAGAAGCTCTGTCTCTAAACAGTTTAGCTTGAGATGAATTTAAGCAATAAAACTAATTTAATTAGATGTTTTCTCTAAATTATCCATCCCTGTTTAGTGACATGTTCATATAGTACGTTAGTGGACTGGATAAAAATGAGTTAAGGCAATAATAAATTTAAAAGTTAAACTCTACCATATGGTGCCAAACTTTTCAAGCACTTCCACCAGGTCGGCCTCCACCACGGCGTCACACAATCCTCGGACATGAACGACGGGCGAAGGGGGGATGAGGTGACTGTCCTTCACAAAGGATTAAAAAGAAATAAGTTGCATTTATAAGGAATCAGACATGCAGATAATATGGGACAACAGCTAAAGATGAACAATGATGTGAAGTAGATTTAGCATGTTAGCATTTTCATGACGACGACAATGCAGCCATAAAATCTGGAATCATTTATTTCCACAGAAATAATTCTGTTAGAAAAAAGTGAAAATGAGATTGCTACGGATGTTTGTCAGTTTATAAAGGTGAAAGAGAAACAAAAGATGAAAAAGAAGCAGAACAACACAGAGGAAATACTTTAATGTCAGAGTTAAGGTAAAGAGTACACTGCAAAAACAAACACTACTAAGTATTTTTTGTCTTGTTACTACTGCAAATGTCTTAGTACAAATGAAATAAGACAAATCTAACTTACAATTAACTTTTCAACAAGAAGTATTAGATTGTCTTGAGTCAATAATTCTTTAATATTGATGAACAGTATTTGTTCCACTGGCTGATTTTTCGACTTATTACTTTTTTCCAATAATCTGGCAGCAAAACAATATTGGGAGTATTGATTAAAACAATTTCCTACATCTTGCTGTAAAATTACTTGTAAAATAGATTTGTCTTATTTCAATTGTAATAAGCTATTTGCACAAGAAATTAGAGCAAAAATGCTCTCGCATAAATTCTAAACCAAACTTCCCAAATGTTAGTTGGATCAATAAAGCTATTAATATATTTTTCACTTAAAACAAAATTTTTTTCCCCATTTTATACGTGAAATAATCTGCCAATGGAACTAGGACATTTTTATTAATATTAAGAAATTATTTACATAAAACCAGCGCCTCTTTCTTGCTGAAAAGTGTACTAAGATATTTGTACTGGAAACCAGAAAAAAAAAAAGCTTGATAAAATGTTGTGTTTTTATAGTGTAGGTGAAAGCCACAAAGCTGCCATGGAGGCCGACTGCATGTTGTGCTGCAGCCGAAATGTGAAAACCTCACGTCAAAGGTCTAATGAAAACTCTGCACAAGATCGAAAATACAACAGAAAGGCTGGAGGACAATGTAGTAACCCGCCCCACCTCCATAACCACACACACACACACACACACACACACACACACACACACACACACACACACACACACACACACACACACACACCTTTGATTTAACTCAGTGATCTGAGGAAGGCTGAGAAACTCTTGGTGTGAACAGCTATCAAATCACTTCTGCCCATCTGTTCATCAAGAACACTGACAACTGAAAACTACGATTGCACAACAATGCACGTCTTATTAATCAGAAACAGGGCAGGCTTAGAGCAGCAAGCCTATAAAAACTAAACAAAAAGTATGCACAGTCCCATATCTGTTAGTAAAACTGGCCACAGAAGATAAAACAGGAAGTGATTGAGACGTTAGTTTTTTCATTTTAAGACGCAGTTAGCAACAACTGAGATTAAACTTTTGTTCAATGACTCTTCTCTCTTCAGCTGATTCTACTGCAAACATATTTCACTTCCAGATTCCTCAGACAGATTCACTTCATGTTTTACCAGCTTTCAGCAAAGGTTCAGGGCGTGCCTGTCGTTTCTGAAACTTGCTTAAATAAGTAAAGTGCTGCCGTATGCAACACAAAATCTTACCAATAATTTTGATCTATTTTATGGTGCAAATATCTTAGTACACTTTAAATAAGGCAAAATTAACATACATGTAACTTTTCAGCAGATAAGAACTTTTTTGAGTCAATAATTCCTTAATATTGATTCCATTTATTTCAATTATAACATGGTAAAAATGTTATAAGTGAAATAATCTGACAATGGAACAATGTTTTCATCAATAGAACCAATAGACTTAATACAAGCTCTTATTTCCTGCTGAAAAGTCACATGAAAGTTAGTTTTCAGATTTTTTTTTTAGCACACTTATCTATTTGCACTAGAAACTAGACCAACAATTCTTGGTAAGACTTGGTGTTTTTACAGTGTGGTTCAAACATATAAAAAGAAAAGAAATCTGCCATAAAATGCTCTGTGGTTTGATATCTTCCTTCACACACTCTTGAAGTTTTGCTTTATCTTGTCGTTTTAAAGATCTCTGAATATTAAGAACTGATCAGTAGACCAAAATTACTTGGTAAGATTTTGTGTTTTTGCAGTGTATTTGAGCCGACTGAAGCTCAAATGATCCCAGTTGAGGCGTTTTAGCTAAAAGTTAGTTTGGTAATGAAGTGGAGCTAATATGCTAACAAACATCAAGGTAAGAACAAATAAAAAAAAGTCTGATGCAACATTGTGAAAAATAAAAAGACTAATGGAACTAAAATCTGCTTCTTAAAAGAAACCATCTAATGAACATTATTTATACTCATTACAAATAAAAATCTAACAAAACCAAAAATAAGGTAAAGTATGCATTCAAGTGGTACTTTTATGGCTTTTTGCACAACACGACCTGTAGTGAAAATATACATCTATAAACTTAATAGTTTATAGCTTGTTTTAAGTTTTGTGAACTTTAAGAGAATCACAGAATGAATGTGTGGAAGTCTTTAAAGTTGTAAAATAACTTCAGGTTTGTGCAGAGCATCAAGCATCTGAATGTAACACTGAGTCAGAATGAGGATGGCTGCAAGCGGAAACACCTTCTGCACGGTGGCGCGGCCGACAAACAGAAGATCCTCACTGTCTTTGTCAGAAGGAGGTTATGCAAGCATGTGGGTTTTGCAGCCTGACCTTTTCTGCAGCTTGCCGAGGCTGAAGGTTCAGATTGAGCTGATTGTCGTTTAGTGAAGCCGAGCTTTTTTGTTTCGACGCCTGAAGTCTGCAGACCAGACAATGCAGACAATAACGCTCTCCCACAAAAAAGCCCAAATCATTTCTTGTATGAGAATAAGTACATGTGATTAAATAAATGTCACCGTTAGTAGGAAATTTTTAGTGGCATGTGTGTTTGTAATTATTTTCATGTGCTTGTACTTCATCGTAGTCTTATAATTCCTAAATAAACATTTCCTTCAGTACATTTTGTTCTAATGTTTGTGCCCAGATCTATTTATAATTCCTTCCTTTGCTGAGAAAAATAATAATAATTGAAAAAAGGCGATAAACGTTGCAAACGAAGCAGAAAATGCATGAAAACTCGCAGGTTGTTAGTGAATGGCGCACAGTTTGCTGGACGTGTTGAAACTCTAAATTAGCAGCTTGTTGTTTTTTGGCACAACAACAGAAAATGTTGAAAACTTTCAACTGAAAACACAAAAAATGAAATCAACAACAATTGACTGATTGATTGTAATTGCAACAAACACAATTGTATTCCAATATAAATCTGACTGTATTTTACTGAATTTAATGAATTACAATTAATTTGGATTAGGGCTGGATCAGATTAATCGTGATTAATCAATTATTGAAATGGCCTTCAACTGAATTAGCAATCGATTAATCGTTAACTGGAGTACACAGAGAGAAAAAGAGGCAATTTACTGAAAAAACTGTAGTTATAACAGACAGATACTGTAGATCACTAAAGAAATCTTCTATTGCAATTTAGGCAATAAAATGTTTATTACATAAAAGTGAGTTTAATATTTTTTTTGCATTTTTATGTAGTTCTAATGTTGCAAAAAAAGTTTAAGTGGTTAAAAGAAAAATGACAAAATTTGGGAATTTTCTGTTATCCGATTAATCGATCAATCGTCAGAATAATTGATAGATTAATTGATACTTAAATAATCATTAGTTACAGCATCACCTCCATAGTATAATCTTTAATCAACCACTAATCTGTCTGTCTATTGAATTTATATCCAAATCTGATTTTGTTTAACTGAATTAAATGTATTTCGATTACAAACCGAAGAGCTTTTTAGATATAACCACGCATAGATGTGCCAAAGTGACCACAAGTCAGTTACCAACAGCTAAACACAAAGAAGTACACAAATAAAAAAATTTAAATTTCATATTCAATGCTACTTTTCTCCTTAGACTGCAGACTGTGTTGAAAATCCATGAAGAATCTTCATTCACACATAAATATAATCAAAAGTTATTTCATAAGCTTTCTCTTTTCCTTTGAGAGATGTATTGTTATTTCTACCAAGGTAGACAAACACACTACAAAAACAAAAAATCTTATTTTTGATCTAGTTTCTATTGCAAATATCTTAGTACACTTGGAATAAGGCAAAATAACTTAAAAGTAACTTTTTAGCAAGATAGGTGCTTGATGTAAGTCAATAATTCCTTAATATTGATGAAAAAGTACTACGGTGGTTTCACTGCCAGATTATAATAGGAAAAAATATCTTGTTAGAAGTGAAATAATCCACCAACAGAACAAGTACTTCTTTCTCCATGTTTTAAGTTTATTGACTTAAATCAAGCTCCTATATCTTGCTGAAAAGTTACTTTTATGTCAGTTTTTTTCATATTCCAAGGGTACTAAGATATTTGAACTAGAAATTATACCAAACATTTTGTGTTTTTACAGTGCAGTTTGCCTGATATTTTTGGACCGTACCACCAGAAACAACAACAACAGCGCGCGCCCTCAACTGTTCTCACGCCGGTTACCATAGCAACACCAACAGTTAGTCGTTCACCTGCTTGCGAGCAGCCGGGGAATAGACAGAGACATAATGGAATTCCGTCGCCATGGTTACTGTCCCTCTCTCTGTGCAGACACACACATGCTGCTCCGTCGCCGTGGAGACCAGGCCTCAGTCGGTGGAGGGAAGGTTGTGCGTCTTTATTTAGCCTGTGTTTGCACGCCGGGGAGGTGTTGTGTTACGCGTAGCATCCTTCCTGTCGGCTCACGTCTGATACGTTCTTCTTCTGGTCCCACTGGCGGGATTAAACCGACGGCGTGGAAATGATGTAACCATCACAACAATATGTGATTTATTTGATTGTCTATGTTGGCAGCTGCATTGGTTATACTTTTAATAAGTTTAAAGGGAGTCACCAGTGCAGGACTCCAAAGGGTGATCAATTTCTCAACAGTGCACCTAAAAAAAATACTTGAGGTCAAACCAGTGTGACCAGTTATTCAAGTAAAAAGATCATCAGGTGAGATGTGAGGTGATTAACAAGTTTAACACTGCCTGCAACAAAAACTTCCTTTCACAAACTTTATGTCCGAAGTAATTATTTATAAGAAAAATGACTTGAATCTCAGTTTGAAATGTTAAAATCTAAATTTTTACCATTATTTTATCTTATAAAGTTAGATTTTCAACTAATTTGAAGCACTTTGAACACTTTTTCAGTGAGTAACTGGATTTACACAATTCTACATAAACTTGTTTATGATTATTAGATTGTTTACAAGGAAATATTTCTGTTATGCAGGTGAAAGTTTTGGTGCTCCTGTCTTTCCTACTGGTGCACCTGCAAAAAAACGTTAGGCGCACCAGCATAACCAGTGCAAAAAAAAATTATTTTACAGCCTTGTTGTGAAATCAAAGCGTGTCACAACAGTTACATTTTACGATTACAACAGGAGTGAACCCTTGAAAATATATGGCCATTTTAAAATAATTCTTGAAAACACAAAATGGGATGAAAGCAAAACCAATGAAACTTGATGGATGGATGGATGGATGGATGGATGGATGGATGGATGGATGGATGGATGGATGGATGGATGGATGGATGGATGGATGGATGGATGGATGGATGGATGGATGGATGGATGGTCAGTCCTGTTGAGTTTAATCATCTGAATTTAAACAAATCAAAAATAAAAGGGTTTCTGTGAGTTTCGCCAACTCAAATTTAAGACTTTTTAAGAGCATGTGGGTCAAATTTAAGACTTACTGTATATCACAACAGAAATGTACAAAAAAAAAATCTGTTTTCTATTTTTCAAGGGACCAAAGTTGTGAAATTTCTGGGGGTCTTTTTTGCTACTTTTAGCAGCAGCTTTGTGCTTCTCATAGCCTTAGCCCCCAAAGTGTCGTGCTTCATTGCACAGAATGCGCCTAGCATTATACGAGTTAGCAACAGAAGCTAGCCAGTGGCGGAGACAAACGTTGTCCAGTCAACTCTTGGTAAATTTTCACTATCTAGATGTCTAGATAAATTTACACTATATGCAATATCTAACGAGAAAGATGTTACATTAGCAAGCAAGTATTAGCATTTTTTGAGACAGTGAAGCTGTCTCAAATTTTTGCCTCGTAGAAAAGTCTGGCAACGAATATACAAGATTAAATAGTCCTGCCACATTGAACTTTAACAGCTGTGATAATGTATTTAAGTCTAACTAACGTTTGCTTGAATGAATTTAAGAAATTTTAAGGCCTTAATTTTAGATACGTCAATTTTAAAGGATGTTCAGATGCCCTGAAAAATATTTGTTCTAATCTCAGCTGACCAAGATTACTATGATTTGATGTTAATCAGTAAAAAAAAAAAGTTGATATGCTTTTGTTAAATTCAGGGCATGTAGATATCTAGTTTTAGTGGTAAGGTGCACGCAGGGTAAGCTTTAAGTTATAGTGGCATAAGATTCTGACCTACATCACCTGGCTGACCCACAAACATGAACAAAACCCACAGAGAACCATGAGAAACAGCGAGTCTGCTCTGCTAGGCTGCATGCACCTACAACCAATCTGAGCCCTAACAGGGTCACACACGGAGACCTTCCTGTGAAAAGTGGCTGCATTAAGTCCAGTTGTGTACGTAGAGATACGACCTTACTTCCTGCTGAGGGCAGACATTTCCTGCCACAGCCACGTTCTCACTGAGATGTTACTTTGCCCTCCTCATAATAAAGACTCAGAGCTTAAAATGACTTGCACTGAAGAACAGAAATAAGCAGATTAATTTATAGACACTCACACATCTAAGCCCTTATTTTAAAAACATCTTTGCAAATAAATTTGACCTCAGAGACTCAACTGAGGTCTAACATTGAGTAGTCAATGTACAAGAGTGCTGCATTTCACCAGAGCTCTGGAAAGAAATTAAGACCCCTTAAAATGATCAGTTTCTCTAATTTTACTCTTTATAGGTATATGTTTGTGTAAAAAGAACCTTGTTCTTTTATTCTAGAAATTACAAGCAAAACTTTTGTATTTATTTGCAGAAAATGAGAAATGGTCAAAATAAGGAGGAAGGTTCTTGAGTATTCAACTTGTTAACTTGAATATTAACAAGTTAATATTCATTTAGAAACAACTATATTAACATTTTAGCTATGGAAGAGTTCAGAAATCAATATTTGGTGGAATAACCAGGAGGTTTTCAATGGGCTTCAGTGCAGTGGGCTCTTCATTTAGTCCAGAGCTGTAAATATAAGAGCTGAACCTTCAGATTCACATGAAGATAGTTACAAAGTCGGCCTTTTGTCACCTGAAAAACATTTCTAACATTTCTCAGCGAGATGTAGAGAAACTCATGCATGAGTTTATATTTAGTCACTTTCAGCTTCTAAGCACTTTAAATCTGGAACAAACTTCCAGAAAACTGCAAAACAGTCAAAACACTGAGTTCCTTTAAATCTAGATTAAAATCTACACTCTGAGTCGCTTTTGATTAATAATAAGTGAAACATTGATGTTGATAAAATGTAATTTATGTTAACAGTTTCACAAATGGTGAATGCACGATGTGCTTATGATGCTTTTTTGATGCCTTGTTGTTGAAAACGCGCCACACAAATAAACGTATATTTTTCATATTCTTCCAGAGTGCAAGATGTTCTTATCTCATTTTTTGTATGGTTTATGGTTATTGTAGTGATTTTTATATTTATTCTATAAACTTAATCTTCAAGTCTGCTTAAATGTAGAATTGTAAAAGAGTCCTTGAGCCAAATAAAACGTAATTTCGCTCTGTGTTCATTGAAAGTTGACGCCTGAATGACAAATAAAAGTCAAAGTCAGAATCATTTTCCCTTGGCTTCACCCAGTGTGACACTTTCTGCTACAAAGTTGTACACTTTGTGCCTTTCGTGTATTGTTTTTTTTTTATCTTTAACATTTCAAAGCTATTTAGCGGACCTTTTCTCCTTAAGTAAAAAAACATAAAAATCAGATAAAGGTGCAAACAGTTTTCGCATGAGTGACAAAAGTCATCCTAAGGTAATGGTTCTAAATTTGTGTGAGAAATAAGCCTCGTTAAAAACAAAATCAGAGGAAGATGTCGTTCTTCTTACATAATGTTTTAATTTTTTTCCCGGTTTAATATATTTTTTTTAACCAACCTTCCTCCTTCGGCTCCTGCTGTCGTAGCATCCGCTCCCCGCTGCATCCTCCTCGGCGGAGCCCGTTTCTTCCTCCTTCTCTTCACCTTCCTCCAGATCCCTGGCATCGGCCTCCTCCTCTTCCTCCGTCCGGGGTCGTTTGGCTGAACGGTAAAATCCTCCTTCTCCTCCTTCTCCTCCTCCTGACTCCTTCTCCTCCATCGGAGACAAACAGTGAAAGCGCAGATTGCAGAGAAGGAGACGACGAGCGATGACACCTGCTGTCTCTCTCTGTCTGTTTGTCTCGTTGCGTCTCTCTGCCTGCAGAGCCCCGGTTACTTTTCTGCAAAGATAGTTAATGAAGAAAGATGTCTTACTCTGTTACCGTTCCGAGCGCAGGGGTTATCGTTCATGTTTACCTTTTCAGTTCGTATTAGTTCTGATTATGTCTACAAGAATTCTGTAAAATAATATTTGTTTACTAGATGGAATAAAGAAGGAATAAAAATGCTGATTATAAAATTGTAAACGGGAAAAAAATATATTGGTGTTTCTTCTGGGTATTGATGAGATTGGTATGACCATTGGAGACAAGAGTAAATTTTCACCAAAGTACAAAAAAAGTGTTAATATAATTTTGTTTGCTAGAAAACAACTTGGAAATTTCTGAGTTTTAAAAATCAAAAATGTTTTAGATCAATCTCAGAAATTTTCTTTAAAAAAAAACAACAACAAAAAAACATGGACATTTTTGATTTCAAAGTTTCTGAAATTTCTTGGCGAAGGTTTTCTAGCAAATTTCAGAGATTAATATAAAAATATCCAAGCTTTTTATGGCAAGTTTGTGCTTTTCCAAACTCAGAGATTTACTTATTTTTCTAGCAAGTTTCAGAGATTGATCTAAAAATTTCCAAGTGTTTTGGTAGAAAGTTACTCCTTCTTTATATGTACCTTGACACGACACAGTCTGGAGAAGTTTGAAATGAGAACTTGTGATAATATAGAATTAAAATATCCTTACTGTCCCACTATGTGGAAATTCAGGTGTGACATCAGCAAGTCAAAGGTAACTGGGAACATGCATATACAATTATTTATTTATTTATTTGTTTGTTTGTTTGACTGGGAAAACGCAGACAAACACAGCAACAACAGCTGTCACCAGCTGATGCGTTTCACAAAGAAAGACTCATTCTTACAGCTAAAGTTAATTCACAGCTGCAAAAAGGTAAAAATATGAACAAAAGGCTATAGAGTAAGAGCAAATTTACATCAGCCAAGAAATAATAATGCACCGCTATTAAAAATAACATAATAATGTGAAAAGAAATGCAGTTGAGTGGATATACAATGTGTGTATAAATATGTGCATAAAATACAACAAACTATTTACAAAATGTGGGGAAAAAATTGCAAAAGTACCAACAGGGCTATTCTATTCTATTCTATTCTATCTTTTCTCAGCGGCTTTTATCTGTCTGCATTGAGGTCATGGTTACCACAGCAACAAGACACCTGTTAAACTGCACCTTTTCTGCAGAATGCATGCACCAAATTGTCAGAAAACATCCTTTTTTTAGAACTAGTGTTTACAAAAAACTTTCTTTCAATTTCTGACATTTTTTTTTACTTCTACATGATTCCTGAAACACAGACAGGACCTGTTGGGTAACATAATGTTTTACACCATACAGAGAAACTAATTACAGTAAAAATAGGTTTTAAACAGAGTGCCTTGAATCATATTGTAGCTATTATTATTTAAATTAAACCCAGCTACTCATTTCCTTTAATTTTTAAAATCTGGGTTTGCTAGTTTTATTAACTGTAGTTTTTGTTATAGTATACTTTTTGTGTTTTTATATATTTGTACACCTGATTTTCCCCACTGTGGAAAAATACTTTTATTCTGTTATATATTGTTCTGTTTTGGTTTATTTAACTTTCTCCTGTGGAAGATGTATTAGTTGATTTGTTTCAGATTTAATTATGTTTCATGGCAGATCTTTAGATGAGTTACAGTTAAAATGCACCAAGTGATACATCTTAATAAATATTAATCTTTGTTTTCCAGTGTTTTTATGTTTAACTCAAAAAGTCACATCTTTATGTCTAAACCAATGTTGTTTATTTATACAGCAGTGAAAAGTATTTGCCCTGTTAGCAATTTCTTGCTCTTAATTTTTTTACACTTTAATGTTTCAGGTAAAAAAAAAAATAGACAAAAATATCAATAAATACAAACAACTTTGAATTTATAACTCTGAATTTTTATTCAGTGAAATTATTGTAAACCTTTTGAATTTGACTTAATTTTTAGTTTTGTTGAATAAGTGACAAAAAATAAATGCATTCAAAATCACAGTTGATTTATCTGTTGTTTTAATATATTTAAGCTTCAAAATTTATTCAGGAATGAAACTCATCTAAAAATAAAACCAAATTCTGGGTTTCAAGACATTAATGAACAAATCTTTGTTATATTGTACATACTACAAACAGCAGTACTAATAAGAGTGGTAGTGTATTTTTAAATTAAATACTTTTAAATAGTAAATATTTGTAATATTCCTATCCTTATTATTATTATTGTTGTTGTTGTTGTTGTTGTTGTTGTTGTTGTCAGTAATTAATTTTCAGTTTTGTTGTGTTAGTTACGAAAAAGTAAATTCAAAATCAGAGTTAATTTATCATCTATCTGTTGTTTTAAGCTTTGAAGCTATTTAAGCTTCAAATTTCATTGAGGAATGTTTATTATTATTATTATTATTATTATTATTATTATTATTATTATTATTATTAAATATTATCGGACTCTTGATGGCTTTTATTTTGACAGTCCCACTTCCTGCAGCCCTCAGCCCGCTGTCCAGTCCGCAGCTGATCCGGTGATAGTGGAGGAGCGTCGGGACACGTGACACAGCGGCCGGGATTCTGCCTCCGCGTCGCGGATCGACACCAGGCTTTGCCCCGGTAACGAGAACATCGGCGGCGCTTTTCTATAAAGGCGAGAGAAAATCTGGACGGACCGGACCGGACCAGACGAACCTTTCTGCAACAGGTCAAACAGGAGGAGCCTCCCGAACCGACGGTACCAGCTCCACAGCATGATGCCGGTGAGAAGGAACTTTATATTTCACAGCATATTAACTTTTAAATGCTGTAATTGGAGCTTTAAACAAACATCTATCTATCTATCTATCTATCTATCTATCTATCTATCTATCTATCTATCTATCTATCTATCTATCTAGGATTGTACTTTTAGCTGACAAGTGAAACTTCATAATCAAACAGTTGGACTGAGGAGAGGAAGTATTGATTTATGATTGATTTATCTGCAACTGGTAGCAACCAGGGAGATTCCAGTAATGCTGGAGTGTATGGAAAAAATTAATAACTATCAAAACGTAGAATTAAAAAGCTGCGACAGCGTATTGGAGTTATTGTGGGCATAAAAAAAGAGGAGTAAATTTACGTCAAAAAAACTCAGAGATGAATCAGAAATTTTCTAGAAAGAAATAGCAAATCTTTGACTTTCAAACTCAAAAAGTTTGACAATAATCTCAGAAATTTTCAGAATTTTTTTTGAATTTTCTAAACTCAGAAATGTACTTTTTTTAAAAAATTCTTTTTAGAAAATTTCTTAGATATTTTTGGCAGAAAATTTATCCTCCTTTTTATTTCCCATC
Organism: Xiphophorus couchianus; assembly: GCF_001444195.1. Lineage (NCBI taxonomy): Eukaryota > Metazoa > Chordata > Actinopteri > Cyprinodontiformes > Poeciliidae > Xiphophorus > Xiphophorus couchianus. The sequence goes on along the minus strand of NC_040232.1, from coordinate 5,962,703 downwards.
TACCGTGGCCTTAATACTCCGTTGTATGAATCAGCCATATTGGAGCTAATAGGATTTTTGATTTGATCACCATTGCTTTGAGGGAAACTACGTACTTTATATGATCAACTAAAGTGCATTAATGTTCCTCTTCTGGGCTGTGAAGGTGAGGAAGTGACTGATAGCAGCTCACATGCTCGCATGTGTCTTTTTCCAGTCAAAAGTTAATTTAATTGTGAAAACAGAGGAACCTGATATGATCCGTTTGAGGAAATAAAGAGACAAACTTCTCTCTTCTCTGCTTTAAGCAAACTTCCTGCACTATCCTCTGTTTCACATTTTAAATTCTTCGCAGCATCCAGACTGACTCGTTTCACAGCTGCTTTCCTTAAAAGTGCAGACTACAGGAATGCTATGTTAACGCATTTTAGGCAAGAACTATTTGTTTATTAGCAACCTTTAATGTATTTCTAATATTGTATGTAAAATGATTAAGTGGTTAAATGAAAAATCTGCAGAATGTGGCAATGTTTTTATCCGATTAATCATCAGAATAATTGATTAATCATAATAATAATCAATAGAATATTTGATTGCGGAAATCATCTTTAGCTGCAGCTAGACAGTTGCATGCCGTTCTTAATGTATCTAAATTTCAACATTATAAATATTGAGATAGTAAATTACCTTCATAAACTGGATCTCCCCTCGAATGTGACTCTATAATCTGAGGGAAACTAAAAATAACTCAAGTACTCAAAAATATAAACATTTGCTTATGATATCATTATGTTAAGTTTTAAGAGCTTATTTTAGGTAAATAATCCTTCAACATTTATTTAAAAAGTTCCAGATTATTTCACTCATAACAAGACATTTTTCCAGGTTAGAAGTGAAATAATCTCCCAGCGGAACTGGTGCTTTTTAAAATCTATGTTAAAGAATTATTTACCTGAAACAAACTCCTACACCTTGCTGAAAAGTTAGTTTTCTCTAATTTCTAGTGCACTAAGATATTTGCACTAGAAACTAGAGTAAAATACTTGATAAGGTTTTGTGGTTTTGCAGTGCAGTTCATAAATATCAGTAATAAAAAAGAACAGAAATCTGACAGAAAATGGTTTGTGGTTTTATATCTTTCATCACACACTCTTAAAATATTTAACATTTTTTCAAACAACTCATTTTAAACATTAAGAACTGGTCAGTACTAGCATCTATTTTATAACACACCTGTCTTCCTGTCATGATAACAAATTTTGTTGGACGATAAATTGTCCAAGAAGTTATTGCGATAAACAATAATATTGTTCTTCTTTGAGACCATTTCCAAGTAATGGCATATTATGCAAGAACACCGTCTCAAAGATCAATAAACGTTACATTTTAATGAACATTAGGAAGACATTTTAAATATCAAAAACAAATAAACAAAACAAGAGAAACAGGAACAACAAATAAAATAAATTATGATGTCTCTGATTCTATTCTAAACAAAATTGTCCTTCAAAAGAAGGGCTAGTTGAGACCAAAGCACCAGACTGAAGACTTTTATTCACTAGTTTTTTGCAGAAAAATAAAAACAATAAATGGAAATGATTGAGATTGTTTCAATTTATCACACGGTTAATTGATTTATTTCTTACTGCGACAGGCCTATACACCTACAATATGCAATACTCTACTGTAACAATCGTTTTAGTTACGTAGATTGTTTTCTAAATGTTTCTGACCTTTTTAAAACATTTTCTGGATAATTTATTGTATGTTTTTAGATGTTCCTTACTGTACACCTGGGCAGCAACGACCAGCGCGTCACGGAGGTTCCCGTCGTGCCAGAGATGCTGTGCAGAGACGTTGTGGAGCTCTGCAGGGAGCCTGGTGAGGCCGACTGCTACCTGGCTGAGACCTGGAGAGGCTCAGGTGAGTTTTACATAAATACTGACCACAGCTTTTCATGATTACTGCTCTGTTATAACTAAAAACTGAAGTTATTATCTTTGGACCTAAAGAGGAACGATCTAGAATTAATGTACAGCTTCAGTTACTACAGCTGGAAACTAGTGATTAGGTCTGAAATCTGGGTGTTGTGATGGACCTGAACATTCAGAGCCACATAAAGACAGTTACAAAGTCGGCCTTCTGTCACCTGAAGAACATTTCCAGGATTAGAGGACTGTTCCAGATCTAGAGAAACTAATTCATGTGTTTTTCTTTAGTCGCATTGATTACTGCAACAGTGTCTTCACAGGTCTGATTGGTTAAAAAACCAATCAGATCCAGAACGCTGCTGCTGGTGTTCTGACTAAAACCAGGAACATGGAGCTCATCACCCCAGTTCTGAAGTCCTTATGGCTCCCTGTAGCTCAGAGAATAGACTTAAAATTACTGCAGTAAATTAATAAATCACTGAACAGCTTAACACCACAATACATCAAAGATCTGCTGCTGTTGTGTAAACGAGTTACATGTCTGCATCTTATGTCTTAATTTGTCATTTTGTAAATATGTTTTTATTTTTTTACCATTATTTTCAGGAAACCTTGAACATCATTTAATATTTTTGTTTGATTATGTTATTTAATCATATATCAGTCAAGCAATAACTTAGTTCTGGATTAATCTTTTTAATTTTTCACTTTTACTTGAGTAGTTTGTCTTTTCATGACTACTTCTCAATTTTACATGAGTAAAAATAATTTTGAATTAATATTTCTCTTTCTTGAGTTTCTGTCACTCTGCCCACCTCTCTGTATTCGAAAAGATCAAAAGGAGATTTTTTTAAAGAGCAGTTATATTTTTATAGCTGCATGTTAAAGTCTCTGTGTTGGTTTCCAACATTTCAGAGCGTGTGGTTGAAGAAGACGAGCCGATATTGGAGGTGCTGCAGCGATGGGGCCAGCAGAGAGGGGAGGTGCGCTACATCCTGCGATACCAAAGAGCCTCTGGACACGAAACAGGTTGGATACACCTTATTATCACCAAAGACTATTACATAATCTTACCTTTATCTTCCAGATTTATTAATCAAAGAACGGATGAAGGTTGGCTATTACGCAAAGTTACATTTTGCACGTTTTTGTTCTTCCATTGCTTCTAAAACAGCCCAGGTGCTCAGAAAAGCGCTGGTTTTTTTTAGCAATAAGTTGATATTATTTGGTGTTTGGAAAATGAGCTGTTTCAAAAACCTTTGTTGAGTCACAGTTGATGGGCACTACACTGTTACCTAGCAACCCCAGCTGAGCTCAGCCCCTTACCTAGCAACCCAAGTGGAGTTCCAGCACATTTGGTCAGCTGGTTTTACCGCTGTATGTGCCGTACAATGGCTGCTGGAAAAGGCAAGCGTTTTGTTGTGTACTTACCATTGAGAAACCACTTGCTGCATTCTTGTTGGCTGTACAGGAAGGCCCACTTCTGCTTTTCAAATATTTACGGTTGTATAATTTTGCATTTGTTTGTCGCCATTTTCACCTGTGAGTGTAAACGTTGAATTTGAGGGCGTGGCCAGCAGCTGCTTATTCGGATTTAAAGTAACAAGAATTGAGCTGACTAAAATCTTGTTATCTAAGAAAGATTTAGTGCAAAAAATGTAATGAAGATGTTTTGAATAGTCCATATACCGATCTGAACCTGTTCAAAAGAAAATATGGTTATAGAGAACCATCAGAGCAATCAGGCAGGATCTGGATGACGCTAAATGCAGGAATGAGGAAACCTTCAGATGTAATCCAGTGTGCCTGTATCTAGCAGCATGTAGTGCAAATCTGCAGGAGGGTCTGCAGCTCCCAAAGAACAGATTCAGCAGGTATTTCCAGCAGCTTAGGCGGTAATCAGCTTAGAGCTGAAGGAATTAAGTGGGCTGCTCCATCTGTGTTTTTTGTTCACGGTATTTTTAAATATTGATCTGCTTTAACTTTGGCGTATCTCATGAACACTTGTTAACGTATGATTAATTCATTGTGTGTATTTTGTACTTAACATTGTAGCAAGTCTGAAAACTTAAAGATACATTTTAAAAAATCTGTTTTTGTGATCAGCTGGATGCAGAGCTGCAGATCAAACTACTTTGGAAAGACTCAGAGAGAATGGGGTGAGATCTTTATTTATTCAGAAACACTGAAATCACACCACATCATAACGCCTAGTAAAGAAACGCATCCGGAAGTTGTATAATTTGGCATAATGACTGCTGGATAGAGAGAAAAACAATATGAAGACGTGACTACAAACTCAGACTGAGCTTTCTGTTGCAGTTCTCAGTTATTCCTCTGGATATGTCGCTGAGCGAGCTGCAGGATCTGGCAACAAGACAGCAGCAGCAGATTGATGCCCAGCAGCAGCTTTTGGCCTTCAAGGTACAGCACACCAAGCACTCTGCAGCATGCATACGACTACTATTAATAGTTTTACCAAAAGAACCCGTCGTTCTTCAGCTCAGTTTCAGCCTGACATTGAATTTAACCCATTATATACATTGGAAATTGGCTGATTTAATATCCGAAGGCCTTTATGTCACTCATCAGTGTTTAGGCCATTCTCCAACCTCAGTGATGGAGAACACATATATTGTTCATGCAGAATATTTTGTGTTCAGATTATTCACACATGTAGTTCTTATGGGAAAGCAGCTGTCTGCCAGTTTATTATTATTGTTGGCAGGAGAGTGTGTGCTATATTATCAAGGAAATGTGCTGTAACAAAGTTCACATCGTATGTAAAGGCAGACATGAAAACAGTGAGTATCATCACTAGTCCTGCCGCATTAAGCAATAAATCAATTAATCGCATGATAAACTAAAACAAGCTCAATAATTTCCATTTGCATAATTTACCATTTTTCTCTTTCTACCAAAAGCTGGATGATAAAGGTCTTCAGTCTGGTGCTTTGAAGGACAATTTAGTCTACAGAGACTTCATAATTTGTTGCTTTATTTATTTATTTGGGATATTTAAAATGTCTTCCAGTTATAGTGTTAAGTATCCATTAGAATTTAAAGTTTATTGAATTTTGAGGATGTGTTCTTGCATTGTTATGCCATTACCATTATATTACTTGAAAATGGTCTCAAAAAACCAATATTGTCGTTTATCACATAAATTTCTGGGACAATTTATCGTCCAGCAAAATTTGTTATTGTAACAGGAGTAAGCATCTCTAATATTCAACCACCAAGTCCAGTGCTTGTTGGACTGCACCATCACTCTTACTAGAGTTTTGTACAGTTTGTTCATTGTCCCATAGGTTTTTGTGATAAATGATAATATTGTTGTTTTGAGGCCATTTGCAAGTAATATGTTGATAATGGCATAATAATGTAACTTTACCCTCTGAAAGACTAATAAACTTGAATTTTGTACAGAACACTCCACACTGGAAGTGGTAGACATTTTAAATATCCAAAATAAAACTCAACAAGCAAAAACAACAAATAGAAAAAAAAATAAATAAAAACCAAACGCAACAGAAACCATGAATAAAATGGATTATTAAGTATCTGTAAACAAAATTGGTCTTCAAAAGATAATCATCAGAATGGAAATTATTTTATTTCATCATATGATTAATGAATTAATTGCTTATTGCGACACACATCACATGTGTAATGAGACACTGTTGCTTTATATCATCCACTGTTTTCAGGATCATTTATCCATTCAGAAGCAGTGATACAGGAGAACGCATAGCTTAATTTTGATCCCCGTGTTAAGGCTATTAAGTGGTAATGGTGGTTGCTAAGTAACTTTTATCTTGTAGCACTAAGCACCCTAATTTAATATAAATGTTTTTGGAGGTGTAAATGCAATAAAAAATCAGTCAGCTTTTGCTTTCCATGTTAAAAACAATACTAAACTATAATAGCGTCGCGTGCCTGGAAATTGACTAATGAAGGGCTTTGGCTGGATGTTGCAGGAGCAGCAGCTGTGTCACCTGAAGCTGCAGGAACAACATCAGGAGGCATCTGGGCAAGACCGACTGCTTCAGCTGCAAGAAAACATACGCAACCAGGAGGCCAAACTGCTACGGGTCCGGGCTCTCAGGGGCCAAGTGGAGCAGAAACGAAACATAAACTCCAAATTAGGTCAGAGGCTTTCCTTCTTGTACCAACTCTGTGAAATATTTCAACATTAAACTGTTTTTAAATAGAATTTTTTTCACAATTGACCTGTGATTACACTATAAACTAGTATTGTAACCGTTTTATAAAACAACTTCTTTAAAACTACATGTACTGTATGTTGTATGGACTATGTAGCAGGTAACATAATGATTAGCATCTGCTAACTGCAGTGGATTCCTGCCTCTTCATAGTTCAATGTTCGCATATTTTTCTGTGGAACAAAACTCCAAATTATTCATACAAAACGTGCCTACTTGCAGATATTTTCGTAGGGCTTATCTGAAATATTTGAAGGCAAATGCAGCTTGGGACATTAAAATATCTAGGTGCTATGCTACTTAGCAAGCTATTAGCTATTAGCTGCAGCCAATACAGGAGGGCCATTGGTTTTCCTTGTCTATATGCATATTAAGGTATATTTGGTGTATGTATTGGTGTTGGATCTATTAAGACAGGCACTTATAAGCGTTTTTAGAGGGGGTCACTCATTCTTTCATGCTCATGTTCTTGTGTTGTCATGTGGCATGGAGTGCAAACAAGAACACTATTTCCTCACAACCCTGTCTTGTCTGTACGATAACATCATTCAGTCTGACTGGGACTGTTTACATTACTACAGTGAGCTTTAAGGCCATGGAAATTGTTGGATATTTCTCCTTTATCTCCTCTTTCAACCTCTGAAAGTTAGTTGGATAATCAGAAAAGACAACAAGACCGTCTCATAGAGTTAAGAGAAACATCTGAAAAAGTCTTGCATGTCTTAGAGCCTGAAATGGCTGAATAATGAGTAGCTGATGGTTATTTTATTTTTCTTGCCAAAGCCCTTTTTAAATATAGAGCAGTGGAAGTAGAATGAGTGTTTTCGTTAGTCAACCTGTTACTTATGTTTCATTAATACTAGTTTGATTAATCATAAATTTAAACCTTGATTCAAGCAGCTTTTGGTGATTTTGTCTAGGCTTTTTGAATGTATAATAATCGATCATTCAAAGGTAAGGAAAACATGTCAGATTGTTTAATTATTGAGAACGAGGGCACTAAAGTTTAGGGTGATGGCAAGGAGACCTTCCAACTGCAACCTTTCCACATATAGCAACTCCTAAAGGAAATAACTCGCTGTGTGCAATGTGACGTTGTGTTTTGGGGATGTTTATTTTCTGTTTGTACCAGTGGAGGAGATTGGGCAGATGACCAGCCTGTTCCAGCGGAAGCACAACGAGTTGGAGTTGGCTGCAGCCAAGGTGGAGGAGCTGAGCGACCAGCTGGAGGCAATGAGAAACTCTCGTTTTGAGCCTCCTTTTCCTTTTCATCCTCACAACTCTTCTTCTGGGCTAACAGACTTATATAAAGACTTGCAGGTGAAGCCTTAATGTAATTATAACAAGCTGGTTAATTGTACCATGTAAATGTTTTCAGCCAAGGTTTAAACCAGTGATACCAATGGGCCTGTCATGATAACAAATTTTGCTGGACGATAAATTGCCCCAGTAATTATTGCAATAAACGCTAATTTTGATTTGAGGACATTTCCAAGTAATATATTGATAATGACATAATAATCCAAAACCAATCACAGACCAATTTTGCAAAGAACTCTTAACACTGGAACTGGAAAATATTTTAAATGTCCAAAATAAAACATGAGGAGCACTTCTCTTTTCGCAGTGGGGGCTGGTTGTTTACAGCGCTCACAGTTTCTGATACGCTTCATAGCTTTGGTTTGATCCACAGGTTTTATTTCACACCTGTGGAAATAAAACCACAGGTTTTGTATTTCATAACTGCTTGTTTTTAAGCAGTTATGAGGCATGGTGGTGAAACCTTAAACTGTTACTCAACAGGTTGTCGCTAGGTAACCAAAGTTGAGGAAACTTGAAACTGCTTGTTACCAAGCAAGTTGTTGCTAGGTAACCATTGAGCGAGCGAGTCAGGATGGAAGTCCAGAGAATATTCTATCACATGTATTACCTATGGATATTGATTATATATCCATCACAATATATATTGTTATTGATTTATTGTCCAGGCATAGGCTGCTGGGTGAATTAGAGGTCTAAGAATTTTATTTCTTTTTAAAAATTTACTTTTCAAAGTCAAGTTGTTCAGTTGGTGATTAAGACTGTAGTACCTGTGAATTTTAAAAAAGCAGCAGAACTGGCATAAGAGTTACTGCTCAAGATGGCAACACCTTGAAAACCCCAGGTCACCAAGCAGAAACTCGTCATCTTGTTGATGTTTTCACTTCCTACTCCTTTCCAGCTGAGGAACAAGCTGAACCAGGAACAAAGTGCTAGGCTGCAGCAGCAGAAAGACAGGCTGAAAAAGAACAACTTGGAAGTTGTTGCGATGGACCAACGTCTTGGTGAGCTTCAAGAGAGACTCTGGAAAAAAAAGGCTGCCCTGCAGCAGAAAGAGAACCTGCCAGTAAGTTTAGATAATACATTTATCACAATATCTATTTATCACAAGGAGATAAGCAACAAAGCAAAGAAAGTCCATTATTTTTGTTGTATTTTTGCACCTTTTTGAATTCTGCCATCATTTGTCAGGTGGCCTTAAACAGCGTCAACCCTCAACATGAGCCAAGCTCCAGAGTAGCAGCAGTGGGGCCATACATCCAGTCCGCCTCTAGGTCAAGCTCCCAGCCTTCTGCTGTGCTTCCTTGCCAGGAAACGATGGTGAAGTCGGCATATCCAGATGGCACTGCCACCTTACCAATGCCTTCCTCATCCCGAAAGCCACCAGCTATACCAGCCAAACCAAGCATTAGTATGCATAGTGATCTGTTGCTTTTTGGTTTAACATTGTTAGACATTTTAATGATGATTATTGACTCTGAAAGGTGAAAGGTTTCAACACAGAAATAAGTAATTGTAGAAACTTTTGTCCAGAAAACCAAATTGCCTCCACTTACTGCCCTCATATGTCAAACCTTTGCTATTAAAGCTATGGTCAGTTAGTTTTAGTCAAGGATTTGTTTCTCTCTGTAATTGTAGTATTCTGAAGTTAATCTGAAGATTACAGTCGAGTGTGACTGTTTGCTTGTTAGGAAAGTTAAGAACCATCAGTCTAGAGAGGCAAAACAGGCACTTGGTCTATAATATTTAACAAAACCACTATTTGTAGAATGAATTAAGGGACCAAAGAGATGCAGTTTGTTATGTTGAGGGTATAAAAAGGCTTCTTCAAAGTCAAAGATTTAAATGTAAAGCATCTTTTGTAGGTGTGGAGACCCTAAAAGACAACGCTTACTTTCCTTCCCATGGTGCTTCACGACTTGGTCACACCGCACAGGCGCAGCCAAAGGATAACCAGGTCTTTCTGGACTTCTGCTTCATTTCTAATCTGTTTTCTGCTCCATGACTTTAATGGTTCTTTTTGTGTTTTGTTTTTGCTTTCAGTCATTTGGCAATGGTCTGTCCAAGTCAACTGTGCCGCCAGCAGTTCCCACCAAACCAAAACTATTTCCTTTCTCTGGTCCACCAACCTTTTCCAAGCCTGCCTTTTGGACAGGGACCTTTCCTGGGAAAAAGAAACTTAAGGATCCAGGAGTCATGTCTATCCACAGCAACACCCTCCCTCTGCACAGCAATAAGGAAAGTCCTCCTGCAGCTGCTGTGCGACCATACACACCAAACCCCACAGATGTGCCTCCACCTGTGTTTCAGAAACCCCAAACTCTGGCAGCCTCATCAATCTATTCGATGTACACCCAGCAGGCCACCCCTGGTAAAGCCTACCAAGCAGAAGGCCAGGGCACACTGTCCCGCAGCAAACCACGAGGTGATACCGATCCAGTTTCAGTTACCTTTGGTTTGTGTTTGGGAGTGTTAATTTCATATTTGACTGGGCTATGAATACTTTTTGGGTTAACTGTACTCTCAAAATTAAGTTGAGTTGGATTGTGTTATCCAAAATGAAGGAAAAGCTGTAGGACATATAGACTTTGTTTTAAAATGTACTGATTATTTTTGTGTACTCTTTATCACCGTCTCTTCCTGTGCAGTGTTTGGAAAACCAGTCCTTCCAGCTGGCAAGAGGCCGCAAACAGTCAGCTCAGAGAGCACCTCCTTGAGATCTGGGCTCTGTGAGTTTGAGACTGAAACCATTTCGACTGCTATCAATGATGACAAAGGTCCAGATGGCGATACAGCAGAATGTGTGACTCCTCGTCCGCTCAGTCCCTCCAAGCTCCTCCCGTTCGCGTCCAACCCTCACAGGAACTCTGACGCCGACTTGGAGGGCCTCCGCCGCCGACTGCACAACGCCCCCCGGCCTCTAAAAAAACGCAGTTCGGTCGTAGAGCCTGAAGGCCCAGCTGGATTTAATATCGAGAAGCTTCTGTACCAGAAGACAACTCTGGCTGCCATGGAAACCATTCCTATGAAGAACATCAGTAGACCAGAGGAAAACGTTCAGTCCACAGTTCCTGACGACAGGACCATCAAGAAAGATGTCAGTTCCAGGGTCAAAGATAAAAGTTTAGCTGTTCTGATGTCAGCTGGACACAACAGTGACAGTTTGACAACGCCTTCGCTACCCTTCCCTGATCCCAGATATTACCCTTTCCTTCTGTCCCCACAGGAAGACAAGGATGAAGACCTTTCTTCCAGTGCAACTCAACAGGAGCACTTTCCAGAGGAGATATTTACTTGGCCACCTCCGCCTTATCCCAGCTGTGAGGAGGAAGAACAGGCAGATGATACATTCAACTTTCAGCAACCGATACCACAAAACACAGACCTACCTGTGAGTAACAGTTTTACCAGTTAAGATGCTACTGCTGTTGTAAAAACACAGCAGTGAAAATGTTCTTTCCCTTACATGCAGTGACTCTGAAGATGTTCACAAACCTTTTCAAATGGGCAGTTTGTATGATGAATGAAGACTTAATAAACTATTTCAAACCTCTCCCAAATACATCCATCCATCACCTACACTCCCTTATTGGTGAGGAGCACCCTGTGTGTCTCCAATCCGTCACAGGGCAATACAGACACACAGGACAAACAACCATGAACACTCATACCTAAGATCATTCAATTATATTAACAGTCGTGCTTTTTTACTGTGGGAGGAAGCTAGCGTAAACATAGAGAACCCAGACATGCACAAGAATAACATGCAAAAACTTCCCAGTCTGGGATTAGAGCTTAGGACCTTCAGTGCTACCAACTGCGCCGCATTAAGGTCTTTGCCCCCAGTTTAAAAACTGTAATCTGGTCTTTTCTGTTTCCTTTGGAGCAATGGCTTCTTCTTCTCAGAGTGGCCTTTCAGCCCATGATGGTAGAGGAACAATTTCAACAAAGTAGAAAATGCCTTAGCCTATATTGGACCAAAAAAGTAGCACAAATAATTACTGTTCACTAAACAAAATATACAAATTCTTGTAATAGACTTTCTGCTCTCTCTTTCAGAGTAAACAGTCAATCTTGCGTAAACCTGGCTCTGACCGCCTGGAGCACAGGACGAGTGTCCAGTTCAGTCCTCTGGCCCTGCTTCTGGATTCCTCTCTGGAGGGTGAATTTGACCTCGTCCAGAGAGTCATCTATGATGTAAGTTACGGTTCTGGCTGATGCTACCTTGCAAGGCTAGAGCTTTTAGAATAGATATTCAAGCAGAATGCTGTAGAATTATGCGAATTTGGGTGAAGAATGGGATGGATGAGTGGATCTTTCACGTTACTGATATTTCTTTCTGCAGGTGGATGACGCCAGCATGCCTAACGATGAGGGAATCACAGCTTTGCACAATGCTGTCTGTGCCGGCCACACTGACATAGTGAAGTTTTTGGTTCAATTTGGTGTCAACGTCAATGCTGCTGACAGTGATGGCTGGTGAGTCTGATCTTCAGTGAGCTCCTCTGATAAGCTTCACCTTCATGATCATGAGCACAGTTGACGAGCGTCTGATTCCCTTTTAGGACGCCGCTGCACTGTGCTGCCTCTTGCAACAATGTTCAGGTTTGCAAGTTCCTGGTGGAATCTGGGGCAGCTGTGTTTGCAGCTACATACAGTGACATGCAGACTGCAGCTGACAAGTGTGAGGAAATGGAGGAGGGCTATGCACAGTGCTCCCAGTTCCTTTACGGTGAGATATTTGGTAATGTATTTTGCCAAAATGCATTAAACATACACTACTCACAAAAAGTTTAGGACATTATGCTTTCGAGTTAAATTTCAATCCTAAAATGCACTACAAACATTTACAGGTGAACTTAATGTGACCTTCTCTAATCCTTTGCATCTACATGTCCAGCTGTTCAGTGTTTCAGTACTTTTTTTGCACAACTTGTTCTTCTCTAACAAGGAGCTTAATGGCAACATTCACCACTGGTTATAATCAGAATCGGTGTTTAAACAGTCCTCTTGTCATTCTCTACACGCATTTCGACATCATTAGACCAAGATAAGACTAATCAACAGTACTTCCTCGCCATTGTGAGGTTTCAAACAGGATGTCCTCAGACAGATGTGACCACTGAGCTTAGAGCGTCACAGAATATCATCAGCAGGTTGCAACAAGTCTTTGTATCTCTTCCCGTCCTTTTGGCCACATCTCACACTGGTGGCCGCTTCATTTTGAAAAGTGCCCTGCTGAACCGGATGATAACTCAACTCCTGGCACATTTAAGGGAGGTCAGAGGCTCGCAAGTGTCACATCAGACAGTCAGAACCATTTACATCAGCATGGCCTGACTGCTAGACGACCAGTAAGGGTACCTGACCACACCACTTGGCCCAGGCATCCTCGTCTTGAATGGGACAGGGAGCATTTATGCCAGACAAGGGACCACTGGGGCTCAGTGCTCAGTTCTCTGATGAAAGTTGATTCACATTGAGGAGAAATGTGAATTGTTGTGCATTGCCCGCCAACAATGCTGGAGACGTCAACAAGAGTGCCCTGCATCAACCACTGCTGTGGTGGTTTTACAGTGTGGGCATGTGTGTCTATTTAATACAGAATTGCCCTATGGATGTTATTTCATCTTAGTATAAAATAAAGAGCGCCAGCAGCTCCAGGCACCCCATCCTCCTTATTCTATCTATGTATTGTCTTCTTTGGATGGGCTGTACTGAAAATTTGTTTTTTGTACTTTGGTACAATAACAGAAAAACAGTATGATTCTGAGATTGTAAATAGTGCAGGGTCAAAACCATATTACCTAATTAATATTATGTATCTTCTGTACCCCTGCATAATCAACACAGACCTAATTTTCATGGATGATAATTCTACAGCTCAACAAGTTTGATTGATCAAACTTCAAACCTGCATCTTCTACCTCTCAAGCCATGCAGAAATTGAACATCAGCTGAAATTAGCGCCGAAATACGACACCTCATTTTCATATGAAACCACTAATTAGCGGTAATTAACTGATCGTAACCCATCTCTATCACAAAAGCAGACAAGAATCAAGATAACAGAAGAATAACTGCCGCCAACGGCGTAGTATGTTCCTAAAGACCCGCTTAGCTGCCCAACAAGGTGCCTCATGTAAAACATGAAGTTCAGCTTTGAACAAAAACAAACAAACAGTAATACTAGGGAATTGCTGATACAGTAAATACATTATTTCATCTAATCTAGTTTCCTGCCTGTGCCGCTGTAGGTGTTCAGGAGAAGATGGGTGTGATGAACCGTGGGGTGGTGTATGCCCTGTGGAGCTATACGCCTGAAAATAAGGACGAGCTTGGCTTTACCGAAGGAGACTGTTTGACGGTGCTGAAACAGGAAGGGGAGGTCGAGACAGAATGGTGGTGGGCTCGATGTGGCGACCATGAAGGATACATTCCCCGCAACCTTCTTGGGGTAAGATGATTACACATCACACCACTTTCTTAGGTGTATGTGGTGATTGGTATCGGTGATGCAATGATTGGTATCGGTGATTGGTCCTCATGTGTGATCGATATTGTAATCAGCAGGAAAAAACCTGATCAGAGCATCCCTAATAAATACTAATTTCATTCTCAACATTGTGATGCTTTCTAACCTTTTCCAGGTCTTGTTTGTCTTTTTTAAAAAAAGTCTTTCTAATTAAATTCAAATAATTATTCTTATTGGTTTAAGTTTGGAAACGTAATCTTTTAATGAGAATCTTTTTCTCTTTTTCTCCCAGCTCTATCCGAGGATCAAGCCACGGCAGAGGAGCCTAGCTTAGCAGTGAATTACTTCCATTTGAAGAAATCCAAATGAGAAGAAACAGCAGCACAATTACAGATAATTTTTCTTGAACTACTGCCACCAACACAAAGAATGCATCAAAGGACTGTTGCAGAGAAAGAAGAAACAATATTTCACCAGTTTCTACCGTTAAAATGGACTATAGGGGTTATTTTTCAAAACAGAGCTGTCCAACAAAGACAGAAAACCACATAAAACAAGATTAAAATTATTTTGGGGTTCTTCCACAGTTTTAGAAAGTTGATTAATATATATACACAAGTGGGGGAGGGAAAGGGAAGTTTTGCAGCTTGTTCTATAATGATAGCTAATTATTGCTTTAGATTTTTCTTTAAAATGGTTTGAACATTGTTTTTTTATTATTAAAGCCATTTCATTAATCCTCATAGTCCTGTTTTACTGCAGATTAGGTGATTTTAAGAAGGTAAAAGAATTAGCATGAATATAAACATTCAAAATAAAACACACATTGCTAGGATGTTAAAAGTAAGATATGTCACACATTCTCAGCTTTCCACTTAAACTCTTTATTTAAGAGCTTGAGGAACAATAAGAAAAAGGAAACTTTAAACCCTCTGTGTCCATTTTCAGCTTCTACTCTCTGCAGAATCAGCAGAATCTGTGGCACACATGTACCCTCAGAATACAGAGCAGAGTCAGCAGCGACTGCATTTCAGTAGTGACAAGAACCATGGAGTACATTCAAGATTAGATTAACAATTGCACAAATCCTTAAAAAAAAAATAAATAAAAAGGTTAGAAGCTAAAGTCACCACATACAGGTGTGGAGCACCTGCCCTTTATCGAGCATGCAGGTTAGCCTTACCTGGGCGTAGTTGCAGTGTGCATTTAATCCACATAATTACAAACCAACCACACACGTCTTTCACTGCAGCTCTTTTGACGAATGAGTTCAGTGTTTCGGATCCAGATGGTACAAATTGAATGTAATGTGCGCTCGCTCGAACAGATTCACCTACAACCCTCAAAATACAAAAACGTCTTGAGATGATTGATGCAAATATAGTACGTGGGTTTCTTTAAAGTTTAAACGCAGGTTTTAGGGAAGTGCTACAATGAACATGAGGATGAAGCTTTAACTGTTTCTGCATTATAGACGAGTAACAGAACAGGAAAACGTGGATAAATATTCTTACACTATGGATCCATTCCAACACAATGGAAGACAATGAGGGAAAAAAGGAGATAAAAGGATTTTTAAATGTTCATTTGTATAAGTACTAAAATATATTTATTCTAAATACAGTCTTCAAAGCAATAGTAATTTAATATGTCGTATTTGTTGGAGTTTCAGTACTTCCTCCTGTCATTGGTACGTGGAAACATATTTTCCTGAACAGGTTTTATGTTTGACATCATTATCTTCACTCTTTTGTTTTAAATTAAAACAGGACTTTTTGCAAAAATCTACCACAACTGGACCATGTTGAGTCAAACATTTGTAGCTTCCAATTCAGTCACAATCCTTTTGAGAAAGAGAAGCATCGGCTCTACTCTGAGTCTGTCTCAGATGACCGGGCTTCTCACCCTTTCTCTAATGAAGAGCCCAGTCACCCTGCAGAGAAAACTCATTTCAGCTGCTTATATCTGTGATCTTACTCTTGCGGTCTCTCCCCAGAGCTTGTGTCTTTAGATCAGGATAGATGCGTAGATCAACTGGTAAATCGAGAGCTTCACCTTTCAACACAGCAATGAGTCTATCAATCTCCTGCTCCATCTTTCCCCCCATTTGTGAACAAGACCCAGAGATATTGAAACTCCTCCTCCACTCTACCCTTCTCTGACTCAAGACCAAGGTCTGGCCAATCTAGAGGCTGGCGTGGGTTTTGGTGGTCCACCTTGTTGTTGACTCATCATCTGGGCAGAACAACAACTATTGTGTGATTGGTCAGACATTTAAAGTGGACGTGTTAAAACAACGATGTTTGCTGCAGTGAGATGAACTTATCAGGACTTCAGCACTCTTGTGCACTTTGTTGTTGCAACCTTGAGTAAGAAACCAAATTTCTTAGCTTTGTGGAGTATGAACTGTGGATTAATATGCATGTAGGTGGCAGGAGCATAAAGCCAGCTTTTGTTGGTCCAGTGAAATTGTCCCTAGTAATCCTGCAGATTCTGGTCATGGTTCAGATTCTGGTCTTGGGGAAGCAGACGTGTTACATGACCGATGCCCTTGGTGACTCCCTCCCTGAAGAGCAGCTTGGCGCTCAGTCGCAAATACTCAGGGTGCTTGATGAAGCGAAAGCGAACAACGGCCCTCTCTCCAGTTCGAAGCTCGTCCTAAAACCAGAAGTGAAGAAGGATTTACAGTCTGTTTCCAAATGTAACACAAATAAGAAAACTCACCAACCTTTCCGTGAAGGCCCTCCACCGTAGCCGTCTGCCGGACGTTACCGACATGAACGGTGACCTGCGAACCCCTCCGGAAAGTCTTTGCGTGGAAGAGCAGAACAATGGCAGCTTCGAACTGGCAGCAGATGGTCGGGTTCATCTTGGGGCTGACCATCACCATGCCCTGCAATACGCAGGAAGTGGAACACTCTTCAACCACTTCAAAATAAGAGCATGCGTATAAACGTCTGAATATATGAAGAATTCTTAACAGAGATGGGTAGGAACTGGCTACATTCACTCAGTTACATTCCCTTATGTAACCTTTTAGAGCATTTTTACTAGGCTGCACTTTTTACTTTTACTTGAGTAATTTTATTGTGAAGTATTTCTACCCTTACTTGAGTAAAATTTCTGGATTTTCTACCCATTGAATGAAAAACAAACGTGTTTTAACCAAAACTTCCCCAGACACAGACACACACCTGTAGTTTTTATTAAAGTTTCATAAGTATTTTATTAAAAGAAACTGATTTTATTTTTTGTTACTTATATGAATTATTGTCCTCAAAACTTTATATTTTGATCCATCTGATTATGTAATTTTTAAATATTAAATGATTGAAAATTTGATCAGTTACTTCGCACTTGAGTCGACTTTTACCAAATACTTTTTTACTCTTACTTGGGTCATTTTAGTTAGAGTACAATTTCTGACACCTCTACCAAAACTTCTACAATGTCAAACTTTATTCAACTTAAAGTTTAGAAAACATTGAAGCTATGTGCACCAAACATTTTCAAAGTTAGCAAATATGCTATAGAGCTAAATTTGCTCCTCTATTAGCGGGTTAGCACAAGTGTGCCCACCACTGATTTTGGTTATCAGTGAATTTCTGTCCTAATTATTAACCCAACATTCGGTGACCTCTGACCTTGCGCAAAAGTGAGCGATCAAAGTTTCCCAGAGCCAGAGTGGCTGCCTGTCCGGCCTTCAGCACCCTGCAGGCCGAGCGGTTCCTCTGGATGCTGCCCACTTTCAGGCGCAGGAAACGACCCTCTTCTGTGGGTCCAACAACGAGACGCTCGCCCTCCCTGCAAACTCCACTGGCAAAAAAACAACAACAAAAAAAACAAGGACAAATTAAAGACAGTGTTCAGGTTTTATTTTCAAACTTTTTGGGATAAATTAAATTAAACTGAATCTAAAAAGACAAAAATAAGGTCACATGATAATCCATCAGCATTGCTAATCTATTCGTTAGCAACAAAATGGCTAACTAGAAGATTTAACCTTTAATTAGACCATGTCATCTTACCTGTACAGAGTTCCTCCAACAACAGTCCCAACATCAGGAACTGAGTAGATCTCATCCACCTGCAAACACATGATTGGAGCATAAAAAACTACTTTTAACATGGATGATTTCATTCATTAAGAGAAAAAAACTATCCAACCCAAACTTTTAACATTTTTGACAGTATGAAGGGAACTCTTTTCCTAAGTCCTATGTAAGCTTTTTTATTCTAGTTTTTGGAGCTACACTTCTACATCCTCCGATGGGACTAGAGCTGGGCGATAAATTGATTTTATCAGTTAATCAAATTTTGGGTTTTTGAAGATTTAATTTTTGGAAATTTGGCTTTTTTTAAAAATCACAAATTCATTCCTTGGGTTTCTTGTTTGACAAGAGTGTTTTACAGTTTCTATTAATTTGGACTATGATTTCATGTCAATGTTATGATGGGTTATTAGGGCCAGGCTAAGATTTTTAATGTTTTTTCTTTTTATACAATTTTGGGAATAAAGTCATAATATTTCAGGGTTACCAGAATAAAGTCATAATATTTCAGGGTTACCAGAATAAAGTCATAATATTCGGAGAAACGATGTATGCAAACAACTGTGTATATTTCAAAGAAAGAACTACACTGACTGGGTGGTCACATCAGATCTTAATGACTCTAGAGAAGCTTTTTCTCATTAAAACAACTTTTTCTTATAATTTTAAAGATATTCTTCCATTATGTTGTCGTAATTAAACAAATGAAAAAAATTTTTTGCCTGTCCCTAATACTCTGTCGCAAAACTCACCGAAGGGATGAATAAAATCCACCATTTGAAAATACTTTGCCATTTGTAATTTCTTTTATTTGAAAAAGAAAGTGAGAGAAATAATCGATTAAAATCTGAAATCGGATCTGGTATAAAAACCATAAGAGATTTTATTTTAGAGCCATATAGCCCATTCTTAAAAGAGACAGAAATGTAACCTCGTGTCCATGTTGTGTGTGTTTGCTTGTGGACCTGGAACTCTGTAAGCTGCTGCATCAGCTCCTCCTGTTCTTTGCTGTTGCTAAGCGGAGGAAGGATGTTCAGGAAAACCTTCAGGAGGTCAAGGCTTTCTCCTGACACACTGGACAGGGTGAAGATGGGTGTGATGCTACACACACAAAAAGGCAGACAAACAAGAGTAACAATAAAATAATTTGTTTCAAAGGCAACACAAATAAATACTTTTGTAAATGAGAAATCTACAACGTGGTCTCAGGGCCATTGTAGATAGGAAACCGGAGGAGTAAATTTGTAATAGAAAAACTCGGAAATTTTGAGATTAATCTCAGTCTTTCTGAGTTTGACAAATTGAAAATTTGTTAGAAAAAATTTCAACATTTTAGATTAATTTCAGAATTTTTTAATAAAAAAATCTTGGAAATTTCTGAGTTTCAAAAGTCAATTTTTGTTTTTAAATTTTGTCTTTTTTTGTAGAAAACTTCTGAGATTAATCTAAAATTTAGAAATTTTTTCTAGCAAATATTACATTTTTCAAACTCAAAAATGTTTTTTATAGAAAAATTCTGAGATTATGCTCAAACTTTCTGAGTCGGAAATTTTGAAAAAAACTAATTTTGAGATTAATTTCAGAAAATTTCTAGAAAATAAAATCTTGAAAATTTAATTTTCAAAAGTCCAAAAAAATGTTGCTTTTGGAAATTTCCAAGTCTTTTAAGAAAATTTCTGAGATTATTCTCTAAGTTTCTGTGTTTTTTGGGGTTTTTTTTGTGGAAATGTTCTTTTTTGTATCTACAGTACAGACCAAAAGTTTGGACACAACTGTGTGTCTTTCTCATGAGAAAGTGTGTCCAAACCTTTGGTCTGTATTGAGTACAGACCAAAAGTTTAGACACACAGTTGTGTCCAAACTTTTGGTCTGTACTGTACATTGCCATAATATGTCGTGATCAAACTTTAATGTCTAAGTCTAGGAAAATATTTCTTGGTTGAACTGCTTCTATTCGCTGTAAGTTGGTACCCACCATGCAGACTGGGTGAACTGCTGCGCTGCAGTCACTGCGTCATCAGGGTTCATCACCACCATGGGAATCTTGTTGCAGCCTGGCTGCTTCAGGACTCGCTCCAGCTGCCGGACAGTTCGCTCCACGGTGCCGCGGGAGCACAGATCCACTTTACTGACTACGATAAAAATTGGGACTTTCAGAGCCATGGCCAGTCCCAAGTGCTCTCGAGTTGTACCAGCTGGACACAGAAGAGAGGAAATGCACTGAGCGAGAAAACCACATACAAGGCATAAAATGCAACTGTAAAAGAGCTAAAAATGCAATGTAGTGTTTTTTCATTTCTGTTGTAATGTTAGAAGTTTTTCTGCACCATATGTGTCGAACTCACGGTGCTGTGTGGCACGGATGACGTTAAGTTTACTGCGGCATTATTAAGTATATTTCTGTTAATTTAAAGTGCTTATTAAATTTATGCTGGAATGTATGTTAATATGTAAATATTTTAAATTGTAATGGTAATGTTTTTCTCGACTTTGATAGCTAATGAAATGTTTAGAGACATTTGAATCTGATTTAAATGTCACAGCTTGGCTAATTGATTTTATTTCAGTCTCCTCTTTTTGAATATAGAAAAAGGGAATAAATTTCCACTGAAAATCTCTGAAATTTTACAGAAATAAACTTCTTTCTGAGTTTGAAAAGGTGAAAATTTGCAAGTAAGAACTCAGAAATTTTTAGATTAATTAATTACAGAAATTTTCTAGAAAAATACATGGAATTTCTAAGTTTGAAAAGTCAAAAATTTGTAAAGAAAAATATCAGAAATTTTTAGATTTATATTAGAAATTTTCTAGGAAAAAAACTAGAAAACGTTTGAGTCTGAGAAGTTGAAAATTTGCAAAGAAAAAACTCAGAAATTTTTGAGATTAAACTCAGAAACTTTCTAGGACAAATTTGGAAAATTATGACTTTGAAAAGTCAAAATGTTCACCTTCTGAAACTCAGAAAATGTTCAGGAGTATTTTCTTGCACACTTTCAAGCTCCAAAAAAACCTTTTTTTTCTGGAAAATTTCTGAACTTTTGGCAGAAATTTACTCCTTTTTATAATAAGCTGATGTTAACAGTTTGTGCCTTTGCCTATACCGTTACTTTGTAATGGCTATTTTGTGACGTCATCTTTATGACAGCGTGTGTTCATGTGAAGCCTAAAATTCTTCTTTGTACGGATTGATGAAGAGTTGAAATTCATTATTCACCCATTGTCTGTCTGTTCATCTCTCCAGGTGTGTTTGCAGCTCACCAATGCCGGTGTTGGCGCTCACTACAAGCATGGCAAAGTCGGGGCAGTAGCTGGTTAAACCGAAGACGGTGGTCTTCAGGTACTTGTGGTGACCTGCCAGGTCGATGAAGGTGATCATTTTGGATGAGCTCTCACAGATCTCCTCTGCTGTTCGAGACTCACTGTAGTTTACCACCTGAGTAGAATAGTGACATCGTCAGGATCCAGAAAGCAGCAGTAGTTGTAGACAGTTTGAAGTAGATATCTTCCCAGGCATTGGAGTTTCCCAGTGTCAGTAAAATTAAGAGAACAATCCTATGATGCATATGGACACTTTTTCATCTTGTAGAGCACAATTTCTTTTACATATATAATATCTTAGAAAAATATATGGTACAAAAAAATAGATTCATATTTATTAACAACATTTTTTTTGCTTTTGTCTTAGCTTTGGAGTAACTCGAACCACAAATATCGACCTACTTTTCCTGAAACACAAAGTGTTCAGCCCAAATAAGAAACAATCAACCCCAAAAAGTCAGAAACTGTGGGCCTGTGTTATGATAACACAATTGTGCAAAACCTTGTTTTTATGTTTTGTATCTACAATGATTTAATATTTTACTTTAAGTTTGGACACAACTTCACTATGGGAAATGTATTGTCACCGTTTTATTTCTAGTTTTAGGATTTTTTTAGGATCAAATTCAGCAGAAAGATGTTAGATCTTTTTCTTTTTTAGTCTCACTCTTCATCAGTGCAAATATTGTAGGAATAAAACAAGAAACTGTGGAAAATCTGTGTTTAACATTATGTCTAATTTTAAAAATATTAGCTGATTCTTTTTAAGTTTTAGCCAAAGTTGTAAAGAGCCACTGAGTAAGAGGAATACCTCTCCTTTGCTGTTAAAGCCCAAGATTTCAAAGCTGATGCTGGAGGTGCGTCCCGTCTGGATTTCATGCAGGTGTCTGAAAAGGTTTAGTCGAGCTCGACCTCGGCCGTTATCCAACTCTCCCTGCGTCAGGACGCCCAGCAGGGTCGACTTCCCTGAGTCCACATTTCCCAGCACGGCCACACGCAGGTCCAGGAACTGAGGAATGAAAATAGATTTGGCCCAACCCTTGCAGTAAATACAAAATTATAACATGTTTACAGGCACAATGTTGCAGAGAACACACCTGCTGATCGTCAGGGACCTTTCGGACAAGAACCTCTGCAATTTTCCGGATATTTCTGTCCAGGCCATAGTCCACTTCCCTTTCTCGCAGAAGAGTTATATCAGCTCCGACCCTTCAACAAGACAAGCAAAACAAAGTATTATTTCAGAAATTATAACACACTGCTAGCATACTTCATGAAAATCTTGAAGAGTACATCTCTCAGTAGTAATGGCTCCAGAGGTCAAAATCTTTTATGAATAAAATTGTTTATCCTAGAAGTAAAATCAAACAAATCAAAGCATACTTCCTTATGGTAAATTAGCTCAAACAAGCAGATCTGTGTTTCGATTTTATCTGGTTCAGTTCTACAAAAAAAATATTTAAGCCTTGTATGTTAGAGCCAATACTGACCAAGTTATTTTAAGAAGGTTCCCCCCTTGATCACCACATTGGACCACAAAATCAACAGACCTCCACAGGCCTGAAATCTGGGTGTAGTGATGAACTCTGATCTGAACCGTCAGAGCAACATAAAGACAGTCACAAAGTCGGTCTTCTATCACCTGAATAACATTTCCAGGATTAGAGAACTAATGTCCCAGTAAGATCTAGAGAAACTCATCCAGGCGTTCATCTTTAGTCGCATTGATTACTGCAACAGTAATCAATGTTGCAGTAATCAATGCAACATTGCCTAAGGAATCATTCAGACAACTTCTAATCACTGAACGGGTTAGCATTGAAATTCAGCTGTTCTGCCTAAAACCAGGAGGACAGAGCACATCAAACCAGTTCTAAAGTCCCAAGTGGTATAGTTACTCTATACCACTTGTATAAGGTAACTAATATTTGTTCTCAACTTGGTAGTTGATGTTTTGGGGTTTTTATGATAAAACTTCAGCAGGCGAATGAAAGGAGGTCATGGGGTCACCTACTTCTCTGCCATTCTCTTTAGCGTCTTGAGCGAGCCTTTCATGTCGGCCTCCGTCAGACCCACCAGCAGGCCGTTGTCTTCCACTCCGATCTGGTACACGGCCTCACCGCGGCCCTCCTGCAGACGCCACTTCAGCTGCGTGGCCAGATGCTCGAAGCGGTACTGAGTGGGGTTGACGAGCTTTAACTGGAAAACACGAGAAACAAGTACAAACCTGTGCAGCAGGTAAATGCGATTCAATTGTGCTTCTCTAATCACCAGAGAGATATACTTATATTTCTCA
The DNA here is from genome assembly GCF_001444195.1 of Xiphophorus couchianus. Taxonomy (NCBI): domain Eukaryota; kingdom Metazoa; phylum Chordata; class Actinopteri; order Cyprinodontiformes; family Poeciliidae; genus Xiphophorus; species Xiphophorus couchianus. The sequence goes on along the minus strand of NC_040232.1, from coordinate 5,939,106 downwards.
TTCTTTATTCTTTTTAGATGACTTTTAAAATTATTCTTCTGCCTTAAAATGGCTAAATCTAAACTAAATGATTATGTTAAATGTTTTCTGTTTACCTGCTTATTGATTAAAACATTTTTATGTCAACAAGATGATTTAGTGTGGACATCTTATGTGTGAAACTACATTTAATAAACTTTTTTTTCAGACTGTAAAATTGTTTTAAATAATCAAAAAACTTTAGCTTCACCATTTGCTACCAATGCTGTTGCTGGGTTTAAAAGGTTCCTTATTATAATTTTTATGCATTTCTTGACTTTGGGACGAGACAGTTAACATAACTTTTGTGAGAAACAAGTATGACTAAAATGAAAAAAATCTGCTGTATTTATAAAATATGCCCTTTAAACATTCTGTGGCATGATTCACACAATAAGATGATTGGGACAGTGACAACTACCACTTCAAAGAATAGTAATAAACTGTAATACTGACAGCTGCTCTGATGCTTGAGCAGTAAAAAATGCCACTTTAAAACCAAAATTACTCCTAATCAAAACGATGTAACATAAAAACTTAGTTACCTTGTATTCAATGTTTCCTTCTTCAGCCTGGAAGCAAACAAAAACAGAAAACATGTGGAATTACTAAACAGTAAACCAATAAAATGTAGAGGGCTTTAACACATCAAATCTCAAAGTGGTACCGAGTCGAGCAGGGGAATATTGTCTATTGTTTCAAAATTACAGTCTTGTGTGCATCTCTAGCTCAAATAACCCAGAACACAGGCAGGGGACCACAGAGTAGCTATATTATTGAAACTGAATTTAATTTAGAAATGTTTGCATAGGGAAGAACATGTCAGAGACGTGGACGAGGAACTGAATTGCACTTGAGTCACAAATTGAACGACTTTAGACAGACTTGACTAAATCTCTTCACATCCCTAAAATGGAAGCTTAGAGGCTCAGGGTGTAAAAATCCCTTTTATACAGTCCACTGGGGAGAAGAAAATGATTTCAGCTGTGCATTAAGGTATGACAGCAGGCCTGAAAGAAACGAAAGAGAAAAAGAAACTCTCTCCTAGTAAGGAAGGTCAGTCTTGTGACTTCACTTGGATCAGAGCCGTGAAAATACTTGATATCTTACACTGAACTTAAAGCCATGAAGTAACTATGAACTAATGATGACAACATAGCTGGAAATAAAATACTTGCTATTATATAGATTTCATGATGTAAACCTGCTTGACGAAAGGTGTAATGATGCTTTCTGAAGACAATGTGGCCGTTATTATTATTATTATTAAATTGCTGGTGGGTTTTATAGCTGATTCTTGTAGGAGATATTAAGTTAAAGTTGGAGAGGTTAGCCTGGGGGTTTCTCTCTAATCACGGAAGCAGGTAAACCTGAAGACATTGCGCCACCATGTTTGAGGGACTCTTGTCATCTGTGCTGCAGTACAGACTAACTGCCTGCGTTAATCCCGGGCCAGAACCAGGTAGCTACCTCCGGCGGTAAAATCGGTGGCGGTGTCCTGTTGTTCCTCTTCCTTTTATTCCTCCTCTTCCTGCCTTGTTTGCCTCGTCTGGCCCGCGACTTTTTGGATGATTTCTTCCCTTTGATATTTGACAGGGATCCAGGTCCATCATGTCTGTTTCCGGGAGGAACCGCGGCAGTTTGGAGCAAATCAACCATGGCTGAGCTCAGGCAGTGATCGACCGACCGACGGGAAACTACGGAGCTCACGGGTGGTTCACGGCATTCCCCAGGGCATTTCCTGCTGCATCCCACGGCTTCGACGTGTGGAGACCTGCGGCAGGTCGGATGCTCTCTCTCCTCAGCACCAGCAGCGACGTTAAGCTACATTTTTACGTCGAACTTCCGCCTGAAAACGCTCAAACCGGAAGCGAATGTTGGATTGTTTTCAAAATAAAACTCAAGCAAAAACATTTGACAAAAATTATAAAGAACCAACTATTTTAAAAAATATAGATATAATAAAATGTAGGCGCTTTCCAGGGCATAATCCCATTGAAATTCCTCAGCAAAGTTAATTTAGGACTACCAGTTACATTCTTCCATTTACAGTTACTTTATTTACGTGTTTTTATATTTTTCCTCGTATTATTACGACTTTATTTTCGCAATATTATGTTTTTTCTCGTATTATTTCTATTTCATTGTCCTACGACACTATTATTGTTATCAATTTATTTTTTCTCAGTCTGATTCTAAAATAATGTCGTACGTATGTGCAGTCATCCCGAACAGAAGGTGGCAGTGATGCCCCATTAAAATATGCCGCTTGCCACCGGAAGAAAAATCTCTGTATTACTTCCGGGTTTTCAGCCATGTGGTAAAACAGCTGTGGGTCAGGGTTCTGTTGACAGTATTTTTATTTTTCTTGGTTCTGCCTTTTGTAGAAGAAGAAAAGTGAGTATGAGGAGAAGAGAGAAACAGCGGCAGGAAGCGGAGCGGAAGAAGAAGAAGACTGTAAGTTGCAGCGAAGAGGAAGACTCTGATGTGGAGAAGAAGGTCTCTCTGTTTACCCTGAGAGGGGGGGAGGCAGAGGAGCTGCGGTTAAGCGGACACGATGATGAAGATCAAAACCAATCAGGTGGCGGGGCTGAGGAAGACTCTGGGGGCAGCGAAGAAGAAGAGGTATCGGAGGGGGAGAGTAATGATGAAGGAGATGATGATGATGGTGATGAAGAAGAAGAACTAGAAGAAGAAGAGGCTAATGCAGAGGAAGATGATGATGATGAAGAAGAACTAGAAGAAGAAGAGGCTGATGCAGAGGAAGATGATGATGACGAAGAGGAAGATGCTGAGGAAGAGGGGGGCCATACTGGTGATGGCACAGAGTTGCAGACAGAGGAAGGCATCAGGAAAGGTGAGAGTGACTGTGCCGACCCATACACGACATCTGAGTTTTGATTGGCCAGTTTGATAAGATCTGAGTTCTGATTGATCAATTATTTTCTGGTATCAGTCCAGATCACTGATGGCTCTATTGCTGACCCGGCTGCCAATGGATGGATTATAAGATGTTGTACTGGCTTATCATTATGCCTGTCGCAATATAAATAATCAATTAATTGCATAAAAAATTAAAATGAACTCAATAATTTCCTGGCTGATGATTTATATTTTTTGAAGGGCAATTTTGTTTACGGAGACATCACAATACGTTTTATTTAAGGTTTCGGGTGTCATTGGTTTTTAATTCCATTTTATTTATTATTTTTGCTTGTCCTGTTTTATTTTGGATATTGGTGTCACTGTTGTAATGCCAAGAAACATTTTTCCATTGTCTAGTGAGAAACATCTTTTTTTGGTATGCTGTTATTTTTTTTTTTAACTTAAATCTAAGTCAAAACAGAAACTGCTTTCAAAATTAATTCTCTTTTTACATTGATACATATTTTCCTACCAAAAACAATGTTTCTGGAGGCATGACAATATGTAATAAAAAATTAATCAATTTATTGCATGATAAATTAAAATGAACTTGATCATTTTCGTTCTGACGACTATTAATTTTCAAAGCATCCATTTAATATGGTTTTGGTTGTAAATGGTTTTTATTATTATTATTATTATTTTTGGGTGTGTTTTATTTTGGATATTTAAAATATCTTCCAGTTCCAGTGTTGTTTGTTTACAAAATTAAAGGTTATTTGTCTTTGAGAGGCCAAGCTTGTATTATTATGCTACTTTCAATAAATAGTATATTACTTCAAAATAGTCTCAAAACAATATTATAATTTATCACCATAATTACTGGAAGAATTTATCAGCCAGTAAAATTTATTGTTATAGAACTAGTTATGATTTATTTTGGTTTTGACTGTAGTTCAGTTTTGTTTCTTACTCAGTAAAAATCCTCAATATGAAACATTTTGTGATGTTTTCTTCCTATGCAGAACTGTCCAACATGCCCTTTGAGGATGTCATTAAGCTGCAGCAACAAGTGGGAACTAAAGCGTTCAATGAGGCCGCATTCAACAACAAAAAATGCCGAGCTGTCAACAGTAAGAAACGGCTGAACAAAAACAGGTCTGTTTCTTCCAAATCATCCTAATTAATCAAAAATCCAGAAGAAGTGCAGCTGCTCTCTCCTGATCGCTGTCAGCTTATCACACTGTGTATTTTAATTTTAGACCAATGGAAATTTCATCAAAGATTCCACCGTCCTTCCTACGGCAGGTCATCCCTGCCAAGAAATCAGTGAGTAAAACCAGCACTGATAAAACCACAAATCTGCTGTTTGCATGAAAATATTCATGTTTTTTTTTGTGTGTGCTGCAGACCAGGAGAGATCCTCGATTTGACAGCCTGTCAGGAGAATACAAACCAGAGATTTTTGAAAAGACTTACAAGTTTATCAATGACATCAAACACAGAGAGAAAGAGGTGAGAAAACCAGAATAAGGTGCCATGAAAAGTCTGTTTATGTAGAACGTGCGACATACAGTCTGTCTCTGCAGGTCATTAAGAAGCAGCTAAAGAAGACAAAGACTGACCGCAAGAAGAAGGAGAAGCTGGAGTTCCTGCTGAAGAGATTGGTAAGAAGTCCTGACACTTCAATCTTTTTATCACTTGTCAGTTTATTTGCAAAAAAATAAAAAATAAATTGGTTCTTAACGGTGCTATATATATGTATCTCTGCAGAATGTGACATTTGTCTGTAAATTTGTTTAATTCTGCAATATTTTGCTAAAAATATTTATAAATATTTATCTGCATTCCGTAAAGTAATTTCAAAGTAATATTAAATTAATACTAATAATTTAATAATTAATGCTAGTCATTAAATTACTTTAGCAGAGTAGTAGAAATAAGAAAGTTACCATCATTTAAAGAAAATGTTTTTGACCATTTTAGTGGAAAATTTGCAGTGAACTCACAATGATGAATTAGTGTAAAAAGTATAGCAATCTGTTGTTTGTGCATACATTTCAGTGTTATTGGCAGTATACAGATAAAAACTGCTTTCATTTAATAAAATAATATTTAAGGTTCTCTTTATGTATCCTTGACAGGGCCACACAAAAAGCCATGATGGGCCAAATTTGGCCACTGGGCCTTGACTTTAACACACATGGCTTAGAGGGCTTTTTTTTTTTTAAATCAATAATTGTTTTTGGATTAAGCTACCAGTGCAGATGGTGGTCAAGCTTTAAATTTCCATGTGTTTGTGCAGAATAACCAGGAGCGAGCGAGACTGATCCAGGAGCAGCAGAGAGAGAGAGAGCTGCAGTTCAAGAAGCAGCAGCGAGAGCGAGCCAGTCTGGGAGAACGGCCATTTTTCCTCAAGAAATGTAAGAGCGAGTCCAACACCGGACCCGCTCGTCCTCAGAACTCTGTTTCTTGTCCCTCACACATCTTGTGCTTTCACATTCACATTATTTTAAAAAAGTATTATTACACACAAAGGATCAGTGTCAGACAGAGAAGCTGAACTACTTTTAAATACCGTGTTAGAATATAAAATAAGGCTGGATGACATGGCTGAAAAACATATTACATACGCGTTTCATATCAGTCGATATTGATAACTATGGATTAATTTTTTTGTTTTTAAATATCTGAACTACCGCCACACTAGTGACGTGACATTTCCTGTTTTATCCAGTTTTCACTCCACACTTTATTTTTCAGCAGTTATGAGGGCTGGTGGTTCTTACTCAACAGGTTGTTGCTAGGTAACCAAAGAGTGAGTGAGTTGAATGGCTTAATCTTGCTTAGCTAGCCGTGAGAGGCTGAACGGCTTAAAGCCTTTCCTCTGCCTACGTCTCCCAGAATGCTGTGCGGTTCTGGATCAGAGTTCAGTGAAATTATTGAGTACTTTACCAGACGTATCATCTATTCATTTTGATCACGTCTGTGGCAATATATTGGTTATTACTAGAGTTTACGTGTGGATGAAAAGCCAAATCACATAAAAATCTCTTCGGTTTCACAGATATCCGGACTAGACGTAGACTTGATTATTTGGTTTCATAAAAGCTAAAACAACACGCTGGAAAAACATTCCTCTGCTTTATTTCTCTCCTCAGCGGAAAAGAAGAAGCTGCAGTTGGCCGAAAAGTATCAGGAACTGAAGAAGAGCGGCAAACTGGAGAACTTCCTTAGCAAGAAACGGAAGAGAAACGCAGGAAAAGACCGCAGGAAGCTTCCTGGGAAACAGCTACACAACAAAAAGCCTTTTTCCTCCTGAGAAGTGTTGAAGAGCAATGTGCTGAGAAATGTTTGATCATCTCAGCTGTAGACTCATTTCAGTGTTCTGATGCTGTTGGTTCCCCACATCAGGTGAACTTGCTCTGTAAAAGCTCTTTTTTTGTGATCAAAGATGATGGGAATCATGAATATGTTCATAAAAAATACTAAAAGTGTGTTTGGAGATTGTGTCAGATGTACAAATGCTTTTTTTTACATGTAAAAATAATAAAGGTTTTCCTCAATACTTTAAATCCTCTGCTCACCCTGCTGCTTATTCAAGTATCTTATTTATCCCAAAGGGAAAGTAAATTATGTCCAATCCACAACAGTCCTGTTGTCCTGAATGATCTCCTGTAGCAGTCAATCTTTCAGCAAATCTGAAGAGGCCTCTGACTGAAGACTGTTGTTTTATGACAGTGTCATGGCTGATGTGATGTGCCAGCCGTTCAGAAGCTGATTTATGTAATAAAACCAGAGACAAAAGTGGCCATAGGCATATTTTCATTTATAAATCAGTAACTAGCTTACTACCAATATATCTAACTACATATATTTGACATAATCAGAGCAACTACAGCCTCCTCTCACTTGTTTTTACTACATTTAACGTTACTTCAGTGTGACACAAACTTCTATCATATGAACAGAAGCCATAGTAGCATAATTAAACCAAATAGTTTTAAACAACTAGACAATAAGAAAGCATCGCTGGATCAGTTTTAATATTTTACTGCTATCCTCTTATTTTCATTTTATTTACTGCATTAATTGCACTGACATGTCCGTTTTAAGAGACTGGATTTGAAAATTAGGCATCTCAAAGATATTTACTCAAATAATCAAAAGTGGAATTACAAAATATTAATTTTTTCAGGTAGACTTATTTATTTTAGTGTTTTTATGAAGATGTGCAAGCTGTTAATCTTTTTTTTCTGTTCTCTATCAATTTTGGTGATTTTTTACCCAACTTTTTGATGCTGGATGTTTCTGGTCAACTTTGAGAACTGATTTTTTCTTTTACATGTTTCGCTATATTTCTATACACTCCACTCTTGAAATACGACTAAAACGGAATATTCACCATCAAGAGCTTTTTAGGATTATTTTGCTTTGATCTGTTGTCTTAAAAGTTAGTTGGTCTATAGAGGATCAGAACCAAAACAGATGGGAGTCAGGTTTTCAGATTGTAACTTTAAATTAAATGTGAGAGTAATGCAACTTCAAAGAAAATACATGTGGTGTAAATGCAAAGGCATAAAATTGTTTGGTTACAGATTTGAAATGAAAGTATGATTGGATTGAATTGTAATAAATGGATTCAAAATGAGTTGGTGAACGGGTGAAATGATCCGGCCATGAAATTAGTCCATTTGCCATTGTTATGTTTGTTTATAGATGTACATGTTGTTTTGATTGTAGGTCCCAGGAAAATAAGTATGGTGCAAAATAAAACATTATATTTAAAGCAAGTGATTAAAACATAAAAAACTTTCCAAGTATATTTTTACTAAAAAATGTACATAACAGATGAGTCGCTCAATTTCACTCCAGTTGATGAACTCAAAATATTACATCAATTAAATTTTTACAAACACATATGATCATGTTGTTGTGCATCTTTGCCAATATTCACAACTCAAACCCTGAAAGAAGAGAAGAAATGGTGCCGCTCTCACAGCGGTGTGTCCAGAAATCATTCTGTCTTCTCTTTCACAGTTCTCTGTTTGAGCTCCACCTCAGAGCGAACGCTGCTCTTCGTCGCTTTCTGTAACCCCCATGTGCTCAGATGGATCAGAACAAATGCGCCCCCAGCCGTCCACAGCCAGTTCTTACGCAGCCAGCTCTGTGACTTCATTGTGACTCTGAAAGGCAGAAAGAGAGTTTCAGGACCTCCAGATTTATATCTTTTAATTAAATATTGGTATTTCTTTGGACAGTGAAGGTAGTTTTAATAAAGTTTGTTACTAAAAGGTTAACATCATCTTAAAACATTGCAATACTCAAAATATAGATAATTCACTGTACTGGCTTCCCTGTTTGTCAAATAGATTTTAAAATGCTGCTTCTGGTCTCTCGAAAACTAAACTGTCTTGGTCCAAATGCATTTCCAAGTAGCTAGCGAATTACCAGACCGGATTACTGAAGTGTTACCAGGACCTGAACTAAGTAATGTGAAGCAGCTCATCAGCTCTGGAACAAACTCTCTGAAAAACTGAAATATTCAGGGTTCTGTTGGTTCCTGTAAATCAGGACAGAAACATTTTTAGCTTTCTAACAATCTGACTAATGAACTTTTCACCTGTTTGAAGAGCAAAACTAGATTTGAACTTAAGTCTATAATAAGCTTTAATTTAAAATTTCATGCAAATTTGTCTTTAAAGGTGACCTATTATGTTTTCATTGAACAGGTCAGAATAGAATAAGCTGTACAAAACATGTTTGTTACATGTTTCACACAAAATCATTCTTAATGTTTACATTAAGACCAGCTGAGCAAACGTGCTGGGGGCTGCACGTTTGAGCTTGGGTTACTAGGTAACGGCCTGGGCTTCACTGAAGTTGCTAGGTGACAGGAAGTGCCTGCTGATTTGTGACATTACATTTGGAAGGTTTTTGAAACGGTTCATTTTCCAGACACCAAAAAACATTAATGCCAAGAAATGGCTGAGTGTTTTTTTAAGAGCTTGGGCTGTATATAGAAACAGTTGAGACCCAAATGGAAGTACAGTACAAAAAATTTGCAAAATGTGAACGGTCTGGGCCATCTAGAGGACAAACAAGGAACTGCGTAAAGAGAGCAAAATCATGTTGCAGCCACATACTGTACCTTAGTGCATTACTTGCTTTTGGCTGGAGGAGGAGTAGCAGCAGGAGGTGAGACGTATGCAACAATGCCAGGCTCAGGAATGTACTCCTCTCTGTTGTGCAGCGCTGGGTTTGTCTTCAAGTTGTACCAGCCCAAGTGAATCAGTCCCAGACTTGTGCCCATCACAATCAGGACTTTGTAGTTATTCCAGAACGTCCGCAGACCCATAACTGATAAGGAGCAAATTGATGAAAGCAAACAAAGCTGACGTCCAGATAAAGCAAACATCATACATTAAAAATATTAAATCAATATTAAACTATCCAGTCAATCTGACTCAACACAGCTGCCATAAACCTACAAATAAAAAACATACAGACACAAAGGTTACTGAGAATAAACCTTTTATAAGGGAAGGGATGGTAATGGCAGTTATCACAGTGTTCATAAAAACTGTTAATATTCAGTCATACTGCTCTAAAATACATTCACCCAATCCCCATTAATTCAAAAATACGTTATTAATCCCGAAGGGAAATTAAGTAATAAAAGGGTGCTCCACTACAAGAGCAGCATCAAGTAAAGAAACTGTTCTGTGAAAAATTTCGAAATACCCGCAGATTTATCATGCTTTAGAAAGGTAAGACGCAGTGTTCTTGGTCTTACATACATTAAGCATTCAAATATTTTCTTGTTTTAAATGAATTGATAAACATTTAAGGAATATTCTGACCAATGGTTATCTATTTTATGCAATAGGAATATTTCGTCTTTAATAGTCAACAACTGTACAATGGCGCAATTTTAGTTTCCAAACTAATCGAAAACTTTTATATTTAACGTAGAAAACACGATGTAAAGAACGTTGTGAGGGCTTAAAAACATTTTCAATAAAAAGACAAACTTGGATCTGGATTGAAGAGAACCTTTTCAGTATTTTTATATATCTTAGACACATTTAAACAACAACACCAGGTTTTCTGATAAGCCTAATATTGCACACAAGTCTAAAAGGTTTTGGACCAGATAAACAGGAAAATAAAACAGATTTTAGGTGGTGATATAAGCAGAGTCTCACCTTCAGCAATCAGCTGCTTCTCCTCAGCAGGCCGCCATTATTGTGTTCGCCGCTGGTAATTGGCGATGTGCCTGAAAAAAGTTTTCCGCCAGAGAGTTTACGGTAGAAGAAAAGCCGTACCAGAACATGAAACCTTTAATTGAAACGTGTCTTATTTTAGATTTAAATGAGTAAGCATATTTAAATTAAAAGAAAACGTTGAATCATATTTAAAATCAGGCCAAAACCTGGACAACTACACGTATGCCACGTGATGACGTAACAGGGGGCGGGGCCTGTGTCTGAGAGCAGAGACCTACTGTATGTAAACAACATTTCATTCGTTCCTTCTCTCCTTTCTTTCTCTGCTAATTTCTCTTTTTTCTCAGTTTCTTTTTAGTAAGTTCACCTTATTAAAAACACACATAAATATGACGGCCTTTTAGAGACAATGTAGGCAGAAAAAAGGAGGAGTACATTTTTGCTAAAAAAATGACATTTTTAGATTAATCTCAAAAAAATTCTAGAAAAAAACTTGGAATTTTCTATGTTTGAAAAGTCGAAAATTGGCTAGGAAGAACTTGGAAATTTTTAGATTAACCTGAAAAAAAAATCCATTTCAAAAATGTGAAAAGAAAGTCCACAGTGTCACAATTTCAAAAGTAGGCCACAATGCCCTTTATAGCTTTTGAATAAACTGAGTTTAATCCAGGATGTCTCAGACTTATATCATTTCTTGACTTTTTTTAACCTCCATGAGATTCTGAAATGTTCGATTCAGATTAATTCAAAAAGATTCATTTATTTATCCAGTTGGGAAGTTAAATGCCATCATCCTAGCATTTTCAAAGCATTGTTGTGGATGGCGGTGCTATGGGTAGAACTCATCTTTCTGTGAATCTGAAGAAACTTCTGAATATAACACATGACTTAAGGTATTCACCCTCATTCTGAGGACATTCCCATGTCAATGGCTTCTTTCCAGTTAAATGGAGTAATTGATCCGACGCAGTGTGTTTTGAAGGAGATAATGTTGATATGTATTTATATCACGCATTCAAGAATTTCTCCCCTGCGTTTTAGTCTCAACATGCTGCTACTGCACGCCTTTCCACTTTCTTTAGACGTGACCTTGCTGCTGCTGTTTTCTTTAGGTCTATGAGCCTCAAAATAATGGCAAATATAAATCCTTGAAGGTCTTTAATTTTTTTCAAATTGATCTGCTCATTTAATTTAATTTTGTGCATTAGCATTTTTCACCTTGTAAGACCTTTTTTCCCCAACAAATACTACTTTAGGATGAAGGTGTAAGTTGAGTTTAGGTTAGGTTTTAGGCTAGGCATGTACTGGTCAGGGTTAAATGAATGGAAAATGAACAAAAGTCACAGGGCTTTATTTCTTTATTTTTTATTATCATATATATATATATCTATATATATAACACAAAGTCTTTGTGAAGATAGAAAAATTAATAATAGTTACAAAAACATGTATATTATGCTTTAGACCTGATCAGCTGCACTTATGAAGATTGCTGTTCCCCAGTCTTTATCAGCTGTATGCTATTAAGTGCATTTTAACTGTTAAATGGGTATTTAATGTGAGGTGGTTTTATTATCATCATGGCGGGTTTCAACTTACTTGAACTGGTGGAGGAGGGTTCTTCGAGTACCTTTGAAAAACACTGCACGTGACCAAGTCCTGAATAGCATTTGTCATGCGCTTCCGTTTACATTGACTTGACAAATTGAATTTCATGTTTCAGTCAATTTCCTTGTAATCACAGGAACTCACGTGAATATATAGGAAGAATGAAAGATCCGGAAATCAAACAGCTAGACTGATGAATACCACAATGAGTCTGTGTGGTAGTTAGTGGAATATGGGAACAAAACAATAAAGAATGTAAAGGTAAATAGTGAAAAGCATGCAAAAGAATGTGTTTCACAGAGCTTTGAGACAAGGCCAAAAAATATAAAAGGAGAGTCCAATAAAATGCAGACATGTTTATGGCATTTGGTTTATTGCAAAGTGTGAAAATTATCTGTATTAACCAAGTTTGTGTGCAGAAAAAAGGAATTTGACTTTGGTTCCTCTTATAATACCAGGCACTGTACTGACACCCTAAACTGATGAAAGACTTTCTTATATGGCTAATATTAAACTAGTGGATTTACAGTATTTGATTCATTGGAATGTCTTCTGCTAAACTAATTCAAGAACCTTTGCAGACCTACAGAAATAGATCGTAGAGGTTGCTTTGGGACAAAAACCAACCTAAAAATGTTGAATAATTGTATTAAAATGAGATTTGGTAATTATTTCTAAATTAAAAGTTTGAACACTTTTAAATTATCTGTAGTGACCTTAGAGGATTTCTGCTAAAAGTTAATGCTCCATGTACAAACTAACATAAATTAATACATTATGTTCATAATGAAAATGTGAGTATTTAAGGCAGACAGAAACAGAGCAGACCTCACCTCCATAAAAAGATCCTCCCTCTGTCTGTCCCCCCCCCCCCCCCCCCCCCCCCTGCTGTAAATAAGGAATTGTTTAAGGCAGCGAGTAGAGAGCTGATCAGCAGAGCTCCCTGATCCTTTTTTCTCCATCCTGTCAAAATGAGGTTTGAAGAGATACTGGATGACATTGGTGGATTCTCCAAATTTCAGTTTTTCCTGTTGTCCATCCTGTGTCTGCCGCGTGCCATTCTCCCTCTCCACTTTCTCCTGCACAACTTCATCTCTGCCATCCCTCCTCACCACTGCTCCCTCGGGAAGCTGGAGAAAAGCAATGACAGCGCCTGGTCCCCAGACCCTGAGACTCTGGCCCTCTGGATCCCCCAGCAGGACGACGGCTCTCTCAGCTCCTGCAGAGTCTACAGCTCCCCACAGACCAGCAACCTCAGCCGGGAGAACAGGACTGTGATTTGTCCAGATGGGTGGACCTACGACAAATCACAATTTAGCTCCACGACGGCCTCTGAGGTAAAATTCTAATAAGTTAAAACTTAAAAACTGCTTATTTCCTTCATAAAAGGTCAGCAGAAGAAATGTTTTAATGTTAACAGGAATTGCTGGTAACTAATCAATGTGAGAGAATTGAGTTTGAGTTGATTTGGTTAGTTGATCATTTATATTGAATTATATAAAAATTGAGACACAGCCAATGCTAGAAGCAACAGATGAAAGAACTCCTTTGTATCCACACCAATCAGCTCCCCAAATTTATAAATTAAAATTCCATTTTATATATTTATGAATTGGTGCTTCTGTTTCTCTGTTTTTAACATCGTCTGTGGACTTTTATGTTGTTTTGTGTCTTTGAAATGCCTGACTGCAAAAGAAATCCCCCCCTTTGGGGACAATAAAAGATCTGAACTGGACATGAACATTCTATGAGGGGATTTTGCAGATCTCTACATATTCACTCTTTCAGTTGAGTGAATGATATCAACCAGAGGGATGTGACTTACATTTATTTTGTTAACTGATTCATGTGGGGACCAGAATTCCACTAAACATAAATAAAATGTAATAAAATGTTTTAAATAACATTCAAATGGAAGAAATCACATATAGGATTTGAATTCTAGCACTATTGTCTTGCAGCAACAATGACCTGGGTTCAAATCCATTTTTTTCTGGGATGGATGGAGGAAAATTTTATTTTTGAGGAAATTTGTCTCCATAATTCATAAAAATTCTTAATTAAGGCAAACAATTAAATTAAAAGTCAAGATTTGTAAGAGTAATGGAAGTACCAGTGGATGAAATGTGAATCATGAATCAGCATCTTCTACATGAGACAGACATACAACAAAAGTGTGTCTTTAGTAGGCCTCTGTAATACGGACTGCTACAGGAGATCCTACACTCAGTCTCTATAATAACTCGTTCAAAAACTTTGAAAACTATAAATTAAAGAAATATTTTTGTCCTTTTGGGATCAATAAAGTATTTTTAAATAAAAAAAAATTGAATTCATGAAGAAGTGAAAGGGCAAGATGACCCAAATCTATTTTATGTTTGTAGATATATTATTGTATTTTTTTTAATTTGTCTGCTTGTTTTTGGTGTCATTTTATTTTAACTCTGTTTAAACTCAGCAGTTTTATAACCCTTGACCTTTCCTCAGCTTCCTTCAAACCAGGTGACTGTTTATGTCCCCGATCAACAAACCAAACAGGCAATAAGACATCAAAGTTAATTTGAAACCTAAAGAGATCATCAATTAAGAAACTGTAAAGTTGAGTCACACACTTTAAAACATTTTTGCTTTTGTACAGTGGGATCTGGTGTGTAACGACAAGCAACTGAATCAAGCACTTGCCACCTACTTCTTTATTGGAGTGATGTTTGGAGCCATTGTCTTTGGACAGCTTTCAGACAAGTAAGTTCACCCAAAACACTTAAATACGTACACTGATAATAATTTTAAAAGTAAATTACAGTTTACTTTTACACAGGATGGACAACATTTAAAGTCCTCAGACTTTAAATATTTGCAACACTCAGCTAAAACTAAGAAAATTAAGGTTTTGCTTTACATTTTTCTTCATTTGAACTCACAACCTTTTTGATGCAAAATAAGAGTTACTGATAAATGTATTTTATTCCCGACTCATTAGTGTTTTCACACTGTAAATAATTTCCCAAAAGTACTCAAGGTGTCATCAAAGGAGTTAATAACTGTATTTTTTTCAAATGTCGTTCTCAATTATTTGTGTACTCTTTTTTGTTGTCCCTTTTCTTCCTTTTGGGTTTTAAGACATTTTTTAAACTTGGAGAAGATTTTGATCAAAAGATTTGTGTTTATTTTCATTTTTATATCAGCTATACACAGGCCTTTTGAGCCCAGATTTTCCCAAGGGGACAATAAAGTATTTTCTATTGTATGATATCATATAATAAAAAAGAGAGGAATCTAGAACTAGAAAACTAAGGCAAAAACTCAATAGCAAAGTGACAATACTATCCCATTGTTTGTGGAAAAATGAGCGTTTGAATCAGGTGCATTGCAGCATTTTACTACAGTCTACAGAAATGAAAGCACTTTCAGTAAACACTAAGTATGTAACATGATCTTATCAGTCATTACAAAACTGAGGTTTTCGTGTAAAGGATATTGTAGCAGAAAATTAATAAATTGGTGTATTTGTGTGTGTTAAATCAACTATCTTTACTTAAAAAGTCATCCAAGCAAAAATAAATTGCAATTCCACACAGCTGTCATGTGCTTTGTGTATTTAGTAGAGGCTTTTATTCAAGACATGTCAGCTGCCTCTTTGCTAGTAAAACAGCGTTATGAGTGTAGGGGTGCACACGTGGCTCTGCAATGAGAATCAAAGAACTAAATGCCAGTTACCCAATACCTTATACCAGTGATTACAAAACTGGATGCACATGACCAGAAACACACTAACTGTTTTATTTATGTTCATTTCGGACGTGCTGAGTGTACTTGTAATGTGGTTGAGGTATAGAAAAAGAAGCTTTCCGTGTGCACACGTGTCTATTTACACACGCACACGCATGTTTAGTTTATCATCATTATAGCTTTATTCCAGACACATAAGAAGAACCATACTAAAAAGGTCAAACAAACAAAATAAGAAATAGAAAAAAAATACTACATAAAAATTTAAATGACTCCTTGATTCAAAGTTGCTCACAACCAAAGAACCAAAGATTAATGTTCTGTCTTCACTTAGCTGCGGTATGTTATCACACAATGATCCAGCAGAACAAAGCCCTGATTTTAAATAAAGAGTTGCGTTTATGTGTGGAGATGCTGGTCAATGGTTCAGGCAACAGCACCGTGTAAAAACGATTAACTGTTGGTCATTTCTAATTAGTTCCACTGTTTTATTTTTTAGCAGAAACTCGTGTTAGAGTTTGTCTAAAACTACAATAACCTCTATTGCATGACCACCAGATGCATTTGAAGATCTCTGTGAGCTTGTGAAAGTCTCATTAAACAAAGAGTCCTGTTATTGATACTACTAGTGTTTCCAAATGGGTACAGTGGTATTTCTGCTATTGTCCACTTTGGATAATGTTACAGTTATTGCTTAAATCCGCTACATAATTGAACCTGAACCTCTGTTGACTGAGGTTTGAAAAAAGAATACAATTCAAACTTGTTACTTGTGTTTTATGTTCTGTGTGTGTTGCAGGCTTGGTCGAAAGTCCATGCTTCTGGTGGCTATAATCGCCTCCACCTTGTTGGGAGCCACCGCTGCCTTGTCCACATCCTACATCATGTTTGCTATTTCCAGAGCGCTCTCCGGCTTATCCCTCAGTGGGCTGTCGATTATCGGAATAGTCCTTGGTAACAAAGCCATTTCACAATCAATAAATATACAGGCTTTAAAAACAAACTCTAAACGTTGTACAACCTAATTTGTGTAAGTAAATGTCAAAAAACAGTCACATACGTAATATTTTGAAGTCATATACCTTATATATTTAGTATTCTCATCTGTTTAAACTTTAAAATGCATACAGAGCTATTTAAATGTACAAGCAGATTAACAGTTTTACTCAAATAATTTTTTATAATTGATTTAGTCATGTTTTATGGGTATTAAGAGGATTATAGAGTTCCTCAGTGCTAAATTGAATTTGTCCATTGTTTATCTACATGCTAAGGTATTGAGTGGACAGATACAAAGCACCGAACCTTTACGGGAACCATTATGAGTTTGTCGTGGAGCGCTGGAAACATGCTTCTGGCTCTACTTGCCTATTTCATACGAGACTGGAGGCATCTAACGCTGGCAGTGACAGTGCCCTGCGCTGTTACCATCATCTGTTGTTGGTGCAATATTTTGTTCTTCTCCTTAACAGTTATAGTTTTTGTTTCAATAACAATGAGAGACAGTAATCTCTGTTTTCCTTCAGGTGGCTGCCTGAGTCTGCTCGCTGGTTGTTGGCTAACGGCAGAACAGAGGAAGCAAAAAAGTATTTGGTTCAATGTGCTAAGATGAACAGGACCGATCAACGCACAACCAAACTGGACATTGAAGTAAAGATAAACTTTTTCTTGCTTTATGTTATGTTATAATGTTATTCTGTCTTCAAAAACATAACTGGAGTGTTGCTTTGATTCTTTCATGCATGTTTGAGGAGTCCTGGAATCTCTTTTTTCAACATTCAGGGTGCCTAAATGTTGCTCTTACAAAGCAGCCCTTCCTCACACTTTCCCCACACAGCTCCTTCAAACTAGCAGTAGCAGCAGTTAGCAAACTGCTGATGGAACTATGCATCTGCTGAGCTTAACACAACAAACTACTTATCTGTCTAACTTTCATAAGAACGGCTGTAAACATAAAATGAGGAGCTTCATTTTCATGACGTGCTGAAGGCGGAGTATCAGAGAAATTAGGAATTTCTTAAAAAGACAGAGGCTCAATTTTAAGGTGTCAAATTACGAAATCAAGTCATGTTTGATACATGTAGCATTTTTATAAAAACTGAAAGTAATAGTTACTTGACTGTACTATAAAATGGCATTATGTGCCTAGAAAACACATAAAACTTCCCTTTTAAAAGCATATGCAGATCAGTTTTGAAAACGAAATTAAGCAAATTAAGTGTAACAAATATAGGAAGCACATATTGATAGGTATAAAAAACAATAAAATTAAATTATTAATCTGTGTGTCTGTACATAAAGCTCTGAAATGTAGGTGATGTAAGAGTGATGAAGGGTAATGTTTCCTTTATTCAACTTTACATTCTCGTTTCAAAATTAGCTAAACTTAAAATGTTCCACCTGAATAAATCAGACAAATCAGTGATGAACTGTATTGCTGTTTCAGGTTCTAAGGAAGGTAACCGTCACTGAAGTGGCAGAGAAGAACCACACCTACTTGGACCTGATCAGAACCCCTGAGCTAAGGAAGATCACTCTCCTCTCTGGGCTGTCCTGGTACTAAATCAACCTTTAAAATTACCACTACTACTACTACTCCTACTACTAGTACTAGTACTACTACTACTGCTAATACTATTAGTACTACTACTACTACTAGTACTACTGCTGTCTGTGCTGCAGGTTTCTGTAAGGTTTTACCTTAACCATGTTACTAAATTCGTTGTTTATTTATTTTAGCATTAGCATTGCACCAAAATTTTGCTCAAAATGTACATTTCAAACGTACATCTGAATGACAATAAAGTCTGTCTATGTCTATATCTGTACTTGCAGGTTTGCTGTTTCCTTCCTCTACTATGGGATCAGTTTCAAGATTTCAGGATTCGGCGTCAGCATCTACCTCACTCATTTCATCTATGCTGCTATTGAAGTCCCGGCCAAAATCCTCACATTTTTCATCCTGGATGTAATTGGCCGTCGGAACGGCCAGGCATGGTTTCTAATTGTAACAGGAGCTCTGATTGGAATAAACACTGTCATACCTTTAGGTTAATTTATTTACTTCTTTGTTTGTCTTTGACATATGGAAAAATTTTTTTTTAGATAAATGCCTGTGCATGAATATGCTCAGAAATGTGACTTTTTTCCTTTTAGAGTACTCTGTGATTCGAACATGCATCGCTGTGGTGGCCAAAGGTTTCTCTGAGGCAGCATTTACCACAGCATTCCTCTACTCAACTGAACTCTATCCAACCGTACTCAGGTAAACTCCTGTCATCCTAAACTTACAACCCAAACTTTTAGCATACACAGTCACTATTAGCTGACTGCCATCTTTTAGGTATCCTTAACTGTTACTTTCCGTAAGTAACTGTCATGACAGTTGCTATGACAACAATAAAAATGCCACAAGCTTAGAGCTAGCTCTCACCTTGTTCCTATCTAATATAAGTACATTACAATTAATACTCGATTAAAAATTTTGATACTTTACCCACCTTTGTGTAATACTAAGATAAAAATCTGTGTTTACTGACAAACTAGCAAAATTAGCTTAGCTTAATGTAGCTTTTTTCTGCTAGCTAAGACTGACATGTAGCCTATGTGCATGTTACTACCTGTACAGTGCTTTATCAAATCCAGAGGACTCTAAAGCACATTACACTGCATTCAGTGATTCTAGGAACGCTGCTCACAGGTCAAAGTTTAGTTCATATTTGTGTAAGGTCAAAAAATACTGTGAGTTTTGTGGCAGTGCACATTTAGTCAGATTTAGTGAGAAAAGCACCTCATAACACCTGTTTTTTTGTTTTTTTGTGTGTGAAGGCAGTGTGGTTTAGGCTACACCTCCTGTCTCTGTCGGTTCGGAGGCTCCCTAGCCCCAATGGTCATGCTCCTGGAAGATGTTTGGCTTCTTCTGCCTCCTGTGATCTTTGCTGGGACTGGAATCATCAGTGGCAGCTTGGTTTTTCTCCTTCCAGAAACACTAAACGTCAATTTGCCAGAAAATATTCTCGATGTTGAGGAGGGAAGGTATGCATTTGTCCACAGCTGATTGAAATAATATCAATAAACTTCGCTACATTTGTGCCGGCTTGTGATTTTCATTTGTGCCATTATAATAAAAAAAATGTTTTCAGAGGTCATTAAAGATTAACTTGTCCCCCAGCTCCAACATTAACAAAATCAAGCATAAGTGATATAATTTAATTTTACTATATTTTTGCTGGTTTGGGCAGCTGAAATATTTATAGCTCAGTTGATTGACTACAAATTTGCTTGATTTTGTAAATGTGAGGTGGCTGGTTGAGCTTTGATGACCTCTGTTGTAAAACCCTGTGTGGGTTAGGGAACAAAGTATTTTCTTTTAAATTTTGGTGTGCTCTACAGAAAAATCAACGAGTAGGTAGGTTTTCCGGGAATAATTTGGAGTTTAGTTTCTCAAAAAAAATAAAATAAAATAAAATAAAATCATAAATTGTTTAATCTGTTGCTGAACTCATAAATGCCTTTTCCTTACAAACATGACATAATTTCAGTGCATTTCATAAACCAAGGTTGTTAAGACAAAAAACATACTTTTTCATTTCACATAGATTAATAATATTTTTGTGACCCATAAAAAATGACAAGGGTTAATTTAAAATGCTGATTCCAGAGCTGTGCGGGAGAATTTACATTTATGCATCATAGTTTTAGCTTTTCTTATCTTAAGTTTGTTTTGTTTCCAAACATTCACCTGCTTCACTTTGTCTTTGCTCTTATTTTCTTTGCAGACACATACAAAGCGATGCAGAGCGAGGCGAAGACGGAGAAATTCAGCTGAAACAATTAAACTGCGAAGACAAAGCATCACAGCTTGCAGCTTGTTATTAAAACGGGATTTCTGTTGGCTGTGGATTTATTGATGCTTTTGGAATTTCATTGTAATGTTTAGGTTTTTTTGAACCAGACTATTGAGATTATTACCTAAATTTAACTGAATTTAACATTAAATAAAACAAAATCATAACTGGTGCATGTCACATCTAGGGAGAAACCATCCTGGGTTTAGCTGCCCTTGTTTGTTGTACAGAATCAATAAAGATCATAGTACATTTTATTACAAGATGACACTATTTGACCTTTTTACAGATTGTTTTTAAGATTAAAAGATATTCTTAATCTGACAAACAAGTCTCATCAGAATATGTATTCTAATATGCTGAATATGACTGTATTTTATATACATAAAACACGTTCTATTCATACCGATTTTCCAATATGTTTATTTTGTATAAGAGTGTTGAACAAACCTATTTACTTTCCTATTAATTAGTTGCTATTTTAAAGTTTTAGAGGCTTCAGTAAAACACCAAGAAAACTTTAGATTTATGATGGATTGGACAACATGTAATAATTTTTAAAAGAAAAAAAAACTGTTATTTAGAGTTTTTACTCATTCAGTTTGATGAACTTTGCTCATTAATCTAGAGAAATTGGGCTTGTTAACAGTCAGAGACACAAAATATAAAAATAACAAAATGTGTTAATTTAAAAAAGGGGTAAATTAAGCAAGACAACTACATTTGAGGTTATGCACAAATGTATGCATGCAAACCAAACAGCTGCTGTCCAGCTGGTTACCCACATCTGGAAATAAAGGCCAGTCAAAGTCCTAAGCTGTTAATGTCGAGTCATTTAAATAACAAATTAAATATGTAATTTAATGTTAATAATAATAATTCTAAGGTTTGTAAAGAAATATTTTAAAAGGTGTTTTTGTTTGTCAGAACAATCAGTAGAACAAAATAAAAACAGGAAATCTGCTTCGATGTTGCCTTTTCAGTAAATATCAACTAAATTAATTAAAATAATGTTTTTATGATGTAAAGTCGTTTGAAATGCCTTACTGCTGAAATGTGCTATGTAAATATAATTTGATTGATTGATTGATTGGTTTATTGATAATACAAACCTAAAATGTTCAGTAAATTTAAAAAATAATGAGAAAACTGATTAGTTGCGAAGAAATATAACCAAATTTATATGCAAATTGTATGTTTATCCATGTTTACCAAGGCATTTTGTGATTAGGTTAATTTTAAGACACATCGAGGGTGCTGCTACCCAACAGCTTGGATGCACTAACGTTTTGTGTGGTTGACAGGAAATGAAAAGAACGAAAAAAAGAATGACAAAATGGAAGAAAAGAAAGTAAAAGAAAAAAATCAGAAAAGTTGAATGAAATTAATATTTTTTCTTCCAGGTAGCATTTGTAAAACAACTAATACAGATATAACATGTAAATATGTGGTTGAAGCTGCAGTATGTATATTTAAAAATATATATTTGTTCTTTACATATTTGTTAAAACTTGTGCTAATTTCGTTTCGTTGTGACAATGACAATAAAGATTTATCTTATCTTATCTTAAGTTAAGACAGTGTAAAATGAGACAAATAATCTGTGAAAAGATCATACTCCACCTCCTCCCTGAGGTACTATTGCAGTCTGCAAAACTGTACCTCTCTGAACAAAAACCACCTATCAGATCCTGGAGGAGGATCTGTCAATCATCTGTCAATCATCCTCATGCACTCGCTGCTCAATGGTGGAAATATAACTGAACTATAACTTACCCTTAAAGGAAACTTTATTCCATCATCAGTGGTCATGCTAACTGACCTTAGCACTGGTGGCACATGTCTTGAACTAGCTGCAGCTTAGGAAAGTGCAAGAGAGAGGAGTTGCACAAAAGAGTGATTGACAAATCTAAGACTCTCCTTCTGGCTCTGATTGATTACTTTAGCATATTTGTTAAAGTAATCATGATTACTTTAACAAATATGTTATTTGTTTCTATTTTTTTTAAATAAAGGTTGCATTCTGTAGTTTTGCTAAACTTTATGTAGATATTTAGTATCCCGTCCCACACTCCATTCCAGTTGGTGGCGGCTGCGCACCAAACGTTGCTTTGCAACCGTCAATAAAAGACAGGAAGAAGAAAACAGAGCAGCGTAGAAGAAGAAAAACGATGGAAACTGTTTTTTTCCGGAAGGAAGACGCGTAATTGTGTGTTTTAATCGAAAGTAAGATGGATATTTGGTGACCACATACTTAGAAAGACATGTTTCGTTCTTTCAGCGTGTCTCCGTGTGTTTTTATGCAGTGTGAGCGGACTCTCCAGTTTTAGCCACAGTTAGCCCGGTGGCTAACATCCCACAGATCGCAGTCGAACAGAGAGAGGCGGAAGTTTGTTTTTTCCTTGTCCATCGTTGACAGCCCAGCTCCGTGAGGGATGTGGAGGATAACTGCACAAGCCTGCTGGGTTCTGCTGTCCATCTGCTTTCTGAGGAACTTAGTTTTTGGTTGGTTTCAACACAACAGCGGAAGACCTCAAACGCAGCACAACGAGCAGGAGAGCAGCGAGTCGGACAGTGCGGATCAGAGCTGCCTCTGTCATGTAAGGACACCTTACAAACGGGGCTTTTTAGCCGCTTTATGTGAAAATAGGTTTGTTTTTACCCAGAATTACGTGTTATTATGTTGCTCCCTTCAGTCCTGTGTCTCCATGCAGCATCTTGTATATCAAATATTGACGGTGCAGGTCTGGATCTCTGGTCTCCCGCTATCCTGCAACTTTTCTAAGTCCCAACTTCTGTTCTGCTAAATGTAAAAAGCAGTTCTGGATCAGAACCTCTGATCCAGGTGGGCTGCAGCAACTCTTCAGGATATGAGCCACCTCACTGCCACACAAAGCCTTGTTTTTGTTTCTAACAGCATTCGGGTTTTGTGTGGGTGTGAACATAATGCTTTTTTAATTTCAGCTCAAACAGGTCTGACTCCCACGGACAAGTCCAAATCGTGGTGTGTTCTCATTGGCTGCAGGCCTCATCCTCCCCTGTGCCTGCTCATGGGAGTTGTAGTTTTTACTCTGCTGTTTTAGTGCTATGCAAAGGACACAGTTCCCCTTAAAACTACAATCTGAGCTCTTCCGTCAGGCGGGGTTTGGTTCTTTTGGAGGTGGAGTCGTATCCGGGGTTGAGCTGTTGGTTAGTTATGACAGTTCTGCCTACAGAAACACTTCTGCTTTGCCCCAGCATATGGAGAGCAGTTTCACCAACAAAAGGAGAACTTTGTTAATAATATCACAAGAAGGAAATGATGCTGAGAACAACTGGGTTCTCTATTATGGTGCTCGCTTTCAGTGGACTGCTGCACTCAGAGGTCAGCTGTACTTTAATTTTTCATGCTTCTGTTGCGATAACAAGACAAACTGGTATTCCTGAGTGTCTGCTACACTTGTGCTATTTATATCTAGTTGGATAAGTGTTATTGTAAGCTGTCTTTAGATTATTTTGTAAGTTTATTTCCTAATTCTTGAAAGATAAATTCAAGCATCAGTAGTTAATTTCAACATTTTGTTTTCATAAACAACAAAAAAAGAACAACTAAAAAAGTAAGTTGAGTTTTCATAAAGACTTTAATTTGGTACTATTATATGCCCACTTAATAAATTTTATGTATTTCTTCATTTGCGTCTAATAAAATCCCTTGTTTGTCACATATGTTAGCTTCTTGAGTAATGAATCGGTTTGATTCTGAAAATGAAACACTAATCTGACCGGTGAGTCGACAGAAACGTCTGTAACATACAATACTTTTTGAAACCTCAGTAAATAATTTCAACATGTGGAAGTATTTCCAGTAATGCGCTAACTAACCCTGACTGACTGATTTTCATCTGATGCAAATTCAGGCAGTAGAAGTCGCCCGGGACGCAGCGTAGCCAACGTATATCTGACCAGGAATTCAAAAGCTTTTCTTGTTTGAAGGTTAATGCATCAATTTAAAAGTTTTTGAAGAGATTTTCTCCATGTTTTTTCTCCACAATGAATAACAAAACACTTATAAATATAAGCTAAATGTGGTCCTGCTGCTGCTCTGTTTACATCAAAAATGAGAAAATAGATATACATTGTTTTTCACTTATAAAGAAGGTTTTAAGGCAATATAAATAATTATTCTACTACTTTAAAGAGAACTAACTGAAAAATGTTATGCTCTGATTTTGTTTAGGGGTTTAGTATCTTGATACCTCGAAAGTAAAATCTGTTCTCAAATTTGGCTGCATAGAAATGCTTCTGTGTATTTGTAGAAAAATATGTTTCAATATTTTTTGAGGAACCAGTACACATTTTTTATGGTAAATGCCTCAAACTTTAAATTTCAGGTACATCTTGTCATAAATCTGAAGATAATTGTGCATCTAATTCAAGTGATTTATAAAGATTCTGTAAAAGTTGTTCTCCATGCATGAAAAACTTGTATTTATATAGAATTAAAACATGGTTTGCCATATTTATACCAGAGCTTCTAAAGAGGAACTTTCTTGCTGTTTGACCAGGAAATGTCCTTTAAATCCAATATCTAGTCGATTTCTAGGATAGCTTTCATTCACTTCTCAAAAGTACAAAATACAAAAATGTATTTCATTATCTTAGAAATCGTACCGCTTCCTTAGATATTATCAGTTTATCTCGCTTCCTCTTAGTTTCATTACTATAAAAAGACAGTTCTTCCGTGTTTTTCGCCACTCAAACCACATTTTGATCACTTCAGGGTTTCTGGAAGTTTCTGTCTGTTGATACCGAGTCGTTCTTTTCTGCTTTTTAAACATGTTCTCTCCGGAGGACTGATTGCCTTTTTAAGTTTTTATTTTTAAGCCATCATTTGTATTACACACTGAATTTGACTGCATTTTACTTTAACTAGGATCAAATTGATATGTTTTTTTATGAGGATGAATTTGCGTTTGTAATTCTGAATAAAAACTGATGGTTGTTGTAAATGGGTGCCTCTTAAACATTTAGGTAAAATGTTTTTTGTTTTTTTTTCATTTTACCAGAAGGTATTATCTATGTTTTGGAGAGGCCCAGTCAAAGTTTTGACTTGATAGAGGAACTATGAAGAGAAATTTGAGTGATGGCATGGCTGCTTTCTAAGCTCATTCCTAAAGATAACTTGTCAAAATATTGGAAACATTCAAAGAATGGTCCATAACTATATGAAGTGTTTATCGTTATAATGCTAATAAAGAGATTTACTTCATTATTGAGAAAGATTGCGTCATTTGAAACGTTGTGCATCCTCTTTATGAAGCCTCTTCATTCAGAGGCTTCTTCAGCTTTGCTGTAGCACTGACTGTTACAGGAGATCCTTCCTGCCTACAGCCATTGGCATTTACAGCAACTCTTTGCAGAAACCTGGATAAAATGAGTTGCAACATTGTATTTCCTTGTGGGACTAATAAAGTATTTGAATTGATTTAATAGAATATTTAATAAAAGTCAAATAAAACACTTTGTTTTTTTTAAAGTTGTTATTTTTGGACAAAGACAAACTTAGTGGTTCAATGAAAATGTTTTAAAATTGAAATATTCCAGTGGTGTGAATAATTTACCTGTACAAATAAAATTAATCTTCATAATTTCAGTATTAGATTTTTTTAATTTACCCCATAAGCAAACATTTTCATCAAAGCCTATTTTATTGCATTTTTTGTTTCTTAAGTATCTCAGACAATGTTCTTAGCTTTGTTCTTCCAATCTCAAACAGTGAATCGGATATGTAAACAATAATTTGGATGAATTGTTTTCTAGTTTGTTAAATCACTTGTTGAAACAAAGCCACCTGTTTACCTCGGTGTGTTGCAGCAGATTTGCATAAGAAAGAAAAACTCTACGACATTTGCTGGACGTCTTAATGTTCTCTGGTTTAGGTTTTTGTTGTAGTAGAGGCTCACCTCAGCGTTAGCATGTTTGACCGAATGGGTTGGGATTTCTTTTTGTTTTTCTGGGCTCCGATAATAAAACACATTGTATGTTGAAAGTATTAACGATGGTTCAAACTGGTGGTGGTTTATGTGTCAAACCTGCTGTCGCAACACAACTCAACTCTTACCTCATTCCATCTCTTCTTTTGGTAAATTAAATGCTTAAATCTATATTACTTCCTAAATATGTCATGGTGTTGTGTTCCAGTTTATCATTCTGATAGATGTTTAAGGCAGTTTATTTGGATATATCATGACATTTCTTGGGCCTTGATCAACCAACTGTTGTAGGATTTAAATTTTAGCATGAACCTTTCTTAAAAAAAGAATAATACATTTAGAAAGTAAATAAATCTTGAAGGTTCAGCTAATTTGCCTTGATTTTTGTGCTCTGCTTTAGCTCACAGGGGTTCTCGATGACTGCTTCTGTGATGTCGAAAGCATTGACGTTTTCAACAACTTCAAGATTTATCCTCGCATCAAGAAACTGGCGGAGAGAGATTACTTCAGATACTACAAAGTAAGCGGATTATGAACCAGTGTAATTTACGGTCAGAGCTTTAAACATTATCCAGCAGGTGGAAATAAATATAATCAATGGAAGGTGTCACATTCATCACTGGCATAAAAAATTGTTTCTTTTTTTAAAGGTTTACGTCCTAATAGCTTAGATGTTTTGAGTTTCCATGGGCTTTGAAATCACATTTGTTTTGTTTTATTACTAATCAAATAGAATAGAAATATAATTTATTGTCAAAGAGTGATAAACTTCAGTTGTAACAGCAATAAGATAAGTGGGAGCATACTAATTCAAACAAAGGTAAAAGTATGCCTGCAATTCAAAGTGATAAATCGATTAATCAAAGTTTTTGTTTTTGAAGATGTAAGTTTTGGAAAATCTACAGTTTTTTTCTCGCTATTGCGCTCTTTGGGTTTCCACAGTTAAGAGTGAAGCTATCATCTTACTTGACAAGCGTGTTTCAAAATAATGCAAGAATAATGAGTTTATTGTTACCAGAATAAAGTTGTAACATTAGGAGAATGTAATAATTTTATGAAAACTCCTGCATAAAAAATAACAAAAAATCAACTGAGGAATGTTGAGCATCTTTTGAAGTTATACTTTGATATCTGTTTTTACAGATGAGGAAAAAAATGTAACACATCAGCATCAAATTGTTATCAGCAGCAGGACTTTGAAACAATTGAGCAAATGGCTGAATAATTCAAAGAAAGAACCGCAGAGCTGCTGAAGTTAGAGCTCAATAACTATAGAAACTTTTTTTTCTTCAAAATTACTTTTTACTCATCATTTTGAGATGTTCTGGTAAAATCTTTAGTCTTTATTCTGCTACTGTTATGAGTATGTCGTCATAATTAAACAACAAATATTGTAGCCTTGCTTTAATACTAAAGGATGACTGAAATAAAAGGCACTTTTTAAAATTTTTTTCTGTCTTTTGTAATTCCATACCAACTTCCATGTTTTTGTTTTTTTTTAAACAAAGAGCCTCCGTGTAAGTTCTGAACAATGAGTCTGTTTATATATCCAACCGAGCATAAAGTACTTGTAGAGTTAAGTGAGTCTTGAATTCAAGCTGGGAAGCCATCATGATCACCAGAATGTCCTTTAGACGCAGTGACTCCATGTTTGTTTTTTCCCAGGTGAACCTAAAGCGTCCATGTCCTTTCTGGCCCGATGATGGACATTGCTCCATCAAAGACTGCCATGTGGAGCCCTGCCCAGAGGTCAGAGTTCACCCACACTTGCATCACAGATTCAGTCAGATGAACTGGAAACTTTATTCCACTATTTAGTTCTATTTAAGTTATCACTACATGCAATTTTCAGTTGATCTGCTGAAGTTTATTCATGTTTTTAATTACAAGTTTTTCATAACTAGAGTCGGTAAGTGATATATTTTATTAAATTGAGATAAGAAGAAGAATTCTTCCTACTCCTTTTCAAACAGAAAAGTAGAGACAAGGAAATGATTGTGTTCTTGGTTATGTATGCAGATCTTTTCTCATGTTCAGCTGGTTGCTTGTTTCATTTTGTATTTTGAAATAAATGAATAAATAAAATAAAAAATATGGTGCTGACTTTGTTAATGTCGGTTTTGCAGAGTAAGGTTCCTATTGGCATTAAGTCTGGAAATTACAACAAGGTAAGAAAACCTCTTAAAGTAAATTACTATTTACAACCGGGTGCAGAGTTTAGCTGTCTGATTCAGCTGTTTTAATTGTAACACATCGATTCTAGAGAATGAAAAAGCCTGAGGAAACTTTTAAATCGACCCTGATTTTCTTAATTTAATTTAATTTAATTTCTTTTTTAACTAAGTCACATCTGTAGCTGCACAGTTGACAATCATAACCCCACTGTTGACAACTTAGCAACTTTGTTGCTACATTTAGTGACTTTTCAGACAAAAAAATCAGCATTGGGCAAAATTTGAATGTCAGGCTATTGACAGATTGACAGATTGACGACAGGCCAGAAAACTGCTATTGGTGACCCCGAATTTCCAGGTCTCTTCTTGTAGGAAGAAACTAAAAAAAAAAAGTGAAGCTACTGCTTTCACTTTCTCTTCTCACAAAACCCAAATCAAGCAAATGAAAGTGTTCATGATGGGCCTTAAAGAAAAGTCATGTAAATATTCATAGACTGCATGTTCAGCTTTATTATCACAGCTGTTTGTTTTTATAATTGAGTGGAAAATTATTAATTCTCAAAATTCTTGAAAAGGGGTGGGATACTAAAATTCCAGTCTCGACAGTTTGTCAAGGCAAAACAGGCGAAAGTCGAAGATATTTTTTTATTTCTTTTTGTTTTTAGGCAAAATTGAAATTACTCACATGCTGAAGCAGTTTGTGATTACTTAAAGGTGTTGTTATTCTGCTGGTTAGCTCTTGCTAACACATGCTACCTCCTTGTGTGTGTTCAGTACTCCCAGGCAGCCAACACGATGTCGGACGAGGCTGAGTGTGAGCAGGCTAATAAGCTCGGCGCCATCAACAGCACCCTGAGGTCAGACCACGCACCTTGACCCGCCTCTGTTGGCTGCAGGTCAGGGGTCAGACTCCTGCTGGAGATGCTGTGTACCCCATTTTCAAAGTGCAAAGTGATTTTAGAAGCAGGTTAAACAAGTACCTCCATCTCTTGGACCCTGACACAGCTAGCACTCCCTAAAACTGAACAATGACCTTTTTAAGTGAAGCATTGTGATATTATTATTAGTAATACTTCCTTTCCACTGATGCCAGGTGGCAGTGAGTTTATAGAAAAGGGAAATCATTCCCAACAATAGAAGACTAACAGCTAGTTTCTCAGGACTATGTCCTGTACAAGCCAATATGGCTGCAACTAGTGATTATTATCTATTTATCTGATTATTCTGGTGATTAATCATATAAATTCTTCAGATTTTTCATTAAACTGCGTAAGTTTTCTATACAATATTGGCAATACATTAAAAGATGGAAATAAACAAACCAATTCCATTTTTAATTAAGAAAATTAATATTTCCTAAAATGCAATAACATGACATTCCTTTAGTAAATTTGAACTGGGTGAAGCTAAAAAAAGATGCAACTTGAGGAGTTTTGTGTAAAACATATTTACAATGTTTTTTTCTTATCTTAAATGCAAAATGTAAATATATTTTCTAAAATTTGGAATTAATTACTTCTCTGAGTATACTATATTTTTATAACAAATGGCCTTTTTTAAGTCTGTGTAGTTCAGTTAGCAATTAATTTACAAACAGTTATTTGAATAATTGATTCATCAAGATGAATGTGATTAATCATTCAGCCCTAACGGGGATGTTGGGTAACTTACTTTAAATGTCCTAACATGTTTCAGGTTCAGCTCTGATCTTAATGACATTCTGCTCATCAAAGCGTCTCGTTTTTGTTTTCACTGGTTGAACATTTGGGATCTTAATGATGCATTCATTTGGTCTCTTTTCATTCATTTTAAGTTTTACTTTGTTACAGTAACCAGAGCAAAGAGGCCTTTGTTGATTGGGCGAGGCACGATGATGCTCAGGATCACTTCTGTGAGCTAGACGGTAAAATCCTTCTTATTGTCAGCTACGAATTAATATAGACATTAATAAATAATCTCTGACATATTCTGTCTCTCATCACTGGGATGTTCAGCAAACATAAATAATTCTAGTGACTAATATGTGTAATATATGTGTCTGATATGAAATCTGTAAAAGATATGAAAAAGCTGAAATAAACAGAAGAAGTTAAGGGATATGACTATATTTTAAAGTTTGAATACCGTTTCTAGCTGAAAGTATGTGGAAGTAGTGTAGGGTGTAATGTTTGTAGCAGAATTTTTCAGAAATTAGGGAATTTCCATTCATTTCAACAAGGCCCAAGATGATCATAAAAAAACGGAATATTTCCTAAACCGTAGAACATGTGAATATCAAAAGATGTAGCCGTAATGTCCTGAATGAGCAGATTATGGTGAAAGTTGAATGGTTGAAGCAGCACAAAAAGTGGAGGGTGTAGAATCTTCCTCAGTCAACACTAAAGTGGTTCGGATGAAGAAAGGATCTTTGTTTTTTCTGGTTGGTAATGCAGGATGTAAACTGGAAATTAAAGCTAAATTAGTGCTGCATTCTTATTGATGGGAGAAATAAGAACCACAAAACATTTATATATTACTATGTGTGGATTATTTCAGATGAAACCTCTCCAGACGCCGAGTATGTGGATCTGCTGCTGAATCCGGAGCGATACACCGGCTATAAAGGGGCTTCTGCATGGAGAGTGTGGAACAGCATCTATGAGGAAAACTGCTTCAAGTGAGACCAGACAAACATTAGCGCTGTCACATTTCATTCAGGGTTCAGGCTGAAGCTCAGAGCCACAAACAAAACATGAATTTAAAACCAAATTGCTTGTTTTTATAACACATAACATATAAAACCTGCTTAGATTTTAAAATTACAGAGCAAAAATTACAATTTTGTTTCCAAATTTAAGATATTTCTTTCAAGGTAGTTTGCATCTTAGTGACAAAAAATTGTTTCATATTATTGCACAATAAATGCAATTTTCTGGTGGCAATGTTACAATTTTACATTTTAAAATATTGCTCAGTTATTAAGCACGTTAAGAGCCACAGAGGGATATCTAAAGAGCCTTAGGTTGCAGACCAGTGAGCTAGACATTTGACAACAAAACAAAGTTTTTCTCAGTTGTCTGTACGTGTTTAATAAATGTTTGCTTTTCTGTGGCAGGCCCAGATCAGTATACCGACCTCTGAACCCTTTGGCTCCCAGTAGAGGTAAGTCAAGTCTAAGTGTTTGGAGTGGAAGGCAAAAACCCCCCAAAAACCTGGAAAACTGGGTTTAAAATCACCTAATGGACACAGACAGAACATTCAATTAAAAAAAGAAAGAATCAAATTATTTTATGAATTCATGAAGTCAAACTCAGTTACATTAATGGACAAAAACATGCTAGGTCAGATTCAGGCTGAAGTGCCTGGATAGTGGTGATGGTGCAGGATGAAGTGTAAACCTGCATTGTCTGATTAACAGTTGAATTTAATGAAACGGCAAGGGGCCCTGCATGGGGGCCTGTGACGTCAGAACCAGTTGCTCAAAGGATTTCATGACCACAGCCAACCGTGTGGCAGGTCTGGAGTAATTCAATCCTGTAACGGAGTGCTTTGTGGGAACTGGGATGGTGATGGCGCCTTTGAGGCAGCAAGGAACCTCACACAGCTTCAGAGATTGGTTAAAGTTGGTCTTTCTTAAAACTGTCAAACAAAAACAAGACGCAAGGAAACAATAAGAGTGGATGTAAACAGTTTAATGAAACGGTGCCAGGTCCATAAATAGCAAACATACAATTTAAAGATTAAAGTGACACTAACAGAAATTCAGTAATATCCTGAAAGACCCATTAGAAAGAAAACTAAACAATAATAATGTCCAACATGTCACAACGTTTGTTTTTATTTGTAATCAGATGCACCAAATAGTAAACGGTTACACATCATAACTGTCCAAAAATAAAAGCAAAAAAAAAAATGTGAGCAAAAGTCCTTCCAGCTGCACAGCATTCAGAATAAAGGGAATAACTGTCCAGAGCTCAACAAAAAAAATAAAGTCTAGAAAATTATTAGAACTAATGTAACAGAGCTGCTCTTGCATTCTGCCACCATGAGTGGTGCAAAAATAATATTTAGCCTTTTAGCCTTTTTTATTATTTAAAAAAAAGTAAGTCCAGTTCAGCACCATGGACAGCACCGCCACTGAAATCATGTTCATTTGAGACTGGAGCAGACTCTCTATGAACACTGAAAACTGGTGTCTGGTGTTCATTTTAACAATTTCAGAGCTGCATTTACTGAGGAAACATTATGTTCAACATAAGCAGGAAATCAGTGCAGATATTAGATGTTCAGAGTTATTCAATGTCTGTTAAATTCCCCTGATCTGGTCAGAGACAAGTAAAAAAAAACAAACACTTCAGCAGGAAAACCAACAAGGAACAACAGACAGTAAAATCAAAGATCTCAGTGAGAGTAATAGATAAGTGTCAGCCCAAAGTTTATAATTCGTTTGCACTGGGGTTTTGATTAAAGGTGATTAAAAATAGATTTTATCATGTGACAAATTGTAATTAGTAACAGTATATATACAAGAGTTAGGGATGCTAGTTGGAGTGGATTAAGTCTATTCATACATTAGTAGTCTAATGTACGTTTTGACATGAATGCATCATGGGGGCAAAATGGCCACCACTAAACGAAACATTCCACATTAAATATTATTATTTTAATGACCTTAATGTAAATTTCTTTTCTTTATTGCTTTGTTTTCAGGAGACGATGATGGTGAGTGAAACAACTGGCTGCACAAGACGTCATTTTTAATTGTGAACTCAGATTAAGAATCTTTACTTCTGTTTCTGGCGCCACAGGGGAAGGCTTTTACAAGTGGCTGGAAGGTGAGTTCATTTAATGCCAGTAATTTTATTTGATTCACTTTTCCACCTCCAGAGTACAAAAAGATGTAAAGTGACAAACTCTCCAGATCTGTTTCTGTAGCTGACAACTTTAGAACCTGGAATTATTTGGTGGACATTACAGGTGGGAAAATAAGCTTTTGATAAGAATGTATTTGTTGTTGATGTCAAGCAAGAAACTTTGGCAGTTAGAGCTCAAAACTGGAATGAAAGTGGAAAACCAGGAAGAAATGTGACAAGAAAAAATATGTTTTGATCGCCTGTCATTTAAATGTTTGGAAGAAAACAACAGTAGATATCAGAGCTAGTAACTATTTTCATTTACTCAGTTACATTTACTTCAGTAACTTTTTGGAAAAAATTTTACTTTTACAAGTATTGTACGATGACATACTTTTGAATTTTGCTAGAGTAATTTAATTTAATTATAAAGTGTCACTACTATTATTTGAGTAAAATTTCTAGATTCTCTTCATTGAAAGAAGAACAATCATGTTCACACACACCTGCAGTTTTTGTTAAAGTTTTGTAAGTTTTATATTGAAAGAAGCAGATTTGGAAACATTATTCTTTTGCTTGGTTTTATAATTATGTTGTCTGTATGGATTATTTTAATTTTGATCTTTAAAATACCCCAATTTCTACATAACTTTATATTTTGATGCATTTGATTATGTATGTTATTTTTGAATATTAAGTGTTTTGATCAGTTATTTAGTACCTTTTACCAAATACTTTTTTACTTTTACTTGAGTAATTTCTTGGACAGCAAATTTTAACTTTAGCTAGAATAAAGATATGTTGAAGTGGTTCTACTCTTACTTGAGTTCAATTTTTAGCTCCCAACTTCTGCCAAGCTAACAGTCATTGGCCTGAGAGCATTTTCCATGAGTCACTTCATCACTTTGGAAGCTAAAAAGATTCACAATCACATTTCTGCAGACTCTTAATATGATCATTTATAACGCAGTAGATAAAGAGAAGCTAATTTAGATGGTTTGTTGGTTTGAATTTAATCCCACATAGTTTTGGTGTTTGCAGTTTGATAAAAAACTAAACAAGCTCTCTTTCTGTCCAGGTTTGTGTTTGGAAAAAAGAGTTTTCTACCGACTTATCTCGGGCCTCCACAGCAGCATCAACATCCACCTGTGTGCAGAGTTCTTGTTGGACGGTATGAACATAAACACACTCTTAAAACACCAAATCCAGTCATAATCCACAACATTCGCAATATTTTATTTCCATCTTTTTGTTTTCCAAAAAAGACTTTCTTAGCAGATTCATGTTATGAATGCCAACTAATTATATGGGGCATGGTTATAATAGTTTTGGATTTTTCATTATAGTTTACCTTTACTTTGTTGTGAGTTTTTGTGTAATTCAGTTGTTACATTCTAGTGTGATTGCTAGTTTTTAGTAGTTAAATGTTTAGTTTTAGGTTACCTTTTAGCATTTACAGAGGTAGTTTTAGTTTGTTTTTAGGTGCTGAATTCAAAAAGGTCAAAATATTGTATTGTGATTATGTTTATATTGATTGGTAATGAACACTCAACAGAAGATACCGTTTAAAAAAAAAAAAATTCAGTTATTGTTGAATAACGACCAACTGGTGTTTTCTCTCAAATTTTGTTGTTGCCATTTTGCAGACTAGCATAAATGTTGCCAGGAGGATTATGGGATACCGTAATTTTGCAGATTGTTGATGTAAACTGCTTGTGTGTGGAAAAAATTTGTTTCACATCAGTTCAAAAGCTAATAAATTGATTGATAAACACAAAAAAGAAGGATATTATGTCTGTAATTTTAGTATGTTTTAGTTTTATAAATGTGATATAGTTCCAGTTAGCTATAGTTTTTCCCCATAAATTATTTCAGTTAATGAAAATGTTTTCTCCATTTTATTTTTTGTTATTTTGCTACTTTTGGTTAAGTATAATAACCTTGAAATGGAAGTGTTTCTGTCTGTGATGTCAGAGGGCTGGGGCCGCACGGTGTGGGGCCCAAACATCCAGGAGTTTCGCCACCGCTTCGACACGGCGGAGACGAAGGGTGAGGGAACGAGGCGGCTGAAGAACCTCTACTTCCTGTACCTCATAGAGCTGCGCGCGCTCTCCAAGGTGGCGCCATACTTCGAGCGAGCGATCGTCAACCTGTACACTGGAAGCTCTGAGGAGGACGGAGAAACCAAAGAGCTGCTGCTGCAGATTTTTAATGAGGTCAAGTAAGAAATCGCCACAAACTTTCCACTAGTTTTGATACCAACATGCATTATTTGTGGATTCTCATAATTTTATCAACTTGCGTCCTCTTTAGAAGCTGCAGATTAGGGCTGAAATGATTCATTGTGATGAATCAGCTAATTGTTAAGTAGAGCAGACAAACTATAAAAAAGGTAATTTGCTCAAAGAACACCACCATCAAAGCTGTATTAAGCTGAAAATGTACAAAAAATTGAGACATCTTGCATTTAAGATAAAACTTATTTTTCTGTGAATATGTTCAACCCAGAATGCCTCAAGTGACAGTTTTAGCTTCACTCGGTCCAAATTGCTTAAAACCCCCCAAAAAACCTATTAGGCACCTTTTGCGATTCAATTATTAATCCATTAATCTAAAATAATTATCTACAAATCAGCTCTACACTGTATTGATGTTATGTCAAGCAGAAATGGTGGATCTTTTTAGCTGCAAATGCGTCCTTTGTTACAAACGCTACATCGTTGCATTTTAAGTAATAAAATGCTTACTTTCTTACTTAGAAGGAATAAAAAATTTTATTAATGTATTTCTAAAGCTGCATTAATAAAAAAATTGAATGATCTACAGATTATTCAGTTGTCAGAATAATCCATAGATTAATCAATAACTAAAACAATTGCTTTTGCTTTAGATTTCATGAGACAGTTTTTACAGTTGTTGATTTTTTTGTCTTCCAGAAGTTTCCCAATGCACTTTGATGAAAAGTCCATGTTTGCCGGACACAAAATGGAGGCTAAGACTTTAAAGGTGAGAATTAAAGCTACAATAAGTATAGAAGTGAATAAGTGTGCATATTTTTAGTCATAATTTTGGTTTGAAAAGCAACTTCAGTTGTGATGTGTCAAGGGAATAGCAACTCTCCTTGCCAGGGAATAACGTTAAAAGTATTTTTACCTGACAGTAGTGGACCATGATGGTTGACAGCTACAATTCCCCAGGTAGATCATAGCCGTAACAGGTTTATGTTTTTTTTATGGTTTTGTTGGCTCTCGTGGCCTTTATTTGAAAGACGTTCGACAGGAAAGAGGGTAATGAGAGAGGGACATGCGACAAATGTCGCCAGGCTGGGAGTCGAACCTACGACCACAGGCACGAGGACCAAGGCCTCAGTACGTGGGTTGTGCTTTGCCCCTGCGCCACCACAGCAACCCACGATTATATTTAATAGTTCAGAGGAGCAAAATACAGGTTGGTAGAGACCAACCTGTATCCACATAACTCTCCTCCACTTCCATATGTAATGTTGTTCTTGAGAAGTCACTTAACCCAGACTTGCCTGCAGAGTTTTGCATCTTTATGTGAACATGTGAGCATTGTGAGGTCATCTAGGTGAACAACACTTTTTTTAAAAGTCATGTTGAACGGTCGATATGACTACAAAATGGCAATATAAGTTAATTTACCAATAAATCCAGCTTAATAAATGAACTCTGGACATCCGTGTCTCCTTTTCTGTCATTCAGGAGGAATTCCGGCTCCATTTCAAAAACATTTCCCGGATTATGGACTGCGTGGGCTGCAGTAAGTGTCGGCTCTGGGGAAAGCTGCAGGTCAGTCTCGCTCTCTCTTTACTCATCAGGTTGTTGCTAGGTAACCAATAAGTGAGTGAGTTGATGCCACCAAAGAGGTTGTGAAGCTAAAGCCTTTCCTCTGCCTACATCCCCCAGAATGCCGTTCCGTTCTGGATCAGAGTTCAGTAAAATTCTATCGGACTTATTTTCTATTCATATTGATCACGTGTGCATAGTATGAGGGAGTATTAAGGCCAGGGTAAAAAATAAATATATACATAAAAAAAATTACAAGAATAAAGTTGTAGGAGAATAAAGTCAAAAATATTTTCAGAATAAAGTCATAACATTATGAGAATAAAGTCAAAGTAATACTTGACTGAAGTTGCAGTAATATGAGGATTAAGTCAAAAATATTATGTGATATTATGACTTTTTTCTTCTTATTTCTTTTTTTTAAGCCTGGCCCTAATACTCCATTGTAGTATTGATTTTATTCTTTAATCATCCAGCCCATGTGTAAAGTATTATAAAGTTTTTCAGTTGAAACATTTATTATGCTGTTTATGTTCTGCTGTGAATAAAAATATTGGTTCATGTGGTTGGAACGTCTTTTAATTTTCACTTTGAGTTTTCTGGAGTTCAGGTTGTAGAACCAGTTGACTTGAAGATACCTCAGTAATGTTCTTCTAATCAGTGTAAAAAGTTGTTCTTTTCTGCCAACTGAATCAGCTTTCTGTTGTGTGCAGACTCAGGGTCTGGGCACGGCTCTGAAGATCCTCTTCTCTGAAAAGGAGATCCAGAACTTACCAGAACACAGCCCGTCAAAGGGCTTCCAGCTCAGTCGGCAGGAAATAGTGGCTTTAATGAACGCCTTTGGCAGGTAGGTTCCCATAGCAACCGTTGCTGTGTAGCTAAACGGTCCAGTTGGAGCATGCTCAGTATAATCTTTCTCTGCTGTTACAGGTTGTCCACCAGTATATATCAGCTGCACAACTTCCGCCTGATGTTGAAGGAGAAGAGGTAACAGAGGAAGAGGCTCTGGCCCAGATGATGATGATGATGATGGGAGTCAACTCAGCAACATTTTTCCAACATCAAAGCATCATTTTATTTTTCATCCTGCTAAACCTTGACTTTGATTTTTGCTGTTGAGCTTTTCAGGTCTTTTCTTTTCTTTTTCTAAAACCCTCAGATGAATCGTTGTGATGTTCGTCGCGTTGCGGGACGAATTTCCTTTCCTGTTCCTGCAGATGTCCGAGGATAAGATGGACGCTGCCACCACATGCTGCTTATTGCACTTCATGTTTCACTTCCTCCTCTTATGAATCAGCTGAAGCCTGCTGACTTTTCCAAAATTCGGAGGCCTGATTTAATGGGCCCCACCAAAGCTTTGTGTTCTTACAGTAGTTTGTGTTTATGCCACAGCTTGGACGAAGTTCTCTACTGGATATTTCCACTTCTCATGCTTCTGTTTGGCAGCTTCCTGTCCTCCTAAAGCTGAGGCTGCTGAATTTGAAAATTAGGGTGAGGTAGCCCTCTGACTCCCATTTATGCTAATGTTTTGCAGCTTGTATCATGTAACATCACAATGACCCTGACCGCTGGAGGGTAGGGCTGGGCAAGGCATCAAATGTTTGATTTTTTTTCACCAACGCTCTCCTTGGGTTTCATACTTCAGAGTGACATTAGCATGCAGAGGGCCGCCATCGTGCTTGACTTACAGCTTTGATTTTTTGGGGTTTTGAATTAAGACCAACTCTATGATAAAGTATTCGGTTCAGTATTTTTATTTTTAATTATTAGAATAAAGCCATAATATTACAAGAATACAGTCATACGATAATAGAGTCATAATATTAGAAAAATAAAGAAATAATTTTATGAGAACTTCAACACAAAAAATGTAAAATTAGTGAAGTGATACTTTGATATACGTTTTACAGATAATACTTAATACTTTATAGAAATACTTAATCTTTTAACACATAAGCACTAAATTATAAGTAGCAGGACTTAGAATCAATCGTGTTAACATTAGGTCTTGATAACTTTCAGCACTTTTTACAATGGTGTATTTGGGCCATAATAGGTAGAAAAAAACTAATACATTTCCACTAAAAAAATCCAAAATCTTTAGATTAATTTTCTTTCTTCTAATTTTCAATTTTAATTTTTGACTTTTGGATCTCAGAAATTTCTGTGTTTTTAATAGAACATTTCTGAGTTTTTGGTGGAACATACTCCTTTTTTCTATCGTTGGTGGCCCTAATGCACTGTTGTATTTTTTTCTCATTAAAACAACTTTTTGTCTGGTAAAATTGCATATTCTTCTAATATTTCTGCAATATTCTCGTAATGAATCAAAGTCTTTGTAGCCTGGCCCTAATACTCCGTCATACAATTGACTGATATAAAAGCCACTTTTTGAAATTATTTTCTCTCATTTGTAATTTCTTTTTTTTACAAAAGAGAGCAAGAAGAATAAAATGGATTAACATCGGATCTAGTACAAAAAAATATTTTATTTTTAAGTCCTATCGCCCAGCCCAACTGGAGGGTCATTAGAGAAATGTAATTTTTTTTTTTACCCAATTTATGCCTCTTGGACTCTGATAGCTGCTTTGGCTTCACACATTCAAAGCGAGGTTGTTACAGTGGACTCCTTCACTATTTAATTATTTTGGCTTCTGCAGAAGTTTGGTTTTATGCTACAGAAGTTGAACTTGAAGAGCTGGTTTATGTGCACGTTGTCTCCTTTTTGAATTACTTGCAGCAGACTGTTAGACTTTAGATCAGTTTTGAACATTTTAGGAACACAGTTATTTTACAGATAACATTGGACACAAGTGACATAGGAGCAAACAGCGAGGAAAGCCAGACGTTTTTAAGAATAAGTATCTGTTTCCTCAAAGGTAGGACTGAGAGGAC
This sequence comes from Xiphophorus couchianus, assembly GCF_001444195.1. Taxonomy (NCBI): domain Eukaryota; kingdom Metazoa; phylum Chordata; class Actinopteri; order Cyprinodontiformes; family Poeciliidae; genus Xiphophorus; species Xiphophorus couchianus. The sequence goes on along the minus strand of NC_040232.1, from coordinate 5,899,131 downwards.
TGGAAGCTGCTGTGGTTTTTGCTGCCTATTCCAAAGACTTTAAGAGCGATGGAGTTAGTTATCCTACTAATTTATTTAGTAAAAAATGCATTCCAATATAACATATTTGAAAGCAACTTCAAACAAGCAATCCTACTGATGTGTGCAGTGTTAGGTCAAGGAATAACAGCTTTTGCGTTTCTAAATCATCACAGGCCAGAAGGGAATGAGGAAACTGTGGTGCCTGGACCTTTTATGTAATAAATAAGAATAATAAAAAACATTGAACATTCTGGCTCACGAGATGTCGTCACTGTTTGAAACATGACTACATGATGAAAGATAATTTCAATTAATAAATTTCATCTGTGCCTCTTGACTTTAACCATAAAACTGTAATGAAACAATGATCCGGTTGAAAAATATGTCCCCTTGTTCTCAGCTTTGTTGCATACAGACGGTCTTGACCAAATAGTTTTGCGACTCTTCTGGTAACGTAACTACATCTCTCTCTCTTTTATAGTAACACACATAAGACATAATTCATACAGCTTATACAAGATTTGGGACTGTGCACTACGTAGCACTGTTGCCTTGCAGCAAGAAGGTCCTGGGTTCGTCTCCCAGCCCGGGGTCTTATTGCATGGAGTTTGCATGTTCTCTGTGTGCATACATGGGTTCTCTCCGGTTACTCCCGCTTCCTCCCACAGTCCAAAAACATGACTTTTAGGTTAATTGGTCTCTAAAGTTTCAATAGGTGTGAGTGTGTGTGTGTATGGTTGTTTGTCCTGTATGTCTCTGTGTTGCCCTGCGACAGACTGGTGACCTGTCCAGGGTGACCCCGCCTCTCGCCCGGAGCGTTAGTTGGAGAGGCACCAGCACCTCCCAAACCCACTAGGGACAAGGGTGTTTGAAAATGGATGGATGGATGGATAATACAAGATTTGTTGAAAATATATGAAGTCAACAACTTGTTGCAATTTCACAAATTTTATTGTCATTAAAGGGAACACAATTTCTGGATTCATGTATTAAAGCGTAGTTATTTCTTGTGATTAAATGTTACACAGAATCTTGATTTTTTTTTCATTGTATGTTAAATACACATTTAGCTAGGTCTTTAACAAAGCTGAGTGATTAAGTATAAATTGTGAGTTTCTATCAGATTTAGTGAGTTAATGTTACATGATGAAATGAAATGGTTTCATTCCCAAAATTCACCAATCTCCTGTCACTAAAGGAGTTGGTTTATAAAGGCTGCACTTTTCTCCAGTCAGATGCGGGTCACAGGTCAGAGTGTATTTAACCTCAATGCCTCCTCTCGTTGCTTTGCATGTGAAAGTGTGAGTGCCCGGGATCAGGTACTTCTCGCAACGTCCGAGACGGTTGTCATAGAAAAGGTCTTGATCCCAAACCTCAATCTTCAGAGCCAGGCTTGTGTCCACCTTCATGAGAAAATTTGAGTGAATAATCATTCAGATGCATATTTTCTTGTTCAAAGTCAAATTATTTTGGTGATAGAGAAAATTAAACAGTTTTCCAAGCATCTCAAAAGTTGATAAATGCAGTGTAATCTTAGCCTAAATACAAGATATGAAATGCATCAGCTAGGCTGCATCTGTTTACACAATATATGTGTAAAGTGGTTTCTGTTCAAATATTTTCAGATTTTTTTTCTGTTTTTACTTTTATTTGTACTCGACCATAAACATCATGAAATGTGAATGGTCTAATCAAGTAAAAATAAATTATTTTTCATGAAGGTGCTGAACCAGTATCTCAAAATATAAAGAATCTACAGCCTGGCTTGGATCTATAAATGGAGTTGATTGTCAATTCCCCAAGTTTGCCTACACAATATGCTTTTTGTCTGCATTACATATCATTTCGATTTATTTATTTCAAACAAGTTTTTAAAAACAAAAATAAGCAATCAGTAGGACAGAGAAAACAATTGGGCAAAAAGATTTTACTTTGACATTAAAGGTTCATTTTGTACATTTGTTGTTTGGACAGCCAACTTTTTATGCTCATCATTGATTTGTAAAAGCAACAAGAGAGGGTTTTCACTTCCTGACTCTACAACAAGATTAGCAGAGCAGTGAGTGTGGGAGCCGCATGTCCACAGACATCCAGGTTGGTTGTGAGTACCGAAACAAGAACAAGTCAGGCCTAAAGGGAGGAGCTCTTTTCTTGTTATTGTGGCTGCTGTCTCATGCAAACAACAAGTTGAAGCACAAAATAGTTAATAATCAATAATTTAACATAATTTTGTTGCAATGGAAACTACAACACATTTCTGATAAATGATATTTGACCCAATATAAAATGTTTGCTAAAAAATTAGTTTGGCAGCACCAAAGAATGTTTTCTTTCAAGACTGATGCATAAAAACCCAATTTTTCACTTCTGGTAATTTAATGTTTATTTTTCCAAAAATAGATTCTGGTATTAACTCCATACGTTCTGCTGCATCAGCAGAGTAAATAGATTAGTTTGTCTGTTGTTGAGCAGACAAACTAATCATTAATCTGTGATGATAACGTTTACTGACCTTGCCCAAATCAAACTCAGCGTTCCACTGAGGATCATCGGATACAATCACTTGGGTCTGGTGGGATATGGAACCATAGTACATCTTGGCATAGCTGTGAACAAAAGAGGAGCCATATAAAAGGTGTGCTCATCAGGTTCCATAAGGTCTTTGTTTTTTTTTTTACCTTTGCATCAACCCACCCGTCAGTCTTTCCAATCACATCTCCGTATAGATTCCAGCCTCGAACAATGGTCACTGATAGATTTCCCCTTGAGGCGTACAGAGGGCAGCAGTCAGAGGACAAATTAGGAGTGGTGGTCTCACAATGTGGTTCTTGGGGTAATTTCTTCACAGCAGTGTCCTTCAAATACTGCTCAATAGCAGCTTTCACCCCTTCCTGTTTAAGCTTGCTTGGCACGAGCTGATAGAGAGGTCGAAGGGAGAACGAAACAACATCTGGATGTTCTATCAGGCTCTTTAGCCAGTTCATGTAGGCTGTGGAATCATTTTTGTAAATTGAAAACTCCCCCAACCAACCATCTCCTCCTAACACCTCTGAGTGGTGTTGGTGAAGACCAGAGCTGAAGTTAGTGGCAGAATCCTGGTTTAGTAGGACACCCATGCAAGACTTCGGGACATGAGAGATTTTCAACTTTCCCAAGCCAACAGCAACACCCATAGATAAACAGGAGTGGATCTGGATGGAAGAATAAGAAAGAGATTTTAAAAAAAGCTGCATTACACCAGACATTCACATAAAGAGCCAGACACAAGCAGAGAAGAATATGTTCATGTAGAAATCCTTGGAAATTAAAATGGACAAAACAAACAAAAAAATTACACTGAAAATACTTAAAGTAGGTTGTTGGAAGCGATGAACTTCATATTTTTGCAGCTTTTAGTCTTATTTTATTTTAAAATGATAAGCGATATATTGTTTTTCCTCTCCCACTGCAAGTGGAATTTTTTTATGTCTCTGTGAACCAACTGTATAAAATGTCCCAGTCTATAAATCAAACGCACCAATCCGATCAGTGAGCGCCGTCTTTTATAAGTTACCAAGCATTTGTTTTCGAGGTGTGCTGTGCTGTTTTAACTGAGCAGAGTAACATGAACACAACTATACTGAACAAAAATATAAACGCTCCATGTCAAACATTGTTGCCATTTGGAGTTAACAACTATAAATGAGCATTTGCTGATATTTATTGTACAAAAGGAATATTTCTCTTGATTTGTGTATAATTTTTAATCCAACTTGTTGTCAGTGAGCATTACTCAATGATTTGTTTTTTTTGTTTACTAGTACCTGGGTGGGACATGTCCAGTTGGTGATCAGACAAAATGAGCAACAGCTGGACATTTCTTGAACTGGGGACAATTAAAGACTACTCCAAAATGTCAAATTTTTTCACAAGTCATAATGCCTCAGATGTCACAAGAGCGTGTCATCAGCATGCCTGATGCAAGGATGTCCACCAGAGCAGTAGCTGTACGGCTCAATGTCCATTATCGGACCATATCAATCAATCAATAAATCAAATTTTATTTGTATAGCACATTTCAGCAGCAAGGCATTTCAAAGTGCTTTACATCATTACAAACACAGAAACACAATGCAATATAGAATCAATCATTAAGTCAAGTTACATCAATAAATTTGTGATTGATTACATTTCAAATACAATTCTAAACAGGTGGGTTTTTAGTCTAGATTTAAAGGAAGTCAGTGTTTCAGCTGTTTTAGAGTTTTCTGGAAGTTTGTTCCAAATTTGTGGTGCATAGATGCTGAAAGCTGCTTCTCCTCGTTTGGTTCTGGTTCTGGGGATGCAGAGCAGACCAGAACCGGAAGACCTGAGAGGTTCTGGAAGGTTGATACAACAACAGCAGATCTTTAATGTATTGTGGTGCTAAGCCGTTCAATGATTTATAAACTAACAACAGTATTTTAAAGTCTATTCTTTGAGCTACAGGGAGCCAGTGTAGGGACTTTAAAACTGGTGTTATGTGCTCTATCTTCCTGGTTTTAGTGAGAACGCGAGCAGCAGCATTCTGGATCAGCTGCTTGATTGATTTGTTGGACAGACCTGTGAAGACGCTGTTGCAATAATCAATGCGACTGAAGATGACCGCATGGATGAGTTTCTCTAGATCTGGCTGAGACATTAGTCCTTTAATCCTGGAAATGTTCTTCAGGTGATAGAAGGCCGACTTTGTAACTGTCTTTATGTGGCTCTGGAGGTTCAGGTCAGAGTCCATCACTACTCCCAGGTTTCGGGCCTGATCGCTGGTTTTCAGTTGTAATAACTGAAGCTGTGCATTGACTCTAGATCCATAACTCTAGATCTATAACTCTAGATCTATAACTCTACATCTATAACTCTAGATCGTTCCTCTTTAGGTCCAAAAATAATAACTTCAGTTTTGTTTCTGTTCAGCTGGAGAAAGTTTTGGCACATCCACACATTTATCTGTTCTAAGCATCTGTTCAGTGATTGGATGGGGTCAAAGGTCACCTGGTGACATCGTAATGTAGAGCTGTGTGTCATCTGCATAGTTATGGTAGCTAATATTATTTCCTGTTATAACCTGAGCTAGTGGGAGCATATAAATATTGAATAAAAGGGTCCTATGATTGAACCTTGGGGTACCCCACATGTGACCTTTGACCTCGTTGATGAGAAGTTTTCAATTGAAACAAAGAAATCCCTGTTCTTTATGTAGGATTCAAACCAGTTAAGCACTGGACCGGAGAGTCCGACCCAATTCTCCAGTCGATTCAGTAATATGTCATGGTCAACAGTGTCAAAAGCTGCACTGAGGTCCAACAGAACCAGCACTGTGGTTCTCCCACAGTCCGTATTTATATGGATGTCATTGAACACTTTTACGAGGGCGGTCTCTGTGCTGTGGTAACCATGGAAACCAGACTGGAAGGAGTCAAAGCAGTTGGTTATTGTTAGGAAGCTAGGTTGGAGATCGGCCTGTAATTCTGCATTAGTGATTTGTCCAGATTGTTCTTTTTTATAAGTGGTTTGATTACTGCTGTTTTCAAAGCCTGGGGGAACAGGACAGGTAATGTCTTGTTCTGCAGTGCCGGGGGGCCAGACACATTCTGGAGTAAGACGGGTGTAAAGATAAAGTCTAGACCCCGGCCTCAGACCTCAGAAATGCAGAGTGATGGATCCTCTGGGAAGTTAGAGTCTGGTGGCTTAAATGAAGTGAGGTCTGCTACGTGAGCGCTAAGGAGAGACGCCCCAAGTAAAACCTGTTGATTCATTCCATCTGTAAATTTAAGAAACTCCTTTCCAGAAGACATTTCTTCATGTGTATCTTGTGAATCCTGTGAATGAGTGGGTGAGCAGAGAGGGAGGGGAGAAGGAGGAAGGGAACCAGTTGCTCCATCTTCAGTCGATGTTGTATCAGCTTGTTTTGAAACTGGTTGTTCCTGATAAGCAGAGGGTTTCATCCTAGTCAGAAATCCTTGAGCCTGTTCTTCTGAAGCGATGATCACGTTGCTGTCCTTGTTGATAAAATGAAAAAGATTTGCAGTGAGTAGCTTTAACCCATGTTTATTAAGATTGCGTTCGCCTCTTCCAAAAAGGTGAAAGTGCTGCCAATAGATCCAGAGGTTATCAATGAAGGTCACTGAGCTGGCAGAGCAGCTTTTAATCAACCATTTGTTTATCATGTCCAGCCTGGAGTTTAAGAGTTTGTTTCCAACAGATTGGCACTACTGCAAATTGACCTCATCCTTGTCTGCTATGTGACCACTCCACCAAAAGATTGCCATATCGCGCTTGTCCATCTGCGGGATCAGCTAAGAGAGAGGGGAGAGAGAGACGGCTGGAGGGGTACAGGCTCCATCACACAGTACGAACAGTTCAGAAACAGTAAGAAATGAGAGAAAAAAGCAATTTAAAAACAGATTAACTTGTGTTTCAAACTGCCTATTGCTAGCTATTTTGACACAAAGTGCAGCCAATCTGACTGATGGCTTTATTGCGTCATTCTCCTCGTACTGCGTACCCAGTACCATATCGGCTTACTTAGAATCATGGAAGTATCACATATGGTTGTGTAAAACTCTGTTGTTTTGTACATTTTATTACCTCACTTGAGGTTAATCCATTCAGGGTGGACAAACAGCTTCGTGAAGATATCAGTCGTCTCAGTCGCCCTCCAAGTTCAACCTAAAACAGGTTTAAAGTTCTTTAAAATGCTTCCCTGCAGAAAAATATCTGTAACTTATTCACAATGTGTGTGTGCCAAAGTTCTCACCAGTCTGAAGTAGTGTGTGCCATAGGTGTTTATGAGATCTCTATACTCATTCATAGTAGAGGAGTCATAGTGACTTGGCAGGATGTCTAACTGCCTTTTGAACTCTGCGCTTAAGGGAGGTGTGGGTGATAATACAAATCTAGACACCAGGACAAAATTAGACAATTATTTCAATAACCATGACCTGTCAGAACTCAATGAAAAAAAAACAAATTTCCATTATACTTATAGTGGTTGCAGGTGACACTGTGTGTGCTGAGAGTGTAGCGGTCCTCTTTGCTCTGTTGTTTAGCAAACTTGTAGGCGTTGGTGCCTACAAGTTCAAACATTTGAACCTTCAAGCCATCCTGATGAAATATAGACAACACATGTAGTTTATAAGGTGTTAAACAAGAATCCATATTTTTCTATCACTATTCTAATTACTTACTTCAGTTCTAACTGAATGTAAACTAAAAAGATAACAAAATACTTGCTTGGAAGAGTACATATTAACTGAAATGAAATGGTGAAAGAAAGAAAATCAACCAGCAAGGTTTCTATCAAGGTTGTGTTATCAAAACTCAGGGCTGCATTGAAAATATTCTGAAATGTTCAGCTTTGAGTTGTTTCTTACCGTCCAATCATTGGTGTCTTGGGATGTGTAAGCCTTAATCAGAGAGCTGTTGGACATTTTAAAGGAAGTAATTATTATTAAACATCTATACAGTTCATTTCTCATATTTTTAATAAGGTAGTTAAGCTTAGTGAAATTGTTGATTTAACTATTGTTATTTTAATACCACAGCCTTATTAGGCAGGTATTCATAAACTACAGTTATATTCAATAAATTAGAAAATGCTTCCATATGTGGCTCAGTTTTCAGATTAAAAGTACTTTTGAAAATAACCTCTAAGGAGGTAACAAACACTTTTCATTCCTCTTTATCAGAAAATATCTTATTGGTTTGCTGTGTTATTCCAATTTTCAAAGTTAGGTCTGCATTAGTTGTATGTTGAAAATCTTCATAATTAACAGAAATAAAGGCTTTAAAAATTCATATGTGTGGAATTATTCTATATAATGTTTCACTTAGTGATAAAACTTCTGAAACAAATGGACTTTTCAATAATATTCTAATTTAGTGAATGGGTCTGTATTTGCCTGTTTTCTTCACTTGGTAATTTTAATCAAAATTTCTAGTTTGTTAATAATTTTCCTAACTAATTATTTATAGTTATTCACAGTCAAACTGATTCTCATTGTTGCAGGATGGTCTTTGAGCACATGTCCCTTTGTGTGTGTGAATATATGTGTGTGTTTGTTTTTTAGGATTTCTCACCTTGTAAGTCCTCATAAGAAGTGCTGTCTTTGATTCAGGGGTTTGGTTTAGGACTAAGGAGTGACTTGAATTTAGGTCGGGTTTCGGGTCAGAGTCAGATCTTTATATGCACAGACTAAAGATGCTAAGTTGTCTTGTCACAACAGACAAAGTGAAATAGAAATGAGGTGTGAACTATGCAACAAACTGCTCTCTCCAAACAGAAATGGTTTGACTAGAGAGAACATTTCTGACTTACAGTTTACACCATAAAATATTTGAAGGTAGCTCGACTTAAAAATGAAAGTCTGCTGATTTAATATGCAATTAAAGTCAATAAGAAAATTGTTTAGGTTTTAACTCGGGAATTAAAGTTCATGAAGTTAATTTAACAAGAAGAGACATGTTGTCTAAACATTGTTTTTTAAGTTCTGTAAGCACATTAATCTTGAATTGTGAGTTTTAACTTAATACTGGACTTTAAACCAAATAATCATTTCACAATATGCAAGAAAAAAAAAACTTCCTTCTCACATTTCTGTATTATTTTCACTCACCTTATCATTAAATATGTATTTTATATTGGAATAATTAAAATTCTTGTTTCAATTTGATTAGAACAAAAATTATCATTTGCTAATGAATTTAACAAAGATCAACATAAAAACATAAATTCTGCTCAAAAACTTTTAGCAGAGACTTACAACTTATTAAAATGAACGTTTGCCTTAATAACACACCAAAGTCAGATCATTGTAACACACATCCATCTCAGGATACAAAACCATGCCGCTAAGCATTCTGGGAAATAGTTCCCATTCCTGTGTTTTTCTTCTTTCAGTGTTTTTAGTGCTAACATATAAACTCTAATTTATTGAACTCTTTTAGGTTTGACAAAATTAATGAAATGCTAACATATCTTAAATACTGTAAGTTTATCTTTCACAAACTCACATATTTAGGATAAAAATCTAAAACTAAATTTATATATATTAAAGACTAGAAGATAGTAGACACAACTAAATGTGTCCCAAATGTTTTACAGTGTATAAGGCTGCCCCCGCTCTGCAGAACATGATCAGTGCGCTACAGGCAAAGAGAAGTAAATACACAAACTCAGACACCCTCCATAGCTTTGATACCTTTCAGCTGACAGTCTAGACGTGCTCCATGATTTGTCTCAAGTTTGGGATTTTGTTTTTACAACTTAACTCTCCTTCAGGGTACATTTACTACATTTTTTTTGTTTTTCTTTGGTCTTCATGATGCTGTTTGTAACCTTAACTGTGAACTTAACTGAGAATAAAGGTGAATTTTATTGAATTATACATTTATTTTAGGTGACCTATGAGGTCAACTGGTTCCACTTGAATATATTTATAAATATCAGAATATCAGTTTAAATGCACACCGCATATTTCAAATTTAGCTTCCACTTCAGAATTATCCACTATGTGTTGGTCTACCACTTAAATGTTAGATAAACATACGCTGTTGATTGGAACATGTAATTGTAACATGTAAAAAAAATCCAGTAATTTAATTATGTGATTCAAATTTTACAGTGTTCACAATCCGGTTTAAATACTGTACCTAACAGAGGTGTGATAACTGCTGATGATGTCAGCACTGCATTGACTGCTGGCACTCCAGTCCACAACAGATAATGGAAGCTTAAAATGAAGAAAAGTCGCATTATTGTTAATCCCTCAAGTCAGACGTGCAGCTGCTTATTTATGCACCTTTAATTACTTTTTGGTAGGCATGGTTTTGAAGAGGGTTGGAGCAGAGAATGCAGGTTTCTCTGGCGTTCAGGTAAGTCTTCACATCAATCACATGAGCTCTTTTTCTTTGCAGTGTGACTATATCAAAACCTTTCCCCACCATATTGTAGCCTGGTACAAAACGAGCAGCATCACACTCTCTTTGGGTCCCGATAAGACAGGACAGAACAGAGGAGTGAACAAGAAGGACACTCAGGAGAAGAAGAGCTGAAGTTGAATCGGGCAGCATAGCTGTAGTCAAAAGCTGAAAGATAGAGAGAAAAGAAATTAAATTGTATTTTTACATAGTGCATGGCATTTTCCTTATTTTCTGACTTTTTTGTACATGATATAAGAAAGTTAGTTAACACTTTATTTGAAGGGGTGTGCATAAGACTAACATGACACTGTCATAAACATAACATAAACCTGGTGGGCTTTATAATGCTTATGCTAACACATGCAAAAATAAAAAAATAGCTGAACAGAGAAACATATGTAAAAATGTACATAAAAGATCAAACATGTATGAATTAAATGTGTAATTGTTTCAATAAATATTTAAATGTATTTAATACATGGGTAAATATCTGTTTACAGTGCATTTCATTGTAACAGTACAGCACAGTTACCCATTGAATTTGGAGGGTCAGGCTGACAGATAAAATAAAGTCAGGATGTGCTGCTAACACAGGACAATAACCAGAAATGAATAGAAGTCAGATTTAATGGTTAAATATTGCTTAAGCATATTGTGATTATTACTTGCCCATGCATTAAATACAGTTGAATATTTATTGAAACAATTATTTATTTAATTCATTTGAACGTTTCTGTGCATTTTTACATATGCATTTCTGTTCAATTATTTTTTATTTTTGCATGTGTTAGCATAAGCCAATATCACAATTTTGAGATAGAGTATTCGTTCATGGGAGCAGCAGTTAGTGATGGTGAAACATTAGTAAACAGTTCTAGATAACACAAAAAGTTTCAGCCTGTAAATATTTGTGAAGGAAACAATAATAAATAAGCATATCAGTGATTATTCCTTGTTGTGTGAAGAGTTTCTTCATTCCCTCATCAGAGACTGAGCCTGGATTTATTAATTAGTAATAAATTATGGATTACAATTCATAATAATTACATAAGCCAAACTTCGAAGCGAGTTCTGACTCCCAACAATTTTGATGTCCCCTTGTGAGGTTGCTACAACATTTTTGGTTTCTACAGATCTTTGATTTCAACAAACAGCCACACAGCTCCACCACATTAATATCAGTGGAATTATAAATTCAAGGGCTGCACTGATTTATTACCCATCCAATTTATCTGTGTCGATTTCCCTAATTTTAGGAAATCGGTGATCGGGCGATTTTTACATGTGAAGCCGATCTTATCCAACGATTTTATCTACCTTGGCAAACGTATTTAAAGCAACTGCTATCTTCTGCTCTGCTGTGAGAGGTTTGACTAGTAGACCGGCCAAGCAGATCATGTCTAAATGTTTGCAGTTAACAAAAGTCACCCCACTGTTGGTAACTCATCAACTTTCTGCCTATATTTAGCAAGATTACAGACAAAAAAAATTTATGTTGTCCAAAATTGAAATTAGCAGGTCAGGAATTTAGTAGATTCTTAATCGGTGATCAGCCTGAAACCTGCAATCGGTGCACTTCTAATAAATTCATGAGAAAAATATCTTCTATAAAAATTTTTTAATAACTCAATAAACACACAATACTTTTTAATTGCTGTAGTGTATTCTAAACAAAGATAGTCTTTACATTTAAAGAAATCTTACCTGTCCAAAGCAGACTGAAAAGAAGTTGAAAGAAGCAATGTGTAAGTTAGCTGAGCTGAGAACTGTGGTTTATAAAGCAGCAGCCCTGGAGAGATAAAGATTCATACACAACATCGTGAAAAGGTCAATTCAATGTAGTTACTTTGTTTCTTGTAACTGCCGCTGAAGTTTGAAGATTTTATTTTAGCAGTGATCTTTTTAGAATATCTACGCTAACAGAACAAACAGTTCTACCGGAACTTTTTGTTCCAGTAGAATAAATAGTTTTACTGGGACTGCAATGAAGGAATAGTTTAACATCAAGTCAGAAAAGAGCAACTCCAAATTTAGCTTCTTTCAATACAGGAACAAGGTAACAGTGATTGAAATTTAAGTATTTTAATTCTGTGATTGTAATAAACTCATAAAACAGACAGGAGTTATTCTTTATTTTCGGCAACTAGATTTGCCCACTCTGTGTGTTTTTCTTGGAATTGTTCTCTCTGGAACAGCCGGGCGTTGGAGCACAGAAAAACTGTTACATAGTTTCTACTTCCAGTTACAACTTTACAACTGACACTACTTCCGGTACAAAAACAAACACGTAGCACACAGCTCTAATTTTGTAAAACTTCTACGCTTGAACAAAAATAACTAGGCATAATGTTTTAAACAATAAAATTAATAAGACAAAAGAAATGTATTAAATAAATGGATAAAGAGTGTTTTGTCCATAACTTTAAAAAATTGTAATAATTTAAAAGAAATACTTCTATGGTGCAACACCCTCTGCCACAAAAAAAGTTGCCTAACAACATTTAACATTGTTGGCAATGCAGAACAGTAATATCCACAAGAACTAGGATTAAAGGTAAGTTAACAGGCAAGTATTTTAACAAATATTACAATATTGCAAAGTTTGTTTGTCTCATCTTCATTAAATGTTGTCATCTTGCTTCTTATCTTCCATACAGCTTGTGTGTCATACAGAACTGTCTACAGTCCATTAGTACTAAAGGGTGAAAAGTCTAAAGTATTGATGGGCCCCACAAAATCTTCACCAAGGGACAAGGAAATTACCCAATAGACCCAGATTTGTCACATATTTCAGTAACATGTCATAAAATATCTTACTTGAACAACTTGTTTGAACTAACTTTTATTCTCATATAATTATATGAGAACAAACGTTAGTCCATAACTCCATAACTCTCTATGGTGTTCCTGTCTAAATAAATGTATAAACACTGTCAATATAAACATAAATCGGTTCTCACCAATGACAGGATAAAATTACACAAGTCTCAATGGATTGTTATCCTTATTGGATTAGACTATAATATTAACTAGCCTCTTAAACTAACAAAATTAGTATGAACATGAACTGATTTATTTTTAAGTGCTGACATAAAAAGGATATATGGATGAGGATTGCCTGGAAGAGTTAGGGTTGTTTTCTGAAAGTGTCTATAGTCTGGTGGATCAGATCTTGAGGACTTTAAGGGTCAGGTGACACAACTGGTCAGAAATGTAGATTCTCATAGTCTGCCTCCTCCTTCCTGGTGTTCTCCAGGTGCTCCTTCATCTCTTTGTCCATCATTAGATTCAGCAGTATCTGAATCAACCTCCTCTTCTTGAGGATGTATCTCCTCTACTATTTCCTCCAAGACCTCATTTGGCTCAGTTAGATCTTTAGGTCCAACTTTGCATCTGCATTTAGAGTTGAGTCAGCTGGTCTTGCTGCAGTCCATACGTAGTAGTCTTCCTCACTGGAACTTTCCGTATCTGCAGATTGGACTTCTTGTTTGTTTGTGTAGCTTCTTGTTCTTCTTACTTGTTTCTTTCCTGTTCCATGCAGTGGTTTTACAACAATCTGGACTTTGATCAGTTTGGTGAGATTTGGACTTTGACAGCATAGAATATATCCTCCCAGTAACTATGAAGCTTTCCAGGTCCTCTTGTTGTTGTTGGGTTTCTCATCAAAACTTCATCACCTGGACTCAGAGTGGAATTTTATGTGCAATGATTATAATTTCTCTGTCCTCTTTTTGCACTTTTTTTCATGTTTTCCATTGCAATTGCATATGGTTCATTGATTCTCTCCACATTTCAGCAAAGCCAGAATAAGTTTAGTTTACTTCTTTTTCTCTCCTAGGAAAGCTCAGGTCAGAGTTGGTTCATGACCAAAGAGACGGAAAAAAGGAGAAAATCCAGTTGCTTCATGAACAGTGGAATTATAAGCGTGAACCACTTTGTTTAAATGTTCTTTCCATTTTGATTTTTGTGTCTCCTTGAGTGTTTGAAACATTCCAAGCAGAGTTCTGTTGAAATGTTCTGCAGGATTTGCTTGGAGGTGATAAGGTGAGCTGTGAGACGAGCGGACATCACATAAACTGTGGAGCTTATCAAAGAGACTGTTTTCAAATTCCCTTTCCTGATCGAGGTGTTTCCTGGATGGGAATCTGTGACGGCCTCCTCCTGTGTTGAATAGTGGCCAGCTAAATATGCTTTAATTAAGGTCTTCAATTTTTGGAGGCGCTTACAGTCATGTGTCCACCTTGACCATAAATAAGGAGCGTTCATTCCATCAATTGCAGATGAGAACCAGAGGCCAGATCTAGCTCCAGAGGCAGAGCCAGAGCCAGACGCCGTGGGGCGCGTCGGTCGCTTGAGACGGTGTGGGAGCCAGTTCAGATGGACCACATGTGGAGGTGACGCTTGACCATACCTGGGAGTGGACCCTGGGACTTGTGGGGGCCAACAAGTCCATGACTGAGGGCGATATGCACCAGACAGAGGACCAGACTGAAGGGAGCAGATGCCGGTGCAGCTGTTCCTGGGCTGCCACGCACTTCCCCTTGACATTGCTTTAATAAATGCCTCTAAAGGGCTTAAAATGGTTATTGATGTTGTGTCCTGTTGATGTTGTGTTGTGTCCCAGATTCTTGTTGCGGTCATCTGAGCCAAACTATAACAGAATCCAAATCGTGGGATAAAGTCATCAGTCAGTTTTATCGTTGGTTGCATATGCTTGTGTATATTTAGTGAAGGGATCCACTATAATAAGTATACATTCTTCACCTCCCTTATATTTCTTCAAGTACAAGTAGTCGATGGAGATCATCTCAAATGGTGCAGGTGTTGTGATAGTCTGGATGGGTGTTCTAATTACTCTGTTGGGTTTCTTCCTTTTTATACATACGCACCCTTGGGTAATTTAGTGCTTAATTTCCTGTCACATCATAGACCAGTAAAAACAATGTCTGGCCAGGACAACCATTCTATCTGCACCTAAGTGCCCCAGGTCTTCATGTATTAGTTTGTAGATTATTGGTTTTAGGGAGTCTGGGATGACCAGCTGTGATGTAGATGTTTTTACTCTCCTGAGGATCCCATCCTCATCAATCTGCAGGTGAGGCCCAGACTTCCCTCTCCCCAGCCACTTGTTCCAGCTCTTCCGAAGGAACCTCAACTGGCTCCTCTCAACGTGAAGGAACAGCGGCTCTACTCTGAGTCTCTCCTATGTTTTTTTTATTGTTATGTTGTGTTTTGATGTACAGCACTTTGTATCAGCTGTGGTTGTTTTAAAGTGCTTTATAAATAAAGTTGGTATGGTATGGTATGGTATGGATGACCGAGCTTCTCACCCTATCTCTAAGGGAGAGCCCAGACACCCAACAGAGAAAACCCACTTCTTTAAGTTTTTGTTTGTGATTTAGAGATGTTTGTGTTCTTTTAAGAACCACAACTCTGTCTGAATTCTGAGCTACTTTTATGCTCTCTTCTGAAAGAGGCTGGATCAGCTCTAACATGCAGCTCAGTTATGGCCCCTTTCAGTGCGAGAAACTCCAGCTTACTAGAGTGTAGCGTGTAATTTTTCTCTGCAGCTGTCAATGTTCTGCACCCATATGCTATAACTCTTTGTGCTGCCTCTTGTCATTGGTAGAGAACTGCACCTACGCCCTCCTTTGATGTGTCAACATGTAGTACAAATTGTCTGGGTACGCCATGACATGTGGGTTTGTTAGCTGATCCACAATCCTTTTCAGAATGTTTTCGTGGATCTCTGTCCACTGGACTGGATGGGAAGATGGTGAAGTGGAGAAATTAGTACATACGTCTGCATTTTTATTTTTTTGGTCGTTAAGTCTTAGTCTATTTTATTTCCTTTGCACGTATGCATGTAAGCAGTTTTCTAAGCACACATAGTGCAAGAAACAGTAAGGATCCTTACAGGATGTGTTTTTTAAAGGTTTTATTGACTCTAGTGGCCTTTATGTGATAGTTAATTGACAGGAAAGTTGGTAATGAGAAAAGGGGAAAGACATGCGGCAAAGGCCACCAAGCCGGGAATCGAACCTGCGACAGCTGCGTCGAGGACTGAAGCCTCCATACATGGGTTGTGCTTAACCCCTGCGCCACCACAGACTACTGGCCTTGTAAAGACTTCCACTTTCCTTCCTCACACACACCACATGAACTGATTCAGATTCCATGCCAAGATAAGGGTAGGATTGCAGACACAGTTGAAAATTTAACAGACCACAATGATAGACCTGAGTCACCTGTCAGACTGTCAACAATCGGAGGTAAGACAGATGAGTAGCCCTTGCAACTGCATAACTTCAATAACCACTCTTGTTAACAGTTGCTCTCTCTCCATCAACAATGTGCACTTGTTACAGACTATATATTTTTTAGTGGCTCAACATAAGCCCCAAGGTCGTTATTTTATCAACACTAAGGGAACGTCCAAAGCCACCACATTTCTAAAAACATGTTCATGGGTTTTACATTAATTAGAAGAACCAAAAATAATAGATGGCTCAATTAATTTCACTGTCCACAGATCTTTTTAGAAATTTAATGCATCTTTATTAAGCAAGCTTTTAGCAAGGGTAAGTGACAGACAGGTTAATTATCAATGATTACAACTTAACAATAAAAATGTAAATTATTATAAACCACCTTCATCCTTTCCTAACTTCTTTCCCTAAACTGTGTCACTAATTTACTGAGCGTGGCTTTGGGGTGCAGTTCAACTCATACCCAGATGATGGATGACCTTAGCAACAGAAAACTTCAATGTCCTTGGTTAGAGTCTTTGTCCTCAAATGGCAAAATCCTCTTCTGAATAGAAGCAAAGTAGAGCTGGTTGTTGTCTTCCGAACACTCAGATCTTCATCACTTAGTGACCTTTGTCTTTCCACCAAGTCTGATGTAGTAGCCTTGAGATCCTTGGGTTGAGTGCAGAGCAGAGATCGAATCAGGAACCAGGGTTGAGGGTCGATGGGTCTTGTCCCCCTCCTAGCAGTGCAAAGTCTTCACTTCTCCATGGTTCCAGGGTGTGGTCCTCTGCTGGTCTTCTGTCTGCATCTTCTTGTTAGCTTGACTTCAGCACCGAGAACTAAGAACACTTTGTTCCTCTTTTCATGGGTTTTTATACTCTCTCATTCCATAGTTGTGTATGGCGTGATGGTTTACATGACTTCTCAAACATTTGATGGCTTCGTGGAAAAGTACCAAATCTTCCCACAGCAGTCAACGTCTTGCTCACTTCTCCTTTTGTTGTTTGTCCATTGACCATCTGGATTCACTTCTCTAATCTAGTTTCGAAGAAAACATTCCAGTTCCTCTTTGGAGCTCCCCTGCTTTCCTGCTCAGCTCTGGCCCTGACTCCTGCTCTAATTATAACACAGTCTGAGAACAACATGTCACTATGCTTCACACAATTTATGACTGCTTCAGTTACAATTCTGTGTATGCTGTGTGATCACCATAAATCATTAACATAATCATCTTTCTGATTTAATTATTCAAACATAACTTCTTTTGATAATCATCTGAGTTTTTAATTCTATTCACCATTTATTCATTTCTTGATCTGCTTTTCATTACATCAACTCTTTGTATAATCATCAGTAAATCAAAATACAAAAATCCTTATTTTAATAATCATTGATAAATCAAAATACAAGAATACATATTTTATTATCAATCAGTAAATCAAAATGCAAGATTACTTATGTCTCTCAGGACTTTATGATCTGTTGTCTGCATTTACCTGGAAAGATCTCACCACTCTATACTGTTTTTGACGACTGAATAGAACCCTCACAGTCTGGCTCTTGGAGTGATTTCTTCACAGCATTGTCCTTCAAATACTCCTCAATAGCAGTTTTCATCCCTGCCTGTTGAAGTTTGCTTGGCACGAGCTGATAGAGAGGTCGTAGGGAGAACGAAACAACATCTGGATGTTCTATCAGGCTCTTTAGCCAGTTCATGTAGGCTGTGGAATCACTTTTGGAAATTGAAAACTCCCCCAACCAACCATCTCCTCCTAACACCTCTGAGTGGTGTTGGTGAAGACCAGAGCTGAAGTTAGTGGCAGAGTCCTGGCTTTGTAGGACACTAATGCAAGATTTCTGGACACTAGAGATTTCCAACTTCCCCAAGCCAACAGCAACACCCATAGATAAACAGGAGTGGATCTGGATGGAAGAACAGCAAAGAGATTTAAAAAAAACCTGCATTTCACCAGACATTTACATAAAGAGCTAGACACAAGCAGAGAAGAATATGTTCATGTAGAAATTCTTTTGAATTAAAATGGACAAAATAAAACAAAAAAAAAATCACACTTAAAAATACTTCAAGTAGGTTGTTGGAAGCGATGAACTTCATATTTTTGCTGCTTCATGTATTTGGTAATAATATAAACAGGGGTGAAAGTAGTTTTAAATTCTTGCCGGTACTATGACAATTTTTTTTATGAGGTACTATGTGCAAATAAGTATGAAAATAATAATAACAGTAACAATAATAATAACTGTAGTTTTGCTTGAGTAGCCTACATTATTTTTGTACTCTTTCCATCACGGCTAGCATGTATAAACATTGATAAACAATTTTATCAATGACGATAAATGATGATGATGGCCTTATTACGCCGTTCTCCTGGTACTGCGTACCGACCCAGAATCTTTTACCCTAACGCAGTACCAGACCATATTGGGTTACTTTCTCTCCTCGGTGTTAGAATCATGGAAGTATCACATATGGTTGTGTAAAAATCTGTTATTTTGTACATTTTGTTACCTCACTTGAGGTTAATCCATCCAGGGAAGACAAACAGCTTCGTGAAGATATCAGTCGTCTCAGTCGCCCTCCAAGTTCAACCTAAAACAGGTTTAAAGTTCTTTAAAATGCTTCCCTGCAGAAAAATATCTGTAACTTATTCACAATGTGTGTGTGCCAAAGTTCTCACCAGTCTGAAGTAGTGTGTGCCATAGGTGTTTATGAGATCTCTATACTCATTCTTAGTAGAGGAGTCATAGCGACTTGGCAGGATGTCTAACTGCCTTTTGAACTCTACGCTTAAGGGAGGTGTGGGTGATAATATAAATCTAGACACCAAGACAAAATTAGAGAATTATTTCAATAACCATGACCTGTCAGAACTCAATGAAAAAAAATCTAATTTCCATCCTACTCATAATGGTTGCAGGTGACACTGTGTGTGCTGAAAGTGTAGCGGTCCTCTTTGCTCTGTTGTGAAGCGAACTTGTAGGCGTTGGAGCCGGTTCCTCCCACATCGAAGTTGTCAAACAAAACCTTTTCAATTTCCAAGCCAAACTGATGAAATACATACAAAACAAGTATTTTATAAGGTGTTAAACAAGAATCCATAGTTTTCTATCACTAATCTAATCATTTACGTCAGTTCTAACTGAATGCAAACTAAAAAGATAACAAAATACTTGCTTGGAAGAGTACATATTAGCTGAAATGAAATGGTGAAAGAAAGAAAATCAACCAGCAAGGTTTCTATCAAGGTTGTGTTATCAAAACTCAGGGCTGCATTGAAAATATTCTGAAATGTTCAGCTTTGAGTTGTTTCTTACCGTCCAATCATTGGTGTCTTGGGATGTGTAAGCCTTAATCAGAGAGCTGTTGGACATTTTAAAGGAAGTAATTATTATTAAACATCTATACAGTTCATTTCTCATATTTTTAATAAGGTAGTTAAGCTTAGTGAAATTGTTGATTTAACTATTGTTATTTTAATACCACAGCCTTATTAGGCAGGTATTCATAAACTACAGTTATATTCAATAAATTAGAAAATGCTTCCATATGTGGCTCAGTTTTCAGATTAAAAGTACTTTTGAAAATAACCTCTAAGGAGGTAACAAACACTTTTCATTCCTCTTTATCAGAAAATATCTTATTGGTTTGCTGTGTTATTACAATTTTCAAAGTTAGGTCTGCATTAGTTGTATGTTGAAAATCTTCATAATTAACAGAAATAAAGGCTTTAAAAATTCATATGTGTGGAATTATTCTATATAATGTTTCACTTAGTGATAAAACTTCTGAAACAAATGGACTTTTCAATAATATTCTAATTTAGTGAATGGGCCTGTATTTGCCTGTTTTCTTCACTTGGTAATTTTAATCAAAATTTCTAGTTTGTTAATAATTTTCCTAACTAATTATTTATAGTTATTCACAGTCAAACTGATTCTCATTGTTGCATGATGGTCTTTGAGCACATGTCCCTTTGTGTGTGTGAATATATGTGTGTTTGTTTTTTAGGATTTCTCACCTTGTAAGTCCTCATAAGAAGTGCTGTCTTTGATTCAGGGGTTTGGTTTAGGACTAAGGAGTGACTTGAATTTAGGTCGGGTTTCGGGTCAGAGTCAGATCTTTATATGCACAGACTAAAGATGTTAAGTTGTCTTGTCACAACAGACAAAGTGAAATAGAAATGAGGGGTGAACTATGCAACAAACTGCTCTCTCCAAACAGAAATGATTTGACTAGAGAAAATATTTTTGACTTACAGTTTACACCATAAAATATATGAAGGTGGCTCGACTTAAAAATGAAAGTCTGCTGCTTTGAAATGCAATTAAAGTCAATAAGAAAATTGTTTAGGTTTTAACTCAGAACTTAAAGTGCATTAGGTTCATTTAACAAGAAGAGACATGTTGTCTAAACATTGTTTTTTAAAGTTCTGTTAGCACATTAATCTTGAATTGTGAGTTTTAACTTAATACTGGACTTTAAACCAAGTAATCATTTCACAATATGCAAGAAAAAAAAAACTTCCTTCTCACATTTCTGTATTATTTTCACTCACCTTATCATTAAATATGTATTTTATATTGGAATAATTAAAATTCTTGTTTCAATTTGATTAGAACAAAAATTATCATTTGCTAATGAATTTAACAAAGATCAACATAAAAACATAAATTCTGCTCAAAAACCTTTAGCAGAGACTTACAACTTATTAAAATGAACATTTGCCTTAATGAGCTAACCAAAGTTAGATCAATGTAACACACATCCATCTCTGGATACAAAACCATGCCGCTAAGCATTCTGGGAAATAGTTCCCATTCCTGTGTTTTTCTCCTATAAACTGAACCTACAGTATAAACCTCTGAGTTTATAGGTTTAGCACCAACTTATAAACTCCAGTTTATTCAACTCTTTTAGGTTTGACAAAATTAATAAAATGCTAACATGGCTTACTACTATTTCTTTCACAAACTTTAGGTTTTTATTTAGGTGAAAAATCTAAGATTAAATTCATTTTACTGTGTTGGTCTACCACATAAATGTCCAATAAACATACATGGTTGATTGGAACATGTAACTGTAACATGTAAAACAAATCCAGTAATTGTTAATTTAATTATGTGCTTCAACTTTTACAGTGTTCACAATCCAGTTCAAATACTGTACCTAACAGTGGTGTGATAACTGCTGATGATGTCAGGATTGCATGGACTGGCACCCCAGGAAGCAAGAGAATATGGACGCTTAAAATGAAGAAAAGTCGCATTATTGTTAATCCCTCAAGTCAGACGTGCAGCTGTTTATTTATGCATCTTTAATTACTTTTTGGTAGGCATCATTTTGAATAGGGTTGGTGCAGAGTTTACAGGTTTTGCTGGGGCTCAGGTAAGTCTTCACATCAATCACATGAGCTCCTTTTCTTTGCAGTGTGACTATATCAAAACCTTCCCCCACCAGGTTGTGGCCTGGTACAAAAGGAGCAGCATCACACTCGCTTTGGGTCCCGATCCGACAGGTCGGAAGAGAGGGGTGAACAAGGAGGACGATTAGTAGAAGAAGAGCTGAAGTTGAATCAGGCAGCATAGCTGTAGTCAATAGCTAAAAAAAAGGGAAAAAAGGAATTAAATTGTTTTTTACATAGTGCATGGCATTTTCCTTATTTCTATGACTTTTTTATACATCATATAAGAAAGTTAGGTAACACTGTATTTGAAGGGGTGTGCATAAGACTGACATGACACTGTCATAAACATAACATATGCATGGTGGGCTTTATAAAGGGTATGCTAACACATGCAAAAATAAAAAAATAACTAAACAGAGAAACATATGTGAAAATGTACATAAAAGTTCAAACATGTATGAATTAAATGCAAAATTGTTTCAATACATATTTAAATGTATTTAATGCCTGGGTAAATATATGTTTACAGTGCCATTCATTGTAACAGTATAGCACTACTGTTGGGAACTGGGGCTTTTGGTTTTTCTTTGTGGGGTTTTTTCTGTTTGCCTGCTGCTTTCACCTTCATCCACCAGATGGTGACAAGAGGCTGCACATCTGGAGGGGCGTGCCCGTTGACTCTGTCAGCGCACCTGTTATTCATCACTTAATCTTCCTGGAGCTTAAGAGGAGCAGACTGCCAGCCCCTCGTTGCCTGAGTGTTTGCCAGTAATGGTACTCTGAGGCCCCTTAGCGACAACTCTCTGTGCTTTCCTTAGAAGAACTTCTAGTAATCGACTCTTGTTGCCTCTCTGAGCTGATCCCTCGTCACGAGATTCTCGTGACGCCTTGGGAAACTACATGTGAAGCCCAAGACCTGGCTTCCTGGATTTCCTCCCTCGTAACGCCGTGGATAGTTACCCACTAGTTGCCGTGTCTCTTCTCCGCCTCTGCAAATTAGCCATAAAGCCATAGCGATCCCAGCTGGCAGTCGGATCGCTCCTCTGTTTTCCTCCACGCCTGAACTTATCTGTCCGCCCTCCACCGCAGTCTCCACATCACCAACCAGAACTCACTCAGTCGAGACCTCTGTCTGGAACCTGGATTACTCCAAAGACACCCACAAAGGAACCAAGACCACAAACCCACAGTTTCCTCTCTTCTAGGCAGAAGCGAACTTTAAATCAAGTAAGTTTAATTTCTCTTGACCTTCCCATTTCCGACAACCTCGAACTCACCATCTTTCTTTGCTGCTCTTCAGTGCGCAGACGATTCAATGTGCCCACCCCAAGGATCCGAACCACTCACCGAACCATTTATTATTGTTTAAATAAACTTGATTTATCTGTTTTCCTGGTGGTGTTCAGCATGTCTGTTAAGAAACTGGAGCCAACATGACTATTACCCATTGAATTTGGAGGGTCTGGCTGACAGATAAAATAAAGTCAGGATGTGCTGCTAACACAGGACAATAACCAGAAATGAATAGAAGTCAGACTTAATGGTTAAATACTGTGATTACTTGCCCATGCATTAAATACAGTTGAATATTTATTGAAACAATTACGCATGTAATTCATACATGCATTTGAACTTTTATGTACATTTTTACCTATGCATTTCTGTTCATTTTATTCAGCTTTGCATGTGTTAGCGTAAGCCAATATCACAATTTTGAGAGAGTATTTGTTTACGGGAGCAGCAGTTAATGATGGTGAAACATTAGTAAACAGTTCTAGATAACACAAAAAGTTTCAGCCTGTAAATATTTGTGAAGGAAACAATGAAGTTCATTCATTAATCTGATTTTATTCCCATTTTATTATTCTTTATGTTAGAAAAATTATCCTCCTGTTCATTTACTCATGAGTTTATTTTACAAGTTATGTTTTCATATTATTCTTTTCATATTATTCTTTTCATATTATTACTCTCATATTATTCTTCTTTTTATATTTACTTAACTTCTCTTTCTTTTGTAGTATATTATTAACTTTGTTTAGGATGTTTGCCTGGAAGCTGATAACGTTAAACATTCATGTGTTATTAGTTCCATATGTAACTGATTAGTTGTGGTCAGTCACATGCCCTTGTAAGGGCATGTCCATAGGAGGGTCCAGAATGTGAAGACGGTTGGTCAATTCTCTGTGTGAAGAAGCCCAACCTCCTTTTTCTATACAATAAAGAGAAATGCAAAGAAAGATCTAGCAGAATTGATTTCAGACAGTGTTTGACAGCGATTCGTCGCGTCTGTTCTCAATTCTCCTATTCTGCAGAAAAGAAAAGAAAATAAACCTAATCTCTGTCTCTGGCTGATTCTTTGCAGGTTATGACAAAATAAACCTATCACTTTATATTTCTTTTCTCTTATCAGTAGTTATGTTACATGCCAGTAGTTAAAGAAAGAAGTTATTCACATAATAATTCAGCTGTGAAGTTGGACTATTTAGTTAATAAATTCTGAGACTCGATTAGAAATAAGCATATCAGTGATTATTCCTTGTTGTGTGAAGAGTTTCTTCATTCCCTCATCAGAGACTGAGCCTGGATTTATTAATTAATAATAAATTATGGATTACAATTCATAATAATTACATAAGCCAAACTTCGAAGCGAGTTCTGACTCCCAACAATTTTGATGTCCCCTTGTGAGGTTGCTACAACATTTTTGGTTTCCACAGATCTTTGATTTCAACAAACAGCCACACAGCTCCACCACATTAATATCAGTGGAATTATAAATTCAAGGGCTACACTGATTTATCACCCATCCAATTTATCTGTGTCGATTTCCCTAATTTTAGGAAATCGGTGATCGGGCGATTTTTACATGTGAAGCCGATCTTATCCAACGATTTTATCTACCTTGGCAAACGTATTTAAAGCAACTGCTATCTTCTGCTCTGCTGTGAGAGGTTTGACTAGTAGACCGGCCAAGCAGATCATGTCTAAATGTTTGCAGTTAACAAAAGTCACCCCACTGTTGGTAACTCATCAACTTTCTGCCTATATTTAGCAAGATAACAGACAAAAAAATTTATATCGTCTAAAATCGAAATCAGCAGGTCAGGAATTTAGTAGATTCTTAATCGGGAATCAGCCTGAAACCTGCAATCGGTGCACTTCTAATAAATTCATGAGAAAAATATCTTCTATAAAAATTTTTTTATAACTCAATAAACACACAATACTTTTTAATTGCTGTAGTGTATTCTAAACAAAGATACTCTTTGTATATTAAAAAAATCTTACCTGTCCAAAGCAGACTGAAAAGAAGTTGAAAGAAGCAATGTCTAAGTTAGCTGAGCTGAGAACTGTGGTTTATAAAGCAGCAGCCCTGGAGAGATAAAGATTCATACACAACATCGTGAAAAGGTCAATTCAATGTAGTTACTTTGTTTCTTGTAACTGCCGCTGAAGTTTGAAGATTTTATTTTAGCAGTGATCTTTTTAGAATATCTACGCTAACAGAACAAACAGTTCTACCGGAACTTTTTGTTCCAGTAGAATAAATAGTTTTACTGGGACTGCAATGAAGGAATAGTTTAACATCAAGTCAGAAAAAACACATAAAGAGCAACTCTAAATTTAGCTTCAGTCAATAACGGAGCAAGGTAACAGTGATTGAAATTTAAGTATTTTAATTCTGTGATTGTAATAAACTCATAAAACAGACAGGAGTTATTCTTTATTTTCGGCAACTAGATTTGCCCACTCTGTGTGTTTTTCTTGGAATTGTTCTCTCTGGAACAGCCGGGCGTTGGAGCACAGAAAAACTGTTACATAGTTTCTACTTCCAGTTACAACTTTACAACTGACACTACTTCCGGTACAAAAACAAACACGTAGCACACAGCTCTAATTTTGTAAAACTTCTACGCTTGAACAAATTTAACTAGGCATAATGTTTTAAACAATAAAATTAATAAGACAAAAGAAATGTATTAAATAAATGGATAAAATAGTGTTTTGTCCATAACTTTAAAAAATTGTAATAATTTAACCGTCCTGTTATGTTCATTTCTAGGGTACAGCAAAAATGTTCGTGGGCCAATTTGACCCGGGGAGTGTTTAGTCTTGCTATAGTGTCAGAAACCAAACAATTCCTCCAAAACATTTTTGTCATAAGTCAAACTGGTCATAAGTGTAGACTCTCCTAGTCTGCCTCCTCCTTCCTGGGTGTTCTCCAGGTCCTCCTTCATCTCATTGACCATCATTAGATTCAGCAGCATCTGATTGAACCTCCTCTTTCTGAGGATGTACAGTATCTCTTCTACTATTTCCTCCAAGACCTCATTTGGCTCAGTTAGATCTATTGTCATGTTGGGAGCAACTCGCTTGACCCACATGCAAAAACACATCCAGGAGAATGAGAATCAGGTAAAAAAATATTAATCTCTGAGTCACCCCAGGCATCCTTCCATGTAAGGCTGAAAACAGCTGGGGTGCATTTGTCAGCCCAGATAGGATTATAACTGATTTGTACAGTCCCCAATGTGTTATAAAGGCTGTACATGGTTTGCTTTTCTCACTCATGAAACCTTGATGGTAGGCCTTCCCTTGGTACAACACTGTGAACAAGGAATTGCCCCTGAGGTTTTCTAGGATCTCCTGTATCCTTGGGATTAGATGACAGTCTGGGATTGTTTTTGAGTGCAACAGTTTGTAGTCTATGCACAGACGAAGAAGCTTCTGTGTTAGATTTAATGAAATCTGGGAGAGGGGGAGTAGTTTATTGGCCAACCTAAAATGCAGTAAGCTAAAATTGTAGTTTACTAATTTATATTTGTGAACAAACAGGGCTCAAACTCAAAGATTAATCTCACAGCATAGGGTTGTAGCTGTGGTAACAAAACAATCTAACTATGAATATTGTTCTTTGTACTTTTACAATGTAAACTTGCCAGCTCCTTAAAGTCTTACATTTAAATGTTAAACAATTTGAAATCTTTAAATTTATGTATGCTGAAATCATTAAATCTAATTTAGCAGCATTGATAATCTCAATAAAGAAATGTGACATTTATATATCTGTTGTCTGTGATAAAATAGTAGCATTTATGGGGCCCTGAAGTCCTGGGGGCCTCATGAAGCCGCTGACTAAATTTGGATTAAACAGAAGTGGAAATAAGTATTATTAAACAAAGTCTCTGTAACCTGGTCATAACACTCTGTCATACAACTGATTGATATAAAACCCACTTTTTGAAATCATTTTGTCTTATTTGTCAAAATGAACAAAGTTGATTAACAAAGGATATAGTATGATAAAAATATTTTATTTTTAAGTTCTATCACAAAGCCCAACTGGAGGGTCATAAGAGAAATTAAATTTTTTTTTAACCCAATTTATGCCTCTTGGACTCTGATAGCTGCTTTGGCTTCACACATTCAAAGCGAGGTTGTTACAGTGGACTCCTTCACTATTTAATTATTTTGGCTTCTGCAGAAGTTTGGTTTTATGCTACAGAAGTTGAACTTGAAGAGCTGGTTTATGTGCACGTTGTCTCCTTTTTGAATTACTTGCAGCAGACTGTTTGTCTTTAGATCAGTTTTGAACATTTTAGGAACACAGTTATTTTACAGATAACATTGGACACAAGTGACATAGGAGCAAACAGCGAGGAAAGCCAGACGTTTTTCTGTTTCCTCAAAGATAGGACTGAGAGGATTGGAAGCTGCTGTGGTTTTTGCTGCCTATTCCATAGACTTTTAGAGAGATGGAGTTACAGTCATCCTACTGGTGCCTGGACCTTTTATGTAATAAATAAGAATATTAAAAAAACATTGAATATTTTGGCTCACGAGATATCTTCACTGTTTCAAACATGACTACATGATGAAAGATAATTTCAAATAATAAATTTCATCAGCGCCTCTTGATTTTAACCATAAAACTGGAAAAACACCAAAAGGCTAAGGATCAAAGGTTGTGACCCAGAGAGACACTGCTTTGAGACCTCACATGCATTAAGACAAGAGATTTGTCAGGTCTAAATACCTATTAGAGACAATTTTAAACAAACACAGGAAAGACAAGAGAGTTAGATTCTTTGTTTCTCGCGAGGAGAACGGACAGAGATGTGCTTTCAGTTACAAATCTCCTACCGCTCTGAAAAACACATCTCCCTCTCTCTCTGTTTTATTGATTTTAGGAACCCTGCCACACGGGGCGCTGCAACTCTAAAATGGTGGAGGGGAAAACAATTCACATAGTTGCAGCGCTAAATGATAATCACTAACTAAACACATGTTATCTACAATCTAAATCCTTCTTGCTCCAGGCACGGCGTCGAATGGGACACGTTGTATAGCTTCAAAGCAACGGCTTTGTAGCACAAAGAACAAAGCAGAGTTTCCTCCAGGGTTGTAAAACTCAGCTGGGAACAACTAACACCTCTATTTCCCAGGGATTCCTTTAGGAAGGAATCAAAGTTATTTAACACACAGAAACATTACTTATACTAAGAGTAAAAGAATAAGAGCATATAAGTAAACATTATCTAAATGTAACTACAAGGCTACATGATACAACGAATATTTGATAATTACTAAAAATACAATTTATCCAACAAGATTCATTGTATAGAAAGATTTATGACTGTGTGTTAGCAGCTGGTTTTTGGACCAACTGTTGACCAATGTAAATTAGGGCATCATGATTGCAAAATAAAGGAGGAAAAGCAAGAAAAGATTCACAGAGCGAGTTTGGAGACTATGAAAATTAGACCCTCCATTCTGCTCTCCTCACGAGTAAAATCCAATTAATTTGTCTCTCATTTCTTTTTGTCTATTTTAAGGCTGTAAACCTGACAGAAACAACGATCAGGATTTTTCTGATCGGTTGTTCTCCACTTTGCCGCATACAGACGATCTTGACCAAATAGTTTTCTGACACCGACTGTAGTGTAACTACGTTTCTCTCTCTTTTATACTAACACATATAAGACATAATTCATAAAACTTTGTTGAAAATATATAAAGTCAACAATTTGTATCAATTTCACAAATTTTATTGTCATTAAAGGGAACACAATTTCTGGTTGCATATATTAAAATATAGCTATTTCTTGTGATTAAATGTTACACAGAATCTTGATTTTTTTTCATTGTATGATAATTACACATTTAGCTAGATCTTTAACAAAGTTCAGTGATTAAGTGTAATTTGTGAGTTTCTATCAGATTTAGTGAGTTAATGTTACATGATGAAATGAAATGCTTTCATTCAAAATATTCACCAATTTCCTGTCACTAAGGAGTTGGTTTATAAAGGCTGCACTTTTCTCCAGTCAGATGTGGGTCACAGGTCAGCGTGTATTTAACCTCAACATTTCCTAACGCTGATTTGCATGTGAAAGTGTGAGTGCCCGGGATCAGGTACTTCTCGCACTCTATGAGGAGGTCGTCATATTTAGGGTCTTCATCCCAAACCTCAATCTTCAGAGCCAGGCTTGTGTCCACCTTCAGGAGAAAATTTGAGTGGATAATCATTCAGATGCATATTTTCCCATTCAAAGTCAAATTATTTAGGTGATAGAGAAAATAAAACTGTTAGCGTCTTGCATCTCAAAAAGTTGATAAATGCAGTGTAATCTTAGCTGAAACACAAAGTATGAAATGCATCAGCTAGGCTGCGCCTGTTTATATATGTGTGTACAATATACTGTACAGTATGTGTAAAATGGTTTCTGTTCAAATATTTTCAGACTTTTTTTCTGTTTTTACTTTCATTTGTACTCGACCATAAACATCATGAAATGTGAATGGTCTAATCAAGTAAAAATAAATTATTTTTCATGAAGGTGCTGAACCAGTATCTCAAAATATAAAGAATCTACAGCCTGGCTTGGATCTATAAATGGAGTTGATTGTCAATTCCCCAAGTTTGCCTACACAATATGCTGTTTGTCTGCATTACATATCATTGTTTACTTTGATTGGTCTTATTTGATTCGATTTATTTATTTCAAACAGGTTTTTAAAAACAATTGTTCATAAAGTTTTTACTTTGACATTAAAGGTTCATTTTGTACATTTGTTGTTTGGACAGCCAACTTTTTATGCTCATGATTGATTTGTAAAAGCAATAAGAGAGGGTTATCACTTCCTGACTCCACAAGATTAGCAGAGCAGTGAGTGTGGGAGCTGCATGTCCACAGACATCCAGGTTGGTTGTGAGAACCGAAACAAGAACAAGTCAGGCCTAAAGGGAGGAGCTCTTTTCTTGTTATTGTGGCTGCTGTCTCATGCAAACAACAAGTTGAAGCACAAAATAGTTAATAATCAATAATTTAACATAATTTTGTTGCAATGGAAACTACAACACATTTCTGATAAATGATATTTGACCCAATATAAAATGCTTGCTAACAAATTAGTTTGGTGGCACCAAAGAATGTTTTCTTTCAAGACTGATGCATAAAAACCCAATTTTTCTCACTTCTGGTAATTTAATGTTTTTTTGCGAAAATAGATCCTGGTATTAACTCTATAAGTTTTGTTGCATCAGTATAGTGAATAGATTAGTTTGTTGTTGAGCTTTTTCAGCTAATCTGTGATGATAACGTTTACTGACCTTGCCCAAATCAAACTCAGCGTTCCACTGAGGATCATCGGATACAATCACTTGGGTCTGGTGGGATATGGAACCATAGTACATCTTGGCATAGCTGTCAACAAAAGAGGAGCCATATAAAAGGTGTGCTCATCAGGTTCCATAAGGTCTTTGTTTTTTTTACCTTTGCATCAACCCACCCGTCAGTCTTTCCAATCACATCTCCGTATAGATTCCAGCCTCGAACAATGGTCACTGATAGATTTCCCCTTGAGGCGTGCATAGGGCAGCAGTTATAAGACATGTTAAGAGTAGAACCCTCACAGTCTGGCTCTTGGGGTGATTTCTTCACAGACGTGTCCTCCCAAATACTGTTCAATAGCAGTTTTCACCCCTGCCTGTTGAAGCTTATTTGGCACGAGCTGATAGAGAGGTCGAAGGGAGAACGATACAACCTCTGGATATCCTATCAGGCCTCTTTAGCCAGTTTCATGTGGGCTGTGGAATGACTTTTGGAAATTGAAAACTCCCCCAACCAACCATCTCCTCCTGACACCTCTGAGTAGTATCGGTGGAGACCAGAGCTGAAGTTAGTGGCAGAATCCTGGTTTAGTAGGACAACCCATGCAAGACTTCGGGACATGAGAGATTTTCAACTTTCCCAATCCAACAGCAACACCCATAGAAAACAGGAGTGGATCTGGATGGAAGAATAAGAAAGAGATTTTAAAAAAGCTGCATTACACCAGACATTCACATAAAGAGCCAGACACAAGCAGAGAAGAATATGTTCATGTAGAAATCCTTGGAAATTAAAAATGGACAAAACAAACAAAAAATTACACTGAAAATACTTAAAGTAGGTTGTTGGAAGCGATGAACTTCATATTTTTTGCAGCTTTTAGTCTTATTTTATTTTAAAAATGATAAGCGATATATTGTTTTTCCTCTCCCACTGCAAGTGGAATTTTTTATGTCTCTGTGAACCAACTGTGTAAAATGTCCCAGTCTATAAATCAAACGCACCAATCCGATCAGTGAGCGCCGTCTTTATAAGCTACCAAGCATTTGTTTTCGAGGTGTGCTGTGCTGTTTTAACTGAGCAGAGTAACATGAACACAACTATACTGAACAAAAATATAAACGCTCCATGTCAAACATTGTTGCCATTGGAGTTAACAACTACAAATGAGCATTTGCTGATATTTATTGTACAAAGGAATATTTCTCTTGATTTGTGTATAATTTTTAATCCAACTTGTTGTCAGTGAGCATTACTCAATGATTTGTTTTTTTTTGTTTACAAGTGCCGGGTGGGACATGTCCAGTTGGTGATCAGACAAAATGAGCAACAACTGGACAATTCTTGAACTGGGGACAATTAAAGGCTACTCCAAAATGTCAATTTTTTCACAAGTCATAATGCCTCAGATGTCACAAGAGCGTGTCATCGGCATGCTGGATGCAAGGATGGTCCACCAGAGCAGTAGCTGTACGGCTCAATGTCCATTATCAGAGCATAGGCAGTTTAAGAGTTTGTTTCCAACAGACTGGCACTCCTGCAAATTGACCTCATCCTTGTCAGCCACTCCACCGCAAGATCGCCATATCGGGCTTGTCCATCTACGGGATCAGCTAAGACCAGCGATACACATAGGTGATGAGACTTTCTCTGCACAGATGCATCACACCTGAGACTGTCTTAACTGCCTACTTGAAGAAGAATTACTTTATTCATCCCAGCAGGGAAATTATTTCCCTTACAGTTACAGCAAGAATTTTTTATACACAGATTAACACACACACACGACAGGAGCTGCGTCTGCAGGCAGCCAGCTGAGCCGGCGCCATTTTTGAAGGAGGACATGCGGCAAAGGTCGTCGGGACCAGGAGTCGAACCCACGGCGTCCACGGGTCTAAGGCCTCCAAATGTGGGGCGTGCTAACCCCCTGCGCCACCACAGCACGCCCCGAAGCCAACTTGGTCAAAATCAAATTCCTCAACCTGACCCTTATCATGTTCAAAGCACTGTCAATCTGCTACAAGAGTCCATACCACTATGTTATCAATGCCGATATGAAGATCAGTAATTACTGAAAAGATATTTTGAGTTTCTCTATATATTGCGTAACCCAAATATACACTCTTATATTTGACATGGGGCGTTTATATTTTTGTTCAGGGTAGATAATCATCATTTGCTTTTAATTGGGACATTTTGCAGACAGACGTTATAGAGGAGAAAAGTTTGAAGGCTGCTGAGAAACCTACAAGCGTCAAAAGGGCAGTGGAGGGGAGAGAGAGACACAGAGAGAGAGAGAGATGCCTGGAGTGGTACAGGCTCCATCACACAGCACAACCAGTTCAGAAACAATAAGAAATTAGAGAAAAAAGAAATTTATAAACAGTATAACAGTACTGTACAGTACGCAGTACCAGACCATATCGCCTTACTTTCACTCCTGGGCGTTAGAATCGTGGAAGTATCACATATGGTTGTGTAAAAATCTGTTGTTTTGTGCATTTTGTTACCTCAGGTGAGGTTAACCCATTCAGGGTGGACAAGCAACTTCGTGAAGATATCAGTCGTCTCAGTCGCCCTCCAAGATCAACCTAAAATAGATATAAAGTTCTTTAAAATGCTTCCCTGCAGAAAAATATCTGTAACTTATTCACAATGTGTGTGTGCCAAAGTTCTCACCAGTCTGAAATAGTGTGTGCCATAGGTCTGTATGAGCTTTCTATACTCATTCTCAGTAGAGTAGTTGTAGTGACTTGGCAGGATGTCTAACTGCTTTTTGAACTCTACGCTTAAGGGAGGTGTGGGTGATAATATAAATCTAGACACCAAGACAAAATTAGAGAATTATTTCAATAACCATGACCTGTCAGAACTCAATGAAAAAAAATCTAATTTCCATTATACTTATAGTGGTTGCAGGTGACACTGTGTGTGCTGAAAGTGTAGCGGTCCTCTTCGATCTGTTGTGAAGCGAACTTGTAGGCATTGGAGCCGGTTCCTCCCACATCGAAGTTGTCAAACAAAACCTTTTCAATTTCCAAGCCAGACTGATGAAATATAGACAACACATGTAGTTTATAAGGTGTTAAATAAGAATTCATATTTTTCTTCCACTAAACTAATCATTTACGTCAGTTCTAACTGAATGCAAAGTAAAAAGATAATAAAATGCTGTTTCTTGGAAGAGTACATATTAACTGAAATGAAATGGTGAAAGAAAGAAAATCAACCAGCAAGGTTTCTATCAAGGTTGTGTTATCAAAACTCAGGGCTGCATTGAAAATATTCTGAAATGTTCAGCTTTGAGTTGTTTCTTACCGTCCAATCATTGGTGTCTTGGGATGTGTAAGCCTTAATCAGAGAGCTGTTGGACATTTTAAAGGAAGTAATTATTATTAAACATCTATACAGTTCATTTCTCATATTTTTAATAAGGTAGTTAAGCTTAGTGAATTTGTTGATTTAACTATTGTTATTTTAATACCACAGCCTTTTTAGGCAGGTATTCATAAACTACAGTTACATTCAATAAATTAGAAAATGCTTCCATATGTGGCTCAGTTTTCAGATTAAAAGTACTTTTGAAAATAACCTCTAAGGAGGTAACAAACACTTTTCATTCCTCTGTATTACAAAATATCTTATTGGTTTGCTGTGTTATTCCAATGTTCAAAGTTAGGTCTGCATTAGTTGTATGTTGAAAATCTTCATAATTAACAGAAATAAAGGCTTTAAAAATTTATATGTGTGGAATTACTCTATATAATGTTTCACTTAGTGATAAAACTAAACTGATTCTCATTGTTGCAGGATGGTCTTTGAGCACATGTCCCTTTGTGTGATTTGAAATGCAATTAAAGTCAATAAGAAAATTGTTTAGGTTTTAACTCAGAAATTAAAGTGCATTAGGTTCATTTAACAAGAAGAGACATGTTGTCTAAACATTGTTTTTTAAGTTCTGTTAGCACATTAATCTTGAATTGTGAGTTTTAACTTAATACTGGACTTTAAACCAAATAATCATTTCACAATATGCAAGAAAAAAAAACTTCCTTCTCACATTTCTGTATTATTTTCACTCACCTTATCAAGTTAAATTAAATAAAATACGTATTTTATATTAGAATAATTGAAATTCTTGTTTCAATTTGATTAGAACAAAAATTATCATTTGCTAATGAATTTAACAAAGATCAACATAAAAACATAAATTCTGCTCAAAAACTTTTAGCAGAGACTTACAACTTATTAAAATGAACGTTTGCCTTAATAACACACCAAAGTCAGATCAATGTAACACACATCCATCTCAGGATACAAAACCATGCCGCTAAGCATTCTGGGAAATAGTTCCCATTCCTGTGTTTTTCTTCTTTCAGTGTTTTTAGTGCTAACATATAAACTCTAATTTATTCAACTCTTTTAGGTTTGACAAAATTAATGAAATGCTAACATATCTTAAATACTGTAAGTTTATCTTTCACAAACTCACATATTTAGGTTAAAAATCTAAAACTAAATTTATATATTAAAGACTAGAAGATAGTAGACACAACTAAATGTGTCCCAAATGTTTTACAGTTTATAAGGCTGCCCCCGCTCTGCAGAACATGATCAGTGCGCTACAGGCAAAGAGAAGTAAATACACAACCTCAGACACCCTCCATAGCTTTGATACCTTTCAGCTGACAGTCTAGACGTGCTCCATGATTTGTCTCAAGTTTGGGATTTTGTTTTTACAACTTAACTCTCCTTCAAACTTTACTACATTTTTTTTTGTTTTTCTTTGGTCTTCATGATGCTGTTTGTAAGATTAGCTGTGAACTTAACTGAGAATAAAGGTGAATTTTATTGAATTATACATTTATTTTAGGTGACCTATGAAGTCAACTGGTTCCACTTGAATATATTTATAAATATCAGAATATCAGTTTAAATGCACACCACATATTTCATATTTAACTTCCACTTCAGAATTATCCACTTTGTTGGTCTACCACATAAAAGTCCAATAAACATACGCTGTTGATTGGAACATGTAATTGTAACATGTAAAAAAAATCCAGTAATTTAATTATGTGATTCAAATTTTACAGTGTTCACAATCCGGTTTAAATACTGTACCTAACAGAGGTGTGATAACTGCTGATGATGTCAGCACTGCATTGACTGCTGGCACTCCAGTCCACAACAGATAATGGAAGCTTAAAATGAAGAAAAGTCGCATTATTGTTAATCCCTCAAGTCAGACGTGCAGCTGCTTATTTATGCACCTTTAATTACTTTTTGGTAGGCATGGTTTTGAAGAGGGTTGGAGCAGAGAATGCAGGTTTCTCTGGCGTTCAGGTAAGTCTTCACATCAATCACATGAGCTCTTTTTCTTTGCAGTGTGACTATATCAAAACCTTTCCCCACCATATTGTAGCCTGGTACAAAACGAGCAACATCACACTGTCTTTGGGTCCCGATAAGACAGGACAGAACAGAGGAGTGAACAAGAAGGACACTCAGGAGAAGAAGAGCTGAAGTTGAATCGGGCAGCATAGCTGTAGTCAAAAGCTGAAAGATAGAGAGAAAAGAAATTAAATTGTTTTTTACATAGTGCATGGCATTTTCCTTATTTTCTGACTTTTTGAACATCATATAAGAAAGTTAGTTAACACTTTATTTGAAGGGGTGTGCATAAGACTAACATGACACTTTCATGAACATAACATAAACCTGGTGGGCTTTATAATGCTTATGCTAACACATGCAAAAATAAAAAAATAGCTGAACAGAGAAACATATGTAAAAATGTACATAAAAGATCATGTATGAATTAAATGTGTAATTGTTTTAATAAATATTTAAATGTATTTAATACATGGGTAAATATCTGTTTACAGTGCATTTCATTGTAACAGTACAGCACAGTTACCCATTGAATTTGGAGGGTCAGGCTGACAGATAAAATAAAGTCAGGATGTGCTGCTAACACAGGACAATAACCAGAAATGAATAGAAGTCAGATTTAATGGTTAAATATTGCTTAAGCATATTGTGATTATTACTTGCCCATGCAT
Source organism: Xiphophorus couchianus (assembly GCF_001444195.1). Taxonomy (NCBI): domain Eukaryota; kingdom Metazoa; phylum Chordata; class Actinopteri; order Cyprinodontiformes; family Poeciliidae; genus Xiphophorus; species Xiphophorus couchianus. The sequence continues at coordinate 5,862,811 of NC_040232.1, read as the reverse complement.
TAAATACAGTTGAATATTTATTGAAACAATTATTTATTTAATTCATTTGAACGTTTCTGTGCATTTTTACATATGCATTTCTGTTCAATTATTTTTATTTTTGCATGTGTTAGCATAAGCCAATATCACAATTTTGAGATAGAGTATTCGTTCATGGGAGCAGCAGTTAGTGATGGTGAAACATTAGTAAACAGTTCTAGATAACACAAAAAGTTTCAGCCTGTAAATATTTGTGAAGGAAACAATAATATAAGCATATCAGTGATCATTCCTTGTTGTGTGAAGAGTTTCTTCATTCCCTCATCAGAGACTAAGCCTGGATTTATTAATTAATAATAAATTATGGATTACAATTCATAATAATTACATAAGCCAAACTTCGAAGCGAGTTCTGACTCCCAACAATTTTGATGTCCCCTTGTGAGGTTGCTACAACATTTTTGGTTTCCACAGATCTTTGATTTCAACAAACAGCCACACAGCTCCACCACATTAATATCAGTGGAATTATAAATTCAAGGGCTACACTGATTTATCACCCATCCAATTTATCTGTGTCGATTTCCCTAATTTTAGGAAATCGGTGATCGGGCGATTTTTACATGTGAAGCCGATCTTATCCAACGATTTTATCTACCTTGGCAAACGTATTTAAAGCAACTGCTATCTTCTGCTCTGCTGTGAGAGGTTTGACTAGTAGACCGGCCAAGCAGATCATGTCTAAATGTTTGCAGTTAACAAAAGTCACCCCACTGTTGGTAACTCATCAACTTTCTGCCTATATTTAGCAAGATAACAGACAAAAAAATTTATATCGTCTAAAATCGAAATCAGCAGGTCAGGAATTTAGTAGATTCTTAATCGGGAATCAGCCTGAAACCTGCAATCGGTGCACTTCTAATAAATTCATGAGAAAAATATCTTCTATAAAAATTTTTTTATAACTCAATAAACACACAATACTTTTTAATTGCTGTAGTGTATTCTAAACAAAGATACTCTTTGTATATTAAAAAAATCTTACCTGTCCAAAGCAGACTGAAAAGAAGTTGAAAGAAGCAATGTCTAAGTTAGCTGAGCTGAGAACTGTGGTTTATAAAGCAGCAGCCCTGGAGAGATAAAGATTCATACACAACATCGTGAAAAGGTCAATTCAATGTAGTTACTTTGTTTCTTGTAACTGCCGCTGAAGTTTGAAGATTTTATTTTAGCAGTGATCTTTTTAGAATATCTACGCTAACAGAACAAACAGTTCTACCGGAACTTTTTGTTCCAGTAGAATAAATAGTTTTACTGGGACTGCAATGAAGGAATAGTTTAACATCAAGTCAGAAAAGAGCAACTCCAAATTTAGCTTCTTTCAATACAGGAACAAGGTAACAGTGATTGAAATTTAAGTATTTTAATTCTGTGATTGTAATAAACTCATAAAACAGACAGGAGTTATTCTTTATTTTCGGCAACTAGATTTGCCCACTCTGTGTGTTTTTCTTGGAATTGTTCTCTCTGGAACAGCCGGGCGTTGGAGCACAGAAAAACTGTTACATAGTTTCTACTTCCAGTTACAACTTTACAACTGACACTACTTCCGGTACAAAAACAAACACGTAGCACACAGCTCTAATTTTGTAAAACTTCTACGCTTGAACAAAAATAACTAGGCATAATGTTTTAAACAATAAAATTAATAAGACAAAAGAAATGTATTAAATAAATGGATAAAGAGTGTTTTGTCCATAACTTTAAAAAATTGTAATAATTTAAAAGAAATACTTCTATGGTGCAACACCCCTGCCACCAAAAAGTTGCCTAACAACATTTAACATTGTTGGCATGCAGAACAGTAATATCCACCACAAGAACTAGGATTAAAGGTAATGTTAACAGGCAAGTAATTTTAACAAATATTACAATTTGCAAAGTTTGTTTGTCTCTCTTCATTAAATGTTGTCATCTTGCTTCTTATCTTCCATACAGCTTGTGTGTCATACAGAACTGTCTACAGTCCATTAGTACTAAAGGGTGAAAAGTCTAAAGTATTGATGGGCCCCACAAAATCTTCACCAAGGGACAAGGAAATTACCCAATAGACCCAGATTTGTCACATATTTCAGTAACATGTCATAAAATATCTTACTTGAACAACTTGTTTGAAACTAACTTTTATTCTCATATAATTATATGAGAACAAACGTTAGTCCATAACTCCATAACTCTCTATGGGTGTTCCTGTCTAAATAAATGTATAAACACTGTCAATATAACATAAATCGGTTCTCACCAATGACAGGATAAAATTACACAAGTCTCAATGGATTGTTATCCTTATTGGATTAGACTATAATATTAACTAGCCTCTTAAACTAACAAAATTAGTATGAACATGAACTGATTTATTTTAAGTGCTGACATAAAAAGGATATATGGATGAGGATTGCCTGGAAGAGTTAGGGTTGTTTTCTGAAAGTGGTCTATAGTCTGGTGGATCAGATCTTGAGGACTTAAGGGTCAGGTGACACAACTGGTCAGAAATGTAGATTCTCATAGTCTGCCTCCTCCTTCCTGGTGTTCTCCAGGTGCTCCTTCATCTCTTTGTCCCATCATTAGATTCAGCAGTATCTGAATCAACCTCCTCTTCTTGAGGATGTATCTCCTCTACTATTTCCTCCAAGACCTCATTTGGCTCAGTTAGATCTTTAGGTCCAACTTTGCATCTGCAGTTAGTTTGAGTCAGCTGGTCTTTGCTGCAGTCCATACGTAGTAGTCTTCCTCACTGGAACTTTCCGTATCTGCAGATTGGACTTCTTGTTTGTTGTGTAGCTTCTTGTTCTTCTTACTTGTTTCTTTCCTGTTCCATGCAGTGGTTTTAACAACAATCTGGACTTTGATCAGTTTGGTGAGATTTGGACTTTGACAGCATAGAATATATCCTCCCAGTAACTATGAAGCTTTTCCAGGTCCTCTTGTTGTTGTTGGGTTTCTCATCAAACTTCATCACCTGGACTCAGAGTGGAATTTTATGTGCAATGATATAATTTCTCTGTCCTCTTTTTGCACTTTTTTTCATGTTTTCCATTGCAATTGCATATGGTTCATTGATTCTCTCCACATTTCAGCAAAGCCAGAATAGTTTAGTTTACTTCTTTTTCTCTCCTAGGAAAGCTCAGGTCAGAGTTGGTTCATGACCAAAGAGACGGAAAAAAAGGAGAAAATCCAGTTGCTTCATGAACAGTGGAATTATAAGCGTGAACCACTTTGTTTAAATGTTCTTTCCATTTTGATTTTTGTGTCTCCTTGAGTGTTTGAAACATTCCAAGCAGAGTTCTGTTGAAATGTTCTGCAGGATTTGCTTGGAGGTGATAAGGTGAGCTGTGAGACGAGCGGACATCACATAACTGTGGAGCTTATCAAAGAGACTGTTTTCAAATTCCCTTCCTGATCGAGGTGTTTCCTGGATGGGAATCTGTGACGGCCTCCTCCTGTGTTGAATAGTGGCCAGCTAAATATGCTTTAATTAAGGTCTTCAATTTTTGGAGGCGCTTACAGTCATGTGTCCACCTTGACCATAAATAAGGAGCGTTCATTCCATCAATTGCAGATGAGAACCAGAGGCCAGATCTAGCTCCAGAGGCAGAGCCAGAGCCAGACGCCGTGGGGCGCGTCGGTCGCTTGAGACGGTGTGGGAGCCAGTTCAGATGGACCACATGTGGAGGTGACGCTTGACCATACCTGGGAGTGGACCCTGGGACTTGTGGGGGCCAACAAGTCCATGACTGAGGGCGATATGCACCAGACAGAGGACCAGACTGAAGGGAGCAGATGCCGGTGCAGCTGTTCCTGGGCTGCCACGCACTTCCCCTTGACATTGCTTTAATAAATGCCTCTAAAGGGCTTAAAATGGTTATTGATGTTGTGTCCTGTTGATGTTGTGTTGTGTCCCAGATTCTTGTTGCGGTCATCTGAGCCAAACTATAACAGAATCCAAATCGTGGGATAAAGTCATCAGTCAGTTTTATCGTTGGTTGCATATGCTTGTGTATATTTAGTGAAGGGATCCACTATAATAAGTATACATTCTTCACCTCCCTTATATTTCTTCAAGTACAAGTAGTCGATGGAGATCATCTCAAATGGTGCAGGTGTTGTGATAGTCTGGATGGGTGTTCTAATTACTCTGTTGGGTTTCTTCCTTTTTATACATACGCACCCTTGGGTAATTTAGTGCTTAATTTCCTGTCACATCATAGACCAGTAAAACAATGTCTGGCCAGGACAACCATTCTATCTGCACCTAAGTGCCCCAGGTCTTCATGTATTAGTTTGTAGATTATTGGTTTTAGGGAGTCTGGGATGACCAGCTGTGATGTAGATGTTTTTACTCTCCTGAGGATCCCATCCTCATCAATCTGCAGGTGAGGCCCAGACTTCCCTCTCCCCAGCCACTTGTTCCAGCTCTTCCGAAGGAACCTCAACTGGCTCCTCTCAACGTGAAGGAACAGCGGCTCTACTCTGAGTCTCTCCTATGTTTTTTTTATTGTTATGTTGTGTTTTGATGTACAGCACTTTGTATCAGCTGTGGTTGTTTTAAAGTGCTTTATAAATAAAGTTGGTATGGTATGGTATGGTATGGATGACCGAGCTTCTCACCCTATCTCTAAGGGAGAGCCCAGACACCCAACAGAGGAAAACCCACTTCTTTAAGTTTTTGTTTGTGATTTAGAGATGTTTGTGTTCTTTTAAGAACCACAACTCTGTCTGAATTCTGAGCTACTTTTATGCTCTCTTCTGAAAGAGGCTGGATCAGCTCTAACATGCAGCTCAGTTATGGCCCCTTTCAGTGCGAGAAACTCCAGCTTACTAGAGTGTAGCGTGTAATTTTTCTCTGCAGCTGTCAATGTTCTGCACCCATATGCTATAACTCTTTGTGCTGCCTCTTGTCATTGGTAGAGAACTGCACCTACGCCCTCCTTTGATGTGTCAACATGTAGTACAAATTGTCTGGGTACGCCATGACATGTGGGTTTGTTAGCTGATCCACAATCCTTTTCAGAATGTTTTCGTGGATCTCTGTCCACTGGACTGGATGGGAAGATGGTGAAGTGGAGAAATTAGTACATACGTCTGCATTTTTATTTTTTTGGTCGTTAAGTCTTAGTCTATTTTATTTCCTTTGCACGTATGCATGTAAGCAGTTTTCTAAGCACACATAGTGCAAGAAACAGTAAGGATCCTTACAGGATGTGTTTTTAAAGGTTTTATTGACTCTAGTGGCCTTTATGTGATAGTTAATTGACAGGAAAGTTGGTAATGAGAAAAGGGGAAAGACATGCGGCAAAGGCCACCAAGCCGGGAATCGAACCTGCGACAGCTGCGTCGAGGACTGAAGCCTCCATACATGGGTTGTGCTTAACCCCTGCGCCACCACAGACTACTGGCCTTGTAAAGACTTCCACTTTCCTTCCTCACACACACCACATGAACTGATTCAGATTCCATGCCAAGATAAGGGTAGGATTGCAGACACAGTTGAAAATTTAACAGACCACAATGATAGACCTGAGTCACCTGTCAGACTGTCAACAATCGGAGGTAAGACAGATGAGTAGCCCTTGCAACTGCATAACTTCAATAACCACTCTTGTTAACAGTTGCTCTCTCTCCATCAACAATGTGCACTTGTTACAGACTATATATTTTTAGTGGCTCAACATAAGCCCCAAGGTCGTTATTTTATCAACACTAAGGGAACGTCCAAAGCCACCACATTTCTAAAAACATGTTCATGGGTTTTACATTAATTAGAAGAACCAAAAATAATAGATGGCTCAATTAATTTCACTGTCCACAGATCTTTTTAGAAATTTAATGCATCTTTATTAAGCAAGCTTTTAGCAAGGGTAAGTGACAGACAGGTTAATTATCAATGATTACAACTTAACAATAAAAATGTAAATTATTATAAACCACCTTCATCCTTTCCTAACTTCTTTCCCTAAACTGTGTCACTAATTTACTGAGCGTGGCTTTGGGGTGCAGTTCAACTCATACCCAGATGATGGATGACCTTAGCAACAGAAAACTTCAATGTCCTTGGTTAGAGTCTTTGTCCTCAAATGGCAAAATCCTCTTCTGAATAGAAGCAAAGTAGAGCTGGTTGTTGTCTTCCGAACACTCAGATCTTCATCACTTAGTGACCTTTGTCTTTCCACCAAGTCTGATGTAGTAGCCTTGAGATCCTTGGGTTGAGTGCAGAGCAGAGATCGAATCAGGAACCAGGGTTGAGGGTCGATGGGTCTTGTCCCCCTCCTAGCAGTGCAAAGTCTTCACTTCTCCATGGTTCCAGGGTGTGGTCCTCTGCTGGTCTTCTGTCTGCATCTTCTTGTTAGCTTGACTTCAGCACCGAGAACTAAGAACACTTTGTTCCTCTTTTCATGGGTTTTTATACTCTCTCATTCCATAGTTGTGTATGGCGTGATGGTTTACATGACTTCTCAAACATTTGATGGCTTCGTGGAAAAGTACCAAATCTTCCCACAGCAGTCAACGTCTTGCTCACTTCTCCTTTTGTTGTTTGTCCATTGACCATCTGGATTCACTTCTCTAATCTAGTTTCGAAGAAAACATTCCAGTTCCTCTTTGGAGCTCCCCTGCTTTCCTGCTCAGCTCTGGCCCTGACTCCTGCTCTAATTATAACACAGTCTGAGAACAACATGTCACTATGCTTCACACAATTTATGACTGCTTCAGTTACAATTCTGTGTATGCTGTGTGATCACCATAAATCATTAACATAATCATCTTTCTGATTTAATTATTCAAACATAACTTCTTTTGATAATCATCTGAGTTTTTAATTCTATTCACCATTTATTCATTTCTTGATCTGCTTTTCATTACATCAACTCTTTGTATAATCATCAGTAAATCAAAATACAAAAATCCTTATTTTAATAATCATTGATAAATCAAAATACAAGAATACATATTTTATTATCAATCAGTAAATCAAAATGCAAGATTACTTATGTCTCTCAGGACTTTATGATCTGTTGTCTGCATTTACCTGGAAAGATCTCACCACTCTATACTGTTTTTGACGACTGAATAGAACCCTCACAGTCTGGCTCTTGGAGTGATTTCTTCACAGCATTGTCCTTCAAATACTCCTCAATAGCAGTTTTCATCCCTGCCTGTTGAAGTTTGCTTGGCACGAGCTGATAGAGAGGTCGTAGGGAGAACGAAACAACATCTGGATGTTCTATCAGGCTCTTTAGCCAGTTCATGTAGGCTGTGGAATCACTTTTGGAAATTGAAAACTCCCCCAACCAACCATCTCCTCCTAACACCTCTGAGTGGTGTTGGTGAAGACCAGAGCTGAAGTTAGTGGCAGAGTCCTGGCTTTGTAGGACACTAATGCAAGATTTCTGGACACTAGAGATTTCCAACTTCCCCAAGCCAACAGCAACACCCATAGATAAACAGGAGTGGATCTGGATGGAAGAACAGCAAAGAGATTTAAAAAAAACCTGCATTTCACCAGACATTTACATAAAGAGCTAGACACAAGCAGAGAAGAATATGTTCATGTAGAAATTCTTTTGAATTAAAATGGACAAAATAAAACAAAAAAAAAAATCACACTTAAAAATACTTCAAGTAGGTTGTTGGAAGCGATGAACTTCATATTTTTGCTGCTTCATGTATTTGGTAATAATATAAACAGGGGTGAAAGTAGTTTTAAATTCTTGCCGGTACTATGACAATTTTTTTTATGAGGTACTATGTGCAAATAAGTATGAAAATAATAATAACAGTAACAATAATAATAACTGTAGTTTTGCTTGAGTAGCCTACATTATTTTTGTACTCTTTCCATCACGGCTAGCATGTATAAACATTGATAAACAATTTTATCAATGACGATAAATGATGATGATGGCCTTATTACGCCGTTCTCCTGGTACTGCGTACCGACCCAGAATCTTTTACCCTAACGCAGTACCAGACCATATTGGGTTACTTTCTCTCCTCGGTGTTAGAATCATGGAAGTATCACATATGGTTGTGTAAAAATCTGTTATTTTGTACATTTTGTTACCTCACTTGAGGTTAATCCATCCAGGGAAGACAAACAGCTTCGTGAAGATATCAGTCGTCTCAGTCGCCCTCCAAGTTCAACCTAAAACAGGTTTAAAGTTCTTTAAAATGCTTCCCTGCAGAAAAATATCTGTAACTTATTCACAATGTGTGTGTGCCAAAGTTCTCACCAGTCTGAAGTAGTGTGTGCCATAGGTGTTTATGAGATCTCTATACTCATTCTTAGTAGAGGAGTCATAGCGACTTGGCAGGATGTCTAACTGCCTTTTGAACTCTACGCTTAAGGGAGGTGTGGGTGATAATATAAATCTAGACACCAAGACAAAATTAGAGAATTATTTCAATAACCATGACCTGTCAGAACTCAATGAAAAAAAATCTAATTTCCATCCTACTCATAATGGTTGCAGGTGACACTGTGTGTGCTGAAAGTGTAGCGGTCCTCTTTGCTCTGTTGTGAAGCGAACTTGTAGGCGTTGGAGCCGGTTCCTCCCACATCGAAGTTGTCAAACAAAACCTTTTCAATTTCCAAGCCAAACTGATGAAATACATACAAAACAAGTATTTTATAAGGTGTTAAACAAGAATCCATAGTTTTCTATCACTAATCTAATCATTTACGTCAGTTCTAACTGAATGCAAACTAAAAAGATAACAAAATACTTGCTTGGAAGAGTACATATTAGCTGAAATGAAATGGTGAAAGAAAGAAAATCAACCAGCAAGGTTTCTATCAAGGTTGTGTTATCAAAACTCAGGGCTGCATTGAAAATATTCTGAAATGTTCAGCTTTGAGTTGTTTCTTACCGTCCAATCATTGGTGTCTTGGGATGTGTAAGCCTTAATCAGAGAGCTGTTGGACATTTTAAAGGAAGTAATTATTATTAAACATCTATACAGTTCATTTCTCATATTTTTAATAAGGTAGTTAAGCTTAGTGAAATTGTTGATTTAACTATTGTTATTTTAATACCACAGCCTTATTAGGCAGGTATTCATAAACTACAGTTATATTCAATAAATTAGAAAATGCTTCCATATGTGGCTCAGTTTTCAGATTAAAAGTACTTTTGAAAATAACCTCTAAGGAGGTAACAAACACTTTTCATTCCTCTTTATCAGAAAATATCTTATTGGTTTGCTGTGTTATTACAATTTTCAAAGTTAGGTCTGCATTAGTTGTATGTTGAAAATCTTCATAATTAACAGAAATAAAGGCTTTAAAAATTCATATGTGTGGAATTATTCTATATAATGTTTCACTTAGTGATAAAACTTCTGAAACAAATGGACTTTTCAATAATATTCTAATTTAGTGAATGGGCCTGTATTTGCCTGTTTTCTTCACTTGGTAATTTTAATCAAAATTTCTAGTTTGTTAATAATTTTCCTAACTAATTATTTATAGTTATTCACAGTCAAACTGATTCTCATTGTTGCATGATGGTCTTTGAGCACATGTCCCTTTGTGTGTGTGAATATATGTGTGTTTGTTTTTTAGGATTTCTCACCTTGTAAGTCCTCATAAGAAGTGCTGTCTTTGATTCAGGGGTTTGGTTTAGGACTAAGGAGTGACTTGAATTTAGGTCGGGTTTCGGGTCAGAGTCAGATCTTTATATGCACAGACTAAAGATGTTAAGTTGTCTTGTCACAACAGACAAAGTGAAATAGAAATGAGGGGTGAACTATGCAACAAACTGCTCTCTCCAAACAGAAATGATTTGACTAGAGAAAATATTTTTGACTTACAGTTTACACCATAAAATATATGAAGGTGGCTCGACTTAAAAATGAAAGTCTGCTGCTTTGAAATGCAATTAAAGTCAATAAGAAAATTGTTTAGGTTTTAACTCAGAACTTAAAGTGCATTAGGTTCATTTAACAAGAAGAGACATGTTGTCTAAACATTGTTTTTTAAAGTTCTGTTAGCACATTAATCTTGAATTGTGAGTTTTAACTTAATACTGGACTTTAAACCAAGTAATCATTTCACAATATGCAAGAAAAAAAAACTTCCTTCTCACATTTCTGTATTATTTTCACTCACCTTATCATTAAATATGTATTTTATATTGGAATAATTAAAATTCTTGTTTCAATTTGATTAGAACAAAAATTATCATTTGCTAATGAATTTAACAAAGATCAACATAAAAACATAAATTCTGCTCAAAAACCTTTAGCAGAGACTTACAACTTATTAAAATGAACATTTGCCTTAATGAGCTAACCAAAGTTAGATCAATGTAACACACATCCATCTCTGGATACAAAACCATGCCGCTAAGCATTCTGGGAAATAGTTCCCATTCCTGTGTTTTTCTCCTATAAACTGAACCTACAGTATAAACCTCTGAGTTTATAGGTTTAGCACCAACTTATAAACTCCAGTTTATTCAACTCTTTTAGGTTTGACAAAATTAATAAAATGCTAACATGGCTTACTACTATTTCTTTCACAAACTTTAGGTTTTTATTTAGGTGAAAAATCTAAGATTAAATTCATTTTACTGTGTTGGTCTACCACATAAATGTCCAATAAACATACATGGTTGATTGGAACATGTAACTGTAACATGTAAAACAAATCCAGTAATTGTTAATTTAATTATGTGCTTCAACTTTTACAGTGTTCACAATCCAGTTCAAATACTGTACCTAACAGTGGTGTGATAACTGCTGATGATGTCAGGATTGCATGGACTGGCACCCCAGGAAGCAAGAGAATATGGACGCTTAAAATGAAGAAAAGTCGCATTATTGTTAATCCCTCAAGTCAGACGTGCAGCTGTTTATTTATGCATCTTTAATTACTTTTTGGTAGGCATCATTTTGAATAGGGTTGGTGCAGAGTTTACAGGTTTTGCTGGGGCTCAGGTAAGTCTTCACATCAATCACATGAGCTCCTTTTCTTTGCAGTGTGACTATATCAAAACCTTCCCCCACCAGGTTGTGGCCTGGTACAAAAGGAGCAGCATCACACTCGCTTTGGGTCCCGATCCGACAGGTCGGAAGAGAGGGGTGAACAAGGAGGACGATTAGTAGAAGAAGAGCTGAAGTTGAATCAGGCAGCATAGCTGTAGTCAATAGCTAAAAAAAAGGGAAAAAAGGAATTAAATTGTTTTTTACATAGTGCATGGCATTTTCCTTATTTCTATGACTTTTTTATACATCATATAAGAAAGTTAGGTAACACTGTATTTGAAGGGGTGTGCATAAGACTGACATGACACTGTCATAAACATAACATATGCATGGTGGGCTTTATAAAGGGTATGCTAACACATGCAAAAATAAAAAAATAACTAAACAGAGAAACATATGTGAAAATGTACATAAAAGTTCAAACATGTATGAATTAAATGCAAAATTGTTTCAATACATATTTAAATGTATTTAATGCCTGGGTAAATATATGTTTACAGTGCCATTCATTGTAACAGTATAGCACTACTGTTGGGAACTGGGGCTTTTGGTTTTTCTTTGTGGGGTTTTTTCTGTTTGCCTGCTGCTTTCACCTTCATCCACCAGATGGTGACAAGAGGCTGCACATCTGGAGGGGCGTGCCCGTTGACTCTGTCAGCGCACCTGTTATTCATCACTTAATCTTCCTGGAGCTTAAGAGGAGCAGACTGCCAGCCCCTCGTTGCCTGAGTGTTTGCCAGTAATGGTACTCTGAGGCCCCTTAGCGACAACTCTCTGTGCTTTCCTTAGAAGAACTTCTAGTAATCGACTCTTGTTGCCTCTCTGAGCTGATCCCTCGTCACGAGATTCTCGTGACGCCTTGGGAAACTACATGTGAAGCCCAAGACCTGGCTTCCTGGATTTCCTCCCTCGTAACGCCGTGGATAGTTACCCACTAGTTGCCGTGTCTCTTCTCCGCCTCTGCAAATTAGCCATAAAGCCATAGCGATCCCAGCTGGCAGTCGGATCGCTCCTCTGTTTTCCTCCACGCCTGAACTTATCTGTCCGCCCTCCACCGCAGTCTCCACATCACCAACCAGAACTCACTCAGTCGAGACCTCTGTCTGGAACCTGGATTACTCCAAAGACACCCACAAAGGAACCAAGACCACAAACCCACAGTTTCCTCTCTTCTAGGCAGAAGCGAACTTTAAATCAAGTAAGTTTAATTTCTCTTGACCTTCCCATTTCCGACAACCTCGAACTCACCATCTTTCTTTGCTGCTCTTCAGTGCGCAGACGATTCAATGTGCCCACCCCAAGGATCCGAACCACTCACCGAACCATTTATTATTGTTTAAATAAACTTGATTTATCTGTTTTCCTGGTGGTGTTCAGCATGTCTGTTAAGAAACTGGAGCCAACATGACTATTACCCATTGAATTTGGAGGGTCTGGCTGACAGATAAAATAAAGTCAGGATGTGCTGCTAACACAGGACAATAACCAGAAATGAATAGAAGTCAGACTTAATGGTTAAATACTGTGATTACTTGCCCATGCATTAAATACAGTTGAATATTTATTGAAACAATTACGCATGTAATTCATACATGCATTTGAACTTTTATGTACATTTTTACCTATGCATTTCTGTTCATTTTATTCAGCTTTGCATGTGTTAGCGTAAGCCAATATCACAATTTTGAGAGAGTATTTGTTTACGGGAGCAGCAGTTAATGATGGTGAAACATTAGTAAACAGTTCTAGATAACACAAAAAGTTTCAGCCTGTAAATATTTGTGAAGGAAACAATGAAGTTCATTCATTAATCTGATTTTATTCCCATTTTATTATTCTTTATGTTAGAAAAATTATCCTCCTGTTCATTTACTCATGAGTTTATTTTACAAGTTATGTTTTCATATTATTCTTTTCATATTATTCTTTTCATATTATTACTCTCATATTATTCTTCTTTTTATATTTACTTAACTTCTCTTTCTTTTGTAGTATATTATTAACTTTGTTTAGGATGTTTGCCTGGAAGCTGATAACGTTAAACATTCATGTGTTATTAGTTCCATATGTAACTGATTAGTTGTGGTCAGTCACATGCCCTTGTAAGGGCATGTCCATAGGAGGGTCCAGAATGTGAAGACGGTTGGTCAATTCTCTGTGTGAAGAAGCCCAACCTCCTTTTTCTATACAATAAAGAGAAATGCAAAGAAAGATCTAGCAGAATTGATTTCAGACAGTGTTTGACAGCGATTCGTCGCGTCTGTTCTCAATTCTCCTATTCTGCAGAAAAGAAAAGAAAATAAACCTAATCTCTGTCTCTGGCTGATTCTTTGCAGGTTATGACAAAATAAACCTATCACTTTATATTTCTTTTCTCTTATCAGTAGTTATGTTACATGCCAGTAGTTAAAGAAAGAAGTTATTCACATAATAATTCAGCTGTGAAGTTGGACTATTTAGTTAATAAATTCTGAGACTCGATTAGAAATAAGCATATCAGTGATTATTCCTTGTTGTGTGAAGAGTTTCTTCATTCCCTCATCAGAGACTGAGCCTGGATTTATTAATTAATAATAAATTATGGATTACAATTCATAATAATTACATAAGCCAAACTTCGAAGCGAGTTCTGACTCCCAACAATTTTGATGTCCCCTTGTGAGGTTGCTACAACATTTTTGGTTTCCACAGATCTTTGATTTCAACAAACAGCCACACAGCTCCACCACATTAATATCAGTGGAATTATAAATTCAAGGGCTACACTGATTTATCACCCATCCAATTTATCTGTGTCGATTTCCCTAATTTTAGGAAATCGGTGATCGGGCGATTTTTACATGTGAAGCCGATCTTATCCAACGATTTTATCTACCTTGGCAAACGTATTTAAAGCAACTGCTATCTTCTGCTCTGCTGTGAGAGGTTTGACTAGTAGACCGGCCAAGCAGATCATGTCTAAATGTTTGCAGTTAACAAAAGTCACCCCACTGTTGGTAACTCATCAACTTTCTGCCTATATTTAGCAAGATAACAGACAAAAAAATTTATATCGTCTAAAATCGAAATCAGCAGGTCAGGAATTTAGTAGATTCTTAATCGGGAATCAGCCTGAAACCTGCAATCGGTGCACTTCTAATAAATTCATGAGAAAAATATCTTCTATAAAAATTTTTTTATAACTCAATAAACACACAATACTTTTTAATTGCTGTAGTGTATTCTAAACAAAGATACTCTTTGTATATTAAAAAAATCTTACCTGTCCAAAGCAGACTGAAAAGAAGTTGAAAGAAGCAATGTCTAAGTTAGCTGAGCTGAGAACTGTGGTTTATAAAGCAGCAGCCCTGGAGAGATAAAGATTCATACACAACATCGTGAAAAGGTCAATTCAATGTAGTTACTTTGTTTCTTGTAACTGCCGCTGAAGTTTGAAGATTTTATTTTAGCAGTGATCTTTTTAGAATATCTACGCTAACAGAACAAACAGTTCTACCGGAACTTTTTGTTCCAGTAGAATAAATAGTTTTACTGGGACTGCAATGAAGGAATAGTTTAACATCAAGTCAGAAAAAACACATAAAGAGCAACTCTAAATTTAGCTTCAGTCAATAACGGAGCAAGGTAACAGTGATTGAAATTTAAGTATTTTAATTCTGTGATTGTAATAAACTCATAAAACAGACAGGAGTTATTCTTTATTTTCGGCAACTAGATTTGCCCACTCTGTGTGTTTTTCTTGGAATTGTTCTCTCTGGAACAGCCGGGCGTTGGAGCACAGAAAAACTGTTACATAGTTTCTACTTCCAGTTACAACTTTACAACTGACACTACTTCCGGTACAAAAACAAACACGTAGCACACAGCTCTAATTTTGTAAAACTTCTACGCTTGAACAAATTTAACTAGGCATAATGTTTTAAACAATAAAATTAATAAGACAAAAGAAATGTATTAAATAAATGGATAAAATAGTGTTTTGTCCATAACTTTAAAAAATTGTAATA
This sequence comes from Xiphophorus couchianus, assembly GCF_001444195.1. Lineage (NCBI taxonomy): Eukaryota > Metazoa > Chordata > Actinopteri > Cyprinodontiformes > Poeciliidae > Xiphophorus > Xiphophorus couchianus. Next base: position 5,847,782 of record NC_040232.1, on the reverse strand, counting down.
ATTTAACCGTCCTGTTATGTTCATTTCTAGGGTACAGCAAAAATGTTCGTGGGCCAATTTGACCCGGGGAGTGTTTAGTCTTGCTATAGTGTCAGAAACCAAACAATTCCTCCAAAACATTTTTGTCATAAGTCAAACTGGTCATAAGTGTAGACTCTCCTAGTCTGCCTCCTCCTTCCTGGGTGTTCTCCAGGTCCTCCTTCATCTCATTGACCATCATTAGATTCAGCAGCATCTGATTGAACCTCCTCTTTCTGAGGATGTACAGTATCTCTTCTACTATTTCCTCCAAGACCTCATTTGGCTCAGTTAGATCTATTGTCATGTTGGGAGCAACTCGCTTGACCCACATGCAAAAACACATCCAGGAGAATGAGAATCAGGTAAAAAAATATTTAATCTCTGAGTCACCCCAGGCATCCTTCCATGTAAGGCTGAAAAACAGCTGGGGTGCATTTGTCAGCCCAGATAGGATTATAACTGATTTGTACAGTCCCCAATGTGTTATAAAGGCTGTACATGGTTTGCTTTTCTCACTCATGAAACCTTGATGGTAGGCCTTCCCTTGGTACAACACTGTGAACAAGGAATTGCCCCTGAGGTTTTCTAGGATCTCCTGTATCCTTGGGATTAGATGACAGTCTGGGATTGTTTTTGAGTGCAACAGTTTGTAGTCTATGCACAGACGAAGAAGCTTCTGTGTTAGATTTAATGAAATCTGGGAGAGGGGGAGTAGTTTATTGGCCAACCTAAAATGCAGTAAGCTAAAATTGTAGTTTACTAATTTATATTTGTGAACAAACAGGGCTCAAACTCAAAGATTAATCTCACAGCATAGGGTTGTAGCTGTGGTAACAAAACAATCTAACTATGAATATTGTTCTTTGTACTTTTACAATGTAAACTTGCCAGCTCCTTAAAGTCTTACATTTAAATGTTAAACAATTTGAAATCTTTAAATTTATGTATGCTGAAATCATTAAATCTAATTTAGCAGCATTGATAATCTCAATAAAGAAATGTGACATTTATATATCTGTTGTCTGTGATAAAATAGTAGCATTTATGGGGCCCTGAAGTCCTGGGGGCCTCATGAAGCCGCTGACTAAATTTGGATTAAACAGAAGTGGAAATAAGTATTATTAAACAAAGTCTCTGTAACCTGGTCATAACACTCTGTCATACAACTGATTGATATAAAACCCACTTTTTGAAATCATTTTGTCTTATTTGTCAAAATGAACAAAGTTGATTAACAAAGGATATAGTATGATAAAAATATTTTATTTTTAAGTTCTATCACAAAGCCCAACTGGAGGGTCATAAGAGAAATTAAATTTTTTTTTAACCCAATTTATGCCTCTTGGACTCTGATAGCTGCTTTGGCTTCACACATTCAAAGCGAGGTTGTTACAGTGGACTCCTTCACTATTTAATTATTTTGGCTTCTGCAGAAGTTTGGTTTTATGCTACAGAAGTTGAACTTGAAGAGCTGGTTTATGTGCACGTTGTCTCCTTTTTGAATTACTTGCAGCAGACTGTTTGTCTTTAGATCAGTTTTGAACATTTTAGGAACACAGTTATTTTACAGATAACATTGGACACAAGTGACATAGGAGCAAACAGCGAGGAAAGCCAGACGTTTTTCTGTTTCCTCAAAGATAGGACTGAGAGGATTGGAAGCTGCTGTGGTTTTTGCTGCCTATTCCATAGACTTTTAGAGAGATGGAGTTACAGTCATCCTACTGGTGCCTGGACCTTTTATGTAATAAATAAGAATATTAAAAAAACATTGAATATTTTGGCTCACGAGATATCTTCACTGTTTCAAACATGACTACATGATGAAAGATAATTTCAAATAATAAATTTCATCAGCGCCTCTTGATTTTAACCATAAAACTGGAAAAACACCAAAAGGCTAAGGATCAAAGGTTGTGACCCAGAGAGACACTGCTTTGAGACCTCACATGCATTAAGACAAGAGATTTGTCAGGTCTAAATACCTATTAGAGACAATTTTAAACAAACACAGGAAAGACAAGAGAGTTAGATTCTTTGTTTCTCGCGAGGAGAACGGACAGAGATGTGCTTTCAGTTACAAATCTCCTACCGCTCTGAAAAACACATCTCCCGCTCCTCTGTTTTATTGATTTTAGGAACCCTGCCACACGGGGCGCTGCAACTCTAAAATGGTGGAGGGGAAAACAATTCACATAGTTGCAGCGCTAAATGATAATCACTAACTAAACACATGTTATCTACAATCTAAATCCTTCTTGCTCCAGGCACGGCGTCGAATGGGACACGTTGTATAGCTTCAAAGCAACGGCTTTGTAGCACAAAGAACAAAGCAGAGTTTCCTCCAGGGTTGTAAAACTCAGCTGGGAACAACTAACACCTCTATTTCCCAGGGATTCCTTTAGGAAGGAATCAAAGTTATTTAACACACAGAAACATTACTTATACTAAGAGTAAAAGAATAAGAGCATATAAGTAAACATTATCTAAATGTAACTACAAGGCTACATGATACAACGAATATTTGATAATTACTAAAAATACAATTTATCCAACAAGATTCATTGTATAGAAAGATTTATGACTGTGTGTTAGCAGCTGGTTTTTGGACCAACTGTTGACCAATGTAAATTAGGGCATCATGATTGCAAAATAAAGGAGGAAAAGCAAGAAAAGATTCACAGAGCGAGTTTGGAGACTATGAAAATTAGACCCTCCATTCTGCTCTCCTCACGAGTAAAATCCAATTAATTTGTCTCTCATTTCTTTTTGTCTATTTTAAGGCTGTAAACCTGACAGAAACAACGATCAGGATTTTTCTGATCGGTTGTTCTCCACTTTGCCGCATACAGACGATCTTGACCAAATAGTTTTCTGACACCGACTGTAGTGTAACTACGTTTCTCTCTCTTTTATACTAACACATATAAGACATAATTCATAAAACTTTGTTGAAAATATATAAAGTCAACAATTTGTATCAATTTCACAAATTTTATTGTCATTAAAGGGAACACAATTTCTGGTTGCATATATTAAAATATAGCTATTTCTTGTGATTAAATGTTACACAGAATCTTGATTTTTTTTCATTGTATGATAATTACACATTTAGCTAGATCTTTAACAAAGTTCAGTGATTAAGTGTAATTTGTGAGTTTCTATCAGATTTAGTGAGTTAATGTTACATGATGAAATGAAATGCTTTCATTCAAAATATTCACCAATTTCCTGTCACTAAGGAGTTGGTTTATAAAGGCTGCACTTTTCTCCAGTCAGATGTGGGTCACAGGTCAGCGTGTATTTAACCTCAACATTTCCTAACGCTGATTTGCATGTGAAAGTGTGAGTGCCCGGGATCAGGTACTTCTCGCACTCTATGAGGAGGTCGTCATATTTAGGGTCTTCATCCCAAACCTCAATCTTCAGAGCCAGGCTTGTGTCCACCTTCAGGAGAAAATTTGAGTGGATAATCATTCAGATGCATATTTTCCCATTCAAAGTCAAATTATTTAGGTGATAGAGAAAATAAAACTGTTAGCGTCTTGCATCTCAAAAGTTGATAAATGCAGTGTAATCTTAGCTGAAACACAAAGTATGAAATGCATCAGCTAGGCTGCGCCTGTTTATATATGTGTGTACAATATACTGTACAGTATGTGTAAAATGGTTTCTGTTCAAATATTTTCAGACTTTTTTTCTGTTTTTACTTTCATTTGTACTCGACCATAAACATCATGAAATGTGAATGGTCTAATCAAGTAAAAATAAATTATTTTTCATGAAGGTGCTGAACCAGTATCTCAAAATATAAAGAATCTACAGCCTGGCTTGGATCTATAAATGGAGTTGATTGTCAATTCCCCAAGTTTGCCTACACAATATGCTGTTTGTCTGCATTACATATCATTGTTTACTTTGATTGGTCTTATTTGATTCGATTTATTTATTTCAAACAGGTTTTTAAAAACAATTGTTCATAAAGTTTTTACTTTGACATTAAAGGTTCATTTTGTACATTTGTTGTTTGGACAGCCAACTTTTTATGCTCATGATTGATTTGTAAAAGCAATAAGAGAGGGTTATCACTTCCTGACTCCACAAGATTAGCAGAGCAGTGAGTGTGGGAGCTGCATGTCCACAGACATCCAGGTTGGTTGTGAGAACCGAAACAAGAACAAGTCAGGCCTAAAGGGAGGAGCTCTTTTCTTGTTATTGTGGCTGCTGTCTCATGCAAACAACAAGTTGAAGCACAAAATAGTTAATAATCAATAATTTAACATAATTTTGTTGCAATGGAAACTACAACACATTTCTGATAAATGATATTTGACCCAATATAAAATGCTTGCTAACAAATTAGTTTGGTGGCACCAAAGAATGTTTTCTTTCAAGACTGATGCATAAAAACCCAATTTTTCTCACTTCTGGTAATTTAATGTTTATTTTGCGAAAATAGATCCTGGTATTAACTCTATAAGTTTTGTTGCATCAGTATAGTGAATAGATTAGTTTGTTGTTGAGCTTTTTCAGCTAATCTGTGATGATAACGTTTACTGACCTTGCCCAAATCAAACTCAGCGTTCCACTGAGGATCATCGGATACAATCACTTGGGTCTGGTGGGATATGGAACCATAGTACATCTTGGCATAGCTGTCAACAAAAGAGGAGCCATATAAAAGGTGTGCTCATCAGGTTCCATAAGGTCTTTGTTTTTTTTACCTTTGCATCAACCCACCCGTCAGTCTTTCCAATCACATCTCCGTATAGATTCCAGCCTCGAACAATGGTCACTGATAGATTTCCCCTTGAGGCGTGCATAGGGCAGCAGTTATAAGACATGTTAAGAGTAGAACCCTCACAGTCTGGCTCTTGGGGTGATTTCTTCACAGACGTGTCCTCCAAATACTGTTCAATAGCAGTTTTCACCCCTGCCTGTTGAAGCTTATTTGGCACGAGCTGATAGAGAGGTCGAAGGGAGAACGATACAACCTCTGGATATCCTATCAGGCTCTTTAGCCAGTTCATGTGGGCTGTGGAATGACTTTTGGAAATTGAAAACTCCCCCAACCAACCATCTCCTCCTGACACCTCTGAGTAGTATCGGTGGAGACCAGAGCTGAAGTTAGTGGCAGAATCCTGGTTTAGTAGGACACCCATGCAAGACTTCGGGACATGAGAGATTTTCAACTTTCCCAATCCAACAGCAACACCCATAGATAAACAGGAGTGGATCTGGATGGAAGAATAAGAAAGAGATTTTAAAAAAAGCTGCATTACACCAGACATTCACATAAAGAGCCAGACACAAGCAGAGAAGAATATGTTCATGTAGAAATCCTTGGAAATTAAAATGGACAAAACAAACAAAAAAATTACACTGAAAATACTTAAAGTAGGTTGTTGGAAGCGATGAACTTCATATTTTTGCAGCTTTTAGTCTTATTTTATTTTAAAATGATAAGCGATATATTGTTTTTCCTCTCCCACTGCAAGTGGAATTTTTTTATGTCTCTGTGAACCAACTGTGTAAAATGTCCCAGTCTATAAATCAAACGCACCAATCCGATCAGTGAGCGCCGTCTTTTATAAGCTACCAAGCATTTGTTTTCGAGGTGTGCTGTGCTGTTTTAACTGAGCAGAGTAACATGAACACAACTATACTGAACAAAAATATAAACGCTCCATGTCAAACATTGTTGCCATTTGGAGTTAACAACTACAAATGAGCATTTGCTGATATTTATTGTACAAAAGGAATATTTCTCTTGATTTGTGTATAATTTTTAATCCAACTTGTTGTCAGTGAGCATTACTCAATGATTTGTTTTTTTTGTTTACAAGTGCCTGGGTGGGACATGTCCAGTTGGTGATCAGACAAAATGAGCAACAACTGGACAATTCTTGAACTGGGGACAATTAAAGGCTACTCCAAAATGTCAAATTTTTTCACAAGTCATAATGCCTCAGATGTCACAAGAGCGTGTCATCGGCATGCTGGATGCAAGGATGTCCACCAGAGCAGTAGCTGTACGGCTCAATGTCCATTATCAGATCATAGGCAGTTTAAGAGTTTGTTTCCAACAGACTGGCACTCCTGCAAATTGACCTCATCCTTGTCAGCCACTCCACCGCAAGATCGCCATATCGGGCTTGTCCATCTACGGGATCAGCTAAGACCAGCGATACACATAGGTGATGAGACTTTCTCTGCACAGATGCATCACACCTGAGACTGTCTTTAACTGCCTACTTGAAGAAGAATTACTTTATTCATCCCAGCAGGGAAATTATTTCCCTTACAGTTACAGCAAGAATTTTTTATACACAGATTAACACACACACACGACAGGAGCTGCGTCTGCAGGCAGCCAGCTGAGCCGGCGCCATTTTTGAAGGAGGACATGCGGCAAAGGTCGTCGGGACCAGGAGTCGAACCCACGGCGTCCACGGGTCTAAGGCCTCCAAATGTGGGGCGTGCTAACCCCCTGCGCCACCACAGCACGCCCCGAAGCCAACTTGGTCAAAATCAAATTCCTCAACCTGACCCTTATCATGTTCAAAGCACTGTCAATCTGCTACAAGAGTCCATACCACTATGTTATCAATGCCGATATGAAGATCAGTAATTACTGAAAAGATATTTTGAGTTTCTCTATATATTGCGTAACCCAAATATACACTCTTATATTTGACATGGGGCGTTTATATTTTTGTTCAGGGTAGATAATCATCATTTGCTTTTAATTGGGACATTTTGCAGACAGACGTTATAGAGGAGAAAAGTTTGAAGGCTGCTGAGAAACCTACAAGCGTCAAAAGGGCAGTGGAGGGGAGAGAGAGACACAGAGAGAGAGAGAGAGATGCCTGGAGTGGTACAGGCTCCATCACACAGCACAACCAGTTCAGAAACAATAAGAAATTAGAGAAAAAAGAAATTTATAAACAGTATAACAGTACTGTACAGTACGCAGTACCAGACCATATCGCCTTACTTTCACTCCTGGGCGTTAGAATCGTGGAAGTATCACATATGGTTGTGTAAAAATCTGTTGTTTTGTGCATTTTGTTACCTCAGGTGAGGTTAACCCATTCAGGGTGGACAAGCAACTTCGTGAAGATATCAGTCGTCTCAGTCGCCCTCCAAGATCAACCTAAAATAGATATAAAGTTCTTTAAAATGCTTCCCTGCAGAAAAATATCTGTAACTTATTCACAATGTGTGTGTGCCAAAGTTCTCACCAGTCTGAAATAGTGTGTGCCATAGGTCTGTATGAGCTTTCTATACTCATTCTCAGTAGAGTAGTTGTAGTGACTTGGCAGGATGTCTAACTGCTTTTTGAACTCTACGCTTAAGGGAGGTGTGGGTGATAATATAAATCTAGACACCAAGACAAAATTAGAGAATTATTTCAATAACCATGACCTGTCAGAACTCAATGAAAAAAAATCTAATTTCCATTATACTTATAGTGGTTGCAGGTGACACTGTGTGTGCTGAAAGTGTAGCGGTCCTCTTCGATCTGTTGTGAAGCGAACTTGTAGGCATTGGAGCCGGTTCCTCCCACATCGAAGTTGTCAAACAAAACCTTTTCAATTTCCAAGCCAGACTGATGAAATATAGACAACACATGTAGTTTATAAGGTGTTAAATAAGAATTCATATTTTTCTTCCACTAAACTAATCATTTACGTCAGTTCTAACTGAATGCAAAGTAAAAAGATAATAAAATGCTGTTTCTTGGAAGAGTACATATTAACTGAAATGAAATGGTGAAAGAAAGAAAATCAACCAGCAAGGTTTCTATCAAGGTTGTGTTATCAAAACTCAGGGCTGCATTGAAAATATTCTGAAATGTTCAGCTTTGAGTTGTTTCTTACCGTCCAATCATTGGTGTCTTGGGATGTGTAAGCCTTAATCAGAGAGCTGTTGGACATTTTAAAGGAAGTAATTATTATTAAACATCTATACAGTTCATTTCTCATATTTTTAATAAGGTAGTTAAGCTTAGTGAATTTGTTGATTTAACTATTGTTATTTTAATACCACAGCCTTTTTAGGCAGGTATTCATAAACTACAGTTACATTCAATAAATTAGAAAATGCTTCCATATGTGGCTCAGTTTTCAGATTAAAAGTACTTTTGAAAATAACCTCTAAGGAGGTAACAAACACTTTTCATTCCTCTGTATTACAAAATATCTTATTGGTTTGCTGTGTTATTCCAATGTTCAAAGTTAGGTCTGCATTAGTTGTATGTTGAAAATCTTCATAATTAACAGAAATAAAGGCTTTAAAAATTTATATGTGTGGAATTACTCTATATAATGTTTCACTTAGTGATAAAACTAAACTGATTCTCATTGTTGCAGGATGGTCTTTGAGCACATGTCCCTTTGTGTGATTTGAAATGCAATTAAAGTCAATAAGAAAATTGTTTAGGTTTTAACTCAGAAATTAAAGTGCATTAGGTTCATTTAACAAGAAGAGACATGTTGTCTAAACATTGTTTTTTAAGTTCTGTTAGCACATTAATCTTGAATTGTGAGTTTTAACTTAATACTGGACTTTAAACCAAATAATCATTTCACAATATGCAAGAAAAAAAAACTTCCTTCTCACATTTCTGTATTATTTTCACTCACCTTATCAAGTTAAATTAAATAAAATACGTATTTTATATTAGAATAATTGAAATTCTTGTTTCAATTTGATTAGAACAAAAATTATCATTTGCTAATGAATTTAACAAAGATCAACATAAAAACATAAATTCTGCTCAAAAACTTTTAGCAGAGACTTACAACTTATTAAAATGAACGTTTGCCTTAATAACACACCAAAGTCAGATCAATGTAACACACATCCATCTCAGGATACAAAACCATGCCGCTAAGCATTCTGGGAAATAGTTCCCATTCCTGTGTTTTTCTTCTTTCAGTGTTTTTAGTGCTAACATATAAACTCTAATTTATTCAACTCTTTTAGGTTTGACAAAATTAATGAAATGCTAACATATCTTAAATACTGTAAGTTTATCTTTCACAAACTCACATATTTAGGTTAAAAATCTAAAACTAAATTTATATATATTAAAGACTAGAAGATAGTAGACACAACTAAATGTGTCCCAAATGTTTTACAGTTTATAAGGCTGCCCCCGCTCTGCAGAACATGATCAGTGCGCTACAGGCAAAGAGAAGTAAATACACAACCTCAGACACCCTCCATAGCTTTGATACCTTTCAGCTGACAGTCTAGACGTGCTCCATGATTTGTCTCAAGTTTGGGATTTTGTTTTTACAACTTAACTCTCCTTCAAACTTTACTACATTTTTTTTTGTTTTTCTTTGGTCTTCATGATGCTGTTTGTAAGATTAGCTGTGAACTTAACTGAGAATAAAGGTGAATTTTATTGAATTATACATTTATTTTAGGTGACCTATGAAGTCAACTGGTTCCACTTGAATATATTTATAAATATCAGAATATCAGTTTAAATGCACACCACATATTTCATATTTAACTTCCACTTCAGAATTATCCACTATTTGTTGGTCTACCACATAAAAGTCCAATAAACATACGCTGTTGATTGGAACATGTAATTGTAACATGTAAAAAAAATCCAGTAATTTAATTATGTGATTCAAATTTTACAGTGTTCACAATCCGGTTTAAATACTGTACCTAACAGAGGTGTGATAACTGCTGATGATGTCAGCACTGCATTGACTGCTGGCACTCCAGTCCACAACAGATAATGGAAGCTTAAAATGAAGAAAAGTCGCATTATTGTTAATCCCTCAAGTCAGACGTGCAGCTGCTTATTTATGCACCTTTAATTACTTTTTGGTAGGCATGGTTTTGAAGAGGGTTGGAGCAGAGAATGCAGGTTTCTCTGGCGTTCAGGTAAGTCTTCACATCAATCACATGAGCTCTTTTTCTTTGCAGTGTGACTATATCAAAACCTTTCCCCACCATATTGTAGCCTGGTACAAAACGAGCAACATCACACTGTCTTTGGGTCCCGATAAGACAGGACAGAACAGAGGAGTGAACAAGAAGGACACTCAGGAGAAGAAGAGCTGAAGTTGAATCGGGCAGCATAGCTGTAGTCAAAAGCTGAAAGATAGAGAGAAAAGAAATTAAATTGTTTTTTACATAGTGCATGGCATTTTCCTTATTTTCTGACTTTTTGAACATCATATAAGAAAGTTAGTTAACACTTTATTTGAAGGGGTGTGCATAAGACTAACATGACACTTTCATGAACATAACATAAACCTGGTGGGCTTTATAATGCTTATGCTAACACATGCAAAAATAAAAAAATAGCTGAACAGAGAAACATATGTAAAAATGTACATAAAAGATCATGTATGAATTAAATGTGTAATTGTTTTAATAAATATTTAAATGTATTTAATACATGGGTAAATATCTGTTTACAGTGCATTTCATTGTAACAGTACAGCACAGTTACCCATTGAATTTGGAGGGTCAGGCTGACAGATAAAATAAAGTCAGGATGTGCTGCTAACACAGGACAATAACCAGAAATGAATAGAAGTCAGATTTAATGGTTAAATATTGCTTAAGCATATTGTGATTATTACTTGCCCATGCATTAAATACAGTTGAATATTTATTGAAACAATTATTTATTTAATTCATTTGAACGTTTCTGTGCATTTTTACATATGCATTTCTGTTCAATTATTTTTATTTTTGCATGTGTTAGCATAAGCCAATATCACAATTTTGAGATAGAGTATTCGTTCATGGGAGCAGCAGTTAGTGATGGTGAAACATTAGTAAACAGTTCTAGATAACACAAAAAGTTTCAGCCTGTAAATATTTGTGAAGGAAACAATAATAAATAAGCATATCAGTGATCATTCCTTGTTGTGTGAAGAGTTTCTTCATTCCCTCATCAGAGACTAAGCCTGGATTTATTAATTAATAATAAATTATGGATTACAATTCATAATAATTACATAAGCCAAACTTCGAAGCGAGTTCTGACTCCCAACAATTTTGATGTCCCCTTGTGAGGTTGCTACAACATTTTTGGTTTCCACAGATCTTTGATTTCAACAAACAGCCACACAGCTCCACCACATTAATATCAGTGGAATTATAAATTCAAGGGCTACACTGATTTATCACCCATCCAATTTATCTGTGTCGATTTCCCTAATTTTAGGAAATCGGTGATCGGGCGATTTTTACATGTGAAGCCGATCTTATCCAACGATTTTATCTACCTTGGCAAACGTATTTAAAGCAACTGCTATCTTCTGCTCTGCTGTGAGAGGTTTGACTAGTAGACCGGCCAAGCAGATCATGTCTAAATGTTTGCAGTTAACAAAAGTCACCCCACTGTTGGTAACTCATCAACTTTCTGCCTATATTTAGCAAGATTACAGACAAAAAAATTAATTTCAGCCACAATTGAAATCAGCGGGTCTGGATTTTTCGTATATTTTTAATCGGTGATCAGCCAGAAACCTGCAATCGGTGCACTTCTAATAAACCCATGAAAAAAATATCTTCTATAAAAAAATTTTTATAACTTAATAAACACACAATATTTTTTGTTGCTGCAATATATTCTAAAGAAAGATACTCTTTGTATATTAAAAAAATCTTACCTGTCCAAAGCAGACTGAAAAGAAGTTGAAAGAAGCAATGTCTAAGTTAGCTGAGCTGAGAACTGTGGTTTATAAAGCAGCAGCCCTGGAGAGATAAAGATTCATACACAACATTGTGAAAAGGTCAATTCAATGTAGTTACTTTGTTTCTTGTAACTGCCGCTGAAGTTTGAAGATTTTATTTTAGCAGTGATCTTTTTAGAATATCTACGCTAACAGAACAAACAGTTCTACCGGAACTTTTTGTTCCAGTAGAATAAATAGTTTTACTGGGACTGCAATGAAGGAATAGTTTAACATCAAGTCAGAAAAGAGCAACTCCAAATTTAGCTTCTTTCAATACAGGAACAAGGTAACAGTGATTGAAATTTAAGTATTTTAATTCTGTGATTGTAATAAACTCATAAAACAGACAGGAGTTATTCTTTATTTTCGGCAACTAGATTTGCCCACTCTGTGTGTTTTTCTTGGAATTGTTCTCTCTGGAACAGCCGGGCGTTGGAGCACAGAAAAACTGTTACATACTGTCTACTTCCAGTTGCAACTTTATAACTGTCACTACTTCCGGTACAAAAACAAACACGTAGCACACAGCTCTAATTCTGTAAAACTTCTACGCTTGAACAAAAATAACTAGGCATAATGTTTTAAACAATAAAATTAATAAGACAAAAGAAATGTATTAAATAAATGGATAAAATAGTGTTTTGTCCATAACTTTAAAAAATTGTAATAATTTAAAAGAAATACTTCTATGGTGCAACACCCTCTGCCACAAAAAAGTTGCCTAACAACATTTTAACATTTTTGGCAATGCAGAACAGTAATATCCACAAGAACTAGGATTAAAGGTAAGTTAACAGGCAAGTATTTTAACAAATATTACAATATTGCAAAGTTTGTTTGTCTCATCTTCATTAAATGTTGTCATCTTGCTTCTTATCTTCCATACAACATGTGTGTCATACAAAACTGTCTACAGTCCATTAGTACTAAAGGGTGAAAAGTCTATTGAAGTGTTGATGGGCCCCACAAAATCTTCACCAAGGGACAAGGAAGTTACCCAATAGACCCAGATTTAACACACATTTCAATAACACGCCATAAAATATCTTACTTGAGAGATATAGTCCCTCCAGCATATCCTGGGTCTTCCCCGGGGCCTCTTCCCGGTGGGGCGTGCCCGGAACACCTCACCAGTGAGGCGTCCAGGAGGCATCCTGACCAGATGCCTGAGCCACCTCAACTGGCTCCTCTCAATGTGAAGGAGCAGCGGCTCTACTCTGAGTCCCTCCCAGATGACTGAGCTTCTCACCCTATCTCTAAGGGAGAGCCCAGCCACCCTACGGAGAAAACCCATTTCGGCTGCTTGTATCCGCGATCTCGTTCTTTCGGTCATGACCAAAAGCTCATGACCATAGATGAAGGTGGGAACGCAGATTGACAGGTAAATCGAGAGCTTCGCTTTTTGGCTCAGCTCTCTCTTCACCATGACGGACCGGTACAGCGCCCGCTTGACGGCAGAAGCTGCGCCAATCCGCCTGTCGATCTCCCGCTCCCTTCTTCCCCCATTCGTGAACAAGATCCCGAGATACTTGAACTCCTCCACTTGGGGCAGGACACCCCCCCTGACCCAGAGAAGGCACTCTACCCTTTTCTGGCTGAAGACCATGGCCTCGGATTTGGAGGCACTGATCCTCATCCCGGCCGCTTCACACTCGGCTGCGAACCGCTCCAGCAAGAGTTGCAGAGCACGACCTGTTGAATCCAAAAGGACCACATCGTCTGCAGAAAGCAGAGATGAGATCCTAAGGCCACCAAATCGGATTCCCACAACACCTTGGCTGCGCCTAGAAATTCTGTCCATAAAAGTAATGAACAGAATCGGTGACAAAGGGCAGCCCTGGCGGAGTCCAACTCTCACCGGAAACGAGCCCGACTTACTGCCGGCAATGCAGACCAGACTCTGACACCGGTCATACAGGGACCTGACAGCCTGTATCAAAGGGCCCGGTACCCCATACTCCCGGAGAACCCCCTACAGGGCTCCCCGAGGGACATGGTCGAACGCCTTCTCCAAGTCCACAAAACACATGTAGACTGGTTGGGCGAAATCCCATGCACCCTCCAGGACCCTGCCGAGGGTGTAGAGCTGGTCCAGTGTTCCACGACCAGGACAAAAACCACACTGCTCTTCCTGCATCTGAGGTTCGACTATCCGACGGACCCTCCTCTCCAGGACCCCTGAATAGACCTTGCCAGGGAGGCTTAAGAGTGTGACCCCTCTATAATTGGAGCACACCCTCCGGTCCCCCTTTTTGAACAGCGGCACCACCACCCCAGTCTGCCAGTCCAGGGGAACTGCCCCCGATGTCCATGCGATATTGCAGAGTCGCGTCAGCCAACACAACCCTACAACATCCAGAGCCTTAAGGAACTCCGGGCGGATCTCATCCACCCCCGGGGCCTTGCCACCGAGGAGCTTTTTAACCACCTCGCCGACCTCGTCCCCAGAGATTGGAGAGCCCAACCCAGAGTCCCCAGGCTCAGCTTCCTCAATGGAAGGTATGTTGGTGGGATTGAGGAGGTCTTCGATGTACTCTGCCCACCGGCCCACAACGTCCCGAGTAGAGGTCAGCAGCACACCATCCCCACAATAAACAGTGTTGGTGCCGTAACTCTAACCCCCCCCCCAAGACGCCGGATGGTGGACCAGAATCGCCTCGAAGCTGTACGGAAGTCTTTCTCCATGGCCTCTCCAAACTCCTCCCATGCCTGAGTTTTTGCCTCAGCAACCACCCGAGCCGCATGCCGCTTCGCCAGCCAGTACCAATCAGCTGCTTCCGGAGTCCCACAGGCCAAAGAGGCCCGATAGGACTCCTTCTTCAGCCTGACGGCATCCCTCACCGAAGGTGTCCACCAACGGGTTCGACGGTTGTTGCCGTGACAGGCACCGACAACCTTGCAGCCACAGCTCCGATCGGCCGCCTCGACAATAGAGGCACAGAACACGGTCCACTCAGACTCCATGTCCCCCACCTCCCCCGGGACGTGTTCGAAGCTTTGCCGGAGATGGGAGTTAAAGCTCCGTCTCACAGGGGATTCCGCCAGACGTTCCCAGCAGACCCTCACAACACGTTTTCGCTTGCCAGGTCTGACCGGCTTCCTCCCCCACCACCGGAGCCAACTCACCACCAGGTAGTGGTCAGTGGACAGCTCCGTACCTCTCTTCACCCGAGTGTCCAAGACGTTCGGCCGCAGATCCGATGAAACGATGACAAAGTCGATCATCGAACTGCAGCCTAGGGTGTCCTGGTGCCAAGTGCACATATGGACACCCTTAAGCTTGAACACGGTGTTCGTTATGGACAATCCATGATGAGCACAGAAGTCCAACAACAGAACATCGCTTGAGTTCAGATCGGGGGGGCCGTTCCTCCCAACCACGCCCCTCCAGGTCTCACTGTCATTACCCATGTGAGCGTTGAAGTCCCCCAGCAGAACAAGGGAGTCCCCAGGAGGGGCACTCTCCAGTACCCTCTCTAAGGACTCCAAAAAGGGTGGGTAATCTGAACTGTCATTCGGCCCATAAGCACAAACGATAGTCAGGACCCGTCCCCCCACCCGTAGGCAGAGGGAGGCTGCCCTCTCGTTCACCAGGGTAAACCCCAACGTACAGGCGCCGAGATGGGGAGCACTCCTGCCTGACGCCTCTCACCTTGGGCAACTCCAGAGTGGAAGTATGTCCAGCCCCTCTCAAGGAGACTGGTTCCAGAACCAGAGCCATTCGTTGAGGTGAGACCAACTATTTCTAGCCGGAACCTCTCGACCTCGCACACTAGCTCCGGCTCCTTCCCCACCAAAGAGGTGACCTTCCACATCCCAAGAGCCAGCTTCTGCAGCCGAGGATCGGACTGCCAGGGTCCCCTCCCTCGGCCGCCACCCATCACACAATGCACCCGACCCCTTTGGCTCCTCTCATGGGTGGTGGGTCAATGGGAGGGGGGCCCATGTTTCCTCTTCGGGCTGAGCCCGGCTGGGCTCCATGGGTAAAAGCCCGGCCACCAGGCGCTCGCCATCGTGCCCCCTCTCCAGGCCTGGCTCCAGAGTGGGGCCCCGGTGACCCGCATCCGGGCAAGGGAACACAAAGTCCAATGGTGCCATTCATCATTGGGGTCTTCGGGCTGGGCTTTGTCTGGTCCCTCACCTAGGACCTGTCTGCCTTGGGTGACCCTACCAGGGGCATGAAGCCCCAGACAGCATAGCTCCTAGGATCATTGGGGCACTCAAACCCCTCCACCACGATAAGGTGGCAGCCCAATGAGAGGGCTGTTTTGTTTGTCTCATCTTCATTAAATGTTGTCATCTTGCTTCTCATCTTCCATACAGCTTGTGTGTCATACAGAACTGTCTACAGTCCATTAGTACTAAAGGGTGAAAAGTCTATTGAAGTATTGATGGGCCCCACAAAATCTTCACCAAGGGACAAGGAAGTTACCCAATAGACCCAGATTTGTCACCCATGTCAATAACACATCATAAAATGTATTACTTGAACTTCCAGTCCAGTTGAACTAACTTTTATTCTCATATAATTAATCTTTATGGTGTTCTTGTCTAAATAAATGTAAGAACATAAATTTGTTCTCACCAATGACAGGATAAAATTACACAAATTTCAATGGATTATTATCTTTATCAGATTAAACTACAATGGTAACTAGCCTGTTAAACTAACGAAATAAGTATGAACATGAACTGATTTATTTTTAAGTGCTGCCATAAAAAGGATATATGGAATGAGGATTGCCTGGAAGAGTTGTTTTCTGAAAGTGTTTATACTCTGGTGGATCAGATCTTGAGGACTTTAAAGGTCAGGTGACACAACTGGTCATAAGTGTAGACTCTCCTAGTCTGCCTCCTCCTTCCTGGATGTTCTCCAGGTGCTCCTTCATCTTATTGACCATCATTAGATTCAGCAGCATCTGAATCAACCTCCTCTTTCTGAGGATGTACAGTATCTCTTCTACTCTTTCCTCCAAAAGCTAAAATTGTAGTTTAATAATTTATATTTGTGAACAAACAGGGCTCAAACTCAAAGATTAATCTCACAGCATAGGGTTGTAGCTGTGGTAACAAAACAATCTAACTATGAATATTGTTCTTTGGACTTTTACAATGTAAACTTGCCAGCTCCTTAAAGTCTTAGATTTAAATGTTAAACAATTAGAAATTTTTTAATTTATGTATGCTGAAATCATTAAATCTAATTTAGCAGCATTGATAATCTCAATAAAGAAATGTGACATTTATATATCTGTTGTCTGTGATAAAATAGTAGCATTTATGGGGCCCTGAAGCCCTGGGGGCCTCATGAAGCCGCTGACTAAATTTGGATTAAACAGAAGTGGAAATAAGTATTATTAAACAAAGTCTCTGTAACCTGGTCATAACACTCTGTCATACAACTGATTGATATAAAACCCACTTTTTGAAATCATTTTGTCTTATTTGTCAAAATGAACAAAATTGATTAACAAAGGATATAGTATGATAAAAATATTTTAGTTTTAAGTTCTATCACCCAGCCCAACTGGAGGGTCATTGAATTTTTTTTTTTTTTTACCCAATTTATGCCTCTTGGACTCTAATAGCTGCTTTGGCTTCACACATTCAAAGCGAGGTTGTTACAGTGGACTCCTTCACTATTTAATTATTTTGGCTTCTGCAGAAGTTTGGTTTTATGCTACAGAAGTTGAACTTGAAGAGCTGGTTTATGTGCACGTTGTCTCCTTTTTGAATTACTTGCAGCAGACTGTTTGTCTTTAGATCAGTTTTGAACATTTTAGGAACACAGTTATTTTACAGATAACATTGGACACAAGTGACATAGGAGCAAACAACGAGGAAAGCCAGACGTTTTTCTGTTTCCTCAAAGATAGGACTGAGAGGATTGGAAGCTGCTGTGGTTTTTGCTGCCTATTCCATAGACTTTTAGAGAGATGGAGTTACAGTTATCCTACTGGTGCCTGGACCTTTTGTCAGGTTCAAACAACCTAAAACATTTAAACACCACACAAAAAGGAGAAAGACAAAAGAGTTTAGATTTTCTTGCAAGGAGGACGAACAGGACTTGCTTCAGTTACAATCTCCTAGACGCCCTGAAGCAAGTTCTACCGTACCCTTGCTTTTTATTTCCTTAATAAATAATCCTAAATAATTTCCCTGCTGGGATGAATAAAGTAATTCCATTCTATTCTATTAAGGGCTGTCCCAAGTTACATAGTTTATTCTGTTATCTCATGCCGGTTACACAGTGTTGCTGTTTTTTCAGTTATTTCTTCTGTTATCTTGAGTGCAGTCACGCTGCACCTACAGGCTGACAGTTGAGTTTAGTTCCAGTTTGCTCTCTTCTGCAACTGCAACTGCAAGGCAGGAACTGAAAAACGCAGAACAATGAGAGAACAGCACAACTTCACACATCAAATACAGTGTACATAAGAACGTAGCAAACATAACACAACGTATATTAAATATTTCTAACACCTTTTATGCAGAAAATAAGAATAATAAAAAGCATTGAACATTCTGGCTCATGAGATGTCGTCACTGTTTTAAACATGACTACATGATGAAAGATCATTTCAATTAATAAATGTCATCTGTGCCTCTTGATTGTGACCATAAAACTAAGGAAACAATGATCAGGTTGAAAATTATGTCCCCTTCTTCTCCGCTTTGCTGCATACAGACGGTCTTGACCAAAGAGTTTTGTGACACATCCTGTAATGTAACTATGTCTCACTCTCTTTTATAGCAACACATACAAGACATAATTCATACAACTAATACAAGATTTGTAGAAAGTATGTAAAGTCAACAACTTGTAGCAATTTCAAAAATTTTATTGTCATTAAAGGGAACACAATTTCTGGTTGCATATATTAAAATATAGCTATTTCTTGTGATTAAATGTTACACAGAATCTTGATTTTTTTTCATTGTATGATAATTACACATTTAGCTAGGTCATTAACAAACTTAAGTGATTAAGTATAAATTGTGAGTTTCTATCAGATTTAGTGAGTTAATGTTACATGATGAATTGAAATGCTTTCAATCCCAAAATTCACCAATCTCCTGTTACTAAGGAGTTGGTTTATAAAGGTTGCACTTTTCTCCAGTCAGATGCGGGTCACAGGTCAGCGTGTATTTAACCTCAACATTTCCTAACGCTGATTTGCATGTGAAAGTTTGAGTGCCCTGGCTCAGGTACTTCATGCACTCTATGAGGAGGTCGTGATATTTCCAGTCTTGGTCCCAAACCTCAATCTTCAGAGCCAGGCTTGTGTCCACCTTTAGGAGAAAATTTGAATGGAGAATTATTCAGATGCATATTTTCCCATTCAAAGTCAAATTATTTAGGTGATAGAGAAAATAAAACTGTTAGCATCTCGCATCTCAAAAGTTGATAAATGCAGTGTAATCTTAGCTGAAACACAAAGTATGAAATGCATCAGCTAGGCTGCGCCTGTTTATATATGTGTGTACAATATACTGTACAGTATGTGTAAAATGGTTTCTGTTCAAATATTTTCAGACTTTTTTTCTGTTTTTACTTTCATTTGTACTCGACCATAAACATCATGAAATGTGAATGGTCTAATCAAGTAAAAATAAATTATTTTTCATGAAGGTGCTGAACCAGTATCTCAAAATATAAAGAATCTACAGCCTGGCTTGGATCTATAAATGGAGTTGATTGTCAATTCCCCAAGTTTGCCTACACAATATGCTGTTTGTCTGCATTACATATCATTTTTTACTTTGATTTGTCTTATTTGATTCGATTTATTTATTTCAAACAGGTTTTTAAAAATAATTGTTAATAAAGTTTTTACTTTGACATTAAAGGTTCATTTTGTACATTTGTTGTTTGGACAGCCAACTTTTTATGCTCATGATTGATTTGTAAAAGCAATAAGAGAGGGTTATCACTTCCTGACTCCACAAGATTAGCAGAGCAGTGAGTGTGGGAGCTGCATGTCCACAGACATCCAGGTTGGTTGTGAGAACCGAAACAAGAACAAGTCAGGCCTAAAGGGAGGAGTTCTTTTCTTGTTATTGTGGCTGCTGTCTCATGCAAACAACAAGTTGAAGCACAAAATAGTTAATAATCAATAATTTAACATAATTTTGTTGCAATGGAAACTACAACACATTTCTGATAAATGATATTTGACCCAATATAAAATGCTTGCTAACAAATTAGTTTGGCAGCACCAAAGAATATTTTCTTTCAAGACTGATGCATAAAAACCCAATTTTTCTCACTTCTGGTAATTTAATGTTTATTTTGCGAAAATAGATTCTGGTATTAACTCTATAAGTTTTGTTGCATCAGTATAGTGAATAGATTAGTTTGTTGTTGAGCTTTTTCAGCTAATCTGTGATGATAACGTTTACTGACCTTGCCCAAATCAAACTCAGCGTTCCACTGAGGTTCATCGGATATAATCACTTGGGTCTGGTGGGATATGGAACCATAGTACATCTTGGCATAGCTGTCAACAAAAGAGGAGCCATATAAAAGGTGTGCTCATCAGGTTCCATAAGGTCTTTGTTTTTTTTTTACCTTTGCATCAACCCACCCGTCAGTCTTTCCAATCACATCTCCGTATAGATTCCAGCCTCGAACAATGGTCACTGATAGATTTCCCCTTGAGGCGTACAGAGGGCAGCAGTCAGAGGACAAATTAGGAGTAGAGCCCTCACAGTCTGGCTCTTGGAGTGATTTCTTCACAGCAGTGTCCTTCAAATACTGTTCAATAGCAGTTTTCATCCCTGCCTGTTGAAGCTTGTTTGGCACGAGCTGATAGAGAGGTCGAAAGGAGAATGATACAACCTCTGGATGTTCTATCAGGCTCTTTAGCCAGTTCATGTAGGCTGTGGAATCATTTTGGGAAATTGAAAACTCCCCCAACCAACCATCTCCTCCTAACACCTCTGAGTGGTGTTGGTGAAGACCAGAGCTGAAGTTAGTGGCAGAGTCCTGGTTTAGTAGGACACCCATGCAAGACTTCGGGACATGAGAGATTTTCATCTTCCCTAAGCCAACAGCAACACCCATAGATAAACAGGAGTGGATCTGGATGGAAGAATAAGAAAGAGATTTTTAAAAAAGCTGCATTTCACCAGACATTCACATAAAGAGCTAGACACAAGCAGAGAAGAATATGTTCATGTAGAAACAAAAAAATTACACTGAAAATACTTAAAGTAGGTTGTTGGAAGCGATGAACTTCATATTTTGCAGCTTCATGTATTTGGTAATAATATAAGGAGGGGTGTAAATAATTTTAAATTCTTGCCAGTACTATGACAATAATTTTAATGAGGTACAATGTGCAAATAAGTATGAAAATAATAATAATAATAGTAATAGCAATAATAATAATAATAATAACTGTAGTTTTACTTGATTACCTTACATTATTTGTACTGTTTCCACCGCAACTATCATGTATAAACATCGATAAACACTTTTACTTTGTAGCATGTGCAGTAACTTTTTCATCTCTGTCTTTTCTTTTGAACAAATTAGCTACTGTCTTCTGCAATTTTATCAGGTTTTGATTTCATTTGATTTAAAAATTCATTGTCCGCTGTGTTTTCCCAGTTTTTATTCTTATTTTATT
Organism: Xiphophorus couchianus; assembly: GCF_001444195.1. Classification (NCBI taxonomy): domain Eukaryota; kingdom Metazoa; phylum Chordata; class Actinopteri; order Cyprinodontiformes; family Poeciliidae; genus Xiphophorus; species Xiphophorus couchianus. Next base: position 5,826,403 of record NC_040232.1, on the reverse strand, counting down.
TTAAAATGATAATCAATTTATTGTTCTTCCTGTCCCACTGCAAGCGGCATTTTTATGTCTTTGTGAACCACCTGTGTAAAATGATCAGCAAGCAACGTCTTTTATAAGTTAACAGGCCTATGGTTGTGTACAAATCTGTTGTTTTGTGCATTTTGTTACCTCACTTGAAGTTAACCCATTCAGGGTGGACAAGCAACTTCGTGAAGATGTCAGTCGTCTCAGTCGCCCTCCAAGTTCAACCTAAAACAAGTTTAAAGTTCTTTAAAATGCTTCCCTGCAGAAAACTATCTGTAACTAATTCACAATGTGTGTGTGCCAAAGTTCTCACCAGTCTGAAGTAGTGTGTGCCATAGGTGTTTATGAGCTTTCTATACTCATTCCTAGTAGAGTAGTTGTAGTGACTTGGCAGGATGTCTAACTGCCTTTTGAACTCTGCGCTTAAGGGAGGTGTGGGTGATAATATAAAACTAGACACCAAGACAAAATTAGACAATTTTTTCAATAACCATGACCTGTCAGAACTCAATGAAAAAAATAAAATTTCCATCCTACTCATAATGGTTGCAGGTGACACTGTGTGTGCTGAAAGTGTAGCGGTCCTCTTCGATCTGTTGTTTAGCGAACTTGTAGGCGTTGTAGCCGGTTCCTCCCACATCGAAGTTGTCAAACAAAGCCTTTTCAATTTCCAAGCCAAACTGATGAAATTCAGACAAAACAAGTATTTTATAAGGTGTTAAACAAGAAGCCATATTTTTCTTCCACTAATCTAATCACTTACGTCAGTTCTAACTGAATGCAAAGTAAAAAGATAATAAAATGCTGTTTCTTGGAAGAGCACATATTAACTGAAATGAAATGGTGACAGAAAGAAAATCAACCAGCAAGGTTTCTATCAAGGTTGTGTTATCAAAACTCAGGGCTGCATTGAAAATATTCTGAAATGTTCAGCTTTGAGTTGTTTCTTACCGTCCAATCATTGGTGTCTTGGGATGTGTAAGCCTTAATCAGAGAGCTGTTGGACATTTTAAAGGAAGTAATTATTATTAAACATCTATACAGTTCATTTTTTATATTTCTATTTAGGTGGTTAAGCATTGCAGCTTAGTGAAATTGTTGATTTTTGAACCTCTAAGCAGGTAACAAACACTTTTCATTCTTCTGTATTAGAAAATATTTTTTTTGGTTTCCTGTTTAATTCCAATTTTCAATATTAGGTCTGCAATACTTCTATGTTGAAAATCCTCATAATTAACAGAAATAAAGGGTTTAAAAATTCATATTTGTGGAATTATTCTATATAATATATTTCACTTAGTGATAAAACTTCTGAAACAAATTGACTTTTATAGAAATAAATTCTAATTTATTGAACGAATCTGTATTTGCCTATTTTCTTCACTTGGTGATTTTAATCAAAATTTCTGGTTTGTTAATAATTTTCCTAACTAATTATTTATAGTTATTCACAGTCAAACTGATTCTCATTGTTGCATGATGGTCCTTGAGCACATGTCCCTTTGTGTGTGTGAATATATTTGTGTTTGTGTTTTAGGATTTCTCACCTTGTAAGTCCTCATAAGAAGTGCTGTCTTTGATTCAGGGGTTTGGTTTAGGACTAAGGAGTGACTTGAATTTAGGTCGGGTTTCGGGTCAGAGTCAGATCTTTATATGCACAGACTAAAGATGTTAAGTTGTCTTGTCACAACAGACAAAGTGAAATAGAAATGAGGGGTGAACTATGCAACAAACCCATAAAATATTTGAAGGTGGCTCGACTTAAAAATAAAAGTCTGTCTGCTGCTTTGAAATGCAATTACAGTCAATAAGAAAATTGTTTAGGTTTTAACTCGGGAATTAAAGTTCATGAAGTTAATTTAACAAGAAGAGACATGTTGTTTAAACATTGTTTTTTAAGTTCTGTTAGCAAATTAATCTTGAATTGTGAGTTTTAACTTAATACTGGACTTTAAACCAAATAATCATTTTGTTTTGTTTTTAAATTGTAAGTTTTTATTTTATGTTTTTTATTGTTATGTTGTGTTTTGATGTACAGCACTTTGTATCAGCTGTGGTTGTTTTAAAGTGCTTTATAAATAAAGTTGGTATGGTATTTCACAATATGCAAGAAAAAAAGCTGCCTTCACACGTTTCAGTATTATTTTCACTCACCTTATCAAGTTAAATTAAATATGTTTTTTATATTGGAAAAATTAAAATTCTTGTTTCAATTTGATTAGAACAAAAATTATCATTTGCTAATGAATTTAACAAAGATCAACATAAAAACATAAATTCTGCTCAAAAACTTTTAGCAGAGACTTACAACTTATTAAAATGAACGTTTGCCTTAATAACACACCAAAGTCAGATCAATGTAACACACATCCATCTCTGGATACAAAAACATGCCGCTAAGCATTCTGGGAAATAGTTCCCATTCCTGTGTTTTTCTTCTTTCAGTGTTTTTAGTGCTAACATATAAACTCTAATTTATTGAACTCTTTTAGGTTTGACAAAATTAATGAAATGCTAACATATCTTAAATACTGTAAGATTGTCTTTCACAAACTCACATATTTAGGTTAAAAATCTAAAACTAAATTTATTTATATTAAAGACTAGAAGATAGTAGACACAACTAAATGTGTCCCAAATGTTTTACAGTTTATAAGGCTGCCCCCGCTCTGCAGAACATGATCAGTGCGCTACAGGCAAAGAGAAGTAAATACACAAACTCAGACACCCTCCATAGCTTTGATACCTTTCAGCTGACAGTGTAGACGTGCTCCATGATTTGTCTCAAGTTTGGGATTTTGTTTTTACAACTTAACTCTCCTTCAAACTTTACTACATTTTTTTTTGTTTTTCTTTGGTCTTCATGATGCTGTTTGTAAGATTAGCTGTGAACTTAACTGAGAATAAAGGTGAATTTTAAAAAAGATTATACATTTATTCTAGGTGAGCTATGAAGTCAACTGGTTGCAGTTGAATATATTTATAAATATCAGAATATCAGTTTAAATGCACACCGCATATTTCAAATTTAGCATCTACTTACAAATTATCCACTATTTGTTGGTCTACCACATAAAAGTCCAATAAACATACACTGTTGATTGGAACATGTATCAAATATCCGGTAATTGTTAGTTTAATTATGTGATTCAACTTTTACAGTGTTCACAATCCGGTTTAAATACTGTACCTAACAGAGGTGTGATAACTGCTGATGATGTCAGCACTGCATTGACTGCTGGCACTCCAGTCCACAACAGATGATGGAAGCTTAAAATGAAGAAAAGTCGCATTATTGTTAATCCCTCAAGTCAGACGTGCAGCTGTTTATTTATGCATCTTTAATTACTTTTTGGTAGGTATGGTTTTGAAGAGGGTTGGAGCAGAGAATGCAGGTTTCTCTGGCGTTCAGGTAAGTCTTCACATTAATCACATGAGCTCTTTTTATCTGCAGTCTGACTATATCAAAACCTTTCCCCACCATCTTGTGGCCTGGTACAAAAGGAGCAGCATCACACTCTCTTTGGGTCCCGATCCAACAAGACAGAACAGAGGAGTGAACAAGGAGGACGCTCAGGAGAAGAAGAGCTGAAGTTGAATCGGGCAGCATAGCTGTAGTCAAAAGCTAAAAGATAGAGAGAAAAGAAATTAAATTGTTTTTTACATAGTGTATGGCATTTTCCTTATTTTTATGACTTATTTATATAACATTGTATAAGAAAGGGGTCTGCATAAGATTGACATGACACTGTCATAAACATAACAGCTGTCACGAACATGATTAAGTTTTCATGAATATCTTAGACTGGTCACATCATAAACATGGGCTTTATAAGGCTTTTGCAAAAATAAAAAACAACTGAACAGAGAAACATATGTAAAAATGTACATAAAAGATCAAACATGTATGAATTAAATGTGTAATTGTTTCAATAAATATTTAAATGTATTTAATACATGGGTAAATATCTGTTTACAGTGCATTTCATTGTAACAGTACAGCACAGCTACCCATTGAATTTGGAGGGTCTGGCTGACAGATAAAATAAAGTCAGGATGTGCTGCTAACACAGGACAATAACCAGAAATGAATAGAAGTCAGATTTAATGGTTATATATTGTTTAAGCATATTGTGAATATTACTTGCCCATGCATTAAATACAGTTGAATATTTATTGAACCAATTATTTATTTAATTCATTTGAACGTTTCTGTGCATTTTTACATATGCATTTCTGTTCAGTTATTTTTTATTTTTGCATGTGTTAGCATAAGCCAATATCACAATTTTGAGATAGAGTATTCGTTCATGGGAGCAGCAGTTAGTGATGGTGAAACATTAGTAAACAGTTCTAGATAACACAAAAAGTTTCAGCCTGTAAATATTTGTGAAGGAAACAATGAAGTTCATTCATTAATCTGATTTTATTCCCATTTTATTATTCTTTATATTTCTTTTCTCTTATCAGTAGTTATGTTACATGCCATTAGTTAAAGAAAGACGTTATTCACATAATAATTCAGCTGTGAAGTTGGGCTATTTAGTTAATGAATTCTGAGACTCGATTAGAAATAAGCATATCAGTGATCATTCCTTGTTGTGTGAAGAGTTTCTTCATTCCCTCATCAGAGACTAAGCTTGGCTTTATTAATTAAATAATAAATTATGGATTACAATTCATAATAATTACATAAGCCAAACTTCGAAGCGAGTTCTGATCCCCAACAATTTTGATGTCCTCTTGTGAGGTTGCTACAACAATTTTGGTTTCCACAGATCTTTGATTTCAACAAACAGCCACACAGCTCCACCACATTAATATCAGGGAAATTATAAATTCTAGGGCTGCACTGATTTATCAGATGGCAAGGAAACTAGTCACTGCATTTCATGTTAAATAATGCATGGGCAGGCAAGATGCCCAATTTATCTGTGTCAATTTTTCTAATTTTAGGAAACCGGTGATCTGGCGATTTTTACATGTGAAGCCGATCTTATCCACTGATTTTATCTACCTTGGCAAACGTATTTAAAGCAACTGCTATCTTCTGCTCTGCTGTGAGAGGTTTGACTAGTTTGCAGTTAACAAAAGTCACCCCACTGTTGGTAACTCATCAACTTTCTTCCTATATTTAGCAAGATTACAGACAAAAAAATTAATTTCAGCCACAATTGAAATCAGCAGGTCAGGATTTTTAGTATATTTTTAATCGGTGATCAGCCAGAAACCTGCAATCGGTGCACTTCTAATATATTCATGAGAAAAATATCTTCTATAAAAATTTTTTTACAACTCAACAAACACGCAATATTTTTAATTGCTGTAGTGTATTCTAAACAAAGATACTCTTTGTATATTAAAAAAATCTTACCTGTCCAAAGCAGACTGAAAAGAAGTTGAAACAAGCAATGTCTAAGTTAGCTGAGCTGAGAACTGTGGTTTATAAAGCAGCAGCCCTGGAGAGATAAAGATTCATACAGAACATCGTGTAAAGGTCAATTGAATGTAGTTACTTTGTTTCTTGTTACTGCCACTAAAGTTTGAGGTTTTTATTTTAGCAGTGATCTTTTTAAAATATCTACGCTAACAGAACAAACAGTTCTACCGGAACCTTTTGTTCCAGTAGAATAAATAGTTTTACCGGAACTGCAATGAAGGAATAGTTTAACATCAAGTCAGAAAAAACACATAAAGAGCAACTCTAAATTTAGCTTCAGTCAATGACAGAACAAGGTAACAGTGATTGAAATTTATTGAAGTATTTTAATTCTGTGATTGTGTTTCACTCATAAAACAGACAGGAGTTATTCTTTATTTTCGGCAACTAGATTTGCTCCACTCTGTGATTTTCTTGGAATTGTTCTCTCTGGAACAGCCGGGCGTTGGAGCACAGAAAAACCGTTACATAGTTTCTACTTCTAGTTACAACTTTACAACTGACACTACTTCCGGTACAAAAACAAACACGTAGCACACAGCTCTAATTCTGTAAAACATCTATGTTCGAACAAAAATAACTAGGCATACTGTTTTAAACAATAAAATTAATAAGACAAAAGAAATGGATAAAATAAATGGATAAAAGAGTGTTTTGTCCATAACTTTAAAAAACAGTAATAATTTAAATGAAATACTTCTATGGTGCAACACCCTCTGCCACAAAAAAAGTTGCCTAACAACATTTTAACATTTTTGTCAATGCTGAACAATGATATCCACAAGAACTAGGATTAAAGGTAAGTTAACAGGCAAGTATTTTAACAAATATTACAATATTGCAAGGCTTTTTGTGTCATCTTCATTAAATGTTGTCATATTGCTTCTCATCTTCCATATAGCTTGTGTGTCATACAGAACAGTCTACAGTCCATTAGTACTAAAGGGTGAAAAGTCTAAAGTGTTGATGGGCCCCACAAAATCTTCACCAAGAGACAAGGAAATTACCCAATATACCCAGATTCGTCACACATTTCAATAACACGCCATAAAATTTCTTACTTTAAGTTTTTGAACTAACTTTTATTCTTGTTTAATTACTGTCTGTGGCATTCTTGTCTAAATAATGGTATAAACACTGTCAATATAAACATAAATCTGTTCTCACCAATGACAGGATAAAATTACACAAGGCCCAGACCTCACAAATACTTCTCATAGCATACAAAGACACTCTGCCTACTGAAAGAGCTCTAGGAATACACTGGTGTACGGAGTCAAACACTTTCACATTTAAGGTGAACATACCACCTTAAACCACAAGAAGAGGAATTCTTTCAGTTGTTAACTCAGTTTATGATTTAATGATTTTATGGACCAGCTCAGCACCCCCACCACCGCACTTAGCAAGTTTTCTGGGGAAAACCCTGAACGGTGTGCTTCCATACAAGTTCATTCATTCCATACAAAGCTCTGCTGAACTCATGAATCCATTGAACAAACCCATAAGTGAGGTAGTTGAGTCATCAAAAGTGTCCCTGGCAGTCCTTTGAACAATTCCTGGTTTCACTGGTTTCACTGGTCCGGGTGGCCATGCGCATAAGTCTGATGTCCACTGTCCTTGGTCATCCATCTCTATATAGTCCTCAACATCCATCTCCTCGTGATAAGGAGCACACAACACACAAGCAGAAGAATGACAATTAGTATTACTACTACAGTTAAGCCTATCTTGACTGCAAAAGATTGGGTCAAGATAGAGGCCTTCCATGGAGGACATGGAAAGGCCTCCAGGCTTTCCATGACCTCCATGCATGTTCTGTCCTGCATTATCTTTTACTTCCGCTTTCAGTTTACTAAGCCTGGTCATTATTGCTTTAAATGTGTCTTTGGTGGGGTATGCATAGGAATGTATGTGCAGCATTGATTGGCGAACATATGACAAACTCCTCCCATGTTAGCCAAAATCCAATTAATGCTCAGCTTATTTGTCTTGCCATTCTTCTCATTTCATGGAGTTGCTCTCCTAGGGCCAGAGATTCTTCAACAGTAAAGTTTATCATTCCGATGGTTACAATAAACATAGTTAATCCATTCAACATTTTTGTTAATTGTAACCCAACGTAAAATGGATTCAAATCCTGCAATAATTTTATGTTGTGCTTTAAATTCATCTGGAATTCCTCTTGGTGCACCTCTAAGATTCAGATATATTTCTTCATTTAACCCACAATCCCCCAGGCTTCTATAAAGCCCTGTTTTATTGTCATGCATTCCTACTAAATCTTTAACTCCTTCATACACTAGGGTTACTGGTACTTTCATAGCAACCAGAGCACAAAGGCCCACCCATTTCAGGAGTAAGGTATTCATTAAAATGTCATCACCACACATCCTGTCATAATGGGAGCTATTCACTTGACACTTGACCACAAGCAGAACACATACAAGAGACCATGAAATCAGATGAATAAAGTTTGTTTTGAACAGAACAATGAGTGTAGTATGTGATTCTTGTCCCGGAGATACTGGATCAGGATCGTCTGAGTTCTGAAGGTAGGGGAGATGAGAGGTAAGAAGGCAATTTGAAATGAGACTGAGAAGGCGACTGAATGAAGCTTACTAAGTGAAGTGAGGTTTATCCACCAGGGTGAGAGGTTGGGTCACCGGAGTTTGGGTTGCTTGTGGGGGAAAGAGATGTCTGGTCCGGGTTCAGACGATTGGAGGAGTTACAGAGGTTTCCGAAGGTTGCATATGGAAGTTTCCAGCTCAAGACCATGGAATCTGATTTTGTAGCCACTGGTCCTCATCCCAGCCACTTCACACTCAGCTGCAAATTGCTCTAGTGAAAGCTATAGATCACGACCTGATAAAGTCAATGGGACCACATCATTTAATAGACCTTGTCAGGTAGGCTTAAGAGTGTGACCCCTGTCAGGTTTAATCACCCAGAACATTGAAATACACAGGAAAAGACAAGACAGTTAGTTTCTTTTTACTCACGAGGAGAATGGACAGAGACGTACTCAATTACAATCTCGACCCGCTCTGAAAATACGTCCTGCCGAGCCCTCTCTTTTTATTGAAACAGGGTATGCCCTAATCACAATGCACGTTGCATCTCTAAGGGAGGAAACAAAAAATATGCTGCTGCAATGTGATTCACGATTTCATAAGATAAACTAGAGCATTTACTAAGGACAGTATGACTGTATAAGGCTAATCAGCACCATTACGCTATAAACTATCTTATTATAAACATGAAGAATAAACATGAATGTGTAGCCGTCTGATTAGAACAAGCTGGCGCCGGCTGTCTCTGCATCCTTCAGCACGGCCTCCTTCAACATACTCAGAAACATAGTTAAAGTAATTCAACATTCATGATGCATGAACAAAAGAAGCAAATGTTTGATAACATAATTGTATATACAATTTCTCTAACAACCCCTCTGCAATTGGAGCACACCATCTGGCCCCCCTTTTTAAATAGGAAGAACATCACTCCAGTCTGCCAATCCAGGGGAACCTCCCCCGATGTCCATGCAATATTGCAGAGTTACAGTATGTCACCCAACACAACCCTACAACATCCAGACCCTTAAGGAACTCGGGGTAAATCTCTTCCACTCCAGGGCCCTTCCATCAAATAGCTCTATAATTACCCAGGAGATCTCATTCCCAGAGATCTGAGAGCTCGACCCAGAATTCCCAGTCTCCAATCGTGTTAGTGGGATTGAGGAAGTCTTCAATCTATTCTGCCCACTGGCCCACAACATCCTGAGTCAAGGTCAGCAGCACACAATCCCCACTATAAACATTGTTGGTACTGTACTGCTTTTCCCTCCTGAGACACCGGATGGTGGACCAGAATTGCCTTGAAGCTGTACCGAAGTCTTTCTTCATGTTCTCTCCAAACTTCTCCCATGCCTGAATTCTTGCCTCAGCAACCACCCGAGCCGCATGCAGTTTACCCATTGATAGGTATTTTCCTTTCGAACCTAAATAAAAGAAAGAACCACAGACAACGTATATGAATTTCATGTATAGCTTTTGCAAAAGGAGAAGGCTTTGAGAACTCTTGGGAGAAGGCTCTGAGAACCTTTTCTCCGAGGAATCCACAGAGCGTTCTGGGCTCCCTTACAACGGCTCCTGTTTTTATTGTCTAAGAAGGACAGGCAAGGGGGCAGTCAGGAAAAACAACAGAGGTCGTAAAGCTTCTAACCCAAACATCTAACAACCCAGGTCCAGATGTGATATCTGATCAAAGGTCTGAGCCCGGTTCAAATCTCGGTCAATACTGTCAAGAAAACAAAATACGACTGCTCACAGGTGGTTACTAAATTAGGGGGTGTTCTTGCAAAAGGGTTTAAAGTCTGAGAAACTCAGTGTTATCTATTTCCCGTAAAGTTGAACAGACAGTAGTGACCTCCAGGTCATTTAAAGAAGAGAACACTTTAAACAGAAAATCACAAAGATCTATAGACTTAATGTGAACTAGAGTAAGAAAATAAAATGATAATACCAAAAACTCTCTAACATTCCCCCCTTTTATCATTTCATTATGCAAAAGCTAAGCAAAGAAAAGAAAAGAAAAAAAAGTAAAGAACCAATAAATGCAAGAATTTTTTTTTTTTTTTTTTCTAAGCTAAACACAGAAAATACACAGTGGAAAATAATGTAATAAATGTAAAAAAAATAAAATAAAAGAAACAGCAAAAAATCAAAAGCAGTTTTCTCATCCTTAACACCACTTGTTTAAACATTTTCAGTGTAGGAATCATTCAGCAAATGATTTTTCCGTTTATTTATTACAGGACTTCATCATTGTTCAGAAAATCGTCAGAAACTTGAAACAGGTCATCTTCAGTTGTCTCATAAGATGCCTTTCCCATGGAACTCCAGTATGTGTTGTGAGGCCTCCCCATCTTTTGACCTCTGACATAACTGTTCGTTTGGAGCGAGTGTGTGAATCATCCTGTGCTTTCCTGATGAATACAATCGGGTTGATCAAGGGAACCACAGCACACAGTCCTCCCCAATTTTTCGGCAAGAACATGTACGCTTCATTTCCACATATGAAGTACCAATCAGATAACATCCTTGAGCCATAATCTCCTGGCACTATGGCGCTGCACAGTGTTGTCTCTTGTCTCCTCTTTATCTTATGCGTGATGTTGAAACTCCTCTCCTGAAGCAAGTTGTCACAGTCTGGGTTTTCCTTCCAGCCTTTGCAGTGTGGAGCCATCCTTTGACCCCTGCAGGCTACGCAGGTGATGTAATCCTGTGTCGGTTCGCAGTAGGTGTAAACTCTGTTACACAAGTTCCAGGGCAATGTCCCTAGAAAAACATTTCCATTATTATAAACACAGTTCCCCAGAGATCCTGGTTTAGCTCCTGCTAATGAAATGATCTCTGGTATTTTCCATACAGTTTGTTGAGATGACGAAAAAGGAAGTACATCCTCTGCAAGTGAACAATTCAAAGATTGAAACAGTCCTTGCACAGCCTCACCCATCCGGAGGTCAGCTGAATAATCCTTCTCACGTGGTCTGTCTCCCCTTAGGGGTGGGACGCGCCGTGGTCTGGTGCTTAGAACATAGAGACACATCTGTTTGTCGTCAGTAATGTTACCTGGTCGGAGACCTGAGTTATGTATGGAAACCGGCAGCTGCGCACATACATAGCAGTTCACAGCATGTCCTTCATAAGCAGTTCTATTCATCAGTTTCCACCACAGGTTGGTGCTGTAGTCGTGTGGGTGGAACTCAGGCTCACTTCCTTCTCCAAACATCAAACATACAGCAGTCACAGCACAGTAGAAGATCCATCTTGCATATGGAGTCCCCATTACTGCTCGGCGTGCAGAGATGTCAGAGCCCCCAAACTAAAAGAGTGAGAATCTTAGCAGTTCTTCGCTGGGTTTGAGACAAAATAATACTAAAAATTAGAATGCCTGTGTAGCCCAGAGGCTAAAAAGCCCACCTTCCTCTCTACTCCGAATTAGGGGTCCAACACTCTCTGCCGCTTACAGTGACTAAGATGTATCCAGCTGGGTCTTTCAGCAATTTTTACAGCTGTTGGTGTGGTCATCAGTACTTGGAATGGTCCTTCCCACCGTGGACTCGTCCAGTTCTTTCGTTTGATGACTTTTATGTAGACCCAGTCACCTGGCTCAAGTGGAATGGCTTCCTGTATAGGAGGAGAATCAGAAGGCAGTAAATTTGCACTGGACACTTCCTTCAGTTTAAGAGTCCTGATCATATAATCTGCTAATGTCTGTTCTTCATCAGCTTTTTGTATGTCTGGAGCAAACAGAGGCAATCTGTAAGCTCTCCCATGAATTATTTCAAAAGGTGTTAGACCATCAGCTGTTGATGTGATTCTCATATAGAGCTTCACCAAGTCTAAACATTCTGGCCAGGATCGGCCAGTGTCTGCCATGCACTTTCTTAATCTACTTTTCACAGTAGCATTTGTTCTTTCCACCAGCCCTGCACTCTGTGGCCGATAGGCACAGTGATTTTTTAATGTCATTCCCAAGTGTGTAGCCATGTTTTGTATCACTCGGTTTACAAAATGTGGTCCATTGTCACTATACACAGTCTGTGGGATGCCATGTGTTGGGATGATAGTTTTACAAATAGCCTTAGCTATTGTCAAAGCATCTGCATGCTTTGCTGGAACTATTTCAACCCATTTAGAAAAAGCATCAATCATCACCAGACAATATTTATATGGCCCACTTTGTGAAAGTTCAATAAAATCCATGTGCATAGTTTGAAAGGGATAAGATGATTTTGGGAACCTGCCTCATTTTGGCCTTATGTTTCCCTGAGGATTGTATTTCACACAGACTGGACATGCAGTACAAAAAGATTTTAAGTAAGAATTTAAACCATACGTTGTGAAATGCTGTTTTATTATGGTTTCCATCCCCCCAGTTGACACATGGCAGCGCCCATGTGACACAATTGCTGCTGCTTTAAATAAAGACTTAGGAAGCACTGGTTTGTCATTAACCTCAAAAATGTTCCCGACATTCATTTTTGCACCTTTAGTTATCCACAGCCTTTTCTCAGCCCGTGGTGCATCGTCCTGCATGTCTCTTAGTACTGTTTTGTCTATCATTTGTTGTTCCCCTTCAGTCTGTGCTGAGAATATACCTTTCCCATGCTTCCCTGCTGCAGCTTCTTTAGCGATTTTATCAGCTAGTCTGTTTCCATTTGAAACTTCATCTTTGCTTTTTGTGTGAGCTGCGCATTTACATACAGCTAGTTTAGTTGGGAGTTGTATTGCTTGTAAAAGATCTTTAAGCAAAGATGCATGTGTTATTGGTCTCCCAGTAGAGGTTGTCATTCCTCTATGCTCCCATTGTTTCGCAAAATAAAACAGTGTAGAGAAAACATACTGGCTATCTGTGTACACTGTCAGGTGCTTGTCCTTAGCCAGTTCGCATGCCCTAGTCAAAGCAATCAATTCTGCTGCTTGTGCAGAATGAGTGCTAGAAATTCTCTCTGCTTCTATTATTTTGTTCGGCAAAGCAACAACAGAATAACCTGTCTGGTTTTTTTTTTATAGTTTGGAAGAATCAAAGTTGTTGCCTGCATTAATGCTTGTTTAAGTTCAGCAAATCTTTTTTTTTTTATTTTAGCTTCTGGATTCCAAGTTATTTTGTCAGTCATGGCCATTGGGGTGCCATGAATCAAATCCTGTAAAGCCTGTGTTTTTTCAGCATAGTGTGGAATCCAGGCTCTGCAGTAATTGCAAAGTCCAAGAAATGACATCATTTGCTTCTTAATTTCTGGTTTAGGAGCTTCAGAAACTGTCTCTTTTCTCGCTTTTTGTATCTGCTTCCCTTCAGCAGAAAGTGTGTGTCCCAAATAATTTACTTCTGCTCTGACCCACTGTAGCTTATCCTTGTTTACTTTGTTCCCTGTCTGACAGAGATGGTGCAGCAGAGCTAGTGAATCTGCTCTGCATGCTTCCTCGCTTTCAGATGCTATTAACAGGTCATCAACATAAATCAAAAGTTGACTTCCGATATTTGAAAATCAGACAAGCAGGCCATAATTGCTTCCCAAAATATGCTTGGACTGTCCGCAAAACCTTGGGGTAATCTAGTATAAGTATACCCCTGACCTCTGTAGGTAAATGCGAACCAAAACTGGGAGTCAGGATGAATGGGTACAGAGAAAAAAAAGCATTGCTGAGGTCAATTACTGTGAAGAATTTATTGCTTGGTCTTAGCGAGTTTAACAACGTGTGTGGGTCTGGGACATTTGGTGCTCTCGTTTGTACTGCTTCATTGACTGATCGTAAATCTTGAATCATGCGCCAGTCTTTTTTGTTTGCCTTTTGAACAGGAAAAATAGGTGTGTTACAAGGAGAATCTGAACACTTTTTAATGATTCCTCCTTTTAACAAACCTTCGATTACTGGTTCAATCCCATTCAGTGCTTCTGTCTTTATAGGGTACTGTCTTATTATAGGTCTCCAACTAGATTTTGCTTTAATTTGCACTGGGGGAATTGAACTAAGTAATCCAACATCAGAGGGACCTTTTGTCCACATGTGTTCTGGAAGCTTAGCTAATTCAGCTTCATCTTTTTCTGTCAAAAATATGTTCATGTGTCACTCAAATGCATGAACTTGAGCTGTCCCTGTAACAACTTCACAAAGTGATTGTTTCCAGACATCACAGCTGGGGCTGTAGCTCCAACCATCTTCACCTTCTTTGAAATCAGTGGCTTCAACAGCCATTTTAGTTCTGTTACCCACATCTGCCCATGTAATATTATGCGGCTTATAAAGTGAAATGTATGGGTTTGCAGGTAATTTATACAGCTTTGTTTGACTAGTCGGAAGGAGCACAGTCACAGCTGCATAAGACCTCCGGTCTGTGAACATTTCAGTCACAGCAAGTGTCACAGGATTTGTCTCTAAAAACGTTTGCACATAATCATCCTGTGGATCATTTAGGATGTTCATTTTTACATGCAACTGATTATAGTTCATTTCTGTTTCAGGTGAGTCCAGCTGTCCTCGAGCTTCTCTAAGAAGCTTTCCTGGGACATGAGGATTGTCAGCTGGCTTTAGATCATATGAACAGTAGATTTTTTCATCCTTGTTAACTGTGTACAGATCAGAATGTTTTAGTCTAAAAGCTCTCATGCCATCTTGTACAGGGACTACTGCTATCCCTAATTTTGTCATTAGGTCTCTACCTAACAGATTTGTTGGACACTTTAGTGACATTACAACAGAAGCTTTTATTTTAATTCCTGTTTCAGGATCTTTAAAAGATGTGCCTTTTGACATATGTTCTCTATGTGTTTGTCCATCAGCAGATTTCACCCAAATGGATTCATTTGTGGGGTTTACACCTTCTATTTTAGTTTTTAAAACTGTTTTGCATGCACCGGTGTCACATAAAAATTCAACTTTTTCCCTGCAAACAATCAGTGTGATATAAGGTTTTTTCTTTTAATGCATTTAACATATCCCAAGCTGCACATACATCCACTATTTCATCAATTTGATCTGGTGTTAAGTTTTGTTTGGTTGTGGAAAAGTCTAGTCATGCTGAGGAGTTATACTTTTGTTTTTTCTCCCATCTGCCACCCTTCCGGTGATTTATTTTGTTTTCTGGGCAATGTCTTGCAAATATGATAGTGGCTTCCTCACTGGTATTAAAAGGTGCACTCGGCTGTCTATTCACCGAGCCTGGTGACACTGAGACAAGGCAGACGAATCTGCCGCAGCGGTTGGGGGAGGAGCAGTCGGCCGTACCTGCTCTCCCCGTCCCACCGAGGCATTCCGCCTGTCAATATCTGCTGGCCTTTTGTCCTTAACCTTTTTTTTAAATTTTTTTATTTTTTTTTTCCTTTCCGGTCTATGGCTGCTTTTAACCATAATTTGGCACACTTTAGTTCATCTTCCTTTCTAACTTTTTTTATCCCCTTTTTTCTTGCTACACTACTCTCCAAAATTCCCACAATTGCTTGCCATTGATCAATCTTTAGCTTCCCATCTATTTTATATTTCTTTTTCCATTTTTTTTTATATGTACAATGCTGCCAGGAAATCTGGACATCATGTACTTTTCATCCCCTTCGGGGCCCTCAATAAGTGAGGAATTACAGGAATTTGTGTTTCCCATTGTTTAAATCTCTTGCTTAAAAATACTAGTATCGCGTGCTCTCTCAGAGAAAGTGCTGTAAGTCAGCGCTCAGTGCCTCCTGAAGAACAGGCTTCTACTTGGAGCCGAGCTCTAAGCGGTTCTTCACTTTGGATTCTAATTCCGAAGGCAGAGAGTTTTACTCCCAGAGAGAGAAACACCATTCACTCCTTCATGCACACACAGCAACAAAACAACAAACAAAACCAGTAGCAGCACAGCAAATTACAAACTTTCTATCTAAGTGAGGACTTTCCCTTAAGAGGCGTCTTCTAATTAAGGACGCTCTAAGAGCCTATCCTTTTGCCTTTAGTTGAAACTCTCTGTCAACTGGGACTCTAACCCTTCATTATTCTTTAGTCAAATTAAAATGTTAATATTTGACAAGGACTCAAACCTATATTTCTTTAGTCAAATTAATATTTGACAAGGACTCAAACCTGTATTTCTTTAGTCAAATTAATATTTGACAAGGACTTAAACCTGTATTTCTTTAGTCAAATTAATATTTGACAAGGACTCAAACCTGTATTTCTTTAGTCAAATTAATATTTGACAAGGACTCAAACCTGTATGACTTAAAATTCACCTACGGTTCTGTAGTTTTCGGGTTGTCCAGTCGGATCTCGTCACTCCGCCGTTAGCAGACAAAGTCGGATACGTCGCTGGCCCAGCGAAGAATTTGCTTCCTGGGTTTTCCTTTCCAGGTCCAATTGACTCTGGCCGTGCACGGATTCAGCGCGTCTTCCTCTGCCTGACAGCGGGGGAGGTGAGAGATCCCGGGTTTCGGCACCAAATAATGATAGGTATTTTCCTTTCGAACCTAAATAAAAGAAAGAACCACAGACAACGTATATGAATTTCATGTATAGCTTTTGCAAAAGGAGAAGGCTTTGAGAACTCTTGGGAGAAGGCTCTGAGAACCTTTTCTCCGAGGAATCCACAGAGCGTTCTGGGCTCCCTTACAACGGCTCCTGTTTTTATTGTCTAAGAAGGACAGGCAAGGGGGCAGTCAGGAAAAACAACAGAGGTCGTAAAGCTTCTAACCCAAACATCTAACAACCCAGGTCCAGATGTGATATCTGATCAAAGGTCTGAGCCCGGTTCAAATCTCGGTCAATACTGTCAAGAAAACAAAATACGACTGCTCACAGGTGGTTACTAAATTAGGGGGTGTTCTTGCAAAAGGGTTTAAAGTCTGAGAAACTCAGTGTTATCTATTTCCCGTAAAGTTGAACAGACAGTAGTGACCTCCAGGTCATTTAAAGAAGAGAACACTTTAAACAGAAAATCACAAAGATCTATAGACTTAATGTGAACTAGAGTAAGAAAATAAAATGATAATACCAAAAACTCTCTAACACCCATCAACTGTTTCCGGGGTCCCTCATGCCAAAAAGGCCCCTGCAGGAGTCCTTCTTCAGTCTTGCAGCGTCCCTCACCAAAGTTGTCCACCAAATGGGTCCGAAGGTTGCCACCGAGACAGGCACTGACAACCTTGCGGGTACAGCTCCGAAAAGCAGCCTCGACAATGGAGGCGCAGAACAAGGTCCACTCATACTCAATGTCCCTTATCTCCTCTGGAATGTGTTTAAAACCCTCCAGGAGATGGGAGTTAAAGCATCATCTCACAGGAGACTCTGCCAGACATTCCCAGCAGAACCTCACAATATATTTGGGCCTGCCAGGTCTGAACTACAGGCCTGTTCAGACCTGGCATATGATACTGTATGATAAAATCTGATAAAATCATATTTTACCCAGTAAAATATGATAGGATCAAATAAATTTGATCCAACCAAATTTATTGGATCAAATAAATTTGATTTAAAAAGGAAAAAACAATTCCTTTTTAACTGATAAGTAGGAAATCTGACTAAAGAAATTTGTATGTAGCAAATGGCATCTGATTGATGTTTTAAGTTTTGTAAAAGTTGCCCTGGATTTTTGAGCGCATCATTACGAACACATACAAAATTGTTCCCCAAACAAACTAAATGATGCCATTTGATTGGCCTTGAAATGGCTCCTATAGCTCATCCAAATCCCTTTTTTCTACTCTGCTAAAATGCTGCATCTGATGAAACATAGAGCATATTTGTCATCATTAATGGAGGTGTTTGAAATATAGTAAATTGGCAGATTTAAAAAGGAGAAATTTGCCAAACTCGGAGGAGCACTTTGTCCGTCTCTAGGAAGAAATTATATTATTTATATGAACAGTTTAGCAACTGGACCCTCGTCCCCCTGGTCCGCAGGAAATTTGCGAAGACTTCACCGGTCTGCGGTACTAAAAAGGTTGGGGACCACTGTTCTAAAGGAAAACTGTGAAATTGTGGTGCCTGGACCTTTTATGTAATAAATAAGAATAACAAAAAAACATTGAACATTGTGGCTCATGAGATGTCTTCGCTGTTTTCAAACATGACTAGATGATGGGAGATTATTTCAATTAATAAATTTCATCAGCGCCTCTTGATTTTAACCATTAAACCCTAAGGAAACAATAATCATGTTGAAAAATATGCCCCCTTGTTCTCCGCTTTGCTGAAAACAGAAGGTCTGACCATACTTTTTTAGCATACCTACATCTCTGCCGTTTCTAACAAACCAAATCTTGAGAAAATCATGTAAAAATGTTTATTTTAGTTGGACATAAAGCTATAAACAGTTTATGGTTAGTGAACTACATAGCTCACCAAACTTGCTATTTTATAGTAACATAAATAAGTCATAATTCATAATTACTTCTCTACAACTAATTATACAAGATCTGTTGACAATATATGAAGTCACCAATGTGTAGCAATTTAAAACATTTTATTGTCATTAAAGGGAACACAGTTTCTGGTTGCATATATTAAAGCATAGTTATTTCTTGTGATTAAATGTTACACAGAATCTTGAATATTTTTTATTGTACATTTAACTGGGTCTTTAACAAAATTAAACGATTAATGATTTTGAGTTTTTACCAGATTTAGTGAGTTAATATTACGTGATGAAATGAAAAGCTTTAATTTCCAAAGATCACCAAGCTCCTGTCAGTCAGGAGATGGTTTATAACGCTCGCACCGGTCTCCAGTCAGATATGGGTCACAGGTCAGCGTGTATGTGAACTCAAGGCGCCCTCTCTTTATTGAGCACTTGATATGATGAGTGCCCGGGGTCGGGTTCCGCCTGCAGTCTCCGAGAAACTGGTCATAGAACAAGTCCTTATCCCAAACTTCAACCCTCAGAACGTTGTTTGTGTCCACCTTCATGAGAAAATTGGAATGGAGAATCTTTCAGATGCATATTTTCCAGTTCAAAGTCAACTTTTTAACGTGATATAGAAAATAAAACACATCTCAAAAGTTGATAAATGCAGTGCAATCTTAGTTGAAACACAACAGCACAAGATATGAAATACATCAGCTGGGCTGTGTCTGTTTACACAATATATGTGTAAAGTGGTTTCTGTTCAAATATTTTCAGATTCTTTTATGTTTTTACTTTTATTTGTACTTGACCATAAACACCGTGAAATATGTATTGTCTAATCAAGTAAAACCAAATTCTTTTTCATGCAAGTGCTGACTCGGCATCCCAAAACATAAAGAATCTATATGTGACTGTACACAGTGCCACCTACTGGACTTGGAACTAAGAATAGAGTTGATTGTCCATTCCCCAAGTTTCCCTACACCATATGCTGTTTGTCTGCATTACATATCATGTTTACTTTGATTTGTCTTATTTGATTTGATTTATTTATTTCAAACAGGTTTTTAAAAACAAGAAAATAAGCAATCAGTAGGATTGGAGTACTTTGACATTAAAAGTACGTTTTGGACATTTGTTGTTTGGATAGCCAAATGTTTATGTTAAAAGCAATGAAAGAGGGTTATCACTTCCTGACTCAACAACAGGTAAGCAGAGCAGTGAGTGTGGGAGCCGCATGTCCACAGACATCCAGGTTGGTTGTGAGAACCGAAACAAGAACGAGTCAGGCCTAAAGGGAGGAGCTCTTTTCTTGTTATTGTGGCTGCTGTCTCATGCAAACAAGTTGAAGGACACATTAGTTCATGAACATTAATTTATTTGCAATTTAAACTACAACTTATTTCTGATAGTAAATGATATTTGACCCAATATGAAATGTTTGGTAACAAATAGTTTTGGTGGCACCAATGAATGGATCAGCTTTCTTTCAAAACTTATGCATAAAAACTCAATTCTCCTCACTTCTGCTAATTGAGTTTTTATTTTCGCCAAGATAAATGCTGGTATTAACGTTATAAATTCTTCTGCATCAGCAGAGTAAATGGATGAGTTTCTCTGTTGAGATTTTTTAAGTAAACCTGTGATGATAACGTTTACTGACCTTGCCAAAATCAAAATTCTCGTTGAACTTCGGATTGTTGGATTTGACCATGTGGGTGCTCTGTTTTGTGGAACCATACCATATGTGAACAAAACTGTGAACAAAGGAAGAACTATATAAATGGTGTGCTTATCAGGTATCATTAGGTCATAGTATTCTACCTTTGCATCAACCCACCACTCAGTTCTCCCAGCAATATCTCCACTGATGTTGTAGCCTTGAATAATGGTCACTGATAGAGTTCCCTTTAAGGCTTGCTGAGGGCAGCAGTTAGAGGACAAATTAGGAGTGGTGGTCTCACAGTGTGGTTCTTGGGGTGATTTCTTCACAGCATTGTTCATCAAATACTGCTCAATAGCAGTTTTCATCCCTGCCTTTTGAAGCTGGCCTGGCACAAGCTGATAGAGCGGTCGAAGGGAGAACGAAACAACATCTGGCGTATTTTTCAGGCTCAGTAGCCATTTTGTGTAGCTTATGGAATCATTTTTGGAAATTGTAAACTCCCCCAACCAACCATCTCCTCCAGACACCTCTGTGTAGTGTTGGTGGAGACCAGTGCTGAAATTAGTGGAGGAGTCCTGGTTTTGTAGGACATTTTTGCAAGACTTAAGAGCACCAGTGAGTTGCGTCTTTCCCAAGCCAACAGCAACACCCATAGATAAACAGGAGTGGACCTGGGGGAAAGAACAGCAAAGAGATTTGTTTTTTTAAAGTTGCACTACTCCAGACATTTCCTTAAAGAGACAGACACAAACAGAGAAGAATACAAAAAAGAAGAAGAAAACAAAAAAATAACTCTTAAACATACTTAAAATAGATTATTGGAAGTGATCAACTTCATTTGGTAATAATATAAGTGCAGCCTAAGAAACACCACTGTAATTTAATATGTGACTGTACACAGTGCCACCTACTGGACAACTGGTATAAGTTCACAAAAACAATACGTAAACACACGTGACCCGAATCAAGAATGTTATATTTTGAGACGTGGCACACTGTTTCCTCCTCATGACACACTTACAATTAAAAATATTTGATTTGATTGATTTGATTTATTTATTTGAAATAGGTTTTTAAACAAAAAACACGCAATCAGTAAGACAGAAAACTTGTGCATACACAACCAAGAACAAAACAATGAGTTTACCACTACTTTTCTGTTTGAAAAGGAGTAGGGAGAAGTCATGAACACTTATTTAATTCATTGCCTCAATTTAAACAAACCTATTACTTACCAACTCAATAACTATCTAAAATTGTCATTAAACCATGTAATATTCATGTGCCTATACAATATACAATATACAATATAGCAGAATATATAATGCACAATATACTGTGCTAATGCGTCAACAAATAAATTGTATTGCATAGACAAAATGGTTACAAACTAACTCATAGCAAGACAAAAAAAACTACGGATCCACAATAATAATAATTTGCTCTAATTTACGGTAAAATACCATTAAGTCCACATCAGGACAGGTCGGCCAACCTTGTCCAATGTCCTGTATCAGTGACTGGCTCTCCAGTAACTTTCTGGTTCTAAACACCAGTAAGACAGTAAGACTATGATTACGACTATGATTACACTAAGTAACAAAAAAATATTGATTGGAAGTTGTCTATGTTTTTTTTTTTAACTGAATTGGGACTATTTTGCACCTTTGAATCCAAAAATGACAATGAAAAAAATTGTTCTAACAGAGTATATTATTTAAATGATACAAACTTGGATTTCTGTAAACTGAGTAATAAACACTGATAAGGGTAAGTACATGTAAATTAAAAATTAAGTCTTCATTGTGCAAAACTCGGGGCATGAACTTCTGTTTCTTTGAATGCCTCGTGTGTTCTGCAGCAGGGATATCTCTCTTCAGAGTCCAACAGTAATCAGCCATCATGACTGCCTCCCTTAATATGTACGTAGCTTAGTTCAGAAAGTTGTGATTTTTGGATTCAGTACATCAAAATTACCCTAAAACAACTGAATAACCACAGACAATTTTTTGGCTGTTGACCAATGATTGCTCCCAGGTACTTCCATCAAAAATCATCCAGACAATTGTATCTTTCTGCCCACTAGACATCAAAGTTAAAAATCAAAATCAAAGTTAAAAAATATAGGTGTCACATATGACTCATCAGTAGGCATTAGAATCATGGAAGTATAATACATGGTTGTGTAAAAATCGGTTGTGTTGTGCATTTTGTTACCTCACTTGAGCTTAACCCATTCAGGGAGGACAAACAGCTTCGTGAAGATGTCAGTCGTTTTAGTTGCCCTCCAAGAATAACCTGAAACAGGTTTTAAGTTCTTTAAAATGCTTCCCTGTAGAAAAATGTGTATAACTAATTCATATTGTGTGTGTGCAAAAGTTCTCACCAGTCTGAAGTAGTGTGTGCCAAAGGTGTTTATGAGATCTCCATACTCATCTGCAGTGGAGGAGTTGTAGTGACTTGGCAGATTTTCTGACTGCCTTTTGAAATCTATGCTTAAGTTAGGTGTGCTTGATACACGAAAACTAAACACCAACACAAAATTAGATAAATATTTTTATAACCATGACCGGTCAGAACTTAATGAAAAAAGTCAAATTTCCATCCTACCGATAATGGCTGCAGGTGATGCTGTGTGTGCTGAAAGTGTAGCGGTCCTCTTTGCTCCTTTGTGAAGCGAACTTGTAGGCATTGGAGCGGGTGCCTCCCACATCTGACTTGCCAGACTCCAGAACATTTTGAACATCCAAGCCAAACTGATGAAATACAGACAAAACATGTAGTTTATAAGGTGTTAAATAAGAAGCCATATTTTTTATCACTATGCTAATCACTTACTTCAGTTCTAACTGAATTCAAAGTAAAAAAGATAATACAATTCTTGGAATAGCACATTTTAACTGAATTGAAATGGTGAAAGAAAGAAAATCAACCAGCAAGGTTTCTATCAGGGTTGTGTTATAAGGGCTCCATTGAAAATATTCTGAAATGTTCAGCTTTGAGTTGTTTCTTACCGACCAATCATTGGTGTCGTGGGATGTGTAAGCCTGAATCAGAGAGCTGTTGGACATTTTAAAGGATGTAATCATTATTAAACATCTATACAGTTCATTTTTCATATTTTTAATAAGGTAGTTAAGCTTTATAGCTTAGTGAAATTGTTGATTCGACTATTGTTATTTTAATACCATAGACTTATTAGGTAGGTATTCATAAACTACAGTTATATTCAGTAAATTTGAATGTGCTTCCATATGTGGCTCAATTTTCAGATTAAAAGTACTTTTTTAAAATAACAACCTCTAAGCAGGTATTAAACACACTTTTCATTAAACCAGTATAAATGCACACCATATTTTTCATATTTTGATTCCACTTCCACTATGTGTTGGTCTGCCACATAAAGATCCAATAAATATACTCTGTTGATTGGAACATGTAAAAAAAAATCTCGTCTTTGTTAGTTTAATTATGTGATTCAATGTTTACAGTGTTCACAATGAGGTTTAAATACCTGGCAGAGGTGTGATGACTGCTGGAGATTTCAGCAGTGCATCGATTGATGGCACGCCAGTCCACAACAGAAGATGGAAGCTTAAAGTGGAGAAAAGTCGCATTATTGTTAATCTCTAGTCAGACGTGCAGCTGTTTATTTATGCATTTTTAATTACTTTTTGGTAGGCATGGTTTTGAAGAGGGTTGGAGCAGAGAGTACAGCTGTCAGCGGAGCTCAGATAAGTCTTCACATCAATCACATAAGCTCCTTTTCTTTGCAGTCTGACTATATCATAACCTTCCCCCACCAGGTTGTAGCCTGGTACAAATGGAGCAGCATCACACTCGCTTTGGGTCCCGATCCGACAGGACAGAACAGAGGAGTGAACAAGGAGGACGCTTAGGAGAAGAAGAGCTGAAGTTGAATCGGGCAGCATAGCTGTAGTCAAAAGCTAAAAGATAGAGTGAAAAGAAATGAAATTGTTTTTTACATAGTGCATGACATTTTCCTTATTTCTATGACTTATTTATATAACATCGTATAAGAAAGTTATATGCTAACATGCAAAAATAACTGAACAGAGATAAGCCATTAAGACCATTACTAATTCTATTCAATTCATATCATAGCCCGGTGCTAGCAGCATATCCTGAATTTATTCTAATTTATGCTATACATAAGATCCTTAAAATGAATGGCACTATAAGCAGATATGACATTTAAATAAGTGTTTCAGTAATCTAATATCAGGCTTTTGAGTTGGAACGTATTTGTTCATGGGAGCAGCAGTTAATGATGGTGAAACATTAGTAAACACTTCTAGATAACACAAAATGTTATAGCCAGCAGATATTTGTGAAGAAAACAATGAAGTTCATTCATTAATCTGATTTTATTCCCATTTTATTATTCTATATATTTATTTTATCTTGTCAGTAGTTAGGTTACATGCCAGAAAATAAATAAAGAAATTATTCACATAATAATTCAGCTGTGAAGTTGGGCTATTTAGTAAATAAATTCTGAGACTCAATTAGAAATAAGCATATCAGTGATCATTCCATATTGTGTGAAGAGTTTCTTCATTCCCTCATGAGAGACTGAGCTTGGCTTTACTAATTAATAATAAATTATGGATTACAATTTGTAAGCATTACATAAGCCAAATGTCAAAGCGAGTTCTGATTCCCAACAATTTTGATGTCCTCTTGAGAAGTGGCTACAACATTTTTGGTTTCAACAATTCTGATTCCCAGCAATGAACAAAACACAAATTCAGCTTTATATATCTACAAATCTTTGATTTCAACAAACAGCCACACAGCTCCACCACATTACTGTAAGTGAAATTATAAATTCTAGGGGTGCACTGATTTATCGCCCAACTGATTTATCTGTCGATTTCCCTAAGTCTGGGGAAATTTTTTTACATATTTTTACATGTGAAGCCGATCTTATCCACCGATTTTATCTATCTCTGCAAAGGTATTTAAATCAGCTGCTTTCTTCTTCTGCTCTGCTGCAGAGGACCGGCCCACCAGATCATGCCTAAATGTTTGTACTTAACAATACTCACCTCACTGTTGGCAACTCATCAACTTTCTTGCTATATTTAGCAAGATTTCAGACAAAAAATTGATATCTGCCAAAATTGAAATCGGCAAGATTTTTAATATTTTAAGATGCTAATCTTAAAATCTGCATCTTTCTGTAAGTTAGTCAGGATTCATCAAAGCCTTTCAACCTATAACCTATAATCAGTGCACCCCTAATAAATTCACAAGAAAATGACCTTCTATAAAATAAATTTTATAACTAAATCAACACACAATATTTTTAATTGCTGTAGTGTATTCTAAACAAAGATACTCTTTTTTCCAGTTAATTTTATTTTCCTTTTGGATATTAAAAAAATCTTACCTGTCCAAGGCAGACTGAAAAGAAGTTGAAACAAGCAATGTCTAAGTTCGCTGAGCTGAGAACTGTGGTTTATAAAGCAGCAGCCCTGGAGAGATAAAGATTCATACAGAACATCATGTAAAGGTCTATTGAATATAGTTACTTTGTTTCTTGTAACTGCTGCGAAAGTTTGAGGATTTTATTTTTGCAGTGTTTTGTACAAAGTATCTACTCTAACAGAACAAACAGTTCTACCGGCACCTTTTGGTCCGGTAGAACAAACTGTTCTACATTTAGAACAGTTCTACCGGACCTCCAATGAAGGAAAGGTTTAACAGCAAGGAAGAAAAACTCATAAAAAGCCACTTAAATTTAGCTTCAGTCAATAAAGGAGCAAGGTAACAGTGAAAGAAATTTATTGAAGTATTTCAATTCTTTGATTGTGTTGAACTCATAAAACAGACAGAGTCCTTCAGTTTCAGCAACTAGATTTGCCCCACTCGGTGTGTATTTCTCTTGGAATTGTAATCTCTGGAACAGCCGGACATTGGAGCACAGAAAAACCGTTACATAGTTTCTACTTCCAGTTACAACTTTACAGCTGACACTACTTCCGGTCACGTAGCACACAGCTCTAATTCTGTAAAACATCTATGTTCGAACAAAAATAACTAGGCATAATGTTTTAAACAATAAAATGAATAAGACAAATTATACACATTAAATAAATGGATAAAAGAGTGTTTTAGCCATAACATTAAAAAATAGTAATAATTTAAATAAAATACTTATAGGATGCAACACCCTATGCCACAAAAATTTTTTGCCTAACAACATTTTAAGATTGTTGGCAATACAGAACAAAGATATCCACAAAAACTAGGAAAAAAACTGTCAATATAAACATAAATCTGTTCTCACAACTGACAGCATAAAATTTCACAAATCTCCATGGATTATTATTCTTATTAGATTAGACTGTAATATTAACTAGCCTGTTAAACTAACAAAATGAGTATGAACATGAACTGATTTAGTTTTTTAAGTGATGCCATAATAAGGATATATGGATGAGGATTGCCTGGAAGAGTTGTCTTATGAGTGTATATACTCTGGTGGATCTGCTCTTGAGGAGGTCAGGTGATACAACTGGTCATAAGTGTAGATTCTCATGGGCTGCCTCCTCCTTCCTGGGTGTTCTCCAGGTGCTCCTTCATCTCTTTGACCATCATTAGATTTAGCAGCATCTGAACCAACCTCATCTTCTTGAGAATGTATCTCCTCTTCTCCTTCCTCCAAGACCTCGTTTGGCTCAGTTAGATCTTTAGGTCCAACTCAGCCTCTGATTTTAGAGTTTAAGGGTGAAGGTGGTGCAGGTCTTGCTGCAGTCCATACATAGTAGTCTTTCTCATTGGACCTTTCCGTATCAGCAGGTTTGACATCTTGGTCAGTTGTGTGGTTTTTTGTTCTTCTTACTTTGATTTTTTAAATTTTTTTATTTTTTTCCGGGATTTGAACCGCTGATGTTGGGCTCTTCCACCAGGTAAGGACATGGTAATAGCAGGTTGTGATGTAACACTTGGTCCCTTCCTGTTCCATGCAATGGTTTTACAACAAACACTGGGCTGTTTGGCCACTTCTGGGCTTTGACAACATAGATTATGTCCTCCCAGTTACTATGAAGCTTTCCAGGTCCTCCTCTTGGTGTTAGGTTTCTCACCACCTGAACTCAAGGTGGAACTCCAAGTGCGACGATTATTGTTTTTCTGTCCTCTTTTTGCACTTTTATTAATGTTTTCCATTGCAATTCTTTCAATTTCTCAGCATAGCCAGAATGTGATTAGTTTAGGTCGACGGGCAGCATTCACGACCAAAAAGAAGGAGAAAATGAGAAAATCCAGTTGCTTCATTAACAGTAGAATTTTAAGCATGAACCACTTTGTTTAAATGTTCCTTCCATCTTGATTTTTGTGTCTCCTCACAACATTTCAATAAGAGTTTTTTTAATCATTCTCAGAGTTTGCTTGAGGATTTTAAGGTGAGGTGTGAGATGAGCGGATGCTACAGAAACTTTGGAGCTTATTGAAGAGACTGTTTTCAAATTTCTTTCAGAATACATTGATTGTGGTGTATTCTGGATGGGAATCCAAATCATGTTTTAAAGTCATCAAAGAGTTTCCTGGCTGCGGTTTTCCCAGATTTATCTTTGGTTGCATATGCCTGTGCATATTTAGTGACGTGATCCACTATGATAAGTATGTATTCTTCACCTCCCTTACATTTCTCCAAGTGAAGGAAGTCGATTGAGATAATCTCAAATGGTGCAGTTGTTGTGATAGTCTGGTTGGGTGTTCTAATCACTCTGTTGGGTTTCAACTTTTTTAAACATCGGAACACTTCGGTAATGTGGTCCTCAAATTCCAGCCACATTTTAGGCCAGTAAAAATGTTGTCTGGCCAGCGCAACCAGTCTATCTGCACCTAAGTGCCCCATGTGAGGCCAGAAGGGAGAGGGGAGAGGATTCTTTTAAAAAGTTATGTATAAAGTGCACCAGAACACAAACTAAATTCTACACAACCTTTTATTAACAATTTCCTTAAAACATTTCTATTCAGGCCTACAACTCGGTCCCTGAGAAGAAAAAGGAAAGGTGTGAGGACAATTTCAATTATTACAAAAATAAAAGCAGAAAGCCTGAAACAGAGAACCCATTAACTTTGGATTCAGATAAAATAAATTAAAATCTAGATAGCAGGTAGCTTACCCAGGAGCACGGAGGGAGCGGAGCTGCAGGTGAGAACCAGGCAGACAAACTTGTGAAGAAGTGTCCATAAAACGCATATAGTTCAGAGTAATTGAGTATTGGAATATGTTACGGCCAGTGGCCTTTTTTTCTGTGTTTGTTGTTTTTCAGTGGCTAATCAGATTGACTCCACCTGGAAGTGGGTGCTGCCCTGCTTGTCCTGTGTCACATCCTGAGGCCTACTGTGATTGGGTCATCAATTGCCGGCTCCACCAATCACTGTTGAGGCCTCCCTTTTAAGAACCAAGGACATCCTGGGAGAAGGCGCGGCTGTTTCTTTGTTTAGACAGCTTGCCACTTTGTTAGGGGTTTGACTGCTGTAAACTTGTTTTGATAGCTCTGATAACCTTTGTTAGCTCTGACAACCTTTGTTAGCTTGGATAGCTTGTGTCACTCACTTTGTCCCTGTGTGGGATCTTTGATCCTCTGTTAGAGATTTGTAGTTTGTTTTGTGTACCCTGTTCTGAAAGTCTATTTTTGTTTGGTTAAGTTCTTTGATTTACAACTGATTATTTTGGGGTTTTGTTTTGTTTAGTACCCTTTTGTTAGTCACTACATTTTGACTATTGTTAACTTTTACCCCCTTTATTTTTGTTGAACCCAAACAATAAACCTCTAAACTGTTAAACCTTACCACCTAGGTTTCTTTAATGTTACTTCCCTTTCCCCTGGCCGAGCCGGGTCGTAACAGAATATAATAAACCAAAGTCTTCGTAGGAATAATATTGTATAGCCGTATGACACTTGTATTCATTCACGCACTCTCTCACACATTCATACTCATACTCACAGACGTGTTCTTATATGTATTAACTAAGTGTAATCCACTTACACTTAGTTAACACTTTAAAAGTGTAAGCATGGGTACTTAAGTGATCATAATATTACACTTTTATGATCAATATATGTAATAGTGCATATCAATGGTGTCCAAGGCTCTGTTCCAATTCCCTTGAACTCATTAACCCATTAAACAAATCCATAAGTGAGTTAGTCCGGGCATCAAGAATGTCCTCGAGTCTTTTCCATCCTTCAAAAAAATTCATGGTTTCACTCATCCAGGTGGCCACATGTGCTATTCCTTCTGATGTCCACTGTCCTTGGTTATCCATCTGTATATAGACCCCAAGATCCATCTTCTCATGACAGGGAACACATAACACACAAGAAGAATAACAATTAGTATTACTACTAGAGTTAACCATATTTTGACTGCTAAAGCTCCCCATTCACGTTAACTTTCCTCCAGGCCTTTCCATAACCAAGTGTACTACACTTGGTACTAGTGTACTACAAAAGAGAATGTCCTGCATTCTCTTTTATTTCCGCTTTCAGTTTAATAAGCCTGGTCATTACTGCTTTAATAACTGTGTCTTTGGTGCAGTATGCATAGGAATGTATGTGCAGCATTGATTTGTGAACATATGGCAAACTCCTCCCATGTTAGCCAAAATCCAATTAATGCTCATCTGTTTTATCTTGCCATTCTCATTTCATTGAGATCCTTCAACAGTAACGTTTATCATTCCGATGGTTACAATAAACATAGTTAATCCATTCAACATTTTTGTTAATTGTAACCCAACGTAAGATGGATTCAAATCCTGCAATAATTTTGTGTTGTGCTTTAAATTCATCTGGAATTCCTCTTGGTGCACCTCTAAGATTCAGATATATTCCTTCATTTAACCCATAATCCCCCTGGCTTCTACAAAGCCCATTCCTACTAAATCTTTAACTATTTCATACACTAGGGTTACTGGTACTTTCATAGCGACCAGAGCACAAAGACCCACCCATTTTAGGAGTAAGGTATTCATTAAAATGTCATCACCACACATCCTGTCAAAATGGGAGCTATTCACTTGACCACATGCAGAACACATACAGGAGACCATGAAATCAGATGAATAAAGTTTGTTTTGAACAGAACAATGAGTGTAGTATGTGATTCTTGTCCCGGAGATACTGGATCAGGATCGTCTGAGTTCTGAAGGTAGGGGAGATGAGAGGTAAGAAGGCAGTTTGAAATTAGACTGAAAAGGTGACTGAATGAAGCTTACTAAGTGATTTGAGGTTTATCTGCCGGGGGAGAGGTTGGGTCACTGGAGTTTAGGTTGCTTGTGGAGAAAACAGATGTCAGGTCCAGGTTAAGATGATTGAAAGTCTTGCAGAATTTTCTGAAGGTTGCACGTGTAAGTAATGTTGGAGGGCAGGCAGGTAATCAACCAGACTGTTGACAGAGCAGCAGATCTTTGCTAGTCATGGATGAATAAACCAGATGAATCTTCTCAAAGAGGTCTTAGATAGTGGAACTGAAAAATTCCGGCAACACTGTGGGCATCTTCCAAGGCGCCAAGAGGGGAAACCCACGAGGAAGTCAGAGAAAAATTCAGGTTGAAAGAACAGGAAAATACTTGGAGGTAAACCTCAGAGGGGCTCAGAATACCATAATAGGCTAACAGTCAGGTGCTGGAGAACTGGCTCCTCTTATGCTTGAGTTGATGAAGCCAACTACTTGCAGGTGCGCAGGAATCACCCTCCATCAGACAGCAACCTCTGGGCTCCTCCTGGTGGAAGAACAGCAGAACAACTCCCCTCAAGGCCAAAACTCCAGTTTCCAACACATCCAATAGCTGCCATTGGATATGTCTGGTCATCTACAAAAATAGTGGAATGTATAAGTTATCTAAAATCAGTGATGGGTTCGGCAACACCGATGCGTCAAGCCCATAGACAAAACCCCGTGTCGGTGCGCGTATTGCTTTCAGCAAGTTATGTGACCGATACAGGAACTGTTTTGAAATGACCCTGGTGAACCAAACTGTGTTTATAAGGAAGTGAATCTGTC
Organism: Xiphophorus couchianus; assembly: GCF_001444195.1. Lineage (NCBI taxonomy): Eukaryota > Metazoa > Chordata > Actinopteri > Cyprinodontiformes > Poeciliidae > Xiphophorus > Xiphophorus couchianus. The sequence goes on along the minus strand of NC_040232.1, from coordinate 5,795,351 downwards.
AACGGGATGCATTTGCCAAGAGATTTCTTGATCTTTTATGGTACAGCGTCAACTGTGGAGCAGCCTCAAGGTAAACAAAAGGTTTCGTAGTTTGGGACCATTTTGATCTTAAATAAGCTATTGGTTATCACTTCGTTGTTGTTTCATCCGGTTCTTTTCCGTTTCTACTTGATCTATCTGAATCCAAATTCAGCTGAAATTGACTCTTAGATTACTTTCATATTATGTTCTGCAGGTTAAGTGTTGCATATGTTTGACAGAACTGTCTTATTTAAATAAATCCACCTCCTCAATGCTGAGGCATTATAGGGCCAGGCATCAGAATGAAGTACCAGATAGGATAAACTCAGGTATTCTACAAATTACTCAGTTGCTTTTTATAAATTATTTTATATAAATGTATCATTTACATCATTTTTTTCTACAGCAGGAGAAGTTGTGTCAAAAAAGCGTAACAGACTAAATTTCAAAATTTTGGAAAAGCTTATTTTTTTGAATGAAAATTTGTGAAATCCCTCCCTCTCCCCAGTCCACAAGCATCCTCATTCCAAACACGTTCGCTTAAATTTTCACTTTATGGTACATGTTAACATTATTTATTGACTGTATCTAAGCATATCAAATATATTTTGAATTTAACTGAATATATGACATAATACAATATATAATATACAATAAAATACAATAACTTAAATCTTATTGTATAGACTAGGTCATCAAATCAATTTGACAACTACGTTGCCTGTAGGAATCTTTAATGTCCAGCAGGTGTCAGTATTCAATGACACAGTATCGACACAGTATCAATACAGTTTTGCTATGGGTCGAAACGCCTCATTTACCCATCACTATCTAACAAAGATCAGCTATTGGGCAGCGAGAGAGGACACCTACCACCAGGAAACCAAAGCAGCATGTACCACACTTTGCAACCTGTTGCTGTTTACAGTTGGAACCCACAGGACATGAGCCACAAAGTGGAAGTACGAGTGGGACGTGTGTCTGATTGAATGCGGCAGCTTCTTTTATACCACGCCCACTTTATCCAACCGGAACTTCGCACCTGGAAACTATTTGTGTAGAAATATGTATATTTCTATACCACTACAAAGACACAAACCAACAAGAATTTAACACATGCAAAGTAGACATTATTAGACAACTATAGTTTCATATAAATAAGGCTTACACATTTATGTTCCTAAAATGTAAAACTTGTAGTTAGTAGTACTAAAGAAAATAGTTTACTTAGTCCAGTGCTTATCTAACATACCCATTTCTTGATGTCCACAGACGTTCCTGGCCAATAAAAGCTCCTTGAGATGGCATCTGTTGTTTTTATCTGGCCACAGTATCATAAATGCTACACTATGCTGCAGCTTGATGGGTAAATGTGATTGCATATGTCAAATGTCAACTAACATTAAGATGAATATTCATTAGCATGTCCTTATTAATTTAACTGAATGTACATGGGGAACAATAGAGTTTGTGTTTGTTCTCGGACCTGTAACAAGTACACTATTTAATATTTTTATGTTTCAAAACTTTTCAAATGTTTATATCATCTTTCTAACCAGCACCTTCTTCACTTTTGTTTTTGCGTTTTTCAGTGGGTTACCCCAACCATGTTTCCATGGTTCATACAGTGCAATGCTTAACCTTATGGATGCTGTTCTTCCGTGGACAATAGACTGCTATTCGGACAGTCAAAAAGGAATCAAATATGTTTACAGATCTATCCCTGTTTTCTTAAATGAAATGTTATATAAATGTCATGTTACTTTTAAACTTGTGTACACACATTTTTGGAAATATGTTAATGTAATATAATTTTGAACGACATAAAACCCATCATCTGCCAATAAAATTGTGTTTAAAACCAGTGAAGAAACTTTTAATTTATGATGTAGACCTATCAGACCAAAAATGTAAATGAATCAACATTGATTCCTAACACTTATTCAATCTAAAATCAACACAAATGTGCATGTGGATCCACATTCAGATGATGGTTGAATCAACAGTGATATAGTGTCAGTTATGGTTAAAACCCTAACGGTGATTCAACATGTAAGTCACCGACCACTTTCAATTTCGTTTCAATGTCAGGCTTCAATGTAGATTCAATGTTTCTGCCTGACATCATTTCAGTCATTGTGCTATCTGGGGAGCTTCCTTCCACATGTTTCTCACAATAGTTTTTCTGGAATTCCACTATCTTGGTGTATAGTCATAATTTTTGTGATTCACACAAATAATATAGATTACACACACATGTATATTTTGAAAAAGTTTAATAAAAAGTTCAACATTTGGTCGCTTGACATTTCAGGCATTTATTTTTTGTAGTTTCGATAAAACAGAAATTTTAAGTAGAAATGTCAGGCTTCTGAAAGGTATCCTCATACTTGGTTGAAGCTCCTTTGACATGAATTACTTAATGAAATCAGTATCCCCATAAAACCTGTCAGCATGAATTCCTCTAAAATGTCCCAGTCAATGTCGTGTGTTAACTGGATTTCAGAAAACCCAGTGGACCAGAACCAACAGACCCTAAATTATCAAACTGCAAATTTCATTGTAGACTTCCAGGATTGTGAAATATGTGCCTCTCTACTCTTTCTCCAGGGTATTACATAAGATATTATTTATAACAATTTAGGAAAGCAAACAAAATGTAGCAGCAATGGTGAACTTTTAAAACAAGAAACCAAAAACAGCAAAGACATTTTTCCAACTCTTTATTTGTTCCACAACACAGAAAAGAATTAGATAATTCTCAAAATACTTATCCACAATCTGATGTGTAAAAGACAAATAACTAAAATAGTTATCCAGTGAAGGTGTTCAATGTTTCTGGGGAGACGTTTTATCTCCCTAAATCCACATTTTTAGTTTCTACATAGAAACAAAAACAAAACATTGAAAATATGAGCTGTTTAACAAAAAAAACAAACGATCCATAAAAACAGACTCAGACAGAACACATAAATTAAGAGATGCTGTTTCTTTCTGCTGCACTGTAGTCTGAAACTAAACACACATGAAGCTTTCCAGGCTTGTGAAAGCTTTATGATGATGACCCGTTTCAAAATTAAAATATTTTTAAGGCAGAAGAAGAATCGCTACCTTACACCTTCTTCTTAATGAGGCACAAATTAAGACGATTACATCGTTCTGAACGTCTGCAGTTGCCTAAATGAGAAAAATTAACACAGAACAGTGTGATAACAAAATCACATTTCAGTTTGTGTTAAAGTTTAGAAAACATGCAGCTGGATCAAGTCAGGACCAGCGAACCAGAACCTGGTCTCCGTCCTCCACAGAGTAAAAATGAAGCGTCTTTAAGTCGCTGTCGATGGGAAACTCTGTCCCCGACACCTGAAACAAAATAGGTCGTTAGGTCCTAATTGAGTGATTAACAACTTAAAACTGTTCCTATTATTTTACTCAAAATTATTTGTGGTTGTTTCTTTTTGTGGTGTACCTAGAAATAGACTAAATTAGATTATTTTCTAACTGAAAACTGTATCAACTTGAAAACAAAGCATTTCTCAGAAACATTGGCTTTATACCTAAATATTATTTCAGTGATTTACAGGACAGCTGCATCTTCAAGCATTTTTCAATTCATACAATGTTAGTTTGTAAAAAAAAAAAAAAAAACCTGCTCATTTTTATCTCATTAATATTTGTTTTCATGATCGTTTTAGCTTAATATTGCATTTGATTTCTTTCTAACAAAGACTACATACACCAGGGGTCTCAAACTCCAGTCCTCAAGGGCCGCTCTCCCGCAACTTTTAGATGTGCCTCTGCTGCACCACACCTCAATAGAATAATGAGGTCATTAGCAAGGCTCTGGAGAATTGATCTACACAGGGAGGAGGAAATTAAGCCATTTCATTCCAGTGTTTTGTACCTGTGGCACATCTAAAAACTGCAGGACAGCGGCCCTCGAGGACTGGAGTTTGAGACCCCTGACATACACAATGTTCCAAGAAAGCATTGGCCTCCTTATTTCATCCATTTTTGCTTTTTGTCCCACCATAACTTATTTAAAAGGTGACCTATAAATCTTCCTAGAGCAGGGTTTATTACATGCTTATTACCTTTTTTTTGCACAAAATCATTTTTAGATGATGACATTTTTAACAGGTCAGTTTTTTCAAAATGAGCAGTTTTAGGGCCTTCTGTCTCTTTAAATCTAAATAAGCTTCTGCTGACCATGCCCAACTAAGTGTTTACACTCGCATGTGAAAATGGTTGCAAAGAGATGAGCAATTATACAACCATACATCTTTCAAAAGCAAAAGTAGAGCCACCTGCACAACAAACAAGAATTTAGCAACAATGTCTGGACATAAAGTCAACAACAAAACACTTTGGTCAGCTCATTTTACCACTGTATGTGCTGGGCAAACAAATGGCCTGGAGTCCAGCGTGGGTTGCTGTGTAACGGGCTAGGCCTCGCTGTGGTTGCTAGGTAACGGGTAGTGCCTGCTGATTTGTGCCATTTCCTTCTGGAGATTTTTGAAATGGCTCATTTTCTAAACACCAAAAAACATCAAGTTTTTACCAATTTTTTTTTTAAGCGCTTGGGTTAATTTTTAGGTACAAAAATGTGGAAAATGTGAATTTTGCTTAATATTAGCTATTAGATTATTTCAAGCACGGTAATATTAAGTAAAATTAGCTACCACAACTATGCAGATGACTCATTTCTACATTACATTGCCACCAGGTGTTTATAAACTGATTCAAATGCAAATACAAGCAGGTGCCGATTGCAAGTATTTAGGCCTGCTTAGTTTGTGGATTCTGTGTAGAAATAAAGCAGAGATGTGTGATCCAGTTTCACCTTGTGACTGGTGTAGGTTAGCCTCAGATCTGCAGGTGGGATCTTCAGCAGCCTGTGCAGCAGTCCCTTTACTTTCTGAACAACCATAGAGGCTACAAATGTTTGGATATAACCAGAAAACAACTTTTACATGAGGTTTAATTCATTAATAACTGCTGAATTAATGCTCAGGCAGTTTGTTTTTTACCTGGTAGTTTCTTGCCTATAGGTTCCCGTTCAGCATCATCAGGAAAAACAAATGTAATATCTAAGAAAACATATGGAAAACAAAACCATATACAGAAAGCATCATATTATGGGTTAGGGTTATTATTATTATTTTTTGTGGAGACAACTGAGGAGAAAAAAAAAATCAAGCAGAACTGACTTATCAGCTGATTTTTCAAGGCAAATGGCTCTGGCTTCTTCAGCTCGCCTTCATCCGGAGCTCCATACTCTTAGAAAAAACAAAACAGACAATAAATGATAACTGAATAAAAACTGTCACCATAAAAAAAGAAGGCTTGCCTTTTCCTTATTATTCGTTATAGCCTCTTTCTGTCCTGAATACTGAACAAAGAGTGATTGCACAAGACAGAAAAGTTAATTTGTTTTTTCTGAATATTTGGTCACATCTTAACATCCCATAATTTTCTTAGCTTTTATTTAGGACTTTAGTTTTCTTATATTTTCAACCTTTTCACCTTGCTTTTGCCTCATCAATCAATTCCTCTTTTATTTGAAAGAACAAAGCAGCATGATAACAGATGTTTCTCTACTGAAACAAGTAGCAGATACTAATCAATTCATAATTTAGAAAAAATATGAGTAAATTTACAACTTTGGAAAGAGTTGCTAAAAACATATAAACAGAGTAAAGGATCTATAATTCCCAATCACTAGAACACTTGCATTCTCTGATTTGGAGCCTAATACCTTTGGCAATATATTGCACAATAATGAACATAGTAGAATTCTTTTTAGCATAACTGTGCTTAGTTAGGCATTTTTAACAAAGCCAAAGTGTCTTACTCTCAATAAGCATCTGATAACGTGGGTGCTGGCAGGTGAACGCCGTGCTGGCCTGATCCACACCCCCTGCCTTCAGCCACTCCTCTCCAAACATCTTGATGTAGTCAAGCTCCGCCCCCTTTCTTTCTTCAAAGCTGATCTAAAAGCCAGGAGAAATGAACGTCAGTTTCTGGATGGTGAATCAACAACAAAACAGTTGTCTTTTCCAGCTGGCATTGTACAGTGCATACAGTGGTAAAATGACCAAACATGCTGGAACTCAGCTTGGATTGCTAGGTGACGGGCTGGGGTTGCTAGGTAACGCCACAGGGCCCCTAGTGTGTCTTAGTTACCTTGGGGTTTTTGAAACGGCTCATTTTCCAGACACTAAAAAACTTTAAACTTATTCTTGCCAACAAATGGCTTGGGTTGTTTTTAGAAGCAGTAGAAACAAAAATGGGTGTATAAAAATGTTCAGAATGTAAATTTTGCATAATAGGTTTAATACAATTTGAAATAAAGCTACAATGTAACAAAATATGGAAAAAGTGAAGCCATGTGAATACTTTCTGGATGAAATTCAAGAGCAAAACTTTGCATCTTTAAGTCTCACTGTCATTTGCAACTATCCCACTATGAAATATTCTTCTGCAGCTGAATAACTTCACCTCAAAGACTCATCCATGTGTAGAAATGACCACAGTGGACTCTTCCAGTTAACATCTCAAGTAAAAAAAATACACAAAAATGGCTAACAGTGATGGAAAACACGCACACATACCTCACTGTTGTTCAGGTAGAGCAGATGTCCAAGTTTGGCAATAATCATTTGATTGACAGTTTTTGGGTTTCCATCGCTGCTCACCAGTTTGTTGTCACGACATGATAATTTAACGAGGCAGGGAAGTTTGGCAAGCTCATTAACCATACTCCACTGGAAGAAAAGACACAGAGAGCCTGTTCAAACGAAACGAAAACTTGTTGCCAGCATAATTAGTGCTTATGATTGTACAGAGCCTCCTAGGGGACATGGGAAAAAATTATTTTGTGTTCAATCGCAGTAACATTTATTGGGAATACAATAATGTACTGGTCAGTTCATGCGGCATAATTGAACACTGAAAGTGTTTCTGCTGTAATATAGGGGTTTTCCATGTATGTCAACATCTCTTTTGTGAGATATCTAAGGTTTTATATCTTTTTCCTTAGGATTGAAGTGCACCACAAACGTAAAAGCAAAACAGCCTAATGTGCTTTCCATCCCTTTTAAGATATAAACAGAAACTTTCTATAAGAAGGAAAGAAAGAAGAAACACATCCAAACTATGTGGACTATTTCTGAGTTATTTTCACTGAGTAATAAAGTCATCTGACAGTTTTGATTGCGTCTTTTTTGTGTCGATAGTCGGAATGGTTAATAAAGGGCCGTTTTCATGTGCAGTTCCATCTCCACCTTACACAAATAAACATAAACTGCAGTGAATAAATCGATTTTCAGTTTTTTACACCAAAGAGTTAAGAATATATAAACACGTTTTCAGAGGCTCTTTAAATGTGCAATTTTCAATTGACATTTGTGACTCTATGCAAAACAGAGCACGGCATATTTGCTAATTGTGAGGGAACGCAATACTTTTGCGAGGGAATGCAAAAGATTTTTTTATGTCCCCTATGGGGGTCTGTATAATTGAAAGGAAAAATAAAATGGAATAATCTCAAGCTGTAACACAGCCTGACCTCAGAGATGTTGTTGTGGTCCAGATTGAGATTCATCAGAGCGGGAAAGATGTCTGTACTAGTAGCTACAGAGAAAAAATATTAACGACTTTAGAATTATGGAGTTTAAACACAAAATGCACTCAGTGATTGACAAATCCACCAAATAAAAAGACTTGTACACCTTTTCTTCTCAGTAAATCAGACCAAACTTCCCTCAATTTAGGTCCATTAGAATCATCTGGAATTACTTCTATTTGCTAAATGCCACAATTTTATTTTAGATGTATTTATTAATGTTTTCAGAATCAGAAATTTACACATATTTTCCTCAGTATTTTGTAGCTTTGTCTCTGAAATGTTTGACCTGGATCAAACTTTCTGGGTTTCCTTCCAGACATTTCAATATTTCTACATAAGCAGTTACTTCTATATGTGGTGTTAAAATACATCCAATTAACTCAAATGTCTCAGTTAACCTATCAGGCGCCTCCAAAGCCATGGCATCACAATCTGGGCTTTCACTCGTTTAAAGAGACAGTATTCATTCTGATCGAGAAAACAAATACATAAATCTGACTTTGTCACACATAGCAAATTTTTGTAATTCTAACTCACCTAAAAGAAGATAAATTTGGTCTATTTAAATTCTGACAGTCAGATAAATATGTATGGAAACTTCTGGTTTCAACTGTGTATATATTCATATAAATATTTAAATGTGCATGTCACATTATAAATAACAGAAAATTTGTCAACACACCTTGATTTGCGTCTTCAAGTTGAATAATTGACAGTTTGGTGTTAGACAGGTTAAGCCACTCCAGTCTCCAATGTAAAAGAAAACAGAATTATTTTAGAAAGATCATTGTTATTGATAAAAATGTAAGTATTTAAGCCTGGTATTAAATCACAGATTTAGTTTTTCACATGCAGTATTTTATGTTGTTTTCATTTTTGTCTAATAAATAAAGACTGTGAAACCTTTATTGTGTTTTTGTAAGCTTTAAATCTTTGTAGAACATGAAAAAAATCCATATTATTATGTCCTAACAAATGAAAGTGTAGAATTAAAAGAAGATGTGATTTTTTACTCCATGGTGTTATTAAATTCTAGTAAATCGGTTAATATTTTACAACTTAAAAATGAAGACTATTAAACTTCCTCCTGACTATACCTGGGCAGAGAGGATAACCTGGACACGCTTTCTTGCATCAAAGGATTACAAGACAGATTGAGACTCTTCAGTGTTTGCAGGACGCCCTCTGGCCTTCAGGGAAGATACTTTCATAAGTTTCAATGTGATATGAGAGGAAAAAGATACTGCAAAATTGAAAATGGATGATGGGAATCTTACCTCTGTAGTTCCCTTATGTTGTTATTTTCTAAAGACAGATCCTCCAGCTGAGGCCACATGGGGGCGCACTCCAGCATCTAACCAGAGAAATTTCAAGTGTTATTTGGCCTTTGGAGAAAAAAACGTTTATAAGCACAATTAAAATGTTTTAAAAATCTTTCCTCTGCCTGGTAAACTACCATTTTTAATTAAAGAAAGTATTAAGCAAGGATTTCCCAGATCTCCGTTTCACTTTATCCACACTGATTCTAGCTAATCTAAAACAAAAGTTTAGACTGATTTAACTTCAAACAGTGGGGAAACAAATTTGTAAATGTTTTCGAAATTTAGTTTTTTAAATCAACTGTTAGATTGCAATTTATTGTAAAACTGTGCAGTTTGAATATCAAACACTTTAAGGGATTTTTATGCTTTAAAGTGCTTGATTTTATAAGGAAATCAAGCATTTCCAAACCCGAAAACCACCTAAAAGAAATTTGAAAGAATTTCAAGAACTATAAACCTGTTGTGTTTTTAGGAATTGCTTACCTGCAGCCAGGTGAAGTCACAGTTGTTGAGGGCAAGGAGTTTGAGGTTGCTGAACGCCTGACGGTGAGCCCAGGGGTCAGAGGTCAAGCTAATTCTGTTGACACTAACAGAATTAAAAGAGTTTTAAATCAGTTAAAACAGAATGCAGCTGTTAAAACACAGACTTTCTGGAGGAGGTTTTACCTGAGCTGCAGGCCTTCCAGTTTGTCCAGCTGCTCTGTGATGGCAGCCACATCTTTCCATGTGGACAATAGAGATCCAGAGAGGTCCAACCACTGAACGTCTGAAGTGGGCTGTTAAGGCCTCCAACTACTCCGATAATCACAGGTAGCACAGCCAAGACCTGACTGAGACACTAGTTTCAGTCAGGTCATAACCTGTACATAGTGTTTTTTTTCTGTTGTTTTCTTCACCTTTCTGATTGGCTTTCTGACCAGACAGAGATTTAAAGAGGAGCGGCAAAAGCAAATGAGGTAGATTAGCAGCAACAACTGATGATGTCATCCAGGACGTTACTGTGAAATATCATCTTTGCTACCCAGAAATTGAGCTGTTAGCATTTCATTACAGTCATGGTACTGCCTTCAGTCATGGCATTACCATCCAAGACGGCTCTTTGAAGATACTTGGATGACAAAAGTTGCGACAACATTCAACTTTCCTTTGGGATGAATAAAGTATTTTCAAATTGAACTGAATAAATAAAGCTGAAGTATAATATTCCAATCAATATTTCAGCCAAAATTTACATCTGTAGTTGTTAGGTTGGTAAGAACAGGATACTGGGTGTTGTTTTCCTGATTTCTCCGGCCGCCCCGGGTCCATTGACATTGCTATGGTTCAATACAACTGATGGAAGATTCTCAAACCTGTAATAACAAAAAACATGTTTATGTTGATGTGTATCTGCATTTGGCAGACGTTTTTACACAAAGCAGATACCAGGGCAGTTAATATCAAAATGAATAATAAGGTACTTAGAAGGAAGATTACTAAAGATTTGCTGATATGTTTGTCCAATCCAATTCCAATTTTTTAAGTGGTCGGCAAAAATATTGTGCAACTTTTTCTTATTCTTTTGTCTGAGCTTCATTTGCCCTAGTCTAACAACACCCGAAAACATGAAGCAAAGCAGCTGAATAATCACATAAAACAAGCACAACTTAGTGAAAATCCTGCAAATACAACTGTCGTACCTTTTCTCCTCAACAACAAACCATTCGAGCTTCTTGGAGGAAATAAAGATCTCCTCGTTCAGCACCTCCTCTGCGTTTGTCTGATAGGTCAAATAAACAGCAGTGAGGAAGTCCACTCCAAAACTCACTTTCTGCGGACGAACAAAGGATCCTCCCTTAGGATTTCTAAGAGAAGAAAACAGTATTCATCTTTTTAATTATTCACTTAGATGTGATGGAGACTAAGAAAAAAAATCAGTGAACAAAGTCATAATATAAAGTCGCACAACAATAAAGTTGAAATAATACAAGAATAAAGTCGTAATAAAAGCTGAATGCAAAAGGTTGTCTAAGTCCCACTGTAAAAAGTTTATTTCCTTGACTTGCAAGCAGAAATTATACTGCCAGGGCCAAATTTCCATCACTTAAAATCACTGATAGTAAACAAAACAACAATGATAAAATTGAAATAAACGGTCAGAGATTACCTGCATGTAAAATACCGCACTCCTTCATGGCTGCCATCATGTTTTCCTCTCTCTGGGTTATCCCACTCCACACCAAGCCACAGGCCTAAAAACAACGATTATGCAGGTAAAAAGTTAATATCTACCTCAGCACCATATGTTGGCTTTTATAAAAGTTTCAGAACTACAACAAAAATAAATATATCTATGCTAAACTGACTTAGTTTAGCATAGATAGAAACTATAGAAACATTCTAATGTCTCAAAAGCCTTTTTAATGCTGTGTTGTATTTAATAAGAAAAACTGAATCAAAAATATAAGCCATAGAAAGAATGTGCAATAAAGTGACTACTTGAATTTATGGTGATGGATTTAAAACAGGTCTCAAATGGTTGAAATTTTGTAAAATAAATAGTTACAGATGTATTTTCTGCATTTTAAAAACGTGTAAAAGTTGGATATTTGGTTGCCTAATTGTGCACCCTTAAAACAAAAATAAGTTTTGCACTGTCATGGCTATAAATTTGATGTAATTTGCACTTTTGTGCTTAAACTTTACCACACAAATGAACGCACGACTATTTTTCATCTGGATTTAAGATATAACATTTAAACTTTAAAGTAACCTCCTGTTCTTTATTTGTTGCTTCCAAACTACTCTCAACAGCTCACCAAAATACGTTTCACCTACATCTGTAACCAACACTGTCTGTGGGATCATCAAATTAGCTGTTCCTGAGCTACAGACAGATATTGTTGATGTGTTTGTGGCAATATCTGGTGATTTTGCTTCTCTCTCTGCTACACTTCCAACATTTCAACCATTTTTAGCTGCTCCACCACAGAAAATAGGACACTAGCTTTGTTAAATATCAAGAATTTATGCATTTATGCATCTCTAAAGCAAGACAACCTCTTGGCAAATCAGATTATTATCTTGTTTTAAACCCGTCAGAGAGGAAACCTGTGATTAAAACAAGAGCTGTGACAAGATGGTCACAGGAAGCTGAAGAAACCTTGCTAGGTTGATTTGAAGCCACAGACTAGGATGCATTTTGCCAACCACATAGAAACGCAGAACAGATGGGTGCTTCCCCAATAACAAACCCTGACCTGAAGGAAATGCTAAACAACAAACATTGAAGAATTGGTTATTAAATCTTCTGTACATCAGTTTTTTTTTGTTGTTGTTTTTTTTAAGTACAACAAAACAGTCCGATTGCCTAGGATGAATTTGTCCCATTTCAGGGTCGATCTTTATATTTGTGCTACTGAAGTTACCATCAGGATGTAAAACCGAGCAAATTATTAGGTATCAAAAATTATGAGAATCTGAATTCGCTACCAAAACAACTCAGAAATGAGAATAATTGTGTTTTTTCACCTTCATATGGTGATACATGCCCAACGTAGCGGACCGTGGCCCGTTCCTTTCCGCAGGAGATCCGCCTGCCCACGGGGTCCAGCGGCATCTCATCCCGTTCGGCCTGATCGGTTCTCATTAAGCCGACCACAGAAGACAGAAAACACTAAAACTGCAATTGCTATAGATCGCGCTTTATGTATGTGGTACTTTCCAGCCTTAAATACCTTCAGAGATTTACAAGTGAAACTTTTAGCATTAGAGTCCAAATCTAGAAGCGGATCTGGGCTGAGTTGAGAAACATGACAGCTTGACAAGCTAAAAATATTTCTTCTGGTGTCTTTTGACGGTTTGCAAAGACGCATTACCGCCACCTGCTGTTCAACCTTACGTATAACCTTGCTTGTGCTCGATATTGTAAATACGTGAACTCTTTTGGCATTTGGACAGTGACAGAAACTTTTATGACTTAAATAATACGGGAGATGTTTTCTCTAAGCGGTTAAATATAATTTATGTAACTTTAAGTGAGAGAGAGAAGAGAGAAAAAGGTACGTAGACCGTAGGCTTACCGGAAGTGACACATTTCAAAGGCGTACTCGTTTCCACCTCAAATATTTTTCATTTAAAAAAATAAAAATACCAAGTGAGTAAATAAAAAAAATATTTCTAATCGTCATAAATATATTCCCTTTAGCTAAATCCTAAATATCCCGCTTATAGTTTAATTCCGGTCATTTATTAGTTGGTACCTTTGTATCTTCCTTACAGTTTTCCGTTGGGGACACAATTCTAGGTAGAACAGTGCTCGGACCATAAACGGAACGTGTTGTTGTGTTGTGTGTTCAAAAAGTCTACATGCGACTGTAAATAATACATTATTTAAGCAAAGATAAAGACATAAGATTGGACGGCGGGGATCCAGAAGAAGCCATGAAGAAAAAAGTTCACCACAGGTTTGTTTACTTGCGACAACCTCCTTGCTATTGGCACGTGAATACAGGACAGAGAAACCACGCACTAAAACAGTTGAAACGCCCATAACAGTCTGACATTATTATGGATTTATTGTTCTACTTTTGCATCTTTTTCATTCTTATGTTTGTTTCTGCAGAGAAAAAATGCTGCTCAATCAAGAGTTATCTGCATATGCTGTCGGCCAGGTATCAGGCAGTTTGTTCCAACAGAGCTCTGAACCGTCTGGGTCATTGTCAGCATTATTCACGACTCCGTTACCAGCGTCAGAATCTCTGTTTCAGCCTGTCCCCAAGGTAAGCACCACTTTTGTTCGCCTTGATTTCCCTTAAAAAGCAGGATGTTAAAGGTGGACATTTTTACACGTTTTGAGTCTTAGATGTTTTCAAACTGCACAGTCTATATAACAGTTTGCTTTTTTGATGGTGGGATTATAACCCCAGAATTAACCAACTACCTCTTAATCATGTGTTTTCCAACCCGATGATTGAATACCTCAGGGTTATTCAGTTAACTTAAATGTTCACAAATCTGGTGCTCTTGTGACTTGTCCAGGGTATCTTGTTGATTGGTCCTCATCTGTCTATCAGTTTAGACCTGGAAGTCCCACAGGATCTTACCCTTGTCATTTACAGACTACGGATTATCTTGATTATGTCCTATTACAATTAGTGCTGTTTTGCTGTCTTTCAGTCCAGCCTCCCGAGCCTTTAAGTACGACTTAGCTTCCTGAATGTGTCTGTGCTACATAGGTTTGTTTTTCCTGTGTTAGACATTTACTTAGCGTTTTAGAGTATGTAAACTCGACCACAGGTCGAGCATGTAAATAGAAATAAAATCTTGCTCCTGGAAAACATAATTCAGTTCAGCTTTCAGCACGTTTCTTGTTTGTATTGGCCATTAACATGTTTCCTAAACTTGAATATCTGCTAGGAACAACAAGAACTCCAAACCACAATCTGGTTTTCAGAGCTCAAAGGTTCTGTTACAAAAGAACTTCAGTTAATTAAAAGTGAACATAAGATGTAATGCAGGCTTGATTTGTAACACCATTCCAACATGGAGTCACAACTTTTAAGAAAACCAAAATTTACAAGAGGCTTTTCTACTGACTGCTTTAGGTGTTATTAGTTGATTAGGATTATTTAGTTGGCCTATTCATTGTAATCATTTTTTCCCCTCCTTCATATGTTTTAATTTTTTATATTTTGTATTGTTTTTTTCTTGGAAGGGGTCTTTGGGTGTTTTGAAAGGCGCTAACAAATAAAATACATTATTATAAATGAGACCATAACTTGTTTGCAGTCTTGGCATTTCATATTTTTCTTTTCTTTTCTTTACTGTAGAAGCGTATACAAAAGACTACAGAAAGAAATGAGCAGCAGAAAGATGGCTTAGAAGTGAAGGTCAAGCAGACGACGAACAAATCCTTCAGGAAGACATCAGTGGCTGAGCAGCAACTGCTGAACAGGTGAGAAGTTTACAAATCATTCCTTCAAATGCATATTTTATTGTTCGAATCTTCCTTCTTACCATCACATTGTTCTAAACGATCTTATCAAAAAACTAAATAAAAGCACAACCTTTTGTCTTTTTCTCTCTCTTGTTCATCTGCATTGGTTTTAGGGAGAGCAGTTTATTAACAGCAGACACAGACGAGGATGTGCAAAAGAGTTCAATGAGGAAAAAGAGGAAAGCATCAGAGATTACTGGTGAAAACAGTGCAGAGTACTGGGTGATGAAGCGACAGAAACAGAAAGCCAATAAACAAGAGGAAGCCTTAAAGATGAAAAGGACCGTGTTTGTTGGCAACCTACCAATCAGCTGCACAATGAAGGTAGCAGTCACTCACAGTTTAAGCATCAAATGACTTGATCATTCTTCCTCGGTTTGACCAGGAACAATGGTCAGGCTTTAGACAATTAGAAAGTCTAAAGCCTTACAATTTCTTTAGAAAGCACATGATGTACACCAATTTACAAAAATAATGTTCCCTACATTACTCTAAGAATGGATGGAAATGATCATCTGTTGTTAATATTGGCCCAATTTTACTTATCGGACCGATATCGATATGAAAAAAAAAACCAGATACTGATATATTGTGTATCCTTGGGAATAGTATTTATCTCTGTGCTTCCCTCTATTTCTGTTTTGGAGACTGACCCCACATTAAACCAATTCTTGTGATCTTAGGTTGATAAAATGCAAGGCAAAGTTCTGTATTATTTATTAAGATTGTTCTTATTGTTTTATGAAGGAGCTAATGTGTAATCATTTGGTTATTTTTTTACTTTCTTTAGACTCTGCAAGGACTCTTCAAAGATAAAGGACCGATTGAATCTGCTCGGTTTCGCTCTGTGGTAAAAAAAAAGAAAAAAAAGATCAGATTCACAATTGTAACACTCAGTGAAATTCTCATTTATTTAATTACCAAAATAATCTTTAATCATATTTTACTCTTTCTTCACTTTAGGTTAGAGAGGATCCCTCAATGTCTCGTAAAGAAGCAACTATTAAGTAAGTGTTTGACTCAAATATGTTGACAGTACAGCTCTAGAAAAACTTTACAGCAGGGTTCGCATTGGTATTCCATGACTTTTCCATAACTCTCCTTGACCTTCAGTACAATTTTCCATGACCCACATACAACAGTACAACAGGTTCAGAAAGAAAAGTATATGACTGAAAGACTAACCCCACCAAGTTTAACTTGGACATGTAAAATTATAGTACAGGCAGAGAGGGAGGAAATATAAATGACAAAAATTTGAAAATGAAGCTCACACAGACTAGAAAATTGCAATCAGTGCATCGCTGCTTTCTTTTTGATCTGTCTGCCGAATGGTTGAATACTGTAATCAATGTAAAGATCATTATTACAAACAAAATACATTTAGTAGTTATTAAAGAAGTACTTAAAAATCTTAGATATGTCTAAATATTTGACAGAATATTCCTAAAGAAGAAAAACTTGACAATGTTCTCTATTCATTCTCTATATACTGTATTTATTGGTCACTGATGCTTTTCGCTTATTACCGACAATTAGACAGACATCTTCTCCCGCCCCGAGACAAACACTGTGCACTGTATTGGAGCAAGGAGGAGACAATGCGTGACAGCGGTAACAGAAACACGTAGTAACTCGCCTTATTGCATAGAACTGAATCGGTATGTTTTGAATCCGGTGAAAACAAGGATGAAGAGAAATAAGCTGGACAATATGCTGGCAATTTAGTGACATTTCCACAGTTGTGGTCTGGACTTCTCTTGAAATAAAATCCCGAGTCCTCAATGTCCAACACACTCACTTGAATTGACATTAGCACTTTAGCATTAGCTTTGCTAGATATCATGTTATTGTAGTGCCTTAGCATTAGCAGAACTAATGTCTATGATTAGTACTTTAGAGCTAGACTTTTTAGTTAGCGGTGTGCCAACAGCTGGTTAAATGTAATTCATTCATGTGTCAGATTCTCATTCAGCAGTCTAACTAACAACATAGAACTGCATTAGTATAAATAAAAAAAAAAAATGTGTCTATGATTTCTAATACAGCATTTCTAACATCACAAACTTTTTCAGTGTTAATGGTTTTATGTAAATGTTAATATCACCAAGCGTACAGTTTGGCTGACTAACTAATAATCTGTCTTTTTTTTAACTCTTCTATAAACTCATTGCCATCTCACTATAGTCTTGATGCAGAAGGGAATTAGTACTTATAGTAGCTTCACAGAACCTCTTCTTTTTATGTTACACTTTTCAGTATGGATTTTCTTTTTTACATTTACAGACGCCAAGTTCATCCCAAGAAGCAAAGCATAAATGCTTATGTGGTGTTTAAAAATGAAGAGGGAGTTATTAATGCTCTGGAGAGGTGAGAAGATTAACAGTGCTGCCAAACTAATAATAAACTTAGAAGAGAAACGGTAAACAAGCACATAAATGATGATTGGCTTTGTCCTCTCAGGAACGGCATGGAGATTGAGAAAGGCTTTCACATCCGAGTGGACAGAGTGACTGACAAGTCATCAGTAAGACTTTCCAAGATTAAACTCACCTGTGCACTCTGCAGTCTTGTTGCTAAAAAATCCTTTTATTCTTGCAGCATGATCACAAGCGCTCTGTTTTTGTTGGGAACCTGGCATTTGGTAAGATGGTGTGCCAAAACAAAGCTCATGATATAATGTGATATGCATGATACTGATCTGTTGGATATTTGTAGATATCAAGGAGTTGGCATTTCGACAGCATTTTGAGGAGTGTGGAAAAGTCGAGGCAGTGCGACTAGTGCGAGACCCAAACTCCGGACTTGGGAAAGGATTCGGATATGTCCTATTTGAGGTGCGTTGAACATAATGCAACAATTAGGATGCTGTCTTTAGAATTAGAATTACTCTAGTAAAGATTTGTATTGTTTTTACGATGGAAACATTAAAAAATATATTTTTTGTTTGTCCCTGTCGCAGAGTGCCGACTCGGTAGAGGTGGCGCTAGCACTGGATGGCTCAAAGCTGGAAAGCAGGTCCATCCGTGTGAAGAGATCAGTGAAAAAGGAAAAGCAGACGAATAAAACCAACAGCAAAGGATCCCTGAGGAAGTCCAGGCAGAATGCTGTGAAAGGTTCAGGAGGGGCCCAGAAACCCGGTCAAGCAAATTTCAAACCCAAACCAAGTAACCTCTCGTCTTTTAAAGGAGAGATGGCAAATCCAAACAAGAAAAATAGGAAAGTTTTAAAGAAGAAAAATAAGACAAAAAAGAGACATCGAGTTTCTACGAAATGAAGGACTAACGGTGATAAAATCTGTTTCCTTGACTGTTTGAAAAAGATTTTCTTTTTCACAATGTTTTCTAATGCAATTCTCCTTCCAGACAAATAACCAAGTAAAGGATATGGTATTCTGAAAATGCACATTTTCTCAAGATTGGGTGTGGTTTTAATTTTAAAAGTTTAAACCTGGGGTGTGTTTGGAAAAAAAAGAATAAATGCTCAATTTTATTCTTGCAATATATTTAGCTACAAATGTTCAATTCAATTAAGGAATACTTTATTTGTCATGAAGGGAAATTAAATGTTGTAACTCATTAACCCAAATTTCCGGTAGTGGTCTTTATTGCAGCAAATTTGATGAAGCTTCTGACAAGACTCTGTTTTTGCAAGATAGTCTCATGAAAAGGAAGGTCAGGATTGTCCAGCATTTTCTTGACTTTATGTAAAATCCTTCTTTGCATCTTCATCTCCACAGTCATCCCCAGAACGGAACCAGCCAATGTGCCTAGTGGTGGTGCACAGCTCTCTTACTTTGACTACACCGTGGCACTACTTTCTCTTTTAGTCACATTTCTACAGATTTGTTACTACATTTGAGATTGTTGTCCTGTTGCCTGATCCAAATTGGAAAGGACCTTGATTTAAATGAACAGTGTTTAAACATTTTTGCAGTTTTCTGGAAGTTTGATCCAGATTAGAGGAGCATAGAAACTGAATTCTGCTTCTAAATTCTTCCTCAATTTAAATTTGGTACTCCCACCCTGAACACATCTAACAAGTATAACATTTTATATGCAGATTGTATGTGGAAAACAATATTGAATTATGTTACAAGCCAACCAAGGAAAAGAGAGAGAGTTTATTTTTTTGCAGAATTAGCAAACTGGGAAGAAAAAGGTGATAAGGACTGACTTTAAAACCAAATCTTTCACTTCTGACCACAAGATGGCGTTGTTACATCTGTTTTCCAGTGCTATGTGTCCTGTACTGTATTAGAAATAACATCTCGAGGCACCAGCATAATAATGCGGGCCTAATTTATAAATTTACGAGGAACTCTTGAGTTTTCAAATTTTACTTTTGCTCTGGATGAGCATAGAAAATAGACATCAAACTAAATAGAATAGAATGCAAAATTCACATTAAGCACATTCTTGCACTCCCATTTGGGTATCTAAAACTTCTAAAAACAGTCCAAGTGCTTAATAAAAAAAAAACAGCCATTTTTTTGGGGAATAAATCAATATTTTTTGGTATCTGGAAAATGAGTTGTTTCAAAAACCTTCAGAATGTAACATCGCAAATTAGCAGGGGCTGACCCTCACCTAGCAACCCAGTGAAGCCAAAGCCGTTACCTAGCAACCCCAGCAAAGCCCGGCTCGTCACTTAGCAACCCAAGTGGAGTTACAGCATTTGGTGAGCTGGTTCTACCGCTCTGTGTTTACAATGACTGCTGGAAAAGAGTTATCCTGTTGACATACTATTCAGAAACCATTTGCTGCATTTGGCTGTGCATGAGGTGCCACTTATGCTTTTTAAAAATGTACAGATGTATAATTGTGCATTTGTTTGCATAAAATCGCTAATATGCATTCTTTCACATCTAAGGAAGTTCTTTATTTCATGAACTATTTTTCTGATCTCATTAATCTTATGATTTTGAGTAGATAATTTAGTCATAATTGTATACAGAAAAATACCACTCTATCATTTAATCTCTTTCTGAACTACTTTGTTGAGTATTTCAAGTCAATTAAATGTATCTCTAACAAGTCATCAAAAATTACCAAGGAAAAACTCAGAAAGTTTGAGATTACTGTAATTTCATAAATTTTCCAGAAAAAACTTGGGATATTTTCTGAATTTTAAAAGGTGAAAATTTTAGACTTTTGAAACTCAGAAACTTACAAGTTTCTTTCTAGAAAATTTCTGAGATTAACCTCAAAATTTGAGTTTTTTGTTGGAAATGTCCTCCTTTTTTCTATCTACAATGGCCCTAACTGGCCATTGTACATACACCTATCCTAACCTGTTCAAGGAAGCATAAATAGGACACCATTAATATTTTCTTTACATTTTGCATAAAGACTTTAAAAGCAAAGCAATAATCAATGAGTCATAAATAATTCAGTCGGGAGAAAAATCTTAAATCCACTAAGAGGTAAATAGCTGAGGTTTCAATGTTTGCAGTGGCTTCATTTAGTAGTAAATGCTTGTAAACATGGACTATAAAGCTTTTTACATGCTATTATGAATATTTCATCACTACACATTTGGACATACACCGCTTTCACACAATGATGATGCAAGCTACACTATGATACACAGCTCCACCGGTCACTGGATGTCACCAGAGATGCTGCATAAAATTCACAGAGACGTGTCAGAAATTAGCATAGTGAGCAGTTGGGCATTGACGGTTGTCTTTCACTGTGAATATCAACCACAGTGCTGGTGAATAAGTCTTTTCTCAGCTAATCTTGTAACAAACTCCCACAGACCGCTGTGATGTCAGAGCAAGTCTGGAAGTTTTCGCCACCATCTGAACATGTCTGCTGTTGTCGGACTCAAAGGCTCTTTAGAAACATTTGATGAATGAATTGTCATAGAAATAATTCACTTGTCCAGTTTCATCTAAGGTGGAATATTCATAGCTTAGAATTAAAATGGACTGAAAGTTAGACTCTCATTATCACTTCATAGTTTTTGAATATTAATCTTTAAATTTTCTGCAGATTTGAAAGTATTTTACAGCATTAATTTTTTATGAAATTGGCACAGCTAGCATATTTACTTGATTAACTTTTAGAAAAACAATATACTTGTAGGAGTTGTTTTACTTCAAAATGCATTTTTACTTTTGAGTAATATTATTTTAAAGTGACACTGTGAACAATTTCTAGCTACTCTTCCCACCTTCAAATTTGTTTGGAACAAAAATACACAACACGCAAAAAAACACAGTTTATGTGTAAGCATGACTTCTTGTTTGTACACAAGCTAAATTGTCTTAATGGTATTTTCCATCTGCCGAGCCAACTGGGCCATTTGGAGGTCAGATAAATATACAGTAAACAGTACATGCTGTCGCTTTGAA
The DNA here is from genome assembly GCF_001444195.1 of Xiphophorus couchianus. Lineage (NCBI taxonomy): Eukaryota > Metazoa > Chordata > Actinopteri > Cyprinodontiformes > Poeciliidae > Xiphophorus > Xiphophorus couchianus. The sequence continues at coordinate 5,774,040 of NC_040232.1, read as the reverse complement.
TTGTGTTGAAATATCTGTGTGTATATTATATTATTTCACATTAGATTAGAGTCAAAGTGTAGAAAGAAGAAATGGGTGTTTAACCCACTGTTTTTAAAAAACTGGACAACTGTTATGTAACTATCAGTGATGTGTTATGATTATATACTGATGTCTGTTGTAAATCAAAGTTTTCTGTTTGCTTATGATTGCATTTCAGTGGGTAAGACTATAAACATTTTTATAAGTAAAAACTTGGGCAGCAAGATCTTAGCAGGGCAAATCAGTGTAAACCATTTAGACTCTATTTTCTCTTTAATTCCAGTAGAGCTTATAAATCCCACAAAGTATCAGAGCAGCTCTTGAATAAAACGGTGTCCAGTAATATTTAAATACATTGATGAGTATATATGATGCTTTTCATGTTTACCAACATACAAATTGACCCAGATTGCCTGTATTTACCTTTAGTTATTTACACCTCCGGGCAGCTATTGAAGCATATGTTTAAGACACTGAAGAACATTCAGTATTTACCGGCAAACTGAATCAGTTTTAAAAATGGTCATAAAACCAACCTAAAGGTTCTGCTGATTAATATGTCTAGTGACATATTCAACCAATAGATGGCAGTGTTTCCCAGGCTTTTGCCTGTCTTTTTTTTTTTTTTGCTTAAACAAGGAACCTGAAGTCAAAACTATTTTGCCTTAAACTTGGAACAAAATTCCTGGACAAATAAAATCTGAAGCAATTTTACTATAACTGAGTGGATATATATATATATATATATATATATATATATATATATATATATATATATATAAAATTATTTATATATACTGTATATATATAAATAATTTTTTTATAAACAAATCATATGAACTTAAGTTAGATGTGTGTGTGTAATATTGTCTTAGATAATGTTTGTTCTCAAACAACTTACCTGGTTAAAGGAAGATTAAATAAAACAATTATGGTTTTCTATACATAGATTTCACAGTATCTATTGAACAGTTATATTCAATAAATGAAAGTATACATACCAATGAGTTTTGTTTCTCAGATTCAAAGTGCCTTTTGAAGATAGCAACCTTTAAGCAGGTATTAAGCATAATGTTCATAAATTTAAGTTAATCATAACTTTTCCGATGTAATATTTACATTTTAAATGTCATGGTTTTATTAGCTGTGAAGGAAAAATACTCATAATTAACAGAAAAAGGTCTTCAAATATCCATCTGTGTGTAATTAATATATATGGTGTTTTATTTCGTGATAAAGTTCCTGGAATATATTATTTTTTTAAATAATAATCTAATTTATTGAATGAGTCTGAATACTACAATATCGATAAATCTACAATTTCCAGTCAGTTTATTGTGGATAGTCGGATATTTATCGGTAAATTAAATATAAAAGACTGAAGTGTTTGGCAAGCATTTGTATTCAACCTCAAACTTCAAATGTCTTACGGAACAAAAAGCTTAATGAAGAACAAAGAACACACAATAAAGAGCAGGAATCAAGTTGCTAGGTAGTTTAATGCAGGGTTATGTTAGAAAATACAATCCTAAACTTTGAATATCTCATCATGATGAAGCACTGTCCACTCTATCGTCTAAAAATGGAAAAAGATTAGAACACAGGTGTCAAACTCCAGTCCTCAGGCTCCGGTCTCCTGCAGTTTTTAGATGTGCCACAGGTACAAAACACTGGAATGAAATGGCTGACTTACCTCCTCCTTGTGTAGATAAGTTCTCCAGAACCATGCTAATGTCCTAATTATTCTATTCAGTTCTGGTGCAGCAGAGGCACATGTAAAAGGCCCTTGAGGACTGGAGTTTGACACCCCTGGATTAGAATATCTACATACCTACCAACCAAAACATGGCTGTCCACCCAATTAGAGACATGCACTTAAAATTTTAAGCTTTCCCATTTGTAATTTGCTGCTTTTGTCACAGAAAGAAGTGTGTCACTAAACTGCACACAGTAACTGTATTTTTGAATTTATTGGTATTTAACCGTAAAAGTGTCAATCCTGATAATAAGGACAGTTTCAGCCTGGTAACTGATAAATGATACTATGAATGCCTCCTTTGTCTCAAGGCACTTTGCAAATAGATAGCTGATCTACATCTCAAACAATGGGAATCTGCAAGCGGTTCAATTACTTGGTTACAGTTCCCATAATGTGTGAAGTATTTGTGAGGATGTATTGCACATGCTGTCCAGGACGTGGAGCACTCCAAAATATTATTACATTCCACAATTAAAGATGAAACTAGGGCCAGTTGCAACATGTTCAAATCTGTAATCATAATAAGAGGAGGAAATACCTCTAACACCCTCAAACAGTTGACCACACAGCCTCCAACAGATTTGTTTGATCTGTTGCTTAGCAACAGCGCTGGCTCAAGGGGGTGGAGCTTTGAGCGCAGCATCTCCTGCTATGAATGTCCCAGGTAACATTAAACTCCTCCATGTTCTGCCGCCTGGTTATTTTATTAACTTTAGCGCCATGCTGTATGAATAATCTCCATCTCACATTAACATTTACAGTCATATTCAACAAATTAGAATATATTTTCCAACGGGGCTTGTTTAAAATATTAAAAGCACAAAGGCTGTGCTTTCTAACATGAAAGCTGCATTTCGTGTTAGAATGTTCATTTGATTGACAGATTCTTACTCTTTAAGCAAGTATTAATTTTGTTTGAATCAAATACAACATGGTGCATATTTTGAATTAAGGAGTTTATTTTTTAACTCAATGAGAATAGATAAACGAGATTGATAATGGAATTGGTATTGATAAATTCTTATCAATTCCCATCTCTAATCTCAGGTGCGAGAATCTTTAGACATGTTATTAGTCATTCACTTTGAAAGACAACCATAAGTCCTGTTTCCTGTTTACGCCATGTGTTGGACTCACTGCGATTCTGGAGGAAAACCGTTTGAAATGTAACAAACGTTTTCAGACTGGAACAGAGGTTCACCTCCCAGGAGGACAATGACCTTTAACATACAGCCAGAGCCGAAATGAAAGGGTTTACATCAAAGCATACTCATGTGTTAAGAACAGCGGGAATCAGTGAGAATCCATGGGAAGACTTGAAAATCCACATTCACAGATGCTCTCCAAGGAATCTCACTAAACTGTTGAGTTTTTCAGAATAAAAATGGGCGAAAATGCCAATTTCTGGATGTAACAAATAGCTGGATGATACTAAGATAGTGAACACAAATGCACACCACACTTTTCAGATTGTTCAGGTCACCATGGCGAAACACTTTTTTGTTTCTTTTTGAAAAAAGAACCATAATTTGAAATCATGTACATTCAGGCAACCAATTACCTTCAGCTATGGTGGATTTTCCACTTTTGTCCCATTTACCTCGAATAGTTTGTTAATAAACAGTAAAAAACTTTTATTTGCTATAACATTTACACCCAAAATGTCAATATTTGTTGCTTCTAACCTTATAACTCTTATGAAAACGCAAACGCTTTTCTGTAGTATAACTTCAAAAATACATTAATTAATTAATTAAATTAAAACCAATTAAGTCAAGTCAAGTTTAGTTCAAAGTGCTTTACCTCATAAAAACATTAAATATTAACATTAATTAAAATAAGCCAGTCAGTCATGGAAATGTGCCACATTTAGCCACATAAGCTAATTTGGATCAGTTTGATTATATAGAACAGGATTATGATATATATTTTAAAAATATTTGAATTTTATTTTGACATCTACATTTTAAAAAGCTGATATTCCTGTACATTTGTTATCTGCAGATGACTGAAAAGTTTGAAAAGTCATGTGCCATGGACGTTTGCTGGGTTCATTAAAATAATCCAGTCAGTCAGAAATATGCCAGATTTAGCCATAAGAGCTTGTCTAGTTTTTTTTTTTTTTTTTTTTACCATAAATTTAAAATTTTTATTTACATATGCATATAGCCACTTTCATGTTTTTTCTTGTTTACAGTCGCAGAAATTCAGCTTATGTGTCTCTCTCTGTGTGTGACAGAAATATTTAATTTAAATTTTGCTGTTTTTTATTAAAGATCCAACCAAGGACTCGGTTTGTCTAGAAAACCTTTGTATTAAACAACGGTTGCTCTGTTTTTAACAGGTAACATTGTTTAATGTGCTTTCCTTGATTATATAAATTTTAATAGAATTTTACATTGAAATAAAATCTTTTTTAGCTGACTTTTCTGTTAATTTTTTTTATCTGCATATGATTGACTGTTGAAAAGTTGTGTGCCATGGAAGTTGTCGTAAGCAGGAAGTTTGCTGTGTAGTGTTGTTTGATGAATTACAACACTGATCACAGAATATGAGCGTGTGGACGTAGAGAGAGAGAGAAGCATGATAGATGAGTCAGTGTGATCCCAGGGAAAACCGCCTGAGCTCATGATATTCCCTCGCAAGCCTTGAATCTCACCAGCTGCTTGTTGCCACAAGTGCACAAACACAACTCAGAAATCCTTTGAGTTTCTTTAAATACAGGAGTAGCAGAGTTTCACATGCAGCTGGCGTCCTAATGGAGGTTCCACCTGCAGCATGAAACAATAACGGTGGTTCCTAAGTAACGGGTCACCACCAGCAACCCAGGTTGGCTCACTCAGTCAGTCTCTGCATGACAGCAGGAAGACCTCGCTCTGCAGAAATCCTATTAGAATAAAGAGTGAGATTTAATGAGGGAGAGGTTTAATTTATTATATATTTTATTTCAGGCTGTCATTTCTTATTTTGTTATAGTGATATTGGAAATGATGGCTACTGATCACACTGCCAGAGCATTTTAAGGTACTTAATTTAAACTCAGATTGTTGTGACCTGACCTGATCTAGTGTTAGAACATCTGGCCTCAGACATATAAGCATCCTCTCAATATGATGTAAAACACGTTGAACTGCCATGTTGCTGAAATGTGTTAACAAATAAACTTGATTGACTGATTGATTGAGGCTCTATATAGTTAACTTGAAATACCGAAAAACAAATAGAAATGCCTGGCTGACTCATTTCTTTTCAAGTGGATATGCACATGGATAGATGTAAAGTTTTATTTCTCATTGAAATTTATTTAAAACATGTATTTAAAAATATAATTGTTTTCAAATAGAATGAGTTGATAAAAATTTCAATTTAAAATGTGTAATTTAAATGTAAATATTTATTAAAATACTTTTTAATTAAAAAGAAATTAATAAAAATATATAAAAATTCAAAATGTTATAAAATTTACTTAAAGATTACTCATTAAAATGTATTTACAATCTATATTTTTTATATTTATATATACATGTAGCTGCAGAGCAACGTTATGTTAGACTACAGAGGATATCCTCACTATATATACTGTATATACATATATACAGTATATATATATAAAATAAAAAAACATTTATATTTTCATACACATATATATATATATATATATATATATATATATATATATATATATATATATATATATATATATATTCAGTATATATACTGTATATGTTATACATATGTGATATATCTTGACTTTGATAGTTGAAGCATATGAATATGAATATAAATTTACTTTCAGTTACTTAGTTTAGGTCATGATCCATGATTTATGACCCCAAGTACGTTTACCTGTCTATCTATAAATAGATAGATAGATGTAGCTACAGAACATGTAGCATTCTGTATTTTATTTATTTCATAGATAAAATAATACATTTTATTCATAATGTCTTTTTTTTACATGTATCTACAGAGCGCTACATGTACAACGCTCTATTTTTGGCTCCATAGTTTCTTCATTTCCACAGACTGAAGCTCCACATGCGTTACTGCACATGAGGCCCCAATCCTTCTATCCATCTCCCCCTCCATCCTTTCATCACTTCTGAACAAGACATGCGGGTATTTATATTCCTTGGCTTAAAAGAAGATATTAAACCCAAAGGGAACAAACCACCTTTTCTAAAGTTTGTGATCTTCATGCATGAATTGTTAACGATTTGCTTTGATTCTGCAGGAAATCACTGACTTAAAGGAGGTTGTTACCATCTGTAGGGTCTGTGTATAATGAGTAAATGTAGGCTGTTCTCATCTAAAAGTCAAAAACATGGTTTAGGAAGATGGAGACGACGGCCCTCCAATGTGCCAAAATGCCTGTTTGACTCTGTTCAGCAGTGTTGTTTTCTTCTCTTCATCAGTTCCAGCCATCTGTTGCTCATTTCCTATCTATCCTTCCCAATTTGGCCCAGGAACCTGACATGCTTTGAAAAGAGTGCTTAAGTGTTAGAAGTATTTCTTTTCAAATGTGTTTTGCCTTGATGACAAACCTCAAAGCAACGCCATAATTTTAAATGAAAAAAAGGAAAAATCTCAGAGTTATCACTGCACAGAAATCTGTAACTCTCAGGATATTGAGAAACATTCCTGCAGAAAGCAGGCACACTAAAGTCCAAACAGCCATATTTTACAAAACAACTATACACGAGAAAATGCAGCCTTATTCAGACTTTTTTATTGACTAATGCTAATATGTAGCACAAAGCAACATCTTTTGTTAAAAGTGCATCCTTTAAAGGATTTCAACAAAGCAAGATGCTCATTGATGTTGGTGTTGTGCTTTTCACTTTGTCAATTAGTGGTCCAAATTATGATTGGGTTTACTTTGAATTAGATTCAGTTTGATAAAAATAAATGTTAATGCTGGAGATTATATAGATTCCCATCTAAGAAATAATAATAATAAATTTTATTTGCAATGCCCTTTTCATTGTAAGATCTCAAAGAGATAGAAAGAGCTAAAAACAAAACAACCAATTACAATGGGTAAAAAAGACAACATAAGAGGTTAAGATAAACATTTATAAATGTTTAACCAAAACTTTTGCTAAAAAGAGATTTCTTAAAGCTCCGTTATTTAACTTTTATAACATATATATTTTTACATATATGTTGCAACAGTATAATATGAGACAGATAATCTGTGAAAAAAAATGTGCTAAAAATCTGTCAATCATTCCCATGTGCGCAACATTCCTCCCCTTATGCTTTTCCCCGTCAGCAAAGCCTGTCATGAACACTAGGCTAGTTAGTGTAGCCACCAATTACAATGGATAAATGGTTTTTCTGATTTGTTTCTCAACCATTAGCACACTGAGCAGCGAGTACATGTGGTTGATTGCCAGCACAATCAACAACCAATCAGAACCTTTTGACCAGGAGTGGTGCATTTATTCAGACAGCAGTAGTAGCTCAGGGACATTTAAGATATCAATATTTTCACAGATTATCTGTCTCATATCAAAATGTCACAACATGGTGACATTTTTGGCAAATATGTAAAAAATATGTATAATTTTATAAAAGTTACAAACTGCAGCCTCAGGACCCTTTCCTGAATGCTAGATGCTTTGTTTACTTATATTTTATGATGGGTGGATAGATGGAATGTCCAAAACCAGTTTTCCTTTAAGCCAAAAAAAAAATCAGAATTCCTTTTAATGTCATTGTGCATGAATAAAGCACAACGAAATTTAAAAAATAGCAACTCTCGAAAGCAAGTCAGATAATTGAATAAAATAATAATGAAATAAGTATATCTCAATAAACATAAATATAAGAAATATAGTAGAAACACAAATCAACAAGGATGTTAAGAATAAATAAAGATAAGGTCATCAGCTCGATTAATCTCTCCTTTAGTTGCTGTATTTAGTCCATCTAGCTCATGCACTGCCTTGTCTCTTAGTTTTCCCAGGTAAAGTATGTTTTGTGAAGCTTCCACAGCGTTTACATAACATTCATGAGGTGATCTAGAGGACTATTGTGGCCGTATAATGTAATGTGGTCCTGTTGTGGTGCTACAGTTTGGCACAGCTGGTCTCTTAAAAACATTTTAAGACTCCCAATAAGAGTTCAGTGTTTTACTGTGATTAAATCCCCCTGGGCCATTTTGCAGTAAAATCCTCTCTCCTTTCTCTCAGCTCGTTCTCCCACCCACACTCTCACTCCTTCTCAAAGTCTCTTCCTCTCCACCTGCTCTGCCCCTCCAGTTCAAGGTTGTGTGTTTGTTGCACCAGTCTGGTTAAAACCTCATCTTTAGCTTTTGTCAAAAATAATTTTTAACATTTTTCATGTCAAATGGTAAGTCTGCTGAGCTGTACTTTAAGGGTTTAATAATATCTGATAGTACCATTTTCAAACTTGTCTGTCATAAACAAGCAGAAGCATCTCTTATGGCTTAACTGTATCAAAAGTGTGAACTTGCAACAGCAGAAAAAAACAGATTCTTGTCAAATCTTAATTTTATGATTTAACACCCTAAGAGATATTTGCATAAAATTGACAAATTTCATATTCAGGCGTTGGAGCAACAAGCCCCTCATATTCAGTGGCGGAGCTAGACTTTTAAAGTTGGGGGGGTGGGGAGGCAAGGGAGGAACCCTTGGGGGGACCTAGGGGCCTTTCCTGTTTTCCCCAGTAGTAACATCTGGATCTTGATCACGTGACTCGTGTGATGCAAAAAAAGTGTTTCCCTTGTAGTTCTGCAAAATTCAACTATTTCGGTTAAAAACCACTTCATGTTAGTGCAGCTTTTCTCAATTCCGGTCCTCAGGCCTCCCTGCCCTGCATGTTTTAGGTGTTTCCCTTCTGCTACACACCTGGATTGAATCTATGGGTGATCAACAGGTTTCTGCAGCACTTGATAGTCATGCAATCATTTGAATCAGCTGTTCCGGAATAGAGGCACATCTAAAACATGCAGAGCAGGGGGGCCTGAGGACTTGAATTGAGAAGCACTGAGTTAGTGCAACAACTTTTTATCGAAAAGCGTAAGTTTTTATTATTTTTTTTAAATTGGCGTGCTGCCACTATACAAAAATATATTTTTGTAATTTCAATTTGCGCAGTTTTACTGTTAATTTAAACGCAGATACCGAAGCTTATCACCATCTGCCTGAAAATGTGTATATGAATTGATAATGAATTAAATTATTGTAGTCTAAAGTGTTAAAGCAGTTAGCTTTCATTGTAGGGGGAAAGTTGAGAATAGTTGGTAAGTAAGGAGGTAGCGGGCAGCATTATGATGGCCGGTGTGTTTTGCCACAGGAGGGACTGGTGCAACATTATTTCTAAATTTTAAAGCAACAATTCAGCACATTAGCCAGAGAATTAAAGCTCAAACATAAATGTAAAAAGACCCCTACCATGCCGCCACATAGGGACAAAAATGTCATTGTTATGGAGTCAAAAGTATCATTTTATCAATTGTAATAATTTTAGAGGATTTTTCTTTTTGTTTATTGTGTATTTACCATTTAGGGAGACGTTGCACATCGTCTGTTATCCATACAAATGTCACAGTCACATTATGAACCATAAGCTCTCTCAACCTGTTTTTTTTTTTCCATCGGTTTGATGATGACTGTTAACCAAGTGGCCTAATTGTGTGTAGCTGGCAGGAAGGGTGGTGTGGCTGCAAAGAATGATGTGGCCTTTGGCAGGAGAGCTGGCATCTGTCAATGCCTAACAGGAAGGAGAAAAGCAGCTCAAAACACGGCCAGGTAATTCACTGCTTTCATTTCACTCAAGTTTTCATACCTTAAATTATAAAGCTATAATTATTTTATATAGAATAAAATATTTTTGCTATGATTGATCATTTCTACATTGTGCACAGAGTGCGGTGGGTCATCTACTCCACGGCTTCCTGGTTATTGCAGGGCAGATTTTAATGTTTTTAGTACATGTCAGATCCTCTTTCATGTTCCATATTGCATTTTAGTGATAAACATATATTTGCAGTGGTTTGTTTTGACTTTGTGAAATAATTTACAGATTCATATAAGAGTTGCTTAGAGCTTTATGAATATTTTTCACTGGATTTAACCTGGTTTGCTTCTTGGTTCTATTGATTCTGATCAGTTTTATCTTGTTTCTTTTTATGCTTTTTTGCAATTTTCTGGCCGGTTGCCGATTAGCAATTTTTAAAAAGCCTGACTTGCCAGGTCTGATTTTGGCTGGTACCAGGTTTTTTTGTCTGAAATGTCACTAAATTTAGCAAGAAAGCTACTGAGTTAGCAACAGTTGGGCGACTATTGTTAACGGCAAACATGCAGGTATTACCAGGATGGCCGGTCTGTCAATAAAACCACTTTTACGGGAGAGCAGAAGAGTACAGTCGTTGATTTTTAAACCTTTGCTCAGGTCAGTAAGATTGGCTTCACATATAAGTGTCAGTGAACACCAATCTCCAAAAATTAAGGAAATTGGCACTGATAAATTAGTGCACCCCTAAATAACACACTTACTAAGTAACTACATATTGAAGTTTATATTAAACTGCACCATAGCAAAATATGGGCTCATTGCAAAGTGACAAAGAGACAGAGAAGGACGAATGGTCAGGTGCTTATAATAGAACGTCTATTCCCTTATGAGCCGACTCTGCCAAACGCAGGAGATGAGGATGTAGTTGTCTACAGCTGTATGACCACATTACCCTAGAAATGAAAAGTTGTAAAGGCTCCTCTGGTATCCAAAGTATGACTTGAGTTCACGGGAAGCTCATTAACACTGCAAATCCCCTTGATCTTTTCCAATTAACTGTCCTGGCCAGGATGATGTGAGACATGCAATTAACAAAGGCCAGTGGCTGACTCACCCCTCGCGTCCCCCCTCTGTTTCATTACCGGCAAGCCTTGGATATGAGTCAAATTCAACAGCTGACATACGTGCTTTAACAATCTAAGTGCTGTGAGTTTGATGTGCAGCAGGTCTCTCTGTTTCTGTAGTGTAATTATGGAGATGGCCTCGTGTAATGGGGAGAGCTGCTTCAAGGTCTGGCTCAGATGGCAAGGGGTAAATCACAAGATTTAATCATCAAATGAAGGGGCTGATCAGAGGAGAGTGGGACGCAACACTTGGTTGGTTGTGTATTGTATATCATTAGTTTGTTTTATTTTCTTTTAAATGATACTGTTCCTACACGATAATTAATGTGTTCAGATGAAGAGAAAAACTGATGTTTTTTATTATACTGCTGAGGTAATTAAAACCCTCAACCAATGGCTGGCTTGTGAAACAGAAATGTAGATTAAAATGCTACGTGTCACAAAATTCATCCAACAATGAAAACATGGGTAAAAATGCAAAAAAGTGGAAAAAAAATGCAGTTTTCAAACAATAAAAAACTATTTATAAACCTGCTATCTATTGCTGTGGATTAATGTATTTATTTTTATAATTGTGCCACTTATGGTGGCAGCATGTTAGCGTAGCTCAATGTTATTAGTTCTTTGTCTCTTTTCTTTTACTTTTGTTCAATATTTGTTGCATATTTAGATGGTTGTTCTCTCTGGCTTTGGATGCTGAGCAGCTGAAAGGACTTTTACTCGTAGTTTTTTACTATCTGATGTGTAACCATGGCAACAACATATTGTTTTTACAACCGGGGACAGCTAAGTAGAACATCAAAAGTTCAAATTACACAGGGAGGCCTTTTCAGATTTACTGCAAGACTAACTGCTACAGGAGATCCTCCCTGCCCTCAGCATCTCCATCTACAACAACTCCTGGAAGATACTTGGATGATATGAGTTACAACATTTAATTTCCCTTTGGGATAAATAATGTAGTTTTGAATTGAATTGTGGAGTATGTTTTTTAAATTTTACCACAATATTTGTTAAAAAAAAGTCTTAGGTCCTAATTGATCTACCAGAGATTCTGTGGAGGGAGCTAAAATGAGGGTGATGGCATCCAGCCTCATCCCCAAACAAATTGTCAAAATACCAGAGAAAACCTGCAAACAGCATTTAAGAAACTATAAGAAAGAGTTTAGTGGCATGATTAGTAAAGATTTTGCCATTGATTATTGAGAAGGTATTTTTTAAATTTAAATAAACAGTCTATTGATATATGTGATATGTGATTAACAAAGTTCTGAGATAAATGAAAATACTTTTACTTTCATTTAACCAAAAGTTTTTGGACCTAACTTTAGGTAAATTTCTCGAAATGCTTTGAGGCACTTTTCTGGAAACTCAATGTATTTCTTTAAATTTTCTATAAAATCAATAATATAATCATCTCAAGGTTGTCAGAAGTTATCATTAGAACTCTGTTTTAAGAAATATCTTTAGATATCTGAATAATGGAGTCTCTAAACCTTTATTTACCTTCCTTCAACACTTTCTTCTTCTCGCCCATCTGTGCATCAGTCGTACTTTATTTCTCTGTGTGTGTGGGCTGCTGGAACTCAGTTTTAGGAATGAAAATTGAATTTAACCTTCCTGCTACAGTTTGGATTGTTTGTGTGTTCAACTCAAATTTCTACCGATGCAGTGTCGCTTCACTTTTATTGAGTATAAAACAACATTCATAATATTCACTGAAACATTAGATTGTGGTTAGCTTCACCAATTGTGAGGGAACTAAACTTTTGATTCTCTTGAAAACTTTATCCACTCTCCACCCCACTTCTGCATGTTCTCTTTAACTGTGAGCTTTTGTTTGTTTCATCCATATTTACAGCCAGGTGAAATTGGGTGGAGCTGTTTATAATATAAGCAAACATGCGCTAAACCAAGCCTACACTCTTCTTCGCCTATCTTGTGCACTCCCTGCTGCTTTGGATGGTTGACCATGGCTAGTTAACAGGACCTATTTTGCAAAATTCATATTTTGGACTTTTTTATACTTCCATCTGGGTCTCTACAGGTTTGGCTATATACAGTTTGTTATTGATGCTTTAAAGGCCTTACTTTATATTTTCCTTTCTGTGTATTCAGATTCTTCATCCATTGTGGTTCACTATTTTTGTGATTTTGTAATTTTTTCGTTAAGTTATTTCCCCCCTTTTATTTGTAACTTTTTAATAGTTACTAACTGGGTAAAAACACTTTAATATGACCAAAAATAATCTTAAGCTTACTGATCTCAATTGAAAAGTTTTTCAGGTTGTATACTTGTGGATTATCTTTCAGCTGAAATGGGAGAATCATCTCATCAGAGTCAGTTTAGATCAAAATGGTAACCTCAGCCAGAAGGATATATTGAAGCAATATATCAAAGGTCTATGCCCGAGGTTATGCCAATGCTGTTGATGCATTGACTCCCAAGTCTCAACTCTGCTGGGAAGAACAACGTGTACCCAGGTTTGGATGTAAAAGTAATAAAATAAAATTCATAAAGTGTACTAGGCTTAGCCTAGTGGTGTCATAAGATAATATGCAGTGAATAGTTGGAGGTAAAATCCTTGAATACAAGCACAGTAATCAAGAAATTCTTTACTTATAAAATATGATTATTTTGTGTCATTTAGCTTCTTAAAATAACAACAGATGAAGGTATAAGTCGAGCACCGGACATTGCAGATATGAAATAAACACAAACAGCTTATCTTCAAAATCCGAGAGTTTCTTAACAAAAAGATATTTTAATCAAGATATCCACTAAGCTAGTCATAATCAACTAAATTACTAAGTAAAATATGAAAGGTTGATGAAAATGAATAAACTGGTAAAACAGTAAAAAAAATGCGACAATAGAACCAGTGAAATGATGCAATGAAGTTAAAGTTTTGTGTAAACTATCTTATTTAAATAATAATTGTATTGGTTTTGCATATAAATTTCTTTGTTTATTTGGAGTCTTTCAAAATCAGGCAAATAGAATTAGACAAGCATAAAAACAGCAAAAAGGAGAGAAGAAACTGAAATTTTAAACTAGAAACACTTTAGCACAGCTTGTTTTTCCTTCCTCTGGAATCGGACCTTCTTTTGGAATCTACAAACACAAAAATTATTCTTGTATTGTATCGTATTATTAAAATCAGATTTGTTTCTCATTCATGCGAACCCAGTATAGTGTATCATCTCTGTCTTGTGAGATAAACCTAAATTGTTCATAAATTCTAATTCTATGATAGATTTTGCATCATTAGAAGGTCAGAAATCTGAATGCAGTCACGTTTAAAACAGGAAAGAGAAGCTCAGCTCTTGTTAACCTCACTGCCATTCATTAACATTCCAGCATGCATATGCATATGCGTTGCTATACTGGACTAACTAATGCAGCACCAATTACACACTTGTTAAGGATTAAGGGATACTATATTTAGGAGCAGCTACAGAGATAAGGAGTTATTTTATATAAGGCTGAACAAATTCAAATTAAAGTCACTCAAGAAAGCTTCTGTTGTAATGACTGTATGATAACTGGCAGCATAGTGCTCAAATTAGTTAACATCTAGATCAACCAAAAAGACTCTTAACCCCAGTTTTGTTGCTGCCTGTTAATAGAATATAAATATGTATCATTTCTACATCATATGAGATGGTTACTTTGTAATTTTCTGGGTTTCTTTAAAAAATATTGAACTCACATTATCTAACTTAGCTTAGATATTGGGTCATGTCTCTGAGTTGTGTTTAACATGAGCTGAGCTGTTGCCATAACAACGGCGAGAGACATGGACAGCAAGCTTCCACTTCCTGAAATAGCCTACAAAATTGTTTAAACAGATAACTGGGAATCTGGCTGCTGGCCAGGAGCTTGCCCCAATGCCTCATGGGATGTTAATGGCAGTCTGAGCAAAGGCAAGTCTGCAGAGGGAGGGGGGCAGAGGGGATAAATCCTAGATTCAGTGTGGCACATCTCCTTTAATCACTGCTTTAAAATCAGTTGTGCCTGTGCTAATTGGCATCATTTCAATCTGAGGATGTCTCCATTTGCTGCTGAATTAGAGCAACAAGGAGCTGCAGTGAGTGGTGCTGCAGGAATACATGTTTTCATGGAGAAATAACATCCAGACGGTTCATCTCTGCAAAGTTGCACAATGTGTGTGTTAATGGGTTAATAAAAGCCTTAGATAGAGGTGAAGACGTCCTTTTCAGACTTTGTATCCTGCCGAGTGGGGCTGCTGGTGGGTGAATATTTGTCTTTGCCAGAAGTCTCTATGTATGTTTTCCTAGTGGGCCTATAGGCCCCTTGATGAAAACCATTCGTCACTGCAGCAGGATGACCTGTCTGCACCGACCACCTCGCACCTCCAACCTGACCACTAGACTGTGAAGGGGAAGTCTCTGCATGCACACCTCCACACCACAAAATGATGATTTAATACCTTTAATCTACACTGTCCAGAGGGCTTATCAAAAGGTTAACTCAAGAGCTCTAAGACAGGTCTTGCCTGGACGCTGCCTCATTGGACAAGCATCTTAAATTTTCAAACGCTGAGGTCGTTTGAAAGAAGTACACTTTTTTTTCTGTGGCTTCATGTTACATGCCTGGCAGGCTGTTTGTTTCTTTTTTTCCCTCCCTCTTTGTTTCTTCACAGGTACTAGGGAAAGCTGGTGTCAATCTCCTCTGATTGATCCTCATCAACTATGGGCCAATCAGCATGCAGGGAGGCCTTATTTAAGCAGCCCAGCTGGGGAGAGCGGGAGCTGGCTTTGTTACCTGACACATGTCTTGTTGCTCTTTGTGTGAAGGTTTGTGGTGGGAGTTAGAGGGCGAGGTAAGTTTGGGGTACCCTGTACATTTCATCACGTAGTTGTATTTTCTGTTAGATACACTAGGTAAGGAGGTGGGTGCCACCCATGTAAAGTTTTGGTGGAAACTTTTGTTAGATTAGATAAACAGGGTTTTTGTTTTCGTTTTGTTTCCTTAGTTCAGACGGTAGTTAGGCCCTGTTTTGTTTTATTATTTTCTATGATTTGGCACCCCCCTAACCGCCCCTTTCTCCCCCACAGTTTGTGTGAGCCTTCCGGGATTTTCGTTATCAATAAATCCCTCTTTTTTACAACATTCACCTGGACTCTGTCAAATGATTGTGGCTGTCGTGTTACTCCCCTCCTCACAAAAAAAAGGGGGGGGCCGTAACAAGTGGGGGCTCGTCCGGGATCTCTCTTTTCCCTGAGCTGTAGACATCCATAATAATTTGAGAGATCCTTGTGTCTGTTTAGAAATGAGCTTTAGCTTAGAGGAGTTTGTACAGGCTCCTAGCCATGTACAGCTGGAATTGTGTCGTAAGGATGACTTGTTATGTCTGGCTGAGCATTTTGATATTTCAGTGAAAAAACACTTTTCAAAAGCTGAAATTAAGAACATTGTTGTTCAAAAACTGGTTCAGATTAAAGTCCTGGTGGACCCAAGTAAAATGGATGTAGATGTTTGTGATGTTCCTTCTGTTGATTTAGAACTCCCTCCTTCAAAAGATGAAGGTGTTGATGTAATGGCAACGCCATCAAGGGGGTCGGCAGAGCCACCGGCGCCCCCTGCGACTTTACCACGGTTCGATCCAGTGTCACCAGAGCTCAGTGGCTCCAGTGGTAATGTCAGACTTAAGGTTCGGCTGGCTCGCCTACAGCTGGAGGCACAGGAGAGGGAGTTGGTAAGAAAAGCTGAGTTTGATTTCAAACTTGAAATGCGCAAGTTGGAAATTGAAGCTGAAAAAGAGATTAAGCTGAAACAGCTGGAGGTAGAAGCTCTAAGACTTTCACATGGCAACGCACCTCCTCGTTCATCTGTTTACTCTGATTCTCCACAGGTGGTGTCGGACAAAAACAAGTTTGATGTCAGCAAGAATATTACTTTGGTGCCTGTGTTTAGGGAGTCAGAAGTAGACTCTTACTTCAATTCATTTGAGAGGATTGCTGTGGCACTGGAGTGGCCAAAGGAGGTGTGGGCTGTTCTATTGCAGTGCAAGCTCATAGGTAAAGCGCAGGAGGTTGTTTCGTCACTGTCAGCTGAGGAGGGCATGAAGTATGAGGTATTGAAAAAGTCAATCCTACGTGCTTATGAACTTGTACCTGAAGCTTACAGGCAAAAATTCAGGAACCATAAGAGGTCTAGTGGCCAGACCTATGTGGAGTTTGCGCGTGAGAAGGGACTACTTTTTGATAAATGGTGTGCTGCAAGTGAGGTTAAAAGTGACTTTGAATCCCTCCGCCAGCTGATTCTGTTGGAAGACTTCAAGAACACATTGCCGGAGAGACTGGTAGTTTTCTTGAATGAGCAAAAGGTGGCCTCTTTGTCTAAAGCAGCCATTGTCGCTGATGAGTTCATGTTGACCCACAAGAATGTATTTGTGTCTGTACCTCGTGCAGATAAAGTTTTGAACAGTTGTCAACAAAAACCTGACCCCACTCAGTCAGAAGCTAAGGCTAAGCAGCAATCCCTTTCTCCACGAGAGGTAAGGGAGTGCTTTTACTGTCATAAAAAAGGCCATGTCATTGCTGACTGCCTTTCATTAAAGAGCAAGGCTTTGGCAACACAGACAAAAGGTGTTGGGTTGCTTAAAAATGTGTCGCACTCCAGCAACCAAACGGCTAAAGATGAGAATGAACTAGATCCCTGTTTCATACCTTTTATTACCCAGGGTCTTGTTTCTTTAACAGGGGATCCAAAGGATGGCCGACAAGTCAAAATCCTGAGGGACACAGGTGGTTCCCAGACAATCATTAGGGAGGGTATTTTGTCCTTACCTATCATGTCATCTTGTCAGTCCAGAGTGGTTGTTCAAGGTATTGGAATGACCTTTGTATCTGCACCACTGCATAATATCCACCTTGACTCATCTCTTGTGAGTGGTTTTTGCAGGGTTGCTGTTCTTCCCACCTTGCCCATAAAGGGGATTGATCTCATTCTAGGAAATGACTTGGCAGGTGGAAAGGTATTGCCTGTGCCTGAGGTGTTGGACACACCTGATACAAGTGTGGTCTTTGAACCAATGCCTGACATTTTTCCTGCTTGTGTGGTTACGCGGGCCCAGTCCAAGAAATACAGTCTTGATTTGTCTGACTCTTTTCTTGCTACAGAGCAGACTCAATCGGCCGGATCAGAGACGGAACTCAACAAGTCTAAAAATGTATTTCCTCTTCCAGGTCCGGAGATGATGGAATTACCAGCTTCCAGGGAGGAATTCATCGCTGCTCAAAAGCAGGACATGACTTTGTTGAAATGTCTTTCTTCTGTTCTTACCCAGGAGGAAGCCCAGGGGAAGAAGGTGGCATATATGGTTGATGATGGTCTCCTGTTGCGACGCTGGGCTGGTGAAAGCTTGGAAGACTGGAGTACCATTTATCAGGTGGTTGTGCCAACAAGGTACCGCATGCAGGTGCTCGCATTAGCACACGATCGCCCACTGTCGGGGCATCTGGGTATAAATAAAACTTATAACAAAGTTCTCAAACACTACTTTTGGCCAGGTCTCAAATCTGATGTTTCGCTCTATTGTCGTACTTGCCATGTTTGCCAAGTTGCAGGCAAGCCAAACCAGGTTATACCTCCTGCTCCTTTGTCCCCAATTCTAGTTGTGGATGATCCATTTGGAAGGGTGATTGTAGATTGTGTGGGGCCTTTGCCAAAGTCTAGAAATGGAAACCAGTTCATCTTGACTATAATGTGTGCTTCCACCAGGTTTCCTGAGGCCGTGCCCCTACGGAGGATCACAGCTCCCATGATTACCAAAGCTCTGGTAAAGTTTTTCTCAGTGTTTGGTCTTCCCAAAGTTGTCCAAACGGACCAGGGCACAAACTTTAAGTCTAGAACCTTTGCCCAGGCACTAAAACAGTTGGGTGTAGAGCATGTCACCTCAAGCTCTTACCACCCTGAAAGCCAAGGTGCACTTGAAAGGTTTCACCAGACATTAAAAGCGATGCTGAGAAAATACTGTATGGATACCGAGAAAGACTGGGATGATAGTATCCCATTTCTATTGTTTGCCGTGCGTGGAACAGTGCAGGACACTTTAGGGTGTAGCCCCGCTGGACATGTGTTTGGACATGAGGTTAGGGGACCTTTAAATGTCCTTAAAGACCAACTAATCTCACCCTCTCACTCTGTAAAAAGTATTCCAGAGTATGTTTCAAAGATGAGAGAGCGCCTTCAGGTAGCTTGTGCACTTGCGCAGAAAGCCTTGGCTTCAAAGCAGGTCAAAATGAAGCAACGTTATGACCAGAACGCAGTCACTCGTGAGTTCAACACTGGTGAAAAGGTTTTGATCTTGCTGCCCGTCCCTGGCTCTTCTCTAGAAACAAAGTTCTCTGGACCATATGTGGTAGAAAAGAAACTTAGTGAAACAAACTACATTATTCAAACTCCTGATCGCCGCCGCAAGACCAGGCTCTGTCATGTCAATATGATAAAACCGTATCATTCAAGAGAGACCAACCAACCAACCCAGAATCGGGTTGAAGCTATTTCCCATGTAACCTGTGTGTCAAAGTCGGATGAGGAGGATATGGTAACACGCAAAGATCCTCCACAAGTTGCAAGGCTTAGTAATAGTGAAATACTGGCTAAACTGCCTGACTATTTGTCACATTTAGCAGGTGATCAAGTGGAGGACATCACAAAACTCATATCAGACTTCCAATGTCTGTTTGGGGATGTTCCTACCAGGACTAATGTGGTGTCTCATGACATTGTTCTTTCCAATCCTGCACCTATAAAGCAGAGAGCATACCGTGTCAATGCCACAAAGAGGGAGATCATGAAAAAGGAAGTGGAGTACCTTGTTAAAAATGGACTCGCCATTCAGAGTTGCAGCCCATGGAGTTCTCCATGTCTATTAGACATGAAGGCTGACGGGAGTCCAAGGTTCTGCACGGACTTTCGTAAGGTGAATGCTGTCACCATCCTTGATGCACACCCGTTACCCCTCATTGAAGACTGTATTGATGAAATCGGACCAGCAAAATTTGTCACTAAACTTGACATGCTGAAAGGGTATTGGCAAGTACCGCTAACCAAGCAGGCCTCGGATATCTCAGCTTTTGTTACACCAGACTGTTTTCTTCAGTACACAGTGATGCCTTTTGGGCTATGTAACGCACCGGCTACATTTCAAAGGCTTGTCAATAGAGTACTGGGAGATGTTCCAAACTGCCGAGTATATCTAGACGACATTGTGATATATTCAAATGACTGGTCTACACATCTTTCTGTTTTGCTTGAGGTTTTCAAACGTCTTTCAGCTGCCTCGCTGACGCTCAATCTTTCAAAGTGCGAGTTTGGAAAAGGTACCATTGTCTATCTGGGCCAACAGGTTGGTGGAGGAAAAGTGTGTCCGGTGGATGCGAAAGTCAAAGTGATTTCTGACTTTCCTATTCCTTCAAGCAGAAGGGAGCTCCGTCGATTCCTGGGGATGGCAGGATTCTACCGTCGCTTTTGTAAAAACTTTTCTACGGTAGCTGCTCCTTTAACAACTTTGACCAGCCCTTCTACACCTTTTACTTGGTCTGATGAATGTCAGCATGCTTTTGAACATCTAAAAGGATTGCTCTCGTGTTCTCCTGTTCTTTCCGCCCCAAATTTTAGTTTGCCATTTAAACTGGACATAGATGCCAGTGCTGTTGGGGTAGGAGCTGTCCTTTTGCAGGATGATAAAGATGGAATAGAACATCCTGTAAGCTACTTCTCAAGGAAGTTTAATCTTCATCAAGGTAGATATTCTACCATTGAGAAGGAAGCGCTTGCACTACTTTTGGCATTACAGCATTTTGAAGCTTACCTTGGCTTGAGTGTGGAACCGATCACTGTCTTCACAGACCATAACCCCCTTGTCTTTCTTTCCAGGATGTTCAATCAAAATCAAAGACTCATGCGGTGGGCTTTGATCATTCAGGAGTACAACCTGAACATCTGCCATAAAAAGGGGTCTGAGAATGTATTGGCAGATGCTTTGTCACGTGCTTTTTAAACTTGTTTTCTCTTACCTTGAGTATTCCAAACATTTCTGTTTGGACTTATAAGGGTGGGGGTGTTACATGCCTGGCAGGCTGTTTGTTTCTTTTTTTCCCTCCCTCTTTGTTTCTTCACAGGTACTAGGGAAAGCTGGTGTCAATCTCCTCTGATTGATCCTCATCAACTATGGGCCAATCAGCATGCAGGGAGGCCTTATTTAAGCAGCCCAGCTGGGGAGAGCGGGAGCTGGCTTTGTTACCTGACACATGTCTTGTTGCTCTTTGTGTGAAGGTTTGTGGTGGGAGTTAGAGGGCGAGGTAAGTTTGGGGTACCCTGTACATTTCATCACGTAGTTGTATTTTCTGTTAGATACACTAGGTAAGGAGGTGGGTGCCACCCATGTAAAGTTTTGGTGGAAACTTTTGTTAGATTAGATAAACAGGGTTTTTGTTTTCGTTTTGTTTCCTTAGTTCAGACGGTAGTTAGGCCCTGTTTTGTTTTATTATTTTCTATGATTTGGCACCCCCCTAACCGCCCCTTTCTCCCCCACAGTTTGTGTGAGCCTTCCGGGATTTTCGTTATCAATAAATCCCTCTTTTTTACAACATTCACCTGGACTCTGTCAAATGATTGTGGCTGTCGTGTTACTCCCCTCCTCACAAAAAAAAGGGGGGGGCCGTAACACTTCATTAAAGCTGATCTATTATGCTTCCTGGAGCAGATTAGGATAGATCTATGGGCTATACAAAATATGTTTATTAATTTTTTTTGCATAAAACCTTAGTTGATGAGATCTTAGTCTGAGCTGTTTTAGGATCACTTGAAATCCAAATAAACTGCTGTTGGCCACCCCCCCCAACTCAACAGTTACACTCACACATGAAAATGGCTGCAAACAGATATGCAATTATACAACCGTACATCTCTGAAAAGCATTTGTTCAGCCTCCTGCATAACCAACAAAAATGAAGCAAGTGGTTTTCTGGAGGGTAAGTCAATATAAACATTTTTCTTTTCCAGCAGCCATTGTACAGCAGATACATCCATTAAACCAGCTGAACAAACGTGCTGGAGCTCTGGTGGGGTTGCTAGGTAACAGGCTGGCCTTAGTTGGGGTTGCTAAGTAACGTTAGGTTGTTAAGTTTCAAGGTGTGTTTGTAACGTGTCATTGTCCAGATACCAAAACACATTAAAAAAACTCAACTAGCCATAAAATGGCTTTAAATTCGCAAACACTGAGGTCTTTTGAAAAACAAAAAAACAAAAGACCTTTGCCCACATTAAGACCTTTGTTTATATATTTTTAGTCAACGGTTCAAAACAGATGAACAGGTTCTTCTGGTAAATTTTATTGTTTAGTCTTTGACATCCATTTGGAGCTTCTGAAATCTTACTTGTCTTACACCAAATTGGCAACACACCTGCACTTTGTTAGGCCATACCATAATAAAACAGGTCAAACCAAAATCTAAACCAAGAAACAGCAGTTAATCTAATGTAACAGGCGGCACCACCAGGTCTCGCTCCCTCCACAGCCTGAGCTTCCATAAAAAGGAAGCTGGAAAGATGGTGGCCAAGTGTTAATTTCCTGTGTGCGAGACCAGTTGTGTGTTGGGCCCACGCTGTTTGCTGGCTGTGGTAGGTTTGGAGGAAAACTGTTTTAAATTGATCCTCTTAAATAAGTTTGTGCTGATGTAGTGTTTTTATACAGGGCCGCATTATTAATGACGTTCCGGTGGTAGCGTCACCTGGGCGTGTGGTTGTTCAACGCCGCAGGTAGGCTTATACATTTGTTTCTTTTAATCAGATTGAATTGTATGTTTTTGTTTTTTATTTTTGTTTTTATTTGGTAGGGCTGCACCAGATCTGCTACATCAAGTTTGACTTTAGAGTGCTGGTTTATGTGATGCAGGCATGCAGTGTTTTTAATGTGTTTTATATTGATTTCATTAGTGATTTAATAAGCATTTATTCATTTTTGTTTTTACAGTTATATCACTGCTTCCTGCTGTCATTTTAGAGTTTGATTTTCCTTTTTTTGTTTGTCCACCCAGTTTTGGATCGGTTGTTTCCCTTTAGTACTTGTGTGGCCGTCTAACAACCTTCCATTTATTTTGTTTGTTTTGTCCTCCGTTTGTCTCTGGGTCACATCCCTGAATACTCACATTCCATGTCGCTGTTAATCTTAAATATCTGAGACCCGATCATGTTTGGTGTGATCTTGAGTTTGAATCCATCTTGAGTTTGGATTGCATGTGATCATCTTGCAGTGAATCGAGTGCATCTTTAGTTTGCAGTGAACATTGTAGTGGTTTATGCGGGTTTGAAAGCCTGAAGTGGTGTTTAAATTCGGGTTGAACTTTATCGGATTGACAACAAATGGATAAAGTTAACAAGAAACCCTCCTATTTGTGTAACACTAAATATTGTTAATTAACTTTATTCTGGTTGTTAATCGCCCTTCGGCTTGACGGGGTCATTACACTAAGTTAAAATCTAATCTACATAACTAAATGGTCTGCAAAATAAAACATTTAATACAGGGCGACTCAAAAGGTTACGTAAAAAAAGAAACAATACAAAAAAAGAAAACCCTTCATTTGGTATAACCCAGTGATGCAGTCAGTGACATCACACACCAACTGAAGCAGGAAATCCTGGGCTGCCTGTTCTATAGACCCGCTCAGGGACAAACAATGGTGAGAAAAAACAAAAGAGCAATTAATTCACCAGAAATGAGACAAAATAAACATTCATGTTCATCTAATGGTTTAGAAGTGTTTGCTTTAACTAAAACATGTGCATAGATGTAGACTGCAAAATAATGCTAAAAACAAACCCGGGATAATGAGTGAAGCAAATTTACAACAGCAATTTTTGAATTAAAACATCATGACCAACTATGGAAATATTAAATGCATCAGAAATATATTTAAGGGACCATCGGTAAACGCAAACCAAACCACTTCATTACACTGGCTATTTCCATTTTTTTGCACTTCTTCAGAAGTAGTATTAACACTGGAGTTGTGTCCATTACTTTCCCCCTCTGTTTGAAAGCAATACACTTTTTTCTAGTTTCATTAAGATTGATTACATGTATTGTGCTACATTGTAATTTGGCAAATTTGGTGGATGCGCTGTTGCTTCCCGAGGGAAAAGACAAGGGGCTGATGTGAAGCTGAGTGAGTTTAATGCGTGGTAAATGGAACATGTGCTGCCATGACACAGTAGATGAGGAATGATGCCTGTATGAGAAATGCATATTGGCAGTTTGTAAATAACACTGCAGAGCAGAGGACAAAGCAAGGGTTCATCATGAAATTACAAAAATCCCGTTTTTTAATGCAATTTGCTGTAAAAATGTTTCATCACAGAACTCCAACAGCGAAGGTTTGATTGAACATGATAAAACAGTTTATTAAAATGCTTTGTTGACAGCAGTGTGTCAAAAATAAACCCCTTTTGTAGTTTTTATCCGTTGTGGGCCATCAGGATCAATTTATTGCTGTCATCATTATAACTTGGAGTAATGTCATTGGAGGGCATATGGAACAGTAATTCCTGTTCCCAGGTTCCTTGTTACAGTAAATGTTCCTCCCACACAAGTAACCAAAGATAATTTATATGGCAAAATGCTCCTGTAGGCTGAAAAGCCTACAGGATGCACAAACCAAATGAGGGGAGGATAATTTCACTTAGCAAATGCTGTAAACATTGTGATTAAAATCTTTAAGTTTCTTATAGATCTTTGTATTGGAGTATAAATTTGTTCAAAAAAGGTTGCTCAGGAGTATGAATGGGTGAATTTGTATGTTGTGTAGATACTTTGAGTGATCAGATATGACTGGAATTGTGCTGAATGTGCTCAGCCCATTTACCACATAATATAAATTAGTACAGGGAGAAGTTTACACTAGAATACAAAGGTCATCAAGTCTCCATATTCTTTGGCTATAGAGAAACACTGGTATTTAACTGCCTGGACTTCAGACAGGCTTGTATGCTGTAGAAAATTGACCAGGTCATTGCATTAGAGCTGGGCATTTATAATTATTATTTATCATAATTGTGAATATGTTTATATCTGGAAGAATTTGGATTTTTGGTGTTTTCACGCCTGATAGTCCAGCAGACTTGGTTCGATCAAGAAAAGTTGCCAACATTTGTTTGTAAAACCTATTCACCTCCTCTCATGTGGTGGCACTGCATCCAGAACAGCCAAATGAAATGACACGAGAACCTCTGAAGAAAACATGAGTACAACTACTGTACCTTCATTATGAAAAGTAAACAAAAAAGAAGCAGCTTCAGATTTTAGCAGTTGTAGGATTTCTCTTTGGTCTTTGGTAACCGACCTTGAGCCATTTCTCCACTAATCCTCGGCTCCTGCACTTGTTTTGGTTTATTTACCTTGAATGCTCTGTGCTATAATCCGCTTCCAGCTTTTGGAGCGGTCTCTGGTCCACTTGGCGTTCACATTATCCACTTGAACCACACCAGAGTTCACTTCAACTGAACTCAGACCAAAGTTTTTAGGCACAACAGATTTCTCACCTCCCCAAACGAACAAGACTTTGTAGGCCAAAAAATTAAAGTTTGATTACTAAACAAGGCTTGGAAGAATTCACTCTTAGAAAGACGACTATAAATTTCAATTGATGTTTGAAAACCACAAAACTTACTGTATTGTCTGAGTTGCTTTTTATTTAATTATTTTTAAGTCACTGTGTCCAGTTCGGTGACAATAGTCACACTGTTTTATGTAGCTGATGTCGTGAGGCCTGTTTCAAAACAGTTATGTTATTTTAAGGATCAGACCCTACAGTTACCAAAAACAACTTAAAAGAAGCTATAGATACTTTTTCATCCTCACTTTTATTGTTGTCACAATAAATGCCACAAAATATCGTCATAAAACCTTTAGTACCTATGCCTGCATTCTGGCTAGTTTCATACGGTGAAAGCATTAAAAGAAACTTGCTTTTCATTCATTCATTGCTTTTCATGTTCTAGAATTGGCAACATGCTGATGTAGCTCTGTCACATTAGCTCTGATTTGTTCCTTTTGTAGACATTTTTCCCTTGACAATTATTCCCTCTGGCTTGGATGCTGTGTAGCTGAAAGGATTTGTACTCCTACTTTTTTCCTCTGACAGACATGGTATTGTTTTTACAACTGGGAGCAGCTGGTTAGCATCACTAAAGCTCAAATAATACCTGAACTATGACCCTAGATCTCACAGGACCAAAGAGCGGAGAGAGGAGGAATTTCAAACCATCTCGTCCATCATAATGGTCAAGCATCACATACCTGACCCCAAACTGAATTTTGTTTCATTTTATTTCATATTTGTCAGAGTGCAAGGGGTTAAATTTGAACACACAGGACACTTTTCAGAGCTTTTTAAAAAACATCCTTTTCCTTCCACTTTAAACACTGAAAAACAATAATCAAGCTCCAACATAAAACATTTAAGTTAAGTTGATGCATGCAATCAAATTATGTTTGTCAAACTTACTTTATTTACATTTGTTTTACATAATAAGCAACATATCTACTTGGATAAACTTAATTTTATTACTTGTACCAAATTCAGTCATTTTTTAAGTTGCATCAGTTTTCATTTTTCACTGAAATATTTTAGAAGTCTGTGTCGGTCTGCTGCATAAAATCACAATAATAAAAGAATAATTTGTTGTTGCAACTCTACAAAATTTAAAATACAAAATATGAAGTTTGAGTAGGACTTGATCAACAATTTAATTTAAATGTTCACATTTTTAAAAAAGCATATAAAGAGTTCATAGACATATTTTGTTTCACACTTGAACAATATAGACAATATAGATAGTGGTTGTACATTTCCTTGACTTTCTGTTTTTCTCTGAAAATACAAACAACATTCATAAGTCCGACATGCATCACACTGATGGCTGCTATATTCTACTGAACTGCTTACGTTTTCCACCACAGACACGCCTGTTTGAGCTGAACCCATTCGAAACTCATTTCACTCTCAGCCAAAGTGTTAGTTACCAACATGCATATGAATACACAACTTAACCTGGACAAAGGAAATATAGTGCTTTATAATTACAAAACAAAATATTTATAGGAAAGAGAATCACATATTTTAGTGACATATTTGATCTAAAGTCCCCAGTAACTGGTCCCCCACACTTACCGACATGGCAAAACAAGAAGTAACACTAGCTGTGTTTTCATTAACCATATCATTGTGCAAATTGGAATTATAAAAATAAATTTGCTCAATGGAAGTACAAAATTTTGAAAAATTTGCTTTTCTATAAGTTTTTGTGCTAGGTTGTTTTCTAGCCGTATTGAAATTTGTGTATTTTGCAAAAATTCAATGATTCATCATGACTCGTATGATCAAGAACCGGATGTTACTACTGGCGGAAAAGACAAAGAAGATGACAGTAAATAAATGGAGGATCATTCTGCTGCATGTTCATTAATGTCTTATTGTGGGATCAAACTTATTCATGTGTGATTTTAATTGCTTTTATTTAATGGAACCACCACAATTCAGAAATTGTGGTTTTTCTTTTACATTAGCTGAATATTTACAATGTTACTGTGAAAGTAGCTCAATATACGTTTGGATGAAGGGGTTCATATTGGTTCATATTCTAAAAACTCCATGCAGACAAAAGAGAGTGAGGTTAAAAAAAATTCAAGAATCACGCAAAATGTTGACTTTTTACTCCTTTCTCTTAATCCAAGCCTTAGAAATAAGTGAAATCCCCTGGAGATGCAGCACATCTGTAGCCTTTCATAAAGACAGAGATAATGAGGTTGCAAATGAATCAGAGCAATAATAACAAAGAGAAAGTTTGTTAGTTAAATGTGATTCTTTTCAGGCAGTCGAAGAGCATGTACATATTTTAGAGCAGCCTAGCTGAGGGGCATCAATACAAACAGAAGGTGTTGTCTGGCACCTCAGGTCATTCCCACAGACTTCTGGCTTTGATAACGTGAGCTATAAGAATAACTTTGCCAGTTTGTAATTAGTGTGAGCCTGCTATTGAGCTAACATGAACTGTTCGGGGGCGATAAAGTTATTTTGATGTAGAAATACCGTCATGGACAGAAAAGGGCTCAAGGACTGAAATTCAATTTACCTCATGAATAAGACTTCTGCTTGTGAAAGCAGCAATGGACAGAACGGTTTTTGTGCCTTCCTCTGTGGGCTTGCTCTTCCACATTCCCTTACAGGAAACAGAACTTGTATTCGCAGCCTGAAGTTTCTGTAAACTCGAGCTCTTCCCCACAGGCAGAAGTGAGTCTGTGAAGAAAATGATCATCGAAGCCAGACAAATTTACACCTCAGCCAATAAGTCCTGCAATTTCTAACAGACCCAGTTTTTCTCTACAGCAACGCCAGGGAAACAGCCAAGTTTGCCACTTTCCAGATGGAGGCTTGGCTTTTGAATAATGACTAGCTCTAAAGGTTGCGTTAGAATGTTTGTGCTACAGTGTTTACAAAAATGCTGATCTCCACATAAGTGAGTTACTAAACAGTGATGCAAATTCTATATTTAGTAATCGGCCTCCTGCTTCCGCCTCAACTTTGTTTAACCTTTATTTGATTGTGGATTTATTAATTCAAGCAATTTTTCAGATTTCAGAACTTAAAGCTGAGTTTCCAAACTATTTGTGTTTGCACAGATTTTTGTCTATATTGACACTTTTTTTTAAGCTTGTTTATATGGCTCTGTGACAAACTCTTTTTTTCCTGCATTTCTATCAAGGCATTCCTTCTCTTCCAGTCACTACTCAAATATGCAATGCACGCACGCGCACACACACACCCCAACACATCCCCCCACACACGTACACACACACCCCTGCACACGCCCGCGCACACAGAGCACAACTTTCTATGTAGCAGCTTCTTCCTCAAATAGAAAATGTGCACTAAAACATGACAGCACTGTCGGCTAGTCTCCGAGAGCAGCCCCGCTCTCTCTGGCCTAGATTCTTTCAAATCCGCTCTGGAAGTGCCTGCGTCCTCAGCTGCTCTGCCAGCCGCCAGAGAGTGAGTGAGCAAGCCATCTGGCTGCAAAGCACATCAAATCCCAATCTGTGTTAATTTGAGTGTTATGGGCCATTGTTTATTTTTTATTTTTTTGGGAGGGGAGAGAAGAAGAAGAAAAAAAAAGCGGGAAAATATTGCACCCAGAGTTATGCTTGTTTAATGGAATTTTCTGTTTTTCCAATAGGTTTTTGGAGACCTGCAGGATGCCAGGCACCCTGCAGGTCACTGCAAATTACATGAAAATGAAGATTTCATGTAGCCATGAGACCACAAACGCTGTGTTTCAACTGCAACAATTTGAATAAATACATGCAATGATTTTATGAATTAAATTAACATTGAATAAGAAAATGTTTTTGTGTTGAAATTGTTACATTGCTTTGCAAACATATTCATACTTGTAAAACTTTTTCTTTTTATACATCTCAGACTCATTTGGAAAGTATTGACTCAGAGGGGACTAAATGTATGCGAACCCAATATTTTGAATTTTTACTGGTAAAAATTATTCTAATACACATAGTTCTGATGTCACAGTAATGAACTTTATACTGGTCTGTAACATAAAATAAAATAAAAAATACATTATAGATTACGGTTATGATGTAAAAGAATGTGGAAAAAGTTCAAGGGGCATAAACACTTTTTCATTTCCATAAATCAGTAAGAGTCCATTAGACCATATTAAAATTTTTTCTCATGAATTAATCACTTTTACTCAAAAGCTGTGACACACACACGCACACACGCCCCCGCGTGCGCACACACAACCCCCCACCCTGCCCCCCCACACCCCTATATATATACACATATCTATATCTATATATGGTTACATACAGTATATATATATAAAATCTCATTCTTTTTTTCTCCCTTTTCATTCCTCATTTACTCTCACTCCCAATCACACACACATGCCACCCACCCTGACACATGGTGTGTTATGCAATGGGTGATGCCTAATTACCACTGACATCGCGAAGACTGTTCACTGCGAAATTAATCATGACACAGGCGTCAGCTTTTGATTTTTTTTGTTTTTTTGTCAAGCGCTTTGAGCTCCTACCAGCTGATGTAATTAATAAACCAAATGCACACAAATTCTGATTAGACGCTGACACTGATGTCTCAATAAATGCCAAAGACTTAAATATAATTTCCAGGTGCAGATAGGAAGAGAACAAGCACAGCAAAATAAATAAGAGAAAATAAATGCAATATTTTTGACTATTTTTGTCAATGTTAAATTCCTCGGTGTTGTTGCTGGTTAGAAAAAGGTAAAGGAGTTCATGTGCACCTAGGATACACCAGTGTATATGTTTACACCGATTTTAAACAGTTGGGTACACTGTAAGCCTACAGAGCTTTTTATAATTACAGCATTGTACTGGAAAGCACTTACAGTACATCCAGTCATGTATAATACAAAGAGCTGCTTTCCAGTTAGCGGGAAGCCTTGTTGTTACTTTATTTTTACAAATAGATGAAGTGAGACACCAGAAACACAGCCCACCCAGATCTGGCATAATTAATGTGACATGCAGCTCATCGGTGCCCAAACCTCCACCAGGGCTAGTTGCTCATTTCTGCTGGTTTCTGCCGCTTCAGTGGCAGATCATTTCAATCCAAGTAGGCCAAACCACAGGCTAATTGATTTGATGTCTTACTTTTTGTTTATATCAACTAAAACCCAATTCTTTTCATTTCACAAGCAGGTTTACTTATTTTCTATTGATAAGCCCAAAGTTTCTTTTCCTTCATCTGATATTTTTAGCATTTTAACTTTTGCACACTAATATATAAGCTGCTATGCTGAACCAGAACATCCACGGTCCAAGCACAGAGAAAACGAAAACAAGTTATTTTTATTCCTTTAATGTTTTTTACATTTCTTTGTTTTTTGCTCAGATATTTCCATAGTTTTGTAAGATTACTGTAACCTTCAGGGGATTTTATGAGGGATTTGTGTGTAATAGGCCAAGGCAAATTGGTACTCAACTATGAAATAGGAGAAAACACATTTTTTAAAAGTTTCTGAAGAATTGTCCCCATACCTGATGAACTATCTGGGGGCATTAAAGGAGGGATTATCTAGTAAGAAATATATCTTTTAGACATTTTCAGCTTCTGTCAATTTTTCCAAACAGACTGTGAGTTTCTGTCTAATGAGCCTTTCCATGGAGTCGTCTATGAACCATGGATTTTAGTGGACTGAGGAAGAAATAAAGAGACTATAACTTGATTTAGTCGACACCACTTGCATTATTTTTATTGAAAAGTATAGAAATTTTTTTTATCCACTTTAGCAAAAGCTGTATGTGACACCATCATCCTCTTCTGTGCAGTGGCTTCCCAGCTAGCACTAAACTTGGAGCGAAAGTCCCCTGAACGTCACCATGAATGTACAGTGAACACTTGCAGACAACTGCATAAATGACATTAAAGACTATCAAAGCAAACATATTAATAAAAACACATCCACTGTGTCAGTACCAAAACATTCGTCTATAAAGCAATCTGGGTATTTGCTTTTAAGCTCAACATGGAGGAAGAGCAGCAAAATGACAAAAGATGGAATCAGAAATATTCATTTATCATTCACTTGACAGCTCTCTGATATAAAGTCAGGCTGTAGTTCATACACCACTTTCCTCTTTGCATTTGTGACCACATTAAAGCATACATTTTATTAAATAACATGTTTTTGTGTTATTGGAATATTACAAACAAACCATTAAACATGCAGTCTGAAAGAGTTAGACATTAGAACGTGTCTGATTGTGTTTAGAGTGACCAGAGAAAAGCAAACTGCAAAGTAATTTTTTCATTAATTCATAAAAAACTTTCATCCTGCTAGTGGAAGTTTCAAATTACCCAGCTTTGTTTTGCTTTCCTGTTTGTATTACATTTGGTAACAATTACAGAAAAAGCAAGAAATTAAAAACTTTAAGTTTACTTAAAACTAACAAGAATGTAAAAAAAAATCCATGGAAAACATGTTCCTGTGAAATGTGAGGAAGTCCATCATCAAAAATAATCAATCCATTTTCCTTAACACCTCTTTATGGCCCAGGACTCTTTTTCACAAGCAGCCTCCCTACACTGTCAAAACATATGAGTTTCCATGGCAACACTCCCTAAACTCCAATAGAATATTTTCCATGTCTGACCTTCATTCTCAGTCTTTTCATCCACCTGCAGGATTTTTCAGTTACATGTCAGTCTTCACTTCCAACAAACCCAATAAAAACCAGATTTCCCGTTAAACCAAAACATATCTACTAAAAAAAATTTACTGTTTTAATGTGGCCTCCAAATAGTCAAACAAATCAAACTTGTAGTGTCTGTCAAACAATAGTCATAAATATATAAATTTAGAGGAATTAAATGACTTATATCATTTTATACAAATGTCAATTAAAGAAAAAAAGTATCCATCCACTTTATTGCATCTTTCTTTGTTTTAAAACCTAAATAGAAAGGTTTTTTTTTAAAGACATTGAATTCCCACAATGGGAATACATGACATAAATGGACATAAAATCTATTGGAGGTTTAAGTGGTTTTATACAATAACACTGAAAGCTCTTAAAAAACTGGATGGTTTAGATCAAGTATATTTATTTTAGAATGGTCCAGTCAAAGTTCTGATCTGAATTCAATTCAAAATCTGAGCTTTTGAAAGTTGTTCCTCAGAAGCTCCTTATCCAATCAGAGGTCGACAAAACACAAACAGACTTTCAATCTTAAATATAGTGAAATATTGCTCTACAGTTTGCTGACTGATTACTCCTCCTACTTTAGGAGTTTATTCATAAAAAAACTTTGAAAAAATAGCTATTTTTGTCCACTTCAGAATTATGTCTTAACTTAAAAATTATGTCTTGTTGATCCAAAACAAACAAATCTGAATATAATTCATTAAGGTTTGTGGTTAAATCATGACAAAGTTATGAAATCAGAATAAATGAAGCAATTATAAAATTTTTTTTAACATTTTTATTTTCATTTTCTCAGCTGTAAAAGATTCCTGGATATGAATCTGCAGACAACATATTTCAGCCTGTATCCTGCTGTTTTCACTGTTGTTTAACGTGGTAAAATGGGTCATTAGCATGCGTAATGTTGTGTATTGATGATGAGAAGCAGTCTGGTGTGGTTTTGGTTCAGCTGTGGGGCAGAGAACTGAGACCAAGGCTCAGGGAACAGTGCCAGGTGAGTCTGATTAATGCGTCTCTGGGGGCTTTAATTAATCAGATTTTTATCTGCGGCGGAGAGCTTAGACCCTGAACGGCCATAATACAATCAAACCACAACCAGCTGATACCAAATACACTAAATACAAACAATTGCAATCCTTTTGTACAATTTTATCTATTTTTGCAGCTGAAAATGACCACTTATATTTATTGTACGAAAGCAAATACCTTCTTTTTTTCCTCGTAGACCTTTCTTGTTTTGGATCAATTAGTAACACTAAATTTATTAATATTTACTAAATGCAAGAGTAATAAGATACAGACAGAATTTTGTAAGAATTTCCTTTTTAAATTTGATCAAAATTCAGAGTTTCATATGTTGTGTCTTAGAAATACCTTTTCTTGAATTTTGCCCAATTCCTCCTACCAAAACTGCCACAACTAGGTTAAGTTTGTGGATGTCATGATCACCCACATTTTTTAAATTTCTGGACACAAACCTTTGCGTGGCTTAGGCCACTCCAAAATTTAAGATAGTTTTATCCGATTGTGCCAGTAACTTCCCGATGTCTTGAGATTTTGCTTCAATATTTTACACAATGTTCTTTCCTCATATTTTGAGAAATGCACCAGTCCCTCCTGCAGCAAAACAGCCCCATAACATGATGCTGCCTCCACTTCAGAGTTGAGATTTTTTTCCCGCTTTCTTTAAATGTAACAAGTGGAACAATGATCATTATTTCCAAACACTTCAGTTTCACTGTCGTCTGACCACCAAACATCTCTCCCGGAGTTTGTTTTCACATTTTAATCTGGATTTTTATATTACTTGTGGAATAATGACTTCTTGCACTTGTTGGAATCAATCATTTTTAATGTCGCTCTTTTACTAGCTTAAACCAGTATCTTCACAAGGTGTTTCTTATCGTTCTGTTGTTGATATGAACATACAGTTAAAACGCGTTCCTCCTTCACTTTGCTCCCCCAGACTAGCAGCAGCAATCAGAAAACTCCTGGTGGAACTGCAAGTATATACTGTTCTTATCATGCAGACTACAACGCTCCGTTTCAAAGGCAACATGGAGTAGCACTGTTGTGATGATGTGAAGAAAGGGGAGTGTGGGAAACGGTAGGAGCTTCTTAAACAAAAATTGTAAAATTAAATAGCTAAAATACGCAACATTAATTATGGTATCAGTAAAAAAAACACATACAAAACATGGCAAAATTACACATGAAACCCTGGATATAATTACATTTGTCTAAAATATATGCTGAAATATAATACTTGTAAAGAAAATACAAAGCTGTTACAGACAACAGAAAAAAGGGGGAGGAGCTGTCAGTTTCTGGTCGCTATGGTAACCACCAACTATTAAGAGCAGCGTAACAATATTTATGCACCAATAAATGTCAGGTGAAAATTAGTTTTTGACTAAACAAAAATTAATAAATAAACTATTTTGACAAACTTTACATTTATTATATTGTCAAAATAAAACCTTGTTACATAATGCAGCATTTCCATAACAACTGAAGGCAATATGGTTACTTGATGGTGCCATGAAATCACATTATGTGGCTGGAAAATATGTAACTGGTGATCAAAAATAAATATGCCTCGAGTTCAGTAGTTCGTTGGGTAAATCATCTCATCTAGCTGAATTGAAAGGAAGATAAAAATCCTACATCTAAACAAATTTCTCTGTTGTAACAGAACAAGGCATGGCACTAAATCAATGGCATGTCTGCCCGCAAACTGAGAACTAGGAATGCATGACTTGAGTGAGCCGTGATCGTCAGGAGACCAGTGGGAGTGGGATTAAGCAGCAGCAGAACTATGTAAAGTCACTTCATTTCTTTAGATGTGAATAACTGTTTAAAAAAGTAAATTACAGGGGGAAAAACCAGTAGAACAGGAGCAAGCATCTGAAGGAGGTTACTGGTGACAACCGTCTTCACTGATTGAATTTACCTCTGTAATTACCACGAAGGATGGGGACTGGATCCTCTGCCGGGCTGACAAGTGCTTTGCTTCAGCGTTAACACGCTCCAATTCACCTGTCCCCATGAGGCACACCATGCGTTTCCGTGGTAGGCTGCTGGCCTTTTCAGCTTCTGGAGCTGTCAGCCATGTGTCTATACTGGAGTGGAAGCCTGCTTCTTATCATAGCAATCACTCATCTGAAAGGACCCCTCTTCCTCCCCCAAGGAAAGCTGTAATAAATTGTGGAGTGTTTGAAAGCTGGTTTTCTAAAATGGCTGCGCTTTTAAAAGCTTGGAGAGATTCAAGGGAGCTGTGTGATAATAAATCAGCAAACCATTGGTAATTTTATTTATTCTGTTGATCTACAGTCTTTGAATAAATAAAAGAACAGCAGATATCAAAGTTTTCTCTTGGTATGAATTGTGTACGACTCACAAGAGGGAACTATTTTATTGTAAAGTACTGTGAAATAATAGCTAACAAATTTATTCTGTTTTTTGCTTTATTGTTAAACACTGCAAAAACACAAACTCTTACCAAGTTTTTAAAGCAAATATCTTAGTACACTTGAAATAAGACAAAACTAACTTCCATGCAACTTTTCAACAAGATATATAAACTTATTTTAAGTAAAAAATTCCTTAATATTGATGGAAAAAGTACTAGTTCCATTGCCAGATTATTTCACTTGTAACAAGATATTTTTCCCATAAGTGAAATAATCTGCCAATGAATCAAGTATTTTTTCATCAGTATTAAGGAATTTCTGACTTAATGTCATATTTTTTGCTTAAAAGTTATATCTAAGTTGGTTTTTATCTTATTTCAAGTGTACTAAGATACTAGAAACTAGAATAAAAATACTTGTCAAGATTTTGTGTTTTTGCAGTGAATGTATCAGACTAAACATAAATTCAATACATACAAAAAACAGTTCTCAAATCACATTTTTTTTGCCAAAAGTGAATTTTTTTTTTTTTTTGCCTGAAACACTTTTGACACAAAATGATTTTTCCATTAGTGTAGTAAGGTGATGATTTGTGGCACCATTACTAAGGTGGTGATCAAATTCTGTATGCTGTAGAAATATAAACTGGACTGCTATTTAAATAAAGCTGCATATTATTTCGTTAGGGTGGGGCAGTGGTTAGCACTGTTGCCTTGCAGCAAGAAGGTCCTGGGTTTGATTCCCGGCCCCGGGTCTTTCTTCATGGAGTTTGCATGTTCTCCCTGTGCATGCGTGGGTTCTCTCCGGGTACTCCGGCTTCCTCCCACAGTCCAAAAACATGACTCTGAATTCTCTCTAGGTGTGAGTGTGTGTGTGTATGGTTGTTTGTCCTGTCTGTCTCTGTGTTGCTATGCGACAGACTGGCGACCTGTCCAGGGTGACCCCACCTCTCGCCCGAAACGTTCACTGGAGATAGACACCAGCACCCCTCCCAGCCCCACTGGGGACAAGAGTGTAAGAAAATGGATGGATAGATTATTTTGTTATTAATGGAAAAAAGTAATTTAAGCCAAGCATCCATAACAGAAAATACAAAAACCCAACTTTAAGTCAGTTATCTATAATTAATATTATGTTTTGGTTCAGTTTCAGTAGCCATGCCCATGTCTGATTACCTCCTGACTCATAAAAATCATATATATTTTTTTAAATTAAGGTAGCACCTGTCTAGCATCATGAAGTAGGCACAAAGATCTTAAAAATCAACACAATATGCTCAGATACAAAGAAATCCAAGAAGACATCAGAAACTGTCCTTTTTTCTAATTCAAATATTTTTGAAGTTGAGAAATGTAGGAAGTCATTTCTAAAACTTTGAGACTCCAGTGAAGTCCAATAAGAATCATGATCAGTAAATGGAGGAAACATCAAACAGCGCTGAACTTTCCCACAGGTGACCGGCATACCAAAGTTACTCCAATGGCAACATCTAAAGCACTGCAGGATTTACCTCAGGTCAAGTCAGAGGTCATGTGATTCTGTTCTTGCAGTCCTGGTTTCTCTCAGCTTGTTATTTACACTTCAAC
Organism: Xiphophorus couchianus; assembly: GCF_001444195.1. Taxonomy (NCBI): domain Eukaryota; kingdom Metazoa; phylum Chordata; class Actinopteri; order Cyprinodontiformes; family Poeciliidae; genus Xiphophorus; species Xiphophorus couchianus. Next base: position 5,737,068 of record NC_040232.1, on the reverse strand, counting down.
TGGGCAGAAATGTTTTATTGTGTTTGACAACCTTGATGTACAAATGTAACTTTGGCAGGGACCTATCAGGACTTCCCAAGAGTTTGGCACTATTCTTGTGAGGTATTTTTTTTATTTATTTGGCACCTTGAGTTAAATACGCTCCTCTGCTCTTGCAGAAAATAGCTACATTTCCATTTCAAATGTGTGCAAAACTGTGTCGATATTCAGCTGAAGTAAACAAAAAAAGACACTACTTTTTATTTCTATTAAATATGAAATTCAATTAAAATCGTAGGTGAATATGTTTGTTCATGTGATAAGTCATTGAAAAACATGCGGCACCATCATCCACCAACCACTTCCTGTTGTCTTCTTTTGCCGTTTTCACCAGTTCACCAGTAGCAAATCGCCTGTATTCCTTGTGCTTTTTTGCATCGTTTGTGTGATGCAAAAAATTACCTTGTCCTAGCACCAAAACTTTTTTTATCAAAATACATACGTTTTTTTTAATTAGCATGTTTTCATTAAACAATATTTTTGTAATTTTGATTTGCTCAAATATATGGTCAACAAAAACGGAGCTACTGTTGCCTTTGCATTAATGAAACTATGGATTCTTTTCTGAAAGAGAATGTCTGACCACCAGTTTGAGACCTTAAGTAGATACTCCACATGACATTTTATACCTTACAAGAACTCAGGTGCAGATCTCTAAGGAAGTTTTTACTCTCTTCCTTTCTACTGAGCGTTTGTCAGTTGACAAATGCTCTGCTGACAAACGCTCTGATTTGGTCTGGTCCTGAAGTTGACCAGACCAACTTCAGGATCTTTTTAAAGCTAAAACCCGCTAAGTATTTTACAGCAGGATGATAGTTCAAAATATACCAGCAAGTTGGAAAAAAAGATATGTCCGAGTCATAATCTGGACTTAAATCTAATTAATGTGGTGTTCAAGTTTATCAAACAGGACATTTGTGTTCAAAATCCCACCAATATGGCTGATTTAAAACAATTCTGCAAGGAAGAGTGGGGAACAAATCTTCCACAATAATGTTAAAAGCTCATTGCTATATATTGCAAACACTTGATACAGAGGATCTCCAACAAAAGATCTTCTGTTTAGGGGAGATCTCACACACGCACACAAAAACTGATCAATCCACCAGGATCCTGACAGAGAACTCAACAAGGTAGCAAAATATGAGATACAAATCTGTTCAGATTTAATTCTGATTTTCCAAATCAAGTTCCTATTCATGGATCATTAACAGGTAAATCATAGCAACAACCTCGGTTAGCAGGCTAAGTTATCTTTGACTAGTTTGGCTGATCAATGCTTCCTTGCTTTGGGAACAGCTGAAGGTTACTATGGAGCATCCAGATAAGCAGTGAAGAGGAATGTGGAAGCTAATCTATAGAAAACAACTCTCACAACCTAAGTCCAACTTGCAGGCTGTGGTGCAGCCACATGAAACAGCGGCTGAATGTGACTGACAACTCCAGAGATTAAACTGATTATTGGACCGCTGCTGGAGTGAAACCAAAGCCTACACTCGTGATGGTGCCATGAGATATAGGCAGTAAAATGTAAATAATGATTTCATCTGAATAACTAAATCAGAAGAACGTTTTGGAAAAGCACAAACACAATGTTTTTTTTCAATAATGCACTAGTCGACATCAATGAGATTTAAGGATCTTATCTCAACTAAGTCACAAATTACTATCTAGACTATTGATTTTGAATAAAGCAGGCTGAATATTATGGAGATATTTTTGGAGGTATTCCTGGTGCAAAAGTACCTCCATAAAATTGTATTTAATCCATGATGATACTGGTGGAATTTAAATAAACATTGTTTCTCTTTGTAGTTCGTTTCTCTTTGATATATTTCAATGCAGATATATTTTGTTGCTTTATCCAACCATTTTAGGAGCTATTTTCATTTTTTCTTTTTGTTAAGTCCATTAACTTTGACCTATGAATCATTCAGGCACAATAGGACTCTAAGATACACAAGATAAATAAGCACTGTGTCCACAAATTGCAAAAAACTTTCCAAAGAACCAGCAATTGTCATGTAATGCATGGTATTACATGACGATAATACCATGCATTACATTACAGTAGACAGGAACGTGGCATGAGTGTAGTGAAGGTTAAATAATAGAAACAAAATATGTACTGATCTTTCATTTGCACATATACTTTCCAGAACTCACCAGGTACTTACCAGCAATGCACCATATACATTCCTCAAACGTCCGTAAAACTTAAAAGGTACCAATTTAAAGAAAATATCTGGTAACTTAAAGAAAGTAACTTTTGAACTCTGGAAAGTACTGTGAAGTTTTCTATTGCACTTATTGAAACTTACCCTGCTGTTATCTGAACTTATTAGAGTTTGCAAATCATGAGCAACTGTTACTGAACAAAAAGGTATATTCTCCTAAAAGAACATATTTACATTAAAACTATGATTTTCATTGATTTTATTCAAATGGGACAGTGCGTATTAATGAAGTACTATTGTAAAAATGCACATTTTGTAAAGTACATTATATACAAAATATTATTTAAATTATTTTAACTGCATTTCCTGAACTAGGTATTCGCTGCTGACTCCACACATTTCCACACATTTTTGTGGTTTTTCATGTTGAGAGTGGGGAGTGTATTGTTTGTTTTTATCTTGAGAGTTTATTGTTTATAATTCTGTACATCGCTTTAAGATGCTTTTAGTATGAAATCTATTTTTTTATTATTGATTAATTTACTGATTGATATTAGTTTAGTTCATTTACCATTTCAAGGTTGTCATTCTGTGAAAAGTGCTGGCAGGCTGATATCTGATGCTCATACAGAACTTATTGTGAGCCTCTGTTCTTGCAGATGAGGTTTTGAAACCTCATCTAAAATGTTACCTATTTATTATATCACTTAAATATTTACTTATCAGTTATTAACCATGAGTCTGGGTATTGTGTCTTAATTTGACATCAGCTGCTTTAACTCCTGATTACCAGACCTGAACTGCAATAGAAATGTTGCGCCACCTAGTGGAGACAGCAACTAAAGCATCACATGAGCTGAATGACTTCTCTCTCTGTACTTGTGGGTCGCATAAACTGGGTGTTAATTGCTAAGTGCAGCTCTCGACTCACCTCCTCTGCAACTGCAAGGCAATCTATTTTAAAGCTGGGGAAACGGAAAAAAACAAAAAAAATATGGCAGCATTTCATGTTGTGATGTCTACATGAGACAGAATGGGAAGCAGAAGAGAATCTTGGACGTTATGTTGAAGTGAAATCAAACAGATCAGTAATGAAAAGGAGCTTTTTTTCTGATCTGAGAGCGGTGCCCTATTTCCAGACTGCTCGGTCTACCTGCGCTCGGAGAGCCCCTCCCTCCGTTGCACGCCTCCCCCACCCCCTCTTGCTCCTCGGAGTTTATGTTGCACTCGTTGCAGTAGGAGGGTCCATGTGCACAGAATGACGTCGCTCTGACTGCAAGTCCAACCGACTCCTGCGTTTTTTTTATTTTATTACTCCTCTTTAAAAAAAAAAAAAAATTAAAAAAATGCAGGGCCCCAGATTCGTTAATCTGCGAAATTACAGCCATAATGTGAGATTATGCGCCGCTGCCGCCCGACCCATCGCTGAGGCTCGTCTTGTCAGGAACAGCGGCTCGCCGTTGAGGATTACTAGAGATAATACGCAGTAGACTTTTACGGTGTGCGTTTAGCTGTCAAACTGACAGCTATGTGTCAGGAAGAGTAGTTAGAGCACGTTTGTTGATATTTATTCACTTTGCAGTGCGCGTCTGTCCTCCCCTGTCTTCTGGATTACCGCTGCCCAGCAACACAGCCACCTGACAACTCTGAATGTCGTAATTAAGGTAAGGAAGGACGGAGCTCCGCGTTTCACAGTGTGCATTTTAATTTGGCGCTGCTTTTGGATGATAATTTAAGGGAACACGCTGTCTGGTCGGATGTTTAAACACTCGCATCCCAGGTCGGATTACTCTGACAGAGAAATCTAACAACTTTCATCCGGGGCAGCCAGTTTTCCGTCTGCTCCATAATAAAACTCTCCGAGAAGTTTATGCACACCGTTTCATCCTTAAGACATGAACAGCAAAGTGGTATTTTGAAATAGATTTCAAATGTATGAATTGATGTTTTGGAGATTGTTGGAAATAACAAAAATTTGATTTAAATCATTTACATTTTCCTCTTTTCTGCTCAAATATTTTGTTTCATTCATAAAGTAGCAAAAGTCGCAGAAGTAACTTCATAGTTGCAACAAAAAAAAAAGAGCAAATCGCCTGTATTCCTTGTGCTTTATAATTTCTGCGCACCGTCAAAATGGAGAGATGTGCAGAAAGTCCCAGAGGCAGAGTTTCCGCCGCGGACCATAAACAGGATTATTCAATATGAAGTATGTTTTAGTCTTCACATTTTTATATCTGGGCGCTAACGAACAGGGTACAACAGTAACCAAAAGTGAAAATGAATGCAACGGAATATTTTTTGCATTAAGTCGAAATCGAAGTTTAATTCAGTCAAATTTTCCTTCTTGCTGTGATCTAATGTGTGCATGGCAGCCTACGATAAATATATATCACACAGCGGTGTGCTATGATTGCAAATGCGTTGATTTTAACTGTTAGATTGTTTTATTCAAACATCATATTGATGCCCCGGTGTATGCAAACTACAGCTGAAGTTGTGTCGCAGCAATGTTGTGGTCTCCTAAGCAGGAACTATTGAGTGACAGCTTTCGGTCCAATCACTGCGCGACCTGATGGAGCTGAGGGACTTTAGACTGAGCCGTCCAATAGGGGCGCAGATGAGGTGGGAAACTGACAACGTCACGGAAATTAATTAACCCTCAGTTTGCGCTTTTATCGTACTGCTGTCAGATTGCACATTGCCGAAGTTCAGCGACAAGACGATTTATAGAGAGAGAAAATATGATCCAGACTTGTAGAGAATAAGTCTTATTTCTTTATATTGCTCTGGGGACACATTTTAAGAAAGAAAAAGAAAAATCAGGCATTCATTTTCTAAGAATTTATATATATATAAGAAGATATCTATACCATCATAACAAATCCCTGGTTTTATGGCCTTTGTAGTTCAATAATCTTTATGTAAAATTGTGCAACTTTTGTTTAATGCACATACTTGTACCAGTCATTTTCAAAAGCATTAAAAAATAATAACTTCAGAATGCCTTTTTTTTTTTTTGCAAAAACAGCAACTTGCCTGTTTTTGATGCTTTATATTATTGTGTATATAATCTACTGTTATATACACAATAACAGCATATTATTGTGCATAATATGCACAATAACAGTAGGCTATTGTGCATATTTTTTTGATCTAAATATATTTTATTTCAAGATGCCTTGACTGTTTTTAAAAAATAGTTTTTAAAGTGGATCATTTAGTGATTTGCTGCAATGTTTATTTAAAATCAGGGTATTTATTGGTGAAAAAGAAATCAAGTTTTTAAGTGATGGCAACTCTTTAGTGGTACTTGGGCAGATTCAACTGCTTCTTTTATCTATTGTTTTAAGAGATTCTAGTATTTATTCTTTCTGAGGAGAAATCAAATAAATTAATATTGTTATAAATCTAATAGACAGCACATTAAATTTTTATTGAAGCAAGGTGGAATTTTTTTCAAAAACCTAAATACAACCGAATTGGGAAAATTGTATGAAATATCAGTACAAATATCAATAAAACAGGAATAATTACCAGCTATACTACTGTTTTAAAATTTCTCTTGGTCTGGCAAAAAATATACAGTATAATCCACTTTGGTGGTTACTTTCATTGGGCCTATTACGATAACAAATTTTGCTGGATGATAAATTGTCCCAAAAGTTATGCTGATAAACCATAATATTGTGGTTTTGGAACCATTTTTAAGTAGTCGTATGGCATAATAATTGAAGAACACATTCTCAATTATCAATAAACTTTAAACTACAATGAACATTTCACTGAAACTGCCAGTAACAGTTTAAAGTCTTCCAAAGGAACAAAGTCTATCTACATAATAACACAATTGTTCTTCAAAAAAAAGAGCTAGTTAAGAACAAAGCACCAGATAGATGACTTTTATCATCCAGTTTTTGGTAGAAAGAAAAAAAAGAGAGAAAAATTATTAATCATCCAAATGGAAATTATTGAGTTTGTTTCAATTTATCATACATTTAATTGATTTATTGCTTATTGTGACACGTCTAATTAAACTAAGCAGTTTGCAATCTAATATCCATAATAAGTGCTGTGTTTGTTTGCTAGGTGACTCAATGAGCCAGCAATGGAGACCAAAGGATACCAAAGTTTCTTTGATGGAGAAGACGCAGAGAATAAATGGTCTGAAGCCCCGAGCACGATGGAGTACTCCTGCAGCACGGAGGATTCGAGTCTGACTAGCAGCGACATCCTGATGGATGTAGTCAATGTCAGCTGCTGTGCTGGAAGCCTGGCAGCCAACAGCAAAGACAAGAATACCAAGAAGCAGGAGCAGCCAACGCTTCAGCTCAGCCAGAGCCAGCCATTTGTTCTCCCACACTTCAACAACACCCTGCATGGTCTTAAACAGGAAATGGACTCCAAGGAGCTTTCCAAGACTGTGGCTGAGTCTATGGGTCTGTATATGAACGCTGCCAGAGAGGCGGACTTTGCTTTCAGCCATCATGGAGGCAGCTCAAGCCCAGGGAAACCTTACCCAGTGTGTGGGCGCTCGCTGGAGGAGAACCAGTGCGGCTCCAAAAAGAGTCCCAAGTTGAAACCCTTTGGCTTTCAACAGCCAGGTTCCACTCCCAGGGAATGCACCACTGGGACTGTAGTTAGCTCAGCGTCCATGCTCGTGTCCTCCCTGTCTTGCAGTCCCCAGACGTCCAGCTGCATCTCAAGCCCCGGAGGCAGCAACAACATGGTGTCATCTACAACCAGCCCTACATGCTTTGGACCACTTTGCTCATCTGCCAGCAGTCCTGGAAGCCAGACTTTGTGCGCAGCAACTCTAGCCAACATCAAGAGCAGGAATTCAGTCACATGTAGCCCTGTACAGTCCAGCACAGTCGGTTCACCTCCGCTGACCAGTCCGCTTAATGTCATGAGGTCCCCCATGTCCAGCCCACAAAGCATGAGCAGCGTGCGATCCCCTCCATCCTGCAGCACTACATGTAACATTAGGTCGTCTGTTTCCAGCCCCACCTGTGGCAGCTGTACTGCCGCTACTAATAGCAGTAACGCAGCAAGGCTGTCCATCTCCAGTCCGGCCTCTGGGGGCCCTATGGCTGCCAGCAGCCCCCAGAACCCCTCCTCTGTTGGGTTTCCTGTGTCCAGTCCGGCTGGTGGGATAGGTTTGGTTCAGAACGACACCAACAGTCCGGACGCGGAGGGGATGACCAGAGACACAGATTTCAAGAACTTTGAGTTCCCTAAAGTGGAGATGGTGGACGGGGAGGTGTTCAGCGTGGGGCTGGACCAGATGGGCATGGTTAAGTACATCAAGAATGAACCTGAAACTGACTTCCGGAGCATGTGTCTCGGCAGCTCCAAATGTAACGTGAGCAGCGCGCCATTAATCACGCAGATTAAGAGTGAGCCAAACAAAAACGAGGGTTGCATGAACCCGCAGCCCTTCGGAGAGACGTCGCCGTCCCTCGGCCTCTTCCCCGCATCCGAGACCACATATTTATCCCTGAGGAACAACATAGACGAGTACAGTCTCTCTGGGATCCTAGGGCCCCCAGTCTCTTCTGTGAATGGGAACTATGAGACAGACTTGTTCTCCAATAATGTACTGTCTAAAGGGGTCAAACAGGAGTCCAATGACGGCAGCTATTACCAAGAGAATAACAGCATGTCCACCTCCGCCATTGTTGGAGTTAATTCCGGTGGACACTCATTCCATTACCAGATTGGAGCGCAAGGAACAATGTCATTCACGCGGCATGACATGAGAGACCCGTCCAACCCTTTGTTGAATCTAATTTCACCTGTAACGGCGTTAATGGAGTCGTGGAAATCTCGGCCAGGGATGTCACAGGGTTCGCTGTCAGCCAGGAGTGAAGGCTTCTCGGGTCAGAACTGCGTCGCTGACAGCATGTCAAGGTAAGAGGAAGAAAACGCATCTCTAAGGAGTCTCTGGTTGAAATTTGAAGAGCAGCTTTACTCATGTCTTTCAGAGTATTCCTCTTGAATGTTTCATAAGTGATGTGTACCTTGAGAACTGCAAAATGGAATCAGTAACACTTAAAGCACATAAAATGCATTGTGACACAGTGGAAACTGGAATTACACAACAAGGTTCAGGTCGCAGACATGACATCATTTCTCTGTGCTGCACTGCAACACCAAGACAAAGTTTAGCTCTTATCTGCAAGCAATCCATAAATATAGACACATTTTATTGGTTTCTTATCAGGACGTCTAGCTGAGATCTCCTCCAATGCAAATAGCTGTTTATTGTAGTCTGTTGGAAGCATTATAAATAATAAATGTCTGATCATTACAAGCTTTTGTTGCCAAACACGTGTAATAAACAGCTGATTACGTTGAGGCCCAGGGGAAAACAAATCTGTGTTAGCTTGCTAAGATGGTAGAAATCAAACCCAGATGTTGAGGTTCAGTTTTGTTCTGGTCTACCAGATTCACCTGAAGAAAGTACATAATTAAAGTGTTAATGTGTAAGCTGTAACCTGAGCCGTTAAACCCAAAAAACATCAATGAAAAAGTTTAAACAGGAGCGTATTAAATACCAGTAAAATCGCTGAACTTTAAGGTCATTATGTTCTGGAAGTTGGACAGGTGATAAACACATTATCAGTTTATTCTCCTGAAGAGCTCACTGATTGTCCTGCTCACCCTAGCTTTTAGTTCACTTGCTGTTATTTTTGGTTCTGATTTAGCAGGACGAACTGCCAGATACAATACATTACAAAAATATCTATACACTTTTTACATTTTCCATTTTTACTTTAGATTTTAAGCGATAGGATAAGTGTTTAATTGTTAAAGAGGGAAAAATTACTAATGTTTCTGTGGTTTAATGTAATCTGGACTTTAACTGAGCCATTTTATTACAATAATACATATAAATCTGAACCATTCAATCATTGATCTGGACATATTATTCAGCTTGTCCTGTGAGGACAGTGGTACCCAAACTTATTACGTCATGGTCCAGAACTGTCAAGTTGAAAGTAATTGAGGGTCACAAAAGATTGCTAAGAAAAAAATTATCAAGAAAAAATTATTTACATGACTAACACAACTAAATATTTTGGTAAAATAAAGAAGTTTGCATAGAAAATAGAGCTATAAATAATTAAGATCTGAAACATAGGTTTGTTTAAAACAAATGAAAATAAATGATTAATAAAATCAAACAAGCAATGAAATTTTATTTGAAGTGAAATTAGTGGGTGAAAAAAGTAGAATCCTTCATGTTGTGCCTCCATATGTAGAATAATACTGCTCGGTGTAACGCTGGTAAAAACTTTAAAGGGTTAATAGAGTAGCAATATTGTGATGACTTTCTGAAGGCAGAGTTTCAGAAAGAGCAGGAGTTTCTTAAACAGACAGGTCCAATTTCAAGATGTTGAATTACAAAGTAAATTTTCTTTTAAGTTATATTTGATATATACAGCATTTTTACAACTGAAGTTAACATAGTTACTTGATTGCGATATAAAATAGCACTATGTGGCTGGAAAACGCATATTAATGGCCAAATTTGTCGAGAGCATGAATAATGGGCGGGTTCTCTCTGGGTACTCTGGCTTCCTCCAGTCCGGATACATGACTGTTCGGTTAATTGGTGTCTAAATTGCCCTTAGGTATGAATGTGTTGCTTGTCCTCCTGTGTGTCTCTGTGTTGCCCTGCAATGAACCGGTTCAGGGTGTAACCAGGTTTTTGCCTAAAGACTACAGCCCCCAGTTCAAGTTCCTTTCACTTTACAATTTTGGGCTTTCGTGTGTTGGTTTACCATGTGAAATCTTTAAAAAATTGCTTTGAACTTTGTGGTTGTAAGGAAAATTTTAAGTATAGGAGTTGAATGCTTTTCCAAAGCAGTGCAAAATATATATTTGGCAGCAAGTTCACCTGGTTAGATTTATTCTTAGTCTTGAAAATCTTGAGCTGATTGATTATCCATTTAATTATTGCGCTCCTTATAAAATACTCGTGGCTCGGTTGAAGCGAGCTCTGGGGCTGCTCAGACGTATCTGTGTTTGAGTTTATTTATACTGCATTTCACCTTATCATGATTTTTCTATCCTCTGGGTTTGACGTGTTTATTCTGCTTTATATGAGCTGTGCACACTTGTCTAAAGAGTAGATACTCCGTCTGTGTGTGTTTGTGCATGTGCTATAACAAGGCTTGCAGCTCTGCGGAGACTGATACAGCCCCGTTGCCTTGGAGGCAACCCATATGGCAGGAGCCAAAGCGATGTTGACGGGATCACTGCCACCTTGGTCCTAATGAGATCCAGCTTAGACCTAATGTCAGACAGGATGACAGGAAGTGGTGGGCCACATGGCAGCGAGGCGGGGAGGCAGGAGCCCACGAAGGGAAAAACAATATACATACTTTAATACAATGCAAATATAAAACACATATAGAAACTATAGATAGATACAGATATGTTCCAGGTAGAGTGAAACAGCAACATGTTTAGCTTATTTTACTACAAGTCTCTTGTCATATCTATGGAAGAGGGTTAGGGCCACTGAAGAAAAAAATGAATTCAGAATTTAATCTTGGATTTCTGACTTTTTTCTCAAAAGTCTCAGTTTAATCTCAAAATTTAGAGTTTTTTTAATCGGAATTTTAACTTTTTTCCCTGAGAATTCTGACTTTAATTCCATAATTCTAACTTTAATCCCAGAATTCTGTCTTTAATATCAGAATTCTGACTTTAATTCCATAATTCTAACTTTAATCCCAGAATTCTGTCTTTAATATCAGAATTCTGACTTTAATTCCAGAATTCTAACTTTAATCCCAGAGTTCTGACTTTAATCCCAGAATTCTGACTTCAATCCCAGAATTCTGACTTCAATCTCCAAATCCAAGAATTCAGAATCTCCTTTTTCCAAATTCTGTCTTTAATGTCACAATGTAACTTTTTTTTCCTCAAAACTCTCCACTTTTTTTCCTCTGAATTCTGAATTCAGTCTTTGAATTCTGACTCTTTTCTGACATCAAAAGTCTGAATTCAGAGGAAATAAATCAGAATGTGGCGCAAGTTCTGAGAAAAATAAAACAAAATACTGAAATTAAAATCAGAACTATTGTTCTATAGGCCCTAATCCTCATCCGTCCATATCAGAAGTGTTACCTTACATATAAAACTTTTGATTTGGTCAGGTTAGAACTTCAGGAGAGATGTCCAGCTGTGGTCTTTTCTTTTAAGCTTCTACATCCATTAAAAGCACAACTATTGATCTTTATATCCCAACAGTGGTAATTACCTAAAAAAAGCAATATAAAATGCCAGAAGGTCATTTTGTATTTTTTGGGTTTGCATAATTTTATTACTTGAATTCATTTATCAAATCAAATCAAATTGTAATTTTATTTGTACATTTCAGCAACAAGGCAGTTCAAAATGCTTTACATCATAAAAACACAAAAATCACCAATTGAAACATTACATTTTTCCAAGTGCCGTCATTAGACGTCAGAATTTATTTTAAGCATTACACTGGTGTAACTAATTTGATACATTTGAGCAAATGGATGCACATATTTTGAGATGATTAAAAGTACAATTGTTGCAAAATGATCACATGAAGGAAATTTGGCCCCTGGCAAACCCGCAAATCTCTTTTTACACAATCATGGACAATTTTGTTAGCGATTTAGGCTGTCCATGGACTACAACACACAAAACAAGTTGATAGAGGTATTTCAGCTGAATAGAGTTGCAGTAATTTGCTCTTTCTGCAGGGAGTTTGCATGTTTTTTTCTGTTCTTTTCCTGTTTTTTTCCTGTTGTGCAGACGGTTATGGGTTCTCACCAGGTACTCCAATTTTCTTTCACTGTGAAGTTCTTTGGTTTCTTTAGCTAGCATTTAGGAGTGAGTGTGTGCATGCATGGTTGTTGTGTTTGTGTGTAACATGATGGACTGGTGATCTCTCACCAAATGACTTCTGGAGACAGACACATGCCCTCCGTGACCCTGCAAGGATTAGCGGGTATGGACAAAAAACGGATGGATGACTTCTTATTTGGTTATTTTCCTTTTTTTTAAACCAGAATGGAGCATTTTGCTGTTTAATGCATTCAATGAAAATGGTTTTGATGAATTTCAAGCATAGGAAAAGAAAAATCTGATTTTTCAGTGTTTTACCTGCTGATCCAGTCTCTTGAAGTTTCTCTTCATGTGACATCTCTAATTTACAAATTAATATTTTACCAGGCGGAATTAATCCAAGACAACTTTTCATCTTTTAATTTCATAATCCAGCTAATTGTACAATTTGAACTGAAGCTTTCAACAATTTTCCTAGTTTTAAAGTTTCTAATAAAAACATCTAAACATGTCCTCCAGCCTTTGAAAAAGCAACCCACACAACAGATTGACATTTTTCCGTGCTCTTTGCCTGAAACCAGATTCTGCAACTTGACATCGCAGGAAAGTATGAGATTTGAGCCGGAAAAATGCTTTCGCCTGGACTTTGGCCAACTCTCAATGTTCTGCAGAGGGATGAAAAGGCACACTCCTGAGAGAACACTAACAAGACTTTAATTGTATGTTCCTCCACTAAATTAATGGATGGAAATGATTTGATTAATTCAGACACCATTGGATACTAATATCCAATTACATTCCCGACACCAGGCATGCACAGGGGCTCCCAGTGCATTATGTGTTCCTGACTCTAAAACGGGTAGCTGCATCTTTGGCTTGGTGGAACGACCTTTCAGATGAAGGAGGGAGAAAATGACAGACTCGTCAACGTTTTAAATTTTAATTATACACATTCCTGTGTAAGATGGAGAATATTTAATCATTTAAAACGTGCTAATCTGGTCCTGAGATAAACTTTAGGTCACAGGTTTGTATTTTCTTTTTATGTCATGTTGCTTTTTGAAAAAGAAAGTGTTCTTTTGTTCTCTTGCTTTGACTTTGATGTTGCATAATTGTAGATGTAACAGTTTCTCAGCAACTGTGTCATTTCAGACACTCCAACATATTTTGCGCACATAAGTAAATATAGTAGGTTGCTCAATAAATGCTTTTAACTCGTTAGTCATTGTGTCTAGCTGTGAAAAATGTACTGATTAAACTAATGCCACTCAACAGAAAAGACAATCTTCCTATATTTAGAGTAAAGATCTTGTTCAGTTTCCAGACTTTTGTTGTCATTTTAAAAAGAAAACAGACCTTTATCTTGTTTTTATTGCAAGAGGAGGTGTTGGACTTTTGTACTTCTTTTAAAATTCATTAAACAATCTGGATTGAAGTAGATGAATACATAACACCCCTCAGCATGGTTTTCTGAATACTAAAACTGGGTCTGAAGGATAAAATTTTAACATTTATAGAGCAGTGCTTTCTCAGCTGCTCAGGATTTGTCTACTTAAATAAAATATTATGCTTTGAAATAACTTGAGCAAAACAAAGTTTAAACTTATTTGTGGCGCTAACGTCATAAATCTGAATTTGCAGGAATAAATTGGAGTTTTTTTGCAAGTTTTTTGCATCTGATAACTAAACAATGCAGGTTAAGGTCATGCTTGATGTCCAGACTGTTTGTGTCTTCAGCTGAAGCAGAGCTGAGAAGAATAGTGGTGAGTTTTAGGTGGATTTTTACTGCTGCAGAGTGCTGCACCAGATCTGAGAACTTTTTATCTCTGCAATGATAAATGATATCTCATGATAGCCCCACCAGTTGACTCTCTTTGTTCCCCAGCAACGTGACAATTTCCTTTTTTTATTCCAACCGGGTTGCACATCTTGGTGTTACACCTTTGTTTTATAATAAAATAGTATCTCAAATAGTCTTCTGCGTACCTGCGATGCTCCAAGTTCAATTAAGTAAACAATTTTTGAATGTCTTTTTCTATAGAACAAATTATAACAAAAAATAACATAAATATATAATATAAATATAAAAATTTCTTGTAATACAGACCACTACATCAGATCTTTCCTATCCATGAAGCTCTTCCTTGGACCTGCAGAATCCATGTCAAGCTTCTGCCTCACAGAGCATCCCTTTTCTATGACTTCCCCACTCAGACCCTTCAGACTAGCGGCAGCAGCAATTAGCAAACACCTGGTGGATCTGCACATCGGCTAAGCGCAACCTACAAGCTACTTCTCAGTAAAATGCTGGTAAAAATGCTACTGAGCACTTGATAGCGTTTTATTTGAGATATGCAGTATTTTTATAACAACTGGAGGTAACATTGTCACTTGACTCCGCATAAAATGTCACGTTGTGCCTGGAAAATACTCAATACTTCTCCTTTAAAAGCAGTTTCTTTTTTATTATTATTATAAATAGTAGAACTAGTCGAACAGCTAACAACTGACCTGCTAACCTGTGGTCATTTTTAGCTGCTTACAGTTTTCTGTATGGTGTTACAGAAAACCTATAGAAACATTAAAGCCGTTTCTCTGCGAACAAAATAGAGTGAAGAAAAAGTCCTTAACTATTTTGTTCTGATTCTTTATATGTTGAATAAACTTTTCCAAACACATTGACCAATGTCTTTATGAGGAGATTATATACACATTTTCTTGCTTGTTGCAGTAAAATGTCAAACCACACTAACTGTTAATATACCAAATTAAAACAGACAGAAACACGTTGTTAGTTTTATTCATTTACTTTAAGTGATTGTGTTTTAAACCATCCAATAAATAATGAACTTACTTTCATAGGGTGCAAAGTCTAACAGGTGCAAATTTGACACCAAGTCAGATGATAAAATGGCAATCACACTAGTAAACAGATTTTGCACCCAATAAAACATATCATAAACTGATTGATGGCCTAATTACAGGTTAAAGTGGGTTTATTAAAGTTTCCACTGGGGCAGCCGAGGTGGGGGAGGGGACAAGGACAACCACTACAAATATTAATTTGAGAGAAGCAAGGTTGAGCTTAAATTAGTGATTTATTCATCTGATCTAAGTTATGTGGGGTTTGTGCTTCTGGTGAGCCTCCTTTGCATTCTTCCACTTTTGATTTTTGATTCATTACACAAGATCTTTGATCCCATTATTTTTTTCAGATTAAAATGTTTTGTAAGAGTTATGGTTAGCAAACGTTTCAGCTTGGGACACAAGAATAACCTTCTTGATATCTAGGTTAAGCACAAAGATATCTATTACAAGCACAAAATGAATTTAAAAATTGTTGTATTAATGGTAAAATATAAAGCTGGTAGTCATTTTTATTTATGATGTAATTTTTTGGGAATACGCTGCATTTTTTAAACCACATTAGAGTCCAAATGGCAAATCAGTGAACCGCTGAACAATATTAATCATTAAAGTTGCCAGATTTACAATTTTTTACATAGTCAGTGAAAAATTAAAGAAAAGCATCAAACAAAAACAATGAAATGCATTGTGGCATTGGTATAAAGAGGAAAAAGTAGACTCATTGTTTTTTATTAGGTATAAGTATTTGATTTAATGTGGAAATGCCTTTTTTACTTTCAAATAAACAGTAGTTTTTAAGAATTATGTTTGATCCTATTAAGTTATATTCAAAAGCGACACTTAGGCGTATTGTTTTGTAATGAAGAAAGTTTTATGAACCTGTTTGTTTAGCTTGTGGAAACAATGTATTATTTTTTTAAGAGATGATACAATAACCAGATGCTTTTGTTGTAAATCTGAATAAGGCGTCTTAAAACATCTCCACAGCCTCCCCCACACTTATGCACAAGTGCACAACACTGCTGCCAACAACAGGAACAGCTCACTTTCTAGGCCAAACTTAAGACTATAATAAAAGTGTGATGCTTTACAAGAGGCAACGCTGCTGGGATTTGAAAACTTGTCCTGTCCTTAGTTGAACTCCTTCCCGACTCACAGGCTGGACGACAGAGTGCCAGAAATCCTCTAAGTCCTGGCTTGCAACTGGGGATCCTCTCTCTGTTACCTACTGCTGGCATTCCCTTATGTTGTCGAGGTTATTAACAAACTGCATAAAGGAGGTGGAAACTGAATACGAGGGCTGCAACAAAGCATAGTGCGTGCTTCTGTTTGCTGATGAATACCGTGGCAAGCTGCAGTGTGAATCTGTGTTGTTCAATGGCTGTCTTTTGTTTACCTACCATGCAGGAAGTCTCTGAGTTTTCTCACAAGAGCTCTGCACTCATGTGGCTTGTGCGATTTTGTTTATCAGTCACACAGAGCAAAGATTTGATTTTCATTGTAATAAATTAGAGCTATGAACAATTAGATTGATTTATTGTGTGCTGTGACAAACTCTCGGCGTATCGTTGAGACATTAAGTCAAAATGGAGTTTGTGCCTGATACACTTGACTGATCGAACAAGGCATGCCTTCATCATTCATGTTTTACAAGAACTCACCCAAATGTTTGCGCCAAGCTTCTATAATTAAGCTTACTGTTTCTCCAGTTTCTCCATGGAAAGGATAATATAGAGGAAGACACTTTGCAAAAATGCTAATTGTTGCTTGAAAGGTTCCCAAAGTAGGTCATGCATAGTTGGCGCAAATAAAGTGAGGAGAGTTTGTTTGTGTGTTTTGGTGAGAGAAAGAGGCTTGGCTGTGTGTGTGTGTTGAAGGGATGGGGGGTGGAATTAATGGCCTCTTGCGCCGTTTACATAACACTCCATTTCTCTCTTTAAAAAAAGTATCCTAACCTAAACAGACACAAAACATTTAAATATTCTTAAGTTCATATGCCTTGCTAAAGTATTCACACAGTTTCTTCACGTTTTGCCACATTACAACCATAAACTTTAATGTATAATAGTAGAATTTTATGTGTTAGATGAACACAATGTTGTGCAATGCATGGAAGACATAGTTTAAAAAAAAGTTTTTAACAAATAAAAATCTGAACAGTGTGGCAAAAGTAGAAGCATTCTTTTGAGATATGTTTGTTCATTTAAAGACTGAAGATTTTGCTTATTCTTCTTTAAATGTTGCCTTAAAATCAGTCAAATTGGAAAGTCATGGGACATATTCCCAGGTGGATTTAAGACTGGACTTTGACTGGGCCATTCTAACACGTAAAAACAATTTGATCTAAATTCCATTGTATCTCTCTCTGTTTCTATAATTTTCCTAGTTCAAGGTAAAGCTGTGCTCTTGTCTTTTGCAAACTCTCAATGGTAGAAAAATTGATTTGGTTAAATTAATTGTGTCAAGAGTTTTTTTTTTTCTTTCAAACCAGTCAGAGAAATGTTATAAAGTCATATTCTGGTCTGCACTGAATTCCTAGAACCAGCATTCAGCTTCTATGCACCACAAATCTGGAACAAACTTCCAGAAAACTGCAAAACAGCTGAAACACTGACTTCCTTTAAATCTTGACTAAAAACCCACCTGTGTAGAGTTGTATTTGAACCATTATAAATCGAACATTGAGTAACATATTTGATGTGCGTTGACGATTTTGGTGATGACACTCAACAAAATGCAATGTTTGTTACTGGTTTCTGAATTGGTGACTTTATGATGGTTTTAAGACTTTTTATTTTTGTGTTTTTATGAAGTAAAGCACTTTAAACTGCCTTGTAGCTGAATTGTGCTATACAAATAAGATTGATTGATTAGTTTAGTAAATTAGAATGTGTCTCATTTTTATTAAAACTACTTTTTAAGAAAACCATCCTTTAAGCAGATTTTCAATATACTTTTCATCAAGCTCACAATTCTGTTTTGAAGTGTAATGTTATAATGTTAAATAACACGCTATATTTAAGCAGACAGTCATCATAGTTACCAGAAATAAGCGCCTGAAAACATCACTCTGTGTAATTAATCTATATAATGTGTTTGAGTTATTTAATTGAATTACTGAAATAAATGAACATTTCAGTTCTAATTTTTTTCAATATCACTGTACGTGACAAGCTAAAAGAGAAACATTCTTATTAACCACTTGCCTATTCATTACAAAAACAACCATTACTGTTCACATGTATTTTTTTGACATAAGCAGTTAGTGTCTCCTGTTCAGCTAGAGGGCAAAACTGTATGTACGGGTCTTCTTTCTGAAGTATTTAGTTGAATCCATAAAACACTGTCCCGCAGAACCTCTGTTATTCAGAACTCGGTGCCATTAAGAGTACTGATCATGAATGTAGCCTGCAGCACCCATTGAAACACTGACCCAGATATTAAAAGGAAGCGTCTGAAGACCTATAAAAGCCGAGGAAGAAAAGCCGAACCTGTTGCGGCAGTGGACATGTGCTTGTGTTTCACAGCAAACATGTTTGTCAGGTGGTGCAACATAATCTGGAGTTCAACTTTTTGGTGAAAACGAAAACTGAACCGATTGTTAAAGGTCAAGGATCAAATTACACACAGACTGAAAGAAAACAAGAAACTTCCTTTCTCCTCCCTAACCCGAGGTTGAGTCTTGTCATGCAGATCGGTGCAGTTTCATGCGTTCATTGTTAAAAGTCCATTTTTTAAAGTAGCTCAGGGTCACTTAGAGCTGTGGCCTCAACCTGGTGAAAGAGCAGCCACACCCACACAAACACAAAGACCTGTTTGACTATTTCTCCTATGTTTGGTGTAGAATTACCTGGTTGTATAACTTGCACTGGAAAAAACCTGTAAAAGCACAAATATTATCTGCAAAGTATTTACAGCATGAGTTTTTAATAAGTAGTCCCATCAATGATCAATGATCATCCCACTTTATTCAGTCATGTTTGATATGAATCATTTTAAAGGGTGAAGAATAAATTGTTAGGAAAAACCAAGACATACCGATGAAAACAATGATTCGAAAATTGTATCAGGACAACTTTGTGGTTAACTTTACTGGCAGAAAAGGAATGGTGAATATTTTGACTTGTACTATTATATATAAAAGTCTATTTGCTTTTTCTAGCATTAAACATTGACATTTAAAAGGTCAAACCTGAATAATCATATAAAGATTAGTTTAAAGGTGATCTGTAATGCTTCTTTGAACAGGTTAGGATATGTTTATGGCCTATACTAAGCATGTTCATTACATTTTCTGCACAAAATTATTTTTGGACAATAAGATTGTCCAAAATTGTCTGCTTAATTCTTTCGGAATGAGCTGTTTTAGGGCATCTTGTCACTTTAAATCTAAATAAGCTGCTGCTAGTCAGGACCCGAGCTTAAAGTTTATTCTCGCATGTGAAAATGGCTGCAAATTATACAATCATATATCTTTGAAAAGCAGAAGTAGAGCCTCCTGCGCAACCAAAAAGAATGCATGTGGTTTCTGGATGGAAAGTCAACCACAAAACACTTGTCTTTTCTAGCAGCCATTGTACAGCGCATACAGCGGTAAAACCAGCTGATCAAATGTACTGGAGCTCAGCTTGGGTTGCTGGTTAACGGGCTGGGCTTTGCTGGGGTTGCTACGTAACAGGCAGTGCCTGCTGATTTGTGGTGTGACATTGTGGAGGTTTTTGAAACGGCTCATTTTCCAGACACCAAAAAACAATAACTTATTGTTTAAAAACGGCTGAGTGATTTCTTTTTACAAAAGACCCAAATGGATGTATAAAAATGTACAAAATGTAAATTTAGCATAATATATTCCGTTCAAGTACCAAGATGGAGTGTTAAAATGAAATGAAACCATGGTGAAAGATCATGTGACTGTAACAATAAATATAATATCAGCAGGTTCCGACCAATAGAGTGTGGGAATCCCCACTGGTCCCTTCAGCCCCCCGCAGGCCTGCATAAATGGCTTTAGGGTATGAATTGAATTATCAGATGAGAGGATTCAACCCATTGCATCTTAACTTCTGGTAAAACTGTCTCTATTTATTGGAACTGGACCAAGAGATCTGGTAGATCTGCTCCAGGCTGGAGTTTATTCTACTTGTTTTATTGGGGAAAAACTATGTGAGTTGTACAAACCAGTAACAGGGCTAGACAAGACACAGCGTTCTGGACCATCCGCAGAGGTTTCACGGTAAGGACTGGGCGACCAGTTAGGAGGGTGTTTCAGTGGTTAAGGTGGAAAATGACTGTCGACCGCAACCCAACACACCGCAGGGTGGTGTGTTGGGTTTGGTGCAGCCTGACCATCGAGTCATTGCTGTGATATTTTAGTCTCTGTTACATTTGTTCTGCAGCAGGAGCTGCATTTCCATTACAAATATGTGCAAATTTTAGGTCAATATTCTGCTAATTTTGAACCCCCCTAAAAAAAAAACAGTTTCACATTTGTTGTGTTTTCATTGAATAAGAAATGAAATTAAAATCACATGTGAATAACCTTTTTCATGCAATAAGTTATTAAAAACCATGGTAGAAACGGATGTAAACAGACATATATTTGTATTTCAGTCATGGCGTTAGCGCTCATCATCTATCAGCCAATCAGAGGAGATGTCGACATCTTATTCAGGCATTGGAGCGACAGTCTCCCTATACTTGGGAACGCACGCGGCGTTTTGGGGAAGTTGTAGTTGCCGATTTTACAGAAGAGCTGTGGATTCAACATGTTTGAATGACTCAACATTTTATGAACTGTGTGATGCTGTGAGAGCTCTGATAAAGCCAGCTGCACATTGTCAGAAAAAAAACAAAAACAAACCATCATCATCCTACCACTTCCTGTCGTCTTTTTTTTGTTTTTTGCCAGTAGTAACAGTAGTGGCCCTGTTCAGTGTCTATTGATCATGTGACGTGAAAAATGTGCTTTGATACAATTGAAAAACCACTTCATCATAGTGCAAAAACCTAACAAAATGTGTCTTTTTCTAAATTGCCGTGTTTCCGTTCAGTCTGGGTAGTTTTATGGTTAATGGAAAAGCAGATTTAAATTGTAAAAGAAGTGAGAGAATTGTGATGCTCATGCCTCCAGTGTTGAAAAACACTGGAGGCATCCTTTTTAAGATGATGATCAAACTTTGTATGTTGAAGGAATGCGATGCTGTACTGCTATTTAAATAAAGCTCCATATCTTCCTAAGCCACTGAAGCACTCAGGTAATCAACACTGTAAAATATTTATGTATTACTTTTACTGTGAAACTTTGAACCAATGTACGTATTACATATTGTATTTAATTCAGCTTAGTTGGTCTACTTTAAATGCTTTGTGTAAAAGGAACGGTTTTCTGTTCAAATCCTATAAAAAT
Source organism: Xiphophorus couchianus (assembly GCF_001444195.1). Classification (NCBI taxonomy): domain Eukaryota; kingdom Metazoa; phylum Chordata; class Actinopteri; order Cyprinodontiformes; family Poeciliidae; genus Xiphophorus; species Xiphophorus couchianus. Next base: position 5,715,741 of record NC_040232.1, on the reverse strand, counting down.
CTGTTTTGATAAACAGATCTGGGATTTTCTGTTTACCTCTATTAGTCTGAGCTTCCAGAACTGACTGCTTTTTTATCAAATATCTTTTTTATTTTTGTTCCAGCAGAAATATGTCTTTGGCTCAGAGTAGTGGAGTCTGTTAAGCCCCTACAGCTGGCAACTGAGTGCCATATTTTAATCTTGTTGACTGATTGGTTTGATCAGCTTGCTCCAGATTTCAATCAAGTGTCTTAGAAGGTGAATTTGACAGCAAAAGCAAATTTATGAAGCTGGAAGACATCATTATTTTATTTTAATGAACGCTGAGACCGATCATTGTGAGACAAAGTGGCCTCAAAATGGAAGAAACTAGAAAGGCTCTCAGCTGTTCATTTGGCATGAAGTCTTTTACGTTCGCAGGTCCGGGATTCACTCAAATGTAGCAGCTCTCCCTCCAGAGTTTGGAGCACTGTAGCTGGCATAGACAAACATTCCCCTGTTCAGTGTCTGCTTTTTGTTTGGCTTGGCCTCCTTCAACTTGGCCACAGCTGCCTGTTTCACTCTGCTCTGAAAAGAAGAGAGTCAGTCCTTTTTGGATTTTGACTGTTAAGCAGGAACTTTCTCTTTTTGGTCCTAATCTTGCACAGCTGCTGGACCTGGGAGAAAATAAAGGGAGCTGACTCATCATCATGCTGTAATGCTGGATTTTCTGCAAAGCAAAAGAAGAAGCACGCATTCAGACCTTCATTTTTTTTTTGTTTGTTTCTTTGGCTAACCAAAGACAGTCTTTCTTGCAAACTAGTACCTGTCTAGTATGCCATTAAAAAAAGGATAAATTATTCAACCATTCTGAATATCATTGATAAAATGTCCTCTATTAATTTAAAAATGAATTGATCAATTAGCAAATTATTTGTTCTATGTTTTGATTTAGTTGTGCAATATTTACATATATAATATAATCATACATACTTGAGATTACTTGATTTTGCTACTTTAATAAAAAAACTTGTTGAACTGCTTTCCAGTTGATATGTTTTTCACGTTTTAATGCAACATCTTTTTCAAATAAAATACTTCAGGCTGTTTTCTCGATTAAAATATTTGTTTTTATGTGAATTCATGGACTTTTCATTTAAATTCTTTGTAAATTGCTTTCATGGAGAAAACTCAACTCTGTCCCTGGGTCTTTTAAATATATATTTTTACATTTTCTCAAGGGAATGCTATTTCAGATGTTTCTTATATCATGTAAAAGTATTTGCTCAGTTTTTAATCACTTGCATAGCGTCTCGACAGATTTTCATTTGTCGAATTACTAAATTAGAACTTCAATTTGTTCTTTACTAAATTGATTTGTGTGGAGACATTAGCTCACCCAATGGTTCAGGCTCTAGAGCAGCAAAATAAAATAAAATCCTTCTGTGACTCCCAGCTTCACAATATGTGAAGGTCATCATCATACAATGAAAAGCTGGTGATCCATGTTACACCTGAAAAAGTTACTAAACTTTCCCTTCATAGCCATTGTGGCCTTTCTTTCAAGCAGTCGACAAGTGAAAACTTTTTCAGGACTCAATGCTGAACACCTTGATGTGCAAGGCAGAGGCCCAAATGGAAAACCATTGCAAGGTTTCTAGAAAAAAATATTTGTAGATTTCAAATGAAAAATATTAGCAAAGCAACATAGTGCAACATATAACAAATATTACATTTCGTATAATTTCATGTAGAGGATTGATTAACATGTTAGAAACCTTATTAGGGGAGTTATTGCTATAAGGTAATACTAAACGCTTAAACCATATTTATATATTTTTTTGGTTAAATAAATAATTTTTCTCAACTCCAAGCTGAAACTTAACAAAACCAAAAAAGTTCTAGTTTTTAGCCAGGCCTGTTATTTCTGTGGTGGTTTTGTAAAGGAGAGAACTTGTTCTCCCCACCGGGAGACACTCCCGGTGTTCTCCCACTCCCGGTGAGCACAGTTATCTGATTAAATTTACTTGACCTTGATTTTATAGATAGAAACATGAAATAGCTGAACAAAAACAAAACAAAGTAAGTAAAATCAGAACCAAGCAGATAGTGGACGTCCCAGTTACAAAACAGTGCAGTAGCTGGTTATACTGGGTACTTAAGTGTGTGCTAAGCCAAAAAAAAAAAAAAAAATACTTAGCTTTGTTGTTGTTGATATTCCTCTTTAACATCACCAAACCTTTGGCACAAACATTTAACTATTTTCAGTAGCACCTTATCCACCTACACATGTATGGGTTACAGTTTTTAATATAAGAAAATCTATGGTGTAGTAATTATGAATCATTTTTCTGCCATGAAAACAAGTGAATATGGAAACAAAAGGATGTTTACAAAACACCTTTTTTAGAGCCACTGTGTTGTAGCTCTGTGTAAATACGCCTCTAACAGTTTTTGTTTGAACTAAACTTTAACACTTGGTGTTCTACTTTATTTCGCTGATTCCCTTAAGTTAGCAGCTTGTATTGGATAAATAAATATGTTGAAGTTACAGTCAGTGTGTTGAAATGTATTTCATATTTTTAATTAAGTTCAGAGTCATAAAATAGACAAGTTCAACACTTTATTTAAAGCCGAGGCTTCATTTTTCTTTCATTCTCACATTCAAATCAGTGATCAAATCTTAACATCTGTGCTTCTGAATCCACTGAATAAAACCACTTTCAGTTAAATATCACTGTGAATGAATAGTTAAAGTTTGGGTGTTTAATTGTATTTATTTAAATGAAATACTTTTTTTCTTGTTTGCATTGTTTGGATGCTACAAGTGCATTTGCCTGTGGGAAGTATGCAGTTCTCAGTCTGAAGCCACAAGTCGTCATAAGATTGGAGTTTAATACATTGTAAAACAGGAGTCAGGGGAATGTTATCTGTTAATAATGTCTCTCCACAAAAAGTCTTGAGATTTTGATTAGGATTTTTTTTTTTTAAAACCAATCCTAGGCAAAGTTATTTTAGGTTAGGAATGCCTGACCCAAAACCCTGACATAGTCCATAAATTTCTTAAAGAGAATGAAATCGATGCCTATTTTAAAACAAACTATCATTAAAGTGTGACATAATGACACTATTTCATCAGAAGTGCAACTCACCCATTTGCTTAGTTACTATGGTATTTTGCCCAAATATACCTAAAGTTAAAAATGTGCAATAGATTGTTTTAAATGCAAAAAACGATTTTTAAATTATCTGTGTTTGGAGTTCCTAATTACTCAACTTACAGTGAACCCGTGGTATTTATGAGGGTTAGAGCTCTATGTTGGATAAATATTTGGTTTGTGTCCTAATGGTCCACTTTTTCCTTCATCTGACCTTGAAACCAATCGAAGCAATGCAGCCAAAATAAATCCAGGGCTCCAGAATAATGGGTGCATTCCCACCAGCCCTGTTTAGTCCACTTTAATTGAGCTCTAGTTTGTGTGACATGAATGTTTGGTTCATTTGTGGAGGTGTAAACGAGTAATCAAACTCTGATGTGGACTAAAAAAATCAAACTCTGCTCTGGTCTGGTCTCTCAGTTCAATTGAAGTGGACTCTGGTGCAGTTTGAATGCATATGTGAACGCCAAGCAGACCGGAGACTGCTCCAAAAGCAGGAAGTGGACTACATAGCAGGGTATTCTGGGTAAATACAACCAAAACAAATGCTAAAGTCTAGCGCTAGCTGGAGAAATGGCGTGTGGCCAAAGGGTTTGGTTCAATTGGCACAGTGCAGTGTGAAAGTGACAGCAGCTGAAAATGTAACAAATGTTGTAATTTTGGTCTCCAATCAAAACGATTCTACCGGACTATGAGGTGTGAAAACACACTTAAATTAACATATGTAATCAAAGGGGATTATGCATAACCAAACCCCAAGTGAGGGTGAGAATTACGTAGGATTTGTTGTGTATAGGTAGGAAAATGAGTACAACAGGTGAAAATAAAGAAGCTTATAAAAATGCTCACTGAAGTAAGTTCTTGGTACTAATAAAAACAGAGAACGTTTTAATTTGGGATTTGCAGCATAGTTGCCTTTGCTGCATCCTCGCCAACTTAAAATAACAAAAGCAAACAACATCCCATTATATTGTTTTGATTCTCTTGACACTGGTATTACTCATTACAGCTCCCATCCAGTAGTCGTATAGAAGAGTTTCTAACAGCAGGCATTATTTCCTCGAAGGACAATGCAGCACTACTCACACCATGAAATGCAAATTAATAGTCAGGTACTCTGAAGTGTTTCAAGAGTCGCTGTAAATGATTATATTAGTATAGTAATTTTGGTACTGTAGAGAGTCAGAGGGACTCTGCTAAAATGTATCTTCTAGAGATACAGTCACTGGCCACTTTATTAGGTACACCCCATTAGTCCTGTTGGAGGTCATTTGAGTTACTTTATTGAAAAATTTAAGCAACTAGTTTGACATGATTTAGTATCATTTTGCTGGAAGTAGCCGTCAGAAGACAGGTGTACTTTGGATAGAAAGGGATGCACCTGGTGACCAGCAAAACTCAGATAGACTATGGCAGTTATATGATGCTTAGTTGGTATTACAGAGCCTACAGTCTGCCTCAAAAACATCACCCACCACATTACAAAACTGTAGCATAACCTTCGAATATAAGGTGGGTCGGATCCATGTTTCTGTTTTTTGCAAACTGAGACTCATCAAATTTTTTTCAATCAATTATCATCTAACGACCCTGTGCGAATTATAGCCTCAGTTTCCTGTTCTATGATGATAGAAATGGCATACATTATCTACATTTTCGTTGACGATACAATTGCACAATTTGACATTTTGAAAATAAGTTCACTTAAAGGAAAACTTTGCCAACTTTGAAACAAACAAATTTTTCTATAGGAAGTTTTGTCACTAGGATGAGGGAGTTTTTTTTTTTGTGGCCGTATCAAAATTGGTTTATTTCACAGAAAAAGATTGGTACCACTTTTTAAAATCACACTAATCACATGATCAACAACTGGATGTTGGAACTGGCGCAAACCAAGAAGTACTGTGAGGATGATCATAACATGGCATGTTTTTTAATTACTTATCATGTAAACAAAGTTATTCACGTGATTTTAATTGCATTTCTTAGTTAATGGAAACACCGCAATTGCAAAATTATGGGTTGTTTTTATATTAGCAGAACAGTGACAACGTTTTGCACACATTTCTACTGTGATCTTCCTCTGCTGTAGCTCGTCTACCTAAGGATTTGTTGTCCATTCAGACATGTTTGCATACGTTGGCTGTAACAAGTTTCTCTTTTTAAGATGCCATCTCAAACTTGAACTTATCTGGAATGAATCTCATTAAATGTGATTGAAATAAACTGCCCTGAATTATGTGCATGCTTTCTTCATAAACCAGAAACAATTTTAAACTATAGACTTTGTTTTCACTCTGGAGTTTTGACTCTATTCTCTTGCTTAAATCCAACCAGTAACAAATGCAAGCTTGCAGACGTCAGGGACAAGGCTGCTTAGTCTTATCTGCACGGACATTTGTCCTCTAGACAACTATTTACAGAACAGAATTTTATAAACACAATATCCACTCAACAATCTGCCATTTTAAACCATCTTGTTTGTGTTTTAGTGGTATTCAGCAAACATCTGTGAGCTATGTGATTTAGTTATATCCCATCAGTGGCTCCCTTTTGGTTTTTATCTCCCATGTGGCTCCTTTCGAGGTGTGCATGCACACACACACACCCCCCCCCCACACACACACGCTGTCATACATAAATGCATACTTGTAAACAACCCCAGCTGCTAACTGGACATTTTAATATTTCAATATGCTTTTTCTGTTTTACACCTTTTAGTTGTAAATGCCAATATTTTACTTTTTTGCACTTTTTTAAATAAGACTTTCTGGGAAAGAGGTTTGAATTAATATTTGAAGGATGGATACTTATATATTTTAAAAGAGAAATGAACAGTAACTTACTGGATCTTGCCTGGTCAAGTTCTCTCTGTGTATAAAAATTAATGAATGAATCTATAAAGTATAAATTTTACTTTTTGAATTAGATTTCATATTGACTTTTTATTCATTCAAATATTCACTTATGAGCACACCTGGCAACAATATCTCAAAATCTTAAGTCCTGGTTTAACATGATTAAACTAAGTAAATATGTGACAACAGATTTCTTGATAATTAAATAATAATCCAGAATATTTAAGTCTTTTCCAATTATTTTCTCTTGCACCTGATTACTCAGAGAAAAAAAGCTTGGAGTAGCAGATTAAACAAGCACATTTTCAGCCCGTTGATACAGAGAGAAGAGGCGGTTTCTAGTGGCTGTCTGTGGATCAGGTAATTGATTTGATTTGTCCTCACAGAGTTCAGCTCACTCTGCCTCCAGCATCTGTTAACCCTACACTGTATTAAAATCAGATTAGGCTGTTTGTGGTAGACACAAGAGTGTGCCAGTGGGGAAGATTTCAGCTTGCTCATGTGGGTCAGCACATCTCTGCTACTTCGTTGGCTGATTATTGCTCTTGCTTGCATTTCATTTGTCTCAGTTTGAATTTGTCTCAGTTTGTCGTTCAGCTAAAAGAGGTGGAGATTTTTATCTGAATGAGACAAATTTAAGATTCTTTACTGAAGTGTTACGCTCCAAGGAAAGCTGCAGAACATCACTAGAGAGGTAGAGCATTGATATTTTAGAGAGTATTTGATGGTGTTTGCGAACACCGATGTTGCATGGTGAAAACATGAAGTTCAGTATTCATGAACTTTTCTATGAAACGCAACGAAAAATTAAATCTGTAGATTTTGTTTTGCAGAGCATTTCTAAAATATTTGAAACAAAATGCAGCTTGGAAAGCTGAAACATCAAGGTGCAAAGCTACTTGATATGCTATTGGCAAAGCAGCCAATCAAGGAGCGGCATTCAGTTTCCTTGGTGCTGATTGGCTGAACCTCTCCTTGCTGGGAGACCAAAGGAAGTTTTTGGGTTGTTATTTTTTAATGATTTATTGCGTTAACAAATTTATTCACGTGATTTTAATTGCATTTCGCATTTAATGGAAACACAGTAATTGTGAAATTGTATTTTTTCAACATTGCCAGGATATCGACAACATTTTGTTCACATTTGCACACAAAACTTCTTCCTCCACAACCAGGCAGAAACTGAACATAGAGATGCAGAAAACCCAAACAAATGCTTAGAAAACATTTTAGTCCATTGGAGTAACAGTAAGGTTGGATGATTGGAAAAGCACCAGCGAAAGACCTCTTTGGCAAATCTTAAGAATGTATCAGACCCATGATTTCCTTCACACCAAGATTAGATTTTCCACTTTGCCACAATTGTTGTTTCAACAGTTCTGGAGGTTTTGCAGACTACAATCTGGGGTAAAAGGCCTCCAACAGGCATCACATCAATGTAAAGACCACATAACATCCGTCTGCAAGAAATTTCAGTCTTTGTGAAATTCCAGATGCCCCTTGTTATCAGCACACAGCCTGCATGCCTTGTCTCAGTGAGACAAAAGGTGAAATTCTCTCTTTTCATGCTTTCATGGGACATTGAAACATCTATATCTTCCATCATTGATCAGTTTTTATTTTTTTGTTGAATGTTCAGACTGTGAATTAACCCTCAGCCTTACAGGGTTAACTCTCACCACTTGTCTAAACTGAATTATACAGCTGGACAAAATGTCCAGGTTCAGCCCTGATGTGGCAGGATTTTTCCAGCTCATGACATCCGGATGAAGTTTGAAATTTATGGTCGCAAATATATTTCTCTGTTCTTCATAAACTTAAATGGCCCAATGACACGCTTCGTTATTTCTTTACATTGCATCATATCCAACATTCTTTAAGGTAAGCGTGGGTCTGTAACGAATTTTACTGGACGAGAAACTGTCACATATATTAATGTGATAAATGATAATGTTGTTGTTTGGAGACAATTTCCAAGTAATTTAATGGTAATGGAATAGCAACGCAAGAACACATTGTGAAAGATGAATACACTTTAAATTTTAAAGAACATTTAACCACTGGAACTGGAAGACGTTTTAAAAATCCAAAATGAATAAACAAAATAACAGAAACAACAAATAGAATGAAGTATGAAGTCTCTATAAACAAAATAGTCCTTCAAATAAGATGCTAGTTGAGATCATAGAACCAGACTGAAGACTTTTATCATCCAATTTTTGGTAGAAAAACAAAGAGAAGAGAAAAACAATAAATCATGCAAATGGAAAATATTGAGCTTGCTTTATTTTATCACATGATTAATTAATGGATTGCTTATTGCAAAAGGCCTACTTTAAGGATCAACAAATCAGACTTGGAACAAACAAGTGTTTGTTAATAATATATTTTTTATGAAATTTAAAAAATGACACTACTTAAGGAATCTGACTATAAATTACATATTTTCCACTCAGGCCACAATCACCTAAAAGGGGATCAAGTTTGTATTTACTTCTGAAATATCTAGAGAAGTATTCTGATTAACAGGAGAAAGATTGGGGAAACTAAAGTGGGATGAATTTTAATAAGAGAGCAGCAATCAGAGAATTAATTGGTCAGTTTAAGTTTTCTGAATGATTTTGCTGGTTTGTTCTTGTAGTCCACCAATAGAGAAACTATTAAAGCACAGACTGTATAGTGTTTATTTTAAACTGAAAGAGGAAATGCCCTTCATAATAGATGCCTGAAGGGAGAGAGGGGAATAAGGCAGACAAAGTCTCTTGTCCTTCCTGTCGTCTTCTTTGATTTCCTGGTTGCTAGTGACTTAAAAAATGTTCCAATTAAATGTAACAGTCTATTTTCCAGTAACTCAGAAGAAGCCGTCACCGACTCCTTCAGTTTTACCTTTTTAACTTCTTCAAACAGACACCTAATCTTACAAATGACAGAAAGGATGCTAGTTCAAAAGATGTATTAATGCATATTTTTTCAGCAAGTGCTAAGTAATTTCATTGCAGAGGAAAATGGGAGAAAAACGCGTAGAGCAGTTTTTTCTCAGCGTAAGTGACTCCTCAGCTTGGAAAGGAATTGTGTGCAGACAGAGCAGACAAACTTGGCAGGAAGACTGAGCTCACACAAGAGTGTGGAGAACTCTTCCAAAATCAATGCAGCCTACAAATATTTGATTTTCCAAAAAAAAAAAAAAACAACCCTAGCCTCCCATTGACAGACAGTGTACACTGAGAGATTCACTCTCTTCAACAGATACTGTGGAACATTGAAAATAAGGTAATTTGTTCTGCTAGGAATATCATGTGGACACCACGGAGGAAAAGTTGTGTTGACTTGAATGGATTTAATCCATTTTTCCCTCATTTGTTGGATAAAATTAGCAATTCTACATTTTGGAGTGGAAAAACTAAACAAAAAGAAAGTCAAAATGCAGAGTTGTCTAATTTAATATGTTCTAATTAACCCATGAACGTAGTTTTGGTATTTTTTTATGTACTTTTACCACTTTTATCTGGACCAATACTGCATTTGATCATCTCCAACTCCATCCAAAAATCTGATATTCAGTTTGGTTTAGCCATGGTCAAATATTTTCCAATTGAAAACCCAAAAATGTGACGTTTTTCATAAGTGCTAACCGGTAACACTAACAACAACACATCATTGGTGTGGAAACTATTGCTGAGGATGGAAGACTCACGCTACTTTCAGTGTTGGTGAGATATTTCAAACAAACGCAAGGGTGAGGTATTTTATGTTTTCCATTTTATAGAACAATCAAGTAACACTCAGTTCTAATTAAAATGCTGCATATATCAAACAACTTAAAATAAATTTGACTTTGCATCATGGCTAAACATATTAGGTTACATTGAAGGACAGTTTGGACCTCATTGGAGAATTTTTATTGCTTAACCTCCATCCGTTTTTAAAAATACAAGATTTGGCAAATTTAGTAAATCTAAAGAGAATAAATTCACAAGGGAATTAATCAAAGTTTACAGCCTGTCATGACAGCCAAACTGATGTGATTTCTAATATAGGATATTAAAAACTAATCAATCTGTTAACTGAGAAATTATTAAATGTTTTTATTATTATTATTATTATTATTATTATTATTATTATTATTATTATTATTATTATTATTAGATAAAGCCTTTTAAAGTGGCTACTTTCACATGTGTGTGTGTTCTTATTGTGATTAATTTATACCCTCTCAAAGCAGGAATACTAGAAAGTTTATTTTGTAGTTTTAAAGATATTTTAGAAATTAGAAATGTTGAATCAGCTAAACTCAGTATCAGCAGGTCAAATTTCAAAAAGTACAATTTAGAAAACTCTGATTAGTGCATTTTTTGTTCTGCAAAATTTGGGATTTGTAAAACATTTATTACAAATCAGTATACAAAACTGAAAAAAGGGGAAATTTTTATTTTTTGTTCTTCTTAAAATTCTCTTTCTTGTCTTGTGAGCAGGATGTGGTGTTACACCCCTGATTGGTGCAGTATGCTGTTAAATCTTCCTGTAGCGCTGAGTTTTACTATCTCACTGTAAGAATTTGAGGCTTGATCCTTTCCCTTTTGTTGCAGAGCCACTTGCTACATAAAATGTTTGCAGATAAGCGTTGATGTTTCCTCACGGCTCTAGGTTAAGTTACGAAAGCCAGAACTGACGGGCAGAGCAAAGCTAAACACTGCGGAAAAATGAACGCTCTGGATCTACTAGTTATCACTTCAATGTCAGGACAAAGAATTGTAGTTGTCATTTTTGAAATACTCCTCATTCTGCTGCACATTTCTTTAACTTTCCCACCCTACTTAAATGAAATGTTGTTTTAATTGTAATGTTTTCAGTTTTTAAGGAGATGCAGCGCAAAAACACAAAATCTTACCGAGTTTTTTTTTTTTTGTCTAGTTTTGAGTGTACATGAATTATTACACTTAAAATAAGACAAAGCTAACTTAGAAGTAACTTTTCAGCAAGACATAGGAGCTTGTTTTATGTCAATAATTTTTTAAGACTGATAAAAAAAGGAACTTGTTCCATTGGCAGATTATTTGACTTACAACATGGGAAAAATATCTTGTCGGTGAAATAATCTGCCAATGACCTTTTTTTTTTAATCAATATTATGGAATTATTTACTTAAAACAAGCTCAAGCTTGCTTATATCTTCTGAAAATTACCTGTAAGTTAGTTTTGTGTTATTTCAAGTCTACTTAGATATTTGCACTAAAAACTAGACCATAAATACTTCGCATTATTTTGTGTTTTTGCACTGTATTCACATGTCTGGCTCATAGATGAAAATTATTTAAGAAATTAGGGTATTTTCATCTTCCTAACTGGAGTGAATTAGTCAATAGGACTTAAGAAAAATGATTAGATACTATTTCTTTTTAGACTCTATGAGGCGGCCTTCATTATGGCTAATTGGATTGAATGCTGCCCACTCATTGGCCCACATTTCTACATTTACATCGTATTTAAGACGCTTAATCTGAGTGGCACTGATATCATAAGTCTGACATTTAAGCTCTTAAATCCGTAGGATGGTATAAGGGGTTTTAGAGAGAGTGAAAAAGACTGAGGGGGGATAAAGCCAAAGAGTATGAAGAAGAAATAAAGCAGTCAGAAGGTCTCAGTGACTGCGTGCTCAGAGACAGTGAACCGGGATGTCAAAAAGACGGCCTGCATGTCAGCTCCGATGTGACGTTTTAATCGATGCCTTTCTCGCTCCTAGCTGACAGACAGGTACAAGCTCAATGTTTGTATTGCACAGCAGAAGTTCAGAGTTAGGGAAGCAGGTTTCTGCGGTAAACTTTGGATGTGGTCCACACTTTGCTGTCTGTTCACCTGACCTGGAAAAAGCGACATGCAGTTCAACAAAAAGTCTTTGAGCTAGTCAGTGTTGTACGCCTAAACATTTTTATTTCTTCAGAACTGTGTCGAAGTTTTGTTCACGTTGAAAGGGAGAGCCGAAGACAATCCAATGAACTCTTTTTATTAAAAAATTAAAGTAAGAAAAGAAAAAAAGCATTTATTTATAAATTACTTTGTCACATCGTTGTGGAGGAGTCTACATTCATTACAACCTTCTGTTAGTTCAGTGAGATTTGCAAACAATTGTTTCAGCACAACTCTCTTAAGCTGCAGTACGTAACTTTTATAAAGAATTTTTTTTTTTACATATTTGTTGAAACTGTCACCATGTCTTGACAATTTGCTATGAGCCAGATAGTCTGTGAAAAGATTGATCTCCTCCACCTTCTCCCTGAGCTATTATTGCTGTCTGAAGAAACGTACCGCTCCTGCCCAAAAACAACCAATCAAAGACTGGAGGAGGGTCTTAGTGCAGTCAATCATCCTCATGTACTCGCTGTTAAATGTGGTAATGGCGAAGAAACAACTTAATGTTACGGATGGCCACCAGTGCCATCACTGGTGGCTTTGCTAACTAGCATTAGCATTCATAACAGAATCTGCTAGCTGCAGGGTAAAAGAGCGCAAGCAGGGGAGAAGGACAGAGTGATGAGCTGCGCCACATACTTTGTGATTGACAGCACTAAGACCCGCATTCTGCCTCTAATTGGTTGTTTCTAGTTAGCGCTGGGAGAAGGCAGAGGAGCTTAACTTTTATTCACAGATTTAGTCTCATGCCATACTTTCACAACATACTGAAAAGTTTAAACAAGTATGTAATATACAGTATATTTAATATTATTTAAATGTTACATACTGCAGGTTTAACATATCACCATATGATTTTCATGCAGTGCATGTGTGCAAAGACGGTTCTGTTGACAATCCAGTTTGGACAACACTCCAGCTGTCAGAGAGACATCCGCACATCTTATTCTGAAATACTTTGTAATACAGAGAAGTTCATGGTCCGCTTATTGATTCAGGTAATGTGGAGGTGCAAAAAGTCTACATGATTAGCCTTCCACAACACCAAAATTATTGTTTTCACCAGACATACTCATGTGCAATAATGGCTAAACATTTCTAATTTCTTCAAATGACACTGAGCCAGAAGTGGGGTGGTTTACTCAGAGAAAACTTTGCAAACCTTACTCATGCTATATGTTAGCATGCTAACATATAGCATGCTAACTGTGTCCTTTATAATAACCCTTCTCTTTGTAAAATTATAGATCTTATCCATTTAGAAATATATTCATAACCTCTCTCAAATTGATTAGCAGAAACAGTTGCTTCTCTAGGGTCGTTGCTGATGTCTTTGCTCATTGGATCTTTGTCAACACACTCTTGTTTCATCTAGCTTTATAGCAGTGGTCACACTGCTATAAAGCAGTGTGACCACTTGATTTGTTTAACTTGATAAATTAATCAAGTGGATTTAAATAGCAGCACCTGGCTGCCACACTTTTCCTTATAAATCCTGTTGACGTAGGGAGGAGGTATTTAGGTTTTTCCGAGATTAAATTCATTAAGTGCTCTAATGGCAGCTCTTTGTTGATCTTTTTAGCTACTTGACTGAGACTCTGTTTAACTGGTAGGTAACTCACTTTAAAATATAAAGATTTAAATCTCTCATATATTTTAATGTAAATTGGATATTGATTCTATAATTTTTCTAAATAATGCTCTTATATTCGGATCAGCCTTGTGGTATTCATAGTGTTCTGTTGCATAATGAGCTGGTATGTTACTATCCTGTGATACTGTTGCCTCGGTGATTGTATATATTTTTTTATCTTAAAGGATCACCAAACCGTGTAGTTATGAACACCTTCGGGAAAGTAAACAATTGTAAGCAGAATTAATCAGATGGGAAGCAACATAACCAGTTTTAATTTTAAGCACACAGCATCCTGAGGTTAGTGAAACATCTGTATAATGCAGCATGAGATTGAATAATATTGTGATTGGTTCATTGCAAAGACAGTGGACAGTTGTCCTGACTCTGTGCTCATGTGCTATGTGAGGTGTGCAGCATCCATGCAGCAAAATCTTTCAACATGTCTAAAATATTTTCAGCAGCATGGCTTTGTTGGTGATCGAACTGTGTATGTGTGTAAGTGTCAGATGCATTGTACAAGTAGGCATAAAGGTTTTATTAACTGCGTTTTCAAATTTGCTATATGGAAACATGGCAATTATAAAAACTCTTGTTTTTCGATAAAAAGTGTTGGCGACATGATGAGCTGGTTTTTTGGCCATATCAAAATTAGTTTGTCTTGCAAAACTGCAATGGAAAAACCCTTTTTGGTATCACATAAGTCACACGATCAACAACCAGATCACGTGATTTTAATTTCTCTTTTTATTTAATGGAAACAACTGCACAATTGTGTTTTTTCTATATTAGAAGAATGTTGACAAATCTTTGCACACATTTGTAATGGAAACGCAGATTTTGTCTCGCATAATATAATCAATTAAAATTAAAGTGTGTGAGCAACTGTGTGCATAGATGAGTATCTACAAGTTTTACTGTATAATGCATGGGAACTCAAAAGTTATTGTCTTTAATTTTATGGTTGTATTCTATAAATTTAGTGTCAAACTCACCTAAACATCAATGTTGATGGTCTTTAGAACCTATTGTCATGCAACTGGAACTCCTCCATTTAATTTAGTGGCTTCTTACAATTACATCTTAAAATGTTGGCTCTTAAAAATGTACTCACTATTACGAATGTACTCACACAGTTTCTTACAGTAAGAAACTGTGTTGTGGCTGGAAGTAAAAGCAAATTGGCATCCTGTTGAATGTTGCTGTTAAATAACTTTCCCTTAAGGATTTATCCCGGTCTCATTGTGCAGGTTAACCCTGCCTTTCACCTTGAGAATCCCTCAGACTAGGCTGTCCCAAGCTTTTAGCCTCTAGTGCCTCACGGGGATTTATCATGCCAAAAACTTTGGCCCCTATTTGGGAAGGGAGCCATACTAAAGCCCTTAAAGCAACAGTGCCGCCACTGTTTATACTGGCATGCACTCAGTTGCCCGCTTTTAGCGCAGCAATGTAACAGCGGCTATTAAAGAGTTGTTCAAAAAGGGGGATAATCTTCCCTGGCCTGGCATGGCCTGGGACAGTTTATTCCAAAACGGTGAATTCAAAACCCTTTGTGTGACAACTCCAGTCTCCAAACTGTTCCCCGCTTTTACTCCTTTTATCTGGATGTTTATCCAGAGCGATTTATCAAGGATTAATTTAGAGGAAAATCATATTAATCGCTGTCACTGCTCTACAGTGGAGTTTAAAACTTTTATTAGCACCTTACTCCTTTATCCTAGTTACACACACTCAGTTTATTATTCAGCTGCTGCTGAATGTAGGCCGCCACTACACTACCGTCTGAAAACAGACGTCCATTAGATTACTGCACAAATGTCCATTTGGACATTAATACTCAAGCCTATTTTACAAAAAACACCGACAGACTTTTGTGTTCACCATGCAGCTTGTTTTAAGCCGTGCAGCATCTTTCCATCCACATCCACCGCTCTTTAGGGAGCAACATTTCTTTGATGTCGAATGACTAATTATTGACACATCACCTCAATTTCTTCTTGAACTCACTGGTCAGGAAAAGCAAGTTGTTAGCTGGCTTTCTTTAACAGCTGGCACTTGTATTGGTTCCTTTCAGATTGATCCTGTCTCACATTCATTTGCTGGTTATCGCTGTAAACACAGATCGCGCTGAGTCCCTGTGGCGTGTAAAGAAAGAGTTCCTCTGCATGCATATAGAGGATGGAGTAAAAAAAGAGAAGTAGTGGAGAGAAAAACTAACAACCAGGAAGAATGAATGGGACAACTGATGTGGGAGAAGAAAAATAAAGCGGTCGGAGAGAGCGAGCGATTGAAAGGGAGAAAAATCTCTAAGGGACTCTTATGTGACTGTGTGTAATGTGAAGAAAGAAAAGGAGAAAAACATATTGAAAGTAAAGCTAAATTTACCTTTCCTAAAGCTATGTGTCTAGCATTAACCTCCCAGTCGAGACGAATTAGTTTGTATCGCTCATACTTTTGTTTGTCAAACAGCAGCAGCTGATTTTGTTGGAGCTGAATGAGAAAAGTGACTTCTCTTGTTACTCTGGCCAAACACCAACAAAATGTTTGCTAATACTGCAAATACAGACCAGAGAGGGTTTATATTTACAGCTACCTTGTCTCCCAGGATAGATTTGCTTTGACTAGGCTCCCCAGTGTGCAACACAGCTTCAGAAGCGGTGGTGAAAATCTTTCATTACACCCTTACTCTGCTTATTTTTCAGTTTAGTTTTTAAAACTGTGGGTAAGGAAACAACTTGAATACAGGAGAAGGATGGTAACAGTTTTTGTTAATGTATGTTTAGTTTTTTTATTTTTATTTTTATTTTTACAAGTGTTAGTGTTCTTGTTTTTTCCTACAAGTTTGGGATTTTATGTGCTAAATCAATACGGAATGTGTCCTAAGTGTGAGTGAAAGAATAAAAGAAAAACATGCATTTTTAAAATTACATGGCAAAACACTGAAGTTACAGATCTTTTGGGGCGTATCTTTATCAGCTTTTTCCAATATTATAGTTTATTTTTACTGAGTTTTATATTATTATTCAGAGTATTTTAAGGTCCCTGTCGTGGGTTTTTTGTTTGCTTTTTAAAATTCTGTTTGAACTGTTCTATTGATTGCAGCTCTTTGAGATTTCTGTACATGTCTGTATAAGAAATAGAAATGTGTTCTAAATAAAATCCATTATTATTATGGCCCAAATCGGCACATCGTTTACATTTTTTAACCGATGTGCCGTTTAAAAAATGTCATTTTGCAGGTAGTTCATATAATTTAATAAATTTAGCAAATTAAGTCAGATAAACTACTTCTTCGGTCTTTCGCTAGCCTGCCCACTTCTGAGAATACTACACATTTAATTTCTATATTTGACTTTGAAGGTAGTTGCATGGGATTTTATGTAAATTATATTGGTTTGAGGTAAATGTACTATGTTTCCAAGTATTAAAATTTAAAGGATCTTTGATTTTTCTTTCACTTTTCATACAGTTTATGGCAGATGATGTGAGTAGTCAAAACGGGGCTATTTATCAAATCAGGCAGTCGGTCAACTCAACTCCACTATGGCAAACTTCCCCTTGTGCAACAAATGGCTTTAATCCACTCAAATTTGTGGAAGTTTCTCAGCAGGAGGCAGAGATTACAAGGATAATGCACACAGTTTGTTTTTGGAACAGAGGGGAGAGAGAGAAGCAGGGAGGCTTTGACAAAAACAGCTGAGGAAGCGGGATTGTTTACGGAAGAACTGTGAAAGCAGCAGCTGGAGAAAAGACTTTTCAGAGGCGTGCCAGTGTTAGCCGTCGACCTGAAGACAGGGGTTTTGTAGGTAGAATCCGATCTGTCCTGAAATGCAAAATCTCATGTGTGGTATGACCTGGAAATATGTCTTGTAACTGCTGGTTTTTGCTGAACAAGATCGCACAATACAAGGATGTTCATGGTAGTATCAGTTTGAGGTTTTCCTGAAAACATCTTTAAGCTTTAACGTTTCGTAAGCACCAGAGCCGAGTGTGAAATCGCCCAAGATGAGAATCAGCTACGTCTGACGCCATGGGTCTTAGCTGGAAAGGGTTTAATTGTTCTGTCAGGGTCAAGGGTCATTGTCTGTCATCAAGTTCTAGTTTTGCTGTTGAAATCTCCCTGACTAGTTGAGGCAGACTAAACTAAACCCCTGAAGGCATGTTGTGGTATCTGGCGCCAGGAGATTAGATACTGTCCTTTAAAAATACTTTAAGTTGCAAAGTGGGGCCTTGGAGGATCCATGGATCAGTGAGCTTCAGAAGTCATGACTGAGAATGTAAGTAATCAATTATTGAGTTAATCTGTCAACTCATCACATCTTTTCATAATGTGAAGGGCTAAATTTGTCATAATATGCTGAATAAAAGTAAAACCATTACATTTTAACATTACTTTTGGTTAAATACAGATTAAGTAAACAGGAAAGGCTTGTTTTCTCATATTATTAAACTTAGACATAATACAAACATAACAGAACTGGAACCTCTAAGATTGCTGAATAGAAAAATAACATGCAGAAAGGAAAAAATATGTGAAACACTTAATTCCTCATGAACAGAGAGATGTTCATACAGAAGTAAAGTCTGTAGTTGCTCTTGAAGGAATGTTATAACTTCGCTCCATGCAGGGCATTAACTCCCGACAGTCCTCAAAATCAACTGTGCTATTTGGCACAATGTTTTTTCCCGTCATGTTACAATTTTTCTGCATTATGACCTCAGTTTTTTGATAATTTCTGCCGCTGTTCCGCAACTCAGCTGAACTGAAGGAAGCACTGCCATTTCTCTTTCCTGTTCTGGTATGGCCTGCCATCTTTATTTCTGCATCAACTGGCTCTGCTTTAGGATGACCTGGGATACCCTCTAATGGATGGTGGCCAAACTACAACACTGAAACAAGGTCTAACCAGATATTATTATTTAATTGATTGAATATAATAAACCAAAAACTGACAATAAATCATCGATTAATTGTTTGCATTCTTAGTTATAACATTGTCGTCCTCCATCTTTGAATCACATTTGATAGATAGATTTATAAACTTCTGCAGACCAAAAACACCTCTTTAGACTCAATCACTTAGGCATAATTAAATCCCAAATCATGCGCTTGCAGATTTTTCTTACGTCTAACACATCAACTCTGAGGAAATATTTTTGTGCTGCCTAACATGTCTGACGTAGCAACAGATGGCATAATTAAGAGATAATGACAACTTTTCACCATCACAATGATGGATGGATGGATGGATGGATGGGTTAATAAGGAAGAATAACAACTAAAATCAAAACATAGTTCTGAATGGAAACTTCCATTTATTAGGATCTAAGAAAATCATCTGAATTTAAAACTCGTTAACGGTGGCTTATTATTATAATCTTCTTTTCTTTGCAATAAACTTTTTCACTTGGAAAACTTTGGCGATAAAACATTTGTACAAGACGTTATATGACTTGTAATGGCTTGAAGTTGCCGTTCATGAAAAAGCTTCTTGTGAATGTGCTGATTGAAAATTCACATAAAGGTGACTTTCACACATGTGAAAGTCACCTTTATATTTCAATATTTCATATTTCAATATATGTTCCTTTAAGTGTGAAGCAAACACTATAAAGCAAGTTTAATTGTCTGGAAAACTTTCTTTGTTTTATATACGGAGTGACGGCAGATCACAGCATTTCTTCTGAATTTAAGATGGTTTGATGGGTGTTTTTGATCAAATGGACATACCTCACCCTTTAATATGGCCATGATGAAAGGTTTTCTCTCAAATAAAGCCTCTGTGGACAGAAGGATCCTGAGGGCAGAGAACATAAAGAGGAGCCAACCTACACGCTGTCAGAGATCTAGCTTTGGCGTTATAATCAGGCATAGGAACTATAGAACTGAAAAAAGACTGACAAGCATCTTTTCCAATTCATCCTCAACTTTTGTCTTTTTTTTTTCCAGAAAAAGCTATTACGCTCTATTTCCTTTTGTAAAGCCACTCATTAGCACTGATGGGTTTCGCCACGTGAAGCAGAACAGTGAATAGTATCAAAATGCAGAGCTGCAATCTGGTTTTCTGCTGCACAAAAGAAGCGTTTCAGAGGGATTTCTTTTGTTCACTGAATAATTCCCCACAGCTGTCTGTTCAGAAGTCACTTGAGACTTAACTGCTGTTCACAACAACTAATTTAAAGACCTTTAAACTTCTTTTCTAATGGGGAGACTTTAGGAACTCTGTTTTTGCATCAGGATTCTGTTTTAATGCTGTTATTTTAAATGTTTGCTAGACCGTGATAAATTCAGACCTCTTCTCTTTTTCTCTTGGGACATGTTTCCTATTCTTAGTGCTTTCCTCTCAAGCTTAATATTACATTAATTTCCTATCCCTTTCATACTGCATCTCAAACAGTGACACTTTGTCTGAAGGGAAGGGCATCAGGGGATGGCAAGAAAAGTCACTTCTATATCAACAGTATTTTTCTGAAAGTATTTCGAACTTTAGTTAGGTTATGAAGGCCTTATGATGTAATGTTTCATTCATGTTGCATACTAGGAGACATTTCATGTGTGCCCAGATTTCATGTTGGACACACGTTGAGTGGAAGCATGGAGGCCATCAGTTACTGACAGTCATTTTGCAGGTAGTTCTTTGATGTTAAATTGGATTTTAAAAAGGAAGATTACTCCGTCTTTCTTCATATACAGTGCCTTTTTGGCTACGTTCACACAGCAGGCAAATGTGACCCAAATCCAATTTTTCACCCTGCAAAAAATCTAATTTGTGCCAGTTTTACGTGTTGTATTAAATCGGATGCTTATCTGATACTTTTGAAAGCATTTCATCTGATTTTCACTTCATTGATGTGAGACATGAATCATAATTCTGCAGACACAGTAAATCCAGAAGTAAATAATTGCTGAAAATTATAACTATGAAATTCTGAAAGAATTCTGTGTCCTTGCATCAAAATCCTACCACTCCTTTTTTCCGACTACACATCCAAACTGACTTCTGTCCAGATGCTGCACTCAGTTCTCCACAAAGGGTTGTTGCTATGAGTTGTGCTTTCTTTTTATTAGCTTCCTTCATGTTGTTATGATCTTATGACAATACATTTGGCTCTCATTACTTTAAAATCGATTCATAAATGGCTCCCTCCGTTATTACTTATGTAAACATTGAGCTGCTGTGTGACGTCTATGTTCTTTTTCTGTGCATGTGTCTCACTTTGGGGTCGTAAACAATTTACACTGAAGTCTCATTGCAGTCGAATTTAATTAGTAATATGAATAACCGTGCAAAAAAAAAAAATTGAATATCAGTAAAAGTCTGATTTGAACACCAAGTCTTGTGTGAATAACGAAAAAGTACGGTTAAAACAAGAAAATTCTGTTATTGGAATTTTATGTGCCGGAGTGAAGTTGTAAAGTGAAAGAAAAATCATACATTGCTCAGATATTAAACAAATAAAAATAATCTGAAAAGGCTGCACAATTTGCAACAACAATTTGCACAAGGTTAGGAAGAGTTCGGGGATCCTCAGCTCAGGTGGGAGAATCTGTTGACTGACATCTCATAATAATTTAGACCACAAACCTGGATTTTTTGGGGTAGGAAGGAAGTCCTGAAAGACTTTCTCTTTGCCACAATAAGCAGAGTTTCTTATCAGTTTGCTCGTGATGCCTTCAGATGTCTCTATGTCCTAACTGTTCATTTCAGCATAATAATCCATCCATGAATACATCTGGGACAAGATAGGGATTCTGTGCCCAATATTTTCTTTTCACTCCTCCACAGCGCCACATCCTTGCCGCACTCAGCAACAGTGCAGCAGCGTAACCAGAAAAAAAAAGCAGCATGGGTGCCAGCTGTGAAAGGGCATTCACATGCATCACTGCAAATCTTTTAGCCTATTAAATATAAATCAAACGTTAGCTACACCTCTTAGCCAGCACTCACCTGAACCAAGGTTATGAGGACAGATGTTATTTTTACCTTCTTGTTTTTAAAAGGAAACAGAACGACCATATGTGGTGCATGGTCAGCAAAGTGACTATGAGAACTGGCAGCCATATTTAAAAATGCCCTCAGTTACATTTATGATTGGGGGATATTTTGTACATATTAATCTCCATAGTTCATTGTAAACACCTAAGTTCCAGGAAAAATAAAGTAAATTGGCATGAAATGGGGCAATGAATTGACCCCGAGGCATTTCTAGTGGGCATAGGTTTGGTTTGCAAAGGACACACACCATGCAATTATACTTGTGTTGAGTTCTGTGTGAACTCTGTGGACTGTGTGGGAGTATCTAATATGTGAGTATGCTTGCCCCATAAACCTTTGATTTTTTCCATGCAAAAGGTTTTATGGGTTGTATAAAATCATGCAAATCAGAGTTCTGCCTGCTCCTAAGAATGGAGGAAGAAAAAACTATTTCTTGTCGTTAATCTTGTGTTATCTGACTAAGCCCTGTTTGTTTGGGTAATTATATAGTATATATTTTAATATATATATATTTTTGCAGACATTTTTTGTTCAATGTAAATCATGTGTGGGCTTGAAACCCCAAAAATAATCACAAAGAATTAATTCAAATTTGGAAAACAAATTCAAACGTACCCTCAATACTTAATTATATTTTGAAAATAAAGAATATTTTTCACAATTTGCCATATCGCAGGCCTCTAAAATACTACAAAAATGTGACTGGAGAGCGATTTGATGGAGCGCACATGGAGAAATGAGCTGCGGAGTTAAAACTTCTGGATCTTTGCCATGTGGCGCCTCGGATTTGGCTCCCACAGCAACCATCTTGAGGTTGTGGTTTCATACCCAGTGACTTTACTGAACCACTTTACTGTTAAGTACACACATAATAAACTGCTTTACTTGACAGCTGCACAGCTAATTTCACACCTCGGCGTATACCTTAACGTTCTGAGGTTCATGTGTGCCGCAGCTGCCTTCTGCATGTGCTGGACTCAGAGCCCGTCTTCCCTTTTCGTCCTATGCGGAATTGTAAATGACTTGTGGGTGTTGAAGAAGATCACATGTGACATTTAATGCGTAGGGTTGCTGGCAATATGTGTTAGTGCCAGTGTACATTAACCTACATTCAGAATCGGACCATTTTTGATTTGCAGGCGAAAAGAAAAGGTCATCTTTTGAATGAAATATTACCTGGCATGTTTTGTTTCTTTGGACTTAAAGGGACCTTATTATGCAAAATTCACTTTTTGCATGTTTTTATTTTTCCATTTGGATCTCACTGTTTCTAAAATCAAGCCAAACACTTAAAAAAAAAACCACAATGCCGTTTTTTGCAATGAGTTAATGTTTTTTGGTGTCTGGAAAATGAACCTGCCAATTATTGGGTCACACTGCACCGTTACTTTTAGGTAACAGCCTGGGCAACCCAACCAGAGTTCCAACATGTTTGATCAGCTGGTTTTACTGTGCAATGGCTGCTGTTGTTGACTTGCCATCTAGAAACCAGTTTCTGCATTCTTGTTGATTGTGCAGGAGCCTCCACGTCTGCTTTTCAATGATGTATGTGTATAATTGCATATCTGTTTTCAACCATTGTAAATGTTGATTTGGGGAGCGTAGCCAGCAGCAGCTTATTTGAATTTAAAGTGAGAAGCGGCCCTAAAACACCTCAACATTGGCAGCAAAAAAAAATCTAAATGTAGCTAAATGTGACTAAAATCTTCTTATCTAAGAATGATTTTGTGCAAAAATGTGATGAATTTCTTTTCTATCACCCATAGACCTATTCTAACTCGTACAAAGAAGCATATTAGATCACCTAGATCACCTAAAGGACCAGTATTATGTAAGACTAGACAGACTTTATTGAGCTTTACATTGTGTTATAATGTTATTTCCTCATCAAAAACATACCAGAAGTGTTGATTTGATTCTTGCATGCATGTTTGAGAAATCCCCTAATCTCCATGGCAACCATTCAGCTGTGCAAACGCCTGGGAGGACCTACCCACGCCTTTGAAACACAGCTTCTCCTCTGAGCTGCAGTTTCCAAGCTTCCAAACTTTTGCCTCACAGAGTAGCCCTCCCTGCGACTCCCTCACTCAAATCCTTCAGACTAGCCAGAAGCAATTAGCAAACACCTGGTGAAACTGTGAATTTGCTGAGTTCATTATATGAGTTACTTCTTACTTCAACACTGGTAAAAATGTTGTTAAAGAGTTAATAGAGGAGCCATGTTGTGATGACTTCCTGAAGGCAGAAACTCAGGAAGAGCAGGAACTTCTTAAAAAGACAGAGGCCCAATTTTGAGGCGTTAACTTATGAAGTCAAATTTCTCTTAAGTTATATTTTATATATACAGCATTTTTATAACAACTAAAGATAACATAATGTAGTCACTTGAGTGTGCCATAAAATGGCACTGTGTGGCTGGAAAATTCATAATACTACCCCTTTAAACTTAAGGTCTGATACATTAAATGCCAACTTTTAGCTTTCTGTGTATTTTCTTATCGACCAGATGATTCTTCCAGGCGCATGTGAGGTCAGGATAAACGGCAGTCAGGTGTTGGTGGGCTGTTGTTAGAAAACGGAGAACAGTGGTAAGGAGTGTGAGTTGTGTGTGGAAGTGGCTCAGGTCAGGGCTGATCCCTTAAAGATAATCTCCCTATCAAGGGATTTGTTTTTCTCAATTGCCCCAGGGCCTCTTAGCCCGGTTTAGAGGTCAGTTCCTGCACATGCAAAGACATCCAAATCTGCCTTTTGGCAAATTTTGTGCGGTGCCAGGTATTGTGTGAAACTAGTGGGAGGGAACAAAGTCAGCTGTAAACACAGCTGAAACATGAACAGCGGGGGAGATCAGGCCTAAAGTTCATCCACGCTACCAAAACCCAAGGATTTGCTTGTGTAACAAAACCAGTTTAAGAAGTGTCACTTTGATGGTCCACAAAGGTGTCGATTGGAGATTTTCTTGTGTGTATTTAGTGAGATCAAAACCAGTTACTGTGCTTGCTTTTGCTGTGATCACATAGCTTAGCTTCAGATGGGGGACGTGATCTAGGCCACTGAGCTGA
Source organism: Xiphophorus couchianus (assembly GCF_001444195.1). Taxonomy (NCBI): domain Eukaryota; kingdom Metazoa; phylum Chordata; class Actinopteri; order Cyprinodontiformes; family Poeciliidae; genus Xiphophorus; species Xiphophorus couchianus. The sequence goes on along the minus strand of NC_040232.1, from coordinate 5,691,171 downwards.
TATCTCATGTTCTTTCATGTGTTAAACATGTTGTGTTTATCACCCGCCTCTTGTTTGCATTGTTTCTCGATTTCCCATGTCTGGAAAGCAACTTGATGCCTGACTAAGTATTTCTCAGCATGTCAGCTTTGTTCCACGTTGTTTTACAGCTGGCTTTGTTTAGTAGATCAAATGATCTTGAAAACTTGCTTCTAAAACAGGAAAGTTGAGCTCTTGAAGAATTTTAAAGCTGTTTTTTTTTTCTTTTTTTGTTCCGCTTCAGTCAGTCAAAATGACACTACATGGATTTGTTGTGGACTGTTTGAACCTGTTCTGAGTTTTCATTTATTGAACATTTTTGCTTACGTCTTTCAGGATTCAAAAGTTATTTAAATAAATCTGTAAAGCAGACATAGTAACTCTGGAAGAGATCCACAACTCATTTGGGAGAATCTTTTGACAGAACTCTTACAATCATAATCAATAAATTAGAATATTATTGAAAAATTCATTTATTTCAGATACAGTTCATTAAGTGAAACATATAAATTAGTACCACACAGACTGATGTTTTCAATCCTTTAATTCTGTAAGTTATGTTGATCTTCTATAGCAATATTTACTCAGTACTGAACAATTAAAAAGTTCAATGGAACATCAAAAATCTGGAGTTCGTGCAAATTGTAATTCTGACAGTTTTATGGTGAATCTTGATTTTAAGCTGGATCTGTAGTTTTTAAGCTGGGTTTAGATACTAAATTGGCCATTGATGCATTTAAAACAAATATTACAGAATAACTGAAAAGATCAATGAATCATCACAACTTAGTTTTCATTCAACTTTATCCAGTTTAAAATTCTGACATTGAAACCCTTAAAACTTAATTTTAAACTAGCTTTTTTCTTATTGAAACAACTTCTTTCTTGTAATTTTAGGACATTCTTCTGGTAAAATTTTGTTTTTATTCTGTTAATATTACGACAACATTCTTGTAATTAAACAAATGTTATTATACCCTCGCCCAGATACTCCGAGGCGAGGGTATAATAATTTCAATGACCTCACAGAAGGCATGATCGAAATAAAAACCACTTGTAATTTATTTTTCAGAAAAGAAAACAAAGAAGAAAATAATTTAATAAAACTGCATCTTGTGTGAAAAAAATTAGAGATTACATATTTTTTTATATTTATGCCATACTATATATTTATGCCAGAGATAAGTAAAATATTCTTACAATTGCACCCATAATGTTCAACATAATGGTGGGAGATTAAAACAGGACAAGTCCTTTTCTTTAATTTTATTGTATATAGTTATTATTTCCACTAACAAAGACTCAGTTAAGTTCCTACATGGAAAGTATGAATGGAGCATTTGGCACTCAGTTGCGTCTTGAGCCTAAATTTACACTGTTTGGATGCGATCGGTTCCTCTGCCCTTGGCAGGCACAAATTAAGATTGCTCCCATCCCTGATGATCCTCCCCACCCCGTAATAACATCCTGCCACGTCTCCCACAGATTTATGCTCGCCAGTTTTAAAAGCACGGCCAGAATATCGCAGGTGATTAATTTTATTCATTTTGTATGACAGTACATAATTTATGTCAAAATGGTCAAGTGACTCAGCTAGTTAGAAAGTGATGACTTGTACTCCTGTTGGCCTTAATTATTTAATTCAGCTGCAGCTGCTCCATAGAAAGAGCAGCAGAGACAGGCAGGCAGTGGATGTTTATGTTCAGACATGCTGGGACCAAACTGGGTACTGTGTAGCTCGGAATCAAACTGTAGTTAGTTTCTTTCAGCACATAAACTGAGCCTGCATGAACTTCTTAAAGGAGTGTGTGTGTATTTAGCTTGTCTCTTTTCTTTGTTTACAGTCAAAGCAGGAGATTTATAGGGGAAAGGTAATCTTGATTGGCCAATATAAGGGAAGGTCACTGAAAGTTTGCAAGCAAAAGCGTGGGAGGGGGAAATGAAAAAAACCCTGCACAGAAAACGGTTGATTTATTAGACATGCAACATAGTTTTTTTTTTTAATCAGCACAGATTATACTGTAACCCTAATACAAGTGTAAAACAAGCCATGCAAAAAGGAAATCTCATATTTCCTTTTTGCATGGCTCAGGTGCAGTGCCCAATGCCAGGGTCACCTTCGCTAGGAAAAATAAATCCCCTGTGGCTCTCTTACACTACCCATAAGACCTCTCTCCCTTTGAGAGGTGGTGAGTGGGTGTCAACCTACTGTTTATACTGTCTGCTCATGGTTATGTAAGCCATTTTGTCCTCTTTCAAACTAATCTACCTTTACCTTTCCAACATGCCAAGTTGTGTGTTACGTAAATATTCTTTGAAACGGGTCTAGCATAAGGTTTCTCAGTGTGCCAGGAGTGTGTATTACATAAAAATCGCAGGCCAGACTGTGGAGAAGTTGTGTGTTTGTGTGTGTTTTCCTGTCAGAGTCAAGGATGCTTTTCTTTCATGAAAGGCTGGTTCAGGGAGGTTGTGGCGCCTAATCTGAACTATCCCAGCTATAACAGCCTCTACAGTGAGGGAGTCGGTGTGTCTGCCCGAACACGCACACACACGGCCCCCCGCACGCACACCCCCACACACACACATTTATCTTTACAGTGGGCGGCTGGCTCTGCAGCAGTGCAAACAAAGCACTGAACATGTGCTATCAAGCATGTGTGTGTGTCAGGCAGTGTTACATGCATGATGAGGACATTGTTTTTCATGACAACAGAGCTCTCTGTACAGTTCAGCTGCTTGTTTACTGACGCCGCCATGCTAATGTACTTATTTAGGTCACTCAGTTCTTTTTTAACTATGACAACTTTTTGTAGCCAATTTGCTACATATATTCACTTGGAATGATGATATCCTAATAAATTCAGAGACCTCCTTGCTTTAGCAACCTTTAAAGCGAATTAATCTTTAGCTGCAGCTACATTTGCTCACACTGAAAAAATTAGGAAAGTCTACCCTTTATTTTGGGTACATTTATTCACCGTGCAATAATAACTCATTAATAAATAACATTACCAGTAACACATTTATTAGCACTCCTTAACGAGTCTTAAAAATTAAATATTGTTGAAGCGTTTCATTATTTCATTCTTAACTTCTATTAAGTTCATCAGAGTTTCCAGGAACCTTTATTTAGTCATCCAGGACTCTTTGGCAACAAATAGCAACAAATATGACCTGTTTAGCCATTATTCAAAATAGGAAAGACAAAATAACATCACATTCAACTCTAAGGCAACTGTCTTGATGCTTTTAAATCTGAAAATGGCTGCATGAAAAAAATACAATAGGCATTTTTATTTGACCTGTTTGGGATAATAAAATTATGGACAAAAATATCAAACAGATTCTACATTTAAATTGACAAAAATGACAGTTTAATGATAGACCATATGAAAACATTTAATATTAATAAAAGTATCTGCAGCACATAGCTGCAATAACCTGTAATGCTTGTTTTCAGAAAGCAAGCATAATAAACACATGGTCAATTAAAACCTTTCCTTACTGTTTTGGTCTGTTTATCAGGAAAAAGGGACAAAGCAATTAAAGCAAAAGCAAACCATTTCTAAAATAGGTTCGCTTTTGCTTTAATTGCTTTTATTATGCGCACATATTTTGTCTTGATTTTTGAAAGGTTTGAGAAGCAAAACTCTGTGCCTGATGGTAAAACTGGACACTTTTGCTCTGAGAGATCTCAGATCGTCTGCTTAATTAAAGCTTTCCATAGTCAGAGCAAAAAATGAAAAGTCTCCAAATGCCATAAATTCTTCAGAGAACTGCACTGCAGGCTGTATAAACCAGATTTTTGTGAGTAAGACAAAGGGAAATTTTTTTTCTGTCTTACCATCACAAATGGTTTTGTTTTATAGCAAAAGTGTCCACTGTTAAGTATGGTAGTGGATCTGTGATGCTGTGGGCCTGTTTCTCTAATAAAAAAAATCAGGTGTGCTCTCCTAGAAAAGTGAAGATAGGCACAGAAAGGCTTCATAAAAAGATAATAGAAAGAAAAGAGTTTTTCTCTTCATGTTGTGAAAAATGTTAAAAGAGAATACTAAGTGCTTTTTTGTTGGTCAGCAGTATTAGCAGCAGGGGTACAAAATGTTATAGCCCACTTACCTCCATTAAAAAAAGTAAAATAGTTGTCCTCTTCAGACTCAATGGACTCAATTTAAAGTTGTATATTTCAGCTGCTGCAATAAAATATGAATACATTTAATAGCTTTCATTTTTTTAACCAGTGCTGTTTTAATGATGATCTTTTTTGCTCTGTTTTGCTTTTTGCTTTCTCTCCACTGCTGCAAGACAGTGCAGACATTTCGGCCATTTAAAGAATGCCCCCCAGTGTGACATCTGTATTGCTTCTAGAAAGACATGAGAGCAGTTTAAGCCCAAACATCTGTCCAAAGTTTTTCGTCCTTACCAATTTCCTTTTTTCTTTTGATAATTCATTCATATTTCCCCTAAGCGGATAAGCAGTAAAAGCTTGTGTCAAAGAGCTGGGAGATTAAAACAGCTGCTTGTAAATTTGGGTGAATATAAACAGCCGTTTGTGTACTCATCTGCACCCTCATGGGAAATAAACAGTAACTAAATCAGTTGTTAGCTTTTGTGTGTTATCTCTAAAGATGAAAGGACACTGAAAACAATGAAACTGCTGCCCTGGGGTTTTCTGTGTGGAGAGAGAGAGAGAGAGCGAAAAAAGCAACAGGAGCAAAGATGGAGGCCTCTTTGATCTGCGTAGTTAGTCGCAGTGAATGAGTCTTAGACCGTACCCAGAAATAGAGGAGAGCAGCCCAGAAAAAAAAAGACCTCAAACACTTTGTGCATTGAACTGTCCACAACCAAAGTGCAGAATATTACCTGGCGAATATTTTGTGAGTTGCACTGTGGAGCAGCAAGAAAATCTGAAGGTTTGAATCTTGGCCTGGGCTCTTTCCTAATGGAGTTTGCATGTTTTCCCCAATTAAATTCAATTTATGTATAGAGCGCCAACTCACAAGTGTCCACATTTTTTTTATATAATTTAAATTCAATCAGACATACATTTCAATTAATCCTAGTTATCAAACAGTAGAGTAATAAAGTTAGTTTAAAATGTTTAATTCTAAGGAAAGCCTATCGATAACAAATATTGCTGGATGATAAATTGTCCCAGTAATTATTGTGAAAAATGATAATATTGGCATTTCGAGATCATTTTTAAGTAATGTACTGAAAAGGGCATAATATTGCATGATTTTCCACTCAACAACAAATAAACTTTAAGTTTGTACAGAACATTCCACAATTGAGACTTGAAATATCGAAAATAAAAACATGACAATCAAAAGCAATAAATAAATCAGAAATAATAGAAACACTTACAGCCAAAATCATAAATAAAGTCTCTGCAAACAAAACTGACCATCACAGCTACATCAGACCAGGTGTCGCTTCAATGGAGAGAAGATACAGAGAGCAAACAAAAAGTTAATAGTTGAAATGACAGAAATGAAAATAAATTTTAGAGTAGTAGAAAAAGAAAGTGAGAAGTGGTCAGTTTGTCCTCTGGTAGACTAAACCTGTAGCAGCATCCATTACAGAAATAGCTCTGGACAGCCGAAACCTCGTCTTAAAAGTGAACAGGATGTTTTCCTATTAGACTAAAACAGGGAGCTGATTCCACAGACGAGCATCTTTATAACTAAAGGATTCCACTTTTAAAAATTCTAGGAACCGCCAGTAAACCTGCAGTCTGAGATCGAAGTGTCTGTTAGGAACAATAAGATCTCTGATCCTTATTAAAGGATAAAAAGGATAAAAGGACAAAAATCTTATATCCTATTCTGTTTTAACAGGGAACCAATGAAGGGAAGCTAAAATATGAAAAATAGGAACTTCAGAATAATTGCTGCAGCATTTTCAATCAGCTTAAAGGGTTTTAGCTGCATTTTGTGGTCTTACTGACAGCAAACAATTACAGTCGTCTAGCCTTGAAGTAAGAAATGCATGGACTAATTTTTCATATGGAGGAGATTGTGTTATAAAGGAATCGTCAAAAATGAAGAAGAGCCATTCTGACTATTCTCTTCATCAATCTTAATTGTTTTCATGTTTTCAGTCAGAGGCTTCTATGGATCACTGTAATACTGACCTCTACAGGAGATCCTTCTTGCCCACAGTCATCTACAACAACTCTTTCAAAAAATTGCATGAGTTTATACAGAACTTATGTATTTATGCTGAGATTAATAAAGTATTTTTGAATTGAAATGAATTGGATGTAGTCACCAATCCCCTGCAACTAATAATGTCACTGGTTTCTCTGTTATGATTTCTTATTCTTGTGTTTTTGTGATGTAAAGCACTTTGAACAAAAAACCCTTTTGCTGAAATGTACAAATAAACTTGATTGTTTGATTAACAAAATTTCAGGAAAGGTTTAGTATGGAGTCGCTTCAACAAATACCTGCTGCAAAAATGTATACTACATTTATTGGCACCTCTCCTAAATATATGTACAAAACCATTACATAAATTAATTGTTGATGGAAGCAGCAGTGAGTTTGGAGAAGTTCAACTTTTAATTTGAGAACATTTATTCAGTAAGAGGGAACAAAAATCCAATTTTAAGTAGTTATTGTTTTTCACAATATCACTGGTGTCACAGTTATTGGGACACCTGCTGTCAAAATGTTTAGTTTAAAGCTCCTTTGGGTGTGTTCACATCTGTAGTTTGTTTACTTTGGTATGAATAAATTGATTAGTTTGTTAACCTGTAACATTTTTTGGAGGTTTGGGTTCTTCTCAAACAGATGTGTCTGCAGCAGGAGAACCAGATGTAAATATAGGAAGCAGATGTGAGTTCCAAGCCAGTAGAAATCAGAGAATTTAATCACATCATAAATGTGTTTCTGAGTACTATTTCAGGGAAGGTTTTCCAAGACACATGCCAAATGATTTTGAGAAGAAAGTTGCATATATATTTATACCTTACCAAAAAAACACCATTGTTTATTAGCTTGTTTATACTACTCTATCCAGCAATGCAAACCTGGATACTAGAAGGAGCTTAGCTGAAGTTTGCAGAGTACAAGCGGTGTGTAAAGGTGTAAATTAATGAGTGATCAATTTTGAGTAGTATATTTTCAAATGTGTAGGAAGACGATGCTGGTATAATGTTGTTCTACGTCATTGGAACTAAATACTTTTTAAAATCTCACCTGACCGAAACAAACAGTTCCAGGTAAAATCCCAGTACAGCTTTGATGTTCAAGCTGATGTCCAAGTGAATTTTACCTAAATTATTCTCAGACAAAATTAAACCTAAATTTAACATTGTTTTTGTTTTGTGTTCTTCCTCAGAGTGGCTCTGTGATGCAGAGACCTAATAATCATAGCCTTTGTATGTCTTTGACGCTTTATTTTGATTTGCTGGCTTTCTTCAAATAATCCAGTCACTTTATAACAAGAATTTGTAATGGGGGCTCTCCTAGGAGACATTAAAACTATTTTAAAATGTCATTTTTATGCATGTTTTCCCCTTTGAATATCTCTTTTAATTTGATGTTATGCTTAAAACTATTTTTAAAGGTATAAAAAGTATAGGTATCCTGTTTTTCAAACTCAACCCAATGATTCCTCTAGATTAAGAACTTTAAATTCTTGGTACCTTTCCACTAATTTTCTGAAAGCATAAATGTGTAGCGAACATCTTTAAGTCAGTTACCACTGAATGTAAAGAGCTTGGAAAAAGATGTTGCAGTTAGTGTGATTTAATATGATGTAGTTCATTTATGCTCTTTGATCTTTTTCTTAATTGTTTTTTTATTCAGTGAACCATTAGTGGCCATTTATTAATTTGTACAGAGTTTAAAAGTCTAGCACAACACTGCTAATGTACCAGACCTTTTCAAATTTACAAAACAAATAAAAACAAAGGTATGATATATCCAGTTGATGATAGGAGGCAATTGTAAAAGATGAGATTTTAGCAATATTTGTAAGTCTCAGGGGTTCACAAGTAAAGAAAATATTTTATAATCCAAACATGTATTTTAGAGAATCTTTAAAAAAAACCATTTCAGTAAAGAGCTTCAGTTTTAATGTCGACAGGAGGCTCTGATGCTAATTTTAGCTTTGTTAGCGACAAACCATTAGCTCGTCGTGGTGTTCCCCAGACAAAGTGGTACCAGTTCAGACAGTGCTTCACCACCTTTGATGAGAAATATGGTGACTTTTTAATAATTTGAGATCTTGTACCACCTCTTTCTGTAGTTTTAGTTTTCGTTTTGCAAAAAGAAAATAACTATGTTGTGATTGTTTGCTCACTTTAGTTTGGTTGCTTTTCGGCAGCTGTTCCTGGTGCACAGTCACTGCAGCCTGGCCTGTCTGCTCCGGTTTCATAAGCAGAAAGTGAATGACCTATATACTTCTCTGAGGGAGGGGAAGTCACCTTGCTGGTTGACCAGGAAACAGGCATGCAGCTTGCGAAGAGGTTTTAATGCGCGGCACTATTAAAGGAGTTGACCAGCGACTCAATATTGCAGGCAGACTTTGAAACAGACCTCGTTTTTTGCTGCTCTTGTTGTTGTTGGCTGGAAATCTTTCCAGGACTGCTTCTCTTGGCTTGTGTTGTCTCCTTCCTAATACCACTTTGTTTTGATGTGAGAAGGCCAAAGTACAGAGAAGGATCCAGTGCATTAACATGCTGAAAAACACATCTTGACATGGACTGAATTTGCACACACAAACACTCACCTCAGGTGAAACCATGAGGCCCCTTGCCAGAAAGATCAAGCCAGACAAACACCTCACCAGAGACTCCTCTAAGCGTCCTAACAAATTGAATGTGTGTGTAGACGGACAAGAGGGAATTAGATCAGTGGTCGTGATTGTATCTGAGTGTGCTGCGGTACACCTTACCAGCTCGTCCCCTGGAGGAAATGTGCTTGCAGGGAGCAGAGACAGAGAGAGGATGGGGAGAGAGAGCCGAGCAGCTGGTTTGATGGAGGCTGTACGGAGAATTTTAACCAGACAATCACCTTGCATGTTATTGATTGGGATGGAAGAGAGGTAATTAGCACAGAAAAGAGGGAGAAGCTGAGGCCACTTTTGATGTTTTGATACAAAGTGTTCTCTCCTTGTACCCATCCACATGTTTGTGTGTTTTGTGTGTCAGCTTGATGGGAAATGCTTTACCTAAGATTAATCTATAACTTTATGGTTACAACAAACTACAAATACACAAAGCTCTTAAAGCTGCAGTGTGTAACTTTTACACAAATATGTTGTTTTCCACGGCTGCACAGTTGTGACGTTGGTAGCACTGTTCCGTTGCAGCAAGAAGGTCCTGGGTTCAAAGTCCGGGGTCTTTCTGCAAGGAGTTTACGTCTTCTCCCTAGGTTCTTCTGCCGCAGAACAAATAGATGATCAAAAAAGCAAACTCCAGTCTGCCAACAAACCTAGATGTTACAGGATTTCATATTTGATTTTTGGAGCTGATGTGGTCTGTTGTGAAACCAGTACCTTTTGCTTGCTCTGGAGTGTTTCTTGTTGAATGCAAAGCAGCTGGGATACGAGTCACTTACTGATTACAAAGTTCTCAAATGGCAAAAGGTGATTTTCTCTCTCCTGTTCAAGAGTTAAACTCTGTCTCAAGAGAAGTGTTGAATGATCTTGTCTTGTTTATGGCTGATTGTGGGATGGAGGAGGTGATAAAGAGATGAATCAGGGCTTTGCGTGCTCTGTCTGTCTGTCTTGGTCTATCTGCTCGAAGAAAGAGTATATACAGAAAAGGAAGTTCTTAATTTACCAGTCCGTTTACATTTTGACCCTGACCTACAATCATGAGTGATACAGGGTGTCTGTGCATCCTTAAAAAGTCTTAAAATGTCACAAATTCAATAGAAAATATGTGCGTTGGCTTCAAATATGTAACTCAGAGGTCTTGAATTTTGATATGGTCTGACTATTCAATCTACCTATATTACATGTATTTTTTTTCTTGCGGGATTTCTCTGTCAGACAAACATTTGATTCACAGTCAGACATCTTCATTACGAGGCAGTTGAGGCTACCGCTAGCTGTTAATGAGCCTTTTCAAGCTGGCTTGCTAGGTTTTTTTTATATCTATCTTTGGTAAGTGCAAATTTATCGGCAGTTGGCTGGACAATATTTGTCATTCCCACCGCCTTACTTCTGTTGCCAAACCATACAATGTTATATGCATTCTGTGCAAAATGCTTGGCACAACTTTATAAAATATGTCATTTTTTTTGTACATTTCTGTCCGGATACATGTCTTATATTTTATACATAATGGTCTTAAAATTTTAATTTGTGTTGGTGAAATTTGCAGATACACATCATAATATTCATGATATAAAGAAGAAAGTTCCCATATGAAAGAGACTGACAAAAATGAGCTATTGCCGTAGAACCAAAGACTTACTGGACAGTGATCTAAGCTCTAAGCACTGATTCATCTGCAACCTTGTCTTGAATCAGTAGGTGACCATGGAGAGAGATTTCTTAAATATGCATGGATGTATCATGCAACAAAATGTCAAAAAAGTTTGGACTTTATCTTCTCTGGCACATTATGTCAATAGAATACTTTGAGCTTCCAGAGATGCTTCTGTAATAGGAGGATGAAGCTCTAAATCACCAGTAGATATTTTTCTACCTTCAGAAAACAGTCCTCTTTTTTGTATAAATCACTGCTTGCTTTCAGGAACACTTTTGAAGACTACATCCTGTGATCACAGCTAATTACTGCAGCCACAAAGTTACCTTGAAACTTTAATATCTGAAAAAGATCCAGAAAATCCTTCCCTGGTTATGAGCTTTTTACTGTTGGACTGAGGCCAAGTGGAAAACACTGTCCCGTGGTCAAATGATTAAAAATGTGAATTTGTTTTTGAAAATTATGGTTTGACATCCTCTTCAGCTAATGGGCGATGAACAAGTGAAACAGAATAATATATAGGGTTGCATTAGTGTCCATGGCAGGAGATGTTATCTGTAAACGCACCTTTAAAGCTGAAGCACATACAGGTATTATAGGAATTAGAGCATCTCATAATAGAATAAGGCATTTTCACTTTCAACAAATTCAGGTTCCTCTTGACGGCTAAAGCTAATGGCTAGTCAAAGCACAGCCACTGCCAACCATTAATGCTGCCATTAACTAATCAGTCTTCCTCTTCTTTTAACTTTTTACTTTCCATCAACAGGAATAATCCTGCATCAGTTCATCTGTTTCTCTTTGTGCATTTGCTCTGTCTTCTCAACCCCCCAGTTGATTGTGATGGCTGCTCCTGTTGAGCCATGTTCTGGTTCTGATGGAGGTTCCTTCCTGTTAAAGGGGAGGTTTTCCTCTCCACTGTCGCCACATGCATGCTCAGTATCAAAGATTACTGGAGACTCAACAACACTAAGCAAGCGCTTGTCTATTGTTGCTACGTCCAGGAGCAAATGGTGCAAGTCAATGACTTGATGCAATCTGCTGGGTTTCCTTAGATAGAACGTTTTCAACTTATAATTTTTAAAAAATTCTGAAATAAAAAATTAAATTAAAAAAATACGACATAGCAAATGGTGCTTAGTAGGAGATTTATTTATTTATTTTTTAGAGAATTTGAACTGTGCGAGGCTAAAACTTTGCCACTTGAAGAATTCTCGGTAGAACATATTTACATACAAAGATTTCTTTAAATTGCATTTCAATTGTAAAATGTGCATATATTTTACGTACAGTTTTGAAATCATCACAGCTCTGAATACAATTTGCCTGTTTGTGAGTATATTTACTCCAGTTAACAATTAATCAATTACTAAATTAGTTGACGATTATTTCCATTATCGGTTGATCGCAATTAATCAGGTAATTATTTCAGCCCTTGTTCTAACAGACTGTGGTACATAGTAACATAAGAATCAAATTAATCATTTATGAAAATATTGAAAAGGCTCCAAGAATCAGCAACTTTGATATTTGACACTCCATCACCATCAAGAAATTTGCCGTGTTTGGAGGAAATCCTCCCCAGATGCTGTAAAAATGCAGTCAGGAAAAGGATAAATGTTTTTAAAGTAAACGTTGCTTTGGATCTGGAAATAATTCAACACATCCATCAGTTCAGTCACCTCTCTATTGATCGTGAATGAGAAAGTAGAGCAGTCCTGCCATATCACAGAGAATGCTGTATAATCTTTGATCTTTAATAATATTTATATATATATATAGATTTTGTCCATTTTACAACACTTTTTCGAGTAATTCACACATTTTATTCTGAAAAAGGTGACGAGTGGTTCGGTTTAGGTTTGACATCCTGGTCTGTGTCTCACTGCCTATTGAATTTAAATAATCTCCCCTATAATTCTGTCAGCATCATCTCTGTAAGCCCTGTGGAGCTATAAATCAGAGGATCTCAGAGACCCTTCTCTCTCTCTTCCTCTCTCTGTCAAGAGACAACTTCATGACCAGCCATATCGTGCTATTGCTGTCATTTGAATTATAAAATTGAGGCAACAGTCAGTCAGGAATTGGTTCACATCTTTAAAAAAAATCCTTTGTTAACTTAAGCTCTAAAAATATTTTTCTGTGTGTCCTTTCAGCTCAGCACTCAGACAACCTTCCTCAACGGCCAAAGTGTGCCTGGTCTGTGGAGACGAAGCGTCCGGGTGTCACTACGGTGTGGTGACGTGTGGAAGCTGCAAAGTGTTCTTCAAAAGAGCTGTGGAAGGTAAGCCTGGTGTCCATCTTTACAGACGTTATCACTGGATTGAGTCTTTTTTTGGGTTGGTTTTGGTTCATTGAGAGAATAAAAAACAAAAAACGTAATCAGAACGTAATACCAATATTATTGTGACAGTTTGATGTTGTAATTTTTGAATATTTGAATTCAGACCAACTGAAAAATACTAGCACTGCTAATCCACCTTATTTGCTTTCGCCGCTCCTTTTCTGGTACAAAATTTACGAGAATAAAGTTATAATTTAAAGAAAAGTCAATGTTATGATTTATAAAACATTAAAATCAGAATATTATGAGAATAAACTTGCATGACAATAAAGTCATAAATTAGTTAAAGATTACGAGACTAAAGTTGTAATATTATGACAATTCTCTTAATACTACAATATTATTGTCATATTATTTTGACTTTATTCTCGTTATTTTTTGTTATTTTCTTTAAGTCAATCAATCAATCAATCAATGAATCAATCAATCAATGATGTGAGTCAGCCTTCTTGTCAAACAGGAAACTTTACATCAACAATAAATATAGATATAAATATAATATGAAAATTATCTGGTCTCAATATTTCAAAAGATTAAAAACCTTAAAAAATAAACAAATGAAAAAAAACTCTAGAACAGCATCTTCATTAGGACAAGAGTAAAGAATAAAAATAAGCTTGAAATAAAATTATATTAAAACTACGCTAAACTGAATTTTGGTGGCTTTTGGCAACAGGAACAAAAATGGTTTTATGTCTCTCAGCTTTATATCTGTGGCCTTAATACTCGGTTGCAATAAGCAGATTTTGCTTATATTACTATTTTAATGTTAATTTATTTGTTTCTGCAGCCTTTGTCTAATCTGGGTTTACATTTGTTATTTGTTATTATATCACCCTTTAAGTCTTTTGCCCAATGCTTGTGAGCATCTATTAAAGTTGGCACCACTCCCCGACTTCCTAATCTGCAGGCCTGCAAATAAAACTCTGCTTAGTGCCTTATACAGCCTTGGGCCAGTCCTTTCCCTTCAAACTAATGAGGTGAATATTTAAGAGGTTGTTCATATTTTTTAAGAGAGGTTCTGGAGAAAGCGTGCTTTTTTTTTCTCCCAAATTATTCCTAAAACAACCAAATATAAGCTTTTAATTTTGGGAGTGTGACCTGTTTTACACAAGCATAATGAAAAACGGGGGAAAAAATCAGTAGGGAACAGCTCTTAAGTTATATTTAGCTTGGGAAAAATATCAGCCACAGTCATAATGTGCTTTTCATGTTGCGCCTGCTGCCTGAGGCCTTGGCCTAACTCATTTAGATGAGTGTTTGAATGCAAAACACATTGAAAACCCCAGCGTTTGGGAGAAGGGGAGAGATGCGTTTCCTGCCAGCGCTTTGGGTGATCTCTTGACCACTGGAGGAATTGCAGTAATTCTCAATGAAATCATGCCCTAATTTAATGATATTTACACATTTTCATTGCCGAGACTTGAAACCAGATTATGTGTCTGTGGTTATTAAATCAGACATGCCGTAGCTGCAGCTTCAAGGCTGCCAGGCAGATAGCTCATGGAAGATGTGAACGATGCGGCGCGCTAGTCAGGTGAAGCCCTGAACAGAGCTCCCATCTGTGTAATTATAGCATTAAAACCACATTTGTTTCAGCCAAATAACTGCAGCCATGCAAACTCCGAAAGCAAAGTGTGCAGCGTAGTGATGTCAACTTGTGAGCTGTTACCTCATTTGACCTCTCCACAGCTGCTGCTGAGGTGGAAAAAAACGAGAGGAAAGGCGAAGCAAAGCAAAGGATGAAAATAGTGCGAGAAGGATTTTGCAAAGTGAAGGGAGATAGAGGACGGTGAAACGGATACAGCGAAGGGGGGAGGGAGGAGGAAGGACAAAGAAAAAGTCAGACAGAGACGAAGAGATAAAGGGAGGAGGAGCCGGGAGACTAAGTAACAAGGAGAGGGATGGAAAGTGATGTGTCAGCAGTGAGAGGTGTAAGTTAGGACGTGAGGAGACGTTCTGCTCCTCCTCTTTCCCAACTATCTTGCTCTTTCTCCTCCTCTTTCCTCTAAAAAGCGACCAAAACACTGACTTGGCATGCAGCACATAGAAGGAGAGAGAGTAGGCATCTGCAGATGGGGTGCAATCCTGACCCATGCCTAATTTCTCCTGGCACAGTGGCCCCGAGGGGACGCAACTTTTCAGCCGGCTGTAGTTCATTAAATGACTGAATGGCTCCCAGTCCTTCACCGCCGAGCTGGTTAGCATTCTGCAGACAACAAATCAGATAAAATGCTCTAATTGTGGGAAAACTTGTTTCACTTTTATCTGTGGCAGACAGCTTAGCTTTAGGTGGCTTTCATATTGCAGAGCTGAACCTGAACTCTCCTGCTGTATTTAAATTGAGACCATCTGTTTAGAGCATCTATTGGCCACCAGGGCCTTTCAGCGTCCAAATATAGTCCCACTCCAAGGGACAAATATTCACTCTTTTTAAGTTTGCTCAACAAATGCAGCTAAAACCTCACATTAAATCGGATTAAATGTATCCTGCTTTAGGTCAGTTACCATTACCCAAAATTATTTCCGTTTGTTAAATTCCAGAATAATAAAAAATAATTTTTTTAAGTTTTATATTTTTACTTGTTTTCAAATCTAATAGCTTGCTATTATTGTCTTATTATTTCATAGAATCTCCTTATAAATTGGGTCAAAAGCTCTGATTATTCTTCTAATAAAATAATTTTCTGGAGTTTTGTTCCATTCCACTGACAAAGTTGGCATCAATGAGTCATTTTGTAGGCTTTCTTGCTCACACTCTCCTTTTTTTTTGTTTATTTTTAGCTCATTTATTACAGGACTGAGATCTGAAGGAACTCAGGTCCACTGATCCTGATGCTGCCACCACCGTATGTCATAGTTGGAATGGTTTACTGAGGGTTGCAAGCATCTTCCATTTTGTCCATCAACAAACCACAAAACAGGTCACCATAAATGAAGGATTTTGTCCCTGTGTGAATTTGTAAACTCTAATCACATTTTTTGTTTCTTTTGATAATATCTTCTTCCTCTCTGAAAGGCCTTTCAGTTCATGTAGGTACACAATTCTTCATTCTTGACAGTGGTTGTTCAGGAGGCTCTACTTTTGCTTTTCAAAGATGTGTGATTGCATTATTGCGCATTTGTTTGCAGCCATTTTCACGTCTGAGTGTAAACATCGAGTTGGGGGGGTGTGGCCAGCTGCAGCTTATTTGGATTTAAAATGACAAAAGAAAGCAGGTCAGTCTGGAAGGAGCTCAAAACAAGTGGCTCAAAAAATATGATGAACATGTGTTGTACCTATTGTGCTAACCTGTTCAAGGCAGCATAATAGGTCCCCTTTAAGGGGTGCACTTTCTTTTTGCCATGGGTGTTTCTGAATTGGGTATGCTATGGATTTGTTGAGTTTGTCAGAGCTGGGTGCATCTGCTGCGGATCAGGTTCTAGAGCTACTGATAATACATCATAGGATCAAGACATGCTCATTGTGGTCAAATCCATGTCTTTTACAGTCTACATGCTCAAGTATCCACGTCACATTAAACCAATAATTACCCTGAATGTATAATTGATTTTTAAACGTGGTTAGAAAGACCAGTTCTTATAATATGGATCTTTATTTTTATTGCTAAACATTAATCCATGTTTCATTCTTACGTGCTTCTGCACTGTCTCCTCTAGTTAACAAAAGACAAGTTTGTTGATGTAAAACAGCTGCACTCAATAATCAGCTCCATGTGGAGCACATTTGGGAAGTTCAGTGCCAGCTTATTATTCACATGTCATCAGTGGCTTGGCATGTCTGCTCTTCATAATAACACCAGACCCTGCTTTTAGCTCCTTCTGCTCAAACCAACGCTAATATCAGATATATTGAACTTTGTTATGGGCTCGTTTGGTTCTACAGTCTGGCTGGGCTGCGGTTTCCATGGCACTTGTGTCAATCCAGCTTTGAACTGGCTCTGCATAAAAGGTCGTCTGAGGACACCAGAACAGTTTCTGCTTGAACGGCAGCTCAGCCGTCCAATAAGGTGATTTTCTGCGGTGGATTGGACTATAAGAAGCCTCCCACTGCTGCCTAAGCTCTTCCGGTTGTGTGTGCAGGACACTCACGTGACAGCAGCTGGAAAAGAGCCATTTACTCTAACAGAGATATCTGGATCCCTGCTCTTAACTTGTCTCACACCAAATATTGTTTGAATAGAAAGCGTGCACAACATGCCACCACTCTCCCTGTTAGTTTGTAAATCTCAAAGCTGTTAAGTTTGAAGAAAGTCAAAGGCTTCAGGAGGAGTTTAAGACAAATGTGTGTCTTAAAGTGGGCCTACAGTAATGACATGCTCTTTAAATTTTATGTACTGTTCTTTCAAGCTGCATTACTTTTTAAATAATCTTTGAAATTTGTCTCGCGTAGTGGTTGTCCAGGTTTTCTGGAGGAAAGGTGAATAAGAAAATGTGCATGAGGTCCGATGGTTAAAAGAAAGAAATGTTACCATAGAGGAGTAAATATTCACACACACAAAAAACTGAATTTCTTGACTAATGTCACATAGTTACAAGAAAAAAACTTGAATATTCCTAAAAAACTGACAATTTTCCGTGATTGAAGGTTAGATTAACAATATATTCTGTGACATTACTAAATCAGACATTTGTAATTTTCCAGGAAAAGAAATGATTGGGACCAAGTAAAATTACTTCCATTTTAGCTTCAATTCAATTCAGTTTATTTATGTGCACTGAAAAAACAAAATCTTTAGTATTTTTGGTCTAGTTTCTAGGGCAAATATCTCGGTACACTTGAAATAAAACAAAATTAACTTACAAGTAATTTTTCAGTAAGATATAGGATCTGGATTTCAGTATCTAATACCTTAAAAGTATTAGTTCAATTGGCAGATTATTTCCCTTATATCATGGGAAAATGTCTTATTATACATGAAATAATCTGCCAATGAAGCAAGTATTTTTTCATCAAAAAGAAAGAGTTAAATTGAAAAAATTTGAAGCTGGCGATCACTTTATGTCTGCCATGTTTGATTCAGAAGCAGTGATACAACATAACGCTGCTTCCTCCATGCCGTCAGTTCCTCTGACCTGGACCGACCCACGAGTCTCTCTGGTGGATATAATCTGACCTGCATCTCTTCCTGTTCCCCGGTGATCCCTTTGTTCTTTGACATCAGTGTGGGTTACACCTTTACTCTGGAACCAAATCAGCTGCACCAACCGGATGTTTTTATTGAAACTCAAGCTGCATTTTGTTATCTACTTTAAAGACACAGTTCGAATGCAGTAAAATAGCATGTTATGTTGTGCTCTAAAGATATACATTAGGATGTATTATATAATCTGTAGAAGAAGGTGGAAGAAAGGAGAAAAAAACAGAGATACTCCTAATTCCTTTCTTCAAATTAAAGATACATATTTGGGAAATTAAATCTTTTTGGAAGTGGTATATGAGAGCCATTGAATGTTTTTGTATTTCACTTTCTCGCCTGTCACACTGAGGCTGAAATGATGATTAGATGCATTTCATGTAGTGCAGGTAAAGCAAAATGGAAAAACCTTAGCCTTTATATATTGTAGACGAGAATAAACTGGTAAACAAATTGGAGTAAAGGTTGTTTATGTTATGTTGCTACTGTGATATTGCTAGGCATGAAAACATTGTCCTTATTTTGTGGCTGTTTATGTCCAATTAAATAAAGTAGCAGTACATCGACATGGCAACAATTTTCAGGACCTTTGCATCTCCAACATGTCTTCTTTCCTTGAATCCTCTTCCACACATACGGTGACGCGTGCCTAAAATATATCTTAAGCCATCTCATGTCAGTAGTGCCAGCTCAAAGCTACAGTCATATTTGTGCCCAATGCCAAATCCGTTTTTAGACTTACATTAGCGTTGTTGTCATTCATTTCCACGTATCTCTTTGATCAGTTGCATGTGGCTATTGCTGCGTTTGCATGTTTCTGGTTGAGGCTCAACATTTCTTGGTAAATCTGTTGTATTTTATCTGAACAATGTGAAACCACACATAGTAGTTAAAGTGGACTCTCTGTGTGGGACACCGTATTGTGTTTCGTGTTTAGATGAGTGTTCTCATAACTGATGTATGCTGCAGCTGACAGACAACATGGATTACTCATTAGGCTTCTGCCACATTGTGAGAACATTAGTTAGAAGTAGATGTGAGTGAACTCCTGTCTTGATTTCTTAAAAGGTTTGGTAATACGCTCAAAAGCTGGAAGATTAAAACAATTTCATCTTCATAAACGAGGGCCCTCTCGGTTTCCAGAAAAACTAATTTTATTTTTGATCACATGCATTATGGTGCTTTGTTTTCTTTTCAGTTATTTGATGGAGATTAGGATTACCTTTTCTGATGTAGCTTTCTTACATCATACATTGAAGAAGAGCTCAATGGTTGACTGCACTTCAGAAACACAAAGTCTTGCCAAGTATTTTTGTCTAGTTTTTAGTGTAGGTAACCTACAAGTAACTTTTCAGTAAGACCTAGGAGCTTGTGTTAAGTCAATAATTTCCTAACATTGATACAGAAAATATTGCTAGCAGGCATTTATATGAGAAATTACACATACATTACAATGGCATTATGGTACCTTTTTACTGTTTAATGATTTAATCTCTTGGGGTATGAAATAAAAATTTGTCAAGTTTTTTTAAGAATAGATAATGGCAGTACCTTTGTCCTGAAGGAAGCAGCTCAAATGAGGATCTTACATGGTGTTTATTGTCTTTATGAGGATTTATTCCTTCCCCAAAACTCTGTCCAAGTATATTTTTTCATGCTTGGCAAAGTTTGCTGGTTGTGGTCACTATACTTCTCAATGATTTCTTCTGAGCCTCTGTAGCATTCCCAAACCAGCAGGTGTTACAAAATGTTGAGATACTCTCAATAAAAGCAGAATAAAATATTAAAATTATTGAGTTATTGAGTCTGAAGAGCCCAGTTTATTTAGAAAGTACAGTCTCTACTAAGCCTTGGGGCTGATAAAGTCAGTCCATGAGTCTTAGTTTAGTTGACAGTCCAGAACCTCGCCCAGGTGCTTGTGGAAAAATGACTGAAGCTTCTTGAAGTCTATAGTCATTTGTTTTGTTTTTGTCATGTTCTGAAATAGTTAGAATTTTTTTGCACCAAGTAATGAAGAACTCCAGGACTCGTCCATGCTCCTCTTTGGACCAGGGTTGTGTCGTCAGCATATTTAATTAAATGTATGTTTGTGAAAGTTCTGCAGGAGTTTGTGTACAGAATAAAAAACAATGAAGATAAAACACATCCCTGAGGAGACCCAGCGCTGGTAATTGTTTTTTCACAGAGTTTTGAACCTAAGGCTGGACAATAAATCAATAGCAGTATGTACTGCAAGAGACACACACATAATCAATTCAATAATTTCACTAAATTCTGATCCAGGACCGCATGGCATTCTGGGGGATGTAGGCAGAGGAAAGGCTTTAGCTGCTCAACCTCTATCTGCCAGCTAAGCTAGGTTGGTGGCATCAACTAACTCACTCTATCTTTGGTTGCTTAGCAACAATCTGCTGAATAACTTGTGCAATAGCAGTTTAGGGTTCAGCCATCATGCCTCATAACCTCTTAAAAATAAAAAACAACAGTGTGGAGCAAACGGAGAAAAATATGTCCAACATCTTGAGAGGAAACTGCATCAAACAGGGAAGATCATGTCACTAGTTTGGTAGTATTTAAGAGATATAAAACAAAACCTTAATCAATAATCATCGATATCAACTGATATAAACCTGTTATTGTCCAACCCATATATATAAAGCTCTGGAAAAAATTAAGAGATCACTTAACATGATCAGTTTCTTTGATATTAGGTGTATGTTTAAGTAAAATGAACATTCTTCTTTTATTCTATGAAATACTGACAACATGTTTTCAAAATTCCAAGCAAAAATTTAGTATTTATTTGCAGAAAATGAGAAATGGTCAAAATAACGACAAAGATGCAGTGCTTTCAGACCTCAAATAATGCAAAGAAAACAAGTTCATATTCATTGAAAAACAACAATACTAATGTTTTAGCTCAGGAAAAGTTAAGAAATGTATATTTAGTGGAATAACCATGAGGTTACCGATTCAGATATCTGAGGTTCAGTATCGGCCGATCCCAATCCGATACAGAAAAACAGCTGAAATGACCTAAAACATTTATTTTTTAAAACACAGACATAAATGTACTTAATTTCAAATTGATTTTGTAACTCTGGACCAGTTCAGCACCCTTTAATACATCAACAGCTTCACAAGATTGGTGAAACATGTAAAAACAACTTTAAGTTGTTCAGTCAGTGCAATGAGGAGGATAACAGCCAAAGTACAATAAATAATCAAGAAATTGACAAAAACAACAAGTTGACTATTTTAGCGAAACATGTAAAAATAAATAGAAAAAAAACCTTCTTTGAAATGGTTCAGAAAGTGCAGTTGGGAATTCTAAAAAACATAAAATAATTAATAAAGCATAGAATTTGACTGAATGTGGATTGGGTACATTGTCACAATACCAGACCTAGAATTTGTTTTAAATTTTGGGACCAAAACAGATATTAATATCATCTCTAGAAATAGAGATAATATTTAGAAGAATAATGTGTACATTAAATTGCAAGTATAAAATCTGATATTGTAATCCTAAAAATCAATTTTCTTCATTTTCCTAGAGTAAGACTGAAAAAGTTCCTCTTACCTGTAACCCTGCCACTTGCAGGATTGATAGGCAAATGCATATATTCAGAGGTAAACAGGCTGTGTGAGTGCATGCAAACAGTGAATAAATAAACAAATTCTCTCCCTCTCAGATACACCCACTGCCGAACGCACATCCATCCAAAGCGGCACAGTTTGACTAGGCCTCTTCAAGTGTGTTTCACTCTGACAGTAATTGACAAGACTCACAGGAGTGAGCAAATTCAGTTGACATGGAAAGCTTTGGAGTTTTTCAGAATTCCCATCCTGGCCTATCCAAGTGCATGTGTTTCTATGTGAGCAGGAGGGAGGTGGGGAAGGATATGGCTCCGTTGTGTTTCCTGTGTCGCAGTTTACTGTTTTTTAGAGCAAGAAAAATGGGCTTATGTAACGGTCATGTGATTTAGCCAGAAATAGTGGTGGGGCTACAGCTGCTGCCTCTCCTCCTGCAGCTCGGTTCCTTGGCTTTTGGCAGCAGCCAGACAGACACACTGCGCACTGCTCCTGCTAGCTCAGAAAACAACTTCTGCTCCGTCCTGTACACGAAAAACATAAATCCCATGATGTAGATTGTAAGGATAAGTCACAGAATGTCTTCTTTGCAGATAACTGCAAGTAAACAAACAAACATGCTCATACATGACATTCAGTCAGTGCGAAAATCTTGTAAGTTATGAAATAAGCATACAGGAAGGTATTTATGAGCATGGACACATTTATACAACATTATATTAACACAATGTCAACTAAAAGCCTGGGGAAAGTAAACATTGCATTGGGGGTCACTGAGGTCACAATGCCTCTGCGTGTCATTCAGTCTGAGCCAGCGCTGTGTTGTTTTTTGAATGTGTGTTTTATTTCAAATATAAAAAATATCTATACGTGTGTGTGTGTGTCTTCATGCATGCGTGCATTTGTGAGTGAATGACTGTGTTTGTGCATAGGCAGGAGCATGCCTGTGTGTGGGTGTACGGTGCTCAGAGGCTGGCGGACGTGTGGGAAAAAAGGGATTGAGACGCAGTTATAGAGGAGAAGACGAGTGAAAAGAGGAGGAGGAGGAGGAGGGGAGCTGTACAGTGAAGAGCTAGTAGAGCGGAAGGAAGCACTCTGCAATGGGAGATCATTGGGTTTCGCTAAGGGCTAGGCAGGAGGCAGGAGGGATTCTCGCCATGTTAGCATCACTGTCAGAAATAGCCGAGCTGCAGCCAGTGCCCTGCTTCCACCAAATCCCTCATGCTATTTACTGTACAATGCACTAACAGTCATATATGGTTGATAGCACAAGAAAAATAACTAATTAATTTAATTTTCACCAGGATGTTTATGAATTTTCAGATATTTTACTTCTTTTTTAAAATTATTATTCAAGGTGATTCTTCTCCATGATTGTCAAATACCATTTTTTTTTTTCTTTGATGCATCATGTGAGGCTCCAAATTCATAAGGTCTGTTTATGCTTTCAGGTCAGCACAACTACCTGTGCGCTGGCAGAAATGACTGCATCATTGATAAGATCCGAAGGAAAAACTGCCCAGCCTGTCGTGTACGGAAGTGTCTTCAGGCTGGGATGAACCTTGGAGGTGAGCTGCTTGAAATTCCAGATTTGCTCTGTCACATGTCAACACCTGAGGAAGCGTGAGTCTGTTTATAGGGAGTGATAGATTTGGAAAAGTAGGTCTGGCTGTAGTCACAGGAGGCCTAGAGATGCTGAGTCATTAGATGTTCATGAGTTTAAATCACGTCTACTGTATTTCATGTTCTGATGAAGGCTCAGTGTTGTGTTTTAGTCAAAATTACACTGCTTGAAAAGAGTCCTATGATGGTGTGTTGGGGCCATAGAAAGAAAAATGAATAAAATTATGAGAACAAAGTCATAATATTACAAGAAAGACGTCATAATATTACAAGAACAAAGTCTTGCGATAATAAAGTTGAAATAATAGAAGAATATAGTTACAATATAAGAATAAAGTATTAATATTTCAAGAATAAAGTTGTAAAATCATGACTTCATTTCAACTTTATTCTCGTATTTTTCTACTTTATTCTTGTACGACTTTATTCTTGCAACTTTATGTTTTCTATTTTCTTAGCGTGGCCCTATTACTCTGTTGTAGAACTGGGAGGGAATTAGAAAAAAATCTGTTTATTTTACTGTTGCAGCTGCAATTACATTTAAATAAACATTTGGTAAAATATTACAATAATCCATTTAACTGTAGTAGTGAATGGATTTGATTTTTTTTATACTAATACCAAGTAGACAAACTCACTCCTTTTCTGGTACTCGGCTCTGTTTTTGTTGCTCTATAATATTCTCACTTGTTAAAATCTCTGAAAAGGCTCTAATAATAGTGTAACTCTTTCTCTTTACCTCCATGGAGAGTCTTTCTTTAATAAAACACATCCAATAAGGTTGGCATTCGAGTATAAGCGAGGCAATCCCTTCAAGATTTTGCAATTTATTGTGATTTTTTTTGCAGTCAAAATCACTGATTTTGCAGTGATATATTAGAAATACGACTAAACCTATTCCAAAGTCTACATAAAGAAGAAAAAGGATGAGCAAAAAAAACAAACATTTTCATTCTTTGAAGAATAGCTGGGTTTCTGTTACCATATCGATCTATTACTTGATATCAAGTCAAGTTGAGGGAGCGGTGTAGTAAACGTAAGAAATACTGCCACCTGCAGTCTCTTAAATTTTGTTCTTTTTTACAATTTTGCAGAAAATTAGCAATAAACTCATATTAGCATCCATTGGCGCGGAACAAATTGGGAATTTGTTGATTTTGTGTGAATTTCTGAGATCATGGAATCGTGAAAAACTGGAGAGATTGACTGGGAGATAAATGGAAAATAACAAGAAAAAACGTTGGTGATAATCAAGCAGTAAGAAAAACTGAGCATCCTCCCAAACAAAGAATTAAAAAAATTAAAATAGGCATTTTTTAGAGGAATCTTTCTAGAGTAGATTTACCAATAATGACTCTAGAAAACCTAAACCATCTTAAAGCTATTAGTTATTGTACACAAAGAAAGAAGAGTGTTAAAGTGGATTCTGAAGCAGAAAACCAATACCAACAACATGATCGGTTTCAATGTTGTCCCAGTCAGTCATAACAAAGCTTTTGTAATTAATGTTAAAAATGCAACAGGGTCAGAAGTAAAACTATATTGTCAATTATTTAACAATTAAACTATCAGATGACAGTATATTGCTAGAGTTCTCCTGGTATTATACCTCCAGTCACTGTTTGAACGTTCAGGAACTACCAATAATAAAATATTTCATAAATTAACTCTCATGATTCAGAATAAAGTCTGAATAACAACACATGACTGCTGAGTTAAATAAACACAAGACACAGAAGTCAGTTTCCAACTGAGGTGATAGATGAGGATAAAACAGGAGCTGATGAAACGTATGAGTCATTATGAAAGCTTAAAGCGGATGATGAATGTGTCTATTTTCCATCATTTTAGCAGCTTTTTAGTCCATTGAATAGGTTTCAAGTTGCAAATAAAAAGATAAACAAACTAAAAATCTCAACAAAGTTTTTGTAATAATATATATTGTGATTACTGCAGCAGTTAAAAAGTTGAATGAGAAATAGTAATGTGCTCAAATAGCTTTTTTTATTTATATTTTTATTGTAAAAAAAAAAAAACAACTCTAACTCAGACTTATGGTGGATATAAAGCATCTCCTAAATGTCTGGTTTGTTTTTTTGTGGGTTTGTTTTTTTATTTTGAGATTTTAACCAGGTCTGGACATTCAGGATTATTGGAAATCCTTCTGTAGCTGTGACATTCCTCACAGTGAAATAAACTCACTTTGTCTCATACGTGCAAAGTAATCAGTGAAACAATCACATTACCATTACACTTAAAGACCAAAATACTACTCATTTATTATACCTGTATTGTAAAATGTGTGAGTGCCAGAATTGCACAGTTCCTCCACTGATTTAATTGGTGGGTGTATTTTATTGATACACGATAACAGAGCTTAAACTTAATAAATTCAATTATGGAGCAAAATAGAGGTCAAAATATATTGAAAACTTATGTACTTTAACCATGAGCTGACATTAAAATAGATAATTAATTTGACTCCAGGAGATTTAATATAAGCTTTTTTATTGATAATTTTAACAAGCTAATGTTCTTATTAATGAGAGCTGGAAAATATGTGCGGAGTGAAAGTCGAGATTCAGCTATTGTTGCATTTTATGAATATATTTTCCAAAAAAATATATTTTCAAATATGACCAGGCTGTCCATAAAATCACATGAGTTCAAGCAAAACTGAATTATTTTAAGAAACATTGAATCCTTTCCTGGAATATGTACTTTATGTGATAAGTAAAATTAAAAAGTTCCACAAAAAAAAGTCATGTTTATTGATATTTGGATGTTTCTTTTTACGTCTCTGCTTCCTAAATAGCTGTGATCTCATAATTCCAGATTAAAGCTGCAGTATGTCACAGTTATGAAAAATATTATTTTAAATATTTGTTGAAACTGTTACCATGTCATGACAGTAAAGTATGACATAAATAATCTGTGAAGAAAATCAAGCTCCTCTAACTTCTCCCAGTGCTAACTAGAAACAACCAATCAGAGCTAGGAGGTGGGTCTTAGCACTGTCAATCATCCTGGTGTGCAGCTTCTTCCCATATAGCAGATCCTGTAATGAATGCTAAGTTAGTTAGCATAGCCAATGGTGACAGATAAACAGTTGTCCTGTTACGAAAGTTGTTTCTCCTTAGAATTAGAACAGCGAGTACATGACGATGATTGACAGCGCAAAGACATTACTCCTGTCTCTGATTTGTTGTTTTTGATCAGGAGCTGTGCATTTCTGGAGATCGATCTATTTGCAGTTTATCTCATTACAAACTGTCACAAAACAAATATGTAAAAAAATATATATTTTATAAAAGTTACACACTGCAGCTTTAAGAAATGTAGCCATAAATTCTCCGTTATTATGGTTGTTTTGTTCCCCACAGCACGGAAGTCTAAAAAGTTAAAACTGAAGGGAGTTAACGAGGACCTGCAGAGCTCCAAAGATGCCCAGATTGCCACAGGTGGCGTTGGAGGCGGCTACCTGTCCTCAGAGAAGGAGCTGACTGCCAGCGCTGCCAATGCCCTGGTGCCCCACGGGCCTGGGGTGGTCACACCTTTTCTGCCGCCCTCCATCTGCAGCGTGCTGGAGCTGATCGAGCCCGAAGAGGTGTACTCTGGCTATGACAACGCACAGCCGGACACAACTGACCACCTGCTGTCCAGTCTCAACCGCCTGGCTGGAAAGCAGTTGGTACGCATGGTGAAGTGGGCCAAAGTACTTCCAGGTTAGTGACCAGCAGAGGTCTAAATGCTGCTTTGTGCAGGGATTAGAAAAAAAGATTCAAAAAGTGCTCAAAGATATTTTTAGAAAATCTCTCAATTTGATGTATTTAGATTTTTTTTTTTTTAAACAAATGCATGCAGATTTTGGATTATAGGACGATTTAGATGCATTTAATAAATGTGTTCTAAAAATATTTCCCCAAGAGGGGAAAAATGTTATCGATCCTGATTAAAATGTGCCATTGAAGCTGCAGTATGTAACTTTTATTAAAAAAAAATACTTTTTCCATATTTGTTGAAACTGTCACCAATTCGTGACAGTTTGTTATAAGACAGATAATCTGTGAAAAAAATCAAGTTCCTCTATCTTTTAGTACTAACTAGAAATAACCAATCATAGCCAGGAGGAGGGTCATAGTGCTGTCAGTCACCCTCTGTGTGGCGCTGCTCATCCCCCTTTCCCTCCCCCGTTTGCTTTTTGCTATGCAGAGAATGTCATAAATATTAAAGATAGCTGGCATGGCCATTGATGACAGCAAATAAATGGGTTTCCTGTAACAGGTTGGTTCTGCCTTTAATTGAGCAGTAAGTACGTGAAGTTGATTGACAGCGCTAAGACCCTCCTCCTGGCTCTGATTGGTTGTTTTGGGTCGGGAACATTGCATTTGTTCAGATAACAATAGCAGCTCAGGGAGGAGATGAATAAGATAAAATTTTCCCCCAGATTTGTCTCATATCATACTGTCATGACATGGTGACAGTTTCAGCAAATATGTAAAAACATATTCTTTCTAAAAGATACATACTGCAGCTTTATACCTGGTTAACATTGGCTCATGAAATTAAATAGTTTATTACTACTATTAAAGCGTGAAATTACTTTTTTTATGAATCCATCAAATAAAGAAATCATATAAGAGATAAAATGTCTTACCTTCTTAGGTAACTTTGGGATTTCAAGATCCCAAAGTTCAATATATTTTATTGGGATGTGATACAGAGGCATATATAGGCAAACTATTAAATAACTGTGAAGTGGAAGAAAAATAATGCATTGTATTTAAGTGCTTCCACAAAGAAAAGTCTTAAGTAGTTTGACATGCATTGCGTCGATCCCTCCTGAGCCAATACTTTGTGGAAACAACCTTTGTTTCTGATGCAGCTCTAAGTATTTCAGGCTGCATCTTTACCAGCTTTGAAAATTGAGACTGAAATGTTTTGGCCATTTCTCTTTGCAAAACAGCTCAATCTCAGTCAGAGTGCATGAAGAGCATTTGTTATTAGAGATTTCAATGTTGCCAGAGCTCCTCCATGGGATTTAGGTCTTCTAATACATTAATAAATATTGACCTAAACCATTATTTCAAGCTCTTACCCAAAGCATGCTGCTGCCACCACCATGGTTGACTAGGGAGAAGTGTTAGTTTTCTACCAGACGTTGCATTTTGCACGTAGGCCAAACAAATCAGTGCTGGACTCATGTGACCAGACCCTCTTCTTCGTCTTCTTTTACATATTGACAGTGTCACCTATATTGCTTGTACACAACAAAAGCTGTGTTTCCATCAGCAATTTTTCGGTGTATTTTGAAGTATCGCATTAGAAAAGCATGAGACAAAAAACTTTCTCAATTCCGCAAAAGGTTTTAATGCTCACTTCAGGGTTTGTTTTGACTTTTTTGAAAAAGAGTTGATGCGTTAAAGGGGAAAGTTATTGAATAATCTCGAACATTTACCTCACATGACTGATCAGATGTTTCTGCTGTAAGAATCATTAGAATTTAATTTCTTTCTATACATCTCCAGACAGTGTTACAATTACAACTTGTCCGATAGCTAAACATAGCTGAAAACCTCTCTCCATATTTCTGTAATGTGTGGTTCATGCTGAACCACTACTTCCTGTTTATTAGTCATCCGAAACATAAACATCTGAAGAAATTACGCCTTACCTGGTTGATTCACTCCAAGCCAGTAGATGGAAATACACTTAATTTGCCATTTCTTCTCTTTTTCCCTTTTGTCCATCCATCCATCCATCTTCTTCCGCTTATCCGGGGTCGGGTCGCGGGGGTAGCAGCTTCAGAAGGGAGGCCCAGACTTCCCTCTCCCCAGCCAGTTGTTCCAGCTCCTCCGGGGGGATCCCGAGGCGTTCCCAGGCCAACCGAGAGACATAGTCCCTCCAGCGTGTCCTGGGTCTTCCCCGGGCCCTCCTCCCGGTGGGACGTGCCCGGAACACCTCACCAGGGAGGCGTCCAGGAGGCATCCTGACCAGATGCCCGAGCCTCAACTGGCTCCTCTCGACGTGAAGGAGCAACAGCTCTACTCTGAGTCCCTCGTGGATGACTGAGCTTCTCACCCTGTCTCTAAGGGAGAGTCCAGACAACTTATGGAGAAAACCCATTTCGGCCGCTTGTATCCGCGATCTCGTTCTTTCGGTCATGACCCAAAGCTCATGACCATAGATGAGGGTGGGAACGTAGATCGACCGGTAAATTGAGAGTTTCGCTTTTTGGCTCAGCTCTCTCTTCACCACGACTGACCGGTACAGCGCCCGCTTGACGGCAGACGCTGCGCCAATCCGCCTGTCGACCTCCCGCTCCCTTCTTCCCTCATTCATGAACAAGATCCCGAGATACTTGAACTCCTCCACTTGGGGCAGGGCACCCACCAGATCCGGAGAAGGCACTCTACCCTTTTCCAGCTCAAGACCATGGCCTCGGATTTGGAGGCACTGATCCTCATCCCGGCCGCTTCACACTCGACTGCGTACCGCTCCAGCAAGAGTTGCAGATAACAGCCTGATGAAGTCAATAGGACCACATCATCCACAAAAAGCAGAAATGCGATCCTAAGGCCACCAAATCAGATCCCCTCAAAACCTTGGCTGCACCTAGAAATTCTGTCCATAAAAGTAACGAACAGAATCGGTGACTAAGAGCAGCCCTGGCGGAGTCCAACTCTCACCGGAAACGAGCCTGACTTACTGCCGGCAATACGGACCAGACTCTGACACCAGTTATACAGGGACCTGACAGCCCGTATCAAAGGGCCCGGTACCCCATACTCCCAGAGGACTCCCCACAGGGTTCCCCGAGGGACACGGTCAAACGCCTTCTCCAAGTCCACAAAACACATGTAGACTGGTTGGGCGAACTTCCATGCACCCTCCAGGACCCTGCTGAGGGTGTAGAGCTGGTCCAGTGTTCCGCAACCAGGACAAAAACCACACTGCTCTTCCTGAATCCGAGGTTCGACTAGCTGATGGACCCTCCTCTCCAGGACCCCTGAATAGACCTTGCCAGGGAGGCTTAAGAGTGTGACCCCTCTATAATTGGAGCACACCCTCTGGTCCCCCTTTTTGAACAGGGGGACCACCACCCAGTCTGCAATCCAGGGGAACTGCCCCCGATGTCCATGCGATATAGCAGAGTCACGTCAGCCAACACAATCCTACAACATTGAGAGCCTTAAGGAACTCCGGACGGATCTCATCCACCCCCGGGGCCTTGCCACCGAGGAGCTTTTTAACCACCTCGGCGACCTCGTCCCCAGAGATTAGAGAGCCCAACCCAGAATCCCCAAGTTCAGCTTCCTCAATGGAAGGCATGTTGGTGGGATTGAGAAGGTCTTCAAAGTATCCTGTCCACCGGCCCACAACATCCCGGGTTGAGGTCAGCAGCACACCATCCTCACTGTAAACTGTGTTGGTGCTGTACTGCTTCCCCCTCCTGAGACGCCGGATGGTGGATCAGAATCGCCTCGAAGCCGTATGGAAGTCTTTCTCCATGGCCTCTCCAAACTCCGTCCACGCCCGAGTTTTTGCCTCAGCAACCAGGTGAAGCATGCTGCTTCGCCTGCCAGTACCCATCAGCTGCTTCCGGAGTCCCCCAGGCCAAAAAGGCCTGATAGGACTCCTTCTTCAGCCTGACGGCATCCCTCACCGAAGGTGTCCACCAACGGGTTCGAGGGTTGCCTCCGCGACAGGCACCGACAACCTTGTGGCCACAGCCCCGATCAGCCGCCTCGACATTGGAGGCACGGAACATGATCCACTCAGACTCAATGTCCCCCACCTCCCCCAGAACGTGTTTGAAGTTCTGCCGGAGATCATCGAACTGCGGCCTAGGGTGTTCTGGTGCCAAGTGCACATATGGACACCCTTATGCCTGAACATGGTGTTCGTTAGGGCTAATCCGTGACGAGCACAGAAGAACAGAACATCGCTCGAGTTCAGATGGGGCTGGCCGTTCCTCCCAACCACGCCCCTCCAGGTCTCACTGTCATTGCCCACGTGAGCATTGAAGTCCCCCAGCAGAACAAGGGAGTCCCCAGGAGGGGCACTCTCCAGTACCCCCTCTAAGGACTCCAAGAAGGGTGGGTAATGTAATCTGAACTATTGTTTGGCCCATAAGCACAAATGACAGTCAGGACCTGTCCCCCCACCCATAGGCGGAGGGAGGCTACCCTCTCGTCCACCCATCACACACTGCACCCGACCCCTTTGGCCCCTCTCACGGATGGTGGGCCCATGGGAGGGGGGACCAATGTTTCCTCTTCAGGCTAAGCCTGGCCAGGCTCCATGGGAAAAAGCCCGGCCACCAGGTGCTCGCCATCATGTCCTCCCTCCAGACCTGACTCCAGAGTGGGGCCCCGGTGACCCGCGTCCGGGCGAGGGAACACGAAGTCCAATGCTGCCGTTCGTCATCGAGGTCTTCGGGCTGCGCTTTGTCTGGTCCCTCACTAAGGACCTGTCTGACTTGGGTGACCCTACCAGGGGCATGAAGCCTCAGACAGCATAGCTCCTACCATCATTGGGGCATTCAAACCCCTCCACCACGATAAGGTGGCAGCCCAAGGAGAGGCTTTTCCTTTTTGTGACATTTTAAAAGTCTGCTCAAAATTTGGTGACTTATAAAGGTGAAAAGATGGACTGAATTTTGTTTACGGGTATCCATTTAAAAGGAACTGTCTTTTGGAAACCATGTATTATTTTCCTTCCAAGTCATAATTATGCACCACTTCACATTGGTCTATAATTTAAAGTCTCTCTAAATTACTTTTGGGTTTGTGGTGATAATGTGATAAAATGCAGAAAAGTTGAAAACCTTTGCATCTCTGTATAAAAAATTAAATTCCCAGATCTTTTCTTGTTATCCATTAAAGATGCAGCACTGCTAGTTTTATCAGAGCCCACAATTTCAATTTTGAATATTAGGTCAGGAAAATATTCTTCAAAGGCTCAACAAGATTATAAACGAATCCTATTTTACCGTTAAATAGAATCAGGATTAGGCTTTCCAAACAGAACTCATTTACATGGCCATTGTCTGTGTGGAAGATCTTATTCAATTTTATGGATAAAACCACAACCTAGAATGAGAAAAATGTTTGGAAAGAGATAAACATTTTCCTCTAAAATCCCAGTCAGTGGCATAAGTATGGAAAGGTGCATCACAGGTAGGTCTTCGAGCATGTTTAATTTGCTGTATTGCAAATATTTGATACCTCCAATGGTGTCTGCTTGCTATATCCGGAAGTATAAATAGAAGCCAGACAGAAGGGTCAAAATGAGTACCTTCGACTTTCAGATATGCCACAGTCTGCCCTCGGTTCAGAGAGAGCAGACTCTCTGCCCTCTCCTCAAACACAGAGGAGCATGAACCAGTTATGTCATTGCCAACAATGTGTGTTTCTCCTACACTTGATCTGTTCAGGATTTTAGTGCTGCATTATTGAAAACCCAGCTGCTTTTTAAAACTGTTACACTTTCTACACCTCAAGAAAAATTTGAAAGTAATAATTTTAAATGCCTTCAAGCCATTCGACAAACCTTTTTCACAAACCCCCTCAAATAAATGCAGATTGTCATGTAATTAGATGGAAATATTCCCGCAGCCGCTATAAGTCACTTGTGCGTCCTCAGTTGGCCTACGTTTCTGCATGAGAAGGAGATCCTTGCCAGAGTTTGATTGAGAGTTTGGCAACTTTCCTCTTTGACTATTTTTGGAGCTTCATACACAAAGCGCCAATAACCAGAGGCCTTGTGGGATTTGCATAAAAAAAAGAATGGGTGAATACTTATCACTGGGTATCTTGTCAAAGCAAACTCTGGTACACTTTAGCAAAGATAAACAGTGTGTAATGCAGTAACTTAAATAAACACACATACAAACTGTGTATTAAATTAGATTTTCCAAATGTTTTTAACTCATTTTTAAGTGATCTCTGCTTCCTTTAAACGAGACGTTGCCCTATGATGTGTGTATTATGGTGTTTGTGTGCTAGGTTTCCGGGGCCTGCCCATTGAGGACCAAATCACCCTGATCCAGTACTCATGGATGTGTCTGTCCTCCTTCTGCCTCAGTTGGCGCTCCTACAAACACACCAATGGTCAGATGCTCTACTTTGCCCCAGATCTCATCTTCAACGAGTAGGACCACACTTTTATTTTGTTGTTGTTTGTTTTAGAAAACTAAATCTCAACAATTACGTGGGGAATTGGTAATGATTTCCGCTGTAATTTAGTTTTATCTCTTAAAAAGACAGTTTGCAGATCCGGAGCCTTTGATGGTCTCATGTTGGAATAACTCCAAATTATTCCCTGTAGGATGTGCAATTCGCCAAGTCAATCCACTGTCCACTGAGCATTAGAGTCCTGAGCAAACTCAATTAAGAGGTATTAGACATTAAGGGCATTAGAGTTGGCAGCACTGAGACCCATTTGACCTTGTATGCTTATGACCTTCGAGACGAGCCAGACGTTTCTATCCTTATCCTGCTGTACTGTAAATCAATTTATTACTATACAATAAATGAGGAAAACACTTAATGTTTTTTTCAACAACTTTATCTTTTCTGAGATTATATATTACAGTTTAAACCTTCACATTAAATGCAGAGCTGTAAAAAAAAGTATTTGCCCTTTAATGATTTCTTTTGTTATAGCTCCTCAAGACTAATATAAACTGACAAAAAGTAGCACATTTTAAAATTATTGTTTTATTTATTAATGGGCTCCATTTTTCCGGCCACACTCAGGCCTGATTTCTGATTGATGTCCTGTGTGCTTTCTGACTAAATTAGGCAAAATCAGCAACAGTTAGCAAAACTCAACAACTATAAAAATAACAACCTGAATCCTGCCCTGCGTAAAATAACATTGAAACACTTTTTGTGTTATTAACAGGCAGTGTATTGCAAAATTCACCAAATCTTACTAAGTATTTTTGTATAGTCTCTCGTGCAAATATCTTAGAACACTAGAAAAAGGACAAAACTAACTTGCAAGTAACTTTTTAGCAAGTTATATGTACATATAGAATTTATGAAAAAATTAAAGTTACATTGGCAGATTATTTAACTTATAACAAGATGTTTTTCCCATGTTAGAAGTGAAATAATCTGCCAGTGGAAGTAATACTTTATCATCAATACTAAGGAATTGTTTAGTTAAAACAAGTTTCCTGTAAGCTAGTTGTGTCTTATTTCAAGTGTACTAAACTAGACCAAAAATACTCTGTAAGATTTTGTGTTTGTGCAGTGCGAGTGTCAATATGGCTGATTAGCATTAGCTTCTGCTAAATACCATGTTGGTATAGCGCTCTAGCATTAGCAGAACTAAGGTTTATGATTAGTTCTTTAGGGTTAGCACAGCTAACTTGTTATCAAATTCTGGTAAAGAAATATGGTCATAGATTTAATTCTGCTTTATTATAATTAATCAATATATATTCTCCATCAATCAAAAAGTGAGATTCAATTTTAAAAATTTAGTTAATTAACTAACATTAATTAAGCCACACTTCCCAATCCTGATTCCCTGAGAGGAACTTTAGTCCAACAAATTAAGATAATCTGAAGCTTAAAGAGCATAAAAATTACCAGTTGGAGGTACATTATATCCCTTTTACTTGTATTAGATTATTTGTTTACACATTTGTGTTATTTATTTATTATATAAGTCTTAACTTTATCAGTGGTCACATTCTGATGTTCCCTCCAGAACCATGGATGAAAATTTTTCATTAAAAGTGTTCAGATCAGCATGAGTCAGTGATTATTGTAAAGCACTGAAAGCAAAGAAAGAATCATGCAACTTTACAGAAAATTTAAAAATTTAGAAACATTTGCTCTTTTTTGATGGTTAAATATTTACAGGTGAAGATGATCAAAGGGTCTGAACAATAGGCTCCTTAATATGTGTTAATTGTGTGAAGAGGGGGGTTAAAAGCTGCTGTTAGTGAGCCTTTAATCTGGTGATCATTTAAATGTTATGGAATGGATCAAAATGCAGAATAGTAACCTCTGCAGGCTGAAGAGGAGGCTCAGTCTGGGTCAGGTTTAAAAGCTCCAGCTAATAGCTTGTGTAAGTCAATGTCAATGGGTCAGTTTGTCCCAGATAAATGAAACAAAAAGAAGTGGCAGAGCAAACATTGCTGTAAAACACGCCCACAAACGGTATGCCTTTGTTTCTATCACTGTGTGAATTATTACAGCAGTTGTTTTCCACACTACAGTAGAGCATCTCTGTTCACTTGATTCTCAGTTATTTGCCAAGTCAACCACAGTTCATTAAGAGTTTTGTGGCATTCTGTCAGATGACTTAACAAACATTCATGCTATGTTCTACAATGCTTCCAAGCATAGTTCCTCCAGGCTTTCTGAATATTTTTAGAGTTTTTGATTAAAATGCAACAACATTCTTCATTAATTTTTTGTCCAGTACCTGACCATTATTTTAGGGAATTTATTTTTGGTTTTTTTGCATTACTGGTGTTGCTTAATCTTTTATTTTATTCTATGTCTATTGGACCTGGAAATAGTCTCCTGCTGCTGCAGAGGTGTAACTGCTCACTGCAATACGAGAGTCCAGAATTTCAATAAAACAAAAGAAGTATCAGATCCAATCTAATATTCTTGAAAAAACAAATTGTAGCAGTTTTGATTTAACTGCTAAGAAAATTCACTCAATACTTTGTGGAATTGTTTAATAGATTAAATTATTTCTTGAGTGAGTGGGAAGAGAGAGGAAAGTATTCCAGGTGGGAAAATAAAAAGCTGGGATTGTGTAGAATCACATTTTTAAACATGCAGTGCACAATATTCAGTCATAGCATGAAAAAACAACTACAAAACAGCTAAATTACCAAAAAAAGTGAAAAATATATCTATATATTGTGGTATTCAAGATAGTTTAATACTTCAGCAAATTAAAGACAATATTTTCTAGTTGCAGTTAATTTTTGGTAATAAAAATATATGAAATTAAGCAACTCTTATGATTTAAACTGACTCATTTCACTCATTTTGTGAAATGAGTCAGATTCTCTGAGTCAGATTCAACTTCATTGAATGTGATTGTGTGCCTGAGCTTTTATCTATAGATGTGTGCAGAACCACCTGTTCTCTTATAGCGAGTGAGTCTCACTCTGCAGATAATATTTATAATATAATATCTATCTGCAGAGTGGAGAGGACATGCAGGCTGGATGCTGAGAGCTACATGGTTTCTGTTTAACCAAACTGGATTTCACTACTTTCTTTAATTCTTTGACGTTGATGCTGATTAATGTGCAGCAGAGTTTTTCAGGTCACTCATAGCTTTAGTCAAACATTGGGCCAAAGTGAGTCTGTAATTTGGCTAAACCCACTTAGTCTGCTGGTAAGAGAATAATGTCCACTTGTCTTTACAAACTTTCATTCGCATTGGCTCTGGGCTATAAGGCAATTCCTTTAACAGGCGATCCATTTAATTGTTAGACTGAAATCTACATTTGATGGAGCATAAGTAAAAAATAATCAGATCATCCTTTCACATTAAACTCAAAGGAAGACTGCATTGTTTGTTTTTGTCTCTATTTTCCATTGGACAATATTCTTTTAACTTTTAACTGGCTGATATATGTGTTTAAAAGAAAGAGCAAATCTCTGCTAAAACAAAGAAAACAATCAGGTCTGCCTGGACACTGGTTTGGTTTTAAGCATAACGTTTCTAATTTCAGTATAATTGCACTGACAAGCAATGAAAAAAATCCAACATGATTTTATTATATTCTAGGCTATTTAGAGTGCTAGCCTCATTTATGTCATTAAAATGAATGCAGTTGGATTATTATTCTCTAGCTTTTAGTTATTAAGCTTGTTATTTGCTTTACATTTATTAGAAGAATAGAATAGGATGCAGATCCATGCAAAGCTAAATATGTAAAAAAAAAAAAAAAAAAAAGAATAGTAAACTATACAGTAAGCATAAAACTGCAATACTTTGCAGTCATTAGTTACAATTTTAGTTCCTTGATTTGACAATATCCTGAATAGGATAATTAAAGGGAAACAAGTTCCTTGTAACCAATTTTATTCTCTTTTTTTACTTTAAAACTACAACTACAACAAATATAAAACTACAACTACAACTGCAACAACCATTTAAACAACCAATGGTTGTTGCTGAAAACAACCATTTAAACCAGTAATTGCTTTTATGACCCATAATCAGCATATAATGGTCTTAGCTTTATTTCCTCAATCCTTTTGACAATGAAAAAAAACCCACCAAACTGCAAAGAAACAAATAAAGTTAGATGGATTGTTTCGTATCAGTTGTTCAAAACTTTGGACTGTTTAGAAGAAATTTTATTTGGGTGCAACAATTAGGAAAGAAATTTAGATTTTTAGCATTTTCTGCCAAGAATTGAGAGACATGAAAATAAAATAAAAAAAATTCCCAAATGACTCATTTTGTGTTTTTCAGCCAGATATATGGCTGGCAAACATGTCTCAGAAAAATCTGCATTTCTAACACCTCAGTGGATGAAAATGTAAACATATTTTTGTAATGCTTGAAAAAACTGCTAAACTGGAATATTATTTACATTATCTTGCTGCTGAGCTGTCAGTCAAACCCACTCAGGGGCTTGGACACTACACACACCTTCATATATCTACACAAACATTTATCTGTTTTTATTACGACGGATGTTACTGTTGCTAATTGTATAGCCACTGATTTACTGTAAAGTTATTTTCAATTGAAGTTGCATTTTGTGTTCTAATAAATATTTTTACTTTAGTAACAGAGAGAGGAAGACAGAGGAGGACAGAGGAAGGAGAGAGAAGTTATGTTTGTTTTGTTTTTTTGTTTTCTCTTTTGGCTCTTCTGAAAACCAGCAGCTCGTTTTTGGGCAGTGATTCAGCAAAATTGATTTCAGGAAGAGAGAGAGAGGAGGAGGGAGGGAAACGTGTGAGACTTTCACCAACTTCAACACAAAGTTGTCCCACTCAGCAGGGAAGCAGCTCCTTTCTGTCACAGTTTATTGGGTTTGTGCTACATTCAATTCTGCAAAGCACTTAATGCCTTCATGTCAACACTTGTTTTCAATCAAATACTTTTTGGTCTATCTACATCATTTGATGCAGCTGTTTTCAGAATCATCTCTCCTTCCTTGGCTGCAAACATTTATAATTGTTGTGGATAAAACTCCTACCTTTTTTTTCAAAGTCCCAACACACGGCTTGATTCTAACCACTTTTTCCCTGATGTGGTGGCGATTTATAGCAGCTCCAGAAAATCCTTGGCATCTGCACAGCACGTTTCTCATTGGCTTGTGCTTCATCCCCTCCGCTGTTTCTTTCCTGTTTTTGTGGACTCTGTGTTGGCAAGATTACTTTACTGATAAAATGTCTGTGAAGAGAAGGAGAGGAGGGAAGTGTTTGTATAACAACCATGCACACTTGGTGCGCTGTATGAAGGATTTTTAATACATAATTTACTAAACATGAATGTAGCAAAGTAAGTTTATGTGTGTAATTACTGTTAGCAATCACATGTATCCTCTTTAATAGTGTTTCCATGGTGACCAGGAATAGTTATAGGGTCTTCTTGCTTTGGAAAA
This sequence comes from Xiphophorus couchianus, assembly GCF_001444195.1. Taxonomy (NCBI): domain Eukaryota; kingdom Metazoa; phylum Chordata; class Actinopteri; order Cyprinodontiformes; family Poeciliidae; genus Xiphophorus; species Xiphophorus couchianus. Next base: position 5,652,391 of record NC_040232.1, on the reverse strand, counting down.
AGAAGTGCATCTGTGCTGCAATACTCTACGCAGATCTCTGCAATCTGGGGGGATTTGGTATTCAGCTCTCAGCCCAGAAAAGCAGGATTCTCCTCTAAACTTTGTGGAAATTCACTTTTCCTGGACTCAACTACTTTGTTTTAAATGCAACTGGAAAGACAGACAGAAATAATTCATGCAATTAGGAGAGAATAAATGGATGAGTGGGTACTAACAGTAACTCACAGCAGCCTAGTTCAAATAAACTGTTTTTGTAAGTGTGTCCTTTCTCTGTTTCCCTCCACAGGGAGCGCATGCGGCAGTCGGCCATGTACGACTTGTGTCTGGGCATGAGGCAAGTTAGCCAGGAGTTTGTTCGGTTGCAGCTAACCTACGACGAGTTTCTCTCAATGAAGGTGCTTCTGCTTCTCAGCACAGGTAGGTAGCCAGCCTTACGACGCGCTCCATTTATTGTCTCTTTGTACAATAATGTTGATGAAAAAGGATAAAATTTTTTACAGTAGAGCTGGACGACATGGGTAAAAAATGTATTACAATATTTTATATCAGCCCATATTGATAATTATTGTTTTACTTTTTTGTTTGAAATATAGTCAAAATTATAATGTGACCATTCCTGTTTTATCAACTATTTCTTCTTAAGCTAGTGTTCTCATTTTTTTCCTTCACTCCACCCTGTTGCTTTTATTTTTTAAGCAGATGTAAGGCAGGTGGCGTGGCTACCTTGATGCTACCCACTTTGCTTAGCTAGCCACGAAAGGTTGAGAAGCTAAAGCAGAGGAATCAAAATTTGATTTCAAACCACATCAAGATCTTGACTTGCTTTAATATGCATTATATTCAGTGGAAACTGTCTTAACATAACCGCAGATGTTAATATCTTCAATGTTTATTATTTCTGTTCTTGAGGATACAGCAATCAGCACCAAGCAAAGTACAAGGCGCTGCTGGATTAGCTGCCAATAGCGAGTCAAGTCAGATTGTACCAAGTTACTCTACCTTTCTTTTGAATATTTTAGACATGCTCTATGAAAAATCTGTAACTAGGCAAATTTTCCACAAATAATTTGGAGTAATATTCCACAGAAAAATCTGTGAATAGGTGAATACTTTTATATTGAACCGCGAATAAGAGGGAATACTGTAATATCGATGTTATTCTATAAAGTTACTCTTTACTGAAAAGCAGCTCCACACTGTAATACCTTCTTCACCAACCTTTACACCTGACAGCAGTCAGACTGCTGCAGCTCTTCTGGAAACAGCTACATCCAGACAGAGGAGCTTGATTCATCACTCCTCTAAAACCCTTCTAGACTTCTTCACACCGCTGCGTCTGACGCTTTGCATTGAACTTGCTGATGTACGGCGTGGACAAAGCTGCTCCCTGTGCACTCTTCTTGAGCTTATCTGACGGCCATACGACGTTTTGAGGTCTCTAGCGATTGACTCTGCAGAAAGTTGGTGACCTCTGCCTACTCACACCCTCGGCATCTACTGACCTTTCTCTGTGATTTTATGTATCCTTCCACTCCCATCTGAGATTGTTGTTGCCATTTCCTTCGGCTGCGTTATAAAATCATTTGCAGTTGACTCTGAAATATTTAGTCACGAGGAAATTTCACAGCTGGACTTATTGCATCCTGTCATGGTACCATACTGAAATTCACTGGGCTGCTTTGATTCAGTATTTCAGACAAGTTTGTTGAAACAATCTACATCTCTACTTGAAAGGTGCTGTAATAGGACTGAAATGTTTATCGGATTAATCATGACAGTTATTGAAATAATCACCACCTTCCTAAGATAATGGCCTAAGACATTTTTTTTTTTTTTTGCCAGAAGTGTTTTTACTTTTTGACTAAATCATCTTATGGCAAAAAAGAGGTGTTGATTTGTTTTGCCAAATTCCCTTTTGACCATTATTTTAGAAAGGTGACATAATGTGTTAATTGATTTATTGTTAACTGTAGTATACAGACTCAAAAAAGGGTCCATTTGCTGAAAAATCATGACATATTCAGACTGTATAAAATATATATGTATATACATTTCGCACTTAAGATAAAAAGTCCTTTGTCTGTAAAGATGCTTGCCCAAAACTCCTTAAGTGACATAGTTTTAGCTTCACCCAGTTCAAATTCATTAAAGAAATTCTGTTTTGGCTTTTTAGACAACAAAATGTTTATTTTCTTATTTTAAAAATGAACTGAATTGTTTATTTGCAGCTTTTAAAGTATTTGTAATGTTGTATAAAAAAGATTAAATGGTTGAATGAAAAATCTGTAGAATAAATGATTACTAAAATAATCGCAGCCCTATGCTGGATGTCACACACCTGTCATAATGGAAGGGATTGGAACGCCTGAGGTCAATCATTTGGACTGGTTAGTGAATGTTTTCAGCGATACAGTGTACATATTGTCTAACACGAGGATCGTCTGCAGCTTTTTGATTGGTGGAAGAAATTATGCTTTCAGAAAAAAAAAATTGTTATCCACTTCTCTCTGGTGTATGCTTCAAGTGCATCCCACTTTACCAAAATAGAAAAAGAAGAAAAATCACAATGTTGAATATGAAACAAGTTAAATTTGTTTTAGCAGAATCATGCCTAAAAATGTCTCTGTATGTAATTTATGCATAATTATTTATAAAAAAAAAAAATTCTCAACTTTATGAATAAAATTAGAGCAGTTATAATTTGGATGCCTGTGTTAAAAAAAAAAAAACTCCCACCTTGCTTTTACCAAAAGGCTGCTGTTCACATAGAAAGTGTACTGATAAGGTGTTTGGTGTTCTGCTCCAGCGCACACCTGAGACAGTTTTGGCAGGAGCAGCTCTTCTTGCACCCACTATCATGCTTCTATAAAGTCTGTGAGGTCACACTTTAATCTCATTCGTAGTAATCCGTTAACAAAGATCCAACCTGTGAAAACAGAGCTGATGTTGCAGAGAAACGTTAGCTGTTTGCAAAGGAAAGGGCGACATTTTGCCACTCTATGACGGAAAGGTTTTCTGCTCTTGTTTGATTTTAACCAACAGAAAGCCTCATCCTGATGCCACATCCTGCCAAAGTGCACCTACAAACTCTGAAGCCATATTTGAACAGAGTTGTTCAGATAAAGTTTCTTCTTTTGTGACTGTTATTGTCATTTTAATTATAATAGATAAATATGTCTTAAATGGCAAAAAAAGAAAGAGTTTTAGTTACTGTGCCTTTTCTACATATTTTTGCCACATTAGAAGCACAAAGTTCAAGATGTAAAATTGGATTTTTTTGTGACAGACAAAAAGATGCATAGCTGGGAGGTGAAAGCAAAATGATTTGAGGTTTTCCAACAATTTTCACAAATAAATATGTGTAAAGTGCATTTTGTATTCAGCTTTACTGAGTTTGCACTTTGTTGAACCATTTGTGCTGCAAGCCTCATGTTATTTGCTACATGTCTGTACAAATACAGACTGAAATTTTGTCAGGACCCTGACTTTTTTACTTTATTTTATTTTTTTAAGCTTTTATAGTTTGTGTGGTATTTATATTTTTTAATTGATTGAGGGTAATATTTCAAAGAATGATCCTTCAACACTGCACTGGTTTATAAGCACTCTCATCCATCTCATTTTAAATCAACAGTAAAACAATCTATGAGTGCAAAAAGGTGAGCAAATCTGTGGATAGTCTGATGCAGGTCATTAACTATTAACACAAGAGTACTTTGTTAAAATCAATCTAACACAAGAGGTTGGAAGCTTTCAAGTGACAATGCTTACTGCTGCTAAATGTGCCAAACTGCACATCTTTGTACATTTTTTATCACAGAATAACAATGTAACCATTTCCAATAGTTTTCTATATTCTTTTTAGAACTTTTTGGGAGTTATGTTGAACTTGGTCCTTCATTATCTGCGTCTGCTTTAGCCTGAAGCTAAGAGAAGTTTTGGCACAAATTCCTTCCCTCTCACTAACACTGCTCCTACTTTGTGATTTCAAGATGTAAATTAGGCAAACTTTGTGCTGTTATATCTCACCTGCAGAAGCCACAATGTGTTAATGTCAGGTACAAGATTTAGGGTGACAATTAGTCCAGGTATTTCACTTTTCTCCTCAGTATATTTAAGACAGAAATACTGAAGGCTAAACGTGAGTTTTTGTCCTGTTTTTCTCATAGTAGCCTAAATACTGTGTGGGTTTTTGTCCTTTTGAATGAATGTAAACTAATGTGCAACAGGGGGAATATGTCGTTATTCCCCTTGTTTGGAGCAAATCTGAGCTACAAAATTTTAGTCGGCAGGTCAAACTTTTTAAAGATCGGTGATCAGTGCAGATATATGAATGAAGATGGCATTTACACACCAACAGCATAAAAAATAGACATGTAAGATGAGCAGATCATGGCATTCTCACTTAATTGAACTGTTTCTTTGTCGGTATTCATGGTTCATAGCATGGCCGAGGTGTTTGTCTAATCTCACAATATTATTATAGTATTCACAGTTTAACTGTATGAATTGTACTATAATAATACCTATAATGTAGAACAAATTTTCATTTGTTGGAGCAGTTTTTCAGACTTTTATGGTTTTCTATGGTATTACAAAATGGATAAACACTCATTATCACCAAGGTATAAAACAAAGGAATAATTTCTTTATTAAGGGAAACATAACCATTGTTTTGTCTTTTCACAGACAGGTTCAGTATGTTTTTTCCATGAGAAGAGTGATAGATTTTTTTCATTATAAATGTTAATGGGAACTTTATGAGAATCCAATAGTGTTCCTGAAACAATTTCTTCAGTTTTTGTTGTATTTATTTTATCACTTTATTGTACAACTTAATCAACATCATTGATCCTGGGATGAGTGTCCTTTATTGCTGTGGAGTATTTTACCTTTTCTTGCTTTGACTATTATTTTTCTGTTGTCATGACTCCCATTTCTTTTCAAAATCTTAAATACCTTAAGAGCATTTTTCATTTCATCCAGTTATATTTGCTGTATTTTCATTTTCTTCCCAAAATATCATGTTTGAATATTTTTTAAAAGGTTTTGTTGGCTGTAGTGGCCTTTGTTTGAAAGTAGTTTGACGGGAAATCAGGAATCAAACCTGCGACCACCACCACGAGGACTAAGGCCTCAAAACGTGGGTCGTGCTTTCCCCCTACGCCACCACAGCACCCCCATGTTTGAATATTTTTTAGTTTTAGTTACAGACTTGCCATATTTGAATGTAACATCTTTTTTATCCTTTTATAGCTGGTCATGGTAGCATGTGGCCTTTACTGAACCACAAGTGCTAAGTTTTGGGAGAGATTAATTAGGAGAAAGAAACTAAGGAGCTAAAATATATAAACATGAAAAATAACACCGGTTCAGAAGATGAGTTAGTGTTAGTAAATGAGAACAGGTGCACATGAACTGGGAGGAAGAAAGAAAAGACTATGAGTGCAGCGGGATGGCAGAACGGCTCCTTCTGTTGCCGTGGCCTCCCTCTCCTCTCCTCACTGGTTCTCTGGAGGTTTTCCAGAAAGCCCCGCTGCACTTAATAAAGGCTAGTCAAGCGCCAGGCAAAGCTTCAAGACCTGCTATTTTTCTGCACTTCCTTAAAACCCCAACTGGAGTTCTGAAAGAGCGAGTGGAGATAAAAGAGGCGTGGATGCAGAATGAAAATGGGGGATTGGAGGTGCTTCACAGACGGTTAATTTTACTTCAGATTAGGGCTGCTGTAAAAGATTATTTTAGTAATTGAGTATCTATTGATTATTCTGATGACAAATTGAATAATCTGCAGTAGCTACTTATGCTAGTAAACGATTACATGATAGAGAAAACGCTGGTAAGTAAACAATTTGGTTCCTTTTTTAAACAAGAACACATTTTATTGCTTAAAATAAAATAACATTCAAACAACCATTTTAGTCTCAGGCTTTGAGTATAAAAAAGTATTTTAAAGTGCAAAAACAACAAAAGGTTAAACATTTCACATTAACTTTTACAATTAAAAAACAAACATAAAATTAGGAATTAGTAAACAGTCTTTTATATTACACAATTTCAGCCTAAAGTTTGAAGTATGAAAGAGCTTTGTTATAAAATTGATATTTCTAATCTACTATGTTTTTCCACGCCATTACTTTTCTTCATAAGGAAGTTCAACAAGCAACAAAATAGAGCTAAAATATATTAAGAAAAAACTAAAAAAAAAGGAAAGACAGTTACATTATTAAGCATGCAGGCAGCAAAGCCAGAGGTCTGGAAGTGTTTTAAACTGGTACCAGTTTTTTTTTTATTGTTAATTAACATTTTAATATAATTTAGTTTATTTATTTCGAACAGACAAAAATTGAAAACAATAAAAAGTAAAATTAAAACAAATTATCATGCCCAATGACAAAATTTTACATTGCACACGCACTTTTTGCCTCTTTCTTGACGCCGCTGCTCTCTTTCCCTCTCCATTTTTTTCCATAGCTAGCTGCTAATAGCACTTAGCATTCATCAACAGCTCATTGGTGGAAGTGAGAGTGTTCTGCAACCCAAAAAACATCTGGCTGGAACACAGTGAGCTAATTTAGTAAAATTTCACAAGAAATTTTAATGCTTGAGATACTCGAATAATTTGCCGAATCGTTCCAGCCCTACTTGTGATTTCAAATTTAGTCATCATAAAACTGTGAAATCTGAGGGATTAAGATGAGGAAAATAATCATCCTGCGATGGTCCAAAGCCCGCATGACGAAGTGTTGGTACTGGAGAGGAGTTTGGCTTGGTTCCCCTGCAGACATTGTAGGAAGCCCTTGTTCAAATGTGATAGCTGGACATTGTTTACAGAGGAGGTGTCAAAACCCGTCAGCTGAGGACGCACTACAGTCAGGGCTGGTGTGTGTGCCTTTGGGCGGGCTTGTAAAAGTACATTTGTATGCTACATAAGGTGAACGAGCGAAACACAAAGAGGAAAAGTGGGATAAAGAGAAAAGAGACAAGGGCTGTTATTTCTCTGTGACCTTGGCTAAGGTTTCACTGAGCCTGCGGTGTCTTATGACCCTATTTGGATTTGGTACAAAAGCAGTGGCCTGTTCAAACCAGTTAAGCTCCTCGTCTCCTCACAAACACAGAGGGTCTGCATTTAAAGTATTCTCTTTATTCATTTGGTTTGTTCGTGTGCTTGAATTTGTGCTTTTTACTAATCAGGCTAAGAGCAGGTGGGTCAGGTGTTCAGGCACTTTATTGGACTCAACAGAGCTTTGATCATCACACATTCACTGCTGAACACAGCTGATCTTGTCTCTTACATGCATTACACTGCAGCCTTATTCTGTTTACAAAGGAACATTTCTTCCTTTGCTTCAGGTGCACATACAGTCTGAAGGTCAAAGGTTTACAACAAGTCATCGTCACCATGAATGTTGTATTAATTGCTGGCTTTTAATGTTTTGTTTGAACTGTTCTTTCTCCTGAGTGGAATAATAATGCAACATAAAGCTGCATTAACCTCAAACAAACAATAGTTTTGTCCCCCAGAAGTTTTAATTTGATTTTTACAATCCAACTGACGTTTGTATAAATATATTTTATGAAGATGCCCTTGACTCTGAATACATTCTGTCTGGATAATTGACTAACCTTTTCTTTGGTATTGATTAAAGTAGTTTGTTTTCCATTAGGTCTCTAACCTTGATCTTTAAACAATCCTGCTAATAAAATCACTCAAAATCACATAGTATGAAGTGAACAATCACAGCCAGTTTTTTAATCTGTTTCCATTTAAATAGTAATTAAACCGAGAAGAAAATCACCCTTTAAAAAAAAAGAAGCAACTTCTCTATTCTGTACATCTTGCTAGAAATCATGGTAGGTTTTTCAGTGTTTGCAGAATGAAGTATTGCTATGTACTCTAAGTACGACTATTTTTGGGGGGGGGGGGTTTTAGTGTTTTTAATACATTTTTGTTTTTTGAGGAGTTTCACTTGTCTTCTGTATGGCCTTAACCAGCACATGATTCGGGTAGAAACATTTAGCTTTTCCTTGTGGATAGCAACAAATGTTACTTGTGCTTGAAGGTGTAAATTTTTGAGCAGCTTCATTTCTTAACTGGTAATGATTTGGTCCACAATGATTTAAAACTGACTTCCCAGAGGCGAATCATGCAGGTGTTTCACAATATCCCAACCAATATTCTTTCTTCTAAAGAAATTTTGTTTAACTCAGTTCAATTTGAAAATAATATTTATCCCAAAGGAAAATAAAATGTTGTTGTTACTCGTGTCATCTAAAAGAGTTTTTGCGGACGGTAATGGTGTGTGCAGGAAGACACTGACTGAATGACAGTATTATGACTATCATGACAGGAAAAAAGATGATATTACACAGTAAAATGTCCTGGATGACACCACTGGTTATTAACAAACACTCCTAATCCTTCTCATTTGCTTTTGCTGCTCCACTTTAACTCTGTCTGGTCGTCTGGTTAGAATGCCAGGCAGAGAGACGTAAGAGTTTGGGACATGATCGATGTAAGAACTTCCTCCTCTTTTAACCTCCTCCCTCTCATTCTGCTCTGCATCCTCAAAACGTCCTTTTAGACTCTTCTGGGATCTGGGGTTGTAGTTCAAGTATTATTTGAGCTTTTGGGATGCTAACTACCTGCTCCAGTTGTAAATAATAATAATTTAAAAAAAAGTTAAAAGAAACACTTTGTTGCCACAGTTACGCATCATAACAACAAGTAAGAGTAAAAATCCATCCAGCTCACAATATCCAAAACCAAAGGAAAAATTTGTCCATAAAACCAATGGTTCTACCAAAAATAATGTATTAAAGTCACAAAAAGAACAAATCAGAGCTGCCACTATGAAACGCACAGTTCTAGAGTTCAGCATAAAGCTTTGCCAAATAATATCACATCCAATTAACTTGCAGTTCAGATGGCTTTTCCATCTTGTGTAAAAATAAAATTCTCTTTATTAGATCTACACTGTGGTTCTTTGTGCTTTTATTGCTTTGAGTGATAAATCCAAATGAGTGCTGTCAAACAAATCCTTCTTACTCTGATAAATAGAAACCACCAGCAGCTGTCAATCCTAATCACATACTAAAAGTTAAAAGGCCCCGGCTCTGTCACATTCAGACACCCTGCAACTTTGATCACTGCTTATTGAAAGAAATCATTAAAACCCCAAAATTAATGGCCTTTATGCCCATTATGAAAACCAGTAAGCAATTCACTGGACCTACAGGAATGTCGATAAATAAGAACTACAGCCTTGTTGAAGGGGTAATGCAGAAACAAAAATCCATTTACTACCAAATTATACAAATGCCCTATTTTTGGGCCACATGTGGAGAAACCCTGTGAATGCCAGTCCATTTTCACAGCAAGGTCCATTTGGGTCAGTGAGAGACAAACAAAAGGTCCGAATGTGACCCTCAGTTTTAGCACGTTCTCATCATGTCAGCCATGAAATGTAGCGCAGGACTCCCAGCCTCCGCAGAGGAGAACAATCTGTTTTTCTATCTGCTCTCAGCTCCATGTACATTAGGCCTGGAGGTGTCTGTGTGTTAAAGAAACAGTGAAAAGGATAACACAGCGAGGGAAGAAGGCAACAGAGCACACATCTTCACAGTTACAGTGTTTTATCCTCTGAGACTTGCAATTCAAACACGTCCTTTCGGTTGTGTTATTTTGTAAATTCTTCTACAAGCAGTTTTAGTTCACCCGAGGTTCACGGGATACTTACAAGTACAGAAGAATATAATCCAATTTAACACCGTCTGTGACTGGATGTGTGTGTGTTGGGGTCGATTCTTTCAACCCATTAGAGCTGAGAATAGTGCAGTCTGCTGTGCAAAACACAATTGCCACGGGTTTGTAGGTTTCAGTTTGAGCGTTTGTCTCGGTGCGTTGTGTTTACTTCCTGTTGCATCTTGGTGGATAGTTTCAGTTTTTGCCTTCTCTGCCTCAGCCAACATGTGAACATATGTGGGTCTCATATGAGAAGCTGATTATGTGTCAGATTCCAAACCTCGAGAGCAGGTGTCCCACAGTTTTCAGATATGTCTCTGCTTCAACACCTGAATCAAATAACGAGGTCATTAGCAGGACTCTGGAGAACTTGGCTGCATGCCGATCAGGCAATCCAGTGTTGGACCAGCAGGGACTAACGCTGCGTTCAAGTTACCTTGGAAATCGGAACGTTGGGTGAGACAACAGACTGAGCTAACAACATTCCAATTAAGAAGTCAAGATTTCCACTTGGTCTTTCATGATAACAAATTTTGCTGGACAATAAATGATCCCAGAAGTTATTGCGATAAACAATAATATTGTTGTTTTGAGACCATTTACAAGTGATGTAATGGTATTTGCGTAATAATGCAATATCACATTCTGAAAGATCAATAAACTTTTAATTCTTATGAACATTTACCACATTTAAAATATCCAAAATAGATTAACAAAAGAAAAGAAACAACAAATCAAATGAATTATGAAGTCTCTGTAAACAAAATAACATGGGAAACATTAAATGTAAAATAATCTGCCAGTGAATCTAGCACCTTTTCATCAATATTAAGTAATTAACTTAAAATAAGCTAATATATGTTACTGAAAAGTTACTTACTTCAAGAGTACTAAGATATTCACACTAGAAGCTAGACCAAAAAACTTGGTAAGATTTTGTGTTTTTGCAGTGAATTTGTCCTGTTTTAAAGCTGATTAAATGTAAATGCATTATTTGCACTGAGCCAATAACTTTAGTGCGAAGGTTGCAGTTGTTTGTTCACTAACTGAGCCTAAGTTCAAAAAGATTTACAGTTAGATTTACATAATTGTTTTCTGAGAACTTTCAGTGAATGAATTTGTTCATAAATGTAAACTGGAGAACTAATTACAGCTTGAAATGGTGCATGTGATAATAGGGAGTTGCTAAAAAGGCTTAAATCACCAACAGAGAGAAAATGCCCCCTAAATCAGGCTTGCGTGTGGGAGGTGAAGCCTAATTCACCAAGCACCTCTAATTACCCTTTACGCAGTTCCACATCCCGCCATTAAAGGAGCACACTGGTGGCTGCATATGTCTTGGCCCGTTTTCTGCAAATCGTGTTAAGCGAATGCTTGCCAGCCAATTCTAAGCTGTATCAAGCTTACTCCATGTTGTTTAAAATTTGGATTTTCAAATGTGAATGTTTTCTTTTTTGTAATTTGAAGACATCTTAAGGAGCTGAGGGTTGAAGCAGTGGGTCTCTCCAAACTCTGAATGTCTGAATTTGTGAAGTTTTGAACCTGTTCTATGAGGGAAACAGATTAAAATAACACTCAAGTGTTTTTGAAGATTCAATTGAAAAAAAAATCTCTGTGTTTATTACAGAAATGTGAATTTACTGAGATGTTGAAGAAGCTCGGGTTCAGCTCGTCTGGATTGTTGGGTTTAGTTTCTCCTATCATCTTGTGCGCAGATGGGCTCTCGATGGGGTTTAGGTCAGGCCAGTGTGCTGGCAAATCAAACACAGTGATACTTCGGTCATTAAAGCAGGTACTGGTTCTTCTGGCAGCCGGTCCAAGTCCTGCTGGAAAATGACGTCTGAAAGCCCATTAACCTCAACAGCAGAGGGAGGAAGGATGTGCTCTAAGGTTACCTTTAGACCTGAGACTTGAGAAAACATAGTGGATGACTGGCTCCCCATGTCATCACTGACTGTACGAACTTCACACTGAACCTCAGTCAACTTGGATTCTTTTCCTCTACACTCTGAGATCTTGACTTCCTCTCGAAATGCCTAATTTTCACCTGAATAGAGGATTTCCAACCACTAAGCACCATCCATCCATCCATCCATCCATCCATCCATCCATCCATTTTGTAACACCCTTGTCCCTAGTGGGGTCGGGAGGGGTGCTGGTGCCCATCTCCAGCGAATGTTTCGGGTGAGAGGCGCGGTCACCCTGGACAGGTTGCCAGTCTGTCGCACCACTAAGCACCAGTCTAGTTCTTTTTCTTTTTGCTTTTTATACACTTTTTTCTTCCACTCAGCTTCCATTGAATATATACTGTACTTGGCTGTACTCTTTTTGACAATATTTGTTTTACCAGAGATGACAGGTAAAAATATCAAATGTCTGTTTTTTGACCAAACAAATTTTTGAAAGTATAATTTTTTTAGCTATTTGATAAAAAAGTAATCCTGACACACGTCAAACAACAACGTACAGATTAAGGCTTTTTTCATTATTATTAAAATGCTGCAGTATGGAAGTGTTATCTTTTTTTTCTTTTGCTTTTTTTGCTAAGTCCAAATAATATTCCTATTCCAGTTCCCAAAGAGGGTCTGAAGAACCAGGCTGCATTCGAGGAGATGAGGGTTAATTACATCAAGGAGCTGCGGCGTTCTGTGGGAAAGGCGACCAACAACTCCGGCCAAACCTGGCAGCGCTTCTTCCAGCTCACCAAGCTGCTGGACGCCATGCATGATGTAAGTTCCCCTGACCCAGTCCACGCCGCACACGCTTCCCTGCAAAGCCCCTCTTTTCTGAACTGCTGCCACTTCGGGCTTCTGCTCTTAGCGGAAAAGTTGAGTAAAATGGCAACATAGTGGATTTTGGTTAATGCTTTAGTTAGCGGTTCAATAGCATTGTGTGGTTTGCAGTGAGGATAATTGCATCCCTGAGGGGGAAGGCGGAGTTATCTTGGAAGAGGCAGTGGCCACGCTGTATTGGTGAATGGAACAGAGGAGGATCGATAACGGCTCTCAGTTTATTGGATCAGGGCGCTGAGGTGTCACTGTGGGAAATGTGTTAAATGACAGTCACGTTTCTATGCACGGGGTCGGCTGGTGCAAAAGCAAAGCCTGGAGGTGAAGATCAGCAAGCGGGAAGTCATAAAAATAACTGACCAGAATTAATTCAGCCTTATGATTAAGTAATTGGGGTTTGTGCTGACAGAATGACCTTTCTCTCAGGGAGAGCTGGGTAGAGAAAAAAAAAAAAACGTGCTGCCCCCAAGTGGTCAACAGAATAGAGCAATGAAGGAAATTTTCCTGAACGGGGAGAAATAAAATAAAATGTTCCTGTTTTCGAATAAAGACAAGAAGCTGCCCTGCAACAGTGTTCAGACCATTTAAATGTTTCCCCATTTTGTCAAGTTACTGGGATTTTTTATGTGATAGACAGAAATAAGGTAGCATGTAATCGAGGAATAGAGAAACAATCAACTATAATTTCCTTTTTTTTAACAAAAGAAAAAATCTGATTTTTTAAGTTTAGCCAAACTGAGTCAACATTTAGGAGAACCAGATTTTGCTGTAACTGCAGCTGCAAGTCACATCCCTACCTGCCTTGCACATCTAATTCAGAATCGTTGTCCTGCTGAAAGGTCAAAACCATGCCCATGGCATGACACTGCCACCTCCATGTTTTACTGTAAGGTTTGTACACTGTAAAATGATAGAATCTCACCAGGTATTTTTGGGATAGTTTCTACTTATATATCTTAGTGTGCATAAAATACAACAAAACTAACTTGCAAGTAACTTTTCAGCAAGATATAGGAGCTTATTGTAAGTCAGTAATTCCTTAATATTGTTGAAAAAGTACTAGTTCCATTGGTAGATTATTTCACTTTTAACATGAGACAATTTTCTTATAAGTGAAATAATTCACCAAGTTGGATTAGAACATATTTTTTATTAATATTAACAAATTATTGACTTGAGGTAATCTCCTACTTATTGCTAAAGTAACTTGTAAGTTTGTTTTGTCTTATTTCAAGTGTACTAAAATATTTGCAGTGGAAACTTGACAAAAATCTGTGGGAAGATTTTGTGTTTTTGCAGTGTATATGATGTGTAGTCTGAGTTGTCTGCCTCTCCGTTTCTGTGAGATGTTTAACGTTTGGATATTGTTTTCTAACCTGACTCTGCTTTAAACTTTTCCACAACTTTCCTCCTGACCTGCCTGCTGTGTTACTTGCCCTCATGCTGCTGTTTGTTTACTAATTCTCTCTAACGCAGAACAGCTGGATTCATGCTGAGGTTAAATTACACACAGGCAGATTTTTACTAGTTTGGGAAATCCTAAAGAAAATCAGCATTTAATTAAGGGTGTTAGAGTACAGAGGGGTATCAGGACCAGATTAAGATTTTTTTTTTTTTACATTACAAGAGTGAAATCATAATATTATGAGAACAAACTCTTACTATTAGCAAAATAAAAATAGAACATTGCCAGAAGAAAAGCGTAAAAGTATAAGAAAAAAATTGTTTTAAGGTGAAAAATAAAATAATCAGGATGTGATGTGACGTACTTGGCAAGTCCATCTTGTTCTCTCTTCAATGTATGCACAACCATTTTAACCCTTTCATGCATAGTGGTCACTACAGTGGACAGCTATCTAAAAGCCATTTCCTTGTGCTTCCTGTGGATTTTTATGTTATAAATGCACACAGACCACTGAAGTGGACATTAATGCATCATAAAATATACCATCAACTACTGGCCATTAGCTGCAAATGCAAGAAATTATTTTTGTTAAATACAATATGGCCGACAGACAAAAAAGCATGAGAACCGACCCGGTCCCTCCTTCTACTGTAGACGACTCTTGCAAGTAAAAAACATATTGTGACATCAGATAACCCCTAAGAACAATACTACTGATGTATTTTTCAATAACAACTTTGTATTTGGACAAAATTACAATTGATCACATAAAAATAAAAAAAAAATAAAAAATTATTTTTACAAAAAAACTTTCCTACCTTTTTTATGCCTTAAGAAAAAAATTTTAAAAAATGGAAAACAAATTCTGACACAAAGGATCATAATTCATGCATGAAAGGGTTAAAGTCATGCTGGTGACAGTAATTTAATTCTGATATGTATTTCCTAACTGGAAAACCGATTCCAAAGCAAAGCTTTACAAACATTCCTCATTTATATTTTTAATAATTTTTTGTGTAGATCTCAGAAAATTAAAATTTCATTCTTTTAATATTCAAACTGTATTGACTGTATGTTCCTATTGTTCTGACTTTATTCTCATGTTATTTAGACTTTATCATAAGACTTTATTTTTGTAATATTATAACTTTATTCTCATAATTATGGCAACGCATGCCACACATTTAAATTTTTATAAGAGATTTGAAAAATTTACAAAATTTTCTGCATTAAGTATCATTACACTTCATTTTGTGTTAAATTTATAAAAAAAATTTTGGGTTGTACAATGTTAAAAAAAAAATCTAAGCAGTAATAAAATCTTTGCAAGGCCAGTTTAAGAAAGTGAGTTCTGTTTTCATTAAGTTGTGTGTTTGTGATGTGCAGCTCGTTGGGAACTTGCTGGACTTCTGCTTCTACACCTTTCGTGAGTCGCAGGCCCTGAAGGTGGAGTTCCCCGAAATGTTGGTTGAGATCATCAGTGACCAGATACCAAAGGTGGAGTCGGGCCTTACTCACACTATCTACTTCCACAAGAAGTGACTCGCTGCAAAGCCGGAACAGAAGTGGCATTAAGAACCGGGAAAGAAAGAAGAAAACGAGGTTCAGGGAAGGGAACGTGCGCAAGAAAGGCCTGATCTATCGGCCCCTCACCCTGCCACCCTCTGAGGCGGCATCCTCGCCTCGGATCGCAGTCGAGCGGAGTGGTGAGGAGAAGGATTTGATCCTGAAGTCGCCATAAGCATCTTAGAGCTGTGAATAGTTTGAGACATCGAGCACGACACGCCGAAATTGACTTTTGACAAACCTGACGAAAACACCCTGATGTACACCCATGCAACCCTGCCCCAAAGATGAAAACAGTATTCTGTGGAGATAAAGCCATACATCACCTAGAATATATTCACACAGGAGTAGATGGAAAATTAACACACTTACATGCCTTCCCGTAAATGCCCTCCACCTGCACTATATTGAGATTCCCTTACAAATCCACTGAAAAGTTGTTGTTTTTCTTAAATTGCAAATATTAAATCTAGCTTATGCAATCTTAAAAAGAATAATCACACTTGGAAATATCCTGCTTAGACTAGTAAGTTAGCTCTGCGTGTAGCAGCATAGGACTTCATGTGGAGGCTGCAGGCCTCTGTGAAGATAACCCAAGGGCTATACAGGTATCATCATAAGCTAAATGACGACATCAGATCTAACAAGTCCAAGTTCGGTTCACAAGTCTGCATCGTGACGGCCATTAATGACATCGACACATACACAAGTTTAAATATTTGTAGTGAAACAATCAAGACTATTATGCAAAAGTCCAAAGCTTGAGCTGTTTTGAAATGAATATATCTCTCAAGTGTGAAGAAAGCTTGAACATGAAACTCCCGTGACTACTTCAGAGACATTGTGTTATATATTGATGCAACACTTTACCTTTTCTGCAGAAAAAAAATAAACAAAGTTAAAAAAAAATTTTGCAGGATGAAATAATGCATTTACAGAAACAATTTCAGTAAGAGTCGACTGATAATGGATTTGACTGAGGTGAATCTACAGTAATAGCTGTCATTTGTGTTATCTCCAGAGCAGCTGTCCAAATGTCTGTTTTTACCCACAATGAAGCTAAACCAGCCCTTTGTGAACCAACACTTATCTACTCTTCCCAGAGACAATAAAAAAGCATTTTATAGAAGGGTTCGTTTTTTTTTGACAAGCCAGTCATTTTACATTAAGGTGCTTCATTTCTACAAAGCGAGGCGAGACGTAACATGTACAGTAACAAATAGACAGCCCAGACACTACAATATATATGGACTCAAAGTCTGAACACACATACTCTGTAAAGTTTATATTATCCAACGTGGAGCATTACTCTGCTTACAGCTAACACATCAATACCGAGCGAGTTTGTACAGGTATTAACACCATTCTCCTCAGTTGATGTACAGAAGATGTTTTAAGGTACGTGTTAATGAAGAACAGATTATTCTGCTCAAACGGTCAGTTTTCCCAATGTAGATTCCTCTTTTTTTCCTCCTATATTTGGGCCAAGTCGTATTACTTTCACTACGGTCTTCTGGGCCATTTAATAGTCTCACACCCCACTGGTTTCCGGATGGTTGTGGAAAACTACGATGATGCTACTGAAAAGCGACAGAGAAGGTAACAAGTGTGTGGGGAGGCGTGATTGTTATCCAGTTATTGTGCCCTGTAAGTGTGTATTTACATGTGTGTATGAAGTTTGTGTGTATTTTTTTTTATCTCTCTCTCTCAGACAGCATGTGAATAGTTTATCTGCTCTTTCAGTGTAGGTTATTATGCACACATGTCATAGATTTTAACCATATCCTGTTTCCACATTTAGATTTGCACAGAGGAGGAACAATGTAAAATGATGCATTAGCGCAGCTAGCAGGGACTGTTTGTTCCTTTAAGCAACTCTCATAACAGAGGGAGAGATTTCTGCATGGTCACCTAGCCTAAAATCAGACAGCATAATATTAGCCACTTAGCCTGGTGCTGGTGTGCTGCATTAGAGCACCAGCACCTCTCAAAGCCGGCCCAAGGCTTAAGCAAGCTAAGCAGCCCCCAATATCAGTGACTTAATTCACTAAAGGGATGCACCGACCATCAGCTGAGTTTTAACTTGACAGGACATAATCAGGAAACTAAAACATCAGATCATTTTTGGGTCAGCAAACATGCTATGCTACTGGACTGCGCAAGCTACAACACCCTTTGGTGTGGAAGGGTGTACTAAGGACAGAAAACTCAACATTAGCATTTTGTAGTAGTTTAAAGAAGCACAACGGGCATTTTAAATGTTTGGAAATTAGATGGGTATCTCACAAAATATTCGAAACATTGTCAAATGAGTATACTTAAAAAAAAAAAAAAAAATCTCTCTTTGATGCTCAGTGTCTTTTGAGGTTGGAAGGCAGCTTTGCCATCACCCTAATCTCTAGCTCCCTCTATCAGGTTCATGTTTGGACTTTGACTGGGCCACTTCAAAATGTTTCTTACACTTCATCAGCTAGAAGAAAAATATAGGTAACATTGAAATGTTTCACTTTAAAGATAAGAATGTCAATAATGTTAGGCATAATTCTAATTTAAACGAGTAGAGCAATTTAAACAGATAACAGAAAGACTGATTGTGGTGTAGCCTAGTTGCTCTGATTTATTATCCTTTGTAGCTTTCAGCCTCTATCATGGAACACAGTGAGTTTTGGAAATGTCGGCTTTTGAAATGATCCACATTTTAGGGAAGCTGTTGTTACAAAGCAAACTGATAATCGTACATTTAGGAGGCTAAAATTAAATCTGTATCTTAAAAATCAGGTTTAGGGCAACTGCCCTCTCAACTATTGAGGTGGTTCCTTTGCTCTTAAGGTAAATAATTAATGAGTGGTGATTAAGTTTATCCAATAGAAACCAAAATCAATTAAAATTGTATTCGAAGGGTCAGAGCTTCACAAAAACTTGAAATTGGCCACAAAAATCTGATCGGTGCATCTCTACTCGAACTAAAATTTTTCATTTTAATTTAATTTGACATATGAATATGTTCTATCAAAATAATAAAATTTGATAGTTTTGAAGAGCGTGACTGAAGTTACCATAGTTCAGTCATTTCTCCTGCTTGTGTCTGTGTGGGAATCACCTTTCATCAACACCGTAGCTGTAAATAAATAAATAGCAATGAACCTTCACTTAATGCAGGATTCTGGCAGCTGCCTAACCAAATGAAGATACCAGACAAATTAATTTGGGGCCCCAAATTTAATTCTGCTTCTGGCCCCACATAATCTTGGGTCGGCTCTGGAACCGTTCCACCAGACTTTTAGCTCTGTTCTGAGTTGAAGTTCATCTTCAGGCAAACAGAAGCCAGAATTTGTTTGTCTTTGGAGGTGTAGTACATATAGTTTTAATGATAGGGATCAGAAAAGGGAGAGGGTTGTGTATTTTATTTCTTATTATTGTCAAATTGGGAGATCAGAGGTGGATGTGTCAAATTTTGTCATCATGTTGGGTTTTTTTCTCCATAAATTATGGGAAAAAAATATATTGGGTAAGAATGTGGGGCTAACTTCCCCCCTTTCATTATACTCTACAGAAATATTATTTCAATGTTTTTTCTCCACTGCAATAATTTTCAGCGCCTTTCCAGAAAGGCTTCATTTAATCCTTTATTTTGCCCCCCTTTTGTTGTCCTTTTTAAAGAATAAAAAATGTCTAACAGTTCATAGAATGAATGGGAAAGTATTTTTGAGAGAATTATATTTTGCAGGAAAACAATATTTAAGTACTTTGTCTAAAAATGATATCCTTTTTGTAAAACAAAATGTTATTGCATGCTTTTTGATGAGATGTTTACATGTACTTAAAAAAAGGGAAACTTGTGCCTTTTTATCTCACCTGATTTACAGTTTTACAGTATATATTGTAAATAATAAGGCAAGTCTTTATGTTGAGTGTAGTATAAAACATTTCTACTTTAACCATCTTGTTAAACAGTTGGAAAAAAAATGTGTTTCCCACTCGCCATGTTCTGTTTGTTGGCTCGCAGAGTAAGGGTTGGCACAGTGAAATGAATGTATCATATATTGTGAGAGACTTATGGCGCATACTACCTGAATGTTAGAGAGAGTACATTTATTATCTACTCACTGAGGACATTTTTTATTTTGCTTTTTTTATTTTCTTCATTATTGTTTCCTTAAACAAATAAAAAAAAAAAATCAAAAGCACTTTTTTAAAAATTTTCTAACAAGCTGTATTAAGAAAGGGATCCTCTTTGCTGTTGATCTGATATCGTAACCATGGTGACAAAGATGACAAGCACTATAATAATAAAAACCAAGGAGTCACATACTGTTGAAACTGGGACATGTTAAAGGAAGTTATTGACTTTTTAGCACTGAAATATAAACAGGTGAACACATTAACACAGAATCACTGACTTCAACATAAGTTTGTGCTGGCGTTATTATTATTTATTTTATTTTATTGCAAATTATCAATTGAAAAGAAATGTGCATGAAGGTTTGGCCATCAAAGAAAATAATTTGACGTAAAGAAAGGTAGATGCAGGATGTTGAAACTTCTGCAACCTCTCCAAGTGAGACTGGATGTCTCATTATAGGACATGTTTATGAGCTGTGAGTAAACTTAAGAAAAAACAAACTAATAAAAAACAACTATTATAGGAATGTTTCTAGTTATAAAATAAATTTTATGTTTGATTCCATTGTGTTCACAAAATTATCTTCACACTGTAAATTAGGCTATTTGAAAACGTGAAAGGGAAAACTGTGATTTTTTTATTATTTTTTTTATGTTTTTATGTCTGTGGAGTTATAGTCAGTATCTACCTTCAGCAGACGGTAATCTGGATAATCTCTGTTGGGAGAAACTTAAGCTAATTTCTTAAGTAAAGAGTCTGAAAGTGGATTCAAAAACAACTTTTAAGGAACATATAGATTTCAAATGACCATGTAATGTTTTCAAGAAACACATTTTACTGACTGAGCGATGGATGCTTCACAACATGAGATTTGAACATAATCAGTTCTTTTAAAGACATGCAGGAAGTATCTACTAACTTTAAAAGCATTTAAAGAAAATGTCGTCCAATTTGAACCACATATTGTTCCTGTTTATATTAATACAGTAAAATACAGTTTGTTTTATTAATTTTGCCATAATTTCATTGAAATTTAAAAATACAATGCAAAGCAAAGTTGTAAAACAACCATTAAAATGTCAAATGCAATAATGTGAAGCGATTCATTTTGTATCTGGAATTGCTTATTCAGCCACATTTATTTGAAGCTTCAAAGCAGGACAAAAACAACTTCAAACCAATTCACCCTGCTGGGTAAAACACAGAATTTCAAGTTCCTGTGTAACATAATTTATAGATATGTTGCATTGCTTTGGTGTAGAGTACTTTAGAAATCATTTCATTTATATGTTTTGCATCAATGGATGTTGAGATGTCAAAGCTTTGTTACTGAACAACAGGTAAACAGTTGTGATTGCTCCTGACTGTTTTCTAAATTTGTTTATCCCAGACTGTGAAAACTACATAGTTGTGGTTCAATACAAATACTTGAACATCTCAGAGTAAACAACAATTTTAAAGCACAAAGATTGGAGCAGAAATTCAATCTGGACTAGCCATTAGTAGGACTCTTTCATGGGAACTTCTGTTTCCCCAAACTGAGATAGTTCTGAAAGCTTTCAGCAGGTAACATACTGACTAATGACAAATCCACAAAATCCACACTTCAAATTTTTCCCAAACTATTCTTTACATTTTTACTGGCAAAATATGAGCTACAAACAGTGGGGGGATTAAAGTGTGACAGCAAAGTATTGAACCGGGAACACGGGGAGTGTTGGAAATAAGTGAGCATGGAAATCTATCTGTGCTCAAGCTGCATTGTTAGTAATTCAATATTTCCAACTGTCACTTTAACAAAGTGAGAGAAAAGAAAATCTTCTGCAAGTAAGTGCAATTCTCTGTCAGCAGACGGACCTGTGAGCTGTATTGACACTCTCATTCAACTTCCAGCAAAAAGTAAACAAGAATATTCACAACTGTCAAACTAGTTCCAAGAGAGGGAAGCTGATTAATGTGCAGTTTATTTTTTGGTCATCAGTCATTACCTACTGCCAGCTATAAAACTTTCCCAAAACTCCAGGGAGCTGCATTGTCTTCTGAACAGTCCTCTTCTAAATTCACTCTCCTTTTTTGGCTTGTTTGTCTCACGATTAGTCTAACTGCTGTTCCTGACACTATTACGTCATTGTGTGTATGGAGTCATGTCATTGCCGTTTTTCAGAGTTGTGAATCGGGTGTAGACAGTCTAAGCCATATCTCCACGGCCATGGCAGTGCATTATTTATTAATAAATATATAAATATATATATATATATATAAAAATATACAGAAATGCTTTTTTTCCAGATCCAAAAATACCTTTTTACTCAGTACAAGTTTTCTTAGCAAACATACAGTGAACCTCCTTCACCAAACCTCCTTCAGCAATTTTTGAAACCAGATACTACTGTATATCTTAATGCAGATATTGCCATACTTGTGTTTGCAGAAATATTGCAAGATTCTAATAAAACCATTACACTGACTGATTGATGTGATCTGATTATTTATGTGTGTTGTTTACTTTAGAAAACAGAAACCTACAGCCTACCCAACAGTTAATGAACAGTCATATTCAATAAATAAGAACACATTTGAAAAGTTAACTTATTTTAGTAACTTAATTCACTCAGCAAAGCACATTATATGACTTAATTAATTCGTTGTAAAGACTTTATTTCTGTCCATTGTGATTTTCTGCTTGCAGCTCAAGAAAACATGACATTTGTTATTAGAGTATTACATCAGACCAATAAAAAACAACAACAAATACAGAAGTCTGGGCTTAATAAAAAGTATTTTTAATTTCTTTAAAGGTTGTTATTTTCAAAACATCTAACAAACGAGCCTCAGACAAACATATTTATTGAATATTACTGATGAACTTTCACTGACAACAAATCTTAGGTTGTTTTTCAAGTCAAAGTAAATCCTTAACTATGCAGGTGAAAAAGCATGAAGATGATTTTGTTGGTTGTTATGCTCGTTGTCTGTCAATGTATGTTCTTATATAAATATTATTTTGCTTATTTCAAACGCTGATGCCTCATGTTGCTATATATCTAAGAAAACAAATACATTTTTATGCGCTTTGGCCTTTCAAATGATTATAGACACCTCGACAAAAGCGGAGATTTGAGTGATGGGATAAATTGGGATTTAGGGTCCTGTGCATTAAAGTCTGCGACAAACAATGCGCCAATATATCCACATACTGACTCCCAATCGACATTGTGTCGTGTTTTAACTTGACTTTATATGTGAATACGGTACTTAAAAGTAGTTCAAGCTATCTATCTGTACACACAAATGAACCTCCTGGCGCCAGCTAGTTTTATAAAGATTTTTGCTTTTAGCAGGTAACCAAATATGGGGAAAATGAACATTTGTTTTCTGTGCAAAATAAATCCCCTTATGATAATAAGTGTGTTGACTTCTTAGTGCTGTGATGGCGCAGGGAGTTAGCATGCCCTACGTTTGGAGGCCTTAGTCCTCGACGCGGACGTCGCGGGTTCGACTCCCGGTCCCGACGACCTTAAAATGGCGCCGGCTCAGCTGGCTGCCTGCAGACGCAGCTCCCGTCGTGTGTGTGTTAATCTGTGTATAAAAAATTCTTGCTGTAACTGCGAAATAATTTCCCTGCTGGGATGAATAAAGTAATTCTTCTTATTATTATTCAGGTGTGAACAGATATTGTTTCATTAATAATATATTTGATTCTTCATTTTAGACATTGGTATTTGCTAATCTTTTCATTGCGTCATCTTTGCCTTTATTCCAAGTTTGAAATATAGAAAAACCTTTTTGCTTTTAACATGTGAAATTGATTGTCCAATAAAAAGAAGGTATTCACTTCTTTGAATACATTTTTAAGGTGTTATGGGGCTGACTGATTTTTGAAGATGAAAGTCATTGAACTATATATATATATATATATATATATATATATATATATATATATAACCCTGTTTTATGTAGATTCTAAACAGCTGCATTTAGTGCCTGGAGGAAAATAGCGAACCATGGTAGAACAGAAAGGATGTGATGAGGAACAGCAGCAGGTACAGCAGCTTAAAGGAACTGGAGTAAGAGGAACAAAGAGGGAAGGAAAAGAAAGGCAGGAGGCTTTTACAGTTAAAATGAACCTGTGGAGAAAAATCACCATTAACCTTGTTAAGGTCTGATCTGAACAAACGCCTGCTCTGCCAGACTGGAGAGCAGACAGTATTACTTTTTTGCTCATTCACCCCCCCTCTCTCTGAATCACAGCCTTCTCCAAATCTCCCCCAGATTTCCAATTGCTTTCACTTGTAGTCGTGCCAGATAAACAGAATCTATTGGATCAGGCTGATTTCACGGCTGCACCCGCGCACATGGCAGCTTCTGTGGCCCACTTTCTGAGCCGAGGCTTTTTTTTTTCCCTTCCCTCCTCTCTACACTCTCTCCTTTATGTATGAAATTCACTTTTCTGCGAATTCCCGCTGAGTTTTCATCCTCAATAATACATCAAGTCTTACTATGATTATATTTGAGCTTTGCTCCCTGAAGGAAACGCAGGGAGACACCAGAAAGTATTAAGTTAGCGTTAGCTCTGCAGTTGCATTTGGAGAAATTCAGACATATTGTCCAGTTGCGTCATTTTCTCACAGTAGCAGATATACGATTCCGAATCTTTGATCCAAGCTGAGTCACAGTGTGTTTTAAGGCTGAAGGACACTGCATCACGGGAAGCAGAGGACAGCTGGAACGTGGCCAGAACCAGGAAGCAGGAGATGAACAAGACTCTGGAGAGTTTCACGCAAACACACCTACATCTATCCATCCATCCATCCATTTTCTGTTCACCCTTTGTCCCTAATGGGGTCGGGAGGGTTGCTGGTGCCCATCTCCAGCTACGTTCCAGGCGGGAGGCGGGGTACGCCCTGGACAGGTCGCCAGTCTGTCGCAGGGCAACACAAAGACATACAGGACAAACAACCATTCACACACACACTCACACCTAGGGAGAATTTAGATAGACCAATTAACCTAACAGTCATGGTTTTGGACTGTGGGAGGAAGCCGGAGTACCCGGAGAGAACCCACGCATGCACAGGGAGAACATGCAAACTCCATGCAGAAAGACCCCGGCCGGGAATCGAACCCAGGACCTTCTTGCTGCAAGGCAACAGTGCTACCAACTGCGCCACTGTGCAGCCCCCACCTACATCTAATCAACACATAATATATACAGGCTTCCTTCACAGTCATGAAGAGTAAAGAGCTGAAGACTGAGTATGCAGGGGAAAGGAAATGTATTATGGAAACATGTCTGCATATTTAGATTTTTATTTCTGTCTCACTGTTTATGTGAGAAATATGCATTTCTAAAGATAAGTAAAGTTGCTAAAAAAGTGAGAGAGCTTTTTACAGTTCTTTCAATGTCAAAGATGTTCAATGTTACCAGTATGTCTTATTTTTCTCATGAGCATAAAAAGGTTCTTTCACTGGAACTTAGAGAAGCAGAATGAAAATAATAATCATCATATCTGCCCATCACTCTTTAACTTCATTAAGCCATTCATTATTTATGAATCTTTTAAACCATTTATCAAACTAAACACCCACTCCATTTATACATCCAACCATCTCATTCTATCCTGTTTATCCATATATCCATCCATCCTTTTATCTTTCAGTCAAATCTACTTTCCATTTATTCATCTGTCTGTTGTTCCATCCATGCACCCCTTCATTTTTTATCCAATCATCCTTCCATCTGTGCATTATTATTTTACTCCATTCATCAATTTATCTGGTCTTCTTCCTTTCTATCATCCATTTATCAAACCAATCATCCACTGTTTTGTCCATTTATACATCCATCTATTTGACCAATACTTTCCTTTCATTTTTCTGACCATCCATCTTTTTATCTTTTTTATATAATTTCATTAATATTGTGCATTTGTTATTTATTCATTGTTTTTCCAACTGTATAGTTGTTAATCCAACCACATATATTTAACTATACACCCATCTTTCAATTTCTTCATTGCATTAAACTGTATAAATATTGTTTATCCATCAACCTGTCAATTATTTTATATTTTCAACAAACTGTCCATCCATCTGCAAATGAATGTATTATTTATCCAACCGTTATTAATGCATACATCAACCTTTCAAATTGTTGTGATGCATTTGTTCTCTAAAAAGGGCTCAACAATATGACTAGTAAGTTTGGAAATTTCAACTTGAAAAAGTACAGAGCTTGACATGAAAGACGTGTGGTAAATCTGGAATAAGGCATGCAAAGGTCATAAAAATCAGCATGGATTCAACAGCGTCAAGTGATTTCACTTCAAAAGCTTAAAAAGTGGAGCTGAATTATTTGAAGTACCACTATCACTCACTTCCCAAAACTCACAAGGAGAAGTGAATGAACAAAATTCAAGTCAAAGTGTCTACAAGAGCAGCAGGAAGGTGAAGAAATGAGAGCTAGTTCAGAAAAAAAAGGAGGATAAATACTACATAGCGATAGGCAGGTAGGCAGAGGAAACGGGAGAAATGAGGACAGACAGAGACGTGGCATGCTTTCAGTCCAAAGCGAAGTGAGAGGCAGGCGGGGTGGACATCTTTATGATTCAGCAACATCCTGGCAGAGGGGAGATGATGAAGGGCCCCGTGGGGTGGGCGGTGTGGAGGAATACTTTGCCCGTCTCATTAGCCCTGCCTCATTTCATTATGTTCTCGTCGCAGTTTCCTCAGGTAGCTGGTAACTCCTCACATTGAAACGCTACGTGTGTGATTATGTAACCAAATAGAGGAGGTCCATTAAAATCACTGCCTCCTGGTAATTATGTAACAAAGGTCAAAGCACTGTGAAAGGAGGCCATTCGCTGTGTTAATTACAAACATGAAGCGTAAGAATTAACATGGATGGGTGTTTTGTTTCACTGAGGAGAGAATTAGTGATTTCTCATCTAATTTTAATCCTTTTACGGAGAGTTTTTTTTTTTTTTGGATGGAGCCTTTAGGTGTTTGGACATTAAAAAGTAAGACTTGCATTTCACTTCATAGCTGGCTCAGTGTAGCTGTAAATCAGCCTCTTAGGTGATGCAACGAATGAGTCATCACAAACCGACTTATTACTGTGTAGTTAACTTCATCATTTCTGTCTGTGAAGTTTTATAGAAATCAGCCTGTCCTGATAACCTCGCTCCTCGCTGCAGGTCTCAGCTCATCCAGTGTCACATATTTTTATTCAAAGCAATACTGTTCCTCGGATTTGGAAAAGAGCCTTTGTACTACCTTTACTAAAAGGGCGGTGATCCCACTTCACAAAGCAGCTATCGACCCATTTCTGACTCTACATTCTAGCCAAGATGCTTGAGAAACTGGAGAATGACCAATTAAAGAGACATTTGGGCTCTAATAGTATTTTCCACATGTCAGCCTGGTTTCAGAAAACAACATAGACTGGTATTGTTTCATAAAAAGTTTTAAATTACTTTGCAAACGCCTTCAATGCCAAGGATTACTGTGTGGTACTTTCTGTAGCACTGACACTGTGGATCAAATCACAGACTTTTTCAAATCGGCAGTTCAGACTAAGTTTTCTAACTACGTTTCTGGTTTCAAGTGTGTCAAAATCCTCAATTGTCGTTATTGTGATGTCACAGAGTGTGCCTCAAGGCTTTGTGTTGGGTACTACTCTCTTTGCAATTCACGTTAATGACATGGGGCTTGCTGCAGATGGTGCATCTCTCCGATTCTATGCCGATGACACAGTTGTAATTCAAATCCATTGCATGTTAGCATTAAACGTTATTCAGACACATGTATCCTACCTGATTGGTACTCAATGACAAAACTAGAGGTATGCTTTAAAAAAAAAAAAAAAAAAAAAGAAAACCCCAGAGATTCTCCTTGCCACCATGTTAGCACAGGATAACAAAATTGAATTTGAATCTTTTAAAAATATCTTGGTTTCTTGTAGCTGATGTTTCAGTGTTTCTACATGATGTTTCCCCCTGATGTAATATATTCAATGAAGTGCATCAGTTCCTCCTGTGGGAAAACAGCCCCACAACATCATATTGTGGGGCCAACACATATATCAAAGTTGAGAGGGCGCTCCCAGGGTTACAAGCATCCAAATGTAACAATGGTCATCATGGCCAAACAGTTCCACTGCAGTTTCATGAGACCACTGGAAACTTTAACAATGAAGCTCTTTCTCTCTTTGTACAAAGCACAATTTGGCTACTTATGTTTCTTTTTGACTAATGGGCTCCTCCTTGCCGTGTGGCCTTTCAGCTCATGTCGGTACAGAACATGTTTCACTGTGGATAATGACATGGTCTCACCAGCTTCAGCAGCAACTTAACAAGGTCTTAGGCTTTAGTTCTGTGGTCGATTTGTACATTTCAGACCAGAACCCCTCTCCTTCCTGAGTACTATAACAATTGGACATTCTTATCATGACTATACTTCCTGTAATTGTTTATACAGATGAACAAGGCACCTTAAGGATGTAGGACTTGTTCCCAAGGGTGAACCAGAATGCTGCAGCTTCAGTTCTCTTTCTGATATCTTGACTCATTTCTTTTGACTGAAACCAGAGACAGTGAGTTAATTGTGCCTTCAACTAACTCAATTAACCAATCAGAAGTTTCCAAAGCCATGACATCGTCTGGGCTTTTCCCTCATTACAAATCGTTCTGTATGTAAAAGTTTGATTTTGAAGACGTTAATAAATCTAATTTAGACAATAATGAGAGACATATTCTCTTATTACTGTAGCTTTTAGCAAACAGAAATCATTTCTGTAATTCTAACTGACCTAAAACAAGAGAAGTTTGGCCAGACAGTGAGAAAAAAAAGTGTTTGTGTCTTTTTATTCATTGTATGTAAGCTTCTGGTTTCAACTGTGTAAAATATATTAACTGATTTAAAAACAAACCACAAATGTCTGGAAATTTTTGTTTCAATAAAAACAAAACAAAACCAAAAACAAAATATATCATTTGTAAAATAAATTTTAATTGATAAGAAAAAAACGGACCTAAATTTATACACTGAACAAAAAGGAAAAAAAAAACTTTATTTTTTTAACATTGATCAACAAGATGCAGCAAAGTAGAAAAAAGTGAAAGGCCTTCAATAATACCAAGAATCATCTTAAATTACTGCAACCACAGCTGAAAGCAGCATTCTAAACCAAAGCTCACAGAGAAATTACAGTGTTTAGCACAAGAACTTGGGAGATAAAATGCAATGTTACATATATGCAGACTGAAACCAGTCTAAGCAAAAGATAAAACCAGTCTATCACACAACAGATTGAAATGTACTTTGTTGTAACCTTTTTTATATCTCCAACACGAACACAGCAAGTTTAAAACGTAAAATATTCTGAGGTACTTTAAAATTCAGCTTTGTTGGAGTGTATAATTTTTTTTCTGCTCAGAACTGGAGCAACGTTGAGAAAAAAAAAGATACTTGGCTTTCAGTCTCTGATGACCCTGATAATTGCTAGTGTTCAACATGAAAGATCATCAGGCAAATTCACTGGTTTACTAAGTGCATCAACAACAAACAGAGAACAAAGTGTGTTCGAAATACAAATCTCATGCAATAAATGTGCCAATTTAATTAAATTATAGCGGCAACGTGTCTCATTCTAATAACAAAGGGTGCAAATAAAACATTTTATTGGTGAGAGCAGCTCCACTCCAACTGGTTTCAGACATACCCGTAAACAGACGTACACCACTCTGTGTTTCTGTGATTAAGGCACGCAGGTATTTCTAATCTAGTAAAAAATAAAGGTCTACAATTTATGTTGGAAGGGGTAAAAGGCTAAAGCGGGTTGAGTGCTGGACTTTCCGAGGATCTCCCTTTGACTTTGAGCTCATGGATACCATGTATAACAGGGCAGAGGAGAGTGAGCTCAGGCAGACACCTTTTCTCTGGTGCTGCTGCTAAATTCCTTGGATACTACGATTACAGCATGTAATGTACAGCAGAACACTGTAAAGCAAACCCTACTGCACTAATGCAACGTCTCAATGTGAACACCTGACTATTTAATTAACTAAAACAAGCTCTAAAATGCGTCGTCATGTCTACTTGGCCGTCAAAGTTTGTATAGTGGAGTCTGGGATGATTTACCTGTAAAAATGTCTGATATTATTACTTAGAGAGAAGCTCTGCTGTGAATCCTTGGTGTGATAAAACGCTATATAAATATCTCCGTCATCTTTTTTTTTACAGCATCTCCACGTAGTTTTCAGGGATGAGGCCCCTCTTTCCTTCCAGCTCCCCCTCCAGCCAGCCAGGCTCTCTCGACGGGACCACTGCAGGAGAGCGTCACCGAGGGGGGTGAGGAACAGACACAAAGCAAAAGAGCTCAGTGTTAGATAGTGAGAATATCAGACATTTATTTAAGGACCCTGAGTTTATGCAGTTTAATCATTTCAATTCAGTCATTCTCCTTTCTTATATTGTTTAACCATAAGAACTTGTCTTATGTTTTATATAAACATTTCCTGGTTTACAGCCATTATTGTTTAAGGTGACCTACTATGCTTCTTTAACAGGTTAGCATAGGTCTATGGGCTTTAGAAAACATGTATTTTTGCACAAAGTCATTCTTAGATGATGAGATTTTAATCTACTCTGTTCTGCTTATTTTGATCTCCTTGCATAATGAGGTGTTTTAAGGCCTCTTGTCACTTTAAATTCAAATAAGCTGCTGCTGGCCACGCCCCCCACTCAATGTTTATGCTTCTGCTACAAAGAGATGCACAATTATACAACTGGTTGGTATGCTAGGTGACAAACTGAGCTTTGGTGGGGTTACATTCAAAGGTTTTTGAAATGGCTCATTTTCCAGACACAAAAAAGCTTTAACTTACTGCCAAAAAAATAGCTGGGTGATTTTTTTAAAGAAAAAAACTACTTTAAGAAGAAGCAGAGGGCAAAATGAAAATATAAAAAAGTACAAAATGTGAATTTTACACAATAGGTCCCCTTTAAATTAATAATTTAAGTTATCATCTCTTAAAATTATTGTTTGGTAGTTTGCTGAAAATTATAAATGAACCCAAAACAGATTCTCAGTGTTTAACAAGCATTTGTTTTTATTAAAGTGTTTCCCTTTTCGGTCCTTAAATCTTTTTATCAGAAACAGAACATCTTCATTCAAGCAGGAAATAATTAGCTTCAGTGGGATAATCCCAAATCATAAAAAGAATGTGTGAACAGAGTTGCTGGAACTCAAAGAAAGCATTTGATTCTGTTTAAACAACCCAATTTCTGGTAAATGAAAAGAAAAACAAGCATTTATTTTCTCTTATAGAAGTGTTTAAAGCTGATTGGAGACTCCCCGTCACTGTCCTCATCACTCCCTCCAACTTCAGATCAGATTGAGAGCCCAGTTCCCTTCCTCCTGCCTAAATCCAATATTCCAGAGCAGGTTGTGAGTGAGCGACTGGAGTTGGAGATAACACTCACCATGGCTGAATATTGCTCCGACCTGGAAGGAGAGCTCCGTCTCGTGCTCGGCCTCACATGGGTACACTGCCTTGGCTTTCCTGTTGGTGACACTGAAAAATGAAGGCAATCAGCGAGCTGGCGGAGGCTTTGGGGAGGATTACCGTACGGTTCAATCTGGGCACAGGTTGAACCGTTCATTCACGCACGAGTCTGAAACAGCAAAAATTGGCTTTTACTGGAAAATAAGCAAAAAAAGTACCAACAGAAGAGGCTTTGGTACAATACTCTGGTAGCCCAGACAGAGTGGGGAATGAGCTAAATCACACCTACAGCATGCTGCATTGTGCATGCGCACGCTTTGAGACGTGCTTGATGCAGGTCTGGTACAGCAGGAACACATCAGGACACATTGCCGACAACCATCAAGGGAGATAATTAAAAACCGGCGGCGGGATTCTAAAGAGAGTTTATACACACAAATAAACGTCAAACATACGTCTCCCTCGACGGTGCTTAAGCTTTTTCAAAGTCACATTTGTGAGTTTGGAAAGTGAATTTTAAATCAGTTTGATATCAGAGACTGCAGTCAAACAAAGCATACTTATCACGCTGCAAAGTTTTTTGACAAAAAATATTTATGCTCTTTCTTCCCCTGACAACATAAAAACTGTCCCTGCAGGAAACCTGTTTTGCACGACATTGCAAACTATTATCTCGAAAGCTCGGCAACATTATTATGTTGAATCTTGGCTTCAACACAAGATGCCCTGATAAATATTTCATATTCTCTGCACTGGGCAGCAAAAACGCAGGATGAAAAAAGGAGAAAGGAGGCACAAAAACTGCAAGGGAAAAAAAAAGCATGGTCACAGAGTTGTCAATACAATAACGTTGAGCAGAGCCCTCATATGGAGATTTTTACAAGAATGTAGAGCGGCATTTTGCAGAAATGAGGGCATGCATTTACATGAAAATAGCCCTAATGGACCGAATAGACCTCTTTGCATGTTCCTCGGCAGAATTTGATGGCATTGAAAATTATTTAATATTTTATTCCAAAGCAGACAGTCGTCATTCAGAGAGACGCACCTTCTGTCATCTTTAATCAGGGACTATTTGTGTTCAAGAAGGAGGGAGGGTTGAAGCTTTTGCTCCAATTGCAGTCATAGATAAAGTTCAAGGTAAAACAAAAGCATGAGGGAGTGAATGAAAACCGGAGGGGAAATATTGAGATACAAACACTTCAACAAATAGTTTGCCTTATAAAGCTTCTCTCCATGGATGTTGAATTAATGTAGGGCTTTTAAGGATTTATTTAAACAATCCTTACTCCAGAGTGGAATGATTTCACAACAAAACAAATTCAGCTAATTGGAAAACCAGCATTTATGGTGGATTTTCTCTAACGTGCAGTGCTGTGAGGTTTTTTGCACCCTTAAATATCTCTCCTGTTTTTTTTTTCTTTAAAATTACACTGTTGCCTTGCAGCAAGAAGATTTTGGGTTCAAAATCCCAGCCTGCACAAAGTTTGGGCATTCTCCATGTGTGTGTGTGAGTTCTCACTGGGTATTCCACTGCAAAGGCGGTAAATACCTTTTTAATCGCACTGTATGTACAGTACATATTTGAGCCTAAATTTATAATGTTGACCCAGAAATATGAAGCGAGAAGTTTTAATAGAGATAATCATAATGAATTCAGAAATAAATTAACTAAAACCAAGTATTACCTCTGCTCCTGCTTTTCTTTGTCAGTACCAGCTGTTGTTGCAGCAGTTAGACTGTCCCCAGAAGCTCCAGATGAAGAAAAGGATGCTTGCAGAGATCTGCAATTGATCACAACAGAAAAGTTATTGTTCACAGGGTGTAAAAATAATGCACCGCTTCTTAAGCCAAACCTTCCACAGAATCCTCTGGGACAAGAACAGCAAACTTTGATCAGAACCGAACAAATGCAGCAGAACCATTTTTTAAACAAAGTTGGAGAAAAAGATTTTTCGTTTTCAGCAGTAAAGCAGGAAATATAAAGTGCTGAGGTACCAGATAACAGTTAAATATAATATTATCATTAAATTGATTATTATTACAGTGGGATAATCAGATAAATCTTATTTTTGAATTTATTTTGGGTGTGTGCAACACTATTTAAAAAGTCAAAAGGTGAAATGTCCCTTTTAGCAGAGCTTCAAAGTGTTCCTGGTGTACAGTAGTAGTAGCTGTGCTTGACAACTGCTTGTTGTTGGGGCCAACAGGTCTGTAGCTGCTGGAAAGACTAGAGGCAGGGGTCCTGTTAAAGGCAGAGTGCAGCCAGGCTTCCCTCTGTGTTGCATGCCTGCCCCAGGGCCAGTGCTAATACAGCACATAATGAGCAAATTGCTTCTAGTTGCCGCTCCCATAGAGACGCTAATAAAGCCAATTAGAGGGAGCAGCTGAGGAGGGGCTTGAGGTGGGGAGGATGTTGTGAATAGTGGCTCATTGGCAGTGGCAGCGGTGAGAGAGAGAGCACACGTTAAAGGGTATTTTGTGAAGGTGAACACGCAGTAGTATGCTCACACTTTCATTGTCCGCTTTGCATTGCTTCCTTGCCTTTCGTTTCTTCTGCTGCCTCTCTCTCAGTGTCCATCCCCAGCGGTAGCTGTTCAGCTCAGTCTGGGCCTGAC
Source organism: Xiphophorus couchianus (assembly GCF_001444195.1). NCBI lineage: Eukaryota > Metazoa > Chordata > Actinopteri > Cyprinodontiformes > Poeciliidae > Xiphophorus > Xiphophorus couchianus. Next base: position 5,618,641 of record NC_040232.1, on the reverse strand, counting down.
TGTGGGTGATTTATGGCTCTGCAGCAGTGTGGAAGTGCTGTGGTGCTCAGCTGCTCCACATCAGCATGGGGGGACAGTGCGCTGCAGTGCAGCAAATCCACTCATTAACCTGGGCCCAAGTACAATCACTGTCTCCCTGGGTCACAACCAGGAGGGGGAGAGGAGCACTAACACCTCACCCGTTTGCAGAGGAACTGAATTACATGCAGTTAAAACCAGGTGGGTTCATCTGAACTGCACTGGGAGATAACCAATAACTACACTGCAAAAAAACTAATACTTTTGGTCTAGTTTCAAGTGTAAATATATTTATACACTTGAAATAAGACATAGCTAACTTACAAGTAACTTTTCAGTAATCTATAGAAGCTTGTTTTAGCTCAACAATTTCTTAATTGAGTTCAACGAGTTCCTTTAAATCACAACTAAATCGCACCAGTTTAGAGTTGCTCCATGATAAATAAAACACTAACCAACATTTTGATGTGTAATGACGACACTTCTGCCTTTTTATAAAATAAAGCCCTTAAAACGTTGCTGAAATGTGCTATACAAATAAACTTGATTAATACTGATGAAAAAGTATTAGTTCCTTTGGCAAATTATTTTACATTTTCCCATATAAGTGAAATAATTTGCTAATGAAACTAGTACTTTTTTGTCAGTATTAAATAATTATTTACCAATAATTTCTGATGAGAAGAGCAAGAAAGTGCGATTTTCGTTTGGGAAACCAGGACCTGGTTAGTCTATTACTGTATTGAAAAGAATGCAATGCTGATTTTTTGCACAGTGTTAACTTCCTCCAGCTTTTAGTTCATCTTGGTGAGTTTATGACGCAAATAATTTGTGAAAGGGTCAACTGTCTTCCCTTGAATCACTGTTCTCTTTCTAGAGTCATAAATTGGAAACAACCCAATAATCCTTTAATGATTGATGCCATTGATCGCTTCACACCTAGACGTTGTGTTAACTCACACCTGCATGCTTCAGATGAATTTAAACAGTCATCCAAGTGTACTGTATTTTACTAGCAGCATCTGGGTGTTGCTTTTCCCAATTAAACAAAATTGACTAATATGTCCAATCTTAGAATTGAAAGAGTTTTTAGCATGTTTCCATCTTCTTCAATTCAAGGTGAACAGATGTAATTGAAGGTAAATCACACAATGAAAGCACAAAAATGTATGTCATATATGTTTCCATCGCCATCTTTAGTAGTGGATAAGTAAAACTGATTAAGGAAAGAAAATTGTATTTGACTAATTTGAAAATAAACAGGGGATATCGAACAGGTGCCTTCCTAATGTTCTGGAAAGTCCTAAAATCTATGAGAGGTAAATTGACTTCAGTCAAAATTGTCTTCACAATTACAGCGAAAGCCAGGCAAAGGAAATTGTCTCTCCCACAGAAATAGCATCAAGCTTTAGATTGCTTTTTGATGATTTCACCCATGACAAACAAAGCAGAGATTATTTAGTAAATGTGATTAAACAGACAAGAAATAAAACTGAAAACACAGGCAAGGCCAAGATTTAAAAAAAAAAAAACCATTTGTAACTAAAGCACATCAACATTCCAGGTTTGATCACTCATCCTACTTCAAATGCTTTTCTCAAGATTTCAAAATGTCCTTGCTAGACTTTTAGGCAATACCAAAATAATCAATGGAAGTTTTTGTGACAGTTTCCCAGAGTAAATACTTTTATTTTACTCTTTCATAATTGATCATTCTCTAATTTAAACAAGCATTCGCTGTAAATGTAAACCTTAGATTTACCTTTTGACTTAATGATTACATTTTTTAAATGACAATGTAAAACCAACCTATGCTGTGAGATTCTACGAACAATAGAAAAACTTGTAAGAACTTTGCACAAATACTATAAGTGTAAAATGCAACCAAAAAGATTTATTGTGGGTGATCATACTTGGTTCTGACTCTTTGCGAGGATTACGTGGTTTGCTGGTTATTTATAAACCCTTAAACTGAGCTTTCTGCCGTCAGCATCTCGAGGGACTCATTAGAAAATAAGAGAAGATCTTAGGGTGCATTCACACCAGTCCTGTTTAGTTCACTTTAATCAAACTCCAGTTTGTCTGTCTAGAAAGTCCGGTTCGTTTGGGGAGATGTGAAAGACTAAACTCTGATGAGGACCAAAAAAGTAAAGCAAACTGTGGTCCGCCCAAAAACCTAAATATCGGTTAGGTTGAAGTGAGCTCTGGCGCAGTTCGAATGCGTATGTAAGACCGCTCCAAAAGCAGGCAGTGTACTACAGTTCAAGGCATTCTGGATGAATACAACCAAAACAAACATGCCAGTGGGAGAAATGGCATGTGGTCTTTTACCAATGACAAAAAAGACATCTTACAAACACTAATATCTAACACCAATCCATTTTTAATTATGTTTTGTGACTAAGGAAGTTTCTATCATGTCTTCTTCAGATGTTTTTGTGTAATTCCCTTCAATGGTTCGTGGTGCAGCGCCACCACAGTCGAGGGGAGAAACAAATTTTTCGAAGGGTTAAGTTAGTTTGACACAGTGCAGTGTGAAATTGAACTAAACCAGCTGATTGGTCCCCAATCGAACAGAGTCTACCAAACTGTGTGACGTTAGACAGTAAACAAATAAAACTGGTTCTTATATTTGTTCTTATCCACATTCCTTCATCTGGGAGAGACCAAAATTGTAGAAATTGCAAACCTTTTCGAGAATATTTGTTATGGTATTAATAAGATTAAGATGATGGCAATTTCTTTGCCATCATTCCAACAACTATTCAGAAGCAGGAGGGATTGCAGACAAGCAAACTGCTGGCTTCTCATTACTGCAAGGATTCCAACGTGAAGCGTCAGAGCCTTGTTGATCCTGCATGTAGCTAACGTGGGGATGAGCGGGACTATCGACTGCCTTCACAAATGAAGAAGGGCAGTGGTGGGATTCATATCCGTCTGTAGTAGAAACCAGGATCAAAACTACTGCCAGTTGGGTGGGCAGGAAATCAGCTCAGTTCTACAATCTTATGATCCACAGCTGTGTGCCTGCAAAAGGCCTGGAGATCTAAAGGCAGGATAGACAGTCCAGAGGAAAAACAGAAAAAAAAATGGCTGAATATCCAAATTGTGAGGACTTGGGGCAGCAGAGAAAAGCTGTGACTGAATTTGAGGAGAAGAAGAGAAATGAGGCGAGTCATTGAAAATGCCAGAGAAGATAAATGAAGCAAGAGCACAAAAAAAGAGTTACAGTAAGATATTGTGAATGAGGAAGCCTCCTGTGTAGGACCAGGCAGATTTTGCAGAAAACCAACAACAACAAAAAAAAACTAACAAAAAGAAATTGTTGCCCAGATGCGCCTCTGGGAATAGGAGACTACACATATCACATTTCTGAAACTGCATGGAAGTAATCTAGCAACTGCAATCCCTGCTCGCTTTGCACGCTGAATCCCTGGGTCCAACGCCAGGGAGTTGCTGTGCTAACAGGTCTCACCCTCTCACATGTTCAGATTTATGAGTAAGAGCAAAGCCAGGGCGACACCCTGTGACATATGGCGCAAGTCTTCATAAAGGGACAGGGGCTGCGGCTATAAGGGTAAACAAGATGAATATCTCTCCAATGTCAATACAATTTACACGGCCAACGCACGGCCACCTGTCTTCCAAACAAATAAGGCCTGAGATTTACAACCTCCTCCCGCTCGCTCCTTCCGTCCTCCGACGTGATGCCACATATGTGGGAAAGCATAAAAAACACGCACAGACAAATAAAATGTAGGTTACATAAGAAATATATAGTCTTGTCCATTTATTCCTGCAACTCCAAAGACATGCCCCACACAGAGGTCACAGAGTAAAGAAATCACTCGGTCCTGTCAAGTCGGGAGGTGGATTAGTTTTCTTTTTTTTTTCTTTTCCAGCAGAGGGAGAATGGACTATGAATGAGAGGAAGTCTATTTCAAGGTGAGTCTGTAGACATGACACAGCAGAGAGTCTAACATCTGCAGCATAACCCAATAATTCATCTCTTATATCAGCATTCAAAGCAAGTTCTGGCCTGGAAACAACAAAAGGAACCAAGGACTTGGAGGGACTGAGGATAGAATGGAAAAGCTACAGAGATGTAAGCTAAGCCATGACACTTTGGTGAATCAGAATATGACAGGTTACCATTAATCAATGCTAACTTGTGTATAACTATGACAATTCTCTTTTTCTTCAGCCTGATTGTATCCAAGATAACTGATCAGGTTCTTGATCTCTACATTTTCAAATAATCTGTATCAGAATTTCAACGCAAATTTAATCCAGATCTCTGTTGATGCTTCGATCGGATTTTCTCTGCTAAGTCCTTGCGAATCACATTCCTGCTCTTTGCCCAGCTAGTTTTATGAAACATCTGCTTCAAAAATTATACAGCTTGTAAAACTACTGTATATCATTGCCTTATTTTGCTGCCCAACAATCATTTTTTGCATCAACAATGACAGTAACAGTAACATGGAGACTGTATTGCTGCAGATGTGTAATGTGACCTGCTCTGCTTTGCTCAGCTAGTCATTAGTTTACAATCCTCAAAGCAAAATGAAACTTTATGAAGCAGGACAACAAACTTTCTGTGACTTTTATGAAAACACAATTGACTGCAACTGGAGTGAAGAACGTTTACCAACAAGGACTATGAAAACATGAACAAAAAATTAAAGAAAGAAAATTTACCTTGGTAAAGAAATAAAACTTGTCTTCTGTCAGATGTCTGAGAAAAAATTTCTTAGCCTGAAAAAAGTTGTCTGAATTTTAGAGAAAACTTGGAAAGTAAAGGAATGAGAAGAAGAAGAAAAAAAATTTGTCAGCAGAATAAATCTGAACCAAGTAAGAGGTTTTATTCTGCTATAAGTTAAAGGCAAAAATCAATTTCTAACCAGAAAAAATTTGTTTCAGTCTGTTAAGGTTGTTTCAACTGCAAGAAACCCAACAGTTTGGTAAACAGTCGTGTTCTCATGTTTCATTGAAATCTTTGATCAGTGAACCAAAAATATTTCTAGCCTTGTAGTAGAAGTGGGCCAAGCAGAGACCTCACCCACCTGTGCATAAAGTGTTCAAAGTCAGCACATTTGGCATGATGTTATGATATTTTCTGCTTTAGACAGCCTCTGTTTCTCACTGTAAGTTCTTAAAAGTTTAAGCAAAGCTACGAAATGTTTGTACTCTAAATGTGCATTTCTGTGTTTATTCTTCCCCAAACATGGCCAATCCTCAAGTACAACATGAGGCACGGTAAATGGTCTTAGCTGTAAACTACATAAACTGCTTTCTGTTTTTAAGATAAAACTAATTACACTTTTTGTTTCACAGGATAATCTTACATGGAAAATAAACTCAAAACCAACATTAAAAGGTGATCTGAGACAATTTCATGAAATACAGATGTTATTGCAGCTGTAGAGTTAAAAAATAAAATAAACATTTTTATTAGTTGATGGAAGTCTATAACTGGTGGTGTTTAGTCTCCATCTCTGACTCCTTGTGATGTTTGGTAACAAAAAAAACAGTATTTAAATAATTTATGAGCACACAGTTTTGCTTATATGTTTAAATAGCATTCATGTGTTTTCTATGCCCGCTGATTGCAGAGTAATTCATACTAGTAAGGCAGACCACCTTAATGCTATGAATTATTTTTTAATTAGTATTAGAAACCGTATTTATTTTTAATTGCTCATACAAAATAATAAAATTTGTATTGTATGAAGCCACCGTTGAAAAACGGCAAAATATATTTCTTTAGATGCATTGTTGATTTCTGTTAATCAGTTTTTTGAAGTTTTATTTCACCGCCACCATTTACATGGTTATGTTAAATGCTAAACTTTATTTACAGCACACTTTTAAAAATACTGCATACAAAATAATACTGACAACTTAAAAGTACTTTACAGTAATAAAATATACAAAAACACACAGAATAAAACAGGATAAAACCCAATAGACAGTAAAATAAAGCAAAAAAAATAACAGAAAAATGTGCCACAGAAATTGCGTTAAAGTAAAGAGAAGCCCCTACCGAGAGTTGCTGCCTGAGCTGAGGCTGGCGGTGAGCGTTGGGTGGTCTGCCTTCTCCAGCTCTGAGGTGGAGGCCGACGACGACTGGGACGACACGGACTCGTTGCTGCCCATCGAGGTTTCATCTGCTGTCAAGACGGAACCGTCTCCCGCTGCCGAAAACACAAAAACAGACAATAAGAACAAATAATCTCCATCTAATCAACAAGTTTGTTAATAACATGTTTTTATTGTTTGTATTCCACATAGACTTAGCCCATACAGCTCAGTGATGAAAGCTTGTTTGATAAAGCAGCTGAATAATTAATCAACACAAAGGGAACAGTGTATCATCAGGGGTCTTTAGAAACCAAACCTTTGTCAAAACAAGCGAGATAACAAAGTTCACTGTGTTCCCGGTGATGCAGTCAAAGGCAGCAACCTAAGCGACACCTGGGAGAACCAACTTCTTCTATCCACTTTATTTATTAAAAAAAACATTTAAGTACAAACAAACTTCTTTTTCAACACGTAAACAATAGAAGTATACTCTAACTATGTGGAACAATGTTATAGTTAAGCCTGTTGCAATTAATCGTTCAGTTAATCACATAATAAATCAACTAAATAAAACTCATTTAGAGTCACAAGTTAGATGAACTCTTAGAAAAAGAGAACTTATTAAGTTATGATGAAAATTTTTTGACAGGCAATTTTGTTTAGAGAGACTTGACGTTATGCTTCATTTATGGTTTCGGTGGTCTGTCATTTTTATTTCTGGTTGTGTTTTATTTTAGATATTTAAAGCATCTTCCAGTTGCATTGTGAGGTGTTCTTTATAAAAGTAATGTCTATTGGTCTCCCAGAGAACAAAATTGCATTATTATGCTATTATCAATATATCATTTGAAAATAAATGGTCTCAATGCAACAATATTATTTATTTTTTTGCAATAATTTCTGGACAATTTCTTGTCCAGTAAAATTTGTTATTGTGGAAGGCCTATGGATAGTTAAATAGCTCCTTTTTTTGTTCATTTGTTTCTATACCAGATGATGGAGATGATGGAGAATGGGATGGGTGAAATTCATGATGTCTCAATCGAGCATTCCTGATTTGAATAAATGGGTAAATCAGTGTAAAAAGTCTTTCTAATATTGATGTAATGGGTGCCTCTGAAATTAGAATGTGAAACAGTTCATTTACTTAAGTAAGTCAATTCAAAAATGTTATTACACTGCACACCAATACACGTTTATTTTGGTGATCATAGTTCAGCTAATGAAAATGGAATCTGAGAGAATGTAATTTTTTTTAGTAACACTAACTTAAAAGCATTGATAATACAGGAAAGTTGGCTTCTGTTCCGTCTGTCCATTCTCAGCGGTCTCCAGGTATTTCCAGGGGATAGAGACCATGAATAGCTAAAATCCACAAATAATTGAGCCCCCTTCTAAAAATGACTAGACCTATTTTAATAATTCAAAAGCTAAAAATATCTAGCATTAATATGCACAGTAGAAACGCTATCGCTCCTGCGTTAGCTGCTTTGCAAATGGCAGCCAATAGTGTTTCAAGCAGCACTGCATCTCAGCATGTTAGCATCCAATGCTAAAATATCTTTCTTTTCAATATTTTAGAGATGTTCCACAAAAAATTGCAAATGGACAAGTTTTCCATGCATAATTTGGAAAATATACTAAAGAGCAAATAGGTGGGGATCCAATTTAATGTCCAGTTTATGCATTTAACACTTGGTCTTTGTTGCCATTGAGTGAAAAATTATTTGCATTTGTAACATTTTCAACAAATATCAACATCCTACTGAAAAAATTTGTTCATCCCCGTTTGGCAAATGTTTTTCATTTCATTTTAAAACCAAAGAACAGAAATAAATGGTGGTCCTTTAAAAATGAAACCTATTTTCCTAAAGTAAATATCAAGTAAATCATCAAATATTTCTTTTTTGAACAGGTCATGTCCTTTATGAATCTAAATGAGCTTCATTTAGCTGAAGTGAAGGTAAAAAAGGCTCTGTGGAGTGTAAAAGCTGCACACGTCTGCTCTGAACAGCAGCCAGTAGATTCTCTCTGGGGTTTAGGTTGGAGCAGTTTGTTGGCTAGTCAAGCAGAGTGATATCATGGTCAATAAAGCAGGCATTGGTACTTTTGGCAGTCAAATGGTGCTGCTGGAAAAATTAAATTAACATTTCAATAAAACTCTTCAGCAGAAGGAAGTGTGAAGATGTGCACAATCACTTACAGTGGAAAACGCTCACCATAACTCAAGCAACTTTGATTCTGTGACTCTCCACTCTCCCACCAAACTTTCGAGACTTTGATCTTAAAATACAATGGAAAATTTATTACTATACTATTTGAAAAGAAAACTTAGGTTCACTGAGGTTCAGGCTTTTTTCTGCAAAGCGCAGAAAAGACTCTTGATGTTGTGTCTTTTTCAGGAGTTGTAGTCCATAAAGTCTGTGAATGTTGAATCTTAAAGAATCGACTCCAGCAACATTCCAGGCCTCATGAAGAGAACCTTCAAACTTTTCACCTTCCACTCAACTTTTTATTTATAAAATATATTTTAAAAATCTAATTTTAATGGTTTTTTGTAATATTTTCAGTTCCTGAGAAACATAATATTTTGTTTTGTGTTAGATGTAAGTAGTATTAGCTCCCACATAAAACATGTCACTTTGCATAGAACATGAGTCTCACTTCTTGAACTTTTTAGTGGTTTTCAAAATTATTGCACCTCTATGTAATGTAACAGCCAGTAAAAATGCTAGAAATAACTAAACAGTCTAATCTGGTCAAAAGAGATATAATTTATTCATTTATTTATTGTAGCATGATTTGATTTTGTTTTGTTGTGAATATAAAACTTGATAACATTTCAAATTTGTTTCCATTTTGATAATTCAAAACAGTTTCACTCACTGGAAAACATGTGGCACAAATTTCACCAGATTTTTAGACACAATATGCAGTTTGATAACCTACAGCAACATAAAATATTTGCCTTAGCTGTTCCAAAATTCATTATTTACTGTAAGTATTTCTGACACAAACAGTGAACTAAATACACTTCTACACACTCTGTGTGTTCTCTCCCCACCAACATAGTTGCAGGTTGATTTAAAAAAAAAAAAATAGCCATCTGCATGCATTGCTCTTCAGCCTTTCAATACCCTTAAATTTGATTTGGACCTCATTAAGTTGGACCCACATAAAAAAACACAAAGGTTAAAAAAACGATTACGCCTTCCATCTCCTGATATTAAAATAAGCCACACTAAAGCTGGTGCAAAGAAGACAGAGGCAATCTGGTAAGCAGATTTAGACTCCTTTGGTGTTGCAGACAAGGGGGAGAGGGATTCGACTGACCCTGGATCAGAAATTGCAGAAGCTAGATTTTGGGTCAGCAGGTCGGTTGATCTGCTTTCCTGATGCAACCCCCTGTGGGAGCTTCTTATAGTGTCCTGTTTCAATAAACATTAGTACATAAGGGCACGTAAAGGCCACAAATGCAATTATGTCTACACGGTATTACAGACAGGAGGGGGCAGAGTTTAGTGTGTCATGTGTAACTAGTATCTTATTTGTAGTAGGCACTGTGTAATGGCCTGAATGAGTGACTTTAAGGCTTACAGGAAGTGAAAGGGAAACGCAGCTAGCTGCAAGCTCAAGTAAACGCTGTCTTTTAGTAAGTTATTTTATTTTTTAAAATTATTTTTCTACTGTTATGATCGTAATGCAATTGAAAATAAGGCCATTGTACATTAAAAAATAATTGGTAAAGTAGAAGACTTGTGCCAAGAAAAATGTAATGTCTTTTTGATGATTTTGATGTCAAAAAAGTTGTAAATTTGCAAGAAAAAGAATTACATGATTAAATACATAAATTTACAACATTAAAATAAAGCTTTTCAGACATTCATCCAGCAGCCAGATTTTTTCTTGCTTTTAATACATCGCTGATGAACATGTTGCATAATATAGTCCATCAACTGACAGGTGCCACAATAACGAAATGATTAAAGTTGTTTCCTTTACATTAGAGCAAGGCAATATAGCTTAAAAATAAAACCTCCAATTTATTTCCTCCCAAGTCTGATTTATGATTTTAATCGTTTGTTTTTTTTGTTCTCAGAAAATACTTTCAACTAGTAGCTTTTATTTCTGTCATTCCATCTGTGAGTTTTACAACATTTGTACATTTTTGGGACAGGCTACGGTAATTTTTATTTAGTTACAAGAATGTAGTCATAATATTAGCACAATAAAGACACAATGTTACCAGAAGAAGGTCTTAAAATTATAAGCAGAAAAGCTTGGACAAGTAATTTTTTGTGTCGGCGTTATTATAAATTTACTACTTCATTTTCCTAATATTACGACTTTATTCTGGTAATATTAACACTTTATTCTCATGTTATTTCAACTCTGTCAGTTGACTTTATTTATGTAGAACATGGCAAACGAACAAAACTTAGCAGTTATGCTTTGTCGTAGAGTTGAAGTGAATTCAAAATCAAAATAAATAGAAGATGTAAAATGCGGTTGTCAAACAAGATGGCGGCTTTGGATGTGCTGTCATCCATCTGAACTATAGAAAATCAAGAAGAGCATTGGTGGGGGGAAAAAATCCAGATTTTTTAAAAATTAGATCTTTAAAAACCAAAAACAATTGATTAATCAGTTTATGCTACAGTCACTACCAATGTAAGCTGTCATAATGTTACAAATTCTTGGTGTATTCCACAAGCATACATCTTTATGTTTGCTATTTATTTTACCGTGTGCAATTGGATAAATATGATGTGATGTTTGCAGTGACCCTTCATGACCTCTCCAACAAACCAGGAAATGTGAAAAGATACAGACAGAACCTCAGAAATCTCTTACCATTCTGAATGTCAAGGACTTGTGGATTGTAGACGGCTAAGGGCCGATTCTGTCGACTCACTTTCTTGGACTGCCTTGTGGGAGCAGATAACACTGGGCCAGTAGGTGATAGAGGGCTTAATTCTGGAGAATCTGTGAAGATCTGCAATGCACACGTGAGTAAGTATCTAACCAAACAACATGCATCGCACAGAGACTCTATTAGCAGCAGCACATCCTCAACTGACCTCACAAGTTTGAAAACTCAGTCTTTCTGTTGTGGTAGATGGGGAAAAAGTATTTACAGCTCTCAGAAAAAGTTGCACAGCACACTGACTGGACAAAAAAAATATATACTGCTCTTAAGAAGATTTTATTTCTCCCTAAAAAAAGGAGAAAACAAGAGCAGCTCCACACAGACCATAAATCACACCTTATTCAAAAATCTGGGTCTAAGTTAAGGTGACTTTTCCCCTCAGAGAAATTGACCCACTCTCTGAAAGAGCGAGAAATAAAATAAACACACTTTTTTACTTGAGAAAGGTTGGCCAAGTGGTGCAGGCTGTTTACACTGGACCATGTTTACATATAAACTTTAGATGTGGAGTTGAAAGAGAATAGGGCTACAGAGGAGAGGAAGTCTCAGCAGAGCCTCGGAAAGGATCACAGACGAGGGGGGAGAAGGAGGTGCAGAGGGAAGGGAGGAGAGAGAAAGTGGCGGAGAAAGTGAGACGGAGTGTGAACGAGAGAGACGCAGAGGAGGGGAAGGCATGAGAGAGAAAGTTTGTAGAAAAGAGGCAGATAGGAAAAAAAAAAGAAGTGAGAAATCTGATATGGCTGAGAGTTTCTGCTGCTTCGCTCTGCAGATGGAGGTGAATGTAAAACAGAGTCTAGTGTTGGTATCTGGGGGTATCAACAGTCTGGAGTGGGATTCAGCTGTGAGGAAAGTTAATGCCTGTCTGTCTGTCTGTCTGTCTGTCTGCTCAGCTTTTCTTTGCTCCAACATGCTGTACTTTCCAAAATGCTCTTGCTGCATTCTAACACTACATCTTTTATCACCAGGCCGGCGTCGGGGACACTGGGTAGATTCAGAGTGGAGCTGTATACGTACACAGGGCTGCTGATGCTTTAGCACATTTATATACCCTGCTGGTTTTCTGCTGCCTTCTGTGGGGCTCGCAAACAATTTTGGATTTGTGAGCTTGGGTAAAAATATTATACACAACGCATATCTTCAATTTAATGAACCAAGAGGCAGGGGGAGGAAGAAAAAACTTTTAAAAGCTCAGGTTCTCATCTGATTCTGTGAAGGAAGAAGTGCCCTTCCTAACAGATTGGAAACCTGGACCAAAATCATCTCCTTTTGAGGAACAACAGATTAATGGCTTTCTAGGGGGTCACAACTACATTTGTTTTTTTAATTATTGCATTCAGAAAGACTGAGAATTTCAGAAATACAGAAAATATACACAATTATCTGATCATTAATCAAACTATTGGAACACCAGGTGTAGCAGCCAAGATTAAGCACTTGGAGCTCCCCCTAATGGCCAGATTGAAAAGTTTTGCAAGTTTAGGAACTTCAATTGGTACCTTTCTTACTGCTGTGCCTGAAGAATATTTATATTACTTATTATTTGCACAGAATCAGACAAAATTTACAACATTTGACATAATTCATGTTCACTTCCTGAACATTTGTTCAAAACAGAAAGATTTTGTTGCAGCCGAAAGGAGAGAGGAAAGTCAAGTATAATCTGGGTTTCTGATCAAATAAGTAATTTTTCTTTGTCACCAGCAATAACTTAACATGATAAAAATAAAACAAGACTTAGAAACATATTTTTGCTTTGCTTGCACCTTCATTATCCTTCAGTATCAAGTAATTATATGTCAACAAAGGTGGTAAACATAGCCGCCTCATGCAGCTTTCTGTTTGTCACCTGATATTTCCGCATTTTTTTGTTCATCTTGAGTTTCACAGGACACATTGCCTTCAGTAAAAATAGCTTTGAGCCAAGTTGAAGAACAATTATGAAGACAATTTTGCACTGCCAGAATGAATCAAAGTCTCACAGTAGCTCCGTACAGTGGGGGATGCAGTTATTTGATCTCCTGCTGATTTTGTAAGTTTGCTCACTTAGAAATAAATGAAGACCCAATTGTTTTATTGTCTGTTTATCCAAAAACAGAAAAAAATACTTTATGTCAGTAAGATTAATAAGTATTATATCTTTTACTGCCCAGCCACAATTCTGACAATTTGTCGTGCGCCCTTGTAGCATACAAATTACAATCAATGTATTTATTTATTATAGACAGCCTTGACCTTACCCTAATGATGTTACTAAAGAACATCTACCCAAAGAATCGGTTTCTTCCATTCTAACATTCCCACAAGAGATGCATCAACAAGCAGGCTGGTGACTGGAATAGGCAGCATGTCAGTTTGATTGGCCCTGAGTGGTGACAGCAGAGTCAGAATGAAAAACAAATCTGATCAGTGAACAGACCCTGCCTTTAGCACTACTGGGTCATGGGTAATAATAACACTCTTCAATGTAGAAGCTGGTAATGGGAAGGAAGACTTCAAATTATCTATATTTAGTGTCGGTGAGAGATCAGATGAGAAAGTCAAGACCTCGAGAACAGGGTAGAGCGCCCTCTAAGGGTCAGGAATGGAGATGTTTAAAGTTTTAATTAATCCCCAAACTGAAAAACTGCCTAAATTGGTTACTTTGGTACTATCTTTATGTTTCTGTGCAAATTTTTACAGTTTTGTGTAAATTTGTTTAGTTTTGCATTATTTTGCCTAAAACCATCTCAGTACTGGCCTCTTTAGGCTGAGCGGTGCCTAAGAAGGTGAATTCTCCTAGATGTTTAAAATGGTATGACTTTACGTCACTCAGCCTGATTCGGGCATGAAACCGTCTGACTCAGACACACAGCCCTACCTGGTGGCGAGTCAGGAATTATCACAAATACTTGGCTGCAGCTGATGCTGCCAAGGGAGGCTAAACCAGTTATTAGGTTGAGGGGATAATCACTTTTCATCCAGGGCCATACAGGTTTCTAATTTCCTTCTCCTTTAATAATAAACACCTTCATTTAAAAACACTTGTGCTGTCTATTACTAATATTTAAATTGGTTTAATGTTCTGAAACATTTAAGTGTGACAAACATGCAAAAAATTAGGAAATGAGAAAGGGGAGAAACACGTTTTCACATCACTGCATTTGTGAGGTAACCATTCAAATCAGAAAAGGATCAAATAGTTATTTGCAAAACCAAAGTTTTAAGTTACATCCCATATAAAAGGTGCTATTGTAAGTGAAAACTGCTCTAAGTAAATGATAAATCTGTGCTACCTTTTCATGGTGTTCAATGAGGATTTCCACAACAATGTTTTGGAACTTGAGATCCATGATGGCAGCGACGGTCTCCTCCTGCGGCCTCATTAGCGTGGGACCAAACACCACGCCCAGGTTGGCGACTGTCATCAGATTCTGTTTGCTGTGAGCTGCAACGCTGAGGGAAAAGAAAGATACTTTAACATTTTAACCCAACAACCCAATTCAACTTTATGCCACATAAATAAGAGACAGAACTCTGCAGGAGACGAATTTGTGTATTGAAACAAATTGCAACCAAATAGCAACATCATTAGATTAGGAAATAAATTATCCAACTTTGCTCAGTTATGTATTCTAACTGCACCATGAGGCTGAGTTTTATTTATAAAAATAAAAAGTGTAAATGTCTACTCTACTAATGATAGGACTACACCCCTGGTCAGCTTTAATGAAGTAATATCTTTTGCCTATTTTAAGTTTGATCCCGTTACAATTACAAACTTCAGTAATTTTTGAGAGGACTTTATGCGGCATACAAAAACAATGATGCATGCAAGAAAACAATATCTGTTTTACAAATAAAAATCTGAAAAGTGTAATATACATTTTTTTTTGTTTTTATTCAACCAACCAATATTTTGCCAATTCTTCTCTGTAAAATACCTCAGATTCAGTTTGAATATAGAGAAGGTAGATTTATACTTCCAAAAATTCATACAAATTCTTTTAAGTGTTATGTTCACATGTAACACATAACTGAACACATATTGGAGATGCAAAAGAAAGAAAAACTGCTTCAAAAAGGTATTTACAAGAAAAACTATTAACTAAACTACTCCTTCTTAATCTTATATGGTATCATATACTTGTGTATGTTTTTCCATATATGGGTTGCTTAACATATTGAAGTCAATGTTCTTTTGTAGAATTTTTTCAAAATAGTATAATTCATTTGTTTTGATCTATGGCCTCTATTTTGAATTTTTTTTATTTTTTAAGTTTTTTTTGTTTTGAATATGTTTCTGCTATGTATGCCATATATTTTAGTTGTTTAAGTTGAAAGTGTGGACCCCAGGAAGAGTAGATGCAGGGAACTGCAACTAACGGTGATCCAAAAGACGCCAACAAATTTCCAGTTTTGTCACAGATTCTCTATGAAATTTGGATAGTTTGAAAAGATCTTTCAGGATTTACAGTATTTAGTTCGGTCCATCTTTATATTAATTCTTACCTCTATTCCCAACCTTATTTCAGAACAGAATCCCATATAATAATGCTGTCACCACCATATTTGACTGTGGGAATGACGTATTCAGGGTGATTTGGTATATGCTATTTTCCAAGCTTACCAAATGTTAAAGGATGGTCTCACCTGACCATAGAACATTGTTTCACACGTCTGCTCTTTACACTACATGTCTTGTGGCAAACTGCAGAAGCAATTATTTGACTTGTGTTTAGCAATTATTTTTGCTTTTATTGCTCTTCTTAAGGCCAGATTTGTTGAGTATTTGACTTCGACTTGTCTTCTGGGCAGATTCTAGAAGTGAATATTTTCAGCTAGTCTCTATGCTGTTTGATCACCAATGGAAATAGTTTGCATTGGATTTTCTTTTTACAGATAGAGAGAAGATAGATGAATACAAAATCAAGCATCACTGCACTACTTTGTGTTGGTCTGTTGCACAAAAATCCTACTAAACTCATGAAAGTTTGTGGTTGTAAAATAAAAAAATGTGGAAAAGCTCAAGTAATACAGATACTTTGAACATCCAGTTCCAAACTAGGACTTCAAGATGGTCATAGGAGTGGAAATAAACCTTAAATTCAAGTTATCTAGACCGGTGAAGAGATTTCACACTCGAAACAAGATGATGCGTGTCACAGCTGAAGAGAGACAGTTTAAATAGCTTCAAAGAGTGGCTTTGAAGACAAAAACATTGGTGACACTCACATTTATAACATCTCTGCAACCATTTCAGATATGAGTGTGAAATTCTGGCTTTGCTTCCTTCCCCTGCAGGACATGCACATACGCCAACTTTAGAAAAATATTCAAGTCTCCAGTCTGGAGAATTTCACGCTGGATAATCCAAATTCAATTTCAATAGCGCTGCCTTATTTTTTTTTCTAAACTAGAGCCTGATTCTACAGCGGGTTTCAATGAAATAAGACTCACCAGATTTCTACTGCCTCAGGGAAGAGGGATTATTTACTTATCTTCAATTTGCTCATATTTAGTTTATAAAAAGCTTGCTGAGGTAAAACCTTGTAATGTTGGCAAACATTTCCTAAATCTTTTCCTTTTATCTAAATGCTAAATAAGTGATTCATAATAGAGGGCCAGCCAGAGGTGAAAATAATGATCTTTGATTAAAAAAATAAATAAATAAAAGCTCCACTTTGACTATTGTTCTTCTGAGGTAACAAATGGGCATGGTAAACAGGTACAATAAGCTGATATAATTACCCCCCTTAAGCAACTTGCATGAAAATTGCCCAAGAAAAGGCAAAAAAAGTCAAATTTGTTAGCAAGCAGTGAGCAGACATGGAAGAGATGGAGTGACAGCAGGGAAGGGGGAGTGAAGAGAGTGGGAGTGAGGGAGATGGAGAGAAAAAGCATGTGGAGTGAGAACGAGGAGACAGACATGAAGAGATGAGAGAGAACTGAGAGAGAGGAGGCGGAGATTGGGTGAACTATGACCACTCACTTGGCCAGATGCTTCATGAGAAGCCCGAGGACTTGTCGGTTCCTCTCCGGTAGTTTGTGGACCAAGTGGTGGATGGCTTGGATGCGAGACTCAGGACTGCCGCCCTCTATTCAAAACGCAGGAAGAAAAAAAACAGCCACGCACTCATTTTAAACTACAAGGATTTTTAAAGTGGCAAACAGCCAGAGCTGCTCAGATCAAATATTACACTTCAAACAGGCGATTCAATGCTGAATACTCAGTTTATCTGAGCTGCACACAAACAGATTTTGAGCTGAAGTTGAAGAAGATAAATCAGAGAGAAGAAAATGCAAGTTTTATCACTTCAAAAAAAAAGTATGTTTATTTTTATTCATCTAGATACTTAAAATTGAAGCAGACTTTTCAGAACACCGTATTAGGAGTGATCACCCTTAGTGTGAAAAATTACAGATTACAAGAAGACGCCTTCCTGTTCAAGCAAAGAGGTGCAATGAGTTGAACCTGAACCTTCTCTGAATTTGGCAGCAGAGTCCAAATTGCTGGCAGGAGGGAGACGGCTCTACACTGCTGTCGCTATCGTCTTAAAAAAAGGTTGCATAAAAACCTCCAAGATCATGTCTTAAACATTTCCTCACATGTGAGCATCTGAACACCCACGCTGCAGCGCACACAGACACACTAAATATCATTACTATGGGAACGACAAGGATTTAAACATGTGGGGAAAAAAAAGCTTCTTATGGATGCTGTCATCCATCAAAAAAATAAGAAAAATAAATAAATAATTCATTGCTAATCCATTTTTCCTCCCCTCGTTATGAGGGCATTGCGAGTGCCTGATAAAAACATCAACCTGATCCAATTACAGCACTTGTTGTAATAAGACTCAAGTTTGGCTCGATTTGAAGGCAATTCATGCAAAATTATGCTGTGTGGGTGGGAGAAAAACTACAGTTTTCACAGCTGAAGGTTACTGGACAACTACGATCTAAAACCTCCAGTAGCTTATCATCTTTATTTATAAAAGTTGTAAAAGGTATGCAGATTTTGTTAACAAAAGTTATAGAAAAATATGAATAATTTTAATTTTCAGGACAATTAGATTGATAAAGTAAAACTTCTGAAGTCAAATATGACAATATAAAATATCTAAAAAATAGAATAAAATCAAATAAATAAATTCATATGCATATCTTATTTGCATATTAATTTACATGTTAATTAGAACATGTAGCTTTCCTATGAATCACTGAACCAATATTTGGATCAAATCTATTAACTTTTCGTTTTAAAGCACCCTTCATACTAATCATAAATAAAAGTGCTGTATGAAATTAAAACCAACAACCTTGCAAAATTAAAAACTAGCATGTTGTGTTAATTATACATTTGACATGTGGAATAAAGTTAAGTGCTGGGTTGAAAAGAACCCAGTTTCTAAAGGGATTTTTAATTTCTCTCAGCCTCATGTCCAATGATTTAACCTTGAGCTGTGTTCTGGGTGAACTGCAGACAGTTTTCTACCATCAAGGTGTTTATATCCAAGACAAAATAAAAAAAAAACTGTATTTATTGCCCAGGGATCATTAGGAAATACAAAGATATTTGTGTGTAGCAGTGGAAGCTCATTAAATGCCTCCTGATGAACAAGTGGCAGCATGTGCAAATTAAAAAGTATTGGGGGCCTAAAATAGAGCCTTGGGGGACACCAAAGTAAGTCTCATGAATTTGTGAGGAGCACGGTTATATAACTAACTAATTTCGGAGAACTGTTTTACATCTGTGTTGTAGTGAATCAACTTCTAGCCTCTGTAATCAGATATGCCAGCCTTGGATGACTGGACTACACTACACAATTCCTCTGCAATTCTGGGTTTGGCTACAGAAACAATAGGTTTTATAATCACCCAATGATCCCTTGTATATTTCATATTAAATGTGTAAAATTATCTGTCCTGATCTTGTCACTTTGAGAGATAGTGCATAATCTGCTGTTCTGTTGAGACATAGTTTTCATCTGGGTGAAGAAATTGGCATGCTGAAACTTACTTGCTGGGTTGATGAACTCCTTATAAAGTTCATAGGTCATCAATGGCTCGGGTAGGCTCCTTCAACAAGACAGTGAGAGGGTAAGGAGGGATGGGAGGGGTGGAGAAGGAAAGAAGAAATGAGCAGAGGGGACAGAAATAGCCGGCACATTGTTTTATAGTGGCTGCACACAGCAGTGATTAATGTGACTAAGCCACGAGATGGAATTACAAGGTACACGGGTTGATATAACCAAGTTCATCTGAAGGTACATTCACAGTGCAGCTGGATTACAGCCAAAAATATTTAGCTAAAGAGAAAACTGAGGCATCAGACCTGCTTTACTCCAGCAGGTGCAACAATACAGGTTTAATTAGAGCTTTAAAAAAAATATGTATTTAAAAACACTTTGGAATTTGTTTGAATTCTTAGCATATTCTCAATATCAACAAAACTTAGTCATACTCTGCAAATACACCAGTGGAAAACAGCAGTATCATTACACTGCTGCATAAGGGAGAAAGATGGAATTTCCATTATTATTATGAATATTAATATTATTATTAGTAGAAGTAGCATTATAGCATAAACGTTAATTAAACTTTCAGATTAATTAGCCAGCTTTGGTATTATTTATAAAATAATATAATAATAAATATAATAAAACATTATTATTAACTAATTGTTAACTATTGGTAGGTTAGAACAGCCCTAAAAAATGACTATTTGATAATACAATGCAATTTAATTTAACTTAGAAGAAAATATGACTTAATAAAATGGTAACATATGACTGTAGGAAAGAATACTTGGGTTGGAATCATCAGCAACCAAAAGTCTAGAACTGATTGGAAAACTGAGGTTCATTTCACTTCTTGTAAAAGCAATTTGCAGCTTCAGAACGTGGTTTATTCGGGGAGGGCGGTCAAAAATTCGCTATAATTGAACAAACCTGTACACACATGCCTGCATGGCCAACCTGGCTACATAAACTGAGGCTACAATATAAATTAGAAAAGAAAAAATGCCTGATTAACTAACAGAAGTAGACATTTACACACCTCACCTGGATGTTCAGAGTGAAAACTCATTTATTATTTTTAATTTTCCTCGACCAACAAGGCCTCTGATTTGCTTCTTTTACATCCTTCAAGAACAAATAAAACTGCCTTAGATTGTTGAAGTACATTTTGAATCTTTGTGAATTGTAAACCATTTATGCTGAGTATAAACCTAGACGAAGTGTGCAATTTGTGGGATGGACAATGTGACAATAACTTATCTAATGACTTGTGTTAAAAAAGAGATTGATAACGTCAGAAACTGGATTTTCTTGTATTCTTAGAAGTCTATAAACAATATCGGTAAAATTACAAGATTGTAAACTGATAGTGCTTTTAAAATACCTTTAAAATCACAATGCAGGGGTAAGCATGAGCAAAAAAATAAAAGCAGAGTGGCATAATTTTTATTTACAGTAGTTATGTAGTTTTTTAAAACATGAAGCCTTCATGCACTGCTATCTAAATCTCATCTTGCTTTGACGCTACTGTAACTGCTACCTTAAAGAAAGGAGCGGCAAGTTACAAAGGTCTTTCTTTTCATGTGATACAGTGCATAAAGTGCCAACTAAATTTCACTTGAAAGAATTTATTAGGCCTTGTTCAGTTCACCCTGAAGTCCAAATAAAGCTTAAACAACTTACATGTGCAGTAAAAACAACTCTTTGCCTGTAAACCAGATGTGATCTTTAAAACGGAGGAAAATGTGCCCATACTGAGCCACTTTTCTGCTGTCTACTGAGCTAATTGCTGTCTCTTAAAATTTTAAATTTGTTCTACTAGCCTTATATGATGACTCTAAGGCAAAAAGCAACAAACAGGTTCCAACATATCAGAATACTGTACATTTTATGCCTTTTATGAAATTTCAAGAAATTCTCACAAAATGGACTTTATTTCTTTACATTTGGACCTGCTTAAAATGTTTTATTTAATTTCTGTGGCAAGATAAAAAGGAGGGGAAAGGAGATTTTAAGCGAGTTGATTTATTCTCGTAATGGGGGATAATTGTTCCAGCTTCACCTTTTCTGAAGGATGGGAAAATTGCAGGCAAAAGTAAAAGTGATGAACTTTTAGGCTGAGGAAGAAATTCAAGTAGAGCGACGTGATGTAAGGAATAAGGTTATAATTAAGGCTTTAGATGAGCGCAAACATCACAGTAGCACAGAGAGACATAATGAGGACAAGACTCTTAACTCAGGCTAATCCCTGTAAAACCTAAAAGGTAACAGGAATGAAAAATCCCACTTACCATCAAGCATAACATCACCTGGTATACTTTCAAATTCAGAATATGTTAAAAAGCATAAACTGGCATATATGAGCCTGTATTTGTATATCATATGACTGAATCTTACCTCAGATAGAGCTTTAGTGCACTTGTTATCGTCTTGACATCCCAGTCTTCACTGGCTGATAGGTCCATTTCGTTACTCTTCTCATCTAAACAAAACATTAAGCAAATCTTTACTTTTATTTATCTGAAAAGTACAAAAAAGTATTCTGCAACGTGAGTTACTGTGGCCTATTTTGTGGCCGGCCCAGAACGTTCAAATAAGTAAAATAAATATGAACATGTTGTTAGTCATTTGAGGATAAAAGCATTGTTGGTAGCTCTGGGGACCAGCTGTATTCCCAGTGGATGCAGAAAGAAGTTGCAGTTTTGCAGAGAGTGGCTAGTTCTATACTCATTATAAGTTTAATTAATCCCTTACTACTTCGCTGGCTCCACAGGGACTTAAGAGGTGTGTGGTGCTGAAGTTTCACTGAGCTGTAGTCATACGTAAGGAAAGCTCTCACAAATTAGAGGAGATGTGGAAGAGCAATGAGTCAGTGAAGTGTTTTGAGTAGAAAACATGCATAGAGGCCTGAGTCACACTGACAGGTGGAAGTTGGCCTGATAGTAGTGTGTTTTTTTCTCCTTATTTCATCTATGCACTGCAGGCAGGCAGGCAGGATTGTGGGTTTCTCTGGCTGCACTCTCTACAAAAATGACCTGTCTAATGTCAACTTCTGGAAATAAATATTTGAAGCCGAGTGTGTCTCTGTGTTGAGGATTGATGGGGTCTGCACAGACTCTTCTGGCACTAATAGACCTGCCTGTTACAGTCAGGCCAGGTATTCAAAAAAAAAAACAACCCAAAAAACAGATGGAGCAGCAATGCCAGGTACAGTACAGAAGCAAACCATGGCATTCATCTTGGTTATTATTTCACATTAAGTAACAAGTACCATGTGACGACTTCAGCATAATGAGAACAATTAAAGGGAACAACTACTGTAGAGATGAAGCCCCTTAACACCATAAGAAGAAGATATTTAATGAACAAAAATAACATTTTTGAATACAATTTTCAAATAAATGGTCCAACTTTAGATAGAAAGGATGGCCAGTATTTGGACCACAGCCACCTACATACAGTTGAAAACTTTGAATAATTCTAAAAACACTTATAACTGACTATTTTATTCTCTTTAATTCTCTTCCAATTACATCCAATGCATCACTCTTGGACTGATTAAACCTGAACTGGGTGGCAAATCTAACAGCAGCAACTCGATGTATTTAGGCATGTAGAACTGGTAAAGATGAGCTGCTGACATTCAAAACAGACTTCAGATTGGGAAAGAAATTAAACTGTAGTAACTTTGAACATTGCGTGGGGTTTTTGGTGTCATACAGGAACAGGAATCTGCGATCTACTCGGGTTTTCACACAGCCAAGAGAACACATCCTGTAAGCAGCAGTTATGTGAACTAAAATGGCTTGTTGGTGTCATGAGCCTGAGGAGAATGGGCAGACTGGTTTGAAGTGATAGAAAGGATGCAGCAGCTCAAATAATCTCTTGTTTCAACCAAGGCAGCAAAAGACCACGCCCGCTCTTCTACAAACAGGAAATGAAGGCTACAATTCCTACAGGCTAATCAAAATCGGACAATAACAGATTGGGAAGACGTTGCTGGGTCTGTTGAGTCTTGATTTCAGCTGCACCATTCAGATGGTAGGGTCAGACTTTGGCATAAACAACATGAAAGCATGGATCCCTCCCACCTTGCATCAGCAGTTCAGGGTGCTGGTGGTGTGATGGTGTGGGACACATTTTCCTGGCAGACCCTTAATAACTAAACATGGCTTCGACACCACACTCTACTCTGGTGCACCAATCTTCTATTTCACTAGAAGAAAGTCAAGTTCACAAAGCTCAAATTACCTCAAACTGGTTTATTAAACATTAAAATGAGATCACTGCAATCCAGTGATCTCCAGTCACCATATCTGAAAAAAGAGCATCTTTGGTTGTGCTGGATTGAGAAAGTCACATCACAAATGTACAGCCAATATATCCGCAGCAACTGCAGCATTCTAGGTATAATGGTGGAGTAATGGTAAAGAGATTATTATCTGGCAAACCTCTGGCTGTTTTTGTATTAATGGAGCTTTGTTTGAATGCTACAGCATACCTTTGTCTTGTTGCTAACCATGTTCCTTTACGACAGGAGTGAGTAGGATTTTATGTATTTATTACCAAAAATAAGAAACAAGAACAGAAACAATTAAAACAAATAGGCCTGCCTATTTTAAATGTTCTTTTTTCAAAAAGAGCAGGTAGAAGATAACACATATTATGAATTTCTGCTGCTCTCCTACATCTTAAAATATTCCCACATTAGATTAAACTTAAACCACACATTCCTGTCATACAATGCTCAACTATTTCAAACATTAACTAAAACAATAACCTTTCAAGACACCCATCCTATAAAACATATTTACCAATCTACTGTACCATTTGGTTGTTCTCACACATTGGTTTTAAAATGTCCTTCTCTTAAATTATAACCCCTCTCTCTGTCACAAAACATTTTTTAATATTGTGTGGAAGCTCATGTTTTTTTTTTTTGTATAGGTGTATAGGTTTAGATTTTACAAGGTCAGAGAATTTCAGTACATTCCTTTTAAAAAAAATAAAGGACGTTTATGTTTCCAATGTAGCATTGTGATTGCTTTATTACTTTAAAAAGTAGTAAAGCAACTATTTTACTAGTATTACATGTAATACATGTAATACTCCATGTATTACATGGAGCAATACACCATCTCACAAAGTTCAAATTACACTGCACAAATCTGCAGAAACTGATTCTAAAATGTCAATTTCAAATGAGTTTTCAGATATTTCCAACATCTCAAATCTGTGCTGTAATGAATTAGATAAATTTTGAAGACAAGATGTACCTCATAAAATGTCCAATGAGCTTATTCTATTATTATAATGAAACCTAGACTTTTTTCTAACAACACTACTACTATGTATCTTGTTCTTGTTCTATGTATCATTTATCATTTCTTTAGCTGGATGTATCTATACACCCCATCTTTTTTGTAATTTAAGAATCAAATTTCCATTTTATTTTTCAGTTCATTGTAGAAAACCTGTATTTCAGCTACTTTTACAGAAAAATGCTGTAAAATATTGCTGTTTACCAGTCTGTTTAAACCAGAGACTCAGATTCAAGCTCACTTTAACAGTTTTCTTCCTGCTATATTACAGCCTGTTATTCAATCGGGGCTGCTTTCTTTGTTTGCACTGTAATAGGACGGGAGAAGATTTTTTCATAAATCAGCGTGTCCTTGCTGACTGGACTGTGGCCATATCTATGACTAAGAGATGAAATGAAGTATGGTGGAAGAATCTCAAGTCTTTCTTCAGGGTCTAAAGCTTGTTTCACCCACTCAATGGGAGTTGCTTCATGTATACAAAGTTTATTTACGCATCTCTTGAGAAGACGGACAAACACCATGTATTTTTCTTTCCCTCACAATAATCTGTGCTGCAGTGGAACGCCAAGACTAAGGCTCAAAACTTCCACCATAATCAGGCTGTAAAACTTCTCAAAGTTTTGCAGCAAAGTGTTAATGGTGTCTACAGCATGAATCAAGTTGGCAGACTAGAAGGTTTGAGAGAGGAAGCTGAGACAGTCTGGCTGCTGCCTGAGTTCGTTGTCATTCTGAACACAGAGCTGAAAGTGAGCTGGTGTCTGCTGGAGACAGCAGGAAACCACAGAGCCGACAGAGAGCAATAGAAAGGACAGAGGATAAGGTAAGGAGTTGGTTGAAAGGGAATACAGACAAGCGAGAGACATAAGGGTGATTGAGAAAGGCAACTGACAGAATGAGCCTGCCACGAGAACGGGAGAAGCTGGCTTAGTGGTGTGTTGATGAAGCAAAACCCAAAAAAGCTCAAGAATACCAATTGGACGGACCGTGTCTGGGTGTTTGGAAAGGTGATGGGGGGTGGTAACATGTCTTAGCAAGGCAAAGAATCACTCTGACATTTGTTGCAATTTAGAGAAGTGGTACAAATAAGTTAAGACAGTTGCCATATTTTTTTGCAATCACCTCAAATAGACAGATCAATTATATTGGCAGGTTAACTCCATGAAAATAAACAAAGATGTCATTAAAAGCCTTTTAAAAATACATCTGTTGACTACAGTGATGAAAAATGCTTGATGTTACTCACCAATCATTAATGAGAGTAGTTTCTGGACCTTGGAGCTTACACCCCCAACTCTGTACAGACCTTGGTCATTAATACCTATTGAGTAACAAGGATAAAAACAATAAAAAAGATGCAGAAACATGCTTAAAAAACAAATCTTTTGTCATCCTTGATGATACTATTAGGAGATTTAAACAAGCTCACTGAAACAAAATCTGAATCAGAAAAAACTATCTCAAACAGATGAATTACATAATTTGTACATCCACAAGGCAAGCTGCCTGCAGCACCTGCTCACTTCATGTTCTCTAATAGTTGGAGAAGGTCTGCCCCCTTGTGTACAAACAGACACACTACATAGACAACTAATTATCAAAGAGAGACAATCCACAGACAACTAATTATGAATCACAAAAGTGTTTTTATTCAGGAAATAAGTATGGTACATAAAACGATTCAAATACATACAATAAATACATAAAAAAGAACATTGACTTACAATTATTTAAGAAAAACCAATTCATCAATAAAATGTGGAAATAATTAATGGAAACTTTAATGCAGGACATGTTTGATTAATGTAATGGTCCATCAAAGTAAGTTGGTGGGTTTAAAATGTTAAAGACAAGGTGACCAATCACATGCTGGGGTCTATTTGACTTTTCAGATTATCTAATTCTGGAACTTTGGGACTAATTAATTACTAACATTTAGTAATTAAATGTTACTAAATGTAACATTTAGTAACATGTTACATGTTACTAAATGTAACATGTAATATGTTACATTTATATGTATATTTACATGTAAATATTATAAATATTATAAACATTTATAATATTTATCTAAATGCATTTATTAAGCTGTTAGTTGAATTGTTTTCTGATAAATCACTTGCTGGATAATGGTACTGTTGCCCTTGATTACTAATGCAGATTTCCATGGATAAATTTATCCAACTGAAAGCCTTTAAACCACTGGTGTCAAACTCCAGTCTTCGAAGGCCGACAAAGCTGCAACTTTTAGATGCATCTGTTAATACCTGAATCTCATAATTAGGTAATAAGCAGGACTTGGACATGAAAAGAGTGCACGACACAAGTCCTTTAGGACAGGAATTTGACACCCTTGTCCTAAAGTAATGATTATAAATATTTTGTACTCACCTCTCGTTTCTATTGCAGTGATGGAGTTCTTCAAAAAACTTAAACCCACGTCATCCAACTGGGCATCGACTACAAGTTAGGGAAAATAAAAGTTTAAGAATATTTATTTAGTATACTGTTAAAGCCTTCAGACCTTGTGCTGCTAGAAACTTACTTCCTCTTTCCTTAGAGAGAGTTCTTCCAAGATAGCAACCAATCTGAAAAAGAAAAGCACTTTCTTTAATGGAAAAAAAACAACTGATGCTTCTTTAGTAATTGCCATCAAAAAGTGGACATATGTTATATATAAATTCACACACTTAACACAGATTGATACATATTAAGTGGTCGGCTTTGTTAATCTTGACGACTATAGCTTAAAGCTAGTAAAAATTAAAATTCAGTTTCTTGAGGTGGTTGATTTGAATTTTGTGCTTTGATTTTGTTTGTCTTAAGGTATTTCATCATGGTTTTTTTTGTAAGGTTTGTAAAAGTTTGATTTGTTGTGTGGACCCCAAGAACAATAGTCTCTTTTATGGTTGACTAATGGAGATCCTTAAATAAATAAACAGATCAACAAATTTGAAGTTATTTTAAAATCCTTTTTAAATAATAGGATCCTTTTTAAAGTTGAATGTCCATCCAAATGGACATCAAGAGTTGTGACATATTTTAGGCAATTATTTATGCAAAGAAAAAAGTATCTGGAAGCATTTTATACTTTATTTGTGATTTTACATTTATTTATTTCATTTTTTGTAATGTTGTTTATGAGTATAAACTCTGACTTTCTTGAACTACTTGCAAAAAAAATTTTTTCCCTTTATTTAAATGCTGTAGGGGCGTAGAAATGAGCTAGATGGAAAAAAAAAACTATGTTTTTAAATATAAATGCATCACAAGTCTGTCTAGTAAGTTAACCACAAAAGTCTGTTCTGTCAGAATAAAACGTGGCATGTGTGTGATGTATATGATAACACCATGAGGTTGACTCACAGGTTCCTTCCCTCCCATGGCGTGCATCCAAAGCTTGTGGTCATCCTCTGACAGCGCCTGCACAGTGAGCACCGTCCCAGGCCTGTGAGAGAGGCATGCCACGTTAGCATCAGAAATAGTCTTTGAGTTACAGTACAGCAAGACACTCAGCTATTTAAGTGTCAGGATGAAACATTCAGGGTGCTTAGCATTATGCATGCCAAAAATAAACACTTGCTGCCAAGGACACATTCCCCTTGAATTTACTGTAACTACAAACATACGCCTTCTCAGACTCTCCAACTGGTTTATGACATCCATAATCATGTAAGGCCAGATGGATATCAAATTATTCGTGACAGTCAGAATTGATGCGCACACTCAAATTTCCATTCTAAATAAGGGGCATTGCTCATCGTATGAAAGGAGGCTGGGCACAATTAAGTTGTTTGACTGAATGGGTGTCTGTTACTGCAGGTGAGAAGTCCTGCTATTACATGTTCTGCAATCCAAGATGAATTGCTCTCCCTCTCTTGCTATCAACTTTTTACTTTTCTTTAACTTAAGTGCTCCTACATCAGTTCTTCTCTTTCTTTTTTGTGAATATGCTCTGACTTAATAAAGTCAAGTTCTGCTGGATTTTTCTTCCTGTTAAAGGGGAGTCTATCCTCTCCACTGTCACCACATGCATGCTCGATATGCATGCATGCAGGATTTCTGCATAGTCAACAACACAATGCAAGCAATTATCTACAGTTGCTACATGCTTGTCCAGAAGGAGGGAATGCTACAAGTAAATAGATGTGTCTCCATTAGAAAATGTTCACAAAACTGCAATTTTCTGCGTATGCTGAAAAAACACAATTTTGCAATTGCTGTGTTTTCCAAGTCATTAAACAAGAACAGCAATTAAAATCGTACATGAATACATTTACTCACACGGCAAGTCATTAAAGATGTTCCCATTGCATTTTTGTGAAACACACCAGTTTTGATACAGCTGAAAAATCACCTCATCCTAGTGCAAAAACATACTTTTTATTGAAAACATGATTTTTTTTTAAGTTAGCGTGTTTCCATTAATTCCAATCTGCTCAGTTTCATAGATAATGAAAACACAGTTACAGATTCGATGCAATCTGCTTGGTTTCCTGAGATAGAAAACGTTTTTTTCTAAAGTGCCTTGAGACGACTCATGTCATTATAAAAATAAACTGAATTGAAATCTTACCTGTCTGTTATGTCCAGCTCAAGGCAGAATCTCCTGTCCAACATGTCTGTCGTTTTGCGAACGCAGGATTTGAGTGTGACGGACTCCGTCTCACCCTAAAATGAGTTTATTACTTACACTCTGAAAGGTTTTTATTAAAAAAAAAATACCTACAATGCTAAAGCAATAGCTTGTATTTATAAAAAGTGTGGCATAAATAAGTAACAGCACTGCATACTGTGACTACTCACAATCTTTCCACCTGATCTGTGGTCAAAAGTCACCATGTGCAGAATCTTCTGCTCTTTGACAAAAGTACAGTAGCGTTTGACCCAGCTTGAACCAAAGGGGGGTGGTCCTGAACAAATTATACAACACAGAAAAATTAAATGTGAAAGGTGTCTTTCATAATATTTTTTGTTGGGTTTCACAAGTTACAACAGAATTTTGTGAGATAAATTTTGACCTGTGTTGGGGTTGATTGTTATACAATAGCTCAGGTAGTAAGTCCTTTTCACAACAGTTATCACAAAGACCAACCTAAAAATAAATCTATATGGAATACATTGCATGGACACGGCATCTACATGGTGAAGCATATTGATATCAGTATCATGCGGAAGCTTCTTTTCAGCAGGACAAAATGATGCTATTCACAAATGAATTCAATCAACTCTGTCTGAGAATGAGCAATTTTGCTAAAAAATAAAGCTGGCTAAACAAAGCACTGACTCTGGGGCTGACTACAAATGCACACCAAACATTTTCCACTTCACAGTTGATGATTGAGTGTAAAGTTAATTAAAATAAACTGACTTTTGTGGTTGTGATGTGAAAAAATATCTAAAAGTAAATCTGATTGAACAGAAATACTTTTGCAAGTCACTTTATTTTCAAATATGTTTTTTCTAAGTTTCTGCTTATTCATATGACCTTACGTTTTTCCTGCACATAAAGGTATCCTTCAAAACTGATGGGGCTGGTCTGTCTGTATTCTTGTGGTGTGTCTTTGATCCGCTTCATCAGCTCGTGCACCTCTGACCGTGTGCCCTCGAATCGACTCCTTGTCTGGGTGGGAGAGGAAGCAAATACACACTCCAGGAAGTGAGTGTAGGATGACCTTCCTAATAGAAGGCCAATGCATTTCAAAGCAAACATGTTTTTTTCTGAAAACACTGTGAACTTGATCAAATTTGCCACAAAACACAAAAACAAGCAATTAGACCTTCAACCAAAAACAAGAAAGAAAGGACGTTTATGATATACATGTTCTTTTCTTTGTTAAGATTCATAAAAAGCAGAAACAATAGCAAATAAAATAATTTATTCATCCAGGATAGTTTTTTTTCTTACATTCTGAATATTGATCTGCAGATCTGTCTTATAATGGTCAAAGTCCTTGGCAAGTTCATATCCTTGGTGATAAAAGGTGAATACAGTCTGAAAGAATGCCAGCATCTACAAAATATGAAACAAATATGAGTTAATAAAGTTTCCCACTATATTGTAACAAATTTAACAAATATAACAATTTTACTGTAGGAAACTAACCGATTAGAAAAATAAACTAAACATTTACAGTGTCACATCTTACTTTATATAAATTTATGAGATCGGATGTATCCATCACAGGTCAGGAAGATTTTTCAGTGACTGTGCATTTGTGTGTCAGTTTCTTCTAAAAGTGGTTTCTTAAAAAAACTGCAGCGGGGGCGTGCCGTGGTGGCGTAGGGGTTAACGCGACCCGTATTTGGAGGCCTTGAGTCCTCGACGCGGCCGTCGCGGGTTCGACTCCCGGATCCGACGACATTTGCCACATGTCTTCCCCCCTCTCCTTCCCCATTTCCTGTCAGCCTACTGTCATATAGGGACACTAGAGCCCACAAAAGACCCCCTGGAGGGGTAAACCCCGCCCCCCCACAAAAAAACACAGCGGTAGAACACTTTTTAAAATTAGGATCCTATATTTGAGTAATAATTTAAGTTGGGTGGGTTTGTTACGTACATATGTTTGTGATGTATTGTGAGATGGATTTTGTTTTATGACATGTTGACTTTCTATCCATAATTGACATGTTTCTAAGTCTCAACTTGGGGACAAACTTTAAAATGTTAATATTCTTTACAAGATTTAAAAGACTTAAGTTCAACCTAACTAATCATTTTTATTATGACTGATCAGTTATAAGTGATAAAGCATTAATTTGTTGCTTGTCTAACCCAACTGTCTAAATATGGCTAAAAAACTTAAACTAGATTGATGTTGGATCGGTTTCTGTGTTGCCCTGCGACAGACTGGTAACCTGTCCAGGGTGACCCCGCCTCTCGCCTGGAACGTTAGCTGGAGATAGGCACCAGCACCCCTCCTGACCCCTCTAAGGGACAAGGGTGTACAGAAAATGGATGGATGGATGGATGATGTTGGATCGATGTTTTGATGGATCACATCTGCTAAACAGTTTCAGTTTCTAGTTCTCCAAGTTAGGAATCACTGCTATGCTAATCAAAACTGCATGAGTTTGGTTAGCCACTCACAGGTTCCACACATTCAAACTTCTTCCTCTCCTGGATCTCCTGCAGCATACACACATATTCAAGTGATTCCTCCTGAAAGTGCTGCCTCATGATTTCCACCTGGCTGTCTGCCTGGAGAGGTGGAGAACACACACCATGATAATTACAGACATGTGGAGGAAAGGAAGAAACACACGCTTGCTGCTTGGAGAACTGTACGACTTCTTTTGCCCTTAAAGTATGGGATTGAATTATTCCTTAACACATCTGCAGTGGGTAAACATACTGCTGTCAGTAAACTTCACATAAAAATAACTTCAGATAGCAGGCCTGCCTCAGCACACTGCCTCAGACTCCTAATTTGCAAAGCAAAATCAGAGATGCACACACACAGGCACCTAACAGGAAAGACAGAAGGACGTCCAAGGAAGCTCAAATTAAGGAGTGCTTTCCCAAGGACGGGACAAGCTCCAGTAGTTGGTGTCAAAGTGAACTTTAAAGTTTCAAAAAAATGCCAGAAAGATTAAATGAACGGGAAACTGGAAATCTGGAAAACACCTTAAAATGTAGCTGTTGTGTATAGTCGCAAAATCTTATTAATATTTCCTTAACTATTTTTTGTATCCATTTGTTTTTTTCCCTGAACAACATTTTTATACCATTAAAAATGTTGCAAAGTACAAAGAGATGGGTAAAATTATAATATATTTACAATTTTGATCCTGGACAACCAATGTAATAACTGTAATTGTGTGTGTTTTTGCAGGAACACAAGCAAGAGTAAGATTAAGAGCAAGTTAGGGGTCTGTTAGTGGATCTATGAGTAACCATGAGTAAAAATTACACAGACCTCAGATTTAATTCACCATTTCCTGACTGGGAACTGGAAACCATGACTCTTGTCAATGAAAAGGATTTTAATATAAACAACAGTGCACTACAATGAGAAACTGGGCAGAAATAGGCTTACTGACAACTACTGTGCTACAGCAAGAAATAAAATATGCTGATAGTTAAATATAATTTGCAAAATATCAATTAGTACATTACAAATCCATAAATATTTGAAACCCCCTCTAAAAACGATCTGCTATTAAACAACTGCCTACTAATAGTTCAAACATAAAATATACCTTAATATGCATTGATACACATAGAATACTATCTTAATACTACAACCAAAGCTAACCTCTACAGTCTTCTTGTACACAGTCAATCAGTGCCCGGGAAAATCAACACTGCTCGTAGATTGGCTGCTTTGCAAACACCAGCCAATAGCATGTCAGGAAGAATGGGGCCTAGGTAGTTGAGCTTTCCAAGCTGCATTTTCTTTAGAATATTTTGGAGTTACGTTCAACAGATAAATCCACAATTACTGAACCACGACTTATCCACTATTAGTTCCTGTAAAACACACGAGCTGAACGTTCACATGGTGGAGTCAATGACAACATAACTGTTCTGTAATTTGATTATCTTGAATGTCGTGAATGAAGTATTGGTGCAGTTAGGTCTGTTTATAATGTGTGACGGAAGCTACTGGATCAGAACAGAACAGGCTGCCGAAGTTATGTTCACAAGTTCAAGCCTCCTTTCTGGCTGGCCAATACAAACAACATGGCATTAACGACGGACAAAAACAAGATGTCAGAAGGGTTACATAAAACGCTGCTGGTTTCCAAGCAGTTCATAATAATCAACTAAAGGTTGTATAGCAACGACTGCTCCAGAAACTGCAGAAAGCAGCAATAGCCCCAAGTCCAACATGTCAGTGAAAACCAAACACAGTCAACAAGCAAGTGTAACAACAACAACAACAACAAAAAAACCTAACTGTAAACTTACAAAAGATTGTTCTTTTTTTTTGTTATGTTCTGGGAAAGATAAATACCTCTTGCAGCTGAGGCTCCTTCTTCTTTGCCGACAAATTTAAAAGCTTCTCCAGGGAGCTGTAGTACTTTTCTGTTTCTTTTTCATACCTTTTTCTTTCCGCCTTCCAGAAAAAACACAAAAAAATGTGATTAGCTTAGGAAAAACAATATTCAAAAGAATAAAGCTGGTCTCTATTTTAATCATTAATTGTAGCAGACAAGCAATCTAAAAGGTTATTATTAAGATTCAAAGAGATCCACTAAAATTAAGAAATTTGGAGAAAAAGCAATGAATCATCATACATTACCCTCGCGTTACCGAGCTGCTCCTTCCTGAACTTCTCGAGGGGTTTCATTAAAGTTTCTGTGATGTTTCGCATCTATAGTCAGAACAGATATTATTTTATCTCAATAAAATACAATTACTTTCTAGCACTTCCAGTAACTCAAACAGACAGTGGAAACCAAATCCTTTTGGTTTATACAGTACAAAAATTTTAAAGTAGAAATTTAAGTGATAGAACAACACATGATAGACCAAATGGTGGTGCTTTTCAACATTTTATATAAATATCCACCACCTACAAATCTGCCAATCAGGACCAAGGAAAATTAATGCCGCGCCTGGATTGGCTGCCTTGCAAATGCTAGCTATTAGCCATTAGCTTTAAACCTTTTCAAAAGTGCATTTCTAGACTTGTTTGCTGTGATTCTTGTGTCTTCACAATTCTGTTCACTTACTGGTGTTCTCCAACACAACTCTGAGGTCCATAATAGCTTTATGAACATTGCTATTAAATTATAAATGGGTTTACTGATTATGTGATATTTGAAGGCAACAAGTTGTACCGGATTTTATTTGCTGCATCAGAGTGTTGGGGGTCAATCTACAAATCTAAATCCCACTTTTCAAATTTTCATCAGCAGATGAAAGTTTGAAATCCATCCTGCTTTCTGTTGGTTTCAGTGTAACAAAAAATATGAAATGTTGAAAAGGTATCAAGTCATTTGCAAGGCACTGCACTAACAGGCCTGTCGCAATAATCAATAAATCAATAAATCAATAAATCAATAAATTAATTAATATCTTGATAAATTAAAACAAGCTCAATAATTTCCATTTGAATGATTTATTGTTTTTCTCTTTTCTGTCTCTTTCTAACAAAAACTGGATGACAAAAATCTTCAGTCTTCTAGTTTTTTCAACTAGTGCTTTTCTGAAGGACAATTTTATTTACAGACTTCAGTTTCCATTTTATTTGGTGTTTCTGTTTTGTTCATGTATTTTAGATATTTAACATGTCTTTCAGTTTCAGTGTTAAATGTTCATTAGAATATAAAGTTTATTTATCTTTGAAAATATGTTCTTTGATTACTATTCCATTACATTACTTGAAAATTATCTCAAAATAACAATGTTATAGATTTTTTCTTTCCTGGGGCAATACATTTTTTTACTGTGACAGGCCTACACTGTACAAACTCAATTACTTCTGTTGTATATTTGCATTTTTTAATCTATTTACAACTAAATTTGTAAATAAAAATTGATGCTTTCATGGCTGTTTATGTAAAGTAGTAAATTTTACATAAACATGAACAGTGAGTTTGGCATGCAACCCGTTGTTAATGTTTTTGTGTCGTTTCTGCTGCGCTAGCTGCAAGGCATGTCTGCACATGCATACTGCTTTCCTCTGTTTGCAGTGTGATGTCATCACTCTGTGCTGAGCAGTGCTTACCGCTGTGGTCTACTTGGCACAACAATCATATCAGCCAGCCACTGATGACGGGTTCTGACCTTTACCTCACCCAGAAAACTAACTTTTACACAAAATCTCAGGCACTGTAGAAATGTGCAAGTGTCACTAACTTCAACCATCACTAAACAAAAGTCTTCAAATGACTCCAAAGTACTTCCGCTTCTTAACTACCTGAGGTGTGATTTCAGTAGCTCTTAAAATACCTGACTTTAACACTGCTACCTTAGTCACATGCTAGTTTTATGAGTAAGGAGTTGCAGAACTGTGGACTTGCTCACAGTTGCTCCTTATGAGATTTGTCTTGTTATGTAAACCTATGATGTTTATAATGTCCAACTGGGATGCAGTCATCTGTGCAGCCACTCCCAGGTAGTTGAAAAACTGTTCAAACATGAGCAATAACAGAGGAACTGGTTCACTGTGTCACCTGAATGATGCGAGTATGAAAAATACTCAAAAAAATATATATTGAGTGTGTATCAAAACTTTTTGCGATTATTCAATAGTAAAAGGAATCTCATAGTCCTCAGAAGAGATGAGACACAAATGAATGTGCATTCAGGTATGAACTGCAATCAATTCCTACATATTATTGATATGTATACAGCTTAAATGTGGTAAATGTTAAAGAAAGTATAAATATATACCTGTGTTTTTCTAGCTAAATATAATGTAGCTTCTTAAAAATAAAATATATATTTTAACAAATAGTAATTTAGGTAAATTCTAACATGCCATTATTATCCAAAATATTTAATAAATGATTATTCTCTAAATTGACAAGTGAACTGGCCAGGTGGGTAAACATGATTAATACTTTAAATTTAAAAAAATAAAAAAAATAAATCAAAGTCACAGAAAGCATGTCCGACTTAAGAAAATATATAAGATGAAAAGCAACATATTCCAGAATCAGATGGAGCTCAAAAATACATGGACTTTAAATGTTAAACTGTACTGAAAATAAATACTTTACAATGAAGGTGGGCCAATATACCAAGCAGCTAGTAAGTTATTCCAGTACTCTGCCTTTTTCTTTTTATTGCAGCCACTCGACTCACCTTGGTACACTCAACCAATAAACCAGTGAGGTGCGTCTGCACAAATAGTTAACTGTATAAAGGTACACCAAAGTTTTACGTAGCTCCAGTTTTAAAAATTGCTAAAATTTTTATATGTTCCAATCCTTCAGTTTAAAGTTCTGAGGTAACATTACTTTACAAATCCTGCCTAATTAAATCCACTGTTTTGTTTACTACCTGCCAGTACAGACCTAATAAAGAAAAACAGTGCTGAATTGACTTAAAATGTTTTTTTTTTCATTTTTTATTTTTTTCTGAACACAGACATAGATGTACTGAATTAGAATTTTTTTTGATAACTCTGGACCAGTACAGCACACTTAAATACACCAATAGTTTCATAAGCTTAGTCTAACTTAAAAACAAAACATAACTTTAATTTGTTTATTCAGTGCAATTAGGATTGTAATCGTTAATGTAAAATAAATAATCTGGCAAAAATAGATTAACTACTTTAGTCAAATATGCAAAAATAAAACTGCAACATTTTCACCAATACCCAATCTAGAAATGTTTTTAAATATCAAGACTGATACAGATATCAATATCAGATTGGTGCCTCTCAATAATTAAGCTAATTTGTTATAGTGGCGTTACACTACAAAGAACAGAACATCAAAATTTAAGTCTATGTATGAAACAAATCTAAATAAGGAATTGTACACTTAACTTTAATACTCAGTATAATATCAATTTAATAGCAGGGTGAATAATTCCTGTTATTCTGTCTCAAATAAAAGAAATGGGCAGACCAGCTCTAGCTTAGTAATCATATTTGCCACATAACCACATTTTCCCACAGAATGTTGTGAGAAGGAAGTCAAAATGTGTCAATATGACTCAATGTGTAAATCAAAGTGAGACAAAGAGAAGCAAAACATTTAAATTATAGGAAGCAAACTTCTACTTTTGCCACCAACCCTTTTTCTTTATAACCTTATAAAAAACACTTTGCTGAGTCAAGTCTAATTCGCACACAAACTGATAAAATTACACTTGTGGGCAGTTAAGGAATAATTGCAAAACATTGTGTGCATCTGGTCTCAAACCCACACTTATTTTTGCCAAGGTTGTAAATAGAGTTTAAATCTTCTCACCATCAGCTCTCTTTGGTCCTCCAGATTTTTCAAGAACATGGAAAACTCTTGCAAAGACTCGTCTATAGAGGCAAAAAAAAAAACAATAATTAGAATCACTTAGTCATCCTGTCTGTCTCTTTTTCAAATACATCTCAGCTGTGCTATGAGCATCAATCAGTTTCACAAATATTATTGAACATCTGCTGCAAATGAGGTTTCCAGGGAAGAATCTAAATTATTTAAGAGTTTGCAATAAAAAAAGGAAACAACAGCTTAACTAGTTAAATAAAATTACATTACAAGCATTTTGTCTTAGTTTAGCATTACATCATACTTAAAATGTCTTAAGTACGGAAGATGCTGGTCATGAAGAGGTTGGAAATCTTTAAGACTGCAGTCGTCATTATAAGTTACATTTTGTGCTTATTTATGAAAAAAATCACTTGTAATATTGTAATAAGAAATTTATATGGTACTTTTTTTTAATATCGCAAGCTTCAGCTAGTTTTGTTAATCTCTCTAGAAGCCTGATTCAAAGTGGGGTAAAATTAAGATAAAATATTATAGATGAAAAAAAAAAACTAGCTAAAAAATAAATAAAGGAAATTGCAGTGGGGGTTGAATAATTCTAGTTGTGGCTGTCCTTAATTGGCTGGTGGAAAAAGAAGAGTAAACAAACATTTAAAGTGCATTTCTATGAAGACTGTGACAAAACCAGTGGTTAGTTCTGTCATCACAGGAGAAGGGAGAAACCACTCTCACCAATGCATTTCTCATCGTCAGTTTTTGCATCGCCGATGAACTCAAACTGAAACTCCCCCAGGCACTGGGCAAACTTTCGCTGAGCCATCCCGAGCTCTGAAAGGTAGTCACAAACAGAACAAAGAAAAACATAATTACAAAATCTTTTAATAGGTGCAAATTTATTTAAAAAAAAAAATACATTCACAGTTATAAGAACATACAACAGTACTTTTACTAAACCAAATATTGTGCTAAGAGTCGATGCTAGGAAATCATTTACCGTCAAGAGATTTAATGTGTTTGAAAAGGAGGTTTGATGTGTTTGGACCACAATGCTAACATCCTGTCTGACTATGTTCTGCTACATCCTGTTAAGCACACATGATGATACCACAAAAAAGAGCAAACTTGGTATCTGTCTGCAAGCCAAATGTTACCAAAGACAGCTGTCAACATATTTTCCATATGTTATGCAAATTGTAAACATAAAAGGAAAGACCTCAACTTTAGATTACCATGTACACCTATCCAACTGTATTATTACTATGGTAGAGAACTTTGAACTTAATATTATGTTTTCTGCACACAAAAAAACATACTTATCACTAATAAACATTGTATCAATTAGGATTACTGGATCTTTGTGTTATTTATTAATAAAGTAAATTAGATTAACCTAAATTATTGGAGAAAGTATACAATGTCAAACTCAACATCAGTAAATTTTAGGGCTCAACCGATTACTTTTTTCTGGCTGATCACTAATCTTTAAAAATCTTGACCTCCTGATTCCAATCTTTGCAGATATCGATTTTTTCTGTGGGATGACTATTGTGACCAGTCATCCCTCTCTCACAGAGCAAAAGTTGGCTTGATTTCCAGAATCTTGCAGAGGCAGATAAGGTTGGTGCATAAAATTGCTTTTACGTGGATGTATCGGCCGGCCGATTTGTCAGTGCACCCCAGACACTTTCAGCATAGTTCCCGAAACCAGCATAAATTGCTAAAAAATTAAGAATAAAATACAATCTTAGATCTTCTCAAAACTCCAGACAAACCAAGACAACAAAAAGTATTATCATGGCACAAGTACTCATGTTCTTTGGCCTTTGGTTTACAGGAATAACAGACTTTTATTACACTGACTACAGTCAAAAATCTTTTACAAATAATTCCACTGTTCCAATTTATATTTACTGTTGTCATTTTTTTTTCTTAGCATTCTTTGGGCTAAACATGTGAGAGATATGCCAGGGTCTGGAACTAGATGGGTGGATTTTATCTTAGTAATAACTTTTAAACCTCCTTAAGTACCCATTCAGTGCTGGCCCAATAATCTGTCTTGGGTAATCTAATCATACAAGTTTGAACACAACCAAAGTGAACTGAGGACAGCTTCGCACAGGCCGCCTTCAGAGGTTGTCTGGGGTTATTATCTGCATTAGTTTAGCATTCTGAATCCAAGCCTGATGTGACTCCCCTAAAGAAGAAGAGATATCATGTGGATATCTCCCGTCATCACAAAAATACATTGTTTAAAATGAACATGCGTACATGACATGCATACATCCATGTCATGTGAAGAAAATACTTCCAGCATTTGAAAATTTAAAAGGCTGTTACTGATATAGTCAAAGCACGCTTACTGTATCAAATACAAAAAAAAAATGCATATATTATTTGTAAAAGGTCTATATGCACAAAACATTTTTAAAATGTCTGTGAATCAAAATGAGACCAAAATAATAATAAAGGTACTGAGAAGTACAGACAGAAAACAATTGAGTGAGTGTAACGACATCTGAATAAATCACATGATGTATTCAGGAATTATTATAATGAATTGTGCAAAGTCACAAATCATTAGATTTTCCTCCCAGGACAGGATCTAAAGAATAAACAGTGATATTTGCTCAAATTTTAATAAATAACTAAGTGTAAACACTCATGCTTAAAGCTCTCCGCTTATAACTAGAATCAGTCATGATGCCGGTTAATACCAGGTCTGTAAAGTTCTTGTTGTACAGGAAGCTGAGGAGATTTCCTTAACAATAGGCCAACTTTGGTACTGCAGCATTTATAAGTATTTGTGTTTTGATAAGGCCTTTAAATATTCCTTTAGAGGAAATGTTCTGTGAGCGCATTTTAGTTCAAGGGAATTGTTGGCAAAAAGCCTGACTATAAATATATACTCAACTCTTTCGAAGTATAATCAGTTGGGATTTT
This sequence comes from Xiphophorus couchianus, assembly GCF_001444195.1. NCBI lineage: Eukaryota > Metazoa > Chordata > Actinopteri > Cyprinodontiformes > Poeciliidae > Xiphophorus > Xiphophorus couchianus. The sequence continues at coordinate 5,578,460 of NC_040232.1, read as the reverse complement.
TCACCTCATCTTAATGTGACAAAAGAAAAAGTCCACATTCCTTCATTCTTTAGATACAGATAATAAACATGATAAAGCAGTGTGACAATAAAACACATTACACTAAATCTACTCTGTTTCTGTCCATAACCTTTTCCAGTTCAGTAATCTGGTAAAGGTTACTGATCGATCTAAACAACAGAAAGTATTCTGGCAAACATTTGTCTGCCAACAGAGGTGATTATTGAGGCACTTATAAGATGGATGTATCCATTTTATCTGAAGCAACTGTAAATCTAAGAGGATCCAAACTAAACAGACAGCAGGAATCCAAACTGGCATGGGCAAATCCATAAAAGGTGAGCCTCCTCTAATCGTTTTATTCACAGTAAGTGGAATGACGGCAGCCACACACAAACAGGTGACACGTTATTTTGACAAACTGTCAATAAATAAAGTGAAAAGGCAGTCAAGCAATTTGAAAGTCAAAAGTAGTGGTGAACAGGACGTGTAATATCTGATAATGTTTGAAATTTCTCTCACTCTTTTTTTCACCTCTGTTCTTATGTCATAGTTTTTGTGTGTTGAAAAGCAGAAAATAACAGGTAAATGTTTATGAGGTACAAGTTCGTCCTGCAATCTATGTGTTGCTGGTTCATCTCTGTCATTGTGTCCTTGGAGAAAACTTCACCTATCTTGCGTGATGGTAGCGATCAGGATGTCCGATGGCACTGATGTATGGCAGCCTTGCTTCAGACTGCCCCCGGGCAGCTGTGGCTACAATCTAGTTACTTGACATCATCAGAGTCTAAATGCGTGCATGAATGGGTGATTTCACTGTAAAGCATCTTTGAATGTAGTAACAGAACCCTATATAAGTCTGATGTTTCATTTCATTACAATTGCATAGAGTTGAAAAGGGTGAAAAGCATCAGAGGAGCATGTTGTAGCCTTTGACTTTAAACTCAGAAAAGCAGCTGAAAAAGTCTTACAGTAATTGTAACTGAGTTGGATCATTACTACTGTAGGGTATAGAGGATGAGGTCTTAGACAAAGCAGGAAGCAAGCATAGTCATTCCCATTTTAAATTCTCAATCAGAAACACGAGAGAGCACAGAGTCCCACATGTTTAATATGATCTGATCTCTCCCACATGCTCCGCCCAGAACCTCTAATGCTGCCATCATGATAATAAACCACCTGAACATCACTATGGATGTTATTGTGTATGCTTGACACAATCAGGAAGCTCATACTTCATCACATGCAATGGAGTTCCCACTGCGTTAATGTGTACAAAAACACCTCACCAATACTTTGTAAAGACCACATACAGTACAGCATGGCAGATTTTAAGATTGTAATGCTGTGAAGAACTGTTTACAGTCCTTGTTTTAGCCACCTTTCAGCTGCTTCACAACATGGTAAAAACATGTTTTGACAACAATCTGAACCTTGACGCACTTTACCAAAAAAACCCCCCCAAAAAACATTAAAATGTCACATGATTGGGCGTGCCGTGGTGACATCGGGGATAGTGCCACCCACGTTTGGAGGCCTTGACTCCTCGACGCGGCCATCGTGGGTTCGATTCCCGGACCCGGCGATATTTGCCGCATGTCTTCCCCCCTCTTGTTCCCCCTTTCCTGTCAGCCTACTTTCATATAAGGGACACTAGAGCCCACAAAAGACCCCCTGGAGGGGAGGAAGAAAAAAAAAAAGTCACACGATTGTGAATCAACAAGCTTATGCGTCACTCGCTATGTTGTTGAAATGTACCAGTTTTTTTAGAGATTCATGAACAGTTCGCTCATTGCGCAGAACAGACATATTAAGCAATATGTTTTTGTTTTTTCCATGCTTATTTTTCTATTTATCAAAAACAGGTTTGAGTTTTACATCTCTGAACATTACTTAAGTGCATTCCAACAACACTTATGTAAATGGATAAACATGCTGGCTCTTTATGAAAGCCATATGCCCAAAGTGCACAAAAAAGCCCAACTGCACCAGGGTGGACTGTTAAAATATAACCCAGCAATGAAACTTATGACATAAAGCATGAAGAATGAGCATTACTTGATTTTTATGATGCTCCAGCAATAATGAGAATCAGACAACAAGCAGGGCAGAGGAAAACAGCAACAGCTAAGACCTAAACACAAATGTGCGAAAGATGGACAGGAGAGCCGCTCCAAGAGAAAAGGAGCATTACAAGACAGAAATACCACACACTCCAGGGCACATAGCAGTCCAAGGCAAAGTCTTCTTCTGATTTTTGCCTTTTAAAGCAAGGTATTTCAGAGTAAACCTGGGAACTGTCAAACTTGGCTAGTTTCTAGGCTGAACACCAGAGAGGCCCCAGAGTCCAGGCTTCGAAGCATGACTCATGCAGACCCCACCTCGTCTCTATCTGAAACTGAAAGCAATGTTCCTCTAAAAAACAGCCCCAAGTCGTCACGATTCACTTAAACATTAGTTTCCCAGAAAAGGGGGTTTCTGAAATATACACTCACATTCTCGTAGCTACAACAGAAGATGGATTTTATTGATAAAAACTGAAATATACCAAATCAATGTTAACTAAAACATGCAGCTATAAACTCTGAAAGTAAGTTGATGAAGTAAATGTTTCACAGTGCAACAGGCAAACTGATAAAACAAAAAATGTTGCATAGACCATCTAATTTATACTTAAATTACACACCATAAATGCATATTTTGTGCAATAACAACAGGACATGGATCTTTTTGTGTTGATTGTTGAATTGACAGTAAGCAGATAGTGCAGATGCTAAATAAATGCTCCATACCAGTTCGATTCTAGCCTGGAGTGTTATTTATCACATGCTCTGCTCTCACTTCATGCCTGCCGTGACATTGTGCTTTGATTACGCTTCGATTTATGCCCGTCTGCTCATACCAACTGCATTACGAGACTTTCCCCGTTTGCAGCCGTGTTACAAAGTAAACTCAGCAGCACATTTTGGAATACCATTTACAATATGAGCTACAACAACGTTTAATTTTCCTCTGGGATTAAAAAAGAATTTCAGAATTGAAGTGATGATAAAAAAAAGTCATGAAACTATAGTTCTAGAAAAAAGAAAGTAAACCTGGTCTCAACACCAAGCATTTACTTCTCAGGGCATAATTAAAGGATCTGCAATTAATTAAATCTAACCTCATGTGTATAAAACCACAGAAATCACACAGACATTATCCATTAAATAAAAACTAACATCACAGGAAGGACTTAAAAAGCACAGCTCCATTAAACAATCTGACAAACAAAATTCTCTGATCGGCTCTGACTGGTGAACAGGTCAGATAATGAAGACTTTTTGCTACTCATTAAATCTAACAAAAACTAAGAACTCAGATTATTTTTTTTCATCAATAAATGCCTCACGTATCAAAACACACTTTTATGATTTTAATAAAAAATTATTTGATACCCTGTGGCAGAAACTTCAAAGAGTTTTAACAAAAAAACTCCCACAATCCTCAAGAAAATTAAGTAATTATATAAAAATGTGGACTAACTTTCCTCCATAATCATAACCTGACATATTGATAAGCTCAGGTTATTAATGCTTAAGGCGGTTCTAGAGTTATTGAACCACTGTCTAACTCTTTCCAAACATGTTTTATTAATTTTTAACTAATTTTGCTTTATCTTTGTTTATTGAATACTGACAGGGTAGAAGCTGTTGTGCGTTTTGTTCTCTTGACGTTATATTTATTAATTTTTTAACTCTGCAAAGGTCAGAGTTTTAGAAATAATTAAATAATTTGCAAAATCCAACATACTGAAAGAGGGCGTAGTGTCTTATTCCCATCGTTTCATAATGTCCAACTTCGAGAGCAGGAAACAGCATCCTATGTAATGGATGCTCCACCAAAGTTTTTCCTAAACCTCAGACATAAAATGCAAGTCCGTGTGAAAGAGCAGCCGCTATTAAATACTCCGCAGTGTATTAATTGGCACTAGTAGGCGGGCTGTTTGTTATGATTTCTACAGCATGATCAGATTTGCCACTGAGGTCAGAGCTGCCCTCTGTGTTTCCACAGTGGACCTTTCCACAGAACTTCCTGTTTCACTCTCCCCATCTCTTCCAGGCTAAATTTCTGCTCCACTCAACTCCAACCTTTGGCCCGGACAGAGCCGGCTCGAACATCCCCTCCCACCGTGTCCCTGCCCCCTCAGCTCCCTGCCCACTAAACATGCATTACTTCATTCATGGCTTCCTGATCCTCAAAACAAGTGTGCAGGGAGAGGCTGCAGAGTGCTGCATCCGGTTAGCCCTGACCAAGCGTTTGATTACAAAATCAGGATGGCATTTTAGAAAACATCCTATGCATTAACATTTGTGCACATTTGCACCAAGAAAGAAGAAGCAATGCATTCATAGAGAGCTTCTTCCCCAGAAAGCGATAAAATCCCTTCCTCCCAAATGAGCTCACATCTTGAGCTAATGCAATTTTAATGAAAGATTGTGATGTGGCTCTTTGGCAGAACAAGTAATGTGATTACAGACAGGAGCAGGCTGCCAAAGCGCACCCTGACAGGCTACTCTTAAACCTGTCTGCCAAGGAGAAGGAGACCATCAAATGACCGGCCTTTTCAAAGACAAATCCACTAAATAAATTGCCAGATTTCTTGAAAACGTTCAGAAGCAGACCTGACAGCAACAATCTGTTATGTCTTCTTGTGGATTTTATTTCAGCAATAACAACCCTTAAAGAGCAACATCAAAGTATTAATGAGTATATTACTGCATTAAAAAAAAGAAATAATATGTTGGCTTTAGAAAACAATGAAAGGGTAAAGACAGGAGATGGAGGAAACCCTGTGAAACAGAAGCCCATCTGCATCGTCCTGTACAAGTGGGCACTTCCATGTCATGACTCTCTGGCTCAGAGCCAGGTTTCAAAGTTTCCTCCTACAACCAAGGACTTTCCGTAGTGGGACATCCTCTCAGCTGTGGCAGCCGAGGGAGATAACAGCTCTGCTTCTCACTGCCCAAACACTAGATTACTCTGAGGTCAAACAAAAAGTGAAACACATTACCATGCAAATTTGGTCTTACACTCACAAAAGCCCTGAAATGAGTCAATATTTACTGCAGGTACACACACTTATCTCTCTGCTTGGCACTTTAACCTATTTTTTAATCAACAAAAATGGCCGGAAACAGAAAATCACACCAATAGAAATGAGCATTGCAACAATCCAAACATGCAAATTATAGCATCCATTTAAAGGAGGAAACTTTCTGTTAATCTGGATGATCTGTGCAGAGGAGAAACAAATACATGGCCATACGGGACTCTACAGTAGGAGCAATGTCCACATGTCAGCTAGGCTGGCGCTGAGCTCCACCCCAAGTGTGTGTGCAAGAACAACACTGTTATTTGCTTATACTCAACTCAAAATGACCCAAGGCTTGATTCACTAAAAGAGACGTATTATGAACGTCCCAGCCTGTGAGGAAAGAAATGCTAAAACTAGTTGAAGGGGTTAAACATTTCTCTTAAATGTGACTATTATACTTATGTTTACAAATATTTGCTTTGAAAGGCCTTTTAGTAATTTTAAATCAGGATGAAAGTCAAGTTCATGGTTGAGCAGTGACTGGGACTAGGATGTGTGAAAAACTTAAAAACCAGAGGTTTAAAAAAAAAAGAGAGAGAAAAGGGCAACAAAAAACCCCCTCAATATGTGTGTTACAACCCTCACATTATGGGATTTTTTTCATTTATAAAAAAGTGGCAGATTTTAGATCTTCTGGTTGCGTTTTTCACATTTCGTTATCAGTCTAAAAATGTATGGAGATTAAAACTAAAAATGACAATATATTGTAAAAAAAAAAAAAAGGAAAATATTTCTGTATTTTCTTCATTAAGATGTTAAAGTAGCTTGGTTAGGCAGGTAAATGGTAGGTAGATTGAAATATTGTTCAATATCGTAACCACAACGGAAAGCCTGGATGCAATTTTTGGCCATTTGGATGGATGTTAGTTAGAATACAACTCCATCTTTAGTGTCTGAGATGCAGAAGCTCATAAAGTTTGGTGGGAACAATATAGAGGGTATGTAAAGTGGGTGACTATATAGTTAAAGTACATGTGTAAGGTATGAGGCTTACGCAGTAAAACAGATGGGTAACACAGGTGGAGTTTAATGGCTAAAGGGAGCTGGTGAGTGGCTAAAGCAGGTGGACAGAGGGTTAGTAACAGGTAAATGGGGGTAATGCTGATTGATGAGCATGTCAAGTGGGTGTGTAAAGTGGGAAGATGGGAGGTCAAAGGGTAAAGAGGCAGGCAAAGTGGATAAAAAAAGAAGCTGGGCAAAGTTAATAGACTGCTTGGTAGAGCAGGTGGTTCAATCGGCTGAACGGGTGGCAAAAGTGGGGAGATAAATGAGTTAAATGGGCTATAAAGTGGGCAGGTGGAAAGTCAAACTAGGTTTGTAAAGTGGTTGGATGAATGGTTGAAGAATTTAAGTAAAGTTGCTGATTGGGTGGGTAATGAAGGATGGATATTTCTAGTTAATGTCAACATATTAAAAAGGTTCTGATCTGGGTTCCAGTTTTATTCAATAAAAATCTACCCGACATCATCCGGAGGTAAACAAAACATTCACCGTTCCCATACAAAATATGACATCAAAGTACATATTTGCAAGATCTTAAGATTTCACATCCACTTTTCACATTCAAGAATGACCTTAAAATAATGTGTTCACATCTTTCAAAGTTAAGATTTTGTTTCTTTATAAGATGCATTGCTTAAGGGTTTTTTATCTATTAATGTTTCAAAAACAAAACTAAAAGAGAATGCAATTCTTAATTTGAAAGCTACAGCTGCTAAACTGAAAGGAAAAAAACTGACAAATGTGTCACCATGAGAGCAATGAAACAATATAATGCAATGTTTTTGACATTTTTTAGAGAAACTGTCTCAGCTTTGGCAACAACACTGACACAGAGAATTTAATGTCAGCACATAAGAAGATGAACATCAGTTCCTTCCTGAAACTTTAACTGATTTTGCAATAGTCCCAGTGGGAGGCCATGACCAGAGTTTCCTATTCATTGACATTCTCATAAACTTTCACAAACCTAATGAGAATTAGAAGATGAGGCATCTCGGGGCAAATTTTAGGAAACACTTAAAAAGGAAGAAGAAGAAGAAAAAAGGGAAGCTGGGATTATATATTTAAGCTACAGTCACATACAGCAGGGAATGCAAGACATGGCATGTCCTCCTGAAACGAGACACTATGCAACATAGTCTGACACTCTGAACCAATATCAGCTCATTTGCCAGTGACTGGAAGCCAAAATCTGCCTCATCACTCCATGGGAGTTCCTCTGAAAGAAGCATATAGCTGCAAAAAAGACTGCAAAATATACGTAATGGCTATAGCGACTAAATAAAATAGTGTCTGGATGATAACACTTTTTTTCTTAGAAAACATGTAAAGTTTCAGAACTTTAAAAACACAACCATTTTTCCTTTCACTAATAAAATTACTATAAAATTGAAATGATGTGTCATACAAAATGAATAAGAAGTCATGTAATTTGAGAACGCCGAGTGTGAAAACAGCAGCTAGTAGCGGAGAATTGGATGATTGAAAAAGAGCAACAGCTGCTGCAGGCTAAGCTGAACATTTCCTAATCAAGTTACAACAGGAGTAACAAAGGATCATCTGTTGAAGGAGTGACGCTAAGCAAAAATATCTAAAAAAATGACTCAGGTGACTGTAGAATCTGAAATAAACAGGTTTCACGTAAAGTGGAGTGCCTTCATTTTATTTAATGCTTTCATGTCTTTAACTGTTGTTGAGCTGTAAAACCTGAGATGTTTGCAGTTCAATCAAACCTAACTGATAAAACACTAAGTGCCCATGTGCTTAAAGAGATCTATATCTATGCCAAGGTCATTGTTTCAGTGAGAAGTTTTCTGTCATGATAAATTATACTAACATCCTTAATTATGCTGCTGGAATTCTACTGAAGTCACCTTCTGTAACAATAAACAATTTAAGTTTGTCAAAATTTTCACTTAATAACTGCATGCTGCGCTTCAGGCAAAATGAAAATCATAAGTCACATGTTTGCAGACACACTGCCGAAGGTTTTACAGAAGTAAGCATGGCTGATGTTTTGAGGTTATAACAGACCAGGATACATAAATAGGGCAAGACTGAGCCACCAAGTTTTTCCAGCATTTTTCAATGCACGATAAAAAAAACAGGTTAAACTTGTGTTTTCCAACCCTGGTCCTGGTGGCACACTGCCCTGCATGTTTTAGATGTTTTCCAGTCTCAGCACACCTTAAATCAATTGATGGCTGATTAACAGGATTTTGCTGAACTGTAATCATCTGAATGACGTCTGTTAAAGCAGGAAAACATCTAAAACATCCAGGGTAGTGTGCCATGAGGATCAGGTCTGGAAAACATAGAAAAGTCAAAGACATTTTCCAGTAAATAAGATGATACTTATCTTGTCATACCGAAGTGTGCATTTTTATTTTCCTTAACAAATTCACAATAGCTGTGTTTCCATTACAAATGTGAGCAAAACTGTCAGTTTTCCGCCAATGTCGAAAAAACAATTTCGCAATTTCAGTCTTTCCATTAAATAGGCATCTAGTTTATATACTTTGGATCAACATTGCTAGATTATTTTTCTTCTTTTGCTCTTTCCTTTGGTTTGTTAATTTGTTTGTATTTCCCTTTAAGTCATGTAAAGCACTTTGAATTGCCTTATTGCTGAAAATGTGCTACATAAATAAATTTACCTTGCCTAAATAAGAAAGAAAATTAGAATCACACGCGGTTAAGTTTGTTTACACTAAATCTCAAAAAATCCCTGCCGTGCCATCATCCTCCAACTACTTCCTGTCGTCATTGTCTTTGTGGTTTGCATCAGTGGCAATATGATCATGTAATGTGAAATATTTCCACTGTAGTTTTGTGAAGCAAACAAATTTTGATGCAGCCAAAAAATTACCTCATCCTAGTGTAAAAACTTTTTATCAAAAAATTAGTTTTTTTTTTTTTAATTGCTGTGTTTCCCTTAAGCAAATTTATTTTCAAAATGTCAAATTGTGCAATTATACGACCAATGGAAATGTAGATGCTGACAGTAAAAATGTACGCAAAGTCCACTAGAAAACCCTGCAATTACTTCTGCTTTGTGCATGTTTGGGTCAATGACATCACAACAGTGTGAACTGACTGGATGAAAAATGGTTTGTGGCCTTATCACCTTTCTCTGGTGTGTTCTGAAATGACATCTCAGAATAAACATAAACCGGCAGGTTGTAATCAACTGTCAAATATGGGAAAAAAAATGGATCAACACTAAACTCTTCCATCATTTGCACCAGCATGCTGTACTTTCATACACCTTTTTTTAGCTTAATAAAAATCAAATATTAAGTTGGGGTGCACTGACTGCAGTTCTCCGGCTGATCACCCATTCCGATTTTGGCCAATGCCGATTTGTTTGTTTGAAATTTTACGAAATGTAGCAACAAAGTTGTCCTTAATTTTCTTTTGCGTCTGAACTAAGTACTTGTTTTATTGTTGTAGTCCTCAAAATAAAAATAAAAAAACAACAAATCTTCCTTGGCAAGGAAAAGCCTACTTGGTTCATCTCTAATCCAGTCCACCGTAGTTCTATTCCAAGAACTTTCATGAGTTTTATTGTTGCTAAGTTCAACGGATGACCCACACTGCTCAAGGTTTTAGCAGCAGCTTTAAAAAATACAAGTAAAGAAGCAAATAAACTGGAAAAATGAAGCTGAATGTTCTAAAATAAGCTCTGATGTGTTGCTAATGATGTCATCAATTATGGAAACTTGTTTTGGGGGGGGGTGGATCTGAGGTTGAAGATTTTAACAACAATTTACAACAAAATAGCAAAAGAAACAAAGTCACATCATGACATGTTCTCCAGTAAGTGACAAACTATCTGATTGATTATTCTGCAGTAAGTTGCCCAGCAGATTTAAGATGACTTTTCACCCAGCGTACCACAAATATTAAACACGTTTTCAAGATTAGATTAAGAACAGAAACCTGTTACTTGATGGTGTCTGTAACTGTTAAAAGTTAATAGTTGCTTGAAATTCGGTTTCATGTGACAGAGTAAATACTGACACGAATAAAAAAAAAAAAAAAGGACAACGCCTTGATCTGATCAGATACATGACTACATTCATTAACAATAGCTGTACTGTCAGTCGAGCCACCTCATCACAGCATGATGCAGTAAAAGAATAAAGTTAGTTTTACCCTTAAGTAAAACAAAAGCTTGATTCCAAACAAACTTATGATTGGAAACTTACGTTTAGTCGCACTGATGAGGTTCTTCCCATCTTTGTAGAGCTCTTTGATGAACCTGTTGGTTTTGTCCAGCTCAGTTTCTTGTGCTTTGATTTTCTCCCTGAAGCTGGGGCTGTCCAGATAGCACTCACTGAATTCCAGCGGGGCCAGTCCCATTTCTGTGACAGCTTCGTCTCCAAACGACGGAGGAGAAGAGGGGAAGAGAAAGGGGAGAAAAAAGAAAGCTACGTAAACTCTGTAGCTGTGAAAACACAAACGGTTGCGATCACACCGCCGCTGTTTTTCCCCGAGGTTTCAGGTCAGAATGATGGACCATCGCTTTGTGAGGTAGCAGAAGCAGCAGCTAACAGTTGTTAGCATTGTAACTTCTGACTCGGCTGCATGGGTGTTGCTCCCCGCTCCACCGCTGTCAAATAAAACCACGAAGGGCGAACAGGTAGGACCGTTCAACAGCGAGCCTTTAAGTTAGAGACTCATTAGAAAGTCAATTAAAATATATGTTTTTAAAAAGTAACGGATGCGGTGCCTCGTTTTCCCTTTGTCCATTAAAGGAACTCCACCTAGTAAAGTGACAGATTGAGAAAGTCTGACATCTGAGAGCGTGTAGAAAACTTAATAAGGTGCGCCTCTTTACAGCCAGCCGGCGGTTGGCCCGGTTGAAGTCATGGGGAGGTGGAGAAGGGAGGTGTTTAGCGCGTAAAATGTTTGATAGATGCTTGCGTGGTTTCTCTTCTGGTACTGCGCTTCCTTCCACAGTTTGGGGCTTGTCCCTAGTTTTGTGTATATGTGTGTGTGTGCAAATATGTGTCCCTCTGTGACACAACCCATTCATGTACAAGGGGAACTTACAAACTTCATGCAGAAACAAATCCCAGGCTAAGTTTGCTTAGTCTGTTGCCTTTTTGCTGCAAGGCAACAATGCTACCACTGTAGTTTGCGTTCAACTAACGTTGATGAATCTATTTAAATGTTTATTTTAGTGCTAGTAATCGTGGTCATTAGGGGAGCACTGAACAATAAATGCATATCGAGAACAAGCAACATGTAAGAAAACCTTTCTCTGTGTGTGTGTGTGTTTGTACGGAAACACCTCTGCTATGTTTATATTAATCACATGGTCGGTGTGGGTCTCTATCTCGAAATTAAGCATACATTTCGCCTTCCTTGTGCGGCGCCTTGCTTGCTGGCTTACAAATGATGCGCGGCCATGTTCAAAGAGTATGTCCATGTGCGCGCGAATTCAGTCACTCGTATTTCCGTTTTGTGTTTGCTGGCGACTAACCATTCATTTATTTCAGTCATTCCGAGATTAAATATAAATACTTTAAATATAAAAAACAGACAAAAAATAGCAACTTAACATAAAGTACTTCCCAGAAGGCTGCTAAAAAGTAGTGTCAATACAGCTGCTTAGATTATTCATCTGAGCAGTAAAAACACAAAATGACAGTTAATGAAAAGATACATGAATGCTAGATAGCTGGAGTAAGTACTGAATAATCATATAAAAACAAATATAACGTTGCATGTCAAATTTGGATGCTGTTATTCTTGCAAAATATGCATAGAAGTGAAAGTAGTTCACTGTCATATGGTGCAATATTTAATGTTTGATCCAATTTCTAAGTTCATTTTTATAGACATTTATAAAACCAAACTGAAATAATATAGGGTGGTGGCATTTCACAATAGAAGATCTGTATTCATATTAGTATTATTAGAAATCACAAACTTTCAGTAAAATTATTTTGTGAATAATGACCCAAATGGCACAACTCCACTACTTACTACATAAAACACAAACATGTAGTCACATCCCTCTTTCAGTGCGCTAAGATACCAGTCGGCTCTGTGGAAACATTGGTATGCAAGTCTTTTATAAGATTTTTATTTTATTTTATTTGGTCTTTTATTCTTTATATGTTGTGTTGTCTGTGTATCATCTTTGTGGACCACGAGTCTGTTCAATAAAGTAAATCTAAATCTAAATTAACACTACATAGTGCTGTAGAATAACAATTGGGATAAAATATAGATAGATGTTAAAAAATTAATCAAAGCATATTATACTATGAGTACAGAAAAAAAGTTTCAAAATTATTTCTCACATTCTTTATGTGTAAGTCTCAAACCTAGCATTTAAACATGGGTGTGTGTCGTTAAGACAACTGCTTTTTACTAATGGTATGCAGAATTTGAATGTCTAACTAATAAGATATTGAATACGGCTATGAATTGTAACCAATCAGTCATTTGCTGTTGAGATAATGCCCTTATTGCTATGCGACCTTGGGCACATTCAGATGAAACGAGGCTCCTTCAGATCACGTTTCTAAAAACTGAACCATCTTGATCAATTGTACTCTTTGTCTTTCAATTGCGATATCTCAATGTCATCAAAGACAAAACTAAGATAGACACGTTTATTGTAGATAAATATGTAGATAAATATAAATAAATAAATCCTTTATAAACACACTTCTACTAGCAAAATTGTCTTTTTTTTTAACTTTAGGCAAGTAAATATCCGTCTTTGTTAGTGAAGGCACGGAACGTGTAATTGGAGACATGTTTGCTACCGAGCAGCTATTCAAGCGGACAGCTGCGCCGCTCAGTTGGATATTTGTAAATGTGATTCATTTTAAAAACCTGCTTCGGGTTTCATCCAGATAAGTGTTAAAACTATAATATTACCAAAGACGGAAATAAACTGCTGCAGTGATATTCACAGCAGATATTATTACGCGGCCTCTGTCTTTTTGTTTGTCAGGGTTATTTTTAGTTTACAGTGAGGCTAACCGCTGATGGACGTCATGGTCGGGTTTGCGTGCTGTCAACATTAATAAGTCTTCTGTGTTTGGCTGCAGCTGCTGGTCAGCTGCAATTTCATCCCATATACTAGCCTGGAATCTAACTCTGCTCAGAGTAAGTGTTGCACGTTTCTGAATATTAGGAAACAGAACCGAAAGTGCTCTGATATCAGCAATAACATAAATATATAAGATGGGATGGCATAATGAATATTCACTTTAAAATGCACTGATTTGGTTTCTGTTCAAGTTTGCAACCCGAACCGGAACTGAACTAATCATTACTGCAGAGCAGCACTAAAAATATTTTAGAGACACTAGCTTAAAATTAGAAAGTGAGCAGGCGATATTATTTTAAAGCCAAGTAAATATAATCCTTATTTCTATAACTATATAAAATCTGAGTGCATCCTTACATGGTATTTGCACCGGCAAAGTAGTTAAAGCAAGTTACAGCAAGTTGAAATCTTGTATTTCACTTTCCCTTCCGTTTAGGGATGCCAAATACCAGTGCAAGGCCCAAGCATGGGAGGAGGGCCCGGAGGCGACGCAGAGTGGACCCTGCCAGGGACCAGCTGGTCTCCAGTTCCCTGGAGAGCGCCCAGCAGTCTCTGCTCAACCAGGATTATGGAACAGCTTTCGTCCATTACCTACTTGTGCTCAACCTTGCACCTGTTTTCAAGGACTTTGCACAGGTGAAGAATGCGTATAATACTTTCTAGACCAGCCTGCATACATTTTGTGGTTATAATCAAATTAGATTTATGAAGTATGATATAAACGGAAATGTATATCTTTAATTTTGTACATTATTTTTTTTGTTTCCGTTGAGAATAGAAGAACTATGCCCAGAGACACCCAACATGGCTAAAAACCATTAGTACCTCTTTGAAAAACTGTTACTCATAGTTGCATCCTCTACTGTACCTGTGCATATTTAAATGCTTCACTGTTTCCTAAAATGTGGGGGGGAGTTTGCAAAGCGATAGCTAATTTAGATGTTCTTTGGCACCTTTTGACTGGAAACTTTATTTGTTGAAAATACAGCATTGTTTTCTTGAGGATAATGATTATATACGCAGCTCCTAGAAATGTTGTCTTAGCTTCATGCCATGTGGTTCTCACTCTGTTCTCTTCACCATTTGCAGAAATTGTGTTTGTGTTCACATGGCTTAGCGGAACTAAATACAGAGAGCTGTTGTTTTTCAGGATTCTTTCAGGCTCACTCTGTTTAAATGGGCCGAAGAGTTGGACTCTGTGGGACGAATTCAGGAACTCTTCGACTGCTACGAACAAGCTCTGGAAATCTTCCCTGCTGATGAGGTCATCCTCAACAGCATGGGAGAACACCTTTTCCGGTACATGATTACATGTTCATGACTTTTTTATCAATATTTGCAGCAGTATTCAGTTGAACAAGATCAATTTCATTTGTTTTACAATACAGAATGGGATTTAGAGATGAAGCTGCGGGCCATTTCCACAAGGCCTTGAAGATGAAGCCAGACTTTCCAGAAGCCAGAGAGAATTTTTACCGTGTTGCCAACTGGCTAGTGGAACGCTGGCATTTCCTCATGCTCAACGACCATGGCAGGAACCGAAAGTACCAGCAGGCCATTCAGAAGGCTGTTCAGAATGGCTGCAAAACTGTACTCGATATAGGTACTGGCACTGGAATCCTTGGGTGAGACATTTTCCGTCACAATTTAAAGACCTGAACATTTTTTAAAGTTGTAGTTGTCTTAAAAAGCGAACAGTCCTTAGTCCTCGTGCCGGTGGTCGCAGGTTTGACTCCCGGCCTGGCGTCATTTGCCGCATGTCTTCCCCTCTCTCATTACCCTCTTTCCTGTCAAACTACTTTCAAATAAAAACCACTAGAGCCAACAACAAAAAATAAACAACCTACGTCTTGGTTTGGTATAAGTGAACTCTGGCTCCAAAAGCAGGAAGCAGACTACAGTGCAGGGCATTCTGGGTAAATACAACCAAAACAAATCCGTATGTCTAGCACTAGTGGGACAAGTTGCTCATAGTATTTTACCAGAGACAAAGAGAAGTTCTGCAACCACTAAAATCTGTTGCTACACCATTTTTGTTTACATCACGTGAAGAAGGAATCTCACTGAGTGTCTTCATAGGTTTTTGTATCGTTTCCTTCAAATCAAAATCAAATCAAATTTTATTTGTGTGCTTTACATCATACTGTATCAAACACAGAAACACAAGTAAACATAGAATCAACAATCAAAACATGACATTAAGTCAAGTTCCATCAATAAATTTGTAATCAGTAGTTCTTGGTCCAGTGCCATCACAGGCAAGGGTTTTTAATTAGTTTGGACACAGTGTAGTGTGAAAGCAAACCACCGCAGTTGAAAATGTAACAAATGTTACATTTTTGGTCCCCAATCGAACCCAGTCTACCAGTCTATCAGGTGTGAAAACACCCTAAATCACTAACTGATTAAGTAACTTAATCAGATACAACAAAAAGTGCAGTTCTGATGCCTGTTTTCTGTCTGTTTAGTATGTGTGCTAAGAAAGCTGGTGCTGCTGAGGTGTACGCCTGCGAGCTTTCAAAGACAATGTATGAACTGGCCTGCGAGGTGGTGGCTGCTAATGGGATGGAGGGGAGCATCAAAATCCTCCATAAGAAGTCCCTTGAGATGGAAGTACCAACAGACATCCCAAACAGGTAGAAATTCTAGCTGCTGATATTGAATTTTTAGACATTACTCCACATATTAATTTTTTGTCTGTGCTCAGGGTCTCATTGGTGGTGACTGAGACTGTGGACGCAGGGCTGTTTGGAGAGGGCATCATAGAGAGTCTTATTCATGCCTGGCACCACCTCCTCCTGCCTCCAAAGGTAACGCTGTACAGAGCAAAGGTCATCTTTTAAGTGATATTTTGAGTGGAATGCCTTAACATGCAGAATAAGGACAACTTTAATTTTGATGCCACAAGTCCCTGGAACGCAAAACAGTTTCAGATAGGCAGTATACGATGACACATTTCTGCAGGGCTGAAACGATTAATCGGATTAATCACAATTAATCAAATTAATCGCAATAAATCTGATTAATGCTGCCTCGGGGATACAGAGCGCTCACAGATTATTGAAATAATTGTTGAATAAATTAGTTATCAATTTAATTGATAACTGGAGTATTCAGACTCCAAAAAAAACCCAAACATATCTGTAGTAGTAATTAAGCCAAAACTATACAAATAATATATAAATTTTTTGTCTAAGATAAAAATACCTTTGTCTACAAATATGTTTTAAAATTTCTCAAGTTGGAGCTTCCACCAGTGTGGCCTGGGGTTTGTGGCCCTTTGAATGGTTTTGTTTGGCCTCTGATGACAGGTCAAGAATGGTAAAAACTTCGGCCAACAAATTGGAAAACAAATTGGAAATTATCTGTTTTTCTTTTAATAAGATTCTTTATGTTTTGGATCTTTAATGATATACAGATTTCACAAAAATCCGGTTTATTGTTCAGAAGGGAAAATTAAAAAAAAAATATATATATAAATCACAATAAACACATTTTTGCATGTATAATTTAATAAATTTTATGCCCCCCAGTAGTTCAGACTTGCCAATTTGGCCCTCAGGACAAAAAGTTTGGACACCCCAGTAGGTTGTAGATCAGCCGTGACTCTCACCAGATTTCTGCATGACTTGATCAGCCTCTCATGTGATTCTGGGGGAATTTTGTCCCATTATTTTTGGTTCATTGAAGTCTGCAGACATTAATTTTTGCACAGCTCATTAATCAGCATTTCAATCAGGTGGAGCTCTGGATTTTGATTAGGCCATTACATCACTTTATGTTTATGACTCAGTTTCATCCAAGCTCCAGCAGTCAAGACAGATGGTGCCACGTTTTACCTTTGAATACTTTATGCAGAGGAGTTTATGGTCAGGTGTCCAGGTCTGGTGGCTGCGAAATAAGCCCCAAGTCAGCAGCACTCAACCACTAATAATAGTTTATTTGTAGGAGTTGTTACTGCATGTATTCTCTGTTTGGTTTTCTCCAAACATGGAGCTTTTCATTATGGCCAAGCGTCTCTAATTTGGTCTCATTTGTCAAAAAGTTATTGTTCCAGAAGTCTTCTTGTTCTTTCACTTCAAACCTCAGGCAAACCTAGGATCATGCTCCATGTTTTTTTAGAGAGAGTCTGAGTCTTTCTCTTGTTTCCAGCCTAATTGTTGTTGGGGTATTTTTTCTGAACAGTGCTGATTGATGTCTTTTCTCCCTAGTATGGTCTTAACACGCTCCACTAAGATGTGTCAGCTTTGTGGTTGGGGACGAAAAAAAAAGAAATCTATGAAGCAGCAATTGTTTTCCATGCACGGACCTGATTTCCTCTGAGGTTCACGTTTAATTGACTATTTTCTGCAGAGGGGTGAGGGTGAGTTTGGAGAAGATTCTGCCACAGGACGGGTCATCCCTGCTGGAGCCGCTGTGTTTTGTATGGCCGTCGAGTGCCTGGAGATCCGCCGGCATCACAGGTAAACTCCTGCGGTCACTTTGTTTACCCTGCTCTTTACAAACAGCAATCATGTCAAAATGCTTCAATTTTATTTGAAATGATTATACCAGCATGCACAGTGGAAATGTCTTACATTGCATGCTGAGATGAACTCCCCACACATTGTTTTGTCTGCTTGTCTCTGTGTTTTGGTTCAGGTGGTGTGCTGCAGAGGTGGGTGGTCTGTCCATGGCGGCAGCAGGGGAACTCCGCAGTCTGGTGAGCTGCAGCCCTGAGCAGGATGACTCCACAGAGCCGTACACCACAGAGAGGCTGAGCCGGCTGACTGGGGGATACAGAGCGCTCACAGAGCCGTTCACGGCCCTCACCATAGACTTCAACAATGTTCAGGTGACAGAAAAATCACTTTCTGAAGCAAAAACAGATCGTAAAATCTCAGACCATCTCAGACATATTATTCTTATATTTTAGTATATTAGACGAATTTAGAAAATATTTCAGAGATAGGAAGTAAGTCAGAGTATGTGACATTGAGATTTTCAATAGCAGTATTTGTGTTTGTGGGGCGATGATTGCTCTGATACGTAGTCAGAGTTGCCTGAAAATAAGTGATAAATAGTTATCAATTTTATTGTGATTAAACTTTAAGTCCACATCACCCACTTTGAACAAGAGTTTGCAACAACTAAATGCAGTATTTGTGCTTGTGTAGACCACCATTGTCTATAAAATCCATCACTACCCACCCTTTTGGAGATATTTTTGTTTTGAATACTAGTTAAAGTCTTGTTGGTCTCTCCTTTGATTCTGATGATTGTGAAACTCCCAGGAACTGGAGGGCCTGAGCTCCAGGGAGGTGCGAGAGATGCGGTTGCCCGTCACTCAGGAAGGAGAGCTGGATGCTCTGGCTGTTTGGTTCCAGCTCCACCTGGACGAGGAGAACAGTCTGTCCACCGGACCGCAGGAAGACACCTGCTGGGAGCAAGCCATCTACCCTGTCCACAGTGCAATGAGTATGATGGACAAATGTTCTTTATGTTTTCACAGTATATGTTTTGTTTTATTATTTATCACCATCTGGTCTTCATGCGTTTTTTGTTTATCTTTCAAACTTTTGTTGTGCTCTTTGATCTTTGGGGGGTTTATTTCACATATTTTAGTCAAGATGGAGGCGTAACAGGTATCAAAGTGTCTAAAGATCCAATAATCCAAAAAATAGGTTCTTTGTTATGTTTCAACATGGCACTAGTTCATCTCTTGAGCCTAGGAGCCTTTTTACAAGTAGAAGGTCAGAGTTAAATGGAAATTATCAAGTACTCAAATGAAACAGAATAAAAAAGTAAAGAAAACCCAAAGGGAAACTTTCAGAAAACATATTGTTGACCATCAGAGGAAAAGACAATGTCCACAGATTTTCCTCTCTGAAATCATTGGAAATCAAACAGAATGTTGGTTTAACATTTGAACTTCATTTATACTCATTTGGAAACTTGTACAAATGGCTAAAATTATAGCCACCGGTTACAGTAACTTCTGTAATCTTAAAAGGTTGCATTAAAGATATGAGATTAAAATTAGATGACTATTGTACAGTATCTTGATACATAAAGGCCTTTTGATTCACTTTGTTGTGATTTCAGAGAGCGCCGAGCTGAAGAGCTGCTGACATTAGGTGACATGTCCCAGTTGCAGACCAGACTGCACAGCATGTCTCTCCTCTGCTAATTAGTTCAAACGGGCTCAAAGGAGGCGCCACCTTTCCCAGGGATGATAAACATCCATCACCCAGCACGCCTTGAAATTCTGCGACTCTCTTTAGTGTTTATGAAATTTTAATGAGCAGTAAATCTGCATTTTCCCCCAAATACGTCTGACGAGCTTCGAGATGACGTGAACAGATGGTATCCCAGTAGGAGCCCTCTCATTGTCTGCTCTCCTGGATCTCTTTTCACAATGAGGATGATCAAATTCATTTAATTATTCATTTAATGATAAATCAACATTTGTGAAGTGCAGAATTGTGAAGTGGAATGAAAAGGATATGTGGTTTTCAAAATGTTTTTCAAATGAAAAAAAAAAAATGTTTTGCTACCGTTGTGAAGTAAACATCATTTTAAACTTTGCTCATATATAAAATGAGATTTTGCCAGTATTCTTGAATTATTTGTTCATTTTCATCTCTTAATGTATTTCCATTATTGCATAAAAAAGGGTTAAATTAAAAATCATCAGAATGTGGCAATTTTATATTGATTAATTGATAACTAAGATAATCGTTAGTTTCTGTCCTAATTGACTGTAGATTAAAAATATATTATGTTTAATTTTGTAGCTGTATAATCAGATGAAGTTAAATGTTTTCCCTGTTTTCCGTTTTGCAGGTTTTGGGCTAAAGCCTCTGGATGAGCTGATAGTTGAAGTTTCCTGCCAAGACACCTACCTGAGGCTCAGCTGCGTCGCCGTACTGAGAGAAGGTCACAGAATCTACCTCGACAAGCGCACGGATTTCCCCAACTCTTTCAAATCTATCCCAAACCCAAACCCAGAGGTGGAACTGTGCAGCGAATTAGCGTGCCTCCAGACGAGTCAGAGTGAGTCCGAAGACTTCTGCATGCTGGAGTATTCAGAGATGGCGCTCTTAAACAATCAGGATTACCATCAGAGTTTTTGCACCGCGTTGACCAAGCTCATCTCTGAACTGAAGGTTAAAAATCGAAATCGAAATACGGTTGGCACGGCTTCCCTTGTGGCGGATAGCAGTTTGCTCTACGTGCTGGATGTGTCTGAGGGCTTCTCGCTGCTCTCCCTCATCGCAGCCCACCAGGGTCAAGTAAAAGCCTACAGCACTGTGGAGAAGAGCAAGCAGCAGAACGTCCTGAGGAGACTCGCTCGCTCCAACAACGTATCTGAGCAGCATCTGGAGTTCTGGCTGAACCACACAGAGGACGAGCAGGGGATGTTACAGCGGCCGTCCCATGAGAAGCTGTGGAGCGCCATCATCCTCGACTGCGTGGAAACATGTGGGCTCGTTAGGCAGAAGCTGATGGAGAAAGCTTCCCTGGCCAGGTCAGGACTAGAGTATTTGTTTTAGTCCACAGTAGCTTCAAAATATGACCAATCTGTGTGCCTGAGTGTTCAGATTGCTTCAATTCAAGATAAAAACGCCCCTTGTTTCAGTTTTTTTGGTTTCGCTTTTAAAAATAAGCAATTGAGTCACATTTTTTGCTTATATTCAGATTATCATGTTATTGTCAGGGTTTATTTTCACTGTGCAAAAGTATGGAATGTATTTATGTTATACATGTATATATAAATGTAAATATATTTTTAGATCCCATGTATAAATCAGATGTGTCCAAAGTGCGGCTTAGGAGCAATTTATGGCCCTTGGGATAATTTTGTGTGGACCCAACCACAGTTCGAGTATGGTACAAATTTCGCCTGACATTTTTTAGAATGAGATTTTTAATGACAAGGTTATATCTTCTTAAACAGAACATGTTACAATTTCTTTTTCATTTTTTACTTTTTTTCCCCTCTATTTTCAGTCGTGCCACATACATCCAACCACTTTTTACTCGACTTGAACACCGCGATATATTATGCAGGGGTAAATACAACAAAGGTTTTAGAAGAAAATTCTCATTTTTGTACATGTGAATAAGCTAAAAACATTTTATAGACCAGCAGAATCGAAAGTAATTACCGCAAAAGGTTTAATAATATTAAGGCAAACATAAAATATTGCAGGTTTAGTTTATTGTGTTGGTACAAGAGAAAGAATTGGATTTTTAAATGGGGAAAAGAAAATTTTTGTCCCTTGAGTACTTTGGACAATTGTTGCAAAAGTTTGGACACCACTTGTCTGAAAGTTGTCTGTCCGTCTTTTGATCATTCAGTAGTTTTTAAGGCTCCATAGATGAAATTTTGTAAATATACTTTAAAAAGTCGCTTTAAAAGGACTCCACTCCAGGAATGTTGACATAAAAAGCTTGTAAAAGACGTGCATTTCTTTATTTTTCTCTTGTTTACCATGTTAGGTTTCTACTGGAAGAAGGAGGGCGTATTTTCCCAGAGAAGATTGTTGTATACGGTATGCTTGTGGAGTCTGACACTTTGTTGCTGGAAAGTGCTGTCCAGGGCCGGGAACCTACTCTGGGATTTAATATTGCTCCTTTCATTAATCAGTTCACTGTAAGTATTCCTTTAGAGTCCTCCATCAACTGGCTTTAACTTTTAAAATGTTTACTTTGCTTGTAAAGGTCCTAAAGTTGCATTTTCAGTTCAGCATTCAATTTTTAAGATGATTTTTGATAATTTCTTGTTCCACTTTTTATTCTGAGTCATACGTTATTAATTAGATTAAAGCCTCGTGTTTTTTTCCTTACGCTGACATAAAATGTTTGGGTATTGAAAACACCGTTTGACCAAATGTGGGGAAATTGAATGCATATAGTGAATTTTAAGTCTTGTCATGTCTGACTTTTGATTGGTCAAGGTTTTTAGTGTAAAATAATGATGGACATAGAATTTATTTTTTCCTTAAAACAGGATACATAACTTTTTAGAATCAGATTGAGGTTTATTGACCAAGTTTATGGACAGAATCAAAGAATTTGACTTTGGTTTCACACACTAGGTGCATAGACCTCACTGTTTAGTTTTATTTTCTCTCCCGAACTCCTGATCATGGTGAAGATGAAAAATGAATGCTAGCTCTTTGTGCTCTGAGATACCTAAAATATTATCAGGTGAATCAGTTAAAGTAGAAACACTTAACATTCAATTTGGAGGTGATTGAGGCTTCATCGGAGCAGACAAAGGAGTTGCATAGTGTAGCAAGAGATAAAGTAGCAGTGGTGCATATTTAGCATCTCAGACATTCCAATGGTTTTTTTGTTAAATTTTCCTCAAAACAATCCACAGTAGGCTGACTTACAAAGAGAGATGATTTCCAGATTATGGTGCTGTGTGTATAAGAAGGCAATGCTGAAGCATTTTCTACTTTAGGCTGTGTATTTTTCTAAGCCAGAGGTCAATGACTTTTCTATTTAAAGAACCTCTTTTGTCCCCTCTACTACAAAATAACATTTGCCTAGAGCTGCAAAAAACAATTTTCTAAACATTTTTATGAAAGCTAACAAAATAAAATTTATTTCTATTTTCAGATTTTAAAACAAAGTGAATCCTCTTATTACAAAAAGCTATTTTGTAGAATGATTGGAACCTTTTTTGTATAAATATGGAAAATGAAGAAAGAAAGGTAGCATAGTCTGCAAATAGTAACTTTTAAGAGTCAGTTGTAAATATAAAAAACATATAATCAAAAACATTTCCATCTAGAGAAGTAGCATTACTGCACCATGGGAATTATGGTTGCAGCTATTTTAATAATCCCATTTAAAACAATGTTTAGGGTATATATCTGATTTGACTTTTCAGTATACCTTATATATATTGCCTTAAGACAGACCAGATGTTCGGAAGTGCTCAGTTAATTCGTTAGTACTACGAGATTACATTTTTACATGCTTTCTTAAGGTTGAATAATCAGCATTAACACATATTATTGAACATATGCAGGATTTTCTGTGGTTGGTTTAACACCACTCTAAGTAAATGGACTGTTGCACTACAATATCCAAAGAAAACCATATTTCAACTAATGCCTTTTCCAGTTAAGCAAGCAATTCTCCCAGAATACTGATGTCTAGAATTGTGTTTTCTTTGCTCCTCTTGGATTTGCGCTTCCCAGCTGCCAAATTCCTACAAATTCCTTTTCTTTATTTGGTCTGGAAATCCCAGTTTTCCTCCAGCGCCATGTTTGCGCTCGTAAGTCTGCTGACCTCTCATGGGGGACGGCTGTTTGTTCTAGCAGATGTCTTCTCTTTGAAGCCATCAATGGTAGGCACATCTAAGCCCTACTATCACATAAAACACATCTTTGCTCCATTAGAGAAAGTTACATAAATAAGGAGTATATGCTCATAATCTGAAACAGCAGCCAAGATCAAGACGTTTACATGCATTCATCCTCTGTATGCATGTTATATGCATTTGGAGATTTTGGGTTCAAATATTTACATACACCCCCTACTACTATTTGGATAAATGTTTCTTAGCAACTTAAACTTTAATCACCAGCTGGATGTTTGCCCACTGTTTGTGTCAGAAATAAGATGTATTTGAATTGGTTCCTATATTATTTATTTACCAGCCCTGTGTGTAATTTTGCTCCCATGTGAATTAGAGAAAGCTCATACATCCTAACCTGCTCCTTGTTTTTCCAAATGAAATGTCACATCTTGCAGGTTCCGGTTCATGTTTTTTTGGATTTCTCCACTCTGGAGTGCAGACATCTCAGTGAGGCTCTGGAGCTCTTTGTTCTGGACCTCATGGATGTCAACAAAAACTACACTGAGAGGGAAGTCAAGGTAAAACATGCATTATTGATACAGCCCAAGGTGTCAAGAGAGTCATTTATTTTTGGAGTTTTTATCCCAAAACAACAGTTTTATAGTGAAATTACTCTCCCACTATGCACTGATTCCTATCCCACACAGGTGCAGACCACCTCTGGAGGCAGGGTTACTGCGGTTCCCTTCTGGTACCAGATCCATTTGGACCCGGATGTCAGCGTCAGCACCCTCAGCCGGAACTCCCACTGGAAGCAGGCCGCTGCCATTCTGCAGGATCCCCTGCAAGTCCAAGCTGGAGACTGGGTCCGTCTAGCTGTGAAGCAGCACAAGAGCACCATCTCCATCTCCGCTCATTTAGACAACGCTCCTGTGCAGATGGACTAAAACCTATGTGGTATCGTCATTTTATACATTTTTAGGAGAGCTCCATTGTTACAGAGACTGCAGGAAATCTATTATGATACGTTTTTCTTTTTATTCTGGTAAAATATTAAGCTGTAGATTTTTTTTAGCAATGACCTGCATGACAAAGTTTTTAAGTGCCCTTGTGATGGAACTGCGATAGAATTTTCTAGTAATGTTTATGTATGAATAGTTTCATAGTACATACAAAATGTACTGTGGCATTGAAATTGTCCTTATGGACCAGATGTTAAAATGTTTATTATGAAAACTGCACCGCAAAAACAGAATTTTACCAAGTAGTTTTGGTCTAATATCTACTCCAAATATCTTGGTACACCTGAAATAAGACAAAACTAACTTACAAGTAACTTTTCAGAATGATATAGGAGGTTGTTTTAAGTGAATAATTTCTTAGAATTGATGAAAAGGTATGAGTTAGAAGTGAAATAATCTGCCAGTGGAACTAGACAAAATTACTTGGTAAGATTTTGTGTTTTTGCAGTGTATTCACCAATACATGTGGAATTATTTTAATACACAATGAAAAACTTGTTTTTGGTCATTTTTTATTGATATTTACATTTTACATTTCATGAGTGTAGTATTTACATCAGATTTGATATATTCCAGTAAGGTTTATGTATAAAAAAAAGGCAACAACATGCATGAGCTCAGGATTATAGACGTCAAGTTGTTGTATGTTATTTTGAAAATAATGTCGTCAGCAGGCCTGAACAAATCCATGTTATAATCACCATATTAGTGGAAAAATAATTAAAATATTAAAGGGAAAAACATCTATTGAAGATGTAGTTATGAAAAAAAAATGAATTGGTGTTGCCCATATTTGATAAACTAATGAGAAAAATCAATAGAAAGAGGTTCCAGGGTGGAAAAATGAATCAGATTCTGACTACATGTGAAGTTGTACAGACTAAAGCATTTATAGTATCTGAACTACAGAGAGCTGATTGTACTACTTCAAGTTGAGTTCTGTATGTTCTCACATTTAGTGTTTCTGTATCTACTGACACCATTATAAAATGCAGTACACACTGAGTGTGTTCATCTTGCATTGCTCTAATATACCCATGCAAACAGTTTGCATACACAGAGAAAAATGTTGCCTTTTTACTTCATTCCTTGATCTGGAAACATTTTTATTTTAAAATTGGAATCTGTCTCTTTAAAAAGCTCCTTCTCTGACAGCTTACCTTCAGGACATCATGACAACAATTCTCCTTTATTATATTGTCTATAATCATTCTGTGGAGGAGTAGTTAGCAAAAGCTCAGCAGACGCACGGTTCCATATGTTTGCTAACTGCAGTTGTCTCTAGTCTAGAAGAGCTATGACCAAGCATTTAGGCACCCCCAAATAGTTGCCATGGGAGACACAAGAATTGCTCAAACATGTATGAAAGAGACAAGACAACACTCCGAGTAGGTTTTTGATGAGGAAATATACCATGATATAAAGCACTTAAAGGTCAACTTTACATAATAACTCTCTTTTAAGTACCTTAATGTAGCCTCCTGAATGCTATAAAGCCCTGCAAGTCCAGAACATCCTAATAAAAAGAACATTTGAAAGCTGCTCATCTGTCGGACTTCATATAAAGACGTTGCTAAGAAAGAATGATTTGAAAGGCTACAGAAACAATCCTGGGTGCAGACATGCTCTTGGCTTTATAACGGCTATAATGGATTTATTGTGGGAACTTTGAGCACAAGCTTTTTCTCCCTTTCCTCATACAATATAAAATAGTAAAATGCGTGTTGATAACACATGTAAGACCCAATCTTCGATAGAACATTCATACAGCTGTCATTAACGGAGAGGTCCTTTTCATTTTTCACCGGCTGAAAAATGTCTTGCTGATTTCAATCAGCTTTAGTGTCATTTGTTTGCCTAAGCTTTGGACCTGGGACCTGCCCAGTCATATAACAATAGACCAACCTAAGTGATGACTATGAGATCCGCCTCTTCTGGTTCTTTGGTGTGATTCGTCCTTACATTATCTTGGTTTGAGTCAGTTCTAGCCTCATGGCCTTCTTCCCACACAGCCGAGTCCAACCCTGCTGGCGCCGATAAGGAATGCGGTGTGAGGGTTCTTCCAAGCCCCTCGTACTGACCTTGGTTGCTTGCAGCTTCCGTGATGGCATCTTGAGACGCCGAAGACAGAAGCCCAGAACGCTCACTGTCATTCTGCGCCTCGCCAAAATACGACTTCTTTGGGCGACCCATGACTGTCCTTCCTGGAAACGAGTCCACAAAGAAAACACATTCAAGGATTTTACGAAACTTGTTTCCAAAGATGTCTGAAGAAAAGGTGCATCTTAGTGAATTTATTTCACTAATTCAACCCTAAAAATGTATTTACCCAATGATTGAATTTCAAACAAATGTTTTCAAAGTTTGGAAAGTGCTTGATCTCTGTATGATGTCCTTAAAAGTGCTTGACATTCAAACTGCACAGTTTGGTAATAAAGTTCAATCTAACGTTAACTAAAACCTACATTTGGAAAGAGTTATTTATAGTTGAAACCAGATATTTAATAAGGTTTTTTTCTTACTATCTAAAGTTAAATCAAAGTAAACTTCGCTTTTTAAGTCTGAATTACCAAAATTATTTATATGAGCTGAATGCCTAAAAAACATAAGACATTTTTTTGAGATTTTTTTGTAACTTTCTCAAACAAGTCAGTTGTAGAGCGTCTGTGAGAGACTTTTCAGAACATAAAATTTTGTTATATTTTAGTTTACCTTATTCTTGTTACTACCACAAGACATTAATAACAGTAATAAATTAGCCTGACATTTCTGTTTACGTTTTTTTATTGATTGTATGCAATATTTTAACTTTCTGGTACATTTTGGATTTTCATTCTTTGTAAGACATAATCATCAAAATTACAAAAAGTAAAGGCTTGAAATATTTTACGCAATGTGTAATGAATCTATATAATAGACGAGTCTCACTTTCTGTAATGAAATCTTTTTCATGACATTCGAATTTTTTCATGTGCCTGGACTAAAAATCCCTTTTTATTGCTTGTATATTAATTAGTGGTGAGAATCAATCTCTGCGTTAATTGCAAGGTATGGAATTAACTAACTCACTGCAATGAATCACATTTTAATCAAAGAATTTGGCAACATTGTTTTTGAAATATATCATCACACTTTGTGTTATGACTCTATATAATGAGCTATAACATTGAATAAGTTTATGGAAATAAATTCACTGATTCATAATTTTCTAGTTCAATGAGATGCACCTGCAAATCAGCAAACATGAAGGACTTACCAACATTACGAACTTGTTCAGAAATATCTGCTCTGACATCTGAGATGTCCCACATGGCCATAAAAGAGTCAAAGCAGGAGACCTCCTCTGCCTCCTGGATGTAAGGTTTGTAGGTAAAGCTGAAGTGATGAGCGATGGCTGCGAGAAACATCTCGACACAAATGATGAAATCCTGAAGGAAACAATGCAGCTTGGTTTGTTTCACAACAGTGTTAAATGATTAGGTATTTCAGCTGCGTTTTAACAATGTTGCCTACCTGTAAGCCAGTAGCAACAGCCTCCACACTCTGCCAGTCCCAGGTACGTTTCTCTGAGATTATTCCCACTTTTACCAGCAAAGCAATCAGCACAGCTTGCCTGGGAACATTTACAAAGCCTCGGTTTCCTCAAACAGATACAGATTATCTACACATTGACATGAAATATCAGCAATAAAGAGAGATTTACCAAAAAGAGACGAACACCACCATTTTGACACACAAAAATTTCCCCACTGGTTTGATGGGACTCAGCTCATCCCTCAGAGCCCGGTAGAACAGAACCAGGCAGTACATTGCAAACTGGAACAAAATGAGAAATGTCAACAAAAACCTAAAGTTTCAAACAGCCAATTATTTGAAAGAACAGCAACATATTTACCAGCTGTGACATGTTGTTGAAAATAACCAGGTATGTCCAAGCATTTTTAAAGCTAAAATTGCCTTCGTCGTAAACGCCACACAGCTGACAGATCCTAGGAAGAAACACACGCATCACTATATCACATGCCAAATAATTAGAGTTAAGAATGGACAGGGTGCCACAAAATTAGAATTTACTTACAAAGCGATCACTGTTGTGACGGGTCTTACCACCGTGTACTGCAGGACTCCCAGTTTACATCGCAACAGCAACACCCTGGTTAAACAAGAAAAGAGAAGAAGTTATTAAAGACGAGGCCAAACTACCAATGGGCATAAGCCTTCGTAAAAATCATCAGAAACACAAAGTAAGAAATATTCAAACTGAATTAGAAATTATAAAATTAAATAAATGTATCAGCAAATGCTATGTGGAAAGTTTTAGCCTAGTCTATTAAAATGTATATAAATGTTTCACATACAAGACCTAAATATTACATTAAAAAAGTCAGGTGGTCTTCAATAAGTGTGAAGTGTTGTCTGACATGAACAACAAACTATTCAATTAACAAATTCAGTAGTCACATGGATAACCTTATAATGATTATAACAAACTGATAAGTTCATGGTTACTACCTGAAAAATGTCCAGGTGTTGTGGCTGCAATAAGCCAAATTAAACCAAAGTTCTGTTGCGTTCAAAATTTTCTGAAATTGCCTTTATGATCCTTCCCAGATTGATTGACTGCCATTTTTAATGTCTCTCTTAAAGTTGCTGACATCGTTCCTTCGTCACATTGTGGAAAATCACCAGACTATCAAACTTGTTTAAGGAGTTATTTACACTTGTTTATGATTACTTAATAAGCAGTACTCCGATGTTGTTTTGTTTCTGCTGCAAGTTGGCTCCACTTTGACGCGCAAGACGTAACAGGTAAAATCCGGTTTAGGATTTTCAAAATAAAAGATCCGGAAGTAGTTCATTATTTCTTGCGCGGCCCGGTACCAATTGGTCTGCGGACCGGTATCGGTCCGCAGCCCGGTGGTTGGGGACCACTGCTTTAACTAATAGTATCACAGTGGGAAGCGTCATATTTTTTTGTTACAACTGTAAAACTGGTTTTATTATTAATGGAACTCACTCTCCCATTGGCCAAGGTGGGCAGCAGCAGAGCGGTGGGAGATGCTTCTGCTGCTCCTGGACCTCCAGCATCATCACCAAGCTGGGATACTGACGCTCCAGGTAGTTAAGCAAGAAAGTCATGAAGTTATAGATGACATAGGCCTCGTAGCATTCTCTGCACGTGTCCACATAAATTGCTATACTGGGGTACTTTAGCGCAATCCACTGGAAAAAACAAAAGACAACTGCCTCAGGCAATTCTGCAGAGAATGTCATACTTCTTATTCTTATAATCATATTTAAGAACTATGCATGTCAAATAAAAACCCCTTTTTTTTAAAATAATTTGACTCACGCTGTCCAAGCTGTAAATTGGGACCATCCATAATATCCTGAAATAATAAAAACAATTGTGAGAATAGTAAAAATATTGTTTAAAAAATTCAGTACTTTGTTGGGTTTTTGTAGCAGACATGTCTTACCTGATAATAGGCTTCTGGAGCTCTGGTTGGGTGTAGTGCACCAGATGCTGGAGAATGCCCCATAATGATATAGGTATGGTCATGAAAACAAAAATCCCAGCAATGAACCATGCTTTGTTGTGAGTTCCAACCTGTTATTAGATGAAGAAAATTGCATAAATAGAAATATAGTGAGTCAGATTTTCATTTGGGTCAGCTTTCATAACATACAGACTAGCAAAGCAACAGCTAGCCATCAGCTGATGACTGAACTTCAAAGGATAAAGAGTTTTGGAAAACTTTCAGATTAAAAATGTATAAGCTTTTTAACACATAATCTCAGGTGTTCGGGTTCTGGTCTACTCTGCGTTCCCCAAACCAGAACCAAACATGGAGAAGCAGCATTCAGTTTTATGCTCCTCTAATCTGGAAGAAGGTTCCAGAAAACTGCAAAACAGCTGAAACTGAGTTCCTTTGAATCAAGACAAAAAATCCACCTGATTAGAGTTATCTTTGATTAGTGGTAACTGGATCATTGATCAATATTTTGACTATTAATATTTGTAATGGTTATTACTTATTTCATAATTGATGACTATATATTGTTTTTATTATGTAAAACACTTTGAACTGCCTTGTTGATGAAATGTGCTGTACAAATGAACTTGACTTAATTGTGTTTAACACAACAGAAAACACGCAGCATGTCTATTAAGAAGCTGACTACCTGAGCAGATTGCCTGACTAATTACACCGGTGCTACTCTATAAAGAATTGAACAGTAAAAAGGTACAATATTCCATGTTTAAAAACGTACAACTAAATTAATTTGCTGTTTATTAAATATGTTTCTTAAGCCTTTGTATCACAATAACCATTACGTGTTGCATATAATGTGTTGTGGGAACCTAATTATTAGGTTGAAATAATTATGAACAATGAAAATGAACTTACCCCAGATTTCTGTAGCTCCCAGATGACCAGCGGTAAGACGACAATTAGCAACAAAATATACAACACAACGACCAGCGGCCGAATCCATCTTCTCCAGTCCCCACAGGAGCAAGGCATCTTGTCATGCAGTCACCACAGGGCCTTTAAAACAGTCCCCCGATCCGATGACAAACACAGGAACCTGTAGCTAAAGCCTTTACCTTCTGTAGCAGTTAGTCTCCCATTAATATACCCCAAATGTCTCACTTAGTGCTTTCCCAGCAAATCTTTCTATTCTACATCTACGCGGTAAGTCCTTCTTTAACTCCGCGTTTCACCTAAGAAGGTGCAGCTGGTGTTTTATTAACAACTCATGTGACTCAAGTTTGCTAACGTTAGCTCGTCAGCTGATTCACCATGTAAACAAACCGATCGAGGATCCATGCTTCCTGGACGAGTTAAAGCTACAGACTAATAAACACGTCGGATTAAAAACTACAAAATCATTGTATACTTTTTTAAAAAAAAATAATAACAGACTTTAAACCAAGTTAACGTTGGTAGGTACTAAAAGTTTCTTATGAAGTAGTAACCGTAACTAAACATCCTCTTCCGGGTTTCTCTGGTTTACACTTCCGCCATTCAATTTGATTGGACACTGTCAATTCGCCGAATGAAGTAAAGTAGAGGCAAAAAAACAAATATCTATCTATGTATCTATCTATCTATCTATCTATCTATCTATGTATCTATCTATCTATCTATCTATCTATCTATCTATCTATCTATCTATCTATCTATCGTTTTTCCAAATAAATTTGATCAAATATAAATATTTGAAAGTGTTATATAAGAATGTTTTATTGTTAATTCTAATTAATAATAAATGCAATTAATTAATTATTTCCCAGGTAGCAAACAAATCTTTGAACGACGTCCGGTGAACGTAGTCTGAAAGTCCAACCTAGAATATTCGGACCTGATGTTCACCAAAAGTTTTCATATTATTAAAACGTTTAAAGCTGTTATTTATTTATTTATTTATTTATTAATTTATTTATTTACCAAATTTCTATTTTTTTCTTGTTATAAAAAGTGCTCACTTCTGAATATTGTTTGATTGTTATCTGGTTTTCCTTTCTTTTACAAAACTTTCCAAACAACCTTAGGCACTACAAAGAACTCCTTTGTATAGTGATATCGTCTCCCCCCGAAATTCATTAATTTTTAAGATTTTCTTTCTTGTTAATCCTGCAGTTATTTTAATTTCTTACCTGTTGGTGGCAGTAATGTTTGCTAATCGCTATTAACATCTAGAAAACGAAGAAGACGACAACGAAGAAGCTGCGTGCCCACACTTCCTGTTTCGCGGCTCCGCCATTTCTTCGGACAATTACCCGGAGAACATTGCCACGGGACTCTTCCTCTTTTCTTTGAAAACCGATCGTATCTTAATTTTGTCAGTAAGTTATTGTTACAATAATTAATTGTGAAATATTGCTGCACTAACCTCAGTCTGGTTTACTTTACTTATTGGTGGGGAAAATGGCGGCGGTAGATTCACTCGCCTAGACTTCACTGTTTTGATTGTGTGCCAGAAGGTTTGTCTTCCTTTTTTTCTGTGGTAAGTCTGCTGCTCCCTTTTCTTTTTCCAGTGTTAACCTTGGACAGCACTTATTTCTAGCAGTGTTGTATAGTAACGAAGTAAAAACACTTCACTACTTTACTTAAGTATATTTTGGAGTACTTCATACTTTCCTCGAGTATGAACATTTTTGATGACTTTCACTTTTACTTCACTATATTTCCGAACTTAATTGCGTACTTTTACTCCGATACATTTTCAATGTGTGGTTTAGTTACTCATTACAAAAAAGCGAGAGAGAGAAACGCAAAGTGTTTTGACCCCACCTACTGATTGACCGCAACAAAGTCGGTAGCCTACTTGCCTGGGCTTGTTCATCACCACCAATAGGATACACCTGTTTCGTGTCTCCCATTAAACACAAAGCAAGTCTTGCAATCAGCAGCAGTCACATGGAGGAGGAGACGGAGACCACAACGACAGCTGGTGGCTCCAGTTGAACCACCAGCTGGTGATGAGAGCCCATGGCCTTATTTAAACACAATATACTCTTTCGTGGGTGTTAAAGATTAGTCGTACCGCATGCAGTTTATGTTATTCCTGCCCAAAGATGTGGAAATTCTATCTTACAAAAACTCCCTGCCCAACTTGAAGAAACACAACGAGGTAACGTCTTATGAAATGGTTATAATCCTCCTGTGTCAGAAACTATAGCTTGGTCACTAGGCACTATTGAGAAATCTTGAGCATAACGTTACCTGTATAAATGTCTTTGTTTGGCATTGTTTCAGTTCCACACGTGGTGTATTTAACTGAGGCCTAATGTTGACTGTAGCAGGCTACCTAGACTCCTCTGGTCAAGCCATAGCATAGCAATTTAGACTGTATTTAACGAATATAGGAAAGGCATGCAAGTTCAAAACCATTAACATGTGCTACTCTTTAAAACTGGAACAATCTATTAGCAGGTTTATTTTGCCTGCACTTGTTTGTGTACATTATTTTAAGTGTATTTGACAAGTTTACCAAAATATAAAAAATGTCATTCAAACTGCATTTGTCTTGTTTTACTTTTTACTTATACTTTTCATTACATTACTTGAGTACATCCATTTTTACAGCAATTTCCATACTTAAGTACAAGAAGTTTCAGATACTTTAAGACTTAAGTAACATTTCAGTCAGTGACTTGGACTTTTACCAAAGTCATATTTTGGAGAGGTACCTATACTTTCATTTGACTCTGAGATTTCAGTACTTTATACAACACTGATTTCTAGAGTGGTTCGCATAACTGGTTAGTTGTCAAATATTGCAGTACCAATCCAGTCTGGTCTACTTACCTGTTACTGGTGATTGGGCAGGCAAAATGGCGACAGCAGTTTCATTAGCCTATTTTGTGGTTTTGTTTTTGTGTACTTGGAGAGGTTTTTCTGCGGAAAGGGTGCTGCTCTTTTTCCAGTATTTTTCTTGGACTGTAGAAATGTGGTTGTCCAGTATTATTTTTAGACTGTAATTCTTCTCAGTTTGATGAATGACCTTATGTGCCCTTTGTTTGCTCAATTTTAAAATACCTTCTGAAAGGTTTTAAGGTATCACTCAGTCAGCTTAATTTTGCATTAACGATGGCCAAAAAATATTTATTCACTTCCCAGACCTACCATTAGTACGGAGCCCCCTAGGGGACATGGGAAATTTTTTTTCTTTTGCGTTCCCTCGCAAAACCTTTTGCGTTACCTCGCAATACTGTACTGGTCAGTTATGCAGCATAATTGAATACTGCAAGCCTTTCTTACGGTGGGCGCCGTACTTTCTGCTTTAATATAAGGTTATGTGAGGTTTTTCCGTGAATGTTAGTATCTTTTTGTGAAATATCTGAAGTTTTATATCTTTCTTTAGGCACCACAAACCTACGATATAAACAGAAACTTTCCGTAAGTAGGAAAGAAATAAAAATACATCCTATTTGGACTATTTCTGAGTTATTATCACGGGTAATAAATCATCTGACAGTTTTGATTGTGTCTCTGTTGTGTTCGTAGTCTGAATGGTTTAAAGAGCTGCTTTCAGTGCCGCTCCATCTTAGCCTTATCTTTTGAAAAAGGGTTTTTCATGTCAGATTATTTTCTATTTTTGTGCTTGTGTTATTTGTTTAATTTCAGTCTTTAAAATACGGAATTTTCACATTTTCTCATTATGGATTTAATGAGGTTATGTGACCTGAGAGTACTTGATATACAGTATATGTAATTTGCAGACATGACAATTTCAGCAAAATCGGGAAATCTTCAGAATGACCGTTGCTATTCAGCTACAAGCAGCTGCTTATACTCTTCATTGTAATATGTTTATTCTAGGAACAAGTGAAATGACACATTAAACTTGGACTGCTTCTGATCTGCTTCTCAGGTCAAAGATGATACCTCCTTCTTTCAGTGACTCTTCTTTCCTCTTCTACTCCATTAGAGGTAAGCCCCTCCCTTTCTACCGGCTCAGACACCCGCTGTAGAAAATGGACTGAACCCAGTCATTTTGTCAAATTACGTTGCACCTGTTTTCCATTTATTGCCGGCAACCACTAGATGGCACTGTGATGTCAGTATTTATACATATAAAAACCGTTCGGCAGTTCTAAGTTTCTAGCATTGTGGTTATTTTTAAATGCTGGTATTCACATTGAATAAACTTCTTCTCTCAGTGTGAATTTTGGGTATAAAGAGAAACAACTTTAAAAATTACATTTCTTATTTCTATTTGAATTATTATTATTATTATTATTATTATTATTATTATTGTTGTTGTTGTTATTAATTCTTTACTTGGATACAAAAATAGTTTTTAAAACTGGCAACAACAACAAAAGAGTATTGCTTACTTAAAAGATCTGTGTGACAGTATGAATGAATGTTTGTTTTATTGCTAAATCTTATATATATATATATATATATGTATTCATACTTGTTGTATATAAGTTCATACTTGGACCAGTATGAACATCAGCAAACAGCAGTTTTTGTTTTATTTTTTTAAAGCATTTTTGTTCCCCTAACTAAATAAATATCATTTTAATAGCTAGATATAATTCTGTAAAGGCCAAGTGGGGATCAAAACAGCATTGTATTGGTTGGCCTCATGTTCTGTCAGCATTCATTTATAACTGAGACAATTAAACATTCCTTATCTTAACCTTTAGATATTGCACAGTTGTACAAATAGAGAGTAAGAAATTCCACAAACATACTCATCAGACTGTGGCTAGATTGCACTTTAGGTTTAGAACTTAAGAAATTAATATAAAAAATTAGATGTTTTCAAGAAGTTTGGACATATAATAAACTGAAGTAAAAATATATATTTTTTATATACTTGACGACATGACAATGGTCAACTTTGTGACTTCTTTAGTCGCTTTTAGTGTTTTGCCTAGAATATACAGGTTTCTAGAGCATTCACTGTGCAATTTGAACATGCCTACAGCCTGTTTTCCTTTTTGTGCATGCATAAATACATTTGCACGTACAGTTTTGTACAATATGAGGGGAGGCAGAACTTTCCTTACTGTTGCACCACATCTCCTCAGCCCCACAGTCACTGAAATCACTGGTTGTTACAGGACAGATTGTTCATTAATTTTGAATCGATCCTTTTGGCTTTTATAAATTAGAAATGGTCCTTTCCACAAGTCCATGGCTGATAGCTTGGAGGGATTGTCAGTGTGAAGTAGCACACAGTGTACAGCGACGTTAAGGGCAGGGTAGATAAACATATGTTGCATTTGATCGAACCCACATGCACATTTTGGCATGAAGGATGTGGCAGCCTTCACGTCTGGCTGAATCACATAGGAGCTCCTACAGGACGCGTCTTGTAGGAAATGTGCATAAATAGATAAAGAGAATGGATGGGTCTGAAGAATAACAGTAATCAATGTCGAGCAAAAGGAGGAGACATCCTGTCTAAATCATGACACAATCTATCAACTAAATTGCACCTCCTTCCTTAAACATTTACAAAACACAGCAATTTTTAAACAGTTGTCTGTTTATTTTTAAGATGTCGGCCTTTTTTGGTTGGGAAATGTTCTGACTTAGTGGGAATGTTTCAGTGAAATTCATCATGTTATTCTGGAACAAAAGCAGAAGAGAAATCTGGGAGGTGAACCTTGTCAATATGTCCAAATGTGATTGTTGCTAAATAAAAAAAAATAATAGATTCTTACCTTTCAACTAAATCAGACTTGTCATTTTGAAAGTGATTTTTCTTCACAGATTAATGTGAGATTTATTTTTTGAAAATGCGTTTACTGTCAGATAACTAAGTGGAAAAAGTCTTAGAATCAATTTCACTTCTCATAACAGTCACCTAATTGAACATTGAACATGAAAATAAAAATTGTACACTGGCACTTTATTTTGGTGTATGTGAAAAGTGTCTCATGAAAAAATAGAATGCTGAAACCTCAAATCAGTTGCATCATTTATAAATTAGGAGCACTAAAAATAAAAAGTTCATGTGGACAAAGCTTTCTGTTTCTGTCCTTGAAG
Source organism: Xiphophorus couchianus (assembly GCF_001444195.1). Classification (NCBI taxonomy): domain Eukaryota; kingdom Metazoa; phylum Chordata; class Actinopteri; order Cyprinodontiformes; family Poeciliidae; genus Xiphophorus; species Xiphophorus couchianus. The sequence continues at coordinate 5,541,400 of NC_040232.1, read as the reverse complement.
TGCCCCATGTATCCTCCTTAGTTCTCTAGAGAGGTAACATTCCCAGATGAGGGGACAGTTTATTTTGAGTAAGTACCACATTCTGTCCAGCTGCTTCAAATCCTCAACATTTAAGTTTGAGGCTCATGTCTCTTATGTTTAGGTCACAACAACAGGACCCCCTACATCCCTCTGTGTCCTATAAACGTTACAGTCAGAGTGTGCTAATCTCTAGTGAGCCTGTTCTCCATATTTTGCTAGTTTTTACTGTCTCAATGATTAAAGTTTGATTAAAGTATTTGAACTTGAATTATTCTTAATAAATTCTTCTGTTTTTGCGAGCAATTGATTATTACTGTATGTGTTTAGTTTTGTAGTTTGCTGTTCAAGTTCCAGTGTTGAACTTAAACTCATTATATTATTTAACATCTACGCTTTATCAAGCAATCATTCATAAAAATTAACAAACTATTTGGGTATTACCTCATAATCAGATGGTGCTCTGACGTGGTAATTTTATAAATGACTAATTTTGTTAATATTTTCCCTTGGTATTATTTACAGTTATTCATAGTCAAACCAAACCAATTGGACAATATTATGACGTTGCTCAAATGACATACAAATTGCATGTTTCAAATAAACTAATAATAAACTATGAAAAAATATTATTATTTCATTATTTATGGATAACGTTAGATTTTACACCAAAGTCAGTTAAAATAAACATGTTAAATGAAAGCCAAATTCCTCACTGGTAGCAAAATGTTTAACATTCAAGCTTCGACGTTATCAGTAGGGCTGTAAACAAATATTTTAGTAATCGAGTAATCTTGTCGATTATTCTTATGATTAATCGAGTAATCGGATAAAAAAAAATTATAAAATAAAATATTGGTAAATCTTTCATAACACCAGTGTTACTATCGGATATTAACATCAGTCCAGTTTTTCTTTTTTTAGCTTCCCTAACAGTTACTTTTCTGTAGTTTAGGAAACTAACCTGTAACAATAATAGCTCACTTCCTAAGTTAACCTGAAGAAAAGTTATACACAAATCTGAAATTCTATTCAATTTAATAATAAAGAGGCAGGCTCACAAATACGCTTATAAAAAATTTCTATGATCCAACTTTTAGTTTATGTATTCATCTTCAGTCAGTTTAATAGATGAATTCTCACTTTGCGTCATACCTGTCAAGCTTTGGGTTTGAGAATACGGGAAATGTCGCCTGGAGTGGGTGGCGGGCAGGCGTATGAACATAAGATGGGGGTGGAGGGGAGGAAATAGACCAAAGATGATGAAAACCCGGACATTATCATGGATCAATAAAATCCCCATTGGCCGAACTTGAATATTGGACGTTATGCCGCTAACACTTAGCTTTCATCAACAACTCAGAGACGGAAGTCAGAGCTCCGCGCAACGCAAATAATGTTCTGGCCGGAACACAGTGCGCTAAATAATAAAACATAAATTAACGAAGCTTTGAGGCAGGTAAATTTTCCTCGAGGAATTTTAATAATCGAGGTACTCGAATCATTCGAGGAATTCTTTCAGCCCTAGTTATCAATGAAAGATATTTATAACAAAACACAACATAAAAAAACAATACAACTGCAAAGCTTAATTGAGCTGCAATAGATACTATAGGAAAAGGTTTCCTCACATTATGTGCTCCATCACCTTTGGCTCTTTGTAGTTGAGATTGCGGTAATGTGAAGTAAGTGCTGATACAGTGTTTCTTTCCCCCCAAACATCTTCCAAATCAAGAGCTAAAAAAGGCATGTTACACAACATCATCCGCATTTGGGCCTAATTGTTTATTTTCTACGGCTGTCATTTATTGCTGTCGCCCAAATTTATTATAACAACAACCAAATCTTTATGAGCTTTGTACAGAGAAGCTCTGTGGCCTTTTGAGATCCCCTGTTATTTGTTTTAGGGTTTATTTCAATTCATTGTTGGCAAGAAGCAAGGTTCCCACCAAATTCCAGAAATAAATCATTCTCCCTCTCCTTAGGCTTTTCTCACACTCAGAGCATTCGGCTTCACCTCTATCCAGCCTTGCTCCAATGCTTCAGTTGAATAATATCTATTTGTATATTTATTTTTCTTCCTCTGTGCCTCCTTTAATCATGGAGTACAAAGCAGTGATTTCCAGTGTTTTGAGTAACAGGTCCTCGAGGGTTGGGATAAGATAAATGAACGATTTTCTATGAACAAAATGTTTATGGCCTGGCTGAGGCTCATGTCCAAAACAAAGTTTGATAAAGTAACTGCTACTACGACCTGCTGGCTTACCAATAGGTGACATGCATCGTGCTGTTAAATGTCTCCTTTTGAGAGAAAAATAATATAGAAATAAGCTTAACACTTAAAGTAGATGCAGAAAGTGTCTAGAAAACTATTTTCTAGAAAGAAAAGTTCTTATCTCTTTGTTACTCAGTTTCAGAGGCACCTAATATGCTGTTATGACATTAGTAGACTAATGCAAACCTTTCTGTGGTCAAACGTTGGTCTGGGCGGGAGAAATGCGAAGTGAATTACAAGTATCAAATTCCCACCATCCAAGCGGTTCACATCCTCTCTGCTGACATTAGCAACCCTAAGGGCTCAGTTTCGGAGTAGGTCACAGTGCGCTTTAAATCACTCCCAGACGCCTCTTTCACACAGACACAGATGAGAAACAGAAAAGACGCTTTGATTTCTTTGACAAACCAACATGACATCTTCATAAAATAAAATAAAAAAGAGGTGAAACAGTTGGAAGATAAAAGCGATTTATTGGCTTAAGCAGCAGCACTGACATGAATGTAAAACAATGAAAACACATTACTGATCACAGGTTATCACAAATCGCTTTGATGAATAGTGGTAAATGTAATACTTCAACTAAAAGACATTGCTTGTTCTTCTGTACACAAGTGTGCAAAACACCCAAGGTGTGCAAGTAATGGCGCACATTCATGCAAGTATACATTCAAACTCACAGGTTTAGATTTATTCACATATCAATGAAAGAAAATACAAGTATATGTACAGTGTTTAAGGAAGCTATTTTGACTGGAGTAGTATCACTACAGAAAACATTAATGTTTTTGTGTTAAGTAGGTGAGTATTTGTTCCAAGTCTCATGTTGAAATTGTAGCTAAAGTGGCAAAAATGTAAAGTTTACCATTATTTTGTCTTACAAAGGAAGTACGAGTGAACCCCTGCCTATTTGCATTTTTTTACTTGCAGATTTTTCAATGGAACGTAACTCCAAAGTATTTATGTAGCATTCAGCTATTGGATTTTTGTATTTTTTGTAGAAAAAAATGTTCAGAAAAAAATGCAACTGGGGAAGCTGAAATACTTATTTAATACATTATTTCTTGGTTTTTAAGCATCCAATCCAGGAACCACTTTCATCTTCCTTGGCAGTGATTGGCTGTACCCTCAGAGCGGAAAAAAAATTCTAATTAAGATATATTTGTTTGTACTATAAAATTTTTTAGGAGGGTTTCCAGTGTTTTAGCCATTTACAGACGGTTTTGATCCCTCACTCCTTGCCAGATTTACTGGTTTTCCACTGTACTTATATTGAATCAAACAAATTCAAAATATAATTACATTGTGCACAACATTGATAATTAGTCAAATCTTTCACTTTTACATGCGATTCTGGTTGATAAATGTTAGCTATTTGTTTCCTTTTACACAACCAACCCATATTTTAGTTAAGCTTACTTCTTCTCATATAAATTACCATACATTTCTTTATTTTAACTGGTGCTTGTATGGATTTTAAGCAAAATTTATCTTATGACTGTAGCATAATGGCATTGTAATGAAGCTAATGTTGCCTGAGTAAAATACGTATTACAACTATGATATAACACTTTATAAAAGTGAGGATATTAAAGAGATTGATGTTCATTTGGTTATACAAGCCTAGATGACACCTTTACTGTTGCATTTCTATGGTAAAATTCACAGTGTTGTGATTAAAAAGCTAGTTTGTCTTTTTTTCAGTATAGATTTCTTAATGATTTGAACAGAAAATGGTTTGTTTTCTTGGAAAACCAAAGTATGTTGTGATGTGTTGCTGCTTATTATCAAGAAAGAGAAACGTTTAAAGTTCGCACTTGTATTTTACCCAGAGATTCTTGTTGCGGGAACAGTGGTATACATTTATGAACGAATCGAGGGGAGGTTCTAGGTCACCTACCAAAACGTCTCTCAGTACAAATGCCTTTTACACCAACATTCAAGAGAGGGAACAACTCAACTAGACTAGATAGCTTAAGGAGACTCAGCAGCCAGACAATTCAGGCAGCTGCGTTGTTTGTTAGCATAAAGTTTCTCTCAATAAAAGAAGCATTGTTTTATTTTTTGTTTGCTTTCAGTACAAACATGAACTAATAAACCATAGATTGCATTATTAAATGAAATCAATAACCGCTTGCTCCAAAGATTTCCCATACCCAAGGAAAATTAGCTGCACACTGACAAGTTTTTTTTTTCTCAATGTCTGAGCTAAATGAATGAGTGCTCGATTGTACTTACTATCTGATCTGTTATTAGTATTTTCCTTCCAGATCTGGTTTTCAACCATCACATGTCCAGCATTAGTTTATAAGGGACACATACTGTAGATGGACTTATGGAGTGTGAGTGGCGTTATTGGTGGTTTCCTTGAAACAATCAAGAGTTAAGCACATGGTAACACTGCTTCCATTGGTATTTTTTACACAACCACATCATAGCTGGTTAAAGTAAAAAAGTCAGAAGAAACTTGCTAGTTTTGACACAAGTGGCCATTTGCTAGTGGGGTGAACTGCTCTTGCCATAGCACACTTTTAATCCCTGTGCAGGGTGCCTGTCTATTAGTTCTCCAGGCTTCTGTCTCTCACAAAATATGTCTCCTAACTTCTGACTTTGTACTGGACAATTGCTATAAAAAGCATTATTTTATCACTATATGAGCTCACATTCAATCTAGAAATGTTGCCAGGATGCATTATTTTGTCTTTAGCAACTTTCACCTGCACTGTTTCTTTTTTCACATATTTCACAGATTTATACATGGAAATTAATATTACTGGCATGAGCTACAATCCCAAAACTAAAATAAAAAGCTGTAAAAGTGACTGCATATACATAGCCTTTAAGAAGAGTTTTGAAATAACAGGGTTGTAAGTGATAATCTTGCAGATTTATGCCAGTTACTTGGGAAGATTCTTAGTACTGCAAAATCTTGTAACCCTTTACTTTTACTATACACAGGTCTGTGTTCACATTACACTTAAATTATTTTTCTGCCACAGTTTTATTTTTGTAAAAATCTTGAGGGATAAAAAAGAACAGTATCCAGCTAAATGCAGTGAGTATAGGTCAAATAAATTGCAAACCTTCAGTCTTGACGATTATTGTCGTTTGAGTCAGTAACATGCCTGTTTGGTTATTAATCCCAGTCAGTAGCAAACTTCTGGGAACAGCATGTACATGTGTCTCAACATCATTCTCTCCGACCGCCAGCAGACAGCCTTTTCGTTCTTGTTGCATCCTTCCCAGTGGTGCTGCCCTTTACAGGAACAGCACGCCTGGGTCCTGACAGAGATTAATTTATAGAGTTCAGCTGTATCCCTTTAAAGAGTCCTCCTCCTCTTCCTCATCATCCTTCTCTTCTTCTGAGGCTACTGTGTCACTGCCTGTGGGTGTGGAAACAGAGAGGGGGTTTCTCAGGAAGCTTGGCCCTTCTGTGAGATTCAGGAAAGTCACTCCATTGGTTATTCGTTGTCTTCCAGTTCCAAATATTCTTTCTTCCAGATGGATTTGTTCCTTCAGAGTCCAAATTATGCTTTCATATACGTTTGTATTTTCATATTTACATTTTACTTGCACTTTGAACTCATTAAAACCTCCAGAGAGCAATCAGTTGCTGTCTTTCCTGATACTTTTGTCAGTGTGGAGGTTGTTGGGTTCTGGACTTTTACACTGGACACTGGTACCATTCACGAGTCCAATGCTGTTCAGTTGGTTGTCAGAGTAACACCAGCAACACAAGCACGACTTGGAAAACATAAAAAAGAGAAAAATGTACATTTTAGCATGGCTGTATTTATCCTTGGGTTTTTCCATATGTGGACTTATCTCTTGTTTGTTCCCACAAAGCCCCTTTAACCTCCAAAGTCAGGCAAAGGTTTATCTTGGGTAACATTCCCTTGACAGACATTTACAGACTGTGACCTCAGCCTGTGAAGTGACTACATATATCATCAGGCTGCTTTGGCTTTTTGCTCATGGCATGTCATCACTACGAGGCCTCTGAGTCATGGACAAGAGGGTTGAATTCACTGTTTGTGCTACAGACCAGTCTAGCTCAAAACAAACATGATGTGGGGGGTTATATGTTACACATAATCACGTATGTGTAAATATGTGTAATAAGAGAGAACCTCACCTTGAAACAGTTTTTGAACTTCTTGCTGACAAAGTATAGAATGATGGGATTTATGCAAGAGTTGATTGTTGCCAGGTTGATGCCGAGGTGATCCAAAACCAGCAGGAAGCTGAAAAGATAAACATATCTGAAGATCATAAAGTATTATCTCTTAGAGAACTCCTGTTTTGTGAAAGTTGTGACGTCAAAACATAGCTGCCCCACACATTTTTCAGTTTTTGTTTTTGTTGCACTGAAAATGTTTTAGATCCGTCCATCCATTATCAGTATCCACTTATCCTTGCACAGTCAAGCGGTCACTGGGAGAAAAGCAGGATACATCCTGGACAGGTGATGTTTTGGATAACTTTTAATTTTTTGTTTTACACGGTGTAGTTTTTAAATGAATAACTAATTTTGTTAAAGGAAAAAAATATGCAATTCAACTGCCTGAAAAGGTAGATGCAAAACGATGTTACAGCCATATCAAGACACCCAAAACGGGTCTAAGCACAGTTATTCCAGTAAGAAATTACCTGAGTAGTTCACAGCGCATGTTGTCTGTCGGGCGGTACATCACCTTCTTTAGAATCCTGCTGAGGTGCAATGGGAACCAACAGAGGGCGAAAATCAGCACAAGGCAGAAGACAGCTTTGGCCACCTCCCTCCTCTGCAAAGAGAAACAAAAGATAAGGTTCCACCTGGTAAAGAGGAAGTGTAGAGTCGTAGTTTATTTGAAGACAAAATCAGAGTATTGCCCAACCTGTTTCAGGTGCTCACTAAGCGCGATGCGGAGGGTGCCATTCCGGTGGTTTAGCATCTCACAGGTCATGAGAGTGTAGAAGATGGCAGTGCAGATAAGTGGTACACAAAAGTAAAAGCCAAACAGCCACCAGTCTTTTGCCTCTTTGTAGAACTAGAGAGAGGCAAACACAGTGATGGAGTCTGTTACATTTGAACTGCATTTATTTCAAGGTTTACAGTAGTTTGGTCACCTTAGAATTGAGTGTCTGTGGGGCTGAAAGCATCACCACAGCTAATGTTTTACACAAATCCTTACTCAAAGAGTAGTCATGTGAACTTTAAGGGCATATTCACACTAGAAAAGTTCTTTGGTCAGGACCAAAGGCGGACTTAATTTTTTTCATTTGATGTGGATTGCATTTAAATTGAGATTTTTAGCATCCGAACCAAAATTTGTAAGCAAAGCCACACGGGTGACAAACATTGCTCCTGTTAGACAGACAAGATGAAGAGCGGGACAGATCACAGACCCGGAAAAAACTAACTTCAGAAGTCCTGCGTGCTGCCCATTTCTGTGGCACATATTTGTTCTGTGTCAAGAACAGCTAATACAATACAGGTTTGTGGTGTGATATTAATTTTGGAAAAGCATCTGCAAATTCAGCTTCAAGCTGAATAGGGCAAGATGGCAACAGCGGCTCGTGAAGACCATACTGACATATAATTCCTGTAGTTGGTCTGGATTAAGGCCAATCTGTGTTCACACCCAAAGCAGATTGCACTAGAATTCATTTGGGAGTGGTACAGTAGTTTGGTCCGCACCAGGATTTGCTTGATTGTACTCACATGTGCACCAAAGGTCTGAACCAATGGGGAAACAAACTCTGATTCATTTACAGGGGGCTAAATGTGTCAGGTGTGAATACATCCTAACTCAACTATGTTCATGATGCAGCTACGATTTATACTGTACCTGAAACTATATTTAAATGCTTCTGAAAGTCAAAATTGACCATTATTCACAGTGACATGGTGATATAGTATATATCTCACTTTTGCATTCGATACCCACAAAACGCCGTCTGGTTGCTGCTGTTTTGATGTGAAGTGAAGTTTATGGGATTTTTGCTCAGAAGTAGCAAATAAAGCTGGTTCCAATTATGCAGTGTATAATACAAGCCTGTGGATCTAAAAAAGGTATGATAAATGTGCTATCTTCAAAACTGAGTAGACCCTGTCTGGCCTTCTTATATGATAGTCGTTTTACTTTATAGCCCCACTCATAAATCAATCATTATGGGGGGAATTTTGCCATCCTAAATCAAAGTACCCCCCACTGCCCAACCACCACCCCATATATCATGCAGGGTGTAGAGAATTCAAAGGTAAAACGAGCAATTACCCTATAATAGATTCACAGACGTTGGCACTATATTGATATCTGGGAGAGATTACAGCAGTTTTGAGTGTGTGGGAAAGCACATGTGGCTACTTGAGGGCCAAGGCCCCCATAATTGCACTTGGCCTGCAATCAATTATGTGTGTCAGGCATGTGGAAAGGCCACAACCACAAAGAGAGAGAACAAGGAAGAAAAATTACTGTGTCCAAATCTGAAAGTGAGACTTTACTCAAAATGTTGGCTGAAATTGATAATTTTCCAACACTGAAATATCTTTTATACACATTTTCTTTCTTGTTCTTTATTTAATTGCAGTGGATAGCAATTTCAGTTGTTTATTGAACAACCACATAATATTGGAGTTGACTGCTTGCTTCAGTGTTGCATTGATGCACTGAAATAAAGCTTCCAAACACAACCGGGATGCATGTCAGCTGTCAGCTGTCCATTAAAAAAAACACTCCTATTTCAAAGAAATATTACATCTTTAAAATGATGGAGTCATTACTCGACATGTTAGCTTTCACTTCAAGTAGTTTCAGTGCAGGATTGGACGTTCTGTCTCTTCAGTCCAGTGTCCAGTGATGTTTCAGTTCTATTTTACAAATTTTTAAATATCTACCATTGTACACTAGAGCTCCACTGTCTTGGCTTTTTAGTTTCATAAATGGTCAAATAGCAAAGAAAAAAATTGTTGAAATATTGTGCTATTTTATTATTTTCTTTTTAGAAATTCCAATGTTCAAAGAAAGTGAGAGTTTTTCTGTATTTATACTTACAGGAAGGTTGAAATGAGGTTTACTGGAGTCTGCACTTCAAGCAGTTGGAGAATGTATTCACTATTTGCATGTTAACTAAATTAGCTTCAACCTAAAGTGGTCTATAAAAAACGTTTAAATGGTCTGTTTTAGTTTCTACCTCAGAGTAGAAACCGTGCCAGTGTAAGTGGACCCATCTATAACATAAGGTTGTGTAACATAGGAAGCGGTAGAATCCAAATCTGGTGAATGTGTCCTATTAAGGGAGAAAACTTTGCCCACACATACCTCTGAGTGTAGCAAACATTTTAAAATTAAATATAAATTTAAATTGATTTTAATATTTTTGTACTACCAATCATTTGAGATCTCTTAAAATCTGTTTTTGTTTGTTTGCTTGTGGACATACAGTATCTCTGAGTGCTGATCACACCAAATCTAGGTTTTAAAATTTTATTTTGTAGTGCAACAAGAGACACCGACTGTAAGTGGATATCCTGTAGGCAAAGACCCTAAACTCTCTGAACTTGGTGTTTCCTATTGCTTCTCTTCTGTCAGAAAGCTAAATGTTGAGGTGAAACTGCAGTATGAGGAAAATTCCCCCCCCTTTTTTTTTATTGCTGCAACAACCGAGAATCACAGAGCCTCGGCACAATTTTGAGGTGGGTGGCCTTCTCCCAATCATCAAATTCTACGCCACTGTCAAGTGCAGTGTACTTTGCTTTCAAAGTACACTGCACTGCAAGCAGCTTAAGACTAATAGGAGTGTTAAAGACAAGTGTGTAGCATTTATTCCATTTCTATTTTTTTACGTCATGTACAAGAAGCCACATAGTTGTGTAATCTTTTATAAATAGTTCTCAATGTTTTCTGATAATCTTTCAGTTTTTCCTTAAACACTGTCCATTTTCACTAAAGACAAAAATTAAAAGTGCAACAGAAAGTTATAATTACGAGATTTAAAATCATAAAATTTAGATTTTTCAAAACATATTCACAGGAACAAAAGTAATAATTGCAAGAGTAAAAATCATAACTTTGACTTTCGAAGTCAAAATTATGAGATAGAAAGTTGCACTGTTTTTCTATGGAGGCTTGCTCCAGTATGTCATTATCATGACTTAGAATTTCATAATTATAAATTTGAAAGTCTAAATTGTGATGCTGGATCTCAAAACAGACTTTATAGCTCATAACTGTAACTTTAAATGTCAAAATCTTGACTTTATATTACATAAATAATGTTGAAAGTCAATATTATGTCTTTTAAAGTCAAGATTATGATTTTCTACCTCAAAATTATGGCTTTGATTCTCTTATAATCTTGAAAGTCAAAATTATATCACTGTATGTCAAAATTCCGACTTTATGTCATAATTATATCTAAACTATAACGTTAAAACCCAAAATGATGACTATCTGTTGGGCTTTTATTTTTTTCTTTAATGTAAAAATGGACCTTCATATTAATGGCCAGAAAAATCAAAATTTATATTAAAAAAAATCAACTTTTTAAAACATCATCCCTCAGATCACTTACAGTGTTTCTCAATTCCAATCCTCAGGCCCCCCTGCTCTGCATGTTTTAGATGTGCCTCTATACCAGAACAGCTGATTCAAATAATTGCATGAAGCCTTCTGCAGCCGCCAAGTACTGCAGAAGCCTCTTAATCACCCAAAGATTCAATCCAGGTGTGTGGCAGAAGGGAAACACCTAAAACATGCAGGGCAGGGAGGCCTGAGGACCGGAATTGAGAAACACTGCGTGTAAGCCAAGTTACCAGCCAACTAAAATACTTTTTTCTGTAAACCTCAAATTGAATTGAAAACAGAAAAAAAGGAATATAATGGCTTACATTCATGAAATCGCTTTGTGGATTAAGCATGCAAGTGCGCAAGGTGGTGTTGCTGAAGTTGAAGGTGACCATGTCGAAACAAACGGCCTCAGGCACGGCCAGGATGAGCGACAGCACCCAAATGGTCACGATCTCGATGACGGTGAGGAGAGGGATGCCCACTCCCTGCACTCGGCTCCAGGATGCTACGGCTCTGTACCTGTGTGACAGGCAGATGCAAAGACGAAAGTCAGAGTTGCACATGGGTAACCAAAAGGTTATTCATGATAAACTGCTTCTGTTAATTTAGCCGAAAGTTATTATTCAGGAACAAGATTGAGCGAAACATAATGGATGGATGAATATAAATCTGATATTTCAAATCTGAATATCGGAAATGTAAGGTTAAGATTTAATTTATTTGTGAGAATGTGGGTTTCCTATAAGGTTTCAATGACCTGGGGTGACCACTTCACATATCCATTATATTATTATGTTCCATCTACAATGTGTGATTAAACTTTAACTTTTAAATTCACATAAGTTTGATTTTTATGTCCACTTTAGCTGCAATTAATCTCATATTAGTTTTGTTTTCAGTCACTGACTCATGAACACCACTGAAAAAGGCCATTTGTTTATTAAATGCAAAAGCTAACAAAAGTGACTTCCTGCCTGCCAGCATGCGAAACACAACAAAATGCTCAGTCAGCAGACAATCAGAATTTTAGGAATTTATGAGGCGAGATGATCAATTGTTTATTTTTAATATCTAATATTTATATTTTTGTGAAGCCTCCAAACAGGCTGGCCCATGTTGGCAGCGAGGTCTCTGTGTGTTGGCTTGTGTTTGCCACGCACTAAATAAATTGTTTGCTTGTTTGTTTCATTAATGGAAACCATTTGTCAAAATGTTTTAGTAAAACCGTGCATCAAGATTTTATGGCAAAAATAATATATTTTTCATGATACATTTGAATTTCCCTGTTGAACAACATGGCGGCATTTATATTTCACTAAGTGGAAATGTATCCACCTTTTCCTCTTCTTGTAGCAGTGAAATGATGCAAAGGTCACTAAAATAGATTGTAATATGTACTCAAATAGACTTGCTATGCAGTTCCAGGATCAAATTGAGATGATGTGCTTGTGAATGCAACTGAACAGTTCCTGGACCTTCCTCATAATGGAAGTTATTAAAACTGTCTGGCTGGTTGAACCTCTGAGCCTTTTGGAGAATGTTGAATCTCTTACAGCATCTGTGAAGCTGGACAGTGCATTAAGTGACATGCCAATGAACAACAGCACTTAAGACCATAACTTATTCATTACAAAAATATTTTAAGGCACTGTCAAACTCATTAGCATGCTGGCTATCAATACAGCCAGTAAAGTTGTTTTCACAAAGTGCGCATATTGCATAGTAGTGCTCCATGTAAAGATGTGTAAAGCCATATTGTGCAGAAGCATAGCTTCACAACTAAAAAAGGAGAAAAATGCAATCTTTAATTGGAATGTATCTAGATAGTGTGGAAAAAATTCAAGAAAAATTAACTGACCTTATATAAGATAATCAGAATATTCTTTTCATTATGAATCCAATAATTTTTCACTCCCGATATATAAATATAACAGACACATTTATGTTGGATACTAATTAAAATGGGAAAGAGAGGAGAACATGTTCTTTTCCTGCAAAAACCAAATGTCCAAATTTCTCACCGAAGATGTTTAAAACAACATTTTATATGACTAACAACAAATATTAGTTGATAATACAGTTTTAGAGTAAAATGCTTTATATTTGTTTAAAGGTAATTGCAAAGTGCAAACAAATACAGTAGATGGCATTTGTAACTCTCCAGTTTTCCAAAATATACGTCATCTACATTTTTCTGGTGCCCTAAGATGTGAACTGAAACAAAGATTGGCAGCTTGGCCTCACCAGCCAGTCGTGCTAATTTTGAGAAAACCTCCATCCCCACATAAAAAAGCTGCAATATTTTTCAAGAAGTTACAACTTTTTTTTATTTACTTATTTGTTCTTTCTTTGTTCTGAATTTTGGTTTTGTTGTGCCTCCCCCAGAATATCTATTGTCCCCATCTGTGCATCTCTTTACTAACTGGAACAAAGTGTCCATAGCGGCAATTTAATTTCTAAAGCATTGTACACTTTATCATGGGTGCCAAAAGTTTCGGATAATCTTATAAACAACTGATGCAAGAGGGGTTAAGAGGAGCAAAAGGATACTTTGTAATTCAGCAGACCAAACTCATAAGTAGTACTGAGTCAATGGCTTTCCCGAAAGTGATCATCTAGTCTTCCTGTCATTGTTAAGGAATGTTTTCCATGTGGTCTCTTAAATAAATAAGCCAAAAGCAAAAATAAATCTTGAGCAATGCATTTCCTCTCTATGTGAAAAAAGGATTAATTACAAGGGGTTGCCAAATAAATCAAATTACTTATAATTTGTTTTCTAAAATCTGGCTTCTATAGCATAAATTCTGAGCAGTAATTAGTATCTTTGTTTGAGAACAACAAAAAAATGTTGCATCTTTACAAATGAGGAGACAAGACCATGAGAGTTAAACATCAGTATAAAGGCATTTGGATTAAATATTTTTTTCTTAAACTTAATTTCTTTGTCACTTTCCCAGCATATCAAACAGATTTTATAACATTAAGGTTAATATTTTTCATATGTTTGTGCTACTGAGGAGTCTGACAGCACTGACCTGTCCACACTGAGGGCACACAAGTTTAGCACTGTGATGCCAACGGAGGCCTTCTGTAGGAAAGGCACCAGTTTGCACAGACACAGGCCAAACCAGTGGTCATCAAAGGGAAAACGGGATGCCAGGAGCTGTGGGAAAGAGTCATTATTTAAACAATGCTACACAATCAGCTGGTTATTTTTCAGCAGATATTGACTGATTAAAAAAAAAAAAATCTGTATCAAATATCTGTTCGTTATAGACCTGAAAGAATTAGATGTACAAAACGGGCTTAATTTCTCCAGATTTGGACCCAAATGAAAAGCATTTTTGAAAAATAAACATTGTAAAAGGGGTGTACAATTTACCACATGGTACTAAATAAGAGCAGAGAAATTCATTTTGCCATAGCTCCATTTGTCACTCCTAAACATGAAGGCTATGAGTGTCTCCAAGCTGTCAGTTAACGATTAGCTGAATTAAGAATAAGCCTAACTTTACTGCCATCTTGGGGTGTTTTCAAACTGGATGGTCTCGTAGACTTGGTTTGATTGTGGGCCAAAGTTCCAACATTCATTACATTTTCAGCAGTTGATGGTTCGCGTTCACACTGCACCTTCTCAAACCATTCAAACTCTTTGTAAAACCAGTTCCCCCCTCTCATGTGATGGAGTTGCAGCAAAAATCATTGAAGGAAATGACACAAATCCCTCTGAAGAAGACTTCAACTTCCTCCTTCACAAAATGTAAACAAAAATGGAGTTACGTCAGATTTGGAGGATTTCTCTTTTGTCGCTGGTAATAGACCACAAGCCTGTTCTCCCGCTAGTGCTAGACTCGTGTCTTTTATGGGTTGCATTTACCCAGAATTCCCCTGGTCTACAGTCCGCTTCCTGCTCTTGGAGCGATATCTGGTCCGCTTGCATTCACATATCCACTTAGGTGGTCCAGAGTTCACTTTTTTGACCCACATTAGTTACATTTTCCATTCACACTTCCCCAAACAAATCTGACTACCTAGGCAAATGAACTAGAGTTGCATTAAAGGGCAATAAACTGGGCTGTTGTGAATGCACCCTTTGTCTGCATAGCATAATATGAACCAAGTGTTGGGTCACTGCACCATATTTTTGATGTGTAGTCATAAAATCTATAGCAGTGGAGCCAATCTGTAAGCTGATGCCAAGGAATTTCTTGAAATGCCAAAAAATTCTGGGGATTATGTTAGAAACAACCCCACAAAACAGTCGGAAAGATACGGTTCTTTTCTGTTCTAGTCAATTTTTGTGTGTTTTAATGTTTGATGAAGTCAGGACAAGTTACATATTAACAAAAAGAATTTAATAGAGAAGGGAACGTCTTTTTAAATAAATATAATTAAATGGACATTCTTATATAAATGACAATGGTTCAGCAGGAAAATAGGGAAAAGCTTAGTCAAACTGTTCTTTCTGCAGGTTCAGGCCCATATTGTAGTCTCAAACTTTTTCTTTTGGCTTTCAGACTAGAGTTTCTGGCAGAGGAGTTTATCCATCTTGAACTTTTCCACATTTTGCCATGCTTCAACCATAAATATCAATGCATTTTGTATAGTTGTATGCACAATGCAGTGCATCATTGTGAAGGGGAACTTAATGGTTTTCAAAATTGTAAAGGTTTATTTGTAATCATTTAATTGTATGCATTGTAACTAGATCCTTGTGCTCTGACCTCTCCTAAAAAGATTCAGGGCAATCAACTGCCTTCAGAAATCTAATATTAACTAAAATTACATCCAAATGCATTGCTGTTTGTGGCTGTAACCGGTTAAATTAGTAGAGTTACTAGAAGTTACAAGGAGTGGTGTAAAAGAAGCAAGAATGGAACTACAGAGCTCATTGGGAAAAGATGGTGTGTGGAAGTCAAACTGGCCAAACTAACATCTAAAGTTCAACTGTAGGCATCTGAATTCTGTGCCATATATCATTGAAGTTTATATTCAATGACATCAATGACATCTTCATAGCAACTTTACCTTTGTTCTTTTCAGGTACTTTCCTCCCTTCAACATAAAAACAAAGGAAGAGTGTTTTCGGAAACTGTGTCCTTATCCCTAGGAAGAAGAGGCAGGGGGGTTGCAACCTTGTGGACGTGGCTCACTCATTGTGTGCAGACTGCTCCCCCCATAAGATTTTTTGTTTCCTTTTCGCACATGTGTTGCTCAGACAACAAAGTCGCTGTGCCCCTCAGAGTCCCAAGTTAATTTTAACCAGGTGGCTTTCCTGACTTCTCTCTGTGCAAAACGACATTCTTTTAATGTGGCTGCACAGAGATCGGTGTGACTGATCCCTCAATCCTGTCATCGCTCTTTATTACTACACAAAGCTTGACAGTGTTTACTGGCATAAATCGAGTTAGGCTGAAAAGGGTCTGCAACTGTTTAGCACATAAGTCTCGCAATGTTTCATATTTTCAAGTGGTTGTAAAAGTAAACAACAGGGCCGTGAGTCACTTGAAACCACAAAGAAACTTTTCTAAATAAAAAAACTGATTTAATCTGTTACTCTCATGCAAATTCTTAGCAACTAATAAATCAGCGCCTTTAAATGACTGAAGTTTGTTATGTGGTAAATACTTTACACAAACACGAGAATGAAAAAGCTACAGCCTGAACAAACTGAATTCTCCACATAGTTTATGTGGAGATTTCCACAAATGATTGTTGCATCTTTTAGGCTAGATGCAACAATCTAGCCTAAAAGACTAGATTTCTGTCTTTTGCTTTGTTTCAGATCACCAAAAAGTACAAAAATACAAGATGTAAAAAAGAGCATGGTCATAAAAGTAATTGGTCTCTAAACCTAATAACTGGTTTCCACGTTTTGGAGAATTCAGCTGGAGATGGGGGTTTTCAAGCATTAACATTTTATTTAAGTTAACGCTACACCTCCCAACAATCTTCACGTTAGTCTCATCAGTCCATAAACTATTTCCCCATGTCTTAGGGATTATTAAGATGTTTTAAAGGAAAAGGTGAGACAGATCTTTGTGCTGTTGTTGGTTAGCAGAGGTGTTAGCCACGAAGCATCCATTGGAGGCCTTTTTCTGTCTCTTTCTTCTTGTTACAGCACAAACAATGATCACTGATAGTGAAGCCTGCAGTGTTTTAGATTTTCTTGGTTTCTTTAGTGACCTCTTGAATGAGTGACTTAAGCACTTTTGAAGTTGTCCTTCAGCTACTCCTGGGAAAGTTCGCCGCTGTTTCACATGGATATTGGCTCTCACTGTGGTTCGCTACAGATCCAAAGCCTAAATTATTTTTCAAGCCTTTAAAACCAGATGAGTATAGGTGACTTTATTAAATATACTTAAAGCTCTTTAGACTGAGGCATGATGTGTTGCTATTTGAGATCTTTTAGCCTACTTCATGCAGTAAGATAGGTTTTGTTTTGTGCCTTTTTGATTCTACAGGCTATGTTGTAGAGTTGTTAGTGAAACTGAACCAAATATTTTGGCTCATACCAGTTAATTCCTAAGTCAAACATGGGTCCAGCTTAGGTTACCTATCTTTTGAAAAATGCTTTTTGTATTTACTCCGGTTATTTCTGTCTGATTTGTTTGATTATCTGCAATATTTTGAGATTATTGATTACACTTTCTTGAACAGGTTAGGTTTGGTCTATGGGCTATGGCATTTTTTTGCATAAAATCATTCTTTGATTATGAGATTTTAGTCTGCCCAATTTAGTGTCTTTCGGGCTCCTTTCAGATTGAGCTGTTATTTTTCTCTCTTGTCACTTTAAATCCAAATAAGCTGCTGCTTTCTAACTCAACTTTACACCTGCAAGTATAAATGGGTGTAAACAGATGCACAATTAAGCAATCATACATCTTTGAAAAGCACTAGTAAAGCCTTCTGCACAATCAACAAGAATTCTCCAAGTGGTTTCTTAATGGTATTTTTCCAGCAACCATTGCACAGCATTAAAACCAGCTGATAAGGTGCTGGAGCTCTTCTTGGGTAACGGCACAGTGTCACTCAAAAATTGGGAGATATATGAAACTAATCATTTTCCAGACACCACAAAAATTTAACTTATTGTTTTTAGAAGCAGTAGGAACCCAAATGGAAGTGGACTATGAATTTTGCAAAATAATCATTACATAAGAACCAAAATCCCCCCAAAAATCTGTAAGGGGTGGAAATGCTTTTTACAGTACTGCAAGTGAAGAATTAACAGAAGTCTTTGTGTGATAGTTGAGTAAAAGACAAGAGGCATGCTTGTCTCATGGCTCCAGCCTGACTCTTGTGTTTATTTAAAACAGTCATATCCGTTCTCCTCTCATCACTTATCTGACTTCATGAAACAGATAACGACCCTCCGACTGATTACGCTTTCCCGTCTCCCTTAAACCGCCTCCCCCACCTTTTCCCGTCTGTAATATTCCTCTTTTATCTGAGCAAGTCTCCCTCATTGTTGTTGCTTTTCATCATATCAACAGTGTGCAACCTGTCACTCAGCAGTCTGGCTATGAAGATAAAGTAAAGAACAGACATAAACACACATAACAGCAAGGGGAGTGAGAGTGCTACCTTGTACGCATTGATTGGTATATCAATGAAAATGTAGATAAGGTCGCCCAGGGCAAGGCTGGCGATGAGGGCGTTGGGCCCATTCCTCATGCACTTGTTCTGGTATATAATCCTCAGGAGGGTGGCGTTTCCGACCAGGCCGACCACAAAGACGATAACTGAAATGACGGTGTTGATGTACTTAAAATAGTTGCTAATTGAGGGATATGCAAGGCACTTTGGAGGTGAAACTGGTCTCTTCAAGACTGTATTATTATCAGAGCTGGATCCCAAAGCTTGCACCCGAGCTCCTGGGACAAATGAAGGCAGATCTGGACTGGCGGTGCTGTGGAGACCTGGAGACTGGAGGGTGGAGTGGATGACTGGCAGAGAGTCCTCGGCTCCCGCTTCCTTTATCTGGCACATTCCTCTGGCTGCCAAGCAGGCCATTAGCATGAGCATATGCCGGGCTGCGGTCCCCATTATCGAATACATCGAGCTCTTTGATTTCACTGACTGGAAGACTGCCTCAATATGTCACTGCTGGAATGAAAAGAAACGAGAAGAACAGGTTACATTTTCAATTAAAACTAAAGAATAAAAGCTAAGTAAATAGAAATTTGAGATGCAGACCCTTTTTAAAACTTTTTCACAATGTGTCAATACAAACTTTATTGTATTTAATAGTGAGTTTAAGTCAAAGACTAACACAAAGTTCTACATTGTGGAGTGGTTGAGTGATATAGCCTAAAAATAAAATTTCCGTGTTATTTTTTTCAAACTTTGATTTGTGAATTTAATTGATTTTGTTTTCCTGTAATTAAAAAATACAAATGACAGACAATATCTTACAAATCTGACTTTTATTTCAATCATTCCTTCTGTGAGTTGACCTAAATTTTGAGTTGAAATTTACAGAAACTGTAAATCTGTTTGTCAAAAAAAGATCGTAATTCTTGGATGGACTAACAACATTCTAAACAATGGAATTTCAAGGAGTGCATCTATGAAACAAAATCCAGATTTTTCCCAGAAATGAAGTATTCGGAAACAGTAAATTTGATTAATTGATTAAATCAATTTATCTCCTTGTCCTACATTGTGGTAAAATGGAAGGACATACACCTTTATAGACCAACTAGTTTTCTTCCAGAATCATCCTGTATTTAGCACCTCCCACCTACAACCAGCTTCCACATCCTTAGTGACAAAAGCATCCCCACAGCATGATACTGTCACCACTATGTTTTTCTATGAGAGTAGTATTATCAGTTTTATTTCAGTGACTGTTTTCTACCATACATAGAGTTGGACTGTTTTTTTTTTTTAAAGTTTAGTCTCTCTTCTGCAGAAGGCCAAAGCTTCTCCAGTAAACCAAGTCTTTCTTGGCGGCTTCTCGGATTAACGCTAATCTTACCCAACCTCTCAGCTTAAGTGAATAGAACCACCTTAGCTTTGCAGGTTTGCAATCTCTCTCCATTTTGAATTGGGGAATGGAATGTATTTCCTGAGCAGTTAAAAGTTTGTGATATCATTCACAATCAATTATAACCTAACCCTGGAAAAACCCAGGGCTGTTGTGTTCCTTTGTCTTTCACACAGTTTGATCACTAATGTTCTTGAACAAACCTCCCAGGCCTTCATCGGACAGATGTTTGTATACTGAGGATAGATTGCACACAGGCAGACTCTGAAGGCAATTGGTTGCTCTGGATTTGATTTAGTTGCAGAACAGTAAATGGGGCAACTCTTAAGATTTTTTTTGTTAAACTTTTGGAAAGTCATGGCATTTTCCTACCACTTTGCAATTATGCACTGCTTCCTGTTGGTATATCAGTAAAAATCATTAAAAAATATATGGAACTTTGACGTAAAAAGACAAAAGTTAAAAAGGTTTAAGAGCTGTAAATACTCATTTAGAATACATTTTGAAGCATTATTGTCGCAATCAGGAACTTTCATGAAGATAGCATATTTAAGTCTTCAAACGGGCTCACATATGGGAGATGCCACCTATAGTTATACTCAGACATTCAATATAAGACATCAACCGAGTGTAAGGAGCACATATTTTGCTCTCACTCATTCCTGTATGAAAATTCAGTTCAGACTGTAATGTTGTCCTGTTTGGATCGATGTCCATTTCTCGGGTTTGCACTTCTTGATTCCCACCGCTCCACATTCTGCCTCTGTTTTTGATTTTATAAGCTTTAAACATATGGTTTAAAGCTGTTTAAATAAATAAATGTAACCTGAGCAACAAAAGCATTGAAGTTCAAATACAAAGCAGGCTAAATTACAAAGAAAAAAACAACACATTCAACTTCCTCTTGGATTACGCTCCTTTTCACCAAAGAAAAAAAAAGAGTCAACAAATTTCCTGAAAAATACTGAACAGTTCATTACACTATGCTGTTAGTAAAGACTTGTTAAAGTTTCAAACTCTTAGATCCACACCGAAGCCCATTTCATCATGTCAGGGTGCAGGCAAGTCTTATAGCCCAAAGTTCTTCCTGTTCAAAGTCCCTGCTGTCACCAAGTACACAAAGAACTATTTAGCAGCCAGCCCTTCAAGTAGCATCACAGTTTAGCATCAGCATGACACTGCTGGGATCTGTGACAGTACACAAACTGATCCATGCATAAATAATAAATACGTTTGGTTTTCACCTACCGCTTCTAAAACGCCTGCCTGGCCCCCTTGGAAACCGTCAGGCAAACTTTCAGCTGAAGCCCCCAGACATCTGTATCACATCACATGAGTAATTAACGCACTATCAAAGCTGCGCCGTATCCCACTTGGTTTGAGCAATGCACCCGTCTGCTCTGAGGTGCCTTCACATTATGGCTCAGAGTTTCCTGTGGAGAGTTTGCAGTATGTCTAAGTGTGTGTGCATGGGTGTGCAGGCTTGTGGGTGTGTGTGTGTGTGTGTGAGAGAGAGCACCAGCAAGACACTTTGACTGGGTGGGATAGTAGTCTCCACCTCCCTTCGGTAACAGACTGGGCCCCCTTTGGAAACATCACCCTCCTTTCCCTTTTCTCTCAGAGGCACCGCCTGCTGACAGCCATATCCAACAGCAGCAACACACACACACACGCATGCACACGCAGATATAGGGGGGCATTTGGGAGCCCAGTGCTCCACTACTATGCCCCCTTCCTTAAATCCCTCATGCCTCCTCAAAAAGCCCCCCTCCTCAGTCACATCTATGAGTTGCATATATTACACGCAACTGTTTCCTCACACAAAGAGCTGCAAAGGTCAGACTTTCAGAAAAGGAGACCTTTAGTTAATGTTTGTTTCATTTGAGAGAGGGGAAGTAAAAAATGCAACAAAAAACCAAACGCTCACAATCGATCAGTCTTCACTTTTACGCGCTCCATGTGCGGCCAAATTACAACACCAGGTTACGCTGCTTCGTCGAGTTTCTAACAAACAAAAACAAACCAAAGTAAACAGAAGAACATGTCAAACAAAGCCAAACAAATCCCAAGCAGAGAGGGCGCTCCCTGAGATGACGAGATCCGTGAGTGACGGATGGGAAGAAAAAAAAGTTAAATGTCAAGTACTCTTACGTCAGCGAGCGTTATGGATTTCAAAATGGACCATCTATGTTGATGGGAGCTGAGAGCAGGAAGCAGGCTTTCAGATTCACTACAATGTGTCTTGCTTTTCGAAAAGGCTGATGCAGCAAAGTGCTGGATGAGTGGAGCCATTGATTTAAAATTAAAACACTTGTCAGGATTTACTATTCATTTGTACATTCTTCAAATCCTCTTCAGAATTAAGTTATTAATTTTTAAATCCAACATATTTGTCTAAATGTACACTCTCTTATTTCTGGAAGCCGTAAAATACATTCATCTTTTATTCTAATTATTTCACACTGAAATCTAGGAAACAAGTGAAACGCAAGTGTGACACTAGGGGCAATGGACAGGATGGTCAAGAAAGTAGCATCATGAAAAAAAACACAATCATTTATTTTAAGGCTTTTCTTTACCGAGCCTGTTTCTAATTATAATAGAACACAGCAATCCATCAAAGCCTTTACTGAGAGCCTTTCCAAACAAGGTGTGATAAAAATGTTATATTTATTATTGACCAAACACACATATGATGAAAGAGAAATGTAAAAGAAAGGAAGAAGCACAACCAAACATATGCTGACACACTGCGAATGGCTGAGGTTCTTCAAAGTCAAACGGTGTTAAGAAAACATAAGCTGCAATTTCTTTTCTTATTAGTTAATTTCTTTCTTTATTTAAAAAAATTAATTATGACTATTTTTCACACTCCAAAATGCTTAGTGTCACTGTGGACTACGCTATAGTCAAGTCATGTTGATTTGTATTGCACATTTCAGCAACAAGACAGTTTAAAGTGCTTTAAACCAAAAACAACTATAAACAATAACTATATAATAATAATTATATATTAATATAAAAAAAAATTTATTTTACAACTCTAAAATCCTGCTTCACCTTAACATGAAAAAATTAGGCACATTTTTGGAAAAAGTCCTTCAAGTTTATATAGTAACAATTGTGTGAATGACTGATGATGCATATTAGAATTTAACCCTTATACACATAAATGCCCTCAAGTGGTTAAGTTCAACTCCCCTACTATAGCGGCCATTCCAAGCATCCAGCACACCGAAGTGAGTTAATCTCCACAGCAGCAGCACTAATCTGTGGTATATTTACGTTGTGATGCTCATGCCAAAGAATTTGTTGTTGTCGATAAAACCTGTGGCAGACTGATTTAGCTTTAGATCCTATTGCAAAAGCTACTTCATAAGATGCATAAAAAGTCTATTAAGTTGCCTAATTCACTAAATTCTGTTTGATAATTATTTTTTTATGAATCATTTTATAGTTTCTGTCATAATAAATAGAAAATTGTTGCACATTGGTTAATATGAGAGTAGTTTACCTTCAAGGTAATTAGGCTCAGGTAATTAGGTAATGCCTATATTTACCACTATTTGAAATTAAAGGAATCATGTTTTCTTTAATTGTAGTCATGAATATCTCAAAGCCTTTGAATTAGTTATGGTCAGCAGTTGTAAATATTTTATTTATTGGAATGTAATTTGCTGACAACTTAACCCTAGTTTTTTTCTGTTGTTTTCTTTCCTTTTTATTTTTTCCCAAACGTCCTCTGAATGCTGGCAGCTTCCGTGACATTTTAACTTTTGAGGGGGTTTGGGGGGTTGGAAAAGTCTTTGTTAGTTAATCCATTAATATATAAATGATGAAACCTTTACCTGCTCCCAGTTGCTTTGGCTTTCATGTTGTTGTTGTGTTGTTGTTTGGATCGTAATCAGGTATTAATGCCATTCTGTCTGAACTCAAAGATGGCAGGCTGCCTGGTAATTCATATGCTTGTTCTCTGATGGCATCTGTCGAAGTGTGCTCTCTGCATATTGGTACATACCCTATGGGAAATTTCAATCCAGCCCCAGACTGAGTAGGATGTAAGCAATTTTATAACTGGGACACTTGCGCAAAAACAGAAAGAACAGAGCGGGGAGCGACTCAGTAAGGAGAAGAAGAGATGGAGAGGGAGGCTCAGAGAAAGAGTTTGAGGCCAATCCTACTGTGACAAGAAGCAGTGACAGAGTGAAGAGGGCTCAGTTTACTGCCTGGATTCATTAATTTGGGACATATGGTTCACACAAACAAAAAGTTACAGCACAGACAAAAACAGAAACTGGGAGTCTTCATGAACCATTTTCCCTCATGTTCTGATTACTGCAAGCACTTCATATTAAAATGAAATATTAAAGATAAAATTAACAGATTAATTAGAAAAGAAGTGAATTCTTGACAACGATGAGATGATGCAGTTGTGATAAAATGAGCCTTTGGATATGATTGTCCTCTTATCTGAAACTTTTTACAAAAGACCTGAAACATTGGAAAAAGTAAATTGGCCATAAACTAAAGGAAGTAAAAAATGCTCAACATGACTGCCAAAACTGCCTAAATGGCTAGTTTGGGATGAACACAAGTCATAAATGGTTGTTTATTTTTAAATTCTCTATAGTGAGCATGCATGTCTGCAATTAGCATTTCAGCTTTCGTACACTTTTGTAAAATTTTATCTCTCTTCAAGCATTTTCATGGTAAGTTTTCAAACTTTTCCAGCACCAAACTATGGAGATAAAAACAATACAAATAAACTAATGTCACCATTATATTATATCACTTATTGCTGTTATTAACAATGTGTTGTGATAGTATTCTAAATAGCAGGGACAAAGTAAACTAAAATATAAAAAAATGTATGCTTTGAAAATTGTCTTTTACACACCTGACTGATCTGAGAACAAAATACAAATTTAAGAAAAAAATCCCCCAACTTCAATAACTTTAATGTATAAAATATAAGACAACCCTTATTTCACCCACGCAGATCAAGGATTCATTGAGTCATTAAAATTTATAAATATTAATTATATTGAACAGACCTGCTTGTGTTTTTCTTAAGCATAACATGATCACTTGATTTCAGTCTTATCCTCTAATTGTTTATTACGACTTTATTACAAAATTGTGTCCATAGAATATCGAGCACTTTCAATTACTTGATACAGAACTCTAGAATTTTGTTGAAATCCAAGCATTTGAAGCACCCATCCGAACTCTGTCTGTCTGAATGTGTTATTTTTGTAGAGAGGTTTTAAACTTTATGTATTTTTTAGTGTCCTCCCACCAGTAAAAGGGCTGCAGTGCAAATTATACAGCACTGAAATGTTTTGCACTTAAGGATATTCAACTTCTGCTTCATATCTCAGCTGCATACCAAGCATCAACCTCCTACGACTCCTAAACACAAGCCGGTATAACTGATTACTCAGTTTTATCAACATCAGCAATTCCATCTTACATCAGGGAGGAGCCAAGTCTGGGTGTAAGCATTGTGTTGTTAATATAAAATTTAAGGTAATGTGGAAGGGGCCTCTAATAAAAATGTAATAATTAGCTAATAAAAGATGATTCCTGTTGAAGGAATATTTTAAAATACATGAATGGGAAGCATATGAATCATCAGGCAGCCTATTATCCTAGAGTTGCACCACCTTTGGTGGCAGCATCGTGGAGCAGCTCTGTGTTGTGTTTTGTTTTTTCTTTTTGTCAGCTTTATGCATGAATGTCATCACCACGGTATTTTAATGTTTTTAGCATAGTTTTGTGTGAGCCGGACATTCTCACATCAAATTTGTGTGTTTTTTTTTATTACAGATGCCAACCTTTCTGTGGAAAGTGAGAGGTCAGTTCCAGGCCCAATTTTCTGTGTACATCACACTTATAAATGAGACCCGTGGAGTTTGAAGCAAATATCAAACTCATGTCATGCAGGTCAAATACTCTGTGGATTGAAGGTTATATCTCTGCAGTTTGTGTAACCTGTTTCAGAGGAGTCAGTGGAGGTTATTAAGCTTTCAAATTTATGGCTATGACACATTCACAGACCTTCTCTGGAGAGAGCGTAGTTGTTAATATAAACCAAACTGACTTTTGAAAACATACAGTGCAGGACTACTGCTATAATTTCCAAAACTATTACTAAATCATATGTGTCTGCTGTTCTCTGACGAGCAGTTACTGCCTTGACGCATTCCTAGTTCTGATCTGGCTCTCGTCAGACAGAACCTAAAAGCCCTGATAGGCAGCAGGACGCTTGGTTCATCTCACTTGGCTTTACACAACCCCAAAGTTCACAAGTGCATGCTCAAAATGTCTCAAAATATTTCCATATCAGTGAGACCAGCAAAAATGGTTTTGGAGGGTGGAACAAAGTTATCTTCAGTGACTTTCATTTCCTAACAAATCTTTCATTTCTCTTATGTTCTTAATGTCATTTTTCAAATCTCTCAGGAATAAAACATACGCTTAACTGATTCTGTGATCAACACTTTGCAGCTTTTTCCTCAGATGGGCTGGCCTTTTAAAAACATCTGTGGACAATCTGAACATAGCATGCTACTTGTAAACACAGCTGTGAAGGCCAAGCGGCCAAGACCAAAGATAACAAACATCAGTCAAGAAAGACTGAAGAGATTTCCACAATGAAACTCCAGATGTTGCTCAGTGCAGTCACCTGATAGAGATGTAAGATCATATATTTCAGCACAGTTTCATGCACTATAATCAAAAAGGTATTGGGGATTAAGCCTACATTCAGAATTGATTGGACAAGTGTTTCTATATCATGTACAAAAAGGTAAAGGAAATAAATCAAAATTTGCTTTTACTCTTTTTCTATTTTCAGATTAGTCTGCACCTACCTTGTGTCTTGTTCTATATCTGTTTGCAGCCAGCCATCAGATCCAGTTGCTATTTTAGTTGGAAGAGGCTTGTACCTTATTCTCCTCCCCTCTCTTCAGAACACTTAATCCCTCCACTTATTTCTCTTGATTGCTAGCGGTGTTGTTGTTGCTTGACGTTGGGCACTGAGCCCATTTGGATTGGATTGTTTTTGTGCCTGAAGAAAGGGAACCACTGAAGAAAATGCTTTTTATGTCTTGAGTAAATAAAAAAAGGTTCAAAAATCTATATTTTCGGTGAAAAGTACAGGGTAGGATAAAAAATAAGGCTTAATGGATGCTGTCTTACCAAGTTGCTGCATACCTGAGCAGAGATGGAAATGTTAACTTCTTGACATGTTCTTCTGTTCAGCTGGAAAACAATGCACTGCTGTAGGAACAGAGTGTTCATCGATATCAAGGAACGCCGAAGTTGAAAACAGCCAAGTTTTCTGTCATGTTCTTTCCATGATTGCACAAAATCTTTCTCAGATAATGAGATTTCACTTTGCTCTTTTCCTGCCCATTATTAGCTCCTTTCAGAATGAGCTGTTTTAAGGCGTCTTGTCACTTTAATTAAAAATAAGCAGTTTAACACACACTTGTCTTTTCCAGCAGCTACTTTAAACCAGCTGACCAAACATACTCAAGCTCTGCTTGCGTTGCTAGGTGACGTGCAAAGCTAAGCTGGGGTAGCTAGGTAATGTGCCAGTGTAAATCGTCATTTAATAAATTAGAGGTTTTTGAAAAGGCTCACTTTCCAAAACACATTAACTTACAGTCAGAAATGGCTTGGTGTTTGTTTTTTTTATTTTATTTTAGGCGCTTGGACTGTTTCTACTAGGCCATTTCTGCCCTGAACAAAAAATATAAGCTGAAGAGGAAGTCATAATTTTGAGTTTTAAAGTCATAAACACAAGACGCACAACAAAAACAGCTTGACTTTCTCTCATAATTATGAGTTTGAAACTCAAAATTACTTTTATTCTCAAAATTATAACTTTTATCCTTGAAATTATGCTCTTTGTTATAATTATGAGTCTAAAACCCAAAATTGACTTTTGTTCTCATAATTATTACTTTGAATCTCAAAAACTGAAAACTTTAAAACCTAAAAATTGAGACTTATTCTCATATTTATGCCTTTTTATCTCATAGTCATGACCTTGAATTATGACTTTTATTCTTGTAATAATGGCATGAAAAGTAACAATTTTTTACCTTAATTCGCAAAATTAGGATTTTTATTCCCATAATTATAACTTTGGATCTCATAATTATGACTTCTTTTTGGGCTTTTATTTTTTTCTTTTATAGCAGAATGGGCTTTGAAGTGGGGCTCAGTGCCCTTTTAATTATCCAGGCACAGACCCATTCATCTGGTCCATTTTTGGTCTATTGTGCCCCAAGAAAAGAAGCTGCCTAATAATTATGCACACCTTAATATAGGATGCTGGTCTCCTTAGGCCCCATCCTCCCTCATCACAGCATTTTTATGCTTAGATCCATCAAGAATTCAAGTTTATCCAGCTTTGAGTTAGAAAATATGGCCAAAAATAATCACTTGCTTCACAATGTTCATACAGTATACATGTCATTCAACTCAGATAAAAAGCAGACCATGTGTCATCACATCCCCGTAGAGGGAACAATAATAGTAACATCAATTTGTGTATGGCGCCTGCAGCTGTTATGCATATCTAAACCCAAATACAAATATAAGCTGCCCTTTAAGCTTATGGCTATTACAAACTCCAAGCAGAAAAGCTTGGAATGCTTTTAGTAATAGCAGTGTGAATATTGATTAAAGTGAAGCAGAAAACTTTGTTGTGGTTAATAAGAGTGTGGTGAGCTAAGTGTAACTGACAAGAACAATACCAATGTCTATTTTTCTGTCAGAATAATGTAATCATAACAATTATTTAATACAATTTTGTTTTCAGCATGCACACATCAACATGAAAAATGTGTGTAAAACAAAAATTAAAGGTGCCAGATTATGACTATACATATAAGAGCGTAGAAAACCCCTAACAGCAATAAGTACTCTATTGCTGTTTTGATAATAATTAAGAAAGCAAGTAGCAGCCATCATTTTTGTCCATCAGTTTGGGAAAATTGTGATGCCTTTTTCAAATAAAGTCCATCATAGTACAGTGAGCAGTTACTGTGTACAGGCAACAAGAACATTTAGTTTTCCTGCAAGATAAAGTATTTATTAATTGTGTTGAATTTTGCATGTTAGACTCTATATACCTCAGTTAGCATATTAAATTTAAAAGTTTGCTTTTATAAACTCAAAGGGTTACCTGTACAATCGTTTCACTCAAAAATGAACATTACAGCACAACTTTCTCTTGCAAAGTTGCAAACACTGTGATAAGACTTCCAAAACAATGTTTATTAGAGAGACACCAACAGAGATTTTCACCACAACACAATACTAATTTTTTGCTGTTGTTGAAAAATAAACACAGTACATAATATCCTCTAATGCTTCATAACAACAGTCAAGCAGAATTGTTGGTCTGAAGATTTTCTCATAATTTAGTTTCTATGCTCCTCTGCTGTGGAACAAACAGTTTTGTTGTCTACTGCAACAATCTGAATAATTAACTCTTTGATGTATTTTTCTTTTTTATGCCTTTATTTGTGTTTTAAACACAATGATTTTATGCTTATGCTTTATCTGCTTTCAATCCTATTTGCTTAATGTCCTGTAAAACCTCTTGGATTGCCTTACGTATAACTTGTTCTGTATAAATAAACTTGCCTTGCCTTTATATTCTGCCTTAGAACCTAGATACTTTGCAGTCAGTGAGTCGAATATGAAATCATAGAAGACTGGAACAAACTGGGTTATTGATTCCAAATGCAAAAGTAAATCTACAAGAAAATTACTGAGGTGCCATAAAATGTTATGAATAAAATGTTATGTAGAGCTGTTCAGAGACGTCCTGACATATATTATTGCCTTGGAAAAAAATTAAGAACCCTATTGCTGCAGATACAGGGATGATGAGCAACCATCTACTGCAAATGAAATACTCTTGGTTTACTAATCATTAGCTGGTAGGTTCAGATTTTCAAAAGTAGGATTTTTGGCAGCTTTGTGGTCCAGAACATTCGGGCCTGTGGTAGTAAAAAGATGTCTGGAAAACTGGATAATCTGAAGTACAATGTATCCCAGCCTATTCGCTGTCCAGTATTCACACATTCACCCATTTGTGTGTAGACACACTATTGGCTGGTGCTTGCAAAGAAGCCAATTCATTAGCACAGTTAATTTTTGATGCAGATTGGCTATACTCTCAAGAGCAGAGATGGGGAAGACTGAAGATATTAAATTTTGCGGCAGTGCCAAGATGATTTCCGCTGTGTGCATTAATGCTTATTGAGGTATATGTGGTGTTTAAACTATTAAGATATGCAGTTGTAAGAATTCTTACTTAGGGGCTCTGAGCTATTTAAGTATTTAGTTATTTGCAGATGGTTGCGGCCCTTAACCTCCACGAATACCAGGAGTCCACTGTAAAGCCTGGAAGAAACAAAAAGGCAAACATTCCTCCAAAATTATGTAAGAGAGTGATAGAGCCAGATAGAAAATGACAAGTTCCAGTTATTGGTGCTTAAGGAGTTCAAAAAATGACACAATCAAATGACTTAGTTAGCTTTCCCAGTGACTACATCGGCACGCATGGAAACTTTTCTTTTTGAATTAAATCTGCCATGACGGCATGTTGTGTTGATGACAAATTAAATGACCCGCAGTGTTGTAATATGTTAGGTTTTACTCTTTCCTGACTAAAATCAAGTTAAATATAACAATAACTGATTTCAGTAACTTGGTCAAAGTGGAACTGATAACACTAAGCTACATCAGATTTTATGTAGCAGGGTTTATGGCATAAATAGCAGGAATAAAAAACATAGAACTGAATATTGTATCTCAAACTTTATAAGACTCATAATGATCCCAAAGTCTTTCTGAATTTCACCCCCAGGTATCTAATATGATCTTTCGTTCCTCATTTTATTGGTTTTTAATCTAGAGGTCATAGTTGCTTCCTTGAATCATCATACACTTAATTCAAACTCCTGATTTTTACTCCTTCAGTAGATCGAGGAGCAACTCCTTGATTTGTGTTGTTGTCCCTTGAGTGTAGGAGTCAGAGACAGAGAGAGGGGGAGTCAAAGGTTAGCAGGGGAGAAGATCGGCACCATCTGGCTCTGATTATGTCACTGAAAAGAAAGATTTCATCCCCAGTGTTGCCTGAATGTCTGAACGTTTTTTCTTCTAAAATGTCATACTCAATAGTTTTAATATTTACTATAAACATGCACAGAAAGCCTCTTCACTAAGTCTTTCTCATTGCACTGTTTCTACAGCATCCATCGATTAATGATCAAAGCCTTAAATGTTGCGGAGTGATGGGCTCACATCCAAAAGAACCAATCACACTGATTAGCTGTGATTTCTGTGATTCATGAGCACATATGCATAGGTAAGCTCACTAAAATCAATTAGCCTGAAGCGCAAAACTGACCTTTGACTTTTATAATGGGAACCTTAAAAGGCCCTCAGGGTCAAAGGATACTCAGAGGCCCACCTGTGTAGACAATTAAAAACAGGAAGCTTGTTTTCAAACTAAGACACAAGAGCCAAAATCTCATTGTAACACATCTAACAGGCAGCTTTGAGATGTTTGGAACATGTTGTTTTTATACATGTTCCTCTTTTGATTCATTTAACAAATACACATTTAGGGGTGCTTAAATGGACAAATTAAAAGCTTTTGAAAAACTTTGAAGTTCAAATTTGAATGTTCAAAAAGCGAGTTTTCACAAGTCTTGGAGTTTTTACGCTGGATTTTATGCTAAATTTGTTCAAACGTCTTTTAGATGTATTTTTCCACCTCTAAAGCAATATGCAAGGGTAAGAACTGCCATTATTTTTGCAGTTTTGTTGTATATCATTGCTTACCTGCAATAAAATCAGCAATGAAAACTTCTGCCTTTTCTGGTGAAAATTCAGATGGGACAAAAGACGCAAGTGGAGATAAAAATTTAAATAATCAAATTATTTCTGTGTTTCACCAGTGTTTTTGTTAGATTTTGGAAATACTACCAGAACCTATAGAAAGTGTTTAGGAAAGTGATTCTGTATTCCTCATTGGTTTACTACTTGTTCTTAAATTACACATTCCTCCCTTATTTTAAAGTATGTAAGACGGTTGTTGCATTTATCATTGTGGAAAATGGAAAAATATATTTCTTACTTGATTTCTATCACATTGAACGCTGAAAAGGCCCATTAGACTCTGGATCTCCCAAGTTAGAATGGGCTTCTTTACCAGGTAAATCTGTCTAATCTTCATTGTATTCTTACAACAAATTAGATGCATATGCTTCATTGTGTTGTGTTGTCATTGTTATCTTTTTAGTTCAAAACTCGTGCAGTTATTCCCATCAAGCGGTGGTTGATCATCAAAGCACGGGAAATTGGCATCGCCTGGGTTGAGCTACTGAGACACAGAATGTTTGGAGATTTGGGTAATTAAGAGCAGAAGTTGCACTTACATGATACAACATTTAGTTTGCTGGGTGGGCTTCTCTGAGAGGTTTGTTGAGGTCTGTTGATTAGAAAAACATCTGAGAAAACAAACACTACCATGAAAACATGTGAAAAGCATTACATTTAAACGTAGTTGCTAAAACTGTAAAAGTATTAAATCGGATTGTTTTTAAAGCAGTTGGGTATATTAAACCAGATATCTTCTCAAAATACAATTTCCTACAATATTTTAAACCATCAAACTCTGAAAATAGTTTTCCTATAAAAAGAGCAAAAAAAAAAAAAAAACCTCAATAAATGAATATTTACAACAGGTCTTAAACAGCAAGTATTTCAGAAAACGAGTGATTTACAAAGGGTTAACAACTCCTATGCCCAAAATGTCCACTCATTTACTGGAAATGAGTGGACATCACCATCTTCGTCAGCTTCATTTCCTGAGCTTGTTTACACTGAACGTTCCAGCTGAAGTCACGGCTGCTGTGATTATCAGAAATGTTAGAATTTAAAAAATGTCGGATAACAGTTTAGAGTTTATATGTGACGGTGCCAAGACAAGCCGAGAGTGAAGCGGATTGTTTCATTGGTTCCACAGCTAAAGTTCGTTTAGCATATGCACAGAGGTGTGTATGCACCACTGCCAGAACTGTGGTAAACTTGGAGCGAGACAAGCACAAACAATATGTGTTTGGATTAAAAAGGCCGAAACCCATTTTCTTAGATGAGTACGTTCATCCTGCTGCATATTTTTACAGGTAGATTTCTTTCTATTTATCAAATCAACAAATTAAATACTGTAATCTGATTCAGAATACAAACTGAACTGACCTGTAAGCAATCTGGGGCTGTACAGGCTCATGTATTATCTGCTGCAAAGTGAATGCTATCCATTTCATACAGGAGTGCAAGTTAATATTTGCACAAGAGGAGTGTTTACATATAAATACAAGCTCAAGTGATGTTGTCTGAGTGTCCGTCTGTCACAAATTGTGTGTTTCTGTCTGCATGTCTGTGATTCACAACAGCTGGATGAATAGAGTGGTCCAATCAGGGGGCTTGTAGACTTCAGATGTGAAAATAATGTTTTTTCTACCATGCGGGGAAAGAATTTAAAAGCAGTTTTTGGTTAAGCTTCTGATTGTATAACCACAACACATCTTTTGGTGGAGTAAATAAAAATGAAAAGCTCATAGATGATGATGGCAGATGACGCATGCTGACTTAAAAGTAATGCCCTACCATTATAGTTATAATGAGTTATTTGAAACCTCTTGCTATTTCTGATACAAGCAAACTAACCAACAAAAAGAAAACCTTTAAGCTGTAGAGTATGGATTGCGTTACCTGTGTTTTTATCTGATCATTCATAGTAAAAACCTGGAAATCATCATGTTTAGAAAGTCCAGTAATGGATTGAAATTTTTACTTTTTTGTCCAAAGACATTTTAGCACTGCTTCAATAAATATAAATCCATTTTAAAGTATTACTGAATCATTTATTGTCTGCTGGTTGGAGGCACAACTGTACTACTTAAAGCAGCTGGTGTACAGAAGAAAGCTATTTGAGAATTGAAAACTGTTATTTGTAGAGCAGTGTTTTTGTTTGTGGGGCTCTAATGATGAAAATGACATCAAAACTGGTTTAAAAATTAATCTGTTTTTTATTTGCTTCTAACATCAGAGCCCCATAGACAAATACTCTGAAACCATGTGACCAGTCTTTGGACAATAAGGTCAGCTGTGATTCTTTCTGCATGGAGTTTGCATGTTCTCCCTGTGCATGTGTTTGTTCTTTCAGGATACTCTGGATTCCTGCAAAGCCACAGTTCATATGCATTTCCCATGCAATGCATCCATTGTTTATTGTGAAAACTACTTATTATATTCTGTTGCGTAATTGTTTCTAAAGTAATCTGTGGAACCAGAAACTTAAAATGAAATATTAGAAAATGTTCAATCATTTAAAACAAATTGTCTGATTGATGTGAAAGATAGGATTCTCATAATATGCCCCTTTCATGCTCTTCTCAAAGCAAAGACTCTGTTTCTCATAACTGCTCTGAATCTCATAAAACTAATGTTACATAGTCCAGCTGAAGGAAATGTGATTATATCTGTTGTTGAAAAAGGAAAATCTATATGTTGACTCCAGTCACAGACAAAACACAGACGTAAAGAACAAAAAGCACTAGAAGAGATCAATGCAACAGAAACTTCACTCATCATTGCCGTTATAAAACGTGATGTCATTTCTTTAGCAATCAAACATGGCTGTTTATCTGAGGGAGATATAATCAGATGTGCTGAGGCCAGGAGAACTGTGGAGCTGCTGCATAAGAGGCTACCTGTGGTTAGGGACCCTCAGTGGAGAGCGGATTATGTGTTTAGAAGTCTTGGATCACAGTACAGCCTACAGCCGTTTCCCTCCACCTGCCTCAGCAGCCAGGATAATGACCCGAGTCTGCAAGGTCTCGGCTCAAACAGGCTGCAGCTATCGATACGTCTGACCTGAGGATGGACTTGAAAATTAGTACCAGCAGGAGGTCCACTTTCAGCCATGTCTGAAACTCAAGACAGTTATTGTCCAAATTGGTTAGAAGTATAACCTTTAACAGCGTTCCAGTTTATACAAAAGTTTCATGTAAAAATCCAATTTACCTTTGGATTAGGGTCAATCTCTGGCTCAATAAAGACTCTGAATTCTACACTTGTAAAACAAATACTAAGAACACCCAAAATATAGCAGAACCTGGATATTGATAAATATTAGGGACCACAACCCGCAAACAGCTGACATCCGCAAATACTTCAGATCCCCTCTAAAATCGCCTATAGCTGCCTATTCTAATAGTTCACACACCAAATATGCTTTGATACTTATTAATGTGCATAGAGGAAACCTTCTTGGCACAATAGCAGAAGCTAACATCCACAGTTTTACGTTTCTCTGTTCTTCAGGGAACACCCAATCAGTCTCAAAGAAAATGAATGCTGCTATGAGATTGGTTCATTTGCAAACACCAGCCAATAACGTCTCAGGTGCCTACATACCTAGAATTCCACCCAGGTATCTCAGCTTTCTAAGTTTCATTTTCTTTAGAATATTATTCTAAAGAAATCTGCAAATAGGCAATTTTTTTTCATAAATAATTCTAAGAAATATTCATGAAAACTTGTTTTTATTAAACAGAATATATCTACAAAGATTTGTTTTCTTCCTGAGGAAAGATTCAAGACACCCAACCTTCTAATACATCTGAAATAACTTTTGAGAGACTTGCAGACATCTACCGGTCTCTGTCTGCAAAAAGTTGTGAAAAGCTTCTAGATGTTCGAGGTGTTTCTTGGATGTTCGCCTTGTTTTAAGTCACCTCACAGCATCTCAGTGAGTTTAAGATCAAGGCATTGTCTCTGCCAAGGATTGTATGCATCTTACTTCTCATCCAGTCCTTGGTAGACGTACTGATAAGTTTTGAGTCACTGTCATGTCCAGTTCTTCTTCAGCTCTGTCATTGTATAGATGAAAACAACTGACTCTTCCAGCTCTGTGCTTCACAGTTGACATGATGTTCTTTTCCTGGAAAGCTGTGTTTGGTTTGTATAAAGTAAGTCCTTTGTTCTAGTGTCTAAATAATTCAATTTGAGACTTAGAGGTCCTGTTCTTTGGTGGTGATTTTTTTTTTTTTTTTAGCTAGCAAGGTTTCCTCCTTACACACCTCCCGGAAGAGAGCTGTGAAGTCTTTTTTTCTGGAAGAACAGGCATTCATTTTCATATTAAAAGAAGCAAGAGCCTGCTCTAGGTCTCGTGATTAGATTTTGGGATTTTGGAGACATTGGTTGGCATTTTTCTTTTTTCCAGTACCTGTTGGAGTTTTTTTTTTTTTTAAACAGACACCAATTGTTGACTATTGTCCGTCCAGTGGAATGGGTGATTTCAAGTTTTAGAGTCATCTTTAAGTCCCTTGCTGCAATTCTCTTTCTGGCCTATGCTAACTTTGGTTGAGCTGCAAACTAACACTACAGTGAACACCCCACCCGAATCGTGAAACATTGTGGTGGAAGAATCATGATGAAGAATTGCTTTTCTTCAGTAGAAACATCCAACAAGAAAATCTGTTAAAGCTGGAAAATACTTGAGACTGGGCTGGAGCTTCACCTTCCATTAGGATAACAACCCTAAACATGCCACCAGAGTGGTGATGTTTAGATCAGTACATAGCTATGTGTTAAAATTACCCGAAGAACAGACTCAAACCCAACTGAGAATCTGTGGAAGCTGATAAAAAGCTCTCTTCATCCAAAACAACTGAGATTTAATTATTTCATAAATAAGCAAAATGTTTTTCTGGAAGTCAAAAGCCAGCAGACATGTTTGGCCTGAAAAGTGGTTCTGCAAAGTGTAGACTCAATATTTATGAATGCAACTTAAATATTTTTATGAACTGTGCAGCATATGTCCCTTTTTCTTCAAATTATGCAGAACTCGTTATTGTTCTGCCTCATAAAATCCCGGCAATTTGTGATTGACAAAATCTAACAAAATCTATCCCTTCTTATATCAAGGGATATAAGAAATTTTGCATCATCCATTATATCCTCCTGCAAAGTAAATCTACTCCATTCTGCCCCCAGTATTAGGATGCTGGCTTGTTTGAAATCATTTGCGCTGGTTTTGTCAAAAGCAAAGCATTTTTTTTCTTCCAAAGGCTCAATTCCCATCAGGAAGAGATGCAGTCTCATGAAATATGGCCAAGAAAAACAGGCACCTCTGTGACCTCCAGGGACAGTCAGTGTGGGCTTTTAAATCCTCGGGGGACGTCTCCCAGCCCAAGCATGGGCTGATTTAATTACATTAGAAAAACACTGTGTATATATTGGTGTGTGCATGAGCAGCCATGTTATGCTTTCCATCCTTAGTTTGGCTGTATGTGTGAAATAAGTGAGTCTATTTCTATTCATCTTCATGTTTTTTCAAATAGTCCACTTGCACACATGAATAAGATGTGTGACATAAATACTGTATAAAGATGATGAATCTGTGTGAGTGTGTACAGCAGCTTGGTCTGCTGTGTGTAATTACAGAACAGAGACATTCGAAACAGGCTCAGGAGTCAAAGCTGATGCAACTGAAAGTCATGGGTCATTGTAAACATCTCACAATAACCTAATGTTTCACCTTCTTTTATGATTTTGTTCTTGCCAAAAAAGTAATGTAAAATCAACAACAATAAAGGCACAATTTAACAAATGTAGATATTCTATAAGAAATAGAATCTCAAGTTTCATGAGAACCTAATGAATGACACAATTTTGATATTATACAAAGGGATAATGCAAGTTTTTAACATATACTGTAGTTATTTTTTTGTTCTAAGGAAAAAACTACAAAGTTCCAAATAAAACTAAATATTAATACGTTTGATAGGTAAAACTACACATAAGCTTAAATCAAATAAATACTGTACATTTAGCAATTTAAATATATAATTTTTTTTGTCAGCATTTTACAGGAAATAAAACCTTGAAAAAAAACATTAATTTTTTATCTTAAATCGTCTAAAAATGTGACTTGATTTGGAATTAAGTCGCTAGAATTAAAGACTCGACTGAGACCTGGGCCATAAAGACGCGAGACTTGACTTGTGGTCTGAGATTCAATTCTTTGTTACAGTTTTAATCTCATAATTAAGAGTGATTAGGACAATTGACCATACCTCAAGTGTCATAATCCTCAATGGTGTTTGTGGATTATGGGATGTTATTAGCTAATAACATATGGAAACAGTTATAAAATAAATAAAATATATTAGCTGTAGCTTCATAATAATGACCAGAGAAATGTCTCTCCAACAAGATGTTGTACTAAATGACTGAATTTAGGAAACAAAGTAAACTTAACTTACCTTTCACATCCCTTCACCATTAAGCTAACTGCAATAATACAAGGACACATGTCTGAATGTATAAAAATAAAACCACTCAATTAAACGGCACCCTGTTTAATTGTTTACTGGACCCTGTCTCATTCATGATGTTGTAATTTAGACCTTAACGTTGAATGTCTTATTTAGAATTTAAATGTGAATTTAGAAAATGGTTTCATGTTGTGAAAAATTATCCAGCTCAGTGTGAAGAGAAGAAAACCCTCCAAACCATATTTAGTGCAATATATAACAATGGAGTAGACAATCTGAAGAAAGGAATAAACAGTCATTACAAAAACAAAAAATTGCTTTGGTTAATGCATTCAGAAATTCAAAATTAACTAGTTTTAACCGCTTCCTATTATTTTTCTTTGAACATAAAAACATTTTTATATTTATAATGGGGTAAATTAAAACACTCGATCAATTTTTAAAATAATACCAGGCAGCCTTCAACTGTTCTTGTATGATGAATTAATTGTTAAAATGCTGAAAGATAATAGCTAATAAATATTCAAACACAAACATGACATGGAAAAAAAAATCTCGTCAGCATCTCAAAGAAAAGCATTTTATAAATGTAATCTATCATAATAATGTTTATATTCTATAAATATTACACATACATTTATTTCTGGATTTTATTTTTCATTATAAGTTTAAAGAAAAAAGTTCTTTTTGTTTTATTTCCTATTATTTATCA
The DNA here is from genome assembly GCF_001444195.1 of Xiphophorus couchianus. Classification (NCBI taxonomy): domain Eukaryota; kingdom Metazoa; phylum Chordata; class Actinopteri; order Cyprinodontiformes; family Poeciliidae; genus Xiphophorus; species Xiphophorus couchianus. The sequence goes on along the minus strand of NC_040232.1, from coordinate 5,502,468 downwards.
TTTACCCTTATTAAAGTTTTTACATATGACGTAAAATACAAAGGTGCACGGAGCAATCAATGAAACATGAAACAGAGAAAGTCTTGTCAGTGTTATGGCTGGTTATGAATCCCAGACCTCATAAAGCGAAAACAAGTCACTACACTCTGACTGACTAAGGCTCAAAAGTCCAGACACTGATAAAATATCCCCTTTATCCATGAAATACCACGAGCCACTAATCACTTCCAGCCATGAGCACACAGAAGTCCCAGTTTTTGTTTTTGTTTTGTATTTTTCTTTGCACTCTGAGGAACACATTTGGTACATATTGTATTTTTACACATCACTTTCCCACAATTTTGCACATTTCAAAATTCCTGCTAGCAGAAATCCTCAAAACCCTCTTAAGTGTGTGATTTCTCCCATAGAGTGTAATCATGAACATCTCAAAGCTTTGATAGTCTCCTGAACTTACACATGGCAGCACTTAATCGGTAAAGCCTTTGAGCTTGGTCAGCGACTGCAGGGATTAAAGATAAGACATCTAATGGAAAGAAAACTTTAAGGACTGACATTTTATGTAACATGCTAGCTAGCATCCAAACAGAGTTATAATATGTTTTTAGATACAGACATAGCAGATATCAGATATGTAATTTGTGGGATATTATTTTGTGACGTTAATCGAATCTGGAAGTGAAAATTGTTTATTTGCCTTCAATTATTTAGTTTGTGATCTTGAGAGGGAGGTTGATTTCTGAAATATAAGATGTTTGCAGATTTACTGGTGGAGAAAACAAAATAAAAATGAAACAGTATAATAAATAACCTCACAGCCTGAGTGGCTAATGTTTCATCAAAGGAACTAAAGATAAAAGTGAAAACCCACAGCATGGGTAAACTGAGTCCTGGCATCTGAAATAAATTTACTTTTGACAGAGCAGCTCCAGGGTCAAAATCTGGACTCTTTCCCAAAACAGCAGCAAAGCAAAAACAACAATGCAGACGCAACACCGCAGCTTATTATACAACAGCACTGATCATCTCCACATGTCCACGGATGCATCGGACTGTCCGAGGAATCTGATCTCCTTGATGCTTTCCCCAGGAGGCTGATGTGTAATGTTTCTAAATATATGTATTTTATGGAAATTATGTGCTGAAAGCTTCAAGTCAATCATCAAGCTTATTAAAGTCAGCTGTGCAGCTTCTCTTTGGTTAATCTGTTCAGAAAAATTTCAAACCATTTTTGTGCATCAAACTGATGTACTTTTAAGATTTGGAAATGCTATTGTGTTATGTCCAGTTATTTTCATTAAAGTACAGAGCTTTGAAAAGACCTTGAGTAAAAGGCATGTTTGGAGATCGGTTAGAGACATGCGTGAGAATTTTCTAACCTCTCTCAGGGTTCAGTGGGTTTTGGCTCCCCGCCTGGAACCCAAAAGCTCTGCATGACAGGCCGTTTAAATGGAACTGTTTGGAAAAAAGGCCTTGAAAAATGCACAAAAATAAATATATTATATAGAGAGAGATCTTATTTATTGTTATGAACTGTTTTTACTATTTAAAAAAACAACTAATGTGCTTCTCTCATTCTAGTCTTTGTCCTGTTTTTCCTGTTAGGTGTTCAGTTTTGAAACACATTCACAGAAAATTAGCTTTAAGCGTTCTCTCCCAAAAGCCCAATTTAACGTGTTATTTCCTGTTTTTGTGTGTTTTGTTCTAACAAACAGATGCAAAGGCTTTTTTTCTTTTTTGATGGTGATTGATTTTCAGAAAATAACCACTAGATGTCATGGTTGCTTGGTTTTCTAGACAGTCAAGCAGCATTATCTCACTGCTGCAGGCTTTCTAATAAACAAAAAACAAAAACAAACAAAAAAAAAACAATAATCAAGGTAGAAACTGTATTCTAGAACATTTTTAATAGAATTTTGTGTCGGAAGTGTCACATATTAGAGATCTTAAACCTATAATGTGCCTAAAACTAAAATAATATTAATCTGCAGATAAATAAGCAAATAATTGTAGTGATTTTTTGTTGCATTTCATTTAATTCCTGGTTAATTCAGTTTACATACATAGTGTCAATTCACAACAAATTGGCGCTATAATCAGAAAACAAACAGATGCAGTTTATTTACAGACAGATGGTCATTTCAATCCAGACTTAAAGTCAACTAAATATATTCAAGTTAAATCCTGATTATTAAAACTATTATTTTGATTGATAAAAGGTTTTCCAACCAAGAAAACTCAGCCAGTTGCACTGAGTCAGATTTTGCAGCAATACCTCTTCCTCTTGAGTGAACATATTGCTACTAAATTGTTCTGCATAGTATTTAAATGCACAAGGCATCTAAGCCTGTGTCTTTATTTTGGTTATGTAAGAAGTGAAAATCTTCATTTTATGCAATATTAATTTATTAATGTTTATTAGTTTTGCTCTGAAATAGACTGCAACCTATTTAGCCGTACAGGAAAGATGACAATAATTATGTAATTATTTGCTAAAAATACAGACATTTTCCATAATTCAACACATATTTTAATTGTTTAAGATTAATTAAACAATTAAACTTGTGAATCTACGTTGAAATTTTTTGAATGGACTGAAAAGCTATATTTGGCCTTTCAGAAGTAATAAGAGATAATAAACTTAAATATTGATAAAAATATAGAGGAATTAAACTGCAGTTATATCAATCAATCAATCAATCAATCAAATTTTATTTGTATAGCACATTTCAGCAGCAAGACATTTCAAAGTGCTTTACATCATTACAAACACAGAAACACAATGCAATATAGAATCAATAATCAAAACAAAGCATTAAGTCAAGTTCCATCAATAAATTTGTAATTGATTACATTTCAAATATAATTCTAAACAGGTGGGTTTTTAGTTGAGATTTAAAAGAAGTCAGTGTTTCAGCTGTTTTACAGTTTTCTGGAGGTTTGTTCCAAATTTGTGGTGCATAGATGCTGAAAGCTGCTTCTCCTCGTTTGGTTCTGGTTCTGGGGATGCAGAGCAGACCAGAACCGGAAGACTTGAGAGATCTGGAAGGTTGATACAATAAAAGCAGATCTTTAATGTATTGTGGTGCTAAGCCGTTCAGTGATTTATAAACTAACAACAGTATTTTAAAGTCTATTCTTTGAGCTACAGGGAGCCAGTGGAGGGACTTTAAAACTGGTGTTATAGTAACTAACAGGTGATCATTCAAACCAGTTTGTCAAACTATTTGCATAAAAGCTAAAAAAAAAAAAGGAGAAAAGTCTCTATTGCTGCACTCTTCTACTTTAGAGTCAGAACAAAAGCATGGCATCTGCCCCCTCTTCGGCTTCAGCTCCCCTCTGCCTCCACCTCTCCATCCTCCTCCCTCAATTTCTTCCCTCTCTCTCTACACTTCTCTTGCAACTCATCTCTCCATCTCTCCAATTCAAGTCAGACAGATGCCTCTCCGGAACTTCAGAGCCGTGGAGTGGAAGTGATGAAAGCCACAAGCTCGGGTCCCACTGCAAGACCCCAGCTACTCGTCTGCCAGCGCAAACTCCCTCATTTAGAAGCACATCCTGGAACTGGGGCTGCTTTTTAATTAAAGCCTTGGTGGATTGGGCGAGACCCAGTAGAGGTTTCGAGGGGGAAACTTTAAAGTTGCACTTGACAGGTATATTTAAGTTCACCAAGTTTGACCAGATGGAACATGTATATTGTATAAGTCTTTGAATATTGTGGTGGTAGGGTGGAAAGAAATATATCAAACAAGTAAAAAGTAAAAAAAAAAAAATCATGGAGGGGGGAGAATGAGAAAGGAAAGGGGGGAAAGTGGCAGGGATGAGGGATGTGTGTATGGAGGGTGGGTAGGAAGCCAAGAGCAACACGGCTGGAGCAAACGGAGCACAGACTTCTGGGTGGATCTTGGATGTTTCTGCAAGGAGCAACTCAGGAATTCATTCACTAAGAACCCCAGTCTTTATCTGGCAGTAGATAAAATGAGACATTTGAAAGACTTAATTGTTAATATTCATCAATATGTCTAATTATTCAGAGAAAAGTGAAAAATGTATTAGGGATTTCTCTGTATATTAGTGGATGTGTTCCTGAGTGGAGACACTTCTAAGGTGTCTTTTTATGATTCATTAATCTCTCCGGTAATCATCGGAATCACAGCTTTTGGACAAACCGCTAAATCAACTGATTAAAAAAAGACAAGCATGCAGTATTGATCGGTGCTCCCTTTGCTAAATGATCTTCGGGAGGCACAGATGTTGAGTGGATGACTTTTGGTGAAAACATTGCTTCACGTGAATGTTCAGCATCCAATATGAAGTTTCTAAGCTCTCAAAAACAAGCAATTTGTTGCCGAAGAAACTGTTGCGTCTAAAACCCGAGAAGAGAATGAATGTTTTCGGCTTTTCAGCCGGTTGAAAGGTGGATTTGTACATTTCTGACAGACTTTATTTATTCATTCCTCTTTCAAAAATGCGCCATAACTCTTCAGGGCGCTTTGCTTTGCTCCTGTTCTCTCACAGAAGAAAGAATGAAGTGATTGCTCCCTCTAGTGAATACATTCAGAAACACCAAATGGATGACAGAATTTTACATGAGTTTAAACATCAATTTATACAACCTGAAAGTTCTGTCTATTCTACTGAGAAACAGCAAAAACTATCCACAAGTTTAAATTATTGTAGCCGGAGAACATTTTATTCATGAGGGCTCAGATGGCCAGCATTTTCCCTAACAGAACATTTCTCACTGTTTAGCTGGAGCCCAGTAGTGTTTTCTAATCCCTCTTGATCGCATGTTTCATTTCCATTTATTTATTTTTTGCTTCGCACAGTTGTGTATGACAGCACTAAGTGCATCCTGAGCACTGAGTAGCTCTCCAAGACGTGGGCACCTGTGATCTAATTTGAGATACATTTATGTTTTTGTCCCTATTGCAGTTTATCAATAGCTCTCTGTTAAATCCAGACTCGAATTTAAAATTATTCTTACACAAAATGCTCTGAATGACCAACATCAAGTCCTCTTTGGGATTTGGTTGTTCCATATGTTCCAGTCAGGAAATTTGCCATCAGATATTGAGGACCTGGTGGTTTGGAGAGTCTCTAAAAACAGAACACTCTGGCTACATTTTAGCTTATAGTCAGAGTTGCTTAGGTTATACTTTGCAATTTCTTTAGTTTCCACTGTGGTTTCTCTTTTTTCTGTCCTATTAACTGGCTGCCGCACAAAATATCCATCTATGTGCATACAAATATATACAAAGATGCATATTTATGTATACACATGGTGTCCATCCTTTGCTAAGTCTGTGTATTACAGTTGAATCTGCATGTTTGCTTCTCTCTCATTGCTCATGTATGCAGCAAAACATCCACAACAGCAAAGTTCCCGGCAAAAGCAAAGCAATTGTGTCAGCAGTAAGAAAAAAAAAGAAAGTGTTAAATCACCACACACAGAGCAGACTGAACTTGTGTGATCTCTGCTGGGTCTTAGTCCTAAAAACTGGTTTTCTCTGTTAATCAGCTTGGTCATGCCTGCATTATTAATGGACAAGGGCCTTCAGGCTCAGAAGAACCAGAAGCATTTTTCTCCATCACGTCTGTGGAGAATTTGGTTCTTAAGAGGGTTCAGTTTTTAGCTCAGATCAAAACTAAACATCACCTGTGATTATAGACCAACATACCATCACAAACAATCCCTGTCACTTCACTGCAGTGTAAAAACATAACTGATTTGTTTTCCGTTTGTAGTCCTCTTTGTAAGTCTGATTCCTTCACTTCTTTCCCAATGCAAAGAAGGCAGAAAACTTTGGCTGGATGGTGACATTTTCCACAACCTATTTCAGCTAAAGTCAGAGAAGAGTAAAAAGGACATGATGTTTAAATATCACAATAGGTTCTCATTATTTCTCAGAAAGAGCAAAGCAGAGGCCAAGTCAGATTAATTCTTCCCATTTCTTTGCTGTAAATCTGGGGACACGCCTTGACTTTCAAAGCTTTTCAGAAAACTTTTAAAAGCTCCTGTGGAAACTTAAAGAAGGGCAACAATTGGAAACAACAAACATACCATCAGGTGGCGATAATTTGAAGAGTTTAAGAATTACAGTATTTCTGTCTCAATTCCAATAAAATGAAAGGGATCCTATTGGAAAAATAAAATTTAAATTTATTCTACAAGTGAATATGACTTAGATAGTGTTAGCTGGATTTTTTGTTATATCTTGTTGAGAGTTTGTTTAAAAAAAAAAAGGTTTATTTGCATCTGAACGATGCCTTTGATAAAAAATTTGTATATTTATATCTTAACAGACAACAGTACAAATGATACAATAAACATTAAGGATTTATTAGAAATGCAATACTTTTGTTCGGCTGTGAATTGGGTCAGTTTCCTCTCACACCTGCAGACTCCAGTCTGAGATTTTTGTGCCGACTCTCTGCTGACTGAACTCAACTACTGCAGACAGTTTTTGCAAATGTGAAATGAAGCAGCCAGTCTTTAACCTCGCATATCTTTTGACATGTTCTGGATCTTTGAGTTAATGTTGTTTATCCGTCTCTTTCCATCTTTTTAGCACATTAACGTGATTATAACACTTTTCATTGGCGTTCCACAGACGTTGTACACATAAAGGAAACCGGTATAATAAACCCTATCACAGCTTTGGGTACAGTGTGGTTTACATATAAAACACAGAGGCAGGTAAACATAACATTTGAAACATTTGCAAAACAATGTATAAATGTAAACTAGTATTATAATAAATATTACAATGCAGTATTAACTGCTCCACTGGGTCCAACTGGTTCCCAGTCCGATTCTTCAAATCAAATTCATCAGTACACTCTATACATGGTAAAATAGCACACTACATCCCATCAGTGTGACATGATCTCCATTAGAAGTGTGACTCACTCACCAGAGATGTTTAAGACGCTGATTTCCCCTCTATTTTCTCTAACAGTAACAGATATTGTATGTTGTTTGAACAGGAGTTTCTGCAGGACAGCCTGCTGCTCTAACATGGTGGTGTCACAACCACAGGGCTGTGTGCGAGTGTGTGTCTACTACGGCCTCAGTTTGCAGGGTGTGTCCAACAGTTGTGTCCTCACAGCTGGAGCTCATCAGGTCCAATCAGTAGGAGGAGCAGATTAATTGGAGCAGCTGCCAGATTGTTTTGGTAACAGAATTGTGATTCTGGCAACTACTTCTCTTTCTGCTTTCCTTGGCTTTACAGCCATTTTGCAAAATTTTCTCTGTTCCTTGATTTCAATGCTGTCTCCCTGCTTTCAGGAAGACTCACCTCAATATTCCTTCCCTGAATCTCCTCAGTACCTTCATGATTTTCTCCAATGTAACTGGACGAAACCTTCATTCACCTGCATGCAGCTTTTCAAACTTCTCCAAAGTGGAGATAGTTGTTGCTATTATGAGGACCTTAAACCTAAACAATATGACAGGCGCTTACTCAGTTAAGAAAGCTACTCAATGTTTTGGTATCTCACTAAATATTTGCACAGTTTGTCATTTACATAGACAGTCAGTAGCTGCACTTCTATCGACCATTATTGCACAATTTGACATTTCGAAAATAAGTTTGCTTAATGGAAACATGCAATTTTGAAAAAACTTGTTTTTCAATAAAAAGTTTTGGTGCTAGAATAGGTAATTTTTTATTCCTATTTTTTATTGTTTTGGTCATATTTAAATTGGTTTATTTTATAATAAATAGCATGAAAACACTTTTCGCATCACTTGAGTCACATGATCAGCAACCAGATGTTGCCACTGGTGCAACCACAAAGAAGAAAACAGGAAGTAGTTGGGGTTGGCATGTTTTTTAATGACTTATTGGGTAAACAAATTTATTAATGTGTGATTTTAATTGTTTCTTATTTAATGGAAACACCTTGATTCTGAAATTGTTTTTTGACATAAGTGGAATACTGACAAAGTCACACGTTTGTAATTGAAATGCAGCTCCACTCAACTTTATAGAGCATGCGCAAGAAGAGGGTTGTCAGGTTAAAAGTATGTCACCATATCATCCTGTAAGCAGATTTTACACATACTTTTTTATTCCATTTCTGTTTGCAGATGTTGTTTTCATTTATATGAAAAGGGTAAATGGACTGAAGTTATAAGCGTCTTTGCAGTAATACTGACCACTCAAAGTGTTTTCTACTGTAGATACATTCACACATTTGTACTTACAAACACACACATATTTATAGAGCGATGCGTAGAACAGTAGATAGTAATAGCTGTAAGGGAAAAATCATCATAATTAGCAGAAAGAAAAGTTGGAAAACGCTCTGTGTGTAATTAATCAACATAATGAGTTTCTCAACTTAATGAGAAAGTTTTAAAAAACATAAGCTTTACTAAATGTGATTAAATATCTAAAATGTATCTTTTTTTCAAGAGAAGATAATTGACCTAAACTAATAAATACAAAATAATTAAGCTCAATTTTAAATATTTTTCCTTATTGTTAAATCAGAAGTCTGTGTTTGTACCCCAAAGACCTAATCAACACTCATGTTAAAACAGAAAACTAACCTTTCATGGCCACAACTGCACTTTTATACCAGTTTCATACAACCTCAGTTACTATTTTAATATTTTAAGTTACAGGGCAATATTAATTCACTTCTGCCATAAAGGAATTGGGAATGTGGTTTACCTTGATGTGTTTTGATTTATTCTGCGGGCCCTGAGGTTATACCCGTGAATTAGAGTGCATCAATAAGGAAAGGCCATCTCCCCTATCCCAAAAGTGATAATTACCAACATCACTATTGATCTGACTATTGATGCATTGCTAATTGTTTCTTGCAGTTATTTATTTATTTCCATCTCTGATCACACGAATGTGTTGACCTTGTGCTGAAGGAAATTTAAGGGTTATTCGTTACAGGAAAAGCACACATTGAGATTCTACTTAATGAATTAAAATAGCAAGGGCTTGTCTTTTTCTCAGTTTGCAGGATAGGGGTTAGTTATGATCTCATGAGGTGGAAGAGCACCAGCAGAATGGCAATGTGATCCGAGACAGCATCAGATGATACCACAGCCTTGAAGAGCAATCTTCTTGAGAGTCTCCACGGACATTTCTGAAGGTTCAGGGTGGTTGTGTATTGATTAACTACAACACCACATTATCAGAGATATAGAATAATAATGAAGATTATTCATCATTAAAGGTCTATTGGATTTAAGGGCTTAAAAAATGTATTCATAGCTCCTAAATTGTTTTTTCTACTCGATGGTTCAAAATGAAACTCAAGGTCTCTTGACTTTCGAATCACATTTGGGATGAATAATGAACGTGTAGATTTAATAGTTCTTCTAAGAATTTAATCTTCACATTTGTCTAAAATCATAGGTTTACACTCTACACAAATACATTTAGCTCATATGTTTGTGCTTATATTAACCCCGATATGCTGGCAGCAAAATAATAATCCGCAACAACCTTGCTAATAAGGTTATTTTTTCAGCAGTATTCTTAAATACCTACAGATCTAGCTAAGAGTCACCATTGGCTGATTTTCTACATTTTCATGAAAGGCATAAAACAGATATTTATCTTTTATTCCCCTGTAAAAAAACTGACATTGTGTTGAACAAATACAACTGCTTCATATAAAGCATGGAAACAAAAGGAAATGAGTCTTTTTCCTGCAAATGTTGTGGCTACTAGGTTTATCTTAGATTTCAGTGTAGGGTGACGAATAATCCACTTCAGGTTTGACCAACTTATACAATTTAGATTTTGAACACCTAATCAAATGGATTCTAAAACAATATAAAAACACAGTTGCATTTTTAATCATACAACCATACATCTTTGAAAAGCAGAAGTAGAGCCTCCTGTAAAACCAACCAAAATGCAGCAAGGGGTTTCTGGATGGAAAATCAATGTCAAAACACTTGTTTTTTCCAGCAGCCATTATAAAGCATATAACAGTAAGACCAGCTGACCAAACGTGCTGGAGTTCAGCTTGGGTTGCTAGGAGATGGGTGTCTCTCTGCTGGGATTACTAGGTAAGGGACTAGGTTTCGCTGGGATTGCTAGATGAGGGGGTGTGCCTGCTGATTTGTGATGTTACATTCATAAGGTTCATTTTCCAGACACCAAAAAACATTAATTTATTGCCAAAAAACTGGATGGTTTTTGACTTTTAGATAGAGTTCTATTCTCTTTCTAAGGGTGTTATTTTAAAAAAAAGACAAGTATACTTTTTTCCCAAAATGTTTTGATTGATAAATGCAAAAAATTAATACTTTGTGGATTTTAGCATAATACCATGGGCCCATGTTATAGTTCACAGCTGTTTGGAACATCTTCTGCCTGGAAACGCATCTTACATCCAAATGTAATGTGCATACAAGTGTGTGTGTGGGAGGTGGTCGCTAAGAGAGGCAGCTGGCCCTTGCCAGAACATCTGGTACCTGTCACATCATTTTGTGTGTGTGTGCGCAAGAGTTTTTCATTGGCAGGACCTTCCTGGTTCTGCCCACCCATCAGGTATCTGTTTAGACTGTTAGTCAGAGCAGAAACAGCATTGACTGGCACTATTTTGGTATCTAATGCTAGGTGTGTGTAGGGTCTGTGTCGCAGCAAGGTGGCAGAAAAATGTCCTTGAAGAGCGGGAAGCATCTCAACACATAGCAGACGCTGCGAATTGCTTTGGATCTCATCCAAAGACTGAGGTGATGATGTGAGAAGATGTGACATCCATGGCCTGAGGAAGAGCTTGACTGTCTGGTTACGTTCTCGCTGCCATTGCTTGGCCGTTTGTTGTAAAATGAACTATTGCTTTGACTCACTGATGGGTGATAAACCGACGCTTTTCTGCACATCCACATATTTACAAAAGATGTCAGCAGTTGATGATCTGAAGGTAATTACAGCGTGTTTATTTTCTCCTGCTCTTCCTCGTGTCTCTGCCTCCAACTCCCGCCTCTGCAGATTGTGAAGCCGTGCCTCTAGCAGTGTATTGCTGAAGGTGTGTTTGTGCTGTTATGCCCTCTGGCTTGGCTGCCAGCTTACTCCCACTGATCTGAGCCAGAAGGCAGACTGCCGAGGAATACCGATCACCTTGCCCAGACCGAATCCTTTGAGCTCTCTCTGGCATCTTTCCCCCTTCTGCCAGTTTCCTCCTCTGCTACTCTCTTCCCCCTTCTGAAGTTGACAACAAAGACATCCTCAGGGTCCTCCTTGATGTGAGACCCACTCTTGATCTTTTTCCCTATGTTTTTGTACCTTATAGTTGCACTACTTTCATATTCCACTAGCACAATATTTACACACCTGAAGACAAAGAAACAGGGGTGTTTTCATGTAGAAACCCCTGCCAACATGATAATCACCTGAAGAGCTGCAGTGGTCACACTGGCCTGACAGACGCAGGACATTAGTGAAACACTTGCTTGGATGTCTCAGCATCCACCCATCCATCTATCCATCCATCTATCCATCCATCCTGTGAGAATCATGTGCCAGTCCCTTGTCATTGGAGCACAGCATCCAACACGACTGACTCCACTGCTCATCGTTCTTGTGTCTCTCTTCTTACCCCACCTCACCCGCCAAGCCCCCAACACCCCACCACCAACCTCCAGCTTCCATGAAAAGAAATCTCTGAAGAGCTAATTAGTGGTGGAATGGAGTCCAGGAACAGCCAACGGAGCTGAAGAAAGGAGATTGGCGCTGGAGCGCGCTTTATCGGTCAGGGCCTGACAGAGGGGTGACAGTGAGTAGAAGCAAACCGCCGGCTCACAACTGACAGAGACAATAAAGTGAGCCTCCGAGTCGGAGGGGAAAAAAGAGTGACAGATAGACAGGTGACGTAAATGTGGGCCTCCAGGGTCTTTCTTGTGGCCTAGGCAGGCTGCAGTCCAAGTCACTGAGGGAAGTTTTTCTGAAGCAAAGAGACGTGTGTACTGACCAACTCATCTTTTTTTGATTAGGATGGTTGTGTATGCGTTTTGATAGTTTGCTTGCATTGTGTGGTTTATATGATGTTAGAAAATAAGAAACGGATAGGACATTTTATTTTCCTCGAGCTGGTTGGAGGCAAAGAAGCAAAAATAACTTCACAGACAGAAGTGAAACTTTAAAATACTTTTCTCCCTCTGTCTAAATGTCAAAAAGGTAAACAAAAACATTGTAACACATTTAGAAAACACATTGTTTCTGTCTGTACAATATTAAACATTGGAGGACTTCCTGGCTAACAACCTCTCTCTGCCATTCATCTATTTCTCTGAAACATAATTTTTATGAGCTCTGTGCATCCTAAGAAAAAGAAAGTTCATTTTCATGAAGGTAAAAACATTCAAAGCATTCCCATTTAATCTGTTATGAGAAAAAATTATATCAAAAGTATTTAATTACAGTCAAATTTAGTAGTAAATACAGATAATGCTTAGTATTTACTATTTTTGACAAACAGAAAAAACAAAGTAACCCTCAATTGACAAGTATCTTAGATGGGACAAATTCAAAAATACTTTATTGATCCCAAAGGGAAATTAGATAAGACTAAGCTTGATTATAATTAAATAATTAATTAATTAATTAATTAATTATAATCAAGCTTAGTCTTATCTAATAATAATAAATTAATTAATAAAGATTAATTGATTAAAACTAGACCAGTACTGGATATACATGCTGTAGGACTAAATGACCAGAGAGTCAGATGTGATGGCTATTGAATGTGGACCAGATGAGGAGAGATAATATTAAGTGCAGGTTAGCAAAACCAGAGATTTCCCAGCCAACAGTAGTCAATACATTGAAAAGAACACCTTCAGACACCAAAGCACTCACAAATAGACCGTTTTCCATTGCTGCTGAATAGTTTGTCTTCAAACTTCAATGCTTTGACAGCAGATGCCTGTTTCCACCTGTTTGGGGAACCAAACAAGCATCGTCAACAGTGGGTGTTACACAAAATGTTAAAAGAGTGTAGTAGTAAGATGGCGGCGCTGTGTACTTTACTTCTTTGTTTGTGTATCTTTCTTTAATTTAAAAATCCCCAGACCTTTCACTGATCACCAGTACAGTGTTCACTCTAACTGCACGTAACACAGAGAATAATGTCATAAAACAACAGAAAAGTTTCTAACTTTCATACAGTGTTGTGCTTTCCAGGCGATAGTGGAGAGCGTGTCAACGGCTCTGCAACATTCCAGTCAATCCCCAAAATATCAGCTGCTGGGTTTCCTTAATAGACCTGTACACATTCTTCAATGCCAACTTATCAGCAATGCATTACTTTAAATACAACAAACCCACTGTGAAAAATGTAATCTATTGATAACATTGATTTCATTTATCATTTGCTGCCCTTTGACCTTATATTTCTACACATATCTGGGCTTTAGAATAACATAACATTGACGGTTGAAGTGAAACTTACACAGTGCAGCATTATAGTACATAGGGGAACTTAGATCATAAGTCCATTTCTTGTTGGAGACTAGGCCTTTATGTAAAGATAACGAACCAACATTTTTAGGTGTTTCTGCAGGATTGCGAAATATCTACAGACATGGGAAGTGTATTTAAGCAAGATTGTTTCCTTAGTTTTACAGAGAATGCTCTGGCCTATTTACTGTATAACTCTTTTAATTTTTTTATATCACTGAGAATAAGCACTTTGTTAACATTGATAGTACTGTTGGCCCGAGTTTCTCTCTGTCAGTAACACCACCCTTAAATTTGACAAACAAATCAGTTCAGTTGTCCAAATATATTGTTCCATTGACCTCTTTTAGCAAATGTAAAGTCCCATTTCTTCTCTAAAGGCTTTAAAAAATCATCCATGCTTTTATTATGACGCGTGTAGAGTATTGCCATTCTTTATTCAAGGGTTTAGATTTGTTCTCCCATCTACAGGTCAGTCAATAATCTGTCACTCGTCTCCTAACAGCTACAAGAAAACGTGATCATATAACATTGGTGCTGGCTTTGGTTCTTTGGCTCCCTGTCTAATACAGGACGACTTATTTCAAGCTTTTGTTGTTAATGTTTAAAGTTCTATCCCAGTCCTATCTATGCTAAATTTATTTCAAAACTGTGTAAATCAAGTGACCTGTTGTCAAACAAAGGCTGCAAAACAATTCAAATGATTAGTTTCTCTCTGATATGTATCAACCAAGCAAATATAAGGCAAGATACAGTTTATCTTTGGACATTTGAATAAATGTCTGCTTTATTTATAACAAACACAAAGATGTCTGTGCTAGGGTTAGAGGGAAGGTACAGGGAGTTTTCCTTGCCTCTAAGTGGAGGTGACAGCATTCAGACACGTTGACCTTGTGAGAAAGAGTAGTGACTGGCATCCCTGTGACTGCGGGAACGTTTCTGGAGGCATCCTGCAAGGCTTTTAGGTACAGGAGAGCCTGGGGACTTTCATAGTGGCAATAAGAGTGGCTTTTTATGCTCTTGTATTATATCAAAGTTGCTGCAGCAAAAAACTGCAGCTAGGTCTGGATTGCCTTACTTTGATTATCACATGTAAAGAATGGTTTGTGCAGGAAGCTTTGATTGCTAGAAATACATTTGTTTGTCCTAAAAGTGTATTGGAAAGTCACTCCCTGTAAAGTAACAGAAGGTGTAATAAAAAATATATGAATGGTTCCAAATGAGGAAGTGCACAGAGTTTCTAGCACTTTGATTCGATCATAGGATAGCAAGATTATACATAGTCGATACTTCAGGAGTGAGTTCAGATTCATTTAATGCTAAATATGTACAAGTTGGGAAAACATAGAGAGGACTGTCAAGGTTTTTAAAGCTTTACTTAGGTAAAGTAATGGATGAGAGATGTCAGTTTTACAGTTTATAAGCCCTCTGTCCCCATAGGGTTGCTGTAGCCTCTGGCCATTCTCCCCTTACCTTAGGCATCATCTGAAAAAAAATAACCTGATGCTTCTAGTCATTCTGCATCTCTGCATCTGACCAGAAATAATTGGCCGAGAACTTTCCCTCCCACGAAAAAGGACTATGAAAGAATAACAGCTTGGAGCAATAACATGCATGTCTGACAGGCCATATTGGAAGCCAAATATGTACAGACATAAACAGTGTGCACAGCGAATTTTATGCCTAGTTTAAAAAGTTTCCTTTACTCTATCAACTCTCCTCTGGTGAAAAGTGTTTCGTCTGGATCTCTTGACATCCTAAACTTTTCTTGTCTCCTACAAGACAAACTAAATGAACTGGGTAAGTTATTAGTATTGCCAAAATGAAAGTAGAAGAAAGTGAAGGCAAAATACTGATTTGGAGTAACATTTATTCACATTAGAGCCGTTTGAGAGTGAAATATCATGAACTCCATCCACTGCATTCTGCCTTTCCGAAACTGGGTCGCAAAGGGAATCCCTCTGCCCAGCAACGTGTTCCAGCTAAATCTGGGAACCTTCTATGTTTTCCCTGGCCAGAAGTGACGTTAGAATCACCATACACTTTATTAGGTACACTTGTCTGATTATTTGTTGTCTCAAATAATATAACAGCAAATCAGATGGCAGTAGCTGGGTGTCTATTAAGCATAAAATTGCACAAATTGGAATTTGTGCAATTGACAAAAACTCAAGCTTTTTGATAAAAAGTTGTTTTTGTAAGATAAAGGTGGCTTTAATAAGTATGCTTTGCAAAGCTGCAATGGAAACACTTTTTTTGCATCACACGAGTCATGTGATCAATAAATGGATACTGCTACTGGCGGCAAAGACAAAGAAGATGAGAGGAAGTGGAAGGAGAATCTGTCATGAAGTGCGGGTGGTGAGAGTGGTGAGGCAGAGACCCAGGTCAGAGGAATTATGATGATTTAATAAGTAATAAGTCCAGTAACAACGAACAGCAGGCACGTGGAAACACAGACGACGAAGAAGCTAACCTTGACGAGGACCCGACGAGGAACAAAGAACACAGGTGGAGTTAAATACATGGGAGGGTAATCACAGAGACGAGACACACCTGGGAACAATCAAGGGGAGGACAGGACAACGAAGAGACTCAAGGACACAGAAAACTCTAAATAAACACAGAAAAACACAGATCCTGACAGAATCATGTTTTTTAATGACTCATCATGTGAACTTACTTATTCACATGTGATTTTAATCGCATTTCTTATTTAATAGAAATACCCCAGTGTTTTCAACAGTAGGGTAATTTTGACATTACATTTGTAAAGGAAACGTAGCGACTGACACAATGCATTTAAGCATTTTGATGTGGATCAGTTATTAATCCTGTGGATCAGACAACTTGAGGAAGTTCAAACAATGATGAAGAAAAGGGAATTTTATCTCAGAACCTGCTGATCTACTGGAGTTTACATACACAATCATCTCCCAGGTTTACAAAGTATGGTCTAAGGACTAAAAGTATGTAGTGAGCAGTAGTTTTGCGGACAAAAATAGCTTGTTGATGTCTGAGGAGAATGGCATGCTCGTTAGAATCAAGGTTTGCTGAATAATATCTGTGGCTACCATTCACATAGGCTTACTAAAAGTTCTTGACAATACAGTGGAAAATCTCTATCTTGTCCAGAGAACTTTTGCTTAAAGTGCAATATTCAGATGACAGTCAGAATTAGGCATACATAACCAATGAAAACGTAGAACCTTCCTGCCTTACTATGGATCAGGCTAAGGTTAAGAACTTAAAAGTGTGGGGAATCATCTGAGGATACCTGCATATTGTTGCTGATTACAGCATACATACAGAGGAAGTGTATGTATGTTCACATTGTGCAATACTCATCAACATAATGCTGCATGTCAAAATTAAAGCTCAATTCAAGCTCCTTCCTCTAACAAGAGAAGGGTGCCATGGTCAAATGGCTTGGTTTCTCTAATTAATTTGCTTTAGGTGTGGCTTGATATTAAATTAATTTTAAAAAGAAAACAGTATGCCTTTGAGACCGATCATGCAACGTTCTGCCAAAAATAGTAAAACATCTTCAAATCCCTGCTTAAACTTTTTAATTATGACTAAATTAGTAAGCTGTAGAGTAGCAGAAAAGTAATATTCATTTATATTTTTGTGTTATAAAGGTTGTTAATCCTGTGGCCCAGATAACTCCTTGATCCAAACACACTGTTCTTCCGTCTCTGTCCTTTATTGTCCATTATTTGAGTCAACAATCCAGTCAAGCCAAACAAATCCACAAAAAACACAGTTTTCTTTACATTTCAAATGACCATGTATAAAATAAACATTTATTTTCTTGCAATTCAGTGTCGGCAGGAATATCAAACGTATTCAGCAGGCTGGGCCTAGATTTCCACTGTGTTGCCAACCTTTAATAACGTTGCACATCTGCATTTGCCATTCTTTTTGGCCATGTCTGATCGGGCAGAAGAAAGGCTCATGTGCGCTACCACTGGAGGGAGAACAATACCACTGGGTTTTGCTCTACCTGTAAGCTCACAGATGAGACAGAAACAGAGAAAAATTAAGGGGGAAAAAAAATCATTATTCTCAGAATGAGATGTCTCGAGTTTGATCAGAGTGCGAATCAAAGCCCATCTCTTAGACTACTTAAACATTCACTTTTAAAATTCCAACCTGATTGTACTTTTATGGAAATTTCTTACCATCAGTGGCTGCATTCTCTCCTGTCTTCAGGTCCTCTCGGATCCCTGTAGATCTCCGACTCTGCCCTTCATTAGAATTCTCTTGATAAGAAAGCGGGAGAAACGAGCAGGAGATGTAAATTCAGTGGAAAAGAAAAGGTTTAGATCTTTCCCTCTCTCTTCTTTTTTTTTTGTCCGGGGAATAAAAAAAAGGAAGAAATCAGAGATATAGCGCTACATCATCGAGTCAAACCTGACACCAGGGCAGAAGACTTGAGAACGGAGTGTAGTGATGCATCAAAATCACTGTCAAGCTCACAATAAAGTCTACTTCACGTGACAGTTAGGCAATAGAAGAGAGAAATTATAACCTAATGTAGAAAAAATCTACATGAATTTAAAACTTGGACTTTAAATTCAATTTAAAACTTTTAAATAGATCACAGAAAACTTTTCCATTTATCAATTTTAAATATTTGTTATACGGGCCCCAGTAGTGTATTCTTAATTTTTTTAAGCTGCATTTGTCTATTGTTCTCAAAACATTGAGTAATGCATCTCAAAATAGACAATTATGTCATAAAATATACAGTTTTTCAAGAAGCTCCAAAGTCGCTATTGGCTTACTGCATTTTTTAAAAATTCAATTCTATATAGTTTAATTTAATACAATTCAGTTTAATTAAAAAATACTTTATTAATTCCTAATAGAAATTAAATGTTGTTTCGCATATTATTCAACTTTCTTCATTGTTGTAGATGTTGATGTTTGTGGCCATGGAATGATCTCCTGTAGTCTGTAGTCCAGCGGTTCTTACCTGCCTTAATAAAACAAAGCTAACTTAAGCAGTTCTCCAGATTCTACTCTGTGCATATGGAGGAACATTTTGTCTCCTTTTTTCCTGGAGTCCAAATATAACACTGGCACATCTTCTTAAAAATGTTGAAAAAGCAAGGGAAAGTATTCATAAGTCAGTAAAAGACTACAAGAAAATTAATATGACTAAATTTTCTCTTATCTAATGTCAGAGATGTCAGAGATTATGACATATGTGACAACAAAGGCCAAATGACTTATCATGTCCCAGTACCCAATGATGATTGATTGAAGTTAAAGCAAAACAACAAATCTCAGTGTTAGAGAACTGCAGAAAAAGTGACATTTTGGTTGCAGTCAGTCTCGACAGATGTGTTGAGTCTCATTGCAACCATCCATCCCGTCTATACCCGTTTGTCCTTGCAGGATCTCAGGGGAGCTGGGTCTATCTCCAGTGGTCATTTGGTGACCACTAATTATTATGAAAGCCTTTTAATTTTGCAAGTGTCAGATGACATTGTTTTGGGGTTTTTTAATTTCTGAGAAAAAAAAATTTTTAACAAGAAATTAAACCTATAAGAAATGCTTGCATTATTTGTTGAAATGTTATATTCCAACCTGACTCCAAAAGAGGAAAAAAGAGGATTTAACAAACCCAGGGAAAACAGAAATATGGCATCAGGGTCAAGACAGGTTTGATGAAACCAACACATATTATTATTATTTTTTTTGTCTCATTATAAAGATGCAATGGATTGTCTCCCAAATGCTAATCAGTCTCCTGGAGACCTCAGTGCTGAGGGGTTAGCACAGACTCACAACTCATCGTGGTCCTCTGTGATTATTAAACATGATTCTTTCACCAAGGAGGGAAAAAAAAGAGTTTTCTAGACAAATGTTAAGATCCAATGCAAAGTTTCAAACATGAAAGGCAAAAACTGCAGGATTATTCCGCAGCTCTTCCAGTTAGGGTGAAAAAGGAGGAAGGAATGTGGAACAAAAACATCAAAGGGCCAAAGAAAAGGGAAAAAACATGAGAAAAGCTTTAAAATATTCAACACTGCGCCCTAACAGGTGGTCAAAAGTGCAATGTGTGAACATGGTCTCATTATCATGATTTATAGATGGTGCTTGTAATAAAATTTAGTCATTTGTCTTCTTCAAATAATGGAAAAATGTAATCATTTTATGATAAAGTAATAATACAGCCATTATACACTGATATAATGTTGTGGAAATTGTTATAAAATGTATTAGAAAAGTGCTGTCATTAGTAACCACAGAGTGATCAACTTTATTTTTTTCATCTATGCAGTGCAATGGAATATTTGCTTTTATTTATTGGTAATTTAAATCAATGCCAGGCTAGTTGAACTGAAGAAGAAACTAAAATGCAATATTCAGTATTTAACTCTGGAACCAGAGCTACCAGAAAGATAAAGATAAAAATAAACACCATCAATTCAAGAATCCATCAGAAGGAAAGTCAATGATGTCTGTCAGTATGAAGAGTTTTACAAAACCATCTATAAGGTTTTGGTAATACAGTGAAGCATGTTGAGTCATTATTTGCAAACAAGAAACAACCGACCCCCCGAAACGCACACACACACACACACACACATCAAAGGGCAATTAAGAGGAATCAGGTAATCTGTCATGTTTTTAGAGTTTGAGAGAAAGCTGGAGTACCCAGAGAGAACCCATGCATTCACAAGGAGAACAGGCTAGTTAAATTTAAATGGAAAAATAGCAGTAACACTAAATTTATGAATGTGAAAATTATACTTTAAATACCTTTTTACATGATAAAGCATTTCTACTCTTGGCTAGAAAAGAAAATTAAGATATCACTTCCATGATAAGGTAATTGTAAAACCTGTGAGCACTTTCCATTTAACCATTTACCAGTGCTTCCTGCACGCTGGCAGCAAAAGTAGATTTTACAATAATTAGGATGCTTCAGAAGTGATTTAAGCCTAATTTGATACTTAGAAATAAATTGCACAATGTTTGATATATGTGTCAACAGAAGTTAAAGTAAATTGATAAATATCAGCAACACATTTGCTTCACAGACAGACAGCCTTGGCATCAAATACCAGACAGAGGATCTGGAGTTTGCATGGATGGGTTTTCTCCTGATGCTGCAACAGGCGGAGAGAGAGAATAATGATTCTGCAAAGATGAAAAACTGGATAGATGTCATTCTTCCTATAGATATTTGTTGGTGATCAGTATTATGTTGTAAATGATAGGTTTGTTGATTATAGGTTTTGACACATAAGGATCTGAAAAAGTTCTGTTTTCCAACTATATATTAAGTAATTTAAACAGTTGGATTAACGCCTACCAGAATCGCTTTTTGCAGTGCAGCTTCTCAAAGAATCGGATGGTGGACTTTTCTCAAACCGACTGATCAAAAGTAAATCAAGTGATTTTGAAAAATGTCTTAAAATCATAGTGTGTGTTTGCTTTGGAGCAATCTTTTCTATGATTTTGTATCAACTGCAAATTAAAGTAGGCAAACTTCCTCCCATGCTGTTGGAACTTGTAAAAGCCACAGGACATCTCAGTGTTTGAAGCCGCTGGATTTCTTCTCCACTATCATCTCTATATGAATTTATATAGAACCAGAACAGCTTTAACATCACTTCATCTGCCTCATCCAGAGACTATTTATTTATTTATTTATTTTTTTGCAGCTTAATCCACCAGACCATATACTCTTTTAAACTGTAACGATAGAGTCTCTTTTAACATTTAATTTACATGAAACTAAAAGTAAATTATGGACGACAAGTAACAGCAGCAGATCAGTGATCTTTTAAGACAAGCCTTTTAAGTTTGTCGGCCTTTCGCTCGGGCAGATCTCCACAGACGAACTCTGCTTCTCTGAGAGTCTTAATACAACCCTAAGGGAGAACAAACTGCAAATCTAGCACCTCTTTTTTTTAATCTCTCCGTAAATTAAGGAGCAGTGGTGGGCATCCTTTTTCCTGTGGTTTTCCTCTTGCAGGTTTTACACACATTGGACGCCTGTATCGATTCTAAACCTAAATTTCCTCTAGCAATTAAACAATGTAATTAAAACCTCAGCCCACCTAAAAAATAGCTGAGTATGCAAAAAAAAAAAGTAAACTGTGCAGTAGAGTGTTTTTATTTGCCTAAATTCATAGACATGACCTGGGTCTGCCTTGCAGGTAAGTTTGAATTTCATTTGGCTTTTGCAACCTCTAAAGAAAAGAGGTGGAAAAAGTGGGATAATTAACATATATTTACAAATCATACAATTCAAACTAATTTAGTTCCTGCAAGATGAATCTCAATTACAAAGAAAGTGAGAATGGAAATTTATGAGCATTAAAATGAATGAGTGTTATTTTATGAGCAAGTCTTTAGCATCTGTGATCATTTTACTAAAGATTTTCTGCTGCCTTTTGTGAGATTTGAATGAGCTCAGAGAAAGAGTGTTTCCAAATTAAGTATGAATTAATACCCAGCTTGAAGCTGGGTTATACGTGGCAAAAAAATAAAAAATAAAAATGCTACTGGGAAATTTTGTCACTTTAGATTTGTAAAGCCATAGTGTGAAAACCTGACAATGAAAATTGGAGCTCTTTGTCTGAATCTGCACCATTTTTGGTTACATGATATAAAAGTAAGTGGGAGGAATAAATGTTCATTGTGTATTTTGGGTTATGACAGATACAGAACGAAAACAAAAAATAACTGATTTACTAAATAAGATTTTGATCAGTTTGGATAATAATTAAAATAATTTGAAGCAAATTGTTTCTCAATTTCTCTGGGTTATTTCTACACAGAAATTTAAATCACAGAAAACAGGCAGCTGCATCTCAGTATATGATTTTTTGGAAGGTTTAGATTATTTTTTCTGTCTTATCCAATTTTTATAAAGAAAGTTTAAACAGGGGGAAACAAAAAAAGAAAAAAACTCACTGAGGTGATTCAATTAAATGAGTTAAACTTATAAATGCACCATTTTCTAAAAAACCTTTTCCTTCCATGCAACTTTTCATTTGTATGCCTGATTATAACACTGTTAGTTTCTACGACTGCAGCATTTTGTGGCTTTCACAAAACAACTTTCAGTCAATGGTCTTCAGTATTATTGTGTAGGCTAAAATAAAACAATTCCGTATTAAAAATATTTTTATTGGTCTCATGTAATAATTCATAATCGTTCAACTGAACAAAAATAAGTAATATCCCTCTGTAATAAAGAATATTTCTATTCTATAAATTTATAATTTACTATGAATTACCTGAAAGTATATGATGCACATAACAAAACTATTATATAAAATAAAGACACATATTAAAGCAGTTATCTACACTCTTTTTTGTTTGTAACAAAAAATTTAATATCTTTCGATTTAAATATATAATAAAAGTCTGAAGTTGGTAGCACGGTTTGCATGTTCTCCATGTGTGTGCATGGGTTCTTTCCAGGTACTCTGTCTTCCTCCGACAGTCCAAAAACATGGCAGTTAGGTTAATCAGCCTCTCTAAAATTGCATTCAGGTTAGAGTGTGTGCATGGTTTCCTGTTCTGTGTCTCTCTGTTTCCCTGGCGACGTGTCCAGCATGTGCCCTTCCTCCCGCCCAATCACCATTAGAGAGAGGTACCATCCCCATCAGTTAGAGATAATAGATAGAACTATATTTTTTCATAATTTATGTTCCGATAAAAGGTTTCAGGGAAAGTGCAGACTATGGTTAGAAGCTGTCTCGTATGGGATGATAGAGTTTTCAGAAACAGGCTGATGAACATTCACATCCATTCAAAAGGGTTTCTGAATTTTAAAGGTCATGTGGTCTCTTGTGAGGAAGACTGAGAAGTTGCTCTAACCTCGAGATTTTCTACAAAATCCTTCATTTTCCTCCCAGCTGCTTCACAGTGACACTTATGAAGCCATCTCAGTAATTTTATCTTCCATCTCCATCTTTCTCCAACATTTCCCTTATTCTCATTCATTTCTGCTGTGAATATACATATCATGTATTGATAATGCAACCATAAAGAAGGATTTTATTTCCCAACCATGAAGCAAACCATTTGTTCGCCTGGCTCCATTTTCTTTTGGGTTCCTTTGACTCTGTCACACACGATTCATAATTCATCCCAGTCTTCTGTATTACAAATGGCCCCGGATTAGGACAAATCAGGGCTCTCCAAACTATCAGGAGGGAGATGGCACTATGTGTCAACTGAGAAATTGGCAAAGGAGGTGGCGGTGGCTCTGGAGAAGGGCCAAACAATGCCTTGCGTGTCGCAGGAGGAAATCGCACTGTTCCACATGAGACAAACACAATTTCATATTAATGAATAATTGAGAAAGTTTAGAACTGGGTTGAGACAAATGTGCATGAGTGTCAGATGTATCTGTGTCACAGTAATACTTTGAATGTTTCCAGCTGTGCAGCGGTTTTGTGTGAAATTAAGTGGATTGATCATATATGGTCTCAACAAAGAAATGTTTTGGGAAACATCTATATACTTTGGCAAAAATGATTCTTGATGTACTTTATGTTTATTTTTTATAAACGTACATGCCATAGCATCTAAAAATCTGGATTGATTTTATTTGAAACAGCTATGATAATAAATCTAAAGTTGCTTCTGAATAAACTGCGTGTAAGATTCTCCCAGATTCTCCACGTATTTACAGCTCATCACAATGAACTTGTGCCAGAGCTTGTTAACCTGTGCCTCAGTAACAAGGTTGAGCTCGTTTGTTACATGAGAGGGGAGGAGGAGAAAGGAGGGGGTGGTCGACTCAGAGCGCGCTGCCTTGACTGGAGACGAGGGCGCCCCTCTCCGCTCCGCTCTGCTCTGCTTTGCACTGAACCCCCCCCATCCATGCTAATCATCCCAGCTCTGCACATAATTAAAGCCCCGCTACCCATCTCCTGTGAAATGCAAGAGAGGACTTATGTGCATCTCCCAACGTAGCTAGAGGAGGTTTGGAAAACTTCTGAACATCCACGGTCCATTATGTATAATCTCAAAACACATCCCCAAGTACGAGGAAAAGAAACTTTTCATTTTTAATGACAAAATCATGAATTCTATTTATTGTGTACTCTTACTCTTTCAAAGGTATCTGGTCCATGAAAGGTGAAGCTGAACCAGGAGAAAAGTCTGCTTGCCATTAACTAGGACTTAGCGGCTGCAAATGACACCTGTTGCGTGCAGCAGAAAGGAGCAGAAACTAAATGAGAGCAACATTAAAGGGTTTTATTTTAGTTTTAACTTTTTTTTTTTCTTCTTTTGTTTTACATGAAGTTCCTTTGAAATCTCTTTTTTTTTAAATCAAGAATGGTGAGGACAGTAACAGCAAGTGTTAAATTCCTCACTCCAGCTGAATCTCATTTTAACCCTTAACCTTTATTCTTTGTCCCTGAATCAGTAACAGGTGCAGCATTTCCAGCTCTAGAATTGGGTTTTCTAGCCACTAAAAACTGATATTTTTCTGGAGAAGAACTGAAAATGAAACACTCAAGATGTAAACATTTTCTCTTAACATATTTTAATGACATGATGCTTACTGTAATGTCTCGTTTGCAGTATCTCCATATGCTACATTCAGTGTCACTGTAAAGTTTTGGTAACCAACATAATAACATAGACAAAATTACATATGCAACAACCATTTAGTTGGTTTGTGCTATTTTACAAATCACAAAAACATGTATCAAAAAAGGCAAAAACCACTGTTTTGTCTTGGTTTATGTGAATTTGTATATTTTTCATCAGTAACAAAAACATGAATTCACTAAGCATTTGAAATTTTGACCCATTTACGCATGTTTTTAATATAATATGTCACTGTAGTTAAATATTAGAACAAGTATACACTCCACATTTTACTTTTTTGCTTAGCATATAGGCAAATAACTAACTGTAAGACCTTTGATTTATTTATTTTAAAGCTTATATATTTATACTCTATGTATATTATGTCTTAATGCTTTTTGTATTTAATTTTTTTTTACTTCAAATTAATTATTTGTGCACACACCATTGACCATTAGAGCTGATTTTGATTCCTACTAAATAAATATGTGACTTCATGCCTGTTTTTGTTATTTTTATGCCTCTTGCTGAAGAACAAAACTAAAATGCCAACTACATACAGAAAAATAAATCTATTATAATATATTTTAAATATCTTCAAATAGATTTACTATAAATTTCTGGCAATATAACAACAACAAAAATACTAGACCATACATAGTTTAATAGTTTTAAAATGGACTAGAAGTAGTTTGACTTTGTAGAGTTATTTCTGTTATTTTTTAAACATTTCATTTGTTCGTTTTCTCTGTGGTGATAAATCTGAATACATCAAAATAAACATTAAAGTATTTTTAGGCTATTTTTACACAGTAAAATATGTTTTAAGTTGAGATACCTTGTGTTATTTATTCCTTGATTTGAATTTTTGGGTAAAATTAAAAGTGTTCTCAAATTAAAGGCTTTCAAATTGTACATTTTAATTTTGATCAAGTAATGAAATATTTTCAATTATTATTTTTGATCTCTAATGCTATTTTCAAAATAATCGACCGTGATACTTACATTTTAATGCATAAAGTAAATGTCACAGGGATTACTGTGCTAATAAAATATGTTCACCAACTATTTACATTCATTCATTTATGTCCACGTTTCAAAGAATCTTTTTAGAAATGGATTGTAATCCATTTAATTTTCCTCTCCACTTCTGCACAGAAACAACTGTCCAGTAGGGTTTAATGTAAGGAACGAGGGACAAGAGGTCAAAAGGATGAAATTCAGCCTTTGAAGAGACAATCAATTAAACTTTTTTGTGTATAATTAAGTGCTATTTTTCTAATATGCTCTCTGGAAGCGTACAATTTCAGGGATGTTTCTAGTCTTAATTAAAATATTACTCGCTGTTGCATATCCTGGGACAGAAATGTGTGCTTGCAGCTTGTAAGACGCCTGCATTTATAAACCAATAATGATTATCTTTTATACATGATTCAGTAGTATGTCCTAAGGAAGCAGTGCATGACTGTTTAATATGTGACTTCATTCTGTATTAAAAGTAGGAAAACTTTTCTTTTTTTCAAAGCGAGGCAGTATAGCGTCCCACGCGCTTTAATTGTTATCATTAATGTATGATGAATCTTGTTTGTTGTTCAACGTTAATGAACTACACAAATTAAAAGCAGTGCACTCTTGGTTGTGGAGGGAGGACATTTCTATCTTGTGTGCATCTGCTTCATATAGTGTAGTTGTCACGTTTGGCCAATAGGTGTCCCTGCAAACCAATGAAACACTGCAGTGAGCCACGCTGCCTGCAGCATCACACTGTTGTGACTGTAGACAAAACAATCAGCAACAACCTTTTCACACTGACAGAACCAGAGGCCAGAGTGGCAAGTTGTTTAATTTCTACATTTAGATTTCTCCATTTAATGTGTTTATCATAACTTCTTTTTGCATATCGTTACAGTCAATCAACGGAGGGTTGAATGAGCCTAAAATCACTGTTGCTGAGAAAACTGAATAAACATGAGATTAATTCATAAATCTACAGATTATGCAGTATTTAAAAATTCTGAATGATATAAAACTAAATCTTACAGTTCAATAGAAAAGGCACAACATTGGGAACAAAACACATAAATCTAAAACACAAATGAATCTTGAAGATGACGTTGTGCTGAACTCACTAAGTTAAACTCTGAGACATAAGACATAATTCTGCATAGTGGCAAAGGATTACTTCTGATCATGTCATTTGACAACAGACATCCTATTAAAAACTTGAGCAGGCTCCAGATCTCATCTGTCAGTTATATTACCCAATTCGCCTGTCAGTTAACTATTCCCAGGGCTAATGCTTCAATCGGCGTCTTCTCGCTACGATTTACTGTTCACAGCCACTGGAATGGGCTGCAAAGCAAAAACTGAAATGGGCATTTTTATGTTAATGGCTTCATGCTTTCACTGTTGCTCTCCCTCTCTCTCTCTCTCTGATATTTGATTTTACTTTGGAAGTCAGAAATCGTCCAGCAACAAGCATGTACAGATGGTATGCAGTTCCTTGCAAAAGAGGTCACATGGCTTTAAGTTTTTCACATTAGGTTTTGGATTTTATGGAATAGAAAAAACCCAAATTAGAAAAAAAAGTAAATGATACTTAGATTTAAACAGTCCTCTTCACTGTGATACCTGTAAATAAAATGCACTGCCAATTAACTTTCATAATCACTTATTGGACTCCATTAAGCAAAAAGAGACCAAATGTGTGAATTGAAGATACTTGCTGGAGACCAACAAACACAACAAATGGGTCAGGGGAAAAGGTTTGGAGAAGTTTAAAGCAGGGTTAGCTTTTAAAACAATCTCCAGAGCTTTGGAGATTTTATTTGAACACTTTTAAACCTAAACCTAAACTGAATGATCAGACAAGGAGAGAAACAATCAGAGAAGCAGCAGTCAAATAAATATTATTGTTCACCTGACTGACCATCATGGAAGAAGGACAAGAAAGCCAGATGGTCCTCTCATGAGATGACACCAAAATTAAAGTTTTTTAACCTAAATAGTAAAATGGACAATATCCTGCATTTGTATAAAGCTTTATCAAATCTAATGGTGTATTCACCTCAGTCTTATTTAGTTAGCTTTAATCAAATTTGAGTTCATTTGCCTATAAAGTCCAGTTCATTTGGAGAGGTGTGAACATGCAATCGAACTTTGATGTGGACAAAAAAGCGAACGCTGGTCTTTCAAACCCAGACCCAATTGAAGTGAACTCTGGTGCGGTTTTAAATGCAGATATGGATGCAAGCAGACTAGAGACTGCTCCAGAAGCAGGAAGTGGACAAAGCACAGGTCATTCTGGGTAAATAGAACCAAACAAATGCTCAAGTTTAGCGCTAGTGGGAGAAATGGCACATGGTCTTTTGCCAAAGAGAAAAGTGAAGTCCTACATCTGCTCAAATCTGACGCTAATCTATTTTTGTTTGCATTTTACGAAGAAGGAAGTTGCACTTTTCTTGTTTTTGTTTTGGTTCCCTCAGTGGCTCTTGGGGTAGGATCACCACAGGCAATGAGGGGAATAGGATTTTCAAACGATTTTGTTCGTTTTTGACACACTGCAGTGTGACAGAGAACCGCACCAGCTGAAAATATTACAAATGTGGTAACATTGGTCCCCAATTAAATAGATTCTTTAAGATTGTCAGGTATGAAAACACCTTAAAGAGTCCAAAATGCTCCACACTATCAGTCATTCAACCATTCATTCACTCATTCACAGTGGTAAGCTACATTGTAGCCGCAGCTGACAGAAGTTGGGCTACCATTCGATTTGCACCATCAGGCTCTCTGACCAGTAGGCAAAATGAGTGAAATGTTTTGCCCAAGGACTCGAATTCAAACCCTGGACTGAGCAGGGGTCTGATAGGTGTAACACACTAATGGCTCTCATGCAAGAGATTAAATGGGTATGAATATTTTTGGAAGAAACTCAACATTTCTTCCTTTGTTCTTTACCTGGTCACTTGGATTTGGGTAGTCTTTGAATTTATATTGACTTCACAAATCTACTGACAATAAAACTGTAATGTCACCTGGTATTTTCTCACCTGTGCCGGGTTTTCTATGGTGTGCACCTCGTCTGTGTCACTAAATTTTGTTTGCATTTCTATTTACTCACATGTTCATGCTGGCCTGTAATTGAAAGTCAGCTGAAGTCTAACTTCAACATGTAAATTACATCTTCACACTCCCGTGGGAACCAGAGTATTTGGCACATAAATAAACACAAATTAGATAACAAGGTTGCCACAACGCGGCTCATTGTAGGTCTTTGATAGGACATGACTATGTTAAGATGATTCCTATAGGTTGGTCTTTTTTGCCTGTTGTTTTTATACCATCTGGCTCCTGTAACAACTATATCCCTTTAGGCCCACAAATAATGACTTTCCATATCCTTACATCTAACCTGTGCATGGTTTATTGTGCTGCAGGGGAGTACGTGACACTTCACATCTCTCCCCGTCTCCTTCCTCGTTTTTACCACGCCTCTATGGTTGATTTTTTTTTTCACTGTGGAGAGAGGTAGACCTTCGCTGGCAGGATAAAAGGCCGGGCTAGCACTCCTCAATCATTCTGCCCTCCAGGAGGCGAGAGGAACGTGGGATAAGAGGGATGGGGGGCCTGGCAGGGTGCAGAGATGTAAGACACATTGAGATACAGCTTTGGCCAGTGTAAAAACTGTTGACTTTTTCCCCCTCTATTTCTTTTCTACCCTCTTTTGTTGCCTTTGGGGACAAAAAGGCATGCAAATATTGGCACAGGACTATTGAAACCACTGGTGAAAGCCTATTTAAAATGTCAGGGCACTGACTGGAAAAGTGGAACAGTTGGAAAGTGCATCTCCCGCATAGTCCTGCGAGTATTATCTTGAATAGTGCCACAGGTACGGCATTCTGCGCCATTTGTTTGTTAAATTTTTTTTATCTATTCCATTTTTTTATCCCATAAAATCCAATAAAAGCAGACAACTCTCCCTTTTTCAGCTTGGTGATGTAAAATGTTGAAAGGTTTGTGATTCCAAATTGCTGAAACAACATCTGTGTAGTCATGCTGGGGATAGAGGACTAATGTGGACAGCCGGATACCCAGAATCTTTACTCTGATCCAGGCGCAAGTCACCCCTGGGGAGGCTGCAGGGCCTGGGTCAGCCATATGGTAGCTGAAGCCCCTGAAGGAGCAAGTCTGAAAAGCTGGATCAGCTTCAACACTTCCTGACCGTGGCCCTGGCTGCACCACGGATCAGGTAAATGAGGGGGGGAGACGGGTGGGGAGACTTCCCCAAAGTGGCAGCAACATTAGGAGCCCGAGGGAAGAAAAATGGAAATGGCTTCATCCGAGCTATCTGCAGTTCTGAGGAAAATATTGTCGTAGCTGCCACAGCTCTGCTGTATCAATGAAGATACAATACCAGTATCTTCATTGCGAAAATACTGGTATTGACAACTTGTTGAGTGTAGTTTTTATTTTATCTGCAGGACAAAATCAGTTCTGTGTCCCGGACTTTTTTGTTTTAGTGGGGAATTGGAGTGAATGCAGATAGAGTTTATGAAAATAAATTTGCCTAGAAGATTTCTTAATTCATACTTTCATAATTCTAAGGTTACCTCAGTCTGGAGAGTTTTATTTGGTTATCTACTAAAACACAGTGGGATACAAATGACTTGTGGCACAAAGGTCAATTCCTCTTCAAAAAGGCAACGAGACAAGAACATGCCATTTTTATTGGTCAGAAATTTGCTACAATACATATTTATTTGCTCCTTAACTAATTTATTCTCTCTTTGCTCTTTCTTTTTGGCATGGATAAAGTTTTAAATCCGCCAATACATTTTAGCATCATTTCATAATGATTGTTTTATTCACTGAGGAAAAAAAAAAATCTAGTAACTGGACCGTAAACCTAGCAACTGGTTGGACCACACATGGCACCAACAACTGTTATCAGGCTGTAGTGACACTAGAATCACCCTATACATAGTTATTCAAACTATATATATATGCTATATATATATATATATATATATATATATATATATATATATAGGTTTCTGCATATATATGTTCAAGAAAAAATTAAGAGCCTACTGCACCATTGGAAACATCATGGTTATTCCACCAAATATCAATTTCTGAACTCTTCCTGAGTTAAAATATTAGTATTGTTATTTCTAAATGAATATGAACTTGTTTTCTTTGTATTATTTGAGGTCTGAAAGGACTGCATATTTTTTGTTATTTTGACCATTTCTCATTTTCTGCAAATAAATGCCAGTAATTTCGGAAACATGTTGTCAGTAGTTCATAGAATAAAAGAACAATGTTCATTTTACTCAAACATATACCTATAAAAAGTAAAATCAGAGAAAGTAATCATGTTAAGTGGTCTCTTAATTTTTTCCAGAGCTGTATATAATTGGCTGCATTTTATTCACAACTCAAAAAGCCCAACAGAGTCGTCAAAGAAAAGCATTGTTGAATGTTTTTCAGTTTTTGCAAGTTTTTGTGCTCAACCATGTCATTTTCATTTTGTTTGGCAGGTCTGACACGTCTGAGGGAGCTGGTGTGCACTTAAAAAGATGCTGACATGTTATTGTCTGAGGCCCTTTTCAGTCTTCATCTCTAATAAAGAATGTCTTGCCTTTTGTATTCATAATGCATGTTCTCTTTGAGCTTGTTACAGGAGCCACTGAGAGACTGCTTCATATGAGTATCTCCTTGTCATTATCAACACTGATATAATTGTTTTGTCTTCTTAGCATTATAATATGTATGTAACATATTAGCTAATTACAGATTCTCTCAGCACTGCGGGTTTGCCCTGCCTCTGTTGGTTTCTATTTAATTAGCTGTGTTTATGCCAGCCATTATAAGCCTGGCAGCTCGTTACCTTCATCCCAGAAAAAGGTTCTTTCATGACAAATTACGAGGCGGGATGTGTGACACCTCTTTGACTTGCCTGTGGTGTCCTGTGCTGGGGACAAAAGCCCACATGACTCTAACTGAGCTGTGTCTTGAAGATATGAGATATTCAAATGAGATGCTAACAGTGAGGGACTGTGTGATGCTAGATGTCTAATGTTAATGTTCTCATTTGAATATAAAAGAATCTTTGCCAGTTTTCTGTGGGACAAAAAGTGAGAATAAGAGATGTGAGCTTGAGTTCTTCCGGCATGACTGACAAGACAATGGGGGAAGTTTTACAGCACTGCTGGCTTTGTTATCTGATGGTTAACATTCAGACTGTTGGGATTATAGTTTAACAGGGGCTCACTTAATTGAAATACAGACAAATATGGCTTCTGGATCTTGATAAATTCAACTAGGTAAAGGTGCAAAATCTAAATCCATCCATCCAAGTTCTGGGTCAGTCTCTTCCAGCATGAAGTACATGAAAAATCGCGAGGCGAAGAGGGCATCAAAATGAGACTTTTATGTTCAAAGAACTTAAAATCTTTCCACCTAAAAATTACTTTTCATATCCTTCATTCACTCCACAATGCAGAGTGTTGTCAGGACAGCTTAGCTCAAGTTCAATGTGTCAGAAGTGACTTTAAGTTCTCCAGGTTTTCACAAAAGCTAATGCCACTGCATAATAAGTCTATTTGTGATTTTTTTTTAAAAGTTCACTAATTAAAATTCCTGTCACGGTGTGGATGAAGATCGCTGAAAAACATTTTTTAAAGAATTTTTACCAAAGTGTTTTGCTTTTTTTCTTCTGTGTGAGTAGTTATAATTTTATTTTTGTGCTTTCCTGTTTTGATTAAACATTTGTTTTCCTTTTAATGTTTCCACATGATATGTGAAGAACTGTTTGTTGCTGATCCATTTTAAGCTGAAGTGTGACTGCTTTTTTTTTTTTTTTTTCACTGAATGAATTAGTCTGAACCCTGCGACAGACTGGCGACCTGTCCAGGGTGACCGCACCTTTTGCCTGAAATGTCTCGCTGGAGATGGGCACCGGCACCCCTCCAAACCCCACAAGGGACAAGGGTGTTAGAAAATGGATGGATGGATGAAATTAGTCTGAAGACATTTTCATTCACGAATTATGGCACAAAGTGATTTACAGAAACCAAGAAAAAAAAACAACGGTTAAAAACAAACAAGCTGAACTGACCAGAACAAAGCCCACAGATAAACTCACATGTCCACAGAAGCTTAAGATGACCTCACAGAGAGTCACAGCTGGCTTTGGGAAACAGAAGAAATGCTACCTGAGACTCTGGAAATAAAAAGGTACATCAGAAGAGGAAATAACAGTCAGATAAACTGTTAAATTCAAGATATAAAATTATTTAATTAACTAAAAACAAGTAAGACCAGGAAATACAATTTAACTAAATATGCATATCAAATTCTCAAAGAAAAATATAAACTGTTAAGATGTCTGGTTGTTTAGTTGGGTTTTGTTTATTTCTGTTTTCCTTAGTTCATTTTCTTTTGTTAGCTCAGCCATGTTTCTGCTTTACTTTGGTTCAGTCCTTCCTTAGTGATTGTAGTTTTTTGTGTTAATTTCTTATTTATATCAGGTCTGTCTTGTTTCTATGTTTACTTTAGTTTCTACTTACTGATTCTCATCACGTTAACTTCTTGTGGCTAGTCCTTTTTTTAGTTGCTCTAGTTTTTTTGTGTTTCTTTGTTTAGGTATTTTGTTGGATTTTTTCCCCAGTTGTTAGTGTACTCCTCCTCGCTCCCTGTGACACTTCCTGTTTCTCTCTCCTCTCAGTCTGCCTTCTGCGTTCTTCTCTCACACCTGAAACCCGTTTGCTCATCAGCCCAGGTCAGCCCTCCCAGTACTTACACACTTCTTTCTCAGTCACTCCTCTCTTGTTCTTCTTCATATCCCTCGTATCTCCTAATGTTATCTAGTTATTGTTTCCTTGGACTATGTCTGCAGTCTGCACTGGCTTCCTGAGGATTTTATGTAAGATTTTTGTTCTTCTTTAAATATGTTTTCATCATTTATACTTCACCTCTCCACTCTTTTGCATTTGAGTCCACAGTCAACCAAAAGTGACCTAAACTACAAAAAGTAGATAATTAATAACATTTTAAGAGCTAAAGAGAAAAAAATGTATAATTTAAAGGCTAGCTAAACAGATAGAAGAATAAATATCCATCCCAGTCCAAAGGGATGCTGGTGGCTATCTCCTAAATGAATAAATACATAATGTAAAAAATAAAATCAATAAAATCTTTTAATCTTTATCAAATGATTAACTGGTTAAATCCTTAAACTAATGTCTAATACATTTCCATGTTGTTTTGTTTTTTCAATTTGATGTCAAAGATAAAGAAAATAATCTACAAAACAAGAACCGCGAAACCAAATTTAATTTATGATCTCAAAATCAAATATTGTTCTATTCTTTTTTGACTTTTAAAGTAACGTTTTAGGCAGTAGAGGAGGTTATTAATTTTACCTGACAATTCTTTGTTTTGTGAGTACTTTTGGTTTTGGGTGACATAAAAAATGTATTTCACTTTTCTTCAAACTGTTCTTTATTTATTCAGTCTAAGATGGTTTAAATTGACTTTGCAGCTGTGGACATGTTGCCAACTAAATGCTGGGACACAATGTTTTCTCTGGTTGGTTCTTTGGAAATTCACGTCTATATGCATTAAGTATGTTGAAGCCACTTGGTTCATAATTATGTGAAACAGTCTGATGTGTCGAATAAACTCAGGTCTAGGTGTCTACCATTTCACCTTCTGATGTTTTTCTGCTGTGGAGAATTACATTTTTGCCGGATCAAAAATAACTTTTAAAGAATTACTGCTTTACCTATGTTTGGATTCATTTCCAAAAGTTAAACTGTGATGGACTGATGCTGACAGCTGAGTCTGAAGATGTTTTTCAAGGGAATGTTTGAACAATATTCAGTAGCTTTGATCAGTAATTTAAAATCCTTGAAATAGAATCAGGGATCTGTTCATCATCTACTCAGATTTGACAGTTTTTTCTATAAAAGTTGAAATCAAGCTACAAATACAAGAAAATCCATTACAGCTCACTCCGACAAATCGGCCTGTTCAGATGGAGTTCATGGTTTTCCTGAACCTGAGTGGATGTCCTTCAGTGAGTGGGAGATAATAATTCATGCTCAGGGGCTCCAGAAATGCCAACAGGTCTTAACAACAACTCCTCTTCCACCAGCATTGAACACTATTCTTTATTGAGGAAGGCAAATTGAGAATGTATAATTCAATAAGCAGTGTACTAAAGAATTAATATATTCAAGTTAATTATGCCACTGTGTGAGGGAACAGTTGTACATCGGATTACCAAAATGATTTTTACTTTTGACCTTGGTCTCTGCGGATCAGCTTCATTATTAGGTTGTAGTTATGGCTTAACATTTTAAAACAATTCACATGGAGTAGCTCTTTATTTATCATTCATTTATGATGTCCTTTGTTTGAATAAAACATGACTGGAAGATGGGAGTGTGGGGGAATTCTTTCAGCAGCGGGATGAGATGGGAAATTTATTTATTCATGTTTATGTTAACTTTCATCAGAAAGCAGCCCCACAGTGGAGATATGAAAAGAACTGACCGACATAAAGAGTTTTCAGGCGAAGACCTTAATGATAGCCGGAGGTTTTAATGAGACGAAGTTCTGCTCCACTCAACTTTTCAGGTACAGAGCCTCTCTGAGCTGACATTTTTTTTCTGCAGCTGAAATAAGTTGTCTAATTGTGTCTGTGCCAAAACTTTTCCTGCTGGGATATGTCTGAGGCCAATCCTGAAGCCATGGACTTTGTCTTCAGTAGCAAAGCAGCTGTTGAAGTTCTTGTCCATTTGTAGTTGTACTTTAATTTATCTGTACCTAACATGTCTTTGAAATGGTTTGTCCTGACAGTTGTGAGTGAACTCAAAATTGCAGAGATATGCTTAAAGGGGACATATTATGTGGAACTCACATTTTGTACCTTTGTATACTTCCATTTGGTTCTCAATTGGATCTAAAACAGCCCAAATGCTTAAAAAAACCCACCTAGCTGTTTGTTGGAAATAAGTTCATGTTTTATGGTGTCTGGAAAATGAACAGTTTCCAAAACCTCCGGATTGTTGAGGCACCATTACCTAGTAACCGCAGCTAAGCCCAGCCCGTCACCTAGCAACTCAATCAGAGCTCCAGCAAGTTTGGTCAGCTGATTTTACAGCCGAATGCGCTGTACAATGGCTGCAGGAAAGGACAAGTGTTTTGTTGTCAACTTTCCTTCCAGAAACCACTTGCTGCATTCTTGTTAGTTGTGCAGGACGCTCCACTTCTGCTTTTCAAATATGTACAGTTGCATAATTGTGCATCTGTTTGGAGCTACTTTACAGTGCAAGTGTAAATGTTGGGTTAGGGGGTGTGGCCAGCAGCAGCTTATTTGGACTTAAAGTGAAAAGAGGTCACAAAACAAGTTTTTAAGACTGGGCTTAAAACGTTTTCTTTTGATAATGCTTAGTTAGACTGACTTAGGTTATCCTCTCCTATTTCTGTAGTTAAGCTGCTATTGGCTTAATCTACTGGAGGACAGACTGACCACTTTTTCATCACTTTTTCTTCTACTACTCTCCAATTTGCATTATTCGCTGTTATTACCTTGCCTTTATATAGTCATACCAGTCTTGCTTTAAAATAAATTCTCATAATATGGAAGCACTTGTGGGCATTTATATATTTTGCTGCATAAGGTATTGAACTTTGATCCACATAAGATTAAGCATAAGGAAAAAGTGAACTCACAGCAAAAGTAACGTCCTCCTTCCAGAATATCATCACTTTCATTCTAATTTACCTTACCCATCCAACATAAACATGGCAGTTAAGACAGGATAGTTTAAAGTTCATAAAACACATTTTGTAGAAATAGCTATGGCGCTCTTCTGAAGCTTGAGTTTTTTTGTTTTTGTGAGGAATTCATTTTGATCTTGGTTCCTCTCAAAGTAGCCATTAGCTGTAGCCTGCAGGGAGAAACTAATCTGGATCTAAATAAATGAAAACTTCAAGCAAGTTCTTAAATCTTGAACTATTCCTTCGAGTTTGTAGGTTTGCCACAGAAAAATCACAGCAGTTTAACAAGCGGCAGTCATTGGTAAGATAGTTGTGTTTTCTGGACTGTTTAACATCACTGTGTTTCTACAGCATTAAGAATAGTTTCAAATGGCATACTCCCAGCAGTTCAGCAGTTGTTTTTATTTTATGTTTGTTGCCATACCCTTAGCTCTCTGGAATGCCTGCAGAATGCCTCCAGTATATGTGTAAACTTTTCAAGGAGCTCAAGTCTAAGTTTTTAAAAATGTGTGGGGATGCAGAATTTCCCCAAGAACAAGTCTTTCTTTCTTCCTTTGCTGTCTGGCAAAATTCACTACTTTTGGGCTTTTTCCACATTCAAAAACCACTGAGAACCACATGGCTGGAATGTTGCTGTTGGACAACCTCCATTTTTTTCACTTAGTGATCACTGTTTAGTATGTGTTTATTTAGATGAATGAAATCACAACCAAGATGTACATGGCCTGAGTTACACAGGAAAGTTGTTTGACTTTAGTTTAGGCCCTTCTCATTCAATAATTAAGAAGTAAAAAAAAAGTGCATCAGAATAGGAGAGCAGAGAATTACACTGAAGTTTCTCATGTTTTAGAAGCCTTTAACTTGTTTTGTTCTGAACACTGAGAATTCTTTGTCCAGGTTTCTCTCTCTCTTTGTTTTTGTTTTTTTTCAACTTGTGGTGGGTGTTGAAGAAATATGATGAAACTTTTTTTTCTCATTCTTGCCTTTTTGTGGTTATTTACTTAGATGAGCTCATCAAACTCTCACTCTCATGCCATAAAAAGGCTTTTGTTAGAATGGACATATTGTACAAAAGCAAATGATGCAAAAAGGTGAAATACGGGGATATCTCTCCAGCTCAATTTAGCCTGCCTTGCCTCCTCACTCTTCATCAACCCTGCCTTGCCCGCCTCGCTTCTGTCTGCCAGTGTGTTTGGCTTTTTCAGATGTGATGTGAGCATAGTATTCTCTCAGACCGAGGCGGTTACTTTGTGAACAGCCGCAGCCTGCACACACTGATGGTATTGCACTGCTGCATCCCCCAAGTAATATTAAATTTGCAACTGGCCCTTTTAAAGTCTTTTTCATGAGATGTATGTTTTAAAGAATGTGTCAATTCTTAAAGACGCCTTGGCTTTTATCCGTCATTTTTAAGAAAGCTTTCAATAAGGACTGAGGCAAAAGCTCAATGTGGCGGAGGCCCCTTTTTGCGTGCATAAACTGCATATGAAATCCCAACTTCAGATGCAGAAAGCAGATATGTTGTGACTTAAAACTGCCTCAACAAAGCTGAGGCTTCAATATTGATGAATTTAACCCAGCGTCATCTCGACAATGATTCAATGTTTGCTCTCTTTTTATAAAGCTTTTTTTTGTCATTAGAATCTAACTGCACATTCTTCTTTATGCAGAACTTCTCAACCCCAAAGCAATCAGAGATTTAAAGTCTTGGCTTTTGCTGTGAACTACACCCTCCCCCTGCTTTGAAAGAAACTTGCAGTCTATTCGTCTCGCACTGAAGGCAATTTACAAAATAACCTCAAGCTATCGTGTTTGTTTTCGACAGTCTCCAGGTTCCAACTGTTCTGTTGACCTGCATCCCTTGTAGGGTGCCAGGGTGAAGCGAGAGTACAATTACTTCTTATTAGAGCTCTGACTCCTGATACACCTCCACCTGGAGGGGGGAACCATCAATTTCACACATGCTAAACTTCTTTTAGCAAGGAGACCTGGGGGCTCAGCAAATGACTGAAGCTGATCCAGCGGTGGACTTGGTGCTACAGTGTCCTGCTGAGTTCAGAGATTTGCTGATCAGCACCGCTCACCACTGAGAGATGAGCCTCTGCACTATATATACCAACCACATAAGCTCTGACATGCAGTCATAAACTGAATGCATATCAGGGTGATTGCATGTGATTGAACAAATTTGTGTCTGAATTAATTTGACTGATTTACATTTAGGACCTGATCATCCTACACCTGTAGACAGTTGTGATGTCTTCTGTCTTGATTTTCCTTGACCGATTAGTGATTGCATTTTCTTATACATTTGAGATCATGAACCTGTTCTTTAAAATTCACCACTTTTGATTAGCCACCACATTACATTACGGATGTCTAAACAAACTGAAGCTATTTATTTTTTCTTTATTCAAACAGACAAGTTGATTGAGGACAAATTCTCAGTTTTAAACAACGAACTGTTGAGAAAACATCGTACAGCAGAAAACAAAAAAATATCATAAAACAGAGAAAAAATCTAACAAAAATACAATGATATTCATAGTGACTAAACATACAGTAATAAGTGTGATGAGTTCATTTTCAAAAGCAGGTACAATGACCATAAACTACTGTTTTTACTGAGCTGATAAAGTTTGATATTAGTACACTGAGCTCCTGTGTTTTTTGCAAAGTGTTCCAATCAACTAAACTGAAAAGATTCAATACATTTTTCAAAGTAGAAAAAAAACAATTGGATGTATTTTTGGGGTGTTGCTTTAGTACAAGTACTTTAAACTTTTTTGAAAATACTTTTTAGGATGATCAGAGCAACAGGGAAACTATCAAATAGTAATATTGACCTTCTGTTTCCTTAGGGAAAAATATAATGTGATATAGAGACCTATTTCCAACAGCTGAGCTTCAAAATGGGAAAGACATTAGAACCTCCTTTATTGTGCCTGGGTGTTCACATTAAAAATAAACTGGACTGGAGTGCAGCAGATGCTCCTGAAGACCTTTCTTTTGACACTGCGGTGGCATCATTAGTCTTCTATAGTGTAACATGTTGAAAATGATATAATCAAATGTTTTGCAACTTTTCTGACAAAAAATGAAAAAGAGATGCAGCTCCTAATTTCTACTGTGATTACTGGTTGGGATCTTCTACAGACGATTGATCTGAGCTGGCCTTGTCACATTGATTCACACAGTAAAGAGAAAGTGAGGAACATCGATGCAAAATAAACTCTACTTTAGTCTTAGTTATAGCTAATCATGACTTAGCTTTGAGTTTACAATTGATTTAGTCGCAACACATTTCTTTATTCCATACACTCACATATTTGTGAGGAGGGAGAGTCAAATTGTGCATAAAATCATGTATTGCAGCTTGCACTGTGGCAAGTTTGTAAGCAGACAGATTATTTTTTCCCCCTGGGTCTCTAAAAGGTGATTAGAAAGAAGTATTTATTGAGCTGCTGTGGGGAAAAATAGTATTCTGAATGCTGAAATTACCTGAGTGTCTAAGTTACTGAAAATGTGATGATGTACTGGCATCTAATGGCCATGCCTGGCAAAACCAATCTGGATCCAACCACAATTTGTAGCGTTCAATATATTATTAAATAAAAATGTAAATAATAAATTAATAATTTCATCCTAAATAATATCTGACTCATCTTTATCTATTAGCGGTGCCTCATTTTCAGATCTGGAATCTATACCAGTATACAGTGGCGGATTTAAGGTTAAGGGATCTGATAGCCTCAGGCAAGTTATTCTAAGAGCCCCCTGATGTCAGTGGGACTGCCTGGCAGAATAAAAGGCAAGGCAATAAACTGGGGGAAAAAGTAGCACACACGCATTGAAATGGGGGCCTCCCCGAGGCGATGGCCCAACTGGCCCATGGTTAAATCCTCCACTGAAAGTAATAATCACACCAGAGCCCTGCAGAGGGAAGAGAAGAGGAAAAAGAGTGGGGGAAGACACCGAGGCACCAAAACAAAAGCCACCCGTCTCCGTCCCACTCTCTTTGTGCCTTCAATCTGAGAGTAAAAAAAAAAAAAAGAAAGACGACAAAATCCTGGCGCTAAGAAAGGGAATTATAAGGGCTGTGATGATGACTGATGGCTAAGTAGAACAAGATCTGAAACGGATCACAAGGGTTTATTGTAGCAGTGGCAGTTGTTCTGATGTGTTTGCAGATATGAGCGGGAGACTTGAGCTCTAATCCTGTCCATAGGCTGTTGCTGGTTCTCTTCAGATCCCTTAAAGAGGGTTAATGATCCTATCACTGCATTAAACTGTAGGCTTTGCCATTGTTACATTACACAGTTCTCATTTTAATCCTGAGTAAATGACTAAATAGTTATTGTGTTTATCCATATAATCATTTATCATGATTGTAGTGGATAAATCCCCAGATTCTGAAACTGGTGGCTGAATTTTTGTCCACATCTATCCTTTAAAATTGCAGGAATGTTTTAAGTGTTGCATTGATTTAGCCTTCTAATGCACCTAACTGCTGAAATCTACAATTTTGCCTAGATCTGTACCAATGGGGTGTGTGTGACTCCAACAGAGTATCATATATGTTTTAAAGACATCAATTAGGAGAATGCTCTCCACCCATAAACACACCTTCATTGTCTCCGCTTTTGTTCTTCCTGGTAAATTGTAAGAGGTTGAGTGGGCATGCAAATCTTGACAGGAAAGGTCAAGCTAATTAGCGCTCCCTCTGAACCTCCCATTGAAAGCTCATGACGTCTCCATGCAAACTTGACAGAGTTCAAATTAATCATGGGCTGTCCTATGTGCAGCCAAATATTAGCTTTTTTTGTTCAGAAATGCTAATTTAAGAAGCTGTACATTTACCAGTATTAAATGAGCTTTTCTGTTGTATTCTCATTGCCGTAAGCAAATAAATAAATAAGAGTTTTATGTGCAAAGGATGAGAGCTAAAAGCCTCCTTTATCAAATGGAAAGAGAACATTTTGTGCTCCATTAAACCTGCACAATGCTGTAATCAACTTTGTTTAGATATGCTAAATAAAGCATGTCATTATGCTCTTCTGGGTGCTGAGTGGTATTTTAAGGGTCCATAAATTCAATTAAACAATATTTAACGCTGCCCCTGGATGGTGTAAGAGCAGTGACGCACGTGATGCAGGGAGGGTTTGTGTCAATGATTTTTAAGAATTATTACACAGGATTTACATTTATATTGTCTCGTTAATAGTATGCCCATCTTTATCTGAGAGGGGCCTCAGATGCTTTGAGGGCCCGAGCTCATTCCCCTAACTCAAAACTGCATCCCATTTGTCATGATGCATAGTTTGGGAAAAAAATAAATAAATAAAATCTGCTCATTCTCAGGCTGTCATTACAGCGGTCCCGTTAGCCACCTACTAATGCACAGTTTAGCAGCCACCATGGAAAAATGCTAAAGAGGTCCTGACAACTCCTGGGGGTTGGCTAAGTGTGGGCCAAGGGTTTGTGTGTGTGAATGTGAGCTCACATTAGAGATGGTGGGGATGGGGGGAAGGGGTAGGAGAAGGGTCCCAGTGGTTGTTTGCCTGTTTTCCATCAAGAGCCCTCATCTCCTTTATCCCCTTTGTGGCAGAAGCCCTCCTCGGGCAGTTCCCTCTGAGGGGGATCTAAAAAGAGCAGCTGCTGGGGAATGAGTGCCATTTCCTCCTGCTGTCACAAGCACACTGGCAACCCTTAGTCCTCCTGTCCCCCTCCGCCCACAGCCCCTATACTCCCCCATTAATATGCATATGAACTTGTTTCTCTTAGTTCTGAACTCCAATGACAAAGTGGGAAAGCATATGCCTGAAATATTCATGACTGCATGCAGTAATTAAGCGATAGGGAAGGGAGGTCTGCACAGAAGTCACTACCCCTCTGTCGGAGTTAAAAACAGTCGTGTTTCTGCAGCGCTGAAAAGCTTGTTGTCCTTTGCTTTCTCTGTAATTTCTTCTAAGCGGTTCCACTTTTTTGTGTGCTTTTTTACATCATAGAGCCACTTAACTGGGGAAGAGTTAATGAGGTTTAAATAAAAGCTGTTTTGCTAGAAAGACTTTTCTCACTTCACAGAGCTAACAGTGTGACATGGAGATGGTATTTTTATCTGCACCACATCAGTTGTTACCTGTCTTTGTAGAAAAATCTTTTCAAAAGCTTCAATAGAAATACTGGGATTTTTTAGTATTATGCTCAGTATCTGTGCATTTGTCTCATTCATGCTAAGTTTATATAAAAATAATCAGAAAATTATATTAAAATACAATAAATAAAAGTTTATTTTGGATTGTTACAACTTGTTTTTGTGCATCTGAATCCCATTCTGATAGAATCACATGTAACTTTT
Organism: Xiphophorus couchianus; assembly: GCF_001444195.1. Classification (NCBI taxonomy): domain Eukaryota; kingdom Metazoa; phylum Chordata; class Actinopteri; order Cyprinodontiformes; family Poeciliidae; genus Xiphophorus; species Xiphophorus couchianus. The sequence continues at coordinate 5,459,289 of NC_040232.1, read as the reverse complement.
ACAATTCATAAATATATGTTAGAAAATTATCCATGAAAAGCCTGAGCAGTCAGACTTGCTGTAACTGTAAATAATAGTTTGTAGTTTTTAAGCTGGAACATACAGAATATTTTTCCCTGCCTGAATTTTTTTAAGTTGTCATGTACTAACATGACAACTTAAAGATATGGCTCTATAAATCAAATGATGCTGTAGATGAAAATTTTACCCAATACAAATTAAAATTTGATAACATACTGTATAAAAGTCATTCTAGCTCAGAAGTGTAAGAAAATATATATTTTAAAATAAATCATGACATTCCAAATGCAAAACTGATTAATTTCTTCACTAAATTGACTGCCGAGTTGTAAAGTTGCATTAGGTAATTTTTATAAAATGTATTTTGCACATTTTTGCTAAAACTCACCATCACTCACAGATAATCTGTGGGGGAAAAAATCAAGCTCCTCTGGCTCCTCCCAGTGGTACTACTGCCATTGGCAGAAATGCACTACTCCCTTTCAGAAACAACCAATCAGAACCAGGAGGACGGTCTTAGCGCTGTCAAACAAGCTCATGTACGCTCTGCTCAGATCCTTGTTCTATGATTTAGTATTTTTGTATTTTTACGGTGTAAAGCACTTTGAGCTGCATTTTAGCTGATATGTGCTGCATAAATAAACTTGATTGATAAATTGATTGGTTTACTGATTCAGTGAGTTTCGTTGTCCAAGTTCAACGTTGCCGGTGACCCGTCGCTGTGTTAATGGCAGAGAAAAGACCTAACTTTAAGGGAAAACTGCTGATTTCTCGAGTCCTTGGGAAGCTCCACTGTGGGAGAAGAGTTGTGGAGTGAGAGCTGCTGTGCAAAGTGTGCTTATTAATATTTTCAGACTAAATCCACTGTTTTCTCAGAACTCCCTCCTTCAGCTTTAAGAAGTTTAAAAAAAAAAAAACTGAACCATTAGACTTTATTCTTTATTTCCACAAAATGTCCATCCATTATCTAATTTACCTGCTTCTCCCTTTTTAATCTGTGCTAATTGTTTGAAATATTTTCCAATCTTTGATTAGAGAATCTAAAATACTTATGTGTTAACATTGTTTGACATGATTTTATTGGATTATGGAATAAAAAATTAGCACCGCTAATGCATTTACCAGAAAAATCTTCAAACATTTTGTTGAATTGTTGGCGACTGTTTGCAAAGTCTCCAGTTTCTAAATGAAAAATGTGTTCCTTTACGAATTGAAGTGGCAGGGATTTTTAGAACAGAGATTGAAGCAAGGTGCAGACTGTTCTGTGATTTAGCCCAAAGAATCAGAGAACATGGAGGTGGATGCCTCTGTGCAGCCACTAGAGAGATAAAGAGAGAACTGAAGAGTGATAGAAAGAGAGGGAAAGCCATGAGGTAGGGGTGTGGGTGCAGCGAATGGAGGAGGAGGTGGGCTGCGCTGTGAGATGGTTGCTGAGGCTTGACAGCCAGGTAGATTGTATCTGACATAAAGCCTGGAGATGAAAGGGAAGCGGACAGCTGGCCCACTGCACTCAGCACACTGCATGCAGTTGCTCTCACCATGCCGTGCCCCTTGCCCCTCCACACACACCTTCAGCGTCCCGCCCCTCCTTTTTTTCCACTCTCATCTTCCCCTCCTGTTTACGCTCTTCTGACAACCCCTCATGGGTGTGTCCCCCACTTTACACCAGAGGATCATCCTCAATCTCCGTCCTCGCTGTTGCCCCCGTCACGTACCCAGAAGCCGCAGATTTCAACATTTACCCTCGTCGCCCTGCTTTCTGCACCGTCCCCACGCCTCTCCGTGCCTGTCATCTCACAGCCCACTCAGTGCCACACTGGCTTGTTTTGTCAATAACCATTTATTTGCTGCTGGAATGGCAGCAGCCATTACATCTGACCTCCCTGTTTCATCAATTATGGATAGATTATTGGATGTGAACATCTGCAAGAGCTTGCAGTTGGACTTACCTCCTGGCAGGGATTAGATAAAGTATTAAACTGTTGTTTATTGTCAGGCCAAAACTCTACTGGGAAGCCAGAGAATTTCCACAACCCCTCAGCAAAAAATAACTCCCATCAACAAGGCACCTTAAATAGTTTAGCAGAGCAGCCAAGGCCCCCTCCTGGAAAGAAACGGTCCATTTATTATTTACAGTTATTATTGGTTGTTATAAGACTCAGAGTAAAAGCTCCTGGCAGGTGAGACTTAGTCATTGTTTGTCACCTTTGTAAATTTGTGAACCAGGGGGCTAAACGTGGCAGGAGAAACCCAAACACAGAGATGTTGTCTCTGAGGCAGTCTCTTCTTTAGGATGAGTCACAAACTGGTGCAAAATCTCTAATAATTCAACAGAAACACCCTCTGTCCATCCTGAGGATTTAATAAATAATTAATCTGTTCTTCACCTGATTCTAAAATTATTTACATCTAACCTCAAGTCTATGACAACAAACCCAAAAAGATGTCACAGTCATTATTTGTTGAAATAAGATGAAGACAACATGGAAAAGTTTGTTTTAAAAGTTTATTTTAAAAAATAAAAATAAAAATCTAAGTGCACCCCTAAGATCTCAGAAACTTTGTTGGTTTCTTTTTCCAATATCTATATGGAAATCATTCAGTTTTAAAGCATATCGTTTATCCCTAAATTATTCATGGTCCTAATGGATTCAGATTTTATTTCATTTTCAATTAAAAAGGTTTGTTTCTTATTTTTAAGTCCTTCTTCTACTTTGTGTTATTATCCAGATGATAACACATAATACTGTGGTTATTTTCATACTTATTTCTGAGATACTCCTTTCAGATATTGACGTTATAGTAATCAGACTCTAATTATATTTGCCAGAGAGCAGCAACTTGTAATTTGAGATTTATATTTTGTAATGAGCCCTATGTCTTTGCGGCTGGCAGTCCTCTTTACCATCACCCTAATCTTTAGCTCCCTCCACAGATTACCCAGAATTTAAGATGGGACTCTGCCTGGACTCTTCCAAAACATGAATATATCTTCCAGACAGCTACATTGATGAAATTTTAATAAATATTGAGAAAATAGCCATCAACATAATTTAAAAATGCATTTCCTATGCAAAGTTTGTTCCTGACCATCTGGGGATCAGACAATTAATTTGCCATTCATTGCATTGTGAAATTCAATTATTTTCGGGAATATTTGTCAAAAATGTAAAAAGATCCCCTGAAACTGAATAAGTTATATCTAAAAAATTTTTGGGAATATCTCACTATTTTGTATTCTTCATACATTGTCAATGTAAGATATCTAACAAAATGTGTTCAGGCTGTTAGATATAATATTATTTGCAATAGAATATGAGACCTTATGTACATTGAGACAAATGCGTACATAATTATTATGCAAACTGGAAAATAGTAATTGCATCACCTACAAACCAGCATGAAAAACAGAAAAGTGTTTCTCTGAGTATTTCAGTTTAATATTTTTTTATTCAAACGAGTGCCCTGACTTGGACTAATGTTTTCACTCCTGACTGCTTATCGTTTTTGTCTGACTGCAGAGAAGAAGAGGTTGCAGCTCTGCCTTTTTTTTCAGTCCCGTTTCAAAGCCTCTCACAGTTCACCTTCCAGGCATCTGCTCAGCTGTCAGCACCAGTTGTCAAACCGACACTTTGCATTCACATTGTTTCTGTGAAAATGAAGATGTGTATTTTCCACTGTGAATCGGTAAAAAAAAAGAAGAAAAAAAAACAGCACATAGCCCCAGCATTTTCATTAATGTCTTGGTGGTTGAGGCAGTGATGTAACCTCTGTCAAACAGGAAGTTTTTTTGTTATTTCGAGGCTTTGAAGAAAGAGCGCGAAAACCCTCCTGTGTGCCAGAGAGTAGCGGGGCATGGCGCATCAAAATATCAGCACAGGTTGAAAGGCACAAAATAAGGTCAGTGTCACCGCACTGCATTATTAATACTCAGCTGTTTATCTCCTTGCCCATTGAATCTGTGTGCAATGAAATACTGCTTCCTATGAAATATTCATGAAATTTCTTGGCTTTACATGTTGAAGAAGCAATCAGAAATGCAGGTGTGATGTGCCCGCAGCAGGTTGCTGAATTGCATGTATCTCCCATGTTAACATAGACTCTGAGACTGTTAAACATTGGTTAAACAAACCACCACACTCCTATCTGGAGAGACGGTGGGCTCTTCATATTTGATATGACTTTGACACCAACTATTGTCAATAGAAAAGCAAATTTGAAAACATTCTAACAATGGTCACAAATCTAATTCTGATAACACATTAATGTAAGAATGATAAAACAGACATTTTTGAAGATTTTATAGAAGAAACATTTAATTCATAGATCAAATAGACAATTCCTGTCTAAAATAAGACTTGCTTCAAAAAAAAGGTCACACACTTTAATATTTTATTGGACCACCTTTAACTTTGGTCATAGAATATCATCTAGGAATATCCCTGTGTGATCAGGGAAGAAACAATTTATTGGTGGAATATACTGGTCATGCTGAACTTTGACCTGACCAACTGCAGCAAGCCCAGGTCAGAGTGTTGCACCCACAGACTGCTACAGTAGACACTCGACATGATAGGTGCATCACTTCATCGTCCTCTCTTGTCACCCTGATGCACCCTTCAGTCTGAAAGAGAATAAATCTGGACTCATTAGATCACATTACCTTCTTACATCACTGCAGAGTCCAATCCTTATGAATTTTAGCAATTTTTCCCCCAGTTACCATCAATGATTGGTGGTTTTCTCTCGTGACTATGCAGTTGTTCATTCTCTTTATATTTAGGAAGGTGTAAAGGAAATCATTTAGTGTTAAACAGTAATTTAGAAACGTATCTCTTCACTTATTTCAATGGAACTTGTGCGATGATGTAACAATTGCCTGTCCTCAGCTGGGCAACCAGCGCAATTCTTGCATGTGAATCTTCGAGCTTCTACTATGTAGGGCGAGTGAACTTTCACCTTTCGCTCTCATAAGTATCTATCCATCCATCCATCCATCCATCCGCTACACTACTAGATGGGACACATTAAAAAAAAAAAAAAAACCATAAAATTCTGCACCACAACAAAGCCTTGTACGGCTTTCTCGTTTTGTGTTTTATGCTAAAATCACCTAGTGATTAAACCAAATGCCATTACATCCAGTGTGCATGCTCACACACAGAGGAAGAGAGAGCGAGTTCTCTAATGATCAACAAGCTGCAGCGTCTTTATTATCCCAGCCAGCCAGTGTCTCCACAGCCGCCTCATGTGCTGTTTAAGTGATTGTAAATCATCCCACTCTAATGGCTGAGATTAGCATACTATCAAAAAGCTTTCTTCATGCGTGATGCGGTAACATCTCGGGGCCCTAAGTGTTTTATGGTGAGTAAGACCGTACACACTGCTGTTAACAATCTCCTCCTGGCCGGTCAGGCAGCTGCGCGGCTGTCAGTGTTACCAGATGCTCAAGGAGAATTCAGGCCTGGACTGCAGCCCATTATGGGTGCTGCCTGTCAGGAGCCATTAGGCATTTGCTTTTTGATTAATGCCCTAAGTGATGGCGTGGATGGTACGCAGAGACTAGTGCAAGGAAAGAGAGGATAGAAAAGGTTATTGCCTGAGTGGAAAAAAAGCCTGAAGAGACACTGTGGTGTCAATGGTGATGAGGGTGAATATGCTTTAACTTGCAGTGTTTTTTTTTTTCTGTGCTGGATAATTTTAGGCTCTCATTTCTTCTTGCTGTTTCTGAGGCTGGGCCTGCTTTGCTGAGAGGATTTTAGGGTGTCACTGCTCCTCCCCCTGACTCCCATTGCCTCCAATTGTGACCCATAAATTATTAATTAACTTTGGTAATAGAAAAGATATAGGTGTGGTGTGCTTTGACCTGTGCCTGCCATTGTGGATGAGTCTTAATATAAAACATATATGCATAAACACATGAATTTCATGAGAATTATTTCAAATTGGTTCACGATTGAAGCTGGTCTATGTGATTTCATTATATTTTAAGATACAGAGTCGGCCCAAGGCATAAGAGAACTAAGCTGTGATTTAAGACCCCAAAGCCAGCAGGTGACCCCCAAGCAGTGACTTTTTTATAAACAATATATATTTAATTGATTTATTTGGACTTAAAATAATTTACAAATATTAATTTACAATAGTTATATTACTTGTAATTATACAAAGGTCAATACTTCATTTAACTGCAACCAGCAGACAGAAAGCATTGCATTATTTATTATTTAACCTGAAGTTGATGCTAAACATCAGATCAAAAATAATGACCCAGTTTTTTGGACAAGAGAAGTAGTCTTGTCATTCTTCAAAGATCAACAATTTTAACTAATCATCAGCTTTTGACGAATATTTTTCACAGCAGGAAAATTGAATCTTTAGATGGTGAAAAAGTGCAGCAGAATTACTTTAATTTTAGTGTGATGGGTTAATGACTTTTGCCTGTTAAATTGCTTGCACAAGCTAATGTTAGCTAAGTTCAACATTCACACTTTGACTAATTGCATGATCATAAATTCAATATAGGAAGCCAATGTTTCAGAAATACATTTTTGGAAATAAATCTATTTTAAATTTTGTGAGGCTGGTCTTTCTGTATGGAGTTTCCATGTTCTCCCATCCATGGGTTCTTTTTGGGTACTTTGTCTTTCTCCCACAGTCCAAAAACATTTTTTAAAACACATCTTTTATGTCCGATTGTGTCTGAATGGCTGTTTTTCCTGTGTGTTTCTTTGTTGCCGTGCGATGAAATGCATATGAATATCAACAGTTGAAAATGGATGGATGGACGGATGGAATTTGTAGAATGTATTTTAAAAAATGACATTGGTTTTATTATGCAGTGTGTAACTTGACATAGCCTGCATGCTGCCCAAAGCCCACATTTAATTGGCTAATTAGGCTCATTGGAGAACTTCTACCAAGGTATGTTTGTTCTGGGAGAAAAAGAGCTCAATAAAATACCTGATGAAATTCAAATGCAATGAATATTATTTTTTGCATCCTAACCACCATTGGTATTCTGAACACCAGACAACTGTCAAATTAACCAATTCTTGGGGTTGGAATTGACCTCCTATGTTTGCTAAAATTTGTAACTCAAAAATGTTGAACAGATATCAAGCTTAGTACAATTTAAGTAACATTATCGTCACTATGATGGCATAGTTGGAATTTGGACGCCAAATCCTGACCAGCGTTTTACTAAGATTACAATTATCTACCAGTTTTCTGTCAATGCAAACATCAAAAATAAAGTTTGATTGAATTGTATTACCTTAAATGTTGCCCTATCTTTTGCAGTACATCTTTAATTTAAGCTAAATGATCTGCTGAACATATTAAAAACAAAGAACTATTGGAAACAAACTTGATTAAACAAACTTAAAACCTAAAATGTTAATGAAATCAATGCCTTCTCAAATTTTGATTTTGTAAAACCTGCCTGTTTAATAGGTTGCCTTGCAGAGCAACAAGACCCATGTGTTCTCATGACATGTTCAAATGAATCCATCTGCTCAGGTTGCGTTCCTGTGATAATCACACCTTCCACAGCGGATCGATAAATGGAAAGCTATGTTTAAACTGAATCAAATTTTCCAGTTGTGGGGTTAGGCTTTCATCCGCAACAAACCACGACAGTCCTTAGTATTAGCTTTACCGTATATACAATTAAACGCCCCAGTAACCTGCACATTTTCATCAGATTGGACGTGTGGAGATGTAGCCCCAGGTTTAGTTCCCCCCTCCTTCACTCTAACCCAAAAGAGATGACCAGCTGCAGTAATTGCACTGTGCTGTGTTTACATTTATTCATGAAACGGAGGATCGCCTTTTCATTCCCGTGCCCACCTGTCACCCATTCCATTAGCAGCGTCAGGAGAGAACACCTCCCACCAAATCAAACTTGAGGCTACAATCACTAATCAGTGCTTCTCCTCGTGAAGATGACTTGTTCCACACCTATATTTGATTCCCCACCACTCCCAATGAATGATGGAGGTTTCATGCATTTGGTTCCACCAAAATGTATGTGCACTCATCCACATCCTTTATTGATTAGTTCTAGTGCAAACAGTAGGCAGAGTGGGATAGACATAATTGGACAGTTGTCACAGCAGCTCAAGCAGTGACACCCAGCATTCCATTTCCCCCCTTTATGGAAATGCAACATACTTTGGAAGAGATTGTTACATAAGATAATTAAATATGTCACTTAACTGTATGTAAAGCACCCTAACAGAAGGGTGTGAAACAATTATTTCCTTTTATAGGATTTTTTTGTGTGTTAAGTTGAAAATTGAAATAAATAGCATTTGCTTTATTTGAAACACTGCAAAAACCTTGCATCATTTCTCTTTTATTCATATTTTCTTTAATTTCATGCAATCTCTTTACATCATTTTAATCAGTTGCTCTCTAAGCTTTTTGAAGATCCTTCTAAGCTTTGCTTTGGATGTTGATTGCTTAGCTCTGCTCTATGTAGCTGGCTAGCTTACTATCTCTCTAGCCAGCTATCTAGCTAGCTGTCTAACTAGCTATCTTGCTAGTACTATCTACTTGGTACGACATGACCAGGATTTAGAGATGAAGTGCCTCTATTTGTGTCTTCAAGTCATGACTTTTAAAGTTTAGTGGAGCTGTTTGAAGCTATGTGAGAAGTAGCCATAAGCAATAAGAGTTAGCGATGAGCCGGGGTGTACAGTTCTCTCTAAATTGGGGTTAAACAGAGGAGTTCATGAGTAATAGCAGGATGCTGTGTTTTAGGGGATGAATTGAAGTTTCCTGTGCAGTTATGAAGGTGTTGTTCTGGTTGTTGAGGGGAAGAAAGGTGCAGAGTGGAGAGGCTCCTAGTCGATTTCCCTGTCTATTGTAAAGGAAAATGATTAGTTAAGTGCTAAAATACTTACAACATGTGTAAAGGAATATTAAGCATTTTTATTGGAAAAACAGGCTTTGTGTGACCCTTTGAGATGGCCCAAGGAGACAAGCAGACGCCTTCCACTGTCTGCTTAAAGAGCACACAAGGGCCATAAAGTAGCATCTCCATGGAAACGGCAGCTGGAATGTGGGACGTCAAAACTCCAGGGGAGTCTGCGAGATTTATCTCAGGACTTCGGTGCTGGGGACAGTCGTACCCAGTACCTCTGAGATTAAGTGTTCTTCCCCTTCTGGCTTGACGGAGACCAGACGCCCGTTCGAGTTGGGTGTAAAGGGGGAGACTTCTCAGGTTTCTCTGGGGGCCGAAACAGGTCTCTGATTGGTTGAATTACGGAACGCCTTCTTTGCATATATTAAAGTGAGGAAACGCCTAGTCAGTATAAAGTACAATGTAACGCTAATACAGGGAGAGAGTTTTTCCATCTTTTTTCCCTCTCCACGTGGGCGCCGTTGTCTGTCTATATGTTCTGTGTTCGTTTGTCTATCCCTTGTGTGTCTGTTATTTTATGAGTTAATGCATATCTCTGTATCTCTGCAGCTTTGTTGTTCATCGCTTTCTATGAATTAAACTCTGTGATCTGTGACGTCAACACGCTGTGTTAGTTTCGTTTTAGCAGGACGCCGCCACTCGCCAAGGACTCGGGAGAGAAAAGAGGAAAGAGCCAAAACTTTTTGTCCAAAGCTAGCATTAAATGATCTTCTTCTTCAATACTATCTATGCTTCAACCCCTTCAGAAGGTCAAGAGACATGGATCATTACCAAAAAATGACATCCTAGATACAAGGAACTGAAAAGACGGCAGTCTCAGAATAAACATATATATTGAAGCTAGTCAATTGGGGGGATTTGTGTGTCTCCTTTATGCTTCCTGCGCACATCCACCAACTGGAAAACCTCAAAGCATACCCAGAAATTTAAGGAGGGACTACATACATCTTCAGGAAATATGAATGACTTGGAACCCCCAGAACAATAAGGAGAATGTTGACTGTGAGATTAAAATTGGGGGAAAAAGGCAAATTATGGTCAGCTTATTCATGGATCAACTTGTTTGCAATGTTAAGCATCACTTCCCTTATACTTTTGATATGTTCATTAAGTTGACTGTTAGGCACTATTTCCACCAGATGGCAGTTATGAGTTAGCCTCCAAATTCAAAGATAGCTTTTTTTTATTTTAGCAAACATGGCATAAGTGGAGGAAGTTGTGATATAAAAAGGCATAAAAAGCAGTAGATAAAGGTGGTATGTGCATTACATTACATCACTGCATGCGGATGGAGAAGTTTCACTCTTTCTGTTATTCTCTTGTTTCTTGTTGTTTATCATATGTGAGCGCTACATCAAAACAGTGGCCCCATAATTACTGGTGGTAATCTGACATTTGTTGCATTTGGGTTCATATCCACAGACTTCTTGATGATGGAAAAAATTACTTGCGTAATGCAAGGAGAGAACATACAGAAGGCTGCGTCCATTTGACAGAGCCTCCTGACAAATGGACAAAAAATGTTCCATAATTTAAAAGTCAGGAGAATTATTACTCTTATGATGATTCTTTTAGAGCATTAAAGGATTTCAAAAATGTCTGGCTGCTTGGAAGCAATGCAGAAAGATATTAGTAGTGCTTAAAAACTTTTTCAAAGACCTGTGCATCACAAACACATATGTCCTCTAGGGACCAGGGTAGAGCAGCTTGTACTTAATAAACACAACATGGGCACTGCTAATTATTTTCTTAACGCTCATAACCACAATGAACCTGCTGCACACTGCTGGAACAAAAGCCAACACGTTCCTACTCAGCTTCAAAAATGCCATTTCTCAAAGGCACTGCAGAAATATTACCACTCTAATCATTGCTAGAGTAAACAATGTTCTGTTAAGAAAACAGAAAGGCATCCTTAAAGTTTGTGTTTGGGTAATGAAAACCAAACAGCGCGTGCCTCAATTGGCTGACCTGGGCCACGAAGGAGATGAAAAGTCCCAGCAGAAGCTGAGCTGAGGCCCCTCTCCCTCTGATGATAGATTCAGCCGCACAAAAGGCAGAAGCACAGATGTGTAATAACTCTATCAAACTCACGACTCTGTGTTTTCACAAGGTTAAACACACACAGAGACACCCACTGGAATTTTGCATTTTACTCCTCACCCATTCCAAAGAATCATTCTGTGTGGCCAAGGTTACCATTGCTGTGTGTGTGTAACCTACATGTTTGTTGGCTAATAAGACAGCATTTCCAAGGTAAGCTCCCCTCCACTCCTGAGCCCTCACATTACAAAAACATTCCCTTACACAGATTCCTACATGAAGACACTGACACCGGCGGAGAGTCGGTGGGAGAAAGGAAGCCGGCAACGTGGGACCCAAACAGAATCCATATTTAATAATGCTTCCACTTGGACTTGTTCTCTTTCAAGTCGACATAAAAGAAGCCACTGAGACCGGTTCTCTCTTTGACCAGAAGAGTGTGGCATCAAAGATGAGCTGGTAATAAAACAAAAACACAAATTACACCAACTGCTTGGCATGCACTGGTCAAACATGCATGTCCGAGCATTTCACTGAGCTTCCTGTTGACCAATTTATAAATAAAATAGAAATGACATGTTCAGTGATCCAAACGGAGCAGGGTTCTCTGGTTTTGAGGCCATGAAGAATATAGAAATAATACTCTTTACTGTCTGCCTACAGTTGGTGGTGGCAGGGCAGTGAATTAAAAGTCTTTATTATTTTATACAGTTATTGCCACCACGTTTTTGCACCACAACAGGTTTTCTAAAATTAATTTCAACCATTCTGCTAGTTCCCCAAAAAATAAGTTCCCTGCTCCCTCAGTCTTATGATATATTTTTTTATAAAGTATTGTAATCTGAGTGAGTGTTTGATTTTCTTTTATTTCCTTGTTTTTTGCATGCTGGATAATGTCGTAATCTATGTCATTAGTCTTATCTTTAGAGATGCACCAATCTGATATTAATATCTATATTTGTCCCGATATTGAAAAGATTTTAACTGATGGCAGTGTGTCTCATCCACTGTCAGATCTAGTCAGTCTAGCTTTGTGCTCTGACCAACATCATGATTTCTTATTTATTTTACATTATATTTAGAGTTGTAGTTAGCTGCTGCAAAATCTATCAAAAAATAAATATACCAACCCTGAAATAATAGGTGCATCATGTTTTTAAATAACTTTAACCATGTGAGGAGTTGTGTATACATCTGAAGCTCACTGAATAGTCTAAATGCCCAGTGGTTTTGGATCAATTTTAAGATGTGACATTTCCTCGCTTTCTAAATTAATTTGCAACCTTCCTTCTGTCCTGTGGACAGCGTCCCACCTCGTCTTGTTAAGGAGGAATGAAATTGCCTCAGTCTTTGTACTTTACACCTGATAAACAAATCATTGGAGTCAGGCTGTGTTCCAGCAGCCTGTAAACATTCTGCAGCTGCAAATAAAAAAAATCAAAGCCTCAACCCAAATATTCTATCCAATACCAGGCCCAAATCTGAGCTTTCCTTTCTGTTGGAGAAGTCCAGTTTTAAACACAAAGATGGCTATTTTAAAGGTTGTTGGTTATTTTCTTGGGTTTATGACGCTTTGCTGTTTTAATGCTTATAGACTTGAGTTCTCCTTGTAATGTGGTAGACATAGCATTATTTTATTTCATTAGGGACAATATGTGGACAGTAATGGCATTAATAGTAGGTGATGATTTAATTAACAGTACTACTTGTCAAGTATTCTTCCAAAAAAAGTTATAATGCATCTGTTTGACAACTACAAAACTGTAATGAGATATGCATAAAAATAAAACAGATATTCTGGTACTTGGGAACAGTTTTGGGTGGCTTCATTGGTCCCGTCGGGCTGTGAATTTTGGGCAAGTGATTTATTACTTCATGCTTGGGTTACACTGCATGTTTTAGATGTCTCTCTGCACATCTAAAACATGTTATGTCTAATCCAAATGGCTGATCCAAATGACTGCATTACCTCCTCGTCATTCCATTTAGTGCTACAGAAGCCTTTTAGTTGCCAATTCATGTAAGTTTTCAACAGAAATTAAATTTTTCAGCAGAAAACACCTAAAAGATGCAGGACATGAATGGCCATATTTGATTTAATATTTAGAGGCCTACTTGGCTTCTACTTTGAGATCCTCAAATGAGATATTTCTTTAAGTCCAGGCTAAAAATAAATGGGGAAATAATGGAATCATATCCAAAACAACATTTCTCTTTCTGCTCTTGTTGAGTATGCTGGGATCCGTTTTTAGGTACGATCTTATACTTAATTACTGGCTTTATTAGATCTGTGGATTCTATTGTTCTCAATCTGCCTGCTCAGGACTTTATGTTTTTTTTTTTTTTTTTTTTTGCGCTTTCCATTCAGGAATAAATTAATTAATGGATTAGATGAAACTCAAGCTGAAGTGATCAATGCTTGCAAAATGGTCCTGCTTCTTTTTCTTACCTGCATAACTTCACATCCTGCTCTTTAACGTATGCCTACAGGAAACCCAAGCCGGGTCATTGAAGGTTAAAAGAACATGGATTTCCACAGCAGAACCCTCCTCACATCACCGGTCCCAGTGTAGCTCAGCCATCCTTGCTAATGACTTGCAGCCAACAAATTCCTAAGACTCTCAGGTGGCTTCCTCCAACCAGGCTCTGAGCAATGATGAAAAGCCTGAGATAAGATAAACTGACAATTGCAACTCATTGCAAGGAGCAGGCAGCAACCAAGCAGCAGCTGAGACCCTGTGAGCTCAGCACTTGCTCTCTTTTTTTTTATCCCTTTCTTCATCACACCGCTGCATTCTCCCTGGCCCTCCTACTGTGCGTCTCAGTCTGTATGCGTTAGAGTGGGGGTGTAGGTCTGAAGGAGAGCATATTGTGTCTAGTCTTGTCGTATATTCCAATACATTGTTTGTGGCATTGCATGTGTATGTATGTAGGGGATCTGTGTTGAAAAATGTGGAGGTCCCAGCATGTTCTCATGAGTGGAAACCAGTCATTTTTGTCAGTGTTCCCTAATTGAAACCCATTCCCGCCTGTTTTATTCTGGTCCATTAAGCAAAAAACGTTGGCCTCCCCTCTCTCGCCTCCACACATGACACACTCCAATCAATACACTCCCACTGGCTGCTTCACTGGGTGCCTCAAATGAATAGATTGCGCTGCAGCATTATGTCTAATTGAATTTGGTGGAGCCCTCCATGCAGAGCTTTGATGCAGTGTTGCAGATTTTGTTTTAAAGCTGAAACAGAGACATGTTTTCTCTTTAGTTTTTTTGTTTCACTTTATAATCAGGATTAATCAGAAATAAATAGGTTTTAAATTGTTGTTTGTGGTTATATTTTTTATTTTTCAATTTTTTTTCTCCGAAGAGTTTTTGCGGCGCTAGTGGCTCGTATTTTTTCGACAATAGGCAGACAGGAAGGAGGATGAGGAGAGGGGGGGAAGACATGCGGCAAAGGTCGTCGGGACCGGGAGTTGAACCCGCAACGTCCGCATCGAGGACTAAGACCTCCAAACGTGGGGCGTGCTAACCCCCTGCGCCACCACAGCACGCCCCTGTTTGTGGTTATATTTAAACAGTAACAAATGAATCCACTCAAATCTGTCCCTGAAAGATTCGTCTTAACACATTTTGATTTGAAAATATCATTTTACTAGGTGAGGATGCAGGGGCTGCCCCTTTAAGAGACACATGTTTCATTTGTCTTTAAGAGACACATGTTTCTTAAAGGGGCAGTACTATGTAAAATTGACTTATTTGAGCTTCACATCATATTATAATGCCATTCCCTCATCAAAAACATACCTGGAGTGTTGCCTTGATTCTGTCATGCATGTTTGAGAAATCCTTTCATCTTCTTCTGTGCAAAATGTCTGGGTGGACTTAGCCCCGCCTTCAAGGCGTAGCCCTTGCTCCTTGAAGCTGGAGTTTTCAAACTTCCAAGCTTTCGCCTCACAAAGCATCTCTCCCTGTAACTCCCCCACTCAGATCCTTCAGACTAGCCAGCAGCAATTAGCAAATACCTGGTGCAACTCCTCATCCTCTGAGCTCATTATTTGAACTACTTCTCAGTGAAACGCTTGTAAAAATGTCGTTAAAGGGTTAATCGAGGAACGATGTTGTGATGACTTCCTGAAAATGGAGTTTCAGAAAAAGACTTTCTTAAAGAGACAGAAGCCCAATTTCAAGGTGTTAAATTACAAAATCAAAAATCTTTTAAGTCATTTTTGACTTGTATAGCATTTTTATAACAACTGAAGGTAACACAGTTACTTTATTACGCTATTATGTGCCTGTAAAACACATAATATTGGCCCTTCAATGTGTATATATTTTGTGTAAATTTTATTTAAAAGATTCTTTGTAGTAGAACTCAGCATATTTTTATATCAAAATGAGAACAAATACAGATGTCAGCTGCCACCAATCCAATTCTCTAGACGTCTCAATTCTTGTTTGTGTTAAATTTCTGTGTGAGTATCTCACTGTGTGCCTCAGTGACCACTCCAGTGGCTCCACTGCCAATTAGCACAGTGGCTCAAAGCAGGTGCCAAGGCAAATATTTAGCTAATTATCAATATTTAATAACATTTCTGCACTGGCTTCTTTCCTAAGGTCCAGCAGATGCTATTAAATTTCACCCCATAGATACACAGCTATGACACGTAATAACTACATGAATATAAAAGAGATGAATAATTTAAAGTGTGCCAACAAATTAGGACCATCATTAAAAAAAACTAGGCTTGAAACCATTTTGCATAAAACCAGCCCAGTTCAAGGTAATGCCAATGCTCTCCTGATGAAGAATTGCAACATTAATTCAGCAAAGTGAACTTATTCCTACAACTCCTTCTAAGTGCTTCCAACTCCCCGGAGCATTCTGAGTAGAAGGATGAAATTATGGTATTTTCGGACACAGAGGTAGTTATATCCTTTCCCTCAATCAAATCAAATCTGAATTCGTAGAGTGTGGATATCTTTCAATAGAGAGGAAAGGATTGAGTCCTACTCAGTTCCCAATAGAATAATTTCTTCTCAAACGTCATTTTTATGTCATCACAAATTGATTGTGTTGTTTATTGTTGCAACAGCACATGTAGATCTAACAGATGCCGCTAAAATACAATGAGGGACACATGCTGCAGTTACTTTTAGAAATGTCTTAAAAACTCATGTTTTTTAGATTCTTTTTTCTGATTGTCTACATTAAAGTGTTCATAATTCCCTCTGAGCAAACACTTCAGTCCTTCAATGTGTGCAGAGAGAGCTGCAGCACCTTGCAATGCGAACTCTTTCAGAAGAGCATGTTGCTGGAGGCGCAGTTGCTTGCTTGTGTGATATTACCATTTACCTGCTGTTTTGAATTTTTCTCTGATTTTAGGATGAAAAAGCAAAGGAAAAGGTGTCTGCTGGCAGATGTCTTAGAACTCCAGCTTGTTTTTTTCTTATGCTGCATTCTAATTTCAGACAAGCAGTGTTTTCCTTTGTCTGCCTGTTGGGATTTAACTTGCTTTGAGAGAGAGAGAGGGAAAAAGTCTACAGGATTTCCCCAAGGATGTGCAAGCAGAGGACAGAAAAGATCAATTGATCATGTGATGCCTCACACCTAGAGTCTTTGTGCATGTGTGGAGCTCTTGACAAATGTTTTACCTTCTGAGGTGATTTAATGCCTTTAAAAGAAACGCTCACCTTGGATCATGTGTTGGTTTTATCCATGGATGGTTGGAAATAATAAGATTTTTTCACTTAAACCTGTTTCATACTTAGCAACAGAAGCACTTATGATATTTTTTGAATCAGTGCTCTTGATTTTCAAATATCCTGCAGAAGATTTAGTTGCATACTTGCATATAAACAAACCTCTCATTTAAAAAGGGGACATTTTGACATCCAATGAGGAAGTGAAAAGAAGGCTTACAATGTGACTTGTAAAGAATACCCAACTGTGGTTCCAGGATGTATCTCTTTTCCCACACACCTGAATGAATGGCTGAATTTTCTTATCATCACGTCATCCATCTCTGCAGAGACCTGGCAACAAGCTGTTCATTTGATTCAGGAATGTTGCACCAGGGATGGATCGAAAAGTAGATCTTCAGGACTGGAGATCGGCATCCTCTCCACCCTGTCATCTCTTTCACGTATGATGATATCAAAACAATACATTGATCCTTTCATTTTCACTTGCAGCCCACAGAAGTTCAGAATGATCAATGAAAACTGCTTTATTGTAAATATACCAGATTTTGGTGGTACAGGACTGCTTTCTACACTTATATCTAACAAATTAGAGAATTATGACATAGATTAATTACGCACAAACTAATGTTTTCAAGCCTTTTTTTCCTGATTGCGATGATTTTAAACGTATAGCTATGAAAACACAACATTTAGAATGATAATATTACTTCAGGGAAATAAAAGCAAAACATTTTTACAAAAACGTGGGCTTAGAAAAGTACGTTCAAAAGATGCCTACCTATAATCTGACAAGCAAGTCAGATTATAGGTAATGCATATTTTAATTTACTGTGACTGTATTTTAAAATTAAACACAGGAAAAGAACAGCTTTTGCAGTATTCACTGCAATCTGTAAATTAAAATGAAGGTACAACAAAGACTCCCATTTGCAAGAGTGTTTTAGAAAAAAATAACAAAAATTAGTTATTGAGTTTAATCTACATGTTCATTTGCAACTGGAAGATTCTTTTTAAATTTCTCAAGTTGATTTTCTAGATGTTAGTGAGAGGTTTTGTCTCATTTCCTCTGTTCACACTGTGTGTTTAAAATCACACTTTTTTCTCCTCAAACCACACTTTACCCTTAAAGCTCTGCTGCTGATTGTCTATTCACTTCCAACATTTGTTTTCTTAGTGTCACATTTTGCATTAACAGATAAGAATTCATTACTACCATTTGAAATTTGATCTTACATTGACCATTTTGTCCCATATCTCAGAGGTTTGAGCAGTTTCCTTAATTAGTTTTGCTTGTTTGATGCAGATCAATAATCTGATCTTTTATAACCATGAGGTTTGCTTTTTGTCGTGGTTTTTTAAAAAAAGAAAAGCTTCTCTGTGCATAAATGTGTTCAACATTGCTGTGCTTCTCAAACATGATGCCTTTGTCTGTGTCTTAGAAAGAAAATATCCCATAAACCAGGAGTCTGCAACCTCAGTCCTCGAGTGCCACTGTCCTGCAACTTTTAGATTCATCTCCACTCCAACAAACCTGAATTAAATGAATGATTAATGCCGTTACAGAACTTACTGATGTGCTAAAGAGGTAATTCAGCCTTTTTATTCATGGCATTCAAGAACTGAGGTTACAGACCCCTGATGTAAACCAGTACAAGATAATAATAATGCTCAAGCTACATCAAATGTTGAAGGTTAGGAAGATTTAGAATGATGTCTTGGCAGAGAGCGATTTTATAAAAAATGAACCAGATTCATGCAAGGTAAAGTTTTAATATGTCTCCATTACTTCTGAATAAGCATTTCATATATAAAACAATTGTAGGTCATACTCTGATTCTCTCTTTCATTTCAATGTTAGGATAAATTTATCCCAGGATTTATTTAGAAAACAGCAAGGCTTAACAAAAGTTTTGCAACTGATGAAGAAAAACTGTACAATAATAAAGTATTAAAAATTAAAAAGCCTCTAATGTTACCCAGATGGAGCATAAATTTGAGCCTGCAAGAATTGAGCATACATAGAAAATCCATGATGGGTGGATGTAGAAATACCTAAAATAAAGGAGAGCAATGCTGAAAAAAATCAAAACTGATGATAAATAGTAATGAACAGATTTCACATTGATGGAAAAGTTTTGGTGATTCAGTCTCTAAAAGAGAATGGGTACAAAAAAGAAAAGCAAGTTAAACATTCAAACATTTGTTTATTCAAAATCAGAAAATGTCTCCTTCAAGAAAATAAATCATTGAGGACCGCGTTGTCAGAATTATCTCCAAATCCAAATGTCTGTTTTGTCAACAGGACAGACATTACCTTCATGTTTGAAAGTGATGGCTTTGAGGTGAAAACAATTGCAAGCTTAATAGTTTGGGGAAATTATGCTCCACTTGCCAATAACCTGGAATATAAGAACAACCTAAAAGACCTTCCCAAGGACACATATCTAAAGGTATAAATGTAAGCTGTTCTGAATTTAGGTATTAAAATGAAATGTGTGGAAGACCTAATGAGACAGACAAGAAAGAAATCACACAAGGTCATATTTCATAAGAGCAGGAATTTCATCCCTTTGGGGCAGAAAAGACAGAACTTTTTGTTTTAGCAAACTGCCCATCAAATAAGCATAATTACCATCAGAATTCATACAGTGTTCTGAGAGTCCTGAAGGCAAGCAGCTCCACTCAAATTAGCAGCTCTGATAAATCACCACTAATTAGCTAATAAAAGCCAGCAGGTGGTTCGGAGCCCAAAGACATCCCCTGGTTGTCTGAATTATGTATATTCCAGCAGCGCACTGATAAAGTAAATGAGTAAGGGCAATAACATATTGGGCTTCTGGAGGACCCTCTTGAAGGGAAAATGCTCCAATCAAATTCCTGTATTTCCACAATCCCACCCAAAGGAGTTTAAGTCACGCTGACTCTCCACTCAGATCACATAAACCACAGAAATCTGGAAGGAGGCATCTTTGTTTACGGGTTTTCTATGATGAATGCAAATTTTGCCTTTGCAGACTCCTGGAAAGGTGCTAGAATTACATTTTAGAAAGATAAACGTCAACCATTGACCGAGGCACAGCAACAACAGTTCAGTGGAGGAAAAATTGCAACTTAAATTTTTCTCCATCTTCTACCAGGTACTTTTGAGATGTATAGTTATAAAGGTTTTCGGCAATTTGTGCACATCTGCATATAATCTCAACTTTGCGAGTGCAGTTATGAAAGTTGAAGATCTGAGTGAAGTTGCCCCCGCCCTTCACCATCTTCAAATTAAATGAAACTGTGTTGAGCAGCAAAAATGTTTGTTTGTGCTGTTACAAATTTTAAAATGAGACATAATGAGATGTACCTGGTTAAATAAAGGTTACATCCATGTACACATACATAAAATTATAAAACAAAAACGATTTCCAAAGGTGAAAAGTGATTGAATTCGGATTGTAAATGTAAATTTTATTAAAAAAGAAATAATAATGATAATAAAAACATGTTTATTTTTTTACATATTTAACAATAAAGTCTGACGCAGTTAATTTGTGAAAAGATCGATCACCTCTGCCTTAGTGAGGAAAAAAAAATAAAAAATCAGAGCCAGGAGGAGAGTCTTAATGCTGTCAATAATACTTGTGTACACACTGCTCACAACCTCCACTGGCCCTCTGCTACCCTACAGCTTCTTCCGGCAAGCAGAGCCTGTTCTGAATGCTCAGGCCCGTCAGCATGGCCACTGTCGACAGTGGATAAAATGTTTCCTGGAATGGTAATTTATTTCTCCGCCATTAGCACATTAAGCAGCACACACAAGAGAGTGATCGGCTATGATTGGTTATTTTCTACTGGGAGCTTTGCATTTGTACAGCAACAATAATACTGGAAGGAGGTGAACGGGTTTGATCTTTATATATATATATATATAAAAAATTCCCTTCTCACCCACCGCGGGTGGTTCTTTTCCTCTGAGCTCGGGTCCTCTACCAGAGGCCTGGGAGCTTGAGGGTTCTGCGCAGTATCTTGGCTGTGCCAAGGACTGCACATTTCTGGACTGAGATGTCTGATATTGTTCCTGCGATCTGTTGTAGCCATTGGTCCAGTTTGGGGGTGACTGCCCCGAGGGCCCCGATGACCACAGGCACCACTGTGGTCTTCACCTTCCAGGCCATCTTCTACATATATATATATATATATATATATATATATATATATATATATAATAAAAGTTGGATACTATGGATTTAATGTAGCTGTTAAAAACTGTGTTGGACATTAAGGAACAAATAAAAATCAGTTCATGAGTCTTTTAAAGGTGTAGAAAAAAAAAAGAAGGTGAGATGGAGATATCCTCTGCTCATCTATTCTCCACTCCTATGTTCCTGTGGAACCGCTCAGTCACTGTTAAACAATCCTCTCCTCAAGACACAGTTTAAAAGGACCAGCGGGACTCTCAAGCAGCGCCAGATTGCCCATTTTTGTTGCAGTAGTCCAACCTTCCTGGTGTTTATCACTTACTTTTTGTTTATTTGCTTAATAGAAATACTAACTACATCACATTACTGTCCCTCAGGCTCACAGAGAAAGAGAAACATATCCTTAATATTCTGCAGATCTTGGTTACTTGGAGGTTAATAGTTTGAGCCAATTTGAATGTAATGCAAAGATGAGCGATTCTGATCATCAATTTAAAGTAGCCATTGGCCCATACTTTGGTACTGGTTGAAATTCAAGGAGAAAAGCATCTAAAACATGTAGGACTGTAATGTCCCACTTAGTTTGGTGCCACTTACCTTTTGAGCTCAAGTTTCCACTTCAGATCATTCGTGTGAAGCACCACTGGGATGAACATGGGCTAATGGGGGTTAAATGACCACATAATAGAAATTTCGATTACTGGCTCAATGCAGGATTTTCATTGTACTCATAGAGCTGCCCACAACAATATTTTTAATATATCACTATGAAGTGTTTTTGGCAGATTTTTTGCACAAACATTTCAATGCACTTTGTTAAATTCCGCCACCTTGTCAGCAAACACACTCAGAAATCTAGTTTGCTTCTTTCCTCCTTGGGTAAATGAGCTCTTTTCTCTGGGTTAGATGTCCTGAGGCAGTCGCTTGGCAGAGAGTGAAAGAAATGGCAAAAAGGCATCCATACAAGTGGGACATGGGAGCAGATGGGACACTGATTGCAGTGTTGTTTACAGCTGTTGAGGTCCTTCCACTCTGCTATATAGAGGTCAGAAACTGTGTCTGGCTGCCACATTTCATAGCACTGCCGCTCCGATATGAAGGCATTTCTGTGTAAATATTTGAAATTAGAAAACACACACATATGGAATACATGCTTTTCTGAAAAAAAGTACCAATTTTAGACGTATTTTGTGTGTTGATGCTGAATTTGTATTTTTTATTTTTGTTCATTTTACAGAACATTTCATTAAAATTTGTAAAATATTTTAGATAGTGTGGGTAGAAATAAAAAAAAAAAACAGAATCTTTCAGGGAAGCCAGAGCTACTGCAAGGAAAGCCATCCAACACAAAGGTCTTTGATGATCGTTAACATTTCTTTATGCGCGCATTGAATCACTCTCTATGGTTTTACTAGGAACAATGCCAGTTCCGGAGCGCTCCATCAAGCTTCTGACTAAAGTCCCTATCTCAAGCAATAATGGCCCAGAGCGGCAGGTGAAATATATCCACAGTAATCAACCTTTCGCAAAGGCACCTCAGAAGCACACATTTCAGCAGCACAATGTAATCTAATATAATGGGTGGCATCAAGCCGCTTTGCTGAGACATTACTTCCTGCAGAGTATTTGCATGGCAAGCTGCTAACTTTTCAGCAATAAAAAAGCTATATGTCTCTCATTTCTATCACAGAAACCGATGCAATGTAGGAAATTGTAGTTTGATGATAAAGAGTGAATATGTTACACCTTCCTTACAGATGTAGCAGAATTTAGATATTGTTTGGCATTCTGCAGTTTGTTTCACTGATGTTAAAGGAAGAAATGTGTAGAAAACCGTCACCATAAATGAGCCGTGTGACTTCCAATCCTTTAAAAAGAGTGTCTCGTTGGAAGTTATCTGATGGCTCATTTGCAGCATGATTGCTGCCAAATGTCTGTAGCTGGCTGCCCAGAGTATTATAATTGTCGGTTTATTACACACAAAGTCATAAATGTGGAACTGGAAAGGATTGTAACATATGAGGCAAATGATTACAGGAAGACAGCGAGCTAAAGCCATCAGATTTTATGGAATATATTAGCAATCTGGATCCCATTTTTTATATCCTCACTTTCTGGTTATATTTTTTAAAACCCCTCCAATTCTTAATCATATTGGAGGAGTTTTAACTATGAGCACACTGCTTAAGGTCACCCAACAGCATTTAAATCAAATTCTAGTCCAGATTTTGACTAGGCCACCAAACTGTCAGATGGACATGCTCCTTCAAGAGTTTATTCTGGAGAGCAGTTCCATCAGTATCTGTGTTTCCATTGACCATGTATTTATGCAATTTTAACTTTGATTTTTAAATAAAAAGCTTTGGCTCTAATATGATTTTTTTTTTTTCTTTTTGGCCGCATCAAAATTGGTTTATCTTGCAGAACTGCAGTGGAAACACTTTTTTCACTTTTGTCACATGATCAACAACTAGCTCTTGCCACTGGTTCAACAATGAAGAAAAACACAACAGAAAGTAGTTTAAAGATGATAGTGAAGTATTTTTTTTTTGGTATTTATTGCATGCATAACTTATTCGCGTGGGATTTTAATTGTGTTTTTTTCAATTTTAGCAGAAAATTGACAAAATTTTGTGTACATTTGTAATGGAAACACAGATAGTTACTGTTTGTCAAGACTTTCACACTACCACTGCCATGTATACCTGCTTTTAGGCTGTCAGTTTTTTTTTTCCAGATATCATGAGACAAATTTTGACTTTTGTTACGTCAGTCCACAGATCTCTTCCAAAAAACTTGATGATCATCATGTAGTTTTGTTTGGGATATGTGAGCCTAGTCTTTTTATTATTATTCTTGATCAGCATCAATTTTGGCCTTGGACCTCTCCCATGGATGCATCTTCTCCACAGCCTCTTTGTTATTATTAAATCATCAACACTGACCTTAACTGCAGAAAGTAAGCTGTGCAGTGCTTTAGATTTTGCTCTGGGTTGTTTGTTCACCTCCTAGGTTTGGTAAAATACCTCTGCCTGGGAAGGTTCACCATCGTTCCATGTTTTGTCACAACTGGATATGGCTCTCATCGTGGTTTTCTGGACTCCCAAAGCGTTGGACAAATCTGCGCAACCCTTTTCTAATAGATGTCAGTGACTTTGTTCCTCACCTTTTATTTGGATTCTTTGTAGTTTTTGTTTTGCTTTCTTATCATTTTAACCTACTTCATGTTGTCAGACAGGTTCTATAAAAGTGATTTGTTGATTCTACCTCACTACACCCTTCATTTTCCAACATCATAATGTTGGAAATATCTCAGATCTTCAGGATCTCATTCCCTAAGATTCAAGATATATAGATTATTGTACTTAGAGCAGTTTTGAAGAGAGTCATTTGACTTTTTTGATTTTATTCTTCTGAATTTCTTTCTATAGAATAGCCAATATCTCAAAATAATATTTTGATATATTATTTTTAAATATTTTCATTACTCAGCATAAGCTACAAATTCACTAAGATTCATCTCCTCAATGAA
This sequence comes from Xiphophorus couchianus, assembly GCF_001444195.1. NCBI lineage: Eukaryota > Metazoa > Chordata > Actinopteri > Cyprinodontiformes > Poeciliidae > Xiphophorus > Xiphophorus couchianus. The sequence continues at coordinate 5,434,879 of NC_040232.1, read as the reverse complement.
TCAAATTAAATATGGGCTTGATAATAGCATATTGTTTAATTTTGTATGCGCTACGCTTGTCTTTGAATATATTATGCAATGTTTTCTGACAGTTTGAGTCGAAACATGTAATTCTCTGTTTGAGGATTGGGATTGTGTGTGTTGTCTGTCCTCAATGGTGCTGTGAGATGCATTGCCGTTGAGGCCATAATTCAGTCCATTATGTCCTCTGGTTCGCAGCCGTAGCCCCCGGGCCTCTGGCACAGAACGTTGTGTCATTTGCTACCAACTGGGTTTTTGATGAGAGTGTGTGACCTCGACGCCTCATCCCTCACCACTGTCTCATTCTCTTTATTTACATCTGTCTTTAGCATTCTAATTACTCTCTTTATTGCTTTAGCCTGGAGGAATCTGGTACACTGCAGAAAAAAGGGGGCTAAGGACACTGGAGTTTAAACCAATAATAAGCAGCATAACTCCCATTACGCCCAGGCAAAGATTGGGCCTGGGAGTCTCTTATTTTATGGGCTGTGGACAATAAAGCATTAGACAGTCTGTGAGTGGATATGCAAGAGTTCATCTGCTTGTACAGTGAAGTGAAATTCAAAACTATTCATTTTCACAATACAGTGGCTGTCCAAAGAAAAAAAAAATGGTGATGCAGCGTGGAATAAAATGTATTCTTTGTTCATAATTAAGGATGCATTATTGACTTTTTTTGTTTGTATTTATCTAGAAAGCACAATAGATCTGTGCACACAATTATTTCTTGAAAATATAAATACAAAAATCTATGCAATGTTCCATCCCTTCCCTCTGAATCTTATAAAATAGCATCAAGAGCAGGCACAGCAGTCTTTAATGAGCTCTCAACTTTAAAGACTTGAAGGATATTAACAAGCTGCTTGACAAATGGTGCTTAGAAGCACATTAAAGACGCAGCTAATGGTGCGCATAATGACGGCTAATTTTCGATCAGATATAAATTAGAGCCCCCAACAGTTATTTGCCTTAAGGACTTTATGTAAATGATTCTGTTCTGTATAAACTGAAAACTGAGACTGAGTGAGTGAGTAAGTGAGTGAATGAGTGAGTGAGCAAGAGAAAGAAAGGGAGGGCAAGAGAGAAAGAGAGAACGGGTGTGAGAGAGACCAGCCCTCCTTGTGGGTATGATTAATAGATTTGCAACAGAGCACGGCTGTCAGAGCCCAGTGAGCACACATGCTCCAGACAGCTCTACCACCGCCTTGTAAAGGTCCAATCTCATCCACAACTCAGTCATTCGGAACACCAAAAAAAGCAGTGCTTGGAGGGAAAGGATCCATGGCTCAGTGGCCTGTAGTTGTTCATGAACCATAAGATCTGTCTGTTGTTTAATCAGGCATAAACTCTACAGAAGGTCACTATTTAAACAGTTACATTACACTAATATCTGTAATTCTGTGGTCAAATGTCAAATTTGCTTTACTTACATGAAAACTGCAGTCATGCACACTTTAAGTAAGGATTTGTTAGATTTTAGCCAATAAAATATTTTCGGAGGGTAGATTTTTATCAATATTTATGACTAAAAATTATGTAATTTGTGATATAGTTTCTGAATTGTCATCTTGTGTTAAAAAAAAAAACACAAACTAAGAATTGGTGTGAGATTAAGTCATAAAACACTCAAGAAATCGTAACACGTTGCTTCACTTGATTCAAAGACTAACAAATAAAATATGTTTTTAATTTCTCTTTGGGATTGATGAAGTATTTTGAATTAAAGACAATAAAAGTGGCATGTAAACTTCAACAACCACAGATATGATAGAAATGATTGATGCAGGATTAAGAAGCTACGCTTGCCAATAAGTGTTGTTATTTAACTCACAACCTTTCTTAAGGTCTTTTAATGTGTTTTTACTTCTATTAAATACTATACTTAGTATATAGGTTGAATTATATTTACAATCCAGCCTGTATAAATTCACCAGTTTGGTATCCTCTTGTTCTCTGATGGATGCCACACAAAGATTTTTTGTTTAAATCTCCAAATTTCATTTTTATAGTGTAGCGGTTAAACAGAATAACAAAAAATAAGTAAATTATCATCTTTGTTGTCTTATCTGCAGTTTGCATACAACCAATAAAACATTTAATAGACTGTGACTATCTATGACTGACATACGGTCAAACTTTAATCAGAAACGTTATTTTAAGTGAGCGATCTGACTGGCATTAATGAGTGAAAACAGTTGTTTTTTTTACTGTTTTTATTTATAGGCCAAAAAAATCCAAAACTTGCACAATACAGAATAAAAATTAAACAGTATTGTAGTGTAAAATCTTCTGTTGTCAAGATTCTGTATTAGTGTTTAGTTTATGGACACTAAAATACATTTTTGGAAATCATTATTAATATATTTTTTGGGTGTAAGTGGTGTTTTGTCCAATTAAATAACAAAATAACTTTTAAGAGGTTAGTATGAAGCTTTATTTTATTGTTTAAATAAATACGTAGCCCAAAAAACACTCAGATCCATTTTAACATGGTTGGTTTTTGTAAAATAACTGTAGGCAATTTCACAACACCAGATTGTAAAAAAACTATAATAGCAACATTAAAACTTATTAATTCTCTTGGTGTACCTGTATAACTTCAGGTATGTTTTCAGATTCACTTGTATGTATATATATATATATATATATATATATATATATATATATATATATAAATTATACAAGTCTGCATTGCAAATCTTCACTTCAGTTTTTTAAAATTACAATAAACTTTGTATGAGTTCCATCTGCTGCTATAGGATTTATCTTGGTTATATCTAGCTGATGTTTCATTTTACAAATCTACTTAACACACAGAACTTAGTCTATGTCCACATTAAAACAGATTACTTTATCCCAACACTCTAATCGAGTTGTAGAGTTGCACTGACCCTCGAGCAAAAACATTTTAATATTTATTTTGATTCGTACGGAAAAATAAAAGTCATAAAGTGAATTGATTGCACGACTGTTAAAGAAAAATACAAAACATAGAATTGGAAATAGGACTGGAATGTTGAATGTTTAAGAAATTAAAATAGATGTTCGGGGTTCTATCAGTAATAAATGCATGAAAGAGCTGAGAAAGCTCTGGGGAAAAGGTGGGAACTTGGGTTTGCATCAAAATCATTATTTTGGTATCAGCCACATGTCAGTGTGACTGGGGCTTCTCTAATCATGCCCTTAAGCTATTTTAGTTATAAAGGAGTTGCAATAAATTAAAAGGACTTTTCAAACCATCTATACAGTTGAAACAATGAAAAACTAAAATTTGTGGTTATATTTTAACTGCTAAATTTCCCATTTGATGTTAAACACAGAAAATAATATATATTTTATTTTATGGATCTGGGAAATAAAGGTATGTCTTTAAAGGGGTTCCACGTCATCAATAATGTATATGTAAGGGAACTCTTGTCTACGCATGTCTGCACAGCTCATATTCGTTTCAGATTAGATTTCAAAATAAAAGTCATTGAGATAGAGCCCCTTCCATCAACCTGATCAAAGAATTTACAAGTACAAATAAATCAATAAAAATAGAAAAAAAAATGTTTGAGTCATTTTTAAGTCATCCATCTAATTTCACTACCACATTTTTTTAAAGATATTGTGTCAAAAATAATTTTGCATCAGTTACCAATAATTTGATGTATCAGATGCTTTTTCTTACATCTATTATTATTATTATTATTATTATTATTATTGTTGTTGTTGTTTATATATACTTCATGCATTTTAGATTCACTATAATGTATTAGTTTAAAAGATCATATCAAATAACAGAATTGTATATTATAACAGAATACAATCTACACTAAAATAATATTCACAAATGAGTGAAAATGAAATGAAAAACGTTTCTCCAATCAGATTCACGCAGAAACACTCGACACAATAAATCAAGCTTTCTGTATCTTTTGAATAAACAAAAATAATTAAAAAATTATAAGTCAGTCTGTATGTTTGTGGAAGTTATGTTTTAAGATTGTCAGTGGAACACATCTGCCTGAATGTTTTTTTTGTTTTGTTTTTTGATAAGATAGAACATTTACCATAAATTTACATTTACTTTTTTATTCGCAAGAAAGATGACTTAAATGTTTCACGTCTTCCAGCTGGAATGCGGGCCTGCGCATTTTGAAGCTAACCTCTCTGACGTCAGCTCAGGTTTATCAGTTTGCCTGCGGCTGTCGCGTGCTTGCATGCGTGATTCCATTATGACTACGGAGCTGTTTGATTGGCAAAGAGAAACACTGTGGCTTTCCCGCCCTGTGCATGCCACCTCCAGTTCAGGAAGTATCCCAGCAGCCTCCTTCCAGCCTCCATCGATTAGATTCTGGAAAACACTTAACAAACTAATGACTATTGATGGCTGATTAATATTGCATCAACAACAACTGATTGGCGACAATATCAAATGGCGATTGCCACTTCCCATTCGAGCAGCCATCTGACGGGTCTGTGCGCAGCGTAGCGGCGGTGCAAAGCAGCCAGCTACGGTAGATGATAAATACGCGGGGTTTGTAGGGCCTGCAGTGTGCAACGCGCTCACTTTATGGCTCACAGTTCATCTAATTCGAGAGCAGCAGCCGCGTCTTTGAAGGCAGACACTTGGCGTAAATGTACAGTTAAAATATTCTACTCTCAGTTCCCCGGGCGGAGCACCGACAGTCCCTGGCTTCATTAAATTTTCATCAGCATCCCTGTGAAAGAGGGAAATGTTGAGGAGGGGTGGTGGGGGAAGAAAAAATAAAACAGAGGGCGTAATTATGACAAAAGGAAACAGAGCTGCCCCTTCTTGTTTTGTAGAAAGCTCTCAATACTGCATGTTTTTTTTTTTTTTGTTTTTTTTGGAGCCCATGCTCCATTATCTAAAAAAAATACAGTATATATATCGCGGCTAGTGCGTTTATTAAGTGCTTCAAGATTGAAAAAATCATGATGCGGTTTTCTATTTTTGGTGCTGGGGTCACATTGATTCGCTTTAAAAATAAATAAATAAATAAATGTAATCTGAATCGATTTTAGCCCAAACATGTGAAAGCGAAGCCAGGTTGGGAATCTGCTTATCTCTCTGTCTGAGCTCCGGCATGTCAACCAGCAGCAGCTCGCTTGAATAAAGTTAATTTGAATTCCCGATGAGACCCTCACACTGCAAGCCCTCCCCTGACCAGCGGTAATTAACAGGGATAGCTAATGACTACTTAACTGGCTCTTCATAATTATCTGCTTTTCATAAGTCGATGTGTAATTTAATAATTCGCTCTTATTAGCGCATTAAGTGAGCGGCTCGTTCAGGGGGGGAAATTAGAAGCGCTCACCAGGAGCATCTTTTAATTGATGAACCATCACCGCCGTCTCATTAATAAGGCCTCCTTTTGATTCCTCTTAATTTGTCACGAGGGTGGCGGTGGAGCATGTTTGGCTTGTGGCTGCTGTTATGGAGACGTTGTGATTTTCAGCTGGGGGTCGTTTTAATAGGGCGTGAGAATCCTGAAGAGTTATTGGTAAGATGGTATGAATTTGATCGCAATATATTTCTTTTTTTCCCCTCTGGACTGTGGTGGATTTGATTATATAAGCCTGTACGTGTGGACATGGCCTGGCTCTGTCCTGCAAGTGACTTGTGAATTGTTTCTCTTGAATTGAACTCAACTAGATTGAACTGAGTTGGGTGTCTCCTGGAAGTTTCAAATGTGTAACTGCTAAACGCAATTATTATTAGTATGTGTATGAGGCTGTGTGAATGGAGGAGGGGTCAGCAGTATCCCATCAACCCCCCATCCTATCTTGGTGGCGCTGCTGAGCAGTGCGCGTGGGTACTGGGCGAAAAAACACATAAATCAATGAAATATTGCAACACATATAGGTTTGTCCTCTTCTTTCTTAAACTTATGTGAAAATAGATATTATCTTGTATGTGTGGATTTCTTTCTCGCCAAGATGGGTCCTGCAACGTCATAGGGCAGATAATGACCCCCAACCGCCCACCGCACTAATGGTTTATTTTTACGAATTTGGTACGCATCGTGGAATACTATAACACACACACACACACACACACACACACACACATAAATATTCCATTTAAAATTTGCTGCAAAATTTAAATGCTCACTGAAGTACACTGTGCATATAAAATTCGTTGAGATTAAAGATTGTAATAATAAATTCTAACGCTTAACTTCTCATGGATCCGTCCTTGGTGCTGAAAGTGTCCTGAGCGCAAGACTGAACAGGCCTGTTTTTGGTTTCTTATTGTAGAACTAATTTTATTAACTGAGAATGGGCATAGATAATTAGGACTTAACATTTAAAGTTTCAGAACACTCTAAGTTACGTAAAAAAGACCCCATCTCCTCCACCAATGGCCACCGTTTCGTGGCGCCATTGCAAAGTTCCAGTTTTGTTTGCGTAACATGGCCATAACATCTGCTTTCAAAAATATCTGGCATTGCACGTGAAATGGATATTTTTCTTACAAATTCATCTGAGCAATGTCTACATTCCCAAGAGTTAAAAGCGATAAACATATTTATTCAATTTTCTGCAAACAAGATGTGAACACCATGTAGAATTATTTAGTGTGACCAAAAAAGAAAGAGAGAGAGAGAAAAACGGAGTAATTTGATTGATGACGCTAAGTTTTGGCCCTTCCTTTTTCCCGTAGAGCTGTCCATGGTGCTGAAACGCTTCCTCAGCGCTAACGAAAAGCGCCTTAAAGTCCTATCCCAGCGGCTCTGATATGGACATGACATTCAAAACATCTGGGGGTTTTTGTTGTTGTTTTTTTTTTGTCCTCCCCTCCTCCTCTTCATATCTAAGCATAACATCGAACCAAAGGTTTTGCTTCAAAGCCTGAGCGCGGTGGAGGCATGATGTTTGAGTGCGCATTCAAATAGAGACGGGCGCGTTGGCAGGCGAGCTGTTTTTCTGGCGGGCTGACATCTGGCATGTCTGTGCTCCAGGGACCCATCCAGCTCTCCACAGACCCTCTGATTAGGCTCTAATAGAATATTAGCATTTGCTCTCAGGTAAAGGCAACAGTGAGCCGCATAAGCTGCCTGGCTGGCAGCACGTCACCGCAGGAGCCACGTGTGTCTTTAACGCTGAGGCAGCCGGGAAAAAGTGGCTCCTGTAAGGAGGCCCGGAGGAGGAAGAGGGTGAAAAGGCAAGAAAGGAGATATTTGGAATTGTGTTTTACTTTTGGACTACATATTATTCAGCTGAGGGTTTATTGTCATGAAAATGACAGAAAATCAAGGATTGGACATGCGGATGTTTTATTTTTCTTCCAAAAACCAAACTAAATATTTTTTGAATTTTTCTTTATATATATATATATATATATATATATATATATATATATATATATATATATATATATATATATATATATATATATATTTGCGTTAAACTAAGCCCAGATGATCCGAAACTGGTTTTTAAAAGCTTTATATCCCCCGCAGCTAAAGCCTTTCCCTCCTCCTCATCAATAAATAAGCAGATGAATAAATAAAAAATACTAATATGTCTAGGAGAGCCACATCACAGAGTGCAGTCAAAAAATAAAAAAAATAAAAAATAAAACGTCGGATTAAATGTTAAAATTTGTTCTTTAATGAAACACATATTGCAGTTCAATAATTAATAAATTAAAATTACATGAATGAAATGAATAAGTAGAAATATTTAACCAGGGAAACCAAAAGAAGCAACAAACATTACAGAAATAAGTTACCTCAGCTAAACAGCAATACAGCAAAAACCTGTACGAATATATTTATGTGCATCGACTGATTCCAATGAAAATATTTACATTGTACACGTATACTTCCATGAAGCAGTTTCTTTTTCTCTTCAAGAAAAAAAAGCAGTAAAACAAGGTGATTTTTTTTTTAACAAGCAACGATTTCATCATGACGCGCGCATATTTATACAAATAAATAGCAGGAAAAAAACGTACATAAAAATAATAATTTAAAATGATAATTTAATCTCATATATCTCTCGATTGTGCCATCTCAAACGTTAAACATCGTCAAATTCGAGACTGTAGTTTTGTTTTTTTAAAACTCCACAGTCGCTTCCCTTTAAACCACAACAACAAGCCGAGCTGCTGTCAGAATTTGATTTTTCTCAAGCTAAACGAGGAGGGAGGGGGGGATTCCCAATAAATATATAATGAAGTAAACATGACCTCACCCAATAAATAGTTCATAAGACAGCCGGCCCATGCTGGATTGTAAACGAAACATAAACGGCAAATTAAAAATAAAATATGTATATATTTAATCACAATAATCTGCACAAATTATTCAAAGTGTTTTGATCATTCCGCACACTGAGGCCTCAAAAACAACCCTATCTGAGTCCAAACGCCGGGAATCTCAAAAACAGATCCCTGGTTTAGAGCTAACAACGAAAAAGGTGAAAAGAATAACACATTTAGACACAAAATGAAGTGTTTGACAACTAAGATGTTCATTTACAGAAGGTTATTTGGCAGTAATCTAATATTAGCTTTCAGGACCAACTGTCCGCTTAATCCCCCCACGGACCTGAATAAATGTCAGACTGCATTGTCATGAACTCGAAGGGAAGAAAATGTAGCTCAGAAGCCTAAAATAGGAACATCAACCAAGTGCTTTGAATTAGAACAACCTCGTTTTGAGTAGAAATAAATCACAAAAATGCTGCTTTTGTCGGGAAATAATAATCAGCGTTTAAAAGGAATCATAAATAAAAATCGAAGCAACTCTGACTGCGCTGGCATTAGAAAGGTGAGGCATAGTAAGTGGAAACAGTGGTTCTTACTTGCTCCGTCAAACGATGCCTTATTGACTCCACATCTTCCTCTGACAGAGTCGTGGTGAGTTTTTCTCTTTTTTTCACTCATTGTTTGTTTTCAGGATTTTTTTTTTCGAAGTTCAAAGTCTTATGATTGAAAAAGAGGGTCGTGAGTTAGGAAATATGATACAAATCATCTTTATTCAGTTCCAAGTCTTTTGTGGTGGTGTTCCCCTCTCCCTAGCTCTCTTTCTCTCCCTCTTTTAGACGCATGCGGAGTACTTCATTCGTTTCTGTTTCTGCCGCTGGTTGCAGAACCAGACCCGCACCACGTTCTTTTTCAGGTCCAGCTTTTCAGCGATCGCCGCGATTTTCTCCGAGGAGGGACGCGGCTGGATGGCGAAGTAGGCCTCCAGCGAGCGCTTCTCCGGCGCGGCTATCGACGTGCGCTTCCTCTTCTTCTCCGCGCCGTTGAACAACTCGGGCTTGTTAAGTTTCTCCCTGTGCGATTTCTCGGCTTCCTCCAGCCACGCTTGCAAGATAGGCTTCAAAGCGATCATGTTGTTGTGGGAGAGCGTGAGGGACTCGAAGCGGCAGATGGTGCTCTGGCTGAGGGAGCCCACTCCGGGAATCTTAAGGCTGGCTAAAGCTGACCCCACATCCGCCTGGGTGACCCCGAGTTTGATCCTCCTTTGCTTGAACCTCTCCGCGAACGCTTCCAAGTCCCTAGGATCGGCGTCCACGTCGCTCATGCCCATGTGCGGCGGTAGCCCGTGGGCATGGGCCATGTTGATGGCCGCCTGGTGCATGTGGTTCATGCCAGCCATGTGGGCAGGGTGCGCAGGCGTGGAAACCACCGAGCCGTCCGGCCCTGCCATGGCTCCCAGCGCGAGTCCCGGGGTGATGTGGTCCAGCAGGTCCCCCTCCAGCGCCTGGTGAGGCTGGTGGTGGTGGTGGTGGTGGTGGTGATGGTGGTGGTTAGCCAAGGCGGACGGATGAGAAATAGGCACCGACGAGGAAGAGGAGGAAGAGGAGGTGCAGGGGAGCGTGTTCATTGTGTGGTAGGTCGCGTCCGGCTTGAAGGGACTGTGATGTGGAGGGTGGTGGTGGCTCTTGGTCTGCGAGACTATATCCACCGCCGCTAGAGCTTCAGCCCGGGCCAACAAACTCTCATCCAAGCCTCCGAATATATTGCTCTGCAATTGCAAATAGAATGCACACATAACTGTCAGCAGGGAATTCTCCCTCCACTCCTCGGTTTAAAACATTTCCAGAATGAGAGAAAAAAAAAAAGAAATCATAAAAAAGGGGGAGCACACAAAACAAGACACATGCAACATCCCAGGTCATAAAAATTAATACGAAAGGCAAAGCCGGCTGAATACATAAGTTGAGCAGAGTGAGAAAAAAATATGGAGGTGTTGGGTGATTTGCTGTGCAGACATGAAAAAAACATCAAGCAGAAGAAAAAAAAAAGAAAAAGTGGGCTGTCAAAATGTGCCTTTAAGCAGTAATTATGCAGAATACGTACCGGTGGGGTTGGGAGACAGGCTCTGCGCATCACCTCCGAGCTGCTGCTGCTGCCGCTGCTGCTGATGATGGTGCTGCTGTGGCGGGAGGATGAGCAGGAGGACGACGGTGCGTTGGAAGTCAGAGTGGAGGACGAGGATGAGTGCAGCGAGGAGTACTTGGGCTCCGGCAGGCTGGTGTGGGCCATGGTGAAAGCCTGCTTGCTGTTCAGAGACATCATCATCATATTTGCTGGCGCCCGAACCTCCGAAAGTTCCTTTTAATAAGTTAAGACTCCGCCTCCTCGGCTAGGAGTTCAAGTCCAATAGCTTCGCAGGAATCTCGAATCGCTGTCGAGTAAAACGCTCAGGCAGGAAAAAGACGGCGGTCCGACACCGACTCACATTTATTTATTACTACTGGAGCAGGTGTGGAGGTGCTCTGGTCTGGTTTGAGGTGAGGAATCACAGACGCCAAAGACCCATGCGGCTGACCCCCTTCCTTTACAGACTTGTGGCGCGATGTTCAAAAACAATCTCAGCGTTTCTCCATCAATCTTCACCAAATTGTTTTTTTTTTTTTTTTTTGCCTTGGATTTGTATTTTTTGTATTTTTTTTTTCTTTTGGCAGAAACTCTTCAAAAATGCCAGAAAAAAAAAAAAAACGAATCAAAAAGTTTCTCTTCGTCTTTTAGGATTTCCAAAAATAACTTCGAGCTATAGTTGCTGTTTTCGTTGCTCTTTTTTTTTTGTTTTTAGTCAAAAAAAAAAAAAAAAAAAGCTTCCGTCTTGAAAATGGACGTAAGTGGGAAAAAAAGTAGTCTTGGTGACTGTACCTCTTCGACTCGGTTGAATGCTGCGGGGACCCAAACTGGCTGCGCTCTGAGGCGAAGGGCAGACTGAGTCTCTCTCCGCCTCTCTCTCTCTCTCTCTCCCTCTCTCTCTTTCTCTCTCGCTCACAAACACCCTCCCTCTCCTCCTCTCTTTGCGTCTCTCTCTCTCTCTCTCTCTCTCACACACATAGAGACACACACACACACACACACACACACACACGCACACACTCCACTCGCAGCTGCACCTGAAAAACCCTTTCATGATTTATTATTCTTCATTAGCCACACCGCCGCCGCCGCTGGGGACTCTGCGCATGGGCAGACTACAACAAGGCATTTATTTCCAATGACTCTACTTCATCACCAACACCTCGTTACCAGCACGTCTTCTAATGAGCCACAGTGAAGTTTCTTTTTTTATTCCCTCTTTGTGTTTGTGAAAATATTTTATCTTTGAATTTTGCCAACCAAGCTTAAGACATGATAGCAAATAATATAATTGAATACTAATAACACCAAATATACTTCCACATTTTTATCTCTTAGCTTGGAGATGTGGAGTTAAATACATGCTATTGATTTAATTATTTTTATTCTTTTTTACCGCTGAAAAAACAGCTAAACATCAGCAAAACGTTCAAACTAATTTATTCAAAATTTTAGTATTTAATTTATTAGCTTTTCTTTATCAATCCGATTAGTATTAAAGTCATTAAACTAAACTTAGCTAAATTAGTTTTTACCCTGTTGTTTCTGCCTTAGAGTCGCATATTTCCCTTTTCCACTGCAGTGTGAGCTTATGCACGAAAACCCAAATTGGTTTAAAATAATAATAATAATAATAAAAATGAGCTACTTCCAAATTAATATTCTTGTCATAGCAGCCCATTATCTTATCTCTCCGCTAATTAAGGGCACATTATTGGTAACGTAATTACAAGATTTAATCACGTATAATTAACAAGAAGTGTCTAAATTGTTTAAGATGATCCGCAGGGTGATAGATTTAAAACGTCAGGAAATTGTGGATAAACAAAATACAAGTTCTTAAAATTAGCATTAAATTTTTACAATTATATTTTTCAATAATTTCATTTTGTTTTATTTGTTGTATTTTACTGTGAAGCTAAACTTCTATTTGCATTATCTGACATAAACGTTAGAGGCGTTAACCATTTCTTTAAAAAAAAAAAATACACATCTCTGAATCCCTTTTAATTGCGTTTCGTTATTGCAATATTTCAGTGCATTACAGCTTCTATATATTTTACGGCTGACTGAGCGGAACAGGCATCTTGCAGCCCCTGAGTGGGTCCATGCGTTCAGCATAACTCGCAAGTATTTCAGCCGCTTATTGTACAGCACACACGCGGCGAAGAAAACGTGGAGATTCTGCTGGCTTTTGCACAGCAGAGGTAACAGTCTCATTCCTGCATTTTGCTTTTACAGGTTCATATATATATGTATATATATATATATATATATATATATATATATATATATATATATATATATTTACATCCAGAGCTGGATTTTCCCACAGCTGTGACAGCAGCATTGTTGGTGTTGCCCGAGATCTCCCCAGCAGCAAGACGCGGTTCCCCCCCAGCGGGACAAACAGGCGCTGCTGGAGCCACCTTAAGAGATCGGGGTGAAGTAGGGGGAGGAGATGGGGTGGTGGTGGTGGTGGTGGGGGAGACACGGAGATCAGGGCTCCGGAGACATCAAGGAGGGATCAGCGTCTGCTCACATATACCGACAAGACTGATTTATGATGAAACTTTAAAGGAATCATTTATATTTCACCACCTCTAAATCGGTGTATGAAATTTTCATTCACAATGAAACACACAAAAAAGTATATCTTAAGTCAAATAAATCAAGCCCTGGCTTCTCAAAGGCAATTGGCTTTGAAGCATGCTCTCCAACACTTTCCTTAGCGCGTTTTTATTCCCAACCTAAAGGCTTTGGCATCCTTTGCCAACAGCTTTCTCACGTTTGAGGGAGGACATCATGTCTGAATGCTTAACAGGATTACCTCTGAAGGATCTGTCACGGCAAACACTAACACAATTACACCACACTATTTACCTGCAGTCAGAAATCTGAGAACTGAACAAGTTTTGTTTTAAGCCCACAGTGTTTTTCAAATTGTTTAATTCTCAACCAGACATTGCAGTTAATTTTATTTGGATTTTATTTTTTTTAATTATTTTTATATAGAATGAAAATGATACAGTTCTTTAAATATTTTTTTTTACTAAGTCATATCTGAAAAGTTTGATGTGCATTTGTATTCTCTCTGCCTGTGATGTTTTCCAATTCATCTTTGCAAGATAGCTCAGACTCATGAACATGGTTTGATCTGAACCATTCAGCTTAGCTCTGGATTCATGTTTAGGGTTTCTGTGCTGTGGAAGGAGAACTTTGTCTTCAGTCTCAAGTCTTTTGCAGCCTCTAAAATGTTTTCTGTTCAACATTGCCATGCATTTTGCCTTCATCCATTTTCCAATTAACTCTGACTAAATTCCTTGTGTGTTCCCACTAAAAAAAAAAACATTTATGTATTGCATGAAGGTTAAAACTTAAATGTTCCTATTTAACCAGAGGATCATATGACTTTCTGTCAACAATGTTTTTTTTTTCTTGCTAGATCTGTGAAGTAATCAGCTTATATTTGTCTTGTCAACATATTTTTTATATCTAACATGGACCTCTCAGATTGGATTTATACTAAGCTACACTAAGATTATATTACACCCTTGTAATAATTGTTTATAGGGGTGACTAAAGCCACTTATGTCACATCTGAAGGTAGTTTTAATATATTTTGGAGCTTCAAAAAAAAAAAAAAAGCTAAAAAAACATGCACACCACACTTTCCAGGTTTTCACTTGGAAAAAAATATTAAATTCTTTTCTCATTTGTCCCTTTTGTGTAAGCAGTTATGCAGTATTTTGTGTTGGTTTGTCACCTAAACCCTCATAAAAGACATACAAGTTTGTAATTATAATGTGACAAAAAAGAAAAGTAAAGATTCAGGAAACACGTATTTTTCTGCAGAAAAACATTTTTACATATAGAGGTTATTCTAGAGTGTTTTAAATGGAATGGCCAGAAGGGGGTGACTGACAATGTTGAGATACCAAAATGAAATCAATAAGAACATTTCAGGAGTTTTATGGTCCTGGCATCCCCACCTGTAACGGGTGTAAATTTAACGACTTGCACTTATAATTAAACCTACAGATTATTACCGGTAAACACACCACTCCATGTCCATGTACTTAATATTAGTTTATTTGAATTTGCATTGATGTATCTTTCACAAATTATGGAGATAAATAGAGAAGTTGGATGTAATATATAATGTAGTTTTGTACTGTTTGCTCAGTTTTGCACCTTAGCATTGATTATAATTAGGGAGCAACTGTTACGATCCATGGGTGTTCATGGTTTCCTTTCCAAATGATTTGTTATTGTCTATAAGATCTTGCTGTGCTGAGTTATTTAGCATTGCCATTATCTTTCCATACCAGTTCATTTGAGTTTTTAGTTTATTATTAAATTCTTATTTTCTCTGTGCATTTCCGTTTATTCTGTTTAAATTTAAGGTTTCACCCTTTTTTAATTGTAGATCCTTTTGTGCCCGTGTCAGACCCCCTTCTGTGTTAATTTGTCTCCTTCGCTCAGTTCTCCTGCTCATTGTTTGTTCACAGCTGTTCAACATTCCCCTAATTAGACTCACCTGATCCCCATTTCAGTGGTCACATCTCTGTATTTAAGTTCTCTGGTTTGCTTTGTTGCCCTTGGTTCATTCTGTTACATCCTGCTATGTTCTTCACTGGCTCTCTTTATGCCTCACTGCAAACGTTTGTTTGTTCATCTCAAATTTCATCATGCTTCTTATGTACTACTGTCTGTGTTTACGTCCAGCTCTAACCTCACGAAATGTGACATATACTGGGTCCACAAGAAGGAGATGGAATATTATTATTGGCAACTTTTTCTACAAAGAGAGTAAAAGTTTAAAATGCCAAACAGTATATTAAAGTGGGCTGCACAGTGTAGAATATTCTAGTGTAGGTTTGACTTGTCCATATTTTGTGGTGATATTTTTATTTTGCTCTTTATTTTGAATCACATACCTTCAATATTTAGCAAGTAACTAAGTAATTCTAATTGTAGCTGTGTTTTATGCACACCAAAACAAAATATTGATGAGGCCAGTAGTTGCTCAAAAAAAGAGAAGAAAACTAGGATAATCAAAACCAAAATATCTTGTCATAGTTTACCTTTCCGTCCCTCCAGATTTCCTCAAATACATGGATTTGAATGTATTTTGTTCCATGATTCTGGTTGACTTATTCTCCAGTGATCGAAACACCAAAAACCATTGAAAGCGGTCCATTTTCATGGTTTAACAAATAGAAATAAAGGTTTTAGAAATATCAAGCTGATTTATTTTAAGCAATCTCTATTCATTACAAAAGTATTCAATTCAGATTTTAAGATTTAAGCTCAATAAATACAGTCCAGGCTAATCCAAAAGTGTGACACAGCCCTTTAGTTTTAGTATGAAGCCATTGCCAAATTTAGTGGTGTTAGCGATCAACAGCTAGCTGCCAGGTGAATGATTTGTAGTAAAGAAGCTCTAAGTTTTATGTAATTGTTGTCTGTCACCCCTCTAATGTTTTTATTACCTGACTCCATCAATACAACAGGGCAACAAGAGTTTCTTCTGTTTGCACTTCAAAATAAGGGCTGTAAAAAGATAATTTTAGTGTTTAGCTTACAGGACTTTTTTGTTTTGTTTTAATAAAATAATTGAAAAATATAAATTAGTGTACTGTTTTTTATTTTAACATCTTCATCAGCGTCACTAGGAATCACAGTATCTTTCAGCTTCTTTCTTTACAGCTTCAATTAAAGTGGCAGCAGTAAATAGTTCCAACTTAACCCAACAAGATAAGTTATAGCTCTAAATTACCGGATCTGAACATAGTAAATTTAATACATATCATTACAGACTACGGACATACTAAAGCTCTATATTAAATTAACCTTCTTTAACCATTTATTATGCACTGTTAATACATAGAAGGTTACTAACAAGACATAACTATTGATCCACTTCTTTTTATTTATGAGGAACATGTCATCACATCTCAATAATTAATTTTTATCTGTGTGTATATTAATCTTTCAGACATTTCTACTTCTATTAATTTGTTTACCGTTTCATTTTTATTGATAGTCAATATTCTGCTCTTTGAGATATATATATATATATATATATATATATATATATATATATATATATATATATATATATATATATATTAAATTTAATATACATATTAAATGTCAAATGTTACCCCACTAAGCTGCTTTAGCATTTTATAGAAGATTGTTAGACAATAAGATAGGTGATATAATCTAAGGCTGGTCTGCATGCTGAATGCTCTTTTCCATAAACCTCTATAAATTTTAAAGGGTGCTGTCTTGAATGTGTTGGATATTTTCCTTATACATTGTCTCAAACTGATTAAAAATATACAACATTCCACTTTTAACACTTCAGTAAAAGCTCTGTGTTACAATTAGCCCTGCATTCAGACTGGCCCAGTGTTCCCTTTTATTTATTATGCAAGACAAAGTCTATATAAAGCAGCAGGACAGGTTTCATGAGACAGAGTACACTTTGATGATATACATGGTAGCATTTTGACTAGAGAAGCACAAATCCAATGTTAATATATTTTCTGTCCCATACAGATAGTAATGATATCCATCCACCCATCCGTCCATTTTCTAACACCCTTGTCCCTAGTAGGGTCGAGTGAGGTGCTGGTGCTGGTGCCTCTCCAGCGAATGTTTCGGGCGAGAGGCGGGGTCACCCTGGACAGGTCGCCAGTCTGTCGCAGGGCAGATATTAATGATATGTTTAAAAAAATTCTAGATCTGGTTTTGGTGACAATGTCCAGAATCCATAAGGAGAGATCTAGTTAGTGTAATTATATGCTTTGTGCTCTGAGTCACCTCATTCTTTATTATTTATTTTACAATATATTTACAATTCCTAATTGCACTTTCTGAACCATTTGAAAGAAGGCTTGTTGCAGTTTATTTTTACATGTTTGACCAAGGTAGACCACCTATTGTTTTTGTCATTTTCAGTTTCTTTATTTATTTTACATCTGCTGTTATGCTCCTGTATGAACTGAATGAACAAGTTAAAGTTGTTTTTACATATTTGACCAAACTTATTAAGCTATTGGCGTATCTAAGTGTGCTGTACTGGTGCAGATGCATCAGATAAATTTGTAATTCTGTACATTTGTGGTTGTATTTTAAAAAATACACATTTTAAGTCAACTCAGCATTGTTTTTCCGTATCGGATTGGTATCGGCCGATTCTAAACCTCAGATATATGTATTGGTATCAGAAAGGAAATAAGTGGATTGCTGCATCCCCAGTTTTGATATTATGATTTCTTGTTATTTAAGATAATTTAATATCAAAATATGAAGAACCAAACAGAACGAGCTCACACAGCACACCCCGACATAACTCAGGTGACTTGTTTGCTTCCTTTCTCCTCTCTCTCTCGTACTTACATCAAATTGAGGACTGCTGGTGCAGAGGTGTCTATGTGCTTTACACAAAGACATACTCTGCTCAGCCTCCCTCAGGAGAGCTCTCCACGTTAACAATCCCAATTACACCAAGACCACCAGAGACAGCTGTTTTTATTACAGAGCCGCTCCTTTGTGGCTCCAACAATGTATCTACCTCCAAGACAAGAGCTGAGCTCAGATGAAGCCAGACTGAGGGAGAGGAGTGTGGAGTGGATAAAGTCTCCTGGCGGCTTGTGGAGGTGCTGCCTTTATTCTCAGTCCCCCTCCTCTCCTTTCTGAATCTCACGGAGCTCTTTACATGCTGGTGTAGAAGGTCAATGCTTGTTGCATGAGGGTCTACAAAGAGATCAGGGTCTGACTCAAGGCAACTGCAAATCACGCAAAGAGGGGGGAGTTTCAGCCGACAGTGGGACTTTATTTATTCATCTGCTTTACCTGGAAAATGTGAAGGGCTCCAAGAGGAACATTCTGCCTTTAATATGTTGTTTAAATGCATACTACAAAAGCTAGAAAGCCTCTAGATTTACTAAATGTCACACACAGTGGTGCAGCTCAGAAACAATGAAAGTGGCTCAGCGGCTGAGATAATAAGAGGCTTCAACAGCTGCACTTGAACTGCAGCACGATAGGCAGAGAATGTTTGATGGTTTCCTATTTGATCTCCTTCTGGTATTAAATATGAGTATCAGCAGTTCTCAGGAAATCTAAGAAATATATATTTTAGTTGAGACATCAACTAAATATTGAGACCCTACTGTACACCAGAGTTTGTAGCATTTGGATTTTACTAAGGAGATGCACAGTGGTGCAGTTGGCAGCATTGTTGCCTTGCAGCAACAAGGATCTGGGTTTGAATCTCGGCCTGGAGTCTTTCTGCAAAGCATAAGCATTTTCTCCCTGTGAAAAATGGTTTCTCTCCAGGTGCTCCAGATTTCTCAAAGACATAATTGTTATGTTAACTGCTGTTGTCTGAAAATCTTAACAGATTTGTAACAAACAATCCAGTCCACACCTGCAAATAAATCAAACCATAGCCATTTGCAGACTAATTTATGTGTTTAATTTGGCCACTGTGAAGTAAAAATGACAAAACTAAAAGAAGACCATGGTAATCCCTCAAAGTCTTAGGGTTTTTTTCTTAAATAGAAATTCTGTAAAGTTATTTATTTTATATATATGTTTTAACACTTTCAGAAATTATTTATGTGGATGTATTGTACATATTCACAGTTACACCTGAAGTTCTCATCTGTAGAACAATGAAGGATGTTTCTATTCTATTTTATTTCTGGTAAACAAAACTATCCAGATTTGTTCAGTTTATACATGTAGTTGAAAGATTTCACCCAAGCTTGAAGGAACACTGCAATGACACAAAATCTTACCAAGTATTTTTGTAGTTTTTAGTGTAAATATCTGAATATGCTTGAAATAATATAAATCTAACATGCAGGTGACTTTTCAGGAAGATGTAGAAGCTTGTTTAAAGTAAATAATTATTTAATAATGATGAAAAATAATAGTACCATTGGCAGATTATTTCACTAATAACACAATATTTTCCCCCACATTATAAGTGAAATAATCTGCCAGTAAAATTAACACTTCTACATCAGTATTAAGGAATTATTTACTTAAAACAAGCTCCTCTATCTTCCTGTCAAGTTCATTGTACACTAGTTTTGTCTTATTTCAAGTGTATTAAGATACTTGCAGTTGAAACCATAGACCAGAAATCCTTGGTAAGATTTTGTGTTTTTGCAGTAAAATTAATTACCTCATGTGATGAAGGCTAACCTTGCTAGTGAAACTACTGATTGTGGATCTATTTGAATAATTTCCCAAAAACTGGAATACCTGTAAATCACAAGAACATGCCATTGTCTATGCTGATGAACAATTCAGACAAAATCCAAAAGGTAGGTTCGAAACAGCTGGAAGGTTCAAACAGCACAGCTTCAAATAAAAACAGGATTGTTGCTTGGCTGAAGAATAGAGATCTACAGTTATGTTGTGCAATTTTGGATGATGATATTAACATTTTGTTAAAGCCTTCTATGCACTTGATGTCTAACTATCTTTTAACCATGCACCAATCCAAGGAGTTATTTTCAACAAGCCTGCCATGAAGTGACACCTTTCTACTACGTCATTGGAACTATTACTGATTATAACGTCACAGAATCCAAACTAGTCATTTGATTTGTTTTGCTAATTCTCTTAAAGGAGATTTAAACACTCGAAGGTTATGAAGCTAAAACTTAGCTAAGTACAAGAAATCTTTCCAAATATTAAGAGGATACATTTGGGTGCATATTTTCCTAATTCTGTGCATGACCTTTGAACTAGTCTGGTTGAACTATTCTTTTCTAAAGACAGGGTGCTCTGTAAATTGCAACAATAACCTAAAATAAAGCATGGTTAATGTGCCCAGAATCCCAAACAATGCATAAATAAACATGGAAATGATTGGTAGAGCTGAATAACTCAACAGCCAGATTCTATACTGAAAGGGCTAAGTGATTACTTTTCTTGTCATACCCACCATTCAAAGAGCCTTTACACAATGAGTCACATTGACTCATCCACGCTCCCATTCATGCAGAGGAACTATGACTTTCTGACTGCAGGATGATCACCCCTCCCAATGAGCCCCAGCTGCCCATGCACATAGGAAAGTCATTATTGCTGCAGGGATAGTGAGAAAAGCAGGTTTAGCCAAGGGTTGGAATGGATGCATGGCGTTTGTTTCACCTAACACCAGTTTGGATCAGAACTGGTCTCTTACTGAATGTTTAAGGTGGAACTGTTCATTTTCCATACAGCTCATCTGCTTACCATCTATTCACACAGGATGTAAGAAACTTCCAGTATTGAACTACAACAAAACACATCTAAAGTTTTGTTTACAATGGGAGAGGAAATCTGCATTTATTTCTGGATTGTCTGAGATAATAAAGCTTCCCAGCTTCAGTCAACAGGAATGGAAACATGACACTTACAGTACCGTCAGCAAAAACTCCCATAAAGGCAATAAAGGCTTGTCCCCTCTATCACCAACATTTCAGAATCTTCCTTATCAAGCTTAGATTTTATCCACTGCAGCTTTTCCACCTCTTCGATGTTCTGCGGTATCTGGGACACCTCATAGATTTTTCTTAGTTTTACATAGCATTTTCAAGCGCTATTTAAGATGTACTTGAAAATCTGATCTAATGAAGAGAATCATTTTCAGAAATGATAATACTGTTGGGCTGTTGCCTTGCAGAAAGAAAATCCTAGGTTTGAATCCCAAATTTAGGTCTTTCTACATGTTTTCCCCATGGATGCATGGATTCTCTCTTGGTATTCCAGCTTCCTCACACAATTCAGAGACATGATTGTTACTTTAATTAATCTCTCTAAATTATCCTTAGGTACGCGTGTTGGCCTATTTGTCTCTATGTTGTCCTGTGATGGACTGGCCACCTTCCTCACAGATCTGGAGATGGGCACCAGACTCCTTATAACCCTGAAAGGATAATATGTCTTTGAAGGACATAGACAATGGATGGATGGATTATAAAGTTAGTTGTACATAAAGCAAACAATTGCATATGAAGGTTACATAAAAAAGTCCCTTCAAGCAGCATTATTGCAGCCTCGTATTTAAGTAAATATTTGTATTTTCAGGGAAAGAGTTCAAGTTTCTCTGTGCAGAAATAAAAGATTGTACGCTTTCTTACCCTTAAAGCAAAAGGTATAAAGCAACACTCACAAAAATCACAAAATATACACAAAAATAAATAAATATATTTATTTTTCTTGAAAAGTCAAAAACCTTGCATAATTTTAGTAATATTAAATAAAAACCAGAGGACTTCCTTTAATAAACTGTAATACATTACAGTATATTTCTTTCTTTTTAAGTTTTAATTTGCTTTCAGTGTTACTCCCTCCATATCTCTCTTGTATATGATCATGAAAAAGGGAGACAAAACCTTTAAAACCAACACAAACAATATTCTGTAATGGTTTATGTTCTTGGTTTGAAATCCTCAAATCATTATTTGTCTCTGGCCACAAGCTTGAAAACTTTTCAGAGGCATGCCTGATCTATGTGGTTGCATGTGTGGCGTTCACAGCAGATTTTGATATTTTTATGTAATGTAAAATAGATTTTTAGTTAACTATTACAATTTCCATTTCTTATTCTTTATTTCCAACTTCACATACCCATTACACATCAGACACAGGTGACCATTATAGATAAATTCATAATATTATATTGTTACGACAAATGTGTTTGTATCATAATGACTGATTTCATTTCAACTGTTAATAGTGTTCAGTAGATCCAACTAATTTGATATAGAAGAGAATTTGACCTCAGGCACTAAGGCCAGAAAAGCAAATAAAAGCGCCCCAAATTTCCCTGTTACGCACCAGGTGCCAACCTTAGGGGGATACGCATTAGATTCAAGCCCAGGCCAGTCTACAGGCTGCAGGGCAGCAGATGATAAGGTCAAGCTTCATAATGATGTCACATACCTTTAGGTACTTCAGATCAATATCGAGAGAGACGTGTTAAACCTGACATCCAGCCAAATAAAGCCTGGCTGGCAAAGAAAAAAGAAACCCACTTTGAGATTGTCTCAGCCGATAAAATGAGGTTCTTTCGGTCATGATGCTTTTGGCAAAGATCCAACTGGTTGATGTTTTTGTGATTTTTCAGCACAATACAGTCACTTTTGGAAATTATGTAATAAAAAGCTTATTTTTAAATATGTAGGGGGATGAATTCCTGTAAACTGTGAGCATTTGATGCATCATTGATACATATGGTTCTGTTGGATAATATTTGACATGACAGACATTCCCTTTGGTAAAACTGACCTTTATAGCTCAAAAAAACTCAATGGGAGAAAGGCATTTAATGTGAAGAGTAACGCTTCAGAACCTGTGACTATAAGGAATTCATGTGTCAAGTGCTGTACAAATGATTAATGTAGCAGGAGGATTGTAGGATTCTGTACAACCTGAATGAGTATTTCTGCTGTGTCTCTCATTAGTTTGACTGTCCCACAGAGTAATATATTGCTTGTCACTGGGTTGTCTAATGGCTGATGCTAATTGACCTTCTTTCCTCCAGCCTTCCACGCAAATAAAAAGATTTCCGTGCGCCATGTGATGGAGCGTGTCACAATCTGATCCGACAAATTAAAAAGCTCTCTGCTGTCATGCTGTCATGGTGCGAAACCCTGCCTCATCAGCTCTAATGATCATTTTCAACACCAAACCACTGCAGTGCATCGCAAAACACAATACTAAAAGGGCATGCTGCAGCAGATATCTGCATTTCTGTCAACAGGAAAACCATCAGCGCTGTTTAATCATGAGCACTTCTTCCTCCTACAGTGTCATGTAAACACTGTAGGAGGAAGAAGTGCTCCTACAAGCATGCCTTGTGTTTGTTGTTCACACACATATATCAACCATGCTGCTGGATACTGTGATGGTCTGACGCGACTTTGCTGCTTAAAGACTTGGATGACATGTAGTTGAAACCACAAAATCAGCTTTCTAAAAGCTAAGGCTCTAAAAGCTTAGCCTTAGCACACCATAAATTTCACCTCTTAATGAGCTAAAACGATTAATCGAATTAATCGTGATGAACTGATTTTTAATTACTAGTGCAGTAATTGATTAATTGTTATCTGGAGTATACAGACACAAACTAAGGCCATTTGCTGAAAAAAAAAAACATATTCAAAGTCAAAACTACAAAAATATATCAATTTTGCATTTAAGGTAAAAACCAAAAACTTTATCTTTAAATATACCCAAAACCCCTCAAGTGGAAATTTTTTCTTCACCCAGTTCAAATTCACTAAAGGAAGGCATTGTAGGAAATAAATTGTTTATTTTCTTAGAAAAAAAACATTTATTTGCATAATTAATTGCAAAATCTACACATCTGCAGAATGTGCCATTTTTTATGTGATTAATTGATTAATCATCAGAGCAATTGGTGGAATAGTGGCTTACTAAAAATAATCATTAGTTGCAGCCCTAATGTGTATACATATAAATTAGTATTTATTGAGGTCACTCATTTTTTATTCCTGTATTTATTGGGTTTCACACTTATGACTTGATTATAGAGGATGCAGCTAGAAAAAGTTAGTGTGACCTGAACAGAATTTTTTAAAGGGGTGGGGTCAAGCATGATTGCAGCATTGAGAGCTCAGATTCTGAGTATTATTTGCTGCAGACCAAAGATGGAGCTCCTTAACAGCAATAATGTGCTCGATCTGCGTCCGAAACAGAAATTGACTGTGTCATTTTACCTGCTGACTTTGTGTGTATAACTTTATAATTTATGCGGTGTATCCATACTATTGACAAAAACACATCACTGTGATCAAAGCGAACCATTCAGGAGGTTGGACAGGGCCATGAAGACAGGGCCTGTAACACTAATGATCTTCAAACGCTCGTCTATTTCACTGGGAGCTATGCGCAACTCCCTAGCAAGTCCCCTGTCTTCCCCCTGGGGGTAATTGTGCCTGGCTGGTTAGGTGACAGGTGTCAAGTGGCCCCTCCTCAACTGATTCATCATGCTAAGCAGAGTAGAAAAGCACATCTCAGTCTCGATACTTTCTTTGTATTTTTCTGCTTGTCTGTCTCTTTCTTGTACTTTGCTATAGCTACTTTTTCATCCCCTTAGTGTGTCCAAACACATATTACCTGGTTTCACAGTGTTTCTACTACAGCTGATTTTCTATCATTACTGCGGTCCACGGTGTTGACTCGCAGCACTGTTAGAAATAAATTATCGTTTTCTCTGTCTAGTAAAGTCATTGTCATATTTATTAGTGAAAAATGTCTATTAAAATTCACTAATTAAATTATGCATGCAGCCGAGAATTAAAAAAAAGTAGGTAACATTCAGCCACAATAACCAGAAAAAGATTTACAAGATATGTACATATTCTTGCCAACTATTGTCTGCAGATTAGCTAACAAAATGTTTTATTATTTAGTCAATTTCTATGACCTAACATAACATACCTGGAGTGTTGCTTTAATTCTTTTATGCATGTTTGAGGAATCCTTGAATCTCCCATGACAACCAGTCAGGGGTGCCTTAACACTTCCTTGTACAATGTAATGCCTATTTACACAAAACTGCAGTCTCCAGCCAAGCTTTACCTCATTCATCTTTCCCACTCAGCTCCTCCAGACTAGCGTCAGCAGAAATGACCAAACACCCTGTGGAACTGCACATTTGCTGAGCTCATCATGCATACTACTTCTCCATCCAATGCTCATAAAAACGGCTGTAGGCGGGGAAAAGGATGAACGTCATTGTGTTAATCTGCTGAAGGCAAAGTGCTAGAAAGAGCAGGAGCTTCTTAAAGAAACAGAGGGCCAATTTCTAGGTGTCAAATCCCAAAGTCAATTTTGTTTTTAAATTTGTATTATATATGTAGCATTTTTTATAACAACTTAAGGTAAGATATTTACCTTATTGTATTATAAAATGGGATTTGAGCTGGAAAACACATAATAACCACTGTTAATGCTTTTTGCTCAAATCTACATTTTTATCCATGTTTATGAAGTTTCAAACAATATTTTATGTTTTGAGAGGTTCTGAGAGAATAACGTTTCATCCGACTTTGTATATGTCCACTTACTTTGCTGAGAAAGTACAGGGAAACAGCATGCTACTGTTGTTCCTGTTTGCTTTTCTTGATGAATCTGCCAAGATTCTCTTTGAACCAGGAGTTTTTAAATCATCATTGCATGCTAAAAAATTATTATTTAAAAGAAAGGATTATTAAATATATCAAAAACTGAGCAACTCATACGTTGAATACGTTGATGCATTGGTATTACATGTATGTGATTGCCGTCCAGTAGTTCATGTGTAAAATTTTTTTTTTACTGCTGTAATTTTTCAGAATGAGAAACCAGAACTGCAGAGTTTGTCATAATGATGTGAAGAATGAGTTTCTTTGTCAACCTTAAAATGGTAACAATAAATTCACAGTATTCAAAAGGTACTGAACTGATTGAATAATTCTTTCCCAGGGCCACTGGCAGGCAGGTTGGCCCACTGGCCAAATAACCTTCATCCCATTAGATGTGAGGAGAAAGACATACTGTCGACTTTGTGTGTAGCAGAGACAGAGATACAGAGACCACACCCTCACTATGCCCGCCTGCCTAAGCAGAATCCCATGGGGACCTGCCTTACACACACACACACACGCACACACACCCCTACACACCCTAGTCATTAATTCCTGCTTTGCATCCCCACACCATGTAATATTTATGGGTCACCGCAGCTTTGTATTCACAAATGGAAACGGCAAGAGGAAAAAGGAGGAAAGACACGATACCTCAATCAATTCCGTGAATAAGGTTCAGATTGTCAGATCATGGCTTCCTTTCCTTCCCTGAACCGGTGCTTAGGCAGCATTCTTTTCTGTGACCTCTAAGTGTTTTGTATGACGGATTGTCAGACACAACCTCTGAGACTCGTTCTTAACTATGAGCCTTTCTTAAAAGGTACTATGAGCGTCAAAATTTCATAAGTGCTGAATGGGAAGAACAACAAAACTGCATTAGTCAGTTAAAGCAAATGCAGGCTCAAGACATTTTGGCTTATATGACATCGGAGTATGAGCGACACACAACAGAAGTGCAAACAACTGCAGCTAAGCAGAATCTCTGCACTAATCAAGGGAAGTCTTTCCCCATTCTCCGTGTGACAGATCCTAATTGGGGCCTTCTTTCCGGTAAGACGTTGCTTGAAACCCGTGACGCAACAGTGGGAGACATTACCCTCGCTGCCTTTCAAATCATCAGTGGTGTCAAAACAGAGCCCTGAGGAACCCTCAGAAGAGTATGGCTCACTAGACCCCTGTAGAGATTTGAGGACCACTTTGGAACTCTAATCCACTCAAAATGTGCTGATAATTTTCCTTGCCAGGACACTCTCTGCCTGGTGTCACGAGAGTGGCCTCTTGGGACCAGATCAGCCAATGATAACAAAGTAGCCAGATGTCTGGTGCTGGCAGGATCCCAGAAGCCAGACAGCGGCACGCAGCAGCATCCGCTGTGGGCCACAGATCAAAGATACCTGAGAATTACTTATGGGCACAAAATATGTGTTGCTTACTCTACAGTTCCCATTAATAACAATCTGGGAGAATTTGTATTTCTAATTAACTCTTTTCTTTCGGCATACAAAGTGCTGTAAGGTTGTCTGAAGCTGCAGCAGCATTTTTTTTTCTTTCAGTGGCAACTGCGAGTCAACAACAGGAAGTCGGATGCAGCGCTGTCTGAAGGAGGTGGATCAGCTTTAAAGGCATTTCTGAGGCTCAGAAAAACCCCTGACTTGCTGTAAAAAACAAACAGACTATGTAAAAGTCAGCCTGTTTACATTTAATCATGTTTAAACCAGCTTGTAATGCCTACCTCGAAAGCTGCAGGTAGTTGCACAGAAAATTGAGATGCAAAAGATTTTTTCTCTTAAAGCGAGGCCTCTCATTCTTAATTTTTTACCTTAATTATGACTTACAGTCAACGTGTTTCTGAGCGGTGCTTTTTATGCTTTCGACTAGATCTTAAAGTCTATTTTTGAACGGCTAGTCAAACTGACAACAAGTAGTTTTTTGGGGTTTTTTTGGAGGCCCTGTACGTCAATCAGACTCCTTCAGTTATTCCATCTTATTATTTATATTCACTCTGCAAATATTCAGAGTGAATTTCTGACTTTGAAAGTATTTTATTTGTCTCTGTAGGTTTACAAAGATATGGGGATTATTTTTTTGTGGTTTTGCAATTTCTATTGGACTTAGAAATCATTGTTAAGGGTGATTCACCAATGTACTTTATTATATCAATGACTGAGTGTAGAAAGTGTTGCTCCATGTCTGGATTTGATGGAAAAAAACCTCCTCTCCCACCCCATTCCCCCAATTATGTATATTACCTTTGCTGCTGAATGGTTCATGCAAATCCTCATTTGCATCTCTCTTTTGAACCTCCTATATGCTGGATGGAATCTCTAATATCAGAATACACTTACCGTTGCCCTTTGTCAGATCTTGTTTATGACCCTTTCTTTTCCGATTTATTATGACTTTTCTGTCTGTCAGTAGAAATGTGTTTTCATTTTCTTTGATATTTTGAATTTCTGATCAATTTGTGCAACCAAAACACACAAGTAGCCACCCACAATATTAAGTGTATATACGAATGTCTTTTTTGTTGCTGTTTTAAAATGTAACACTTAGACAGTTATCATGATGCAAAAATCATCCATAGATTGTAAATTTCTGCTCAGTTTAAACTTCACACACAAAGACAACATCTGTGTTGAGTGTGTGTAAAGGCAGCGTTCAGGGTAACTCCGGGTCATCTTTATCGCCATTTACTTGAAAATGTGGCTTTAAAATGAGGCGTTAAAAAGTTGCCTCGTCTCCCAGCTCCGGCAGCTCATCACTCCGGAAAACAGCCGGGCTCGTCCGAGTCGGCCCCAGCCGTTATTAATGTGCGCTGAATTATTTAACAGGGTAAAATTACCATGCTCTTTTGAAAAGATTTTTGCCTACACAATTAAAGTGCATTATAGTGATTTTTAGTTGAGTGAGAATTATGGCTGTTTTTTTTTCCTCAGCTCGCTGCACTTCCTCCCTCCCTTGTTATGAGACGCGTTTGTGCAGAGCTGCAAAAGGCCCGACTTTCTCTGATTCTGTCCGGCTGCTTGGAGAGGCTTTGCTCCAGCCAGCTCTGACCTGTACCATAATGTGCAGCCAATGGATAATGGATGAGGAATGTATATGTTCAATTCTGGCCTATGAAAACCACATTATATCCACTCAAAATGTAAGTTCTATCGCTCTAATTTTAAAGGCTGTAGACTCAACTTTAAGGTTATTAAAGCATTTGTTGGGATTCTTCATGGTCCAGCAGGGAAAGAAACATTTATTTGGCTCATTCTTTATCAATGTACTAAATTCACAGAGAACTGACTATAAATGGTATAACCTTGTTCAGTGAAGTGTCACAATGTTATTCATATTTGCAGCAGCTACAGCAAGCATTCAGTCTGATCCCACGTGGACAACTGTCCACATCTCAACCACAGCCCAACAATTGGCAGTAATTGGCACATTGCCTCGGCTGTCCTGGGAGAGATCTAAGAGCGCGCACGGCCACAGACAGGCTGCCCTTTCCACCAATTAGAGAATTGTCGTTTTACGGAGCGGGAGCTGGGGGAGGTACACCTCGCTCTTACCTTGTCTCTTGATCAAAATGATTTGCTGAGACCCCCTTTCTTCCCACTCCTCTCTTCCTTCTTTGCTGCATCCGTCTTGCCACTGAGATTCTACTGTGTGTGAACCGAGTCTTCAGTCGGTGGCCCCAACCAGCAGCTGACAGCCTTACAGCAGCAGTCGCATTAGAGATGCTGTGACTGTCAGTCTGTACTACAATGCCTTGCAAAACTATTCACACCTCTTGACTTTTTGTACTTTGTCATGTTACAAACCACAAACTTTAATGTTTTCTTTTCATATTTTATGAGATATACCAACAACATCAATATCAATAAGAATGGATGGCTTTTTTTCTCAAACAAAAATCGGAAATTTTGTGATCAGCATAAATGCCTTGCTGCAGTTACACTTGTTTTCTGTAAGTCTGTCTTCTCATCATCACCAATCAGCTTCTCTTGTCCTACTGAAGGAAACATTTTCACAGCATGAAGCTGCCACCACCATGTTTTATAGTGGGAATGATTAGTTCGGGGTGATGCTCAGTTTTCCACAAAGGTTAAATATTTCTGTTTTGATCTCATTTGCCTCCACTATCTTCTTATGTTTGGTTCATATGTCAAGATTTTTATGTCGATTTTTGACCTAATCTACAATTTCCAACAACTTTGATTGTAGGGATGATTCTAAAGATAATCTTCTGACATATGTTTTCATTGTGTGGCGTGTTAAGAGTGATCTGATCTCATTGGAAGGACATTAAGACAGTTCCAATGTCAAATCAGGGACATTCAACCCAGTTGCATTATCTTGGCCCAATGTTGCAGCGTGTCGGGTGTTCCTGGAGTAAAAACAAGAATGCACCCTGTTAAATGTGACGTGTAGCCAAACAAACCGTAACGTGAAGGAAACATGGAAGGGAATCCAAACTACAGAAGACAAAACCGAAAGTCCAGATGACCACAAACTATCGTTCTTGCTTCTTCATCATGGGTCATGTTTGTTTACTCTGAAATCCCGTTTGATCCAGAAAAGTCTTGAGAGATTTTCTGTCTGACATCTGAATATTCATGAGGAAATCCATCTGTGTGCTTTGTGTTATATTTGCCGTGTGGCTGCAAACTACACGCTGTGCCACCAAGCCTGTTTATATGATATATAAAATGATATGTATGGAGTCTCTCAGGTTTTCAAATCAGCCAGAGATTCAAGTCTTGAAAGTGATCTATAACGACTAATCATGATTAATTACAGTGTTTGAGTGTAATTAATATGATTATTCCTTTTTAATCGATTTACAGCACTATTTATGATTAACTCTGCTATAAATGTTGCTACATCTTTGTCCCTGATCCTTCTGCCATTCAGAAGCAGCTGTGTTATGCATGCAATTTGACTTCCGAATGTATTTGATTGGACAGGATTTTATTTAGGGATACACCACACTTTTCAGTTTTATTTCAAACATTTTTAGGGAACTGTCTTCTCATCTTTACTTTCACAAAAATGCTCTTTTTGCTTGATAATATGGAAAGTTTCAGACGTAATTCTGAGCTAAACTAAGCCAGCATTTCTATCTTTTTTACACTTTCCCTTGTTACTGTTCCATTGTCTTTTTGTTGTCTTGTCTCCAGGCAAACTACAACGATAAGGCTACAGGGCTTTATTACTGCAGCTTTGACACAATGATAGCGGCTGTCTCATGTGGTTCAAAACGTGCTGGCCATGCAGGGTATCAGGGGACCCAAGTGCAAGGGATCACAGGCCTCAGTGCGTGCCACTAGGTTTTATATCGCCATGAGGAAGGCTGCAGAACCTATTATTTTCTCCCCTTTCTTCTCCTCAAAGCTTCTGTCTCTCCTAGTTTCTCTTCAAGAAACACGAGGAGGCGAGGAGATGCTTCCTTTACTGAGAATATGTGTCAGGCTTATGGGTTATGTTGTGTTGCAATGTGATGCAGAGACAAACACGGGGAGAGCGAGAAACGGTGTTCCTAAACATTTCTGGGACGTTGAGCTATTCTGATACCTTAAAACACCAAACACATATCCCTTCTTGGTTTGCAACAAGACCATTGTTTGGAGATTTGCTTCTGGATTCCTTTTCCCCTTTCAGTCAACAATTAGCAGAGGGAAATCCTCACCTTTGCCACAGGTGTACAGGCTCACCATGCAGCGCGGACCTTCGTGAGGGAAGCCTACCTAATATGCTGTCTGGCCCCGGGGCCTGTGGGACTGCGCTTGGATTATTATGTTAATGCATGTGCCTCCTGCCCTCTCCTCAGTCCCAGCTGGCCTTCCTGTCATTAGGAAGTGCTTTGCTCTGACAGAGGAGTAATATGCTCAGTGATTGAGGGGCCAAAAGATCGAGCTCTATAAGAGCGGGGCCACCACTGATAAGCATATGATAAAAGTGCCATTGTAAGTGAATGCCTCAGAGACATGTGAGATGACTTAGCTGATCCCTTGGATCTCAGTGGAAGAGGGAATATGTATAAAGAGCATGTGGTCCTTTTTGTGTGGCTGACTTTAATTGCCCATAGCATTACGGCTCATTTTATGTATCATATTGTGAAACTTCGGCCTGTAAATATGATGGCTGCACAATATAATCTACTGCTTTTAATCACCCTGCAGGAATCAATATAAAATACAACAAGAAATTATAGTTCACAAAGCAATTAGAGCGAGTAATGTGTAAAGAGAATACTGTGTAAAAAGTAAGACATGTAAAAGAAATGGTGCACAATTAAATAAGGTTATACCTCTGCATATCTCCTTTTCTAACAAATAGTTATCTAAATATATATTATAGTAATAAAACTGTGACTGTGGATATGTTTCACATAAAAATAAATAAATTAGGAATGCAAAGCCTAATTTTAACAGCTGTTAGCTAAACAAAATTTCTGATAATTTCAGAAATGTAACCGTATTTAGCACAGCAGCTTCAGAGTTAGAGTGCCTCACAAAAGTGGTCATAGCCCTTTTTCAGATTTTGCCATGTTACAACCACAAGCCTCAGTTTATTGTATTGCAATTTTGCATAATAGATAAATTCAAACTGGTGCATAATAGTGGATCTGGAAAAAAATGGTTCTCAAATATTTTTACATTTAAAAAACATTTATTTGCATCCAGCCGCCTTTATCTGAATCTCTGCACTTCTATTTGTCACTTTTTGCTCCTACACCTGATCGAAATCCTCTATTCGATTTTGATGTCCATTAATAAAATTCAATGCACAGTAAAATAATGGCAGAACACCAAACATCAATGAGAAAAGCATCCAAGAGTCCCTGGATTACTCTGGAGGAGTTACAGAGATCCATACCTCCACCAGATCAGAGAAACAAGCAAGTTATTCCACAAATCTACTTCACTCTATGTTAATGTATCACATAAAATCCAATAAAATATAATAAAGTTTGTGGTTGTAGTGTGGCAATATGTAGAAAAAGGTTGCAAGGCTCTGATGGAGAGTCGGGTCAGGGAGGTTTCAGTAGGAAACACAATGATATTGGTTTTCTGCTTGGTGTTCTGCAGGATCTTTGTCATGCAATCTGAGTTAATCAACTTGACAGTAAAGTAAAGGAGGTGAAGAACAAAACTAAACTTCTTGTGACTTGTCAAGAGGCAGAGAGATTGCCATGCTTTGGATCCTGCACATAATTGTGTAAATATGTCAGCCTAACTGAAGAAGATCTCTCCTTTTAAACACTTGTCTTTTTCATCTTTCCTCCACAGGAGAGTTTGGGTTGTTACATTTTAGCTTTGTACAGACCCATTCACAAAGTGTTTGTTTTGTAGAGAGTTTGTTTTGGTTGCTTTTTAATCATCTTCAATTTCAACTACATCAACACAACTTCCTTCTACTCCCCTCTTCCTCGTGTCTGCTTGCATGATAATGTGTTTCTTTTGGCAGGGGAGCCTTCACTCTAGTTGTTTGTTTCTTTTTATGGAGCTCCAGCACTGAGGAGAGGAAGAGGATCTCAAATAATTGCAGGATAAGTGTTTGCTGTGACTAAATGTCAGCTCGAGAGAGGTTGTAACAAAAACTGGTTGATGAGTCGCTCTAGTAAAGGAAACAGCTAAATTATCTTAAGGCCAGTGCTGTTATGTCGTCTAATTTTCTTTAAAATCTTGAAAAATGAAGGCTTTACTACAATGATAACTTCTTAACTCATCCAGTTTTCTTGTTCAGCATTTCTCCAGCATTTTTTCCATCCACCTATCTATTACCTTCCACATGTAGCTGGATCAGGTCAGCAGCCTCAGCAGAGAAATATGTGAAAATTATAAAATTGAATTGATATGTGGTTTAAAAATCCATGCAAATAAAGATAATCTGGAAAGTATTTGTGCATTTATAACAAGTACATTTGCATGCAGTTCTTTTTAAACTTTTTAAAGAACTGCTGATATTGTGTTCGCTAAGATCATTTGTTGTCTCTCTCAAGCTTATAGTTAGGAACAACCTCACACCTGAGATTGGCTCGTTGAGGTTGTTAGATGGAAATGAATGAGATTTTATATTTGCTTCTGTGCTAACCTCTATTAGCAATTTTAAAAGTTATATTTTTCTCTGAAGTTCATAAACATCATTACAAATTGAGGTTTAAATGCACTATTTGTAACATTGGCTGTATGTAAAATAACACCTTCCACTTGGATACTGACCACAGCACTGCTCCATGACCTCAGATTGTCCAAGTTGGAATTCAAACTTCAGGTCTGAATCTTGTTATACTTCAAACTAGGAACTGTGAAATTTATGGTGCTTTGCATTTGTAGCTGGAACTTGAAAATTCCGACTTTAGAGATGAAAATTCAACTGGAGTTCCCTTCACCCCCGAAGTTGGACTTCCTACTCAGACAGTCTGAGAATCTTTCTAATGCCAACTTTGAGGTCAAATATGGTAGCTGGTCAGTAGTAGTAATTTGTGGTGGAAACATGTTGATTTTACAAGACACACTTGCTAGAGTGCATCTAACATTGATATTACATGGCGTTCCTCCAACAAAAAAAAGAATTAATTGCAAATAAAAGTTTCTTGCACAACTTGATCATTTGGCTCCTCTTCAATTTCACAGAAAATGCATCTCAGAAAACAAAAAATGATGCAAAACACTTTCCAAGGCTTTTTTTAAAAAAAAAAACTGAAGCAAGAATATAATCTTTG
Organism: Xiphophorus couchianus; assembly: GCF_001444195.1. Classification (NCBI taxonomy): domain Eukaryota; kingdom Metazoa; phylum Chordata; class Actinopteri; order Cyprinodontiformes; family Poeciliidae; genus Xiphophorus; species Xiphophorus couchianus. The sequence goes on along the minus strand of NC_040232.1, from coordinate 5,400,621 downwards.
AACTATTAAAACAAAATTAATGCATTGAAAACCCTTGAGAAAAGAATATTTAACACATTTACATTTGATTTCTGTTTCTTTCCCTCTTTGCTCTAGAGTTTATATGAAATGTCGTTTATTGGAGCTGGCAATCTTTCACACAAGTTTCGCAAAGAAAAACAAGGGCACTTTGATTATTACCCTCTCCTTTGTTGTTTGTTAAGGGCCTTGAGGATTGGCAGGCGCGGTCTTTATAAACTCAAAGCTGCGTTAAATGCAGGCCCGACCCAGCTAATGAGAGGGAGCCTTCAAAACATCCATGAGATGATGCTGTCAAACAGGTGACATAAAAACGCTGCTTGTAATCCCCCTGTGCAGACCCTGGGAGTAAATATGCCAGCTCCACCATTTTCACTGCGTTTACTCCCAGTTCAAACAATTGCTCTCCCTCCTCTGCCTCCCTGAAAACACAATGACAGCTCTGCGAATTTCTCCAAAATCCTCGGCTGCCTGCGACCAATGAAACAACGAGGAATCGCTCTGATAATCTCTTTCATCCACATTGTGGGTAAGACACCGCTCCTTCTTTCACCTCCTCTTTGTTTCTCTGGCTTGGAACTTCTGCCACTCAGACATATTCATAGTGAATGTGTTTCCAAATTTGGATGTATTGCTAGGAAATGAAATAAATTGTGAGATTTTATCCATTTTTATCCAGCAGCTTTTTAGCAGTTTTAAAAATATAAAATGATGATATGTAGTAGCCATCTGCACTCTTTCTCAAAATTATGCAATTTGTGAAATGATTTAACATTGGTACCAATAATCTTTGACTTTTAAAACATCTTTACCTTTTGTTATATTAAACAATAACTAACTAAAAGCTAAATAAAAAGGATAAAATAGCTAATTCAGCAACATGACAAAAAAGAAAAGCTAACATTCAGTCCTCCAGCTGATTCTGTCATGTTTGCTCATCATTAGATGCAGATTTATTCTTATTTATGACACTGATTTGAAAAACTTTTTTTAAATTTATTTATCACAGCAGCTATTTTTAAATTCACTCCATTTAACATTAGCTTGGGCCTTTTAGGAAATATTATAAAAAAGTGTTTCTTGAATTTTACTGATTTTGTTTATTGAAATAGTCAAAATATAATCTGTGACTTACCTATACTCTGTAATATACAACATTTGTCTAAAATTTCTTTGTTAAATTTTAATTTCTTTAATAAAATATGTTTCCATAGCAAAGTGAACAAACGGAAATTGCACAAGAAAGAGGAAGGAAAAAACTGTGGGCCCAGTAATGAACCTTGTGAAACTCTACAAAATGTATCGCTTTATTATGTTTAAGCAAATGAAATTGTTTCAATGAATAAATGAACTTAATATAAACTCTTCTTATGCTATGCAAAGGTAATCAATTCCACAATATTTACTACAACTAAAATGTAATCAAATTTACCAAATATGCAAAGTAACCTACAAACAAAATGTTTTCTTTAAATTATTGCAATTATATCATTGCCTTTTAAGATTATATTAATAAGCATATCCTAATGTGGTAAGGAATCTCTGAACTGATTGCAAAAATTATGTCCTATATGTTATATAGATAGTATTATATATTTCACCTTAAACATGTCAGAAACCAATTCATTGTTACATAATTTAATTACCATAATTATTTTAGTAAATTATTTAAACTATACTGTTAGATTTTTCTAGTTCTGTATGTAAATTATATCTTACTTATATGATCACCACAATAATTGCAGAGTTAAAGTCATTATTCTTTTCTAAAAATCAGATTGTGTATTTGTCATGCAATGTTTCTGCACAAAGACTCTGCTGCAGAATTTTCCTAAAACTGAAACCCATGTTGCAGCAGTTATTGTCAGCTTGCAGTTCTAATGATTTGTTGTCGACTGTTAGCTCACTTTGAGTTTCTTGCTGCTGTGGTTGATTGGGCTGGTGCATCTTTTGTGTGGTCAAAACAGTGCTTCATGTTGCTTTTTACATGAGATTCTCTGTCAGAGATTTAAACCAGAATCACATCAACAATGAAAACAGTTTCACCAAGAATCATATGCTTAAACGTTGTGTAAAACATTCTAAACAGCATGCACTAAATTTTATCAGTGGGATGGAGTGATGCGTGTCACTGCATGATGAGTAATTCAAAATACAGCCAATAAAACTTTTGTCACGTGTTGTTATTAAGGCCTTTGTTTTATAAAGCTTGAAATATGCACAAAACTGTAAAAATCAGCAAGAGAAATGTTTTATTTTTATAGTTTCCTGTTTAGTTTAGAGAAAGTTTTAGGTACTTGGAGAATTGTCTTATTAAAAATGAGCTTTATCATTTTTTAAACTGAAATGGCAACATTTTAAACCTGATTTTAGAACCCTAAAATGTAGAAGTTGCATTTGTTTGTCAATTTTTTCTTATTTCTAGACTTGATTTAGACATTTCCCTTATCTGTATGTTCTTATGAATAAATATGGTGCAGAGAGGTCAGATAAGTTTTTGTACAAAGCTGAGCTTACTCCTTCACTAATTAATGTACTGGAGAGGGTCCTGTCAGTAATTGTCTTTGTCATTGCTGTTTAATGTTTAATGATCCAAGAATGTGTCTTTCTGCAGAGATGCACATATTTCAGTAGAAATCAGTCAAATGGTAGCCTACTAATTGTCTCAGTACTCTTCAGGGTTAGATTTTATCCAGATATGGTACAAAGTTGTAAGCCATTGTACTACTTTGCTCAACACAACTCCGTAAGATAACTTTCCAAACTTCCAGAACAAGATGCCATGCCTCCATGCTGGGAGAGTTTTCACCTTAAACCCATGTATATTGAATAGTTTTATTGTAGTTTCAGTGTGTACCTGGAAACTTTCCCCACAGAACTTTCCAAGATGTCAGTGTTCCCTCTCTATCTATCTGTGCGCCCTTTGATAATGTTGCCCATAACTCCTTAAACTCACAGGAGAATTCTGCAGAATTTCTGAAAAACTTCTCTCTGGCAGTAGCTGTTACTGCCCAACCATTCACCTTCTTGATGAAGTGGGCAAGGCTTGGAGGTTTGAGGGGTTGGACGTCCGATCCCGGCACAGGCCATTAAAGATGAAGGAAGGTAGTGTGGTCAGGGTGAGAGGAGAAAACCAAGCTGGACGGTAGGCACTCACACCTGCCCTCATAGCATCACAAACAAAGCCAACACTTCCCACAGTAATGAGCAGGGGCCCAGACTACGAGGTCAATTATTTATACCCAGTCAGCCCATGAAGATGGAGCCCCATCGAATCCTACGAGTCTACTGTGTTCAATGATTTCTGCTGCACTGCTGCCTCCATCCACACAGCTAAATCTAAGACAAAGTCTTGTCAGGGAGGATGTATGGCGTGTAGCTTTAAAAGGCATACATGAGTGGCCATTCACTCTAGTGGGCGTCCTGCAGCAAGAACTGATGGGTCCTCAGGCACACTCTGGCTTCACAATTGCAATGTAGAGAAAACACATTTAAAACCAAAAGATCATGCCTGGTGTTTCCAAGCACTCCTGTTATATGTATATATAAATATATACAGTACATATATAATGTAACAGTAGACCAAAACAAAGTAAAACATTACTGAGAAATTTATGGAAAAGGTTACCCAACTTTTAAAATGTTTTACAAATTTAAATCTAAAACATGTGGCTTATGTTTAGCTTCCATGGGTCAATATTTTGCAAATTTACCTTTCCTCTCAGTACCACTTTTTGTGCCTTTTTGTAATGACACATGTAATGTGTTTTGTAATGACACATCATGATGCTGCCACTGCTTTGTACTACAATGGAGGTTGTGTGTTAGTTTTCTTAAGTTTTTTTTGTTTAGCTTTTTGAATGTAGAACAAAAATTCAATATTGGTCTCATCTGACCAAATCAGATGGCCATACTCATCCACATGTCTGCTCTATCTGCACTTGTGCAAGACACAAGTGCACAAGTTAAGTGGCATAGTAGGTGGCTTATCTTTGCATGAAACAGAACCGAGAAGTGTCTCATGGGAATGTGTTTTGCATCATTTTCAAGACTGTGTTGCCTTGGAAAAAATGACCATGTTTCCATGCTTAGTAGCAACGTCTCTAATGTCAGGCTAATCCATTTAGGTGACAGACTGCTGAGCTTTTCACTCACAAGTTGTGCATCAGTTTGCATTTTGATGATACACCAGCGCATGCAGAAGAACAAATCTTATTTTTGTCCTGTTTCTAAATAACTCTAACTGTTATCATTCCAGTTTTAGATGAGTGTATTCATTTTCAATAAGAATAAAAAAATCTGCAGTTTAAAAATAAATAAAATGTCCAAAACCAGTTTGTTCGAAAAAAAAAAAAAAAAAATCCCCACCAATCACTATTTCCCAATTGAACGTTATTTACTTGGCAAGCTGCGTTATTGACACCTACGGAATATTTATCTACATAGTTGATATATGCAAACATAGCAAACTGATAATACGGAACGACAGACTGGGTTTAATGCATCTTTTAAGACAACTGAAATGTGAATCTGAGATATAAAAGTTATTTTTATCAAAACAGTGTTAGAGAGCTCTTAGTGAAGGCAAGACTCACTACAAGGAAGGTCCATTGCTCTTTAAGGAAGACAAGCAGAGGGTGTGAGAGAGATACAGGCTAGTGATCCAGATTGTTATTCAAAAACATGGATGTGGTAAAAAAAAAAACCAAAAAAACAGAAACTGTTTGAGAGGTGGATTTTATTTTTTTCTTCATCTTGTTTCACTTTCAAGTAACATCATTTCAGCAGCTGAGCTGATTTAGTTTCTGTCCATCCATCCATCCATACATCCATCCATCCATCCATCCATCCATCCATCCATCCATCCATTTGATACCAAAACTATTAATTTACATATTTCAGAAAGGCTTCATACACTGTTTCTGATTTTCTTCTATAAAGCTTAACACGTCTAAAATGGTTCAGAAAGCAGTGAAATGAAACCTCTCCTAGTGGACCAGTACAGGAGATCATGGTATATATATTTGACAGTGTAGCACAGCATTCTTAGACTCAGTGTTGTTGTTTTTTAATTCAGTAAACCCTGCAAAAGTTGGAGATTTACAAAAATGTTTGTCAAGTTTTAATACAAACCCCTTTCCCCCTAACATACAACTTGAAAAACATTAAAAGTAAAGTGAATAGTATCTGATACCATTGTGATTTCCAATTTTAAAATGATACTGTAAGGGACTTGCAACTGTCCATGAATATTTCATACATAAATGTTGAGATGATAAGAAGTCCTTAGTGAATTCATGTACAAATGCATAACAATGGACCAAATCAAATCATGTAATAATAATAAACCTTACAGTTCCTCTTGTAAAATGGGGTTTCCTTGCAGCTAAATTGTATCGTTCATCTATCTGCTCATACCAGAGGCTATGCTGTGCGTGTTCTCTAAGAGTTACTGTGACTATGCAAAGACATCTATTAAAATCAGATAATGGCCACCATCAAGATGCACCATGAAGTAAAAACACATGGAAGGAAGATCTCCCACTTTATTAGCTGTCACCGTTCCCATGAATAAATGTGCAAATAAATGGCTATTATCACACAGGGAGCAAACGTGTCCCTGATGAGGCTGTAGAAAATGGAATGGAGGTGAGGCTGCATGCGGGGGCGTGTGGGTGTGTGTGTGCGTGTGTGTGTTTGACAAAAAAACACACACACACATTCTGCTTCTGCTTCTGCTTCAGAGAAACAGAAGCAGAATGGAAAGGTTAGGGGGGCTCGGTGGGTGAAAAATCATCACCAGTCCTGATGCAGATATTGAGGCCGGCCTCGCAGTCTTGTCAGTGTCACCCGCCATCCGTCACTGTCTGCGAGCCTGCCTCTCATTAAGTGGCCCCGCTCTGGCGACAACTTAATTTTCTTAAGAGGACCAGACACCTGATTCAATTGTGCACCCATTACAGATTTGTTTTGCCCGTCTAGGCCTTGGTGGGACTACATGACTCTGAACAGAAATACCCTCCCACTATATTAAATGCTGTGGACATGATTCCCAGAGATATGATTCATGTCTGCCCTCAAGTCATCATTCCTCTCAATGCCTTCAGCTCATTGGGCGCTGTAGCTCCAATCAGTTGGGGTGGGTGACCATTGCTCCAGCTTCTATCAATCATCAATCATCATAGTATGATCACAAATGTCTTCCACTGTGGATGCGCTGCTAGCTTTTATGATTACAGGCTTAATTTACATTTTGGTTATATCTGATATAATATTTTCCCCCCAAAAAATCCTATTAATTGTCCACATGGCTGCAAAGATGTGATTAAAGATTGAAAATGCCATTCATAATTATTTACCCTTTACATTATTTTTAAAGGATATATATAATCAGTTTTCCATTTTTCCTTTTAAATTCTGTACAGGCTTGTATTAATTTCTATAGGTTATATACTGTACATCACATGTAATAAATAAAAAACATAACAGAAAGAAGTTGTAGACAATTGTGTGGGGATGGAGCATCTGGAGCATCAAACTTAGCTATCAAACATCAGGCTAAGTAATAAAGCAGAGATAGCAACACCTCATATGCATTACCTATGAGAAATAATGCAATATGTATATTGTGCTTTTCACAATGAGGAGGAAGTCAGGACAAATTTTCCTATCTTGGCAAATGAGCATTTGTTTAAAAGTGCTGTTCAAAAAACTCAAATTCTAGCAGTAATTAGGCAGTTTAGGCCAAAGTTCATTACTCTGAACAACACAAGCATCCAAGGTTATTTCCACTTCCCCGGACAGCTGTGTCACTAGAATACCTTATATCAGTGAGTCAAGAAGTGGTTTTGTAAAACATAATAGTCGTGAATGGAAACAGCTGAAAATCCCACTTTTCTACAGATTATCATTCCCTTGTTGTTTTCCTAGCAGCTTAACTGAACTACGGTATTGAAACTGTTGAATTTTTATTCAGCAGACACATTCTGTTGAGACGCTTGATCTTCTCAACTCTATCCACTGTTATAAAAGTAATTTATTGGGCTCACAGACAAGTTAAGTCTGGCCAAGAATGAAGCCAAAGACGACACTCTGCCGATGACAATCAAGTCTCTGAAGAATCTGGCTTCTCGTGCACCAGGGCAGGAGGAGACGGTGAAGAATTTAGACATTTTTAGGTTGAAAATGATTCTTAGGTTATTATAAATGTCTTCTTTTTACGGCAAAATGAATGCCGTTAAAAGAAGATTATAACACGTGTTATGATAATTGTTTTAGCAAATTATCTTTTTTTTTAAAAAAGCAATGTAAACGTTTTACTCATCACCAACATTGAATTTACCTTGACATCATGTTACTTTACCTGCATGGTAGCTAAGATGTCCATTACTGCTGCTTTATGTTGATCCAGGTTTTACTACATTTTGCTGTTTTTTTATGTTCTATGATATTTCTTCTTCTTCATATTATTAGATCTTTTGATAACTATTAAAAAGTATATATTTTTACTGGACTTCCAGAAATCACCAAATTATTTAATCAACTGGTTAAAACTTCATCCAAAGATACACGGATCTTCAATAATTTATAGACATTTTCCAACCATTTCAACATGTCTGTTCCTCAGACATCAGCCTTTGAACATCAGACAATGAAAGACTTTTTTTTTTCTGTACATCAGTGTGAGTAACACCTCCAGTGTCCATTTGACTGCTGGTCTCTATAGTTTACCTCCAATCCTCACCTGTCAGTCAATCTGTGGCCAATTGAGACCAGTAAGATAAACCTATTCTGCTGGTACAGGATTGAACTGATTGTTGCTGTAATTTTTCTTGTCATGGCTTTTATGTGCTTGGTGTTTGTCGTTTTAAACCAGACACGTGTCAAATGCCACACAGAAGGCTGATTTTCATTTTACTTTCCTTTTTTGTGTGAACTTGTGCAATTTTTAAGCTGTAAATTAAGTCATTACATTTGGTTTTAGCCCCAATCTTATTAAAAAACCCACATCTGGTGAACAGTCATGGGTTTTTGTTGTCGCATTTCTAAATTGTTTCTATTTTAAATGTCACAAACAGTAATACAACTGCAGTGTTGCCTTTGACTTTAACCTATCCACCAGACACATTCAATATTAAAAATAGCAAAGTATGGGTTTGTTATCAGCAGATAGTGAAAGATAAAAAAAACCATTCCTCTGCCTCATTTCTTGCCTCCTGTGAAGATGACCTTCTCATCCGGCTGAAATGTTTCTCTGTTTCTCTTGATGTTATTGCTAAAACTGGCAGCATTGCTAATAGAAGATTAGCTGTAAAATCACCAATGAAGGTTTTTTAAAACTAAAACTGAAATCCATTCATTTGCATAATGTGTGTTATAAAGAACAATTAAACAAAACTGAGAGAAAGATATTTGGAAATGGTAGTGTCTCGACACTTTTTAGAAGCACAAAATGTGGGAAATTTCAGAATAGAGTAAATAAATATCCACATGTCTTTTTTAGCTATATCAGTTGTAGCTTGTTTCGTATCACAGCTTTACATTATCATCTTCTACATTTCTGCTGTATGTTTCATTAGCGTGTTTCGCTCTTTATTCCTTTCATTTTGTCTCCATGTGATCCTGTTGAGCTCAGCAGCGTGTGTGGAGGAGTGTCTCCTGTTCCCCCCGTCTTCTCCCTCTCCAGGAGCATCAAAAGGAGGAGGACCCACGCAGGGTGTTTGAAGAGCCCACAGACACTCCCCTATGGGTGGTGAACTGGCAGATGCTCAAACCTCGCAACTCTATATAGGCGGGAGGAGCATCCTTCTCATCTGCGTTTGTACCTTTGCCATTGGTTTAGCTTTCAGCCACGAACCAAACATTAGGTCACACAGCACATGATGACTTCTATTTCATACACTGCGCATCAAATCCCGGTTTATTTATTAAGATTATAAACTGCATTACTGTTTTTCTCCAGACAAACCAGTGGAGTGTCAGCAGCTTTTCAGTGGTGTAGCTTTTACTGTTTCACACAGCTGTGGTCCTTCCATGCTGATTGTTTGGCCTTTACCATCCTGGGTGGCAGCAGCGAAGCTTTGACCTGTTCTGCCCCACTTTTCTCCAAATACTCACTCATCCACCTCATGACAACACTTTTTGTCCGGCTCCTGAAAAACAAGCCTCCATCTTTCCATTTTTTTTAAAATTCATATCATCCTTTCTTCCAGTTTTTCCTTTTCCTCTTTGCATCGCTTTCATTCCGCCTGTCCATCTATCACAGCCAACTCTGTTGCCAGCTCCCATGCTTTCCTGTCAGCAAGGGGTGAAAGAGGTGTCTCTCTGTAAAGAAGAACCTGCAGCTGTGTTTCATATCACCTCTCACAGCGCGCTGTAGCTGTCTGTGACTATCAGCTGCAAAACCTCTTCCCCGTCACAAATACCTTTTTTTCTTTGGCACACTCTTAGCTTCTCAGTGGTTTGACAACACAATTTCAATATTGAAAAGTATGTATTTACTAGAAATTTAAATGTTAATGTTAACATATTAACATGTGAGATTAATTCATAATGTTTCGTATTAAATACTACAAAGGGTTAGTTAGCTCAAAGCAGTGTGTTGCACAGTCTTGTACTGCGGACAACAATGCAGAGTTGCAAACTTGAGTGTAACGATGAGCAAGGAGAGTCAGACCGGTGTGCTCAGAGGAAAATTTCACCTCTGATCACACCAACAAACACTGAGATTAACTTTTGAATAAAATCAAGGTAGCATGTATCCTACTTACAACAACAATGAATTATCTGCTTTCACCATTTTTAATATAATTTATGTTTCTAAATAAATGTTTGAATCAAAATTATGTCTCCTCAACCTTCCTGAAGATGAAAACCTGGAAAACTGACCTGCTTGGTTGAAGATATTAAATATTTTCCTGGACATTTTTTAAAAACATGCATTTTTACATTTCAAGCTTACACAGTTAACCATGGTGATAAATCATAATTAATCACAGCACTAAAGTGTGATTAATGTGATAAAAAACTTTTATCGTTTGACAACACTAATTCACCGTATGTCAGATAGCCAGAAAAGTGTTCTATGTCTCTTTATGTAGTGTATGTAAACATCTGGTTTCGACTGTTGCATGTTTGATCATTTTAGGCATAAGAAATTAGATAACAGAAATTATGAAAGTATACTGTATAACTCATTGTTAAAAACGAAAAGCAGAGATCTAAAATACAAACACAGATAAAAGACCAGCTATGTGCAGTCACTAGTTGCATCATTCTGTCTGAATTATTGTTGTGGTATTGATCTTAGAAAGGCATCAAAGCTCAGCTTCAACAACAATGAAGAGAGCAGATGCCTCTAAAAGTATTGCTTTCAACTGATTGATGCTCCAGTTTTTGAATATTTTGTAGTTTTGTTACTATTTTCTGTTGAACTGCTTAAACTTCTACTTACACTTCACTGTGATTTAATGTATTTTTGTTCACTTAAGCAATGACTACTCATATAGTTGTAATAAAGTGTGTTTGTTCATACTTAATTACAATTAACTTAACTTTTAGAATTTTAACTGTCTCAGTTTGTGTTGTGTCAACAAGAAAGCAGATGTGCAGCTCCAAAAAAGTAGAATATATTTAGTTATCACGTTCTTTATGTACTAAAATATTCTAATTGGTATGTGATTATGCTACTGTGGTGGTGTCTTGCAGCTTTTTCCTCCCCTCACACTTTTTAAATGGCTGAATTACCAATAAAGCAAAGCAACAAAAAAAAAGTCTAAAAAAAGCAAGGAAAAAGAATATTCCAATAAATATTTAGAAGCTTATGAATAATATCTGACAATTGTTTGGAAAAATATAAAAAGGGGGAAGTTGTGAGACTGTTTGTTCAGGGAAAACATTCATTATTTAAGTGCAATATTTGAATTTCATTGTTTATGTGTTGTTACTGGGGCAACAGTCAGCGGTTTTGGTCACTGCAGAGAAAAATGTACACATATTCCATCCATCCATCCATTTTCTGTTCACCCCTGTCCCTAATGGGGTCGGGAGGGTTGCTGGTGCCCATCTCCAGCTACGTTCCGGGCGAGAGGCGGGGTACACCCTGGACAGGTCGCCAGTCTGTCGCAGGGCATGTACACATATTCATTTGCACTAAATGTGATGGCACAACGTGGATTCTCTGTTCAACCTTTTGAATATTAATTAAACTGAATAAATGTCATTATTATCATTTTAAAAATTGAAAAGTAAAAATAGATTATTAAGAATTTTTGTGACTCCCGTTAGTCAATGTACAAGAAATGTCTTCAGCAACTGTTTGTTGTCTTGTCTTCAACATGAGTACCAGGGTGTTTTTCATCTTGTCTGCTATCAAAACAAACAATTGAAAACCAAGATATTGGTCTAAAAAATTATTTTCTCATTTTGAAGACACCAAACCTTTTACTTTGGGTCACATTCTGGTACTCTAAAATTTCCTGAACACGCCTCTCCCTCAGTAATAGATTATCCTTAAGAAGTCTTTAATCGGCTGAAGATTGCACCACCAATACCAACATTTTAGATCATGTTTGGTTTGTTCTCCAGCAGGGAAAACAGAAAAGTCAGTTGAGTTTTGAATTTTCTCATTTCCAATGATCCTTACATCCCTCAAGCAAGTCATTAATCCCTTGGTCATATTTCATTAAAGAACAATTTAAAATACAACATTCCTAATAGGCTTTTTGTGATTTTTTTTGTATGCGTTGCACAGTGTGTCAATGCCCGCCCATTTACCAGCATATGAAATTTTCACAGTTGTTGAATCCCTTTATGTGGTGATCAAAAAGGGACTGTGTGCCCATGCATGCTGAAGGGGGCTGGCCCAGTGAAAGAAGAGAGGGGTCCCTACACATGTAATCCTTGTCAATGAATTTAGGCAATCTTTTTTCATCATTAATGAATATTTCAGTAGTTATTGCGGTAAGCTTCTCGGGTGTCTCTCTCTTCACTGCTCCCATTTCTCATAAGTGAATCACTCCTCTAATAATTTAATTAATAGCATTGTATCCACAGATGAAAAGCTTATATTTAATCAGCAAAATGGGGAGAACGGAGATCAGGGGCCTTGACTGTCATCAAAACGTGCTTGAGGTCCCACTTGTTCACTAAGCCACTCTAAGCCCTGGGACACCCATACTTAATTGAGAGTTCATAAATAAATGTGGTTAGCGTAATCCCAGGATCCAGCCCCTCAGAGCCCACACTTGAGCTGTGTGTGTATGTGTGTGTGTTTTAAAAGTATCTGCATTCATATATACCCAAGCCAAGCTCCCTATGTCACTAAAACTGTGCCAAGGCAGACTCCACTCCAGTGTGCCAGATCCTGGTTTATTTACCTGACGTGTCCCGTAAGTCGCTGGTTGTGCCATATGCTATATTCCCAGTCGGACTGGTCTCAGTATGCTCTTCTTTACTGCTCCATTTGCTTATTGGATGAAAGTATGGGGTGAAAGTTTACCAACATTTATTTAAAGGTTTATTAATCATTAGAGCTATTACTGGCGAAGACTGAGCTAAGCTGGTTCCAGTTGTTTATTAAAATTTGCAGTTGTTTTAAAAATATATATATATATTTAAAAAATGCAAAATGTGGTTTTGTTTAAAAGCCCTTAACCTTCACCCCCCAAAAAGCCAATGTGAAAACAGAACGCAGGCGTTCCGCTGCTTGTTAAGGAGTTAAATAATCATAGGTAAAAATTGTAATTTCTTATATTTGACTTAAAAACAGCTATGTTTTTAATTCAATAAATTAAAAGGTGAAGCAAATTACTTTTCAGGGCTGTTAAACTATCAAAATCTTAAGATTAGAAATGCTGTCTTTATATTAACTATAGAGCATTAATATTTTCAACAAAGCTTCATTTTAAACCCTTTGAGTTCAAAGTAAGGAAATCCAAGCCAGGATTTTTTACCCTCATTGCTCATGTTGTTAAAATTAATATGAGATTTGAAACAATTTGGTGAACAGCTTTCAATATAACTATTAGTTGCACAAACACCAAATTTAGGAAAGTTACTTGAATCAATTAGAAAGAAAATGATTGTTTTGCGACTTTACTTGCTCACACTTTTAGTTGTTCAACCTTGATAAAATAGTTCACAAAAGTGTGAATGATGAAACAGTTACAAAGTGAAAAAGTAATGTGCACAAAACTGCATTTAATAACGATATAAAATAGAATATGAGGATAAACATAATTTAAATGTTTTAAATAAAAATGGGGCTTTCTTGATTTTCTGGTCAAGTCATAAGTAATTCTGCTTTAACTTGAAACCTTTCTTTCTTGAAATCAGCGATTTTTCATGGATTTGCCCAAATTTGTTTATTTGAAAACAGAGTAAGATTAAAAAGTTAAAAAAAAACTTAGTGTGTTTAGCTAAGCAGGGGTAAATCTTTGACCAGTGTCCATCATTTATTGATACAGACCCTTGAAACTTTGCCGGAAAAAAAAAATGAACTAATGAAATTATCAACGTTGTTGAATTAATGATGAATGGGAATAAGAAAAGGCTGGGACCTCTGTGGAGTCAGAGTGGAGCGCTGCTTCATTAGCCATGCAGTCTCATCACATCCTCTTTTGGAGCTGTAGACACGAGGGTTCTTCACGTTTTCCTCTCTTCACTATCAGGACCTGCCATTGGATCTCACAAAGTAAAAAATAAAAAATACATTTCCCTCCATCCCTGTGCCTGACTTTGTCTTTTTTTTTAGTCTTTCTTATTGCGTCACCCGCCATTCTAAACCATGGTGCTGCTCGTAAAGTTGAAATTCTTTGGTGGCTCGCTGCACACATCACCTTTTTCTTATTTCCTGAAGATGAAGCAAGAAAATCTGTTTCTTACTGTGGTCAGAGCGCACATATTTCTCTCTCTTACTGTCTTTCTTTTTTTGTTCTTGAACTCTCCCTCCTGACTGTCTCTCTGTGGATATCATTCCTGGTTCTGTACATGCAAATGAAATAGAAGGGAGGAGGGTTTAGTTTTGGATTCATTGGCCCCCTCCTGCTCTTCCTCTTCATCTTCTTCCTCTTTTCCCTGGGTGGAGCAGAAGTGGGCTGGTGAGCCGCAGCATGCTGTGAAATCCTGGGCATGGGGTCTCATTAGGTAAGCAGAGGCCAGGGCAGCAGGGCTTCACCGAGGTCCTGATTATTCTGAGAGAAATCCAAAGAATCACCTCAGCTTTAAGCCTGATTAGAGCAACTGTCTCTCAAGGTTCAGAATCCTCTTTAAATTGAGAAAATGAAGTATATAAGGTAAAATGTTCAACTCATTTTGCATTAAACCTATTATGGTTCCTTGACTAGGTTAAGATAGATGTATGTAAGTCAGTTATGCCTTATTTCAAGTGTACTAAGATATTTGCACTAGAAACTAGACCACAAATACTTGGTATAATTTTGTTTTTGCATCTAGGATTTGCAATTCATGACTTCTGCAAGAACATCAACTGGCTAAAATTTTATAAAACAAATATTAATGAGGGCATAGTGATATAAAATAAAAATGAGATAATAACCGCAGTAACTTCAATTTAAAGGTGTGCAGCATATTCTTGTCTTTCAAAAAAACTAACATTGTTTATCTCATTATCATTCTGCTTTGAAAAAGAATGGATCAAATGTCCAGCTAATAGTTCACATAGCATTTATGTGTTAACAGACAGCAAATGCTTATGTAATGTTTTACCCTTTACATAATTATCTGATGGATCTAGGATACATTCAGTTATCTAATAACTACACACAGCTAAGCAAATTAGGAGTGTCAGGGTGAGCACATGGAGCGTAGAGGTCACATGTTGCAATGTTTTGAAGTGTTAATCCCTCCCACAGATAAACATCCCACATCTTCCCCATCATCCATTGGTGCTTCTTCCACGAATTGGCTAAATTGATCCTCATATGAATTAGGTCTTTTTCTCAAAGGGCTTCGTCAATACATTGACTCCTTTTATGAGGGTCATCAAATAGCCATTACTGGGCGTCAGGGGGTCCCATTTGGGGAAAGGCTGCCCAGGGTGACTGATGAGGCGGCTGGGGGAAAGCAGCTGATCGGTGGGGGCATCTGAGCGAAGGACCGATAGTAGAGAGAGAAAAGGAGGGGGAATGCTTTCTGGGTTTAAATTTATTCTTAATTAAAAGCACATTTGTTGTGCCTGTGTTTGTTTTACATCCTCTCTGTTTGAAGAAACAACAAAATGAGATTTTCAGCTACCTTTAACGGGAATGACCTGACTTGGAGCTGCAACATATTTGGTTTTGGTCTTATAAAAACTTAGATCAATGTTTCACAACCTGACAAATAAGGGTAATGAATCAAGCAAATGCATGCTTAAATGTTCAATGTTTCCTGGTGTAAATATGTACCAGCAATACACTTGAGGTGTAAAAAAGAAAGCCTTGAATAATCCTCACTGCTGCTCGCAGGTAATATGAAACAACCTTTTAATGTGAACACAGACACAGCAGGATGTAAACAAACTGCCACTGCTGTCAAACACTCCAGTGAAAACTGTCAAAAGTTCAGGCTTTTCAATTACAGCAGCTTAAATATGCACACAGGTTTCCCCTGGCTGATTAAAATGCACCATTTTAAGTCTAATTGTTCAAGAAAACTGTGTTTTATGTTGCTGCAATGGTAATAACTAATGATAGATGCATAAAATTTGCATACATTTTCCAGACCTAGAGAATATCTGATCATTGTGCCGTGGAGAATTGCTCTAAGTTAGGAAGTTAATTTCATTATCTCCTCCTCCTCATTTAAAGCCCGCCACTTTACAATAATTGGAAAACAGAATAAAAGATTAGCTTTTGACTGGATGATGGGCGTTAATAAAGTGTGATAGAATGCAAGTGTTACAGAGAGGGTGCCAATTACGCCAGCCAATCTGAGGCAGGCAGCCATTGATGGTGGTGGTTCAATCTCTTTATCTGCAGTACAGTACCATCAGGGACCCACTGCAGAGACCTTTGCTCCAGCTAGCAGACTAATTGTCAATTCTGCTTAAGTCGTAAGGAGAGCTATTTTACCCAAGCTTTGGAGAGAAAATGAACTATCAAATAAAAGCAAAAACTGAGGATGGATATGGAAATTAAGCTAAAGGAGGAGCAGGTGGAAGACTATGTGGCATTGGGTTTAATATTACTAAAGACCGCTTTATCATAAGTCAGCTTTATGAAACTCCCTACAGTCAACATGCTCAAGTGTAAGCATTATCTGTTTAATGGAACATTTCTGAGCATAGTACACAAAGCACACCAATAATGCAATCAAATTTAAATCATATTTTCAACATATATTACAAATAATCATTATCATTTTATTCACAATCTGCAAACACATAAAAAACAGGTTCTTCTTTATTCTCATGGGTCACTTCCATCGTTTAACGTGTCACCACATCAATCACTGAGGCCTAACACATCAGCACTCATTGGCTGAACCAAACATCTCAAACAAATAAACAGCGAAATTCAATTTAGCCAAGGGCTGGAGGTTTTATTAGTGAATTAGCAAAATAATCAAAAGGTGCAATTCAGGTCACATAATTATTATCAAACATAACAGATATTTTACAAAACAATCTAGGGTCTTAATTTTGGTATCTGCATACACATTATAAGTCATCAGTCATTAATTTATACATCCGTTTTGCTGAATAAATGTACATCAAAAAGATCAAAAGTTATGTGGTTTGTAATTTTAGAAAAAAATTACAATTTGTGGTGAAGCTTTCCTCTTCCTTTGGAATTCTTGGTTTCTCTAATAAACATGAAATCATTTAGTCTTAATCATGTTACAACAAATATTTTGACATCAAATTCAAACCTTGACCGCACATTAAATCAACATAATTGTTTTAGGCACCATTCATTGTTGCTCATTCTCTATTTCGGGAATTATTATATAGAGATGGAAGTAGGACAGGATAGTCACAACCTGGATTTCTACACACAGACAGGCGATCTTGCCTCATCAAAAATGATGCAGTGGGTCCTTTGTTGTCAAAGTCTTCACACCGGAATCGCATATTCATGGGGGTGCATTTAAGCCATTTCTGCTGGCATAAGCATGCAGCACAACAGCGAGTCCTCTGAAATGTTGTTTCCTTGCCACTTAACCTATCTCTGCATTTGAGAATGTGACATCTTGTGTTTGATGCCTTGCACTGTATTACAACCCCTTTCTTTTTTAGCAAAGTCTTCATGTTTAATAGTTGCTTGGAGGCCTGTGGTAAACAAAAACGCCTTACGATTATACACTAAACAGCAAGATGTGCAGTTATTCCACTGACTACACTTTGTTATAGAATGGCAGTGGACACTGAAGGGTGCTTTGAGTTAGTGACTTGCTGCTTCCCATTTGAACCAGTACTTACTGCCTTATAGTACAGATGTGGAACGCTGCCGTCCTGTCACTCTAACAGTAGATGACGTCTATCACATACCCACCAGACCGCTGAACATCTATATTTCATCATGTCTCCAGACTCCCTTGAATTCCTTTTTCAAATGACTTTATGTTAAAATAAAAGGCATGGAAGGGTTCCATGGAGGGATGGAACAGAGGTTCATCCATCCATCGTCTTCTCCTTATCTGAGATCGGATTGTCAGATGTGCCAGGAGGCCCTCCAAAGAGAGGCTCCCTGGGGCCGTTCTGATCAGCTACCTCCACCACCTTTCAGTTCAATTCAGTTTATTTATATAGCACCAATTTACCACATATATCATCTCAGGGCACTTTACAAACTCAACGTTTACACTCGCACATCAAAAGGGCTGCAAACTGATGCGTAATTATACAACTGTACATCTTGGAAAAGCAGAAGTAGAGCCTCCTACACAATCAACAAGAATGTAGCGAGTGGTTTCTGGTTGGTAAGTTGACAACTAAACCCTTGTCTTCAGCAGCCATTGACAGGTCAGACAGCAGTAAAACCAGCTGACCAAATGTCCTGGATCTTAACTTGGGTTGCTAGATCCCGGGCATTGTCTGCTGATTTGTGACATTACATTGGGGTGTTTTTGTTTGTGGTTTTTTTTAACTTATTGCCAAAAAAACTATTATTTTTATAGGCATAAAAGAACAAAATGGAAGAATAAAAACATGTGAAATGTTTTGCATAATAGGTCCCCTTTAGAAAGTTTTCCATCTAAGGAAATCCAGCAGATTCCATTGAGCTATTGGAGCACTTACATTCTACTACTACATTTTGCTTTAACTCCTCCTGGAAGACAGAGATTCTCACCCAATTTCTAATTCATCTGGGATGGACATAAATGAACCAGTAACCAAATTACTGCAGTTGAGTCCTCAGTCCGTTTGTCTCCATTTCCATCCTGCCATTACACAAGAACCAGACGACAAAAACCTTACACTCCTGCTCTTATGTCAAGGACTGACCCCTGATACCTGTGTACTTATTAAACTCAGAATTCACTGTTTCTATTAAAAATAATCTCTAACTGTGGCACCAAAAATTACTTCCCAGAAGTCATGTTTGAAAGCTGGCAGTTTAAAATAAAAAGGCTAGGACTGTAACGTCATAATCACTCTGACTTTTTATCCATGTGGTAGAATTAAACAGTTCACTCTCAGTACTACAACATACAGACTAGATTTGGTGTTTTTCCTCTGGATTTCATCCAGTGTCTTTTTGGGAAGGTTAGCTTATAAAAATAAAAAAAATATTTATTATGCTGGTTTCATTGTGTGCCTTTCTGTCATAAGACAAGCAGCAGTTCAAGACCTTTCCTCCTGCCACCTGGCTTTAGCTTCAGATACAGCTGGCGGAAGATAAATGTGGGAAAATATCTACAAAGAAAAGAAGAAAAGAAAAACGGCATATTTTGCATCAACGCTTGTGACTGGGCATTATTTACATTCAACAACAGCAGGTATGAGTTGTTTCTCCTTGTTGAGCAATGAAGGGTGTCAAATATAATCACTTCCTCAATTGTATTTTAGAAATAGTTTAAATGTGATAATGAGATGTAAGAAAAATAAGGTCTAGACAGAAAACAACACATATCTTTAACAAACTTAATAGCAATTTTACACAAGCACTCTGTTCTTCTAATACAAACCGTGCCATGAATTAACTTAATTAGAAAAGGCACCTAAAGCTTTTTCTATTGATTGTCCAGCAGGCAGATTCGAAAAGTAAAGTTAGATATCTACCCAAGGAAGCCCTCACTGATTAATCAGTGGCAGTTCAGTCATTAGTTGCATGAGTTTCATCTTCTTTTAACATATCTTTTGCTTGCCCCAGCGTTTTGTATTTTTAATTTTCTTTTCCCAGCGCTTTGTTTGATGTTTTGTAACTTTTCATGTGTTGCCAGTGAATTGGTGCCTTTTTAAAGGAAATGCTTCCCTTCCAGGGTGGCGAGGGTGTATCTGCATATGAATATTTTCAATTGATGAATAGTATACGACACAGCAGCGCCTTTGATACTCTGCTGCTTGGGTCTTGAGTGATGTCATAATCGTGGGACACTGGCTATGGGCAAAACATCCCAATCCACAGCCGAGAGCAGCAAACATTAGAGCCCTTTGACGTCCTGCGCGTTTAATATTACAGCAATGTTTACAGAGGAGGGAGTTGGCTTCAGCGTCCACCGGGGAGCCAAAGTGTGTTTAAGGTCAAGCCATCTCAGTTCTTCATCAATCAACTTCTGCATCTTTGATCACTTGTTGTTTTGACTGCGGTGTTTTCAGTCGTGGCCAGGTCTTCATAATGCATGAGGACATTACATAGTTATGAATGGATTGGCAGACAAGTCAAGGCAGCGGCTGAACTTGCCACATACTTTGAAAAAGATCTTTGCGTTCTTCCACATACCTAAAAGCTTTAACGAAGTTTGAGATGCTGGCAAACTTGTATGTTTGTTTGGCTGGTAGTTTGTTGAGAGGCCCGTTACCGCTGTGAAAGCGTGGAGAGAAAGTTCAGTTTGGCTGAAATTCAGTCCTCCAGCTGAATAATAAACTACGCCGAACCTCTAGAAACTTTCATTGATTCTACGATTACTTTATGAAATTTCATAGAGTCATTTGTAATAGGTAACCAGCATTTATGGAGATAAATTATAATTGTCTCACTTGCAGTATTGCCCCATGATGTGGTCCAAGGCTTCAGAAGAACATCTAACCAAATTACAACTAGTCCAAAATAGGGCAGGTTATTCCAGACTATAAATATTCTCAATATGCACAAAGCGTTAGCTTGGCTCTTGGTTAAAAAAAGAGTGATATTGTCCTTCTGTGTTTGTTTTAGTAATATTGTAGTATCTAAGATACCAAATGTTTTATTTAATCTACTTTTATTTACACAATTTAATACAAGGCATGCTTTAAAAGGTTTACTCTTCCACCATGAAACAGCAATTCTGGACGAAGTGTGTTCTTTAAAGTTTGTTCTTTGTAAATGAATGAGAACATGGAACTCATTTCCTCTTTTTTTTATAAATGCAACAAATGCTAGAACTGTTAAAAGAGCAATTTTCAATTATTTTATCATATAAAGTGTT
Organism: Xiphophorus couchianus; assembly: GCF_001444195.1. NCBI lineage: Eukaryota > Metazoa > Chordata > Actinopteri > Cyprinodontiformes > Poeciliidae > Xiphophorus > Xiphophorus couchianus. The sequence continues at coordinate 5,380,032 of NC_040232.1, read as the reverse complement.
ATAATTGTACATTTATGAATTAATATGCTATATTACTGATGTTATATTAAGTGTGTGCTACTATTTTTGTAATAAATGTGTTTTTTTTTATCATTTGAACCCCAGGAAGAGTGGCCATTGTCACAGTAAAATATCTGATGATTGTCTGTGTTTAAATAATATGTATCATTTCTGTGCTGTAACTCCGAGCTCCTTGAAAAGTCCAAGTGCATTATTTCAGTGAACATCGCAGGTAATTTGCATCTTTTTGATATGTTTTATTTTGTGTGAAGAGCTACTTTTGCTTGTAATAGTACATAAGACTTTAGGACTGAGTTTGAAATAGGCTTTGCATATATTTACACCTAAGATACAAACTATTTGCAGGTGCAGCACCTTTTCTCATGTTTCAGGTGTTGAAAGGATCTAACGAAGATTACTGCTGGTGTAGGCGGCAGGAAAGAGGGAAGCTATCGAACTTGTGTCCTGGTTTCCCTACTAGATAATGATCTCTTGAAAAGTGTATGTTTTTTTTCTTCCTGCTATTCTTCCAGTAACAGTGTGTGCAAGATGAAAGATAGTTCCGGGGCTAGTGCACCAGAGCACATCTGACTGAGGCAGGTGTTAGAAATGTAGATGGCTCGTGGAGACTAAAGACAATACAAATTTGAAGTGAAAACGCTACTGGCACGCCTCCTCTGTTCTTAACACGTGAAGCCCCAGGCCGATCAATTATTCATCTTATTGTGTGCGCGCGTGGCATAGTGTTAGTTCTGTAGTCGGTGAGGAGGTGTCTGTTGCACTTACAGAGTGAGCGCCACATCACTTGGCAGGCCTAGGTCTGTCAGCCTGTCTCTGTCTCCCTCACACACACACACACACACACGCCCACCCCCCTCCACATGCACACGCAACGTAAAAAGCCCTTGTTTTGCCTGAGCCTTTTTAATGATGGGATCAGGGGCGAGAATTGGTGGCTAAAGTGCAGCTCTGGTTATTTGAAAAAAAGGAGAAAAGAAAGAGAAACAGAGTAAGAGGAGAGTTAAAGAGTGGGGTGGGTGGAAGGAGATAGTGGGAAGAAGGGGAGGGGGAGGAGGGTGCTTTGTACACTGGGGGTATTTTTCAAAGCAGTGCAGACTTGAAGCCATTGGGAGACTCCTTTGACTTTAATCTTGGCTGTTTCTTTGAAAATTATGACCGAGGACCACGGTTGCTTCATTAAAAGACATGTTCTGTTTCTTGTGTAGTTTCAGCCAGATTTCTCTTTTTGTGCATGCACTGCTGATTTCAATTTTCCACCCTCTGTGTCTTCCTGTAGCCTCCTGAGCACCTACTGTGTCAGGGCCACTCACTTTGCATGTGTGTAAGCAAATAGTTCACCGAATGCTAATTACACGGACTCATTTGATTTGTGCTCCCCTCTGCAGGGCCCAACTTCATGTCTACAAGCCATTGTCAGAGTTATCGTCTCTCTGTCTGATCTACATAAAGACTGAAGAAAAATGTTGATAGCTGTTTGAAATGAGAGGATTCAAACAGTCAAGGCAAAATTAACATAAGTGTTGATTCAATTAATATCAAGAACACAGTCCACTTTTCTATGCACCTTGCAAGGTTTTTTTTAAATTAATCAATTTATTTTATTTAGAGTTAAACGTGGAAATAAATAGAAACCACATTGATGAGCCCGTTTTAACATATGAGAATGAAAAGTTTACATCCGTCCTCCAAATGAGTGAAAGGAAATAGTTCCACTGGCTTTTTTCACTTATGAAATGGGAAAAATGTATTTTTCTATGTGAAAAATCTACCAGTGGAACTAATACTTTTTAAAAAATCAATATTAAGGAATTATTCACTTAAAACAAGCTCCTATAAGTTGCTGAAAAGTTACTTGTAACTTATTTTTGTTTTATTTCAAGTGTACTAAGATATTTGCACTAGAAACGAGACTAAAAATATAAAATACGATAAGATTTTGTGTTTTTGCAGTGCAAGGACAAAATAGTAAACACTGAATCAAATATATTAATTAATTCCCATTAATATTTGTTAAAATGTCCCTTGGCAAACCACACACACAGCTTATAGCCATCAACAAGCTGCTGGCATTTCTCTTCTTGACAGAATTGCTAGCATTTGTTTAACTTAGCTGGTTTCCTGGTGCTGACCTTGGCTTTTAATTAATTTCTAAAAGGTTAAGATGAGGAAGCTATTTTATGTGTTTGGGATTATCGTCCTGTCGAAAAACACCTGCCCAAGTTTTAACCAGGTATATGTTGAGTTGAGGGAAGGAGGAAGAACTGGGAGGTATTCTTCATTTTTAATATTTCATGGACTTTCTGCAATGCACCAGAAATGCAAAACAGAGCCGCAGTGTAATGCAGCCACCATCTTAGTTGGTACAGCGCTCTTAAATCTGAGTCACCTTGATTCTGTCAAACATAGTTCTTCTCATTGCGACCAAAAGGCTCCATCTTTGTCTCATTTGCTCTTAAGACATCTCCAGGAGACAATTGGCTTGCACTCTACATACAAAATGGATTTCCTGAGCACTATTTATCAGTATTTGGTAGAATGTTGTTTGTAGCAAGAAGATCCTGGGTACAAATTGTTGCATGAGCATTGACTTTCCATGTTTTCATGCATGGATTTTCTCTGGGTACTCCAGCTTCCTCCCTCAATCCAAAAATGTGACTGCTAGGCTAATTGGTTTATGGTCCTGTTCAAACTAACAAAGATATTATGCAAAAGTTTTTCTAATGTTTTTTTTAAGCAAAGATGTTTAAAAAGATGAGAGAAATTATAAGTATTATAGTAATAGAAAAATGTCAAGCCATGTGCAGAGTGTTTTGTAATTGGCACCAACTACAGGCCTGGTGGAGTCACTTTAGAATATTTTTCTCATATCTGGATGAAGATAAAACAAAGCTGAAGGTATTTTCACTCACCTTGCCCCCAACGTTCCTATAATCCACCAAAGGTCACTGTTTCAGCCTTTGTCTTTGTCAGCCCAACACACAAACATATATATTGAAGACTTGATTCAGAGGCAGTAGGAAATGAACGTACAGAGATGAGACCTGTCTGAAATGCCACACAAGGTATTAATCAATGTCTTGCTGAGTTCACATACTGTGAATGCACAAATCAGGGCACAGCAAGCTCCCTCTAATGACCTGGGCAACAACACATACAGACAGACAGCTACAACCCTCAAAATACATACAGTACATACGGAAAAATGCCCACACTAAAGTACCTTGCACTCAGACCTCCAGCATAATTTGCCCTCTACTTCTCATTATCCTCTACCCTTCTGCCTGTCTGTGTCATGCACTCTATGTGTTAATATACAGCTCACTCAAATGCAGACTGGTAAATGCTTTATGAAGTGTCAGTTGTGTAAATCATACCACAGCCATTTCCCAAAGCCCTGCCAGCAGGAAGCATCTGTACGTTGTGATCCTCAGTAAACTGTATGTGTTTTAAACATACAGTGCATGCAGTATTCATAGTGTACCCCAGCAACTGTCTGCTGAACGAGTCTGGAAGGCTCACACAGAGAATGGCAGAGTTTGGTGTTTCTTTGAGAAACAATGAAAGAATGCTGGTTTGTTTCAGCACAAAATGTGATAGTAGTATCTTACACTTAACCTGCTGCTTTATTTTAGTTTGTCTCTTCATCTTTATGTATATATTTTTGACTTATGTCCTTTCTATCTAAACACAGCTGCAAAGATTCCCAGACCCACATCATCTATGTATGTCGGTCAAAAACCAAAAACATTTTAATTAAAAAAAAAGTTAATTAATTTAAATGTGCAATGCGAGTATTATTAAACCCAAAGTCTAAATACAAATCTTGAAAATTATAAAATGCTCCATTGGATGACATGTTTTATTTACATATCATTTACATTATCAAAATTTTCTTCAAAACTTGAAGCGGTCTTTATTTAAAGCTGCAGCATGTAACTTTCATAAATTTCCTTTTTCCATACGTGTTAAAGTTGTCACCATGTCATGACCACGTTATGAGACAGATAATCTGGAATAACATCAATCTCCTCCATCTCCTCCCTGAGCTACTATTGTCTTCTAAACAAATGCACCGCTCTCGACCAAAAACAACCAATCAGAGCCAGGAGGAGGGTCTTAGTGCTGTCAATCAACTTAATGTACCCACTACTACTAACTGCACTAGTGGTGGAGAAACAACTTACGGCTACAGAAAAACCTTTAGCGATAGGTAGCCAGTGTTGGCGACTTAGCCACTTAGTTGCTATATGTAATCCATTTACAGGCCACATCTCCTTTTCAAATAAGCCTCTTGAGAAACATTTAGCAACTTTTTATGGTGTTACTTGAGACAAGAAAGCACAGATCTTTCTTGTTCTTCTCAATAATCTGAAGGTGCAGATGTCAGCCTCTCCTCTGTTCCCAAACACTTTGAGCTATTTCTTCCCTGTGTTTATTTGACGTGTTGACAACAGTGCTTCCAACTAATCGTTTGTGAACCAACTTTACAAAAAGATTTTGTCTCACTCTACATAAACTAAGCACTTTATTTTGGATGCTCAAATATTAATGACTTATGTTCCAGCAGCATGGAGCACTGTGTTCAGGTCTCCTTGGAGCATCATATTCTCCCACAGGACTTCAGCATAAACACTAAAACTAGGGAAAGAACTGGTTCCAGATTGAAAATTAGAATAAGGATTCTATCTATAGGGGCAAAGTTATTTTTTGATTTGCAAAAAAAAAGTATACAAAACAAATGCAGGGGGACAAAAATCAGTGAGAACATTTCAAGTAAAATTTTCTGTAAAATAAAACACAAGGGAGCACAGATGGAACAGGAAGAAGCAAAGGCTCATTTATTCCTGTCCCTAAGTCTTCATTCAAGTTCTTAATCAAGTTAATGATTCATTATTGTTCATTAATTTAAGTGGTCATTTGAACAATTTCAATTTTTAACGCTTATACAGTATCTAACACAAAGTAGCTTGTGATTCCCACTACCATAAGAGCTGAACTGAAGTCTCAAGTTTGTGTGTTTGGTTTTTTGGTTGTTTGTCTTTATGTTGTTTCTTTCATCATCACTGAACTTCATGCTTTTTTCCTCAGCAAAGAAACCAGCAAAGAAAACAATCATAGCCAAATAGACTGAATAAATAAATAAAATTTCTCCCACCTTGGAGACAAGAACTCAAAAAGACATGGGCTCCAGTGATTTTGATGTCCTTGTTTACATTGTATGTATTCTAGCTCTTGACCAAAAAAGACCATTCAATGCGATGAGTCAAGGTTGAATACCTCACAAAATGAACTTTTTTATATATTTATATTCAGCGTTTATTAGATGGTCTCCAAAATTACAGTTTTCACAGTAATAAAAACCCAACTGTCCCTCGGTATGTGCACATAAAACAAACAGAGACGCACAGGAGCCCTTTGATCAATCAATCCGTAAACAAACCCTGAAGCAGAAGCCCTACGATTGGGTATGCACAGATCAAACTGTGTCAAATCATCAACGTGCGAATAATAAGCTCCTGTTCTCTGAAGGGCAGCAGTCACGGCAGCACCATCAATTAGACTCCAGAGTTTTTGTCGTTTTTTTTTTTTTTTTCTGTTCGACCGAGCCTCTGCTTTGTCTCGCTCCATACCTTGAAACTCTGCTGTTTACATTACCCTGAAGATGACGGAGAAATGAATGCAGGCTTGTTTTTGAGAAGAGTTGAATCTTGAAAGGCTTAAATTACACATGCCATCATGCTGATGGGTGGAAATCGTGCCTTATTTTGGGGTTTTCTTATTTTTTTCCTCTTTCTGACATATTGTGAGATGCAGCTGCCCTGTTATTGTTTGAATTGTTTTTTGTTTGTCCCATTCTGTGTGGCCACATAGGTAGAAGCTTCACAACTGTGCAAAAAGTTGGAAGCATTTTTTTTCTTTTTCATTCTGCTCCTTCTTGTTAGTGCATGCTTCACACTGTGCACAAGAGTATTACCCTCAAACAAGTCTGTCCTCTTTGTTTTAAGCTCTACAGGGACCCTCCTTGCAAGAAAATAATGTTTTGGAAGGCAAGCCAAACCAATGTGTGAGGGAGAGCATGGAATCAATACTGTCTTCTTTTCTTACTTGATTTAAATGAGGGCTACCAGCTCTGAAGTTCCTTCTTGCCATGTTCATCTTGAAAGAATATTCGCTGGTTGCACCGACTCCAAAGCCCCAGCACAGTTACCATTGGCATATTAATAATTTAATGCAAATAATCATTGAGTATGCAGTTTGTGCAGGAATTTGAGCTGAAAGACAAAAGTAAAAAGTGGGGCCTCACATTGCGTTGAGGAAAATAAAGTGAGATGTTACACAGGCCTCTTTCCAGCGTCTCCGCAGGGCGAATGCTGGAATGAATCCCCTCAGGAGCTGTACCATCTCATCTAGCTTTCTCTGATTTAGATCCTATCAGCTGCTCTCATTTCACGCTGCCGTAAAACGAGATGTCAAAGTATAAATTGACAAGGTTTCTCAGCGTAAACAAGCACAGAGTTTATCTCACCCTGGTAAACGTGCCCTCATAATCCCCTGGCCTGTGGTTAACTTTTTTGTGGGCTAATTTATATCTACATTCACAGCTTGGATGCTTTTTAGTTTCAGGTTTTTTTTTTTGTTTTTCTGTTGTGCAGACAACCTGCTACCTATTGTGATTCTGGCCTGGTTAAAGGGTTTGCTGAGGTTGTCTGGAGGTTGGGCTTTCTGCCGCACAAGCGAGGCTGATATGATATTAAGGCTTCTTCTCACCAGGGTTGCTCTCAGGCTTTAACTCCAGCACCATTCTCTCAGTCCCATCAGACTGTCAATAATTTATATCAGGGATTTCACGGGATTGAGCAGATACATTCTCCCGTACTGATGGCAAATTTATTTTATTTACGCAGGGCCTTTGATGAAATAAGAAGCCTCACATAACTCTGCACTTGCTCTGTGGGCTAATTTTGGGGAAAGAAAACAGGAGGATCGCTGGTGGTATTGTGAAGCTGCTGGGGCTTTAGTTTGACAGAGGGTCCGAGAGCTGATGTCCTGAACCCCCTGGCTTTTCACTCTCATCACATGTTGTGCTTTTCTTCTTCGCCCCCCCCCCCCCTCCACCACCCCACCCCACCACCATCACCCCTCCTCCTTCGTGATGTCTGTGACAAATACTTAAGGTTTGGGATCTTTCTGGATAGTTGTAAGACTTTTTAAAAGAAAACCACACTTTTTTCACCAAAAATCTGTGATGCGAATCAAAAGCAGTTACAAATTTAATGCTGGTGACCACCTAGACTTTATATCCAGAACGTTATTATTTATAGTTAAATAAAACAAAAACGGAAATTGAGAAAAGAATTTCATTAACTGACTCAAAAAAGTAACTAACCTGAACAATATAAAACTAATTGATATCCTTTGTTTTTGTGTTTATGAATCTATTTTCTATCCTTTCGAACTGATATGGGATAGATTTTTTTCCTCACACAAGCAGTTTATGTCAGCTGTCAGGAAAAAAGGTACTTTATGCTATTTTCTTTTCAGTGGCAAGAAAGTTTATAGAAAAAAGGTTTGTTTTCCCTAATCTTCCAATAAAATTATTAATATTATTATTTATTTTTATTTTTGATTTTTATTGCATTTAATTTTTCAGATCAAAACATCCATGTCAGACAAAGATAACCTATGCATATCAGGTAAATGGTGCTTCGAAGCCAACAAGCATTTTTCATCTTCTGATCCTAACCTGCAGCAGGTAACATCCTGACTTCTTATAAACTTTCCACTTGAAAAAATTTGCCCTATATCTTTAATTTTTCATATTTCTAGAATGTTTTGCTTTGCATGAACTTGCATTTGCTTGAAACATATTTCACAGAAGAAACTGCAGAAGATATTTCAGATATCAAATCAATTTGTTACATTTTAATTAGCGCATGCATTTTCTGCATCAACCTTTCCTCAAAGCCCTTGTTATGGCATCCTGAGAAGTTTATCTGCAAAAAAAATAAAATAAAAAATGCATGCAACCCCTTGTTGTTAGGTCACTGTGTTTTATGCTGAAAAGCATCACCAACTTCCTATACTTTATATAAATTACATGTGCAGGGAATTTGGATTTGATAGCATGTTTTAAAAGACAGAAACAAATCATTAAATGAGCTTGGAAACAACTGGAAACAAATAACATCAAATTTTGTACAGGAAGCATAAATTAGGGGTTGAGACAGAAAATATAGTTTCAATTGATTTACTGTACAAAGCAAAATAAATACAGGCAATGTTTAATTTTAATTGTGGTAACTGTGTGTGGTTGAAACATTTTTGCAGTAATTGTGATTACATATACAAGATAGTTAACTGATCTAGATCTTGGAACGGGTGGTACCTTTCATTTGTTTTCATACAATACATTAAAATGTCTATAAATATTCCAAAAATATGAGGTTTTTGTACATAGCACAAATTACACGCAGCAACTTTAAGAAGTTTTAGCAAGAAAAGACAGAATCTGCTTTGCTTAAGCAATCCTAATGAATAATGTTTCCTTCAGGCATATTTTTTGGTGAAGAACCCAACACTCCATGTGACACTTTCTGTCCCTAAAATCTGAAATTTGGTTGAAAAATTATGATTTTTATGGCTTTTCAATGAGGTTTTCTTGAATTAAAGGATAATGGGGCAACATTTAATATGGTAACATTATCTCCTCAGCCAGGCTTCAGACTGAGATGTTATGCCAGATCATAATATCAGAAAATGACCCTATCATTGAGTTTTCCTCTGGGCATTAAGGCCCAACTACTGTGTTTTGCACCTTTCACAAGTAAAATAAATTAAAATGCAAATATACAAGTCCCCAGAAGTTGTAATGATCTGAGGGTTTCCCAACCAAGCTCAAAACATCCATAAAGTCGTTCCATCACTTGCTACAACAATCAATTAAAATACAGTATGCAAAGAATATGTGAGTGCATGTGGTGAACACAATGTGGTATGAATCTGCTAATGCCTGTGGACATTGTCATACAGACGTATTAGTAGCAGAACTGGATTCCTTAGTGTTTTATGTGTATAATTTCCCCTTGATAGTGGTAGTTATGATGTTTGGTATGTGTGAGAGGGAGGAAGAGAGAGAGAATGAGAGAGGTGATGTGGAAGGATGAGGGAGGGTGAGACAAGAGAGCTGCCCCTAGTAATGAGGCCCTTTTATGGGCTTTAATTTGTCCCGCTCCCCTGGGAGGCTGATGGATGGCTCTCTTTATGCTCACTCTCTTTCTTTTCCCCATCTGTGATCCAGAGGATTTATTTATGCCCTGATATTACCCTCTAACAAGTGCTGCCTCGCTATTATGACTCCCTGACTTACCTTATGGATAGATAGATAGATAGATAGATAGATAGATAGATAGATAGATAGATAGATAGATAGATAGATAGATAGATAGATAGATAGATAGATAGATAGATAGATAGATAGATAGATAGATAGATAGATAGATAGATAGATAGATAGATAGATAGATGGATGGATAGACAGACAGACAGACAGACAGACAGACAGACAGACAGACAGACAGACAGACAGACAGACAGACAGACAGATTAGGAATAAAATTGTCTAACAAAAACGCCCCCTGAAGAAACCGGTGTCCTTTGTATTCACCTAATTTATAAAGAGCCACTTGCATTTTATTGAATTTCCAAAACTTCAAACTTTGAACATCTCACTGAACAATGCTCAACCCAATATCTAAACATGGAAACAGTATGGTGCAGCTGCTGACCTAAAACGTAGCCATTCACCAACACTGACAAGCCAGGAAAAGAAAACACGTTTAAAGAAGGCCTATTGTGCTTCCTTGAACAGGTCAGGAACAGGTCTATGAGCAATACAAGACATATTAACTACATTTTTTGTACAAAATCATTTTTAGATCATGAGATTTTAGTCTGCTCAGTTCTGTCCTTTTTAAACTCTTTTCCGAATGAGCTGTATTAGGGCGTCTTGTCACTCAACATTTACTCTAGCACGTGAAAATGGCTGCAAACAGCAATCATACAATCGTACATCTTTGAAAAGCAGAAGTGGAACCTCCTGCACAGCCAACAAGAATGCAGCAAGTGGTTTCTAAATGGTAAGTCAAAAATAAAACACTTGTCTTTTCCAGTGCATAGAGTGGTAAAACCAGTGGACCAAACATGCTGGAGCTCCACTTGGGTTGCCAGGGAAGGGGCTGGGTTTCACTGGGGTTGCCAGGTAACGGCTCAATGTCTGTTGAATGTGAATTAACAATCAAAAGCTTTTGGAAACAGTTTATTTTCCAAACAAAAAAAAGCATTAACTTATTGCCACAAAAAGGCTTGGTGATTATTTTTTAGCTCTTGGGTTGTTCTCAGAAGCAGTTGAGACCCAAATAGAAGTACAAAAATGTCCAAAATGTGGATTTTACGTAACAGATCCAGTTAAAGAGAAGATACAGAGAGTTGATGGTAGGAGCTAATGGAAGAAGGTACAAGTAGTCTGACTCTCAAAAAATCTATTCTTCTCAGAAGAGTAGCAAATTTAACAAATTTCTTAAAAACCAGCCGCAATAGTCCTATAGATGGAAAGGTAAATGAATGGATAAAGCATAGGACAATCATTGAAAAAACCTGTTGGAGATGGCAAGATGTGAATAGAATGTAGGTAATAGTCTGGACCTAAATTCAACTGAAAAGCTGTGTCAAAACTTGAAAAATGTTGAAAAAAACCTCAAAAAATCCAGTCAGACTAAGCTTCAGCGGTTCTGCAAATACAAATGGGCAAAAACAATTCTGTATTTATCTGTGGAAACCTGGTAGAGACACAACCTAAAAAGATTTGCAGCTGTAATTGTAGTGTGAAAGATGATTCTGACTGGAAAGGTGTGTTAAATCAGCCTTTCATGGTCACTGCTGAGTGACAATTTATAACATAAAATCCCTTTAAAATGCACCAACAAAAAACAAACAAAAAACAAAGAGGTCTGAATACTTTAGCTAATCATTGTATATATTTTCTCTGTGATTCTTCCTCTTTTCTTTGTTTCCTTTCAGAGCAAATGGTAACAGAAGAAGAAAACAAAACATATGTGCCTCTGGGCAACTAATTTTTAAATGCTCATCCCGACTCTGGGGAAATGAAGAAAAAAAAAAAAAAAAACAACTGAAAAAGTTTTCCACCAGTTGGCAGTTTTTGGCAAGTGATAAAAATGACCAGTAGGGAGAGGTAGATGTAGGTTGACAGTCATGCAGGGATGAAAATAACTGGCTGCATACATTTACCTTGGGCGTTTCAAAGGTTTTGGGCAACATGCTGGCAGGGCTGCCAATGCCCATGTTCATGCATTCATCCACAGCTCACAGGCCTGTCACAAAGCAAAACTACAAAGGAGGCTCTTCAAGTCACAACCGCCATCGGCTTTAACAAGCAACAACCAGCATGCACAAATTTATAAAATTATTGATCAGGCAAATGTTTCCATGCAGAGTGTTTCCAAAGCATAGATTGTACTAATACAATTACAGTTGGACTAATACAATTTATAATGGCTTGAAAAGTTAGTTTATCTATATTTATTTTACTATCACAATCTTAATTGTTTTATTTTGGAAGATTTTATGCAAATATACAAATTACAGTGGACCGCTGGTATTTACAGGGTTAGAGACTAAAATTGCCAGCAAATAAAATCAGCAAATACTCCTTTAAAAACAGCCTTAACTGCTTATTTTAATAGTTCAAACACCAAATATACCTTATTATCCATTAATACACACAGAGGAAACCATTTTGGCCCTACTGCTAACATCCACAGTCTTCCTTAACTTCATTCTGTCAATCAGAGCCAAGGAATATAAATGCTGCTCTTAGCTTAGCTGCTATGCAAAACCCATCCCATAGCGTGTCTAGTAGCAATGCACCAAGGTATTTCAGCTTACATAGCTGCATTTCTTTTAAATAGTTCAGGTATGCTCTGCACAAAATCTGTGAAAAGGTGAAGTTGTAGTTATGCTCCACAGTTACCCTGCATCTCATCTTATTATTGCAGGAATAGGTTTAAGGACACAGAGAAGAAGAAAAATGGACGGATATTGATTTGATTACTTGTTTTAATAATCTTAAAATGAATGTCTCCAGCATGTTTTCATGCTTATTTTAACAAATCTGATCACATATGCAATGATTACTGTCCCCTAACTTAGTCTCTGACATGAAAGTTTCTTATACACTACGACTGCTTTGCTGTTTAGCAATTTGAGAAAGCCCAAATGATGATGTCACAGCTTCTGATTGGTTAATTGAAAACATTATTTCAGCAAAGAAGAAGACATTATTCAAAAAGCCTTTCAAGTTCCAAATACTCCCAGATTCAAAAGCCTTTCATTTTGGAAGAATGTTTTGTGCCTCGATGAAGCTAAAATATATGAGTTTGGTCATAAAGTAAATTATTAAATGTGTTATGGTAAATTCAGTATAGACTAGACCTTTTAGTTATTAAAACAAGATTGACTTTTTTGTTTGAATTAATACTTCTATTTTAATTGTATTAATAAAAAAAACACAGGAAGAAATGTTTTTTTTGCAACCCGTTTGTCCACCATTGTCAGCCATGGTTTTAGTTTTTTATTATTATTATTATTTAATCCATAATTATTACTCTGACTGTAGATATGGACAGGATTAGAGAAGAAGTTCTTTTCTTCATTATCTGATTTATGAAAATCCACACCTATGAGTGCGGATTTTCCAATTCAGAAGAGTGGGAAGGAGAAACTGGGCTTGGTCATGTCATATTTATACTCCAGATATGCAAGAAGACATAGATTAAAGGTTACATACATTTTGAAAGACAGAGTCCCTTTACTTTCAAACATTTGTTTTTTGTCTCCACTGAATAAATAGAAGTTTGGACTTTAAAGTGAAAATGTGCTACTGTTCTAGAAGATTATATTATGGTATTGTATACATCCATCCATCCATTTTCTAACACCCTTGTCCCTAGTGGGGTCGGGAGGTGCTGGTGCCTCTCCAGTGAACGTTTCGAGCGAGAGGCGGGGTCACCCTGGACAGGTTGCCAGTCTGTCGCAGGTCAACACAGAGACAGACAGGACAAACATCCATGCACACACACACTCACACTTAAAGAGAATTTAGAGAGACCAATTTACCTGACAGTCATGTTTCTGGACTCCGGGTACTCCGGAGGAAGCCGGAGTACCCGGAGAGAACCCACGCATGCATAGGGAGAATATGCAAACTCCATGAAGAAAGACCCCAGGCCAGGAATCAAACCCAGGACCTTCTTGCTGCAAGGCAACAGTGCTACCTACTGCGCCACTGTGCAGCCCGTATTGTATACACCTTCATGTATATTATAAAAAAGGGCCTGTGCCAACCCTAAATCCCAGCTCAGCATTTCTGAGCTGGGATCATCTGTTTCTGACCATCTTCAGTTCAGCTCTGTCTCATTTTAACTCCCATAAATAAAACACTCTTAGTAAACAGAACAAAAAACTGCTTTCCTTTCCTTTTACTCTCTCTACCCCTCTGGATGTTTGATCGCTAACATCTCCTGCATATATTCAGGGACGAGCGACGTTTGGACATGTAGATTGTCAAATCACACCTCCACTTGCAGCACACTTAGCTCAAGGCCCCGCTAGCTTACATAATCCTCTGATCTGTGTGCAGCTGGAGCAGGGCCAGCTGAGGATTGACAAACACACTGAGCTTGAAATGAGACAGCCCGCGCTGTCTTACAGGGCTCAGAGAGTCGCCGTGACGACAGCCTGAGTGGTTACACTCTACACAGATGTCAGCTGCAAACAAAAGTCCCAAAGCATCATGAAGTCAGCAGATTTTAACTTGTCCAGTCTTAAATCCTACACAGTCTTAAAAGGTTTTTAATCTGTGAAACAGCTCCTTCATTAAAGGATTTTTTTCAGCTAATTTCTTTCAGCTGCATTTCGTTCTTCATCCATCCGCTGACCCTCTCACCGCCTGTCTGCTGAGAAGGGAGGCCCTCTTGCAGTGTCCCCGTTGGCAGTTCTTTTCAACTTCCTGGTATCCCGTGGTTGGGCTTGGATCTGCTACAGAAAGCCATCTGCCCACTGTGATCACTTGCTTAAGTGTCTTAATTAGGCCTCACTGCCTTTGTTTTATGTGTCCCATTTTTACGGACCTCAGAAACAGAAGAAACAATTTGGGACAGAAAAAGAAATAGGAACTAACTCTGCTGTATTACTCAGAAATATTCAGTGAATGTTTGTATTTGACATTACCAAAGATTTTCATGCATCCTATGTAGCAACAGATACTTCCTCCTTCATTCTTTCTGATTCTTTTATTAGACACAAACTAATTTGTTGCTACCTCTGGTCAAGATGTGTAAAATATAAGAAAATAAATTGCAGTAGCAAAATCTTGGTTGAGATTTGTTAATCCAAGCAATAGATGAAGTGCATTTATTCAGTGGGAAAGATAATAGTTTTTTTTTTTTACTGTTTTTTTAATCGCTGGTGGTATAATTATTGAAGTCCCAACTGTCAATACTTTTTACACAACCCATTTTGCTGTTGGGTCAATATTTCTCCTATGACATTTCACAAGGTTTGAGCATACAGAAACAGGAATATTTGCATAATTTTTCAACATGATTCAGGATTTAACCATGGAAGAAGGTTTATTTTGTGTCTAGTGAACCATTTCTGCATTGAGTCTTGTGGTTTTGATCATCATCCTGTTGAATAACCGAGTAAATTCCAATTTTTTTATCCTATACTTTTTGGAAAACCAAAATTCATTAAGTTCATTACACCATGCATTTTGAAAATGCTTTTTGAAGAGAACCTGCAGTATCACTCATCCTCTACAATGCTACAAAATTTTCTCATATTTAAATGTTGTTACCGCAAACCTTTTTGCTCTTATTAGCCAAAGTTCAGAGCTTGTAAAAGTGTCAGCAGAGTTTATCACACTCAAAATGTGTACTTTTTTAACCTGAGAAAAGACATTTTTTCTGCTAACATCACAAGGTATGATGTAGATATTGTACAATATTTATATATTTAGACTTGGTGAATCCAGGAATTAACTGTTTGCTGCATTTCTCTAGTTTTGATCCTTGAACATTATTTTTTACCTCCCTCAAAGTAATATTTTCTGTGCAAAGTGGCACAATAAACTTAGATATTTAGAAATCTAAATTTATATTTAGAAGTCAAAATATGGGCCTTTGTGTAATATCATAATTATTCACTAGAAACACAAAAAAATTATGATTTACTATGTTTCAAGACATCAAGGAAAGAATGAATTAAACAAATACTTAATCTGTGTTTACATTTAACAGTTAACAGTTTCAGTAAACGTACATCATTTTATTGATCGTATTATCATATTATTTGCTCAGATAATTTTTTTTTTACTATTCTTTTATATTTTTTACAAATCTTTAAATGAATGAGTCAACATTTACTGAATGAAAACACATTTCATTCTTTTTTACTCAAAACTATTCAGGTTTTACACTAAACTGAAGTGATTGTGAAACAATTTGTGTCTTTATGGATTACGTAGTTAAATGAAATATATCTGACAAAGTGTTCAGTGAAGAACTTACTGGTCCAAAACTTTTAACTAACATAAACAAAAATAGAAACTAATCTTCAAACTTGTCTAACTGATTTTACAAGGTGATCAATTGAATTGCTGTTAGAAACCACAGATTTTAATTAATATTTATTCAGTCACCGTAAAACACATATGTTGCAACAACTTGTTGCACTAAAGGGCAAAGTTAGACTTTTTTTTTACCATGACAAACAACCTGAACAAGAGCAGAAGAATAAAAGACAAAGAATAACATAAATAACTATGTAATATTAAGTAATAAATAAATAATATTTGTTATTTAATATTATATGTAATGTATATACTGAACAATATCAACTTTGCTGGTTTTAATTAGAAGAAAAAGACACTTTCTTTTTCTAACAGGTGAAGTATTTAGAGATAAAAAAATACAGTGGTGTAGGTAAAGCATTTGCATGATTACCTTGTGTTTCATGGCAAAACGTTTTGGAATCGAATTTTTTGCAAGGTCTTTCTCTGTAGAAGAAGAGAAAGCACTTCGCTGAATTCCCAAATTAATGTCATTTGTGGGGTGGCAACAATTTATTTCACTCCGAGGCAAGTCAATAAATGCTATCAATAATCTATAATATTTACACAAAAGAAATAACGTTCTTAAAATGTACAAAAGCATTTGAAGAATATAAAATGACAAAACAGATGCACCAGTAAAACAAATTTCAGATCTCTCAAGGGCTGATTGATCCTTCATTTGTCACACTCAAACCCAAAAGTACCTCTAACTGCTCTTTTTCTGTACTCTCCCCCTCTTTCTTCCCCTCCCACTCTTTCTTTCACCATTCATTACAAGTGTGTGACAGGTTCCAGACGGATTGAGAGAGGAAAACAATGTGTTGTGACCCTCAGCACCGCCCTCCAGCTCAGCGCCTGGCTTCGACTCCTACTCCCAGCAGGCTGTGGGAGGAGGAGGAGCGGAGGGGAGGAGAGGGAGGCCAGACCACCCCCTCCACCATCACTACTACCAGAATCAATCGCCCTGCGACACCATACAAACGATCCACTGAAGTCCATGCATCACAAAACTGTGCACCACCAACAATGACCAGCCGTGTGGCTCAGGCAAGAGAAGGAGCACAAATGAGATGGAAAGTTACTACGGATAAATAAAGAAATGTGATGGAGGAGGATAGAAGAGGAGAGAAATGTGGTAGAGAAACAGGAGAACCTGTGAACATTAATGCTTTGTTACTACTTAAAACCTGTACATGTGCATCATTTATGATTTGTTCAAACTTATAATATCTTAAAAATATCATGCTGTGCAAATCGAAGATTTTTTTTATTGCACTGTTTATTTCCGCTTTAGAGTAAAAGCAAGTTTGTGTTTATAGCATTATTCATACAAAAGACATCAAATGAAAATAAATAAAATCACATGAGATAAAATGAAATAAAAACATAAAAGCATTCCATAAAATACATTGATGTTAAAATGCAGATAATGAAGGAAGAACACAAATACATGTTTCAAAAGGTTTGGTAGAAAAATTTGTTTTATCAAAAGCTGCAGTAAACAAAAGTGTTTTCAGTCCTAATTTAAAGGAATCAACAGTTTCTGCACATGTCAGGGAGTTTTTTTCCAGAACTGACGAGCTTAGAAACTAAACATTGCCTTGCCTTGTTTAGTTTATTGTTAGTTTATTGTACAGTAAAAGGATATTGAGAAATCATGCCGAGAGCGCGACAATCATTCGCTGACCTTAGTACAGTGGACCTCCACTTATAGCCGTTCAGTTTTTGAAGATATTTCTGTTGAACATAACTCAAAAGTATTTGTGGAAAATTTGCCTATGTCTTGATTTTTTTATTTCTTTATTTAAACTTTATTTAATCAGGTGAGTTATTAGGAACAAATTCTTATTTACGATGAAAACCTGGCAGGGGTTTTCAGTTTCTTCAATATGGTGCCAGTTTGGTTGATCCTCAAGCTACTGCTCTTGGTCACATAACTGATCAAATAAAACTTCATCGTATGAGTTTGCATTTCATCACTTTGTGTATTGCATTGATGTCTGGGTTTGAGATCCCAGTTGTGACAGCATTGCTCTTTGCCAGCCTTCGGCTGCATGTTTGGCCAGTTTGGGTTTAATTTCTTCCTTTTTTTCCAAAATTTTTCCATGTATTTCACTATAAGGAAATTAATACGGAGGACCTCTGCCCATTTGTGGTTCAGTATTTGCAGATTTAACCTTTTTTGGGAATTTTTCTGCGGAATGCAACTCAAAATAAAAATTGCAGGTTAGCAGACTTTTTAAGGATACCAGCTTCAGGATTTACAAACCAGCCAATCCTGGAGCAGTAATAATTTTCCTTGGCACTGATTGAACAGAGATAAAGAAGACTGTGGATTTCATTATGTGCATTTGTGGAGATTAATGTATGTCTGGTGTTATAAATGTTCACAGAGGGAATCCCAAGTATTTATGAATTTCAGCTATTTTAGCTGGTCATTAACTCTCACAAATATTTGGGGTCTAATGTGGTGAAATTCTGACCTATTTGTCTTCCCAGAAATTATTAATTCAACCAAATTTGATTGTGTTAGAGCATTTTCAAGCCACACCGTAGCATCTTAATTAGATTTAAGCCCAGACTTTGACTGGGCCATTACCCTACCACCATGTTTGACGACTGATTTTATGTATTTTCTCTAAAATGCTGTCCTTAAATCCATACCAGGTGTAACATCACCAAAATATGTTCATTAAAAAACTTTAATGTGCTTCAGTAATACTTAGCTTTTTTTTTTAACTGTAATTAATCAGTGAGTGATAAATCATATGCTGAACAACTGAGATCATCTAAAGAGCTTAAATTACAGCTCTGCAGATTTTGTGAGCATCCCAGGTCCTCTCTGGTCAGCCTCTGCTATTGTTTACTTTAAGTGTTGTTTTACTCTCCAGGTCTCCTGGGAGACCGGTGGTCTCCTTTAAACCTCCCCCTTATCCTTATAAATGCACAGAAACACACACACACACACGCACAGACACACAAGCAGTATACGACGCCAAAATTGTGTTAATTTACCGAGCCAGCAGTATTAACTATATTATATCAAATAACTGCCACAGACAATTGGGCAGCCAGCTCCGTGACTTCATTTTAATTGATTTTCTTACATGCTCTCAGCCGTGGATGATTTGGTTTCTCTCTGACACTATGTTTATTAAAGGCATATTGCATAAAGGAATAAATAGATATTGTTGGCTGGATTTATATGAGCTTTGAGGGAATGCAGAGATTTGCCCCTCGTTTTAATATGAGCCAGGCTTTCGGTGCTTAGTTTGATTAAAGTCAATATATTTGTTTAACCTTTGGGCAAAAAAACGCTACCTTACGGTGTGTACATGTGCGTGTGATAATAGCATATAGTTCAATAGTGTGTTTGTGCGGGGAAAAATAAGGCACACGGAGCTCCGTTTGCAGTAATATCTACCTGTCACAGCAATAACACTCAGTTGCTTAGAAGAGCTGACTTCACTTTAATGTGCAGCGCAGAGCCACGCACCTCCGTTTGCCAGAAACACACTTTCGCTTCTGTGTTTTCTTCAAGTGGAATCGCTCCGAGGAGACCCCAGGACCATTTCATCTTGAACATCCTTTACCAGCTGTCTCAGTCTTAAAGGCATGCTGTTCAGCCAACAAAAAATCCCACTAATCATCTTTTTGTGTTTCAGGGCACAATATGCTGAAACAGGCAGGGTGCAAATACAGAAACACACACATACATGCATATATCCACAAAAACACACACGTGCAGACACTTCCAGCCTGCTGCTCTCTTGTCCCCATGCCCTGGGGGGAGAGGAGGGAGAAAAGCAGGGGGAATTTTCGGTATAATCACTTGTTAGAGGTCTGGCTACGTCCCCCACTCTCTCCTCTCAGGTCACATCCCCCAACAGTTCTGACCATTCACTAATCTGTCCCCTATATCGTTCTATTTTTACTCTAGAACTTCTTCCTGTTGCTCTTTAATTAGTTCATCTCTTTGAATATTTGTAGATTTCAATTAAGAGAAGTTTCCCTCACCTACCCAACATGTTCACTTTACCATGATACTACAGGAAAAATGATGGTCAGCTATTTTTAAAGATAACTGTTAAAATCATATGCATTGTGCAAAAATGTTGTGCAAGAAAATGACTGAAAATGAATATGTATAAATAACACAACAATTACCGAATGAAAGAGACATTTAACATGCTCCATTGCTCCTTTTATCAGTCCTGATAAAATAAATAAATAAATCTGTTAAATCTTGTGCAACATCTGCACATCAGGTTTCTATTGCATTGCCCTTTTCCAAGCTTGAGAATTGCTCTAAAACCAAATTAAAATCACAAGCACACTCAGATTTAGCATAATATGTAAGAAAAAATGTGTCAGAATGTCAGCTAAAAATAATACTTTAGCACTCCTCACCAGAGCAATGCAAGAATGGCATTAGTATGACTCACAGAAGCTCAAACACCTGCTTGGTTCATTTTAAGAGGCAGGGCT
Organism: Xiphophorus couchianus; assembly: GCF_001444195.1. Taxonomy (NCBI): domain Eukaryota; kingdom Metazoa; phylum Chordata; class Actinopteri; order Cyprinodontiformes; family Poeciliidae; genus Xiphophorus; species Xiphophorus couchianus. The sequence continues at coordinate 5,359,835 of NC_040232.1, read as the reverse complement.
TTTTCTGAAACCTGCATATTCATGGGCAAAAAAAAAACAAGATTATGTTGAGCCTACTGAAGTTTATGGAAAGATGGTAAATTCTCATTCAGGCATTAAATTAAGCAGTTCCTGGAGTTCAAACAGTATCACAGGTGAGTGGTGAGTGTCTAATATTTTAGGTATTTTAGTAATTCTACATTCAGGAGAAGATTTTCATTACATTATTGTCTGTTATTTTGCAAGAACTAATTAAACTAATTGAAACTAATGTTCATTCCCATTGATAATAATAACAGAAAAAACTATTTATTTCATAAAATTGATCATTGTCTTTTATTTGAAAGAGAATACACCCATAAACAAATGATGTTGTTTGTATGGAATATCTTAGAGCTTAGTCACTAACAAACATGCTTTGTTTTCCTGTGTATTTTTGAGACTGCTGCTTTCTGTTGACAAGAAGAGAAAAGACACTCAATTTTTGCCTTGTTATGTTTTACTATCATATTGATTCTGCACTGAAGAGTACACACTGTAGCACTGGTTGTGTCCTATAACATCCCATGCCTTTAGAAATTGAAATTAATAAAAATGAAAAAGAACTTGTTGTTTGACAAACTGAATTTTATTGACGGTTAAAGACAAAAAAATTTACGTTTATTTAATTTTTACAGTAGAAGTTATTACTCACACACAAATGCAGCTGTACTGACGTGGTTATTTAAGGTACATGAACTTGTTGCTCTTGATTGGCCTTTTGATTTTCTGATAAAAATGTGTTTCTGTCTAATGTGTTAAGACAAGGATGAATTCTTAACTTGAAAACTTTTACAAAGAATTCTGATTTGCTTTTGTTTTCAGTGGTTCAAATGAAAACGTTTTTAGGTTTTAGGTTGACGCGCTTCCTCTAAAGTTAATCCAGTTATAAATATTATATTTACAATCTGTCCAGATGAGTTGAAATACTTCAATGGACGAATCAGAAGTGTTAGACTGGGAGACATTTAATATTTTATTTACCTCTGCAAATGTGTTACTTTGAAAGCACAAATTATTGAAAGAGTTAATATTATTTTTGAAAACGGAATGTAACCAAATTTTCATCAAAAATCTTGCTTTTATGAAGAACACAAATTGTTTTTTTTACAAGATCATTTTCTTTTTTTCTTTAGTTAATTAATAAATATTATAATGATGACTTGATATTTATTATGACACCTTTCTTGTGTCTTGTAGAGAATGAGAGAGAACATTAAGTTCTTTGTGTAATTTCCACATCCTGGTACTACATGGGTGAGCAGGTAATGCATCATTTTTCTCACTGACTAATGTTCTGGTTCATATTGTCCTTTCTGCTACGACACCGCCCACTGTGCAGCACTGATTAATGCCATCACAGCAAATTAGATAGCAAAGGAGCAACATGTTTATCATTTTCAAGAATCGGGACATGTACTTTCTGGAGTCGCTTTCTTCAGTGCATTTATAGTAGTGACCACATCAAGGTGATGAAAATGCACCACAAGGTGAAAATACAGCAATAGGTGAGATACTGCAGAAAATGCAGACCTCTTTAAAACATGGCTGGACCCAAGACTAAATTTTGGTCTAAGAGCTTCTGTGTCTGTCTTACTTGCTTTATTTATTTTTCATGCAACTTTTTGTTTTAATTACAAAATTTCATAAAATCAGTCCAATTTATTAACTTAAAAACTCCGTTAATCACTTAAAGTGACATAAAACAATACATGACATTGTCTCCAACAGGATCCAATTTAACCAGTTGTATCCCTGTTACTTTGCAGTACTAGATATATTTGCCCCAGGAGTTGTGCAGCACAGTTTTTGGTTTCTAAATATATATCCAGAGCTATTACTCATATTACTCCTTTATTTTGATATGACTTGTTGATAATTTGGCTCATAATGTTTCAGTACACGTCCAGTGATCTGTTGCCTTTCTCCAGTATCTGAAGTTGCATTTGGCTTCTACGTCCAAACCCCACAATTTCTTTTTAACTCTTTATGCCTGATTTTGTCTGCTGATATCCATGGTGGGCATAGAGAAAAGGTGAGAAAGACAGAATATGTAAAAGTATAACAGTGAACTATATTTTAGATGAATTTGTACATATTTTATTTAGTTTGATTTATAGAAACCTCCTTCAGCCAAAGCCCACTGAAACATGGAACCATTTATCTTTGCTTTGATTTAACAGATTATATTTATATTTAAGACAAAAGGATGCATGATGTTTGCTACGGGCAGTTTGAGATCCTAATAAGGGGATAACACTGAGTGAAAATACAACCGTTCCACATTATGTCACTAAAAGGTTCTTATAAAACAGAACAGCAATATTTACCGCTACTGCTACAAAACAATATAACATTATTACAGTTATGAAAATTATCTTCAGAATGTATAGTTTTCTTTTAATTATGATGAATCAGATTTAAAAATATTGAATGAACACTGTTAAATTAGGTAGTAATTTTCAGGTAAATGAGTTCATTGAACAGAATTTCTATTATCCTTTTGCTGGTCTGGCTTTCATAAAATAATGCTGCAAGTCCAGCAAGCCGATATTATATAAATTAGTAACGTTATCATCTAGAGAAGAGACACCACTCAGCTGTTTTACAGGCACGCCACTTACAGCTTGCTAACTTTAGCTTTAAAACATTGTTACCTTAGAAAGAGTGATGAGTGGCGCTCAGTTAGCTTCCACAACATGACTTCTGTGTTTTATACAATTTGACATATTACAAAAATGTTATTTCCTTTTTCCTAAGCCTTTTTTAGCCAGCTGACCAGCAGTATGCAGCAACAGGTTGGAGGGGAGCAGAACTGAAGCGCCATCAGAACAGCCTCATAAAAACTGTGGACACTCAGGCAGCTCATTTATTAAACTTCAAACTACAGAAAATGGCAGAAAATATTTGCAGTTTTGAATTCATAACTTTAATTAATGACTGTGATACCTCTGAAACATCCATGCACTGTATTTTTATAAATTGTGTGAGTTTTTTAAACTGAAGCTAAAAACAAGACTGCCACAAAGACTAGACTGAGACAAAACATTAAAAACAAAATCTTGCACATAGTGGCTTGCAGAAATTGCAATTAGAGAAACGTAAAGGTTAACCCATCTTTACAAAACACATAATTATTTTTTATCAAGTTTTCTTGTTACATTTTAAACAGCTACAAAATCCTTTCTTGATGTTTTGGAAGATTTGACCAAAATCACCCACAACTAATCCACTCACCAAACAAACTTTTACCTTGGTGCTGCTAATTTTTTATTCAATCTGCTTCTATATAAAAATTGATAGCATGACCAGAACAGCTGCTGTTTCTGTCAAAGCCATTCTGGTGTGTCTATCGTTTTTCCTCACAAGGAAATCCCAAATTTTGCAGAATGATCTTAAAATTCCTGCAAGGCCACAGAGTTACGACAGCAGCCTCAGGTACTGACAGAAAGAGAACGCTCAGATATTCTCATCATTTTCATCCTTATATCATGCAGAGAATGTAGCCTGGCATTGGTATGTTCTTTCCCAGTGTTCCCTCTCTCAGGCTGTATATCATAAAGAATACATAAACCCCCTTTCTAGAAAAAAATATATAACAGTCTCCCAGGCAATATGTGCTGTGCCCTGTTCACTAACTCAGAACAGAAAGAGCTGAGGAGCTGAAACAAAGAACTTTCCTTAGAAAGAAAAATAAAAGAAGAAAAAAATAGCTCCCCCCCCCAAAATAATAATAATAATAATAATAATTAAGAGACAATACTATTCTCTAATGCTATCTAATGTAAAATATGTATGGTGACTTGTCATATTTACAAATGTGCTGAGAGGCGCCTTACTAAATGTGATAAAATGGGAAACCAATGGCATGGAAGAAAGCGGTTGTGGGCCCCCATCTCTTGCCATTAGACTTTCAGTGGAAACTGTCAACAGAAGGCGCATTTGCCTGCCAAGCTCCCTCTCTGACTGAGCTCTCTGCCTGCAGCACGCCCCGAGCTCCTCTTTGACTCAAAGGGTTCATTTCACTTCTTTTAGCCTCATTCGCATGTGGTGCTACACAAAACAACACAGCTTGCTCGCAGGCTCTCTTGTGTGTGTGTGTCCTTATGTGTTTCAATGGTTGTGCATTTCAGACATTTCTTGTTCATGTGCGTGCGTGTGTGTGTGTGTGTGTGTCTGTGTGCATGTCTGTTTTTCTTTGCATCACAGCATTTACACTTGCATGTGAGAAAAATGTCTGGAAATGAGATCCTAAACACTGTGTTGACTGTTATATATGAGCACTGACATGAGGTAAAAACTGGAAAACTGGAAAATTTTATTTTTTTTAGGTGTATAAGCATTAGTTGTGGAAATAAAAAAAGACTAGGGAAATCTGTTACCTCAGTTTAACAAATGAAAGATTATTTGGGGGGATTTAGAGTAAAAAGTTGGACAAATTCTAACTTGTAGGCTTAAGAATTGCATCTCCACCTTCCATACACAGAACGGGGGTTAGCATATTACAGCTGGTTTGGTGCTTAGGAGAGGAAGAAAATGTCTGCAAACCTTTTTATAACAACTTTGAAAAGAAGAGTGGGGAAAAATCCTCTGCGATGTTGTGAGAAACTGAAAGGCAAAAATTCACTACAAAGAGTTTTTGCTCCTAAAGATGGTTCTAAAGGTTTCTGAAGTACTCTTAGATTTCCAATAACTGTCACCGTCTGATTATTATTTCATTTATACCAAGTCAATCTTTCCATTTTATAAGTGATTTAAACTGCCAGTGGAACAAGTACTTTTTCATCAGTATTATTTACTTAGCTCTAATGTTTTGCTGAAAAGTTACCTGTAAGTTAGCTTTGTCTTATTTCAAGTGAGCTAAGACGTTTGTACTGTAAGGTAGACAAAATAATCTTAGTGAGATTTTGTGTTTTTGCAGTGCAGCTGCTGTGGATGTGGTGTCTTGCCACTTCAACAAAAGCATTATGTCCAGAGATTGGTAGGTGTTAAAAATCTAGTTCTAGGGCTCCTAGCTAGGCCAAAGTGTACACAACTTCAAATTGTACATTTGGCCAGAATGGCTGAAGACCAAAGAAATATGTGAATTTGTTGGCACTAGCTAAAATGCAAAAAGTACCTGTCACAATTTAGAAGAGAAGCGCTACCACTGACTTCAGTGATGAAGAGAGAAGATGAGGAACAGTGAAATAAAGATAAAATTACAATAAAACATATAAAAACAACAGAAGAACAGATGTAAGGTTTTTTTCAGTGCATAATTCTTGGGGAGCTTAGTATGGTCTTAATCCATTGAGAAGGGGGATGTAAAACATATGTCAACAATTTGCTTAGTTTGTAAATTATTATAACATTGTTGGCAATAATTTATGTAAACCAAAAGATCTCTAAAATATGTTAGACTAAATGACTGTACATATTTATTTGTACTGACTCTACCTGGTCTCTTTGTTTGCACTTTATATCTGTTCTACATATTGTGCAGTCCTTGATAATTAAAACTTTTTATTTTAAATCCTTATTCTTTATAGTAGAAGAAATATTTGGATATTTTACTAAGTGAAAGTATCCCATGATTCTTTCACTAACAGATTTGTAGAATTTTATATTATGAATATAATGTTGTTAACATAATGAAAAATTATATCGCTGTTTTAATTAATGTTGTTGGGTGTAATGTCCCAGGCTGCAGCTCAAATGTGATTCATTTGCTGATTAGTTTTCAGTTGATTGATTCACCGCAAACCAGAAAAAAAGCTTTCAGCCCAGAAAGACCACAAAACGCAATTTACTTTGTCCAAAAGATATCAGACCAAAAACTGATTTAAAAAAGCAACAAAATCTGACAGAGTTTTGACAGTTAGGCTATTTCTCTTAGAGAAGGAAAGTCTGACTGTATGACAGGTGAAATGTTGTGCAGATCTATTTGTGTTACACATCTATTGAAAGTCCAAGTGCATAAAAAATATTATGTACTAGATGAATGCAGACTTCAGTTTAAATTGATATAAAACCAAACATTTATTTCCTTATAACACAGAAATGAACCAATCGGGATATTAATCTGACTCATTTGAAAATGGCTGTTATCAAAAACTTTTTAAAAATTAATTGGCTAAAAGCCAAATATTTGCTTTAAAAAAACTCAGTAGCTGTCTGGATTGTTTATGTCATGTCTTAGTAGTTTTTATGAATGGGTTTCCACATTTCACTGCACTCTTTACTCATGAACACATGAATCATTTAAATATACTCACCTGTGCTTCTCCAATTATCTCCACCTGTGCTCTTCAGTATGAAAGCCCATTTTTATTGATTGAATGAAACACTTTTTCTTTCACAAAAACAGTGTCTTGAAACTGAATATATTGTGGGAAAAAGTGTCTGAAAATTTGAAAGTGCAACAGAAGTGATCTAAAACTATAAGGCTAATTTCTGCTGGGCAAAACACTTCAACTTCTATTTTTGGGGGGTTAACGTCACTCTGCTTCTAACATTATCTTCAGCAGGTCTTTTTATTCAAACACAAACATGTATTCTATGTTGCATGCATTCAGTTCACCTGGAAAACATCTATATATTTGCCCATGTCTGCCTAAACTCTAGTTGAAAGGTGTAAATAAGATGGTTTACATTCTTCTCCCAGCAGACATTTCATGGATGCATTATTAATCAACTTGTTTCAGATGCTACACATCCTGCTCAGTTGCAAGAGATCTGAGATTACTTTAAATTCTCTGATAATGTTCCGTAAAACTGAAACAAGAAGTTGCAGATTCCTCTGCAAGAGGTAATAGGTTTGTGAAATGATCCTATTATAATTTTAACACAATTTTTTTCCAAGTGACCCGCTAACTTTTTTTAATCTGAAATTTCAGTGCTATTATCTGATCATTTTTGATCGTTAATGATGAAACGAATGTCTTCATCTAAGTTTGCGACTTCACAGCAGTGTCGTTGTCCTCTGGCCAATTTCTATGACTAGCAGCCCAAGGGTCAGACCACTGAAGTGGAAATTGAAGAGGGCTGTTTGAACGTAATAGGTTTTGACTGGCATGTGTTACATGCTCCACTGCATCATTGATTGAGTGCTTGTTTGCTAAATCACTGCTGGTTCCCCCTGTCTGGTAGCCCTGTGACACGTGTGGTGTGTGGTCACTTCAGCTTGGAGAGAGGAGGAGACAGAAAGCAGCAGGTCCAGTGTGACCCTGGTGACCAGACAGGAACACATGTCAAAGATAAGAGGCTAGAAAGGCTGAAAATAAATTGAATTTTATCTCCTCTTATGAGGAATCTCACCAGCCTCTAAATTCATTCACAAATATTAGCACTTTAGTGTTTTCTCCATGGACACTCAGCATAACACCCCTCCTCCTCCTCTTCTTCTCCTTCATTTCACTCCCTTAATCCCCCCATCCTTCCTGATTCAGTCATGCTTTTTACAGCTTGCAGGATGTGGCAGTTGAGGGAGGTTGGTGTCAGGGGTCAATGTCACTCAGCCAGTTGTCTACCTGAGTGATGTTGTTCTTTCAGATGAGATTCAGATTTTTTTCATCAAGTTTCTGGATTATCAAATGTGAACAAACCAACAAATGCGCACTTTTGATTAAAAAAGCATCACCAGCCTAAAAACAAGAAACAATACTTGAATTAACTTGAATTTTAAAAAACATTTTTCAGGATATTTTTTTGCCTCTTTTAAATTGTGTTCCAGATTTTACTTCAGAAGGGTAGAACATCGGACCACTGTGCAGGTTTTAGAGACCACACTCACCTGGAAATAGCTAAACTCCGCAAATATATGAGACCGCGTCTAAAAACACATATTGATAATTTAATAATTCAAATACCATATACGTTGATCTGCCTTAAAACGGACAGTGGAAACTGTGTTAGCACAACAGCAGAAGCTAAAATCCACAGTCGTCCTTACCTTCATCGTTGTGAGTACAGCCAGTCAAAGCCAAGGAAAATGAATGAAGGTTTGCAGACATCATCCAATAGCTAACATGCTATTGGATGCCTCTTCATTTCATCTCCACAAGCTGCATTTCTGTGAAATATTTTTGATATCCTCTACTAAAAATTCTGCTAGCATAAAAAAGGAGAGGAACCAGGCTAGGATTCAGCTAGTTTAGTTGATAAACTCAGAAATACTGAGGTGAATCTTCTATGGATAATAAATGGGGTAAAAGAAAACATGTTTGAAACAATTCATTAGTCATCTTTGTTTAAAAACTACTGTAAACAAAAATGTTTTCAGTTCTGATTTAAGATTAAAGTTTTGGACTTAGTCCTAAATGTCTAGCATAGACATGTTTGTCTACCTCAGAGAAACCACCTTAAAAAAAGTGTTTTGCAGTTGTGTACTCTTAGAAAAGAAGATTTCTTAAAACAACAATACATGCTTAGGTTTTTCACTAGGCTAACAGCATGCTTCTGGTTAATAACGTTCAGAATAAACATAAAATAGTAAATATTGTAGATACGTTTTATTTAAAAAATTTTATTTCTCAATCATTAAATTTGTATGAATTTAAATATGTTCAATGTAGCCAAACTTTAGCACTGCAGAAAACAACTGTGGCAGATTTTACACCAATACACGAAAGTCTGTCATGGTAAAACTAAACTACATGAGGTGGATGAAAGACGTTAAACGATGATCTTGAAGAGGTGGGAGTTCAATTTTACTTATATTTTCGAAGTCTCCACATTAAACTAAAGGGTCTCTAAAGTCCCGTGTAAGGATTTTTTCTCAGCACTAAATAAAGCAAGGACATGAAGTAGCTCATTGTTATACATGATTCTTCTCCATTTCCCTCTCTAATTCTAGACTGAAAATATCACAGCTATGTAGTTTATCTAGTGCCTACGGTCCTCCTCCCCACCTTGGGAAGGCTTGGCGAGTAAACAGTGTCTTTGCTGATTACAACGCCTTACTCTCTGCAGCCCAAGGTAAGCTAAAACACTTTGATCTGCTATTGATTGTCTCCCTCCTTCCCCTCATCCCTCCGCCTTGTTTTTCCCCTGCCGTTGTTAAAGCATAGGTGAGTCAGCCGAGCGCCTGGGGCTCTGAAGCAGAAAGCAGCAGGCGTGCGGGCATATTTCTTACGCTGACCACTGAGGTTAATTGATATCCTCTCTGAGGTGTAAAAATTATAATTATATTTAAGAAAAGCTATGAAAGCTGTTTACAGAAGAGGATACAGATGTGCTCTCAGATGAATTTCATTGGATGTTTTTAGCAATCCCCAACGCAGCGCACAAAAAATATAAATAAAGCAAAAAAAATAAATAAATATACAGACAAGTTGAATTAATTAAGTGCATAACCAACAGCTGTTTTGTGAACTGGAATAATTTAAAGCTGTGGGAGTTAAAGCCAGTGTGTATTTGTAAGAAGATGTTTCCTTCTTTCTTTCATGGTTGTAGATATGGATCAAGTTCCACACATTTACTTTGCCTTCTGACTTTAGTATCATCATCTATGACTTCACAGGCAAGTTAAAGCTTCTTTAGATTAAAATCAGCTACAAAGACAAGGCCTAGTTCAAATATTAATGGAATAAAAGGGCAAACCACCTCAGTAAATGGACTGAATTTATACCACACTGTTATACACTGATAAACAGGTTGATAGGCAACTTGGGCTTAAGTGTCTTGTCCATGGCCATTTCAAGATGTGAAAAGAGGAAACTGGACTCAAACCTACAATCTTTTAATTCCAAGACAACTACTCAACCACTGAGCACACAATGTATTTTCACCCTACTTTGTGCCATGATTGCAACATTTGCTTCTAACTGCTGGGTAGTTTTTGGGAAGTGCCAAAGAATTCAAAAACGTTGTTAACAATCGAAGCCTGTTTTTCTAAAACTACTGTTTTTCTACACTGTCACAGTGTAGAAACTATAGAAATAAATGTGGCCTTACTGCCTGATTTGTAATGCTAAATGAACACATCCCTCCAGTTTTTTGAGATTCCACAATCGCAGAAATTCAACAGAACCCCGCATTTTTTTATCCTAAGGAATAATTGTGAGTTTATTGGAAATGTTCCACTAAAGGGGTCAAAAACACTGGATTTAAGTGACTGCTGACTCCCACCTGCAGGTGGCAGCATTTTCTCCTTCTACCATGTTTTCTCAGCCTCACATGACGTGAAGGTTATAGTCTGTGATTTTGCACATAATAAAAATAAAGTTATTTATGTTTTAAAATATAAAAATGTTTGTGATCAATCTATCTGCTTGCTATAGAGTTTTTCTTCTTGTATGTAAATTTTGGAAGGAGTTTAATGAAGGGAAAAAAAATTCTTGTAATTGTTTCTAAAGTAGTGTCACAAAATGATTGATTTTGTTAGCAATAAATAACAATGACAATCATAAAATTCATTTGCTTTCCCAATTTTTATTGTTTTTTGAATACAAAAATACTAAAAGTTCAAAATTCAAAACTCTTTGACAAATAAAACCTGAATAAACCTGAGATTGTTACAGACTTTAATTAAAAAGCAAAATTAATCACCTAATCTTTTGTGGTAATTGCAGTTATTCGCCATTTAATTACAAATGTATAACATTTTCATAATCCTTTAATTGTTTTTAAATAATAGATTCATAATTCTTGCTCTGTGGTGGATTTGGTGATTAGTTTTTGCCTCACAGCAAGACGAACCTGGACTCACATCAAGGCTGGAAAATTCCTGAGTGGAGTTTACGTGGTACCCAAATGGACCCAGGATTCAAAATAACTATTGGATAAATAGTATCTGCAGTGACAGGTGGCTTTATTATAATTATTTTTTAAATCCTCTTCATGCAAAGCTCACCAAATTTCCTAAATTAAAGTTACGTTTTTGTCTTATCATTCCAGGACTCTGGGTTATGCTCTCAGTGCTGCCAGGAACAGCTGTTCATGAGCATAACAAACAAGTAAGTTTGTTTATACCTAATGATTCTTTTTGCAATAGTTGTTAGGACTTTTTACATAAATTGTCCTTATCTAACATTATCTAACTCTACATCTTTATATTGTTATAAAGATGTAGAGTTAGATACAAAACTAAACAAAAACTTTATTAAAGAGCAGGTTTAGTTTCGTGAACACACACTGACATGTCTGATTTTCAGAAAGGAATTTTACTTTGGTTTCATGCACTCACAAACAATGAACATGAATATTTACATTTTGGAGAAAATGAAATAAAAGCTAAAGAAACAATATGTGCATATACCAATATGAACAACCACATTTTTTATTAAGAAAGGCAGATTGTGAAGAAAATAGTGTTTTGCATGTTAAAATAGCTAGATGCAATACAACCTGACACGTCATTGGCTGGCGTTTGCAAACCAGCCAATCAAGGAGAATCATTCAGCATCCTTGGCGCTGATTGGTCCTGAGAGCAGTGATTCTTTTGAGCATGACCCACTGGGGTCCACATCTCGCCCCATGACCGCTGGAGATAGCCACCATCCCCCCACAATCCTGCATACTTAAGAGGGTATAAACAATGAATGGATGGAGATTGTATTTTATGGATCACTGTTTTTATTGAATAGTTGATCACCTTAGGGGCTAAGTTATGTGAAATGTTTCAAAGTGGCTTGTCTGCCATACAATGGAGTAGTTACCAACAAAAACTAAATATTGTGTTTGCTGCATCAGGACCTTTGATGACAGCAGCCATCCAGTTGTGTGATCTTTGAAACAGTTTGTTAGATCCTCCTCTCATTGTGTCGAGGCTCCGGACCCCAAAGGACCCGGTCCAGATGAAGGGAGTGAGGAATCAATCAAAGCGCTAGTAGCAAATATCTAAAGCTGAGATCCATCCAATATTTTGTTTGTTTGACACCGGAGAGTGATTTAGTGACTTCAGAGTACTGAGTGTCATGTTCCCCCACTCTGATAACCTTAATGAGAAAGTGCTGGAAGGAACACACATTCCTGTTTGTCTGTTTTCACTTTTTCTCATGTTGTATGTCTGTTTCATTTCTCTCTTACACCGCCGCATGTGTGGAGGTATAAGGGGGTTGTTCTGCTGCTGCTGTGAGATGATGAAGTTTCAGGGAAAGGTGGATGTGCCATCCATTACAGGAGGTGGAAAGGTGTAGATAAATCACCTTATCAGCCCTGCTTTCTCCCCACTGAGCTGAGGGAGCAAAGCAAGGGGAAATCCATCAACCTCCACAAATGGGACATGACTCAGAGATCACTCTGCCTGTACTGGTCTCTCTGTACATACCTGACACTGGATTTAACATTGTATTATGGCTCAGACCGGCCTGCACCCGAGCCTGAGCCAACACCACTTCAAGAAGAGGCTCCAACATCCACTGAAGAAATGAATCCAAAATAATCCTAACAATGCAGATTACGCAAATTGAAATGATTGAATTTAATTAAATTATCTTCACCTCTGGAGATTATGTTACAAAGAAGGATTCTGTAAAATCAAGAAAATTATGGACAACCCTGGTCTTCCTTTACATGAGAATGTCATACAACAGACAAGAGCTTCTTCAGAGCCGCTGTTACACAGACTGCTACAGGAGATCCCTCCTGCCAACTGTTTAAATAACCTTGGATAATCTGAGTTAAAACAACATACCTACGATAAAGGAGTCAAGTGGTGTTTATCAAATGCAATTTAATAACTGATCATCATCAGCAAGTTGCTGATAGGTAACATACAAGTGTGTGTTAACACAATGCCAAGCTGGAAAGACTAAAACTAAAACCAAAAGAGAACTAAAAGAATTGTTGCTGCTAAAAAAAAACACAACAGCTGAGAACAGCTATTCACCCAACTAAATGAGTTTCATCTCATCATTTAACATTTTCTGCACATTTTCAGCACATAGACAGCTGTACATTACACATTTACATCTAATGTGTAAATGAGGCCACCTAGCAGAACATGAACGACCACAATTCAGTTGTTTTTTGTTTTGTTTTTTACTACTAAAGCTGCACAACATAGCAAATTGCAATTGTCGTTGTAGCATCATAATATCCAGTATTGTATTTGCAAAGGACTTCTTTGATGAAACATTTATGTTTTAAGTGCCATGTAAGCAAATTTGCATATAATGTTGGCCAGACGGATAGACTTTTACTGACTTCTGTGCTCATACTTGACTTAGATTTTCAGTAGCTGAGATGCTAAACCTGCGACAGTTGATAGGAACATTATGATTCAGGAATGAGAAAGAAAGAAATCAAAATTACCATTGTCAGTGTAGTTAGAAAACGGTCTTTTAGTTAAATGTGTTCATGAAGTCATACACAATTATTGTGAAGACTTACAGCAGAGTTAATGACTTGATGCAGTCGACTTGGTTTTCTCAGGCAGCTTTGTACTAAAGGATCATGTTGCAATATATGTACTTGTGACATCAACAGATTATGCTGAAATTGGCTTGATTTAAATTTATTTTGGATTCTTAATAATTGAAAATAGATCAATAGACATTTTGTTGAAAATTGGTGAAATGTGAAATAAACCAAATGAAAATTAAACAAAAAAATATCTATGTGGATGTCAGATGCAAATGCATAAGAAAAACTGTCTACCTGCATTCATGTAATAATTTTAGTGATGCTGCTGGCTCATTTTGAAGTAAAATAAATAATAATCAGCAGGGTGTTTGCATAGAGAGAGAAGCAGAGAGAGGATCTGAAACAAAGTTCAATACAATAAGATGGGAGAAGCTGCAGTAAGATTTGACGCAGAACATTTTCTATTGGTGATTCCTTTTTTTCTGTTTTCAATACTTTATCAGTACATACTTTTACGACTATGAATGTATTCACCTGTAATTATTAACAGGGACTGCATCATTAACATGGTTAGCATTTAAAATGAAACAACTGCCACTATATTCCTGATACACATCATTTTTCAACATAACATTTTTAAAAATGTATAACTGATGCGTTTCGACCGATAACGACACACTGCTCTCTCCAGTATTATCTATATGCTTCTTCCTGCATTCATTTTATTTTGCTCTGATCTTTCGCAGCTCAGCAGACGCCTTCACAGCTACTGTAAAGTGTACACCTATGGCTCCAAATACAGGGTTGCTAAGCAACAATAATGACAGTGACCTTTTAGAAATCAGTGGGATATGTCCCACTAGTCGAAGACTCCGGCATTCACCACAGTACACTTGTGGAGCCTCTGTTTACCTCAGCTTATATCCTAAGCAGGCTGACGGAGTGAGCCACACACGCACAACACACACCCTCACCTGCCATCACGCAAAGACATTAAGCACATTTTTGCCCTTGAGGAAACAAGGGGAGTTAGCATTTTCCCCACCAGCTCTCGATGTACTACCTTGTCACCAACCCCCTTAAAGTAAGAGCAGTCTATTGGTATTCAGCAGCTCAGGTATCCGAGGAAGCAAAGCCTTTTAAATGTCTTTACTGCTGTTTGTTCTGTCTCTAGAGGGCATGTGCCGTACACCGGGGGTTTGAGAATTGACAAGGAGAATTGCAAATTTGTTTTGCCAGCTACACGCGCTCTGTAATTCCATGCTTGCTGCATTGTTGCAAAGATGTGTTGGATTTTACATAAACATACACAGAAAGGTGGGATGTTTTGTTTAATTCTTTGAAGCCGCAAGATGTTTAGTTATGATTAATGCCTTCTCAATAGGACAAGCGTTCCTACTGTACTATTGTTTTGTTGTTGCTGTTGTTTTTCTTTCTCCCTGTGAGCAGTCACAAAGCAACATGAATGCTGGGAATAAATATTGAAATTTAACTTTAGTGACATGCTAAATAAAAACAAAGAGAATTTCCACACTGTTATTGATCATTTTTCCCTTTTTTGGGACAAGAAAATAGCTCAAAAATTTCCTTTAAACATTTTACAAGCCCTAGCAAAAGTATCTCTACCCTTTTTCACATTTTCTCATGTAAACTGATTATATTTTATATGGACTGTAGCTAATAGACCAACACAAAGTGTTGCATAGTTGCAGAGCGGGACAAAAGTACTAGATGGTTTTTATGCATTTAAAAATCTAAAATTGTGGTGTGTATTTTACTTCATTTCATTTACAAATGTCTCGTCGCAAAGTCACCTCGTTAAGTACTTCATCCATTTATCTGAGAATAAATACAGATGCTGTGTGAAGGCATCAGAGGCTCGTTAGAGAATTGAACAAACAGCATCATGAAGACCAATTCAATTGAGAATTAGAGCTTTTTCGCACCTGATAGGCCAGTAGACTCGGTTCAGTTCTGGACCAAAGTTGCAAAATTTGGTACATTTTCAACTGGTGCGGTTCGCTTTCACACTGCATTGTGTGAAACAAACCAAACCCTTTAAAAGCCTGTTCCGTCCTCGCCTGCAGTGGCGCTGAACCAAGGACCACTAAAGGAAACAACACAAAAACCTCTGAAGAAAACATGAGCGCAAAATTTTTTCTTCAGGAAATTTAAATAAAAATGGATCAATATCAGATTTCTATTTCGTGTTTGGTAAAAGCCCATAAGCCATTTCTCCTGCTATGTTTAGACATAAGTGTTTGTTTTTGGTTGTATTTACCCAGAATGCCTTGCACTTTAACCCACTTTCTAAGCAAATGCACCTTCTAGGCAACAAGAGGTTGGATTAAAGCGGATTAAACAGGGCGGATGTGAATGCCTCAAGTGGACAGACTTGAATTGATGTTTACAATGCTTTCCATCCCATCTGACTTGAACTAGCTGACTTATTTTACAATGAAAAATTAAAAGAAAAAAATCTTGCACTTGTAACTGCAGCAAAATGTTGTTCTGATAGGAGTACCTCACTAGAAATGTTATTGCTAATAAAATTTGAATATATATATATTCAGGCTATCACATAAAATCTCCAAAAAGTACATGAAATAAGACAAAATGTAAAATGTTCCTGTGGCTTGAATACTTCTGGAAGGCAGACCATTACGTTCATCTGCAAATTTCAGTATTTTACTCCACAAATTTCTGGAATCTGACTGGAGTTCACCAGAGCAGGGAACCGCCTAAGTGATAACAGAGGGAAGTTCCCCAGCTGGGACTTGTGAGAGAACAGGATACCTTCTCAGAGTTGGTCTCATAAGTCCTGGGTATGCATCCAAATGACAAACCTGCACGCCTGTCCCTCTTTTAAAAAATCCTTTACAAGTGCTGAGACACCAGGGCTGGGGCTGTGGAGGCTGTATATTTCTATTCATAATTGATGACCCGGACCCAGACAGACAGCACACTACACATGTAATATGGATTCACTCTTGGTTTCAAATGCATGCACTCGTCTGGACTCGACTGTGAGCCAGCACTGTGTGCGGAGCGGGAACGGAGAGGAATTGGCATATGTGCATGTGAGCCAGTGTGCCTGCATGAGAGAGTGTGTGCATGTGATCGTGTGTGACTGATGGGAAACTAACTTCTGTTTGAAATGAGAAGAGGTCAGTTGTTTGCATTCCAGAAAAAGTAAAAAGATGCCTGTTAATGAATAAAAACATCTGTAAAACACCTGCTAAACTTTTACATAGGACCTAATATTCTTATATTTTTGGGGTCTGCCACAGTTTTCAACCCATTTCAACACATTTTATATACAAGCATAAAGGTAAACATTTGTCTCAACTGTCTATTTGAAAGAAATGACAATATAAAAATAAATCAGAGTCACTTTTGATCAAGAACATTAAGTTGATGTGTCCATTAGGCTCCTTCTCCTTATCCAATGAGAGGAATAAGAAGGAGAGTCAAGTTTATCTACATAGCATCATTCACCCACAATGAATATAAAGTACTTTACAGCACACTGGGGGCTGGTGACAAAAGAAAATATTAAAATCTGATAAGCTTTGTTTAAGAAGAAGGATTAATTTAATGATATACGACGGAAAGCATTGCCTAAAAGAAACAAATGTTTTCAAACAGATTTAAAGTGCAAATTTAAATCCAAATCTAAATATCAACCACTTCAGCCGCTTGGCCGTGATCAGGCAAACAGTTCGATGGTCAGATTATTTGATCGAAAGCTTCTGTAAACAAAATTTAAAGGACCCGACGGTTTCTTCACATCTCAGGTTTTCAAGAAGGTGAGATCTATAATTGAAATTTAAAGCATTTGCTGGATCATCTATAGCAGTGCTACATTTAATTTGTCCAGCAATATTGTGTTGAAAAAGAACGATATGGGGAGACTTTTGACACAGATTTTATGCATGGTGCTGACGCCTGAGTCGCACCTCCTGTCCTCTCTCTCTGCTTCATTTCTGCAAGCTCACAGCTGTGCAGGATATTCCTGTCTCCATGTGTGATTCATGGATGGACAGAGACCAGACACAGGTAGCAAGTCTTTCCAGGTGTGTGGTGGGATTGTTTTGTGAAAGAGGCCTCTGATTTCTTCAGGGGTATCGAAAAGTAACATATCATCGACATGGTTTGGTAAAAATCTGAATAGATTTTATCCTCTACAATTCAAAGTTCAGCTGTAGTTAGTGGCATCAACTAAAGTTGAGTTGCTACTTTTAGTTGTACTTCAAAGTCAAAATGCTTGATGTTAAAATGTTGAGCAATTTCTTCTTAAAGAGAAAATCATATAACAAATTTTAGACCATGATGTCATTGGTCAACCCACAAAAATGGTTTGCTAAGACTTTACATATGACCTATCCAGAGTGTTTCTAGCCTCAGGCATAGTGATTAGCTTTATAGCCCAAACAGGGCTAAAGGGGTGCAGAAGATGAATGGACTTCACATGTAAAGGAGTATGTACACTGTGCCTCAGATAAGCTTCTAAGTCTGCTTTCTCTGTTAAAATGATGAGGCTGATCTTACTGATGGCTGCTGGAGAGAGGCCTCACCAGCTGCAGATTGATTCTACCCTCAAGCTACAGAGAATAAAATAGGTTCCCTCCAGCTCAGAGAATGTGAGGATGCAAACACACCATTGATCCTTTTCATGTTTGCAAAGAACATACACGCTGTCAAAATCTGATGTTTATTGTTATAATTTTTCCATGTTTCAATGTGCAGAACACTGGCTGGATTTGGAAGTGTGGGAACCTGAAAATGTTGTTAAGTGTTGGTAGTTGGTGTTTTGGGCTGGACTTGTGATTAAATTCACACTGCATGGACTTCTTGAGTCGTCATTTTTGTTCTATAGGTACTTTTTCATAACATTTGTTCTCTGCCCATGTCATTTTTTTATGTTACAGTGTGCTGCTGCTCATGTTTTTGCTGATGAGGCTGTTTTTATTATTATTATTATTATTATTCAAACCAAAAGGCTCGTTTTAAATTGTTTTTTAAATTTATGACTAATACTTTTGTTAAAATGTTGGAAAGTGACAAAGTCACTGAGCTAAATGTTGTGCATTAGCTTTAGGACCATTAGCGGCCCAGAGTCTTCTGATGCTGAATTAGGATAACTCATTTTCATTTAGATCCATATCAATTCATGAACGTCCTCAATGGGCCGGTTGTGGCAAAATGTATTGATAAACCCCATTAACAAACTGTTAAAATATTAATAAATAGCTGTCTCTGCATTTGATGAGTACTTCTTAAAGCTAAATAATATTGAACAACTTTTCCCACTGATGTATGTTGGCAATATACAAATAAAAAATTACTTCTTAAAACTTATTTGTAGTCACTGGCTTTTAAAAAAGCATTTCATGTTGGTTTTCTTTTTTTCTATCTTATTCTGTGTTTATATCTTATTTTTATGTTTGAATCGTTATTGTTGTTTTTGTGTACAGCACTTTGGATACAGGCAGTTGTTCTTAAATGTACTACATAATAAATTGGATTTGATTCAATTAGAAAAACTGCTTTAATTTCAATGACAAACTAATATTCAAACACAGAACTGCTATTTTGAAGATTCTATTTATGTCTCCCTCTAGAGTTTAAAGTATGCAGGGCCTCAGAAAAAGTCATTGTGTTCTGGATTTAGCTCTCGGGCCATGATTTTGACACATGTGTTACAAGCTATTTATAAGTCATATACTATAAATTTTCATCCATGTAATTATTGTTTTGATTATTTGAATATTTCCAGCTCTTGAAGTTGTTTTTGAATGTCTGGAAGTTTGTGCTTTTAATCACAAAAATAAATAATAATAATAATAATTTAGTTTCCTATTCTTTTTTGTTCAGTGTTTTTTCTGTTAATCATTTTTTTATAATGAGTTACATTCTTTATTTTATTAAATCTTGAGATCCATTGAGATCAAGACCTCTTTCACAAGGGGGAGCTGATCAAGAATAGACAAAACATGTAGTCATAAATAACAAAAAACATTAGAAATATATAATTTCATCTTATATATTCATTTTAAGCAAAGTGTTTCTCCGTAACATCTCAGTTAATTTATATCTTTCAAGTCAATCTCAATGTAATAGTTTAAATATTTCCAACTAAAGCTTACTTTACCCAAATATTATCATAAGTCTAAACTAAAAACCTATCGGTGTAGAGTTACTTTTGACCAATGTTGTGTATTGATGATGATGATACTCCATAAAATGTAACATCTGTTATCAAACTGGTGGCTGTATGATGTTTCTGTGACTTTCTGTTTTTTGTGTTTTTATTAAGCAAAGTTGCCTCTTTGCTGAAATGTGCTATACAAATAAACTTGATTGACTGATTGGTCATAATTATTGTCGTTGTTTTTGTTATTTAATTAAGTCATTTCATAATTAATTCACTGTAGCCCATGACCCATTGTGGGGTGATGAGTCACTTCTTTTATCTAACTTATGCTGTCGCTCCTCATGTGTCTCTTGATTGAGAGGTTTAATTTTCTTGTCTGCTAGCCCCTGAGTTTTACTCTCTCTTGAAGTTCACAGGGAGCAAAGTTCATACCCAACGTTACCATGGCAACACATAACACCCGCCCCTCCACCTTTCCACACAGAGTCTCCCTCCCAACCCTACATAATGGATCTGACCTTTGCACTCCACTGCCTCTCTGACTGACACATAAACAAGTGTGAAGCTGTCCTGGCTGTAGCCTGCAGCCATGTCCACCACAACGAAACACACATACATGACACACAAGGGTTAATGATGGCGTCTGCTGCAGCATATGGTGTCTAAGTGAACCAGCTCGCGCGCTCAGGTAGCAGCATCGCCGGGGTGTGATCTCAACGATGAGTCAGAGGAAACAAGGTCATCTTCTAATGCTGTCATGGTTTTGGTTCAGTCTCAGGATTTATCAGCAGACCTCACACAGGTCGCTTGTCATCGTTATACAGCTTCACACCGCTGCAGCCAATCCCGTCCTCCAGCCATCCTCGCTCGCTGCATTATTTATCAGCACTAATCAGGAGCCCAGCGCTGATGTGCTCGCCACCCTACTGGTAACATCACTTCCCTGACCTGACCCTGCCTGTTTCCCCACAGCATTGCCGTGTGTTTACGCTAACGCCTGCTCATTAAGCCTAACTACGCTTGGCCGGGCCCTGCTGCCGGAGCTGGCGCTGTGGGGGCTTTTTAACATGCTCTAACCCAGCCCGGGCATCCCCCAAGTGCAGCGCCGAGAACAGCTACTTGCTGATGTCAAACAACAGGAAAACCAACGCATGTAACAAGTACACACAGAGGTGGTTTACTGGGAGACATGGCCTGTGAGGACCTGCGATCAGGCTCCATTATTGTTGTAATTAGCGTGCCTCAGTGGAGCCTGGGCTTAGAAAACGGCGTACAGCAGCCTCCCTGCTTCTCAGTCTGTTTACGGCCAGAAAGAGGCAGCGCGGAAAGGGCAGGGGGCCGGCCACACGGCTCAACGCCTCTGCTCAGCTCCAGCAGCAGGACAGCTGCTTGTTCATTTGAAGGGTTGACACAGACCATTTTCCATTTCTCTTCTGTCCTCTGCTTCGCAAATATTTGTTTGTTTCAGCAGAGAGAGGAGCAAACCAAATACCAGAGGAGGGGTTTGGTTTGCAGGATAACAGATTTCACGTTAGAGGATTTTTTCTGTTTAAAGTCAGGTCTGAAAAATGTATCACGATAAAATGGTTTCATATCACTTGATCCTGGTAATTATTGATTAGTTTTTTTTGTTTTAAATATCTGAAATATTACCAACCTGGTGATGTGGCATTTTCTGTTTTACTCAGATTCCTCTCCAGCTGTTGGACTCATTTCCTTCCTTCACTCCACCCCATTGTTTTTTAAATTTTAAGCTATTATGAGGCATAGAGGCAAAACCTGAAAGTGTTGCTGCGCAAGTTACTCAACAGGTTGTTGCTAGGTAACCAAAGGTAACTGGTGCTGGACAATGTAGTTGAAAAACGTATTCTGGTATAAGCATTTTATATCAGTCGATATCGATAATTATTGATTTTGTTTTAAATATCTGAAACTAGTGGAGTGATCTTCCACAGTTTTCATTCCTGGTATGGGTGTTTCTGTTTAAGCAGTTATGAGGCATGGTGGCAAAACCTTAAACTGCTGCTGTGCAAGTTACTTAGCATGTTGTTGCTAGATAACCAAAGAGTGAGTGAGTGAGTTGATGCCACCCACCTTGGTTAGCTAGCCGTGGGAGGCTGAGAGGCTGGAGTATGTCGTCTGCTTACATTCCCCAGAATGCTGTGCTACTCTGGATTGGTTCCGTGAAATTATTGCAAAATCTTTCAGATGTATTACCTATTGATCTTGGTCAATAGATAATGTTTGTTGTTATGGTCTCTAAGTTTTGTTTTTTCCTCTTTCCACAGGTCTAGAGGCAGACTTCAAGAGTGTTGACTTGTTTCACTATGCAACAAGTCTCCTCTACTCTTATCCCCTTCTTTGCCTTTATATATTTTCCCATCTTTCTGTTCTCCTTTCTTTATCGTGTCTAAGTCCATTACCTTTGAGATAAACCCAAAGCAATATCTAATACATACATTTGTATAAAGAGGAGTATCATGATGAAAGTCGTAATGCTCTGCTTGTGAAAGTAAATCTGTTGGGCCTCACCGTTACACTCAGACAACAATTCTTAGTGCTACGTTGAAAAATGGAAAATAATTTTGTGATTGCTTCTTCTGAATGGCAGTGGCAATTAGGCAGATATCATTTTATAAAACTAAACCTTTTTATAAAACCAAATAGGACCAAACCTTTTGCTTGACTCTTTATCATTTATCTTTAACTTTTAAGGAACTGCGCAAGCTCCTCACGTTTAATTCCTACCCTTTGGCCCCTTCATCATCAAGGGGGCCATGTCCCCGGTGCGTCGCAAAGTCCCCTGATTACCAATTACCAAAGCCGCTGTCTTTCTTCGTGCTGGTTTCGGTGTGGAGGCATGGAAAAAGGTAGAGCAGCACTATCGGGGCAGAGTGAGGTGGAGGTCCCGTGAAGGACACGGCTCCCTGGGTGGCTGAGCGATGAGCAGGGGAGCGTGAAGGGCTGAGGCAGGTCTTTCCCACAGAATATCCGTCTTTTAGTCAGTTACTGTCGCTGTGCTGAAGCACCAACCCATAATCAGGAAGCTGCTTATATAAGAATCCTCCCTTTCTGACTTACTTCCTTTCACCTTAAAGGAGCCGTGCGCGACCTGAAGTATAAATGCCGTTGACATGCTTTGCTCCAATTGAGCCAGGATGGCAAACCATAATGTGCAACCTAAATGATTTTCTTCATAATTGTTGTAGTTTCATTGGCGTTGAATTATTGAAGCACATTACTTATTGAATTTGTGAACACAGTGCATTTAGTGGACATAAAGAACAAAATAAGTGTAATCCTTTTATATCTTCTTCCTTCAAAGTCAATAATTTACAGTCACTGTAACACCTAAAAAAGTGTCACAGACTCCACATCTGTTAAATGCTAACATGCATACCACTATTCTATACACTAAATTCATTTTAAATGTCAATAGTTTGTAGAATTAAAAAAAATATGTTGATTTTATTCAAACACAAAACAGCAAATGGTAAAGTCAAGAAACTTTATATTTTTTATTGGCCTCTTAATTCTTAATTCTTCCTGTGCTGTATATGTCATTTCAACCACTCAAAATATCCTATATTCATTAGATTTTTAAATATACTACAATAGCAAAAAGAGTTTCCATACAACAAAATATTGGATGTCTAAGTGAAAATAAGGCAATAAAGAAAGGTCAGGGTAATTTTGGGCTTGTAAAACTCAAAGTCTATTATTTTGAAAAGAGGACACAATTAATACAATAAAATAATTTAAAATGTAAACTTAAAACTCACATTACATTTCATTAGGATGACTTGGTCAACATTACCTGTTCTAAATGAACATGAGGGGGATTTGTGTCCGTTAATTAATCATCTTGTCTCCATTGCAGGGATAACAACGTTTCCAGAAATTTAATGTAGATGCAAGACTTTCTCTAAACCATAGATTTATCAATTATATTTAAATTAATATCTCACAAGACACTTAACCTTACAAATCTTTACTTAGACTTACTTCTACTGGGGATTTTTGCAAGTGGCTACAGTATGTTTACAGTGGGACCTACAGTACATCCCATCCCAAATCACTCACTGACGGCCCGGTCCTCGCAGCTGCAGTCAGAACAACAGAGTCATCTTTCAGCTCTGCTTTGGTCTCTCCCACATGTCTGTGTGTGTCAAGGTGAAAGAAATATTCAGAAGATCACATCCACTTATTTACGAATTCCACATTATAATACTTTTTAAAGTCCATCAGGCCTTTTCACATGCAGAATTCAAAGGGAAAGTGGAAAATAGCCACAAACTTTTACATTAATAACTGTTTTCTGGGCTCGTTTGGAGATGAAATATAAATTGAAATATGATTATTATTTTTTTGGATTGCTCAGCCCTCCCTACCTACCTCAATCTTAATCCTTGAATGGATCTTGTGATATTTTCTGAAGGCTCCTAAATGCACAAACACTAAAGAAAACTGACAACAGAACCACGAAAATCCTAAAAAAGCTATATCATTTTCAAACGATGAAATTATCTTTGCCTGCGAGCCGATTAAGAGTAGTTTATTGTAACACATCTTTAGGGTTCAAGCCTGTCATGACTCTGTTGTATTTGTGTTACATTTTTAAAAGTGTTGCTTATCTGCCTCAAAATGTAAAGTCTAGTATCTGCCTATGTATATTATGTCAGTGGAACATAACATCTAAATTTTTGAATCCAGACACAGTAACAACAGGAATAAAAATAAGATTACATCTATTGATAATTGTATCTCAATTAAAGTAAACTAACAGCAAATAAAAGAGAAAATGAGATTCAAATGGCAGCAGACTTAACGGTGAAATATGAGGTTGGACACAGTGCATGATATTGTCAACCAGAGGAGGCCCATAAACAATGTGACAGATTTATGTTTTCCCAAGTTTTTGACTTCAAACACTGAATGATTCGCAACCACATATTCCCTGAAGGTCATTCTGATGTGGATTTACCAAAAAAAGTGCTCTTAGTCCTTAAAGTTTTTCAGATTTTGTCACATTACAGTCACTCGACCTTCACAAAATAGTGCATAGTTGTCAAATAGAAGGAGACGGATACATTTGGAAAGGATCAAATTGAAAATTGATGCTCACAGGCACTCCAAGTTATTTTCCTAAGAGGAATGGGCAAACATTTGAGTCTCTGGATCAGCAAAACTGGTGGGGAGTGATTTCAAAATGATGTATAATCTTCCATTTCAAAGCTGGAACTACTTTGTATCGATGTATCACATAAAATCCCAACAAAATTAAAGTTTTTGGTTAATTAGATCAAATGTGTGTGTGGTCGTCTTTTCTGCTCCTCTGACATAATTGTGATTGTCTCTCTCCTGAATGCAAACATTAGTGAGGATCAATCAGGCCTTTCAGTGGCCTTCCTCTGTATTGCTCCTCGTTGTCTCGCCACATTCCCCTCTCTTATTGTGTCTGAAAAGAGATCCTGTGTGGCGGTGCGGTAATGAAGCTCGTGTTAGAACAGCAGCACCGCTGGGCATTGAGGCCCCGCACACCTCGGAGAGGCACGGAGGCGCGTGCGTATCGATCTAATATTGTTTCCTTGCTTTGTGCTCTCACTGCACTGCATCTCACTCCGCTGCGGTCTAATGTGCTGTCATAAAAAGTGCCAAGTGAGGGGTTTCTGTGCGTTTTATACCGGTGTGTGCGCCGTCAAATTTGTGTTACCTGTGGATTGTTTCCAAGCTATTCCGAACCACCAAGACAGGTGGCTTAAAAAAGTCAACACTATTTAAGCAATGTTTCTGGATTCCATCCTAGAATTCATCAAAGGTAATTTGTGTAAAACTTTACAGCAGCTAACGACATGTTAATTTTGTTTTGACACACAGAACATAATTTGTAAGTAGTCTATTTAGGAACTGTACCAAAAAATATTTGACTGTATTTTATTAATTTCTCTATGCATTCAATAAATAAAGCAGGAAGCCTTATGAATTAGTGAAACAAAGGTTCACATGGGCCTAACCTATTCATTTCTACAAGTTAGTGAGTTTAAACAGAAAGGCCATAGAGATCTGAAGGACTAAAGCGCCATCTAGTGGACATGTAATATGTACTGTTTCCGCTCATACTTCACCAGATTAAAATTAAGACTAGGGGGTAACAAATTTATTTTGACTTTCCATCATCATAGACGGATGGGGTTTTTTTCCATGAGAAGAGGACCAGCTGGTTTTTGGGGGGCTGTCTTATGGCCTGCATGTCTGGGTTTTAACCTTTTGTCAGTAAACTGCAAAAGGAAAAAAAGAAAATTGAAGAGAATACTAATTAACATTAGTAAAAAAACATCTATTTTTGGTTCCGAATGCAAATATGCAATTATATCTGTCAGATATTAACCATGCAGAATGTGCTTCTATTTAAATCTACATTATTTTCAGCAAAAAGAGACTCGTGCAGAATAAATCTGTCATGATTTTTGTTTGCATAAAAAGAAGCCCTTCAAATTGACTTGTTTACAAAACACCCAGTGAGTCCTGTCCATGCCTTTCACTCCGACTCTTTTGCACAGAACAGACTTATTTGCAGTAATGCATTTAGAAAGGGCCTCACTGCTCTGTCCTCCCTAATTGGGGCTGTCAGGCGCCCCTTCACCGGCTTGTTTCACAGTCTGATCGGATAAACTCGGTCCACATGAAAAGAGGGCTGAAAGACAGCCTCGGTGAAGCTTAAGGAAAAACAGAAAATAGATGTAGAAAGTGAAGAGATGCAGGTTGTTAGGACGCCTGAAGCTGCTTACATATTATTAACTGCCAAGCAGATGACAGCATGAGCTCTCCTTTATACATAAATAGTTGTCTTTCACTCTGTATCTCTGCAAACAATCACTGATCAGAGGTGTGTAAGCAGGTAGAGGAGGAGGGACTCTAATGCA
Source organism: Xiphophorus couchianus (assembly GCF_001444195.1). NCBI lineage: Eukaryota > Metazoa > Chordata > Actinopteri > Cyprinodontiformes > Poeciliidae > Xiphophorus > Xiphophorus couchianus. The sequence goes on along the minus strand of NC_040232.1, from coordinate 5,333,450 downwards.
ACATGACAAAAGTGCTACTTTGATATTGCTGATATGATTACCCTCGTTAGGAGGTAAATGCCACTGATAAGATAGAAGGGGAAAACAGACACAGAAGGCCTGCTTTAAAGTGCAGGGAGGAGCGAGATGTTAAAGTGAGGCAAAGATGTTTATTGTATTCTCTTTTATCCTGTCTTTATCACTCATCTCACTCTGTTACAGTCCAATTTACTTATTTAATATAGCCTGTTTAATGTTATTTCAAATGCTTTTCAACTATTTGGCTGGCCTTGTGTGTTTGCCTCTGTGTGAGGGCCTGCACAAGCGAGCACGTTGCATTAATACCTGTGCTGCAGTGGAAAGTCAGTAACTTCAGAAGTCAAGTGTATCATGCTGCCGGGATCGTCTCTGTGGTGACAACAGTGATTAATAATGGAGAGCAGATGTTGGCGTCTTGATCTGAAATTTTCATGAAACTTCGCTAACATGATTAAAGTGTATGTCTTCCTTGAGTCACTCAGAGTCTTTTAACTCCTCTCCCCAGGGAGTGGCAACAAATCATGGTTGAGACAACATGTCAAATCACAGAGAATCTCATGCATGTCACAAACGAGCTCTCTGTTTTACCGTCGCAAATTTCAACTCATCTTCACTCTGCTGGAGCTGGCAAACTTTAAATATTTCACATTTTACAGCTGAAACTGTTTCTGTTTCGTTTTTCTTTCTCGAATTTTGAAAGACAAGTGTACAAATGCAACATTATACTTTAAAAAATATTTAAATACTAAATATTTAAATATATATTTAAATATTTAGTATTTAAATATTTGACTGTATTTTATAAAATATTATTAAATACTATATTATACTATATTAAATAGTATACTATATTAAATACTATATTAAATACTAAATATTTAAATATATATTTAAATATTTAGTATTTAAATATACTAAATATTAAAATTACTGTATTTGATTGACCTGCAAATCTATAGCTGCAAATTGCTTGTAAGCCAAAAAATATATATATATATATAAATGAATGTAACATAAAAATACAACATAAAATTTTTGTCATTAGTTTCGGAACACAACAAAATAACATTAATTTAAGTTACAAGTTCATCTAGATAACCCTTATGTTTTACTAAAATAAATAATCTATACATCAGGACCTGCTTCTTGTTGGCTGGAAAAATGCATTTGCAGGTATCGCTCAGAAAGCTTATTTATATCTTAAGGCACATTTAAAAGCCCTGGCTGCTGATGGCATCCCATGCTTCGGATTGCAAGGTGCAAATGCATGAAAAAAGGCTCAAGCTGAAGATTGAGCATGAAGCGACCAGGACAGGGCAGGAGTGTTGTTACAGCAGAAGCATTAGATCACTTAAGTGTTTTCTCAAATATTTCCTACAGAGGCAACCGGACGTGTTTCTTCTGTCTTAATATATTTCTCTCAATGTCTATATTCATCTTTTCACAAACTCATAATTTTTATCCCCACTGTCTTCAACTAAAACCTTCAAATAAACCGTAGTCCACTAACTGCACAGATTAGTTGTACTTACAATAAGTAACACTCAAATTGCAAAATGTATTTGTGATTTTATGTGTTTCCTCTCATGTGATCATTAAGGGCTTAGCTATAGTCAGGACTGTTCAATTTTGAGCCTAAAATAAATTTTAAAAATCTAAATCTTTGTCTTGAGTTCCTAACATTTTCTAGTCTGTCAAACATTTTCCAGATCACAACTTAGTTATGATTGTCCAGAGTTCAGTATAGTACTCAAAAAGTAACACTACTTAAACATATTTTAGTAAAAGTAAAAGGTAGCCACCCAAGAAATCACTCAGAAGTAACAAAAATGTGTGGCAAAAAAAGTTATGTGAGTCATCATGAGTGATCAGAATATCTGAAATATTCAAAATATCGATAATGTCGATGCCAAGTGGTTATCAGTATTGGATCGATACCAGCATGATAAAATTGATTCTTTAGTTTCAGATTCCATCTTGAAATTTTGTTTTATTTTTGCTTTGTAGTTTCTCAACTCTACCTTAAAAAATATTTTTGCTTTGATTTGCCCTGAATTTATATTTTTATTGAAAACAATATATATTGTGTATACTGAAAACAATATAATTTTTTAATGTAAATATGTTATTGAAGTATTTTACAGACACCTATAAATTTGATGTCAATTCTGCCCAAAATAATTCAAACAAAATTTGAATGATTTTGTTTTAACAAAATAATTCCAAAGAAAAACCAGAAAAGGTTAGAAATTTGATGATATATCATGTTTAAATAAGTATTAGTATCAGTATCCAGAGTGACACTAACTCTTGTGGCGATAAGATATTCCTTATTCCATATCGCACACCTCTAGGTTGAATTGGGTTAAATAGGTTTAATAATAAAGACTGTTGATTCAATATGGTATTAATACCTCTTATACAGGTAAAAGCCAGTAAATTAGAATATTTTGAAAAACTTGATTTATTTCAGTAATTGCATTCAAAAGGTGTAACTTGTACATCATATTTATTCATTGCACACAGACTGATGCATTCAAATGTTTATTTCATTTAATTTTGATGATTTGAAGTGGCAACAAATGAAAATCCAAAATTCCGTGTGTCACAAAATTAGAATATTGTGTAAGGGTTAAATTTTGAAGACACCTGGTGCCACAAACTAATCAGCTGATTAACTCAAAACACCTGCAAAGGGCTTTAAATGGTCTCTCAGTCCAGTTCTGAAGCCTACACAAACATGGGGAAGACTTCAGATTTGACAGCTGTCCAAAAGGCGACCATCAACACATTGCACAAGGAGGGAAAGACACAAAAGGTTATTGCTGAAGAGGCTGGCTGTTCTCAGAGCTCTGTGTCCAAACACATTAATAGAGAGGCAAAGGGAAGGAAAAACTGTGGTCAGAAAAAGTGTACTAGCGATAGGGATCACCGCGCCCTAGTCAAGATTGTGAAAAAAAACCCATTCAAAAATGTGGGGGAGATTCACAAGGAGTGGACAGCTGCTGGAGTCAGTGCTTCAAGATCCACCACCAAGAGACGCTTGAAAGACATGGGTTTCAACTGCCGCATACCTCGTGTCAAGCCACTGTTGACCAAGAAACAGCACGAAAAGCGTCTCACCTGGGCTAAGGAAAAAAAGAGCTGGACTGCTGCTGAGTGGTCCAAAGTCATGTTTTCTGACGAAAGCAAATTTTGCATTTCCTTTGGAAATCGAGGTCCCAGAGTCTGGAGGAAGACAGCAGAGGCACAGGATCCACGTTGCCTGAAGTCTAGTGTAAAGTTTCCACCATCAGTGATGGTTTGGGGTGCTATGTCATCTGCTGGTGTCGGTCCACTCTGTTTCCTGAGATCCAGGGTCAACGCAGCCGTCTACCAGCAAGTTTTAGAGCACTTCATGCTTCCTGCTGCTGACCTGCTCTATGGAGATGGAGATTTCAGGTTCCAACAGGACTTGGCGCCTGCACACAGCGCAAAATCTACCCGTGCCTGGTTTACAGACCATGGTATTTCTGTTCTAAATTGGCCAGCCAACTCCCCTGACCTTAGCCCCATAGAAAATCTGTGGGGTATTGTGAAAAGGAAGATGCAGAATGCCAGACCCAAAAACGCAGAAGAGTTGAAGGCCACTATCAGAGCAACCTGGGCTCTCATAACACCTGAGCAGTGCCAGAAACTCATCGACTCCATGCCACGCCGCATTAATGCAGTAATTGAGGCAAAAGGAGCTCCAACCAAGTATTGAGTATTGTACATGCTCATATTTTTCATTTTCATACTTTTCAGTTGGCCAACATTTCTAAAAAATCCCTTTTTTGTATTAGCCTTAAGTAATATTCTAATTTTGTGACACACGGAATTTTGGATTTTCATTTGTTGCCACTTCAAATCATCAAAATTAAATGAAATAAACATTTGAATGCATCAGTCTGTGTGAAATGAATAAATATAATGTACAAGTTACACCTTTTGAATGCAATTACTGTAATAAATCAAGTTTTTCAAAATATTCTAATTTACTGGCTTTTACCTGTAATGAGCTGTAAGACTTTCTGTAAGGTAACTGTGGTAGGTTTATGGCTGAGTGTTGTAGAAGGTAAAGACAAGAACAAGTTGGATGTTTCGTGGGTAGTTTCTGCCTAAAATAAATCTGACCTCCATGGGCTGGATGATGATGCACTCATGACTCAAATACAATTTTAATTTTAAATTTTTCATTTCCTGCTCAAATAAGAGTATATAAGATAAAATGAGGCCGTAAGCATTCTCCCCTCCATGTCTTTCCCTTATACAGACGTTCAAATAGAGGAAGACAAAGAGTCTAACCATAAATGAACTCCTCGCTGCCTACATTATAATTTTTGTGATAGTTTGAACAGAAAAGAACGATCCTGCTGACTCAAGTTCCCCTTCCTTGTGTTTGGGCTCCACAGATCAGCCTCCATGAAGTGCATAAAAGAATGTGTGCAAATGATTATATAGAGTGAGTTTTATTCCAGCGAGCCAACTGTTTTTCACATTTCATCTCTTTTCTTTTTTTGTGTTTTCTCTCTTACCTTTTCGCTCCTCCCTGAGGCCATAAAACAGTACTTTTACATATATTACCTTTTGATTAATGGAGCTGTATTCATTATTCTGCCCTGTTGCTAATTAGAAAATGCACCCTGCTAATAATATACAGTTGGAATAATACTTGCCCAGGAGGCATGCTATCACATCAGGTTTCTGTGTTCTCCTGGTGCGAGCCTTCACCCCGCAGATCCAAGGACGCCTCCGTCTTGCCGGCTCGGCCATCAGCAAAAGAGTCACGGCTTACGCTGTGTGTCACTGTTTTGGTTCTGGCATAATGAGGTCTGTCTCCTCCTGGGAGTTGTTCAAAGGGTTGATGAGGTGTGCAAGCACTGAGTCAGTCTTAATCAGAAGCTCCATGAGCGTGCGTGTGGTCTTGATTGCCTTGGTATTCAGCAGAAAGATGCTTTCATTTCCTTTTTCTGCTTTTGTTAAAAAATAGTTCTATTTAATAACCTGAGCAGAGGCTGATCAGCTACTTCTGGTCATAGATGCCGATTTTTTTCTTTAAAACTGAAAAAAATGATTTGACACAAAACAAATGTTCAAAGTGAGTTTTCAGATTCAAGTTTGGGTTTTTTTTTGTTTGAGTTTTGTTAAATGTGTTTGTCAGTTTTGAATGCACTGTATGGCCCCAATTTAGCGCTTTATTTATTTTACAATTTCTATAAAATGCAGATTGACTTAAAGCTGAGAAAACTAGCGCTGTTTTTATATATAAACTGTGTTTTCTACCTAGATATAAATCGATAAACAGTCTTGTTTCTGTCAGTTCTTTCAAGTTGCAAAAGAAGACCAAGCATTTTTTATTTTATTTTGGACAATTAATTTAATTTTACATAACTACCAGTGTAGGAGACAGTTTGTTAAATACTTTCTTAAATATTTTTATTGGATATGGCGACAAATGAGGCAATTAGTTGAGTTTTTATTTTGATTACTGAAGTTTCAGATTTTACAGCGGCAGCAGTGCTCAACAGCAAAAGGAAAATAACGCTGAAGAACAGGAGAAGAACAACTCAAAACCGCTCAAATTCTTCATTTTCCTCATCTGTTGCCATGGGAAATGGCTGACAACAGCTATGCAGACGAACAGATCTGAGATTACGTTCAAGCGTGTCAGGAACATCAACAGCAAAAAGCATGCAAACATTTCCCACACAAACAGCACATTCAGTCCGTTTCAGTTTTATGTTTTCAGGCTTGATGTTAATAAGCGGTCGCCTGGACACAAGCGGTGTTGATGAGTTCACAACAGTAGTACATTAGTAGTCTGTTAGTCGGTGCTCCCACTGCCCTGTGTAACGCTGCTGTCATGGTCCAAAATATCAGTAATATTGACAACCATCGCAGAGTAAACTGGTGTGTACTAATGCAGGCCAATTCCCCCCGGCTGCACCCTGCCTGTGTTAATGGCTGCAGGAGTGTGATGGAGGCAGAGAGGTGGGGATGGACACAACATACTGGTGACAAGGTAACAACAACTTCTGAGCTGACAGACTGTTTGTCACGCATTTTCTTCTGCCAACAACCTAGCCGCTAATTCTTTAATGTCTGAATATGCTTTGCAATTTCTGTTCTTTGCCAGTATTTTGTGAAGTTAGATTTTAATTTTGCAATCTCTTAATTTTGCAAGAGATCAAACAAGAGATTGATCTCTTGTCTCAAATTCCTAAAAAACATTATATTTTGAGCTAATATATATTCTAATATATATTCTGAGCTAATAGCATTCGAATGACAAAAAGACAAAAAAAAAACTTGTAATGTCTTTTTAAGAAGACATTACAAGTGGCAGGTTAATAATAAAGCACAGTTGAAATTATTACAGGTCAGGAGTACTTTCAATGAATAGAGAAACAAAAAGACAACACTATGTTAATAGCAACATTAACTGAAATTACTACATAAATGGAAAGTTGCCAGTATGTCCTCCAGCAACCTAAGCCAACAGCAATATATCTAGAGAAAAAGCTAAAGGTGAGGAAAGCCAGCTATAAACATGAACAAATAAAAATCCATTTTAAGCCTAATCTGAAAAGTAGAACGGGGGTCCATCTGAAATCTTCTTCTGTAGGACAGGAACATGAGCACAGAAGGAAGGAGGAACAGAAAAATCTGTCTCTGAGTCTATCATTAGAAACTCTAGGAACAAGAAGAACTTCCACTTTGAAAGGTTAATTTTCCTGCCTGCTAGTCTTTGGGTCTATGAGTGTGTTACCTTTTTACAGAAGATATTTGGGTCAGTTATGAAAGAAAAACACCTGACTCTAAACTCAGTTGTTTGTGGTTTTTTGAATTTATTACTAAGAAAAGTGCAAAAGTGAATGCACATTTAGCCTGACCATTACCTTCCAACAAAATTCCACTTGATTCTCATTTCCCTTCAGTGCTCCATCTGGTATTTCTCCCATTAACTTAAATTTCCACAGTCGGATTTGCCGATCAGCAAACAGAAAGAGAAGCTGTGAACGATGCCGTTGACCTTCTGAGCTTACAACTGAAGTTTGCCTGCTGCACTTATTGAATTAACATTTGCAGCTGCTTTGTTCAGGACGGGATTTTGTCTCTTTGCAGTGGAGGCTGGTTGTTTACAGTGCAGGCAATTTCCAGTAAGTTTTATTGTATCACGGCCAAATATTAATGATTGGGTAAAATTTAAAACTTAAAACACGCCTCCAGGAAGCAATCGTTTCTCAACAGACGAAGGTCAAGATGCTCTGTACGAAGTGAAGCGTAGAACCAGGAAAACGGACATTAGTCCCAAAGCATTGTCAGAATTAATTTCTACCCAAAACAATAATTTACACATTTATCAGTGCTGGACTTTTACAAGTCCATATGACTGAATTGTCTATGTTCTGTAGAATTTCTTGAAAATACATCGAATCTGTAAATTATGTTCAAATTACTAAAATGACACCTGATGATTTGAATTTTCCATTCTAAAAATTTGAAGGCATAAAATGAAAAGTTGATATCTTGTGTTTTCTTTGGCCCTGCAATGAGAGCAGTTAAAAAGCCTTGGTGACCACATGAGCGAGATAACATGAAGGCTGCTTTCTGGAGTCTGCAGAGAAAATAGGCCAGAGGTTATCTTAAAAAAGGGAACCAGGAGTCAAGCCGAGGAGCTGTTAACACTTTGCACCTACTTTCTGTGGCTCAGAGGTCAGCATTTTCTAAGATTACTACTTCTTATTTTCTCTTTTTCCACTCTCTGAAAGCAGCATTACAGCCCAGCACAGCCATTAGAGATCAGCAGTCCATACTGTGGTAATAGCACCATCATAGAGCTGCAGGCTGTACTAAACCTATAGCCTCCGCTGTGCGCTGTATGATCCTGTAGCTAAAGTTTTCAGTGAGGTTAAGTAGGTCAGGGTAAAGGACTGCAGTTTGTGTAACATCTAGGTTTAAAATTCATTGTGAATGTTTCTTGATGGCCATTGGAGAGACCATGGGTCACTGTTACTAAAACAGCACTGTTTCTTTAAATTCTGACGATATGTGTGTTAAAATCATAAATGTTTTGCAGGGTTAATGTTTTACTCTCTAGATGACTTCACCAAATGCAGCTCTCTGCACTTTTCCAGTCTTTTTTACTGTTGCTTTGTTCAATCTTGAGTTTTATTATGACTGGTGTCTAGTTAAAGTATTTATCTGCTTTCAGTATCATACATGATCAGGAAGCAGTGGCGCACTTTACTACGAGAAATATTTCATTCATATTTCATGTCTAAGAAATGTTTAAATTTTCCCAATTTTCACATGAATATTCTTGCTGTCCAGAAAGAACACTGCTGTAACAAGTTGCAACAAGTTTGCTGTGTTACAAATACCAACAGTGTCAATTCTAACAAATGTTTCTGACAACATGCCAAAAATAAATCCAGGTAAAAAAAAATAGAAACAACTGAACAAACAACAAAATAGTATGACACAAAAGTCCAGCAGGATGCTAAAAAAATGAAATTATGCGATAGGGTTTTACTAAAGTACAAACTTTATTAAAAGTAAGCTAAAAAAATTGTGTTTTAAGAAAGACGTGACTTCTTTTACTAATTATCTGCTTTGAAAAACACTTAAGAGTCTGATTATAATGTATTTACATACATACTTTTGGGTGCTAAACTATGATAGTATTTGCCCTTTACATCATCTGACCTTAAAGTATCTCAGTTTCCACTTCCCGAACCAAAAACTAACAGCAGGCTGAGATTTAAATGGATTAGATCTGTATTTATGCTTGGTCTTTCATTTAAAATCTTTTAATCTAATCTGTTGATCAATTTTTTGACAATTTTGCAGTGTTGTTTAACCCTCCTGTTAAGTTGCGGGTCAAATTGACCCATTTTAAAGTTTAAAATCATTTTAAAAATAGTTGGAAGTATTTTTTTTGCATGAAACTTTTTCTATTTGTCTTAATAGGTGCACTCTGAAAAATAAATTGAAAATTTATTCATTTTACACATTTGTACCAACCCCTATGTCTACTTTTTACATAGATACTGTTCGGGTCAATTTGACCCAGCAGTCAGGTTAAAGTGCAAAGAAAGATTTAAAAAATGTCCATTTCTATATGTTTCCTTGCAGCTATGAACCATATTTCACCACACACACACAAACACAACACACCACACACATACATGCGCATGTGCACACCCACGAGCCCACTTTCTCACTATTATCTACTAAACTAGGAAACTGCGAGAAAGCAGGTATTCATGCAACTTTTGAGGGGAATCTTTTATAGTCATAAATTAACTAGAGCTTGGCATCTTAATTATTTCTGTTCATTTACATTATTTTATTGCTTTTTATTTCTTTTATATTATTTGTGTCTTTTGTGGGGTTTTTTTCTTTTTAACGACTCTTATCGTTTTATTGTTCTTGATGTGCAGGGTTTTAGTTGCACTAAAGGTTCCATGTAAATAAAATTGACTTTGGCTGTAAATAAATTCAGCTAAGCACTATTTGTGTTAGTAGATATCCATGTCCACACTTTCATAAAAAAAACAAAACTAAAAAGCTACAAATAAATGACGAAGTACGTGGTAAATATAAATACTAGTAAACCTAAACACTGTATTTTAATGATGAGGATGATGAGCTGGTTTAAATTACTTATATTATGGTTCTGAGTGAAAAACAAATTCAGTCTGATGTTGCTTCTTTTAAAAAAAACACTTAGAAAAATGAGAAAGAACTTGTTTTTAGCATTTTTAACTGGCAATTAACAAAATTTCCCCTAATTGGCACTTATAGCCCGTTGGTGCTTGCCCTTCTTTCTCTGGTGAGATATTAAATTCCTACAAATGTTACTATTAAAATGTCACTAATCATGAGGGAAGCCTAAGGCTCAAATTTTCAATTAAGAGTCTAATTAACTGCAGAACGTACAGAGCTGGAACGTGTGGCATTTTCTTTTGCCTTTGATGGTTGTCAAGTACTGGCATTTCGTTATACTGTACATTTGCAAATAAGAAAAACAAATAAATGTATGTCACAAATGTCGTAAATGTTATTTTTGTTCCTGGGCTGTATTTAACCTGGAAGGTTTCATTTAGATTTGTGTCTTTTAATGGTGGTCATGGTCAACATGAAACAAGATTTAAAAACTCTGATTTACATTAAGATATTTTTTCAATCAGTATTAAAACTTGGGTGACTCCAACATTTTTAAACTACATTAGATTTTATTTAGGGGCTCATGGAAAAGGGGGCTGAATAAAAATGCATCCACACTTTTTTGTTTGTAAGAATGTGAAAAAACAGAATCATTTTTACCTTCCTAGTATAATTGTGCACTACAAGTGAAATACAAGGAAGTTTGTGGTTGTAATGTGATGAGAATCAAATTTTAAACCTTCCTAAGGTACGTTATATGTGACAGTCTTAAAATGTGTGACCTATAATCACATATTTCAAGCTCTAATTTTGAAATTTATAGGAAAGTAAACTAAACAAGAAAGGAATAAGAATCTGGAGGAAAAAAGGTTGATTTTCATGCAAACTTTCATGCATTTACTTTGTATTTTGTGCAGCTTTTGCTTCTTTTCCCTATTCAGTCCTAAAGTTGGAGTTCTTTTAGCATAACTGTGTGTATTTTGTCTGACTGAGCATCCAGTTCTGCATCTTTACAGGCAGTTTTCTTTTACATATGAGGGCAAACATCAGACTTCCAGAAAGTTGAGCTGAAGGTTTAGAAGACAAGTGTGTTGGCACATATCTGTGGGACATCGGGCCATTTATAAAATTATGAGTAAAGAATCCCAAAAGAACCCTCATTACCCGGCAGCCTTGGCTTTAAACACATCTCCTACACCCAAATGACACAACCTGCGTTGGTGATTTTTTTGTCAGGCAAATCTTTCACAATAGAAGCCTATTTTTTTTCATCTCCCCGAGCGTTTAGATGCAACGCAGCGAAGCCACACATCCTTTCTGCGCTTAAAGGCAACACCAGCAACTTGACAGCCAGAAGAAACAGCAAGTGCCACAGTTGACATATTCCCCATCCTTTTGGCATGTCATCTTCCTTCTTCTGGACACCTGATTGATTCTGACAGCATATATTGGGTATTTCATACGAAAGAGAATTTTGTGATTAAATCTTAATGAGTTGGAATTTCTCTCAGTGCTTTTATTACAGGCCGCCAGTTTTGAACATTTTTCAAAGTAACACACCCAAATTCCACTGTTTGCAATAAATTAATAATGCAGACTTGTCACTGAAGTATCATGCATTCTTTAATCAGGCCTTGAGTGTGAAACAGAGGCGCCTTGAAAGGTATTTCTTAATGATCAGAACAATTAGAAACTTAGCAGCAATCACAAAGAACTGCTCACAAAGTCACACAATCACATACATATACAGTATATGGGTGTCAGAAACACAGCCAGACCCCTGGGGTCGACTTCATGCTTGTAGTTGCAATTAGAGTTATGTGTCGTGACTGGCTCACATCAGTCTTGAGAAGACTGAGGCCAAAGGCTGTATGAACTGCAGGCACAAAGAAACAGAAACCAAATGGCTTTTATTGCACAAACTCAAAGTGCTTGCCAAGTTGTAAAATAAACATCCCAAAGTTTGTTTCAGCTGCAAGTTCAGCCCGTTTGTACAGACAATTTCCCCTTCAACCAGAGGACAAAACACACATTTGTTTCCATAGTTTTGCAGAGTTTTGTCCACTTTTTTGCCTCCCTGCATCAGAACTGACACAGATCATGTCTGCATCTACCCGCTACATGAAATTCTCCTTTGCTTTTTGACACGCTGCCAGCCAGAGAAGAAGAAGAGAAGAAGAGTGGAGAGCCGGAGATGATTTTATTTCATCATCTAAGATCATCTACACCATCCGCTAGTATGTATGCGGTGTTGCAGAAGGGAATGCAGTACTGTGAGAAAGTTTTGTCTGATTTCCTCATACTTTGTACCCAAGGAAGCAAACTTTTCTTTAAATTGGTACCGATCATTATCTCTCAGGTTTTCTGAAATTTCTGAAAAGTTCTTTGTTGAGATTTTTGGCTGCTTTTTCAATCTAGTACCTGAAAACTTTTAAACTAATGTTTTTGGTGACTTTGGCACAGCAATATACAGTATGTAGCATAAAGTGGCTTCTAAACCCAACCATTTTTGTCATGAGTTTAGACTTATTGTGAACACATATTTGAGTAATCCATAGATTATTCTGACTTGAATAATCAGATAAAATACAGTCTGTAATAAAGTTAGTAAAAGAAATACTGATAGAGAAAATTCTAGTAAAAGCAGTTGTGAAAAAAAAACATTTTACATTAACTTTTAAAAATCAAAAAGCAAACTTAATTTGAGGCTCTAGTAAACATTGTTTTATATATTACACTTCTCTTTGTCTCAAGTTTGAAGTATGAAAAATCCTTTTCTATAAATAGATATTTCTAATCTATTTGTTTTTCATGTCATTACTCCTTTTAATCAGCAAGTACAAGCAATACTAGTAAAAACATATTTTCTTATACATGTATAACAAACCAGATTCAATCACAGGTAAAAAAAAAAAAACAGGTGATGTTTTTGAAAAGGAAAAAACAAACTTAAACTGTCAGCAGCCGTGAATGAGCTGGATGTGTGTGGCGGATGTTAGAGTTTAAATCGACAGGCCAGTGACCCCGTGACCTTCACCATGGGACTCTTGGAAATCCCCTGCCACCAATCTGAGTGACACTAGATGCATACCTTAGATTTAAAACAAAGATCAGTTCTGTATTAAGAACAAGTCTCTTTCCATCTTGAACAAATTGCCAAAATGAGACCAGCTGCTGTTGGACTTTCCAAGGACAAGCCTGAAGCTCCTCAGCCTTTAGGTTATGGAACGAGTTGCCTGTGTGCAGGCCAGGCTCCTTCACTGTCTTCTTCTAAATCCTTTTTGAAGATTCATCTCTTTTCCCCGGCGTTAAACACAGCATGAGCAGTTTGATCTTTTGGGTGAATTGTGTTGAACATTGTCTTTTCTGTTTTTTACTTTATTTTTACTTACTTTCTTGCTGTATAAATTGGATTGGATGCCACGTTCAATCAAAACATGAAATTGTGGTTGACAAGTAAGAGGTAGAAAGACGTTCACATGAAGATGTTTATTGTTCTATAAATGTGGCTCAAAGATAAATAGTTCTTTACTTTTCATGATAAAGCTAAACTGACATGAGCTAAAACGTAATTTTCATTTTGGTATTGGCTCAAAAGCAGACTTTTACTTTAAAAATGTTTAAAAACTATTCCCCTCAATGATCAGTTACCGGTTTCTTCTTTATCATTTTCATTCAGATTGTTAGGAAAGAATTTTTAAACTCTCTTAAAATCAACTCATTATTTTCTGACCATTAGAGATAGAAAAAAAGAAGAAGGAAATTTCAGCCAGAAATCTCAGAAATTTTGAGCTCAATCTCAGAAATATTCTACAAAAACAAGGACATTTCTGATTCAAAAAGTAAAATATTTGAAAGGAAAAACTCTGACATTTTTTTGATTAATCTCAGAAATCTTCACAAATTTCTCAGCTCGAAAAGTTAAAATTCTTTTACTTTGAGAGCAGAAAATGTCAATGTTTTTTGAGAAAATAATGTGAAATTAATCTCAGGTTTTTTGGCAGATATTTACTATTCCTTTTTTTATATCTACAATGGCTCTAATACACCGTCATATTGCTAGCTTGACCCAATCTGTCAGACAGATTTGGCATCCATCCACAAAACTTCAGAGTGCCTCAAAACAAACTCCAAGTCATCACTACACCATCACTGTGCTTTACAGTTTGATTTATTGTGCTGATGTGATTTGTTTTATTTCCACCAAACATCTATTGCTTCGTCCCAGGAGTCGAAAGGTAATTTTTCCTGAAGGCTTGTGGTTTATTTACCTGATGTTGTTGTGAAAACTCTTTGACTGAGTGTTGGTGTTCTTAGATTTGTCCACTTCAGTTTTAGAGCCCAAGATGATTTCAAGGTCTGACACCCCAAAAAAACATTCAAATTTCACCCAGAAATCTGTTAGTCCAGTCTAGTCCATGTCTTTAGAGTCAAAGTATAAATAATTAAAGAGTTTCATGCACAAAATGACTCATTTGATGTCCAGTAGTCCTCTTCCTGTTTCATTGTTTGTCTCCGGAGTTGAACATTTTCTGACACCGGAGTTTTGTTTCTCCGACAAGATCCAGTTTTGTGGACCGATTGATTTTTTTTGTTGCGCCTGAGTTTGTTTTTCCGAGTCCCGTCTGCTCTCCTCACAGCCTTGAAGAAACAAACCTCTGAGATCGCTCTGTTCCTGAGCAGAAGTTGGAACAGTTGGTGCCGCTCAATAAGTCATAGCGCCATCACGCCAAGTCAGGAACACGCAACAGTGTGGAAGAATTTCAGGTAAAAGAGCCTGTCTAATTACGTCCCATCAAAAATTTAATTCTCTTTCCGAATTATGCCGCAAGGCCAAAGTAGCCAAAAGCGAAAATACCTGGCGGTATGAAAAAAAATATAATGAATGAAGAGAGATATTCTAACCTCGAGCCATAAGTACATTTATATGCTTGACATGAGCCTGCCATCAATGTTGGGTCGAATTCTAATTTAATTTCAGAGATGTATGTGTAATTTTGCCATTAATATGAATGTTAGCAGCCTAAATATTTTACGCTTCTCATGGATATTGTGAGCTTCTCATATATCCTTCAACAGAGTTTTAATTAATAAACTCTTTTCTGATACTTTTTTCTTTTTTTTGGCTGGAAACTTCTAAAAGGAGGAAGCAGGTAGGATGATTTAGTGAGAGGAACCAGACCATTGTTGTCTGGTGTCTCATTAACATCCCCGATTCATTAGGAAGAAGCTTTTTTCCTGTCATCTTCCCACAATGTGCCAATGTTGTGTGGCCTTTAAAGTGATTAATAATGAATTAATTAACCAAATTAATTCGTAGGTTAGAGACGCTGTTCTGTAGCGAGGCCAGTCAGTTTGGATTTGGGCCCTGATGGGTGAGGCCCTTTACAAGCTGATGCTGCTCATGTTTCTGACAGTGCCAGCCCCCGTCTAAAAGCCCTAGCAAGTGCCATTTGTCTCTGGGTTAACAGAAAGACGAGATATAGGGCGGGCTGAATTATTTAGGCTCCCACAACACATGCACTTTTGCTTTTCAAGCATGAGTTATAATTTAATTAGAAACTTCTGGTGCGTTGCTGGCTATTTAAATATTAAAATCTTCCGCTGATCACATTGGATTAGCCCTCCCTGTGAAATTCCCTGAGATGTCAGTTGTTGTCTTTCCGTCTCTCTCTCTCTCTCTCTCTATCTCTCTCTCTCTCTCCTCACTCTCTATGCTTTCCTGTATTTCCATCAGCGTTTTCTGAACTCCTGCTCCCGTCGATCGTTTGTTGACTCGCTCACCGTCAAAGCAGTTTTTCGTGGACCTTTGGGGACCTTAATGGGTGCCGCTGTGCATGAGCCTGAGCACCGCGCTGACCTGATGTGAATTAAATCAGAGAGGTTATGCTCATAATGAGCTCTGCATGAGGAGATGATTGCATTTGGCCTCTCCCCTGACAGAAGGAAAACAAGAGGTTGTGCTTTGGGTGTGATTGTTGCCACATCAAACCCTGTTTCCCACCATCTTTTTTTTTTTGTTCCCTCTGAATGTAAAAGATGCCACCTGTTGGTTTATGTTTATCTTCGTGCTTTGAAAAATCCAAATTAGCTACACAATGCAAAAAACAATGCTAATTTACGTCGTCTTACTTACTGTACTTTTTCTATGATATTGGCATGATTGTGTTAAACCCCTTGATCATTTCTAGATAAATACTGAAGATAAATCAACCATACATAAGAGAATGCAGGAAAAATGCAGAAAAAAAGATTCAATATGGCAGTGAGTTGTAGCAAAAACAATTAAGTCATGGACTGATAGGAAGAAAAAAGGAAAGGGCAGCAGAAAAACTGGGTTGTATTTGTGGCTTTACATTTGGGGAAAACATCTCAAAACTAAGTATTGTTTTGAAAATGTAAGGAGTGTAAATAATTCAGTAGTGAATTGAGTTTGTAATAGTGCAGAAATATTTATATGTATGTTTATCCTGTCTACTTCAGTCTTCAACAACCAAAATACTTGAGTTGCAGAAGGTGTAGGCCTCGATCCCTTTAACACAAACTTGTTATGTCAAAATCTTTTAGACAATTGCTTAAAAGGGTGAGAATATTCACTGAGTCAGAGGCACTAAAAAGCCTCAAAATACCTTCTACTCATTCAGTTGTTGTGGGACAGTACGCTCCCTGCAGGACAGAGGTGTGTTTATCTTCATATGTTCAGTAATAATCAAGGAAAGAGAAATTTGCCTTAACGTGCTCTAATCTAAAGTTGGAGCAATAATTAGCTGCTACAGAGTTATTTTACTGTTGTAGACAAAAAAAAGCAAAGCATAATGTTATATGCAGAAGCAAAACACGTGAAAAATGATAAAAACAAAATCAACAAAAGCATGAGAAATGATCCCATGATTGACTTTGAATAGCAGCGTTAAAATCCAAAATGATGTGCTTTAATCTGAGGACGTTCTGTAGTTTTTAAGGATTTTTGGTTTTAATAATCTCCTGCTAATGAATCTTCCTCAAGAAAACAAAACTTGTCATGGTTTTATGGGTCAGCTTTTTCTGTAAAATTATACGTTTTTTTATCAAACATGTATTTATCAAATAAATACATGTGCACAAAAATACGTCTGATTTTGGTGAGTTCCAGTTTTGTATGACACTACCCATTGTTCATTTCATTCATTGTAACGCACTTTGAAATGTACTGTACAAATAAAACTGATTGATTGTACCTTATTTGTTTCATTGTTTAATTCCCACTTAAAATCTGTTGTCTTTGCGAGCATAAATATGACTAGCTCCACATGCTAACAAACCTGTTAGCTCCTTTTCTTCTAAACTAAAGGCTGGATTTGTCTAAAAAAGAAGTCAGTTTGAGGTTAAGCTGCTGCAGTAAAACAGGAATTTATTTTTTAATGTTTTTCAAACATCTTTACCAGGGTTACTAATAACTGATGAGGGAGCTACAGCCTGTGCGGTTTCACTCTGAATTTTGGATGAAATATGTTTGACAGTCAACCATCCTTGTCCCACTCTACCCAGTTACACACACACACACACACACTCTGTCATGAGTGGCACAAATCTACCAGTGATTACCAACTCTGGGCCAAGCAAGCAGCTAATTATAAACTAGAATCCACTTTAATCTTTTATCCAGCAGCTTATTGGTTATGAGCCTCTCTGCTAGTCGATGGATGAAAATCTCACCTGACATCCAGAGAAGGTTTAACTTTCTTCTTCACCGTCTGCCGGCTCGTTTGTCTCTTCCTGAACAGGTGTATTTGTCTGCTCACACTGTGTCTCCCTAATTCTGTGTGTGTTGGGCGGAGGTGGGTGGGGGGCAGGGGGTTGGCAGCAGCAGCGGTGGAGCTGCGTGTCAGCTGGCGCCGCCGCAGACGGCCTCTCAGGCCCCCCCGTTGTGTGGGGTCCTGTTCTCCGCTTGTCTCGTCCTGTCATCCCACATTCCTTTCATCTCTCGCTCTGTTCCTCCCACGATCCTTGAATCATCAGCAGCTCCCGTTCTCAAAGACTTTCTATACTATTATCCTCTGTAGTATACAGTCTTATGGGCAATTAAGTGGAAATAATGTTGCACGTTGAGGCTAAAGTTGGATAAAAGTCACAGACAACATCTTGTAGCCTGTGAGGTCCATCTCTTATCCCCCCCAAAAAACAAAACATACATTATCTCATTCCTACAATGGAGCATTAGGGCTATGCTGAGAAAATATAAAAAGCATAAAGTCATAATATTATGAGAATAAAATCATAATGTTTAAGAATAAGTTACCATATTTCAACTTTATTCTCTTAATATTAAGACTTTATTAATGCATGATTTTATTCTCAAAAACTGTGACTTTATTCTGGAAATACTGACTTTATCCTCTTATTACTTTGACTTTGTTCTCATACTATTATAACTTTATATCATAATATTATGACTTTATTCTCATGTTATTGCAACCTACCATGTTGTCTTTATCATTTTGTTCTCATAACATTATAACTATTCTCATATTACAACTTTATTCTCATAATATTATGACTTTATTCTTGCAATACATTGCCATTATTCTCAAATTATGACTTTATTCTGGTATTATTGCGACTATATTCTCATTATTATGACTTTTTCTCACGACTCTATTCTTGTAATTATAGTTTTTTTTTTCTTGGCATGGCCTTGATACTTTGTCATACATTCTGCAACTAAAGCAATCTCTAAGCAATGCTCTCCCACAGTACTTCCTATTTTCTTAATAAAACAGTATGTTTATATAAATCATTTTCTAATTCGTTATTCTCGTCAATGGCTTTTCTAATTCATTATTTGCTGACTTGATGCCAAGTATCACAGTAAACTTATAGTGCTGGTCAAAGGTCTTCAGCAACTCTACCAATACCTGCAGGTACAGTAGATATTAAATTATTAGGGGGATTCTGCAAGATAACAGTAGGAAAAGATGGATGTTAAAAAATTTCCTATGAAATGAAGCTCTTTCAGTCTGGGATGTCTTAACAACTGGAAACACACTCAAGGGTGAAATTTATGAAGCCATTTGCAGGTATTAAATACGTGCAAACGTCAGTTTGTGCATTTCTTTCTTAATTCAAAACTACATATAAAGGGCAGATTTGCTCGTAAAATAGCTTGACAGCAAATAGCTTCTCTCTCTGTACTAACAGATTGCTCACATTAAAACGAAGCATAATACATGCATTTAGGGCAATGTATACCTTTCTATTGTATTTTTGCCCCTAATTAAGTTTGCCCCTATTTATATAAATTCTAACCTAATCAAAAACCTTTGCATTCTCAAAGTTTAAGTCCATTTGTGTTTTGCAAATTACATAGTCACATTACCATCTGGTGGTGATGATGGTAGAGAAAAACAAAAGGAAAAAGATTGAACTTTCTGCATATCTGCATTCTTTTAAGCATTTTTGATGATGCCGTAATGTTAGACAAGTGCATTGTCGTAGTGCTACCATTTAAGATGAGAGGCTGTTACAGAGAGATAAACGTCTATAGTCAGAACGATTGTCTCTGAACTATCGGCATGATTTTGGAGGGTTCTAACTTAAACTTAAATGAGGTTTTTAACAAACGTACAGTAACGTCATTCTAACTTAAACTTTCCATCATGTTTACTTTACCTCTGCAAACTTTCCAGCATGTTCTGTGTTTATTTGTCCTTTTATCATATATCATTCATCTGCAGCCAAACGCTCGGTTCAAACATGCTTAAGCAACCTCCGAGCCAAAGCATTTCTGTTCTGGGGAATCAGACGGGCCCGACGATTAATACCACGCCGAAGAGGGCACTTTAATTATTAACTGTGCGTTACATTTGAGCAATGCTCACCAGGCATGAGATTTAAAAGTAGCTAATGTTTCACTATCAAACTATTTCATCCAATCTTCAGAGCAGATGTGTGCTGAGAGGAGGGCATTACTTTCCACAGCAGGCACTGAAAATACGCCTGCTTTCCCCTCATCAGGGAAGAAGTCGCAGTTTGTCTTGAGGGGCCGAGTGTCTCCTTGTGACTGGCCATTGGTTTTAAGTGGCTTGTGCATTTTTTATGGGACAGTGGTTGCTAGGAATGTCTTGTCTCTCTATTAAGACCTATTCAAATGGTAGAGACCATAAAACGAAGCAGGGACTGAAATATTAATTTGATATTGCAACACACCACTGTGCGTGTTAATTAAGGAAAGAGCTATGTGCTTTAGATGGGACAGGACTCTCAGTGAACTGTAGGGGTTGGAGATGAGGTAAATGAATTCATCATCTGGGTTTCTCATGTAGTTATCTAGATTGTATGGTGTAAGGGGCTTGTTAGTAAAATAAAATGCAAGTCTTACATAGACATAATCTGGATGTTCGCAAAAATGTACTGTGAGTTTTACGATTTCAGTAATTGCAAGTTGCAAGTAGTTTTTTAATTTTTTTTTTTTTTTAAATAATCATCCCTAAAACCCAAAACATAAAGACAAAAATCTTACCCAGGCACAAAATAGACAAAAGCTAATGCATTGGGATCAGAAAAGTATTTTTGAATTTGAATTTAAGTTACCATCATTCAGGCTTTTTGACCTTTTCTCAAAAGGTCAAAAAGAATCATGGTATCATTATACCATGATTATACCATGATACCATGATTAATAATCATGGTATAATGATACCATGATTCTTGCTAATAGCTTCTGAGATATTAGCAATTGTTCAAAATAGGGAAAACTCATATTTTTAAATTGTGACTAATAGAATAAATGTTTCACCAAACAATCGTGCATGTTTAGCTGTCTCTTAAGTCATGTAAAATATGTGTTGACATGATTCAAATCATTGCATCAGCATTCTAGCCGCACAAAATCCCTAAAATAACTCAATCCCAATATATTTGAACAATAATCTGCTTTCACCTTAACAAGTACGAGGATTTATGCAAGTTTTAGAAGAATGACCTAATCTTTTAGCGGTATGGTGGAGTTGAGGTTGTGTTTCTCAGTAAGAAATGTAGATATTGCAGAAAAGCTTAAATAATATCATTGATTTTATTGCATAGTCATCCATGTGCATGTGATTACAGCTGCTAGGGGGAAGGATGAAGTTGTGAAGGAGACAGTACCTGCATGGAAACAGCCCCAAAATGTTAAGAAATAAAAATTGATTTCATGTTGATTCTTCACTTTTTTTTTAACATTTCTATTTCAACCTTCCTTTATCTTGGTTTAGATCTGGCAAAATAACTTTTTGTCAGAATTACTAAGGTTCTGTTGTTTTTTTCTGTTTTTGTTTTTTTAGGCTTTCAGTTACATTTTTATCCGTATGTAGTCACCTTTGAGGCCAACAGGAAGTCATAAAAAGTAAACGTAAATGCAGCTTGGGAACACAGCAGTGATCACCAGCTATGTCTCAAGGATTTAAAAAGAATCATCCAGTTCAAAGCTTCTTTCCTTGTACTTTAGATTTAAGATTAGACTTAATTGGAAGCAGCCCACATACAATCTGAAGTGGCTAATGGTATGCTAATTTTGGTGTAATGTACATTGAACTTCCACTAAAGTATTTGTGGATTTTTCTGTGGAACTCGACTTAAATTTATTTGCAGAAATTTAGCCTTTTTGCAGATTTTATACTTAGAGTATATTTATAATTTTCCAAATCAAATGGAAAATTTGGAAAATGTTCCAATCCGAGAGCGAGAAACAAGCTGAAATACGTTGATGCAATGCTACTTAACACGCTAGCGGTTGTGTAGGCAAAGCAGCTAATCCTGGAGTGCCACTCCTTTTCCTTGCCACCAACTGACTGAACTATGAAAATAATTGGCAGTTAAGCATTATTTGAGGGGATCTAAAATATTTGTGGATTTCAGCTATTCGTGCATGATATCAGACTCTGTCAATAGTTTTAAAAACTGTATGTTTTGCTAATAGACAGACAATCTTTCTTTAATAAAATGATCAGGGTATAATTTCTATATTACTTCCCTATATTTTTCCCTTCACAAAGCAGTTAAAGTGTCATTCTGCTGCCTTTGCTCTTCCTTCTTTTGGGCTCTTTTATTACTTCTCCAACATCTCTCTTTCCTCTGTAGGACCGGCTAGCGATTATATACCCTATCTTCCATCTTGGAGCTTATTAACCTTTTTGTTGGAATATTTGGAGCATAAAGGCTTCATTAAATATTTACATATGCACTAACCACTATGAAAAATTAAGAAAGCCAAAGTTTTATTAACCTGTAGTAATATAATGTCTACTCTTGGCCAGAAAAAAAGGTCTTTTTTGCACATTAAAGCTTTCTGTAGTGCATAATAATGTATGGTAAGAAGGCCCCACTTGCATAGATTAATTCCGCTTTAATATAACATTAGGTTTCCCTAAACTGGCTTTATCATAGAATTATGCTTTTAATACGCGGTGTGGAGCGGAGGGCAGGGGGGAGAGATGTTTTGCCTGCAGAAATAAAGCATTGCGACAGACATTAATTATCCACAGCTCCTTGTGTGTTGAAACATACGTGAAGAAATCAGAAAAATTCATACCCTTCCGTTTCATGAATTTTATAGAAGCTGTAGTTTAAATGCTTGCCTCTGCCAGCCATGCTGACCTCATGGCTCCGTAGGTGTAGCTGATCCACAACACTCACCCATTCACACGGGACTAAGTGGTTCTTAATTATTCAAACACATGTTTAAGAAACCTGCGTAATGCTCAATATCATCTTATTGGGATGCTGCTCTGCTTCAGCTTGCAAGAGCATGCCTTGGCAGTTATACGGCTCTGCTTTGGGTCCATTTTTTCTATTAAACACTTAAATCTGGTTCCCAGGGAATCGATGCTTGGATTCAGAGCATGCAAAGCATAAATGTGTACATTTACAGGCAATACTGTAGTTCAACTGAGAGATTAATGATTCAACTTTAGTTGCAAATATATAGTTTTTATTTATTTTTGTTGTATTTCTTAGTTTTATGTATTAAGTTACATGAAAGTTAATATCTTGTGTTGTTATTTTGCTAAATCTTGTATATTTATGACAACATTGTAAGTTAATTGCATTAATATGCACTGTTCCATTTCAATAAAATCAATCAATAAATCAATGAGAGCAACGTTATATTAACTTGTCCTAACAAGTTAATAATATTGACTCCTAACATTGCACCAGTTAAGTTTGATTAATACACTGACAGGAGGATTTTATTTTTTATACTATAGTATATTTTATCACAGTCCACATTTAAAAGTGAGATGCTTGAGTGTTTCCCTTTCTTCATTCACTTGCATCTAAAATAGTTCATGGCACAACAAGTGACTACAACTCAACACAAAATGCCATTTTTAACCTCTTTATGGGAAACAGCCTCCAGTTGATAAAAAATAATTCAAAAAATTAATAAATTGTCTGAAAAATATTTCAGAACAACCAAAATAACATAGTGACATTTTTAGGTGCACCACGCCTGCGACAGCTGCACCTGTAGAAGTTACCCAGTAAAGCTTATAGTTATAGTCAAACGTTTTAGATACATTTAAGTACCTAATCGAACATAATCAGGTATATTTTTACATTCTGTAACTTTAAAACAACCTACATCCTCGCAAAGCAATGTTATACTTTAGAAAAGCTTTTAAAATTTGCAAAAGTTTAACTTTGTATAAAAAACTGTGGGGAAAAAAAATCATACTTTGATTTTAAAAAAAAGGGAGAGAAAAGAGAGTGAGTTAAAAGCGGAGGCCAAAAGACGGACAGAAGAGACGACTTGCAATTACAGCGAATGATGAAAAGCTTGGCGAAACAATCCGAGAGCGAGAAACACGGAAAATGTGAGCCGAGATGTGACTGAGAGCTGTAAGTTGTAGGTGTTAAACTTTGATGCCTCCAGTGAGCGGAGCTGTAAAGCACAGTACAGTGTGGTCTGTGAGTAGCAGTAATAGAGTGAGGGCCAATCGAGGCAGACGGAGGGGAAGAGATATACGGGGTTACGGGGGGAGCGCATTGTAGAGGGAAAAGTCGAGCCATACATAGTTTTGAGTGAGACAGAGCGAGTTAGGGGGTTGCAGATAGTTAGATAGTGAGAGAAACAAGAAGGTTATCCATGATTTAAAGCCTATGGGGCCATGAGATGAGCCTTACTTGTTGAGGCTGCTGTGATTGCTGGCTGAGGCTGGCTGAGGCTGGGGCCTTTCAGCTCATTTCATCATAGAGCTCCTAATGAGGCCTGGGCCGCCTCCCTGAGCACTGAGGGCTCCGCTCTGATTCAGGGTACTGAGGGGCTCCAGCTCCTGCCAGTAAACACCAGCAGGTCCCGGGGAACCCGGCGAGAGAGGAGTTGTGCCGATGGTGGGGGTGGACGTTGCTCCGGGGCGAGCCGGGAGAGCCACTTTGTCCCGAGGCTGTGTGAAAAGGTCACTGCCCGAGAGGAGTAGCCACGGGCCGGCGCTGCAGGGCGTCTGGAGGGAGAGTTGTTTTTGTTCAAACAGGAAGTGGCAGCTTAAGAGGAGCACATCCATTAAAATATGTTCACTGTTTGCTCACAGAAGCAGAAATACAGCATTGTGCAAAAGTCTTGAGTCATCTCTTATTCTTTGATATTTTACTTCCAAGAAGCAGGACATTCTTCCGTTCTTTTAAAGTTATTTTCTCCAGGCTTTCTAAGTCGCTTACAGGTTTTTCTTTATGCTCTGCCGTTTTTGTGCTCATTTTGTGTTCAGTATTTGATCTTTTCTGTATCTTTTACTGTATATATTTGACCTTTTGCACGGGAGCTGCAATGGAAATTTCGTTGAATTCTGTTCAATGACAATAAATGCTATCTAATCTAATCTTTTCCATCGGTATTTTGCTGTTTTATCTTTTTTTGTCAACTTATCCAGCAGAACACAGCTGCTAAACTGAACTAGTTGTTCTCCTGGAACTTTTCACACATCTTGTCAATTTAAACCACAAACTTCAGAGCATTCACTGTGATTTTACTTGCTTGGCCAACATAAAGTAGGACATAAACGTGAAGTGTAAGGAAAATCACAAATGTATAAATAAAATCTAAAAAATTTGGCATGCGTTGGGATTGAGCCCACCTTTCCTGCACTCACAGCTGCCAGTCAAGCTTGAGTATGTTTTGCTCGTTCTTCTTTACACAATATCAAACTTGCTCAGTCAGATTACAGTGAGAGCACCTGTGTACCTGTTTTAAATTCTTACCACAGATTGTGAGCTGGACTCAGACACATTAATATGCCCATGAGCCAAGCCTTTCTATAAATGTTGAAAATCTTGACTGGAATTCATGCTGTATTTTGTCTCTGAGTTTGTTTTTGCAGCAGAAAAATTCATTATTTTCACAAAGGAACTGATATTTTTTTTTCTGCCCTGAGTGTAGAATGGTCAGTCAGAAAGTGAACAATTCGTTATTTTTCTTATCAGTGAATGCAGCACATGTATATGCTGCCAGTAGCTAAAAATACAAATTAGCAATTGCAGTGCTTGCCTTAAAAAAAAAAAATGTAAATGAAATCTCCCGTTAATAAGTTTGTTAACATTGTAAGTCATAAAACATCAGCATCTTACTCTCAGGCATTGTGTAACAAGCTCCTTATACTTATTACATAAGTACGTATGAGGCCCTTTTTCTGTAAAAGTCAAAAAAAGCTGTGGATTCAACACATTTGAATGACAAACTCAAGTTTTGATAAACTGTGCAATGCTGTGAGAGCTCTGATAGAACCAACTGGGCTTTGTCCAAGGAGGGCTGTGCCTACTTTTTATCGAAATTGGCATGTTTCCATTAAGTGAATTTATTTTTGTACTTAATATTTGCATAACTTTACTTAATGGAAATGCAGCTATTGTGGAAATTTATACTGTAAGAATAAAACTCAGTCTGCTAGTTTTATGAGATGTTAAAAGTTTAAATACAAGAAAGTTTAAAAGAGATGGGATATATAAAGTCAGCTGCGAAGTGTCAGAGTTAGTAGCACTGTTGCCTTGCAGTGAAAAGATCCTGGATTCAAATCCCAGTCTGGGGTTTTCTTGCATAAAGTTGGTTTGTTCTGCATGTTCTCTGTAGGAACTCCAACGTTCTTCCACAATCCTCACTGTTAGGTTAATTGGTCTCTCTGAATTGCCTTTACGTATGAATGGTTGTGTGTCTCTGTAGCTGCCCGTCCATTGACCATAAAATTGCACCAATTTAATTTACAAAAATAATTTTGCTTAATAAAGATCCTCCAATTTAGAAGATTTACGTTAAAAACTTTTTGCGCTAGGATGAAGTGATTTTTTTGGCTGTATAGAAAATAGTGTATTTCACAAAACTGCAATGGAAACACTGTTTTCCCATCGTACATGTCCTGTGATAGATAGATAGATAGATAGATAGATAGATAGATAGATAGATAGATAGATAGATAGATAGATAGATAGATAGATAGATAGATAGATAGATAGATAGATAGATAGATAGATAGATAGATAGATAGATAGATAGATAGATAGATAGATAGATAGATAGATAGATAGATAGATAGCATTTATTGTCATTGAACAGAATTCAACGAAATTTCCATTGCAGCTCCCGTGCAAAAGGTCAAATATATACAGTATAAATAAGCAAACACACAATAATAATAATAACAATATATACAACTAAATTAACTAAAGGCACTCAACCACACCAAAGAAGTAGCAGCAGGTCCAATTATGGCAAAGTACAGATGATGTGACAGTGCAAAGTGCAGAACAATATGGCTGTGTGGGGGTGGGGGATATGTATGTGTGACTGCGAGGTTATGATATGTGTGGGAGGGGGGGGCGGCAGGGAGTAATGGCTCTGACGGCTGTGGGGAAGAAACTGTTTCTCAGTCTATTTGTTGTAGTCCATATATTCCTGTACCGCTTGCCTGACGGCAGCGGCACAAACAGTCTGTGGCCCGGGTGGCTGGAATCCATCGCTATGGATCCAGCTCTCTTCTTGACCCGGTCTGTGTAAATGGAGTCCAGGTCTGGGAGGGGGCATCCCACAATGCCTTGTGCTGTTCTCACCACCCGTGTCAGTTGTTTCCTCTCCAATGCTGTGCAGCTACCATACCAATGTGATGAACAGCTAGATGGAACTATGGATGAAAAAGACAAAGAAGAGAATAGAAAGTGGCTGTAGGATGGTGATCATGTAAACACACTTATTCACATGTGATTTTAATTGCATTTCTTATTTAATGCAAACACTTCAATTGCAAAATTGTGTTTTTTCAAAATAAGCTTAATATTGACCGTTTTGAGCACCTTTGTAATGGAAACACGGTACTGGTGACACATCCAGGATTTACCCCGCCTTTTGGCCAATGACTTCCGAACAGACTCACCCTACAAGACCAAGTGGGTAGAGAAAATAGATGGATGCTAGCCATGAGAAG
Organism: Xiphophorus couchianus; assembly: GCF_001444195.1. NCBI lineage: Eukaryota > Metazoa > Chordata > Actinopteri > Cyprinodontiformes > Poeciliidae > Xiphophorus > Xiphophorus couchianus. Next base: position 5,306,319 of record NC_040232.1, on the reverse strand, counting down.
CTAGTTAAAAGAAAAATGTATCTTCCACGACATGTCTGCTGTGTCTTCAGGCTGCAAAGGAGAGCAAGATTTAAAGCAGCAGCTTGATCGCTGCAACTTCAAATACTTTTTTTAACGTGACCTGAGATTTTCAGTATGGGTGGCTCCCAAATGAGGGTAAGCCGAGTGGCAGAAGGCTAGTGGAGCGACCCGCCTGTTCACCCCGGCTCTGGCCTTTGAGCGGAGTTAATGATGTCACTAATATGTTCTTTAAAGACCACACGGTGATTCATGGCTTTCATTAGCCCTGTGTGCCAGGGTGTCTTTTCTAACTCTCTCTCGTTCTCTTCGCTGGCTCCGTTTTTAATGATGGCCTGGAGACGAGGTGGCACGCTTGACCCTTAATCATAGGAGGCCGTGGTGAGTGAGCAGTGGTGATGAGATGGGAGGGTTTGAGGGGGAGGGCAGCGGTCAGGGGAGGAGGGGAAGGAAATTTTTTATTTCATAATCCAGCTCCCTGGGGCTGCTTAATACTTTGACCGCACATTGTAATCTGTAGTGTTTGCAGTTACAGGGGGGAGAAAAACTCACATGAGTAGAAAAACTCCTTACATGTTTAAAAGTATGTTTAGTATTCAGATATTTTAACCTTTGAGAAAAGCGCTATGACAACCTCAACGTGATAAAATAGAGGTTGAGTGCATGAAAAAATATTTACAGTCCGTTTTATACCCCATCTATTTTGCTACTTTGCTTTTAGAAATTCATTCATAAAACTGTTATTTTCTTTACACATATATGCACAAAGGTTAAAATTAAGCAAAAAGCCACAAATATTAATGTTATCTGAAGAGCTGTAGTTAATGGTTTTTGAAGTGAGGTTCTGTTGAGCATTTTAAGCAGTTAATATGTTACCTCCAGTAGATGACTCCCTGTGTTTCTTTTTTTTTTGTCTAAGTGCAACTGAGCTGTTATTTTACTATCGTAAGAAAACTTTGTATCTCAAAAAGATCAAAGAGGTTAATCCAAATAATATTTCTTAAAAATGAATAGAAATCCATAATTTTCTTATATGAGAAATAGAAATAGGAGGTGGTATGTCCCAAATAATCTTCCTGGATTCATCTCTTTTCGCTCAGAGTGAGTTAAAATGTCTGCAAACCACAAAATGTCCAGATAATATCTTTGGCACCTTCAATGTGTTGAAGGTGGTGAGGAAGACGCTGTGGGCCCAGGTTGAGATGAAGAATTAATGATGAATTTAATGAAATTGTCAGAAATACAAAGTCCAAAATCCAGGCGGCACAGAATGAGCATAAGGCTAAGGTTCAAAACCTGTAGCAACTGGTCAACAAGAGACATCTGACAAAAGACAAGATGGCTAGACAAGACCAGACAAGAACCTGACAAAGAACAGGAAACACAGGTGGGTTTAAATACACAGGGAGACAGTCAGGAGAAACCTGAAACAGGTCATTAATCAAGGAGTAGACGGGACAAAACAGAGACTCCACAAAACAGAGAAACCAAAATAAACTCAAATCACTACACAGACATTATAGACAGAAAGCTGTCAAATGTATTCCAGGACTATTTGCTTTTCTGTTCGAGTCCTAAACGTTTTCTGGTATTGTACCCCAAGATTGACCTGAGTCCAACCATCCTCAATTCATTCTTCCGAGTCTTTAACACTGAACGTTGATGCAGGTATCTGACTTCAGTGTGCACTCTGCACCCTGCCTTCTAGAAGAAGTATAAATAAGTGTGTGTGAATCAAATAGATATCTGCACCAGAATTAAAAGTGTTTCACTTTACAGTTAAATGCTCAGCTCTCTGGGCCTCAGTAGTTCTCTCCAGAAATGCTGGTTTGACTGACAGCAACACAAACATCATTATTATCATGGACAAGGTAGCAGCTCTGTCTGTGTGCTTTGAAACTACGAAAATTTCCACACTGTTGCATCATGTCTACAGCTCTACCAAAACACCACATCTGAGTGTTTCCAGGAGAGAAAACATTGCTCACACAAAGAACGTCCAGTTCTTTCTAAATAAAGGGCAACAGAGTTCATTGTTCTGAGTTCAGGTGTGAAAACAACTTGAAAAGTTATTTCAGAAAGCAGGATTATTACTCAGCTAAGATTACAGATAATTACTTCTGAAAGTATTCAGTCCATACTGTACATCAAGAAGGATTTAAACACCGTCATCACAAAGCAATCACAATCTTTTGGTAAATTTATGCTTAGAAGGTGCAACATATTAAACATTTATGAAATGGATAATAAATAGCGGCTTCCACACTTCCTAGTTCCCGTCGTCAAAATGCGCAAAAATCCATAAAATGAATTGTTTCATAGTAATTTCACACCATTTATTTAGAGAAAGAAAATTCACACAAAAAGAGATTGCATATGCTTGAAGAACACAGCTAGTTGGATGCCTTCGCAAATCCACAAAACACTTGTAAACTGGTTGGGCGAACTTCCATGGACCCCCAGGAGCCCACTGAGGATGTAGAGCTGGTCCAGTGTCACACTTTTTAAGCATTACTTTAAAAACACCTGAGCAGTGACAAATAGAGCTGCAGCATAGAGTAGCTTCTCAGAGTCATGAAGAACTGATATATACTTGATGTGTATAAAGCATGAAATAAGTATTTTCTGTCCACCCACCATGAACATAAATGGAGTTTGTTAAAGTCTGAATGGTAGAGATACTGTTGATGCAGTGGGTTTCGTCCAAAGGCTTGGGAACCGTGTTACCAGGATATTTTTGAGGACAACAAAAGTAGGCTCCTGTATTAAACAGAAAACAAGTCTTTCAATAAGATATTAATTGTTGGAATCCTCATTATTGGTCAAAATTGTGTCCACGATCAGGGAATGTGACTTTGGTTTTCAAATGCTCACAGGGTAAAGAGATTCCAGAGCCTCTGTATGAAGAAAAACGTAGAACAAGGTTCTGGTTTTCCATAAAAACAGGCTCATGAGAAACGACGTGGACTTTGTTAAAGTTTGTAGCAAATCGCTAACATTTGGGGCGGCCCAAATGTTAGCGATTTGCTACAAACTTTGCTTCAAATTCCTGCTGAGCTATGAAGCTTAACATGAATCGCTTGTACTGCAAACAACCATCATCCAACCATCCCACATCTTTGCCAGCAATAAAATGTCTGCAACATTCCTCTTGGTCAGACTTTAATTACTGTTCACTGATTGGCTCACTGATTGAAACTACCAGAGAAATCAAGGCCAATGGGAGAAATCCCAGCTGGAGCGCAGAAGAGAGATGAGAATCGAAGGGAACTGCACAGGAAGGTCAGGCTACTGTAGCACCGACCTGACGGAAAAACTTTAAACAGTATGTCCAGGATGTGTGGGTTCTGCAGAGATGTTAACTACTATTTTCCTGACCTAGACAGACACAGGAAGGAGTCACCAATCAGAACATTAACCTTCATCCATGCCCATTTCAGAGAGTTGCTCCAAAAACTGATTAAAAATCTCTTTCTGTATGCTCCAGCATGGTGCAATGTGTTGAGAGAGTAATGCATGCTGTTCTATTGGCAAAAGCAACCATGCAGTATTAGACATTTTTACCACGAGTTTCAAAAAGTAGATGGGCTGGGATTGTTTGTATCTCTTCCAACCAGTCCTCCCAGCATCCTATCTCAGCCTCCTACCATTTTATCCCCCATTTTTCCACCTTCTTCCTCTGACTCCCGGGTCTCCGGCATAGACTCCCCGCTAATTCAATCTCGTTATTTTTCCAAACATGGCCGAACTCAGTGGCTCTCCCTCAATCAGCGGCTGGCCTAACCCCCTGATCTCTAGCAAATGGAGCGCCGCTGTGTGTCTCTCCCCTTGCCGTTTCAGAGCACACAAAAGGCCGTGACCCAAATTGCCGGAGGATTTAGGCCCTAATCTGTCTTTGCTCTGAAGAAAAATGGACGGCTCGGACGGAGACCGCAGGAAAAGTCAGAGGAGGAGGAGAAAAATGGGAGGGGTGATTTTATAGGATTGAGGGGTATAGAAGCATTAGGAGCATAACCCCGGCTGGGAAAACATCTGCTCTTCATCATCTGGATGCTCCTCTGGTCTAAAGCCTCGGTGTGTGTATGTGAGTGTGTGTTTTCTTGTCTGTTGTGGTCTGTAGGCAGGGATTTCACATGTCCTGCTTTACATTTTTAAAAAGCAATGGATGAGGTACCTCCTGCTCACACATCAACTGTAAATAATTGAAATTATCCCCAGCATCAGTGGCCTAAGTCAGCACAACATGCCACAGAGAGACATGTGTGGCTTTTCCAGCCAGGTCCCATAACACGCGTGTAAACAACTGTAATTGTCTGCAAAGCAAGCTCGAGTACAATAGTTCTGCGTGTAATTTATTTATCATTTATTCACTGCTTCCCAACAGACGGCTGGAGGTTAGACTTACTATGTTTACCCTCCTATAAACATCAGCAGCCAAACCTTGTGTGCACAGACAAACTCTGACTGAAACAGAGTTAAAGTTAGTTGGTTTTACTCACAGGAAAAGTGTTTAGATTCAAAATGTATTACCTGTTATATTTGTGGTTTATTGATTATACAAACGATGAACAACAACTTTAATGGAGACATGAATTACAAGTAATTCTATCACAACAAAATACTCATTCTTTATTAATTCAGAAAACCCTTTTCTTGTTCTTCACCTAAACAAGAAAGGCTTAGACTGATGTAATGTCAGAAAGTGAGCAGGAAAGTAATATAAGAGTACATTCTCACCAGACCTATTTAGTTAACTTTAATCAAACTCTAATTTCTTTGTCTAGAAATTTTGGTTTGTTTGGGGACATGTGAATATGCAATTGAACTCGGATGTGAGCCAAAAAAGCGAACTCTGGTCCGATTAAAAACATACGCCTCGGCTTGCTTGAAATGAACTCTGGAGCAGTTCGAATGTATATGTGAAAACAGCAGGAAGTGAACTACAGCTCAGGGCATTCTGGGTAAATCCAGCCAAAACAGAGGTTTGGAAATGGCTTGTGCTCTTTTACCAAAAACAAAAGGAAACTACAACTGCCAAAATCTGACACTACTCCATTTTTATTTACATTTTGTGAAAAAGAAAGTTGCGCTAATTTCTTCTTTTGAGGGTTTTGTGTTGTGTCCTTCAGTATTTCTTGGTGCAGCGCTACCACAGGCGAAGGGGGAACAGATTTTTATTAGTTTAACTTGTTTGACACAGTGTTGTGTGAATGAAAACCCACACCAGCAGAAAATGTAACAAATGTTGCAAATTTGGGCCCCAATCAGATTGAGTCTAAAACACCCTAAACATCCTGTTTCAGCTATAGAAATGGACACAATCTTGGCATTTTGTTTGTCTTTGGTAGCATAAATAGTTGTTTTTGTTACTTTAATAAAGGGTTTTAGCACAAAAGGTAGGAATCCAGACATTTTTGCATACTGTATTTTCTAGTTAGTCACTGGAGCCAAAATATTTTTTTGTTTGTGATTCTTTTCAGCTGGCTTGATCCTAATTAAAATGGTAAAAACTGAGAGGAGATTCAATAAAATGGAAGAAAAACAGCACACGGCTCCAACAATTCCTGACTTTGGTTTTGTGAGCATTCCTAAGTTCAAAGCGACGGGATGTTAATGAAGGTTCCCATGTACAAAGAGAAGCTTATGTAAATGTTACCTCTCCAGATGTTCTGCAGCTCTCAGAGCCAGAACTCCCAGCTAGCCCCGAGCCACGTACTACCAGTTAGCATTTAGACAAACCTTTGTACCTTCTCGTGCCTATAGGGCCTATCAGCTCGTCACAGCCTAAAAATCAATATCTGCCGCTAATGAAGTTTAGCCACACATTTTAATGAAGAACCCAATTTGCATTTAAAAGTAACATGAGGGGAAATGGGTTCATTTTCCCCCCATATCTTATTCAGTATGTATATTTAAACAGAAAGTAATGCGCAGGTTTGTTCAGCGTGGTAACGGTTCTCTGTTTGTTGGGAGGTTTAGTTTTAATTGGTTACAGTAAACATGCTGCTTCTGCACAAGTGAAAACATTAACTGATGCATGAGGCCTCCTCCAGTATAAATAAGTTTTAATCAAGTGAAATATTTCTCAGTAAGGACAGTTTTTTTCATGTCATTTCTGATGATATGCCTTAATTTATGTGTATTTCATTCAAAACAGAGTTAAATAATAAAACTTCAGTTGTAATTATCTGGAAAAATGTTTCTAAAACTTTTTCCCTCCTTTTTCTGGATATGTAAGGTTATCTAGATCGATTATGTGTAGTTTATAGGTATTAAGTCCTGGGTTGTTTGTTGTTGTTTTTTTCAAAAGCAAGGCAGTTCAAAGTGCCTTGCGTAATCAAAACATTACATATCACTGGCAGAATAAGTAATAAAAAATTGTAATCCAGTCCAGAATCACACAATTGTCTAGTTATTATTATTAATCAAAAGCAGCTCTACACAAATCGATTTTAGTCTGGATTTAAATTAACTTGGTGTGTTGGCATTTTTGGAGGAACATAATAACTGAATGCTGATTCTCCACTGTGCAGATTGGCCTCCACACCTTTTGAGAAGCTAATCAGCTGCGCTGACTTGTACAACCTTGTTGCTACGGTTTATAGCAAATGTGGAAAAGTAAAAAAAAAGTAGAAATAAAAATCCTCCCAGCTGCACAGCATCCAACACCAGAAGGAATAATTGTCCAAACATGTAAACAAAAGATTTTATGAACAGAAGTTAAACCAGAACTGATATAATAGCTGTTCCAATACCATAAGCTGCACAAGTTTCATTTTCATGGCTGGGAATAAACTAAAAACATTGGATAAACCAATAAATAGAAAACTACACATTTTCTTTTACTTGCAGACTCCAAATGTCTGGGACCCCTTTTCAGATTTACACAAATCTTCAAAGTCAGTCATTTCATTCAAATATTGCATGTTTAAGTTTTTTGATGTGTAGGTAAAAAGAAGAGAGTTCACATAAACATTATTTCTGTATTTCTAATACAAAAAATAATAATAATAAAGAAAATTATGACATCTGAGTACTTTTAACTTGGCCCTTGTTGTAAAACATTTGGGCACCATTCTACCAGTTTGAATAATTTGGTGGAAGTTTAAATTATCTTTCAATATTCATGTCAAAGAAATATAGATTTTGTTTAATCATATGAAATCTGTGGGTTCTTATTCTGAAGGCTTTTTTTCTGCACTTCAAATAATTATATTTACATGAAGTGCCACGCGTACATCTCTAAGGTTTTCTTTGGATGATACTTGTACCATGTCGTACCTGTTTTGGTGTCTTTTCTACCTGTTTGCTTATGAAAGGCAGGCTGCCTGTTTTATGTAAATAACAACAAGTCTTAGTCTCCTGTGTGCCGCGCTGTTATGATACTGCGAGATCTTTGCAACAATTTTCATGCTGTCCCCTGCTGGCAAAATGTGCCGCATTACCAGCTGCAGCAGGAAGGCAACTTAGCCTCGAGCAAGACTAAAGTGTGCATCAGAGTAAACCAGTTGTTTACTTTGTTTGAACTCACCCAGGAGAGAGCGACTGCTTGAAGTTTTTTTTTTTTTTCTGCATCTTTGACGCCCAGCTTGTGACAGAGGACCGGATGAATAACAATGTCACTTTCTTTACCTTCGCTCCAGATGTTTTCTTTTTCCCGTTCTTTTCGACATCCCATCCTTGTCTTTTATCACCTCGCTGCCACCACATCCACTCCTCTTCCCCTCTGCACTCCTCTCAAATTATTCATCTGCTCTTTTAAAGTTTTAGCGTGCAGTAAATTGATGCTGACACACAAACTACATTATATTTTTTCACCGCCTTTTCCCCCCGTAAACTAACAGCGCGGCTCATCTCTCTTTAATTGTGCAGCAGTTGGGGACACAGATGCTCACAGATGCAAGTGCAGGAGGGTGAGATGAGAGGAAGGAATGTGGGGATTCAAAGACGGCGGAGAGAAGGATTGTGTAATTTAGTTAAAGTGATGAGGCAGATGCCCTAAGTGACCCAGTGCAAGCGTTGCCGGTGCGCTGATGGGGATACAAGAGAAGAGGTGGAGGGAGGAAGGAATGATACCAGTTTATATTTAACTCAAGCTCAGGTTGTAACTTTTCAAAGCTCACACCAGGATAATCAGGATTATCCTAACCAAAATACAATGAAAGTTTATGCTCTTTCAGAAAGTTTTTTGACATGTAATCGGGATCTTTGTCCTGTTAGAACACCCAAGTGTGTCGAAGTTACAACCATCTTGCTGTTCATTTGAAAAGTTCAAGCATTTCAAGAATGAATAGTCTCCATTTATTTTTCTACGTGCTTTGTACAATGCAAAAACAATGAATTAGGCCCTCAATACGGTAATAGTTACATTTTAAATGATCATACAATTGCACAATTTGGCATTTCGAAAATTTATTTGCTCAATGGAATGGTATGCCAATTTTTTTTTTTAAGTGTATTTTTCAGTGTATTTGGAAAAACCGCAATGGAAACGATTTTTCACATCAGACGAGTCACATGATCAGCAAGGATTTGTTACAACTGGTGGAAAAGATGGCAGGACATATTAGGAGGACGCAGCATTTTTTTAATGACGTATCATTTGAACAAACGTATTTATTTGTCATTTTAAATTAATTTCTTATTTAATGGAAAAATCACAATTATGAAATTGTGAATTTTGACATCAGCAGAATATTGACAAAGTTTTGCACACATTTGTAATGGACAATGCCTACACGGTTGTCGTGTAGGCATTGACAGTTGTTGACAGTTTTTGCAGTATTTCTAGGCTTAGTAGCATCGAACTGACTCTTAAAAAAACACCCAGCTGTTCTTTTGGTAATAAGTTAATGGTTTTTGTGTTTGGAAAATGATCCACTTCAAAAACGTCCCGATTATTTAGTCACATTCAACCGGCACTCTACCTTTACCTAGCAATCCACATAGAGCTCATTTGCTCAGCTGGTTTTACCGCTGTATGCGCTGTACAACGACTGCTGGAAAACACAAGTATCAAGAAACCACTTGCTGCATTCTTGTTGGTTGTGGAGGAGGCTATACTTCTGCTTTTCAGAGATGTAGTTGTATAATTGTGCAACCGTTTGCAGCCATTTTCACATGAGAATGTAAATGTTGAGATGGGGGCTACAAGGCGAAGCAGCAGCAGCAGCTTATTTGGATTTAATGTGAGAAGAGGCCCTATGACATTCTGAAATCAGTTCAAAATAGGCAGAACTGACCAGACTGAAATTCTATTACAAAAGAATGATTTTGTGCAAAAAAGGTTTTGTTTAGCAAATGGATATATCCTAACCTGTTCAAGGAAGCATAATAGGTCACATTTATGATTCTTTTCTGCAGGAGCTCAGGTTTTATTTTCAGAGTCACCAGTTAAGAAAATGGCAAAATGATCAATTTCAATTTCAGGATTTCTTCAAAGATCCAGTGTTTTATTGGTCAGTGAGGGAAGGATTCAGGCTGTGAAACTGATCAGTTTATGGACACTGATTTGGTTTAACGTAGCTTACCAATACTCGCTTTATACAGTGAAGTTCAAGAACAATTGATCTCCTCTATTCTCTTTTAGTTTAGCAGAGATAAAACACGGAGTGAATGGCTTTGGTCTGGGGACGTGTCAAACAGAACAGAGGTGAGATCCAAGCAACAGAAGAGTATTGATTGGGAGAAACAGCAAGATGTTTTTATTCCAGATCAGACCGAAGAGTCTGTACGGCTGTCCTTGATCCAGTCTGTTCTTATGCTGATGAACAAGTCTCAGGAGGAGGCGTCTGACTCTCTGAAAACATGTCAATATACCTCTCAGCAGCCAAACCCTATAACACATGCCCTCATGTTACTGGAACGGGGGCATGCAGAGGTAAATCAACATAATGACAGCGTTAAAAAGATCATAAAGCGTCATGATTTCGGTAAAGTGAAAGTTAGACAGCAGAACAGATCAAAGAGGCACAAAACGCGTCAAATCTTCCGCAGATGTTTGGATGCATGTTAGTGGCAGGATGTCGCTCCCTTTTCATCGTCTTGTCACTTTCTTCTTATTACAACCCCTCCAACAGGCGGAAAATAAATAAGTAATCTCCAATATGATCGTATGTGAGTGAAGAAGCTCCGAAATGGAGGAGCGAAGAGCTTCAGCAGATGAAGTGAAGTGTTGGAAAGGGTGATTATTTTTGCTTCACTGAGGTCCTATTTTTCAAAGTGCCACTAAAAGCATGAGAGACTTATGTCACTTTGTGCTGCAAGGATGGAAAGGTGATTTGATAAAACATGAAAGGAAGACGGTGACACCCCATCTGCCATTTCTTTTGGTTTCGTTTTAGACCTTTGCTCAAAATCTTGGTTCTTCTCAAAATCATTTTCCTTCATGAGGCCGTGTGATATTTATGGCCAGGAGCCCACAGCTAAAGCTAATATTATGAGCTTCCACAGTGCCATCCATATTGTTTTACCTCAGCATGCCTGCGGTGAGGAATAAATAAAGTGCCTGCCGCTGCAGTGGCGTTGGCAGTCCTGGCTTTCAAAGCTTGCTCCTGCGGCAGGTTGGAGACTAGGGTGGGCTGTAGAGAAGGGTGGGGGGGGAGGAAAGGAAAGTAGGTTGTCACTTTAGCTTGGGTAATTTTTGATGTGCCCGTCAAGGCCTTGACAAGGAGAATGTGGCCAGCTTGTACATTAGAGTCGCAGCGCAGCACTGGGGACAGGTAGTAATGCAGTCCCAGAGAGCGCCGTTCATCTGCTCACACTATGTACTTGTCTGGTGCCACACAAGGATGCCCCCTGTCGCCCCAGCAACCCCCCACGCCTCCACATCCCTCTGCTGAAATGACTTTAGTCAGTGAAGGAAGAATCCATTTACAATGTGTGCTTTATAACATCTCCTTGACAATGCAGTAGTGGATTAGAGACAGTTGTGATGAATCTTTTATAAAGATTTCCCCCCCCTTCCATCTTTCTTTTCCATGTGCAGAGGCTTTCTGGGTCCTGGTGCACCACATGCACATGTGACTGTTCGGATGTCATCGCATATTGGGGAAGGAGATGGCAATGGGTGCTTAGAAAAAAGAGAGAGAAAAGAGAAGGAGAGTGACACAGAATTCGTCAGAGTGGGGGCATTAAAATTTATCTCCAAGTCACAGTGGCTGCCATGATAGCAGCGTGAAACTTTCCTTTAAAAATGAAACTCCCTTGTCCTCTCAGTCATCCACATGCCTCGCAATCAAGACAAGCGCTCTCTGTCCTCATCAATTCTTCAATGCAGTTTTGACATTCGCTTCGTTCATTTGCATAGCCATCCAACTCGGCTGGAGCCCGGCGTTCCCTTTTGCTCCACTTTAAAACGGCGCTTTAAAATTAATGCGGGCACAAAGAAATATATAAATATATTCTAAAGTTGACATGATGTTGTTCTACATTATTCCCCTTGAAAAGGGGTTTTGTTCAAACTCGCCAGCTGAACAGACGCGGCAGCCATGGAGGTGTGGGCTAACCGACGCGGGTTGTCTGTCTGCTCCGAGTTATTTTAACGCGGGAAGACCTGCGATAAAAGTTGCACCCAGAACCTTTGTTTTGTCTTTGATGATGCTTTTATTTGATCAAATACACTCAATTATAACAAATGAGTTACATGCTTGACTGACCATAATATTTGTCTTTCATGAAGATTTCTCACAACAAGGAGTTTTTGTAGTTTGTTTTTGCATTTTTAATTCAGATAAGGGTTTTGCTTTATTTCTGTGTGGTGTTGAGCCTGATAAATCATCATTTTTGTGGAATCCTGATCCATTAATATGTGTTCATTTTATTTTTTCATATCCGTCTATAAAAATAAATCTAATCTATTAAAATGCTTACTCGTTTTTGATAAAATAAAGATGCAAACAAAAATGTACTTTATTGTTTGCAGTTGTTACGAAATGGCTGATATTAAGTATTCAAGTTTTCCAAAATATTTAAAGTATACTGATGATTTCTCTGTGTGCAAGTATGCAAAAGTTTGCCAAACATTCCTCTTTCTGGGATAATTCATCTAAATATATATTAGCTCTTTTCTTTTTTGTTTTTTACTGACAGCTGACATCAGGTATGTATGTTTAAGTGCCAGGGAGTCTCTTACACCAAAATTGAGAAAATTTGATGTAAAATTTGGTCCACTCTTCTACTCAGATTTGTTTTAGTTGAGCCACATTGGATGGTTTTTGCTTTTTAAATGCTGTTTAAGGTCATTGCAACCAGATTTATGTCAAAACTTTGACTAGGACACTGCAACAACTTCATTTTATGTTATTTTGGGGGTACGTTTTAGACCATCACACTACCACCGCCACCAGGTTTTGATAGTATGACGTTTTAAGTTCTACACAGAGACAATGAGGATGTATTATTTTACTATGTAGAAACTCTGAGTTAAGGGCCGGTAATGAGGAGCAAGGGGTAAAATGGGATTCTGCTAAATACTGCCAGGTCATTTCTTGTTTGTGGACATCTGAGATGTTGTTTGTTTTATTATTAAAGCATAAATGTAGTTTAAATATCTGCCTGCTTTCTACTGTCAGGTCATTTCTGATCATTTCTATGGACAAATTTAAAGTTTGGGTTTATTATTATTATACTGATTGTACATCTGACATTTTTCCATAGGCATATATCAATTTTTTTCTAAATTAAGTAAGTCTAGCATGTATGGGTAAGCATTACATGTTTGATCACTTTATTGCTGTTCGCTCCCTGTTTACTTGCAATTGATGCACAAAATAGATTTTTTGTGTGTGTGTGAAACAGTAGCAATATTTTAGATTCAATCTTTTCATTTAGCAAGACTGACTGGAAGTAAAGACTTCACATAAACTGCATGTTATTTATGCATATTTAATTTGAAACAGATTCAAGTCATTTGACTAGACTTCCAAGACTAATTTTACCTTCTTTTTTTCAAATGAATTGCACTCATCTCTAAAATGTTTGTTTAACCAGCTCAGATCTACTTCACCTTCATTTAACGTTGGTAAGAAAAATCTTTGAAAACCCTTAAAATAAATCTTTTTTTATTATTATTATTATTATTGCAGCAGTGCAAAATGTCATTTAAAAATGTAGAACAATCAAACTTTTAATTTGAGCTCATTTATTCAATGAGATTCTCCCTTTTGTCAACACTGAATGGAACATAAAGAAAGATGGATCTTAGACCATTTTTTCTGCTTTATTCTCTCTTTTCTATGATCTTTTCAGTGGAATTTAGGTCTTTGGCACAGATTGGTCGTTTTGGAGGATTTTGGTGTCTGGTGGTATTTTTGTGGTGATTTGTTTCATTATTCTAATGAACAATCCCATAACAAACCATCCGGTTTCTGTCAGAGGCCAGTAGATTTGAAGTTAAAATTTGGTACTTCAGAAAATGAATTTTGCTGCGCCGACCAACAAGGTTCCCAGAGCCTTTGGATCAGCAACAGGCCCATTGCACCATGGATCCTCTACCGTACTCAACCATAAAATTTACCTATTTGCAGATTTATTTTTTTTCATAGAGAATATGAGAAATACTAGAAAGAAAATGCAACTTGGGAATACATATATGCATTGCTACTTGACATGCTATTGGTTGGCATTTGTAAAATAGAATATTCATTTTCCTAAGCGCTGATTTGCTGAAAGGCCAAGAGTTGAGATAAGAAAGACTGTAGATGTTAGCTTCAAAAATAACACTAAGACAGTTTTCTTTGGGCAAATTAATGCATATTAATCTATATTTAGTGTATGAACTACTAAAATAGACATAAGCATCTAGAAGTATAGTTAGGTCCCAGACCCCCCCCACAGACACTAGATGTCCACTGTAAACCCAGATGGAGAGCGTGGAGGCTGGATTATTGCAATTCCTTCCTGTTTGGAATTTTAAATAAAAGCTCAATTCAAAATAGTGCAAACCCATTCTCTAATTTCTTCACTTGCTTCCCATTTCGGCTCAGACTCGATACAAGACTTATCTTCTTCTACAACATAGGATGTTCCCTTTGCTCCTCTGGCTCTTTTTGCCTCCATACTTCTCACACAAAGTTAACATCGATGGGAGACGAGGCGCTCTTCTCAGCTGACCATGGAGTTTTTAAAAAGAAAAACCTCCATTCTTGTTTTTGAAACCTTGTGACTGATATTCTAAATAGGTTTTCATGATTTTATTGTCATTTGTAGCACTTTAAAGTGTGTTATATAAATAAAATCCAAATGCTGGTTTGACAAAGTTAAACTCCACATATTTATATTTGATAAGGTGAAATTCTTGTCTGCAAGTGTCCCAAACCACTGGTTGCTAGGTAGATTGTGTCTATAAAGTAGTTAAGTAGTTATTGCTCTGTCTGAAGATATGCAGATTAATATGTATGTATATAAAAGGTCAGCACACAACTGCATTAATGAAATGTTCCTCTGTATTTCCCATTTGGAGGACTGCATACGAAAAATTTTCTTTTGTTACCTCATGTTTATTTTTTAGGGAAACAGCATGTGATATACTATTATTTATAGATTTGACATCTAAGAAGGTGAAGCAGAATTTACTTAAGACTTTAATTTCGTCCATTTTTTCAACTTGGAGAAATGTTCTAAATCCTGAGTGAATGTCTCGTACCATACTGTTTATGCATTTATTTCAGTGCTTTTATCACTAGTTTACTGTGGCTAGCACACACCATAAATGATCTACATTAGGTTTGGTTGATTTATTCATTTTCTTGTCAACACTTTTAATCTCTTTCAACATTATTTTATGTTGAATGTTTTTGATGTGGTTAAAGAACATTTCATTCCTCTTGGGATCTCAATGTATTTATTTAATCTCTCATTAATAATTCTTCTTCAGTTGCAAAAAGGTCAGGCTAAGTTGCATTATTTCATTCCTCTTCCCGTTTATTTTCCAAAGCAAGTAAATCCTTTTCCCAGTGTGCACCTAGATGTGTTCTTTTTTCCTTCTTCTTCTCCATTATTTCCACTTTGAAGCTCACCTGCACGCCCTAATTGTCCATTTGAGAGGGACACCAGCGGCAACAGAGGATTCTGAGAGCGAGTCGATGCAAATGCTGCTTTAAAAAAAATAGATATTAAAAATTGATCAGCTTTTCCATTTGAATTCAAGGTAGGCATCACTCTCCATAAGCAGGGCTGTCTCCTGAAATCAGAAGAACTGTCAGTTCTGTGACTGGCTGTTTACAAACTACGAGGCTGAAAATGAGACCTGCTCCCTGCGGACAAGTGCCTTGTACAAATATAAATAATGAATATTCAATGAATAATTTCTGCCCTTTAATAATGTACAACTTGACGAAATTGACTCACCCTGTGAAACTGGAGAATCTTACTAAAAGTGGATAATGCTGAGGTACAATAGAGGTAAGAGCGTTGCGTGTGGCAGAGAGAAACAGGGCCCAGATGACCCTGAGCTTACCTCTGCAAAGCATCCTGTGCAAGTGGCATTAAACTCAGAATATCCAAAACAAAATCATATTAAGTGATGATTTAACTACACAACCTGCAAAAAAGGGGGATTAAATCCAACTTAATCTGCGGATCCTGGCCTTCAGAGTCGGGAAGAATCGGATAAATCCCTCCTCTTCTCTGCCTGGATGTCTTTTTACGAGGAATACTGTAGGGCGGAGATTTGATAAATGGTTAATTATGGAAATTATTGTGCTGAAGCTTAACTGTAATTACTTTTAATTGGCTAATTGGGAAGAATTAGTGCAATTAACTCCATAATGATGTATTTTTTTCTTGAAAGCGTTTTGTGCAAATTTAAAGATGTACTGTGGCTCGCCAAAGTATTCATACCCTCTGAAACTTTTCACATTTTGTGGGTGTTGCCACCACAAACGTCAATGTATTTTATTAGGATTTTATCTTCTTAACCAACACAAAGCAGTGTTAGATTGTGAAATGGAAAGAAAACAATGGTTTACATTTTTCTATTCACTATTTTAAGTGTGGAAAAATACATTTACATTTACAAAGTATTGTAAATGTGGTTCTACATTTATAATACTGCAACTGGTCTCTCTCTGGTTTCTACAAGAATGAATCTTTTTGAACAGAGGTCATTTTCTGGACATCAATTTTCTAGTCTTGGCACATATTCTCAACCAAACCTACATCTGGACTTTGATTGGACCATTCTAGCACATGAATATCCCTTAACTTAAACCAGTGTATCTTAAAGGTGTTTCTTCCTTGAAGGGGTTAGGATTTGTCTGTTTTTGCAGAAAATATTTCTCTGTTATTGAGATTTTATCCTGCTCATTTCTGCCTGTTTTGATCTCCTTTCAGGATGAGCTGTCTTAGGGCATCTTGTCACTTTAAATCCAAGTAAGTTGGTGCTGGCCATGCCCCCCTAATTACCGTTATGTTTACATACTCATGTGAAAATGGCTGCAAATAGATGCTCAATTATACAACTATACATCTTTGAAAATTAAAAGTAGAGCCTCCTGCACAACAAACAAGGATGCCACAAGTACTTTCTAAACCAGCTGATCAAATGTGCTGGCACTCCTATTGGGTTGCTAGGTAACGGGCAAGCCTAGCTGGGGTTGCTAGGTAACAGTGCAGCGCCCATTGAATGTAACTCAACAATCAGGTCATTTTAAAGACACCAAAAAACATTCACTCATGGCCAAAAAAAGCGAATGTTGGGTGGCTTTTTTAAGTGCTTGGGCACTTTGGGGGGCAGTAGAAACCAAAAAGGAAATATAAAAACATGCAAAATGAGAATTTTGCATAACAGCTCCCCTTTAATCCAGGTCCTCAGATATTTGTCCTGCATGTTTAGGAGATTTTTGAGGTGTTTCCCTGATGACATGCAGAGAAGAGGGGATGAGCAGGCGGACATGAGTATGATTGACAGCACTTAGACCTGCCTCTTAGTTCTGGTAGGTTGTTTGTAGTTAGCATTGGGGGAATTGAGAGAAGGCAGAGAAACTTGATATTTTTCACAGATTATCTGTCTTGTACCATACTATTTATGAAATTACTTTTCATAAAAATTACAGACTGCAGTTTTAAACATTTCCTACTAATGAAGTCCTGAGTGAAGGTTGTTTTGTTTTTTTTCACTCTAACCAGCTGATTTTCACCACAGAGTTGGATTGTGTTAAGGCATCCTCTTCTGGTGGAGACAGTCGAGTATAAAACAAGAATTTCTATTCTCCTCACACCGCCTTCCTCCTTGTGTCACACCAGCACAGAACTCAAACCGAGTATTAGAGCGGCCTTGGCTCAAGGTGCTCAGACTCTCTGCTAATAACACCATCCAGAATTCACGCCTTCCAAATGGGTTAATGTGTTTTTGCCCAGAGGGCCCTATCTACCTCAACAGCAGGACTCTCTCTGCACTTCCATTAAGCTACAACACTGCCGCCTATTAGCTGCTTTAGTGTGCACAGGGGCTACAAGTGCGAAGTCGAGTGCAGACCCTGCTTTGTGTGTGTGTTTGCGTGCGTGTTGGACCACAGAGTGTCCCGACCTGGAGCTGCATGGCACCGCTGCTGCAGGAGAGAACAATATTGTGGCCCCTGACAGCTTGTTAAAGACTTCACTGTGTTGTCTGCTGGGTGGTGTATTAGCACCCGGTAACACACTACATATATTTAACACACATACACACACACACATATAGGGCTTGTTTGTTGCTAGGTGTGAGTGTGAAACACAGATGAAATTCAAGCTGAAGAACAAAAAACAGACGCTGTCACTCAACGCTTGAAAACATCACTTTAAATTTGTTACTGCTTTATTTCTTCCTTTATAAACCTCTAAAAACAAACAACGATGTTATAAATTATGAACTAATCCTGGTTTAGGAAACCAGTTCAAGCAGCAAAAATCTTTTATAAATCACAGAGTAACGTAGAGCACTGCAAAAACATCTTACCAAGTATTTTTGGTCTAGTTTCTATACAAATATCTTAGTACACATGAAATAAGACAAAACTAACTGCTAAGAAACTTTTCAGCAAAATACAGGAGCTTTTTTAAATCAAGAATTCCTTAAGAATAATAATTTTTAAAAAGTACTAGTTATACTAACAGATAATTTCACTAAGGAAAAATGTCCTGCTATTAATGAAATAATCTGCCAGTTCAGCTAATAATTTTTGTTATTTTATTAAGAAATTATTTACTTAACACAAGCACTTATGTTTTGCAAAAATGTTGCTTGTCAGTTAGTTTGTCGTATTTCAAGTGTAATAAGATATTTGCACTAGAAAATAAACAAAAACCTGGTAAAAGTTTGTATTTTTGCAGATAGTGTCTTGCAAATAGATATTCATGATTTTACGTCTTAGTCCAACACAGAAATAGTAAAAAGAAGAATTTATTTATTCAAAAACGTTTATAAAATCTGAAAAATGCAGTTTTTACATATTCAACCCCCTTTATTTTGTGACCCCTAAAGCATTAAAATGTGACCAACTGAATTCAGGAATCAGAAAATAGACTCCACCTGTATGTAATTTGAGCTCAGTATAACTAATTAATAATAATTTCTCTTGAAACCTAAAAGGTTTTTATGTGAATATTAGTGAACAATCAGCAACAAGAAGACCAACAAATGAAGCAGACAAATCGGGGGAAATCTGTTGCAACGCTTAAAGCATGGTTGAGTTCTAAAAACTTTATGTGTTCGTCTATCACTTAACATCATATTAAAATACATGAACTTTGTGGTTGTATTTTGATAAATGGATAGATATATACAGTAAAAGGTTTTCAAGCTCCTTGCAAATGTAGTTTTAAGATGATTTTCATTCACCAAGAAAACCAAGAAAAGCATTTCTAAGAGGAAATGAGACAAGCATCCCTTAAAAGACAATAAAACAATTTCAAAAGAGGAACCGTTTTTTAAAAAAGGATATTTTTTTGTTACATTTTATTATTTTTTTATAGCTTTTCACATATTGTCACTCGTACCTTAATTTGATGAGGAGCTCCAAACCTCCGTACATCACCCTAATCTTTATGCCCTTCAAGAAATGAAAGACAGACAGACAGGCGGACAGATATTAAAATCCTACTTTCTATTTCTGTCATATATATTAAAATTTCCATTCCTTTAAAATGGACTAGAAATAAGTGGGAAAACTCACTAAAGTTAGAAAGATCGTCAGAAAGCCTAACGGACGTCGATCAACATCATTTTCAAAGAGAGTCTAAAGCAAAATCTGAACAAAAAATATTGAAGTGTCTTAAACAGAACTGTGCAATATTTATAAACTGACTATTAAATGTTTATTTTTCGCTTTGTGAATTGCGTTTGACATCACAAATAGAACCACCAGTCTTCTTGCTGGTTTCCAGTATCACCTTCCAAATCTTAACCAAATGCAAATGGGAAGTTAAGATACAGGCGGAAGAAACACTTTATTTTATTAAAATAAGAAAAGAGACTTTATATTCTAAAAACACCAGCTGATAAAACATTTCCACCACACCGCTTTTTAGGATAACAGATGTTCAAATAATTTCAGTAATCTTGTTGTAAATATTGAGGGGAGTCTTGTTTAATTATTGGAGATACAAAAACAAAAACGGCAAATATTCAGTGTTTTGCATAATTATTTAAATTCAATGTAACTTTTATAATTTACTTCAAGTCAAATATGATTCTCTTAGACTCTGCACCACATGAGCGGTTAAAATTAATTGGGACATCAGTTTAATATATCAGAGTATTTTAGCATGTCTTTTTTTTAAAATATGAAACAAATAAATTGGAGGAAATTAGTTTTGCTGTTTTCTTAGTTAACAAAGTGAAAGAATAGCTAAAAATTAGAGTAAATAATAAAAAGGGTTAAATTATATGATTTATTATGTAAAATATTAGAAACGTTGGGTGAGGAGAAAAACTGATTATGAATTTAATCTAATGATCTAATTTAAATTAAATGAGTTCACCTTTTCCCGTATTTATCTCATATACATATATACTGTATATATATATATTGGAGCAAATCAGAAACATTTTGTTTGGAAAAACAAAATGTTTTTCCAAACATGCTATTTTCTTGTTAATATAAATAGCAGTCATTAGTATGTAGTTATTTGTTTTTTTTTTCTCTCAATGGACCAAAGAAGTTACCCTGCTTTCAAAGTCAGACATCTTTAATCTGCTGTTTTTTGTTGTGTTTAATGCAATTTTAATGTTTTATATTGTTAATCAAATTAATTATGTTTTATTTTAGTTCAGTTTCTTTTTTAAAAAATATATTTATCACCAGCACAGACATTATTTCAACTTTAAACGGGATGAATATCTCTGTGTGCTTTTATTTCTCCACAAACAGGAGTTGCTCAATGTTTAGTGTCAGCCTGCCCCCTAGTGGACACTCTGCCCGTCCAATGATGCAAAGCCCTGCCGTTTACTGAGCAACACATACACAGAACAGTAAAAGGAAAACATCTATAAAAGTTGTATAAGTTTTGCTAAAATGAATAAATCATCTATTAAAATGGGTTGATTAGATTTCACAAGATGCACATGTTGTGAATTATGTTGCACAAAGTATTGAGCTAAAACGCCGCAGGCCCTCGCCAGTTGTGTGTGTCTGTGAACATTTATTTGTGTTTAAGGAGGCTGAGCCATTATTCACGGTGTTTGATGCCAAAGTCAATAAAAAGCTATACATGAATGGGAGTAAAAATGGCCCTCTGTTCTCTGAAAACGGCAGTTCACTGTGTCTGACTCTGACGACAATAACTCAAGAGTCTGAATATGGATGAACTTCTGAGAACTCCTCAGAGACGCAATGCATATAGTTGATGAATTTCCATGAGTGACCGGACCAGACCGTATCATGGAGAGTGAAATAGATTGGACCAACTCAGAGACAGCAGAACTAATTAAATGGATAAAATATATATATGGCCCCCTCAGAGTGTGTAAAATTAATAGGGGAGCAAAGAACTTCCCTGGAAGCCACTTCATTCACTCTGCAGCGCCGCACGCCTGGGCTATCAGAGGGCACAAGAGGTGCTACATACGTTAGCATGAGATAGTGTGAGAGCATTTATTGCACGTTTATCTGCTTTTATTGGTGCATGAATAGTTCTTGAATGTTTTATAATCAAATATTTAAAACAAACATGTTGAATTTAAGTGTTTTAAACCTTGTTTGTTTAGGGGGGTTTTGGAAAGGAAATTTTAAGTCAGACAAAATCGTACCTTGGATTCTCTTTGTTTAAGAAGAAGCAAATTAAACAACAAGCAAAAACGTTACATTACAGTAGCAAAGTAAGGGAAAACAATGGCAGTTCATATGTTCCTGTTATTTATCGAAAGCAGTTCTAATCAAATGCGTTCTTAGCCTTGATTTAAAGGAACTCAGTGTTTCAGCAGTTTTGCAGCTTTATGGAAGATTGTTCCAGATTAGTGGAGCATGAAAACTGAAAGCTGGTTCTCTATGTTTAGTTCTGGTTCTGAGGATGCAGAGCCGACCAGAACCAGAAGACCTGAGAGGTCTGGAAGGTCTTTAACGTATTTTGGTGATAAACCGTTCAGTAATTTATAAACTAACAGAAACATATTATTTTAGGCAGAGTTTCACAGATTTGCCTAAAATATCAGACAGATTCACAATGCTGCTGCTCACATTTTGACTAAAACTAGAAAAATGGCGCACATCATCTTAGCTTTAAAGCTCTTAAAATGTTTCTGTTAGTTAATAAATCACTAAACGGCTTAGCACCAAAATACATTAAAAACCGCTTGTCGTTCTACCAACTTTCCAGATCACTCGGGTCTTCTGGTTCTGACTTTTTTTTTTTAATTAGTTATTAATAAACCTTTGCAAAGAATTTAAATGTGAACTAGTACTATTGCCTTCTGTGTTCTATTTCTGTGTCTGAAATTTGTCTTTTTTGGAGCCCCCTGCTGGCCTGGAGGCCTCAAGCAGCTGCTTAGTTTGGTTATGCCTTCGTTTTGATCTGAGCCATATGTATCCAGTTTCAAAGCCTATTTTGTCTTTAGCTAAGATTACTGTGTGGACGGTGAAATGGGAAATGAAACTTAAAGCATTACCTCAATAAGAGACGGTTTAAAAAACTCAAATCTGATTTAGTGCAATCGAACTAGATAAGAGATCTAGAGTTTCAAAAGAAAATATTACAGACACCTGTGCAATTAATTTTGTTTGCAATTCAATCAACATTTATCTTTGCTTTAAAACAACAATAAAATACGACATATTAGAGCAATTGATGTTTTTTTCTGTCAAAACCATTTTTCAGATTTGAAACTTTTGAGAATAATTTCAGAAATTTTCTTTTAAAAAAACTTGTAAATTTTTGAGTTTCAATAGTCAGGAAATTTCCACTTTTGGGAATTTTCTGAGATTTTTTACAAAAAAGATACTCCTCCTTTTTTCTATCTATAATGGGGCTAATACAAGAAGACAAACCTGCATGCAAACAGAATTTTCCAGTATTCAACGATAATCTTTAGCTGCACAGCCAGAGATGAGCAGCTTTTTCAAAACAAATTCCCCCTCCCTTCCTCTGGGTATCCTGAAATAAAAATGTAGTAAACCAAATCCACCACTAGAGGTCACACCTGTGAGACGAATTTCAAAGGAGCGTCCAGTCCTGCCAACTCGCCTGGCCTTGACCATGCACTTGGGAAGCCATCATTTATTTTTGGAGCCTTAGGCTGCATAGCTGCTGTGAGACTGGCAGGGGGTGAGGAGGGGAAGGAGGGAGGAAGAGATGCAGGAGGAGGGGAAGCAGGGCAAGTCACGCCAGCACCAGGCAGTGACACAAAAAGCATTGTCCTGATTTAATGGCTGTGAAGTCTTGCCTCCCCTTGATCCAAGGAGCTGCTGATGCTTAATTAGGACGAACATTCATTTAAAGACACAACACCTCAGCTCCGGCATGGCCGGCCCGGAGCGAAGACGATTCAATCCATCTCCCGCCATCGCGGGGGGATGAGTTATAAGGACGGGACGGGTTCCTGTCGCCGCCCTGCACAGCGTATTCACTCCTCGTCCAATATGGAGGCCATAAAATTCTCACCAGGCTCTAATGTGAAGAGTGAAACCTCTGATGAGTCATCAAGTAAAATCATACGGCCTGAAAATGTATTTGATTCATGAGGGGATGGGGAGCGATTTTCAGTAACGAACAACGTTAAAGACAGCTGTTCCTCACAATGCCCTGCTTAAGTATTCACACTGTGAAATGGTTCACATTTTGTCTCAATTTAATAAAAATAGAACATAGTATCATCTCTTCTGCCACCCTTGAACATTTAACTACTGAATTGTTTTTCCCCATTTGTCTCCACAAATTGATCCTTGCTCCAGATTCTCAGTTTAGTTCTGGACTTCAACTGGACCGGATGTAGTTTGTATAATGAGTTCAACAGATGTGCTGCTCTACCAGATGCTTGTTAATTGCTGCTGCTAGTCTGTAGGAGCTGAGACGGGGATAAGAGCTCCGTGAGGCAGAAGCTGAGCTGCAGGCTGCAGCTCAAAGGCGGCGCTTCGTGAAAGCAAGCGTTTAGGCACCCCTGAATGGTTGCCACGGGAGATTTCAGGATTTCTCAAAGATGCATGAAAGAATGAAGCGAGTACTCCAGGTATGTTTTTGATGAGGGAATAATATTATAGCAAGATATGCACTCAAAAAAAGTCAATTTTACATAATACCCCTTTTAAAAAAAACACTAACCATGGTTTGATTTTGGAAATAAATCACTATAATCATGAATACCTGGGGTCCACTTCACACCATGGTTCAGCTTTTTGTTTGTAAAAATGATTTGTTAACCAATTTCTTCTCCCACTTGACAATTGTACACTATGTTGTGTTTATGTGTCCCATAAGCATCCAAGAAAATACTGACTAATCTGTTACACTTTGTAGGGATGAAATATTATTTTGTTCAAGTATCAGATTTAAACAAATAACTGATAACTGTTATTCTCTTTTATTGCAGGGATATTAGTATTTTATCATTGAATATTGTCAAATTTAGATTAGGTCTTAACTGTTGGTTGAATTATATTGACATTATTTACCTGTGAGACACTGACAGCATTATTATATTCCTTCTCATAACACAGGACCAAAATGAGTTCATGTTCTATTTGTAAAGGTTTTGCTTGCGTTAAAAAAAATAATTCAAACTAAGCTGAAAGCGTTACTGCACTTTTATTTAGAGACGTAATGATTCAAGTCAAACTCATTTTCAAGCCATGCAAATATCTGCCATAATGGTTTTCCTATTGATTTAAATCCAAACATATAGAAACTTCCTTCTCCATTGTATCAAAATGCATATTTCTTAATTATTTATCGCAAGGCCTTTAAGCACCCAGGTCTTTTGAATTTTTTATTTCTGCTCAGCTTCAAACAGGAGATCTTGCATTTAAAAAAAAGAAAAGAAGAAGAAGAAGAAAAAAGGGGAGACCCAATTTTGGGGTGTGGGAATTGCTGCAGGGCCAAGCTGACAGGATTCTTAGTCTCAAGGCGCCTCACGGTTTTTCATTTACAGCACAGCAAAGGCACAAATCCAGGTCAATTAAAATAAGGAGAAAGAGGCCTGTGTGGCTGACTGGGACGGACGCCACCACCCTTACCTGCCACAAGAGGGCACAAGGGGTGCGGAGGTGTTTAAACCATGAAAACGTTTCAGCCTGGGGGGCGGGGTGGCCCAGATAACGCAGTGACAGTCACAGCTCCACTTTACGCGGTTAATCTGAAGGTTAGATAGTCTTCTGCTCAGCAGGATATGACATCAGCTGTCACAATAAACAAAAAGAAAAATAATGATGTAAGAAAGTGTCCCAAGTTTAATTTTGTGTGCAGAGTTAAAAGCCCTTCTCCCCATCACTTTTGGCTCTTCATAAAAGCTTATTAGATGTCTCATCATTCGGGTCGTATACCTTTAAATGCATTTGGCCTATAAAAGCTGCTCCTGCAACCCTTACATTTCTATATTCTAGGTGTGTGTGTGAGGGGGGGTGTGTGTGAAAGAGAGAGAGACAGGCAGAAATCCTCCTTCACTTTCCATGACGGTCATTAAAAGCTCTCAAAGTGACACGCTGGCGTTAAAAAAAAAAAGCCTGTGTATGTAACGCTGCGGAGAGTCACTTTGATTTTAATGGCCTGTTTTTCCTGGTGTGTTGAATGGAAATTTATATCATGAACTTAACACTTTTGCTGTCCCTCAACTACAAACAGGAGCAGAAACTCCTGACTCAGATTAGTGCGCCTGTGCTTTCAGAAGCGATTTTTTTTTTAGGGTAAATGTGTCTTTGCCATTTAAAACGTGGGATTGTAGAGTCATTATGACCTCCATGCTGGCCAGAGATGGGCTGAAGTCATAACTCTTCTGTCAGGCTGCACCCCTGAGCCCCAACCCAGGCCAAAACCACAGAGCTTCCCTCCGGGACTCCAGGACCACACACATGCTGCTCGGGCATTTCCACTGTGGCACTTCCAGTCAGACATTCCCCATGTCCAAACAACCAAAAACATAACATCACTTCATGGAAAGCAGTGGTGTGACACTGGAGTATTTGCTGCAGCTTGGACTCAAAAGACACCTGAGCATCTCGCTAAATTTCTCAGTGAATTTAACAGCGAGTCTCATTGGGTTCAACCTTTTTAAATGTTTTGTTTGTTTTTGCCTCTTTGTGCTTCATGGTAGGAAAATAAATCTAAATTATTCATTGATTTAATCGTGATGAATCGATTGTTGAAATATTTATCAACTAATTTAGTCATCAATTAATGGTTAATTGAGTATACAGGCTCTACAAAATGCCATTTGCTGAAAGAACACACTCAGAGCAGTAACTGATCCAGATTTGTGCAGATATATTGAGATATTTTGGATTTAAGGTAACAATAATATCCTCT
Organism: Xiphophorus couchianus; assembly: GCF_001444195.1. Lineage (NCBI taxonomy): Eukaryota > Metazoa > Chordata > Actinopteri > Cyprinodontiformes > Poeciliidae > Xiphophorus > Xiphophorus couchianus. Next base: position 5,280,375 of record NC_040232.1, on the reverse strand, counting down.
ATGTATGTTTGGTAAAAATGTTCTACCCAAAACTCAAGTGACATAGACTTAGCTCCACATGGTTCAAAAAAACTCCTTTTAAGCACCTTTCACAATTCATTGAATATTGTTAATATTCAATGAATTGGGCTGCACAGTGGCGCAGTTGGTAGCACGGTTGCCTTGCAGCAAGAAGGTCCTGGGTTCGATTCCCGGCCGGGGTCTTTCTGCATGGAGTTTGCATGTTCTCCCTGTGCATGCGTGGGTTCTCTCCGGGTACTCCGGCTTCCTCCCACAGTCCAAAAACATGACTGTTAGGTTAATTGGTCTCTCTAAATTCTCCCTAGGGGTGTGTGTGTGTGAATGGTTGTTTGTCCTGTATGTCTTTGTGTTGCCCTGCGACAGACTGGTGACCTGTCCAGGGTGTACCCCGCCTCCTGCCTGGAACTTAGCTGGAGATAGGCACCAGCACCCCTCCCGACCCCATTAGGGACAAAGGGTGAACAGAAAATGGATGGATTCAATGAATTGAATATTCATTGGTTTAATTAACCAATAAATTGGTTAATTTAATTAATAAATTGGTTAATTAATTAATTAATTTGTTTGGGCTGTTACCTCATTTCTGCAGTAAAAATGTTGCGTTTTTTTTTTTTTATTGGTCTGATGTAATATTCTGATCTCAAATGCTGTGTCATCAGCTTTAACCAATCAGCTTTAAGTAGAAAATTATTATAATTAACAGATGTGAAGGCTTGGAAACATCAGTCTGTGTAAAATTAATCTGCATAATGTTTCACTGAGACAAGTGAGTTACTGGAACAAATGAACTTTTCAGAAATATTCTTATTTATTAAAAATGGCTTCTGTAAAGAAAAGAATTTTTAAAATATTTTCTACTTTTACAGGGTTAACATCTCTTTTAGTGGATTTCACTTTCATTATAAGTCTGACACTGACCATGATTTCATTTTATCAATCGAAATATATATGGCTTACAGCTCTGTGTTTATTTGTCCAATCATTCATTGACGGCTGATCCGGAAACAACTTGACGCTGGTGTCTGACCACCTTTGGTTTCCTTTAAAAAGACTTTCAGAAACAAAAACAGGACAAAACACCATATAACCCAACAAGGCAGAATAAATCCTGCGCAATGTGATGCTAAAAGCATTTTCAGACTCCTCAATGCTTCCAGCACCTCATCATTTCATCCGGTGACACCCCAGACGCTCGGGTACGTTGGTCTGAGAGGAATCAACAATAAAAGACTCGTGCATTACCATTATTACTATTTTGGGTGCATGCCAGAAACACTCCATAATACCTTGCATGGCAGACAAATTGGCATTCGGAACAGCGGCGTAATGGAGGTTAACTGCCTGAATGCAGGGTTACCGTGTACTTCATGCAAATCTCCTGTGCACAGTGGTGAGACTTGGCTGATAAACAGGACAGGCAGCAGAGATTCTGAAGCAAGCCTGATTGATGTTTTATTAAGCAACATGTTTACCTCATTTTCAGCCTCGCTCACAGGCAACCGAACGGGAATTTTGTGAATCCAAAGGCTGCTACTAATGCTAACTCTTTTGTTCAACCTTCTTTTTTATTAATTAGAGCTCGAATGTGTTCAGTTTCCGGTCTTTTCTGGTCAAAGTTTTGTTGAAAGGTCTTCTCTTTTGCAATGTTAAGGAAATCTAGCATTCTATCCTTTAGCAAACAGGGCAACACTTTTCTTTTTATTGCTTGATGAAAAAAAAATTGCACTCTTACTTTATTTGATTACTAAATGTCATATTTTCATTGCCGTAAGCAGAAAATCATCATAATTAACATAAATAAAGGCTGGAAAACACCATTTTGTGTTTAATTAATCTATCTAATGTGTTTCACTTAGTGTTAAACTTCCTGAAATAAATGGACTTCTCAATAATATTCTAATTTATTGAAATATATACAGATTTGCACGTCTTTAAAGAGCACTCAGTGTTCTGCTATGTTTTCTACCAAAGCGTAACCTCTCTGGGTCCAACTTTGACCTTCACACAACTTCATCTCAAGGTTAATTTACGCCTTCTAAAACTACCCACACCACCTTTGAACATTTCCACATTTTTCCATGTTACAACCATGAACTTTAATGTGAAACAGATTTAAAAACAGAGAAGTTCATAGTTGCAAAGTGGAAGGAAAATAAAGAAAAATCTGAAAAGTGTGGCATGCATTTGTATTCAGCCTACTTTACTTGAATACCACAAAATAAAATTCAGGACAAGTTGCTGAATTAGTAAACAAAAGTCATCTGTGTATCAAATTAGTGAACAACCAGCATCAAGAAGACCAGCAGACAGATCAGAGAGACAGTTGTATAGAACTTTAAAGTATTGTTAGGTTATAAACCAAGACCTAAAGCTTTGAACATCACAAAGCTTTAGGTCTACTAAATCTACTAAATCCAACATATATAGAAAAATGAAAGACAACTACAAAACCTTACATGACTCCTTCATATTCCTGCACTGCACTCCAGAAACACACAATAGTACTAGGAATGTTGGTTTAGTTTCTAGTGGAAATATGTTAGTACACTTGAAATTAGACAAAATTAACTTATAAGTAACTTTTCAGCAAAACATAGGCTCTTGTTTTAAGTCAACAATTCCTTAACATTGATGAAAAAGTAGCAGTTCCACTAGCAAATTATTTCCCTTGTAGCATGAGAAAAATGTCTTCTTATAAAAGAAATCAACTGCCAATGGAAGAAGTACCTTTTGTCAATATTAAGGAACTGTTGACATAAAACAGGCTCATATTTCTTGCTGAAAAGTCATTTGTAAGTTAGTTTTGTTTCAAGTGTACTAACATACTTGAACTAGAAACTAGACCACTAAGGGATACCACTAAGTTTGCAAAACATTTTACTCCGTATTTGGATTCTCAACTGTTTATTCCAGTAAAATTAATTCAATTTTCTCTAGAAAGAAAAACACCATCCAACCCTGACTTAAACTCTTTTTTTTTCACTGTGTTGAGAAGTGTGCTTGTGATGCTTTGTGTCCCCGGCCCTTCAGGCTGAACTGGGTCAGGTCACGGTCAATAAGACAATACGGGTAACATTCGTAGGCAACTCGGTGTGTTTCCAAAATAGAGCCTACTATTGTGGGACAGCTGCAAAGTCTTTTCTAGTCGAAGTTCAAGGACTCACGTGGAGCGCAACGTTCGAGTCTCTTCCTGCCTCAGTCTTTGGCGAGTCAGTGAATGTTCACAACAACGTGAAGTGAAACCTTACAGCTCTGTTGCTTCAGAAGGAGCACCTAGTTACCCTCTTCTAACCTTACCATCTGCATCAAGCTGCCACTCGGAGCCAAGATTAATCACAGAAGCTCCTGTCCGTGCTGGGAATAGAAGTTTTCCAGATAACAAGGTCAAGGGTCACATTTTTGGCTGAGGTTGAGTGTCCTCGGGGGCTAAATAAAGAGCCTAGGAGTTGCACAGCAGCTCGGGCTACCACAGGCCTTCACACTCAATTAGGATCAAAACAACCATCTGATTTTAACTTGGATTGCGGATTCTGAGAAATAAAGAAGGGCAACACACATACAAGGCTTGAAGATATAAGTAAGGCGGTTTTTCCCCTTATTTTTGGATACAAATCCAAACCGATGGAGATTCCATCTATTTAAAAATAGAAAGACGGGTCTATTTTATTACTTTAACAGTGACACTGTTCCTTAGGTGTTTGTTTATCTTGCTGAAACCCAGCCGGACCTCTGACCCAGACTGCAGGATGTGAAAGCAAAGGCACAAAATGAGAGGTCACGGCCATCGTTTACGTCCTGAGCACATGACAGGCTGTCAGGCAGAGGTCAAAGCCGGTCAGGATCACAAAACAACACATGCACAAACAAACAGCTGCTCATAACCAACAAATATATATACTTATATACTGAATTCATGACACACAGAATCAATGCAAAAACACAAAATCTTACCACGTATTTTTGGTCTAGTTTCTTTTCAATCAGTACTTTTAATTTGACAAATGAGCCTCATCAGATTATTCTAATTTTTTCAATATAACTGTATGTGAAGGGAATTTAACTTTTGGATTATATTCTAATTTCTTAATATTCACCTCAACCATAAACAGATCAGGTTCTAACCAGGTTCTTTAGTGAGTCTTAAGCTAAAAGTTTTCTCCCTAGTAAATTCTGACATCAATTGAATATGGCCTATAAAATCATGACAGAACATAGTTAATGTTTGTCATGTTTATGTCCTTTTTTAATAAATCTAAAAACTGTAAATGCTGTACAAGGCAGAAAACAAGTCAGGAGGAAGATTAATTGATATAAATGTGTGCATCCTCCTTTTTTAAAGCCTGGTAAAAATCATCTTTATGATAATATTCACTCTGAATAGATCTGCATTAACAGAAGGCAGATATTTGTCCTTGTCCAAATGGGAACGCAGCACAGCCAAACATAAAACCCACCACCGGTTGTCCTTGTCATCCTTTGATCCCTTGTGAAGAGGCTAGACAGTCATGCTGCAGTGATCAGTCAGGGTCACATCCTCCTCCGCTCCTCTTACCTCTTCCTTCCTGCAGTTTTGTGTCTCAGGCAGATGGTGGTGCTGTAAGACTTAAAGCTGACCCCCCCACCCTCTTTTTTCCTTTTTTTTTTGCCTTTTTCTCCAAACATAACAAGGCTGTCACCTATTCTATCCTCTTTTGTCCTCTCCGCTCCATCACTCACCTCCGCACGTCAGCAGTGAACCACTGCAGCATCCTCCACCTCCAGCCTGCTCAGGAGGGGAGCGGAGACCCCAACTCAGCACAAACTATCCTTGATAAGCGACGAAACACACACTAAGCTGCAAAACAAAACAACAAAAAATCTATTTTTTACATTTTATTTCAGTGCTTTAGCTTAACTATAAAAGATTATTAACAAATGCTGAAGCAATAGCTGCAATAAAAGTTTTTTAATTACCAAAAAGAAGCATTGAAATGCATATCCTCTCCGAGGTCATTTGTGTGAATCATAATAATTTGGTTCCCGTTGAGGCCACACAGCCTGCAGCTCAATTATGATTCCAGTGGGTAAATATTTGTCTGCGCTAACCCCTTGCTAGGTGCCATAATGGTTCTTTGTGTGTTGCAGCGTGCACACTTCCTTTCTGTGGATCTATCACTCAGTGCCACTGCGTGTGTGTGTGTGTATACAGCAGCTCAATCACCCCTCCACCCCCTAACATTTTCTCTACAGCTGCAGCTCGGCAGAGTTTGATCAATAACGCGTCCTTCATTCTCAAATCAGGCCTGACCTTGGCAGCCTTTTGTCTCCTTCCAGGGGCCAGAGTGCGCATGCACAGGTTGGAAAACAAGGCTCTCAAAAATGAAAAAAAAAGGAAGAAAAAAAAAATCCACCCTTGGAAGGAAATTAACTGCCCTTGCTGCGTCTACAATGCGGCTCCCTCTCATTACCAATCTAATGAATCACATATTTGTTACAATTTTTTTTTTTTATCTCGGTGCAATGAGGTGATGCTGCTTTTGAACTTATTTGCAAAATAACCATGGACCGTGCTGAAATGAATCCCTGCATATGCTGCTGCATTGATTTCCAAACCCGACCGAGCAAACAGAACCTGAGCAGAGTCGAAGAAGACAAAAAAAAAGAAAGAAAGAAGGAAAAGGTGGGCCTGTGTGCTCAGAGTCGTTTTAAAAGAACCAAACCTCCGAAGGCTGCTGCAGAGGGCAAAGGAAGTCGATCTAACAGATCCGTTTACATGTTAATGCAGCCTGCAGGGGGCACCATTTATAGATTAGTCCTGCAGTCGCTCTCTTTGTTGTTCTCTAATATACATCTGCCTGCTTGAGAAATGCTTTCTGTCACAGGTACATATTGGACCTGTCAGTAATGGTGCATTAAAAAGAGCAACAGGTTACTCCAGTATGCCGCGGTGCTCCATCATGCTACCTGGCCGACAATTTACTCCCAACTCCACATCACATTACTGGAACTCCGTCCATGTGCATGCACAGATCAAATAAAGCTGCAGTACCACTTTGGGTTACATCAGAAAAGCTCCGATTAAGGCCGGAGGTAAAAGATTCAAACAAGAAATTCTGGGTTTTTGCTTAAAAACTCAATATTAGAGTCAGCTCCGTTATGGTTTCTACAGGCCAGAAAAAGAGAGATCAGTTATAAAACTGGCACATTATGGATTACAAATTATAATATTATTCTGTAATCTGTTCCAGGCACTGTGGGAAAAATGTGCACGACTCTGCTTGCTTCAACGATTCGCCAAGGGGTTATTTATAGTGCCAGCCACACTTATTGGCAGCTTGGGTAAAGATGTGTAAAATATAATAAGTTCATATTTTATTGCAGCAGTAGTGGGGAAAAGAATTGCTTTTAAAAAGTAACTGAAGCATTTTGTGCTGCTGTAATCAGATTTGAATACAGTGGCCAAAAACTGTAGTCAAAAAATTTTTACACAAAAGTAAAAACGGCCAAAGAAATTACTCTAGTAAAAAGTTATCTAGTTCAAAGGCTACTCAAACACTGATCCGAAAATCTGACTTAAAATTTAAAAAGCCAGACAAAAATGTAGTTATGTACAAATTCCGGTGTTTTAAACACTAAAATGGGAAAAAATACAAATAACATAGTTATAAAATAACAGATTCAGGCAGAACTTTCCCAACTATGTAACTGACATTTACAGATGATAATGCAAATATGCTGCATGTCAGAACAGAGTAAAGTACTTCCAGTACCAAAAAACACAGCAGATAGAAAATGTTAGAAAAATAAATCTTTTCCAAAAACAGTAAGTCTTACTTCAGCTGTAGGTGGGTCTGTATCTCATACATTTTTTGTTTTTTCTATATAATTTGAAGTTAATCAGTGCATATTCAGAAATTGTACTCAAAAGTAGCAATATTTTATAAAAACATCACTCAAGTAAAAGTAAAAAGGATAGTGTAACAAAACTTGCTTTCCAGGTAAATATAATTAGTTAATGCTCACCTCTGGATATAATTAACTTAAGATCTGAGTTTTTAGGAACTTGTCATCTATCATTCCCTGGTGTATGACAGGTACACCAGGGAATCAGCTTTTCTTGCTAAAGCTGATTGTTAAACTGCAGGAAAATGTGACATTTGACTTTTCACACAAGCAGGTTTTTTGGAAATAATGTCAAAAAAATAAATAAAACTAATTGCTGTCCTACCATCACAAACGTGGAGTTTGTTCAACTATAATGGATATGGATTTCACATATTCAAGGATTTTTACTAATTTTTACCTGGGGTGCCATTACATTTGGCGAGTGCTACAGTTAAAGAAATTACCAAAAAGTAAAAAATATTGGATTTTAATTTCTATGAGCTCTCCAGCAATGGCAAATCATAAAAACATAAATTCTAAAGCTTTATTTTATACTATTAAAGTCATATAACCACCTACTGTTCATGTGAAACACAAACAACTTTACGCAAATCCATTCAACATAATTTTATTTCTATTGTCATAACAGTGTGAAAATGTAAATGAAATCCATCATTTATCAACTTATGTCATTTGTAGAACATTTCAACTTTACAAAACCACAAAAAAACAAGAAGTCACTCTCTAAAACAAATTAACAATAATTAAAAAAAAGAAGATTTCTGCTACACCTTCCTCTTCTGGGTGCTGATGTACAGAACTGCAGGAGAAAAGAAAAAAACACAAGTTTATAGCTTTTAAAACAGTTGTTTAGTCATTTAACAAGATTTTGCTTCAAAGAGTGTTTCTCCACAAGAACAGCGCAAAACCAGCAGAAGAGTCTCATTTCAGTTCCGTTTTCACCACAGACAACATTCCTGCCGTCAACCCAAATATGCAGCCGGTTTGGGTGGCCCAACCAAAGTCCGACCAAAAGGTTTAAAAAAAAAAAAAGCGCTTGTTTTATAAAAACAGTGTTCTAAACAACAATTGATTCCTGATGCCTTCTCGTCTTTGAAGTCACTCCCACCCTTTACTTCCTTAAGCCGACCACAAAATGTGTGGGACCCACAGCGGTGCGACTGCCCGACATTAAAATCACAGTTCTGGTCATCCTGACTGCTGTGCTGAACAGCAGACAGGTAGGTTGTTATTTCTGCTCATACCTTAAATCTACATTTAACCAGCTGCTCCACTGTGACTAAAATAATCCTACCTAGAGACTGTAAATGCTCCTCACCAGCATGATTCACATTCATGACTGAATCACACTGTAGTTGTGATTCTATCTGGGAAACACAGCCAGAGAAGGGAGGACGCAGACATCAGTTAAGAATCATTATTCTGAATTAAAATAGTAAAATCCTTAAACTTGTAGTTAAGAGTGTTTAGCCATTGTAGTAACAATAACAGAAATCAAATCCAAACTATTTTATGCAAGAAAATATGGTAAGCTAACCAAATATGGGTAACCTAAAGCATCAACAAGCTGCACTGAATCAAAGACAAACCACAATAAAAGCAGTAGCATATTTTTTATTATTATGAATACATCTGTAATGTTTGGTAATCACAAATAATAAAGAAAATCCCCCCAAGATATTGTAAGTTTCTGAATTTTTTCTTTTAATTTCAGAATGTGTTACTTTTCATGTTTAAAATAAGAAAAAAAAGTCTTTGTTACAACATACCATAATCACTTTCTAAAACTTGCATAAAAACATGCAAAACACTGAATGTTTCGAGAGGTGTGTTGTGGTCAGTCTTCTCTGGTTCTCATCAAGTCACAATATTATCATCAAAGTTTGCTGGTAAATAATAAAAATGAGCATTTAATCAGCTCAATTTTACAGTTGGCTAATTAAGATATTACAGTTTCATTGGATTGTTTTGTATCACTACCGTACATGATTAGTTTCTCCATCTACTTATAGCCCAGAAAGGTTTCACATCGTCTATAAACCTGAGAGTTCATGATAAAGTCTAACGTCAAAATGGAACAGAAGGGATTCAGTCAAACTATTTCTCTGCTTTAGTTGGGAAAAAAAATAAAATAACTGGATACACCTCTAGACTGAAACTGAGTTTGTAGAAACAGATCTTTAAAAGATTTGAGTTCATGTCTTACTTACCTCAAGAGAAGTAAACTGGTATGAAATTATTGTGTCAATGTGCCCAAAAAAGATACGAGTGTGATTCCCAGGTTGGCGTTACCAATGAGAATTAGCTCTTACTCATCTCAGTTGTCTAAAACCATTGGTTCATGTAAATCTACAGTGTAAGATCTCAATTAGATCCGTTTTTCAGCTGTTTGGATGCTTTAACAAAAAAAACCATGTTTTTCATCCTTTTTCTGTGTGAATTTGACCAAGTGTTTAAATCAAGATAAATAAAAAAAACTAATTCAAGGTTTCTGTATCCTCAAACTATTATACTCGGATGTGTTACTATCAAAGGTGTTTTTCATCAGTTACGGTATTTGTGGCTGGGATGTCCCCTTAGAAACAGCTTAGTTGCATCTTATTGGCAGCAACTCCCAATATGCTTCTGCATATTGGGCTCTAGACTAAATAATAATGTAAGAGAACCATACAAAAATACAATTTATCTTATTTTTGACCAGGGCACAAAGCTAACATTATGGATGGACAAAAATGTTTTCGGTTTTCATAAAATTGACCATTTTTAAATCAAAATTAGTTGACTAAGAAATTTATTTTTTATTGACACCAGTTACAAAAGTCACTGTATACATTTTTATTGATAAAAAATATATACATCCTTACCATTGTTTCCTCTCAAAAATGCATCTCCATACTTGTTCTTGAGCTGCCCGTTGACGTACTCTTCTGTCTGCTCAATAGCAATGTTCATGTAGCCATCCAGACAGGCCAAAACACCTGCACAGCGACAAACAGCAGCAGTTAGTTTGCATTTCACTTAATGGAAGCGGAATATTCCATTCATTTTTGTTCATCGGGATAATAATGAATTTCAGGATGGCAGCTGCAGTACCTCTGTAATCAACGCCCGAGTTGAGCTTGACCACCACGGGTCTGCCAATAATCTGCTTCAGAAAGTCACTGGGGGTTTGTTTTCTGAGACTCATCTTCACCTAAACTGGGTCGAAACAAGCAATGCAAAGGTTTGTTTATCTCAACAATGAACATTAGCATTGATAAAAAATAATCCACCCATATTCGGCGATGTGTACAAGTTAAACCACACAAGAAATGCCTTTAAAACAATAGTACTAAAGTACATACTTAGAAGCTATTTTAAGATGAACCACGACAGTATTTAATAGCGTCTTGGCGAGATAAAGCTAGCTGCTGCTGCTAATAAAGCTAACAGGCTAAACTCTTCCGTAAATGAGAGCGTCTACAGCTAACGACATGAAAGTGTTGGTAGGCGAATAAGTAAATTAAACACGTACTAAGGTTTAAAAGTGAGCTGCTTAATAAATCACAAACTCTTTAAATTTTTTAACAGAAGCGAAATATTGGTTAACGTTTTTACCTGCTAAACGTTTCACAAACGATTGTGTTCAGCGAGCTCAGCCAATCAGGGGCATGTAAAGTACGGAAACCATGCCAGGACAATCATCTCAAAAAGCAAAGTTGATGCGAAGCAGGGTTAGATCCACGATTTACAAAAACATAGCAAAAGTGCTGCTGCAAACAAACTTGATATTCATAACTACTTGAGATTTGAGTAAACGACAGGCATGATAAACAAAGAAGGAATGAGATGAGATGGTGTTTAGAATAGAGATAAAATAGTTATTTTTATAAAAACAAAACAAAAAAGCTTAATTTGCAGATTCATCTCAAAGATATGATAGAAAATGATACAGGTTTTTTTTTGTTTGTTTACAGTGTAGGGTGTTTTGCCTTGTTGGCATAGTACACACAATTCCTTTTTTACAATATATTATTATTGTTATTATAGTCATCCAGCAGGACACTAACATGTCTGTACAGATTTAGTCAAATATATTAAATTACTGAAAAACAATCTTTTAATTTTAACTTGTGTAGATTTTATAATTGCCATAACTACTCATTATTTTCAAATTAATGTAAAAACATAATAATAAAAAAATAATAGGAGGAACATTAAATAGGATTGATAAATAAACATAAGAATAACTTTTTATTTTGTTTAAAAAGGAGTAGGTAGAAGTAATGCTTATTAAATGCTACCTCAAATTAACTCATCCAGAATATATATTGTGGGTAATAATAATGATAATAATATTGATCTCACTACTACAGCAGTTGTAAACTACTGTAGCAGTGAAAATATATTAGACTTATCTGATTGATTGACCATCACATTTTCAGTTCTTATGGGCCTGGAAAACATTTTGACATAAAAATGTAAAGGCTATCTTTAAAGAGATGTCATTACAATTTGATTCCTCATTTTAATGATAAAACCCTAACCTCCAAGAAGCAATCATTTAATTTAGTTTTGTTTATTATGGTATCTGAGAGCATTTCTGTGAAGGATAAAGGAAAGTCTTTTCTCTAATAAACCCAGGTTGTTGAGTGCATGACCCAAACACAGCACAGCTTGGGAGGTACATGAAAAACAGTGTAGGGGGGTAAACAAGGATGAAATGGTGAGGAGAACGATAGAAGAGGATAGAGGGCAAGAGGATGTGCCAGTTTGTGTTAGTTGAGACAGAAAGGTGGAGAGCCGAGGTACTGGTGAAACGAAGAGAGAGGGAAAGACAGAGAGAGACCTGGAGAAAGAGAGAGAGACCTGGAGAAAGAGGGGGGATTGTGAAAGGTGGAATCATAAAGTACTTCTTGTGTGTCTAGACAGGTTGCTTGTTAGCAGGGCATGGCTAGCCCTGTGGAGGCTAGAGGTTAATTTGGTATCTGCTGCTGTGTTAAACTAAGGTCAGTACTACAAGTCCTTAAGTCATAAACAAGAGTGGTTAAGAGCCATGTATACACCTAGGCACCGGTTAATGAATATTCAATGAAGAGTTTTTCTTCCCGCTTGTCCCCTGTTCCATTTGTTGATGCTTGCTTTGAGGGAAATATTTTGGAAAGAAAAGAGAATCACATTTCTTTTCTTTGCCTTTCAAAAGTGACCTTTGTCCCCTCACATTTATTTATTTTTATATATTCTTACTCTTGGCTCAAGTTATAAGAGTATGCTGGTTTTGGTGTAGTGAAGGTAAATGTTAGCAACCTAACATCAAGTATTTAGATTTATTTATTTTTAAATAAATCTAAATACTTTTTATTTCACAATTTTTATTTAATTGTGAAATACAATAAATCTAACCCACCATCATTTTCTCCTGATTATTTCTTAAATTAAAATCCATCCTAAAATTTACAGTGGCTTTCAAATGTCCACACACCATGGGAGAAGATATAAACTATAATAAATAATCGCTGAACTTTTCCAGCATTAATTTCACATATTTTTACAATTCAGCTGAAGAACAAAGAAAACATGTTAGAGGAAATTATCTGAAAAAATAAGAAGACCCAATAAAAAAAGCTCCAGCATTCACTATTCTTTACTTCATGCCTGCAATCAATATATTTATCACAGAAATTGCTAAATTAAAGGGTCAGTATTATGTGTTTTCCAGGCCCTTGGTGCCATGCACAATCAAGTAACAATGTTACCTTGAGTTGTTCTAAAAATGCTATTTTTTAGAATATATTAAATGTGTATTTAATATGGCTTAGAGGAAATTTGATGAATTCGATTTTAATTTGAAAAGCATTAAAATCGAAAGTTTCTGAAACTACACCTGCAGGAAGTCATCACAGCATTGCTCCTTTAGTAATTTTAGCAAAGTTTTACCAGCATTACACTGAGAAGTGGCCTGTATAATGAGCTCAGCAGGCGCGCAGTCCCACCAGGTGTTTGCTAGTTGTTGCTGGCTAGTCTGAAGGAGCTGAGTGAGGGAGTGGTGGGCGAGGGGTGCTCTGTGATGAGGAAGACTGAAAGCGGGGAAGCTTGGAAACTGGAGCTCTGAGGAGGAGCAGCACCTCGAAGGCGGGGTTAGGTCCACCCAGGCATTTTGCACAGCTGAATGGTTGTCATGGAGATGACAGGATTTCTTAAACATGCATCAAAGAATCAAAGCAACACTCCAGGTATGTGTTGAAGAGGGAATAAGCTCAAAAAAGTCCGCTTAACATAATACTGCCCTTTTAACAAGTTAGCTATGAAACATGGCGGTGGCAGCATCATGCTCTGTGTAGACTCCAACCGATGAAGACTGAAATATTGGTTTAAAGGTAAGCGCATATAGGCAGTGGGTGGATGGTTTCAAACGTATAAATCTCAAAAACCAGGAATGTTAAAATTAGTGTGTAAACTTTTGAGAGCCACTGATGTGAAACCTTGAATGTGGAGCTTGTAGCTGCAATTTATAAATATATATGTAAAACATTTACTTAAACTGATCCTACAAAGATAAATCATGGCTCCCAGTGGCTCCGCGATAAGCCTGTTTTCACTATAATGGCAAAGAAAAAAATTATTACAGTAAGCCATTCAGTTTAAAAGAGGTTAATTGTAATCATTGACTCAGTGGGTTAAAATAATGGCTAATACAGCGTCCCATTTTACCACAGATTGCATGTCAATGATGGCCACACATTCTGCTGCCTATACATTATTTAATATGAAAGCGTGTGGGAGTGCAAATCTAAAATGTCAGACCTTTTTTTCTTCTCTTTGCATTTTTTTTTCCAAACATACCCTCCAGCACAAAAGCAGTAGTATGTTTCTTCTCATGGATTGAAATTAGATTTGATGGGTTTATTTATATTGTATTGATACACTAGAAAAGCCACCTCAGGGTAACAGAAAGAAAAATAAACAAGTCCAATTAGAATTAAATTATTTGTAGTCTAGTCGTTAATTTTATGCGCCCACTATATTGTTCCTACTGTTCAGGGTTATAAAAGGTTATAAAAGGGCAGGAGCTTTTCTGCGGCTGGACTGAGAGAGGCAGGGTACACATCTTATCCATGTGTTTAAACTGTGGGAGAATCCATAGAACTCAATGGAAACCTGCAGAAGCACAGGGTACAAAGGAGAATTGAACTGGAGAGCTCCACCATGCCATCATCTTCAATTATTCTACCATAATTTTCAAACTATTGACTGCATCTGAATATAAGACGCACGCACAAACCTTCCATCAGATCATATTTCAGCTTTCCATCATTGGCTCCAGTATAGAGTTTAAGATTTCCATTCTCACAAATAATTCTTTTAATAATCATCTCTGTCATCTATCAAAAATCTGATTGTTCTGAACAGATACTTCACTCTCATACTGCAGGTTTTCTGGTACCTAGAGTTTCTAAAAGTATTAGAATGGGAGGTAGATCCTTTAGCTTTCAGGCTCCTCTCCAGTGGAACCAGCTCCCAGTTTTAGTCCAAGAGGCAGGCACTCTGTCTACTTTTAAGACTAGGCTTAAAACTTTCCCTTTTGATAAAGCTGATAGTTAAACAGGTTTAGGTTATCCTGAGTTATCCTGCTGCAGGACTAGGCTACTGGAGGACAAACTGACCACTTTTTCTCACTTTCTTCTTCTGCTACTCTCCAATTTGGGTTGATGGATGGAGCTGTGTGATTTCTTATTGTGGAATGATGGACTGTTAGTCATTTGAAAGTGATCGTTGCATTGTGTTACCAACCCTATTATGCTCCAGATCAGCAGAGTGTCAGAAATCTTGTTTTTCTGTAAGTGATCACTGCTGATGATCAATAAAAAAGGGGGCTTTGATTAATGACTAGGAATAAAATTAGCAGAGAGATTGTATTTGATTCCTCTTGGCTGTGATCTGTTTTTTTATGTTAATTCATATAGCATTAGCTTCTAAAAACCCATGACATTACCTTAGTAAATAAAAGAGAACATATAAATTATGTTTTATTAATCTTTGCAGTCCCAGTGGGATCTGGTTAAAATAAAATAAAGGGAAACCAAAAATGTTATGAATAAAATTTCTAAATACTATTGATGATCTATAGGACATATCTGATTATATATGACTATATATGGCACTGTTAACATGACATTTTCATTAGAGGTTGAGCTTTGGAATGGATTTTTATTTAGCTGGGCAGGTTTTACAATGTGTTTGGCCTGAAAACTTTCAGATCTGGCAACCCTGTAAGTTTTTTTTTTCCACGCAGGGTTATGCAGGGGCTGGTGTCTACCTCCTGCAGTCATTGGGAGAGAATCGGGTTACACCCTGGACAAGTTGCCAGCGCATCATAGACACACATACGCTCACACCTAAGAGACCAATTAACCTAACAGTCATGGTAGGAAGCCGACGTACCCAGAGAGAACCCACATGTGCAAGGAGAACATGCAAAGTCCATGTAGAAAGAGCTCAGCGCCTTCTTGCTGCAAACCAACTGCTCCACCATTGCAGCCCAACCTCTGAAAAAACAAAGCGTATTGTTTTTGGAAAACACTTTAACCATCTAGAAAAAGGCAGTCATCTAGAAATCATGATATCATAGGAGCATTATAAGCTGATTGAACAAATCTTGTGTCCATCTAAAAAAAAAAAAACCTTTTGACCCTGGGGGACGGGTTGGTGAAATAGGAAGATTATCGCCATGAGAGCTGCTATTTTAGACAGGAAAATGGGGAGGACTGGTCTGAAACAGGTCAGGCCTTTAGGTGAGGGGGAATAAGGTGGAGGAGGCACATCACTCTTCTGTCCTAAAGCAATGTTCAGGATATGGGTCGAGGTGGGGGGAAGGGGTGGAGTAACATGAGGAGAAATTCTAGACTTCATTGACCCTTGTGAGGGCAAGTTTTCTCCTCAGGTCAAGCTCGATATGGAGAAGATAATGGAAAAAGCTTGGGGGAGTTTTCAAATAAAAAAACTGATTGGCAGACATAGGATCGCTGTTCTTCTGTCTGTGTAATCCCTTACTGTATGGAGGTAATAGCTTGGAAGTAATAGGAAACCTTTTTGCCATCTAACCAGGGCATAGAAACCTCAGTTGCCTGGTTTGATGCTGAAATTCATTTATTAATATATATTATTCTACTACGTAATGGACCAAGCATAATTGTGAAGTGGAAGGAGAATGATACAGAATTTTAAAACATTTGTTTACAAATCAAAAACTGAAAAGTGTGATGTGCTTCCACATTCAGCCACCACAAGTCAATAAGTAAAGGGGATCTATTGTTCAAAATGTACATTTAGCATGTTTTTCTTCTTCCATTTGGATCTTAACTGCTTTTAAAGACAGCCCACATGCTTACATGGGTCACATGCTTACAAAAACCCATGCAGGCAGAAAATTTGTATTAGAAAACAGTATTTATTTCAAAAACAAAAAACTCAAAATGCCCTGTTCCAAATTATTATGCACAGCAGAGTTTCTAAACATTTTATCAATTACAAAGAACTGCAAATGGTCATTTATTGAATGTGCAGCATTAAGTGGTCACATGTACCAAAACCAAAAGCTATTTCAATCAAAAACATCTTAACACACAGAGTTACATGTTAACGTAGGACACAATTCTTGCATCCATTGAACTTGTGAGTTTGTGGAAAGTTTCTGCTTGAATTTCTTTGCAGGATGTCAGAAACCCTTCCCAGAGCTGCTGTTTTGATATGAACTGCATTGCACCCTCAGATCTTCTGCTTGAGGAAACTCCAAAGGTTCTCAATAGGATGGTGACCACACCATGAGTTTCTCCCCTTTTAAGCCCACATCAGCCAATGACACGGTGGTATTCCTTGCAGCATTCATTGTCATGTATGAAGATGATTTTGCTACAGAAGGTATGGCTCTTCTTTTTGAACCATGAAAGAAAGTGATCAGTCAGAAAGTCCATATACTTTGCTGAGGTCCTTTTCACACTTTCGGGGACTCTGAAGAGGCCGACTAATGATTTTCTTTCCATGATTTCGACCCAAAGCATGACTCCACCACCTCCTTGCTGATGTCACAGCCATGTTGGGACGTGGTGGCCATCCACCACCAATCCACTACTGCGTCCATCTGGACCATCCAGGGTTGCACATCAGTCATCAGTGAACAAGTCTGTTTGAAAATTAATCTTCATGTACAGCTGAGCCCACCTCTTTCCGTGAAAGAGTTGTACGGAGCCTTGTGCCGGAAGCCCATTAAAATGCTGTTTACATTGTTTTAAACTGTGTGATTGTGAGCGTGAGTGGGAATAAAAATAGCAACAGGTATTTTGTTCCATATAACACAGTAGGACTGTAACAGGTAAACCTTCTATGGATGCAAACTCGACTAAAAACCCACCTGTTTAGGATTGTATTTGAAAAGTAATTAATTACAAATTTATTGATGGAACCTGACTTAATGTCGTGTTTTGATTGTTTATTCTATGTTGCATTGTGTTTCTGTGTTTGATATGATGTAATGCTCTTTGAAAGGCTTTGCTGCTGAAATGTGCTATACAAATAAAATTTGATTTGATTTTTGATTTGACTGCCACCGTTTCTGCTTGTGAGCTCTGGTTAGGGGGCCGAATAGTAGGTTCATGCACCGTAAGCCTCTGGAGGATCCTCCACCTTGAGGTTCCAGAGGCTCCAGCAGCTTCAAATAACCGTTTGCTGCTTTGTAAGGGCACTTTAACAGCTGCTCTCTTAATCCGATGAATTTGTCTAACAGAAACCTTCCTGATTATACCTTTATCTGTACAGAAACCTTCCTGATTATACCTTTATCTGTACAAACCCATCTTTGTTCTGAGTCAGCCACAAATCTCTTCACAGTATGATAACATTTCAGTTTTTGTTAAATATCTAATGTTTTCATACCTTGTCATACGGCACTACACTATCTGATGATTTTCTTCAGCAGAGATCCTTTCTGTTGGGTTCTGCAGGGGAGTGGTTTCTCTACATTTACAGGGTGACAGGCTGACGGGATCCAGCTGGTGCTCATCATCACCAATCAGCAAAGGCCTTAAATAGGAGCAGCTTCCCTGAGGCAGACACCAGACGGTTTTGCTTCAACAGTGGTACACTCCAGCTCTCTGTGCTGCAACTACTGTGTTTAACTTGTTCTGATTCCTCTCCCATCTATTCCCTCCTCATAGAACCAGCTCTGACCACTCCCTGGTGCTCGCTGCTCTGCTAGGCCTTGCCCCTGGATACCTCCACGACCACCAGCCAGCTGCACAACACCATCTATAAATTTAATAGCAAAACAAAAAATGTAATCTTTATGACACTTTAATCCAATTTGCATAATAATTTGGAACACGGTGTATACCTATACTAACCTGTTCAACGAACTGCAATAGGTCACCTTTAACAAAAAAATAAAACACAACCATTCATAATTGTGCACTACTTTGTGCTCATCTAAATGAAAATCCCAATAAATTACATTTAAGGTGGTTCTAAAGATAGATGGGTATGTATACTCTTGCAAAGTGTTTTATCTGTTGTGTCTGTTGCACCATCTGATCTATTCACAGCTCTCCTACTCTAATTTTAGCTGTATACACCAATAAAAGCACATATTACACATGTTATGACTGAATCCCATTATCTTACTGCTAACCAGAGAAAATTTAAAGAGCAAAGACTGTCCCTACGGTTTTGGTTTTTTATTATTTCCAGGCCAGTGACACATCGCTCAACTTCTACCTAATGACTCAGCTGTGAGCTCCGACAGTTGATGGTGGTTGGCTGGCCTGGGGGAGCAGGGGGTGGGGTAAAGCTGTGAGAACGGAGGGGGGGATGTGAGGCAGACTAGGTGGGATGTAATCACTCCCTGTAATTTGGGAGGAAATCCACTGAGCTGTTCACAGTGAAGATAAAAGGCAGTCTCTTCACAGCCACCAAGCTCCAGCGCCTCTGAAAGGAGAGGTTCAGAGGAGCGATTCCGCTCGCTCGGCATCCCCTGAGGTTTGGTCCTGAGACCATCTCAAATCAGCTACAGCCCTGGAGCCATGTTCTTTCCCCAAGGAGCCGCACCACACCGCAGCCAGACAGTCAGACGGCCCGTCCTGCGCTGTATAGCCCAGGCGCAGCCAGCCAGCTCACAACTCTCCTGAGATCCTCCTCTGTGGAGAAGGGAAGCTTGGTGGAGCTTATGCTGCTTTCTGTCTGACACCCTCCTATGCTGCATTATCCTCTCCCACTTCACTTTAATGTCTCAATCTGCAGCAGAAAGGAGCAACATTTGAGCTCCTGCTCTTTTTTCACTTACCGACGATGAATGAATGGGAGTTTTTAACAAAATTATAGGAATTAGGTCTGGTCTAGTATGAAGTGCTCACTGTATAATAACCTTAATTTCATAATGTTACTGTTTTAACACATAACGTTAAACAAAAAATTATTTAATGTAATTGCTTTGCAAAAATGCAAAATCTTACCAAGTGTTTTTTGTCTAGCCATCCATCCATCCATCCATCTTCTTCCGCTTATCCGAGGTCGGGTCGCGGGGGTAGCAGCTTCAGAAGGGAGGCCCAGACTTCCCTCTCCCCAGCCACTTCTTCCAGCTCCTCCGGGGGAATCCCGAGGCGTTCCCAGGCCAGCCGAGAGACATAGTCCCTCCAGCGTGTCCTGGGTCTTCCCCGGGGCCTCCTCCCGGTGGGACGTGCCCGGAACACCTCACCAGGGAGGCGTCCAGGAGGCATCCTGACCAGATGCCCGAGCCACCTCAACTGGCTCCTCTCGATGTGAAGGAGCAGCGGCTCTACTCTGAGTCCCTCCCGGATGACTGAGCTTCTCACCCTATCTCTAAGGGAGAGCCCAGCCACCCTACGGAGAAAACCCATTTCGGCCGCTTGTATCCGCGATCTCGTTCTTTCGGTCATGACCCAAAGCTCATGACCATAGATGAGGGTGGGAACGTAGATCGACCGGTAAATCGAGAGCTTCGCTTTTTGGCTCAGCTCTCTCTTCACCACGACGGACCGGTACAGCGCCCGCTTGACAGCAGACGCTGCGCCAATCCGCCTGTCGATCTCCCGCTCCCTTCTTCCCCCATTCGTGAACAAGATCCCGAGATACTTAAACTCCTCCACTTGGGGCAGGACACCCCCCCTGACCCGGAGAAGGCAGCTTGTCTAGCTTCCAGTGAAAATACCGTAATACACTTGAAATAAGACAAAATTAACTCACAATTAACTTTTCAGCAAGATAAGGGATCCTGTTTTAAGTCAATATTTCTTTAGTACTTTTTAATATTGATGAAAAAGCACTAGTTACATAAGTGAAATAATCAGGGAATGGAATTTGTAGTTTTTCATCAATATTAAAGAATTATTGACTTGAAACAATCTCCTCTGTCGACTCGCCCTAGTGGTTTGGAGCACTTCCGTTTTGTGGCAAGAGTTTGCAGTTGTTTTGTTATGTTTGTAGAAGTTATTTGCACTTGAATCTTGTCCCAAGTTACTTGATAAGACCTTGTATTTTTTTGCAGTGTTGGATTTCTGAGTGAAATACAAAATTAATCTGTAATATTATATGAGGAAACAGAAGGAATGACAAAGTCCAAGTCCTGTTGTTTCGAAATACCTGTTACCACAGCATCACTTGGAAAACACTGACTGACGTGGTTCTTGTTATTAGAGGACCACGAATCAAAACTACGATCTATATCACAAGTAAATTTGTCTTGAACCATGAGCAGACTGGCCAACGTGATCACTTTGTCACCCAACAGCATCCCACCAAGTTGTCACGGAGACAGCATTGTAGTGGTTTTAGCTTGATAGATGGTGAATGGTGCTTATACAAGGAGCCACTCCAGTGCTCCCATAAATATGCATCGTGACATTTGGAACAAAGCCGCTCGTCCTCTCTTTCCTGATGAGCTCTCCCTGCATACTATAACATATTGCCATACTGTCACACCTTGTGTTTCATAACCAATCTCTCTGTTCATCAACTTGGCAGATAACCTCTAGATGCTGACAAATGATATGGGGAATGACATTAGGGTTCTATTGTATGCAAAGCTGAGGAGGGATTTTCCAACAGTGATGCTTACACGGGTACTTAATGATTAATGCGTGTTATTTCATGATGTATAGAGTATTGTTATTATGAAATATGAATTCAGGCTTTGCAATCTTGTTTTTCTGGTAGTTTAGAAAGAAAAGTCCAAATTTTATATTTAAATTGATAGTTTGGGTTTTTTTATGTAAGGCTCTATTTAAAGGTTTTGTGCAGGTTTTGATCTGACCCGCTGTAGATGATTATCTAATTACACAAATGCAGAAGCTAACAACTAGTTCAGGAGCGCCCATGACCAAAATGTATGTCTTTGGTCTGTATTGTACTGTGATGTCAATATTATTGTTGATCGTGTGTATGGCTTTTTTGTGAACCTTTAAACACACTGTGAAAATACAAAATCTTACCAAGTGTTTGTGGTTTGTAGTGAAAATATCTTAGCACATTTGGTAAAAAGCATTAGTTCCACTGGCAGATTATTTCACTCATATGGATACATTTTTCCTGTGTTATATGTGAAATAATCTGCCTGTGGAAAAAGTACTTTGGATCAATATTAAGAAATTATTGACTTAAAAATGCAAAATATTACTTGTAAGTTAGTTTGTCTTATTTCAAATGTACAAATTATGAATCTTTCACAATGCAAACATAGCAAACAACATGTGAGAACATTAATTTTCATCAGCAAAAACCGAAGATAAGACTCTGAGGTTCCAACACCAAACATTCTCTTCTCTATGACGCTGTTCAACTGAAGGAGGCCAGAACTGAGAGGGTTTAAGGCACAATGTTGCAGAGCTAAACAAATTTAAATGAAAATGTTAAAATTTGCACCAAACAGGGTGTCTGGATATCATTAATAAGTCTTCAATTGATGCATTTATAAGTAAAGCAGTAAAATGTCTTAAGCGAATAATAAAATACATTACTCATAGGTCTAAATATTTGTCATCACTATTTAATATCTTATGTTCCATGTAGTTTTCTTTCTTGCAAGACTGTCAAGCACAAGTTTGAGTCGTTCATAGATATCTTCATTGCATTCTGTGTCTTGAGGTGGTTGCAGCTAGAACTAACTAGCTGCTAATGCACCCTTGTTAGGTATATAGTTAGCTTTTCTTCTTCGTCTACCATGGGTAATAACAAATTTATTACCAGTTAGCTGGACGACATTCGTCTTCGCCAACCCAAATGATGCTAGATACATTCTGTGCAATAAAACTTGGCGCTGTTGGGGTTCAGGCTGTAACCATAGTTGGTGTGAGAAGCACAAAACTGCTGCCAAGAGCCACAAAAAGATCCCAGAAATGTTACAGAAAACTATTAGCACAAATCTAATAGCAGCGTTTGGTGCGACACAACCTCTGAAGTTGGAGGTTTAGTGGATTTTACACGTGCAGGTCAAGCACTAGTCTTACCAGATCTTAAATTTCATTCACAATGGTCTTAAAAAGATCTTTAAAAGTCTTAAATCTGAGTTGGTGGAATCTGCAGAAATCCTGCATAAAGATGGAACCCTAAACAACTTCTTTAGAGTTTATCAGCAAAAAAAAAAGTTGATTTGGGGATTAGTTACACTTTAAAGAGGTATCATTAATTGTTGAAAATGTTTTAAGAGAAAAGACCATTAAAAAATGTGAACTATCCCTTTAACGACAGCACTGTAGAGGTGAGCGAATGTGTTCAGAGCACCTTTTACAGCTCTCCCTCTAACATTAAGAACATATCTGGCCTGTTTCTCCAAACACATCAGTGCTTTACAGGGGAATAAATATCCAAGACAGCCAGAAGCAGTTCCTTTCAAATCCCACTCACACTCACTCATACCCTCCCCCCCCCCCCCCCCCCCCCCCGGCCCCAACCCTCCATGTTTCTCTCTCATTCTCTCCCTCTGTCATTTGACCAGCAGTGCTTCCTGCCACTGAGGACCTGTGACTCAACAGCCGGAATACAGCAATGTTCTTTCGCTCACCCTCTTGAATATTCATAGCAATAAGAGGACTGAAGCTCACACCGATCCATCTTGTATCCATGCACAATTACATAAAGAACAGGAGCAGTGCATATATATACGTGTTAGCGGGTTTAGCAGATATCTAAGTGGCTCCTCGTTGGGGAGCAAAGTGGGGTGGTGAGGCTGTTTTACACTAATTTCTTTATCCCTTTTCACAGGAGTACCATGTTACAAGAAAATTCTTGAGGCGAGCCAATGGCCCGATAAATCTGCCGGAGCCTCTCTCTCAATTTGTCTCCGTGGAATGTCAGCTGGCAAGCGCCCAGCCACCGAGAACCTCCTTTCACGACGCGCCAATCTAACAGACGAGATCCCATGTTGGAGGACTGGCGTGGATGAATCGCCACGTGCCTTATCTATGTCTCTTTATGTCTATCCGGCTGAGGTCTCCCGCTCCTCAGAGGGCCACTCTTTTTGCAGGACCCGACAGTTAACCTCAACGGTTGAGCGGGTGACAATGACAAAATGCAGGTGTCAACCCGTGATATGACACAGATGCTGTGTCAACCCGTCTCACTCCATATGACCCGCAGTGTGAACAGAAATTGCTCTGTTTGGTGTCGTTCATCACTGTGTGGCGCAGTCTCCCACATAGCTCGGTCCAGGTGGCGGAATGGCAGAGTGGGAGAACAGACCATGTTTGTGTGAAGATGCAACAACTCTCTCGCTCTCTTTTTCGCCTTTTTTTTTACTCTTTCATTCCCTGCCTCCTTCTTGTCTCCCTCTTCTTGTTCAAACTGAGTGCTGTAGCACTCTTTGTGCTTTATTTAAAGGTTGTAGGTTAGAAAACAACAAGATGACTCCCCACCTGTACTCCTAAGTGACTTACGTTGGAGGTATTCACCATTTGTTTATGTCCAGTAACAGAAAATACATCCATGCATAAATAGATCAGGGAAAATTGAGTTTTTTTCCTCACAATACAGTGCTGAGAATGAATTTTTCTTAACATAAAGGATTTTTCTGTTAATGCATCACTGGATAACAGAGCTATGTGACATTTTATGTTTTTATTATTTATATCTTTAAAATACCTTGCCGCACTATTCACATATATTAAACTTTTTTATGTTTTGTTATCTTAGAACTAGGGCTGCAACTCACACACATTTATTTTAGTAATCAATAAATCTAACGATTATTCTGACTATTAATTAATTAATCTAATTTTGAAAATTGGCACGTTCTGCCAACCTTTTTAAATAAAAAAAGTAAACATTTTTCTGCCTAAACTACAACAACATCATTCCTTTATTTTAAGTTTGTAGCAAAGTATGCATCTGCAGCTAAACAAATACTGCTCGTCTGTTGATTATTTATCTGATTAAATTGGAAAGTAGCACATGCTTAATAGGAAATTTTTCTTTTCACAGAATTTGAACCAGATGATGTTAAATCTATTCCACTTGAGGAGTCCTGGGTAAAAGATTTTTAGATATATTTTTTTATTTTAAATGCAAAATGTATCCATAACTAAATTAGTTGACAATTATTTCAATAATCGATTCTTTGCGATTAATCTAATTAATCGTTTCAACCATAAGCTAAATATAGGACAAGAAAACCTTAAGAAGCTTCAAAAGGCTTGATACTGGGGTGGAGGTTCATCTTCTAGCAGGACAACAATCCCAAACATTCAGCCAGAGTTACAATGAATTAATGTGTTAGAAAAGTCTCCATCCAATCTGTCTGAGCTTGAGCTATTTTACAAAAATTGATAACCAAAACATCTCCTGATGTGCAAATCCTAAAGACTTGTAGCTGTGACTGCAATTGGCCATACAAAGTATTAACTTGAATATAAATGAACGCCACACTATATCTGCTTCACAATTATTCATGTTTGTGGTTGTGAGGTGAAAAATAAATTCATAGCTGTATGAATACATTTTCACGCCACTATTTTACTGTGACTATCCGGTCTTGTTATTGTAGTACTTGTCAGATCAAATTTATGCATTAATATATTCTAAGCTGGCAAAACAAATCCCTGAAGGATGACGTAAAATAAAATTTCACAAAAGCCAAGTAATTACATCCTCTAACACTCTAAAATTTGAATGCAGCCAGCCACACAAGCTTATTTAGAGGGTTCATGTTCCTGCACGACAGTTGGCATGACTGTAAAAAAAAGCCATGTGCCAAGTGGAGCTGCCAATGCTCAGCATGGCTGGTTTTAATATTTTAATGTGCTTCATTACAACATTATGGGCCAGATAGCCTTTCTTGGGTCCAGACAATTGTTCTGCAAATGAACAAGATTACATGACAAGCCCTGAATGACAGAGCTGCCCACTGTTGCCTGCCTGAGCCTGTTATCTGATGGTAGCCAAGCAACAGATCCCTGACCTGGCTCTGACCTGCACCCGATAAGGTCAACACCTGAAGGCGCTCTCATTGGAGGGCTGGCGGAGGGAGAGGTGGAGCCTGGGGGAAGCAGGGAGACAAAGGACCCACAGAGCAATGCCCTGCTTTCTCCATATTAAAAAAAAATAACAAATCCCCCCAAAAATGAAACGAATAAACACCTCCGTACCTTATTTATCAAAGGGTGAGAAACGTCCTCCCTCCTTTCATACCACATCATTGAGAGTAAAAACAGCAGCTGTAGCTGATCATAATAAAGAAGTGTTAAGACAAATGGAAGAGACACATTATAAAGGAGGTGCTGAATGTGAAATTAATCGACCAGAGCAACCAGCTCTCATAGTCACCCCCTCCTCATTGTGTCATTTGTGTGCCGGCGCTCATGCAAACCTCAGTTGCTTTAACAGCAGTGTTATAGAACTTAATCCAAATGGCGATAGTGGCAATAGCCTATTACACCATGGCAATAGAATCAAGCTGAGACTGGTAACACATTAAAGATATCAGTGTTCGGCCCACTTCATTACAACATAAAGTGATATTAATCAGCAGGGGTCCTCTTACACATAGAACAGGATAAAACAAACATGCAACCCAAACATGAAGAAGTGCGAAATCAAAAAGTTCAGTTCAGACGGATCCAAACTGGATCTGAATCTTTAAATAGTAGGAAATTATCACTGTTCCCTTTACAAATAATTCACTATAAGATAGAAAAACACGCGCAAGAAACCAGCCAAGACGAAAGTGATGAACAAAATTAAATTGATTATTTTTGCTGCTCTGGTGCTTTAAATACAATGTGATTTTTAGAGCAGGTGGCAGACATTGTATTCGCAGGGATTTTTTAAATAATTGTAATCTATATAGATCCCATAGAGCTACAGCATATTGTACAATTTAGCAAGAATTGTTTGACTGCTTTTAGTTTTTATAACATTTTCCAAACTTGGGGCAGAATTTCATACTAAAATGTAAGTCAGTCATTCATATACAGCTCCAGTCTGGAGTTTAAATCATCATAGGCTTGAATATTGTATTTATTTAGAAGGTTAAAGGTTAATTTCAACCTTTTTTTCAAGACTGGAATAACAATTAGAAATGTCCCAATGCCTTAATATCTGATATTGATATTGCTGTTTAGCCCAATAACCGATATTTATCAATATCATATATTGTTAGTGCCAATATATCCTTAATAGTTATGCAACAAACAACTTCACGTTGAACCCCTACTCTTTTTTGAACTGGTGGAGTTCATTTAAACCGGCACAGATTTGGCTTTTAATGGTAATCCACTATTTTTAATGTGATGGTGGTACTGATTTGAGGAAGTTTGTTCCAAAAGTTCAATATTAGATAGTTCTGTCCTTTCCAGAACCGGTTTTGAAGTGTGTTTGGGCTCATTGTCTTGTTGTTGGAACACCAAAATGCGTCCAATTTCTAAGCATTTGACCCAAACTGTAGTGCTTTGTTTAAACTGGATGGACCAATGAAGGTTAAACTTTGGCTGAAATCACCACCCGGATGGTTCAAACTTGAGGATAATTGAATATTCCAGCAGGATAATGTGGGTCATGAGGAAATGTGCATGTATCTATATATCAAAACCTGTTAAAATAAGAGAAACTTAATGAAAAAAAATTTATTCACCCAGACACTCATTTAAGTTATGATAACCCAATGGTGGATCTGAACTAAGTCCACAGCAAGAACTTGATAGAAGACTGTTTGTTTTTCAGCTCAATGCATCATAAAGACTGTTAGAATATCTTTTTGGACATAAATGTACAGTATGTCATACTTTATAGCAGCTCTACCTTTTATATTTATCACGTTCATACAACTGCAAGTACAGTCATTCCTCCTATGTAAAAACTTTAGTCTCTGAATTGAAGGATCTTCACTTCCCTCCAGGCCCTTCATGCAAGACCTCTGGCCCAGATCACTCAGAGCAACTTAGGCTCCTCCTAAGTGCGTGTGTGTGAGTGTGTGTGGGGGGGCGTGTGTGTGTGTGTGTGTGTGTGTGTGTGTGTGTGTGTGTAGGCGTGTGGAAGTGCGTGTGTGTCTTTGTACAGCCGGGAAACCGTTGAAGGTCAAAGGGCAGGAAGTTGGCCACCTGCCTCTGTCACACTGTTAAAAGTAGCTGAGCTGAGAGAGGAAGTGGTAGCAAGAGACACGACAGCGACTGAGAAAGTTTTGTAGTGTATGTGGGATGTTTTTTATTTATTTTTTGATCTGGTTATCTAATGGGTAACCTTGGTGCTGCAAAAACTGAAAACAAACTCTTTCTTGTGATAATGTCCCATTAAATATTTTAATTTGCTCTATACAGAATTGCCTAAATGAGTTGCAGAATCAGACAGCTGTGATATGCTTTAAAGTGTCCTGAAACCACACCTGAAACATTAGGTACAAGGATGTCTTCAGTGGTATTTGCTAAAGGTGACACAACCTGACTTGCACCCTGCATAAATGTGCCAACCGAGGACAAGAGCATAGAAGGCCAGAGGGCAAAAACGGGAGTGAACCACCTGTTTCTGTCACACTGTCAGAATGGAGGAGGATGAGTGCAAACAGGGCGAAGTGTGTTCATGTGAGTGTATGTGTTGTGGATGTTGTGCAGGAGGGGGGACAGGTGGCGCACTGGACGTTGCTGGCACAGTCCACCCCAGGATTTATCACTCAGCGACAGTCACGCCTGGGCAGGGGACAGATGTTTCTGTTTACCCCAGGGCAACATCTGACTGGCCGAGCCTAACGTTAGCCCAACCAGCCTTTAACTCTGATAGGACAACCCCTGAGAGGACTGAACTGAGGGAGAGAAAGAGAAACAGGACGATCCACGCAGCTCAGCCCCCAAGGCAACAAAACATTTTTGGTCATTTTTCTCCAATCCATTTCATCCTCCACTGATGCACCTGAAACTCATTTGGCCTCCAATAACTCTTGAGTCACAATAGGGAATGCTTTTATTTTAAGAACAGAAAATATGGAGATGCACAACAAAACCGTTCCAGTCAACCCTAAATCTGTTCTGCATTCAGTAGGGAAATGGTCATAAATGCTCACTACTTAGTCTAACATCTAAATGGACACAAATTAAAACTTTTAAATCAACTCTAATTTCCATAGACTGCACCTCTACGGAGTTGTAATTGTTGTAACCTTTCATACAGGTCCTCATCATTAGTTCTCTATGTTTTCTGAATAAATTTGTTTGGAGGAGTCAGGGTGAAGTTGGTCCCAACTATTAAGTTGTGGCATTGGTTGTTATTTTCTGACATCATCTTCTACATGATCATGCCAATATATTGTCCAGGTTTTGACTGGAGAAGATTGAAAAGTGGACAAGTGGAATATAAAATGCAACCTCAAGGCAGATGAAATTTATCTGAAAATCATGTTCTTTATGAATAGAAAGAAATGCGGCAAGGTCCTGACTCAAGACCTGAGAGATGCATCCATCCTTAAGATGATCATCTGTGTTGTACGGTGACCCAGAAGGATCAACTGTTGTGTCATAGCCTTTTGTTTTGACTTTTATTGTTGTGTTGTGACCTTTTGTTGTTGTATTCTGGGTTTTTATTGTTGTGTTGTGGCATTTTGTTAAACTTTTGTAACTTTTCTTGTTGTACTGTGGCTTTTGTTGTTGTGTTGTTTTGTTTTGGAAGTTTCACTGTTGCATTTTTCCTTTAGTAGTTGTGCTGTGACTTTTTGTTGGTATAGAATTTTGTTGTTGTGTTGTGGCTTTTTGCTACTGTTTTATAACTTGTTGTGCTGTAGTATTTCTGGTGTGGGCATTGTTGTGTTTTTTTTTTTTGTTGTGTTGTGCTGTGATTTTTGTTGTTGTGGCTCTTGCTGTTATGTTGTGAACTTTGCTGTTGTGTTGTGACTTTTGTTGTTGTATTTTGCTTTTTTATGTATTTTGTTGACCCTTCTGGGCCACCATATTGTCAAATTGCTGCCATCAAACTGATATATCTTTGATAGAATGAAAGAAATTATTTATTTTTACAGGTTGGTCGGGTAAACAGATTCCTTGCTAAATTCTCTACTACGTGTAAATGATACCAGTTTATCCCTTCAGTTTGAAAGACATGTTAGGCATAATAATATTTTAGTCAAAATTAAGTTGCTTAATAATTAAACATTCACTGAAATCAGCAAAAATGCAGTTAAATGCAAAAAAAAACCCTTGAAAGCTCTTCATAAAGCCTAAAGAACCATCAATTGAGACCACTTTAAAAGATGAAAAGACAGATTGGCTCATTTAAATATAACATTATAAGAAATGCTTCAAGACCTATGCACAGAACTGGATGTACTTTCATGTTTTGTCGGTGAAACTTGAGAGGTACCGCTGGCAATGAAGCCGGTGCACTCATCCCTGGAGCGCAGAGGAATGACCTTTAGGTTCAACCCTGAGTGAGGTCATGGTATTGTTGCCATAGCAACTATCAGTAACCTGTCCTGTAGCGAGCATTACCTCAGCTGACTGGCATTGTCAGGGTCAGAGACCAGGCCATGAGCTCCCCCCGTGGTGACCGAATTCACCAGGAAACAAAAAACTAAGGTTCTAGCCTTATCAGCTGGAACCATGTGTTCAGAGAAAACAGTCGCAACAAATGCAAAAGTTTCACACCTTTACACTAAACCGCATCTGAATTAGGGTAGGCTAGAACATCACCAGGATCATTAATGATCTGTGGAAAGTTGATGTGAAGAGCCTCAACATTTAACAGGAGTTGCAATATATTGGTTTAACTTAAAACATACGCATATGTACAGATGCTTAGAAAAATTAATGCATGGATGTGCCATAACTTTCTTCAGCTGAACAGAAAAACAGCTGAAGTTATAATCTTTGGACCTCTGGAAAGATTATAACTAAAGATCCAGAGTCAGCACAAAGCTTTATTATAACTAGAAACTAGCGATCAAGCCTGAAATCTGGGTGTAGTGAAGGACTCAGACCTGAGCCTTCAGAGACGCATAGAGACCATTACAAACTCGGCCTTCTGTCACCTGAGGAACATTTCCAGGATTAGAGGACTAATGTCCCAGCAAGATCTAGAGAAACTCATCCTTGTGTTTATCTTTGGTGGTGTAGACTACTGCAGCAGTGTCTTCACAGGTCTGTAAAAAAATCAATCCTCCAGGTTCTGCATCTCCAGAATCAGAACCAAACATGAAGTAGCAGCATTCAGCTTCTACACACCACAAATCTGGAACAAACTTGCATAAAACTGCAAAGCAGCCGAAACATCGAGTTCTTTTAAATCAAGGCTAAAAACCTACCTGTTTAGAGTTGCCTTTGATTAAAAACAACTAGAATATTGATCAACATATTTGATGTATATTTGATATTGAATATTTTTGATGATTTTAATTATGGCATTTCATTAAATGGTACAATTATATATATTTGTTTGCCTTTGAAGCACTTTGAACTGCATCGCAGCTGAAACGAGCTTTGGAAATAAACTTGACTTGATGTGTTATAATGACTAGTTTGTACAAATTCTTCAGATGTGCAAAACTAGTAGAAACACATCTCAAAAAGCTGTAATAGCAGCAAAAGGAGAAAAGAACTGACTCCAAGAGGTTGAAATACAAATGCACACCACACTTTTGAGATTTTATTTGCTAAACAATTTGAATACTTTATATTTTTTCCTTCCACTATACAACTATAATTACGTTGTATTGCTCTATCACACACAAATGTGAAAAGGGGGTGTGATTGAATACAATTTTGCATATGAGACTTTATTTTGAGCCAAATTTAAGGGTATATAATTCCAAATATAATGTCTATTACATAATGCCTCCATGTATATTATGCAGTGCAAAAGCTGAACTGATCTGCAAGGAGAGGAGAAATGCCACAGTTTCCCACTTTCTCTATGCATCAGCTCTTTCAGGCTTGAGTCAGAGCACCTGTCAATAGATTGTCCATCAGCAGGTGCAGTTGAGAAACACTGCTGTTTGCATAACCACACAACCATCACCAAAAGATGATTACAATAGTCTCTATCATCGCCCAGCATTATCCTCTCCAAAACTGAAAACCCTTACAGGGATGTCTTAATTATTTCACGCAGGAGATGCAATAACAAATCGCTTTTTGCTATTTGTGGAACATGTTTGTCCACTCTCCTCCTGATAGGTCCCATTTAATCATGTTGTTCTGTTTCCTAATTAGCAGAAATGCAAAGTGTCTTTGTCACCTGTGGACAGCCAAGAGGGCTAATTTGGGCTTTTCACTAATTGCCACGGTAACGAGCCTCCTGCGCCTCCACTGGGGGTGGGGGTGGGTGGAAGGCATGGCATGAGGAGGACTGGAGGATGGAAGGATGGAGGGATGAAGACACAGCTCTCCTCACACGCGGCCGAGGTGTGAAAGAACGCGGCAGGCCAACAGAACGCAGCCTGGAGGAGTCCAACAGCAGGGAGTGGGGGACAGCCTGCGCTGTGAAAAAGCCCCAACACCCAGCTGAGAGGGAGGAGGATTCAGCTCTGGCCAGTTTTTTGCTCTCTCTCGCAACTTTGATGAGGAGATGACTGCGTTGGTTTGGATAATAGTCTGAAATTTTTCTGATAGGGACACCTGTTATTGCTATCACATGATTGAATACAGATTCCCACACAATGTCCCCTTCTTTTTTTTACTGTTCTTATTATAGAATAATCCTAGGAATAACTCAGCAGGCAGATTTTAAATGAACAGCCCAGGGTGTAGGATTCCTAAGGGGAGGTTGACTTCAATAAAATAAAGCTTTAAGTTTAGTGTTATTTGCTAAATTATTTAGATTTCATAGTGGGTGTTACTTTTGACCAAATACTGCTCACTTTTATGCACTTTTTATAAACTAAGCTAATTTGCAATGCATTTCCATAGGTTACAATGATTAAAACATAATAAAATTAACTCTTATTAAGCCACAACAAATCAAAATTGATAAAGTAATAAATAGGAGAACACAATACAATACCAAATACCACATTGGCTGATTGTTTTTCTGATGTTTCACTTATACCCACCTCACAATTCCCACTGGATGGGCCAAGCCTCACCAAACCAGTGACTCTAAGTGGAACTAAAAGAGCCTTGCCATGTTAAGTATTTAGAAATAACTATGAGGTTTTCAAAT
Organism: Xiphophorus couchianus; assembly: GCF_001444195.1. NCBI lineage: Eukaryota > Metazoa > Chordata > Actinopteri > Cyprinodontiformes > Poeciliidae > Xiphophorus > Xiphophorus couchianus. The sequence goes on along the minus strand of NC_040232.1, from coordinate 5,247,861 downwards.
CCAATGAGATTTTCAAAGCTCCTCTATTTCTTCCGATTAGTCCAAAGATATGCAGAACTGATTAACATCTTCACTTGCTTCTGGAAATACTTTAGCTGTTGAGACTTGTTGATAAGTTCACCTCTTACCAATCAAAGATAGGGACCAAAAGTAAAAGACAACTGACAGTTTTAAGTGAGACATGACTTTTCAAACAAATGCTGCAATAGACTCCAATACCAAATCAGTTGTGTTGAAACAATCTGTGTACATTGGCTTACATTGTATACATGTAAGCCAAAACCTTAAATATGGTTTAGGTAATACAGTCATTTTAACACTAAGTGAAAAAAATGTAAGTAAGATAAAAATGTTGTAAAAACATATAAGGCACAACCCAGGGGTGGGCAGAGCACTTTGGGTGGAAGTCATGTCAGTGTTGCCCTAAACTAGTTTTCTATTGCTTATTTTCAGGAATACATTGCAGTGGGCACCCAAAAAAACAAACTAAATTTGCATGTGGACTCGTCATACTTCATGCAAGAACTGCTTCTGCCTGTGTGTCAACAGGTGCATCCCAACAAATTACAACGTAGTCAAATGCTAGTTATTTTAGTAATTTGGAAAAATAAAGAATAACATATACATTGTATAGATTTAATATAATTTTAGTGATTTCTTTCGGATGAGTATTTTTGTAAAACCAGCAAAACAAAATTTTTCAAAGAAAAAATTATGTTATGACCATTTTTTGGCTAGATTGCTGACTCGACAGTTCTTTGCAAAAAGAATAAGGCGCAAACATTCCAAAAGAAGCTGAGTGTTCAGAGTGTTGCATACAAGCAAATTGATGGAAAGTTAAGTGGAAGGGAAAACTCTGGCTAAACATGGTGGACAAGCAAAAGTAATGACAGCAGTTTTGTGACATAGACTTATCCAAAAGAAAGACTGCTGCATCCTGTGTTAAGTCAATCTCAGAGGCATCTTACTTGGGCTAAAGAAAAAAAAAGACTGTTGCTTGTTGGTTTTTAATTTTCTTTCTGATTGAGAGTAAATTTTGAAATTAAGATCGCAGATCCTGGAGAAGAGGAGAAGAACAGAATCCAACTTGCTTTAGGTTCAATATGAAGTTTCGGTAGAGAGGAATGATATGGCAAACCATGTCCTTTGTTGATGCTGCTCTTTTGTTTTTTCTTATGTCCAAAGACAGAGTAGGCTACCAGGAAAATTTAAACCACCCTGCTGATAAACTTTATGGAGATGCTCATTTAATTTTCCAGCAGGACTTGGCGTCTGCCTGCACAGTTAAAAGTACCATTACTATCTTTAATGACCGTGGTATCACTGTTGCCCAACAATCTGGTCTGACTCAACAAAGCAGATGAGCTGGAGGCTGCTTCCTTCAGACTTCACAGGAGCCACAGGTTAATCACCTCCATGACACGCCGATGCAGTAGTTAATGCAAATGGTTCTTTAAAAAACGTGCAATGTGATTCTATCAATCAGTGTCATTGCTTTTAAACTGTTTTGTAATTTGTTTTAAACGTATGCATATGTTTTAATTTTTATTTACTTTCATGTACTTGTGTGTTTTGCATATTTCTGCCCAGGTCCCTCTTGAAAATGAGATCTGGATCTCCTCACACTTTCTTCCTTCCTGGCTAAATACAGGAGTGAAAAAAATAACAAAATGATGGGGATTTCATCAGCTGTGAGCCAAAATTATCAAAATGAACACTTAAGTCGATATATGCTTTTCTGGAACTGAATTGCTGAAAAACATGTTTTGAGAATATTCTGCCTTATTGAGATGCACCTGTAAATTGTCTTGACACTTTTGTTCTGAAATTTAAAAAAATAATTATTTGATCCATTTTTCCTCATATTAATACGCATTTATCTTTTCCTGCTGAACATTAAAGCCATTCTCTTAATCTCTGCTTTGTGTAATGAGGAGTCAGAAATGTTAGCGACATTTGCATAAATTAACTCCCATCACTTTATTTATTTTCATTTTTGTTTTTCCTTACGGGAAAAAAAATGAGACGACTCGGGATGCAATTCGACTCCATCAGTATGGTTCTCTTTGTGTTTTCAAATATCTATATTTTCTTTTCAGCAACGCGCACTGAAAGCCTGGGGGCACCTTGTCCGTACGCTGCTCTCGGGGGCGAGCTCCTCCAATGCGTGCGCGCGCGCACGTGGGAGAGCGCGTGTATGTGTGTGTGTGTGTGTGTGAAGCGTGTGTGCCGAGTGTGTGTGCGTGTGTGTGTGTGTGCGTGCCTGCCCACGCGCGTGTGTCTGCTCTGCTGTTGCTGCCCTTTGATCCCTGCATTAGTGTTAGTTAGGGGCTCGGAGACACACTTGCACCGAGAGCAGCCATAGTCAAGACACGGCAACAACAACAGCGAGCGGCACCTCCTCCGCCCGTGTTCCCGTTCCCCCCCTGAACAATACACTTTAAACCGAGCAAAGCCAGGTGCACGACCGAGTCCCTGCCATCACTGGCGCCTCCAGTCTCAATGGGAAAAATCCTTTTTTCTCCTCATCCCCAAACAAGGACGAGAATGTGATTAAAAGCGGGGGGAAAATGCCAAGGAGGAAGCAGGAGCAGCCCAAGCGCCTGCCTTCACGTAAGTCCTCCGCTCGACGTGTGCGATTTTAGCCGCTCTCCGTGTGTTTTGCGCAGTAGTTTAGGGTTATAGAGGTGAAACAGACAAAAGGCTCGGCGTAGGTTATTTCTCCCCCTTTCTTTTTTTTTTTTTTTTTTTTTTTTTTTTTTTTTTAGGTTCGAGCGAGGCAGCCATGTTGTTGGCGAACGGGTAACGTTAGCCAGGCAGTGAGTGGATAAACGATACGTGGCTTTAATAAAGAGCAGAATCGATGAGAGGTCCGGTTCCGCTAAAAAGGTTGCGGTCAGTTTGGCGTATGTGTCGGGCGGTAGTGTGCGGCATAACGGGCGAGCGGTTTCGGTAACGTCTTCGGTCTCTCGGGTAGAGAAAAGGGGGAGGATCTGGGAGTCTGGCCGCAATAAAATGAAGGGTCAGCCGGATCAGACGAGCCAGAGTCTGGCTCCCCTGAACACCCCCGGTGTTCTCAGTTAGCCTCAGCGCTATCTAGCAGCACCGCTCGGTAAACTTCAATTCCCTGGCTATAAACGGCCAACTTTCGCTTCAGTTTTGCTACTCCGAGCTCGCGGAATCGACTCATTTCGCGTTTGTTTTAATTTTCTTGTTGTTGATAAGTAATGATGATGCTTTTTTATTAAACCCAAACCCATGTATACATCTTTTTTTACCCCTCCCTGTCTACATGAAGGCACTGTCAGAGACATGGTCGGTCACCTGAAGTTCAGGGTTTTTCCCCCCTTCCTTCCCTTTGCAGCCATTCATTGCAGACAGACTCCGATCAATAACGCGGTTAGAAAAAGGAAACAGCACTCAGGCTCAGATACGCTGCTTGTGCCGCAGCAGAACCCCATTATACTTTCCGAGGAGTTTATTTTAGTCGGTGGTTGGCTTACTTTTGTGCGTTTGACCCTTACTGTCTTCGATATGCTGCCTTTATCAGTCTTATACATATAATGAAATGCTGCTATAACGTACTCCGGCCGCTGGAGGATTCCTTAGATGTTTAGGGGCCATTATTAGTGACATTTTTTATGCTGTTAATCATTTCTGCTGAATGCACGCGTAGGCAAACAGCTCAATTAGTCATATTGATATGCAAATTTCATGAATAATTAAGTAATTCAGCTGGATATATTGTGCTTTATTTTATAAATGTCACATCCCTCCAGATGTTTTGCATTGCAGCTAATTTTGCTCGTTTGTACCCAGCTCAGGTGTCTGACCTGGGGATGAACTTAAGGGGAAAATTGCAGAAGCTGGGTATGAGGCAGAGATGTGGACAGTAGGTGCAGTGATTGGTGCTCTGAGTGGAAGTGACTGACGGTGTGGGAAGTCACATGGGCTTCACAGCACAGAGCGTGGTTTTGAAAATAAACCGTAGCAGCCTTTATAATACAATCTGGCATCGAAGTCTTGATTTGGAACTGTGTTTTGAGTGTGTTTTAGTCACTTTTATAGGTTCAGAGATTTAGTGGCCAATTACTGAATTTTGTAAAGTGTTGAATTGTCTCTACTTATTTTAGTTGATTTTCGTTCTCTTAAAGTAGGCATTTATTCCTAGACCACAACTGAGGTTGCCCTAAAATACTAATATTTTCTTTTCAAGCTGTTATTATTCCTGGACAGAAATATTTCACATGAAACAGGAGCCTGTGGTGCAAAGACCAAAAACTTCCTAACTAAACCATTTGGTCTTATGCTCTGGTTCAGAAACCTGTAGAGGTTAGTGGTTTAAAAATCTAAGAGTCATTTTCATTCCTGTTAGCAACACAGCTGAGGGGTTTTGCTGAAGTTTTGATTGTTCAATTTGAGTTTGGAGATAGGTTCAATGAAAAATCTGAACAAATTATTATCTGAAGTTCAAATTTGTAGCTTTAATTTGTGAAAAAATTCAACCTGAATACCTATTTTTAGGTTAAATAGTGTTCGTTTCTGTTTTAAATGGGGAATGTGTTAAAGTTTCCAGTACAAACATTTGGCTGTTGAAAGTTACTGTTTCAAAGTACATAACTGACATTTATTCTGACTGGAGCTGAACATTTCTTCACAATAACAGTTCGCACAATAGTATCACAAAATTGACTGTTAATATGATCCAAGTGTTATAAACTTTGATTTTACATGCTAATATAATATTTAGCCAGCTGGACAGAGTCTCAGAACAGCAGATGCTCACACCGGAGATGAGTAACATTGCCCAAAATGCTGAACGAGTGAAGGAAACACCACTGCAATATTTACCAATATTATCGCCACTGCAAGATTTTTATTAAATGTCATGCAGCTTTAATTTTGATAACTAAAACGTTGAACATTAACCAAAGATCATTTGTTAAATTTCATATTTTCCCAAAATGTTCAAATTAAGCAATTATTTTATCATATTATGTCATAATTTTTATAGGTTTCAAAGTAAACTGAGGGCCCTTAAACATCCCAGAATATCAGCCTTTACCTGTTTCCTTTATTAACCTTGGTATAAATTCTTTTTTCAAGTTCTTTTAACACTTTATCAAACATCATTGTATCCAACTCTTTCAACATTTTTTTCATAATGCATCTGTTTTAGAAATAACAGTAAAATGACTTTTTCTATGTTTCAGATAAATGAGAACTGTAAAAACAACCCAGACTTGAAGCTGCCTCTGTGTGACTAGAAAGCTACAAATACAGTAAAAATCCTCTAGGTTAAAGGCCTGAGCTTTGTATACATGCAACTAAGCAGAAAAGACAGATTAAAGCTCACTATTTATTTCTCTCCACAAATATAGGGGTCAGCATATTACCAATATCTAATTTTAAAATAACAGTAGCGTTCAGCTTAATATTTGGATTAAAAAGCTCTGATTTTCTTTTAGTTGCTAAATTGCTATCATTAAATTTATTTATAGTGGAGCTTTATGGAGTTGCTTGGATGCAATATTTGGCTGGATATTCTAAATCAAGGACCATGCATTCATTCTCTGCATGCAAATAATAATTTTTTGCCACTTAGCTACCCATACCTGATGTATAGCTTTCGTTGCTGAGATGCTAAAGCACAGTGTGTGTGCAGGGGACATTGGGATGTAGTAAAGAGTCAGGAATATGTGGGTTAATTATAATTAATATACATTTTCAGCGCATTTTGATGTTTCCTGAAATTATTCACCTTGAGTTTTGACAAAAGTTGAGTATGAGAGAGAGCAGCTTATGTTACACCGCTCTGCAGTAGGAGGATTTCAGTAACACCAAAACAAAGAGAAATGATCACAAAGTTGACAATTTGATCCCTTTCGCACTTTGTACTAGCAATTCACATTAGCTGTAGAGTTTGTAGACTAACATTTTCCAAATCCTGCATGTTCTCTGACACAGAACAGGACTTTTTATAATGATAAAACAGAGTAACTTCGCTGCAATATGTTCAGTTTTTCTTTACCTTCTAACATCAGACTTTATTGTAGTATTATATTCCCTCCTAGGAGCTTCTTGCATGTTTTGTGTTTGTCTGATCATTTGAAACACCTCAATGAATCTGAAACTGACTTCTTCACTTTGTGAAAACCTTCACAACTGGATGTGGCAATAGCTGATTGGGAAAAGTTCAGCTCTTTACTTCAGATCAGCTGATTATCTGTCAAGCATTACATCAACTGATTTACGCTGCAGCAACTTCTGAATTTTTTTGTTTTTCCACTATGTTTGTAACAAATAACCCATATAATATATTATCTTTGGATCTCTTTTCATCGCCTGTTGGATATTTGTCTACTTTTTGTTATTTGTAGTCATTAATTGTGTGGGACTGTGATATGTTACCCTTAGAGCAAAGCTGTGTGCTCATTTTTGTTACATCTCTGGGACCTTTCTCCATTAATTCACCAACCTTGTCAACACCAGCCTTATTCATGCCCTGGTCCTAATGAGGCAGGATGTCATTTCTGGGTTAGGTGAGGTTCGTGTCTGGATTAGGCATGCATTTGTTCCTGTTAAGATGTTAGTTTGTTTTTGAGGCTGTGCACATGCAATTTGAAAGCAACTCCCTCCCATATATTTGGTGCATTATGTACCTGTCTGTGTATCTGCATAGCTTGTAAAATACTTTTACAGATATCATATAGCAGGGATAAGATGTGTATGATTTGGTATCTAATTGTTTACCTAGAAGGATGATCAGATAGATTATCCAAAAAATATAAAAACTTTATAGGTTTACTTCTTTTATCCTGTAAAGAAAACAAAGAAGTATTATTTCAACAGAAATATTTTGGGTTTTAATACAAGACAATTACAAAATACACACTTGTTTCTGCTTGGTTATCATATAAATTAGTCCCAAATAGAGATAAATATGTTTCATCTGGTATACAAACACAAAGTTGTGTATATTTGTGAAAACAAATCAAGAGAAAGCCGATATTGAAGGAAATCAATGCAATGTTGTCTGGTCTATGCTTGTCTTGACATGCTAACATCTAAATATCCAGGCAGCATAGACTAAATTCCACCGTAACATGTCTTGGATTATACCATAGATTTTTGGCAAGCATTGCTAATCCAGTTCACTTGCTTTTGCCGCTCCTCTGACTGCATCGTGAGAAAGCCGGGCAAAGAGACACATTGGAATTGGTGATATAATTCTTGCCCATTATGAGTGAAGATTATATTGTAAATATAGAGATGGATTCGCTGCTTAGATGAGACCAGAACTTTTTAACCCACATCCATATATTGTTTGCAAGTCTAGTGTAGGGCCTGAAGTGGGACCTGTGCTCCAATCACAGAACAGTATGGATTTGTCTGAAGTTTTTTTGTTTTTGTTTCCTGTTTTCTTTCTGCTCTGGCCTTTTTTCCCGGTATGAGCTAAATGATAAATATGTTTTGAAATGCAGTTTTGGTTACAAAAACTAACTCTAATATTTGAGTTGGTAAACCCTCCAGAAATTTTGAAACCAGGTAGTTGAAAGGGGTTAGATTAATCCCTTTCAACTACCTGGTTTCAAAATGACAATATTATTCATTGCAATAATTTCTGGGACAATTTATGGTCAAGCGAAATTTGTTATCATGACACCCAACAAGTTTTGGAAATCTCTTAAAAAGAAAAGGCCAAGCTAACACACTGGGTTTAGTGCTGTGAATAGACCCAGGTAGACTGCTTGTTCTGCCCTGCCTGCTCTGCTGATGTCTGTTATAGACGAGGAAAGTTCTTTAAGGACGGCACGCTCACATGAAAACGAAAACAAACCTCCGAGTGTGTGTGTGTGTGTTCCTGTGTTGGTGTGTCTGAGGGTACAGACGGAGGTCACAGTGCAGTATGGCGCCTTCACTCTGACAAGCACATTTGACCTTTGGTGCCACAGAGGAACCCAGCATTCACTCTGACCTTGGTCTTTATTATTGTTTATGTAATTTTTCAGTCTAACTACTCTGTCCTAAAAGTTAGGGACTAGTTTAAATGCTTTTAAGTTCCAGTTTTATGACCGGTGCTCTGAGTCAGCGAGAATACCACGGGGAACACTTTTATTCCCTTCTCATCCCTCCTGATTATTTCCATTTAAAATATAGAGATGTTCATCATTTCTGGACTGGATTGAAGGTTTTTTTCCCCCCGCCTGCCAATAGCTGAGAGACTTGGTGGCTCTCTACCTTACTGTAATGGCGGGTCACTGGCTACCATCCACTTTTTATGATTATAATGACCTTGGTAGGGCTAGGGCTTGAAAACATTGGATTATAGGGAAAATGAGAGAAGGGTTTCCATTTCCCTCTTGGCATCAAATGTTTGGGGCTCTTTCTGCCAAGAATCCTCCACCTCACCACCGCTGCTATGTTCTCCCCTAAGCTGGCTGGGGTTGGGGGGCGCGTGCTGGCAGGTCTGATCGCACAAAACTCAAGCGAGAAACGAAACACAGCCTTGAACTTGGAAATGCATTGCAGGACAAGGGGAATAACGCTGTGTGCCTTTAACTAACCTATGCAACCGCAGACCTTGGGTGCATAGAAACTGTTTTCAATTAGTGTTCATATTCAGCTGACAAATTAGATCCCATCGTTTGGTCTTTTTTTTTTTTTTTTTTAACTTCATAGTTGCAGAAAACACAAAGTTGTTTGAGTGAACAGTTTGTTGGGCAGAGTTTAATGGGCCTGGTTTCACAGAAGTAGCAGAGCCTGAGGGCTAGGATCAATATTTATACACAAATGTTAACCTTATTTGCTACTTCAGACAATTGGCGAGGCACACAGACGTGGAGGCTTTACAGCACTTAAAGATGAAGGACTGGGAAGGGGGAAAAAAAACTTGCTGTTGTGTTTGTAAGTCAAGATGAATGTAAAATGGTCAAATAACTGACTTAATGAAAGGGGTTTTAACCGGCCTCAATTTTATTTTACAAAACTGGAATCAGTTCCTTCGACTGTTATCATTCAGCACCCTGATAAAGATGTGTAAAAAATGTCAGAATAAATTATTTTGGAGACTTTGTGATCCTAAGATGCCCCTCTTTGCTGCTATTCTTTTTTTCTGCCCTCCTTCCCTTCCTCGTTGCACGGAGGAGCAGCTGAAAGACCCAGTAGTGACCCATTTTCAGTTAACTGGCAGAGGCCATCAGATTTTTATTCAAACTATTCTCTTGTCTCATGGAGCTCATGATATAACAAGATTCTCTGGACTGTTTTGTAGCTGAATCAGGCCCACAGCATTTAATGCCTAAATGCTTCCCAGTCAGCTGATCTTTACATACATTTGCAGGACAGACCAGAAATGTATGGCCTATCCTATGTGGAGATTGGGTGACCTTCAAGACACCACTTTTTAATTATCTGATAATTACTGAGCCAGTAATTTTGTTTAAAAAATATTAAACAATAACATTGTTGTTTCAAGAGACTATGCATAGTAAGACACAACAACCAAAACGATAAATAAAAATGTAAATAAAAACCACTTATAACCAAAATCATAAATATCATTAATATGAATTATCAAAATGCAAATTACCAAGCTTAATTCATCATGTTGGTTATTGCGACAAACTTAGTCACCAGTCCATCTCAGTGCAACACAGAGAGACAATCCTGCATGCACACTCATACCTGCCACTTTTTTTTTTCTGTGCATGTTTTTTTTGAGCAACAAAAGAACAGTCATGTTTTTTGACTGTAGGAGGAACCTGGAGTACCCAGAGGGAACCACGCAAGCGCAGGGGAGAACATGCAGGAAAAACCCAAAACACATTCCGGGATTCAAACTCCCAACCTCCTTGCTGCTATGCTACAAACGGCTGAGTTTGGGATATTTTGCCAATGTTTCTTAGAGTCTTTTGGGCCTATGCAGCCCCAGATTTCACACAAGGAATCAGTGGGTGATCTAGATTTGAAAAGACTCAACAGACTTCTCCTTCCAGCAGGACTTGTTCACAGTTCAGGTGCTCGCAAAGTCGGAAACAAATAATAATGAATTGTGTTTCTCTTTCCTGCTGTGTGGCCAAACATTCACAGGGACGAGTAGTTTCTCCAACTCAGCCACAAACTTCAAGCACTAAAGGCATACAAAGCATCACAACAGCACCAAGTCAAAACTTTTCACGAGGACAGATGCATTGCTGGTTTGTCTGCCAGCAGCATTTGGGAGGAAGAAATCTGTAAAGAGTTTGTAGAAGAAAGAAAAAAGAACTAGGATTTTCTCCCTTTAAAAAATCTGGTTCAGGATGTTTTAAAATGATATTTCTTTCCATGAGTCCTACTGACCTGATGCACAAATCAATAAAATCGTATTTTGATGCTTCTAACATTTACAAAGAAACACCAATATTATTCATTCCTACTTATGGATTCTACAAATTTTTAATGACATTTAATGTAAAGCTGTTTGGTTTTTTAAAATCTGAGTTGTTTACTCTCCAAGTATATATGCTTTATCCTGGAAACTTATTATTATTTTTTATGTGCCTTTAGAGAACTTGGAGAGTCAAAGGTGGAGTACCACTTTTGAAATCCCCCTCTTTGGGATCATTATGAATTTCTCACATTGCAAACTAAGCCCTAGAAATTAATGAGCAACGTGGAATTAAATTTTTCTTGACTTCGGCATGCTGACAAGGTTCTTAATGAATTAAGAAGACACAAAACTAGCAATTAATTAAATGAATGTAGTTATTTCTCACTCGACGTGTAAATGAGATTTAGTATAATCATGCAGTTTATCCCCCAGTAAGCATGGAGTGCAGTGTTCCTGCTTCACAACTCTCACTGCGCCTGATTCATCAACTTGCATATCTGGTGGCATCAATGGATGCTCACCTTTTGCAGCATCTGAAACAAATGCATAGAACTAAAACTGTATAAAAGCCTGGTTATTTTTAAATAAAATAGGCCAGTTCCTATTTTTACACAAAGCTCTTTGTTTATAGAAACTCTTTAACCACATTATAAAATTATGTTTTGGGGAAAAAAATGTAACTCAGAGTTTGCATTTGTGTTGTGATCTATGTGGAAGTTGCTTAGCCACATTTATTTAAATTACTGTTAATACCTTTTGACTGCAATTTTAACTTTTTGTCATGTTGAAGCCATAAATATTTAGACTTTGAGTATGCCGTTCTGAGGCATGAATATGCTTTAATCCACTGTTGAGCGCTGGTAGCTAAAAATGTAGTTGCGTTAACCCTAAATTGCTAATCATAAACATTAGCTCTGCTAATGCTAAAGCAATACACAAACTGAACATCCAGTGGAAGCTAATGCTAAAATTCTTGCTTCAATTCAAAACATATCTGCCTTAGGATGACTACAATTTAATTTGAGTCTTTCAAGAGCTTCATTCAATTTAGCTCTTGAATTAAAGTTCATATACTGTAGAACTGTGTTTGTTCTACAGTTCTCAAGTACCGTATTTATGTTTAGCTTGTAGATTACCGTTTTATTTTGTTCTTGTGTGTTTCTTGTTTGAAATAGTTATCGAGGGAAAAAAGAGAACATGAGGAGAGAAAACTGAACTGCTGAGTAAAGTCTTCACTCATTTCAAAATAAGAGTAAGAATATAAACATCTAACTACTTGAATAATTATTAAGTCTATAACCAAAAATTTCAACACAGATGTTGAAATTTATTGCACTGAAAGTTTACATAACAGCCAAGCAAATTAACACATTAGAATGTATCCAGACAAAATAATTTAGAGGAAGTGCACTAAAGGTTTCCAAAATTTAGCACATTAGCTAACTTTGCTATTATCCCATTAGCAGATTGGCAGAAATGTGTCATTTCATCGTATCTCTGGCTGCATGTTTAGGGTTGATGTTCTGCTGGAAGATGAAGCAAAAGCTGTGTCCATTTTTGCTGCAACAATTTTCTCCAACCACTGCGTCGCAGTTGGCTCCATTTATCTCTCAATCAGCTCCCACTAGTTTCTGTTCCGACACTCTGATACTGCCGCCGCTGTGTTTCGCCATGGGAATGGTGTGTGTTCAGGAGTACATGGAGTTGTTTTCTCTCTCGTTTGACCAGAACACCTTCTGACATGTGTTTGCTGTGTCCTCTACATTGTTTTTGGCACATAGTAAATGGAATGGCTTGTGGCAAACCTCCAACAGGACTTCCTTTATCTTTCAGGCCTGATTTGAAGGGTGAACTGTAAATAGTTTAGGAGGGGATTGCTGCTGCTTCTCCAAAGTTACTGTGGGGCTGTCACTCGGCTGCTTCTCTGATTAATAAGTTTAGGTGTTCTGCCATGTTTTGATGGGTTAGCAGTTGGTTCTTCCTCTCTCCATGTTCAGATGATGGATTGAACAGAGACGTAGGAGATGTTCAAAGTTTGGGATATTATTTTTTAATCTAAATCAGCTTTAAACGACTCCACAACTTTTTCCCCTGACCTACCTGCTGTGTTCCTTGGTCTTCATGAAGCTGGTTCTCTGATTTTCTCTAACAAACCTTCACAAAACTGCATAGGTAGACTCTGTTCACTAGTTAGGGGATTTCTGAAGGCAATTATTTACGGGGATCAGAGTATAAATGCACTTTACGCTTCTTTTTGTTGTTGTTGTTTTGTTTTTTTAGATTTTTTATGTGGAAAAAGAACATTTTGAGACAATGCATCATTTTATTTCCACTTCACAATTATTCGCTTCTTTGTTTTGGTCACAAAATCCTAATAAGATAAAAGTTTGTGGGTATTAACACTTTTGCAACGAGCTGCACATCAGGCATCTGGGAAACATTTCTTTTTTTCCCATTTAAAGTTAACTTTAGCATCATCAAAGCATTGCTCTTTGTGATCGCCTCATCCCATTGGATGATGTGCTGGATTTGATTCCCCAACATTCTTCCTCTCTAATTGTGCTTATGACAAGACAGTCAAAAGTATTTTCTCAGATTTTGCTGCTACTGGCTTTATTACAGGCACATTGTTTCTGATTTTTGCCTGCCGTCATTTCTTAGCCGCGTTGCACAATGAATCAATTTCATTTGATCAAGAGCATACGGTGCTGCCTACCCAGCAGTTTTGTGGATCTCGTATAACAGAAGAGGAAAGTGTTTTTTTTCCATCTGAAAATTGACATTTCAGTTATTATTCAGCTGAAAAACAAATCTATTGAAGGGAAAATGTTCAAAATAAAAAAAAAATTAAATAACCTGATTGAATAAGTGTTCACATTCTTAACCTCACCTTTTCATTGAGTCTTTGCATTTAATCTGAGGTACATCCATAATTTATATTCATCATTTAGCTTAGGTATTAGATTGCTGAGGATTAAAAAAATCCCTTGCAATAATAAAGGTATCAGTCCGAAGAAGGATACAAAAACTCTAACTCATCATGTATCACTATGGATGTGAGGGTAGCAAATAATAATTGTAGAAAATGTTGAACAACAGTACCTAAACCGCAGATATATTTATGCACAAGAAAGCTAATATTTTGGGGATTGTTAGTTTTACAATTTTTTTTCACTGTCCAAAGAAAGTATCAATAAAATCACAAAATTTGAAAATATGATAAAATGCGCAGTTACTGTGTGCAGTTTTGTGATACAGATCACACTTCTTTATGCGACTAGTGTCCTAAAGAGACATATTACAAATGAGAATGTTTTTAAAGAGCAGTATTTGTGTTTGTGGTGCTATGATTGCTGTCAGAGCCATACAGTTACCTAAAAAGAAGCAATATACTGTATATATGTTATCGATTAGTGAAGTTTATTTTTGTAGCAAATTTCCGCAGCTGCAGTTCAAGGGCTTTACATCATGAAAACATAAAAACATCATTCAGTCAACAGTTGTGAAAACCAATAACAGACATTACATTTTTCCATCATTAAAATAATTAATACACATCATATATGTTGGTCAATGTTCCATTTATTATGGTCCAAAAGCAGCTCTAAACAGGTGGGGTTTCTAGCATTGATTTAAAGGAACTCAGTGTTTCAGCTGTTTTGCAGGAAGTTTGTTACAGATTTGAGATGCAGAGAAGCTGAAAGTTTCTTCTCCTCATTTGGTTCTGGGAATGCAGAACCATCAATTTTACTCATCACTTTTGAGTTATCATGACAATACTACAAAATATCGTGATAAGATTTGAAGTCCATATCGTCCACACCTAAGATGTGTACGCTAAATGACTTACTGAAGGTAGGAATCATTTTTCAACAATTTATAATGTCACATTTTTTATATGTTTATTGCACTTATTCGTTTACATTTTGGGTGCTGGATAAAGTCCAGTTCAGATTCCAGAAACGATGAGAAAGGAAACCAGAAAATGCTCACATTGTCTGCTTTATGTGCCTGCAGATTATTTTACCGATCAGAGACCAGGCTAACCTGAAGCCACCTGGCCAGTACCTGCATCTCTGCTTGGTCACCATCAGACCCCAACCCCCTTTTCCTTTGTGTGGAATGGAAGTGCCTCAGTCTCTAACGATTTTTTTTTTTTCCCCCGTGTTGACAAGTCACAACATGGAGATCTACAGCTCGGAGAGCAGCCCTTTGGCTACGTAGAGCCCTGCTTGCACTGAGTAATAGCAATCTCACAGGAGTAGCAGGCTTTCAGCTGGCAGCAGTTCATACGGAACAGCTCGCCGGTGCAGTTGGGAAAGACAGAGCATGAGTGGAAGAGGGGAGCGAGGGGCCGGTGGAGATGGAGGGAGGGAGGAAGTGGAGAGGAAGAGCTGTTAAGAGCTTTGGGCGGTTTCTCTGTTGTTGTACCACACAAGTGCATCCAGGCCCTGCAGGACGAGCCTTTAACAGGCATGAGGGATGGAGAGCATGAGAGGAGTGGAGGAGGATGCAGCGGAGGAGTAGGAGGAGGCTTTGGTTTGGGGAGCTGAAGCCGGCCGGTCGTACCAGACGCCTGATCCGAACATGGATGGGATTTATTGTTTGCCTCTGCATCACTAAAGGCATTAAAATTACTCTGAGAGATAAAGAACTTCCTTGATTAGAATCCCCTGCAGGCTGAGGATGTGGTGCATCACTAAGACAGGCTTCAGTTCTTACAGTGCATTCACACCAGCCCTGTGTAGTCCACTTTAATCAAACTAGTTTGTTTGCCTAGAAAGTCTGGACAGTTTGGGGAGGTGTAAATGCCAATCGAACTGTGATGTGGATCAAAAAAGTGAACTCTGGTCCTGGAGTTTCACCCATAAAACCTGCTAAACCCGGTGGTAGAGGCGCTATTTTCAGTCCACCAGTGTGTATTTTGTTTTAAATGTTTTTGTTACATAAATTGCACAAACAGACCTAGTGACGTCTCCATTTTTAGTTCTGGTGCATGATCAGACATAATTTGCAAATTATGAGGCCAGTTCAAAACCCTATTTAAAATAAACAAACGATGCTTATCCTGGTGGGGGCGCAAATGAAGTCTGGTGGCCCGCCAGGCTTATAACTCAATTGGGGATCCCTCTGGGTCGCCTACAAACCTAGATCTCGGCTTAGTTGAAGTGAACACTAGCGTAATTCAAATGCACATGTGAATACTAAGCAGACTGGAGATTGCTCCAACAGTAGGAAGTGAACTGTATAACAGGGGATTCTGGGTAAATACAACCAAAACAAATGCAAAAGTCTAGCACCAGCAGGAAAAATGGCTCATGGTGTTTTGCCAAAGGCAAAATAGAAATCCAACAACCTCTAAAATCTGACGACGCTCCATTTTTGTTTACATTTTCTGAAACAGCAAGTTGCGGTGATGTAGACTTTGTGGTGTTTCCTTCTGTGGCTTTTGGTGCAGCGCCATGTATACTTTAAGGATAACATTGAATAATACAGACTAAATGCTATTACACATGGAAAAGCAATTTATATATATTTTGGATTGCGTCACAAGTAATCGGTTAACCTCTCCCTATTACTGTTGTTGCTGCTGGTGCCTTTATTGGGGAAACATAAGATATTAAACTTCTTAGCTTGCTTATTGTAAGTTCAGTGTTTATCTGCTGATGATACTGTCAAATAGTTAAAATATTATGGCACACTTAAATACCACTCTGCTTTTCAAAATCTAAATAATTGTTTCTAGTTAGCTGGTAATGTTGAGTTAAAAGCAATAGCAATAATAACATCTGTATGATGTAAGCTAATTACAAACGATGCCAATGATAAGAGGTGTGCTGCACGCAAATTAACAGAGCAGCGTAGGAATGTTGAAGCATCTCGTGCTGACATGTTGGACCCCAAATAAAAATGTGCTTAGGGTCCCAAACCAAAGCCCTGGCCACCACTGGTTTTTCAAAGGTTTTGGTTTGTTTTACACAGAGCAGTGTGAAAGAAAACCTGATCAGCTAAGAATGAAATAAATGTTGCAATTTTGGTCCTCAATCAGACCAAGTCTACTGGATTATCAGATGTGAAAACTCTCCTACTTTCTGCTCCTCACTGTATAAAACACTAACTTTGCATGAAAAATGAAGATTTAATGCTTTTATACACGTATCTCTGATCTGCATGGAGGTCGGCCAACATGTTGATCTTTGTCGCCCTCGCAGAACACCCTCCACAGTGCAGTGCAGTGAGATGACCTCACTTCCTGTGTGGGTAGAGGAGGGCAGCAGGGCTCTTGTGCGCACAGAGACACACTTTCCCTCCTGAAGCCTGGCTCCGGTTTCCCCTCGGTGCTCGGGGGTGGCGGGGCCACAGCCAACCCCCGTCTTTCCTCCTCGGCATGGAGGAGTTTTCAGCGTTTTCACCTCCCCTGCTGGTTTTAGGGACGGAATCGGGAATCAGTTCAGAGAAGAGATTAAAAGTGCGGAGGGTTGTTACAGACAGAGCAGTGTGTATTCATAAAGCAGCAGGCACTCTCCAGGGAAACAACAAATCAGCTCTAAACAGAGAGTGGAACTGTTTTGGCTCGAGTGCAAGAAATCCTGAGAAGTTAAAATCCTCTATATGATGTCATCTCTGTCAGTTATTGATGCTGAAAATGCAGGTAAACATCTCGACTGATTCATTGTCAGGTTAACTCCTCCTTTGCATGCTGCAGTCATAGCTGCTGTTACAATAAAACAAAGATGGACTGGGCCCTAAAATAAATTCTTGAACAGTAACTTTTAAGGCAGGCTTGTAGGTTCTTTCAGAGTATTTTACAAAAATCCAAGCTTAACCTGATTCATAGTGGGCTAAAACAAATCACAGAATTACTGGAAACACAATTATTGGAACCTCTGCTGTTAACACTTTGTACAACCCCTTTTACCAGTAGGGCTGTGTTTACTAATCTCCCAAGGGTTCTTAAAATCAGTAAGATTGCAAATTCAGAAATCTGAATCCTACTTTTCAAATCTGAAATAAGATTTTCCATTTTAGGTCTTCAATTATATTTCATCTTAAATTATTACTTCTTTCCTTATAGTTTCATTTTAAGATTCATCTGTACTGTGATGTTTTACTTCTACCTGAGGATATCAGGGAATATTAAAAGAACTTCAAGCCCCAGGATGCAGGGAAGCAGTTCACTCACCACGTTTAAAGAGATTTAGCATGCATGCATGACTGTTTAGTCCGCTTACCTCCACTTTCAAACCTGTTTCTTTTTAGACTCTAGTTACATTAAATCATCTTATGTTATTCACTACCAGTTATAGTGATGAAACACATTCTCAACTACTGAGATATACATTTGCTATTGCATATAGTTGAAGATTTAAGTTTGGTAATCTAAATGTGAAAGCACTAACATTACATATGGAAAAATGCTACTTTAAGTCGACATAAGTTTGTCGACAATGTTGAATTATCAACTTTGTCAATGCAGAGTCATGGGGGAGCTGGTTTCTGTCTCCAGCGGTCATTGGGTGAAACAACCTTTCACACACACACCCACACACCTGAGGGCAATTTAGTAAGATCAAAGATTAAACTAACATTCATGTTTTGTGACTGTAGGAGGAAGCTGGAGTAACTGGGGAGAACCCATGCATTCTGTGTCTGATGATGAACCATTTCTGTGTGGTTCTGATTGAATGTTTCAGATCATTATTCCACGAACAGACCCAGTGACGACTCCATTTTTAGTTCTGGTTTTATTTTTAGAGACAGAGCACAGATCCTCTATTGTACTTAACAGTGGGCATGAGGTGCTTATCTGCACATTCATCTTTTTGTTTAAATAAACCCCAACAGGAGCTTTTGTTGTTGAAATGCTCATTCTTAGTGTGATCAAACTAAAGCATGTGGTTACAGTTAAAATTCCAGCAGACAATTTAGAAACTCCACGTTTACATTTGTGATAGTAGAATAGAACAAGGTTGAAAAACAAACAATCAAAAAATAAGCACAATACAAAGATTTGATTTTTTAAAATTATTGTGAGATTTTTACAGAAGATGATTATCTTCATCTTCTATTTCTACAAAATGGAACTCTGATATTAAAAATCATTTCTGGCAGAAACTTAGTTCTCCCCCTGTAAACCTTAAGTTAGTTACTCCCAGGTGCCCATCTACATAAAAGTAAAAAACATTTTTTTGTTTCTTCAGTAGACTTAATCCTTTTCCGTAGATTGTTTTTCCAAAAATAATTTATTTGAGCTTCTAAAGCATCATTGTAAAGACACTAATAAATGTGGCCAGCACTATAACTCCATTTTTCCTCTTTCATTGCTTTCCAAGGACATTTGTTCATTTCATATGGTTCCTTTTTTCTGCTACTAAGATTAGGTAATCACTGTTTTTCGAATTTAAGAAAAAAGATGTCGTGTTTTAATCTTAAAATCTAGAAGCAAACAAAGTGGGACAAATGTGAAGTTTCTAAATGAGTTGACATGAGAAACGGCCGCAGGAAGATGTGAATCAGAGGGCCCGGCTCGGTAATTGCCTGTGTTTTTTCCCACACCGCACGGGTCCTTTGAATGGGGGCCATGTTAGCTCAGATTGCCATGTCATTAATCCCTCGTACTCTACAGGGGAGTGGTCAGCTGCAGATGTGTTTGCGCTTACTCCAGAAGGTTTGCTAGATTAGGACAAATCCTCCCCGAAAAAAAACGTTTAAAAACCCCATTTGGCACGCACGGCCGGATCGTGTGGGCTCATAGCCGGCCAATGACAATGACAACCGTCCCTCCCTCGACATCTAATTCTCCCCCACTTCCTGATTTTTTTTTTTTGTTTTGTTTAGTTCCTAAACCCCTCCCCCCAACTACCTTGTGATTTTCAAAGCGTAACTCCCCCCTCACTCCCCTATGTTGGTTCGGACCAGTCAGCGTAATTGTTTGGAAGCCGGCTTCTGTCATTTGCATGTAGCAAGCAGCCACTTTTCCAGTTTCAGTGGTTTGACCTTGTTGTACCTGCCAGCCAGAAATGAGATCATCAGAAGAGTAGACGAGAAGCTGACATCTCTCCTCCACCTACCCGTGGCTTTAAGTGATGGTTGTCATAGCAATCATTATGCCACAGAACAGACTCGGTGCGTGAAGGATGGCTTTGAATGCCGCAGCCTCGGGTCACAACCTGGTTATGACAGAACAGATAGACCTACGGAGGTTGACTGCAGACTGTAAAGTAAACAGCTGCATACGCTGCTTGTTAGGGCTATAAATTCTATATTCCTATTTGAACAGTTATGGCAATATTCCCTTTTTTTATAGCATGAAAATGGGAAGGCAGGTATTGGTCTAACTGAGAGGAGAGGGGCAGCGTGGTGCAAACAGCGCCTCCCATTCCCATCAGCCGCCCTGGCTAGCATTTAACATGGAGATTGGAAATGGAAAAAGCCCCTCAAAACTCCCCACCATCCCACCATCATTCTCCCTGGACCTGCATGTAAATGAGATAGCAGTGAGCATTTCCTGCTGTGCCACAACAATTCCTCTCCTTTTCGCTCGCTCCTTTCTTTTTTTAAGTGATGGCCTGGAAGCGCTCCCTTGCTTCACTAGGACCAATCACTAATAGTGACCCAGTCATCACTAACGATAGCCAAAATCCCAGGTTTGAGTTCCTTCTGCCAAATCTGTTCAACTAAAACCCTTTTTGTCCTCCTTGCTCCTTTTCCCACTTTCTCTCCTGCTGTATTTATTTGTTGTTAATGTTGCATTATAAACCTGCCGAATTATCTCCCAAGTCTGTCCTCACCTCCCACTGGACCTTGATTGTGTGACCACTGTAGGGCCGAGCGTCCCTCCTTACCAGTAGGACGATTTACAAACAATACATGGACACTGTCCGCGGCAACCTTCCACCCTCCTACTGTCTCTCACTTCTTTCTTGCACAGCTCCACAGTGGGGAGATAGTCTGTTCATTTCACACTCATTCTAAAGAATGCACCCTGTCTTCTGCCGGACGTTGGAGCAACATCTCCTTCGACAATGGACGCTTTATTGGCCAGCGGGAAAATTTATGACAAACTCACTTTTTCTTTCTTTTTTTTTTATTGACTTGCCTTATACAATAATTTAGGTTGAAACCACATAAAATTCATAAAATGAATTTGTGTAACATAGGCATGGGACGATATGAGATTCTCACAGTATAATTTGCCACAGAATAATAGAATAGGAAACGTGTAACTCTACAAGCTTTTATTTAAACCCAATAAGCCTTGTTTGTTCTTAATGCTCAGTTCCGATTTGGGTTTTTTTTGTGTGTTTTTTTGACGTGGACATTTGTGCTACAAATTAAACTCAATTGCACTCAGAATTCTGTGTGAACGATTTATGATCCCATAGCAAACCGCATGAGCAGAAGAAGAACGTAGAGATCACACAGCAGCGCATTGTTTATAGAAGTAATAATGGACAGAGTAGTCTATAGATCACTTTTATTCAGCGACAGTATTGTCACAAGATCATGACAACACAAAGACTACAACTAATGACAACTAATAGCTATGGCTTTTTGTGGAGCATTAACTGCAATTTCTGTAGAGAAGTTTGTTTTGGATGTGTAGTCGGAACCAAGAGTGGTGTGATTGTGATCTGATGCGCTTCACCAACACAGATTTATTTCATAAGTTCATAATCAGAATTTTCAGGCATTGTTTACTTTCTGATTTACTGAATATGGCTTTTTCTGGTGCAAAATTGTGACGCATGTCTCACATCAATGACACAAAAGCTGGATAAAATGTGATATGACCGCTCAGACTGCAGGCACTTTGAAAACAATCAGATACGAATCCAATTTAATACCAGACATGGAAGTGGCACAAATCACATTTTTTGGGGGGGCAGGGACATGGGGTGAAAAGATTGTAATTCGGTCGTTCAGACTGTGGTGAAAATATTGGACATAGTTTGCATATGGGTAAAATAAAGCAGATTTTGCATGCAAAGGTGAGGAAAGTTTGACAGCAGAGTTGTCACATAAAGGGCGGGGAACATGAGACTGAGAACAAAATTATGTGACTTTTGTCACGCAACTGCGACAATGAGAACTGATTTCGGCACTTCAGCTCTGTGTTGGCTTTTTTCTTTAAATTTTTAAAAAATGTTTGACTGTCTGGTGTTTCTAATATCATGTGTAAGTAGACCCTAGAAAGGAGTTAACAAGTCCTATATTTCAGTAAAACCAACCGCGTTTGGACTGGAGGGTATTCCTCCGCTGTGCCCGCTCCTTGACCTGCAGAGTTAAGAAATCTAAACTGCTTTTTGGAGAGAAGTTGCTCAATAACTTGATTGGCGGAGTGTCTTCCACATCGAAACAACGCTGAACTCCTCAGAATAAACTCTTATTGCATCTAAAGGCTTGCTGTTAAAAATGCAGTCAGAGTTGTTGTTACTATGTTCTCCCTGTGAGACCATCTTAGATGGATCAGGAACGAATCATCCTGTGAATTGTTAGAATTATATTTACAGTGAACCCTCGTTCACCTTTCACGGCCTCGCTGCTTCGCGGATTTTTTTGTGCAGTTTTCTTTCACAGTGCAATGTATTCTGCGTCCTGATTGGCTAAACAGTCTCCACGCTTCTTCTCTACCTGTGTGCCAATAACGTTACAGTATTTAAATATACGTAATACAGCTTGGCAAATTTTGGTAAATGTTTTTGCCCAGAAGAAAAAAAGAGCGACAACAACTACCGATAACTATGTTCTTTTTTCGAAAAAACACACCTGCACCACAGGATTCAGAAGAAAAACCACTAGAGAGCGGAGTCAGGCCGCAGCGTCACAGCCAGAGGAACAGTGAAATACCCGAGTCACAATTTGTCCTACTGTACTTCGTATTGATGATTAAAATGATTATTTTACTGTAGTTATTTGTAAGAAAGCATTATATTTGTTTAAAAAATGCTTGAGCCTGAAAACAGGTTTTGTTCTTTGGTTCAATGTAGAGTATTTAATTATGCTGTATAATAATTGTAAAAAATAAAGGTAACTACTTCACTTTTTTCGCCTATCACAGGTTCTTTTCGGAACGAAACCCCCGCGAAAAACAAGGGTTCACTGTATTCCATTCTGTGCACCACAAATCTGGAACAAACTTTCAGAAAACTGCAAAAAAGCTGAAATACTGAGTTTGTTTAAATCAAGCCTAAAAACCCACCTATTTTTAGTTTCTTTTGAACCATAATCACTGGAACGTTGATCATATTTGATGTGTATTGATGATTTTGTTGATGGCAAAGTAATGTCTGTTATTAGTTTCACAATTGGTGACTGTATGGTGTTTTTATATATATATTAGGTAAATCACTTTGAACTGCCTTGTTGCTCAAATGTGTTATGCAAATAAACTTGATTGATTCATTGATTATATTTTATGCACATTATTTAGCTATTTACACTCGTATGCTGACTGTACTGCTGTCCTTACCCTACATGGAAATGTAGCTTCAAAAATTGATTGAAAAAGCTGCAAAGTACTAAGAGTAAATTTTAAAAAATCTAGTTTTTCTCTTTGAGAATTGTTTTCTAAACTTTTATTGTGAATTATGCTAGTTTTCTTGGTTTTAATAAAGACGCTCGAAAAGTGAGACCAAAGGTTAGAGTGTCGACAGTCACTGCGGTCAGTCATAGTCATGTGCTCATGACACAAATTTAATCAGCATTAGATATTTTGAATATCAAGGCTGAAATACAACTTTAATCTGATGGACCGAGCTGATCTCAACAGGCAGTGGCAGCTCAGCCGCTGGGTAATCAGCAAGCTTTTTTTAAACGAAAGTCTTCTGTATATCAGATGCACATTTTGAAGATTGTGTGGTGGTTCAAAAATAAATATTCTTATTGCTATCTACTCCAACCTGCATTAGGTTTTTATTGTACCAAGAGACACGCAAACTTCTGTAGGTTACTGATAATATTTATTTTAAAACATTATTTTTTGTAATATCCATTTTTCCTCAATAAATCCAGCTAATTTGTGTTCTGGGAATAGTTCTGTTCTTTAAGCCAACTGATTGAGTGTGTGCACCATCAGGGGCAGGAAGGGGAAGGGCCACTCTTTTATATAGATGACACGCAGATGTGATATTATTTAATATTTGTAAGTGAGATTTTTATATACCGTACAGAGACAAGCCGATATCTTGTGCTGATATATATAAATATCATTTCAAAGATTTTGAAACATTAAAACATTATTAATTTCCAAAAGCATTTATTTGTGAAATTATAATTCAGTATTTGGTAATCCATATATTTCTTTTTAATCTTTTTTTTATTACTATGAAGGGAAATTTCCTGGAACAAATTTACCTTCATTTTGCTTCTTTATGGGCTCAATGATCCACTGAGACAGATTTAGGTGGAATACTGCAGAATTAAACAAGTTTACACAAAAACGTCAGAATTCGCATAGAAACATGAAGATAACACCCTTGAAGACCAATTCAGATTGTTTTTATCCGCTTAAAAGGTAATTTGGGGTTTAGTTCCTCTTTAAATAATCAAAATAATTCAGATGTCTTTGTACTTTAATAAGCCTAACAGGTCACTGGTTGGTAGTTTACATGTAGGGATCTAAAAACAGAAAAACTGAGTGCTTAAATCTAGATTTATCTTCCTGAATACAAGTATGTCAATGAATTTTGCACAGAAATACAGTGCAAGGCATTTTGTGAATTACTTTTTTTCATTTTAAATGAATTTATTATTTTCAGTAATAGATTTTCTCATCGTTTAATTTATTACTTAAGCCATCAGTTCCTTTTAACTAATAATAAATGTGACCTATACCAGGTCTGTAGCTTGTTGAAACACTTCTAATATGACGTAATTTCGTCTTGTACAGGAATTAAAGCCAAAAACCTAATGATAAACTTTGCATTCATGTTCAGAATGCAAAGTGCAGATTCAGTAGATATATCACCTCTCTCCCCTAAAGCGGGCCAATCGATTTGATGACACATCTTATATTATGAGAAGCTAACAAAAGGAACGGAAAAATAAACCGCTGGTGGTGGGGTAGGGGGCTAAAGTGCACTTCATCTGCATTGAGGAATTTCAGAGGTCTCGGGTTGTCTCATTCTTTTCCAAGAACACTTCTCCTTCCTGTTTCACCTCTGGCATACGGCCCAAAGAACCCACAAACCACGGAGGCCAAGGCCGAAAATACGCTCATGGTAATTCGCGCTACATTTCAGTACGACTCGAACCAGCAGTATATATAGCCGCGCTGCCTGAACTCTGATCCTCACCGAGAGGATCATCTCACCTCAGAGTCCAGCTAAAAGATGATCTTTTGTGTCTTTGTCAAAGGCAACAGTTGGATGAGATTATGGAGGTAGTTTAATGAGAAAAGGAGTTTGATTCAGAGTTTTCCAAATTTTACAACTTAGAATGTGCTGATGATATGTTTGTGGCTGATTTTCAGTCACCGACTTACAGACACTGATTCAGATTCTTTGAAGAGCTAGACATTAAGAAAATATAGGAACAGTATTAAAACGACGTTTCCAGTCTTCCTGCCCAAAGATGTCATTGATTATTGGGAGCAGAGGAGATTTCTTTGTGTGAGAGCAGTTATTGTAAACCAGAGTTTTGCTAATGTTTTAATCAGAGTTGACGTTTTAAACTATCTTTTGCATCTTATATGAAAAATTTGTACTTTTAGAGTGGTTGGCTTTACTAAAACAGTGTTCTCAGACAGACACTTAGATTATAGATTTACAAAAAAATTTCAATTAAATTAAAAAAATACTTTATTAATCCCAAAAGGAAATTAAATATTGTACCTCAAAAGTTATTGAGTTATCAAAGTATCTTTGAAGAATTGCTGATGATGCTGTGGGAAGGAAGCAACTCCAGTAGCAGTCAGTCTTGCAACAAATATGAAGAGGTTTCTGACAGAAGACTGTTGCTGTATGACAGTTTAGCTGTCATGATGCTAACAGCTCAATATTCAGGTAGAAGAAATGGTATTCCACATTAATATGTTCTGAATGACATCAACAGCTGTAATCAAGTGCTGCTAATCCACCTCATTTGCTTTTACCGCTCTTCTTTACATCTCTGTGTGGCTATATTATTAGAAAGCCAGGCAGAGAGACATTGGAGTCTGGGATATGCTTTTTGGCCATTATGTTCAATGGATGGTTTGATGCTCTGCATGCATGAAGCCTCCTTTTCCACTCCTCTGGAGTTTGGGGCCGTAATTCAGGTATTATTTGAACTTTTGAGATACTTATCAGCTTCTCCTTTGTGAACTGTGTTTCTTTTTTTTTGGCTCCATATGGTCTAATGCTCTTATTTTATACTGTTTGTCAGTGCAGTAGCACTATATGGTGTATTGAAGTAGCCTATTGTTTGTATTTGTGTTTGTTGAGCTCTAAATGTATTTCAGATATAGACGTATTATCACAAAAACAGCAATCAATGTCATGGAATATGTATAAAACATGAGCAAAAACAACCCAAGTAGTTTTAGAGCTACAAATGAACTTTCTTCAGATTTTTTCATTTATTTATTTAAATTTTTTTTTTTTATTTGAAATGTCACAACTGTGAACCTCCCACTCCTTTTATCCAGGTTTTACCAAGTAACCCAAAAATAATCACTCATTTATTTTAGTTTGACTTCTTCCTTCAGATTTTACTGGAGATTTCTGACGACTCAGCGCCTCATATTATTATTCTTTTCAATGAGCAGCCTTCTTGTCCTACCAAAGCACTCGCAGATGGCCCAGTCCTTTTTCTACAGTCCTCCCAGCTCAAATCAGAAGAGATGTTCACTTTTGCACTTCTCATGCATGAATCTGCCAATAGCTGTGTTGTTGTTGCCTCCTAATACGATTATCAAGTTAAAAACCAAACCAAACTTAATGAACCTTGGATACATGTCCTAAAATGTTTCAACATGTTGAAAATACACTTACCTTTTAAATGCCTTCATGTATTTCTCTGCTTCCACTGGTAGTTAAGCATCTTGCTGATATTGAAGATACGGTATGGTGCGTTCACTGACTGTTAAAAGATTAGATTTTTATGTTTCTTGTTCCTGATCATAGCCAGTTAAGTTGAAAATTGTCCAATTGTGGCTACTAGATGGATTTTATGGGGCTTTTTGGTGTGTTTTTCTAGTTTTGGCAGAACATTTAATGCCTGACAGAAACACAGTTGTGAGAATTTTGTTTTCCTTAGGATCAACACTGTGAGAACGTAAAACATCAATTTGATGGTTCAGGGTACCAGGACTTCAGTTTATTTATATGACATTCATTTTACATTCAATTTTAAATTACTTTTTTTATTCCTTTGGAACAATTAAAAATTCTTTTAACACAAAAAGAGAAACATTCTTGTGAAACTTGGCCTATTTTTTTAGTTCATTTCTTTTGCTTTATTTAATTAAAATTTCTTAATTATTTGAATTGTTGCTGTATTTTTGTATTTTTTTGTCTTTATCGAAACAGTTCTTACTTGTAAATGAGATCTTGGATCTCAGTGAGACAACTTGTGTAAATAGAGGCCAAAAACATATTGAATTGGATTTCAATTTGACTGCTTTTATTCATTTTGGCTTGTTTGTTCCTTGTAGTATTTTGAAGTCATATTTGATGTGAATAGTTTTGTTTTCTTTTTTTCTTCCAAAGTTTATCAAGAAGCTTTAAACTGTACAATCACTAAGTTTATTAAAAGTAAATGCCCACTGTGCTTCATGCCAACTTGCTTCAGTGATCTTATCCATTGCTTGGTTGTCAGATTTCATTACCTTCTAGTGAAAATAACCATGAACATAAACTAGAATTATTAGGGTTTCTTGCAGTAATGGCAGTAAAACGACTGAAGGGACATCTATTTAATTTGTTCAATATGTATTTTATTGTTTGCTTTCTGAGAGAAATGGAAAGGCAGGAAGAGTTTTAAGTGGAGAAGTGATTGAGAAGTGTGCAAAAGGGATCAAGTAGGTGACAGATTATGCAAAAAAGGAAAGGGGGGCGAGCATTATCCAATGTGTCCCAATTAATGGAATTACACTCCTCCTTGGGAAGGCTGTTAGTCATTTGTTGAGAAGTGAGTCTGCCGTGGTGCATCTCTCCCACCATATTGTCCAGCGAGCGCTTATTAAGCCAGGCCTGACCGCTGGGCATGCTCATTAGCATAGCCCGCGGCCGTGGCAAGGCCCAGTAGGGCTCAGCTGGACACTTAATTACCGTCAAAGCTTCTTCAGCACTACCTCCATGCTCTCTGCTTCCCTTCCCGTGTCCTCACCCCCCTGCTCAAACACCCTTAACCCAGCCATAGAGGCACAAACGTGCCCGCACACAACTGTCACCCTTGCTGCCTTGGCAGGAGAGGGAGGCTAATCATTTTGGTCATGTAAATGTGATGGCTTTAGTCGGAGTGTGTTGTGGCAGTCTTTTATGTTGCCTCACTCTGCACGGCTCTGCACGGCTCTGCGGTCGCTTTGCGGTCAGCAGTCTTTGAGATTTTACTGACTCGCTGACCTACACTACCTCTCTCTGTCTCTGGGTCTCTCCCTCATTCTTATATTAGCTCATGGGCATGACTCTCCTTTTGACATCGGCGCAGTATTGATGCATCCCCTTCCAACCTTAATCGGCTAATGGCCTCTTCTTCTTGCCTGCCCAGCCAAATCAACCCCTCCCTTATTTATCCCTTTATCTCTTCCTTCTTTCCTTTGCCTTCCCCGCACCGTCACCCTGTTCCTGCCTGGGGTCGCTGACGCCACTTTTCATGCCTAGCTAAGGAAGAATAGCTTAGTACACATACATGTTTATGGGTTCATCTGGCAGAACACGATGTCTAAAATGTATTTTATGGTTTTTAACTAATTTAAACCTCATGGATGTTTAAATTTTAACTAATTTAAACCTCCGTGATCTTGATTGATCTTGAGAAATATTTGATTAACAACCCAAAATATTGTTTTTCGTAGCAGCTGATAGCAGTATTAACCTCAGAATAATAAAGTGGATCAATGGAAACTAGATTGTAAGATATCTAATCTTACTGTAAATATTTCACTGCAAAAACACAAATTTTTGCTAGTATTTTTTGTCTTAATTCTAGTTTAGGTATATTGGTACATTTGAAATTAGTAGAGATGTATAGAAATATATAGACTCAGATAAAAAGGTAATTAACTTACAAATAACCTTTCAGAAAGCTATAGGAGCTTATAGAAAATGGGAAAATGTGCAAGTTCTTATTTGTATGTTTAGCCTCCAGATCTTAATTGAAGCTGAAATCATTAAGAACAGTTTGTTCTCCATAAATGCAGAATCATCAGCTTTGACATCTGTAAACAGCTTGGTCTTTTTGCTGATTTTTCTGTGCAACCGGCCTTTGAGTTATTTGTGAAAAATCCTCCTATTTGTGAACTGCTTTTGTGGAGTGTACATAAAATATTTGAAAGAAAGAAAATGCAACACAGGAAGTGGAAATAACGGGGTACAATCCTACTTGACATGCTTTTGGCTGGCATTTTCAAAAGAGCCAGTCTGGGAGCTGTTGAATTAATAGTCATAAAAAGTTAAGAAAGGTTCTACGTTTTTTAAAGGGGGATCTCAGTTATTGATTTTAACTAATCGCAGGCAGCTGTTGTCCCTGTATTCATGAAATGAGTAACATTAAAAATAATCCTTTGCAGTGATATTTCAATAACCATATCTTACCCAGAACTTACATAGAAGCCTATACTTTGATGAAAAACTTGATATTCTGCATTTTTAAAATGTTAATCACTGGAGTCTACTAAGCTCCTTTCTTTTTTGCTATTGGTTCATGCAACAATTTTATATTATCAATGTTGGAGATCAACATGTACAGTATGACTTGATTTGTGTACATCTGTTTTAAGACCTAAGATGGCTTGTTGTTGTCACCATTGATTCACTTCAGTCTATTTATATAGACTCAGTATGGACTTCCTAGGTGTCTTTATCTATAAAGTAGTGATGCTATGCATTATTTGTGGCCCAGAAAGATCATCCTTCTGCGCTGCACCAATGAATCATTTGTGTGTGAGCGATAACGGATCTCGACTGCTGAGCACCCTGCAGCTGTTTGTCTCAACATGCAAGTCATCCCCGCCATTACACTGCTAAACGGTCCCCTTTCAGTGGCAGACGCTTGCCGCCTCAGCCCGTTTCTCTGCATCTCCATCACTCGGGGTGGCGGGCGGCCGGGGTGTGTGGTTACTGTCACCACGCCAGCCACGTTCCAGAGGCAAAGCTCTTGACTGCATCTTAGAAGCAGTGCAAAGAGAGAGGGCATAAGCCTTAGAGTAACACTTGAGAAAAATGTTTGCTCCAGGGCTTTCCCTGCCGTTGTGGGGTGTAATACCACTGTTGAGCAAACAAATCTGTGTGAGTGTCATGCATGTGGAACTTGTAATGCTTAAAAATTAAGCAGAAATGCCATAAAAATACAACCAATAGGGTTAGGGTAACCTTAGAGCAGTCGTTCTCAATTATTTTAATTCATGGCTCCCTAAATTTAATTATTATTGAGAAGCTGATTAATCGAGCAGTTTAATAATTTGTCTATACAAAATACTGTATGCGTTTTTTTGCACAAGCATTCAAAATTAGACCTGCAACAACTTAAATTTTAAATTGTAGCTCATTTTATTGTGCTAAACTTTAAAACTATTTCAAGTGATTGTGATTCTCAAAAAAAAAGTCCAAATGATTCACAGGGATGTGTATTTCTATACCAAACTCGGTACAATTCAAAACTTTTTAACTGTAATCATTGATTACTTGTCAGCTTCAGCAGCTTATTCCTTTTTAAAAAGACAAAACTTTTTAAATAATTTTGTGAAAAAATTGCAACAGTATTGCTTATCTTTTAGCTTATCAGAAGACATGAAAAGTGCATATCATATTGCATTCACAGTAAACCCAAGGGCAATGTAGGCCTTGTCATACGTACTGGTATTTTTCTGTCGGCTGTTGTCATTTACTCTACTTGCCTCCATCATTTTTCTTTTAACTTCTCCATCTCTCCTCCTCCTTCAGCTCTGTACGCTGGTGTACTTTAGTAGACTACTTCTTCTACTGGGTTGATTAGTGGGAGCACTGCTGCCACCTAGTGATTGGATGCTTCTTTATCATTCAATCATGAATAAAGACACTAATAACAAAAAAGTATTCCTCTTTCATATTAGAGATAAACCAATATATTAAGTGACCAACAACGTGGATCAATATATTTGCTTCTATCAGTTTAGTTTTTTTTAGATCTTGAAGGACTATAGGCAGGACTCTAGTTGCTGTGGGTGTCAGGATTAATAGCACATTTTCCATCAGTTGAAGCTGATGAGCAATAAGTTCCTACAAAAAATGCATTGATACAGATTTTAAAGATTTCACCAATATCTTACTTTTACATCAAGCCTGTTATAAAAACTACAACAACCATAAATTAGTTTAAACTGTTTCTTAGTTATGAATTAAGTTGAACAAATACAGTGGACCAGTTCGGTATTCACTGACTTTTCTGTGGAAGATTACTCCAAATTATTCAGGGAAACTTTGCCTCTTCATGAATTTTTTTTTCTGAAATATTCAATAGAAAATGCAGCTTGGGAACCTGAAATTCTTGTCCACAATGCTATATGACATTCTGTTGGCTAGAGTT
Source organism: Xiphophorus couchianus (assembly GCF_001444195.1). Lineage (NCBI taxonomy): Eukaryota > Metazoa > Chordata > Actinopteri > Cyprinodontiformes > Poeciliidae > Xiphophorus > Xiphophorus couchianus. The sequence continues at coordinate 5,216,783 of NC_040232.1, read as the reverse complement.
TACAAAGAAGCCAATCCAAGAGCAACATTCATTTTCCTGAATTGGCTCAACCCACAAGAGCAGAGATGAGGAAGGCTGGAGATGTTGGCTTCTTCAGTATAGCTAAGACAGTATCCATTGTGCATATTAATTCATATTAAGGTATATTTGATGTCAGATGGCGTCTTTAGAAAAGGTCTCAAACATTCCCAGATTTTGGCTATTTGTGGGTCTCTGTGGTCCCTTACCTCTGCGAATACCAGAAATCGATTATCATCAGAAAATTAAGCTACTACAGTATCCCCATTTTTACTTCAAAGCACATGTCAGATTTTTATTTTACTTAAAATAGAAGGTATTTAAGATCCTTCTGGTGTTGAGCGTACAGACTCAACACCAGAAATTGTAGTCTTGATTCAATTCTTTGAGATGTTATTTTCAATTTACTGGTAGGAGTGAATGAATGTGTGTATGCCAGAGGTGGGGACTCGAGTCACATGACTTGGACTCGAGTCAGACTCGAGTCGTTAAAATCACGACTTGAGACTTGACTTGAAAAAATGCTCAAAGACTCGGACTTGACTTTGACTTTCATGCCATTGACTTGGGACTTGACTCGACTTGAAGCTGTTTACTTGAAAAGACTTGATATCTTTTACTCAAAGTCTTAAAATTTAAAACACATTATTTATAAAGTGGCGTCATTAATTAATTTCACTCATTCCGTATCAATATGCGCAGACCGTCACTATGGTTTTCCTCTCTCCTTATGTATGTATGTGTACGTAGCTGCAGCACAACCAATCAAATTAACAGGATTTGAACGTTTAAAAAAACGCGGCAAAGCTACAGAGCTCAGGGAACGAAATACAAATAACCGCTCGAATATGCTTCCGCGAGTAATTTCTTTTGGCTACGTAGGTTATGAACTTTCGACTAAAAACCGAACTGCAACTTGTAAAACATGCAAGAAGAGAATATCGGATGGAGATGCCACGACGTCCAACTTTGTCCGGCATTTGAAGCTTCACAAAGATCGGTAGGTGGCGCTTTTCTTTTGCTGTAAGATAGTTGACTTTAGCTAACTTCGTGTTAGCATGTGTACTCCGGGTTAAATTGGTGATTATTTACCATAAATCCGGTCCTTCAAATGCCTCCACAAATAATGTGCACCGTGTTAGCTCAGGAAGCCGGTGGATAGTGAGCGGGGCTCCGGAACAGAAAGCAGATTCTGGACCTGAACACAGGGAACAGAGTCTCTCTGTCCCATCATGATGATGAGCCGGGTCTAGTATCATCTAAGGATGGTTGGTGTATTTGAAGACATCTACGTTGGGAAATTATATTGACAATATATTGTTTTGACAGGTCAGAGAAAAGAGGAAAAAACTGCTGTTCTGGTTCTTTGTATTGTGCTGTGGAAATGTCAGCATTTTCCTCTTTTTTTATTGAATATCAAGTTTAACAGAACTGGGCAATAAAGTGGTCCAATTTAAAAATGTTTTTTATACTTTGTTTTCAGCTACACATGTTCTATCATTTGAGATAAATACATATTTTAAAACGAACAAATGGTCTTTTATTTGAATTTTATGTATAATTGCAAATTATAAAAAATAAAATAAAATAAAAACGACTCGAAATGACTTGAAATTAAAGGTTCCTGACTTGAGACTTGACTCGACTTTTGCCAGTCTTTACTTGAGACTTGACTCGGACTTGAGGACAAAGACTTGAGACTTACTTGAGACTTGCAACACAGTGACTTGGTCACACCTCTGGTGTATGCCGACATGGACTGAAAGATCACTCAGTGAGGAGGAAGCCAAAACTCCTAAAGAAACTTAAAATGCCAGATTGCAGTTTACAAATGTACATTGACAAAAAGCAAAATGCTTTTGGAAACATTTCCTCTGGTCTGATGAATTGAACTATTTGGTCATAATGACCACCATGGTGTATGTAAACCTGTGGTTTCAAATGTATCCTGGGTCTGTACATAGAAATACTTTAAGGGGTTATGTTGCCTAATTCTGAAAAGGAAATGACTCTAAAACCTGTTTCAACCAGACAACAACACCCACCTCCTTAGCAAGTGAGCATCATCTTTGTTCCTGACAAGGTTAACGGTGTAGAGTGATCATCCCTTTAGCAGAATCTTAATCCAGACGAAAACTTTGGGTCACACTGACTGTTCCTGAATAAAACCAAGAACTGCTGATGAAATGTGGAATGTAGTCCAGTCATCCCAGGCTGGGAAACCTTTTCTCTGGTGCCAGAAGTTGCTCCATGCAACACAGATGTGAAGCAGTTCTCAGAAGCACAGTGGTTATTCCACTGAATGTTAGCTCGGTGATTCACAGGGAAGCTAAATCTTCTAGTATTTTTCAGTTTATGCAGTAAATGTTGTAGTTTGTAGGAAACAAAACATTATTTTATGGTAAAATTCTGTTGTTTTTTTGTTCATTTTCTGTATACTGGTAAGAAATATGATATGTCATGTTCTCCCAACATTTGTAATTATAGAAACAAAAGCTTTAAGGATTTACTCACTTCTTAAAATACATTATTTAGAAAACAGCTGTAAGGATCCAAATTAGTGGTGGGATGTAATTAAAATTTTTAATCAAGTTAATTGCAGGGTCTGTAATTAATTAATCGAAATGAATCATTACTTAATCGAAAACCATATATTGAAAAAATTTGTATATATAATTAAAGTCTTTTTTGTTGTTAAATCATTGAAGAAATAAACATGAGCTTAACTACAAATCGATTGTTTCTAATCTGTTATTTAGGTTATTCAGTCAGATTGGTGGATGTGCTTTCAAGTATTTCAGGAACACCTGCTAATTCATAAGTTGCATTAAAAAAATAATACTGTAAATAATACTTTAGAAAGTGGATTTTTGACGCCGACATTAGTGTCATGAGCATCTGTTCTTCCTACATAATATTTAGCACTGAGACGCTACTTTTGGCTTCAATAGCTTCACCGATGGGCTACCTCATTCTAGCACAACGTGACCACAAAAGTAGTCTTTTCCAGCATCCAGTCAGATCTTTTTTGAAGCAAGAAATTAACCCACAGTGGGCCAAGAGAAGCGGCTTTGTCAGCGAATATAAGTAGCTTGTGTCAGATTTTTTGGAGTACCAGAAAAGTGCCATAAAGGTTCTGTCTTAGGACTTTTGTATGTTTAAAAAAGCAAACAAACTATTAACTGTGTTAAAATTTTCAATACGTTTCAGTGCCACTCTTAATCGAAATAAAACAAAATCGATTAAATAAAAAAAAAATTTAAATCAAAAAATATTTTCAATGAAATAATCAATAATGTTAATCAGTGTTTTAATCAGTGTTTTTACTCAATTCAAAACATTGAACACTTCAATTTAGTTTCAGTTTTACTATTTGAACGTTACATCCACTAAGTTTGTGACACAAGACCATAAAACATTTTTTCATCAAAACGAGCCAGAAGCTGAAAAGTTTAGATTTAAGTTGCATATAGCTTCTATTTTTTTTCTCTCCTTACATGTGAACAACTTTTAGCAGCAGTTGCGAGCACACGGCTCGGCTGAAGTGCCCTTATAGGTTGGGAGACCTCGACCCTGGAAAATGCCAGTTTGCCCACGGGGGTGGCTTGCCTGTGACACACGAAGCTAAGTTAGTGAAGTTCATCGGTGCACTTTAGCACTCAGCCAGGATTCTGGTGGTGCAGCGTCGCGCTCCGCTGTACCTAACCCCGGGATTTTAGCGTGAACTCAGGAAGGAAGAGAGTTCAGCCTTAAAGCTGGAACCTCAGGTCAGCAATCCAGCTATTTCCCTCTAACCATATTACAGCCATTAGTGACTCTTACTGCTTTTCGCATGTCACATGGAAATAGGTCAAGGCCTGGCCTGTATGACTCACTCTCTCTTTTTCCCCCTCTCTTTACTCTTGCTAACCATATTCAGGTGGTAAAATGGCTGCAAGGAGCATGGGAAAGGATCAGGATCAGTGCATTTACTTATTCAGCTCATATGCTGACTGCTAATAGTGAAAGGTCAAGCAGTGTATGATCAACCCTGTCAACACAAGCTGCACTGTGTATGAAGTTAGGGAATCAGAAGTGAGATCCAGTGTTTCTCCTGTAAATACAGGATATATATTGGGACTGTAAATGTGCTGGAGATGAGAAAATATGTGAAAGTGTGTGTTTGATATCTGTAGCAGCTGGAGAGCAGCGGTCATCGTGGGTTGGGATTCTGGCCACCCTTGTGGACCTCAGTGAGCTGTGCTGGCCAGATGTCAGGCAGCTCTGAAAAGAATCCCAACAGGTTGCCTGGAAACTCCTTTTCCCGTAAACAAAGAGGCAACCCACCAGGCCGCTGTAAAGTTCGCCAGGGTTAGACCAGCTTTGGTGTGCAAATACACCAATGTTTGTGTTTTCAGACATTTTGGGCAAAAAAAAAATGTTTTTGTTTATTTATTTTTGCTTTAGTTTTCTCATGAATCTCTGCGAATTGTTTTCTGTTTAATGTTTGGGAGATTGTGTACAGTAACCCAAAATAAAAAGGCCGGTTTTGACACCCCACTTCACCCGGATTTATTCTTATGGAGGTTTGTTAATATGTATCAGGAATATTCACTTTTCTTTGTTCGCCCTTGTCTGGCAAGCTGTAATGTTTTGCTTATGAATATTGATACATGAAGTGTATATTAATGACCCTTGGTGACCTTAACCCTATCCTTATTGGCTCCCTGGTGGTATCTGCAGGCTCATGAATATTAATCTGGTTCTGTAACCTCCATTACCCTAATCTTCGCTGTCTAGCCTCCCAGAAGGACCCGTTGTCATGGTAACCCCTTTACCAGGCTCTTCCTGACCAAGGGTGGGAAAAATGTGTTTAAAAAAAAAAACCCAGAAAAATCTCAATTACACACAAAAAAATCTCCAATGTGCAATCTGGCATACTTTTATACCACTAACCTGTTTGTGTTTCTAAATGGTAACATTTTGTTTTGATTTTAATAAAAAAATCATGTTGGCAGATTTTCTTGCACAGAAACCACAGCGTTTACTGTATTGTATCATTCAATGCTGTACAAGAAAACATAAAGTAGTACTTTGTGGAGTGGTATGAAAATAATGCATGGTTTTTGATATAATAAAAAAAAAATCTGAAACGTGTGGTGTGCAACCACCCTGAATTAGTAAAACCACATCTTTATGTCTCAAATGTATTTTTGAGGAACATTTTTTGGACACATTGAGGAATTATGTACATTTGTGCCGTTCATCACAAAATACCTACAATGGCTAAAAACTCCTGGATGGACGTAGGGGCTTCAGTTAACGATTATTTTAGTAATCAATTATTTTTATTGATTATTCTGATGATTTACTGGATAAAAAATTGCCACTTTCTGCAGATATTTCATTTAACCACTTAAGCCTCTTTATACAATATTAGAAATACACAAAAGATGCAAATAAACAAATAATTCAATACCTTTTTAAAATAAGAAAGGAAACATTTTATTGCCTAAAATGCAAAAACATAGCATTCATTTGGTGTAAACTTGACCATTTGTAGCAAAGGATACATAACGTATACTGAAGTAGGAGGGGCGTTTCCATGTAGCCTGCACCGTGTGTGAATACAAATGCAACGCAACTACGTCGTGACTGTGCGTCAACTGTTTGCTGCTGGGTGAAGTATGGGAGAACCTTCATTCAGATTGCATGCAGAGAGTCTGAAAAGCAAGTTTTGCTACAGATTCTCAATTGATTTTAGTCTAAACTTGAATTAGGCTATCCTAATTTATTATTATACTTTGGTATAAAACATTGCATTCATATTTCGTAATTGTCCTGATAGAAGTTATGCCTCTTGGCTTGGATTTAACTCCATCCGTCTTTATGTCAACCATGACCAGATTCACTGTTTCTGCTGATGTCAAGCATCTCTACAACATAATAATGCAACCTCCACCTTTAGGGCAGAGCGATAAATCGATCTTTATTGATTTTATCAATTTATCGAAAATCGAGATTTTTCTTTTTTTCCACCAATGCATTCTTTGGGTTGTCATAGTTCAGAGTGATGCGAGTGCTTGTTTGACAAGTGTGTCTTACTGCTTTCATTTATTTGGATGTTGAATTCAGATAAATTCTACAACAGAATATTAGGGCAAGAGAATAAACCCATAACGTTACAAGAATCAAGAATACAGTCGAATTAAGATGAAGTAGAAGTAACATGAGGATAATGTTACAATATTAGCAGAATAAAGTCATATTATGAGTGATGGTAGTAACTTGATAAGACCTCACACAAAAACTATCAAAAAATAGTGAAGTTATTCTTTGATATTGTTTTTACAGATGAGGAAATACCAAACATCAGCACCAAATTATTATCAGTAGCGACTTTTTTCTTGTTTTATTTTCTTTTTTCTTGTTTTTTTAAAACAGCTTTTTTCTTGTAATTTTAGGGTGCGACATGATTTTAGAAGAGAGAAATGATAGATTAAAATCAGATCTTGCATGAAAAAGACATTTTAAGCCATATCACCCAACCCAATTAATAATAATGATAATACATTTAATTTTATTTCATTTTCTAAGCACTCAAAGACGCTTATCATATTGTAAATTATTTCCCCAACATACTGCTTGTTACATCTGGTGAAATGGTTTTATTTTATGTCTTTTTGCAGATGTGGACGGCGATGAAGAAGAGGGCCCCAATGACGGTGCGGCGGAGGAGGAAGGCTGGTTTGGGAATGCCTCCGACACTCGCTCCGACTCGTCATCGTTTGGCGACACGCAGGACGAGCTCCTGCTGCACAGAGGCTCCTCTCCTGAGGAGCAGTCCGGGATCGGTGGCGGCTCCGTGGATCATGACACCTGTGGAGGCGAGAGCTCACTGGGTTGCCCGACACCCGTCCATCGTGCCTCTTTGGAACTTCTTGGCCTGGATGGAAGTACATTCTCGGCCCAGGACACTCTTTCCTCTGTTGTGTCGTCGCTATATGGCGAGGCAGCATCTCGAGCCCTGGGGAAACCACTCAGCAGCAACCTGCGGCGCCTCCTAGAGGCAGGCTCGCTCAAACTTGATGGTGGAGAGGTCCTGGGTCGGTCATCTAGGGGAAATGCTGGCGGGGAGTCCCCTCCGATCGCCCTAGCTCCACCTTTGACCCTTTCTCCATCTTCCCACCATGCCCAGCATTTAAGTGCTCTTGCTCGAAAACTGGCGAACAACAACAGCGGCTCAGCCTCACCAGCCTCCTTGGCACCCTCAGTCACCATCATAAAGCAAGAGCCCCTTGACCCCTTTAACTCTGTCACCCCCACCAATGGAAGCGGCTTTGTGTGGGCAGGCGTGGCCGACAAATGGCCGCCGGCATCCTGCTCTACGCCTTGCGGCTCCAGCTTGTCCCCAGATTCTGCAATCCAGAAGTTAAAAGCGGCAGCTAACGCCGTGCTTCAAGACAAGAATGCCGTTGCTTCCTCCTCAACGACCTCTTCCTCATCCACCTCCGCCTCATCCGCAGTGCCCGCGCTGGGTGGGGGTGGTCGAGGAGATGATGTGGTGCGCTTTGATACCTTCAACTCTCCGTTCAGCCCGCAGTCGGCGAGCTCCACTCTCGCCGCACTTTCCAAGAAAGTGAGCGAGAGGACCCAAGGCTCATCGGCAGCCAGCACAGTGTCGGACCACCAAGCCTCGGCGAGCTCCTTCCTCTCGCTTGTGTCAATTACCACCTCCTCTGCTGCTTTGCTCAAAGAGGTGGCAGCCAGAGCGGCGGGAAACCTACTGGCAGAGAAGAAGGACGGTTCCCCTTTGTCGACTGTAGGAGTCCTCCAAGAGGACGTGAAGCCCCTGCTGGACAAGAATCAGAAAGCACCGACGCCCACTACGCCGACGCAAAGCTTGGAGTTGTTGTTACCGTCTACGCCGAAGAGCAGAGGCAAACCAAACAACCAAGCAGGTAATCTGAATGTAAAATAGTATTTTGCATGCTTGTCAAGTTTGGTTTACTGTGCAATTCCCCACTTGAAAGGGATAGTCTCCACTATGAAACTTAAATGGATTTCACTCAAAGAGCCTTCAGTTTAGCTGATCCATCTTTATTTTTGTATGATGGTCACCATAGTTTTCCAGCCACATAGGTGAAAAACCTCAAAAGAAACGGAAACATCTATTACATTTTGAAATTAGACTTAGACTGACTTTATTGTCATTTTACATGCACAGGCTGTATACAGAACGAAATTTCGTTGCATACGGCTCAGGACAGTGTTTTGAGGTTCCAATGTTGTGAGGTTACTCCAGAGTAAAATAAAATACAGTATAAAATATGAATATAAATATGAATATAAAATATAAAGTGCAGGACTGACAGTTAAATGGAGTTACTTAGCTCTGTCCATGTGCAAGGTATGAAGTGGAGACCAGAATTTTGAGTGCAGTCCAGTTAAGAGTTCAGCAGTCTGATGGCAAGTGGGAAAAAGCTATTTCGGAACCTGGTGGACCTACACCGGATGCTGCGGAACCTCTTTCCAGAGGGCAGCAGGGAGAACAGTCCATGGTGGGGGTGTGAGGGGTCACTGATGATGTTTCGGCCTCGGGACACGCAGCGCTGGGATGAAATGTCCTGAATGGAGGGAAGGGGGGCCCCGATGAACAAGATAAATACACTGTGAAATAATCAAACAGATTTCCACCCCTTTAAACTAATTATTCCAAAAGTATAATAAATAGCAAATATTTTATAGTAAAATTCAACACCGATAAATAAATTAGCATATTTATCAACATTTTGTTAAATATATTTTTAGTCAAAATTCTATTCAACATTTATTCATTTTCACTTTCTGCCATGAACAATAAACACCAAGTGTATTTTTATTGTTATTATTTTTTAAAAAGTTACTTGCTTGATTTGAATATTAAAACTGTTCAGTACAACAATCAATCAGAGTCCACATGCTGCTCCAATGAGATTCAGAAAATGAGCAACAGCATTGTGATGCTTACCGGCTGTCCTTAACAGAGTGCAGAAAACTTTTGCACAGTTCTGAATTTACATGTGCTACCAGCACTGTTTGCTTCTCCTGCTGTGGCACTTCTTCAAACAGGAGCGACAGGTCAGTCACACCAAAAGTACCTGCACTCTCTGATTGCTAGGAGATTGAGTCCACCTGGTTCTCATCACGAACCAGCAGAGAAGCTGCAGAAAGGTGCAGCAGAGGGGAGTGGCTACCTGGCAGTTCGCCAGAACAATGCTATTGGTGAAAGATCTGTCCAGTATTTTCTGGACTATGTCACTTTAGATTATAAGTCACTTTTTTTTTTTTTTTAGAAATTGTCAAATGCAAAGGGGCCCTCGTTCATGTTGAAAGGTTCCAGTGACACGTTGTGTTCAGCTAACAAACATACGGGACCTGTTGGCTTTGACTTGGAAGTCTGCTGGCTGTTTCTGACTTACCAATGTCCATGCTCTAAATGTGGGTCAGGAACAACTCCGCTCCACCAGTATTCTGTTAATCTGTGCTACCTCATTAGGTTTTCCCACCGTAGCTGGTGAAGTGTGCATCAGAGCGGAGACGCCTGCAGTAAATCCAGAATGATAGAGAGGCTGTTGTTTTCATTGAAGTAGTTCCACAAAGAAGCGCGTGAGTCCCACCCTTGGAGGTGTAACTGTACAAATCCAAGTTCTTCACAGGCGTTATTTAAACATCAAGCCCACTAGCCGTGTTAGCCAATGTAACTGAGAAGTTAGTTGTGTTACCTCTAAAGCACTAATCATAAATCTTAGTTCTGCTACACAAATACACTTTTCAGTGGAAGCTAAAACTAGCGCTTATACTCAGCACTGCACAGTCTATATTACTAAAACTCTTATGGTGACGTTCAGAAGGAAGTTGTCTCTGTTTTCCTGCTGTGTTGATTTTATTAAAGAGACACCAGTCATACTGTTCCAAACAAAAGCCATGTGCACTTACTTAAATACGTTAAAGTGTAAGTTGACCCTCATTTACAGTCCTTGTAGTCCAAGCTGATACTGAGTTAAATGGACAAACTGTACTACAATAAATCCCCCATATATCGGGCTAAATGTTAATTTACCAGCTAGTGGCTGCTGAACACACAACCAGAGCTGCAATAGCGTAGCTCAAAGCATATTTATATGTTGAAATGATCGAGATCATTGATTCCCAAACTCTCTGCCTTCTGACCCACAGAATAAAAATGTAAGAGGTCCTTGACCTCAACTCTTGGTTTAGCAGACAAGCATTCCTACTGAGTCAGTAAAAAAAGTGGTTCAGTGGAAACACAGTCAGCAACAGCACCCAATATATTGACTGATATGTTGCTTTTATTTATTCAAGTCTTATTTTTTTATTGTCTATTAAACTATTTATACGACACACATGCTTTCTCATAGCTATTTTTAGTATGTAGGTTATTGTCTCAGGAGAATCTCAAGACCCTGCATTTATATAAATGTGACCTCAACTTTGGGAATTACTGTTCCAGATAGTCTGTGCAAGAGCATAGAATAGCAATGGATATAATCTGCCTTATAGATTGTCTCTATGGTATAACAAATGACCTTCCAGTCCTTCACCATATCAACCTAAGCACCTTGAATCCATTACTGATTTGAATTTGAAATTTGATAGGAAATGATAGAGATATCATTCAAATAAGTTTTGCAAAAAATGTTTTGTTTTTTTTATTTTATTTTTTGCATTGTTCCTCAGTTTTTTAAAATTATTTATTTGTGGTGATGAGCTCAAAGACTTTGAGTTGGAAGGTGCCCTTGCTGTCATCCTAATCTTTAGGTCCATCTCTATCAGATTCAAGTCAAGACTGAATAATTAATATTACATTTAGTAAGAAGAAATGTGTTTGCAATACATATCGGCATCATTTGGTCTGAGTTGCTTAGGTCTGTTCATTGATTTAACATATTTAAAAGTGTTGTTCATGATAGATTCCATCTAATATGGACTTTACCTTCAAGACGATGACAATCTTTTTTACTCCTACAAAAACTGTCATCCGTTTCCCAGAGAAAGCACAGCTCTGAACTTCTCTGACATGTTTTCTCGTGTTTTGTCATAGTTTTGCTCTCACTTCAACGGCGCCGCAGTAGCAGTGTAGCCTCAGCTTCAACTGTCAGCCGAGCAGAGAGCACAACCGAGAGAAAACAGCCCTGGCTGGCCTTACAGTATGGGAAATGGTCTGCAGGCGCAACGGGGGGTTCCGACTGAGACCTCGCTGCCTCCCCTAAACCAGTTCGTTTGCGCTCGGATGTGCCTGCTGCCAAAAGGGGGTCGTCAGTGTATGCTCGGCACAGCGGGGCGCCCTGGAGTCCATATCCATCTCAGCAGCCTCCTTCTGGCTGCAGCCCCCCTCTTACCAGAGCCCTCTGCACTCATCAGCACAGTAGACTTAAGGCCAAACACATCATACTTTCCACTGACTGGATACAGATGCGTGCACACTTTTTTTCCCCCTACCCTCTCTTCTCTTCCCCTTTCTCTCTTTCTTTCTGTGTGTGTGTGTATTGCTCATGCAGTATACTTGGCAAGCATACACTCAGATGCAGACACATAACCCAAACAATGGCGCACACAAGGATCTCACTCGGGACTCTAAGTAGTCTTAAGGGAGAACCGAATGCTTTCAGAGAGATTGATGGGCACTTTTGAGGGATTGTGTCGCAACCCCGCCAAACCTAAAATGGCTGGATCAAATTGACTTCAGACAGATGAAGCAATCGATGTAATATTCTGTGATCTGCATGCTAAAAAGGGTGTAGGGATGGGGTGGGGGTGGGTCTGCTCTAACCCAGGCTGCCGTCAAGGTCGAGCAGCGCTGTAAAAATGCAGGTAGTCATTTGGTCGCCAGACTGAAAAAATGTGACCTTGATTGTCGACTCTCGTATCTTGTTTTACTGTCATCCCTCACCAGTTCGGCTGTAAAACCTTGTCACACAACATACTGTTTCTTCCTCCGATATGCTACGGTTCCAAACATGTTGAGGACCAAACTCCCAAACTTTCCTCCTCCTGTGTTATTTCTGCTGCAGTCACCTTAAATCTAAGAAAGCAGGGCTTCTTTCTCTTTTTTTTTGCATCCTGATTCTCTCTCGAGGAGAGGTTGGGCCGCAGATGGCGGTTTATTGTTGCAAATAGGCAGTCTCGAGGTTTTACACCTCAGGTCAATGAATGGCTGAGCGCAGTAATTTCACCAAACACTGATTACCAGATGTTTTTCAAGGAACGGCGCTGGAATACTTATGAAGCCATCCTGACAGGCCCCTTGTAGAATTTGTAATGCAATCATGCCTCTTTCTAATAAGACCAATTAAACCGTAATGGATGCCGGATATGAAGCCAACAACAATAATCGAGACACTAAAACATGCCTGAGTTTTCTCTCTCTCATTGTTCCATTTGCTTCTAGCTGGCATTTCCCTAGATGCGTCCCATCATGAGGTGTACAGACGCATTCTCCTACTTCATTACATACTGCGCCGGCCTCATTTATTGGCACATCTGATAAAGAAATGTAAAAAATCTCTCATACGTTCACCTTTTATTGAAGCAGCAAAATCTCACACTTAAAACCTTGAGAAAGACCCAACTTTTAATTGTATTATACATATTTAATTTGATTAGAAATAACAAAACCACAACTATTGGTACCCTTCTCAATTTTCTCCTACAATACTCCATGAGGTCAAACTCGGAGCGGGGACTTTGATGAACTGTTTGGAAAATTGGGATTTTTTTTTTCACCATTGCATAGTTCAGAGTGATGTCAGCACGCCCAAGACCGCCATCTTGTTTGACAAGCGTGTTTTACAGCTTATATTAATTCGGACTTTGAATTCAGGTCAACTCTACGGCAAATATAAGGGTAAGGCAAAGATTTTTTTTTTATTTAATAGAATAAAGTCATAATATTACAAGAATATTGTTGTAATAATGGGAGAATAAATTTTATGAGAACTACCACACAGAGGAATGATGAGCATTTCCGAAGTTATGGCACAAATCAAGTTATACATTTGTGCCTCTTTCATTTGTGGTACTAAATCTGATACACATAGAAAAATTTTCAAGTCAGATCGAATGTCGCATTTTGTACGTCTTTTAAGTCAGTGACGTGAAACATGCATCATAATTCTTCACCAGACGAAACCAGATGCTGTAAATGTGAATGCAAAGAATAACTCTGTGCTAAGCTAATCCATGTCTTGCTACGGTCTTGTGGCGACACTGTCTGCTCTCATCGATCAACAACTTTAAAATCGATCCATGAATGGTGATATCCATTACTTTGGTAAACAGTGCGCTGCTGTGTGCCATGCAGTGCAAAATGCAGAGTACTTTGGGGTCGAAAACTGTTCACACAGAAGTCTGATTGTGGTTGCATTTAATTAGTAGCATGAACCACTGTGCAAAATTTCAGAATTGAGCATCAAGACCTGCAATGTGAACTTCATCTCTCATCCAGTTAGCAAATACTTCTTCATTAAGTTTGTGATGGTAGGACACCCAAACAACCTGTAGATGTGGTTGTTGGTGGTACTTGGTGACCCCAAGTTGATGTTTTTTGCTTCAGGATCTTCGGAAATTATTATTATTTTTTTTACCTCCCTTATCATCCTTCTCTGTTTGTGTGGTGGCAAGATAAACTTGGGTCATCATCCAGCCCTGTGGCCAGAGGGGATTGGGAGAGAAATGGGTCTCTGTGACACGTCACATTTATTCCCCGGGGAAATAGAAAGTCATGGATTACTAATTAGATGTTCCTAGAAACTTAATTCCTGCATTGTTACGGGTGATTGTGCCACTAGCGGTTTTGTTAAAAACAATTATTTCAGAATATAGGATTTTCTTTTCCACGAATTGGTTTCATTAACGGTTTGGTTTTTCTGCATCTTTAAGTCTGAGAGCTTCTACATTAATCAGTTTTTAAAGACTTTTAAACATCTTTACCCTCTTGGTTCCGCTTCTGGTTACTAGAATGTCTTTGCAAAAATAAAATAGCATTTCTCCAGTAGTAAAACTTGCATGTCAATTGCAAACACCAACAGTGTTCTTCTGTTTCATTCAGGCTCTCCTGAGGATGGCGGCAAACCTTTCCAATGTCCTGTATGTGGACTGGTCATCAAACGCAAGAGCTACTGGAAGAGACACATGGTCATTCACACAGGCTTGAAAAGCCATCAGTGTCCACTGTGTCCCTTCCGCTGTGCTCGCAAAGACAATCTCAAGTCTCACATGAAGGTTGGATGATCTTCTATTTTTTTTTATCTCAAATGATTTGAAATTGGTGCCACCAGGGTTATTTAAATGTTTTCCAGTATAATATCTGATGGCTGTCGTTGATTGTTCTAATTTTTCCCTACCTGCTGAAGTTTTGAGTGATTTCTTATTTCTTTGTGTTTTCATTTCAAGGCGCCAAATAATAAATGTTTGAAGAATTAAAATTCCTTTTAGAGACCCATCCATCTGTTCATTTATCTATCCAACCATAAATCTGTTCACTCATTCTTCCATCCATCCATTTGTCCATCCATTCATTAATCAGCCCACCCAACAATTTATCCATTTAGCTGTTATTCATTCATTCATCCATCCATCCATTTGTCCATCCATTCATTAATCAGCCCACCCAACAATTTATCCATTTAGCTGTTATTCATTCATTCATCCATCTGCCCATTTATCCATCAATTAATCAATGATTTAATCCGTCCATCCATAGGATGGATTAATCTATCCATTATTAGATGGATATCTATCAATCCATCTTTCAATCCATCCATCATACCAGCAGTCTATCCATCCATCCATCCAGCCATCCATCCATCCATCCATGTTAACAAAATTTGCTGAAAAAGCAAGGAGGACAAAAAGAAAATTGTGGAGTTTTGACATATAGAATGAGCAGTAACTGCTCCTTTCCATTAACTAGTTTCCTGATTCTGTCTTCCTCTTCCAGGTACATCAGCACCAGGATCGAGGCGAGACATTTCAGTGTGAACTTTGTCCCTTTACCTCCTCCCGACACTTCAGCCTGAAGCTTCACATGCGCTGCCACCAGCACTTCCCTCGCACCGACGTCAAGGTGAAAGAAGAGCCCACCACCGACACGGAGGGCGAAGGATCCCTGCTGGGCGACAGCGGCACCAATGACCTGAGAGTGGACGAGGCATCGCCGCTGCAGGTCGAGGCCCAGCAGCAAACCTCCCCTCCGAACGAAGCATCTTCTAATCATGTCCACGTCAAGGAGGAGCCTCAGGAGAGGGATCTGTCAGTGCTCTCTCCGTTCAGCATTTGCAGAGACCGACCTGGCAGCAGTACTAACTCCCTAGACCTACCTGGAGTTGGTATCGGAGTTGGGATGAGATCCAGTCCAAGTGGTCCGACCACAGCCTCACTTTTTAGCCCCGACATCACTACCAAAACGGCGACTGACCTGCTTATGAAGCTTTCAGGTGAGCTGAAGTTTCTTTTCTTTTGTAATATAACAAAAACACATTACAAAAATGACTTCTGTATCATTTTGGGACATTTAGTGGGTTACTATGACATTCCTATTACTAGTTTGCACTGAAACCTACTTTGAGAATATTTATCTTGAAGATGTGTCAAAAATATGACAACTCAACAATAGATGTTTGAAAAAAGATTCTACAAATTTCTACACGGGGTAGAAATTATTGTAGGGTGTCCTTAAAAAGTGTTGAATTAATGTCTAAATTTAAAGCGTAGAAATGTTTTACATTCATGAGACAAAGTGTAAGTTGGCTTTACGCTAATCACAGGTCTTAAATTTTGTGGTGGCAGGACTATTTTTTTTCTCATTCTGTGCTATTTATGTTTCTCATGGGGCATTTCTGTCAGACAAATGTTTGAGTTGCAATCAGTGGAGACTATCGCTTACTAACTTGTAGCATACCATTGCTAACTAGTTGGCTAGGTTTTTGCGTCTATCATGAACACATATATATTTATTGTCAGGTTGGTGGCAATAAATTTGTCTTTGTCACTGGATCTGTTGTCATCTCATATGATGCTACATGCATTCTGTCCAAAAATACTTAGAACTTCTTCTATATAAAATACAACTTTTTTCTTTTACATTTCTGTTGTGTTACATGTCTTAAATTTCATTCATAATAGTTTTAAAAAGGTCTTAAATTTGAGTGAAACCTGCAGAAAACCCTGCCACAAATCTAACTTCTATATCACAAAACAACACATCAGTTCCTGTGTTTTGTTATTTATTGTACAAAGGTAAAGACAACATGAAAATGCAATTTTCAAATTATTTGCAGTCGGTTATTCGGAAGAGAGAAAGATGATTTACAAGTGGGAAATATTTGAGAGCTCTAACAACTTTCCCAGGAGTGGACAACTTAGTTATAGAAGAAAAGTTATTGTTCCTGTCTGTAACTCCTCAACACAATGCAAATTTACATTTACTCAGTTTCTTATCTTCTGGTATGTCTTTAATTTATCAAGTGATTGAATTCCATGATTTTAAAGTTACTTGATACAGGACTTCTAGAACAATATCCTTTAAAAATGAGACTGCTGTTGTACAATGGCTGCTGGAAGAGACAAGTGTTTTTTGGTTTTTTTTGTCTTGCCATCCAGAAACCACTTGCTTCATTTTTGTTGGTTGTGCAGGAGACTCCACTTCTGCTTTTCAAAGATGTATGGTTGTATAATTGCGCAATTGTTTGCAGCCATTTTCACATGCGAGTTTAAGCACGGAGTTGTGTGGGGCGTGGCCAGCAGGAGATTATTTGGACTGAAAGTGACCTAAAACAGCTCATTCTGAAAGGAGCTCAAAATAGGCAGAGTTGCGCAAACTAAAATCTTATCATCTTAGAATAATTTTGTGCAAACATTTTGCTAAATTTATTTTGTGTAGCCCATTGACCTATCCTAACCTGATCAGGGAAGTATAGTTGGCCATCTTTAAAGGTCACAAAGAGTATCAGTGACAAAAGTCAACCCTGGCAGAGTTCAATTCTCACCAGAAACTAAACCAAATTACTGCCAGCAATGTAGACCAAGCTTTGAGAATCTCAGTAGAGGAACCTAAGAGCCATCAGTAAGGGTTCTGGTACCAGAACATCTCCAAGTCTATAAAACACATATAGACTGGTTGGATGAACTCCAATGCATCCTCCAGTACCTACTGAGGGAGAGGAGCTGATTGGTGTTCCAGGATGAATACTGCACTGTTCCCCCTGAACCAGAGACTCAACGAACTGGTGGACAATGGCTTTGTTTCTGTTAAATCAGTAATGACAGAGGGGAATATAATGCTTCATTTTTTTAGGCGTTAGCTCTAAATCATTACCTGATAAAGGCCAGATAATTTATATTATGTCCAGATAAATATATCCGTACAGCTAATAGAGTGTACTCTGTTGTTGGTAATTACTGTAATCGTTTTCTTTTAAAGAACTAATGAAGTAAATGTAGTTTTAACATTAATCATAAGAAAAGGGAGACATTTTTTTCTAATCTTCATTGTTTCGTTCAGGGCTGCAGTTCTGATGTGTTACTATTTGATTTTGAAGGTAATCAAAGATCAGGAAATCAGAGTTTTGGGGTGCAAATCTGAAATTGTTCTTTGGAAAAAAAGATAATAAAAGGTGTTTACACCTGATTGCATTTTATGAGTTGCATTTGTTTTTGAAATGGAGGACTTCAGGTGTAGCAAGGTTCACTCATTGCCTTGCTTTTTAGAATATTTTTCATTATTGTTGTGAGTAAATATTAAATATTTATCAGACTTTTAGAAAACAAAACCTTAATTTGCCTGTGAAATGACACTCTCTTTAGCTAGATAGGAGCAGGTAGCTTTCCAGAGAAGTGTCAACATGATAAAAACTGTACAAATATTGCAGCTGCAACGCCCCGCCGGCCCACAGCAACACTAGAATAAGCACAGGAGGGGGAGATCTGGTTCTTCAAACCCGTCTAAAACTTGGCACATCTGAGTGGTCAGTTCATGTTGAGTACGGCTGGTCCAGACACATCTAAGTCAGTCTCTCCTTCTGTCATGCTGTTGCTGAGTGAGGCGGAGGGGAAAACACGATCTTGGCTGTGGATCTAAGCCACTCATGGATGTTTTTTTTCTATTTAAAAACTGTGGCGTCTGTGGCTCAGCGGCTCTTAACGTCAATTTTTAGGCCTGCATGTTTTGTTTTTGTTGGGTAAAGTGCAAGTCACCATCAGCCTCCCAGCATGTGATGTGTGATTAGTAGCAGTGGGATGGGACGGGATGGAAATCAGCCACTTTATGTAACGGTGTGCAGCCCTAATTAATGATCTGATTTATTAAAAAAATGTTTGCTGTAGGGCCGTCGGTAGAATCTCTGCATTATAATAAACATATAAACTTTCCTGTATTTTCTGATCAGATCTCCTGCAGTTCGGACAAGTGAAGAGTTTTGTCTGCACATGAAAATCTGTCCGTCCGTCTGACTATCCATCCAGTCACTCATCCATTCATCCATCAATCTGTTCGTCCGTCCGTCTGTCCATCCAGCAATCCATCCGTCTGTCCGTGAATCCATTTGTCAATCCATCTGTTTATCCATCCATTATTTCATTCATCCATTTGTCCATCCATTCTTAAGGCTATGAATCATCCTAGCTCTCATCCATCCTTTCTTTGGTCCATCCATCCGTCCATCCCCCTTCCATTTAGTCGTCAATCTATCCGTCCTTTCGTCCATTCATTTGTCCATCAAATAGATATATATATATAGATACTGTATATGGACATCAATCTGTCCATCTATTCTTCAGTCCATCCATCCATTCATCCATCAAGTTGCAACATTCTTAAACTTTCCCAGCTCTGCTGTTGTCAGGTGAAGAATGATCCGGTTGTTTTTTAGATGCATTTTTCCGTGTTGCAGAATATCAAAAGAACGAGTCTGGAGACGACTGTGAGATTGATGGAGAAAGGTTGACCGAGGTCTTGAGCGGGGGTCGAAGCTACAACTGCCACTCTCCCGCTTGATGGCGTGTAATTAGATTGAGATCTTGAGCGAGTATGTGAAGAAAAAAAAAACCCTGGGAACATTAGATTAATTAAAAATTTATGCATAATTCATAATTAAAAAGGAATTCATAATTTGAAATGATTAGCGCCCCGAGCGCCATCCTGTGACCCCTCCAGGATGCATGGGGACTGGGACGGCTTAGTTAACTCCCCCTCGATCTCACGCGCCCCATCTTCACGCGACGCCCCCCGGGTGCCAGCTGCACTCCGCCACCAGACTGCACAATCAAGGCCAGGCCGCTCCCGGAGGAGCCGAGGTGGCTCCTCGCAATGTCAGTCCAGTGTCAAGCGGCGGACATCTTAGTCAGGACATTGTGCGAAGGGGATTAAAAAGGAAAACGTGGCTTTCCAACAAATACTGCTGCTCAGGGCTCATATGGATGCTTGACATCCTTGAAAATGCTTGAATTTTCATTAGATGTTTTCAAGGTTTTGAAAATGCTTGATTCTCAAACTGCATAGCTTTGTAATAAAGTGCAATCTAATGTTTGATTAAAAGTCTACATTTGGAAAATGTAATTTACAGTTGAAGCCAGATATTTTCATAGACGTAATAAAAAGACACTTTTTTTTTTTATCTGTCTGAACTTGCATCAGACTAAGATTTTCTTGTTTTATGTTAGTTTGCATTACCAAAATGATTTCTATTTGCTAAATGCCAGAAAGCTTACTGAGAAATTTTTTTTCAATAATTATTTTTATTTCTCATTTTATGTTGTTTTTTAGTATTTAATTTTAGCAGGCAGGTCATTTGCCTTAACACAACTTGTTTGAATTTGTAATAAACCAAAAATTCACCAAGCACACAACACACACCTGCAGTCTTTGTTAGAGCTTTTTAAGTTTTATATTGAAAGAAGTTGGTTAGGAAAAATGTTTCTTTTTGTAATTATATTATTTATATGAGTTATTTTAATTTTGCGTTTTAAGATACCAGCATATCCCCATAACTTTATATTTTGGTCTGTTTGATGTCATTTTTAAATATGAAGTAATTTTTTTCTTATCACTCAGTACTTGTGTCGTCTTTTTACAAAATACTGTTTTACTCTTGAGTACAATATTCTGATCCTGAATTGAAACTGGTTTTTTTTTTCATTCCTTTGTATTGTTTTTAACTCTTAAGTGTGGTGCTGGAAAGGTTTGAGAACTTACCTTGAAAAGGCTTGAAAGGTGCTTGAATTTTACTGTGTGAAAATGCTGTGATTAGAAGATAAACCTTTATTAGTTTGTTGGAGTAACAGGGCGGTTTTGGGCTTGTTGAAGCGTAACCGTGACATGTAGCTGCCAGGCAGACGGAGGTGAGGAAGATCCTCCTGGGACCTCTAGACTCCATTTCCTCTGACCTCCCTGCCAACCCAGATTTAGTGCGTACACAAGCACCTCATCCCTCCTGCTTTTACACTGATGTCTCAGCGCATCAGTCCCACAAGGCCTTTAAGAGGGGTGAGGGAGGAAGCTTAAAATGCTGCAAAAGGAACGGGGCGCGGGGGGAGAGAAAAACAAAGTGACAGCGATCGAGTGAGACATAGTAGGAGCCGAAAGAGGGAGTTGCATAGACTCCCCACGGCATTAAAAAAAAAAAAAAAAATATCTGAACTCTTCCTGACCCCTGACATAATAAGCGTGTCAGTTTTTTGGGCTGCCCTGCTTACCATCGAGTGATACACTGATACGCTTTGATTTTTTTATCCTCGCACACTTACACAACCGTTCGCCGTCCAGTGTGATCCACATTCTGATTCACAGATGAAAGCCACAGAGGCGCTTTGAAATGCACAGGCCCTCTCCTGAGCCCACTGGACTCAGAGTTAATAATGACAGTGGGCACTGCACTCCCTCCCAATGCAGCCCACTCCCCCCACTCCCGCTGCGGTGACACAGGCACGGCGAGCTTGACCCCGGCTGGGTGTGAATAATTGGCATGCAGGGGGTTGTGGGAGGTGTTGCATCTGTCATGATGCTTCTGCAGTTGTCTTATTTATCTTTTCGCTGGCAGTGTGTCTTCTTTTCCTCCTGTAACGTTATGAATTGATTCCTAAACCCATCAAACTAATGGGATTTCTAGTTAAGTGGTTTGGAAAGTAAAAATTCCCCTTACATGGCCCTGCAAAAGTATTCATACCACAAGAACTTTTTTTTATGTTTTGACAGATTAGAACCAGAGACTTAATTGTGTTTATTGTGATTTTATGTGAATGACTAACACAAAATAATGTCTTATTGTGAAGTGGAAAGAAAAGGATACTTGACTTTTGTTTGCTAAAAGAAAATCTGAAAAAGTTGGCCATGCAAACAGGATTTTTTTATGGTGATCTTTCAGCAATGTGTTGTTTTTTTTAAGCTGCTGTGCATAAAGGCCAGATTTGTGTTTGATAAAGGCTTGTCTGTCAGCACATTCTCCCACCTGAGATGTGGATCTCTGCAGCTCCTTCAAAGTTACTGTAAGCCCGTTGGCTGTTCCACTGATTATTGCTCTTCTTGCCTGTGTCCCACTGTGAGTTTAGTGGGACAGCCCGGTCTTGTTGGGTTACTATTTCCATTTGATTTAAAGATGAAAGGACAGCTTGGATTATTGTTCCATCACACCGCTTTAACTTGACTCGGCCCATTTTCTATGTTCCCAAAGTGCTCACTCTTCATTGTATGAAGCTTGAACAAGATGAAGCTCGTGTCTACCTGGACTTTTATTTTTATTTTTTATTGTTTATGGGACATTTAATTTTGATTCTGAATTGTAGTAAATGAGAATCGCGTATCTTATGTGAATTCCTTTTTTTTTGGCACATTCCTGATGCTATGTGTTCATTGTGTTCTCTAACAAACATCTGAGACTTTTTATGTTACTACTGAAAGCTATGGGTTGCACTGAAATTGTGTTGGAAGGGGATTGAGTGCAAATGCATGCCACACTTTTGAGATTTACATTTGAAACCGTTAATCAGAATAATCATGATGAATCGACTATTGAAACTCAAAGGCCAATTGCTGATAAAGCAATACATTCAGAGCAGTAATTAAACCAAAACTGTACAAAATACATATATACATTTTGCATTTCAGATAAGAACACCTGTGTTTGTAGATGGGTTTCACCCAAAACTAGTAATTATTTGTAACTTTTATTGTATTTCTAGTATTGTACACAAAAGGCTTAAGTAGTTAAATGAAGATACCAATTTCTTTATCTGAATAATCATCAGAATAATCGATTTATTAAAGGAATCATTCGTTACAACTCTATTTGTCTCCATTTAAGTCCAGACGTAGAAATACTGCAGATTCTTTTGAAACGAAACCATCTTTTTTCTTCTTTGTGAATATGAGTTTCTTTCCTTCCAGCTCTGGCTTTTTGTGCGTGACCTCTGGTCCATACATCCCCTCTGCAGCCATCAGTATCACTGTCCAGTGTCTAGCACAGTGTCAGCTGTTGTTGGATTCTCAACCTGCCCCACGCAGACTTGTGCCTTCCTCTTTTTTTATTTTTTATTCCTCTCTGGGAGAAAACAGCAACCGATTGTTAGAGGGGGAGCAGGCCGGCGTGACAGAGGTGGAAAGCTAATGAAGTTATTTGACGGCAGCCCTGACCACAGAGCGAGAGGTGAGGTGCAGCGGACAAGCGCCTGGCAGTGAGACGGATGAGGCGAGAGAGAGTGAGGCAGAGAAGCAAGCGAGGGAACGGTGGTGGAAAGGAGCGTTGGTGGCAGGTGTCAGAAGGGTGTGATAACATGGAGACAAACTGATAGCATCGTCCATCCTGAGCTAGAGCCTGCCGTACAGTATCGTGCACACAGAGCTGTCACCAGCCTTGGTTAGCACATAACCACCCTGCCAGGAACCTCACAGAACAGAAGCTTAGTCACCCAGAGATGCCCATCTCCTCCGCAGAGATGCACTCGCTTCACAAAATGATACGCCGGGGGACTGGACAGTCATGATGCGATTACAATTGTGAAACTTTGACAGACAAAAAGCCCAAAGTGTAAGCTTGGTGTTGCTGGCGGATGAGTGCTGCAGTATGGCTGCTTGTTAGCGCTCCATGCTGCCTTTTTATTGCCTGCAGGAAGAAAGAAACTTTCCCATTGGATTGGTCTAAATGGGGCTTTCAGTAATCGATTAGTTTATCGATTATTCTGATGATCGGATAAGAAAACTGATATTGTGCAGATTTTACATGGTATTGCTTAAGCCTTTTTGATATAAAATTAGTACATTACACTAACAAATGCTTTTTAAAATTAAAATTACTTTTTTGCCTGATTAATTAATGGGAGTATGGACTCAAAAAGGGGCAATTTGCTGAAAAAACTCCAAAATACTCAATAAAGTCAAAACTGATCAAACAAAAAAACCCTATTAAGCACCTTTAGCTATTTATCAAAAAAAAATTAACAATTTAACACTACACTGTAATGATATTAATTCCAGATGAAAGGCCCGAGGATATTTTAAGCAGAAGACTAATATTTTTATACAAACAATCAAACATACGTTAAAGGAAGGCTGTGTGGCATTTCATTTTAGGCAGTATAATATTTATTTGTTTTCTTATTTTAAAGAAATGTGAATTATTTACTGGAATATTTTAACATTTTTCTAATATTGTATAAAACAAATTCTTGTCACTTTATACACCAGATTTTAAAAAAATGTCATCGTCCATGTCGACTATTTTTTGGATTAACCAATTATTGAACAGGTGCTTTTTACAAAGTTGTTTTTTTTATGTTAAATGCGACGTACATATATTGTTACATTTATGGCTTAATTACTGCCTTGACAGTTCTGTCAGGAAAATTGCCTTTTTTTGAGTCTGTATACTTCAGTTAACAATTGATAAGCAGACTAGCTGATAATTATTTCAATAATTGATTCATCATGATTAATCCAATTAATTGTTTCAGCCCCAAGTCTAAATAATTCATTGTGCTCTGTAATGTAGATTCTGAGTGGAAATGTCCTATTTATAACATCAGTCCACAAAGGTCAGAAAGTACGGTGACTTTCCTGGAGCTGATTTCTTTCTTCCAGCTCCACTAAGGAGGATTTTTCTGCTGATGATTCCAACTCCGATTGGTTAAATGTGTATTTTAAGAATTCGTTTGCAAGGCAACGGCGGCCGTGTGCGCGGTCCGCATCTGATCCAACATGGCCTCAACACGCTTCTAATTAGAGGACGTCCTTCCAGGTGCTGACCAGGTTATACTTAGCCTGCCCGCTGACACCCGACAGTGTGACATTTCCAGCTGGTGCCGTGTGCTGCCCCGCGCCACTGGCCCCGAACTTGAAGGTCACCGCCACCCCTCCTCTTCCTCACCGCTCAACCTCATCCTTTTCACCCTCTTGAACTGCAGTCCAAACCTGCCCTGGCGTTGACTCTGTGGCATCACATGGGTGGTCAAAACTCCCACACCTGTCCCCTTTCCCTGCCCCGCGTCCCTTGTCCTGGAGCTCTTGGCCATGGCTCATCATTAATCAGAAGCGCTAGAGGCGGCACAGATTGATGGCGCAGGGCCGGCAGCGGCAGGCCTGTGGTGGTTTGAGATGTTAGGTGTGATGGGAGGGTAAGGACCGGAGCAGATCTCTGCTGGGGTCAAAGGAGAATGGACAGCAGTCTGCTTACCTGGGAGTTATATCTGCTGGTGTCAGGGGCCGGGCCTTCCAAGAGTTACGTTAGTTATTAAAACGTGGGCAGAACTTCTTTACTAACCTGGAAGATTGAATGACCCTTATGTTTTTAACATCACATTGAACACAAACGTACAAAAAAACGAGAAGTATTATCCTAACACATTAAGGAGGAACCCTAATGCAACAGTGTAAAAATTAAGTATTTCTTGTCCATCATTTGCGTCTCTTAGTAGGATTACACTGTTACAAGTAAATATTTGCTTGTCTTTGGCCCTGTTTCTCGGCAATCTAACACTTTCCAGACTTAAAATATTTTTTTAAATATAAACCAATCCAAATATGGCAAAAATACTTCTCATATAACTCTGCTCTCCTGTTTTGTGTAATCTGGTCTCTAATGGCGCATTCTCACCGAATCTGTTTAGTCCACTCTAATCCAACTCCAGTTTGTTTGCCTAGACAGGAGTGTCAAACTCCAGTCCTCAAGGCCGGTGTCCTGCAACTTTTAGACGTGCCTCTGCTGCACCACACCTAATAGAATAATTAGGTCATTAGCAAGGTGCTGGAAAACTGATCTACACAAGGAGGAGGTAATTAAGCCATTTCCTTCACAGTGTTTTGTACCTGTGGCACATCTAAAAACGACACCTGTTTGCTAGGAACTCCAGTTCATTTGGGGAGCATGAATGCATAATTGGACTCTGATGCGGACCAAAAAAGTGAACCCTGGTTCACCTGAAAACCTTGGTCTCGGTTCAGTTCGTGTGGTTTAAATATTGATGTGAATGCTAAGTGAAACAGAGACCCCTCCAAAAGCAGGAAGCAGAATATAGCGCAGAGTTTTCTGGGTAAATGCAACCAAAGCAAACACGAGAAACTAACTGTATAGGGATAAATGGCTTGTGATATTTTGCTAGAGACAAAAGAGAAATCCTACAACCACTAAAATCAGACGCCACTCCCTTTTTGTTTGTTTCATGAAGAAGGAAGTTGTTTAACTCGGGGATACTGAGAATTCAAACATGCTGTGATCGGTAAATCCCTTGTTCCTATACTTCAAAGTGAAACATATGATGGACAAATCTTACAGCTTCCTCCAGTGTTTGGTCTGTGTTTCTGTCACATTATAACATGCAACCAACCTCCACTTTAACAGATTAATTAGTGAAATGTTCACGGAGACACAAAGAAAGCAGCTTGGCCTGCTCTTCTTTTCTTGGCGGCTAGTTGTTGCTCCATGTCTAATTATTAATTATTCATCTAAGGCAGATTAAATGTGGCCCAGTTTCTCCTCGAGATGCCTTCGGACCAGAGCGATCCATGTGACAGTTCAGTCTCTAACCTAGGCTGCATTAGAGTTGAGTGAAGCTGGTTTTCTATCTGGGTCTGAAACAATAAATAAGTTATTTTGATGCCAAAGTGTGATGTGAAGGAAAATGCACCACAGATAGAGTTTAAAACCCCAAAGCACGAATAATCACGATTAATCGTGATTATTCATGATTACTAGGTTGTTAAAACAATCGTCTACTAATTTACTAATCAATTAATCATTAAATGGCCATTCACTGAAAGAACAACACAGTCACAGCAGTAATTTAGCCAAAACTGTATAAAAATATTTGCATTTGCAATTAAATAAATTTTTTCTCTGTAAATATGTTTTATACCCAGAACTCCTCAAGTGGCAACGTTTTAGCTTCGCCTGGTTTACATTCTGTTAAAACAAACTTCAATTAAGCACCTTTTGCTATTCAGTCATGAATCAAAAAAATAATTAACAGATTAGTAGACAATATTTTTAGTTTCAGAGGCATTCTATTTTTATTTTCTTATTTAAAAAGGAAATTATTTGATTTTTTTTCATCTCTTACTGTATTTCTAATCTATTTCTCTTATGTAAAAAAGTCTAAGTGGTTACCTGAAAAATCTGCCGAATGTTCCAATTTTTTATTCGATATGATTAATCGATCAGTCATTATAATAACTGATAGAATAATCTGTTATTTAAAAAGGGTTAGCTGTGCCCTTGTTTGTTCTGTTCAACATGTTTGGATGCCTCTCTTTGAGATAATAATGTTTTTTTCCTAACCTATATTTCGCCAGGTTTAACTTGAGCTTCACCAGGAATCCTTTGATCCAACTCACTCCTTTAATCTCACCGTTTTTCTCCCTCTTGCAGCAGCCAACCAGAGGGAATCACTCAAGTCTCCATTCCACCTGAAAGAAGAGCCCAAAGTGGAGGAGGCACCGAGCCCCAGACCATCCTCGCAGTGCCAGAGCCAGGTTCAGCCAAGCTTCCCTGGGTCGTTCTGCCAGGATGGGCTGACGGGGGCGGCAGCGGTAGCCATGGAGTCCCTGAAGCCGAGGGAAGGAAGCCCCATGGCTAAAAACAGCCTGCTGAGCCAGGATATCAATGTTAAGGTGGCCTCTGAGCTGCTGATCAAGCTGTCAGGTAGGCTGTGCTCTTAAGACTTCTGTGATGGTTGATAAAAAAAAAAATATGCAAACAGTTCGGTGTTTTTATTTCTTCTTTTAGATCTTATAGTCTGTAATTATGGAATTATGCATATAATAAAGTTAAAATTAGCATGTGAAAATCTCAAACTTTTCTGCTCAACTTAACATTAATGCAGTGTAGGGCTGATCTTGTTGACTAATTAGTAATTAGATGGCCAAAGGTGTTTAAAAGTTGTTTTTTTTTTTAACCAGGTGAAGCTAAATTTATGTTATGATGAGTTTTAGGTAGAAAACATTTCCAGATAAAGGCTCTTTTTTCTTAGTTGCAAATTTGGATATATTTTGTATAGTTTTGGCTTAATTATTGCTCTGTTCTTTCAGTAAACAACAGTTTTGAGCCTGTATGCTCTAGTTTCAGGTTTTGTACTTGAAACTTGAGCATACACTTCAATATGCTCATGCATGCTTGTTAAGATTATGTGTCTTTTGCATTTCTTGTTCATGTGTATGATTTTTATACTTCTATCATGTTCAAAATAAATAACATTTATTCATTCAAGTTAGCGATTAATCGATTACTAAATTTTTTTCAATAATCACGATAAATCATTTTTGTCTAAATGCTAAATGATGATGCTCTGCTGTTCTCTAACATGTATTTATTGCATCTTGTTCTGGTAGACATAGTAGATTTATGTGACTTGTGTTCGTTTTATGTTCTGACATCCGTCGTAAACCAGATAAATCATATATTTTAAGACTGAAAACTCAAATCTGGCATGATGTTGTAAGAGACACATCTCTCTGTGTGTGTGTGTGCTGTGTCTGAACCTACTTGGATGACTCTGACATCTTCCAGTGCAGCATGATTTAGCCTCTGCATCTTCTACTGTAACTTGACAAGAACGTTGGTAACAACTCCTAAACCAGGGTCTCAGATTTTTCTCTTAACTTAGCTGAGTGCATGTGCTGCTGCTGCAGTTCGTTTTAAATGTATGTGTTTTGTGTGGCTGACAGATTTAGCTGTAAAGAAGGTGCTCAATTTGCCAGGTGTGGTTGAAGTGCAGCAAGGACAGGTGTTTGTCTGTGGGATGGTGAAGAGCTGGTCTCAAACATTTGAGAGGGAAACTGGCTGCATGTGAAACATGTGAGCGGTTATTATTGTCCTATTCTGGTAAAATACATTTTAAATTAGTTGTAAACTGCACTCTTACTTTACATAAAGTACTTTGATTTGTTTTTAGTGTTCCTAGAAATTGTCAGTTTTGAATTTGAATTTTGAAAAGTTAAAGTTTGGATTCAATGCTATTTTTCTTTTTTTTCTATTTTTGCTGTTTTGCAGCTTATTTATACAGTCACACTGAAAAGAAACGGATATACTAAAAACTATCTGTTCCTAAATTAATTAAATCTCATTTTCCTATTAACAGATTTTAAAAAATGCCAAAATGAAAAAATTGCATCCTTAAAGCTTAGAATACAGTTGATGCTTCCAAAGAATTAAAAAGATGTTGAAGCTGCCAGGTGCTGCTAACTGTCTAACTGATCAGCAGCTTTATGGAACAGCTTGGAAGTTTGTGTATTTGTGTAAACACACCTGTTTGCTTCAAATCAGCAAAGGAAATAAAAACAAATGAAGTCGACCAATTCAATAGAAACATTCTTTTTAGTCCCACAATGGAGAAATTCAGGTGCACCAGCTGCAAGTTGAAGGTAAATAGAAGCATGCAGATTCAAACTAAGGCAAAAAAGTATAAAGACTTGTCTCTACAGTAGAGGCAAATTTACAATATAAAAAATAATATTGTACAATTACTGAAAATGGCATACTCTGTGCAACTGACTACTGTAATTTTAAAAAAATTAATGAATGTATATTTGTGCATAAAAAATATTTACAAGAAGTGAAATATCAAACTCTTAATGAGTTTGTTGGGAGCAGAGATTATTACTTTAAAGACTGCTGGGAGGAAGGATCTGTAGTAATGCTCCTTTGTGCACTGAGGATGCAGCAGTCTGTCACTTTTCTTAATTAGCTTAGCAGACAGCTTTCTCTCAGCTATAGTTATGCTGCTACTCCAATATACTACACCAGAGAAGATTGCAGATGCCAAAGGTCAAAGGTCTTCAGGACCACCTCGTGCATTCCAAAGACCTCAGCCTCTTCAGCAGGTAGAGTCTGCTCTTAGCCTTCCTGCAAAGAGCATCAGTGTTGTGAATCCAATTCAGTTTATTGTTCAATGTAATTCAGAGTAAAAAGGTTTTTTACATCTGGAAAATATTATATGTCAGCAGCCAATCATACAAATCGAAGAAGCAGAGAAAAAAAAGACCTACCTTTCATGTTCTACATATCTCAAATGGAAAATGTTGAAGTTCAGGACTACGTCACCGAATGAATCAATCACGAGACTTCGACTACATCCACACAGCAGGTGAATGCGACTCAAATCCGCTTTTTTCTTGCCTATATTTGACCACTATCCAGCTGTTTCACTGCAGTTCGAACAGCTCAATTCCAATCTTTTTACTCCAAAAACATCCAATCTGTGCCACTTCCGTATGTGATGCATCGCCTGCAGTCTGAACGGTCATGTTGCATTTTATGTGGCTTTTATTTCAGTGATTTAAAACATGAGTCATGATTCTGACATGAGTCTGAGTCATGATTCTTCTCCAGAAGAAACTAGATTACATCCAGTAAATCTGGATGTAATCAATGGCTGAAAATTATGATTATGAACTTATGAAAGAAGTCTGTCAGCCACATCACAGTCCCACGACTCCTGGCTCCGACTACAGGTCCAAACAAACATCTCTACAGAAACTGTAGTCAATAATCCACAAAAAGTCTTTATTCCCATTACTGAAACACTTTTAAATCAGTCCATAAATATCTGCTGCTACAGCTTGTAGTTGCAGACTCTACATGTAACATTGATTTTAGACACCACACTCTTATAAAATCTTATAAAATAAACTCTTCCACCACGTCTTCCTACTGTTGATACGAGGAGCAGCCATATTGAAACACAAAGTCCGCCCTACAAGTCGTAACCGGAGGTAGTTGCAGTTACTTCCAGTTTCCCAGTGGAAAATCCAACTTCAGAGGGCGATGCAGTTAGGGGTGGGCATTTATCGTATCGTTGTTTGTTTATAATTTATTGTGATAAATTTCTTAACATATTAATTAGCGTTTAAAAAACCCAAAAACTCTCCGTATCACTGTTTTCTTCACTGTTTGTTCAATGAAAGTGTCAATAAATCTCAAAATCTGCGGTTTCTGTGTGTAGTTTAGTGATACAAATCACGCTTCTTTATGTGACTGGTGTCATAAATCACAACTACAAGAGCAGTATTTGGGTTTGTGGGAATGTGATTGGTACCCTGAAGTAACAGCCATACAGTTACCTAAAAAAGAAATAAATATATAGTTCTTATCAATTTTTTTATTGCAATAGTACCACAAAATATTGCAATAAAACTTTAAGTCAATATCGCCCAACCTGTAGTTCTACATGTTGGTTATTCAGCTGACATCCGTCAGTGTTGTAAATTCTCTCACAACAATGGAAATGACAGCTAAGAATTAAGTTGTTGACTTATGGGTGTGTATCTTTTTATTTTCATAAATGACATTTTTACTTCAGTTTTGACTCATAATTAATTATACTGTGGAATATTAATTCCAATTATTGATAGTTAACTCACCCAAAATTGTCCGTATTTTTTGCATTATTTGTTCAAATAAGTTCATACATATCAAAATATAACTAAACTAGTTGCAGTTGACTTGTCCAACTGGGAAGTTGAAATTTCCCACTTCTGAGTCCAACTGGAACTCAGCATAAACACCTAGACTTGATAAAGAATGAACTGCAGGATTTAATTCTGACAAATATTTTGCCAGTCGACGGACATTAGATTTTAGAGCATAATGATTTTTGTTGCAAACTTTCATAGTTGATCAGAAAATGACACACACACGCTAAATGACACGCACACTCGGTTGGTTGTAATTTGATGGTGCTGCAGTGAGCCGCTGCTCCATCTGCAGCTCTTCATCCTGTGCCAGTGTGCGCACGCTTGACAGACACCTCGCACACCGGTGGCCATTGTTCTCTCTGGGTCGGCTGGTGTTCGCAGTGACTCATGCTGGCTGGTAGCTCGGTGGTTCTACACGTGTGCTGCTCCGCTGCCTGCCCTCGGGTCACATTTCCCTGTGTGCGTGCATGTGCAGCAGCAATGTAAGACGTTGGCGTAGAGGGGCCCTAAACAAAGAAATGCATCGCCTCTACCTGCGTTCTTTTGTTGAATCGCAGCATCTCCTCTTCTGTCCTTTTTTCTTCCTTTTTGCTTCTCTCAGCTCTCACTCCCTCCCCTTCCTCCTTCTCTCTCTTTCTCTTGTTTCTGTTCTTTACACCGGCTCTGCCAGGTTGACCCGGGTTAGGGAACGATGCCGCAGCGTTCATCCCGTTGCCCCCCCCACAATCCTACCCTCCTCATGCAGCCCTTCGGAGTGCTGTGCCATCCGTTGCCGTGGCAACAGTGGGGGCGAGTAGATGGAGAGGGCTGTCTGGAGTGACAGCCTTGACAAGAGTCTGGACCCTCAAATGACCTTGGTGGGGGGTGGGTGGAGGGGAGCTGGTGAGAGCGCCATGGAAAGGTCGGCGCCGTTATCGTCACGTGTGATTACAGTCGTGAGGTTCAAGGGCGCGTACACCGTAACCTCTCGCCGTCCTCCTGCAAAGGTCGGCCCTGGTAAGGAAGCTTGGGTAGGAAAAACGCAGTAGGAGTCAAGTCTCAGCATTTTTCTTCCTCGTTCTTATTTGGCATCGCTGCCAATGGACAGAGCCTAATTAAATTTCTGCTGCTCGACCGTGGCGTTGGGGATGTCATCATTACTGCCCATTGTGCTGTAACATGAGTTGCATCATTCCTTTAACTAGGTCACTTCTTCTCTCCCTCTCTTGCTCCCCCCCTCGTCTTTTCTTCTTCATCAAACATTTGTCGGCGGTGTTGCTCGCGTTACTTCCCCCACATCTGTTTAAAACCAGGCTGCTGGTGTCTGGGGGCTAATTACGCCGGGCTAAATAGTCCCCGGTGCCAGCGGCTAACGTGTTCTAGCAGATGGGCGCTGGTGTTGCGGGCCAAGGGGAACATGGCGTCAAAGGAAGAGAGGAGAGTGAGGGGGGGATTGGGGTTTCAGGGCGCAAGGTGGTGCCCTGACAGACTGGCATCGTGTGGGTAACAGCCGTGCCACCCACTCACCATCCAGCCACCCTCTCTCCATAGGTGTGAAATCACACTCTGTGTTCACTTAACTCCCCTCCACAGGGCTCCTTAACTTCCTAATTCAAGTTGGACGAAGCAACTTTGACAGATACACAGAGAAACTTTCAACTGAACTGACAACAAATATTTCTTTTTCGAGTTTATTTCAATGTGTGCTCTTTTTTTTTTCTTTTGATTTGGTCTGCTGATTTTGTTGAAAGTGAACCACCATGAACACATCTGAGACTTTAGCACTTACTGGCAACATTGGCAGCAAAACATTGGCTGGTTGTTCTTGCCAAAAAAACTTTGCAGTCACGTATCTTGTCATTGTCAGTTCTACTCCTCATGTTTAACTTCAAGTTCATCCTTTGGCGTTTTTTGTGAAAGGTTGCATTCACACAAGCACTGTTTGGTCTGGTTTAATTTAACCTTAGACCGTTGGAAAGTTTGGTTTGTTTGTGGAAGTGTGAATGCGCAGTTGAACTTTGATGCGTATCAAGAAAGCAAACTCTGGTCCGTCTAAAAATCTAGATCTCAGTCCGGTGGACATGAATGCCAAGCGAATCAGAGACCGCTCTGAAAGCAGGCAGCAAACTATATCGCACGGCATCCTGCGTAAATACAACCAAAACAAACACGGGTGTCTAGTGTTAGCAGGAGAAATGACTCACGCTCTTTTGCCACGACAAGAGAGAAATCCTACAACAGCTAAAGTCTGACGCCACTTTTTTGTTTCTATTTTGTGAAGAAGGAAGATGTGCTTAGTGTCTTCTAAAGAGGTTTTTGTGTCATTTCCTTGTGTCATTCTTGCTGCGGCGCCACCTCAGGCAAGGAGGGGAACGGACTGCTCAAAGGATTTGGTTCGATTGGCACAGTGCAGACTGAAAATGTAACAAATGTTGCAACTTTTTGGTCTCCAATTGAACCAAATCCACCAGACTATCAGGTGTAAAAAATACCCAAAATTTGGTGGATTTACCCATAAATAGCCAGTATTGCTGACTACATCCCTGGTAAGGGTGTAGTCAGTTTTGGGGGTCACAGGTTGATATAGGTATAGAACAACAGCAAAAAGAAAAGAAAATACCAAATGCCATCAGTCTTTTTACTACTTTAGTGTTGAGCCTTGCTTCATTAGTGTAATGGCTCTGAATTAAGCTATGCACATCAGGGAAGGATTTGTTTACTAGTTTTCATACTAAGAGTGATAAAATATCCAAACTGTTGAACCATTTTAAACCCTTTTATTTTCTGTTTCCACCCTGAGATGTGTTATATAGGATGTACTACCCTTTATTTTGAATTAATGTTGAGGCCATATTGATCAGTTGTAATTTAAAGAGAAACAATTAACCCACTGCTATATGGCCGTT
Source organism: Xiphophorus couchianus (assembly GCF_001444195.1). Classification (NCBI taxonomy): domain Eukaryota; kingdom Metazoa; phylum Chordata; class Actinopteri; order Cyprinodontiformes; family Poeciliidae; genus Xiphophorus; species Xiphophorus couchianus. Next base: position 5,182,949 of record NC_040232.1, on the reverse strand, counting down.
AGGGTAATATTTATTCCACTCACCAAGTTGGACTCATTTTCAACACTAGTTGGTAGCTGTTAAGAACATTGTAGCATTTACTTAAAGTCTGGTAAGGATATTTATTCATTTTCAAAGTGAATGACTAGATACTAAAACATCAAATAAACACACAAATGGTTTGCCCTAAGTTAAATTTCATAGGGCTATTGGGCTTGCCATATTTTTACTGATCCCTCACCACTCCCACCTGAAAACCTGAACCCACTCTGTGCACTACAGATTAGAAAAAGAAGACCTCAACCTCCTGTGGCTTTTGTTTGGTGTGGAGTGCTTTTACAATCAATCAAGTTCATTTGTTTATTTGTATTGCACATAGTTTTTCACCAAGTGAAAAAATAATAATAATTTGAAAAATAAATATTCTATTAGTGGCAACACTATTCAGCAAATCATGCCATTTTTCTGGCAATTGAACTATGCAGTAAGTATGAACCTTCAATTCACCTGCTTCTTAGCATATATTTCTAGGAAAGACTAAAGAGGTGCAAGGTAAAAGGCAAGCAAAATGTTTTATGTATATACAGTATGTAGGTTTTTTTTAAAAAAAATCTCCTTTTAACCTTTTAAGTCAGTACAATGCTGTTTATATTCAACTGTTGCATTAAAAGATGTTTATTTTTTGAGTATTGCTTATCGCAGCACACTGTCCAAGCAGTTCACCGTTGTGGTTCACAACATTGGCGTCATTCTGTGGTATTAACTCATATTAAGCCGTGCTCTGCTCTGACAGTGTCCTCACCGTGACCCCTCAGCGTGGCCGCTCGCTGACCTCTCTTATTCCCACCCTCCGTACCTTCTGTCTCTCTGGCTCTTCATCACTTCCTATAGTTGAATTTTTTTGTTTATTATTGGTATATTTGCTTTTCATTTGGTGCCAGTTTTGATATTCATTGGTAATTTCAAGTCATTTATGTTGTTTTTGTCTTGACCTCCTTTTATTACCAGAGTTTTGGCTGTTTTTTTTTTTTTTTTGTTTGTTTCTTTTCCTATTTAATTGCTTAGATGTCTGACCATATCCAACTAATTATTGGTCGTTTAACAGGCGCGCCGCTCTGCCTCTTGCTGCAGTTTGTAACTCTTGTAAGGCTTAACTACGGTGCTCTAGCTGGTTGAGGATCAATTGTAGCAGCAGCTGTCTGTGAAGTCTGCAGGCAAGGCTGCTGTGGCTCCCACATGACATCCAGTCTCCACACTGCAGCCTTTGAAGCGCCTGAACTCTTCACCCCTGTCTGAGCAGGTCGGCTAGAGAGCAGCAGAATAGAGAGATTGAGAGAGCGAGGGAAGGGGGGCAAGGATGGAGAGAGAGAGAGATGTGGAATAACAGAGCAGAGAAGAGGGGATGAGGGGGGGGAAGAGATGTCATTTAGGCTCTGGCCAACTCTCATCGCGCTGTCCTCCCCCAGCTCTTCATTCTCATCCCGCTGTCTTCGTTTCTATCTTACCCTCGGGTGTTCTTTTTCTGGCACTCTTTGACAGTTTTTTTTCTCTCTCTTCACCCGTCCACTTTGCCTCGCTGCCTGTCCTCCTCATTGGTTGTCCCTCTGCTTTCGATGCATCCATTTGGTGCAGCATCTTCACTTTTTCGACCTTTATCTAAGGGTAATTAGAAGCTACAGCCGAAAGTTTGTCCTGAGTTAAAGGTTCACATATATTCATCAGGTCAAAGTTGACAACTAAAATCAGAAAATCAGGCAAACTATCATCACTTCCGATCAAACTGAGCTAATAAGTGCTATTTAAGGGGCCAAAGGCAGATCTAATGTGTTTCTATTAATAAGGAATTGCTTTTGACGTCACATTTCGGCTTTACTTTCACCCATTCCTGAGGCTAATGCTCACATTTACAAAAGTTTCGATTGAAACGGAAAGACTTTCACTAACTCTGACTGAATCTGTAAGTTGACTGCTTATTGAAACAACTGGCAGCAAAAAAGTGTGAAAAAAACTGATTTAAAGAGATCTAAAAATAAAAATGTGCCAATTCTTTTGTTGTTCAGTTATTTTAACTCTTCAGATATTCTGAACATAAAATAACTAATAAAATAATATTTAAGACTGTATCACATATAGACACGATGCGTTTCATTGATAAAAAAATTTACACAATTCAACCAGTTTCCATGTCTTTGCGCTGCATTTCAAATATTAATGCTGCAGACTCTGCTATAGAGTATAATATATGTTGTGTTATGGCATAAATAAATTACTATTTGGTGCCTGCCCTGTTTTTTGGGTCATGATTCCCTACAGGTAAAATTCAACAGCAAAAAGAAACAAATTTACAGGCCAAACACAGGTTTCACATCTTTTAAACAAAATACTAACCCTCAACAGGAACAGTATCCTGAACAAAAGTTTTAGTAAATCTAAAACTTTTTTAAAAAAAAAAAAAGAAACACTCTCCCAATATAAAAATGCAAAATACATTTTAAGTTAACTTTTCTTATTAGAATAGTTGTGTTCATATAACATCTAGCGTTGTCTAGTAGCGTATGGATTACAAACACTCAGGGTTGCAAGTAGCTGTTGAAAATTTAGCGTAAAATCAAAGATGGAGAGTAAATACATAAAGTTAACGCAAAATTAACAATATAATTTTCTTATAATGGAGACTATTAAGACAACTCAAAGTTTGTAAGTCTTTCAATACCCAAGCTATTATAATAAGTAGAACCTCATTTTTCCAAAGACTTGTACTGAAAAGCTGACTTTGCTGCACCCAAATCAGCTTTTACCCAATTTATTAAACTGAGCTAAATGTAGCAAGCATTTTGAATGTTTTATCCTATAGGTTAAAATTAATTTCTTCAAATGACCCCAAAAGACATTGAAAACTACATATATTTTTTTTAACACAATCAACATGCAAAACAATCTTTAGTTGTGGATTTATGATGAGCAACACCCTATTCCAAAAAACAAATAAAAAAATTCTGACTACTCCATTTCCTTGATTTTAGGTTTTTTGTTGTTGTTTTCTTCTTTTGATTTGACGATTTTGGCACACTGGACCCCTGCATTAAAACTTGCATTTTGATGTGTGTCTTTTAAGACTTTTAGTAGAAACTGAAACAATAGTACATGCAAGGCATCGCGTCTGCACTGAAGGGGCTGACACATACTGTACATGCACACAGACTAAACGCTGCTTTTTATGGCTGCAGAACATTAGGTCATGACCTGAGCCAAAGAGCCATATCTACTATTAGTGTGGGAGTGAGAGGTCGTATTTAAATGTTTTTTTACTTTGTGACAGGTAGACGTTTCCTCCGGCCTGCTGTGACGCTTCCAGTGTCTGTGTTTCCTCTCTTCGCAGAGGAAACATTAGTTGCTGCGTATTCTGTCCGTCACGTGTGTTTTGTTTTTTTTGCAGAGCGGCCACCGCTGCTGTTAAAGCTGTGATCTACTGATGGAAGCTCGCGTGTCCCTTGGTTGACCTTTACAGTGCAGTCCAACCCCCGCTCCCCCACTCCACTTCTCCACCAGCCTCTCCTAGGTTACTCAGCCAACTCAAGCCACCTGATTAAAGGATTAGTGAGGCTGATGGTTGTCAGTGTCCACCCCCCCCATGCTAGTTGCTACCAATAACCCAGACACCTGGCTCTGAGGGATGAAGAAAGAGGGGGTGGGGGATGGTTGTGCTTTAATTCAGCCCTATAAGCAGTCAGATAAACAAGCGCATTGATTAAGTAGATTCTTTTCTGGCCAAACAGGTTCAGAGTTTCTGTTCAGAGTTATCAAGCAAACGAGGAGACAATGCAGTCAAAGCAGGGGTTAAAATAAGGTTTCTGGTTTCTATTCTTCCCACAACCCCTCTAACCTTCCCCCACCCTTCCCAGTGCTCCCAGTGACCTGCCAAATTCATACATCCCATAATCTCGCCTAGTCGCAACACCAGGCACGGTCTATGTTCTACTCGTTTGTCAGAATAATGCAGTACCATGAAACGGTGTTTGTTGTGTTACACTTTCTTATGCTTTTTAAATATTTCACAAAATCAAACTAATTCTAATATCAGACAATGATAACCTGAGTAAATATTTTTTTAAAAACCGTTTTCAAATTACATTTTTATGAAAATGTGGTCTACTCCCTTGTCAATTTTTTTTAGTTTATTTACATTAATGGAGCCCAATCCTTATTACAGTTTTATAGCCTGATCTACCATAAAACTGTTCAAATAATTATATAAACATATGATTCTTGCTGGATATGATATTTAATATTATTGTGCCATTATTGTTTATTTTTCTATATATATAAAAAACCCATTCTCACCTGACAGAAAAAAACTCTAAAGAAGTCACTGAGCTCAACTTCCTGCTTTGTAAAATGTGAACAGAAATGGAGTGGTGTCAGATTTGACCTGTTGTGGGATTTCTCTTTTGTCGTTTGCAGAACACCACAAGCCATTTCTCCTGCTAGTACTAGACTCATGCATTTGTTTTGGTTTTATTTACCCAGAATGCCCTGTGCTATCATCCATTTCCTGCTTTTGGAGCGGTCTCCGATCTGCTTGCCGTTCACATATACACTCGAACTGCACCAGACGATTAGGACCTTCTGGGCAAGCGAACTAGAGTTCTATTGAAGCGGAGCAAACAAGACTGATTTGAATGCACCATAAGTTGATAAGTCTGAATGGCTTAAAAAACACATTGTTTCAGAGTGGCCTATTCAAAGTCTGGATTTGCTGTGCGACCTTAAACTGTCTCTTCAAGCTTTAAGCCCTTGTGTCCTCAACCAGTCATCCACCTACAGGGGGAAGTCAGATTACCTGTGTGTTATGGAAGAATTACCTTTATCTGTACCTGAAATGATTATGTGGCAAAGAAGTCAAAACAGAATAAATCTGTAATTTTACGGCACTGAATATTTTTTGGATATCTCCAGATGGATCTGGCCGGGGTTCTGCAGACGAGACCGAGACGTTCCTGAAAACTGGCGTTTTATTTTTAGCTCGCTCACAGTTTGAACTTGTGAGGGAATTAAAGCAACGGCTTGTTCTCACCTTTTGCGCCACTGTTTTTGTGAGCTAGGAAACGATAATAAAAAATAAAAAAAAATTTCAGTTGAATAAACAGATTTGTTGCCCCTTTGTTAACATTCAAAGTGTTTTACTGCCTTTCCTGTTTGCTTCAGTGAACCCACATGAGCTGCTGGATCGCTCCTCCAAGCAACAGCGTGACCTCGCCGTGCACTCCTGCCCTAATAATCACCCCGCTACATGCTAGCAGACTCTGCTCCGGCTCTGGAACGAAACCGCTAGTTTAGGGTTTATTTGGATTGTTGAATTTTTGCCCTTTTTAAAAATCTTTTTATCTTTTAGCTTAGCAGATTGAGTCAGACTTCTTATTTAGTTTAGTTTTTAATAAATCTTGGCTAAATAAACAGTTTGGAATGGGAATTAATTCCCCTCTATATGCTTTGATAAATTTGATGGATCTACAAATATATTTTGCTTCCTATAGTTCTATGATTCTTGGAGAGTAAACAAAATTAGTTACATCTATTTTTAAACTGTAAACTTATAAGTAGATGATTGGTATAAAGAAAATAGCTAAATTGACAGATTTTATTTGTATTCTTGTTCCCAAGTTTTATAGTTTACACTTTGAGAAAGAAAAGGTAATTGTTGCTAGTAAACCAGCAAAGGACAAAGGAAACGTCTTTCTGTTTTTCTGGTCAGAATGAATCAGAGTGGCATATATATGCAATGCTGTGGGGAGAAAGCCTTACTGCATGTTAGCCTGGACACACCATCCCCAGCGTCAGACTTGTTAATGGCAGCACCATGATATGGGAAGGTTGACATTATCTTCAGTAAGATTTATTTTTCCCAGCCGGTTGGAGTTGATGAAAAGATGGGGAGAGATAGATGCATGGTTGATGTTGGAGAAAAGTTTTTCAGAAGCCGCTAAAAGCGAATGAATGAATATACTTCAATTCATGCATGAATTAAAGTATATTACGGCTTCAACATATGGCCAGGTTTGCAATGGAAACCTGGCCGTCAAATTTTGACTTGATCAGGGGGTCGAGTCAAAATTCAAACCTAGCTCTGAGTCTTTGGCATGGAAATACTTCAAAAATACTTAATTTATCCCAAATGTAGAGTTGTCGAGGATGATGATATTGTGGGAAGGTTATTTGCAGTAGAAGTCATTCCCGCAACTAATCTGAAGAGGCCTCTGACTAAAGACTGTTGCTGTATGATGTTTTGATCAGTCATGACATACTAACAGCTCAATATCTGGGCAGCAGAGACAATAATTCATAGTAAAATATCCTAGATGACACCATCAGTTGTTTTAGTCACTTCTAATCCACATCATTTGCTTTTGCTGCTCCCCTTTAAATCTCTGTCTGGTGGTGTGGTTGGAAAGGCAGGTGGAGAGATGTGGAAGTCAGAGAAATGATCTTAGTCCATTTTATAGTTGCTGTTGACAGATTCTCAACTTCCAGTCTGAGGAACAATGAGGAAAAATGCAATATGCAATTAGAAATGTTAATGAATGTGTTTAGACTTCAGTATATATACAAACACAGCTCTTGTCTGTTAGTCTTTAGGTTTTCCCTGGAAAAAGTGGCTAGAAAACTGTCTTCATTCAATCCTTTTTTTCTTTTAGTAAGCAACTGTCCAAAGCCCTTTTCATGCTTTGGATTTTTAATTTTTTTTAAAGATCCAGCAGATTATCTGCTTATTGTGTAGCATATAAAACTAAATAAAAATCACAATAAACTCATTTTGACCATTTTAATTTAAATAATTTTGTTGCCTCCCAGTAGTTAAAATTTTCCAGTTTTGGGCACTCCCCACACCTTCCTCAGAACGTTAAGCTCAGCACTATAACTGACGGACTCACTTGCTTTCTTTTTTTATTTATGTTGTTTTAAATTTTTATTGGTGTTCTTATTGTTTTGTAATTACTTTATGTCTTTCATAAAAGTGTGTTTGCAGAGTCATTTCATTGTGTTCAGGAGCCAAAAACAGAAGCTGCAGCCATTTTAAAATCCATAAGATGCTGAAAGATCGATTGCTGTCATTTCTATTTGAGAATGACGAGCTTTTCAGAAAGTCCAGGATTTAAAAGAATATTGTTCTGACCAGGTGTTGCTGTCTTCTCTCTAGAGAACAGCAAAGATGCCCAGTATCAGAAGGTGAAGGTAAAGGCCGAGCCCATGGAGGTGGACCCACCCCCTGCAGAACTTACCCCACCTGCCTCCCACCTGCTGACCTTCAGCACTTTAGGGGCGAGTGAGAAGAACGAGTCAATGAGCAACCTCCCAGAGACGTTGGCCTGCCCCCAGAAAGACCTCTTCTCCCAAGACATATCGGTCAAAATGGCTTCAGAGCTGCTGTTTAAACTGTCAGGTACGCTCCCTCTCAGGACACAAACACTGTCACACATCATCCACACACACATCAAGAGGGGAAAAAAAATCTGACTTTAATCTCAGAATATTGAATGACACCAAATCTAGTCTTCAAACTCAAATCTACCAAGTAAATACAGCCCAGACTTTCAGAGAGGGTAAAGTGTAGGTTTGCAAATCTTACAACAAAGAATAAACAGTTATGTGATTATTTGCATATGGTAACGAGATAATTGACATAAATATATCCAAGAATGTGTAGTCATTTATTTAGATTTGGACATAGATGAACACAGAATTGGATAATTCTGAGATTAAAGTACAACATGCAAATCTGATGGAAAAAGTTCCCTTCATCTAAAGACGGTCTGTCAACATATAATCATTTGAGACGTTTAGTAAGATCCAAGTCAACTTGAAATGAGGGGAGGAACTACTTTTGTCGTCTTTAGTGCAATAGATCAAAATTTGTAAAAATTTGTGCTCCAGAGTAATGATGCACTCATTGATTTTTTTCGATATCAATACAGATATCAGAGGTTTAGCATCAGCCGATACCGATCTGCTACAGAGGAACAGTGCTGAACTGACTTAAAAATGTCACAGATATTAATGTACCGAATTACAAGTTTGAACTATAAGTTTATTTGATAACTATGCACCACTCCAGCACACTTAGATACACCAATACCTTTACAAGCTTGGTAAAACATGTAAAAACACCTTTAATTTGTTCAGTCAGTGCACTTAGGAGTATAACAGCCAATGTAAAATAAATGATAACAGAAACTCATAAAAATAATAGGTTGACTGCATGTCAAACATTTAAAAATAAACTATAACAAGCCTTCTTTCAAATGGTTCAGAAAATGCAATTATGAACTCAAAATGTAATGTAAAATAAATAAATAAAGCATAACCTCACTCAGAGCACAAAGCATAAAATTAGACTGAATCGATTTGCCCTTATGGATTGGGCACATTGTCACTGATACCCAATACAGAATGTTTTTCAATGTTGGGACCAATACATCTATTAACATTGAATTGGTGCCTCTCTACTCTGGAGAGTATGATAAGAGTTGGGGTGTATTTATCGTCCCTTAGAGAGAAGACAGATAAGTCGATGTGTGGCCGAGGCTTCTTTCTGTCCAACGTCTGCTTTCTGTCGCTTAAATCCAGCTTCTTTTTTGTTTGTTTTTACACATATTCACACATTCACAATTTTCTTTCCCACATCGTCTTTTACACACACCTTTACACGCTCACACCAAGCCCCACGGGAATCGGCGTCTGCACAAATTCCCGCTCTCCTCTGTCTCTCTCTTTCTCTCTCTCTCTCTCTCTCTCTCTCTCTCTCTCTCTCTCTCTCTCTCTCTCTCTCTCTCTCTCTCTCTCTCTCTCTTCTCTCCCCTGACTTGTTTTCAGACATGCCGGCTCAAGCACACTTGGCTGCACATGTCCCCCCTCCTCTTCTCCACCCTGCCACCCCTTCCTCATCACTTCCCCTCTCTCCCTCCCCTTTACATTTCTCCTGTGCGGCATCTCCATGGCAACGTGAAAAGAGACCTCTGTCCTTGGTGAACGGTGTGACGGAGCGGGGCGTTTCGGGTTCGGGGGTGGTAGTGGCGGCAGCGGGGTGAAGGGTGAAGGTGGTGGTGGGGGGATTATGCAGCTTGCCCACCCAGGGAGGCCGGGGCATCGTCGGCCCTGGCAGCAGCGACCGCCACCGTCTCAGAAGTTGTTTTGAACGTCGAGGGGGGGCTGGAACAGAGTGGGCTGCTGTCACACAATGAGCAATCAATATGAATTACCCAGAGCAGTAGGACCTCAGAGACGCATCAGCAGCAAGGTCGCTGTGAACACTGAGATGATTGCAGCTTTGAAATTCACTTCAGTACGTCGCCTTGAAACTCACACGTAAGTCTTCGCGCTCACTCATTTAGTGGAGTGGCCTTTACTTCTGATCACGGGGAACTACACGCTCTGAGCTCTGGTTCTGGCTGCTTTCACTTCTTTTTTTTACACCACCGTTGAAAAGTTGCCAAAACCTCAAGTCTCTGTGTGTTTGAAACTTTTGCCTTTATTAGGCATGCGTTCAAAATTTCAGTACATTTGAGGTGTGCGGTACAGCATATAATCTCTGACTAAACAAAATGATCAATTTTACCACACAGTTATTGATCCAACACTGATACTGACTCGGTATTGATACCCTTCCAATGTATTGGATCGATCCGTCCACCACTACTGTGCAAGTGTGGATTTGAAACCTTTAGCATTATTTGAACACAACAATAGTCTTTTTGAGCTTCCCATTAGATAGTTTTTTAAAATAAAATTTTATCGCCAGACGACTGAGAAGCAGCTTGGTCATGCATTGCTGTTGCTTGCCGATGTTGTTTATGACTCAGATTTATGGGTGTACTAGAAACACGCAAATTCAAATGTCCCGGCCAGATAGAAAGAAATTAATTGCATTAAACTTTGAAATCTATGTATTTCATTAATTAACCCTTATATTTCAATGAACATCCCAAGATGAAAATCACATAAAATCCTAACATAATACTTTTTCAATTGGATTTTGGTCTGAAATTTGACTGGACTATTCTGACACACAAGTGTGTTTCGATCTTAACCATTTGATCTTTTGCAGCCTGGTTTTCCAGCCTGTTAATGAGATTTCCTCCAGGATTGAACCGTATTTAACTCCATCCATCTTTCAGTCAATTCTGGCTGTCTTCCAGAATTGGCTCTTCACATTTTTATGTGTAAAAACCTTTGAAAGCCATTCACTTTCACAATTTTTAAATACTTTGTGTTGGTTTGTCACTTTAAATCTCTATAAAAACATGGAGTTTTTGTGGTTGGAATGTAATAAAATATGAATAACTTCAAAGGTGTGAATATTTTTGCAGGTACTGTGTTGTTGAAACCCTTCCAATTATTTTTTGTGAGAGAAGTAATATTAGACGTGTTACTTATGGTGTCTTTACTCATGTCAGCAGTTGATGGATGAATCAATCACAATGTGCAGTCACGTCAACGCCATTAATCTTAACAGCACTAAGCTGAGTCAGCAAAAAAAAAAAAAAAAGAAAATCATTTTTTGCAAGTTAAGAAAATGAAAGACGAAGTGCTGGACCAAAAAATGCCATAAATTAAATGTTAAATATTTCAATTGCTTTTCTTTAATCATAACTGAGTTTTAAATAATCGACTTTAGTCCTGGTTTGACTCCTTTTAGCACATCTTTAGTGTGGTCATAATGCCAAAACTGCTGTGAAATTATCACGTGTTTCCACTGAATAAAGTAAAGATTTTACAGATCGCAAACCTTTCTAACAGATCTCTGTTCAGTGAAGAATCGCCTAGCTGAGGTTGGACCAATGTTTCTGGATTAAATGGCTGCAATAATTGTCACAGTTTTCAGACTAACAGCATCTTTTGAAACACAAACCGAATCAACAATATCATTTTAAATTTAACTCATGCAGGGGTGTCCAAACTGCAGATGGAGGCCATTTGCTGGCCAGTTTTGCTCGGAGCCCAAACTTGAATTCAGAATACTTTTTTTGTTTCTATTTGTATCCTGCACATGTTGAACCTTTTTTAGGCTTAAGAATCTTCCTAAAAATCTGCCAAGTAGGGAACCAACTTTAAATCAGATCTTTCAGCAGCAGCTTGTCACAAATCGGTTTCCATTTCTTTTCCTGAATCGATAGACATAATCAAATGTAACATTTTGACAGAAGAAATGTAGATCACCAGTTAGGTGAAAAGATTTTGAATTTGGTATGAATTTCATAAAAAGCTATTAGCAGAAAAACTTTGCATGCAATAAATAGACTGAAGAGGTTTTATCTCTCAGGTTTTATGCTGAGTCTTTGCTGTTTGATGAAAACAGCAAAGAATTTTTGACTTGTCTTTATTTGTCCACAAATAAATCCACTTTGCTCATTTTTTTAAAGCTCACAGCAGATGGTATGATGTCAGGGTCAGCTACAAGGACTGGACTGAAAGGAGTGAAAAACACCTGAAGGAAAAACTTGAAAAGACCTTCAGGAAGTCTGGAGAAATATTGATTTTGAAAAAATCTTGAAAACAAAAACTGGCTTATTTTTAAGGATGAAAACAAGAACTGAGAAATGTAAAGAAATGAAGCGTGGTTTGAACACTTATCACGTTTGTCATGTTTTTAGTAAAGATCTGTTGACAGCAGCTGACATGAACTTGAAAGAGTCTGAATCCTCTCACAGCTGCTGCAGATTTTCCCTTTAAATTTAAAGTCTGAGTTGTCATCTGACATCTGCTGTGAAAACACAAAGAAACAGATGTATTTGGTATGAATAATGTTACATTGACTCCACTGATGAATTTGTATTCTCTTCTTTCCAGAAAAAGTAAGCAAAGCCAACAACCACAAAGACAGTAACATGGTGGGAATAAATAGGTAGGTCAGTTTCTCTATAAATACTCTGTTTTTATTTGTGCTTTTTAAATGGTCAGTGATAGTTGGAGTGCGACTGAAACCTGTGGGTGTTTTTTAGTGGCTGTGTAAGTGTTGGTAACATCAGCGCTGCTTCTCTGTTCCAGTTCATTCCTGGACGAGTGCTTCAGACAATCACCCTTTAACTCGCGCTCCAAGAGCTCGTCCCCCGCAGAGGCCAGTTCCTCCACCAGGGTGCCGTTCCACGGTGAGGAAATGTTACTGTGTAGTGCTCAAAATCACAGCAGTCCAACATCATTAACCAGATCAATCAATGTTTTTCTGTAGAAATTATACTTGGAAGCAGCAAATCATTCACCAGCTCAATTTTATGTTTAAAAGTGATGAGAGATTAAAAAACCTACAAAGAGGGTTCGTACTGGTTCTTGGATTCCTTGAAAATGCTTGAATTTCAATTAGGCGTTTTCAAGGCTCAGAAAGTTCTTGATTTCTGTATAAAGTCATTTCAAAGTGTTTGATATTCAAACTACATAGTTTTGTAATGAATTGCAACCTAATGCTTAGCTGAATGCCTAAATTTGGAAAAAGTTATTTACAGTTGAAACCAGATGTCAAACCAGAAAGAATTTTTGTCACTGTTTGAAATTCAATCAGACTAAACTTTTCTTGTTTTAAGTCAGTTAGAATTACCTAAATTATTTCTATTTGCTAGATGCCAGAACATGTTTAGAGATTATTTTGTAACCTTTTTTTGGTATATTGTGCTTTAGCATGTAATTTGAACAGAAAGTCTTTTACCTTTTCACAACTGATTTGGATTGTTTCAATGTAATGAATATTTATTATTACGAATTGCAGAATGACTTATTGATCTGTATAATTGAAATAAACGACGTCTTATATTTTATACGTTCAGCAAAGTTATTTAAATGTGGGGAATTTTTGTTAAATTAGTGTTTGGTTGTGTGAAACTGTTGAAACTGTTAATCAGATGAACCTAAAAGGAAGTTACAGTAGACTGTGAAGCACGGTGGGTGAGGTATCATGATATGGGGATGTTTTTCACACTATAGAGACGTGCCTAGGGTTACTCGGCTCATTTGGAGGCATTAAAATACTTAAAATGGGATAATAATAATAATGATAGAGCAGCATGTCGGGTCAGTTTAACTTAAAAATACTTTGTTTACCCTACCGTAAAATGTAATATTGACGTATTTTTCTTCTAAGTATCTTTAAAGAGTGGCTGTGGGTGGTGATGCTGTAAGCAGGAAGGATCTCCAGTAGCTGTCAGTCTTTAACATATTTAATGAGGCCTCTGACTGAAGGCTAACAACTTAACATTGATAATAAGATAATAATATTCACTTTTTCCAACTTTCTGCAGAGTAAATAATTGCTACACATCTTTATGTTTTGATTTGGAGTAAAATGTGCAGAAAATGTATTTATATGTATGTAGATTAGATTTATTAGAGTTTTGAGCTTTACAAAATGTTTAAAACACTTTTTTAAAAGTAAAAATAAAAGCAGATTTTTATTAAATATATTATGTTGGTGTCACTAGCATGTAAGCATTCATTAATCCAGAGGCTCAAATTTAAAAACACTCCTTCAAAGTTGGGTAAGTTTTAAACTCAATTCCCTAAATCCCATTTCTAGCTCTGACATACTTCATAATGCAGTGATGTTCTGATTCCACACACACAAACTGTATGTGCACATTTTTGGAGCTTTTTTTTTAATATAAACTGAGGTTAGGGCCCTCTACTTGAGTTGGCCTTTCTGAAGCCCGGAGCATCCACCTGCTCCGCCCGACTCCCCCTCATCCCTGGCATCTCTGAGCTTCCCTTGGTGTGTCTTTGACAGTGAGGGATCCAGAGGTTAATTAGCTTGTGCCAGTTTCCTCTGTCCCTCTGCCAGTTAATGAAAATCTGATTGGCTTCTGGGTGTCAACAGTGTCCTGAAAGTTAATTCGTCGAGGCCTTTCCCCTGTGAGTTTAAGCCTTACATCCAGCCTCTGCTGCTTTCTGCTTTATCACCTCTGTTCTGCTTCGCAGATTTGTCTGTCTCTTAAGTTGCATTTCCTGACTTTTTTATTTCTTCTTTATCCAAATATTGGAGCATTGGTCAGATATAATGAAATGAAAGGAAATAACAGTTCCAATCATATACCTGACTACCTTGGTACAGGTCCTGGGATCACCCAATGTTTTTTAAAAACAACTTTTTTTATCTTAAAATGTAGCAAACCGTATCAATTTTAAATTCATACAAACTCAGATGTAGCAAAAAGAATAAAATATACAGCGGATAAACACTGCCTAATTAAAAACATTACAGAAATGAATAAATTCAGAATATCCCACTCCAATTAATTAACCTCTAAAAATTTATTTTTAAATTATTAGAATGAAATAACATCTTTAAACGTTAATTGATAAGAAATACATTAGGAATTATTAAATAAAAAATCTAAATAAATATAGAAATAAGCAGAATAATGAATATGTAGATAATAAAACAAAAAAATGTATCAAAACTATTTTCACAAAAAAATATTTCAGTTAATTCTTAGAGAAATTTAAATGACAAGTTAATTGTCAATCAAATGTCTGAATTAAAATATTGGCAATTTTTGTTTCCAGAGTAAATTTGAAATATATTTTTCCCTAATTATGGCAGTGTCAGTCCCCCATATAGACTTAAAATTAAACTGCAAAATGAATAAATAAAACAAGTGACAATAAATTGCTACCAAGAAATTTTAATGAAAATCAGTTTGTATTATTTTTAATAAATCAAATGTCCTAATTAAAATTGTTTTTTCACATTTCTGTTATTTTTACCTATATTTAGTCCTAATTTTTGGCAGTCTTAGCCCTCCGTAAAGAAGTGTTTCAGTTTAAACAGAAATGATTTCATCAGGGTTCATGTGATACTCACAGTTACCCTCTTCCAGTCGGGATTTAGCTCGCTCCTTCATTTCTTGTTTGCGTCTCTCCTCTCGGCTCTAACAACACTAATTAAGGCGTTAACCACTTCAAGGCCATCCACTTTAATTGGCTTAATCATGAGTGTATTTGCTGGGTCATGGCTTTGGGTCCCTGCAGTCTGACTTCTGAGACCCTCGAGTGACCGACCCTTCCTCCTGCTTCTCCGACGAATCAAGACACATAATTCTCCTCCGCTTCTTCGGCTTCAGCCACAAGTTTGGACTAAAAGCTGTGCCGGAAATCAACTCACTTCAGTCAGATTGTATCTCATGCAGGAAGTCGGTTAATGAAATATAATAATCACACATGTCACTGCTTTCTCTCTAAGTTTGTACATTTGCACTACCCTCTCTGTAGGACTTTTACTGGCAAAGATGTGCACAGAAACAATGGAAACAAATATTGCTCTCAAATGCATCAAAACTTAATTCATTCATCTTGAGATGTTTTTTAATTTAAACTACGGTACTCTTATAGTCATTAATCACTGAATATTCTAATGATTAATCAGATTTTTAAAATGGCACATTCTGCAGGTTTTACATTTAACCACTTAAGCCTTTTTTATGCAATATTAAAAATGCATAAAAAATACAAATAAACATAATTGAATTCTTTTTTTAAATAAGAAATTTAAAATCTTATTCCTTAAATTCTTTTAGTGAACGGTTGATCATTTATTTAAAAAAAAACTGCATCAAAATGTGAAAAGCTCAGACCTTTAATCAGTACAGTGATCTGTTGACCGATTAATAACTGGACACTAAAGGTGCTTAATAGGAGATTTTTTTAAAAATGGGTTTTTTTACTGAATTTGAACCAGGTGAAGCTAAAACTAGATCACTTAAGAAGTTCTGGGTTGAACATGTTTATAAACAAAAGCTTTCTTTATCATATGTATAATGTATTTCTTTTTTGGCTTATCTGCTTGGAGTGTGTTCTGTCAGCAATTGGCATACTCTGGTTGATTATTAATCGATTACTAAATTAGTTGACGATTATTTCAAATAATCGATTTATCAAGATTAATCCTATTAATCAATTCAGCTCTATTAGCACTTCAACAATTTTTCAGTAAGTTCCCAGTTTTGCTTCAAATAAAGAACTTGATTAGATTATTAAATAATAATTTCCAAGTCTATATTGCCTCTATGGACAATATTGAACAAGTGAACCAGTGACATTGAAATGTTAAATGCAATTCCTGTCAAAAGTTTGGATTTTCCTGACTTGCCAGTTCAACCAGAAACAGTTAGTCTGGATTCCTGGTGTTATGCTTCATTCTGACTCCAATGATTTCTACTCCATGCCTCCATTGATGTTGGTTTGCTTTATGAAAGATTGAACTTTTTGACCAAAAACTGTCCTGGAGATTCAAGTGTAAAAACAAACAATGAAAATGTGGATAAATACCTTGTGTATTTAGTC
This sequence comes from Xiphophorus couchianus, assembly GCF_001444195.1. Lineage (NCBI taxonomy): Eukaryota > Metazoa > Chordata > Actinopteri > Cyprinodontiformes > Poeciliidae > Xiphophorus > Xiphophorus couchianus. The sequence goes on along the minus strand of NC_040232.1, from coordinate 5,166,653 downwards.
CACTCATAAATATGGTGCCTGTTTCTTATCCAAAGACTGTGAAAACTTTTAGAGTACATGCCTTTATGTATCATGAGGACCTGTTAAATATAAATCCAGTCAGAAAATATAAAATGAGTCGTTATGAACCTTTCAGAAGGAAAGGATTCAAACTCAGACACAAAATCAACCTTCAGTCACGGCCATCTGAGTCCTCAGGCTTTAATCCTGCAGATAAATTGTGGGTGAGCTGAACAAAGGTGATGGTCAGGGATCTCTTTCTCTGTACAATGAGCTTCTACGACATGTTTATAAGTAATTAAGCACCTCGGCTTTAAAAATAGATATTTCTAAACATGACATTTGAAAGATAAGATATAAGGTTGCAAAAGGATTTAAAACTTTTCTTCAGCTTCAAATCATTTATTTTGGATGGAAAACATTAAAAATAAGAAATAAAAACAGGACAGTAAAGTAAAATCTCTCTTTATTGTTTTTACTTAAAGAAAATCAAAAGATTATGTGAAAAATTGCATTTTTTTTCTTGCTTTGCTGCTTTAAGAAGTGAAAACACAAATGAAAGCAACAATCCAAACTGCACACAGCACGACAAAGCTGGTTTGCATTTTGGGGGTCAAAGAGGAAGTTAATATCTGACACAGAGAGGAAAAATGCTCAAGGTTGCTGGAGTCAGTGCAACAGCAGCTGAACGTCTTCTCACACCACCATCTGTTCTTTAGGGACTCGCCACAAAGTCTTCCCCCTACATGCCTGGAAAAAAAGAAAAAGATGTTTGCTTTCTCTTCCCAAAGTTTTCAGAGCTGTATAAATACCACATCATTTGTCACCAGTGGAGCACACACAGGTTTTCTTCCATAATCTCATACAGGCACAGCTCAAGGCCAAACTGTGCAGCCTGAACAATGCACTCTGGAAATAAAGTCTTCATGTACGCTATGGAGGTTGCACAGCACAATGGAGAAAAATACTGCATGTTTTCTTTACTTCAGCTCTTTAAAAGCACCATCTCTGTTTTTGAGTTGGCATACGGTGAAACGGAGCTGCAGAGGTGTACTTACCATCAGAGGCTTCAGAGTAAAGGACTCCTGTTTGATGTTGACATTAAGAATGCGTTTAAGCTGCATCCCTCCTGTAGGTTAGATAAGGAGCGTCGTTTAGACGGCGGCAAGCAGCTTTCAGAGTTTTGGGTTCACGGTTGAACGAGAAGTGAAAGTCACATTTTGCATGTTTTTGTAATTCAATTTGGGTCTCAAAGGCTTCTAAAAACAGCTCAAGTTCTTAAATAAGCCAACCAGCCATTTTTGGCAATAAGCTAATATTTTTAGGTGTCTGGAAAATGTGCAATTTTCAAAAACCTCCCTAGCTGCCACCTAGCAAACGTAGCTGAGTTCCAGTACTTTTGGTCAGTTGGTTTTACCTCTGTATGCACTGTACAATGGCTGTTGGAAAAGACAAATGTTTTGATGTTGACTTACCACTCAGAAACCACTTGCTGCATTCTTGATGGTTGTGCAGGAGACTCCACTTCTGCTTTTCAAAGATGTACAGTTGCATAATTGTGCAGTAGTTTGCAGCCATTTTCACATTTAAAGTGACAAGAGGCCCTAAAACAGTTAATAGGCAGGACTGAGGAGAATAAAATCTCATTATCTGAGAATGACTTAGTGCAAAAAATTTAATGAATATGTTTTTATATCGCCTGGAGACATATCCTAACCTGTTCAAGGAAGCATAAAAGGTCACTTTTAAGTGAACATTTTTGAAAACCATTTATTACTTTCCTTATAGTTATGTGCTACTTTAGTTTTGTTTTATAACATGGAATCTGATAAATACTTTTAAGCTTGGCATTGTAATGTGACAAAAACGTGCAACATTTCAAGGAGGTGTGTGCGAACGCAGTGAGTGATGGGAATGTGTCTTTATTTCAGATTCTGAGAAGGATGACGGCGAGCCAGGAAACGGCCTCGCCCAGTGGAAGCTACACGAGCAACTCTTCCCCTGTTCCGTCTGCGGGAAAGTGTTCGGCAGGCAGCAGACCCTGTCCAGACATCTGTCGCTCCACACAGGTAAACCACACGCTCACACAGAAGCTTGGTCTCCTTTAGAGGGCTGAAACGATTAATCAGATTAATCGTTATTTTTCAAATAATGGCCAACTAATTTAGGAATCGATTAATCGTTAACTGGAGTGTACAGACTAAACATGCCATTTTGCTGAATGTACAACACAATAAGAGAGGTAATTAAGTCAAAAGTGTAAAAAACATAAATATTTTGCATTGAAAAAAAATATTGTTAGTGAAGCTGTTTTACCCAGAACTCAAGTATCATAGATTTAACTTCACCTGATTAAAATTCTTTAAATATAAAGGAAAACCTAAGCACCCTTTGCTAATCAGTTCATCCAAAAAATAATCAACAGGTTTGTCATAAACTGTTGATACTTTTTTAGCTGCAGATGCATCCTTTGCTACATTTGATCAAGTGTTCACTAAAGGAACGTTGTTACATTGTACTTAATAAAATGTGTATTTCTTATTTACAAATGATTCAAATTATTTGTTTGTGCTTTTAATGTATTTTTAACATTGTATATTAAAACCTTAAATGGTTAAATAGAATTTGCAAAATGTGCCAATTTTTTATTCGATTAATCATCAGACTAATTGATTAATCGTCCGACTAAACGATTAATCATGAGAATAATTGATAAAATAATCATTATTTGCAGCTTGACTCCTCTTTTTTCCATAGATGCATAGATGTTGTTTGTGGCGCCCGCTGTAAATAGATAAGGTTGACCGGACTAGATTACCCTTCCTCGAAAAAGATTACTACTGTGATTAGTCTCTCTGGGAAAACTGCCGTCTAATTACCCGGCTTGAAGGATGCTGCACATACTTACGGTCCGACTGGTCTTCTCCATCCGTTTCTCTGTCCTACACACACACACACTTAGAGGCTTGGGAGGCTTCCTCACTCCCTGGTGACCTGATTACTCTGCGTTTTCTCCATTGATCCGTTCAACCCCATCCCCGTCTTCCACTGTCCCGCTCTCTGTCCTCGTTAGTTACAAGAATCTAATAATAATCCCACCTTCCCGGTTATATTTAAAGGCACTTTTCCTCTGGACTCCAGATAAATGGAGCCTTTTTGGGACACCACAGCTCACAAGATGAGACTTGTGTACCAAATGCCCCCCAAACAACCGAACATGCTCACACATTTAGGATACACACACACACACCATCTGAGGTGTTGGCTGCGAACAGCTTGGCCACACCACAGAGAGCAGAAGCAGGGGCATATGTCACTGTGATGGTCTTTTTGGTTTCCCCGGCGACATAAAGGTTGCCTGGCTTCATGTCCTTGGGGCAAATGGGTTGAGAGTTAGTTTTTGTTTTTTTGTTGAGGGGGGGAGTAGACTTGTTGTTATGCTAATTTGTTTTTGCATAAAAAGGTGTTTCTGCATATCTTTTATACTGCTTATACCAAAGTTTACATACACCGAATAAAAAGACACGTCCATCTTTTTTCCTAACTATTTTGAAGTGAAATCAGACCAAACTTCTCTTGTTTCAGGTTAGTTAGAATCACCAAAATAATTTCTATTTGCTAATTGCCACAATAATAAAATAATATTTCAGAGATTTATTTTTTAATGTCTTCAAGATCAAAAGTTTACATAAAGAATGATTACTGTCCCTTTAAACAATAAGGGAAGGCCCAGATGATGATGTCATGGCTTTGGAAACTTCTGATAGGTCTACTGACACATTTTAGTTTATTTGATGCATTTCAAGGCCACACCTGGAACTCCCTGCTTTCTGATTTCACACGATGGGAAAGTCAAGAAGAGGACAGAATTGTGACGCTGCAGCAGTCTGGTTCATCCTTGGGAATAATTTCAAGATGTTTGAAGATGCCTTGTTCTTCTACTCAAGTTCAGGCATGAGGGAGTGTCCGACCATCAGACTGCTCAGGAAGGAGACAGATTGTGGTCCAAAATGTGCAGATTGAGCCCTGAACTAAAGCCAAAAAACTGAAAAGATGCAGCTGAAACTGGTAAGATAGAGTCATTATCAACAGTGAAACTTGTACCAACATGGGTTGAAAGGCCGCTCAGCAAAGAGGAAGCCATTATTCCATAAAAAACATAAAATGTTAGATTGTACCATCCTAAATGTGAAGTTTGGAGGTGGCAGCATCATGTTGTGGGGCTATTTTGCTGCAGGAGGAACTGGTGCACTTTATGAAGTGAAATATTGAAACAAAGTCAATGTTTTGTCATAGCCATCACAAAGCCTTGATCTCAATCCTAAGAGAGAAGCCGTGGGAAGATCAGGAAAGGCGCGTGTGAGTGAGGCGGCCTACAGATCTGACCCAGTTCCACTGGTTCTGTCAGGAAGAATGGACCAGAACTCCAGTAAACTACAGTGAGAAACTTGTTGGAGGAAACGCAGAAGATTTGACCCAAGTCTTACGGTTCAGAGGCAGCCCTCTCAAATAAAGGAAAAGTATGAAAACTCCTAAATTTGAAGACATTAATAAATAAATCCCTGACATGTTGTGGCATTTAGCAAATGAAAATAACTCTGGAAATTCTAAGTGACCTAAAACAAGAAAGGTTTTGTTTGATTTAACTTTAGATGGTGAGGAAAAAATGGTGTATGTTCTGGGTATAAATCAATATTTATGTGTTTTTTACCTTCCTGAAAATTGGGCCTTGTCAGGAATTGATTGACCAGGTTTAAAAGTTTGATCCAGAGTGAAGTTTAAAATGAGACGGGGTGTGTGTGTGTGTGTTGCAGAGGAGAGGAAATACAAGTGTCACCTGTGTCCTTACGCAGCCAAGTGCAGAGCAAACCTCAATCAGCACCTGACCATCCACTCTGTGAAGCTGGTCCAAACGGACGCCGAGCAGATCGTCAGCGCCGTCACCGCCGACTCCACAGAGCGCAAGAACTGCCCATACTACTACAGGTAGGCTTCACACACAGCACACACACTCAGGAGGTGACAACACTGAGGTTTTACACAGATTAATTCATACATTATAGATCTTATGACCTACTTTTGTGAGTCAGGTTCACATTGTGTAATAAATACACAGGAAAATTGTCAAATTTAGATTTTATATCTTACATTTCGGATGATGAACTTGAGTAATCATGCATTTATCTTTCCAGAAGAATATCTGATTCACACATGATTTATATGAGATGTTTTAGCATCCGGTCAAAAGTTTACTGGATGGCAAACTTGTTGCATTGTGGGCTAAAATCGCTAAGTCAAAAGTTCTCGTTTGGATCATTCTGAATTTGAATATGAACAAGGATTGTATCCCCAACTCCAACGTCTCTCTGACAATATGGTCAGACAGCAACCTAAAGAGGAGCAGCAAAAGCAAATGAAGCGGATTAGCAGTGCTAACTGATGATGTCATCCAAAGACATGTTAGTGTGAAATATCATCTCTACTGTTTTGAAATTGACCTGATCATTTGTCAAGACAACCACTGGACTTGAGTTGTGAGACTGACTGCTACTGGGGATCTTTCCTGCCCGCAGCTTCGCCATCCACAATGGTTATTTGAAAATACTTGAATAATATGAGTTACAACGTTTAATTCACCTGTAGTATAAACTATTTTGGTTGAAAATCCAGAATAAATGCAAACATTTGGTTCAGCTAATGTGTTTAAAACACACTAAAGTTGTCTGTGGTGTAATCACTCCAACCTGGTAAAAGATCGAGTCAAGCCAACGATTGGAAGTTAAACGTCTGACTCTACATGAGCTGCTTTTCTCTCTGTCTTGTGCAGCAAACCCAGAGTGGTTTTAATTTTTTTATTGACACAAACTGACCCGTTTCATCATATGAAACCAAACCAGTTCCCATCTGGTTTAACATTTTATCGGATGCTCACCTGGACTGATTTTTTTTTTATTAAATCTTTCTCTCTAGAAATTTCCTCCATGTTTCAACACTAGAAACTCATTTTTCTAGTCATTTTCAGATAATCTTATTCAAACTAAAATGAATGTGGAGACACCATACATTTGGTAATTTATGCAGGCAAATGTAACACTGAATCTGACTGTCTCCCTCTTCTCATTCTCACCATTTTTCTTCCCTCCCCTCTCTGCTGTCTGTTCCCTGTCCAGCTGCCATGTGTGCGGTTTCCAGACGGAGCTGAATGCCCAGTTTGTCAGCCACATGTCGCTTCATGTGGACAAGGAGCAGTGGATGTTCTCGCTCTGCTGCAGCGTCTGTGACTACGTCTGTATGGAGGAGAGCGACATGAAGAGCCACATCAGCACCGGACACGCAGGTAATGACAGCTGTCGGCGAAAAGACTCCGGCTTCGGTTGTCCTGTCAGATGTTGAGGTAAAAAAAATCAAATTAAAATGTTTTATTGCTAATTCTGATTCTTGAAAAGAGTTATTTTGGGAAACTTTTCACACGTGAGAGTGGGTGGAAACTTGTCTGGACGATAATTTTGATCTGGTTCTACAATACACGGGGTTTGAATTTAAACAATGCGGAAAATTCAACATTTGGGATTTTATGTGATAGGCCAATATACACATTAGGTTGTAATTAAGGGGAAGAACAAAAGTTTTGCAAATAAAAATCTGAAAAGTGTGGCATGCATTTGTATTTGATTCCCCTAAAATAAATCAATTGTAAACAATTACCTTTAGAAATCATTTTATTAGCAAATGCAAACCATAAAGCAAGGTTTAGTTATGAAACAAAATGCCAGGCTGTTTCTGGGGAGAATTATTTTCTAATATTATTGCAAGTAGAGAAAATATTTTAAAAAATTTAAATTTGAAAAAAAAAATGAATAAAATTTTAAAAAGTATTTTGAAAAAATAAAAGAAAGTGATTTGAGAAAATGAAATCTGTAAGAAAATATAGGTTCAAATATTGTGTATATATTGAGTATGTTCCTCACAAAAAATATTTTTTGTTTGAGAAGTTTTTCAGTTTCACTTTTGAAACTTGTATTTTCTTGTTATAATTTTGGAACAAATTTCTCTCCATAGATTTTAAAATCATCTGAAAATGGAAAGATTATGGCACAACCTACCTAAACTGGAGGGAATTATAAAGTAAAAACAGTTGAGAGGGAAACTTGGAAGAGCTTCAGAGAGCCAAAATTATTTATTACTCCTTTTTTTTAGGTAACTGTATGGCTGTGACTGCATGACACATCAATTATACACAAATACTGCTCTTGAAAAACATTCCCATTTTTATACGGTTGTTTAGGACACCAGTCACATAAAAAAGTTTGATTTGTCTTACCAAACTGCACACAGTAAGTGCATTTAACCACATTTTTAAATGTATTGACCTTTATTGATACACCCATTGAAAAAGCTGAAGAAGAATATAAAAATAATCTCAGCAATACAAAGAGTTTTAGGGGATTTTAAACATTAACTGGAATTTATCGTGACTATAATAAGTCAAAATTCTTATAAATGATATAATTAATGTCCAACCCTAGTTGTGAGCTACAGTGCAATGTTTTTATGTGTTAGAAAGGCCTAGTCAGGATGTGCTGTGGTGGCGCGGGGGTTAAGCACAACCCACATGAGGAGGCCTTAGTCCTCGACACGGTTGTCGCAGGTTCAATTCCCGCCCTGGCGACCTTTGCCGCATGTCTTCCCCTTTCTCACATTACCCACTTTCCTGTCAATTAACTATCAAATAAAGGCCTCTAGAGCCAATAAAACCTTTAAAAAGAAAAGCCTAGTCAAAGGCTAGATTTGAATCCTATGCACTACTTTGTGTCGATTTTGCAGTTGTGGTAAAACATGAAGAGTGAATACTTTTACAGCTCTGTAATCATCTTTCAAGATCAGACCGTGTTTTTCATTTCTGCGTGAAAGAAGCTAGAATTGTTAGCAGAAACGTTGTGATGCAGGAGTTTAAAAACACGGGGTCAGAGGTCAGTTCAGAGGACGGGGAGGAAGAAACAAACAAGCCCGGTCCGATCGACCGTCCTCACACTTTTAGAGCCGCGGCCCTGAGTCCCAGGTTGTCGATACGCGTTTTCTTGTCTGAAACAGCTTTGTTCAGTTTTATTGCTGATGTTTTTTCCTCTTTTTTTTCCTGCTCCTTGTTGTGGGTGATGGTGTTGCTGGGTGGGAGTGTCCAGACAGCTGAGGGGTCCTCGGCAGTCCGTGGTGGCCTTGTTTATCTGAGAAGGCTGGCCGTTATCGTGCCTGTTGGGGAGGAATCGATAGGCCTCGGGTCCTGAGAAGACAGGCTGGGTTCTGCTCTGGGGACGACTTTTAAACCTCGCAGCCTACTGTGGCATTTATCTTTGTCTCAAACAAGACGGACTCCACCGTTATATGTACAAAAACTTTAATTACTTTAAACTGCACAAGCAAACGTCTTTGCATCCTCCGGAAGATTCATCTGTCAGGGCGCAGCTGAGTTTACTGAGCTTAAAAAGCATCTGCTGCATCTGTTTCATCACATCCCAGGAATTAGTTGTGTCATAAACAAAGCAATGCTGCTAAATGACTGCTTTTATATTTTTGTTTTGAGCCATTTGTAGGTTAGTTATCTGCTTTTTATGTGGTTTTTCTAATGCTGGGACTGAATTAAAATTTTTAATAGAGCTAATTACAGGGGCTTTAATTAATTAATTACATTTTTATCAAAAACTATCAACAAAATAAGCAGAAGTTTCAATTCAAAAAACCTTTTTTTCTGATAAATTATTGAATAAGTAGGCTCAACAACACATATTTATTGTTTTTAATGTTATTCACATTATTCAACTGTCAGATTAGCTCACAGGAGAGCTTTCCAGTGTTTCAGGAACCATTTTTCCTTCACTTGTTTAGAAATGTGAATTTTGGATGCTAACGTTAGCATAGCATAGCATCTGCACTGCTGCAACATTGAGATGCTTCAGGCTTCAGTTGCATGGCCAATGTTAAAGTTTATAACAGGAAAATTGGAAAAACAGTGAACAATTCTTGAATATAGATCAGAAAGTACTAGTTCCACCATTTTTTTCACTTATAACAAGATGTTATGAATAATAAATCTGCCAATAGAACTAGTATATTTCAGTATATATAAACAACTTCCTATATCTTGCTGTAATGTTACTTGTAAGTTAGTTTTATCTTATTTCAAGTGTACTGAGATATTTGCACTAGAAAGTAAACAAAATACTGGGTAAGATTTGTTGTTTTTGCAGTGCAATGGCCTAGTTCAAGTGCAGATCTGATTCTGATTGAAATCTGATAGCATTTTGTAAAAAGATTCCTCTAGAAGGAACTCTTGAATCACAGAGTACTTAGTTTTTCACTTTAATCTTCTCCATTCCCCGTTGTGTATTATTGTAAACACCAGGTAAAAGAAGCTGGACTATTTTTAATCTCCTGATACCTAAAAAACCAAAGGGGGAAAAAAAGTGGTGTAATTTCATTTCTCAATGAGAGAAGGTAAGCAGATGCAGTAAAGGAAGCTGGTTGAGTTTATTAAAAATGCGGCAAAGACCAAGTTGTAATGACCTGCTATATATAGATTTGATGGAAGGTAATCATTCATCCTCCATCCCAGAATAATTTCCCTGCCTGAAAGAGCAAACCCACTGCGTTTCTACATTGGTGTGTGCCTGTATTAAGGAGAGAGGTCAACCATTTGGAGGCTTCTTCCTGCCTCCATTCACTCCCTCCTGAGTGAATGCCCTTTGTTGCGCTGTGCCCCAAGATGCTCCCGCCATCTTAGCTCCTTCGGCCGTGACCCGCGCTCCCGGCCCTCCCTGCTGCCGCCCCTCCTCCGTCTAATTCCTCTCTCTTCTTGCTGAATTGTGGACTCAGAGAAGAGAATCAATAAAAGCCCACTGCATCTTGATTGGACTGGCAGCAGGGCTCCCAGTTCAGGCTGCCTGCTTTTATTCTGCATGTGTGTATTGGTAGCATGCGGGGGGGTGTTTGTGTGTGTGTGCGCGGGGGTGGGCGTGTGTGTGTAGGGGAGTGTGTGTGTTGGCGTGTGTGTGTGTGTGTATGCAGATAACAATGGCAGTGCCCAGAAATAGATTTTCTGCACAGTATGCAGCCCACAGATTTATTTTGGGGTCTGGATTTTATATTCAGGCTTCATACTGGTGCTTGAAATCCTTGAAAATGTTCGAATTTCAAAGTTGGGAAAAGGCTTAATATTGGAACTGCATAGTTTTGTAATAAAGTGCAATCTAACATTTTATTAAAAGCCTAAATTTGGAAAATGAAACTTACAGATGAAACCAGATATTTTCATACATCTAAACTTTTATTGTTTTAGATCAGTTAGATCAGAAAAATGATTTCTGTCTAAATGTCAGAAAACTTGGCAAAAACATTTTTTGTGACTTTCTTTATGTATTGTGTTTAAGTATGTAATTTGAGCATGAAGGTCATTTACCTTAACACAATTTGTTTGGATTGTGGATTGCGTCAATGATATTAATATTTATTATTGCTAGTGACTCAATGACTTATATTTTATACATTAAACGTTATTGAAATTGAACAATTTTTTTGTTAAATTAGTGTTTTATTCTTGGACCACTCTGGTGTATAAGGTGGGTGTTAAATTTCAAAACATAAAAGTTTGTTATATTTTAGTTGACCTCTGCTGTAGAAGGTAAAATACCATCACTAGATTTTATTAATGTGATAAATTACATAACATAATAGTGATTTGAAACTATCTTTTTTAGTTCATTTGTATTATTTTTATCTCCAAAGTGTGGTGCTGGAAAAGTTTGAAAACTTCCTTGAAAGTGCTTGAATTTTACTGTGGTTATTATTTCTCCGTTTTGTCGTCTCTCTGAGACTTAACTCTCACTTCCTTCCTTCTTCTGTCCAGGTTTGAATTCAAGAAGTCCCCTCAGCGAAACCAAGAGCACCTCATCGTCTCTCTCGGCCCTTAGCGATTCGCTCAACAGCTCGGAGGGCGGGGACGTTGCCCACGGCAACGAAGAACTGAAGAACCTGCTGGCGCCGCCCTCGTCGGCGGGCAGCCAGGCGAGCTGCGGAAGTCACTCGGGATCAGGAACTGAGGACAAGTCGGACAAAGGTTAGGAACAGGAAACACATGCTCTGTTTTATTTTACAGTCTATAAAATCTTGACATCACATTTGATGTTTTTTTTTGTTTTTTTATCATTTAAATAATATTTATTAACATTTAAAATCTGTCTAATCTATGCTTCAGTTATATTTGTAACAAGTTTTCAACCAGTTTTTTAACACGTGCAGCAGGAACTAAAACACAAACCACCCAGGCTCCTCCATTGAGACGGAGAACAAGCAAAGCGGGAGGGCTGAGGCAGAATTGGACTTTCTGATCAGTCAGCTACTAAAATCTAGTCCACACATGCCAAATGAAATTATAGGAGGGAATGAGATGTATACTCCACAGGCAGGGTATCTGTAAATATTTCCTTGGTAATAAATGAGTCACCACAAACTGGCTTTTTTTAAAAAAATAGGCTCTTTAAAGGGAGAATAATCTGTGAATGAAAAATATAGACAAATGTAGAAAATAACTTCTTCCATCTTTTCTGATTCCTCCTACTTCAGTTTTAAACATTCTGACCTTTTCGTGTTCTTACTTCAGTAGTGATTTCCGCACTACAAGATAAACGTCAGAACCAAGGGTGCATTTTTTGCAGTTTTCTGTCCAATCACCAATTTAAAAAAAAATAAACTTGACCTGCCTATTCTGAACTGGGCCAGTACACTTTTTTTGTTGAGATGAAGTCTCTAAGAAAGCAACACACGACTGCAAAAAGCCAAAATGGTAATTATGCTAAAAGGGAAGTTATGCTAACATATGGTAGCATAACTTTTATTGTGGCTTTTGCATATTGTTTACGTTTTTAGGTTAGAAAGGTAAACAAAATGCTTTGTTAATGGCATAATCAAGACTGGGACCTAAAGAATGACTTCATTTCATATTATTCCTATTTTAACCCTCCTGTTATGTTCGTTTCTGAGGTACAGCAATAATGTTCGTGGGTCAATTTGACCCGGGGAGTGTTTAATCATGCAATAGTGTCAGAAACCAAAAAATTCCTCCAAAACATTTTTCTATCTGATTATTAACTCCAATACTAACCATTTCAATTCATATTTGTGCAATGATGTTTGATTATTTCTCCCAAATTAAGGATCAATGACAACAACCTACTCATTTACTCATTTGGACATAAAAAATGGAATTTGCATTTTTAATATTTACTGAATAAATCCTAGACACAAAAAAACTATAATTTCCTTGAAATTGATTTTTGGTAAATATTTTTATATTACACTTTTTTTTTTTTTCAATGGGTGATCTTTATAATTGAACTTGAGACACACAAACTGTTCAGGGTCAAATTGACCCACTGATTAAAATCAAGATAAATGAGTCATGCAGAGAGTATTTATGTTTCCCTCCACTTCTGCTGAGTGTCACTCAGTGTGGGTGGAGTTTGTCCACAGGAACAGAAGAAGTTCTCCTCAAAAGTTGTGTGAACACCTGCTTTCTCGCAGTTTCCTAGTGAAGTAAAGAGAATAGTGAGAAAGTGGGCTTGTGTGTGTCGGGGTGTGCATGGATGTGTGTGGTGTTTGTGTGGTGAAATATGGTTCATAGCTGCAAGGAAACATATAGAAATGGACATTTTTTAATCTTTTTTTGCACTTTAACCTGACTGCCGGGTCAAATTGACCCGAACTGTATCTGTGTAAAAAGTAGACCTAGGGGTTGGTACAAATGTGTAAAACTAATACATTTTCAATTGATATGTAGAGTTCACCTATTAAGACAAATAGGAAAAGTTTCATGCAAAAAAAATACTTCCAACTATTTTTAGAAAATTTTCAAACTTTAAAACGGGTCAATTTGACCCGGAACATAACAGGAGGGTTAAAATAGAGTTGGGAGCTTTTTATTGATTCCCAAAACAAGAATCAATAAAATCACAGATGTGTCAGAATTATAGGATTTGCATGACATTTTGTTCTTACTGTATTTGATTGTTCCAGGAGGCAGTCTTGCTAAAACCTAGTCTAGATCACATCCAGAATCTAATCAGACTAGATTTACTTCGCCCATTCTTCACTTATTTTGTTCTGTTATTCTTTTCTCTCCAGGCTTCGAGTGTGTTTTCTGCAACTTTGTGTGCAAGACGCGCAGCATGTATGAACGGCACCTCCAGATTCACCTGATCACGCGGATGTTTGAGTGCGACGTTTGCCACAAGTTCCTGAAGACGCCCGAGCAGCTGCTGGAGCACAAGAAGTGCCACACCGTCCCCTCTGGAGGGCTCAAGTAAGGAAAGCAAGTACAGACACAGGTTCCTAACTCCACCAGTCCTTCCTCTCCATCGTCGTTCCAATTCACCACATACAAAAGCCTCCAGAAATACAGATTTACAACAGAGATGTGCCAGCTGAATTATTTAATCTCTACCTGATTTAAATAAAATAGAACAAAATTCATTGTTCTGCAAAGAGGAAATGTAGGTGTAACAGCAGCAAAAGATATAAAGGTTCGCACAAGAAATATATAAAAAAAACAAGATTAACATTTGTGCAAAGTGCACCAGAACCTCTGGCTGTAGAATTTGCACCACAGCCTTATGCTGCCTTCACCATGCTTCACATCTGGCAAAAATGTCTTATTTGTGAAAGCTTCGGTTCTTCCAAACAGCTAAAACTTTCTCTGACCAGAAACCTTTACTCCAGATTTTTTTTTTTACCTATGTAAAAAAAGAAGAATATATTTTAAAATATTGAGTGAAAATGTCACCCTAAATGAATTTTAAAAAATCATTAGTATTTGAAGATTTTTTTTTTGTCTGTGACAACGTCACACTAAACAACGAAAAATGTAAAAAATGAATAAAAATATTTTTAAAGTCCATGTGCACCAATCAGCAGACTTGAATTTTTATAGAATATAGCGGAGGGCCGCACAAAATCATTTTAGAGAGCCACAAATGGCCCCCGAGCCACGCTTTGTGCACCTTGTTTACATTTAAAAAATATATGTAAAAAAAGTTCCCTCTACTTCTGCTACTTTCTAACTAAATAGACCCAGAGGATGATGCTGCCACCTCCATGCTTGTTTGTGAGCCTCAACTCTTCCAAGCTTACTTCCTTACAGATAGCCATAAAATATTTCTCCATACGGCGTTTTTCTTTTCCGTAAGCTGCACAATTCAATGACGTTTTGCTTAATTTTGGTAAAAGACGGCAATTATTTCAAACAAAAACTGGATAAACCTATACGAAATCAGGCACTTCATCAGCCACCATCTTTGTAATCAAGGCGACACATGACGGCTTGAAATAAGAAGTGAGCTGCGAGAGCCACACAGATGACACCTGTAAGCGGCAGAATCGCAGATGCACGGTCAATTTGAGGACGATTTCAGCCATGTGGCTCGAATCAGTTAACCTCACTTCTCTGCTCATTATCTGCTGCCAGGAAAACCAAACGATGCAAGCTGTAGTTTCGCTGCTTGACAGCTTCCCTTGGCAAGTCTGACTTATTAGACAGTGGTCTGTGGGTCTGCAGTGGCTGTTCTGAACAGAAGGGAGAGTGGAAAAGGAGCTGGAAATGGGCTTCCCCTCGGGGTCTGTTGTTCCTCTGCCCACAGCTAACAGCCATGCCAGAGAAAAATATCTGCTGAAATCTGCATTCCAGCAGAAGTACACAGACACTTGGATTGGTTCACCAAGTGGCTGATTATATAAAATCTGTTGGCGCACCCCTGAAAGATAATCAGACACACTTTATTAGCGGAGATATCTCAGTTCCTACTGCCTTTATTTGTTAAAAATGTTGCTCTGTCTACTATAGACGGGTTATAATGTACAAATATTCAAACATTTATTCATAATATTCTACTTTTCCACATTTTGTACCATTTCAAGCTCAGCCAAATCCATCCACTGACCTTTTCCCACACAGAGACGCTGGCCTTAAGTTTCAATCCATCCAAGTGATTTTTTTTTTTAAAGTAACGTTTCCAGATTAATTTCAAGCAACATGAGCCATGTTTTTGTTTCGTCTAGTCTGTGCATGTGCAGAATCATTGAAGTGTCACTACGACTGCCGCCTCATCATGTCATGAACAGGAATCTGTGTTCAACATGTGTTTTTCTGTGCAGACATCAGTGGAGTTAGCATGTACTTATCCATCACATGCCACTGGATCAGAGTAGGAAGCTGCAAACAAAGTCACAGCACTGACGTCTTCTGCAGAGATCAGAACATGAATGCATAGGAAGCCCCTCGTTATTTCCAAAGTCTCCACATGTGGATAAATCAACTGTAATTGGAATATTTGACATGTTTCTTCTGTCTGCTGTAAATGTTTTTCTATTTCAAATTTCTAGCAGTGAAAATCAAACTTTTACCAAGTTAATAGAGGTTACTGAGGGAAGAAAAAGGAGCACTTTTATGTACATATAACTTGTGGGTAAACACTTTGAAACAGTATTTAGTTTTCAACTTAAACTTTTTTTTAATCAAATACAGGAATTAGAGTTTGGTTCAGAAGTTTACATACACTGTTTTGGGTATAAATGTCATTATTTTGGGGCTTTTTATTTTTCTTCTAAACGTATAGAACTCTAAGCATGATGCTGCCACTACTGTGCTTCACAGTTGATATGGTTTAGGTTGGAAAGCCTTGCAACGACTCCACCTATTATAGTTCGCTTCACCATGGCAAAATGTCTCGGCATGATGCTGCCACCACCATCTTTGACAATAATACTTTTGTAAAATACTGTATATCTGCAAAGAGTATTAAAATGCAGTTTTTAATCCATACAGCGTCAAAATTATTTATGTTGATTCAAATATTTACACACGCATCCACCAGTATTTAATTTGTGGTTTGACCACCAACTGCTAGAACTCAACAAATCAACTTATTTATTTGGGGTGGTTTCCTTGCTGGTTGTTTCTCAACATCCAAACTGTTCGGGCCTCTTAATAATTTCTACTCATGCACAATTGTTTAAAAAATGGCTCCAAAACACTTTCCCAAACTAAATCTGCAATTCTTCTTATACCTTAACCGACCTCCTTCGACTTTACAAATTCAAACAAAAAACTTCCAGCTGCCCTCAGTCATCATCAGGAACCCGGCTGACAAAATTGAGACCAGTTGAGTCCAACTCTAACATCCAGTTCTTGTTTTTTAATTTCTTTGCTGTAAAAATTTTTCCAACCTGGAAAAGAACATTCCACACTGCAAAAACACAAAATTTTTCCCAAGTATTTTTGTCTAGTTTTAAGTTCAAACTTACAAGTAGGTTTTGTAAGTTAGGCCTTCTAACTCGTTATAATTTATTTTAAAATTATAACAGTAAGCAATAAATCAATTAATTGAGTGATAAATTATAACAAACCCAATAATTTCCATTGGCATAGTTATTGTTTTTTCTCTTTTCTCCTTTTCTACCAAAAACTGGATGACAAACGTTTTCAGTTTTGGTCTTTTGGTCTCAACTAGCTCTTTTTTTAAAGGAAAATTTTGTTTACAAAGACTTCAGTGTCCATTTTCTTTGTTGTTTCTGTTGTTTTGTTTATTTATTTTGGATATTTTAAATGACTCCCAGTTTCAATGTTAAATGTTCATCAGAAATTAAAGTTTGTTGATCTTTAAAATTGCATTCTTGCATTATATTACTTGATAATGGTCTCAAAACAAGAATATTATCGTTTATCACAATCATTTCTGGGACAATTTATCATCCAGCAAAATGTATTGTGACAGGCCTATAACAAGTAACTTCACAGCAAAATATAGTAGCATGTTTTAAGTCAACAATTCCTTAGTATTGATGAAAAAGTTGTAGTTCCACTGTCAGATTTTATAACATGGGAAAATGTCTTGTTAAAGGTGAAATAATTTGTATAGTATTAAGGAATAATTGTAATTTAGTTTTGTTCTATTTCAAGTGTGCTAAGATATTTGCACTAGAAAACACTTGGTAAAATTTTGTGTTTTTACAGTGCAGATGAATAATAAAAGCCCAAAATGGATGACATCCTTGTCCGTGACGAGTGTATGTAAACTTGTGGCCGTATGCGCAGACAGACGGGTGTAGCCAGATGTTTGTGTTTCTCTGTATGACGGCGCAAGGGAGAGAGGGCCTTGATCATTTCGAGGTTTTTTTTCTGAGGTGATTCTGTTCTGCAGGGTTTGTGAAGCGCTTTGGGGCCCAGAGCAGATGAAAGGTGCTATTTAAATGTAAGTGCCACTCATTCCTTCATTTCCCCCATCATGTCCTCCTGCTCCCATCTTTCTCCAGCCTGTCACTCACCCCCCACTCTTTTCACCCACACACCCCACTCACACCTGCTCACCTTCATTCTTACACCATTAAACCGACACACATCTCCAGCATATTTTCCACACAGTTTTCCTTTATCCGTCTTCCTCCTCTTCATCACTTCCTGTTAATCAATGTCAAGCTGTGTTACTTGGTTGTGAATGACCTGAGTGAAATTGCCCTCCCCTCCACTGTCTTCAATTCAAACAAAATTGGTGTCAAGGGTTTGTGCTACGTTTGTGCAGCAAATGTTTTTTGTGCCGCTATCATTTTTAAGATATCAATACCTTGTGTTGCTAAGACGTTCCTGAACGAACATAGGAAAAGTGTTTTTGTTTTAGGGAAATATGGATAGAATTTTTGACCTTTGAACTTTTAAGACCTTCAAATCAAAAGCACTAAAAACGAACATTTTACCAGCGTAAATGTTGCACAGTTGACACCAAATTTGTTAAATTAAGTAAATGTGGGAATCTGGTTGACCTTATACGATTTCCAGAAACGTATATTAAAGGGAACACAATTTACATTTTGCACGTTTTTGTACCTCAATGTGGATTTCTATAACTTCTAAAAGCTGCCCAAGCACTTAAAAACTCACCCAGTTAGTTTTTGGCAATAAGTTAATGTTTTTTGGTGTCTGGAAAATGAGCCTTCACAATGTAACGTAACAAATCAGCAGACACTGACCCTCACCCGGCAACCCCAGACCGCTACCTACCAACCCCATCTGAGTCCAGCTTGTCACCTAGCAACCCAAGCAGAGCTGCAGCACGTTTGCTCAACTGGTTTTCCAGTGGCTGCTGGAAAAGACAGATATTTTGTTGTTTAATTACCATCCAGAAACCACTTGGTGCATTCTTGTTGTTTGTGCAGGAAGCTCCATTTCTGCTTTTCAAAGATGCACAGATGTATAATTGCTCATCTGTTTGCAGCCATTTTCATGTGTGATTGGGAGGCGTGGCCAGCGGCAGTTTTTTGGGATTTAAAGTGACAGGAGGCCTTAAAACAGTTCACTCTGAAAGAACTAACCAGACTAAAATCTCATTGATTTTGTAAAAAAAAAAAAAAAGTAATTTACATATTTTGTATAGTCCACAGTCCTATCCAACCATGTTCAACAAAGCATAATAGATCACCCTTAATATCTTAAAAATGAAAGCAGCCCAAATGAAACTTTTTGGCTGCTCAAACCAGCACAAACGTTTGATGCTAATTTAGTTTGATTTGAAGACGGTAGAGGAGGGAGTAACTCCACTCAGGTTTGTGAACGTACACTTTCCCTTCAGCTGTCTTCTGCTTCTGTGTGTGGCGTCCGTCCTCTCTCCTCCCCTCTCGTTGCATTAACCAGGTGCCCTTTTTGCATCTACTCCACCAACCGTCCAGCGGCCATGGAGTGCCACCTGAAGACGCACTGTAAGGTGGAGTACCGCTGCCGCATTTGCCAGGGTCTGTGGCCGGACCAGGCCTCGCTGGAGGCGCACATGCGGGGGCATCGCCTGGGCAACCACTACAAGTGCGAGCGGTGCGGCTACCTGTCCAAAACGGCCAACAAGCTCATCGAGCACGTGCGCGTGCACACGGGCGAGCGGCCCTTCCACTGCGACCGCTGCTCGTACAGCTGCAAGCGCAAGGACAACCTCAACCTGCACAAGAAGCTGAAGCACGCGCCGCGCCAGACTTTCGGCTGCCGAGAGTGCCCCTTCACCACCACACACCCCTTCGTCTTCAGCCGCCACCTCAAAAAACATCAGAGCAGAGGCCCGGGGGGGTTGGATGGAGGTGTAGGAGGGGGAGGCGAGGACGAGGAGGAGGAGAAGAGTGGCGGAAGCGGCGGCAGCAGCCCCCTCATGAGCCTGACAGCGTCGCAGGCGCTGCAGTCCGTCGCGCTGTCGCTAACGCTGGGCCGGTCCCGCCAACTGGAAACGGCGAGCCACAGTATCAGCAGCCCCTCTCTCTTCCCTCCCTCCTCTCGCCATATGTTGGAGCAGTACAGAAACGGCGAGCAGGCCCACCTGATCCCCCTCACCACCCTTTACACATTCCACTCGCACCTCCACTCAAGATGGCGGCCGGCCACGTCTCCCCACGTCTTCGCCTCGCCCTCCCACTCCCACAAGCACTCCTTCCTGGCCTACCTGGGACTAATGGAGAGGGCCAAGACTGTGTGACCCCACCCTCCTCCACCTCTTGACCACTGCAGCGGGAGCAACGTCTTTTCCAATCAGACCAGCAGAATAAGCTGGACCAGACAAACATATTAAAGGACGAAAAATAATAATAAAAATAAAAAAACATTTATAAGAGAAAAACGCTGTACATGCTAAAATGCATTTATATCAAAAAGCTGCTTTTCTTATCAGTTCTATCAATTGAATTATTACTACTACAAGTACTACACTCTATTACCTTTTTGTTTTCTGTTTGTAAGCATCTGAATGACCTGGACCCAGTCGCTTTATCTGATGAAACTTGCGGTTTTATAGATATTTTTCTTTAGTCGTTTGACAAAAAAAGGTTGGGTAGGGGGGAGGGAAAAAAGACAAAACAGACATTGCAAGTGCTACATTTTAGTGCATTTATGTCCCTTTGCTATTATGCATCGAAATGGCATGCCTGTTTCTGTGTTTCAGCTAGCTGTGACGTCATTAGGAAGCTGAACTCCAGATATCCCGAAGTGTTAACCGCTGCGACTCGGACGCAACCAATGAGACGGGAAAGCTTTTCATCTGAAAGGTCACGTTTCCAAAGCGACGCCTCAGACCATGCACTTACTTACTTATTTATCAACCTTGTACATAGTTTTGTAGTCCCTAGCCCCGTTCCCGTCTGTTTGAGTTGCTTTTCTTTTGTATAACGGTGACGGCGTGACGTGCGTTGCTGCTGACTGATCTCAATTCTGTCTCAGAATCAATGTGGTTTCGTGGAACAATGAAGCTAACAGGTTGGTTTTTTTTTGTAAACTTGGAAGATTTGATTACACTGCAAAAATACTAAATCTTACAAAGTAATTTTGCCTAGTTTCTAGAATAAATACCTTAGTACATTTAAAATAACACAAAACGTAACGTTTCAGCAAGATATGTATATGATGTTTTAAGTCAGTAATTAGTTAATGTTGATTTTTAAAAAGTACTAGTTGCATTGGCAGATTTTTTCACTTATAACAAAATTTTTTCTAATAATCTGCCAGTGAAACAAGTACTTTTACATCAATATTAAGAAACTGTTGACTTAAAACATGCTCCTACATCTCACTAAAAAGATACTTGTAAGTTAGTTTTGTCTTATTTTAAATGTACTAAATGTTTAACTGGACAAAAATACTTTTTTGTTTTTTGTTTGTGTTTTTACAGTTGCTGTAAATATAGAAAATATTCAATCTGAACTATAATTGAGAAAGATGCATTTATTATCAGAGAAGCTAAATATAAGGGTTTTTTTGTATTCCCAGGTGAATAAGCAGTAAAATCTTACAGAGCGGGGGTCATCTCAACACCTCATCTAGTGTTTAAAAATATATAGCAATATATGCATCGCTGCAGCTGTGTACAGTACTGTGCAAAAAAATCACCTTCAGTTCTTTTGTTTTTTCTTCCAAGGGGATTTCTTTAAATCTGCTAGTTTTAGCTTCTTTTATTCTCAATTTCCCAGTAAATTAAATTAAATTGTTCATCTCTTACATATGAAGACATGAAAACCTTGGAGCTGATAGCCTGACTAACCAACCAGCTAATATCAGCTTTTGAGAGCAGAATTACTGGAAAGGAAGATATTTTATGCAATAAGTTTAGCTGGAGTTTATTCAAGTTTTTTAGCTTTAGAATCAAAATAAATCAATTTATGGTATTACTGTAATTATTTGGCTTATTCTGGCAGCAGTATTAATTAAGAGATGAGATCACCTTTATTTAAATATTTGAGTGGAAATATTATGACTCTGGTGTTTTGACTCAAATGTTATCCTGTGAGATCACAGACCGCCAGTTTAAGTTTGCGACCAAAGATTTCGTCAAAGCGAGCAGCTCTTAGTTACACGTAAGGTCTTCATGTTTTTTCCTCTATTTGTCAACTTTTCTAGTGAAAACTAGAAATCTTATTTTGCAATCAAAAGAACAGCCAAGGTATGAATAAAACGTATAAAAGAGCTTCAAGAAAAAGAAGTCAGGATTGACTGCAATTAATGTTAATTTGAGGGTTTCAAACTTTTGCACAGTACTGTAAATAATCATGATGTTTCCCCCACATGCATGCAGTGCAGCCCCCCAGTATACTGTAATCACTGGGAGGCCTGGTGTTCTGGTGTGTGGTGATCCCCGCCTTTACGTGCGTCTGTAAGCAAACCTCCTGTTATTATTTCTGAGACCAGGTTGACATCAGCGCAGCAAATATGCAGATCTATGTATCACGCATCCATATGTAGAAGAGATATATGAGAAAACTGTTTTGTGGAGGCGACCTGCTGCGGGTTAGCGAGCTTCCCCGCCAGCCAGAGTCGCCACAGGCCGATTCAATGGTGCTTTTTGGAGCTTTTTGTAATTTTTGTGTACAAAAGAGAAGAAAAAAAACTGTTCCAAAATGACTTGAATGAATGTATTTTTGTTTATGTACATGAAAAAGATGCGATACAGAGGAGCGTGAACAGTTCTGGTAAAGGGGGGGAAAGCCGGTGTGTCTGGTGGCCTTTCTGTGTCTTTTTCTGTTGGATTTTTTGTGTTTTTATATTCAGTTTTGTTTTTTTATTACTGAGCCTTTTACATCATATTCAACATTTTCTACTAACGCTCACCGAGAAGCCCCTGTAGGGTGCAGAGAAGAAGAGAAGCCATGGTTTGTACAGTGTTGCGTTGGGCGGCTTCGGTTAGGCAGGCCGACTTGGTACTGCTGTTCGTCCAACTTCCCCCCTTCTGTCGATCTTTGAGTTTTAATTGCACTCGTTATTGTTACTCTTTAAGCCAAAAGCACTTAAACGTTTTATTTTATTCTCTTTTTTTTTTAAGAGCAAACTTGGATCCATAATGGGACTCAATCAGCCCCCCTTCCCTTTAGTTTCTGCTCGTTTCTGACGGTGCAAAAGGCTGCGCCTCTGTGAAATCGGAGAAAAGTCAATGAACACAAATTGCAGGAATTAGACAGTAGAGGTCAAGCTCCCCTCCTGGGAACTAAAGGTCCCAGACTAAATAGTTCTGGCCAATTTTGCACAGTGCTGCACTTTTTTTGATGATGAGAATATGTATTTATCCATAAAAATGCTGAAGGAAAGGTTTGTTCTGGCGACATCAGGCAGCGTAGTTCAAGTATTTTCTTTTGATAAAGGCTTTATGTATCGATTGCGCTTGTGTTCCTAAGTGTTCTTCAAGCCAAATTCCCTTATTTGTAATGTTTTTGTATTATTACTATTTCTGTTTAACAGGTTTTTTTTTTGTTTTTGCTTTTGTTATTGTTTTTACATTTCTCTCTTGTTAAATTTGAAATTTCAAAGATCTTGGATCGTTCCTGCGTCTCGCCACCGGATGTGATGTTAGGATTGAATCCGTCACGTCCCGCTCTGGGAGCAACGCCCCAGTCGTCCTCCCCCCGTTTCGTTCCCGTTTGTTTCCTGAGAGAAAGGCGCATCCTTCCCAACTGTTTTATCTTTTATACTCTAGTGCCACTTGGTGGAAGGAACCCACCTGAGACTTCTGAGAATGAGTCAAACTAATTGTCAGGGTCCAGTAGAATAGAGTAAAAATGTGTCCACTCTTTTTCTGTCTTTTCTTACAGCGGAATCATGACTTGCTGCACTTCCTCCCATCCCCTTTAGCTTAAGTTTGATGTTTAAAAAGGTAAACGGGGATCAAGTCGTTTAAAGCACTTATCCTGTTTGTTTTTTGGGGGGGGGTTATGACTGTAGGGGGTTTGCTCAGTTGTCTGCAGCACAATGACCTTCTCTTTAGCTCGACTACCTTCTCAGCACTTCAAAGGATGCATGACACGTTTTTTTCTCTGGTTGTTTCCAACTTGACTCCCGGGGGTTTGCATTTAGATGCACTGTCTACAGTCGGTTAGCTTTAAGTTTGGCTGTATGTCATGATTAGAGAAAAAAAAGGCTCAACTATCTTAACTTTTGGCACTTGGTAAAGATTGGTATGTGCTGTACAAAGCTTTTTTTTATTACTCCATTGTTAAGGCTGTACAGGGTTGTGACGATAACTGGTAAATAGACCATTTGTACTTTTTCTTTTTGGGTTTGTATTTGTTTTTGGGTTTTTTGTTTCTTTTTTTTCTTGTTTCACTTTATTTTATGTTCAACTTGCCAGATCTAAATGTAACAGGATTTGAAAGTAAAGCTTACATCAGATATTACTTCCATTGCCTGTCGTCTCTTTGATTGTTGTTGTACAATGTTTTAAACGTCTATTGTTACTCATGCAAAAATACAAAGTTCATTTAAGTTTTTAATGATGGGAAAAGCCAATTAAACCATTTTTTTAATGTTCAGTCAAAGCACCTTGAAAGGCAAAAGGTCCAGTTTGTTCTAATTTATTCTAAAACAATCCAATGATATAGCCGTTCTGCAGGATTTATTAAACATTAATACAAATTTAGCAACTGATTCTATAATGTTGTCTAAAAAAAGAATGGGGTAAAGTTTTTTCATCCATAGAAGCCCAGCTGATTATATCAAGTAAAGATTTTGTTGGCCAAATCATAGAGGAAGAAATCCTATAACTGCTGCAGGTTTTTGCTCAGTTGTTTTTATTATTGACTTGGAAATGGAAGCTCCAGTAATGAAACTGGATTAAAAATGGAGACTTTCCACTCTTGGCAATAAAAAAACAATAATAATGAACTAGAAAAAAAAGCTTGATAATTTACTACTGCTTCTACATAGCAAATGAGTATTTTGAACACTGGAAATATTTGTTTTTAGGCTGTTTGACGGGGCCTTTTTATCACATCGTAGCAAAGACGAGCTCTGTGCTGCCTCTAACGTTAATCAGTCATGTCATAACCACCACAGGGAGGTTGACATAAAAATATGTGGTAGATATTTTCTGAGTAAAAAGATAAAACACATCAGAGTTCAGCACCAGTCAAAAAAAAAGGACGCTTTTATATTTTTAAATATAACATCCTTCACCCTGGATGTCTGACTGTTGACCCCTCAATGCAGCCAGTCTGTTTGCTCCAAGTGTTAATCAAATTACTCCAGGAGTAGTTTCACCTTAAATGCCTTTGCTAGCTCTTTACTACATCAACTTGCAAAGCTAGCTAACCATTGCATTAGCTAACCGCTTTCTCGCTTGTTTAGAAGTTGTTTCGGAAACAGTATGTCAAGTGTTTCATCAAAGAGACTTCCGTCAGAGTAGGAAGAGTGGGATTGCCACCTAGCTTATGCTACACGTGACCTCCATGTTCCTCCCCGCAAGAGGAGTTGGAGTCTATTGATGCCCAGCTGAACCGCAGGACTCAAAGATCAACTACAAAGCACTAGATTCCCTTCCCTGGTCATCCAGATCCTGGAGAGCTTTGCTTTTCAGTCTGGTCTATTGTCAAAGTTGTGGAATAGCTTTTAGGATGTTCTCGCCTCTGAAAGTCCAGTGGCATCAATTTGATTTGTTACTAATTTGTTGCAACATTTCAGCTGCTGTGCTTCGTTTTCACACTGAATTATGTCAACGAACCAAACCCCTTGAAAAACCTGTTCACTCCCCTCGCCATCGAAGGAAGTGACATAAAAACCTCTGAAGACGACATGAGAACAATTTCCTACTTCACAAAATGTAAACGAAAATGGAGTAGCATCAGATTTTAGCGGTTGTGGGATTTCTTTTCCGTCTTTGGTAAAAGGCCACAAGCAATTTCTCCCTCTAGCACTAGACTCATGCTTTTGTTTTGGTTGCCTTTACCCAGAATGCCCTGCGCTATAGTCCACCATAGCTACTTTTGGAGTGCTTGCATCCGCATGTGCATTCAACCTACACCAGAGTTCACTTTAACTGAGCCAAGACTGAGGTTTTCAGAAGGACCAGAATTCGATTGCGCTGTCAAACCTCCCAAAACGAACCAGACTTTCTAGACAAACAAACTAGATTCTGATAAAAGCGGACTAAACAAGGCTGGTGGGAATTCACCCCAAACCCAGTTTGATGGCAACTCCTCAATCACAACCTAGTAAAAACCTCAAACGGTCAACAGCGAACCATTTTAGGCTACAGATAGCATCTCAATAATTCATCGGCAGCACCAGGTAAGCAAGAAGCACCAATCATCTCTGAGGGACGAGGCATCCTCTAATTTCTAACAAAAGCATGCCGAGATAATAATAAGGAATAGGATCTGTCACTGTGTCGCGCTGGTGTTTTTATTAGACCGATGGGAGGCCCCTCAGCCTCTCCTTCCTGTGTTGCAGTAATGAAAGTTACAGCACGTTCTCGCCCAGCCAAAGGTTGGCCCTGCCTAATGAAAACAGATGAAGCAGAGATAAAGTGTTTGCCGACATTAAGGGACTCATTTATCACCGTTAGGCCTGGAGCTACAGAACACCTTGGTCTGGAGCCTTCCTTTAACAAGCGCTGCCTCCCAGCACCCCAGTGGCTCTCTGCAGCCTCCCAGACGCATGCAGCCCTCCATCTTCGCCTCTGTTTCCTCCGTCATTCTTTACATGCTCGCATTGTGCTGCATACACCCACACCATCTTATCTGCACACTTTCCACATTCAGCAGGAGGGTATAACAGAGAAAATGGAGCGTTTTAGAGGAACCCCTATCAGATCTGAAGGATTTGGTAGTCCTTACGGGACCGCCATCACTGCGCCCCCGACGTTGACCCAAGTGGGTTCAACAGCCATCCGACGCTGAATCTTCTCTGTTGTGGGGCCATGTTCTCATCTAGCTGCTCATCTCGCCTGTGTATTAATGAATCTTTTCGGCTGTGTTTAAAGCTGCTTAATTAAGTTCAAAGCAGCGCTCGGGGCACAGCGCGCCTGCTCAGCCGACCTCTCTACGAGTGGAAGTGTTGATTAGGAAGTAAAGAGACATTGCGGCACTGCAGGGGATGGCTATTGATTGAAGGGATAGAAAAACCTCATTTGGATTTTTTTGGACTTGAATATCAGGCTTCTAACTGGGAATGATGGTATTCATTCACTGAATCCCAATAACGCCCCTTCTGCGCCAACAGTTTGGTGAAATTGCCAACTAAGTGAGGAATTTCTGCGATGAGACCAAACGGCGGAGTTTTCCCACATCCCAATAAAAGCCCTTCACCCCAGGCCGAGTTGGCTGCGCCATGTCGACCTTTCGACACCACCTCGCCGAAGTTGGCCGCTGTCGATCAATAGCATGTTAGCTTTTTGTTTGTAGGTTCAGGCCGCCTTGGCTTTATTACAGCTGCAGAGAGTCACGGGGGAGCCATGCAACGCTTTGAGAGAGTGGAGCTCCCTCTTGTTTGCCAAAAGTGTAATCCCGCCGTGACCTGCTGCAACCCTGCCCTGAGAGGAAAGCTGCTTAGACAGAAGTGTGTGTCTGTGGGAGCTCCCAGCTGCCTGGCCTCGCTATATAACATGTACCTCACTCCGTTTTTTTGCCTTCGCAGCATCTTTTTTACTGCATGTCTTATCTTACCCCCCTCTCTCTTTCTCTGTTTCCTCTGTCTGTGAATTCAACGCATGCTTCATTCAGACTCAATGCTCGCCCTCTTCGCCGCTTATTCATCTACCATTAAGGTTTTGAGCCATGGCTTTGGTAAGTGGAGACAGATCTAGCTTTTTTTGCCCTCTCTGTCTCTCTAACAGAGAAAATAAACACACAGAGTCCTGCCACAGATAACCTTCCTTGAAGTCTGCAGAGCAGGACCAGCGGAGCACAGGAAGGAGAAAATGAAGGGAAGGAAAATGACCTCTGGTATCGATTCGGTTCAAGTTGAAGTCAGGGCTGAAACAAGCTCCGCCGAGGCAGCTTGTTGATTTTTGCAAATCTATTCAGCTTTGAAAAAAAAATTAGGGGGCGGGAGGGAATTTGGCGAATATGAAATTCAATGTTTGTTCAGACCTTAAAAGAGTGTTGAAGTTCACCCAAGCTGCAGGGAGCATATGCAGTTAAATGCAGCGGGGCGAGAAGATGACATGTTCCAGCTTGTTAAAAAAAAACATTCCTGATTTACACCGAGACGTCACATGATCTGATGGCTTGTTGTCATTTACTAAAAAAAAAAAAAAAAGCTGGACACGCATGATGGAACGTGCATGCATGTTATTATCAGCATCCATCCCAGGAAAATAGCATCAGTGGCCGCCCGCTACCCTGCTGCGCCCGCTCCCCCATCTCTGGGGTGAGACATCACTCGGCGGGGGTCAGCAGCAATCTGATTCAGGAGGCACTGCGGGGGGTGTTTGGGGTGAACGGCTTACCCACAAGTCTCTGGGCCAGGCGTATCCAGACTTTAGGCGGCCCGAATCAGCGGGGGAGACAGATCATTCCCCCCCCCTGCTGGCTGCCGCCTCAGATATGAAGCTAATGCTGGGCCACTTCAACTGAATGACAAACACATCGTTGAGCTAAAGGACCAGGAGGAGGATGGTAATGGGCTCCGGGAGACCAGCGATACGGCAGGCCATTGCAATATAAAATCAAACCATCCTCTCCTATAAATGTATATTTACTGTCTAAGATATTGATATAAGTCATGTTGTTATTTTAAAACACTGCTTTAAAGTGAAACTAAGATTTTCTTAAAACCCTAAAAGTTTCTGATGGCCTTTTCAACACTTAATAGCTGCTCTTGATATGTATTATAGATGTCCACACTGCAAAAACACAAAGTGTTTTTGGTCTAATTTATCTCGACACACTTGAAATAAGACAAAACTAAATTACTAGTAACTTTTCAGTAAGGTCCCTGAGCTCGCTTCAAGTCAATAATTCCTTAATATTGAGGGGGAAAGTATAGTTACACTTTTGCAATTTGAGCTTAAAAGAACGATGGTTGAAGTATCTAAAATGTTGATTTCTGCAAGAAAAATGTTCAACTTGACCAAAGGAAATGTAAAATCCAGAAATTTGTGCATCTTTTCATTAGATTCAGTTGAAATGCATGTTACAAATCTGCTTGCCATACAGCTCTTTTCAGCTATAATCTTGGAAATGGATAAGAAACAAGCCTGCTGACTCCACTATTGTCAGGCTCTGCTGTTACCATATCATTCAGTGACAGCCACCAGCCATAGGTTACTTAGTTTCTATGGGTAACAATCGACACTGCACTTCACATCCACTGTGACACTGAACTTACCGCTGCAACCCACTGATTCTCAGCAGCTTGCAAAAGCTCTCAAAGATATTCATTTTAAAACAACAAAGCACACTTGAGTTTGTGTTTTTTTATTGCTGTTATTTTAGCGATTCTGGATCTGTTGCTGTCTAAAGTGAAGGGAAGTAGTCAACAGAATACAGCCCAAGGTCGAGCCCAAACTAATCAGCCTGCTTATTTCCCTGGATGGAGTAATGAAGAAGATCCTGACCTCTGGCCGACCGGGAGAATCTGGAGCAGAAATCTGTCCTGGATACTAATTAGGCAAAAGTAAACTGAAATATTAAAATAGACAAACATATACGTCACGCAATAATACAGTATATAAGATCTGAGGCATTGTAAAATAAGACTTTGAAATGCTTTAGTGCTGAAAAAGAATTAGCTTTGGTGTTCTGCACCTCCTGTCACAAAATGTAAAGTCTTACAGGATAACAAGCTTCTTTTTAGTCCACATTCTAAAGACGAGAGTTGATTATAACCGGGTTAGCTCCCCTAATTATCTTCTGCACTCGAGCTTTTAATGATTTCCATGATTCAATTATCCCTAACTAAATTCCTGTCCTCAATCAATTAAAGCTATAGCAGCACAGTCATCCATCTTCTGATCAGGACATCAGAAATCCCTCCATCCATTCTCGTTTGTCCAGGGAGCGGGTCAAGCAAATTAAAAACGCTTGGCATCCATCTATGTCCTCTCATCTTTTCCTTCACATAGTCCAACCTTTATTCTGTTTACTTTTGATGTGTTTGGGATGGATGTGGACTGCTGTGTGGCCTTAACTTTACAGATATCAATCCAGTGTTTAATAAGTTTAGCCTGCAGCAACAAATAACAGCAATGCCTCCTGAGCAATGTCTTTACCTTTGGGGGGGCCCTGAGTGGGATGCTGTTGGGAGGCCCCGAGTTCATAAAACTACAATAAAGAAATTTCTAACCATTTAGATGTTCCACAAAAATGGCTCAATCTATTAACAGTAAAAATTAAAGTTGAATTAAACAACCACAATACAGGGAAAATTGCAATATTCTATACATCAATAAAAATATCAATTTTGAATGTTTCTAAAAACTCTGCTCTGAATCTGACTAAACAGGTAAAGTGTCAGTAGCTGCGTTTCCATTAGAAACATGCACAAAACTTTGTCCATTTTCTGCTAATGTCAAAAAAATTTTTTGCAATTGTGGTGTTTACATTAAATAAGAAATTAAAATCACACATGAATAGGTTTGTTCACACAATAAGCCATTAAACAGCATCATCCTCCTGCCACTTCCTGTCGTCGTCTTCGTCTTTTCCTCCAGTAGTAACGTCTGTTTGTTAATCACAACTTGTGTGATGCAAGTCATGCATCACACAAGTCATGATTATGAGATGGCAATTTAAGCCATTTCAACCTGGCACAAAACCCTTTAAAAAAAACAACAAGAGTTTGTTTTTAAGCAAATTTATTTTTAAATATGGTCAATGGAAACTCAGCTAGTAAGTTATTACCATGGAAGCACAAACTATTCATTCACATGTGACATATTCATGAAACAAATACCAAAGCTGAGCTTATGAGGAGCAAATTACTGCCAGCTAAATAACATTAATGAAAGGCTAGCTAGCATGACAAAAAAACCCACCAAAATAAAACTTGCTAACAAAATTTTAAAAAGACACTTTTTAAAATCCTCCATCATTTTTTCCTGGGGTGAACCTTTCATTACCCCAAATAGGGGTAAATTGTTATAGCTCTGGACAGTCGCCCATGTGTTTATGTGCTGCATGCCAAGTTATAATTGTATTTTTTAAGAAAGGGTTCTTTGTGCTTTTTTTTAGTATCTTTATATCTGAAGAATATAGGAAGGTGTTTAGGGGGAAATCTGGAAGAGATTGCTGTTCAATGTCTACCCAAGCTGGAGGCAACATCGGACAAAAGTAATGAGTAGCTGATGTTGGTTGGGCAGCCATATAATACCATCTGAGATTAGGGACTTGAAGAGTCCACCTCTTTCATAGGGCAAATAGAGTATTAGCATGTTGCTAATAAAGTCAAAAAGTGGTTGTCTTCCCGCTGCTCCTTCTCGAATGCCAAAGACACGCAGGTTCTTTCGCCTTCCTCGGTTCTTCAGGTCATCTGTTTTGGCCTCAAGGAGCAGGATTCGTTTCATAGCTGAAGTCAACGATGTTTCTGCTTTTTCAAGCAAACTTTCTACTTCGGCAATGCGAGCCTCAGCCTCCTCCATATGAGCCGCCTGGTTTAATAGGTCCTGTTTTACCTCAGACACTTTAGCCTCCAGTGCAGCCATAGCGCTCGCCATTCCAGTCAGTCTTTCATCTATACTATCCAGCTTGACTCCAAAATCCGACCGGAGTGATTTTAGCTCTTCCAACACCTCAGCTATGCTAGCCATATTAGCGTCTTCACCGCACGTTGGACTCGATGATGTTTTGGTGGCCGTCTTGCGTCTTCTTGAAAACATTTTGCACTGTTTCACAGACGAAGCTTTAGACATATCAGTGTCGTATCTTTCGAACCGTACTTACAGCTTTTACAAGGGTTTTAAAAGAAAATTTCGAACACTGTCCTCGGAGTTGTTCGCTGTGCTGCCATGCCGGTCTTGTGCGCTATTCGGTTCCCCTGCGAAAATCTGTTCCCCCTGTGTCGGGAGCGCGCATTACAGCCGGAGAGGCGGTCTTCTCCGGCTGTAATGCGCGCTCCCGACACAGGGGGAACAGATTTTCGCAGGGGAACCGAATAGCGCACAAGACCTCTTCTCGGTCACGTGACCCCTCTCCGACACTACACCTCTTATCCAGCTAACGTCCCCAACAAGTGCGTCACCTTTATCCTCCATTTCCTCTGGCTTGTTTCTCTTCTGTTTTTCCAGGCTACTAAACTTCTTTTGGATGCCATTTTGTTTCCGTTTCTTGCTAACAGCAATGATGAGTAGTTGTCAATCATTCCCGTCATACACGTCAATGCCAAATATGGTCTAACAATGTTGATATTTGCCGTTAATTTTAATCAGATCTCTTTTTTAAGTATTTAAAGGATGTAAAGATAAAGAGGGTATAGCAAGAAACGTTTGGCACCATCTGCTGGAACACAGAGAACGCTTCCTCTTAAGATGTTTTAAAGCAAAAATCCCTCAAAGACGCTGGTAAAAATTAAACATTAATGTTCAGAATCGTCAAAGAGATTTCTGTAACTGTTGTCAGGAACGCTCAGGTCTGTTTAGCCTGTTCAGAGTTGAATTAGAGGAGGAAGAAGAAGGAGCACAGAAATGGTTGCCAAGGTGCCCAGATAGTCATTTAACCCTCATTGGTTGAGATGGAAGCCAAGGGCAGCGCAGCCTTTTCACATGCTGCTCTTTCCATCCCCATTATCTCCTCCGTCTCATCCCTTCACCCAGCAATGTGGTGTCCATGAAAGGGTTTAGCATTTTGTTAAAGGGAAATACCAGACTGTGCTCTTTCTGTGCAGGCGCGCAGGACGGGGGCCGAAGATTAGGTTTGATGTTTTATCGCCGCGGCGCCTTTCTTTTCAGCAAAAATAATTTAACAGCAGTCCCCCAGCTGCAGAGCGGAGCGTTAGGGCTGATTTGGTCACATTTAACCGCGGGTAAGATCAAACACAAACACAGGCCGGCTGCACTGCGCCGGGCCCCATTTCAGCACCCCGCCATGATCAAATCTGTGGCTGAAACATGGCCGCAAACTTCAACTTCATCTCACTCAGAAGTGTTCTTTCAGGCTCTGGTTTGGCACTCGCCTTTATTCCCATTTCGGATTGGACGGAGCGTACGTTCCTGGGCACATTTTTCAACAGAGCTCCCCCTGGAGCTGCAGGACAACGACTATCACAACAATTACTCTGACAGCCCTTTTCTAAAGTGCACTTGATTTATTTGATTAGCTAAGATTAATGAGTCTCCCAACAGAGCCAACTGAGATGTGCAGCACCACCCAACGATCCATCCAGCAGCTGAAGGAGTCCACAGGTACAGAAACGAGAAATAAACTAAACTAGAAAACTGCTCATTTCGCATACAGCCCTTTGGAAATGTAATCACACTCCTCGAATCTTTTCCACATTATATTATGTACAGTATCAGGTTTATGTGATAAACCAATAGGCTGAAATTATTAATTGTGATTAATTATTAACTAATTTGCCAATCGATTAATCGTTAGCTGGAGTATTCAGGCAATTGCCAAAAGAACAATTTGCTAATTAAGCCAAACAAAAAATGCATTTAAGATTTAAAAAAGTCTTTGTAAACATGTTCTACCCAAACTGCTCAAGTGGCAATTTTAGCTTCACCTGGTTTAAATTCTGTAAAAAGAAAAAACATATATAATTATCTTTTGCTATTCCGTTATTAATCAATTAAAAACACGTCAGATTAGCCATACACTGAATTCAAAACAGTGCAGAAAGGGCTGAGCTTTTCACATGATACATGATGTTGATGGTTTTTTTGCGTTGCAGATGCATCCTTTGCTACAAATGATCAAGCGTATACTAATGAAATGCTACGTTGTTGCATGTCAAAAAATGTTGATTTTCTTACTTTGAAAGAATTGAATTGATTTTTTGCATTTTTTTATGCATTTCTAATTTTGTACAAAGTTGAAGGTGCAAGTTTTTTAAATCCGCTTAATTGATTAACCGTCACAATAACTAACTAAAATAACCAGCCCTAAAAGCACATCTTTTCAGACCCCCCTGTCACACGGTTACCTCTAAATGAAATGTCACCTAAACTATATAAAGATTTCTCCTGTGTGAGATCTAATATCTCTATAAACAGCTGCTCTGTGAAGCCCTAAGGGTTTGTTAGGGAACATTAGTGAACAAGCAGCATCACAAAGACCAAGGAACTCACCAGAAAGGTGGTTCTAACTGTACAAACGAATTGGTATGTTTTCTCCCCTCCAGGCTAAATGCTAAATTATTTGCCTCTTCAAAGTTTAAATAACTTGGAGACACCCGGCCTCCCACTCTGTGCCAGTATGTGCAGCGTTGTGCTCGCTGGTCGGCTGTTTCCAGGCCAGCAGCGGGTCACAGTCCGGTGCGGTTGGCATCGACTGCCGCCCATCTGCCCGAGTTGACACGTTTGCTCTTACACCGCTTGTTTCTGGAGGACGGAACATGCTGCGGTGTCCTGGCAAAGCTCCCTGAAATGTCAACCTGGCGTAACAAACCCGCGCCGCCCCTTGGACCTCGCGGGCCTGGCGGTGTGGGCCCCTGCCCCACATCAGACGGGCAGCGTGAGCCAGGAACATGCCACGGTAACACACACCGCTGATGGACTGCTGGGGCGCCACCATCTTGTCCGGGGTGAATACAGCTTGTTGGGTTGAGGTGGAGGATGATTGTTCTCATTAAAGGCCTTGGACCTTTTCAGGACATCAGGCCAGTGGATAACAAAGGGAATCCATTCAGGGAACAAATGCAAAATCTTACCAAGAACTTTTCGTCTAGTTTCTACAGTTTCTACAATGTCTGAGCAACAAAACTGACTTACAAGTAGCTTACCAGAGTTTGTTTCCATAAATA
The DNA here is from genome assembly GCF_001444195.1 of Xiphophorus couchianus. Classification (NCBI taxonomy): domain Eukaryota; kingdom Metazoa; phylum Chordata; class Actinopteri; order Cyprinodontiformes; family Poeciliidae; genus Xiphophorus; species Xiphophorus couchianus. The sequence goes on along the minus strand of NC_040232.1, from coordinate 5,132,434 downwards.
ATTCCTTATTGATTAAAAAGCTCCTGTTCCACTGGTGGATTATTTCACTTATAAAGAGACAATTGTCTCATAAGTGAAAAAATCTGCTAGTGGAACAAGTACTTTAAAAAAAAAATAAAGAAGTTATTTATTAAAACAAGCTCCTATATTGTTCCTAAAAAACACTTGTGAATTAATTTTGTCTTATGTCAAGTGCACTAAGATACTTGCACTTAGATTGTGTTTTGCAGTGATTTAAAATATTTCTTGTCAAACTAAGGGTTACCGACTATAAAACATTGTATTTTACAGTGTTTGTACACACCAAAATTCAAGCATTTTCAAGGTTAGTTTTTAAACTTTTCCAGGACCACTTTTTGTAGATTAAGACAAAACAAATTAATAAAAAATGAGTTGTAATTCACTATTGTATGTTATCATTTATTATTGTTATTAATGATATCTTGTCATAGAATTATACATTCTATAGCAGTAACAAGGTAAACTAAAATAACTTGATGAAAACATGCAAATTTTGGAAAAAACTTGTTTTGGCGATAGAATGAGATGGGTTTTATTGACGACTGAAATTTGTTTATTTCGTTAAACTGTAATGGAAACACTTTTTTTTTTTTGCATCACGAGTCACATGACCAACAACCGGATGTTACTATTGGTGGAAAAAATGACTAAGACGACAACAGAAAGTGGTTGGAGGATGATGGGGCAGCATGTTTTTTTTTAATGACATTGTGTGAACCAATTCATTTACATATGATTTTAATATGCATATTTTTATTTAATGGTAAAAATGCAACTGTAAAATTGTATTTTTCGACAGTACTGGAATAGCGATAGTTTTGCCTACATTTGTAATGAAAATGCTGCTACTGAAACAATTTAGTTAAATGACCTTCCTGTTCAAATTAAATGATTAAACAGTTACAAAAAATGTGTTGAAAATATTCTCACCAAGTCTTCTGGCAATTAGAAAATAGAAATAATTTTGATAATTCTAACCGACCTAAAACAAGAGAAGTTTATTCTGATCTCACTTCAGATAGTGGAAATAAAAGTGTCTGGTCTCAACTGTAAATAATGTTTTCCAAATGTAAGTTTTTAATGAAACATGTAGATTGCACTTTATTACAAAACTGAAAAGTTATTGGAAATCGCTTGAAAATCAAGCGATTTTCAAATCTTAGAAACGCTGCATTTAAATTGCAGCATTTTGAAGGATTTTAGCCTGGTTTGATGCTGCGTGTGCAGATGGTGCAGTGAGGGTCTGGTGTTGGCTGACTCCGGCCTGCAGGCCCCTCAGGGCAGCAACTGTGAGCGGTCATTAACTCGGTGAGCAGCAGAGAGGAGACTCCTGCAGTAGTTAACAGCTAAATCCTCCTCATTGGTGCTAAACACCAACAACAGCCGTCCTCAGCGCCAAAGAACATCATGTTAGACCTTTATAAAAAAACAAAACGTCGTTATGCAAGAGCAAACCAGGAAGTGGTGCATCTCTACTGCTCTGTGCTGAATGTAAGGTTACAGCCAGAGCGCCTGGCAGCTGTCCATACAGTGAATCATGTGTGTGTGTGTAGATGAATATGTGTGTGCACGGATGAGCTGTGGACAGGTATGACAGGCTGACCTCCACGTGTTACCAGAGAGAGTGTGTGGCCCAGTGTTACCTGTCATAACATGGGCTGCCTGGAGCCCGGAGCAGCAGCCTGACCAGGCCACTGGGCAGCCAGAAATAATAGAGACTGGCAACAGGGCAATGAGGGGTCAGATGGAGGGAGAGACAGGGACGGCGAAGAGGAGGAGGAGGAAGGGATGAGGGAATATGACAGGAGGATTCTGCATGCAGGGTTTTTACTCCTCCATGAAAAATCTCCAGACTGTTACTGGATTTATAAATTTATAGAAGACATTTTCTGGATGGACAGACGGACGAAAGAATGGATGGATGGATGGATGGATGGATGGATGGATGGATGGATGGATGGAAAAACAGAAGAATGGATGGATATTTCTTTAATGGGATGAGGAATAAAATCTGTAAATATCAACGTATTTGCCTCCATCTTGTTCAGGCCTGGAAAACCTTTAATTCGTATTCCAGACTTTTTCCACCAGACTTCATGGAAATGTTTTGTTTGGACACAGAGGCAAAGGGAGGAGCAGCAAAACATTTACTGCAGTGAGAATAATGAGTAAAACGAGTCAATCAAGGAACGAAGACACGCAGTTATCCTTCACAACTAAAAATAAAATCAAGAAAATCTTTAATTTCAGTTTCAAATAACAATAATACACTTAATTTCCCACTAGAAAAAAACCTTTCATCACTTCCCGTTTGTTTCACCACTGAAAGGCGGCCGGCGTGCCATCGCCCGCCTGCAGACGTCCAACCGTCCAAATTCACTCTGAGAAACTTGGCCGGCAATTAAAAGCTCTGGATTAAAAGTGATTGTGTTTTGTGTCCTGAGGAGGCGCTGCCCGCCATCTTGAGGGGTCTCATTAACATGTCCGCCGCGGGCCGTGCCGAGCGGGGCCACGGGCAGTTAAAAAAATAATGGAGACATTATCAGCGTTAATGTCCTGTACCTGGAGCGGAGGAGATTTTATAACCACCATTGTGATGAGCCACAGGCAGACAGTCTTGCGAAAAAAGGGGAAGGTTGGATAAAGATAACCCTTCTTCTGACCAGACCCCCTCTATGTGTGTTTTTTGATCAGCTCCTACACGTGGGGAGCCCGAGCAGCTGGATTTCATTAATTGAGTGCTGGCAGCGCTCCGCTCTGGCGGCAGGGGTGAGTCACACTGGTGGGATTGGTCTCTCTCTCCCTGATATCATCTTCCAACCATAACTACAAATAATTATTCACTCAAATCCATTACCGGGGGTCAATCAAGTTCCCCAATCTGTTCTAAAGTCCAATTACTGGCGCCAAGGCTCCATTCGCGCCTTCCTGCAGATGAAGGCCTTGCCCACAGGCGACCCAGTAAATTACACACAGCAAACAGCGGAGTGTACATGTGTGGGAGAGTGGGCCTCCTCAGGTGTGTAATAAAGCAGAGGTACATACTGGACTCCCCTGGGGCATTCTTACTGAACCATCCAGCAGACTTCACCGGGTTAAATAGAATTAGCTCCGCGCAACGAGATGCACTTTGAATACCAACTGCGGCTCCGCACTCTACAGGCTAGAGAGCACGCAGCGCGCACACTGAAGCCTGGTATTAACATCCATCTCTGCGGTTCATATAATAAGACGTGTCGCCATGAGGGTCTTCTTATGAAGAGGCAGCAGCGTGACCCATCACAGCCGCGTAATGAGCGAGGCGCTACATGTGCCGGGGAGCCGAGCTGTAGCTCACCGACGCCATTAAGGAGAGTCCTAATCCGTTTCTTTCTTAAGATAGGAAAGCACTTTGAACTGGCTCTGTGCTGATTGATTGATTGATTGATTGATTGACATGCTGTTTGCTAGGAATGGAAAATTATAGACCATTTCTGATTTCTGGGTACTCTACTAATTTCTGGTCTTGACTCAAAGATCAATTTTGAATCAAACAGTGAGCCCCCAAAAGAGTCAGAATCGAATCATGAGATGGTAAAATATTCCCAACCAAAGTTTGAAGCCAGGCATACGGAAAAGGATTAGGGTCACTGAAAAAATAAATGAATAAAAAAATCTGAAATTGTTTTCTCAGAATTACAACTTTTCTGATTTTAAACTCAGAATTCCGACTTTTTCCTCATAATTCTGACTTTTCTCAGAATTATGGGGGTTTTTTCTCTCAGAATTCTCATGTTAAACTCAGAATTACATCTTTGATCTCAGGATTCCAACTATAATCTCAGAATTCCGACTTTTCTCAGAATTCCAGCTTTTTTCTCAAAATTCAGATTTTTTTCTGAAAATTCTGACCGCTTCTCATAATTTTGACCTTTTCTCATCATTCTGATTCTCAGAGTGCCGACTCTGAATACTGACTTTTTTCCCTCTTAATTCCAGATTTCTCAAAATCCCGACCTTTTTTCTCAGAATTCTTTTTTCCCCCCCTCAGAATTCCAACTTTTTTCTCAGAAGTCCGACAATCTCAGAAGATGAAAGTCAGAATTAGTCTGATTAGATTCCCACTCCTAGTAAAAAGCCAGGCAGGTTATCCGGCTGGACGGCTGTGTGTGTATAAGGAGGGAACGGACGGCGCTTAGGTGTGCAACGAGCAAAGCAGCAGGGACGGCTGAAGCTGTGCAGCTCAGCAGTCCATGGCCAGTTTGTCACTGCCCCCCTCCCAAATCAACCAGGTAGCAGTGCTGCTTTGACATTTCCCTCAGTGTCAGGCTTCTCCTTACGCTCTGATCTGAGCAGAAAACAACTAAACTCCAACACTGATACAACCAGCAGGAAGACAAACACAGATGTGTTTCCAGGCTACAACATGCCAGCTCTGACATTTTTAGCAGATCCAGTTTTTCAGGGTTTTCTCTCCAGACTTTGAGGCTTTGTGAGGGGAGCAGAGTTCCTAGAATGAAAACAGCACGAAGGCTCTGTTTAGATTTGTCCTACAGACTGCTGACACCGTCTTTCTAATTCTGTCCATTAAACATGAGAAACCTCATCAAAGAAGCAGTCTCTATCCCTCTGCTTACATTCAAGAGATCCAGCAAAATGCTAAACACATGTGCAGCGACTCTGTGTTTAGGCTAAAATGGCCGAACACGAGCCGGCAGCAGTTGATTAAATCTTTCTTAGCGAAACCGCATGGTGTTGTTTACACTGGAGATAACTATGTGTATACCTGTGTGTGTGTGAGAGAGAGATCTGCAGAACTCACTGTACCCTGTTGCAAAGCCAGAGCAGTCACAGTGTGTATGCGTTTCTGTCAGCATGATGGAGGAGAAGGGAGTTACTCAGACCTAATGAATCCATCTGCATTCAGGGGGCATTCTTCCTCTCGTACGCAGACGGGAGCAAATGAGCAGCGACCTGGGAGTCTGTCCAGCAGCCTGGCAAGGACGGGCACAGATAACCGAACGCACCCAATAATTTCCCCCTAAAATACACAAAGACAGGCTAAAAGCTGCCTGCTTTTACTTTGTACTGTTCAAGGAATCACTCTTTTTTTTTTTTTCTTGGAGGAGGAGGGGAGCAGGGACTACAGTACAGTCTGTCCTCCAGGAGAGTGGCAGCTGTTGATGTCTTCACCCCCGAGTGACCTGGCACCCTGTGCAACCTCAGTGAAGAATGGATGGAGGACAAGAGGCGTTGGGAAGGGGAGGGCGGTTTGGGAGGTGTGTGTCCCGTCATTAGGGTAATGAGCCCAGTGCTGGGTGATGTTTGGGAGACCTCTAGTGGGGGGAAAATTTCAAGGATTTTACATACAGAATCAGGTGTTGATAAATTGAGTATTCGCGCACAGCTTCATGTCTAATTCAGAAGAAAAAAAAGAGCCTAAACTAGATATTATCAATATCTGCATCAGTCCTGATATTGAAAAAAATTCTGGATCAGCAGATCTATTCGATAAATTCTGTACTCATCCTTTATTATTTATTTTACATTATATTCAGAATTCCTAATTTATACTTTCTGAACTATTTGAAAGAACGTTTGTCAGTTTATTGTTTTTCTCAGTTTCAATTTATTTTACATTGGACTGACTGAACAAATTAAAGTTGTGTTGTTTTTACCCGTTTGACCAGGTTTGTGAAGCTTTTGGTGTATTTAAGTATACTATACTGGTGCAGAGTTCTCTGATAAATACTTTATTGTTGTATAAATACACTTATGTCTGTGTTTAATATGACTTCTCTTCTTTATTCTTTGAACTAAACCAAGAAAAGACGTGTTAAAAAGCTAATCGAATCATTCAGTCTAAAACACACATTTCCCATTTTTATACAGTTTACATTGCCCTGTTTATTCAGGTTAAACTCAAAATTAAGTCTAGAGCTGTAGTGCAGAACCCCATCACTATATTTCTGGGTCCATCTTTTTCTCCAAAAAAGTTATCTAATGATACAAGACTTCAATCTACAGTAAGTGCAACTAAATTTACTTCTCTTAAGTGAAATGAGATGCGACTGCAAATAAAAGAAAATGTAAATACAAAATCTACGTAAATAAACAAAACGGTCAGAAAAAACTAAGAAAACAGATAGCAACGTTAAAATAATACTGTTGAAAATGAAATAACTTGTCATTGTATAATCAAATAAGTTAGTTATTTTTGTTTATGTTTCAGATCTAATATTTCCTACATGAGTTACTTTATGAATCCATTCATTTATTTCGATATTTATTGTCAATTTTGGCAGGATCAGTCTGCCGTAGTCTTTTACAGAGAACCTCACCCCGGTATTTTTGGCCCCAGGCAGAGGAAAAGCCAAATCCCAAGAGTAAAATGCTTGCAAGTAACTTTGACCACTCCCCTTCTTTCCAATAACGGATGAAAAGCTTCATCAATTTCTATTACAAACACTTAAATAATTGATTTAAGATTCACATTTGTCTTTTATGTAACCATTTCAATCAGGTTAAAACATCTGTAAAAGATTTTCACAATAAAACAATGTCCATAGCAGCTCCAACAGGGTCATAATTATTTATATGTGAAGCCTCTTTTTGTTTAGCTTATTGTTTTCTTTGTGCTCAATTTAAAGCTGTAAAGAACCCAATTTATGAAAGTGAATAGAAAAGGGGTGGGAGCAGAAAAGCCTCAAAATCTGGACCTTTTTCCTGAAGACTGAGAATCTTTAATGTTGTAGAGAAAACTGGACCAGCGTTGACTTTAAAACTTTATCAGATTCATTATTTAGTCACTTCTTACTCTTATTGCCATGGAGATGTAACGATACACCTTGCCCACCACCTCTTACGTATGACAAAGTATTAGGGCCACACTAAGAAAAAATAAAATAAAATTACAATAAAGTTATAAAATCACAAGAATAAAGTCGTAAGGGAAAAAAGTCAAAATAACACAAGCTTAAAGTTGTATTATATGAGAATAAAGTTGTAATGTTTCAAAAAGTAATATTTCAAGAATGACATATTAAAGTTGTAATATGACTATTCTCGTAACACTACAACTTTATTCTCGTATTATTTCGAATTTATTCTGAAAATATTCCAATTTAATTCTAGTTGTACGTCTTTATTCTCATACGAGTATTCTCAAAGTACTATGACTTTAATCTTTCAAAGTTATGACTGTTTTCGCACAACTTAATTCTCGTAATTGTATTAATTTATTTTTCTTAGGGTGGCATTCATATGCCATCATACTTAAGAGTAAAAATGAATCAGAATTTGGTTGTGTCTCAGAAAAGTTAAAAACACTTTTTGTGCAAATCAAAGAGTCACAGCAGTTCACTCCGTGCTGCCTTCCTTGACCACAGGGGGCGCAGCGACGATGGCCACGAGGGATTTGTTCAACTCAAACGTTCTGTTGGTCGTCATGTTACGATGACTCTGAGAAAGATTTGAGAAGCAGGTCAGCAGCCAGTCCTGGAGAAATTTCTCCCCTGGTGACCTTCTGCTCCAGGTGGGGCAGAGTCCCTCTGACGGCCGGGTGGTTCTGGAAATGCCAGAGGACGTTCTCCTGGATCAGACTCCACATCCAGACCTTCTGCTGGGCCCGCCGCCGGCCCTGCAGCTCGCCACTGCTCAACATGGCTGCCCTGTATGCCTCCATCTTGGCCCAGACTTCTGGGATGCCCTCAAAGGTGTGGGCGGAGGCTCGGACCACCTGAGGAGGGGATTTGTGAGGGGTAGGACCGGGTCACAGACGTGGATTAAAACCCTCACTCATCTGACAGGTTTGACAAAAAAAAAAAAAAAAAGTCTGAACCTCCTTCCACACATCGCCATGAAGGACTATCCAGACTTATTCAATAATTTTACATGACAAGCACACAAGTCTACATATTTAGTTGTGATTTTATGTGAAAAATACGCAGAGTAGCACATAGTTGCAAAAAAATGTGAGTTACCTGAGTAACTTTTTGAAATGTTCCTTCATTTCAAAGGAACATTTGAAACGAAGGAACATGGTACAGGATATCTTAACTGTACCATACTTTTTACTTTTACTTGAGTAATGTAAAGTATCGCTACACTTACCTGAGACAAATTTCTTGATACTCTACCTGCTACGTACATTTTTCATTTTCTATACATTTCAGAAAGAAACATATCCATCTTCTTTTCGGCAAGTTTTATGCTTTTCTTTATTTTAAAAACTAAAAATTTGAAGTAAATGGAGTTCTTTAAAAATAAAAATAGTTTTCTTTTTTTAAAAGGTGTTGTGACATTTGCAGCTCTAAACGTGTTATTTAGCTGGACTGAAGGCAAATATGGCTTCTAGGATTTTAAAGGTTGCAGACCTCTGCACTACACAATTATGCACAATATTATATTGATCCATCCATCCATCCATCTTCTTCCGCTTATCCGAGGTCGGGTCGCGGGGGTAGCAGCTTCAGAAGGGAGGCCCAGACTTCCCTCTCCCCAGCCACTTCTTCCAGCTCCTCCGGGGGAATCCCGAGGCGTTCCCAGGCCAGCCGAGAGACATAGTCCCTCCAGCGTGTCCTGGGTCTTCCCCGGGGCCTCCTCCCGGTGGGACGTGCCCGGAACACCTCACCAGGGAGGCGTCCAGGAGGCATCCTGACCAGATGCCCAAGCCACCTCAACTGGCTCCTCTCGATGTGAAGGAGCAGCGGCTCTACTCTGAGTCCCTCCCGGATGACTGAGCTTCTCACCCTATCTCTAAGGGAGAGCCCAGCCACCCTACGGAGAAAACCCATTTCGGCCGCTTGTATCCGCGATCTCGTTCTTTCGGTCATGACCCAAAGCTCATGACCATAGATGAGGGTGGGAACGTAGATCGACCGGTAAATCGAGAGCTTCGCTTTTTGGCTCAGCTCTCTCTTCACCACGACGGACCGGTACAGCGCCCGCTTGACAGCAGACGCTGCGCCAATCCGCCTGTCTATCTCCCGCTCCCTTCTTCCCCCATTCGTGAACAAGATCCCGAGATACTTAAACTCCTCCACTTGGGGCAGGACACCCCCCCTGACCCGGAGAAGGCACTCTACCCTTTTCCGGCTCAAGACCATGGCCTCGGATTTGGAGGCACTGATCCCCATCCCGGCCGCTTCACACTCGGCTGCGAACCGATCCAGCGAGAGCTGCAGATCACGATCTGATGAAGCCAAAAGGACCACATCGTCTGCGAAAAGCAGAGATGAGATCCTAAGGCCACCAAATCGGATCCCCTCAACACCTTGGCTGCGCCTAGAAATTCTGTCCATGAAAGTGATGAACAGAATCGGTGACAAAGGGCAGCCCTGGCGGAGTCCAACTCTCACCGGAAACGAGCCCGACTTACTGCCGGCAATGCGGACCAGACTCTGACACCGGTCATACAGGGACCTGACAGCCCGTATCAAAGGGCCCGGTACCCCATACTCCCGGAGAACCCCCCACAGGGCTCCCCGAGGGACACGGTCGAACGCCTTCTCCAAGTCCACAAAACACATGTAGACTGGTTGGGCGAACTCCCATGCACCCTCCAGGACCCTGCTGAGGGTGTAGAGCTGGTCCAGTGTTCCACGACCAGGACGAAAACCACACTGCTCTTCCTGAATCCGAGGTTCGACTATCCGACGGACCCTCCTCTCCAGGACCCCTGAATAGACCTTGCCAGGGAGGCTTAAGAGTGTGACCCCTCTATAATTGGAGCACACCCTCCGGTCCCCCTTTTTGAACAGGGGGACCACCACCCCAGTCTGCCAATCCAGGGGAACTGCCCCGGATGTCCATGCGATATTGCAGAGTCGCGTCAACCAACACAACCCTACAACATCCAGAGCCTTAAGGAACTCCGGGCGGATCTCATCCACCCCCGGGGCCTTGCCACCGAGGAGCTTTTTAACCACCTCGGCGACCTCGCCCCCAGAGATTGGAGAGCCCAACCCAGAGTCCCCAGGCTCCGCTTCCTCAGTGGAAGGCATGTTGGTGGGATTGAGGAGGTCTTCGAAGTACTCTGCCCACCGGCCCACAACGTCCCGAGTAGAGGTCAGCAGCACACCATCCCCACTATAAACAGTGTTGGTGCTGCACCGCTTCCCCCCCCTGAGACGCCGGATGGTGGACCAGAATCGCCTCGAAGCCGTGCGGAAGTCTTTCTCCATGGCCTCTCCAAACTCCTCCCACACCCGAGTTTTTGCCTCAGCAACTGCCCGAGCCGCATGCCGCTTCGCCCGCCGGTACCCATCAGCTGCTTCCGGAGTCCCACAGGCCAAAAAGGCTCGATAGGACTCCTTCTTCAGCCTGACGGCATCCCTCACCGAAGGTGTCCACCAACGGGTTCGAGGGTTGCCGCCGCGACAGGCACCGACAACCTTGCGGCCACAGCTCCGATCGGCCGCCTCGACAATGGAGGCACGGAACACGGTCCACTCAGACTCCATGTCCCCCACCTCCCCCGGGACGTGTTCGAAGTTTTGCCGGAGATGGGAGTTAAAGCTCCGTCTCACAGGGGATTCCGCCAGACGTTCCCAGCAGACCCTCACAATTATTATATTGATCTACCACATAAAAACTTTAGGGTTGTAATGTGACAAAATGTGTAAAGGTTTAAGGATATGAAAACATTTGAGATGTTTGTTGTTTCATGCAAAGCAAGACTGAATGTAGCGAAGTGAGTTAAAAATGAGAGAAGACAGCAGACTCCACTGAAGGGAAAAGGTGTGGAAAAACGCTAAAATTGATGGTGACGGAAGCGACGAAGCTGTTGTTTGAAAATGAAGGATTTTAGTAAGAAAGGAACAAGGTCAAGGCTGAGATGGAGCATGAAAAATACTATTATTACGTCTTCGTTATTGTCAAACCTTTCTTCCGCCCTCCAGTGTCGGCTAACATGCATGCAGCCATCGTCTCCTCACGCAGACTCACCTTGGCGTTCCAGGATTTGGTTTGTCTCCTCAGCAGTTTCAGGGCGCTGGTGTATTCGGTCTGGATCCGTCTGGCTGGCACCACCAGATCTCCATCTGACTTTGTCACCACCACCAAGTCGGCTCTCTCAATAATGCCCCTCTTGATGCCCTGGACAGAAAATCATTTGAAAGTTATTTAAATAAACTCTGACAGATCTGTGCACAGACTGAAAGAATAATGGTTTTCAGGATCGTTTAAGTTGAAATAATTAACTGTTACTCTAACAAAAAGGACTTTTGCAGAATATAGGCATGGAAATTAAGAATAAGTTTTCAATGTTACTCCAAAGTTTTCTGCATAACACTTACATTTTACAATAATTAAAACTTGTATGCCATTTCTGTTAAAAATGTTATCTTTGTAGTTATAATTAGCGCTATCAGAAGCTGCTTTCTAAGAAAAACAATTTGCAGCTTTGTACAAGAAATGTTTTCTTGGCTTTTATTAACTGACAGTAAAGTTATGACACATGATTTCGTCTGAGCTCAAACTCTTTTTGTGGTTTCAAATTATTACCAACACAGCAGGTTTGAAGCAATATAAATTCAATGTTAAGAATATTAGCTTTAAATACAGTACTGGATAAAATAAGTTTTGTGTACATAATGAAAAAGTCAATTTCCTCTCAACATTTCTTCTTCTTAGGGCAAACAGTGATTTAACTTTATATGATCTTACAAAGACTATATTCACTTTTGTTACAGATGAATTTAAATATATTTTATTTAAACAGGATAGTGCATATTAATGAATGTACAGTAATGCCATAAACACAACAGTTAGCATAATGCTAATTTCATTTCCTACAGATTGCTGCATCATAAGTACACAAAGGAGCATTATCTTAGATCCTTCCTCCCAACAATAACTGTTTACAAAGATCTTAGTATTTGCAGTTTTACTCATTTTAAATATTTCCACTGGTATTGCATTTTTTCCATACTATTCACTTTTCATTGCCACTCTACAGTGACACATTGAGTTTTGTTTGATAAGCAGGACTTAAGCCACAATATAACATCATAGAAAGATTTTAATAAGTTTAATCAGAAGAACGTAATGTCTGACAGTGTGAAACGCCTTCTTAAGATCTAAAAATAGCAAATATTTCCCAACAAACACTTAATGTTCTCTACAAAAAAAAAGCATACAGTTGTTTCGGTGAAGTGGTTAGCAATTATACCAAATTGCATTAAAATTATGTAATTAAAAACATGTTTTAACTGTTTTTCTAACATTGTTTCAGTATTAATAAATTCTTCAATCTGATTTTAAGTCTGCATCACGTTTCTAATGAAAAAACTTCTACTATAATCAAAACGAATGTCATCTCACCTTCCTGTCTAACCTCAATCACAACAATATGAATCATAATGAGCTGGCCTAATGAAGCCACTAATTATCCTAATTAATAAACTGATTAGCATATAGTTTTTGTCAGCAAAACAAACCTAGACTTCCGCAAATAAGACATCATCAACTCGTCTGTTTTGACAAAAATGTTAACTCTACAGAAGGAAAAATGCACACGCATTCTAATTTTAACAAGCTTGGTGCGAATGAAAAAGAAAAAAAAAAGAATAAATCCCATTTTTTCCATTATAATTCAACAGTAAGAAAATAAATTATCAAAATCTTCTTTAAGCTGATTGATTAAATGTAAACAACCTTAAATACTTAGTTGTTGCACCTTTTCAGCATTGAAGGTAGGATAAGTCAACATCTCACATCTTGATTTGGAAAAATGTCTCCAAATCTATCAGATTATGATTATAACCTGATACATCAAGCTAAACCACTGCGAAAACTTTACTCTTCTACTGGTGAAGCTATTGCTGTGTTTAGTTGAATGTAGATATGGGCAAACATATTTTTTCTCTAATTATTGTGACATTTAGCAAATAGAAATAACTTGGTTAATTACAACTGACCTAAAACAAGAGACATTCTACGTTTAAGTCACTCACATACCATGAAATTAAAGTCAGAGATGAAATGCAGTGACATAAAATCTGTAAGAACTGTAAAAACAACTTCTGAACCCGTAGCGGTTGCTAGTTGTTAGGAAAACACAAAAACCTTTTTTTAGATAGATAACAGATAAATAATGTTCTGTTGTTTCAGTGTGTTGTTCCTCACCGACCTGGAGTTCATCGCCACCTGCTGGTGGGATCAGAAGCACAAACATGTCAACCATGTCTGCCACTGCAAACTCAGACTGGCCAACACCTGAAACAGCAAAAAATGTTTCAGTCAGTAATGCAAGACCAGAACTTTAACTTTCACTGAAAAAAGCCAAAAGGTCGCACCAAAACGTCATAAAAACTTCTCCTACAGAGAAAATGTTGTATTTCTTTGCATTGTAAACTCAACTTCGAATGTCTTAATAGCAAATAAAGAAGTGGATAAGGAAAAAAGTTCTTCTGAGGAATTGTTTGGGTGAATCATAAATGAATATTTATGAAGTCGAACAAACTTGAGATTCCTCTCAGTGAATAAATTTTACCCTTGATATGCAAATCAGGGGCCTGGTGACCAAACTGTCCGAGTATCACTAAAGATCGAAAAGTGTGTATTAACAGTTACAAATACTTCCTGTGACTGTCAATCCTAGCTTTGTTCTGCAGCACAAGAAGAACCAAAACAACTTTCACCAAATCAGTATAACACAAAACTATTAATTTTTGTTTGCACAATTAAGCCACCCATCTGCTGGAGTATCCTTTTTACCAGGTGTTCTTTAATCTGATAAGAAAACTCTTTTCAGGCTAATAATATGAACCTATAGCCAGCTATATCATATCAGAAATTATGAAAAACATTTCTACAGGTTTTAGTGAGTCAAATTTAATACTTTTTAAGACCATTATCATGGAATTTAAGACCTATATCTGCACAGAAATGTAAGAATTTTGTTCAGGCAAAAATAAATTTGCACTTACCCATGACACTTACAAACAGTCTAGCTAGCTAGTTAGCGGTAGCTTAAATGGTCTCGAGTCACAACACAATGAAGACGTCTGAGTGTCTGACAGAAAAGAACCGCGAAAAATAAAATACATTGAAAATATGCGATTAAATAGTAGTGTGAAGACAAAATCTAAGACCTGGGTTTAAAGGCCAACTTACTTTTTTAATAAATTTTAATTTTAAGGGCTTAATTTTAGATAAATGAATTAAGGGATGTGCGGATACCTGGATTAAATTGAAATAGTGTTCAACATCCGCAATAAATAATCCCCAATTTTAGTAAAAATAAAATACATTAAAAGATGAAAAACAAAATGTTATTGTTTTTTTTAAAATAATAAAATAAATATTTAAATGCAGTAACCTAGCACTCCTTTAGTGAATTTGAACTGGTTGAAGCTAAAACTGTCATTTGAGGTGTTTTGACTAAAACATATTCACAGACTAATGTGTTTTTATTTTAAATGCAAAAAGTAAATATATTTTATACAGTTTTGGCTTAACTATTGTTATGAGTGTGTTATTCATTCAACAAATGGGTATACTTCAGTTAGCAATTAATCGATTTCTACATTAGTTGACGATTATTTCAATAATCGATTAATCATTTCAGCACTAAATGAAATTACAATGACAATTACGCTTCAATTTCTTATGTGGCTTTACTATAGATTGCCTTACCAACAGTCTCCACTAGAACGATGTCATATCCTGCTCCCTCACAAAGAACGATGGCCTCGTTGGTTGTCCGGGTGACGCCGCCGAGCGTCCCTGAAGCCGGCGACGGCCTGATGAAAGCGTCCATGTCTCTAGAAAGCTCAGTCATACGAGTTTTATCCCCTAGCAAAGACCCTGCAACCAGAACTCAGTTAGTTAGAGCTTGAATTTTATTTTGAAGGACCACATTTGAACTCTTATTTGTCACCTCCTGAAGTGCAGGAGGACGGGTCAACAGCCAGCACCGCCACTTTATGTCCCAGTCCAGTTAACATTTTTCCCACCACCTCAATGAATGACGACTTCCCAGCTCCAGGAGGGCCAGATAAACCTAAACCAAAAACAAGTAGAGAATTAATCAACATTATAGTAAAGCTGTGGTATAGATCAGAACATTTTTCAGCCTGATGGAGAAACTGAGTTACATAAAACATGCCTTATTACTGTGAAATCAATACAAATAACAAAGTGCTTCATTTTATTTTAAACATAATGCTTTGGCATTAAAAGAAATTTATTTTTGTATAAAAGGCAGAAATTCTAACATAATGACCCAGGGCAGAAAGATTAATCATGATTAATCAATTATTGAAATAACTGTCAACTAATTCAGTAATCGATTAATCGTTAACTGGAGCATAGAGACTCTTAAAGACCATTACCAATATATTCAGAGCAAAATTTTAGCATTTTTGCATTTAAGATTAAAAAACTTCTTACTCTGTAAATGTGTTGTACACAGAACTCAAGTGTCAATATTTTATTAACCTCATTCAAATTCTGTAAGAAAAAAAATCTCACATTAAGCACCTTTTGCTGTCTAATTAAGCAGAAAGACCAAGCTTTCCAAAAGTTGATATTAAAAGATTTTATCTGCAGATGCACCCTTTTTCCAGCTCACTGAATACTTCACCAACATTTATTTGGTGGATGCTGAATGTTGCCTATAAATGTTTTATTGTTGCCTATCAAAACATTTATAGGCAAATATAAATGTTTTCAAATTGAAATTTACTCCTTTTTTATGTAAGGTACATTGGTGTAATATGATATACACCATCATATTAAACTCTTTGGAATAGGAATAAACTTCCTTCATCTTTGTTGGTGTTAAGGACATTATTTCTTATTTATGTGTTGGCATGGAAAAGCATCATTGCTGCCTCTGTACCACACACCTACTCTAAAGGCCACTGGTTTTCCTCCATTTCTGCTCTCCTGCTCCCTCCTGAAGACCAGCACTTTCTGCAGCAACACCTGAGCCAGCTCCTTCTTCCTGGGATGCTGGGTCTCCACCAGCGTGATGGACTCCGCCAGGGAGGCCCTCTGTCCAGAGATTAGTCCATCATACAGTTTATCCAACAGTCTCTGTTCGGGCCCACTCAGGGCCTGGATGTGCTGGCTGACAGCAGTGCTGCTCACACTCCTGTGGATGTGGCAGCCGGAACCCGGAATAATGCTGCTGTGACCCGGGAGGTAACCTGTTAAGAATCCCCCCTGATGGAGAAGCCTATGACCAGTGAGCGGAGGACGGTAGAAGTGGCGGAGGAGACGAACACCTAACCGTCTCATTGTCTGGAAGAAAATGAGACATGAACCACCACCTGAAAGTCTCACCAAAAAATGGTAAACATCACATTTTCTGGGCGATATTACCAAACACCGCCTAAGTTTCCAAAAACAGTTGTTTTATGTTCATTAACGGCTGCGTATGAACCTCACATTTAACTAACGGTTAAAGCTCAATGCTAGCATGTGCGTTGATAAGTTAACATAAACTGTGATAGTGTTTTTTTTTCTCAGATGAAATATCAATAAACACCAAAGACCGAACTTACTGTGACCTCGCACCAGCCGCTCAGAGGTGCAACACTTTACATGTCAGTCCCGTTTAATTCATTCTTTTCCGGCTTCCGGTGACGTCATTTCAATGCTCCGAAAAAAGCAAGCAAATGACTTAAAAAGTATATATTTTTAGACTAATCTAACTTTCTTTTATGTTTCATTTGTAAAAATATTAGTTTTTTTAAATGTCTTAAATAAACAGGCAAAAATATTTAAGTCCAAGTATTTAAATGGATGCAATTCGCAATCATTACCTTTAGGTGGCAGCGGAGGAAAACGATGTGCAGCAACCAGGAGACTCCCTGACAACTTTATTCCTAAAGCGCCACATCCAAACAAAAATAACTTTTATTTGTTGTAGCAATTTACAACACTGCAACCCAATTTTTAGAGTTCGTGACCAAATTAAGTTTTTTTTAAATTATTCATTGTATTTTATTCTAATACCTAGTAAACTACTTCAAAAGATTTTGTCAGAATTCTTTTAATACTCTGCTACTACAGTTAGACTCCTATTTTTATTTATTTACTGTTGAAACCAGATGTTCAGTTATACTGTCTGAAGTGAAATCTGACCAAATTTGTCGTTTTAGGTCCTTTTATATTTGCTAAATGCCACACTACTGAAAAAAGACTAATATGTCAGAGATTTATTTATGACTCTATTCCAGTTCCTAACAATCTTAACTTTCAGCACCTTTCTACTAATACTGACCCATCTGGACACAGAAATATTCACACATTTACTCCAGATGCAGTATTGGTAGCCAAAGTGGACTTCATCCTTCATAAAAACATATTGCTTATTTGTAAGGCAGACACACAAAGCTTTCAACTTCTGAAAGTTTGCCCAGAGAAATGTTGACACATCCAAGGAGGAAACCGGTTTTGTGATTAATGAAACAATTTTATTCAATCTTCCAGTAGAGACTTGATATTCATGGAATAAAACTGCTTTTCTGGGAGTTTTACAGAGCAAAACAGAAAAAAAAAAAACAAAACAAAAAAAACAACAAGGCAAAAATGTGAAAGTGCAGACAAACCGAAACACGTTCAAAAAATACAAAAAAAAAAAGAATGTTATGAGTAAATCAGTTCAGTTCAAAGAGGATTACTAAAAGCAAGAAAGAAACAAATAGCAAAATCTGCATTTAATAAAAAACACAATAGGACAGTAACTGGCATATTTTTCTCAGTTACTGGTTAAAATCTGAATGCTCAATGTTTTCCCTTAAACATTATTATAATACACTTTGTTCAGTCACTTTAATAAGAGAATGAGCAGTCACTGAATATTTACACTACCTTTCAAGTGTTTGAAAACAAAACAAATATTCCTACAGGTTTTATTGAAACTTGAAGTCAAATGATGCAGAAAATTGATGCGAGTTCATGTGTAAAAACAGCTTTAAAAACCAGCCTTCAGAACAAAACCACATAAAAAGAAACAGTTGGGACCGTATGGTACTGAAGGAGGAGTAAAGGATGAGTTAAAAATGAAAATAAACGGACCAAGAATTCAATAAAATTGTGTAAATAATGTAACAAGATGAAACAGGTGGGTGGAAACAAAGAGCGCTTTCAAACATAAATTTCAGCTAATACATCCAAATAAATTCAGTAGATATTTTGGTTAAAATCAATAATTTGCTGCAGTGTCTTTGTGACAATCAGTCCCATGTTGACATAGTAGAAGCACAAACCATGCTCAGAACGGGTCAATACAGGGGGGCCCAGAAAATAAACATTTGAAGCATCTAAAGAAGGTTTATGCCACTCTGGAAGTAACAAGAAACTAGCAGAGGTATTTAACACAAGCCTGTACTTTCCTAAAATAATTACAAGTTACTTTCTTGAAACTTCTAGGATATTTTCCAGAACCAGCAGGTTGCAATGCTAACATTTAAAGTGTATTCTTTTACGTTTTTCTTAAGCAAGAACAGGGGATTTCTGAGACTTTCAGGTTACTTTTCAACACGTATCAGAAAGTAACATAAATTTCAGGAAATCTTACCTGTAGATTTCAGAAATAAATTTTCATCTCTCAAAAATGACCTACAAGTTCTTTAAAAGTAACTTTTAAGGCCTCAGAAAGTATCCTGTAAGCTCCAGAATGTTACCTGTATGTTCCAGTAACATAACCCTTGAGTTTCAAAAGTACTTTTTGAATTTCAGAAAAGTGTTTCAAAGGAGTAATCTGTAAGTCCTAGGAAAATAGCCTGTAAATTCAAGGAAAGAAACCCTGGAGGTACAGAAGAGTTACTGGAAAGTAACTTGTACATTTTAAAAATACTTTTCTGGTTTAATTTTCAATCTTTGATTCTGAGCAATAAATCTGTAAACTTCATTAAAGTAACCTATAGGTTGCAGGGAGAATTTAAAAGACATTTTATGAAAAATGAAACATTATTAGACCTCATCAACAGTGTTTATGTAATTACTCTCAGTACCAGAAGTGTAAAATGCTGCAGGATGGAACTTTATATTTAACAGATAAACTGGATCATGAAGTGTTTCCAAAATCTTTGAATGACGATGTCAATCCCCAGTGCTCCCACATCAGACACCATTCTGCTGTAGGCTAAAAACTTCCTCTTGTGTTTTGTCTCAACTTCATGTCATGTTCAGCCACCATTCTTATGCAACGCCACACTAACCAAAAGATGCTCTGCAAATCCAGATAGCACATATTCTAATGGTGACAACATCTACACAGTAAACAAAAAGTGTAACAAGATGACAATGAAAGTTTCAGTCTTTATCTTGTAAAATGCTATTTAAGTCCTATGCTCCACACACAACCAGACACTTTGCACTTTTAAACCCCACATTTTGTCCTCGTGTGACTAATTATGATTTCTGATGGGATAACATCAATTCATTTACTGAAAATATCAACCACTTGTACTCTGCACAGCAAAACGACAGGATTTTATCAAGTAATTTTTTTTCAATCTTCAAGAACAAATATCTTAGTACACTTGAAATAGGACAAAACTAACTTACACTTTTCACCCAGATTTAGGAGCTTGGTTTAAGCCAATAGTTCCTTAACATTGATTAAAAAAGTTCCACTGGCAGATTATTTCACTAACAAAACATTTATTCCATATTATAAGCTAAATAGTCTGCCAGTGGAACTATCAGTTTTTAAGGAAATGATGTAAAACAAGCTCCTATTTCTTGCTGAAATAGTCTTGCTTCAGGTGTACCAAGATAGTTTCACTAGACCAAAACCACTTGATAAGATTCTGTGTTTTTGCAGCGTTTGCACATTTGATGCCAATTCCACTTATTGAGACAGAAAACATCAGAAAACTGCAAATTTGATGACTTGGAATGTCCCACAAACTGTCGTAGTAACACAAATACAACTGTATTTTTAAGGGAAAATTGAAATGCAAACTAGATTTCAGTTGTAGCAGGAAGATACCAGAGGAGTTGTTTGCCTCAATTATTACAGTTGGTCACAAAGATCAAGTATCTTCAGTGCGTCACACTCGCGTTGTTTCCTCCTCTCCCAACCTGTTCATGTGTTCAACTCGGATGTCCTTCAAGTAGAAGCGCCGTGTAACAATCCATCTAACCTTACTGGTCCCAGATCAGCTTGGACTCCCATCATTTACAGACCACTGACTGGACTACAAACCAGTCTGGGACCAGTTAGCTGCTATTCTCGCTACTTGGACCAAGCTGCTGGGGTGCGGACAGCCAGGTGGCTGTGGAGACTGGGGTTACTGGAGCCTATGAGACAGAGGAAATGGGGTTGTGGGGGGAACCCATCTGGGTCAGGACTTTATCCAGCCACTGCAATGGACCGTGCAGGTGGATCTCAATCCAGCAGGGCGTGCTGGTCACATCTTGACGGTGGTACTCCGCTCCCCAGCCCTGAAAGGCAGGATTCTGTTAGATCTCAAAGTAGAACTGTTCAGACAGCATCTCTTAAAAATATACATATCCCTTCAACTTCTTCACATTTTGTCACTTTACACCTGGATTCATATTTGCTTATTTTCTCTCCAGAGACAGTTGCAAGTCTTTCGAGGTGCGTCTCTAGCAGTTTTGCACGTCTGCTGTGTAAAACATCTCAAGCTCAATCAGTTCACACAGAGAACTTCTATAAACATCAGTCTTTAAGTACTGCCACAAAGGTTTTGACTTTGACTAGGCCGACATGAATGTCTTCATGTAAGCCATGTCAGTTTAGCTCTGGTTGTATGATGGAGTTGTTGTCCTGCTGGAAGGTGAAGGTCCACTCCAGTCTTGACTCTTAAAGTGGCAGGATTATTTAATTTACAGGTTCATAGTGGCATTTAATAGAACAATCAAGTATGCTACCTTCAGTTATATATATAAAAAATAAAATATGGCTTAAAAGAAATTTGACTTTGCACATTTTAAAATTTGCCTCTGTCTCTTTAAGAAGCTCCTGCTGTTTCTAACAGTCTGCCTTCAGCATGTCATTACAATTTTTCTCCATTAAGCTGCAGTATATAACTTAAAAAATGTTTTTTACATATTTGTTAAAACTGTCACCATGTTGTGACAGTATGGTATGAGACGGATAATCTGAGAAAAAATATCAAGCTTCTCCACCTTCTTCCAGTGATACTATTATGATCTGCAGTAATGTACCGCTCCCAGTCAAAAACAACCAATCAGAGCCAGTAGTAAGTAATTAGCGCTGTCAATCAATCTTTTGTATGCAAGGCAAAAAATATCTTAAAGACCTTATTTTCATTTCAATTATAGCTTCTGTGAGGTGACCTGGATTAAAAGGTAAATAAATGGAAGCTGTGAAACACAACTCTCAAACAAGATGGCTGCTGTGGGTGAGCAAACCTCACTTTGAAAAATGGAAACTCAAGAAGTGAATTGGTGAAAAAAAAATCCAGATTTTCTAAAAATTTAATCTTCAAAACAGAAAATTTGATTAATCAGTAAAATCAATGTATTTCTTAGTCCCATAAAGATTAGGAAAGTCTGAAAACATCCCTCAAATTCAATCCTTTAATGTTTTATTGATCAAATGTTTTACCAGAACTTGTCTTTTTCAGAGGGATTTCTAAAACAGATTACCTTAACGAAGCTCATCCGGATGGTACACATCTTGGTGAGCTCATAGACGGCCTCGAAACCGTGGTTAACGGACTGGGCCAACAGCTCGGCAAACTCCTGGTTGTTGAAGATCTTCAGGCTACATCTGCTGGGAATCTTGCACACAGTTGTGGGGTGGAAGTTATGGTGGTAGTTACAGTTACGACTCTGGACGAAGATACTGCTGTCGCTCAGGCACTCTGCGTACACCTCCCCTCCAACGTAATACAGGTGAACGCCTGACAGAAACGTGATAACGGGCTTTTTAATTCCAAAAAGCACCAGCACTGTGGTACAGCTGAATGATGAACTGATTGTTCAGATGGTTCACCTTTGCCGATGTGCCGCCGGGTGTTCTCGATGGTGGAGTTGCGGTTGACGTTGGAGAGCAGGCCGAGGCAGAAGCGGTTGCGGTTGTTGGAGGGATCTGTGAAGCCGTCGACGAGAACGCTGGTGGAGGAAGCCTGAAAGGCCTCGCCAACGCGATTGTTCAGCTCATAGTAAACAATGGAGCACCAATGCTTTGGTTCCTCGTAGGCCACCGGCTGCACATCTGCACAGGAAGCGCAAGGAAAGGGTCAGTGGAGGGAGCCAAGGTCAAAGAACAGCCAGACACAGAGGGAGAGAGACGTCTCTGAGCTGGAAAGTTTGTTTTTAATTCCAGCTCATCCACGTAATTATTCCAAACGTTCTTATCTAGGTGCAACCCACCCCCTCCCAAACTTCCTCTGCAGTGTGGCACTGGCTGGCAGGTGTGTTTTGTCTTTCTCCTTCCCAGAGCTGATCTACAATAGAAACCTGCTCCCCCGTACAGGATGCAGCTTGTGGAAAAGGAAAAAAAAAGAAAAACATTAACACTCCTCCGACCTCCCGTTACCAGCTAACAAAACTTTCAGCGCCTCTTCCTGCTACTGCTGTAACAGGACGAGGACAGATCTGTGAGCTTTGAGAGAATGATGATACAGAATGATACAAATAAGGTACTTTATGGGCCATAAAAAGGAGACAAAAGTTCAGACAAAGGTTTTAATACACTCCCTGCCCTGTCTGTGGTGAGTCAGATTTAATTCAAAACAAACTCCTAAATGTTTTCTAATTTTGTGTGCTAAAAGATAAAGACCATGAAGCTGGTGTTTGTTAACAAGCTGCATAATGTAAATCAGTGATTATTTTCATAATCGGTGGCAACTCAGGCATAAACAAACAGTAAAACATGAATCGGGTAAAGATTTATTCTCCACTGGCTTTAATTAAACAATATAGCTACTAGGGGTGGGTGACATAAACTTTAGTTTACTTAAGATATTTTGTGGTATTTGTTATGATGATGATAAAAAATTCATTGCAGTCTTCTTTGGCAAAAGTCTGTATGGCTTTAACTGCATATCAATAAGCAATGAATCAATTAATTGTATGATAAATTAAAATGAGGTCAATAATGTCCATTCTGATTATCAATATTTTTTAAAGGAAGTTTTGTTTAGACCTTAATAATCAATTTTTTTTATGGTTTTGGTTGTGTGTGGTTTTTATTTTCTTTTTATTTATTGTTTCTGGTTGTCATCTTTTATTTTCAATATTTAAATCAATGTCTTGCAGTTGCAAGGTGCAAAATTCTGGTTTATTGTTCGTTGAGAAGGCAAACTAGCAATATTATGCGATTATTATTATATTAACTGAAAATAGTCTCAAAAGAACAATATTCCTGTAAATCATAACGATCTCTGGAAAAATTTCCAGCAAGTTGTTGTCATGACGGGCCTGCATATTGCTGCATAGAAATACACATTCATTTAATCATATTTTTAAAGATATTGATATTTATTAATGCTCTAATAGAGAGGTGTAAGAAGTGCTTACAGTAATGAAAATCCATATTTTTAATTTAACCTACCCAAAATGTAGTTTCGTTGCTGATAGACATAAATATCTAGCAGCTAAAACAAACTCAAACAGTTTATTTTTATTATGTGGAAAATTAAAACCACTAAGCTAAGATAAACAATTATTGCACCAAGCTATTAAAGTAGAGGTTATAAGTAAATATTCTCATTAACGATATACGAGCCCTGCACATCATAAAGATGTGTGAGCACATCCTTACCTGCCCGGTTGTTTGTTTCTGTAGGCAAAGGTGGAGCCATGAGGTTGATGTCCATTGGCTGAGGACAGTCCTGCGTCATCTGCTCCTCTGGGGGCATGTAAGCAGGTGGGGGGGTCTCTACGTGAGGAAAAAAAGGCCCAGAATGATGTAAAAAGTGACAAACTGTGGCACATTGTGGAGGAAACGGAGACTCTTCGCTCCTACCAGGCAGCTGGAACGGACTTCCCGGATCGGAGCTGGATGGCGAGTGAGGGAAGGTGGTGTTGCTGCCGCTTCCGGGTGAATTTGGGAAGCCGTTTCCCGGAGAATGAGGGAAAGGAACAGTGTTTGCCTGAGTGAAGGATTCTGGGAAGGTGGCATTCTGGGGCATGTGCGGCTCGTTCTGCTGAAGCGGGTTGCGGAAGCGAGGCAGCATTGTGTGCTTGGCATTGAACTCGCTGTTCCTCGGTACCAAAACAGGAGGCAACACTGGAAAAAGAAAAATAATACTTCAGTTTGTACACTGTTGATGACATAATGTTGGCTGACAATCTGTCTACAAATAAAAAGCTCCATAAAACTCCAACTGTTTGGAAAAGATTTACAATAACAAGGCATAGCAATTTCCTCTTCAGTGTATGGTTTAATTTTTTTTTTTATAAATGAACATTGATGCCACCATTCTAACATTGGTCAGCACTAACACTGACCAATGCGTTAGTGCTGACCAAATCAAATCAGATCAGACAAGCTGGGGGTTCAGTAACCTAGTAATTTAAAAGACTCCACAAATACAAGAAAACATGTACGTTGTTACAATCATACACAGAATATCTCAACAGACTTGCTGTATTCATAGCACTTTAATTTTCCCTTATTTTGTAATGTTGTACCACAAACTTAGCGTCAGCATTAGTGTTTTCACCAATGTGTAGTGTGGCAGAGTCGGCTTTTAGTGGCTGTAGGAGTTTACATTTTTCGTTGGCAGAAGGCCAAGAGTTGCTTCTCGCGCTAGCGCTACACACAAAACATTTGTTTTGGCTGTTTTTACCCCGAATGCCCTGCTTTGTAGTTCTCTTCCTGCTTTTGGATCAATCTCCAATCTGCTTAGCATTCAGATATGCACCAGAGTTCACTTCAACTGAACTGAAACCCAGCTTTTTAGCAGACCAGAGTTTGCTTTTTGGTCCGCATCATGTTTGATTACGCATCAATCACACCTCCCCAAATGAACCGGACTTTCTGGGCAAACGAACTGGAGTTTGATAAAAGCGAACTAAACATGGCTGATGTGAATGCACCTTTAAATAGATTTCATAGAGAATTTGAGTGATAGTCCAACATAAAGTAGCTTATAATTTTTAGATTGAAGAAATAAATGACATCTTCTTTTAGAAATGTAGAAATTAAAAATCAGAGAAGTACAACATGCATTTGCTTGGTAAAAGCTGTATAGCTTTTGGGGAACATCTCTATCTGCTTTGCACACTCGGCTCAGCCAGAGTAGATGGAGATTGTTTCAACTTGTAGACTCTGTGTTCAGTGTGCAGCACCAGTTTTTCTCCAGACATTAAATATATAATAAGAATCCTCTTTGTGCAGCTTTTTCATAAAAGTCATATTTGTGTTATGACTACAGCTCCTCCAAAGGTACCTTTGGTCAGCTGTGAATTAGCAGATTTTCAGTTTGGCCAAAGGGAGCTGAGAGAGGCTAATATGAAATCCCAAGCACATTTTTTCAGATTTTTATTTGTAGAAAAAAAGTGTTTCCTTTCCGTCCCCCTTCATTTTGTTAAATGACAAAATCGGCCAAAATGTGTGAGAGGTATGAATACTTTTAATCACTCTTAATCGCCTTTGTTCTGTGTCTCAGAAGAGAAGAAGATCCAGATCGTAAAAACACAAGTAATCAGTTCACAACAGACATGACTTACAATCACATGCATGCGAGCTCAGATTAAACCCTGATGTCTTTCTGCTGCTCTCCATGATTCAACATTCTGAGTGCAGATGTCGCTGCATTTTTCAAATGTCAGCTTCCAGGCAGTTGGTCTGAGCCAGCGGTATTTGGCTCTGACTCTCAGGTTTCTGCCCTGAAAGATGGTGCGAGATGAGGCATTCTTGTGGAATTCATCACTCGGGCAAAATATCCCTGGCTGATGGCTATTCAGGTGCAGCTGAAACCACAGTGATATGCTCCGCTTGCGTCTATAAATACCTGAGTAGGTACAGAAAGCTGTAGCTGACATTTTAGATGAGGCTGATACATCAGAAGAGAAGTTATTTTAAAGGTTAAAAATTGATGTTCGAGCAACGAGAGGAGGTTGGCATGGTGTGTGTTTGCTAGAGTGTGTGTGAGATGAGGAGCGTGAACAGACAGGTAGTCTGGAGTTGAATCCCCTGAGCTACCCGCCGCTAAAACTAAACGTGTGCAAGGCAGGCAGCGAGTCTTTCCTCCCTTTGTGTGTGAGCGACTGTCTTCCTGTTCCAGCCATCCTCACAAATCCCTCATGCAATCAAGAATCAAGTGTGTGTGTGTGTGTGTGTGTGTGTGTGTGTGAGTGAGAGCAAGAGAGATCTGGTGAGTCTTTCTAGACTGTGTGCAAGTGAACGAGCATGTGTGCTTTTGTGTCAATGTGTGCAGAAGAAGGGGTCTACCATCTGAAGCATGTGTATAACAAAGCCCCCGTTCTCCCTGACATGGAATTTCCTGCTCTAAAAACACATCAAAGTACACACACACACACACACACACACACACTTTTACCCATATTACAACCTCATATTGACTTCGATTCATTCTAGTAGCTGCATCAACTGCCTAATCCTAACAATTACAACTCAATTCAAAAGTACATTATTAATCCCAAAGAGAAATGAAATGTTGCTAAAACTCATGTAATTTTCCTTAAAAAGTTGCTATAGGTGCTGATGGCTACAGGCAGGGAGGATTTCCTGCAGCAGTCTATATTACAGTGGCTCTGTAGAAGCCCCTGACTGAAGACATTGCTGTTGTATAAGTCTGATGATGAAGTAGCTGAGGGTTTTCTGTACAGATGCAAATCTTTCAGTCAATTTTATTTTGATTTTTAGGCTCACAATTCAATTCGGAAACAATTTTTCTATTAATCGATGACTGAGAAGAGGGAAGGACTGTAAACAAATAGAGCATTTATTTAAAACAACTCTACACGGTTTCATACTGTATCAAATTCCATAAGTTTACATTTAAACAAAAATAGGTTTGTGCATAAAACACTGTAACATAAATTACCAGTATTAGGTTAGCTTAGCTGTCGGATTTTGTTCTTAAACAAATAAAAGATATCAAACAATTACTCAAAATACACACGGTGGCAGAGCAGAAGTGTGACGCAATATAGACGTAATACTTATTTTAAAATCAATTTTTAAGAATAATTCTCTATGGAATACATTTTTTCTGCAAGTCTAATTCTGTTATTTTCTTGATTTTTATGAAGAATCTTTCTTTGCACCTCCAGAGGTTCCACGGTAATCTTCAGAACAGAACCAGCATTCTTTACTTAGTGATACTTGACCTTATCGCACTACACTAACCATTACCAATACATTCCTATACCAACCTTAACCAAAACCTAATTCACATGATACCTGTAAACCAAACCTTTGAAGAGGTGCACATAGACCAAGATCTAAAAACAAAACTTACAAAATAACAACTACAATAGCCTATGTTCGTCAAGAATCTAACATAGAATCGCACCATTCTATACCACTGTCATCAGGTATGTGAAGCAGAAGTAGCCTATGTTTTACCTGATGGGGTATAAAGTTGCTGTTGCTGCTCCTGCTGCTGATAGTGCTGGAGGGCATGGCTGTATTGATCTGAGACTGTAGACATTAAAAAGACCATAGGAGAGATGGTCACTGATTCAAGAAGTGTTATGAAGTACATGATGAAATAATTTCTATTCATCTATGTCTTACTAAAGAAACCCTAATAATATCTGACTGGTTAAACTGCACAGCAACTTTAAAGCAGACTGCTTTAAAGATCAAAATATCTCAGAGGGGTGAACTCTACTTTTCTAGGACCTCTGGGAAAATTAGTCATTAGATGAAGAGATAAAATAAATTTATGAGATCTTGTACTTCTCAACAAGATCTTAAGAATACTCATCCATGTGTTTATCTTTAGTCGAACTGAAACATGGAGAAGCAGCATTCAGTTTTTATGCGTCCAGAGAACTGCAAAACTGCTGAAACACAGTTCCTTTAAATCAATGCTAAGAACCCATTTGCTTAGAGATACCTTCAGTTAATAACTGTAACATCATAAACTGTAGTCGATCTTTCAACCTGTCATCATTTCCTTTACTTTGCCACTGCATTGTCATGTTTTTTCTTGTTTGTTGTTTTATTTTCCTTTTTCCTAATCATGAAAAGCTCCTTGAATTGCCTAGTTGCTGAGAATGTGCTATACGAATAAATATACTTCAGCACACAGCCGTTAAGTAAAAATATGAATAAAATTTCAAATACAAATAAAAAATATTTTAAGCTATATCATTATTATCATAATTAAGATATATTACTTTAATGAACAAATTAGACTTATGTTTTATTCAGATTTCCACATGTATTAATATCAGTTTTGGGATATTTTGACTTAACTGAATTGTGGCATGTTTGGCTCTCCGTATATGCTGCAGTTAAATGTTATTACAGTAAGACATTTTTAGATCGGAGCGCCAAATGTTTTGGGCTGAATCTTCCTTTAGCAGCTGAGGGTCTACGGGAACATTTTCTTTCTGTTGACGGCTGCTCACCTCCAGCCCAGATCCTGTTACTACACGCCTGGTAGTAACCCTGGGTAAAACGGTGAGAAAGTAGAGGCGATTTGGTATGATTTAAGTTGAGTTAATTGTACTCAACTTATTGGAGGTATCAAAGAAAGCTGTCTGCTAGGAGATGTTATGTTCTCATCATACTTCAATGCCTGTGGGGCGCTTCTCACCAATGCCAACGCCTTCTTTCAACACCAGAGACTTTATGTCATTTAATATAAGTGACTCATACAATAACAATATTCTGTCTTCCACTTAGAGTCATTTTTTAGTCATTTTTATTTTTAGGCAGTACAATATGCTGTACTGGACTGAAAATAAGGGATAAAAGAGCCAATGTCCAGAGAAAAGGAACTGAAAAAAAACATCACTTTAAAAGCGGATAAATCTGACTCGCTCATTTGAAGCAAAGTATGAAGAAACTTGTTAATTTATAATTTTTGTCATTACATTTCTCAACAAAAACAGTTCAAAGCATAAAGAAGAAAGATTAACTATCTGAGCACCAACTAAAGTTGTCTAAATGGAAATTAAAGAAAAAGTTATCTAAAAATCACATAATTACATTTTTGTTGGTCTTATTTTCTGCTAGATCGTAGTAGAAATATGGATTCCAATCACCAATGCTTAATTTCTAAAAACATCTAGTACTTTATAATGAATAATAGGGGTTGGCCAATTTCCTTCATTTTGGGGGATCGGTGATTGGCTGATCTTATCCTCAGATCTTATTTACCTCAGCAAAGGTCTAAAAATCAACAACTATCTTCTTCTGCTCTGCTCTGAGAAAGGCACCAGGTCCTGTCTGCACGTTTTCAGTTGGCAACAGTCTCCCCACTGTTGCCAACTCAGCAACTGTCTTTCTATATTTAGCGACCTTTCAGCCAAAAAAATTTGGTATCAACCAAATTTGGAACCGGCAGGTCCAGGTTCCAGGTTTTTTAATGATTGGTAATCTGCGATCGACCAGGAAACTGCAATTGGTTCTCCCCTATCGAATAATAAAAAAAACAACCTTCCTGTACATATTTTGCTTCCGTGTTGAAACTTATTGGGGAGTAAAAAGTGACAAACCCAAAATACTGTAATTCAACCGTTGCCTTGAGACTGATATTTCTCACCTGGACTGTCCACTCTCTTATAGTGGTAGGGGTTGATGCACACATCCTTCTGTTTGGAGCCGAAGGGATACTCGCAGCATTCCAGCGCCTTCAGCTCGTGGTGGGACTGCAGGTCAGGCCAGCGCCACACCCGGCAGTAAATGACATGTGGCAGACCCTTTCTGTGGGACACCTGCAGCCGTCCGTCCAGCGAGCGAGGGATGGTCACGCAGTTACTGGGCTGACCCGGGCAGCTGAGCGCCCGCTCCAGCTCCTCCATGGCTCCCTTCTTCTTTTTCAGTTTCTTAACCAGAGCATCCACGGCTTTTTCCGCCCACTTCTCCTCTTCATCGCCCTGCTTCCAGCCCAGCAGCCGTTTGACGGCCGGGCTGGTGAAGGAGAAGAGCGAAGTAACATTCATGGTGACTAATTTTCCCTCCTGAAGTCGCCAATAGAAGCAGCAGAATCAGCTAGAAAAGAGAGACGGACTGTCTGATTCTTGGATTTCTTTTTTTTTCCAAGTACTTCCCAAGTTTCCAAGGTCCTGCAAGAAAAAAAAGGGTTTTACAATGAAGCTATAATCTGAAAGATAAATAAATAAATCTTGTAGTTTTTCTTTTCTACTGCAGAAAGGTAAAGTTAAAAGTGACTGCTGCAGCCACACCCGTCAGTCATGAGTTCTGGGGAAGTGTTACTGCTCTGTGAACATCAGCCTGACATTCTTCAGATAGCTTCCTGTCTGTATGACTTGTCACATTATTACCAATTACTAATATCACTTACAGGAAGAGGTCTGCATACTGCAACCTCCACAACCTGCAGAATGAGGGTGCTGAGGTATTTCATGCTCAGCACCTGTTCATGTTCCACTATACAGTTATATCCATTGTAGGGCTGCAACTAACAATTACTCTAGCTATTGATTAATCTATTTATTATTCTTCTGATGATTAATTGGATAAAAACATTGGCACATTCTGCAGATTTTTCATTTGACTGCTTCAGCTTATTTTATACAATATTAGAAATGCATAAAAATTACAAATAAACTAATTTTTTTTTTTTTAAAGAAGCCTAAAAGTTAGTGTTTGGTTGATCATTTGTAGCAAAGAATGTGTCTGCTGCCAAAATAAAATACTTCTAATATCAACATGTGAAAAGCTCAGACGGCTCTGCTGGATTTAACATCAATAAAGTCTAGGACTAATCTGTTAGTTATTATTTTCTGATTCATAAATGGATAGCAAAAGGAGATTAACAGGAGATTTTTTAACAGAAGCGAAAACTGTGTCACATGAGGTGTTCTGGGTAGAACACGTTTAGTTTTTTATCTTAAATGCTAAATTTCTCTATATATACATTAGAGTTTTGGCTTAATTGCTGCTCTAAATATGTCGTTCTAACTGACCTTTTCTGAGTTTGTTTATTTCAGTCAACGATTAATCAATTACTAAATTAGTTGACAATTATTTCAATAACCGATTCATCGTGATTAATGCGATTAATCATTTCAGCCTTAATCTGTTGCGACTTCAATATTTTGCAGGCTTGTAAACCACCAAGCATTTGACAAGTAATTGTAAGTAATTTGTAGATGTATTTTTTTATTTAGCAAACAGATTAGCTTTAATTTAGTAAATTACACAACCTGTAAACACCAACCATGTGTTTGTGTAGGACAATAAAAGGGATGTGACATGTGAACCCCTGAATAAAAATGCCCATTCAGTGGGTCAGAACGGGGCAATTAAATACCCAGAAGGTCCACACCTTCCAGTTTTTAAAAGGAAAAACTAAACAGTATTAAAAACGTTCTGCTCTATTCGCCTACTCTTTTTTTTAATTGTCAGAACAAAATTAGGCAAAAAAATTCAGTTATATTTGAGGTTTGGCTCTGGATAAATGTCCTGAATCCAATGTACAGCTGACCAGAAATTTGGCACTAAGTGAGGATGCATCAGCATCTGACAGTAAGTCAACAGCCTATACACAACAGATACATATTTAAGACCACTCTGCAGTTATTTCTGGTGATGCAGCTTATGGGATGAAGAGTGTTTTCTGTCTTTGTCATCAGTGTTTGTAAGACTCGTTATAATGCAGTCTGATCTAGAAACATGCTTTGCAAAAGTACAAGTAATAACCACAGAATTCAATATAAAATAGTGCAGGGTTGAAAAATAAAATGGCTTTTTTATTTTGACAAATAAAAATTTTATTCTATTCAGAGTCAATACTTTGTAGAACCAACTTTCCCTGGAAGGTTTCAAGTCTTTTAAAAGTTTTCTTTCCTAGCTTTGCACACGTCGACACATGTTCTGCTCATTCCTCCCGGCATTTAGCTTCATCCAACTTCCTACCAACTTAGACCAGCCTTCTTTATCCCTGCTAATGAAAGTCATCCCACAGCATGATGCTGGTACCACTATATTGTGTTTTTAGGGGGATGTGCAACATTTTCTTTCTTCCACACACTGTGTTTTGCATGACTGTTTGTTACTAAAGCGCTCTACCAAACCGCTGAGGCCTTCACAGAACAGCTGTATTTATACCACAGCTGCACAAAAGATTAAATTGCAACCATCACTTTATCCGTATGTGTAATATTTACATTCCAGCAGTTTTTCCTTTACTTCTCAAAACAATAAGTTGCACTGAATTTTATTTAAGGCTATCAGTGGGATGAATACAAACAAAAATGAATAAAAACAATAAATCTTGAACTTCACAATTTTGCATTACTTTGTGTTGTTCTGTCACATTTGAATATATTTGCAAATTAGAAAGTCCCCAAAATAAAACCAAAACTTTCAAAACATTTCAATAAAAGCTTTTTGTTTTTGTCACAGAACTGCAACATGTGGAATCTGGTTCTAAGCCAATAAAATGATCACAGGATTTATCCATTTTTGGTATTACACAGGCAAGCATCCTTGAAACTACGACATATTTTTCTGCCTGAAAAAAATAACAACATGTACCTTTTACCCTAACCGACTGCGAGATTTGCTTCAATAAACTTCTGAGTTCATTTCCTTTAAATGTTATTACAAAATCTGACACCATCTCTGCTTTGTCAGAGCTCAGTTTCAAATGAAAAAGCAGATTGTGACAATGTTACCACAGGAAAAACAGACATCAGGTAGCAGCTAAGCACAAAGTGTAAAAGTTCAAGTTTTAAAACGATGTCACAGGTATATTGTGTCATAAGAAGACATTTAAAGAAGCATCCAGCAAATACACATGCTTTGAAGGCTTCTCAGTAACAGCCAGCGCTCTCAGAGGAATTCAAGACTAGCCGCATGAAAACAATTCCCCGTCTCATATGGAAGTTTGGACTATAACATCTGGAAGAGAACTAACACAATCTTTTGCTATGATTCAGCTGCAGCTGGAGGCCATGTTTCCTGGATTTTTCCATCGCTGACAGTCAATCATATCTGACTGCTTGTCTCACTACAAGAGTATTCAGAGAGCCTGATGTGGCACT
This sequence comes from Xiphophorus couchianus, assembly GCF_001444195.1. Taxonomy (NCBI): domain Eukaryota; kingdom Metazoa; phylum Chordata; class Actinopteri; order Cyprinodontiformes; family Poeciliidae; genus Xiphophorus; species Xiphophorus couchianus. Next base: position 5,099,314 of record NC_040232.1, on the reverse strand, counting down.
GTGTTGCACATTAGAACAATGCTCTTCTACAGCGTCATTAGGGATAGTCAAAGTACAACGGCGTCAATGTGGAGTCCTCTACATTTGGTTGATTTAATTGTTTTTTTCTTATTTCAGAACTATTGGTTGATAAATTCCAATACAATTTGTGTTTTATGAAGAGTAAAGTCAGATCTCTGATGTAACATTCTTGTGTCTACTTTACAGGAAACTGCTGAGTTTGTTTGGCTGTCATTAGAAATCCAATTTGTGATGACACATCAAAGTTTTACCAGCCATTAAAGCTGACTGGAGCATCTGGTCTGAAAAATGTCAAATTTTTAAATAATCTCACTACACCCCAGCACACAGGAATGCACAGTATATGGTGAATATATTGTCATTGTGATGTCAGTATGTGCAATATACTGTATATGGCACAAAGGACTGTTGGAGTGCAATAACTGTTGGTTAATATATTTTTAAATTTCTTGTGTTTTTTTTCATACAGTTTTAGTTTTCATAGCCAAGTAAACATCTTGGTCCCACATCAAGGAGTGACTGACAACATTTCTTTATTCTCAAATATTTTGCTAATATTTATTTTTTAATCAATATTCAAAATATTAATGCTTCATTTTTCTTAAATAAAAATACAAATTTTGATTGTAGAGAAAAACATACTGTACACACATTTTGACATTGTTCTTCATTTTTTAAAATAAGTTTTGTCAATCTTTTCAGTCACTGAACTACTTCCACAGATATTCTATGGCAATTGTATTAAATATGACTTTAGTAGGTTTGCATAAAAGTGAACCATAAAATAAGAGCAAATCATTTCATTAAAAAAGTGAAAATAGTTCATCTTCAACCAATAAACTTTAAAAACCATATTTTCAGGAGCAGTATGCAACAAACATTATTAGCATTAAAATGAATGATTAATACTTTAATAAGTGACCAATATGTTCATATGCTATATTTAGTTTTCAGTGAGACAAAATAGTAAATATCATAGTTAAGCCTTTAAATGAACTCCTTATATTGAAGTGATTCCTATATGTTGCCATGGAGCTTTAAACTTCCTCCTAATCAATGAAGAGCCAACAGATGCCAGCAGTGACTTTGGAGCTGCTCTCTTCTCTGTAAAACCTGAAACACTCACAATCATTTACACAACAGACCCATAAAAAACTCTCTTGACATTCCCTACAGTCGAGCCCGAGCGCAGTGCTTCCCTATTAGTTTAGCGGTAGCATGTTATGGTCATCAGTTAGCCCACTGGACAGAGACTGGAGATAATGGGAGCACAGAGTGGGATCATGCGACACAGGCAGGCGAGGGGTTTGACCCACCTGGTGCGAGCTGGTAGCCACTACACTAGTCACATGGATCACTTTGCACCGCTCCGATATCTGTTAATCAATTTAAGCCTGCGCTGTGTAGGATGAGGAGGCAGTAATGATGCTCTCTGGACCCTCCCTAGGGACGGGGCATTATGAAGAAGCTACATTATTTATCAGCAGGGTCCTAGATGGGGCGTCCATTAACCCTCGCTCAATGGAGTCAGCGGCTATAAACGGAGAAAAGCAGGAAGCGAGAGAGGGTGATAGATAAAGAGAAAGAGCGAGGGAGAAAGGGGGGAAGATGAAGAGACAGAAAAAGAGCGAGAAAGTACGAATGGTGCAGCCAAAGATGTATGACAGACGAACTGCATTCAGGGCTCATTCTGATGAACCAGACACTGTGTTTTACAAAATGGTAACAATTCAGTTTAAAAAATAGCAGAGAAGTAGATCAAGGCATCACACTGGAGAAACCCATGCATGAGTTTTATTCTTACAAAAAAACCAGCTTTTAATTTTAGTGTCTTGATTTTACCCACTAAATATCTCATTGGCTGACATTTAAAGAATTTTATATATATAACTAAGATTTGATATCATTTCTACACCTTAAACTACGTATTTTTCTGAGGTGAGGTGATGTGAGTTTGTTTGACTGTGTGGAGGAGAGTAGCACCACTTGTTGCTGCGCACTGCTGATCAGCTGGTTAAATGAAAGCTGCTATGCTTTTCCTTCCCTTACAAGATCTACAAATTCTAGTCTGGAAGAACATAAAGAACTGACAAACATGTGAGTGTAGCACAACTGGGAGAAATGGCTTGTGGTCTTTCCCCATTAACTACAGAGTAAGCCTACAACAGCTAAATTCTGACACCACTCCATTTTTGTTAATATTTTGTGAAGAAGGAAATTGCGCTCAGTGTCTTCTTAAACGTTTTCATGTCATTTCCTTCCGTGGTTCTTGGTGTAGCACCACCCCAGGCAAGGGGGGAAAACAAGTTTTTCAAAGGGGTTGGTTTATTTGTCACAGTGTAATGTGAAAGTGAACTGCACCATCCGAAAATGTAACAATGTTGCAACTTTGGTCGACAATTGAACGAGTCCACCAGACCATCAGGTGTACACTAAACGAGTTTAAAATGAAGATTTTTGATTGTTTAAAAGAAAAAAACGACCATACGAGGTGGCGGACTCAACAGTAAATACCTCATTTGGTTCTATGGAAGGCATCCCTTGCAGACAAGCAGCCATGCAGTAGCAGATGCAGATTCTTGTCATAGCCACTCGAGTCAATACGGCAGTCTAAGAGCAGGGCTTGGAAATAACCACAGACAGACAGGAGGTGTTGCCCTCCCTGACTAGACATGGCATTGACCCAAGAGGCTCATTTTAGCCACTGGGGTCACTCTTCCTGACAGACATGAACACAAACACAGAACAAGGGTCGGTAAAGATGAAATAAAGCCATCACGTCTCTTCAAACAAAGTACAATAGCAAACCACTATGTTTTTCTGTGTTGTTTGGAGGTAAATCATATTTTGCCTTAGTGGAACCAGATTCTTTACATCCCAGACACAGCTGTCCACACAAGACCACGACAGACATAACTAGCAAACACATGGGTTTTCAAGCTGCCATGTCAAACACGCTTGGCACTCAGTGTTATGTTAGAGAGGACACCTCACTCCGTCACATCCAGTCTACCATATCCACACCATGCAGACATACAAGAAGCTCTGCAACTTGGCATTGGCTTAGCGTTGTTCTCTGCAGATTTTTTTGGTAGATGTTACCATGCACAGATATAAAGTGAAAAGATTACAACAATCACATCTAATTTGTCAAAAAAACAAGTCTCACAAAGCGCTAAAAATGCTCCCATGCTGGAAAAAGCATAGCAATGATCCAACTGGAACTGTAGCATGAACAAGGACAAATTCCTGTCCTTTGGGTAATCTGATATGTCATCCTCAATAATGTCAGCAGATCTAGGCTTAGCTGCTGTAGGTCCCTCACTTTGTTTTCCTCCGTTCTCTTGCAAAGACATAAGAATTCACGGATACAGCAACACAACAAAACATATCCTATGATGTGAAGTCCCTGAAAAGGTCTTAGGAGATCTGAATGTACAAAAATAATAATAACGGTGGAAAAATTATGAAGAGATGTATAAGAGGAGGAATATTTTTGAAAAATTTTATGAATGACAAGACTGACAGAAAGAAAATTAATAATTACCCATATTATTATTAACCTTAAATCTGTTGGCAGTGGAAAAAATGCTAATTCTGAGTGTTTTGGGTTTTCTTTGCTAAATTTTTAATGAACGTGTCAGCATTTCTAAGCTATTATGCATTGGCTGTTATTTTATATTTTGCCTAAAATGCACCTGATTTGTTTTGTTTAGAAAAAAATTGGAAATATGAAGTTTGACTACACCAATTTATTTTCTTGGTGTTAAACACAAATAAATTGTTATTCAGTCACAGCATGAAAATCTAGCGCCAACATTCAACTTTATTAGGTGTTTGAAATTATTTCTGCTAAAAAACCACCGGCAGGCTCTACTCATGACAATTTACCTGCTTATATTAGCTTGTATACTTGATTGTTACTCCATGTGGAGCGGAAACAAAAAAAGGTGTAATATTCTGAACACAAAACACTTAACAGGTGAGTATCTTGTATATTGCTACCTACAATTTTGTGTCAAAATGTAATCAATGAATCAATACATGGCATTACTATAACTGTAGTAATCGATATATTTCATTACGTTTGCAGAAGTGGTATTAATTGTTGCTTTTATGTTTTAAATAAAAGCAATTAGATTATATTATGCACTTGTGTTTTTTGGGATAAATTGGGAAAATTGGGATATTTTTACTCAAGGTTTGCATAACATCAGAACCTCAGAGGATAAATCAGTGATCTTAAATTTGTCACAGAGACATGGCTTAGTTCAGTCATTCATCCCCAAAGTGTTCATACTATTTAAATAATCATAAATGAAACATTACCACCTCAGTTTGGAGACACATTCTTTATTTTTTAGGGCTTTTTTAGCACATATTTATAAGTTACTCAGACAAATTGCCATTTTGGATGTGAAGAAAGTAGATATGTGACACAGTAACACCACCAATTTATTCACATCGTGTAACTCAACATGCATTTATTCCCAATTGTTCTTCTTAGAGCTTCACATTTAGTTTGTACTTGGAATGGTTCCTAATAAACATTGGTAAAGATAAAAAACTTAAATCAAGTAAACAGTGGAATCAGAACTGAATCGATATATATTTTAATAAAAGACCTCAAAATTCAAGTTTTCAGAAGGCTAAAAGGCAGCAGTTGTAGTAGAAACATAGCTAAATATGGCTCTAGTGTGACGATGTGAGCCAAAAAGGAAGAAGAAAAGTTTGAAGCTTCCCAACTGAGAGCCGCTGACCGTTGGGATCTACTTTCTCAGAAACGAAGCCGCGCAGAGTTTACCAAGAAGAAAACCTAGATGGAGAAACGTTGCGTTTGTGTTTTAATATAAATGAATAAAAGTTTTACACTACCTTTCCTGTCGCACCGGCGCTGGGTCTGTATGCGGGCCCCTCCTCAGCGATCCCACCGCCTCAGTTGAGTCTGCAGCTCGACCTGGCGTCAGAGAGTCGGGAGGCCGCCTCACTCTCCGCCGAGCGCCAGTATCACGCCGCGGGATGCAGCATCACCCCAGACAACAAGAGGACCAACATTTTTTTCCTACATTAACATCTTCATTCACAGCAGGGCAATCGTGGATTATGTAACTGTGAAACAATGCAAATTTCTCACTAATTTACTCGAGGTTCTCATGAAGGGGGAGACTTTTTTCCTCCTCAGATTGTTTTCTCTAGGTAAAGTTGATGCAGTCATAAGAAACAAAAGTTTGACAACTTTTGTTGTAAACTGCAATTTTGTATGTAATTTTGTGGATGTGTTACTTTCTCCCTCTCCCAGTCAAATGAAACACATCCTATAATTTGTATTATAACAGTTTCAAATGGGACAAAACTCTTACTTTAAACTCTCCTGGCCTGGTAGTACATTAAAACTTAAAAAAATGTCTACAGAACTGATAAAGTCAGTTCTGTTTTCTGTAATTTTAGATTTGGCTTAGGTGGTTTCTGTTAACTCTTGCACTTAGTCTTCCTCTCAGTCACTTTGATTGCAATGTTTTAAAAAGTGGTCTTATTTTAGAAATATTGTGTCCAAGAACACAGCCATGTCTTACACATGTTACCATCATCGTTCATGCATGGTTATTCCTCTACATCAAGTATGAAACATTTACTTATTTATTTTGGTGCCTATTTTTCATATTGTGCAAATTTAAAACTTTGTGATTCTGCAGAAGTATTTGATTATATCATTTGTAACTCAGAATATCTTGAATACTTACGCCAGTTTAAGGAATTTGGTTACCAGAGCTATTCATAGACACATTAAAGTGAAGCATAAATCTCATTTAGAGTGCATTAAAAAAAACAGGTGCAATGAAGAAAATTACCTATCAGGAAGAAGATATTTTTATGAAGAAAAAAAAGTTAAAATATATTATATAACTTATTTTTTAATCAAATAACATCAGTTATTTTTTTTAACCAAATCTCTCAAATTCGCGCCTGCCACAACGAGAGGGACTAGTTTGTCTTGAGGACTCGCGGAGGATTACGCTCCAAACGGTGGCGACTGCTGTCGAACGTGACGTCACAGAGCTGGCGGCAGCATGTCTGAGTGAGGCGGGCGAAAGCTGCACGTGAATAAATCTGGGAAAACGGCGCGTGAAGGTAGAAAAGAAAAGCGTGGAAGACGGAGCGGGTGGGGGTAATCTCACGTTGATGATGATGATGATGATAATGAGAGGAGACAGTAGAAAGATTTCCTAAACTTTTAACTAGAGGATTCCCTCTTACACACATACACACACGCGCGCGCACGCGGCAGCTGTAAGCTCATTCATTGGACCGCAGATTTACAGTCCCATTACAGAGAGGAACCCACTGAGTTTATACAGACACTGTCAGGCGTTGTGGCATTTTATCTTACAACAACTTTGTCATAAACCTGTAGCACCCTAATTAGGTTAATTTGACCTTTATGGCGTGCAAACGTCTCGGTTTGAGCGTTTATACTAAGGCGAATCCAGTTGAATAAACAGTGTTGAACCTAAACTGGATCTATGCAGAAGAACCTGCTGCAGTTGTCACAGCCCGTTCTGACGTCTGAAGATGCTACCACTGAATATCGCGTTAATCTCGCGAGACTGACAAAGTTAACCACTCAGAAGAAAGTTTGATGTGCTGTTGCAACATTTTTATAGGTAGCATAATAGTTGTAAGGACTATTTTAAGGCCCCATTTCTATGACAATGCCAGGACAATAAGATGGAGATGTTTTGTTGCGTTTTGGTCTCTCGTTTACATGGTAGTAGCATTTGACAACAGGCTCCAAAGTGGAAGTTTTGCGAAACTTGACGGTAATCATATCTATGTAAAAGTAAACAGAAGACATTTGGAAATGATGACGTCAGTCACGTCATCTTATCCAGTTACCTCGGAGAAGTTTGAATTTCAATATGGTGACGCCCTAATAGTCATTATTCTCAGTACCTCTTATGAACATCGTTATAAGCTGTACTTTCCACATGCAAACTCCGATTTTATGTAATTTGTTCAGTTAAGAGTTGCTACATGTAACAACGGCCCTTACATGTGTGTCTTGTAAAATAAACACGTTTTCGCTTACTGTTGTTGATGCGAGTAGCGGCCATATTGAAACTCACCAGGGTTGCAGTTGATTTGTCAAACTGAAAAGTTGGAATTTCTGATTTATGACTACAAATAATTCCTTAATATTGATGAGTAAGTACTATTTTCATAGGCAGATTATTTGACTTATAACATGGGAAAAATGTCTTGTTATAAGTGAAGTAGTCTGCCAATATAACTAGTACTTTCTCATCAATATTAAGGAATTATTGACTTAAAACAAGCTCCTACGTCTTGCTGAAAAGTTACTAGTAAGTTAGTTTTATCTTATTTAAAGTGTTTTAAGATATTTGTACAAGAAACTTGACGAAAATTACTTGGTAAGATTTTGTGTTTTTGCAGTGTACATGAGCCAAAGGTTACGCTTGTAGAGCGTTCTGCATTGTTTCCAACGCTATTTGTGTTTTCATTTGCTCAAGGACTGTTTTCTCTACTATATAAACCCAATTTTTTTTTCAGATACGCAACAGAACTCATTTTTGGAATGCCACATGTTGACAGGACATAAAGTCCAAGACAAACCATTGCACATTATGTGCAACAACATAATACATATCTTAAGTGTATTTTCACCTAGAAATATTATTTTAATCTTGCGTAGATTAAAAGAAATCTAAAATGATTGCACGTAATCATTCCTAGGTTGAAAAACAATGGCTCAGAGAAATCTTTAAAAGACCCAAATTAAAATGACTTTAAACCTGATGTTGAGATAATATATAGAAGTATGAAATTGGTCTAAAAACCTTTTTAAAAATAACAGCAAAAGAAATAAAATCATTTTGGGTATTTTGCACATCTGGTACTGTGGGGAATTTATCCAGCAGTAAAAACAGTCAACATGCTATAAAATATCCTACAATAGTTTTGTGCAGATGTTGAAATTCAGGGAGACATTGTGCTTTGCTACGATAAAACAATCAAGTTTAATAAAAATAACATTATGTTCTACTACTACTGCTTTATCTAAATTTTCTTTATGAAATCTCATTGACTCTGTGCTTTCATAGCCTTTTTTTGTGATATACAAAAAAGGCTCAATAAAGCATCAAGGACAATCCTTGTAAATATTGCTGGCATTCAATTAGCTGTAGGTCATCTGATAAAGTAGTATTATCAATGCTTGCTAGCATCAACAATAAAAACGATAAAAGTTGCAATATCAGCCATTGCCTGCAAAGTTCATATACAGTATATGATAGATGTTGGACCTTTTGGAGCTTCTAATAATCAGGTTGACTGGTATTTAGAAGACTATCCAGTTCCCATAGCACAGGAAAACAATGCCAGACTGGAATGCTGTTACAAAAACACAGAAAATATTAATAAATTATATTTACTTATTAGAAAAGCTGTTTTTTCTAGTGCCCAATCAGTCATTCTACAGTGTTTTATCATAGAAAACTGAAAGAAAGAGAATGCTGCTGCTTAAAAGATTTGCTAACAAATTAGATTTTGTGGTAGAAGAGTGTCAGACATCCGTTTTTTCATGGAGCATAATGCTGCACCAGGCAAACATTTGCATCTTTAAAGCATCTAACATGAAAGAAATTACATTTCAGGTAATATATGTTGTGCATGAGTTGAGCTTATGGGAAAAATGTATTACATTTGCTGGTTTACTATGCTGATCTACTTAGGGTACCAGAGGGGAAAAAAAATCCAAAATGCCCCTTAAACGAGTTTTTCAGGTTTATTGTTTACATAAATATTTATAAATATTCTGATAGATTTTGCTCAGACAGCAGTCTTCTGTGGCCTAACGGTCGATCCTTATTGTTGAGCCATCACACAGAAGGACACCAACCACTGACAGAGGCTAAAAAGGACAGACGGAGGGGCTGGCTTCTTGCTGTCGTTACGCTCACTTTCAGTGAATTTTAATTTATGAATTAACCACAGTGACCAGGCACGTGCAGGGGGGGTTGGGGGGGCTGGCTAAGGGGGCTTCAGCCCCTGCCCCTTTTATCCTTGGTGCACCTAGTTTAAAAAAAAAAAAAAAAATTTATCTGTATATCAGAAGGCCTGTTTGTGTCCCTCAGCAATAATATTTAGCTAAATATAATAATTTAGTAAAAATAAACTAGTCTGGCTGCCCTCAGTCTAATAATGACTCTCAGAGCCTCCATGTTGTTCAGACTCCGGGTCCACAGTGAGGAGGAGGGCGGATCTGTGTCCTCTGATGACGGAGGAGTCGTTAGAGACTGTCTTTCTGAATTCTGGAAAGATTTCTATGACCAGTGTACTACAGGAAACACTTACCAAGTGCCTTTTCTGAGACATGATTATGGACAGCAGCAGTGGGAGACTGTAGGCCGAAGAATTGTTTTTGGATGGACAAGAGAGAAATATCTTCCTATGAAGATTGCACCTGTCATACTAGAGCAAGCAGTCTTTGGACAGGTAAGAAGTGAGGTGGTGGAGAATTTCCTTAAGTTCATGCCTGAATCTGAGCGCTTTGGGTTTCAGTCATGGCAGAAAGACTTCAGCAGTGTTGACAAAGAGGAATTGATAGAGATTCTTGATAACCACAGTTGAAGACGAATGCCCACTGCCAGCAACGTAAACGAAATCCTCCAGGAGCTTGCACACAAAACACTTGTCCAAGAGCCTGCTTACGTTATTGAACAGTGGGAAAAAACACTCAGTATCACCAGGAACAGCTTCCAGGACCTTTCTTCAGTGTATGAAAACTTGCAACCAAATGCAAGAAAAGTTTTGCTCTTGGACAAGTTCAATTCAGGAGAGAAAAACTCATGTGGAGAAATCAGAGGAGGACATGGCGCTTCTTGAAAACATGAGCCGAGAACGCCATCCTCCAAGAAAATACAAGAAAAGAGATTCAATTCCTTCAAGACAGCAAGAAACTTTTGCAGAAAGAATTGAATCAGATCAAAAGTTCATACAATGAACTCAACTGTAACTATGAAAGCGATGTTTCTGGACTAAAACGAGACGTGAAAAGATACCAGCAGAAGATACAGCAGGAGGAAACCGCTCTTTCAAGAGAAAAGAAAGAGAAGCTTATCCATGAAATAAACTATTCTGCGCTGCAAGAACGAGTCGAAAAACTTAATTTGCAGATAATTCAGGAGAGAAAAACTCATGTGGAGAAATCAGAGGAGGACATGGCGCTTCTTGAAAACATGAGAGCTGAGAACGCCGTCCTCCAAGAAAATACAAGAAAAGAGATTCAATTCCTGCAAGACAGCAAGAAACTTTTGCAGAAAGAATTAAATCAAATCAAAAGTTCATACAATGAACTCAACTGTAACTATGAAAGCAATGTTTCTGGACGAAAACGAGACGTGGAAAGATATCAGCAGGAGGTGGGACATGAGAAAGACGCCAACTTAGAAACAGCGAATGAGAATCTGCAGCTCGTCAACAACCTGAGAGCTGAGAAGGAGGAGCTCTTCCAAAAAACGTCAAGAGAGATCAACATTCTGCAAAAGAGGGAGAAGCAGATGCTCCATGAACTTGATCAGGTTCACCTTTTATATGAAGAGCTCCAAAGTATGAAATAGACATGGATTTACAGCAGCAGGTTGAAACATACCAGCAGAAGATACAGCAGGAGGAAATCGCTCTTTCAAGAGAAAAGAAAGAGAAGCTTATCCATGAAATAAACTATTCTGCGCTGCAAGAACGAGTCGAAAAACTTAATTTGCAGATAATTCAGGAGAGAAAAACTCATATGGAGAAATCAGAGAAGAACATGGCGCTTCTTGAAAACATGAGAGCTGAGAACGCCGTCCTCCAAGAAAACAACAAGAAAAGAGATTCAATTCCTGCATTAGAAGGAAAGGAGTGCGCTGGCTGATTTGGAGAAGGTTAACGGTTTGTACCTGGAGCTAAACTGTCGGTATGAAACCGATGTCACTGCACTGAAACAGCAAGCAGAACAATACCAGCAGGAGATAAATTGTATGAAAAATTATTTGGAAAGAGCAAAAGAGGATCTACTGCTGGCCGACACTCTGAGATCTGAGAACGAAGATTTCAAACAAAAACACATCGCAGTTTTTGAAGAGCAGGAGGAAGACTCACAGAGCCAAGTGGACCTGGCTAAGGTTTCAAGTCAAGAGGTTCCTTCAGAGGGACTCCCAGGAGAAACTTTACCAGGTTGTAACACGGATCCGGAATCCCCAGAAGAGACCGAGGACAATCTGCTTGAACCATGCAGGATGGTAAAAAGAAAAAATTTTAATTTTCAATTTGGAAAATAGTACGAAACATGCTGCGATTGAAGAAACCAAAGAAAAAACAAGAGTGAAGACAAGACGTTGCTATTTAGAGAAGGAGACAGGTGTGCAAGAGAAGAACCGAGGAATCGAACGCATGGAGATTGTAGCCTCTGTGAACGGGGCGCCATGTCACGCTCCGTCAATAGAAAATTTAAAAAGGCAAAGATTTTTTTCCCCCATTGACAAACTAGAAAATAGATTCCTTCCCAAACCAATTGGAAAAAGCGTGGGCAGCACGGCGGTGCAGCGGTTAGCGCTGCGTCTTCACAGAGACCATCTGTGTGGAGTTTGCACGTTCTGCCCGTGTTTGCGTGGGTTTTCTCCGGGTGCTCCGGTTTCCCCCCCACATCTCCTAAAACATGTAGGTCAGGTCAGTTGGTCACTGCAAATTGCCCCCAAAAGAGTTTAAGAAACTCCAAATATACGTGCAGTATTATTGTTAAACTTGTAAAATTTAGTGGTAGACGGCTCAGTGCCACAACAACACTCAGCTCAATTTTTATAGCAACGTATTGATTTAAGAATGAACATTTCTTATTTTAATACTAATGATTTCTGTTTATTTTCACTGTACTTGTGCTCATATGGTTTGTCCTTTAGTTTACCTTTTCTACTCTCTTTTTAAATTAAATTGCCCTGAACTGTAACTCGTTATACTTTATTTTAAAAAAGATTAGCAAAAGGATCATGCAGTGGCTTTTTTAGGGCGACTGTGGCTCAGCGGGTAGAGTGGTCATCTTGTGAACAGAAGGTTGTAAGTTTGATTTCAGCTTCCTCAGCCACATGTTGAGGTGCCCCAGGGCAGGGCACTTAGCAGCAAGTTGCCCACCGACCTGCATGTCGGTGTGAGTGTGACTGTAGTGTGAAATGCTTTGAGTGGTCAACACGACTAGCAATGCACTACATAAGTTCAGTCCATTTACTATTTTTTTGTTTGATAAATCCTGTGTTTATTTTCATACCAAACATAAGAAAGCTGATTTAACATGTTTGGACTTCATCAGGTTCCAGGGTGTTAAATTAAGGTTAGAATTAAATCTGTACATAATATTAGATGATAATTGTAATCATAATTTAATACTCCTGACCCTGAAAGAGCCCAAAGTTGTTATATCTGGTTTGTTTGTTATAGGAAAAAAACAGGTTTTATCAAAAATAAAAGAAACTGTGTGATCATTCTGTTAGTCTTTATTTAGAATAACAGATTCAAGATAGTACAACAAACGTAACAAAAAAGTCCAATTTAACATGAAAACTGTGTAGAAAAGAGAAAAAAGAAGAACAATCCATGAAAGTACTAGAACTAGAGAACATAATCGGAAATCATTTCCATTACAGGAAGAAATCAATTCTTAGATGAATTATATGTATTTGTAATAAATATAAAGCTTTTGTGTTGTTGAGCTTATGTGCTGTCTGCTTCTGTAAAAGAGAAGAAAAAGGGGCTAAGAAATGCCTAATCCAGTAATTTTTTAACCAGTTTTACAATAAGACTGTTACTTATAGGTTTTGTTTGTCAACCTGGGTTTAATTCCCAGTCCTGGGGAATTTGCTGCATGTCATTCCCTTCTATCTCCTCCCAATTTCCAGTTCAACCACTGCTAAATAACAGCCTAAAAAACTTTATTAGAGCCTAAAAAACCTTAAAAAACTTAAAAATACATTTCACCTCACAAGTGGAGGAGCTTGCAAACTGACCAAAAGTCAGAATATGCTTACCACCACATGTTAAAAACCAACTTTCTTCCCCTCTCTCTCTCATTTTCTCCCTTTCTTACATAATTAATAGGCTACTCAATATACACATATACGTACATGCACACATTTACACATCCCCTCCATGGGCTGCCACCTTAGTGTAACCCAGTAAGAGTTAAAAAGTAGAAAAGTTAATAAATATGTTCATAAATATAGGTTAAAAGTGCTAAAAATCTTTTAAAACTGTGAAGCATGCCTTTAGTGTTAGTGACGGATTAAACAACCAATAGCTGACACAGTCTGATTTCACATCAGCCAACAAGATTGATTGTCCCGCCCATTTCAACTGCTGTGCTGAGATTTTGCTCAGACACGATTGAAAGCTAACAGCTGACGGTTGCTTCCGTGAAGAGCTTGTCGAAATTTGATGAATCTGGAAATCGGTAAGAAAAACAATATTAATACAAATTCGCAAAATATGTAATTCAAAATAGTAAATCCGTTTTTGTTAGATCTCGGAGGGTTTCCCTTGTGAGCGACTGAAGCCCGGAAAAAGCCGTTGGTAGCATCGGTGGGTGACTGCACGCGCTCGGCAGTTGGCTCAGTAAATTCGATGAAAATTGGCTAAAATACGTAATATCTGATCAAATTTATTAAAAATAATTTTTTTATTGTAAGATTTTGTATTATTATTATTGTGGGTGTTGTATTTTTTCTGTGTAGTTGTACTTGTTTTCTATTAGTACATGTTCTGGTATTTCAACGGTGCTATTTCAGTTAACTGCTTTGTAAGTGCTTTTCCGTTGGCATTGCAGGGAACATCTAGTGTTGAAGATGTTCTTCATTGGCACTTTTAGATTGAAATATATTATTGTTATTATTATTATTATTTTCCTTTACCACATATAAGCTAATTTTTTTTAGTTTTGCTGATGTGTTGTTTACATTGTATTCTGATGACTTGGATATTGTTGTACAACATGAAAAAAAACTTGAGAAAGTATGAAAGATCTCTTTAATTATAGCTTAAGCTTTATTGATATTGGCATTTTATATTCTAAGATGTTTTACTTTGGCTTTGTTCCAGGTCAGGTTTTTATTTTTTTCATGTTATGGTGCAATTTTTGGCCTGTGGTGCTCAGAGACCCGATGATCATCCTCATCTGAACTTGGATGGCGAGCCCCAGCCCAGAGAATCAAGAGAACCAGTAGACAGTGACAATTGTTGTTATATTAAATTATATTCTTTCTTATAAACACTGTGTACTCTCTGTTATTACTCACACCCAGGCTCCCTAGAATTTAGAATCTTCTGATCCGGCCCAACTTTGTAATTGTATAGAATTGGTATTAGCCATTGAAGTAAATTAATTTATCTGCCATTCATTATTATCAGGTGAATTTAAAGTAACCTTTCTTGTGGGTTACATTATCGTGGTGGGGGGGTTTGAGTGTCCCAGTGATCCTAGGAGGTATGCTGTCCGGGCTTCATGCCTCTGGTTGGGCCACCCAATGCAGACAGATCCTAGGTGAGGAACCAGACCAAGTGCAGCCCAAAGATCCCTTATGATGAATACGACCATTGGAAACAGAGGTTGTACTCGCCCGTACATGAAGTCCCACTGTGGAGCCAGGCCTGGGAGTGGGGCACGTTGGCGAGGGCCTGGTGGCCAGGCTTAACTCCAAGAGAGCTGAGGTTCCGGGTAGAAATAGTCGGCACTCACTGCAGTGGATGGCTCTGGTTCTGGAGCCAGTCTCCTTGAAAGGGGCTGGATGTTCTCCCACTCTGGGGTTTCCCCTTGTGAGAGGCGCTGGGCAGGACTGGGTATATTTGTTGCCTCCCATCTTGTTCACCCACCCCAACGTACAGGCACCAAGAGGATGCTTGTAGGTAGACCCCTCTACCTACGGGTTTGGGTCGGGTTCTGACTATTTGTGCTTACATGCCAAACAACAGTTCAGATTACCCACAGTTTTCGAAGTCCTTGGAGGGGGTACTGGAGAGTGCCCCTCCTGGGAACTGCCTTGTTATGCTGGAGGGGTTTTCTCCGTAGGGTGTCTGGGCTCCCATAGAGATAGGATGAGATGCCCAGAAATCTTGGAGTCATTAATGTATATACACATATACAGGGTTTCCCCCAGTGTATTATAAGTCCCGTAGCCCCACTTACATCAAGGTAGGAGTCAAGATTAAACCCCACCGCCTTGGCTCTGCTTGTGCAGCTCTATGTGAACTGCAGGTATAACATGTATTTGCGCTTGAAGAGGTTGAGCGAACGGTGAGAATGATTTATCTTTGTGAACAAAGAATTATATGTGGCATTTACATCTTAACATGCTGTCCAGCATGGCTCTGTGTCTGCGCTGTAAAGTTTTTGTATGTTCTTAACATCTTTTAATACAAAACCACGGTGGCGACCAAAGACTACCAGGCTTAGCAAATTTTCTGGGGGAAACCCTGATGTATATGTATATCACATTTACAACAACCTCAACTGATCAAAGTGTTCTACAACAGTGGTCCCCAACCTTTTTATTACTGCGGACTGGTCAAGACTTGGCAATTTTGCTGCAGCCCGGGGCAGGGTGTGTGGGAGGTACATCAGATAATGCTTCTGCATGTTGGTGTTCCTGCTAAAGCCATTTATTTCTTCTCCCCTCCCCCCCCGATTTTCCCTTTACGACAATCTTACAGCGTCCTGCAGTGTGTGGTGTGTTGCGTGGTGGTGTGTTGAATATTCAACATGGTCTTGGCCCGATGATTGCAGTCTGTGGAGTTTTCCCTGAATGAATGCAGCCTGTTGAATGTGACAGGTAGCCAATCAGAAAGCGCGGTGACGTAAGAACGGAGGGAATCCAAACAGTTGTCATATGTCAGTTGTGATATGTGGAAATGTTTATTACTATATGTAGTGACCTGAAGCTGCAGATATTAGTACTCTATGAAGCTAATCCAGACTGGAACAGATAGGGTCTTTAAAGACAGGATTTTTATTATTGTAAATATTTTCAGATTAAGTTAAAATATTAAAACACACACATATTACATTTTTCTGTCTTCACGGGGACTTTGCATTGACTTCCATTCATTATTATCTTTGGACCTAAAGACGAACAATCTAAAGTCAGAACACAACTTCTATTATTACAGCTGTAAACTAGAGATCGGCCCTAAAATCTGGATGTAGTGATGGACTCAGACCTCAGCCTTCAGAATCACATAAAGAGCAGAAGAAGGTGCATCTGTTTTTTTCAGTGTGTTTATCTGGCACCTTCTTACCAAGATACATGCACTAGTGTCTAGTATCTTAGTACCCTTGATATAAGACAAAACTAAATAAATGCAAATTATTTTCTTGTTTGTTATTTTGTACATCTGCTATTTGTCTGAAGAATTCACCCAGCAGTACTAACTTACAAGTAACTTTATGACAAGATGTAGGAGTTTGTTTCAAGTCAATAAATCCTTAATATTGATGGAAATGTACTTGTTCAACTGGCAGCAGATTAGTTCACTTATAATGTTAAAAGTATCTTGCTGGAAAGTTCCTATTTGCACTAGGAACTACAAAAATACTCTTAAGACTTTGTGTTTTTGCAGAAGTTGACTTACTAAGAGGTTGAAAGGATATTTTTAATGCTAAAATTGTATTTCTTTAAGACTAATGCTATTGGGCTGTGGAAGACAGATATCACAATGAAACATTTGATTACAACAGGCAGATTTCCTCATGTAAACACAAACCTGTTGCTTTTAAAACTGCCATCTACAGTACTTCTCTGCTTTGACCCAAAACAGGCCAAACTCCACAACCCCATAATGCTAACTATGAAGTGTGCAGATGGGACATCAGCGTTATGGTAGTAAGCTCTGTTAGGTCAGGGTTCACACAGAGATGGAGCCGCTCAGAAACCTTGGAGAGCTGCCTGTCTCTGACCAGCCGGAGGAAGAGTGGACCGATTGCAACATTGGACTTCCATAAACTGGCACTGGATCCAAACGCTTTATGATGACTGACACACAAGCGGAGCCGCCACTGCTTTGGGCATGCTACTCATTTTGTCATACGAGGGCTGTTGGCAGTGACGCAAAATTTTTTGCAGCATTGCAAAGCATGACCGTAGTGCATCAAGCCAGCTCTCATTTCAAATGGGTAGCTCATTTGGCTCTCGCTTTGCGAGTCCTTCTAGAAATATTGAAGGTGGTAATATTTGAATGCTGTCTCCAGGGGATCTTGGTGTACCTCTTCCACCGTTTGCTGCACAGAGACAGCGAATGCACCAATCAGAGAGTGTTATCAGTAGTTATTCAGGCTAAACGAATTAACAGTAAGTTGATCTCTGGAAGGAGTGCAATAACATTGTGTTATGATGTTTTTTAAATGGCTGTGTGTAGTCTTTGTTTTAGCTCTTTATATGTATTTTAGGTGTATTTATTGCTTGTTTAAGCATTTGTTACTATGCATAAAACACCCTTGAGTCCATGACAAATTTACCCTAGGGAGCAATACATTTGATTCTATTCTATTCTAATAATTTCTTTCATTTTGTGGTGAAAGCATTGAGAAATGAGGTACTCATGCACAATAAAGTAGTTTTTACCCTATAAGCATTTCATCTTTTGTCATGTTACAAATATATATATATATATATATATGCATTTCATTGGCATTTCATGCAATGGAAAAACAGAACATTCAGCCCCTGTTATTCTGATGGAAGAAGGGGCACACTAAGGGTGCATTCACACCAGCCCTGTTTAGTCCGTTTTAATCAAACTCTGGTTTGATTAAAGTCCAGTTCGTTTGGGGAGGTGTGTATGCAGAATTGAACTCTGATACAGACCAAAAAAGCAAAGTCTGGTCCGCCAACAAACCTCTGTCTCAGTTTGATTTACCGTAAGTGAATTCTGGTGCGGTTTTAATGCATATGCAGAGTCTAGTTGCTAAGTACAAAGGTGTGCCACAATTTTCCAATTTTTATTTGTAAAAACATTGCAACCATGTATCCTTGTCATCCTTCTCCACAATTATGAAGCATTTTATGTTGGTCTATCACAAAAAATATATATATTAGCATCTGTGTTTGTAAAATAAAAAAGTAAAGAAGTCACTGTTCCTCTCCCAGAAAAAAAAAATCAATTTCTCTTCTTAGCATGTGGAAACTGAAATTGTGCCTTGCTCCCTACATCAACCAAACTTGGAGTGGCGGGAGGCCTGCGATGGTTTACTGAGCTGAAGAACCGGAGACTGACAGCAGCTGTCACAGTCACTTGTTAGTAAGGACAATTAACCCTCGATAGCACAGTTGTTGCAGCTCATTTTGCACAAACAAAGGGTGAGATGTTAGACTTCATCCAACTGCCTCTACACCTGTTGTTGGTCACCTGTCTCCTGCTCACTGCCTGTAATGTCAGATGTTTGTGATAAAACTGGTTAAATTGTTGCTGTAATTTATACAAAAACATATTAAGGTTTACTTGTTTTGACTCTTGAATTGCATCTCAACCTCAAGTCTTTGGTGGGGAAAATTCATCATTGAAACCTTTTTCAAGTTATTCCTATTTATTTATTGTATGTGCGCAACATAAACATAATATCCACTGAGAAGGTAAACGCACAGAAAAACAATCTATATATACAGCTGGAACCAGAAGATTACACACGCTGAATAAAAATACACACATAGTTCCACTTTAGCTTCTTAAAACTACAGAACATGTATTAAAAAAAAAGAATGTTTTTCTCTGTGTTCATTTGCAAACAGCAATCTGTATTTTTATGTTTCTTTTGAAGTCATTGCTTCATCCTCGCTGAATGGCCAGAACAAAAACAAAAGACTCAGGAGGTTAAAGCTGAAGTGCAAATGGTTCTTCCAAATGTCAAATGACCCCCAATCATACTGATAAATTAGTTACAAATATGCTAAAGACAACAAAGTCAGTGTTTTGAAGTGGCCATTGAAAACTTGTCTGCACAGCTGAAAATGTATGTGAAAGCAAGATGGCAGACAAACCTGACTTTTAGTCAGACCAGAGACCAGTTCTTTTAGAAGGAATGGGCCAAACCTCCAGCAAGCTGATGTGAGAAACTTATAGAAGGATACACAAAATGTTTGAGCCAAGTTGAACTCAAAAAGAAGACGGGGCTCATATTTAAAACTCCATATTTAATGCTGACCTGAAATTATTCTAAAGTTCTCACAGAAACCAAACAGCTCTGTTCTATTATTTCAGGGCCATGAAAGCTGTGATAATTGTTGAACTCTTTCCCAATTTTAGAGCTGTAGGAAACACTTAAGAGTCAAGAAAGATATATTTGTTTTTTTACTGTTGAACTACAGACTTCAAGTACAATCAATACTGGGAAACTTTATGAAAATGATAAGAGAAAGAGGCAGAAATCAAGCAAAAACCTAATCATGTTTTACCAACTCAATATGCTTTTTTAGACTAACATTTTCTCATCTTCTATTAGACTTTAAATGTTCCCATATAAAGCATAAAAAAAATCCAGCGCTTTTCATATCTTGCATCAGGTCAGCAAGGTCATCAAGCAGATGTTCCCCTGCTGACACTCAGTCTGATGTCATATCTCCGGAGAGGTGGAGGTCTGTACATCTGGAGCAGCCGGGGCTCTGTAAGCGATAGCCATCATGACATCACCTCTTCCTGGTTTAGCCGAGCAGCGAGGGGCAAAAATAAACCGCTTCTCAAACAATGCTGATGACTGATTGTGCACGGGAAAAATGATTACACCAACGGATCAAACTACGAGGACACGGGGAGTCAGGGAGCAGGGAATGGACTTTTGCTAAATGAATCCAATGTCAAATGGATAAAAAGCAGCAGTTTATGTTTAGATTATTTTATAATCAGCAGTAATTTAGTTATATTTTCATCTTTAATGCCAGAAACAAAGCTTAGTTTCAGAAGTATTTTCATGTACAGTTATGTAAAAATCTGATAAAATGTGAAGATTAATATGCAGATATTAGCATACATGTTGATTTTAGGCATTTATTCGTCCATTGGAATAATTATTTTTCCAAAGTGGAATTATTATACTGTGTACAACTGTAATGTTTCCCTTTTTATGGATCGTTTCTAATCCATAAGTGGTCAAAATTATTCATACAGGCTTAAATAAAAATATAAACCACCACTAATATACTTCTTAAAGGTAAAGAAAGGTAAATAATATTGCACATCTTTTTACATTGATAAGATTTCATTTGTTTTTCTTTTTGTTTCTTCTTCTTTTGCAATCAAAATCAATTCTTCTTCTTATTGTTATTATTATTTGTTGTTGTTGTTTTTTTTTAGCTAACTTAGAAATATTTACAAGGTATTTTGCCATATTAACGCTTCTGTATGACGGTAAATATGACTTTTTGTTACTCGCTGTGTTGATCCCGGATTATAATTTGACATCTCCAAAATTGAGACAGCAGTATAGCAGAAGTACGAAATACTGCCACCTGCAGGTTGGTGTTAGTATCACTATAACCCAATGTTTTTCACATTTTTTTTTGCATAAAATTTGTAATAAACTCACAATTATGTATTATGGCGAAACATTGCAGGGATGTGTTGATTTTCCACAAATTTCTGTGAAAACCTGGAGTGACTGACTGATGTAATTTGGCAATATGCAGATAAAAACTGCTTTGATTTGACTGATAAAATATTCAAACTCACAACTGTGAGGCTCTGTTTATGTTCCCCTCTGGAGTCTAAAAATCCAGATTGAGTTTGACACGTGTGCTTTGTAGCTTCTAAACGGTGGTGTTCAATACTTTACTTGTTAGGTTTATTTAAAAAAATCATGTTTGGCAGCTTATACAATATTTCAGAGCGGCAACATTATCTGTAAATGACGTGCTTGAACTGTTGACATCAGATTGTTACTGGAAGGTCAAACTGTTTGAATGAACGAGAATTGATCCGAAATACACACATGGGAATTCGTGCCTCAGTTCTCAGAAACCGTACCCATAGGGTGAGAAATGATGTCACCAGGTTTCAACTGTGGCTGTCATGTAACCAGCACATAATGGGGGCAGGACGGGCTGTTATTGGTTTTACTGGGACTGGAACATAACTGGACTTTTATGGAATAAAACCACTTAACTTTTTAGCATTATCAATGCTTCATCTATTGGTTCTACATATAATTCCTACAGTCAGGGCCGGCCCAAGCCTCCATGGGGCCCTAAGCGAAATTTGGTTTTGAGGCCCTCTGCTAACAACGTGGACTGGCTACAATCAGCAGTCCGATCATTAGATCATTCACACATCTGCTATAAACTTATTGCATCTCTGGCAATGCTGTTTACATTATATACATGTATAATAGGATACATTTATTGGCCAACTGATTTATCGACCAGTTGATTTCTGGGCGCCGATTTCCTTAATTTTGGGGTATCGTGATCTACTGACACTTACCGTATTTTCCGCACTATAAGGCGCACCACATTATAAGGCGCACCTTCAATGAATGGCCTATTTTAAAACTTTTTTCACATATAAGGCGCACCGCATTATAAGGCGCATAGAATAGACACTACAGTAGAGGCTGGGGTTACGTTATGCATCCATTAGATGGAACTGCGCTAAAGGGAATGTCAATAAAATAGTCAGATATTTCAGTCAAACTTTATTAATAGATTACAAACCAGCGTTCTGAAAACTCCGTTCATTCCCAAAATGAATAAACAGCTGTTTTATTATTTTCCCCGAGGTAAAGTAAGTGACGTGGTATGTTCGTGACACAGTTTATCTTTTAACAACAGCAAGGTGTAACATATAGTGGAGGGGAACTTTTCCTCGATTCAATAAACACGTAAAAAACAGTCTGATACCGTTACGGTAAATCAAACGTTAGTGCAATCACAATATATATCCACTTCCGCACAATGGACCTTACCACAGGGGCTGATGTCCATTCTATGTGGTCACGTGCGTGGCCGTCTCACAAACACACTTAGCTTCCCGTTAGCTAAAGTACAGCATAAAGGCAGAACTGATACAACGTCTACACCTTGAAGCCTGTCTGCTACACAGTCTGACGTTAGCTAAAGAGATCAATATCCAACGTGTCTGTATCTGACATACACTAAAGATTTTATTTTAGCAGAAAAAGCTTTGGACTAAACTGTTACTCGTGTTAGCCACGTTAGCACCAAGTACAGCTAGTCAATCAACCATCGCTGTGTTCGGGGAAGCGCTGATTAATAATCGAGAAATAAATATCAAGCCTGGAATCTTGATATGTAACGGACTGAATGTTATGTTTTTAACGTAATCTTTGCTAGTCTTGCGGGGCGCAGGCGGTTGCCACGGTAACAATTGTGCTTAAACTACAAAGAGAGAGAGAGAGAGTAAAAAGGTAGGAGTGGTTTTGAGTTGATGACCTGTTCGGGTTATTTTACCTTTGTTTCCCTTTACTGTGGCGCATTACAGCCGCTGTAGTTTCTAAACGTTGGACTAATTACCTCGTTCGTTTGTGACTTTACGTCATTCACAACAAACATCAAATAGAACAAATATATGTCATAAAATTTTGACAAACAAATGGCTTCTACCGCGGTAATTATGTGAAATTAAATTAATTATATCCCAGCTTCAGAAGATTTGCACCTTTACAGAGCTCTTTGGTTCCTCCTGTCAGTCTGTAGCTTCTCATGTTGACGTCATCAAACCAAATTTCAGATCTACCATAACTGACTGACACCTGCTGGCCTCAGGTTTGCAACCAGCTCGTGACTGAGAAACCAGTAACCTCCTCCCAGGTGATGACATGAACTTGTTAGTTCCTTTGTCCATTTAGTAGCTGATATATTGTGAAAATCCTGTAGAAATGATGCACTAATCAGTCATGTTTACATAGAAACAACGCCCCGCGAGGCTTTGCTTGTGAGACTTGCGGTCACGTGGGTCGGTTATGGGCGGAGCTTGGTAAGGCCCATTGATTCGTTCATGTTAAATTCTCCCGCTGCTGCTCTATTCCCGTGTTCTACTGCGTGACTAATCGCCTTGAGTTTAGTCATAAGCTGTCTCTTAATAGGAGCCATTTTGGGGTCTTTACACAAAACCCAGCATGCACCGCGCGCTTCTTCTACAGGGAAAATGAAGTCGGCGGCTGCTTACAGTAGTTGCAAGACCTGTTGTGGCTCAATATTGGTCCATATATAAGGTGCACCGGATTATAAGGCGCACTCTCGGCTTTTGAGAAAATTGAAGGTTTTTAGGTGCGCCTCATAGTGCGGAAAATACGGTACACGTGAAGCTGATCTTAATCCCTGATCCTATCTTCGTCAGCAAATGTTTAAATATCCTTATAGCCTCTGTCCTCTTCTGCTCTGCAGTGAGAGGTTTGACTGACAGACCGGCCCACCAGGTCATGTCTGCACATTTGCAGTTAACTATCCCCAGGAGGAGGCGGGGTACAACCTGGACAGGGCAACACAGAGACAGGACAAACAACCATGCACACACACACAGACTCACTCCTACAGAGAATTTCAGAGAGACCAATTAAGCCAGAGAACCCGGAGAGAACCCACGCATACACAGGGAGAACATGAAAACTCCATGCAGAAAGACCCTGGGCCGGGACTCGAACCCAGGACCTTCTTGCTGCAAGGCAACAGTGCTACCAACTGTGGCACTGTGCAGCCCGCCCCAAGACAATTTATTTGTTTTCTTTTTATCAATAAAATAACAATTTCCACATACATTATCAAATATATGTTATTGCAAAAACAAATCAGTTCATAGTGAAATTGTGTGTTTTTGATATTATAATGACACAGAAATTATTACTGAAATTTCTTTTTAAATCAGCTCCACTGAGGCCCTGGGGCCCTAAGCGGCTGCTTATGCCTTGGGGCGGCCCAGCCTACAGTTATATGCTACCAAAAAAATTAACAAACATTATGTTTCATAGGAACACATGGGAACTTTTAAACTCAGTTCACATTTTACACAACAGTGAGAAAGCTAAACATTTTAAACAGACATTAGCAGAAATGTATATTTCAAAATATAAAATGTTTGCCAAAATGCTTCCAACCAAGACAATGATTTGTCAGTCATTTCAAAAAATGTTGGTCAAATATATAAATTCACACAATGCAGTGCACTAACGCTACTTTAAAAAAAAAAAAAACTATATATACATATAAAGACATATTCAATCCATTTTAATGAAGTTTATACGTCCATTCATCGCGGAAAAACTTATCAATCTCTAGCACCCTCTACTGTTGACTGCGAGACATACTTTTGTGATCAAAACAAAACAAAACTCCACTTCAAATATATTTGTACCCCCAGTGAAGATTTGTAATAAGCTTTAAAATAAAAATTATATTTCACGGCAACAACATAACCTTCCTTTGGAAATGTTAGGAAAAAATGTAAACTTTAAATTAATCCAATTTAATTAGTGTAAACAAAAATATCACTTGACTTTTCTCAGTCGCTCTGGTGCATTTCTTAAATTATCCTTTACGTTTGCAAAAGTGCATTTCTCAAAACAATTTGTACAAACAGCAAAGCACCATAGACAACCTGAAACTTGTAACTTATCCATCAAGGTCAAATTTGTGGAGTGCACATCTATTAGCGGTCCTGTCAGCAGGATCTCAGCTGCTCCTCCACAGTTCTTCTCTGATTAACTCTCTTCTTGTTCAGTTTCTCGGTTACGATGGAGCCATGTTGTGGTGGGTTTTCAGCTTCTTCTCGTTTTCCTATGGATTGAACAGAGCTCCATTGAAAGACTTGGCGTTTAGGTTTCTGCTTTAAAATTATTCACATCGTTCACTAATATTCTCTAACAAACACCACTTCTAAATTATGTGCTCTATTGTGTCGGTTATTCACGTAAAATCTCTAAAATGCACGTGCACTGAAAAAACAAAACCTTTCCAAATATTTTTGGTTTAGTTTCTAGTGCAAATATCTTAGTACACTTGAAATAAGACAAAACTAACTAATAAGTAACTTGCAGAAAGAGCTTGGAGCTTGTTTTAAGTCAATAATTTCTTAATATTAAGTCTTAAAAAAGTGTTTCTTTCATTGGAAATCATTTCACTTTTAACATGGGAAACATGTCTTGTTATATGGGAAATAGTCTGCCAATGCAACAAATACTTTTAAAAATCAATATTAAGGAACAAGTTCCTGTTTCTTGCTGTAAAGTTACTTGCAAGTTACTTTTGTATTATTTCAAGTATACTAACATATTTGCAATTGAAACTGGATCAAAATTACTTTGGAACATTTTGTGTTATTGCAGTGTGGCTATTATGTGGCAAAATGTGCAGCAATTTAAGGGATATAAATACTGCAAGACATAAATTATTCAGACTGAATGTCCACCAATACACACAGAGTGTTATACATCCCAGTAATATTACATCTGTGCAGATTTGTAGTATTTTCAGGGAGATATTACTTTGCTTTATGTGAGTGCAGAGTTTCTGCTCCTCCATGAGATGTCAGTGTTGCACAAGCAAAAGCCGCCATGCTCCAGGAAGCTGAATCAATTGGGGATTTGGAAGTTTTTTGGCAGCACCTGCCTCACAGATTTTGGCGCATTTGGAAGGAAAACTCCAACCGTAACTCAGGCTTCGAGAAACATTCCACGTTAAATTATTTGAAGGTTCAATCAAAACAGACCACGTTTTTCTGTTAGAGACCTGTTTTCAAACTGAAATGTTGGGCCGGTAATTCATGGATCTAGCGCTGAAGCCAGTGTTGATATGTGAGCTGCCAAAATGGACAAAGAAAAGCCTAAAGTAAAACAATATTTCAACCGATAGTTTATAAGATCTCAGCGATGGGAGAGGGTGCCAGCAGGGGCTGCGGCCTAGTCGGGTTGAGGCGAGGTTTTGTGGTTTGTTGGTTCCTCCTTGAGTTTAGCTTAAGCGGACATTGAGGTCAGGCTTGGCCTCGTTTGTGTGAGTTTGGGAATATAACGAGAAACTGATACGCTTCCTTAGCAGCACGTCAAACCTAAAAGGTGGAAATTGGAATAAGTGAACAGTGTAAATACTGAATATTGCTTTTGTTTTACATCTCCAGCTGGATGTCAAAGTGGATCTCCAAAGTTGTAATTTAAACACTACAGTACTCAAACAATTTCCTTTAGACAGAACACAGACTTTTCATTTCTCAGCTGGAAATCTGTGTCCAGCGGGCAGAGCCGTTAACGGGGGGAGGCATTGCACAGCCTGCGTCTGGTGTTTCTGTGAGATCACTGATGGCTGTCGGGGAAAAAAGGCAGAACCCTCTCGGATGTCTGTTTGGCTGCCAACTTGTTCTCCTTTAACTGTCCCAGACATCTGATGAGCAGCAGAGAAAGAGGGGGAAGAAAAACAGACATCTGGAAGAATGCATCCCTAGAGTGACAGCTGTTTGCAGTCATCCAGCATGGTTCTTATTAAACTTGTGCCTATTTCCTCATAGAGAGCTGAGAGATTTCACTCATACAGTAATGTGCATGAGATGCATGTATTTTTGTTTTGCACTTTGGCAACTATTTCTCCCATTTCGATCAAGTTCTTGTTCTCAACCTCCTAAAAATAAGTCAAAGGAGACCAGTTTTTCTTCCTTGAACAGGCTAGGATAGGTCTATGGGCTATACAAAACATGTTCATCACATTTTTTTGCAAAAAAATAAAAGTCATACAATGAGATTTAAGTCTGATCAGTTCTGCCTATTTTGAACTCCTGTATATCTTTAAAAAGCAGAAGTGGAGCCTTCTGCACAAGCAACAAGAATGTAGCAAGTGGTTTCTGGATGGTAAGTCAATAGCAAAACACTTGTCTTTTCCAGCAGCCATTGTACATCGGTAAAACCAGCTGACCAAATGTGTTGGAACTCTGCATTTAAATGACTCTTCACACCCTGGCCATGGTCTCTTCCAGCTGCTGCCATCAGGCAAGAGATACAGAGCAATAAAAACCAGGACAAATCGCCTAAAAAACAGTTTTTACCCGATGGCAATCATGGCACTAAATTCAAAGGCATAAGAACTTCTGCTCTTGACATCACTTTGTTAAAAATGTAAATTCTGTTGCGACACCTCCAGGTGCTGCAACCATCTTCTGATGTCTAGTTATTTCTCATTTTGTACTATTTATTTCTTTATCTTTGTATATTATGTATATACACATAACCTGCATCTTAACTTGAGTCGAGCAAATCTCAATCTCGTTGTAATCTGTTGATGACAATGGCAAATAAATCTTATCTTATCTTATCTTATCTTATCTTATCTTATCTTATCTTATTTTATCTTATCTTATCTTGGGTTGTTAGGTGGCGGATGGAGCTCCACTATGGTTGCTAGGTAACGAGGCTGTACTTTGCTGTGGTTGGTGAGGGACAGTGCCTGCTGACTTGTGGTGTTACATTCCGGAGGTTTTTGAAATGGCTCATTTTCCAGACAACAAAAAAACATGAACTCGCTGTCAAAACCAGCTGGGTGGTTTTTAAACACTTAAAAAATAATAGTTTCACTTATAGATTGTAATAAATGTTTTGTTATAAGTGAAATAAAGCTCCAGTGAAACTAATACTTTTTCATCTATACTAAGAATTATTTACTCAAAAAAGGTTCTATATCTTGCAGAAAAGTTACTTGTAAGTTAGCTTTGTCTCATTTCTAGTGTACTATATTTGTGCTAGAAATAAGACCAAAAATACTTGGTAAGATTTTGTTTTTTTGCAGTGTAGCCTACGATGGCAGCAGATAAACAGTTTTGCTGGAACAGTAAGTTGTTTCTAAATTATTAGCACATTTAGCAGCGTGTAAACAAGCATGATTGGCAGCGCTTTGATCCTCCTCATGGTTTTTGACTGGGAGTAGGTGGAGGAGCTCGATTTTTTTATACATAATCTGGCTCATATTATAAACTCATAACATAGTGACAGCATTAAAAATATGTAAAAAAAAAAAAAAAAAGAAGTATTTTTTGTAAAAGTTACAAACTTCAGCTTTTTTTTGTTGGCTCTAGTGGCCTTTATTTGAAAGTAGTTTGACAGGAAAGAGGGGGAAGACATGCAGTAAATGTCGTCACGCCGGGACTTGAACCTGCAACTGCCGGCACGAGGACTAAGGCCTCGATACATGGGTTGTGCTTTGCCTCTGCGCCACCACAGCACCCCCAAACTTCAGCTTTTAATGCAATAAAATCTTTTCTTTTTCAAATCAAGGACAGCACATGACTTCAGTTCCCTGATGCTGTAAGAGGGAACAAGCTGTAAACTGACTTAGTCATCGTTTAGCTCTGACTCCTGTGAGTACCAGCTTCCAGGAGGAACGAACCTTTGGTCCCAACCACTTCCCCCTCAACTTCTCTTGCATGGGCATTCCAATAAAGATTAGCTGCAAATCTTTCCTGTTCGACTGTGGATAATCCCTCAAACACTGCCGCACGTCTCTGATACCATGACTGAATCGGGAACAGGTCGGGTCGCTGCTTTTATCTTGTAATGTGGCTGTTCAAGGCCTTGTACGTTCCTCTCTGAGACAATAGAAAAAGTCAAAGAAAGGGGAATAGAAAGATTAAAATTGTAATTTGATGGATTGGCTGAAGCTCTTTCATATAAAATAAACATGGAAGTGCAAGACGTTTGGCTACTACCTCACTAAAATCATCAGAAGAAATTTAATCACAATTCTTAAAGGATGCATAACAAAAATCAAAACCAAACAAAAGTCATGAAAGAAGAAACCGCTACGATTATATAACTTTTATTTTTCTTTCCACAGTCTCCACATGCATGCTGATTGTGGGAATTCTTGTAAAATTAACAACTCGTTGCAATCAACAGTCACCAAACATTTGTTTAAGGAGGAGGGATAGCTGCAAAATCATTTCCTCGATACAATCGCCTGGTTTTCTTTCTTTAGAAAAAGGTTTTCCTAACAGATAACCAGGATCAAAAGGGAATGTATGAAATTTTATTTGAATCTGTCATTGTTTTGGAACTTAATTTACATATTTCTGACTATAACTTGGATTTGTTTGTCTTGAAACAACAATTTCTGTGCCATTTAAATAAACTGAATGGAAATCAATGGCATTTATTCAGAGAAAGTAGAAGAATAATATCTGGAATCTAATAATAAACTCACGCTGGTTTATTTGTGTCAGTAAGCCTCCAATTCAAAGCGAATACTTGCTAATCATAAGAAGCTGTGGCAGCTGGCTGATCGATAGGAAGCTTGAAACCAGCAAGACATCTGTCTGTTGAAACACTGAAAAAGAGTTCAAGGTAAATTAACAAAAAGTGTGACAAAATGGAGATTTGAAGCAAATCTCATTAAATCAGGAAGGTTGTAAAAATGCGTCTTACCACTGAGGAACGAACATTTCAAACTTTGTGCTGGAAAAAATAAGCATGACCTGCAAACAGTCCAAATCTCAATAGTCTCCAAAGTTCTTGATGAAACTGGAAAGGAAAGAGATGCACATTGAGCAGAGCCGGCCTGTGGTATGAGCAAGCTGTGCATCTTTTGACTTGAGGGGCCCCAAGAGAATCTGAATTTACTTTAAAACAATTCTCTAAGCTTTATGCATCTCACAGAACTCTGGTCAATCCGGATACAGACAGACTGGACATATAGAAGCAGCCAAGAGGCCCACTGTCACTCTGGAGGAGCTGCAGAGATCCACAACTCAAAACTAACATACAAGCAACTTTTTGGCAAGAAATAGGAGCTTGTTTAAAGTCAATAATCCCTTGATATGTGAAATAATCTGCCAGTGACACATATTTCCCATATTATAAGATAAAATGTTCACTTAGGACTAGTACTGTTTCATCAATATTCACAAACTACTGACTTAACACAAGCTCCCACATTGTGTTGAAAAGCTACTTGTAAGTTAGCTTTGTCTTTTTTTCAAGCGAACTAAGACATTTATAGAAACGAGACCAAAAATACTTGATCAGATTTAGTGCTTTTGCAGCATTTTCATATTTTTTTACACCTAAGCCCAAATTCATTGAGAGTGTGGGCGCCCACAAGCTCTTTTCATGTCAGGATCACAGTGAAAAACTGGGATTCACACGTGTTTCTCGCACATAATGCGATTTAAAAGTGACGGAGAGGACATTGCTGCTTTTAAGCTAATCGGCAGCCTTCAACGATCCCCGTGGCATAACTGGGAATAATGAGTAACTCACACTGCCGTGATGTGATTCTACTTTCATTTCTGCAGCGAAACAAATGATTTCCTTTTCATGTTGCGCTTTTAAAAACAGATTTGTGAATGCAAGGGGATGATGATATAACACTAGAACAGATGCGCTTAGCTGCGTTTGCATGCAGGCAGAGTTTGTCGACCCCCTTCTGCGGACTCTCCTAACATGATTTATAATTTGAAATACCAAAGGGTTCAAGTTTTGGCTTGATTTAATTCATTCATGGAAACAGTACTGGGTGTTTCACCTCTCTCTGGGATCGTGTCTCGGAGGGAATGGGCTCCAAATGGGAGCATAATGCGAGAATTAGCTTTCGGAAAAGATTCAAGCTCAAGTGAAAAGGACAGTATGGGGGAGACAGGGGTTTTAGTTGTTTTACAGCTCAGTGACGGCGTTTGAAAGCCCTGCCTTCCAGCAACGTGGGTGGCACGGTTGTTCCGAGCATCTCCTCCAACGTATTGTCACTGACTCTGGTGCACTTGTCAGCGTCTCTCTCTCTCTCTCTTTTGCTCTCCTTTGGGTGAAAATGTTGATTTGGTTTTATCTCAGGTAAGTCGAGGCTTTGATTTGCCTGAATTCCTCTGACATGTTTACTGTTTTCTTAGTTTCGTTCCCCTGCAGAGGTCACTCGGCCCGGCGCCTCCATGGTTCCTGGGTGACATCTCATGTTTTGCATAAACAGAGAAGCGGAAAATAACAAAAAAAATTTCCCCTGTTTTACACCCATACTCAACTCAGTACACCCCTTGTTGTCCTTTATGTGCAGCCTAAGTGCTTTGGCATTAAATCTTTTTTTTTTTGCTAAATAAACCAGTTTCTGGTTGGAATTACACACAACTTGGTGTGAGGTCCCTTTCAGAGAGGGGGCCTGGATCCTTTTATCCAAAATGTTTTCTATTTCTGCTTTTGTAAGACACTTTTGACTGCTTTGAAAAGAGAGAAACCAGGTTTTTCTTGTGTTTCTGGGGGTGAGGTTGGGGATTTTTCTCGGCATTGTGGTGAGATTTATTCTAAGAGGCTGCATTTTTTCCTGATTTCCCTCTTTGTTCTCGGTAAGTAGTTCCAGGTCCCCCCTCCGCCCCGAAACCCCTCACTCACAGTCACACGCACACACTCGTTTAGCGCGCGGGTGCTTTTTCCACGCCGGTGTGCACGTGCGTGTGTGCGTGGGTGTGTGTGTGTGCGCGGCCGAGGCGGGGACTCGGTGTGACACCTGCTGCTGGGATGAATGGGGTCAGTGGCAGGGCCCTTCAGCAGGCAGCAGCTGCTTGTTCTCACTACAAACCCGACTCCCTCAGCGCATCAAAGGACTACAACTGAAGGACACAACACATAGTGCCCTCTACCATCATCTCCTCTCATTACAGTTATTATCTCCAAGCACCGCGACCCCTCTCTCTCTCCTGGGGTCACGGACGTAATCGTCGGGAAGGAAACTTGAAATTGACCAAGGGGAAACATCAAAAACAAACTTCAATTTCCCCTCCTGCAGCTCTCCCAATGCAGGAAGAGGTCTGCAGACAGCTGCTGACAGACAGGATTCCCGGTATTTGGTTGGTCTGACCTGTCTGTGCTCTCTTGCTGTGTGGTAGTCTGCCCTGCATGTGACTCAGTTGGTCTGAAAACATTCCCCCTCAGGCATAAAATAAAGCGAAGGCTGGTGGATAAACACTGAGATATGAAAACAACTGTCTGTTCTGCAGCGCCAACAAGTGCGTCACATCTGTTCCAGCCTCATTTTCAGGATTTATTTTTTGCCTTTTCTTATTGGAAATTAAGAGGATAGCAACAAATATTATTTTCCTTTATCTATCCAGCAGAGGTCAGCCTTTTATTAACAAATTATGAGGGTTAAAGTCATACAAAATCAAAATTAAAGCTAAGATAGCATAAATTGTCAATGGTGCGTGTCATATTTGTGACTCCATAGCTGGAAAAACCTCCAGTAGGTTCTTTAACGTCCAGGTGGGGTCATAAATGCAGCTGAAGGAGGAAAAAACAGTGGTTATAAACCTGGAAAACAGCAAAATACATCACAGATTAACCCAAAAAAGCTCTCTGTTAAAACAATTCCAGTCAGAGGTTTGCTTTCTCTCACCATTCACATGAATGTTACATTAATTTTAGGGTTTTTATGATTTTTCTCAGGGTTAGGATGAGAATCAGCAATTATCCTGAATGATTTTTAAAAATAAAAATCAGGAAATCTGCCTGTTTTAATTTGCACTTGGTCAAACTTATCTTTACAGGATCAAATGCAAACATATATCCCCTCCAATATTTAATCTCCTTATCAAGTTATTTAACCTACTTTGTGCAATGCAAACAGTCCCACATCACAATGCAGTCACCACCATGCTGGTACAGTGTCATTCAAACTAAAATACCTCAACCTTTTCCTCGTCTGACTATTACATTTTTCTGCAGAAGTGTTTTCTCTGGCTAGCATGGGCAGCTGCAACATTTTTATCACCCTAAAACTTGTTTTCAGTGGTTTTTTGTCTTCCTAATCAACCCCCTTTCAGTCCATGCTGAAGTAAAACTGGTTTCACTGGGAGACAGAGATGCTTGTGCAGTTTTTGATAGTTTTAAGCCTTGCTCGTGTTTGTTTGTTTTGGTCCACACCAGGATTCACTCAAGTGTATTTAAACAAAATGTCCGAACTAACAGGGGAAACAAACTCTGGCCCATTTAAATTGGACCAGCTGTGTCAGGTGTGAATATACCCACAATCAGATTAAAACAAAACTCCCAATAATTGCAAAGTTGTGCATTTAATTCTAAGTTGTATTATGATTCCAAGAAGAGCAGCTCAGCCTAAATTTATTATTGTTTTATGTCTGTATTATAGTATGTAATTTACTTCTGTTTAACTGGAGCAGCGTTGGTTCTAAAAAGCAGCTCTAGAAGAACACGGTGTGTTCGGGTCTGATCCGTTTGGACAGTTTGTAAGTGAGGAACATGGCCACACCTTGGCGCTCTCCTGGGCCAGCAGGAGCGTCCGATTCCATAGTGGTCTTCTAAACACCGACATGAGTACGAGCCCTCCGTGTTGATGCACCGAGCGTGGCGGCTGCACGTGTGGTCTCCAACGAGACATTCGTCTCTACCTTTGGGAGAAAAAGAGCAAGAAATTAATAACACAAACGCAAGGGGCGACTCGATCGAAAACCAGAATTTCTTTATACTTTTCTTACAAGCTACGATGGCGTATTAGGCTCACTAAGAAAATATATATATTAAAAAAATTCATTTACAAGAATAAATTCATAAAATAACAAGAATAAAATGCTGCTTTCTTGTTGGCTGTGCAGGAGGCCCTACTTATATTTTTCAAGGATATATGGATGTGGAAAGGTTGTATCATTGCACATCTGTTTGCAACCATTTTTGTGCGGGCGTGGCCAGCAGCAGAGTATTTGGATTTGAAGAGACAGGATACCCTAAAACAGCTGAAAATAGGCAGAACTGAGCAGACTGAAATCTAATTATATAAGACATTAGCTTTAATTTGTGCAATAAATGTGATGAAACCTATTCAAGGAAGCATAATAGGTCACCTTTAAACTAATTTGAATAACTGATGAACTAATGAACTAGAATTGAATCGAATATTAAGAAAAAAGACTTTGCATTATGGTCATTCATCCTTTTCACAGAAAAGCTGCTTTGCACTTTAATACTAGTGAAAACGGAGAGAGCAAAGCCCTTCAGCACCGCCTGCTGCGGATCCTGTTTGAGAGATAATTTAGCAGAGCTCTGGTTGAAGATGAAAACAGAAAGAGCTGGTGGCTGATCCCAGAGCTGAGTGGGTGAGCCGTCAAATAAATCCGGTCTCTGGATTCTCCACTGCCAAGCTCTTCTTCACGAGATCACTCTCTCTGCCAGTTAGCGCAGATGAGGCGAACATCTGGGGACATGCTCTGATCATTTCAGTCTTTTACAGGCCTGATGACAAACGCATCTGAATGTGAAGTGAGTGAAATCTGCAGCGCTGGCGGTCGTCTTGACATTTCTGGTTTGATTCTGGAGAGAGATCGCCAGGAAAAGCTCCCAACTGAACGCTTCTTGATCGTTGCATGCATGGTGTGAGATTTGCTTTGTGTGCTGCGATCATCCAATATTATGGCGATGAATCATTTGCTAAAGAAAATATACAGACAAACTGAAAATAATTGCTGTGTAATTGGGGCAAAACCTGCAGATTAAATACATATTTATTGGCAATCTTGCTAAATGTAGGTTTGGAAAAACCTTAAATTTATATTTAATGTCATCTCACATAACCTGTAAAAAAAATCTTTTATTTGAGTACATTTATTTTATTCCAAATGTTTACTGCGTAACACAGGAGTCCATTTCCCCCAAGACATTCCTCAAAATGGGAAAGACCAGAAAACATATCGTTTAAACAAGGTTTATTTTCACATATCAGAGCTATTTTCTGATTAAAGAAAACAGCAACTATCAAGAACTGCAACTAATTATTATTTTACTAATCAATTATTCTGATGATCAAAGGATTAATAAGATAAAATAATTAATTCTGCATATTTTTTCATTTAAACGCCTTTTTTTTTTTACACTATATTTTATAAGAAAATGAAAAATTTATTCTCTAAACTACAATAATAAAGCACTCCTTAAGTGAATGTTTGATCATTTGCAGCAAAGCATGTTTCTGCAGATAAACCAATACTGTCATTTAGTCTGCTCATTATTTTTTGGATTAATAATTGGATAGCAAAAGCTGCTTATGATGACTTTTTTTTATTTTGTTTTATTTTATTTATTTTTTACCAACTTTTAACCAGGTGAAGCTAAAACTAAAACTGTCACTTGAGGAGTTCTGGGTAGAACATATTTACAGACAAAGAAGGTTTTTTTTCATCTTAAATACAAAATGTGTTTATATTTTTGCACAGTTTTGGTTTAATTACTGTTCTGACTCTTGTTCTTTCTGCAAATTGCTATCTGTACCCTCCAGTTAGCAGTTAATCGATTGCTAAATTAGTTGACAATTATTTTGATTATAAATGAATCATGATTAATTTGATTAATTGTTTCAGCCCTACACCTATCCTTAACTTGCTCATTCCTACTGTTGGTGAAGGAAAACAACCGGAACTGCTAAATAAAACTGATTTGGAGCCACAAATGATAAATTAAGTTTTTTTTTTAAAAAAAGGGAACTTTCACTTTTGAAAAATATTTACAATGGGGAATTTGTTATAATTTTTAAAGAACCAAAATCTTATTTCTACTTTTACATTTCAAAACAAATTAAACTTAAAACCTTTGCATAAAGAAAATGGGTACATTTTCTATGGGCTGCTGATATAACTATGCAAAAAAACAACAACAAGGATATAGATATAAATTAAGTTAAATGTAGAAGTTAAATAAAATGTGAAAAACAATATGTCTATATTTAAAAACATTTGTTACCTCTTTATAATTTTTAGCTGAAGTTTTAAAGAACCATTTTTGAAGATCCAAAAAGCCACTTGTGGCTCCGGAGCCGCAGGTTGCAGAACTCTGGTCTAAAACATGTGACCAAATTAACACAGAAATTGTTAAATTTACACACAAAAAATGACTCTTCTTCCAAGTTATATCAAGACCCAGAAAAAAATTGTAAAAAAAAAAATCAGTGGAAAGGACTGAACAATCTTGAGTAAAACAACAAAAGATCACTAAAAGGTTGTAGCTAGTTCATAATGATGCCAAAGTTGATAACACAATGATGTTAATGTGCTTTTTTTTTTACATACACTGAATAAATGTTGTCAAGTTAGTAAGGTGATGCAACTGCAAAAAAAAAGGCTAATTTGGAGGTTATTGTGTTCACCTCTCGTTTGATTGAACAGGATGTTTCAATGGACAGTAAACTTTGCCTACTGCATATTTTTCCAGATGGATTTAAAGTACCTATAAAGGGAAAGAAGCTTGTGAGTTTTTGCCTTTTGCAGGCTAAACATTTGATTGCTCTGAAATGGAGGAACCCAGAAAGACCAAAGATAAATGAATGGATCAAACTACTGAGCAACAACCTGGCAATGGAAAAACTGACTTGTATAACAAAAGGAAAACTTGAAGACTTCGATGATATTTGGTCCCCCTTCCTATATTTTATCGAACAATGTGACATGTAAACTCAACCTTTCCTTTCTTTTTGTGTAGAGAGTGAGCCCTGGGGTTTTGTGTGTTTTTCTTTATTATTATTATTTTTGGGGTGGGGGGAGGGATGGCATTGTGTTCATTTTTTATTTTTTTCTTCTTCTTCTCTTTTTTCATGTTCTTTTCTTGTATGTTTATAAAGCAGAAAATTCTAATAAAAATATTTTGGAAAAAAGAAAAAAAAAAGGCTAATTTATTTGATCTCCTCCCCCTTTTTTAAGAAAGAAAGGAATTGTAAATATTTCTATAACTTTAAAAATGCTTTCCTGAAATGACCTCAGTGCAAATTCCAAAACTTGTTTTCATGATTTTAAAAAGTGTTTACGCTGTCAAACAAACAAACAACAAACAAAACACGTTCGACAAGCGATTCTTTCACGCCCAAACAAGAACAACCTATACTATTCCTTTAAAAACAAACAAACAAACTCAGGACAGGATGCCAAAGCGTGTCTCTGTCTTTGACCAAAACTGAAATGTACTTTTAAAAGAAACCAGTGATCTGGCCTGAACAGGCAGCTCGCTGTTTGCAGAGATAAAGTTCACTTTGTGCATGTGGAATGAAGAAGTTCAAGTAATTGGCTTTAAGTTGCCTGATAAAAAACAGCACCTTGTTCTATGCTTCTCTTCGTACAGTAAAGGTGAGTGGATTGGTCCAAAATATCAATAATAAGTCTGTATCAGTACCGGATCAGTACTGACATGGTAAGATCGATACTTTAGTTTCAGATTCTCTGTAGAAATTTTCTTTAATTTTTGTATTGTAGTTTCTCCAATTTATTTTCATCAAAACTGATTTTGGATTAAGGAAGACTCGGCAAAAACACATAATTTAACCAAGTATTTTTGTCTTGTTTCTAGTGCAAATATCTTAGTAAACTTGAAATAAGGCAAAACAACATTACAAGTAACTTTTCAGCAAGAAATAGGAGCTTGTTTTAAGTAAATAATTCCTGAATATTGATGAAAAAGTACTAGGTAGACTGGCAGATTATTTCACTTATAATAATGGGAACATGTTTTATTATTAAGTGAAACAATCTGCTAGAACTAATAATTTTTCACCAATATTAAAAAACTACTGACTTAAACTCTCATATCTTGCTGAAAAACTACTTGTAAATTCATTTAGTCTTGTTTCAAGTTTACTAAGATATTTGCACTAGAAATTAGAGCCAAAATACTTTTCAATATTTTGAGTTTTTTCAGTGTAAGCTTCTGAACTCATTTAAGGAGTTCAGAAGACTTTGTTCAAAAGACAAGACATTTTTGCCAGGAAACCAAACAATTTCAGCTAAAAGGAAGGACCGAACATCCAGCCAGAACACGGTATTATCCAGTAATAATTCAGAAACATTTTCACAGCAGTGAGGATAAATTTGTGACTTCATTCTGGCTTTGGATAAATTTGTGACTTCATTTTACCCAGAGTTGCTCCCACAGTGTGAGAATGTTTCCCTAGCAGCCGTGGTAGAAACTGGGCTCATTACAGGACAGGAGCTGTCGGCTACTGAGTTATCGGAGGTCACAACCGGACGCTGATGAGAGTCCGCAGTTTTCTTTACTTTAGCTAATTAGAGGCTTTTGATAATTGGTTGGGCAGACCGCCACTACTAACAGAGCTGCAGTGAGCTGAGCTAACATCTCTGGAAAACTGTTCTTTAGTTTCTTTAAAAACAAACGTAACTCAGATGATTCATACCAACGTTTCTGTGTGCAGGTTTTCTTTTGGTGATCACAAGGGTCGCTGGAAAAGTGACTTTAACATCCTGTGGTAGGAAGAGTTGGATTATATGTTTTAGAGACAGTTTGTACACAGTTTTACAGGATTAGGGAAACATTTTTCAGAGGTTTACTGATTTATCATCCTCTTTCAATCACTGGCTTAAAACACATGTAATCACTTACAGAACAGAACCAGGGGACCGACTTTAGTTCTCAGAGGATGTAAAAGAAGAGTTATGTTCCTTAAAAGTAACTTAAAAGACTTAAGTAACTTGTACTTAAGTCAAGTTACAGACGTAAAATGCTACTCAAATAAAAGCAAAACGTTTCTAATTGAAATGTTATTTTAAGTACAAATTACTTAAATACGTTTTTATGAACAGAAAAAAGTTCTGCTCATGGATTCACCAAGGAAAAGAGGACGATTGGTCTCAAACTGTTTAAAAATCTGACTTTTTTCTCAAAATTCAGATGTTTTTCTCTTTAACCTATCTTTTCACTTATGTATTGTATCTTGTACTCTGTTATATAATACATAAAAGTAAAAATAAGAAATTAGACTTTTGATCTCAGAAGATTAAAGACAGATATTTTTTTTGTGGTTTTTAATTGAAGGAGTTCCTTTATAAATAAGAATGCAACACAAATGGGCACAGTTCAGCTGTTCCAGTAACGCAAAAAAATATTTTTATAGAAAAACATGATTCCCTTTTTTTATTTGTCGTTTTTCCATTAAGTGAGTCCATTTTTGTAATCATAATTGTCACAATTATATGCTCAATAGAAACAAAGCTTCTGAAACATACTTGAAATCAGCTCTTTAGCACAGTGTGTGCTAAACACCGTGACAGTATAGCGCTTAAGCGTTAGCAGAACTAATGCTAATCATTCATGACTCTGTTTACTTATTGGAAGACTGGATTTTATCAAGGTCTGTTGAGTAACGGGGACTGGACAGAAATGCACATTTCTCTCATTTTTAATTTCAAAAGAATTTGAAAACCATGCTTGCCTTTTCCTTTCTCTTTGTAGTTGTTGTTAGCTTAGAAAGTACCAATAAAATGCACTGAGTTTTGAGGTTATAATGTTACAAAATGCTTCCTTACAGTGAATTAAAGTGAGCATTAATTTTGCATGTTAAGTCTTTTAGTTTTAGAGACTGTCATTGATAAAATGCAGTTAACAATCTCAGGCATAACAGCTCGTTTCTTTCATGGTTTTCATTTAATCCCAAAAGTACCAACATGCTTAAAGCTTCACTAGAGAAAATACCTCAGTAATTCATCAATATGGTGGAAAAATGGGAAGAAATTGACATTTTTATGTATTACTAAGATGTTCGGTCTGTTGTGCAGAGATGTGTGTCTCTTTAAAGGGGCCCCTACCTTTACAGGTTTTATTATCGGTCGCCAGGTGGAGGCCAGGTGGACACAGGCACCGAACTGTTCCCGATCTCTCCAACTGGCAACCAAACTGGCAACGCAGGGAGAAACATGTGGTATCTCCTAAAAGAGAGAGAGAGGGGGGTTGTGCCGCCATGAAGCACAGTCTGCAACAACCAGACAAGAACTGAAACCAATCAATATCTAAACCTACTTTTCTACTTCTGGTTTTCCACATTTACCTTCAAATGTGGCCGTGAGATCTATTCCTGATTTTAATTTGTTGGCTATACGTTGTGGAGATGTAAATATGTGGTTGAAAAAGGACTTTACTCACTGGTGCAGGTGTATCCATCTGCAGTTAGGGCTCACAGTAACAACGGTAGCTGCCCGGCGTGTTCATGCAGCGCTGGGAACAGGGTCTCTTCAGCAAACCGCACTCATTCACATCTGGAGTTAATACGGAACATCATTAATGCAGTAGATAGAAATCCTTGCGCTAAATGATCCAGAAGGATACAGGTAATGGTTAAGAAATTGAAAACATAAGCCTGGCCGCGGTTTTAGAAATTGCACTCCACCTTCATCACAGTGTGGTCCTTTATATCCTGCGGAGCACGAACACTTGTCTGGTCCCACACATTTTCCATTTAGGCAGGGCTTCCTGCACACTGCTGTGGAGCAAAAACCCAGCACAGCTTTAACCCCTAACATGAGGAGAACTGTTATTTTTTAATCCTGCTAAATAAATAAAAAATTATGCATCGTTATTGTAAGTCTGAAGGGTGAAACTAAATATCTAAACTAACAGTTTCCAGCAGATTCAAAACTCTGATTGAGCAGAAAAATACTCAAACACTTTCGGAAACTAACTACGACTCCATCAGTCAATGCAATCTCGTCAGAGTCATCTTCAACCTTCAACCTTTTTGCTGAATGACTCACATATCTGGATTTTGGATGTTTCCAAAATAGTAGCATCCGTCGGTTTAGCATCATGTGCTAAACTTGGTCCAGTTGCTTGAGTTTCCAAAGCAGCGGAAAGCACTGAGTGTTGAGATGGCAGCTCTCTGATCGCTTGCAGTTTGCCAAAAACGCCGCACTGCGTCTATATTAGAAACCGTGATTGCATTACTTCTTCCTGCATTGGCAGGCAGCTTTCTTCACATATACAGTAGATTTATTACTTTACTTCATTCTCTCCATTATTAGAAGCAGCAATCACAGCCTCAAACCTGCTCTGTCAGGGTGACTGTGTGCATACTGTATATGCGTATGCCTGTCGCAGAAGTTATTGCTGTAAATGATAATATTGCTGTTTTGAGACCATTTTCAAGTAATATAATGGTAATGGCAAACACTGCATAAACACAAAACCTTTCCAAGTATTTTTGCTTTAGTTTCCGGTGCAAATATCTCAGTAGACTTGAAATAAGACAAAACTACATCGCAAGTAACCTGTAACATATACAGTAGGTGCCTGTAAAAACTAGATCCACTGCCAGAGTATTTCACTTACAACAAGACATTTTCCCCACATTATAAGTTAACTAATCTGCCAGTGTTTAATCAATATTATGGAATAATTGACTTTAAATAAGATCTTATTTCTTGTTGAAACGTTACTTGTAACTTAGCAGACTTGAAATAAGACAAAACTCAGATATTTGCACTTTAAATTAGACCAAAGATGCTTGATAATGTTCAATCAATACTTTAATTTTTGCATTTAACACTAGAAATGGAAGATATTTTAAATATCCTGAGTAAATAAACAAAACTGAAACAACAAATAAAAAGGATGCTGAAGTATCTGTAACCAAAAATGCTCTTCTAAACATTGTTTTTAGAAGAACCTCTGACTGAAGCCTTTTGTCATCCAGTGTTTGGTGGAAACAGAAAGATCCATGAGAAAAACAAACAATCATTTTTTTAGTCACTTTGACTGTTTCTAGTAGCAATTGAGAGCCAAATGAAAGTATGAAAAACATGCAAAAAGCTAATTTTACATAATCAGTCCCCTTTAATGCTGGCTTATCAGGTCACTGTCAACTGTGACCACAAGGGGGCAGGCTCAGAAATTAGCACAAATTTTGGTTGTGATGGTGTTTGTGTTTCAGCTTTGTAAAAG
This sequence comes from Xiphophorus couchianus, assembly GCF_001444195.1. Taxonomy (NCBI): domain Eukaryota; kingdom Metazoa; phylum Chordata; class Actinopteri; order Cyprinodontiformes; family Poeciliidae; genus Xiphophorus; species Xiphophorus couchianus. Next base: position 5,057,592 of record NC_040232.1, on the reverse strand, counting down.
CATCCAAAGAACCACATCAGGGAATCGGTCACTCTGATGGGGATGTAACTGTTTGCAAAAATACTGAGATACCGTTTCGCATTCCTGCAGCCGTAAAAACAGGAAGTGGTTTGTCCAATGGGAACCGGCCGTGTTTGACCCCAGACGTCTCCCTGCGCGACCTCCGCCAGCCTGTAGCGACTGGAAGACAACGGAGAAAAGATGTCTGCTCATAAAATATTGTTTAGACTTTTGAGAAATAAGATATGGAATGGTGTTTATGTGGAAAGACTTTGGTGCCAAAAACACACATTTACACTCTAATGAAGACTTTTCTGAGCATTTTATGTGATAAAAGGATAAATATTCACCACTGCTAATAATCTTCAGTCTGCTGTCTTCTTCCTAATGCCTTTAAAAAATGCCTTGCACATGAATTTATATATATATATATTTACTTTGTTGGATGTTTGTTTGACAATTTGAAATATTTTAGTGTTACTTAAAAGCAAAAATAGGAGAAAAATGTGAGAAGAATAAATTTTAAGGCACTAAAATCTGTGTGTTGGGACATTTTTGACCATCTATGTCATTCAGGTTAGTAACATTCTTCTGAAAAATCTTTTCCACCATTAAGTGGGCATTTATTGTTGCATTAATGTGGAAACAACTGCACTGACGCAAACCACCTTTTTTATTCCAACACACTTACAAAACACTGATTTCAAGGGTCAGCAAATGATCTGCAAACAGCCAATTACGTTTGAGTCTCTGGCAAAAGTTTCACCACTAAGATGTTCACAAATATGAGAGAGACTTTCTCATTTATTTAGATTGCATCGGGTTGGATGTCAATGTCAAATTTATTTATATAGCACTTTAAAAACAGGCATAAAACTGCACCAAAGTGCTGTACAAGAATGACAATAACACAAATGAATAAAAACAGAGCATCAAAACACTAGTTCAATAAAATGCTAAGGAATAAAAATGATGTCTTAGGGGGGGGGGAAACTACTTACAGCTTAATACAGTAAATATTTAAAGAAATTAAGTCCAATAAAATGCAAATTGTTTTTGAAAACAAACAGCTTGAAGTAATTATTACCTTTCCTGAAGATGAGCTGATGAGAGCAGAAAAATATGCTGTCACAACAAGATTTTTTCCTGCTTTGCTCATTTTCTCCGACCTTAAAACCAAATAACTCAAATTAGAGTCCTCCATCTGCCATGATCTTGTCTCTATCTGCTGAGAAGTGTGTTTTGTTGTCTCCAAAACACAGAGTTGTTGAATTCTTCTGCAGAGGAGGTTCCCGTGGTCTAACTGCAGGCTGCTGGGAGTATTTGATAGATACCTTACCTGAATGCAGAGAGAAAAGCAGAGGGGCACAAAGACACCACAAAAATACTCTTACAGATGCACCTTTTCCTCTTAATAATGAGATTTTTGGGGGCCAGTATGTTACTGAAAGAATAAATCAAAAAGAAATTTGAAATAAATTTTAAAAACTGGTGTGTAAATGATGCAAAAACCTGTAAAATCCCAATAATGATTGTTTGAATGTTAGTTCTGTGCTCTGTGAAATGATGAGATCATTTTCAGTTTGACAAAAGGTAAATGTGGAAAGACATGAATCTTTCGGTGTCTAACGATTGGATTTCGATTTTCAGGGTAACTATACAATTCAGAAATAATTTTTGATTCAGAAACCAATTTTTCTATTCAAACGGCCCAGAGATTCAGTTCAGGTTGTTTCACTGACAAGAAAAAAAGTTCCACTCCAAAATATTTCACTTATAACAAAACATATTTCCCATGTATTAAGTGAAAAAGTCTGCATTGTTTACTTAAAACAACCTCCTATATCTTGCTTAAAAAATAACTTCTGTTAGTTTTGTTTTATTTCAACTGTACTGAGATATATGTGTTAAATTGTAGATGAAAAATACTTGGTAAAATGTTGTGTTTTTGCAGTGGATGACTGCATTAAGTCCAAATTGCTCCCATCTGCTGCGTTTGGTGGCCGTTTTTGCATCTGCATGTCTTCAATGCAAACTTTGTCGCAAACATTGTGCAAAAACAAAGCAAACAGCAGAACCAGACTTCAGGGAAACATGCCGGCGATTGCACTGCTTCACGATTTCCTCCCTAAATCTTTCTGCCGATGATCTGTGGATCTACATGAAGCTGTAGCCTGCAGCTTTTGTTTTGCTTGGTTTTGTTAAATTACGCCTTCATCTTCATTCTGTAATGGTCTAAGGTTTTGTGGTGCTTTTGATTTCCTATGTCTTTCATGACTTTGCATTTTTATGGGTATGTTAAGGTTTTGTTAAAGTCATTATAATTTGTGTTTGGTGTAATTTATGTCATTTTGTTTCCTTATTTCCACCGTTTTGTCTCAGCTTGTCTGGAATGCTGCACACAGACTTCTTGTTTCTTAATTATAAAATCTGATCTATATCAATATTGACTCCTTCCGTGTACAAATGCTTCTAGGTTTTCAGCTGTCACAGCCTTGTTTTTGTGCTTGCATCAGTTTTTTGTTCCTATAGTGGTTTGAAATCTCTTCCCCCCCATTTTGTGATTTTAAGTTGTCTTGTGCTGTAACCTACCAGCTAAAGAGGCAATAATTTCTAATCGATGTTAAGCATTTCCTTGCTCTGAATGCAAGGAGAAGAAAACTCTCTAATCTTGGAGATTAGTGTGTTTTCTGAAGGCTCAAACTGGGATCTTATGGACGGAAATAACTGCTGGCAGCCTCAGACGTGGTGTCTTTGAAGCTTTAACTATTACCAGGACTGATCAGAGCGCAATCAGTTGTATTAAGCTCAAAGGCGGAGTCTGCGTCTGGACGCCCGGTGGTCCACTCACCGAGCGACGTGAACACATGGTCGTGTATCTAAGAGATTAGACATTAATCTGACCTACGTTCTCCCCCTGGAGGGTTTTTTTAAATTCTAATTTTAACCATAATCACTGCTTGCAGTTCCTCAAGATTGTCCAAACCTTAAATCATGTTTTCACTTTAAAAATGTAATGATTCATAACATGAGGACCAGTTTCCCACAAAGAAAATCAAGTCCCTATTATAGGCAAACAGCTTTCGACAAAATCTGAATTCTGGTAATGGAGGTGCTTGAAATCCTTGAAAATGCTTGGATTTCAAATCAAGGTATGGAAAGTTCTTGGTTTTTGCACAGTTTTGTAATAAAGTACAATCTAACATTTGATTAAAAGCCTCAATCTGGAAAACCTTACAGGTATTTCCACCTAACAGAAATACAGACACATTTTCTCTCGCAGTTTGAAGTTAAATCAGACTAAACTTTTCTTGTTTTACGTCATTTAGATTTACCAAAATAATTTAAATGCCAGAAAACTCAGCACTAAAATTTTCAGAGATTTTTTTTGTGACTTTCTTTGAATATTGTTTTTAAGCATTTAACATGAGTTTGAAGGTCATTTACATTAACACAATTTGCTTGAGTTGCTTCAATGTAATGACTTATTGATCAGTGTAACTGAAATAAAAGTTTGCTAATCTTTTATACATTAAACACTTTTTTAAATCGAAATTGTGGGATTATTTTTGCTTAATTGGTGTCAGGTAAATCAGACTAGTCAGGTGTGTAGGCTGTGTGAGAAAGATTTTGCAACATAAAATGCTGTTATGTTTTAGTTTGCCTTGTCCCTGCTCCACAATGTAGAACATTATCACAAGACATTAAAAAGTAATAAATGATATGATAGTGATTTAAAATTGATTATTTAGCTTATTTGATCATTTAGTTCATTTGCATTGTTTCCAATGTGTGGTGTTGGAAAAAATTGAAAATTTGCCTTGAAAAGTGCTTGAATTTTACTTTGGGAAAAGTGTACATAACCTGGAGACAAGAAAAAGCTGCTTACAGTTACAACAGTAAAACAGTTAGTAGGGGTATAACGATGCATTCATCTCACTGCGTTACCTCGCAAAAGTTTTGTGGGGCATTGCAATACTTTTACAAGACAACGCAGAAGAAAAAAATTCCCACATTATCCTCTAAGGGGCTCCATAGAGTAGAACATTCCAGTATCAGATATTTTTTAGCTAGCTTAGTCAGCTTAGAAAAAAAAAACAACACCAAAACATGTTTTTTTTTCTTTCCAGACCCAAAATTTTTAAATTACATCATATAATAAAAATAACTTTTTACTGTATTACCTCACAATACTTTTGCAAGGTAGTGCAAAAGTACCGTTTGGATATGCAAACAGTTTTTGCACTGTTTGCATATCCAGTGCAAACAGTGCAAAAACTGTTTTGCACTGGGTAAAACAGTGCAAACATGTTCCAAAACATTTGCGAATTAGCGCAAATGTTTTGGATAGGAATGCAATAATTTTGCGTTGACTTGCAGTAAAAAGATATTTGTATTATATGTTGTCATTTAAACCTTTTTAAGTATGGAAAGAAAAAAATATGTTTTGTTTGTTTTTGTAACACTTTAGTCACGTTATTTCGCTTTACCCAGAGAACAAAAAAATAAATAAATTCCCCTAATATCCTCTAGGGGGCTCTAAAGAGTAGAACATTCCAGTATCAGATATTTTTATGCTAGTTTAGTCAGTTTAGGGAAAAAACCAAACAAAAAAATATGTTTTCTTCTGACCTAAAACTGTTGTAGATATAATAAAAATATATATTTCTATATTTTTTTTAGGTAACGCAAAAGTTTTGCATGGGAATGCAATACTTTCACGTTACTTCTCTTTAGCCAGAAAACACAAAAGAAATTCCCCCAACATCCTTTAGGGGGCTCTGTAGGGTAGAATATTACAGTATCAGACATTTTTTATGCTAGCTTAATGAGCTAAGAAAAAAAAAGCATGACTTTTTTCTGACCTCAAAACAACTGAAGACATATTTTGTGGTTTCTTTCAGATCCATTAAAACTTTTATAAAGTTACTGGAAACAAAACAAAAACAAAGTCATCCTTGAAGGTGCTTTCAGGTGCATTGGTGAGTTTGGTCCTGGTTCATTCCCCACTCTGGCTCTCTCTGAACCCCAACCCTTCACCTTGGATGGTTTTTGTCAAATGTGTCACCACCACACATCAGTGAGTGAGGTGGAAGGAAACCACAAAATAGCTGTCCACAGCCTGTATCGAATTAGTGTCAAGCTCCGGCCTGCCATACACAATACAATTAAACCTACTCCTGCCTGCCAAAGAGTCAAGCAGGAAGGAGGGGGGGTGAGAGGAAAAGAAAGTGGCCGTCAACGGTAAAACAGAATGACAAATGTTACCGGCGTCCGCTCAGTGTGTGGCAAGTGCAGGAGTCGATCAGAGAGTCGAGCCGTGCTCTGCTCCATCCGCCAGCGTGGACAGGGTGGGAGAGAACCGAGATGTTTTGGGGCCAAAGCTGCAGATCCTCCCCTTCCTCTTCCCTCCTCCTCCTCCTCCTCTGACCACATTAGAGGTGCAACACTCCGGTGGTCTCTGATTCCTCGAGCTGAAAAGGGATGCCCCACAACGAGATCAGATATCATTTAAAGCTCGCGCCCCACCTCAAATTGCTCGAAAAATGCAACATATCCATCATAAACGAGGAAGGCGAGCAAATCCAATTATGTTGAAAATATGATTCCTGGAACTTTGTTGGTGGTCATTTGAACAGAACGTACGACGAGCAATGCTTCATGTTTTCTGTTCAATTTACATGTTTGTACATAGTAGTAACTCCTCAGATGTATTTCTGTTCTGTTTTTAACATAAATTTTAAAGCAAATTGATGCTTTTTAGTAATAATTTCATTTTTTACTGATAAATACCAAATTCCAGAACACTGCAAAACAGCCGAAACACTGAGTTCCTTTAAATCCAGATTAAAAACCCACCTGTTTTGTAATTTTTTAAAACATTATAAATGAAACATTAACCAACATTCTGATATTCAACGATAGCACTACAAAATGTAATGAACTGCCTTGTTGCTAAAATCTGATATACAAATAAACTTGATTGATTGATTGATTGATTCCTGATTCAGCTCGCTTTACTTTCCAGAAAAGAGTTGTGCAAATCTGGCCAGACAAATGTGTTCAAATGTTCATAATCATTGAATAAGAAGAAATGTGAGCTTTGTGTCTCTCTGTCTGACTTTAAACTAAATGCTTCCTGCTTTAGGTCAGTTAAAGGGGGGAAAAAATTCACATTTTTGTATTTCTATTTGGGTCTACAGCTCATAAAAACAGCTCATGCGAGAATAAATTGTATTTTTCTTAAAACTTGTTTAAATTTAATCTATTTTTCTTATTGCATGTTGTTTTCAACTTCCTTGTACCAACACTTTGAATAGTTTCTTTCTCAAGGGCGCTCCATAAATAAAGTTACCTTGCTCTTAAAGAATCCACCCAGCTGTTTTTTGGGTGATAAGTTTATGTTTTTTGCTGTTTTGTTAAGTCAAAATTGACAGGCACTGCGCTGTTGCCTAGCAACTCCAGCCCTTTATTTCTTTTATTTATGATGACTTTCTGCTAACAGCAAATGAAAACACAACTTTTAAGATCAGACTAATAAGAAAGAAATCTATTTTTAAAAACAAAAATGTGTGATTAATTAAAAGTATGTTTGACACCTGCTTAAAGATAAAAAGGTACAAAAACAAACAGTTTTGTGTGTAAAAAAATAAATGATTCTAGATGTTAGAAAAATGTTTTGCAGTTTTGGTCACTGTTTTTAGAGACCTGAGTGAAAAATCACGCTGAGTGTCAAAGTCATCATCATCCTGCTCTGATTTAAGAGCCCAGACTTTCAACGCTACAGAAATGCTTTTAACAGGTGACCCCCAGGATGATCCACAGTACGCGGGGTCAGAGTTCAGAGAGGGTCGGCCAAGGCGTCGCCCAGGTGGGAGAGTTGAAAGGCCAAAGGTCGGCAGGCGGGACACCTGCGAGGACGTGATGAGGCCACCTGGGACGGCTGTGACAGCAGGACAATGTGTAAGGTTCAGGAAGGGAAACGTGGCCTCAGGTGTTGACACGGCAACGCTGAACCCGTTTTCTCACTCTGAACATGAAACTCGGCTCAGGCAGATGTGGGTTATGACTCTACAACGGGTCAAAGAAAGAGATGTTTTTTTTAAATTACGAGAATAATTTCATACAAGTGGAATAAATAATGCAATAATACCAGAAGAAAGTTGTAAAATGACTAGAAAAAAAGTTGCTTCAATGAAAGAAAAGCTTCAAAAGAGTTAGCAAGATCTGGTGATACTAGCATTTTATTCTCGTACTATTAGGACTTTTTATAGGTGATATTATGAGTTTATTCTCATATTATTTCAACTTCAATGTTGCATGACTATATTCTCGCAATATTCTGACTATTTTCTTGTAATTAGATTTTTTTCTTACCCTGGTCCTAATACTCTGTCGGAAAACTGAATTTAATGTAACGTTAAAATTAGCTGCATTGTGTGACAAAAATAAGAACTTTTTTTGTACACCTGGTGCTGCTCTTCCACCTGAATTTCCCGTTTTTGCGAGACATTAAAGTCTGTTTCCTTTCTGTTCTATTCTCTAAATCTAAACTGATGACTGCAAATTAAACATTTCTGAAATGAAGCTTCAAAACCTTCCTGACTTATCGTTTAGATGTTTATTTTGCCTCAACGTGAACTGAAATGTCCAAACTGTGTATTTTCAAAACAAATCTTTTTAACTCCTTTCCCTCCTTGCAGTTTGTGTTACATCCTCCTCGTTTTGCCTGCTTGGCTGCAGTTGAAGTGGAGGCACACGGAGAGCAGAGAGGCGGCGCGGCCATTAGACACAGAGCTGTGGGGAGATTAGGATGCACACAGCACAGCAGCACCACAGGCAGTCTCTGTACCAAAGCAAGGATTAAGGATTAGGCAAGGTTCAGGCAGCAGCACCAGAGACTCTTAGCCACTCAGCTCGCCAAGAAGATTCGGCTTTTCTGGTTTTTATGGCACTGAGGATGAACTGCTAGTACTTTCCGAAAAGGAATGGGACATACAATAATTCACTAATCGAGATATATAGTTTTACTTTTCTTGATTTGTTTATTTCATCTTGCAGAACATCTGGTGTTGGATTTGATCTGAACCTTGTTGTTTTTTAGCCTTTAGTCCCACTAAACATGATGTTTCATTTGCAAACTTATTTCCTTGTTTGTTCTTTTGCATGTTTAGGTTCCTGTTGAACTTCGGTGATACTTTAAGTAAAGTCAACGACATGCTGATGAGGGAAATCAGATATTTGGTTAAGAGGTTTTGGAGAAAACATGCATCTAAAAGCTGGACTTGGGCTTCCTTGATGAAGAAAATGTAGATTATGTCCAGAAAATTAGCAAATAATATATGAAATCTAGTCATAATGTGGTTGAAAACTGTGAGAAAAAGATAACAGTCATGATAAACTCTATCCATCGATGTAAAACTTGTTTAGAGACACAAATGTTACATCACCTTTTGGGAAAAAATATATATCTACTACAAGACTTTTGTTGTTATTTTTAAAGAACCAGAATATTATTTCTATTACAATTTGAAATAAAGAAAACAATGAAACTCTATAAAAATAGGATAGAAACATTTAGTGTTTCCAAACTTAGGACAAAAAATAGATCTAAAAAGTTGTGGAAATTCAGTGCAATTATTCCAGGACAAAAGAGGAGTTAATACTAAAACCTTGCATTTGGTATTATACCCATATTTTAAAACATTAGTTGTTTTTTTATATATATATATCAGGCTCTTTGGACTGTCTGCAGTGCCTCTAGAGCCTGATTCTGTTTCAGCATTTAAGCATTACAATCTTTTAAGTAAAAGACATTTGTTCCTTTCTTTTGGCTGCTTACCTGAACCTGTAAGTAAACTTCCTCAGTTCCTATGCTGTGTCTCCCATCATAAATAATTACTGCTTTTATGAGACAGTTTGCTTCACTTCCTGAATATTTTTTCACATGTGCAAAACAGTGAGTGCATTTCTCCAAACAATTCATACGAACAGCAAACAGCATGGATTACCTACAAAATCCAGCATCTTTTTCAAAATCCATAGTCCATTTCTCATAATTAAATATCTGCATCAATGAACATTTCAAGACCTTGTTTCACTGAGTTTTGGGATAAGAGATCCAAATTGATTAGTCGTGTTGTAAATAAAGCTGTGTATTCTGGAGGGATATTTGATGTAAACTCTGGCAAAGGTTTTAATAACGAGTTGTAAATTGTCATGGTGAGAGACCAACAGCAAGAGAGACTGATGTCACCCTGATACAGAAAGCAGAACACAAAGGAAAAACACAACAACTAAAGTCGCAATAGGAACGTAAGACAATCTCCTTAAAGGAAACAGTACATGCAGTGCTGTAGGAATTACAGGTCAGTCTTCATACTTTCCATCTCCCTGCTGAGAACAATTCCTTGATGGGGTTTAGGAATGAGGAGCAGGGTGAGAGAAACTCCATCAGCATCCTGTTGTGAGTTGCAAACCGTTGCCTGATGATGATGGAGGAATGGAAACTGGCATCATGTCCTCAGTCTCTTGCTTTTGTTGCTTGTTTCCACATGAAATATCTAAAGTTTTCCACTGAAAAACACAGTGTGAATCTCATATTCTTCCCCAAACAGAGCTGTTAAAGGCATCAGGGTGACCTGTATTCAGTTCCTGTTCGGCATGTTGAAAATACTTCCAAACATTTTCATACTTAACATTAAATACTTTACTGTAACTTCTGATGCCTCACCAGAAGTTGCAGCAAAATTAATCCTACAGCAAAATCGCCAGTAATGAGGAGTTAACAGAATAAATCAAATTCGCCTAAATCTGCCTGGATTCTCGTTTTATTCTTACTTCAGCCCAGAGTTTGGTAGCAACTAGTTACATTTACCCAATTACATTTACTTGAGTAACTTTTTTGAAAGATATTTACTTTTAGGAGCATTTTACTACGCCATACTTTGAGTAATTTTATTATGAAGTATTTCTACTCTTAGTTGAGTAAAATTTCTGGAATTTCTACAAACTGAATGAAAAACAAACATGTTTTAGCCCAAATTAACCCTTTCATGCATAGTGGTCACTACAGTGGACAGCTATCTACAAGCCATTTTCTAGTGCTCCTTGTGGATTTTTATGTTCAAAATGCACACAGACCACTGAAGTGGACACTAATGCATCATAAAATACACTATCAATTACTGGGCATCAGCTGAAAATGTAAGAAATTATTTTTGGTAAATCCAATATGGCTGACAGACAAAAAAGCCTGCCAACCGACCCGGTCCCTTCTTCTACTGTAGACGACTCCTGCAGGTAAAAAAAAAAATCGTGACGTCGGATAACCCCTAAACAATACTACTGATGTATTTTTCAAGTAACAACTTTGTACTTGGAGAAAATTACAATTGATCACCTAAAAAAATGAAATAACAAAAAAAATTCCTACCTTTTTTTATGCCTTAAGAAAATAAAAAAAAGGAAAATATTCCTGACACAAATGATCATAATTCATGCATGAAAGGGTTAAAATAAAATTTAAAATACCAAAATTTCCAATTAACTTTATATTCTGGTCCATCTGAGGATGTATTTTTTGAATATTAAATGACTGACACTTTGACCAGTTCATCAGTACTTGAGTAGAGTTTTTACCAAATACTTTTTTACTCTTATTTGAGTAATTTCTTGGACAGCTACTTTTTACTTTTACGTGAGTAAAAATATGTTAAAATAAAGCTACTGTTACCTGTTATAAATGCACACAGACCACTGAAGTGGACTGTGTGCATTTAACTGTAATCAAGTACCTAAAGACTTGCTTACAGTCTTTAGGTACTCTGCCCACCTCTGCTGACACCTAAAATTCAAAATATGAATATTAAAAATCTAGAAAAATTTCTGGACTCTGCAACAAAATAGCTTTACTACTTTTGAGTTTTTGCTCATTCTCTGCAGGAATGCCAACCTGAGGCTGCAGTGGGATAATGCCTGTTTTCCTGCCTGTGAAGCTAACAATGCAGCAGGCGTCTGATGGAGTCCACTGGTTTGGACACAGAAACAAAGAAGACGACTCAGAGGAAACCGCATGTTAACTCTAGAAGGAAATCAGACATTACAATCGGCCGAACTGGGAAACGAAGGAAGCGTCTTAAACAGGATGTTGTTGCTGTGGTCAGGTGTCGCCTGCACGGATCCACATCCAGACATTTTATCCTCATGTTAACTTTGGTCCAAGTAAGTCTGAGGCTGTTGTCTCTTTCTGTTGCATCTGAACTCAACATGAGCCCTGCAGATTAAAACAAAGGCTCCTGCCAAGCAGAGCCGCAGTGTATGCAAATTAATGCAACAGCGCAGCCACGCGAGCGCTGCCGTAAACCATTTGCATAACTTCTTTTAATGGGTTTTGGAAAATTTCTTCGCTTTGCTTAGAGGATGTACCTCCGCATGGAAACTTGTACTTTGGTGGTCCATTCCAGCCTACATCAGTTGTTTATCTTGCACGACAGACTGAGGATCAGAGAGGGGAAGCAGACCAACGGCAACATGTTGCATTGGACAGCCAGACGAACGTTCAGATCAGAGACGGCCCAGCAGAAAATTTAGATGCTAATTTGCTCCAAAGATTCAGGCAGATCCTCAAAAACAAGAGTGGACAGCGTGCAGTACACAGTGAACTGAAACCTGGTGCCAACTTAAAGCACTTACACCTCTTGAAATGGGTTTTGCTTGGATTTCATGCTATAGACTGACACAAGGTGATGTCAGAAAGGAAATACAATAAAAACCTACAGAAATATAGCATTTGTATTAAGCCTTGTTTACTGTGACACCCCTAAATAAACTACAGTGTACTCAGTTGGAGTTTAAAAAGCAGCAAATATCTAAAATCTAAAAGTAATTTGCAGTTTATTGGAGCTGTTTGTAGTTACACATTCAAAAAGCATTGATAGTCAAATGTTTCAAACTAAATATTCAGTTAGCTAGCTAAATATTTCAAACTAACTATTTATCTAGTAAGCTATATATTCAGCTCTGAACTAAACATTTAGTTTGTAGTTAAATATTTAGATTTTAGCAATCTAAATATTTAGTTTGAGACTAAACATTTAGCTGAGAGATAAATAGCTGACTAGATACATATACAGCTTGAAGCGAAATATTTAAAACTTATTACGAGTTCATCTCAGATCTAAATAATTAGTTCCAAGCTAAATATTTAGTTAAATGTTGAACTAAATATTTATTTGAGTACTTAGCTTCAAACTATATATTAAGTAAGGAAGGTATATATTTAAGTCTTCGGTAAATGTTAACCTTCAAGCTACATATTTAGCTTCAAACTTTACATTAATCTAGCAAACTATATATTTAGCTTTTAGCTAAATATTTAGTTTCAAGCTAAATATTTAGCTCATATCTAGAAATTTAGATCTGCATAGATCTTAATATGTTAGATATTTAGAATGCAGATCTAAATATTTAGATCTGAGCTAAATATCTAAAGTTAAATATTTAGCTCAAAACTCACGTTCAAATCTAAATATTTAGCCTCAAACTTTACATTTAGCTTCATTTAGTTATTTAGTTTCAGCTAAATATTTAGCTCTGATCTAAATATCGAGCTAATATGCAAATTCACTGCCATCTGTGCACTGCAGCAGACAGACGACCTGTTTATTGAGGGCATTTAGCAGCAGTCTCTTCAGCGGCTCAGTGTGCATTGCTCCTGTGCCACTGAGGCTGCAGAGCGTCCAAACCTCCTGCTTGTTGTTCCCTCCAAACAGCAGGAGGAGGATGATACTTTCATACCTTGGAGAAATTTGAAAACTTTTAAAACTGACAGTGAAACACTTTCAAATTGGCCCTCCCAGAACATAAATTGCATTTTTCCCCTCATTGTAAAAGGTCAATGTGTTTTTCTGAGTCATGAAGAGCCACAACACTTTCCTCTCAGTGCCGTTTTCACTTTTTCCAGGTTTTAAATCTAACTGCAGCTGCAGAGCAGGTCAATAAGCCATTGTCAACCAGCCAGTCAGTTTTACCTGTCGCTCCGACGCTCGCCGCTTCTCTCAGCCCTCTGTGGGGGTTTAGCATGTGCTAACATGACAGATTGAGCCCCCAGTAGGAACCTTAATTGCATCATTTCATGGATGCGAGTCAGTGCTGTGGTCCGGGAGAGTAAACAAGATCTGAATCCAGGGAGGAATGAAGAGAGGAGGTGAAGGAATTTATTACAAAACAGAGTAGACAAATGAAATATCCCCAGATTTTTGAGCAGGAAGGTAAAATGTATTAATTAAAGAAAATGATTCAAACATTTAAATATTATTAGTGTCTCTGGTTAAATTTTAACTGGCACAATTTTTTCAAATGAATGTCTTGAGCCTGGACCTTACTGTGGGGATTTATAAGGTTAAGCAGCTCTTTACAAAGCTATCCTAATATGCTAATTAGGTAATTCAGTCCTTTGGTTTAGATTTATTCCTCCATGAAGGAATAACCAAAAGTTTTTGGTTGGATGCAACCAAAAGTTACAGGACAAGAAGTAAATGGCCAAATGAAGGTTTTCAAACCTTCTGATAACGTTTAGATAAATGCACAGAGATATTTGTGCAGACTAAATGTTTACAAGTCTGAGTTTGAATCTCAGACTTGAGTTATTTTATTATTTTATCCTAATAAAATAAGTCATTGCTCTCCAAAAGCTGTTTGTGTTATGCAGATTGTGTTGATGATTGAGTCTAAAATATGGGGGTAAATTTGGGTCAACTGAAGAAAAAGAGAAGACAAGAAAGTGGTTTTGCTGCCTGATTTTTTCGTAAATATGTTTCTTGTCAGACGAATTAATCTGGTTTGGATCCTTTCATTTTCTGCTCCACTTCCAATTGTAAAAGCTGACATAAAAATAAAATGTAAACGTAAAATGTATCTAAATTAACTCAAACACAATATATACACAACCAATTGATGCATTTATAGTACAGTGGACCTTTCAAAAACCTATTTATGGTTTTTTGTGGAGCGTGACTTTTGCCTATTTTTCTTAGGAATGTATTTAAGATGTGGTTATTTAAGAATTAAAAAGGAAACACAGTCAGTGGTGAATTATCCATCAGTGTCATAATTTCTGTTTTCCATTATTAAAAATGTGGAAAGATCTTCAGTAATTCCACCTAAATATTTCTGAAATGTAATATTTTTATTTTATTCATGAAACAAAGCAATTGTTTTCTTATACCGTCTTGTTTAATAAGTTAGAATATACATCTGGGTAAATTTTGTTTGTCAGATTAAAAGGACCTTTTGAAAGTAACAACCTTTAAGCAGGTATTAAACTTACTTTTCAGTAAGGCTACATTTCTGCTTTTTAAAATTGGTTTGATGTAATATTGTAGTTTTAAATGTCATATTTTCATAAACTGTAAGCTGTAATTAACAGAAATAAAGGCTTTCAGATTATTTGTAATGGATATAATGTTCTTGTAAATTGACATTTCACTAATATTCAACTTTATTGAATAAGTCTGTATTATTTTCAGACTTAAAACTGAAACTCTTACTTTCAATAAATAGCTAAGTATCCTTACAATTTCTAATGGATTTTATTTTCAAATAAACATTTCTACCATTTTTCTAAATCAATTAAATCCGGCTCTATTTTCTGCATCAATTGAGATTGGTAATATTTTACTGAAGCGGTAACCCAAAGATTGAGACGTTTAGGGAAGTTTGGGAGAATGGAGTTTCTGCAGAGCCTCAGCATTGTATCCAACTTCCAATAAAACACATAAATCACGGTTTAAATATAAAATCCCAAAGAGAGACAGACGCATTGTGAACAGCAGGAATCCCTCAGTTAAAGAGACCTCATATGTTGACAAATGACATCCAACTCAGCTCAAAGCACCACACACTTCAAATTTAGCAGTGACTTTTGTGGCGTTGTGGTCAAGTGGTTTTGTGCGGTTAGATCATGGTGGAAACAGTTACTCATTCTGTAGGGAGAGTCGAACGAAGCTGAAGGAGACGTCACAGTTGTAGTGAACGTGTTTTACAGAGACGGATGCCATCAGAGCGACGGCTGTAGACTCAAGTTGCTTTTTGACCATTTGCTGCTGGTTGATTCCTGAATGCGTTGAACAGAAGGCAGCAGGAAGTTTTTTATGTTTCTGTAAGACGACTCTTATCAGAAATTTTCCTTCAAATTTCAAGTTGGACACGTCCGGTTTTTCAACTCAATTCAATTCAGTTCAGAAATGCTGTCAAGTAAACTCCACGACCTCCGAATGCTACCAGAAGTCACTTTATTAATAAATGGAGTCCAGTTGTTTTTATTTTAATCTTAGTATAATGGTTCCTGGAGGGCCTCCAAGAATGAGGAGCCGTTTTTAAAGTTACACAGTGAAATATTTCGATGATAATATTTGGATTATTCAGGGTGTCATAAGAGAAACAAAGGTTTATTTTTCAAAGTCAAATTTTCACCAAGCTAATCATTCGTTTATAAATGTTAGCGTTAGCAAGCTAAATATTTAGCTTTGCAACTAGTTAGTTTGAAGCTAAATTCTTAGCTTGCTTTGCAACTTTATGAAGGAACGTTGTGATGACATAATGAATGCGGCGTGTCAGAGCTTCTTAAAGAGACAGAGGCCCAATTTCAAGGCGTTAAATTGCAAAGTCAAATTTCATCTAAGTCGTTTGTGATACATACAGCATTTTTATAACGACTGAAGGTAACACAGTTGCTTGATTGTGCTATAAAATGGCACCATGTGCCTAGAAAATACATAATACCGCCCCTTTAAGATATTTAGATTCAAACACAATTAAACATAGAAACTGTTATGTTTTCAAACATCAATTATTATAAACATCAATAATGACATATAACTCATTTACCTCATTAACTTTTCCTTAATATATTTAGTACATTATTTTGTGTTTGGGCTGCACAGTGGCGCAGTTGGTAGTACTGTTGCCTTGCAGCAAGAAGGTCCTGGGTTCGATTCCCGGCCGGGGTCTTTCTGCATGGAGTTTGCATGTTCTCCCTGTGCATGCGTGGGTTCTCTCCGGGTACTCCGGCTTCCTCCCACAGTCCAAAAACATGACTGTTAGGTTAATTGGTCTATCTAAATTCTCCCTAGGTGTGTGTGTGTGTGAATGGTTGTTTGTCCTGTATGTCTTTGTGTTGCCCTGCGACAGGCTGGCGACCTGTCCAGGGCGAACCCCGCCTCCCGCCTGGAACGTAGCTGGAGATGGGCACCAGCAACCCTCCCGACCCCATTAGGGACAAGGGTGAACAGACAATGGATGGATGGATGGATTTTGTGTTTGTCTGCTTTTCCACGCATATGCAGTCAGGTGAATATTCTGTACACCTGCAGCAAGCCGGCGGATACTTTAGCCGTTTAACTCTAACCCAGATCTCTAAGGATCCTCAGTGAGAATCCAGGAGAATCTTTGAGTTGCATTCATCATGCTGTTTGATCATTGAATGGAAAATAAATCCTGCACTTAGGATTTAAGAAAACCTACACTGCAAAAACACAGAACCTTACCAGGTTTTGTTCTTGTTTTTACTACAAATACTTTAGTACACTCTAAACCCCCCCCAAAAAACTAACTTACAAGTAACACTTCAGAAAGAAAGTAGGAACTTAGTTTAGGTCAACAATTCATTAATATTGATTTAAAAAATACAAGTTCCATTTCACTTATAATATGCAAAAATGTCTTGCTATAAGTGAAATAATCTACCAGTGGAAGTAATACTTTTTATGAGAATTAAGGATTTATTTATTTAAAATAAGGTTCTATTTCTTGCTACAAAGCTACTTGTAAGTCAGTTTGGTCTTATTTCAAGTATGCTAAGATAATTGCACTAAAAACTAGATTAAAAAAAGTATGTGGTAAGATTTTGTGTTTTTGCAGTGCAGATAAATACTCACCAGGGCTGGGGTCAGTTTAATCAAGGGAATAGTTTTATTTCTCCATCTTATTTGTTAATATTTAGCACAGAAACTCTGCATCAGTTGATTATTCCAGCTGATACTGGACATTGATTACAATTCACAAAGATCCCAGTGAAAAAATATGACAACAGAAGAGAATCAGGAGTAAATACAACATAATAAATGAATGTTCACTTTGTTCTGGATCAGAGTAAACACAGCTATTGTTTTCCCTGCTCTCCTCCCGTTGCCCTATAAGTATGGCTTATGCTGACTCTCAGTCATGTATACAATATTATGGCATGCACTTCTAGCCTTCTCAGTTTTACAAATATTTGCTATACAAACTCCTCGTGTTTATTAAAAGTACTGAATTACACTGTTACAGAAAGACAGCCAGGCGAGGGCCCTTTGGGAGGGAAAAGGAAAACGATTCCAAATGAGAAGTAATGATTCATGCCACAGATAGTGTGTAAACTCAGATATATGCTGGACCTCGCAGCTCTATTGGACAGTTCCACTTTATGCAATTTTGATTGGACCTGAATGTTGCATAGACAACTCAGGATCGCGTTTCTCTAAATATGGCAGCGTGAGCACTTCTGGGCGTGTGTGAATGTGCGAGTCGGACCGGTGTGAGGTGGGTGGTCTCCGCTCACTTATCATTATACAACACAAAAGCCTCTTTGGTATTTTGAAAAGGAAATTAATATTGCCATCAGCAGTCGCTCTTGCGTGTGTGCTTCCAAGCGCGGCTGTGTTTGTGTATGTCTGAAGCAGAGCAGTGAATTTCCACAGCAACACAGGAATTTCCACCTTGAACTCCAAATGATACCGTCGAGCTGAGCGGCGGCGGAGGTTATCAATCCTCTTGCTCCTGCAGGTTTTTCCACGTCAGTAGAATTTAAAGGGGAAACCTATCGTGTGTGAGCGCAATCTGCTTTCTCTGCATCCTTTTCTCCAGCATCTCTACCACAAAATTCCTAGAATGAGGTTCATTTCACTTTGTTTTTTGATGACATGTGGGAAACTTTTACCCTTGACATCATCATCATCTGCAACATGCATCATAGGATCCAGGTGAAAGACATTTCACTGCAAAAACACAAAATATTACCAAGACTTTTTCACTACTTTATAGTGCAAATATATTAGTACACTTAAATTAAGAAAAAAATAACTTTTGAAGTAACTTCCAAACAAGACAAATAAGCTTGTTTGAAGTCAATAATTATAGCACTGGTACAACTGGAATGTTTTTTCACTCATTTTTTGGCTAAATCTGTCACTAGAACTCAGTGATGGCATAGTTACTTTCAAAAAGTAACTTTAATCAGATTACTGATTACTCCTTGAAAAAGTTACTTAGATTACTGATTACTTGATTTGGAAAGTAACTAAGTTACATTAAAATTAATTTTTTTTACTTACTTTCAGCAGCTGCTAACAACAACGCTCTGCCACCTGTGAAAATTACATTCATCTTTGCCAATATTTAATTGTAAGTTATTTTATAACAGTAACATCAACAATGTGTCTCCGCTTATATAGTTGAACTGAAGGAGAGATTGTTTAATGGCTGTCGCCTAGAAACGGCGGTTACTCCCCAAGACGCGTAGAGGAAATAAAATTTAATTACAAAAGAAAATAGTAATGCAAAGTACTTTCGATAAGTAACTGTAGTCTGACTGCTGGATTTGAAATAGCAACGCGTTAGATTACTCATTATTGACAAAAGTGATCCGATGTCAATAACGCTTTACTAAATAGCGTTACTATTGTAATGTTTTTCAAAATCAATATGCATAATGGTTTAATTTAAAGCCTTCTGCTATTTTGAAGTGTTGATTTTCTGAAAATTATGCCCTGACCAGCTGAGCTAACCTACCTTACATAATGAGTTTTCATCGATTGAAGAAATCTTACCACAATGACGATTTGACAAAAGCGGTCATATTCTAATGTTTTTCAAAATCAAAATGCATAATAGTTTATTTTCCAGCTTTTTTTTTATTTTGAAGTGATGATTTTATTTTCTAGCCTTTTTTTTTGAAGTGCAGGAAAAGTCAAAGGAGTCAGGATAGAGGGAAAGATGGAGACAGATACACCCTGGATGGAAACCTGCTCCAGAGCCTTTTGACCTCAGACTTGGGTGAAGGTTCATTTGTCAGCAGGGCAATGGCCCAAATGATATAACCAAAATCTCAGAGGCTTCAGATCCAGTCTGGGGATGTTCTGGAGGAGCAAAGTCAGAGTTCAGACTTGAATCTGCTAAACATTTCTGGAGAGATCTGAAAATGGCAGCACAGCTGTCTCCAATTCAACCGGATGGAGCTGGAGAAGAACTGCAAAGCAGAATGACCCAAACTGCTAAAAGATAGATGAGCTAAGCTAAGCTAATTGCTAGGTTAATTGCTGCCAAGCTAATTGCTAAGCTAACTGCTACCAAAGGATATGAGTACTTATTTACACTACAAGGTAGAGACCCCTTGGCACAATAAATGACAAAAAACATTTTTGTTTACAAAAGAGACATCCTCATAACATTGTTTCTCAGTTTTGTATTTTAAATATCCATAAGCAAATAAACACAGAAATCCAGTCAACACAAAAAAAAGTCCTGAAGGCGCCCACATACATGTCCTCACAGCAAGAGCTGTGAATAAACGTAAAAATACATAAGCCCCATAAACAAATGTTAAAATGCATCACAAATAGACTTACAGGTCACATGGAAGGTCTTTCACAAAGAGGCAGAACCAGGAATCGGTTTTTTCTTTTAACATCTGGACTGGACAAATATCACATTTAAATGTATTTTATGTTTTATATTGTAGCACAAATGATTTATTACTTTATTATTATTATTTATAGTAATTTTAAGTTTTGATTAATTCTAAAACTTACCAGCAAGTTTTTTAATCGATTACGTCACCAGCTTCCGGACTTCCGGTTTGACACGTTGGAGCGGATGGAGCGCAGGTGCGGACGTGTTTTTATTCCGTAGTTATTTTTATTGGTCCTACGAAGAATGTAGCCACCCAATGAAACGGTGCGACGAGGAAAACAACGACGATGTGGAACAACCTCGGATTTATTTTAGCTAGCGACTTCTGTTTGCGTCTATAAGCTGACGCAGGGAAACGCCATCTTTAAATCGAAAAACAACCAGCTGGAGCAGCGGACCAATCAGGTGAGTCCATTGGGAGGCGTGATCCACCGCGTGTCTTAAATTGAGAAAGAGGTAAATAATGAAAGTGAAATCTAGGTTTTGTTTTTAATAAATTTACAAAAATTTCTAGAACCTTTTTCCACGTTGTGAAAATGTGGTATTTTTTGTCAAAGAGTCATAAAGTTGTGAAAAAATAACTTTCCATTATTATGTGACATTGTAAACTCAGAAATCTGTAGGATAAAAACTCAGACGTTTTCTGTAATCATAAAGTAAAACATTTGCAACAAAAAATATGCTAGAGAATCAGTTGAGATGGTACCTTCAGGGAATATTTTGGCTCTTTTCAGAGAATTTGCTTCGATTCGCTTTGAAGTCTGAACCCGAGTCATCAAACCTCAAAGTCTTAGGCAACGTTTTTGTCACAAATGTCTGACTTCTGAGCTTTTCTTCCAAGCTTCTGAAGTTATAAGACAGAATCTTAGGTTTAATATAGTAAATTAACACCTTTAAGCATGAAAATTATAATTTCTTTGAAATATCAACATTTCTGAAATTATTTTTTTATATACAAAAAATATATATATTTTGTAATATCAGAAATGTTTTTCTTTGAGTTCAGTTTCTGGAGTTTTTTGGTCGAATTATAATCCTCCATGGCCACATTTTCTGTCATATCTAGAATGGCCTTAATCTTTTTTTCCGTTAAATAGTTACTTTGCTTACACTTGATCTGACTTTTATAATAATTAACGTCTTAGCAATTTATCTTTCATCTGCTTTATTGTCATTCTTTAATATTTGAATGTACTGTGGACTAATTTGAAAACGTAAAAATCTTAGTTTTCCATTAACTTTTTGTTAAAAATATTTTTGTAAATTTAAAACGAACATATAAGTGTACAAAAGTAACAGTGAGAATTAAAGAGACGCGTTTTGAACACATGCTATAAATTTTAATAGACATATTGATATTTCTGAGGAGAAACAGAGTAATCCCTAGTTTTATTTACAATACAAGAATAAAAAAAATGTCACATACAGTACAATGGTAAAAACAAAATAGAGAACTTAAATAATTATTTTATTTGTGTAACTACTTAAATAATGAAAACGGTTATTCTATTCACCCCATGCCGTCTCAGCAGCTACAATGCAACTTTCACATTAAGTGCTAAAAAAGTTATGATTTTTTTTTCATTTTACAGCATGAATATTCCATCCTGATACATTAAACCCAGGTAGAGCCGAGCAAAGCAGGAGATGAACGACAAATATAGAATTTATTGGATTTGCTTTTTAAAGTACACGTAGAAGAAAAACAAAACAAAATAAAAACATTTTACCATCCAAACTGTTAAACAGAACTGGACTCATTTTCATAACTTTGGGGAAAAAAAATAAAAAGATCAATTAAAGGAATGAGTGTATGCATATGCATGAATGCCTGTGTGAGCCAACTAAAAAACACGCACTGATGGATCTCCTGACAATCCCAGCTGTGTTTAACGTTTTGTTGCTCATGAGACAGTTTAGTCACGACGAATATTTTCCCTTCGGTTATTCAAAAATCTGCTCTTGGTGGATAAGATCTAGCCCTGACTGTGAGCTACTTCCACTGCGACTTGGAGGCCCGACTCCATCTTTGATCATCTCACAACAGAGACACATTTTTGACAGTGGTAATATAATCATATGTCAGGGGAAATAGATGTCCTCCCCCAACTGTGGTGAGTTATTCTATGCAGGCACAGACATGCAATACATTAACACTGACCAAAAAAAAAAAAAAAGAAAGAAAAATCCACACGTGTCTTTTTAAAAGCCGCAATATATATATATATAAGTACAACATGACCTGACAAGCTTAGTGTAAAACTGCCTTCTAGGAACATCATATTCTCCCATATATTATTACGATTAAAAAAATAAACTCTCTTCTATGAGAGTAATGCTAGATTCTTTTTTTTTGCGATGCTAAGTAGTAAGCTCTATTGGAAATATACATCACTGTGTTGTTTCTTCCCTTTGTAGTTTAGAGTTTGGATTTTAGTTTCAGTGTGTGACATTAAACTCAGTTTGTTGGTGGAAGCCTGTGATTTGTCTGGTGTTTATTAACGTCAAAATTCATTTCAGGAAGTGAAAAGGAATACAGTGCATGAAAGCCAGATACGCATTCAGAATCCTGAAACTCGTTTGGTTCTTTGTGTTTTTGCTTCTTCGATTCAATTTAAAAATACTTTATTCATCTCAAAGGTAAACTAAATGTTGTTTAATCCTGGCATCTTCAAAGAGTAGTTGTGGATGGTGATGCTGTGGGCACTAGCAGTCAGTCTTGCAACAAATCTGAAGAGGCCTTTGACATGCTAACAGTTCAGACGACATTCCACAGTAACATGTCCTGCATGACACCATCACTGCTAATCCACCTCATTTGCTTTTGCTGCTCCTCTTCGTATCTTCTCTATGTTGATAATAGATGAATGGTGGAAAACAAAGTACGCAGACTGCAGTTTGCTTTAGTTGTCATGACAACGTGCCCACTAACTAAAGATAACATCATAGATGATACAACATAATCTTTACAAATGCAGGCTCAATGTGGCTTCTCTTCCTTCAATGATTTGCGTTTGCAGGTGGATGTCTTTGCTTTTGACTGAGAATGAACTGGTTCTCGAGCTGAGCCAAGCTTTTTAATCCCTAACAAAGTCCTGAAACTGCTCTTAGTAAGCCCCTGAAAAAAAGAAGAAGAAGAGCCAGAGTCTTGGTTTGGTGCGGTCCGTTCCAGATAAGTTCCTGAAGCTGTGGAGGCAGCCAAGAGCGGGTGAAGAAATGTCTGCAGGCCTCTTCCAATGTGAACACGGCTTGGATGCCAGGCCTGGTGCTCAGAGCAAATAGCTTATAGGCGAGAGGAGGGAGAGTTTCTTTAGGATGAGAGTGGATCCAAAGCAGTCTGAAGGGATCCCGGGTGTATCTGTGGTGTTTGTGTGTGCGCGCTCGTTTGCACTCAGGTGAGGGAGATTACATAGCCACGTTAATGACGCCTTGGTACAAGTTTGCTGGCGGTGATAGGTAGATCTGTGTCAATGTGGCGGCGGGGAGCAGGCCCCTCCGCGCGCCCCTATACGATGTAGGTGGTCAGGTCCAAGAGGTACGAGGTCATGTCGATGATGTGATCCAGGATGCCGTCCTTCTCCTGGTCGTTGGGCATCCCCCGCTCACTCTTCTCGCATTGAGCGCCAGAGTAGCCGCTCTTACACAGGCACTTATTTGGCTCTATGCAGACTCCTCCGTTGCGACAGGCTGGTTCACATTTAGCTACAGTCACAGAAAAGCACAAAAATTAGCCTTATGCCAAAATTAAAACTTCAATTACTGTACATGTCAGGAGGAAAAAAACAAATGTATTTTAGTCCTAACGGTAATAAGGCTGAAACAATTAATTGGATCAATTGTGATTAATCAACTATTGAATAATCGTCAACTAATTTAGTAATTGATTAATCACCAACTGGAGTATACAGACTCAAAAAAGGCAATTTTCAGAGCAGCATATTCAGAGCAATAATTAAGCTAAAACTTACAAAATATATATATATTTTGCATTTAAGTTAAAATGACCTTCACTGTATAAATACCTATTGTTTAAGTTACGCCAGGTTCTAATTCTGGGGAAAAAAAATCCTGTTAAGCATGCTTTTGTTATCCAATTATTAATCTGTTAATCCAAAAAACAATCAAGAGATCAACTCTAGATTGTATTGATATTAGGTCAAGTAGAAAAGGCTGAACTTTTCACATGTTGATGCTTGAAGTATTGTTTTAGCTACAGATGCATCCTTGGCAACAAATGATCAAAAGGAACGCTATGTTATTACCTTTTTTAAATAATAAAAATTCAATTGAATAATAGTAATTTCATTATTAGTATATTTGCATCTTTTAATGTATTTCTAATATTGTACAAAATGGCTTAGAAGAAAAATCTATAGCGTGTGCCAGTTTATATGATTAATAGATTAAGTTGCAGCCTTAAATAATACTAACCTATTCGGCAGAAGGGTCCCTCCCAGCCGGGGCTGCAGCAGCACTTGCCAGTCGGAGTGCAATGTCCGTTTTTGCAGTTTCTGGAGCAAGCTGTCATTAGTAGCTCTGGTGGCTCCACCGGGCGCTGACACTCCTTGGGGGAATGAGGCCTGCAGAGAAGAACAAGATCAAAGTCAATGTGATGAAGCAGAAACTTAGCAGATATTATCACAGAAGATCTAAAACAATCTGCTAATTCCCAAACATTATGCTAATAAGTGAACATATTTGGACACTTAAGGTGCATTCACCCAAAGTCCTGTTTAGTCTGCTTGAATCCAATTCTATTTTGTTTGCCTAGATAGTTATGATGTTCCACTTGTGAAAGTAAATCTTTTGGGCTTCACCTTGACACTGACAACAATTTTGAGTGCTACACTGCCAAGCAGGATATGTAAAAAAAGATAAAATAATAAAAAGAAGATGGACAAAATATCAATTTTAAAGTTGAGCTATTTCACAAGAAAATGTGGGATTATTACAGATTCTACAAATGCAAAACTGGTGAAGGGATACCCTTAGATACTTGCAGCTGTGACTATAGTTGGTTCTTCTAAATACAGAGGTACAGAAAACACACACACACTGGACTGATTTCATTTGTAATAAATCCTATAAAGCATCTTCCTTATGTTGCGTCTATAAACATGAAATCCAAGTGCGAGTGAAAGAAATCTTCGGTCACATTTTAGTGCTGCACGTTGAAGGGTGAGGCTGAAAACAAGAAAGAAGTAAGTAACAATTTATTTGCTTTTTTAATTACATTTTATGAGGATTTTCCTTTTATTTGAGTCACGAGGCCATTGTTTTTTTATAAGTCCCAGAAGAAACAGCTATAAACTTTCTAAATGTTAAGAGCTTATAAATCAGTGTGAAGGACTAGGACAACAACAATAACATGCAGGACAGCAGCCAATGAGGAACTACAAAGTCGTTCAAAACTATTCATATCTCTTGAAGTCTCACAATTTGGCAGAATAAATACACACATTCACTACATTTCACTTTGAGGTTTTTGACAGGCAAACACAAAGTAGTGCATAATTGGAAAGTGGAGGGAAAATGAGTACCGGTTTCCACAATTTTCACAAATAAAAGTCTGCCGTGAATTTATCACACCAGCATGAGTCAGATTTGATTGCCACATAATATCCATCACACTTTACTTATCCTTTGACTAGGCCACTCTAACGTAGCTCTGGGCGTATGGTTTGAGTCATGACTGGGTGTAAGTTTACCCTTCGACAGAACAAGTTTTTATAGCCTCTAAAATGTTTTCTTCTAGAACTAAACTGTATGGAGTTCCATCTATGTTCCCCTCCCCACAGAATAATGTTGCCACCACCATGGATCTCCTTAGATATTGTGTTTTCAGGGTGATGAATAATGTTAGGCTGTTGTCACACTGTTTCCTATCTTGCCATGTGGGCTGACTATTGAGAGATGTGTGGTTTGCATAAAGGTCTGAACCTGACAAAATGAAGGACATTTTGTGGAAGTATGTGTGGCACTTTTGATGCACACCTTTTCTGAATAGTGCATGTGTGATGGGATCAATGATGTGGAATTCAGTGTCTCACTGCATCAGGAAACACTATGTTACTTTTGGGCTTAATGAAGTCTGGGGACTCCAAAGCACTTTACACTATAATCAGTCATTAACCAATTCATTCATGGTGGCAGGAAGGACCAGTCGATATGGCTTAAAAATAAAATCTACGATTGTTTCATACAAAATCTAATTTCTGATTATGGATTATTTTCTTCTCACTGTCGTTTCTTATAAAGAATTAGTAAAGACAGAACATATTTTTCAGGTCTTGCGTTTATTTAAATCTTCCCATCTGAAGTTGACCTGAATTCAAAATGCATACAAGCTGGAAAACAAGATGGCGGGCTCTAGGTACAGAAACCCAAAAGTTTATTGGTGGAACAAAAACCCACTTTTCCAAAAATTTTATCTTCAAAAACAGAAAATTAAATTATTTGATTAAACTGATTTAAAGCCCAGTTCTACTGGTAAACCACATTCACAGCTACCATGGACTCACAGAACTACCACCAGCAGGTAAAACAAATGTCTTGTTCAAGGAAACGATGGCAAAGTGACTGACATGGGGGTTCAACCCAACAACCCACTGGTTGCAGGACAAACCCAAACCTCTGGTGCCCTATATCTAGGTGCATTTGAGCCCACCTGAGCTGTCAGCCTCTGCAGCTACGCATGTCTTGGCTACTTCTATTTCTGTTAAATGTCCAGCCTACCAGTTTAGGTAGAGATGTTGGGTCATCTCCTGGTACATTTCCAGCTTAGCCAGACTCATACATTCTTCTTCTTTAACTCCCATTTAAACTTTTCCACAACCTTTCCATTGTATTTCTTGGTCTTCATGATGCTGTTTGTTCAGTAATCTTCTCTAACAAACCTCTGAATCCTTCACAGAACAACTGAATTTATGCCGAGATTTACACTTCTTGTGCTGAATTTGACCTAAAACTCAAAGGGAGGCTGAACACAAATGCTAAACGCACTTTTTTTTAAAGAGTTTTATTTGTAAAACTATAAATTGAAACCTTTCACTTTTACATAATACTACTTTGAGCAAATCTGTCACATAAAATCCCAGTGAAATACATTGAAGTTTGTGGCTATAATGAGGCAGAAAATGACTACTTGTGCAGAGCACTGTAACAATCCTTGTACATTCTGTCTTTTTGTGGTTGCCCCTCTTATATTTCTCCAATCTGAGGAGCAAAACGATTCATATGGCTAGGACAAGGCCACTTCTCGGATATAAACATGACTTGGAAAATTCACACAGACACAAACACAAACATCTCCACACCATATGTGTCAAGTTTGAGAACCAAAGAGACACACTACGACCGTTCTGTATTAAGACAAACATCCAGACACGCACATCGGCAAATGGGCTGAAACTGAATCTTTTCACATCACGCTCCATGAGTCTGGAAATAATACAGAGTGCGTAATCAAGTTCAAATGTGAAGTGTCTGTTGTACACTGGGCCACACACAAACACACACCCCCATATGTACAAACACATCAGTGTGTCTGTTTGTGGGGGAGAAAGAAATATTGTTGCGTTAACATTTCTGTTGTGCTGAGGGACAAAACACTGGACAACCCAACACACAGTAACACACTGGACTCTGGTCGACTCAGTCTGGTATGAGAGGCAACAAGCATGAGAGGTGAAGTCAGTGTGTGTGATGTTTAGGCCATTAGAGAACGAGCCTCATCAATCATGGTCTAAGAGCAAATGGTCATTCAGCAGCAGAGGCCAAAACTAGATGCAGTTCAGGACGAGTGTTGAAAATGTCTTCCTTTTGAGCCAAAGTTTCTTTATGAATATAACGTCCACCTGTGGTTGATATCATTGACCTGACAAAAAGACGGCTAAGTGTTTTGTGTGACCTTGTGTAAGATTTATAAAAGAAAAAACATAAAATAACATTTTATTTTGCTCTTGTGCTCTATTCTCTTACATTGTGATGAAATCCATATTTATCAGAATATTGTTCAGAATATTCTTGTGCTGCAATTTTAACAAATGGTCTATTTTTCAATAAAGACTTAATTATTTGACTGAAATGATGGCAAGATCAACAGTAGTAGACTTCATTGCTGGTTTATCCACTGATAAACAGACAGTGATTGATTTCCTCCTTTTTTCTTGGGCCTTCCACCATCACAGGTGCTTTAATAGCATTTTTTACCTCTCTATAAACTGACCTGCATTTAGTCATAGTCAGAATCCTGAATTTTAGTTTTTTTTAATCACCTGAGTTTTGGGCACTGCTACCAGAAAAAGTTAGCGCTAACTTGCAGTTGTAGCCCAATAATTGTGCTACAATTATTGGGCTACATTTATTGAAAACAATTATTGAAACCACAAAATTAATTTTAACATTATAATTTATATGTTGTATTTATTTTTTCTAAACTGTCCCTGTCTTATTTTGTTCCTGTATGTTTCATGTTTGGGAAAGAAAAACAAAGTGAGGAGAGGAAATGGAAGTGCTGCATAAATAGTCTTCACCACTTTAAAATAAAAGCATGAATATGAACGTCTAACCTCTTGAAGAGTTTTTAAGTCTATAACCAAAGCTTAAACACAGATGTTGAACTTTATTCAACAGTAAGTTTACAAAACAGCCAAGAAAATTAGCACATGAGAATTTGTCCTGAAAAATTAACTGTGCTAAACGCTTTCAATGTAAGCAAACATACAAAACGAAAAATCAGCGCCACTATTAGTGCATTAGCGAAGTGTGGCCATCGCTGGTTGACCTACTGTCTTAAAAGTCTGAGGAATTGGTTTGGGAATTTTTACACTCTTCAATCATGTATCATTCCACATTTTCTCACCTACCTTCAAGGTTGCAGTCAGTTAAAAGAGATGATTTACCTTGATAAAATATATATTTTGATATTTCTGTTTACCTCTCTGCTTAAAAGACACCCACCAAATGCTCTGATAAACATATTGACTGATAGCAGTGACAATAAAGTGGCTGTTCATGTGCTGTAATGGCTTTTAATTTCACGATTGAAGGTGGGGAGGGAGGGGGTTTGATTCCCATGCTCCCATCAGCACCCAACTGCAGACTCCATGCCTGTTGGCTTTTGTTGCTGCAGGCTGCATGTAGTTAAAAAAAGAGCAAAAAAGGAAGAAAACAGAAAGAGAAGGAAAAAGAGAAAGAGTAAGAGTCCCTGGAGAGTTGGGGGGTCTGTAGCGAACACTGTTAATAGCAGGCAGGGGTCAGCAGCACTGCTGAACAGCCTGTACTGCTGCCAGGGAGGCTGTGAAAACAGCACCTGCTGGTAGCGCCACTTGACAAAGGCAGCTGGGTCAACAGCCACTGTGGGAATTTATCAACTTTGGAAGGGGTGGTGCATGTGTGATAGTGAGAGAGTAAAAAAGGCAACACTGCGCTCACGTCGGTCAGATAAATTCACAGAAAGAGATACAAATAACTCAACTTCGATGGTTGCATTTACATTACTATATAATATATATATTATAGGATAATATTCAGGATTGGAAACAGCTGTTCACACAATATATAGAGGAAAAAAATCACGCATACATTTGTGTTGTTTCAGACGTTTGTTAAATATTCTTTTAAAATTTAGTTTCAGTTCTGATCTTCATGGAAGCCGGGGCGTATTTAGCTTGTTAGCTTGTGAGCCCTGTTTGACTGACATGAGGTATATGTGAGAAAAGCGCTATGGAGTGGTGTACATTGTGCACCTTAACAATGGCTTAATCAAACGGCCCAGTGTGGTCTCCTTTGCTGTTTTGTCATCTGACTCCATTGTTTGCAGGCTCCTTTTGTAGCTTCATTCCTTGTTTTCTCTTTGTGCGAGAAATTTACTGTGCATTGTAGAATCTGGGGCTATTCAGTGGGGCTGGCATGCAGCTTTGTGAAGGAAAGGACCACAGCAGAGATGTAGGAAGATTTAAGAGGGACAGGGAAATAGAGAAAAGGCCTCTTTTTTTCCCTGCTGGGTGCTGGGAGCAAACGCAACGCATGCTCACAAAGACTCACAGATGTGCGAGTAGCCACCACCCACACAGTTTGCATCCATACACACAACCCACAGAGAAGCACCCCATGTCCGCTTTCTGAACACATTAGAGATTTGTAACTTCCAGAGCTAACACAGTTCATAAACGGGGAGCCTATCTGAAGAAAATTAGCGAGCCTCCAGTTGAGAAAGCCTTGAATATGTGAAATATCCTTCCTGGTGATGCTCTCTCTTGTTATCTGTGGCGAAGGGTCGCACTGATCAGAAAGGCAAATAGTATTTTACGCTAGAAAGCATCACCAGGGTTAGCTCTTTTTTTACTAACAATGGCTGTATGAAAATACATTGTGTTTTTCTCACTGCCTGACACTGAATCAGACTGAACCGCAGCTGTTTAAGGCCATTTAGGGCTAAAATTATTTACATTTGCTAAAGTATTGAGAGAATGCTTTATTACTTAGTTCAAATTGAGAAGCTGACAGTATATTCACTTAGATTACTATGCCTTCAAACTGTTTGGGAAAGCATAATTATGAAACTATGTCCTGTAGGGCTTCTGACAAACATCTCAATTAACTGGAGGCACACCTATGGATCCAATTTAACCTTAAATAGCGCTTTGTGTGTGACACTGTTGGGAAATCAAAGAAAATCAGGAAAGATATGAGATAGAGAACTAAGTAGCTCAACAAATCTGGTTCGTCTTTGGGCATTGATCTTAATTAAGAAATTATGCCTAGCTAGAAAGGTGTGTGTAAGGAAAGCAGCCCAAAGGCCTACGCTACAAGTTTGTCAAGCAAAAAGAGCCAAATTTCCACTAAATACCAAATAAATGTCTGTCCATTCCATTTAACCGGTCCACTACAGTGTGAAAATGTGTGTAAAGTTTAAAATTTAACAAAAAAAAATTAAAAAGTGAAGAAAAAAAAAGTTCTGATAGTTAACAAATAGAAATAATTTTGTTAATTTTAACAGAATTAAAGCAGGAACAAATATATCATATCTGCTGCTGGTCAATAATTTATGTTGGGAGGAGAGGCAAGATCACAGTGTCAGAGATAAATCGCTACAAAACAAGGATTTTAAAATGTATTCTTAAAATACTATAACTGTGTAAATAAGTGGTTAGACAACAGACGAGTCTCAATAAAACTCAAGTCTCAGTCTCGTTAACCTGCTGCTTTGCCCACCTGCTGTGAGCTACATTAGTATTCTATGTAAAGCACTTTCTTTTACCTTGTTGTTGAATGTTGCGGCACAACACACATGCATTGATGCCCAAAGCTGTGGCAATAATTATGGTGGTTATATAAAGATTATATCTTCTGAAATCTTTTCATCCCACTGCTCTGCCACAAATAAGCCCCCTCCAACATTTTTTTTTCTTCCTCTCAAATCAGTCATACCGCACACATTCAGAGTGTTTCAAAATGCATGGTGGCCTATTTATTATTGGAGGGGTACTCCAACTGACAAACAAATACCTAGGAATGAAGTCATCTGGCCAGGACATGTTTACACAAACACTGCTGAGCGATTTTATGGCTGATGTTTTTTTGTAAGCCTTTACCGCTCCCGCTAACAGTTCCACCATTTTCCCTCTGCTTCTCTATGTTCCCAAACATAAAGTTGATGAGAACACTGCCCAAGATGTTGTACCGGACCACAAAACCCACTACACCCCAAAGCAAAGCTCGGTCTGAACAAGCTTTAGGGTCTGGATGTGAAAAGACCACCAGACTTGATAACGTGCTACGGTCAGACACGTTAGCTGCTTCGGTCCTTGTCAGCCCCTCTCTATTCTCTTTGTAACAAGATCCTATTAACGAAGTCGTGTGTATTAGGAGTTGGGCCTCCAGTACCACAGGGTCCGGTCAGACTAAACACGTCCAGTTGATGGTGGAAAGAACTGTTCTGTTGGAGAAACGCGTTCAGCAGCCACTCCAGAAAACATAAATACAAAGCAAGCCACGAGGGCCCCTCTGAAACATCTGCGGTTTCATTAATTGCGTGAATGCCTGGGTGGCACTGTCATCACTCAGGAATAATCAGCTGCAAATACGTTTCTATTATGAATCCGATGCATACAAATTCTCCTTCTGAGAGTCTGCTTTGCTTATTTGATCTGTCTGATTCAATCAAGCATGACAAACCTTTAAGCAATAAAACAGATCAGGGATTTTCTCTCTACATTCCACTTGATGACTTCGTGACTTGAGTGGTTAGTTTCAGTCCTACGAGAACGTTCTCATCCATCTTCAGCAGAATGCTGATGATAAGATAGGTGGAAACATCAGCTGTGGTTTGGCTAGGCGCATAAAACAAAATTGGTTTGAAAAACAAAGTCTCTTTATGTCTGAACTGTTTTCTTTCTTGTGACTTTTAGCTTGCTCCTCCCGTACTGTGTGGGATATATTTTTTTCCTCAGTTTGGGAGACAAATGTTTTTCACATGGGTTTTATAGAGCCCTTATTTTCAAAATGATTTTTAATACTTGAATGCATGTGGAACAGATTATGACCTACTGACACGCACATTTATAAATGATAAAGTTGCTTTCATGCACAGTCCCTGCACATTTCCCTGCACGTTACAGTTGCGGAGCATCAAATATTTGAGTATTAGACTGCACACAGAGAGATTGGGTTTCACTCTGGAAAATCGATGTGTGTGTGCTGAAGCCTTGTGACACATGCGTCAACTTTTACCCCAAATGTGCCCATTAAAATGGTTGAGAACAGGTGAACTTTTCAGTAAAACACCACCAACAGAGTCATACAAGTTAATCAGTTTAGCTACTAGCAGTTCCTTCCTTACAATAACAGTTTTGAAATATTATCCACTAGTTTCTGCTCAACTCTTTTTTGAAAAGGCGCTCGGGTGACGACCTGTTGAAAAGTGTTATTACTTGACATGATGTTTAGGCTGTTCTGGAACAATTTCTGTTTTTCTTTGAGGTTTAGTGTGTGGAGAAGTATCGCTCATAAAAAATAAAAGAAAATGTGGAGCAGGTTTCTTGATACAGGTAGTAAATTTAACAGAAAAAATACCCCTAACATAAGAGTTAAATAAAACTCTGACTAACTGCATCACAGTAAATACATTTAAATGACGCATGTAGACACAAAATGACAGGAATTGTAGATGGGAAAGGAGTTGCTTAGTATTTATTTTGTGGATTACTAATCTGATAATGATTCTGAATCTTTGGACCAATAATTGGCGCATTTTCAATCATTACTCTGCAATATATCTAATAGGGGTCTAATGCTAAGCAAAAATCTATGTTTGGGATGCTTTTGGTTCACTTTAATGAAGAAAAACCAATAATTAATAAAGAATAAATGAGTGAAGCCACTTACAGCATGGATGGATTAGACAAAAATGAAACCACTTAATAATGATGAAAAATAAATGTGCAGACCTTTGAGAATTCAAAAAAATGTTTAAATGACAATGGAATTTTTGAAAATATATTTAGACAATCTAGTGTACCAGAAGTACTTTAATGCACCATAAAAGCACAGCTGTTGTGAGTCATCACTCCACAGTACCAGGGTGTTATTATGCTGTGCAGTGTTTTGGACTGGTTGAAAGCTGCAGGCAGCTGGATTTGGACTTTAGGTGATTTTTTAATCTAGTACCAATAATTTTTATGGTCCCAAACAGCAGAGTTCAGTGATAGCTGGGAGTCCTCTCTGTTTTGTTTTGTTGTTGTGCTACAGAACATTCTTAGTTCCACACACACACATCATTCATGTGTTTTGGTTTAAAACAACACTGGATTTGTTTGGTGCATGTGAGTACCAAAGTGACAAAGCTGTGCTGGATGTGTTCGACACAAATACGAGTGTCACTTCACTCCTGAAGTAGAGAAGGGCAAGAGCTAAATGAGTAGAAAAAAAGAGACATATTTGCATTGCAATCTGATACACTATGATCCCTGCTTTCATTTGTGTAAGTTGGAGCCATGAGGGATACAACATTAAAACAGAACAGCATGAAATTACGAGTGAAGGACTAGTTGGTCCTTCTGGACAAACAAGAATCACTTACTCACTGAGCAAAGACTCAATTAAATAGAACAAAAAGTACAAAAGAATTTGCTGAGTGTACCTTTTCGGGTCTACCAACTTGTAGAGTTTCCCGCTGTGTGACTGTGCCACGCTTTTACTGCTCGCTAGAATGTAGACTTCACCTGCAAAAGTGAAACAGTCACAGCAAATTCCTGTTAATATTTTATCGTTAGATTACATAAGTCTATTGTAGCATGCATGCAGACATAAGCAATTTATAAAAAGAGATAACATGTGAGAAGACAGGCAGACAAGAGGATGAAAGGAAAGGACAGATGAAGAAAATAAATGTAGCTAAAGCTTCCACAATGCTCCACTAGCCAAGGCACTTTAAGAAAAAGTTTAATGGGACAATTGGGTACTCATGACTGGGAAACAGGCGGATAATTTAATGAGGAACAAGCCTGCAAGAAAATTCCATACGGGGATAAATTGTAAACATGTGTCTGTGAGGCCCCTTCATTGGGACATATAATTTTAGCGTTGCTGGCAAAGCATGAGCCAATGCAGGAATCTATAAAAAGCTCATCAAATAATAACTCCAAGACCTGGCAATAACAGCGATCCAACATTTATGAAGCCTGTGTGAGCAATTCACATCATATGTACATTTTGATTCAAAACATCACAGCCCACAGACAACCATTTAGTAAGTACGAGTGCATTCATCTCTGTTTATGTTTAGTAACTGTTCATTTCTACAGTTGTCTTGTTAGAAATTAACATCATTAGCAAAGCAAAACATTGCTTCTGACACTGTTTTGGAGCAATGACTTCAATATTGATTTTACGTTTTATGTTTTAGGGACACTCGTCTTTCCCCAACGCCATTTTTTACGTCAGAAACTGTTTGCCATACCATGTAAAATCTCAATCATTCTGCATTATGGTCCTGATCTGGCACCACTTTCTTAAATCCTGTCAGAAAGCAATCGCATGCTAGAAAATCCTGCCAGGTCAAACTGCCGTTGATAACATTTCTGTGCCAAGATGTTTCCATGATCTTGTCTTGATTGCAATATTTAGCAATAATACAACAGCCCTATGATTTTTTCTTTTTACATTATTATTCACTCTAATTTAGAGGTGGGTGCTCCTCTTCCTAACTGAGAACGTTATTGCAGGACGCAGTGCTAATAGCAGCCAGAGTCAAGAGCATTGTGCTTCACTGCAGTGTTTGTGAAAATATGTCGAGGTCAAACATTACCAACATATTTTAATCTTGTCTGACAAAAAACGTAACCTTGTTGGACATGTTAACCTTGCAGATATATTGCCATTAAAAGAATCTTAAAAGCCACAAACTGCAACTATTGTATCAAATTATTATCTACCATGTTTGAAGTACAGTGTGAAATTTGCAAATGTCAGAGGTCACTACAATACCTACAAATAAATAGGCACAAATCTGCATCACACAACTATGTTGTCTTGTGTGTTTCGTGTTCCAGCCTGAGACGCTCCCAGGTCTGCCAGTTTGGCAGGTGTAGCTCAAACGATTTGCAAACATTGACTTGAACCAAACTACACCAGACTAGCATGTGCTAAGAGCTAGCTTAGTGTAGTTTGTGAGGGGATCAAAGCCAAAGCATGAAGACAAGTCTCACTTCAGCTTCTCTTCTGGTGTGGATACACTGTGACTTTCAAACTCCTCACCTGATAGGCTTTAAAGCACAACAGTTGTGCTTTCCAAGTATTTTTGGTGTAGTTTTTTGTGCAAATATCTTAGTATTCATAAAATAAGACAAATCTAACTTACAAGTAACTTTTCAGCAAGGTATAATAACCTATTTTAAGTCAATAATTCCTTAATATTGATTTAAAAAAACTACTTAAGTTATTTTTCCCATGTTACAAGAGAAATAATCTGCTAGTGTAACTAATACTTTTCCTTCAATATTAGGGAAGTATTGACTAAAAACGAGCTCCTATATCAGGTTGATAGTTTTGTTTCATTTCGAGTCTTCTATAATATTTGTACTAGAAACTAGACCAAAAACACTTGATAAGATTTTGTTTATCTCACCCTTACTAAACCTCTGCAAAGACCGTTTTTATGGCTGAATGCATACAGGTGTGGAGGGCCTTTTTTCTGAAAAAATAGTTTTCATTCTCAGTTATTCAAGTCATTGTTATTGTGGTGCATTAATAAAAAACGGTCATTACTAGTTTGATCTGGACAATATCTCACCTCTCATGCAGAAGGCATTTAAACGGGAACTGACTTTTTTTCTCGAGTTAAATCTCCAGCTTGGAAAATTTTATAAAGTAAGAGACTAAAAGAATTATAATGAAGTGAAAATAAGCAGACTAACATATCTAATATCGGTCATGTAAATTGTTCAACTGCTTAATGATTAGTGCTTTAAGCCTCTTAGTTTGTTAGCAGCAATTTGGATGAAGCAGGAAAGGACAAAGATTGATGGCTCAGTGACAGATTAGTTTATCAGAGAGGAAGAGGTGATCTTTGGGTTTCTGTTGCAGTACTCACCGAGTTCATCCTCTCCGAAACCCAAGACATGCCCCACGAGGGGAGAGGCGCAGGAAACCGAGCCCAGACACAGAGCCTTTTCCTGCCACTGCTCGCTGTCAGACGATGTGGCAAAGGGAGACTTCTGGAGGATCCGCAGGTTACTGAGGCAAACAAAACACACAGAACGTTTAATGTTGAGCGAAATTTTAACCTGAAACAAACTGGAACAGAAAGATTTATTTTACACTTATGATTCACAGTTTTTGAGACAAAGCCTGAGTTAATATCTGGAATAGGGCTGAACTATTCTCATAATATGGTTCAGGAATCAATCTTCTTTTCCAACCAAAGTCGCAATTGGTGTTATTTAAGACCTCCGCTTTGGTTTCAAAACAAACATCGTGCCGGGGCTTTTCTACAGCCACAGCGCTGCGCTCCCAAATGGTAATGAGACACAGAATTCAGCGACCACACATTGTTTTAAACACGGTGCCAACTCCTGATAGCGCACCAGCACAATATTTACTTCCTTTGCTTACTCGAGCGTCAGAGTTTGACATCAGCGAAGCAGGATGAATTACAAACCAAGGGAAAGTGTGAACAGCACAAGACAGGATGCCTAGGCTCCATTTACACTCATTGGGCAATACTGCTGTACTGATAGTAACAGAAAACCTGTTTGCCCTACATGGATGGAACTGGGTGCAGCTACTTACTGCATGTGTCAACTTTAGGAACAGATTTTTCCATTATCTTTTCCTTTTTTCTTCTGATATCCTTATATTTCCTCATTAATTTTGACTGTTTTTAAATCACTTTCCCACTAGAACAGATGTTGTTTCAGCCCTTTTCCTGCTGGAAACATAAATTTAGACTGATTACTATAAAAAAAAATTAAACACTACTTTGAGACACTTGGATCATCCCCCATATGCTTCACATGTGAAAATCAGTCATGCTTACCCATTTCTATCTCCAAACACATAGCTGCCATACAGTCTCCTCGACTGGCAGCCCCTATAGATGAAGCCCCCCACAGGTGGCGCTCCTCCACTGGACTGCAGGTCATACACAGAAGGCTCATTTTCTATGAAGGAATAAGGAGATATTGGTTTGATTTAAGCCCAACTTGATGAACTTAAAGACTGCTCGCTGCCTGTAAGAACAAATCTAATATGGCTGCAATATAATTCAGCACCTTTTCCTAGAATGCAATGTTTTGTTTTTGGTGACTCTTTATTAAATCTAGAAAAGAATGTGTTGCATTTTTAGATTAGATTAAATTTTATTGTCACTACGCATGTCACAAGAAACTGGAAATGGGAAGGAGTAAATATACAATTTTAATTGTGAGTTAAATAGTAGAAAATGTCTATTTCTGAGATGGTTTCATTTGTAACAAAAGAAAATCGTACAACTAAAGTAATATGAATCCTTTTCTGGGAAACAATCACTCTGGTAAATAAAAATGTAAAGAATCTTGGCTACTTTAAAAAAACATGAGGAGCTGCATGCTTGTTTTCCAGTTGAGTGCATTTCAAACTAGGGTGACTGGTCAGATCCCACATAAAACCAGATGAGAGCTGGTCTGAAGTAAGAAATAAATTCAGGTGAGAGATTTTGGACTACAAGTGTCTTAAATGATACTCAGTTGAAGAAGAGCTAGGTCTCTCTCTGCTGTACTTTTCAACACTTAGGCATCATATTTCTAGCCATTATTGTTCAGAGCCTTTAAAGTATTTTTATGTGACCCAACTTACATTCCCTTTCACAATCCAAAATGCACAAAAAAATAGATTATCTCTGGTTCCAATCATGGTTTTTGATATTTACCCTTCACTGGGATTTCAACATTTCTATCTAAAACAATGTGCTCTTGCGAAATGAAATTGATTTATAATAACAGATGTCAATTTTAAAGGGATACTTTCGAAAGGTTATCCAAGAGGCTGAAGTATTTCCATTCTGTACTCAAAATGTAATGGCATCAAACAAAACTCATGCAAATGATGTGAATAGTTACTGTTATGATGGACAACATGAACATTTTAGAACAGTGAGTTATTTCTTAACAATATAAGGTAAGTATTATGACTCTTAAAAAAACATCTTGAGAATTGTGACTCACCATAATCCTTCCCCTTAGTAACTTCTAATATTCTTCCTGCCGATGTGTTTTTACCACTGGCGTCTGTGCAGAGGATAACCAGACTGCCGTTGTCTGTCTGCAGCCGATCCACTGCACACCTTCAAAACACAGAACGATAACAAATGCAGTTTAATGGAATCAAAGTAATCATAAGCCTTTAATTTATTCACATTTTGTCACATTAGAACCACTAACTTGTATATTTAAATGGGATTTATGTGAGAGACAAAAACAAAACTGCAAATAACTGAAGGGAAAGGAAGATGTTTCAGGAAGATGTCTGAGAAAAGCCTCGGAGGTTTGCTAGAGAAGGTTAGTGAATAATCAGCATCATGAAGACCAAGCAACACAGGAGATGGGTCAGTTTAAAGTAGAGTCAAGTTTTAAAACAATAGCCCAATGTTTCTGTTCAATCAATCATGTGAAAATTGAAGGACACAACTTCTGACTGAAATGTCCACCTAAACTGACAGAAGAGAGTTAAACATAGAAGCAGCCAAGCACCCCCTGGTAAGTTTAGAGGAGCTGCAGAAACCCTAAAGCTCACATGCAGATCAATATGTTTCCTAAATAACGGGAACGCTCACATCTTTCATAAATTTCATTATCTACTTTGCTCAGGAAGCTTGGGTCTCCTCAGGGTCTTTCATAATACACTGCACCGTTTTATCTGTTTATGATCGAAGTAGCAGCTATCTACTTTTTTGATTATGTTTTTATGTTTGTATAAGCAGCAAAGGTTGTGATTATCGTATTGGCAATAAATCACTTGACTTGAGTTTGAGTGGGAGAATCTGTCGGAAGGACAATCATTAGTGCTGCACTCCACAAATCTGGCCTTTGTGAAAGAGAAACGAGAAGAAATCCAGATGCAATTTGCTACTCGCCATGTAAGGGACACACCAAACACGGGGAACAAAATGTAACTTGCAAAATGCTACATATGACGGAAAACTAACACCACAAATTTCCCTGAAAACAGCCTCTCCGCATGAAACATGGTGATGGCAGCATCATACTGTGGGACTCTCTGACTTCATAAGGGACAGAGAAGGTGGTAAGATGCATGGAATGCAGAAAAAAATCTGCGGAGAGGTTGAGTGAATGTTCCCTTCCCAGCAGGACGACAACCATAAATAAACAACCAGAGTTACAGGTCAACAGTTTATATTCAAGTTTATTAATGTGTTTGACTGTTTCAGACCTAAATCAAATTAGTTTGATCTGATGCTCAGAGACAGCCTCAATTAAATCTGACTGAGCTTGAACTATTTTACCAAGAATGGACAAAAAAAGTGGGAATCTAGATTTCATAAGCTGGCAGAGCCGTTCTTCAAAAGACTCATTTTACAAAGTGTTACCTGACTGCATCCCTTGGTTTTTTATAAAAGATTGTGAAAGATATGTGTTTGTTCCAGTAAAAACTGCGTTGAAGTTTGTGGTTGTTAATGTGAAGTCAAGTAACAAGGCAGTTCAAAGGGCTTTACACCAGAAAATCGTCATACAACATAACATTTTGTCAAATGCCATAATCAAAATCATCAAACAAATATACATCAAATATGTTGGTGAATGTTCTAGTTACTACTAATCAAAGGCCGCTCTAAAGAGGTGGGTTTTTAGCATTGATTTGAAGGAGCTCAGTGTTTCAGCTGTTTTGCAGTTTTCAGGGAATTTGTTTCAGATTAGAGCATAGAAGCTGAATGCTGGTTGTCTATGTTTGGAAAAGCAGTCCTGGTTCTGGGAATGCAGAGTAGACCAGAACCAGAAGACCTTAGTGATCTGGAAGGTTTATACAACTACAGAAGATCTTTAATGAATTCAGTCGTTCAGTGATTTATAAATTAACATAAGTATTTTTTAAAGTCTATTCTCTGAGCTACTGGAGGCCAGTGGAAGGACTTTAGCACTGGGATTATGTGCTCTACTTTCCTGGTTTTAGTGAGAACGTAACCAGCAGTGTTCTGG
Source organism: Xiphophorus couchianus (assembly GCF_001444195.1). Classification (NCBI taxonomy): domain Eukaryota; kingdom Metazoa; phylum Chordata; class Actinopteri; order Cyprinodontiformes; family Poeciliidae; genus Xiphophorus; species Xiphophorus couchianus. Next base: position 5,017,171 of record NC_040232.1, on the reverse strand, counting down.
ATCAGCTGCAGCTGTCTGATTTTTTAGACACTGCTGCAGTAATCAATGAGACTGAAGGTTCAGGTATGAGTCCACTATATGCAGATTTCAGGCCTGATTACTAGATTCTAGCTGTAATTGCTGAAGCTGCTTGCTGGCTAACGTGAAAGCTCAAGGGTATAAATAAGTATCGCAACAAAACACCTCAAGAATCTCGGATGCGTTACTTACCTGCCTGGGTCATGTAATCCATGTGCAAAGATCTCAGGTGGCTGATTAGTGCTGTTAAAGTACGGATTGTTCCGTGGTATCGAGTAGGACGACGTACAAATGTCCGTGTCCACGTCCACCCTTAGAATGGACCCTGTGAAATCACTGCATTCAAACACACACAATCTTCCGTCACACCACGGTGTTGAAACGTCCTCGTTGTGATTCTTTTGACTTTTGATCTGACCTGAGTCCATCCATTTCCTCCATGTCGTCCAGAGTGATCATACCGTCTCCCAGAATGATGTGCAGCAGACCATCGGGAGAGAACAGAAGCTGACCTCCGAGGTGCTTCCTGTGCAACTCAGCCACTTCCATCAGCACATGGGCAGTCCTGGTGTCCACCTGGTTTGGGTTTTTCCTGCAAGCAGAGAAAACAGTTTTTACTTCGATACTGGACCAACAAAAACAAAAACCTCTAAAGACTTCCACAGACATTCCCATGGTTTTATGCTTTCATATAATCCCATGTATACTATAAGTTTATTAAACATAATTTTATGGTTGCTTGCAAGAAATGCAACAGTAAGGGTAAGTGAAACATTACCATATAAAATGCTGACATCACTATCCATAACAAACAAAATCCAAAGTTTAAGACACTTTAGTTTCTGGAGATATTCAGTTTGTCAACCGTAATGTCTTTCGCAGGAAAAATACTTTGGGCGGGGAACCACTCAGGCTTCTTCAAAGTGCTGCAGAACTATGCTGAGAATTTAGTTGGACAGTGCCATCAACAAATGTGCTGTAATAGGTTAGGTGTTATTTTGGGTAATTCTAGGACTTTTGAAAAGCAGATTGCCAAAGAGAATCTACTTTAACTGTTGTTACGCCATAGAAATCCTCCCTTTAATAACTATGTTGCCGTCACTAGGACTGCCTGGCAATACTATAATTAAGATTAGCTCATTGAGTGAAACATAGAACAGTGGTTAAGTACATTAAAACGTAGCATTTAAATACCTTCGTGAGAAATCGCAGTTATCTTAAACATAAGTAATTATGAAAAGAGCACTAGGTACCAACCCAAGTAAAATAGTGTCATCATCAAAGGAGTGCTGCTGAGCACAGCAAATCATAGAACATCATGAGTCTCCATTACACAAAGACGTTGGTGTTTCTCTACAATGTTGCCCTTACAGCTTTTGTTGCCAATGTTAGTGGTAAAAATATCAACTGATAAATCAACATTGCCATTCATTTAATCAATCAATCAAATTTTATTTGTATAGCACATTTCAGCAGCAAGGCATTTCAAAGTGCTTTACATCATTACAAACACAGAATCACAATGCAACATAGAATCAATCATTAAGTCAAGTTCCATCAATAAATTTGTAATTGATTACATTTCAAATACAATCCTAAACAGGTGGGTTTTTAGTTGAGATTTAAAAGAAGTCAGTGTTTCAGCTGTTTTACAGTTTTCTGGAAGTTTGTTCCAAATTTGTGGTGCATAGATGCTGAAAGCTGCTTCTCCTCGTTTGGTTCTGGTTCTGGGGATGCAGAGCAGACCAGAACCGGAAGACCTCAGAGGTCTGGAAGGTTGATACAATAAAAGCAGATCTTTAATGTATTGTGGTGCTAAGCCGTTCAGTGATTTATAAACTAACAACAGTATTTTAAAGTCTATTCTTTGGGCTACAGGGAGCCAGTGGAGGGACTTTAAAACTGGTGTTATGTGCTCTATCTTCCTGGTTTTAGTGAGAACGCGAGCAGCAGCATTCTGGATCAGCTGCAGCTGTTTGATTGATTTGTTGGACAGACCTGTGAAGACGCTGTTGCAATAATCAATACGACTGAAGATGACCGCATGGATGAGTTTCTCTAGATCTGGCTGGGACATTAGTCCTTTAATCCTGGAAATGTTCTTCAGGTGATAGAAGGCCGACTTTGTAACTGTCTTTATGTGGCTCTGGAGGTTCAGGTCAGAGTCCATCACTACTCCCAGGTTTCGGGCCTGATCGCTGGTTTTCAGTTGTAATAACTGAAGCTGCGCATTGACTCTAGATCTATAACTCTAGATCTATAACTCTAGATCGTTCCTCTTTAGGTCCAAAAATAATAACTTCAGTATTGTTTCTGTTCAGCTGGAGAAAGTTTTGGCACATCCACACATTTATCTGTTCTAAGCATCTGTTCAGTGATTGGATGGGCTCTGAGTCACCTGGTGACATCGTAATGTAGAGCTGTGTGTCATCTGCATAGTTATGGTAGCTAATATTATTTCCTGTTATAACCTGAGCTAGTAGGAGCACATAAATATTGAATAAAAGGGGTCCTAGGATTGAACCTTGGGGTACCCCACATGTGACCTTTGACCTCTTTGATGAAAAGTTTTCAATTGAAACAAAGAAATCCCTGTTCTTTATGTAGGATTCAAACCAGTTAAGCACTGGACCGGAGAGTCCAACCCAACTCTCCAGTCGATTCAGTAATATGTCATGGTCAACAGTGTCAAAAGCTGCACTGAGGTCCAACAGAACCAGCACTGTGGTTCTACCACAGTCCGTATTTATATGGATGTCATTGAACACTTTTACGAGGGCGGTCTCTGTGCTGTGGTGAGCACGAAAACCAGACTGGAAGGAGTCAAAGAGGTTGGTTATCGTTAGGAAGCTAGTTAATTGTTTACACAGCTTTTTCAATAACTTTGCTGATGAATGGGAGGTTGGAGATCGGCCTGTAATTCTGCATTAGTGATTTGTCCAGATTGTTATTTTTTATCAGTGGTTTGATTACTGCTGTTTTCAGAGCCTGGGGGAAAACGCCTGATGAGAGCGATGAGTTTACTATTTGGATCAGATCAGCAGCAATAACAGGCAGGACTTTCTTAAAGAAATCATAAATCATAAATATATCTGTAGACAATGCTATCTGACACGCTATTGGCTGGAATTTGCAAAGGGCCAATCCGAGAGCGTAATTCATTTTTCTTTATGCTGATTGGCTGAACTCCCAAAAGTGGAAATAAAGAAGACTGTAGCTTCTGTGGTAGTGCGGTATTACTGTGTTTTAATGGATATTTGTGTAAATTTGGCGTTTGAACTATTAAAATTGGCATTCCTATATAATGCCTATTTTAATAGGCATTAAAATAGTGGATTTCATGTAACAATTGGTTGAAGTTCCAATCCCCTGTGAATACCGAGGTCCACTGTATGTCTCCACCTAAATTTTGCAGATCAACAGATATTGTTCTATCCATTCTTCTTTTCAAAATGGCAGAAGCTCATTCAGGTTGGACATTGAGCATCTGTGAATATCACCTTTCGAATGTCTCAAATGACTTTCAGTTTAATTTATTATTTCTCGACTTTAACAAGGGCTTTGGAAAACTGGGATGCGTCTTGATTTATACAGAAAACTAGAATTGTCCTGCTGGAAGGTGAACGGTTTTGATTGCACTGTAACACCATCCATCTTTCCTTCTGACCAGCTTTTAATCTTTACTGTTCCACCATGAGGGCATTTCTGATGTAATGTTAGTTTTCACCACACATCATTTTGTATGTTGGCCAAAGGTCTCATCTGAATGCAGACCTTCTCCCACCTGTTTGCTGAAACCCCTGCATGTTTTGCGGCAAACTGGATTTCCTTCTTCCTCCACTTCTTCCATATAGGCCAGACCTACTGAGTCTAATAGTGTCGTTTAGATATTGTTTTGTAGCCTTTGCCTCCTTTAAATGCCTCCATCACACTTACACCAACTTGTCTGCTTTGTTTCTTGGTCTTTACGAGGTTAATTATTAAATATGTTTTTCTAACAGGCGCAGTAAGAAATTATTGCACAATAAATTAAAATGAGGTCAATAATTTCCATTGTTATGATCAATATGTTTTGAAAGGCAAGACTTCATACTCTATTTTATGTATGTTATGCCATTACCATCGTGTTTGGTGAAAATGGCCTCAAAACAACAATATCATTGTTTATTACAATAATTCTTAGGACAATTTACTGTCCAGCAAAATTTGTTAACATGACATACCTACTAACAAAACCCTAAGATTAGATTATGGACCAGAGGGGAAATATTTGCTTATTCAGCAAATATTTAGCTTATATGAAGATAAAACATAATTTTCCTTCCACTTCACAAATTTGCACTATATTGTGTTGATCTATCAGATAAATTAACATGTTGTTGTTTTAACCTTTAAATGTGAAGAACTTGACACGATCACTCTCAATGTTTTGAAACAACAAATATTTTCAGTAAAAAAAAAATATTTCTAAAAGGGAAATATATGTTAGAGACTTCTCCATTACCTTGAAACGGTGTATTCAACCACACGGAGAATGTGGTCGTGCGGTCCGATGGCCCAGCGCTCTTGGTTGGTGGTGTAGGAGACGTATAGCTTGCCATTCTTCTTGTAATTGGGGTGGAATGCCAGGCTTAGCAGGCCCCTTTCATCACCACTCTGCAGTCAGATGAGAAACACAAAAGATCCAGGAGTTAATTATGTCCCTGCTTGGCTTCTGCTCCATGGTGCGGGGCTGGAATCACCCCCCTCAGTCATATTCATCATCACTAACATGCCAGCTCCACACACCCAGCACCCTCCTTTCTCCCCTCTTTTTTTTTCAAACTTGTCTAATCCTCTTTTATATTCGTCCATCACATTCCCCTTTCACTGCTCTGCTTATTATCTCATTCTCTCTTTTCCTACACAGCATTGTTCCGCTTCGCACCTTTGCCAGGCCCCTTTAATATACCATTACAGGCCATTATAAAACATTTGACTCTGGGCAGAGCTGCACTGCCGAGCCTTTCCTGCAGCCTGGTTATGCGACGCTCGGTCCCTCCCGGTGGCCTCCATTGTGCAGTGATTTGTGTGTGTAATCTTTGGGGGATATTTGTGAATACTATGCTGAGTGGCTGGAAGAATTTATTAGCTCACTCACAGTTCATAGAGAACACAAAGAGCAGAGTGCTTCAGTCCGTGCTTTTTGCTCCCCAATCCTCCCGTTTCCTGATTCGCTCAAAAATCCATACAAAATTAAAGGCGGGGATGTGAGGGGGGGGAAGAGTTAAAGTAAGGGAGGGATGAAAAAAAAGGAAACCTAAACAAGGAGAGAGCTGCCAACTCCCACTGTCTTGGCAACATGTTTAGAAAACATCTAAATTGCTTGTGTAATATGTAAACCTTTGTCTCACCCTGGAGGCAGTTACATCGGTTGTCACTACCCTGGTGGTCTGCCCATCATAGTTAGCCGTAATAATCAGCTATAGCATTTCATTCCCCAGGCAAAGTGAACTGGGTCAGCCTCTTTCTGCTATATGCTCCCTGTTTTTCTGTCCACAAAAGAATCAACAGAATACGAAGCTGAGGTGTGATGAATGTTTATACGTTGTGACCATATAAGGATGTTGCTTAAAATTGCTTGACTTGTGAGTTTTTTTTGTGGACTCGAAGGCATACAGATATCTATTTTTGCTGTTATGAATAAATGAAAAGAAATATGTTTGGGTGTGGCTCGGAAAGGTCTAGCTTGTCACAAACCCATGAGAGTACACAACAACCCAAATGTCCACTGTTACTACAGAGAAGTTCCAGTAAGCAACAAGAGAGACCAAAGTAATAATTTAGATGATGTTTTCACAACCTCATTATAGAGAGAAATATTGAGCAAGTTGCTGAAACCCTTGTCGCTCCAGAAGTCAAAAGATCCTCCGCCAAAAAATATGAATAATAACAATAAATGTCAGATTCCTGAAGTGCTTTATGGATGTGAATGCAGTACAATATTCAGATGGGTGTTAGTCAAAGCAGAGATGGTTCTGTTTGCCAGATATTGTGAATATTGGAAGAAAACAGTGCAAACTTCACCTTGAAAGGTTAAATCCATATGATGGAAATGGATATGCAATGACCCACATCCCCAAAATAAACTTGTGACAGGGAATGAAGCAAAGAGGCATAGACCATGAGCCAAACGGGGGACCACCGGGACACACAGAGGTTTATTGGGCTGAAATATTACCTCCCCTGCTAATGACTGACTCGTTCAGCAGCAGAGGAACAGCAGAACTGGCACCAGAGCCATAAGAAACAAACACTGCATTCGAAAGCAGTCTGAGGAGATAGCTTGATTAAAAGAAGACAAAGTACCACCCTGAGATTTCTTAGAACTAAGCACAAACTGCTGCCAAATCTGCAGTAGATCAGATTCTGTTCAGATATTTGGAAAGTCGTACTGCGCCTAACAAGATCAGTGCAAACAGTGTAAAAACGTCTCAAAATGACTGTTGTAGAATGAATGTACTGCCAAGTACCACAGAACAAATAAAGAACCACTGCAACGCCTGCACCTAGCTGTAGTTTTATACGAGATGTGTCTTTTGTATTTCCTGTAGCAGTGTGTTTACGACCCCCACAGGACCCTTGTGGTTAGATTAGGCATTTATCTTTCCTATGCAACACTGATTACTGATATGGGACACCTGAGGACCTGGTAAGCCCTTCGGTTATTTAAACCCCGACTGCCAACTAACTTGCCTCTGCCCTCCTCCACCGGTATGCTGCCGCCGCCTTTTGCTTTATAGATTATTTTGACTGCACATTACAACACTGTTTTCATTTTATTTTATTTGTACTGATTTCACACTTCATATTAGGAACTTTGACTTTTTTGCCTCAGCTTGGGTTAGAAAAAATATATATTTCAGAATTTAAACAGTGTTTTTTTTTTGTGACCTTTAAGATAGGACATAACAACTGAGGGCTCAACAAAATTGAGCAACTGGATGCTTGTTGCTCTTTTCGTAAGGTAACAATTGGAGCTTGTGGCCTTATATTGTTTTGTGAAGATTATGAGTCTTTTATTGGCACTGGGCAAAAGTATTTATTCATGCTGACAAGACGATGCAGTCCAGCTGAACTTTGTTGGTTATAGGAAAACCTATGTAGTATGGTTGCTAGTCTTCGCTAAAGGTTTTTCACCCAGGTGTTTTTGTTCGTTGCAGTCATTAAGTATAAGTACCATACTTAATGAATCTAAGTAATTAAGTATGGCTCTTTAGTAGTAGAAGGCACACTTCAGCTAATGTGCTAATAGCGGAGCTACTTTTTCTTTTAGTGTCTTAGCTAACTTTGAAAACATCTAGCTTTCCCTAAATTACATTTTCTGGATAAATTCAAAACCATAAATTATTTACTTGGCTGTTTTGTACATATTAAGTTGAATAAAGTTTAATGTTTGTGTTGAAGTTTTGGTTATCGACTGAAAACAAGAAATAGAGATAAATACAATATCTAAGGACATTATAGAACATATAAATTATATGGTCCGAATTAAATTGGTGCTTGAGGGTTGTAGTCTTTCAATTCCATTTAGCATACTGTTATTCAGTATAAATAAGCTGAACTAAAACACCAGGAACTTTAATAAAGAATCAAATAACTACATGTCAGTAATGACTGATAGATTATTAGGAATGCAGTCGCTGTCTTGTCTTCTTTCCAGAGGTCCTGGATATGAATGTGTGACATTTACAGTTTGTGTGTAGAAACAAACAAAAATTATAAAAACCTGACAGATATATTAAAGCGTTTGCATAAACAAAAATAAATCTGTTTGGTTTCCCACTCATAATCTGCTCATTTTGACTGGAAAAGGTCTAGCCGACAGACAGTCGCTCTCATGTACAACATCTGGTCAGCTGCACCTCCCTGGTGGAGGTGTGCTGAGGTGTGCCTGTGTTTATTTGTACTGTAGAATGTAACCACTCTGAAGCAATTGGTAAATAAAGTTTTATAGCTCTGATTTACTGTTGTGTTCAGCATCTGGAACTGTCTTACGTCTTCAGCTCAAATGTTGCTGATCCGTCTATCTTTCACTGAGTGTGTGTCTTTTTCATTAGGTAAGGATGCAAGAGCCAAGAAAATAATGTTGAAGTTGCAAACAGCCAGCAAGTACTACTGCTTATTCTGCCTTTAAAAACAAATTGCGCTGGTGAGCGCTGCTTTATAGAAAGCCTTGATGTTGACGGAAGACAGAAATAATAGCAAAACACCATATTTTTAGTCAAATTCTTCAAATTAAATTTAACCCAAAAAGACTTGAATGGTTTATGTCCGCAAAGAGAATGTAGACGTCACACAGCAGCTTACTGTTTACAGAGGTAAACAAGACAAAGGAAGCTAATAAAAGGAAAACACAACTAATAGCGATAGCCTTATATGGACCATTGTCTGCAAATTCTGTAGAGAAGTCTGTTTGGATGCGTAGTCGGTACCAGAAGGGTGAATGTCATGTGTTGCACATCACTGACACAGTCACTTCAGAATTATAATTTTTAGCCATTTATGTCCAGATTTCTCACATCTGGCTTCTTCTGGTGCAGAATTATGACCCATGTCTCACGTCAATGACGTAAAAGTTGGATAAAATGCGGGATGACCGTTTTGACTCCAGACGCTTTGAAAACTATCAGATTATCCAAATTACTACCACATATGGAAGTGGCACAAATCAGATTTTTGGGGGGTAAAAATATCAAATTGGGGCATTCAGAATATCATAAAAAAGTCGGATATGGATCGCATTTGCCTCCTCAGTATGTAGCCAAAGTGGTTCATTCCTATCCACTTTTCACTGCAAAATTCCACATTTCTCCAGTCAAAGCTTTAGGGATTTACACTGGTCACTCTTCCATGTTTTCTGCATAAGGCATTTAAAAAGTCTATTTTTCTAAACTACAAAAGGTCTGAACCTCCAGACTATGGCTTAATTCAAACCTCACTCTTCACTATGGTATCTGCTTAACCCCAAAGCCTGTGTGATGTAAATGTCGTCATCTTTACCACTTTTAGTGAACATATCATGCAGGCATCTAAAAGGGGGGTAGCATTCACCAGAAGACATGTGTTGGGGATTTCCCTGCTATTAGGTTAAACTCTGTGATTAGGCCCTCATGCCGGTTGTCTAAATGCAGACATTGATGTGTCATATTCCATCCATCCATCCATCTTCTTCCGCTTATCCGAGGTCGGGTCGCGGGGGTAGCAGCTTCAGAAGGGAGGCCCAGACTTCCCTCTCCCCGGCCACTTCTTCTAGCTCTTCCGGGGGAATCCCGAGGCGTTCCCAGGCCAGCCGAGAGACATAGTCCCTCCAGCGTGTCCTGGGTCTTCCCCGGGGCCTCCTCCCGGTGGGACGTGCCCGGAACACCTCACCAGGGAGGCGTCCAGGAGGCATCCTGACCAGATGCCCGAGCCACCTCAACTGGCTCCTCTCGATGTGAAGGAGCAGCGGCTCTACTCTGAGTCCCTCCCGGATGACTGAGCTTCTCACCCTATCTCTAAGGGAGAGCCCAGCCACCCTACGGAGGAAACCCATTTCGGCCGCTTGAATCCGCGATCTCGTTCTTTCGGTCATGACCCAAAGCTCATGACCATAGATGAGGGTGGGAACGTAGATCGACCGGTAAATCGAGAGCTTCGCTTTTTGGCTCAGCTCTCTCTTCACCACGACGGACCGGTACAACGCCCGCTTAACGGCAGACGCTGCACCAATCCGCCTGTCGACCTCCCGCTCCCTTCTTCCCCCATTCGTGAACAAGATCCCGAGATACTTAAACTCCTCCACTTGGGGCAGGACACCCCCCCTGACCCGGAGAAGGCACTCTACCCTTTTCCGGCTCAAGACCATGGCCTCGGATTTGGAGGCACTGATCCTCATCCCGGCCGCTTCACACTCGGCTGCGAACCGCTCCAGCGAGAGCTGCAGATCACGATCTGATGAAGCCAAAAGGACCACATCGTCTGCAAAAAGCAGAGACGAGATCCTAAGGCCACCAAATCGGATCCCCTCAACACCTTGGCTGCGCCTAGAAATTCTGTCCATGAAAGTGATGAACAGAATCGGTGACAAAGGGCAGCCCTGGCGGAGTCCAACTCTCACCGGAAACGAGCCCGACTTACTGCCGGCAATGCGGACCAGACTCTGACACCGGTCATACAGGGACCTGACAGCCCGTATCAAAGGGCCCGGTACCCCATACTCCCGGAGAACCCCCCACAGGGCTCCCCGAGGGACACGGTCGAACGCCTTCTCCAAGTCCACAAAACACATGTAGACTGGTTGGGCGAACTCCCATGCACCCTCCAGGACCCTGCCGAGGGTGTAGAGCTGGTCCAGTGTTCCACGACCAGGACGAAAACCACACTGCTCTTCCTGAATCCGAGGTTCGACTATCCGACGGACCCTCCTCTCCAGTACCCCGGAATAGACCTTGCCAGGGAGGCTTAAGAGTGTGACCCCTCTATAATTGGAGCACACCCTCCGGTCCCCCTTTTTGAATCATATTCAACATGTAATTATCTGGAATAGGTTCTGTTGGTCAGAGTATTTCTCAGATGTGATAACGCTGGAGGAAGCGTCGGGGCAAAGGATGGAATTATTGGGCCTTCGTCCTAAGAGAACACCCACAGCGAAGGTGGAAGCCTATATAAGCCCAGCATTCTATTGTTTCTGTGCAGTTTGTCTTAATTGGCACTGGGGGATCCATGAAGTATGGTAGAGGGGGGGGCAAGCAGCAGGAAACACAGAACATTACAATCAAAGCATGTGCATGCTGCTGAAGATAACCTGCTATCTGCCCCGTCCCCTGAGTGCCTGCGTTCCTCTCTCTGTATAAAAGCAGCTCCATCCTGTTGATGCTCCCAGTAAACACCTCAACCCTCCCTGGATCACTCCATCACTTGTTGTCGGGGTCTTCTTCCGGCAGCCAACATCACAGAATAGGACTCCTGGGGTTGGCACAGGATTGAGCCACATCTAATTGTCATAATAAGTCACTTTATCCAAAGCCAGTTTGGATTGAATGATGATAAGAGAGCTGAGAAGAGCAGGAAGTTCATCCCGCAGGGGGCAGTTTCATTTTCAAATGCTGTGCTACGTTTGACTCCTTATAAACAAAGTGTCTTGTCAGTGGAGGAGCAAGGGGCGTGCAAGCTGGATAAACTTCCTGTCTGGGAGTGTGCCCCTGAAAACATCCCTGCTATTCCATCTCCTTGTGCAATCTGAAGTATTTCTGGACATTTTTCAAATTCAAAATCTGATTACGCAAATATTATTGACGGAAAATATGTTTCAAGAATGTAATCCTGAGGCCTGAAGTTTCTTTGAAGCTGAGATACTGACAATAAATTATTTTGAAAAGATAGTTTTTGGAACATATGTTTAGTATCAAAATGAGACAACAAACTTTTCAAATGTTATTTCAGATGCAAAAAACTGAGACAATAATGGCTAGTTAGTATAAGTTACAACTTCACTGCCTGGATTTTATGACATATCTGAGACACTTGTTCACTTGCCCTCTGAAACCCCATTATCATCTCATGGTCCTCTCTCCAACTCTGCAGGGTTATGGCTTAATAAATTTCTGTAAGGACATGTTCTTCTGGAAATATTTTGAAAAAAAAAATATTTATACATGCAATTTATGGCCAGTTTGAGATATTTTAATTTCCACTAACATGTTATTCAGTAACTGCCCTAAAAATAACCTCATTTTATTTTTTAAATATGTAACAACTAAGTCGGGGAAATTGAGAGGCCTGACTTCTATCCCTGTCTCAACATGAGATCAGGAGAAGGCAAAATGTTTCTTAGCCCGTGTAGCCGGTGCGTCCCCGGTACCAGGGGCAACAGCACTTCCACCAACAGAAATTAATCTAAACACATGCTATACGTTAACCGATATAATCATATTGAATACGCACGTAATGGGAAAAGACTGAAACAACATTTTCTACCACCATAACATTCAACTCCAACTCTAGGCAGCTAAATGAAAATACAGATGCATTCTGGACAAACACCCAGCAACAACAGTGCAACACAGTCCTACCAACATAAGCAACCTTTCAAATTAAAAGCCCAAACTCTGCTCTTTCCAATGACATAAGCATCACTGTTCTATGTGCAAAACTCACTGAACCAACAGCTGAAGAAGAGGAAAAATAATTATTATTTCATGAAGTCAAAATCATAAAGTCTTACCTTTACTGTTTTATGGCCATAATCTGCATTAGAGCTGAATTGAAATTACTTTATTTTGGTAAAGTGCTTTGAAATGACGTGTTTTGAAATGCTGCTATATAAATCAACTGAATTGAATAGATTTGATTAGATATGAGAAAAAGAACTTAAGAAAGAAAAACTGAACAATTTCAAATGGGACATGTAGTGCCAAAAAGACTCTCTAGGAAGGTTCACTTGGACTTTTATCAACCAATACCTCTAAACAAACTTGCATGCTTCACTGTTTTTACATGAATTTTGGTACAGCAAATGGTCAGATCTTGTAGTTTACCAGATGCTTTGGTTCGCATTTGCATGTTTATAATATGACAAAACGTGAAAATGTTCATCAATACTTTCACAATATACTGAAAGTACTGAATCAATCATAAATATAAACTCCTTATTTTTCTGGTATGAAGTCCATAACAATCCTTTGTAACTTACAAGTCCTTTACACAATCTATGAAAACATGTCTAAGACCCTGCAGTATGGCAGAAAAATCTCACGAAAGCAGGAACTTTCCTACCTTCAGTCCGCTCTGCACCAGCTTGTGGAGATCCAAGAAGGGCTCCTTGATAACTTCGAGGTTATGGTTGAGTATCCTGACAATTCCCTCTCTCTCCACAACAAAAAGCCGCTGAGAGCCATCGCCACAGTGCACCACAGCCACTGGCTGCCTCAGGCCACTCAACACCTCCTGAGGACAGTAGCAGTTGTGTTTGTGTTTCCTGGGACACATGAAAAAGGCAAAAAGTCAAGGAATGATGTGTCCCTCAGTAATCCAATTATAGCGGCATAAGAAGCAGAGGGGATTTTTAGGTGGCAGTATTTAAAATCAGGAACAGCACACAGAGGATCAGCTTCACTTTTTATTGTATTTATTCTAGAATGAAAGAATTAAAAAAGTGAGTTGAATTGTTGGCAATTTTGCAAAAGTCTCAAAAGTTTGACCACTACATCTGCATTTCTTTGTATAATGTGTGTCTAATAAGTGGTAGCTATTACCATCATAATGATCACTCAATGGTTCCTGGAAAGTATCAGTTCTACAGATCTGGCCACAAAATAAATATTTCTAGGTTTCACACCCTTTGGTGTAGAAGGTCAGAAAAAAGAAGTACATTTCCACCACAAAACTCAGAAATATTGAGATTAATCTAAAAGATTTTCTAGGGAAAAAAATAGAAAATTATTGTAGATAAAAAAGTCAAAAATTTTCTAGAAACATTTTTTTTTTTTAGATCAATCTCAAAAAAAATTTTGTGGAAATTTTCTGAGCTCAACAAGTTGAAAATTTACTACTTTTGAAACTCAGAAAATTTCCCAAAGTCAAACATTTTTTACTTTAATTTTTTTCTGGAAAATTTTTGAGAATAATCTTGGTTGGATTAAAATTGGATTTTTATTTCTTGCAAACATTTCAACTGATATTGACCACATGTGTATATATTGTTATTGATTTAGTGTTCAGTCCTACTTAAGTCGTAGTTGAACATGTTGAACATTGAACTCGTACCAGTGAAACCTGAGCGTCTAAACCGGTCATCTTACTTACAGTAACTCAAGCACCACATAAAATAGAACAAGGTGAAAGTCAGAGTACAAACCTGCTGATATCTTCTATTTTCTCATCTTCCAAGTAGTTGGAATCTTGCCCAAGTAGTTGCCTTCGTTGATAATCGGGAAAACACAAGCCAGCACCTCTCCTCCCATAGTACTGACAGAACTCATCCACATCAGCTTGGAACAGCTCTAGCGAACACAGCACATACAAGGCGACACTTACTGCTGATGCTGAACAATTAAAACAGCTTTTTACACAAGTTTCAGGCAACTGAGTTATGTTTATGAATGTCTTGCTTTGTGGCTACAAGTACATGCAACAACTAACAACAGTTGCATAGGGACAGAGAAGGAGGAAAGTTTTCTAAAAAGGATTTGTGGAAAGGAATCTAGTTGAATCAATTCTGGTTCGAAGAGGCTGTAAAGAGCGAGTGAACAGAAACTGAAAAAAGGATAGCAGTTTAACTTTGAGCAGAGCAGAAACACTCAATTCCAACTGAGACATCTGTGCATATTATTTTAAATTCTTCACATCATATCCTTGTGCAGTTGCCTAAAATGTATTTTTTTAAATGAATCTAATCTTGTTGTCTAAACAGTTTCTAACAAAATATTTCTTAAACTCACAGAGGAAACTCATTTTGTAACCTGCTGTGATTTTCAGCAGCAATATCCTCGAGTGCAGTCATTTTTTTTTTATTACAGCTGAATTTCATGCTCACTCCTTTTACAAAACCAGATTTTAGATCATGCACATTATGTTGTTTATCTAACTAATCAGGGATTTCCCTGATAAATAAGTGATTTGCACTCTTTAAAGTCGCTGACAGTGAAGGAAAGTCATATTACTTGGATATCCCCAATTGTCAGGGAGAAGAAGCGCAAAGTTCAGCTGAAACTTATAAGAAACAAAAATCTTTCAGTAAATGTTGTCTGCACACATTAACTGGAAATGAATGTTTTACAAGCCAAATCATCAACAACTCATTCAACCCTAATACTTCAGCTGCAAATTCAAACGTTGTCGTTGATGACTGTAGCTGCATGTGTCGGGTTGAATATATCTTTGTACAAATAATAGAACTAAGGATATGCCGATAAATCGGACTTGATTTCCTTAATTTTGGGAGATTGTGATCGGCAAAAGCGACTTTATCTAACTCACGAAAGATGTGAAAATCTGCCACTGTCCTCTTTTGCCTTCCTGTGAAAGATATCTGACTGACATATCCAGCCACCAGGTCCCAACTGCAGGTGTGCAGTTAACAATAGCTTTGGGAATCAATATCAGCAAATTCCTAATCTTAACAAATCAGAATTGCCACCACAAAAGAGGAGTTTTGGTTCCCAATTGAATTGAGTCTATCCGACTATCAGATGCGAAAACACACTTAGATGACCGTGACTGACACAGTGTGTTGGAAGCATCATAATGGCAGGAAGTAGAAAAGTGCTCTTATTGCAACTGATTTTGCATATTCTTTGAATATCCCACATAAACAAATACAAGAAGATGCAGCAACTTGGTTTAACTTTGATAAAGCTTTCGCTGTTTTGCGTTACTGAGCAGCACTGGAGAACAGCATGTGAATTCAAACAATCAGCCTGTTCAATATGGCTTGTCATTCAGAGTAAACAAGATGTTCCCATGGTGAGATATGCTCAATACCTAATTTGTGAAACAAAGACGGGATGTTCTAAAATGATGACAGAAGGTGACCAGTAGTTATCGCTCCGCAACACCTCCAGCCAGCCCCGTCACAACACCATTCTCGTAAGAAAACAAAATGTGCAGTGGGTCTCGGAGGCACTTTGAGACCTAACAACAATCTTGACAATTTTGTTTCCTCTTGTTAATCCCGTGGAGGACAGAAGAGAGCAAATACACCAGCGATAAAAACACAAACAGTACTCTCCCAGTCCCTCCTTTCATCTCCTTCTCCTGCCACACACCGCAACGATTGACCGCATCAAATACTGGAGGTGATAGGATATCCCCTCAAACATCTAAACATAACATGAAGATCAAACACACACAGAGCTCTGGTTATACCACCCACACACTTGTTTCTGCAGTTATCTTAACCGTGGTGGTTGGGGACCTTGGGTGCAGGATGAGGGAATGAGTGAAGGAAGATATGAGAGGAGTATAGAAAAGGTGGGGGCAGACGTAAGACTCGAGGCAGGACACATCTTTAGGGGGCCGAGTACGTTGCCTAATCAAGAGACAGCAGTACGTTTTAAGGAAGCAGGGTGATAGGTGAAGAATGCTTTAAAGGCTACTAGTTCGACTTAAAATAGTTGCGTTTAAAAAGGTCCAGTCAAAGCCACATTGGTTTGAACATCACAACTGTAAGAAATTCCTACTTTGCTTGTTGTTGTCTGTTGGTAAATCTAAAAAAAAGATTTTAAAATACCAACATTTTAAACAAAAAAATTAGAGTTTGAGCTAAGAAAAGGTGTAGGACAAAGAGAAACAGAGAAACAGTGTCCGTATTCCTGGCTCCCCAGCTCTAAAGTTATACTTCCATCTGGTTATCTTCCAAGCCAACCTGGGTGGCCCACCCAAAGCACTTGACATCTTGATGCACTTCAGCAGTTTTACATACACACAAGCTTTGTAGAAAAATAAATGTGTCATTCGTCACCACATATGCTGATCTGTGGTGGGCTGAGCGGAGCAAGCAAGAAGGAGCATAGAAGCAAAAAAAGAAAAGAAAAGAAAAAGGAAGAGAGCATTTCTGTCCTCAGCTTTTTTGATGCAACTCTTGGAGCCCATATGTCTGTCGGTATTCAAGCAAGAAATCTATAACTTAGAACAAGTGTTCTTCCACCTCCTTCTTGTTTTCTGTGAAGTTGCTGTCACCACTCTCGGCTGTAGCTTTGGTGTTCCACTTTATATACAAGCACCATGTTTGATGCAACCAGATATCTATTTGGATGAAATATATGTTTGACTTACAGCTTACCATGTTGTCGACATGTGTGTTTGAAACTGTTCTGCCTTCTCAAGTCCCTGCTGATCTAATCAGTTTGAGGAGACTCGCAGTGTTTGATCATATTTGGCATGTTCTCTGAAATCACAGCAAACTATGATCCTGCATCTCTTCAAAAGAAAATCTTCTGAAGAGCAGGTGCTTTCAAGCGCAAAACCAATTCCTATGTGACAAACCACATGCAATGCATCAAAGAGTTTTGATGCCATTTCCATCTCTTCAGCTATGTTTAGAATCCTGTGCGGTTGAAACTTCAGAGAAAACAGCAATGCAGGAGCTGAGATGTAGCTTTTTAAGTGACAGTTTGTACCTGAAACAAAGCACTCAGGAGCTGTCTACACCACAAAATAGGGTTCACATGCTTTCTCAAAACATTTCCCCAGGAGAAACAAAGGCCAGTTCTTGGTATCAAGGTGTACCAAGGTTTACAAGAGTTCCGGTTTTAAAACAGCTTACATTTTATGTCATACTGCTGCTATGCTGCTGGTGGTTCCTTACCTAGCTCTAAAGTTGCTATGACAGTATTTCAGCGTTTACAAAAGTGATACTTGGTATACAAAAGTTTCACGATGACTGACCTAAAGAGAAGTAACTATATTTTGAGGGAAAATGTAAAAACATTTTATAAATGAAGTTGTTTTTATATATATACATATATATACTGTATATATACAGTACAGACGTACGTTTGGTCTGAACTGAGTACAGACCAAACGTTTGGACACACAGTTGTGTCCAAACTTTTGGTCTGTACTGTATATATATATATATAACACCTATTAACATTAAGTTGTGCAATTGTACTGCTAAATAGTACACAACAATTATTTTCAATGACCTTTATTGATATGTATTGATGTTCCATGTGAATATTAATGTTTTAGGGATCTGCAAGTATAAATAATTTAAGTTCATTGCAATAACAGTAACTCAGCATTACTATTCACCTAAATCTTTCCACAGTAACAATAATAGAGTAGATTTACCATTATATGGAGCATGAATGTCTGTGCACTCAATGAAATGAGCTCTATCAGACTGATTGAATGCTTGGTCTGCATAATCAAATTCTCGTAAATAATTTTTATCAAACTTTTATTGATTCATCCTCGCCTCATCAGTAGAGCGAGAAGCAGACCAGTGAACACGTTTTAGGACAGGCTCAGCTATGAATGGAGGTGAGGTCAGATGAGGTAAGAGCTGGATAAATAAATATTCTCTGACCAGACTACTGACGCACCACTTTCTGCATAAACCCGGAGCTTTGCAGGGTCCACATGTGCAAGCAGAGTCTCGGTTACAAACAAGACATGTTGTGAATTTTTATTCAACACAACATGCAGGGCCCCAACAAATGGGAATGTGTTTGTGCGGATAACGCTAGGTGACTACACAAGCACCAATTAAATCCGCATTCATTGCCTTTATTATGGGTTTCATTACCTGGTATGTGCCCCCTGCAGGTGTAATAGAACTCCCGGCAGAAGTCCTGGCAGAGCCGCGGCAGGTCCGGCTCTCTGTGTGGCATCCGATCCATGTCCAAGGAGTGGAACAACACCTGGGCATTGGGGGAGCAGCGTGCACACTTGATCTCCTCCAGGAGATGTCCACATTCTGTGTTGTTGGTGGAGAAAATCTGGAGACCACACACAAAGAGAGCCAGCACCTTGTTAAAGGGGTGGAGAATCAACGTATAAACTTTTAACTCGTACGGTGATGTAGTTAAGAATCAGTGAGTTGTGTAAATAAAAAATCATCAAAACTGAAAAACCTGGATTAAAGGTTGGATTTTTAATTCTTATGGATTCCTAACAACCTGCACCTGGTGGCTATTGGTCAAGGATATGATCTCTGACCTCATTGTCAGGCAAAATATAGAAGGCAACTGCTCCTATCTGACAAATGTAATAATAATAAAAAAAATTAAATAGGTCTTTGCAAGGTTCTGCAAGTATAATTTTAAGGCTTAAACAAACACATTTTTAACATTTAATTTCAAATCTAATAATATTCTCTATTCAGACCAAATAATCTCATCCCCTGCCTGCTCACTGAGGTTTGCAGACAGTTAAAAAATAACTACAATCTTCACGTCTTACAGTATTCAGAACAACAACAAAAAAACAAAATAAAGAGTCTAAGTTACAGTCATTGCGCAGAACTACAAAAGGAGTTAATCCAAAAGAAATTAGCAGGATTATTTACATAACAAATAAGCTATAATAAAACACAATGTAATCTGTTTTAGGTCAAAAGCTGTGCTGTTGGGGCAGCCAAGCATGCTGGTGGTGTTTTGCTCTGTGTGAGGTCCATGTGTAAACACCAATTTCAAGATAGGCAGGCACATCATTCCCACTCTGGCATCAACAAATTAGCAGTCTGTCGAAGTCAATTAAAGCAGGGGACCCGGGCCTAACATATGGACACCTTACACTCGGGTTGCAAAATAAGTCCACAACTCTGCAAAAGACTTTCTGCTTTTAAGTTGCGTGGAGTTATGTTTGTGCAACAGGTGGTGGAACCCTTGACACAAACCTGATGTTCCAGTACAGAAATACGCCGCCATAAAGGGGAAAAAAAGGTATTTTTGGAGTAGACAGTGTGACGGTCAAAAACAGAACAGCACAAAATGTTATTATTCTATTTCACAAACTCCAACCTGGATCACATTTCTGCTATAATTGATCAAAAGGCAATTTTCCTTTATTCTGAAAATGAGCTGATATGTTCCTCTGTCACAGCACTCTCGGCTCTTATGCCTTCCAGTGTTGTGGGCATGCCTGCTCCCTTGCTCTAAAGTGCCTATTGATTCTGTGTGCCATGGCCTGGCACAAGGTCCACAGAGAGAAGCATTTGTGTGCTCTCAGCCATGCCCCATGTCCATATGTTGCTGGGATGGACTCCAATGTTGCCATCATCCAAACCAGAACAAGTGGGCCCTTTGTTTGTTGTGTTTTTGCTGAATCTCCGGGGGCATAATTCTCAAAATGAGGAAGAAAATAACAGGCGGGCTGAAAATGGCCAAAACCTAAACACGCAGGTTGTCAGAGTCCATTACAATATATTTTAAAAAGATGCCAACACAGTTGCAAGGTTTGTGTAGGAGAACAGCCATAACAAGACTGTCACTATGCTCCTGTGCCAATCAGAACTTAACAGAGTAATTTCAATCAAAATATAGTAATATTAAGTCATAATAAGGATGAAAATATCCATCAAACAAATTTTGATGTACTTATTATTTGTATACTTTTGAAAGAATTGGTCCTTTTAAAAGACATCCAGAACAACTTTCAACATCTTTCAGTTTTAGATGATGTCTCACTTCAAACTATGATAAGAATTGCTGTGACTAATCTTGCATATGAAAACACCAAACTATTCCTCATCTAACTGAAGTCTGTTTTGCAAATTTCGAGTCTAGTCACTGTCAGCAGAACTTTCTAGATCTTTCTTTAAGAGTTTAAAGCAACAAAGGAAATAGTTTCTGTGTAGCACTGACAGACTTGGCTGAGATAGAGTCATCCCCAAAACACTTATTTAAATATTGACAATTTGCTCAATGTGGCATCTTTTTGGGTACTTGGTAGAAGAAAGCCATGCTCAGAGGGTGGGGAGTTGCAATAGTCACAAATGTGAAGATGCACCTGCTTCCTTCACCTGCTTCCTGCTCACCAATATAAGCAAAAGGAGGCTTCTGTTTTTTGTAAAAGAAAATTGCTTTCACGCTCACTACCATGAAAATTGCATGTTTGGTTTTTAGTCTACGGCCGGTACTCAACAAGCCCACAACCCAGAGCCAATCTGCAACACACTTTCAGCCTGGCTTACGCATAAAGCTGGAACTTTCTGCTTTTATTCCGAAAAGCAGAAAAAAAAACTAACAGAGCACAAATATAGGCCTGGGTGGGCCACCAGTTCCAATGTTTTAAAAGGTTATGTTCTCAAAATCACGTAAAATTTTACAGCATACTGTTCCAAAGGTTTTAAGTGCTTTAAATTATATGCTAAGGAAGTGTCACAAAAGGGTGAGTCGGTCACCAGGCTAAAAGAAGGATGGTGGACTTTTCTCTCACTTATAAACTAACAAAAATTCAGCTGTTTTGAAATATTTTCTGTTGCGCAAAATATGGAGAGGCATTAAGTGGAAACTAAAGGAGCGACACCTTTAGTTTCCGCTTAATGGAAACTAGCTACGAGTGACCTCTACCCAAACAGATAGCCTGCCTACTTGGAAAATTGAGAATATATTGTTCTCAATTTGCTCTTGAAAAACAACATAACACTATTTGGTTAAGTTTATGTCCCAAACAGACAAGAAATAACATTAAATCATTTTAATAATAAAGAAGTAAAGTTATAGTGGAAGCATAGACATTTCAAAAAAATTGATACAGGTATGTATTTTTGCTTTTTTTTCTATGTATGTGTTTTAATGCTATCCTGTTGGCGTAATAGCTGTTCTCAAGGTTATCAAATCAAATGATTCTCATACTGGGTGCCTACTTTAATATGACTTCCGCTTCTCTAAAAACATTTTTTTTTTTTAAAGGAAAACTTGTCTTTGGGTTTTCAAAATGCTCGTCCACAGTCAACCATAACCATAAGAGATGGGGGAGCAAAGGCTGCAAAGCTTAAACAAAACACTTGCCCTGAGGGAATAGGTGTAAGTTTGCTGGCAGGGGGAGATACTGGAGAATACACACCCTCTCAAAGGCATTAACACCCGGACAAGGCTGATTACTGGGAGGGGGAGAGAAGAGAGTGATGTTTTCCAGCTTCTCCTATTAGTGAAACCAACAAGCACAATGGTGTTGTTGTTATTCTTTTGCCATAATCAGAAAAGGCTCCGTGTGTGGGCAGTGTAGTAGGGGAGGAGGAGAAGTCGAGTTCGTCCTATTCAGTCCCCACCTCCACCACCCCCTCTAACCCCCACCCTCCCAACCACCACCTCTTATTTGCATGACTTGAGCAAATTAAATGATGCAATATGTGCTTTTTGTATCACACAAAGTGAGATACCACCCAGCCACTGAATTATACGAGGGGCACTTTTACATGAGAATGGCCCGATGAGAATCCAAAGGAGTCGCCCGTTTGGCGCATATAGTTGCGTTTTGTGCTCGTCCCAGGAGCGATTCAGACTCTCCTGCAGGGTTTTTAATTCGCGTTTTAACGGTCAGAGCTGACGTGAGCCAAAGGCTGCGGCTGGAGCGACGATTTTCTCTTTTTTACGTTCGAAATGAAAAGAACGTCAACTACCCATACTTATCTTAAAACACCTAAAAACAACCGAGAACGCGCGATATAAGTGACAAGTCTATGAGCTCCAGGTTATAAAAAGACTAAAAATAAAACTAAAAAAAAACACACACAAAACAAAACTCCTACCTTTTTTCACGAGCAAGCGGGTTCGACAGCTTAGCTAGCAAGCGCTCTGTCTGGACGGTTAGCTCACAGTGAGGCGAGATGTAACGTGAATCGGGGCGATTGATTGCCATGGTAACGCAGAAGCGAATTGGACACACATAAACGTTACACCAGCGAGCTCAAAACGCACAATAAGCACCACGGTTGTTCTTTTGCTTTCAAAACGGAGACTAAGCGCTAAAAATATGCACAAGTTTTGTTATTAGCGACGAGGACAAACTATTTTAGTAACATTTCCGTCACATTCCCTACATTAATAACAGGTACGACAGTGATTGTAGGCGTTAGAGTATATTTCTCCAGTAAAATTATACTAACGTCTTCTTCAACCTACCCGGGCATCCCCGCGGTGCAGGATCTGATAGGCGGCTCTCCTGGTGGGACAACAGGACACACGGGGGTACAACCTATGGCAAACTTCTCCGCTGCTGCTGCCGTCAAGCAGCACTTTTCGCTCCCTTTTCTTCAGTCGCTTGGGCAAGCTTCCGTCGTAGCATCTTCTCCTCCTGGGGCTCAACTCTCCTCTCTCACCGAACTTTGCGTCCCCACATTCCCACACGTTCACCGCGATGGCCAGGACGAGCACGAACTGCAAGTGCTTCATGGTTTCAAAAACATAAACAAACAAAAATAAAGAGGAAAAAAGGGGACAACTTCTTTTTTTTTTTTTTTTTCAAAAATGCAAATGTGCCCCTGCAGAACAGTTTGTATATTTAGTTGTATTATCCAAACACCAGAAGCTGCTAAAAAAAAATGGTATTTTATACTATTATTCCTAGATGAAACTGTTCTTAATTTAATTATCTCAATGAGAAGAGTTGTTTAAAAATAAATTAACAAACTCCTTCCTCAGAATAAACGGTTTAACTTGACATTTACAAACCAAATAAAAAAGAGACCAATAAAATTTATCCTCAAGAACACAAACACACACACACACACAAAATCCCCAACAGAAAAGAGCCTGATGTTCCTTTAAAAGGGTAAATTCCTGCAGGGAACGGCTCGCCAGCTTGTGCACGCACGGCACAAAACAACATGAGAAAATAAAAGTTGTCTCTAAGTCCTCTCAGAGCGCTCACATGTTTTCTCGTGCTGTTTCCTCCTTCTTTTTAACCAGCGCGCGAGAAGCGGAGCGAGCGCTGTGACGTATGGCTGCGCGGGGGCGCGCGTGGCAAGCACGGTCGCGCCCACGTCGAGGTGGAAACGTTTTACCTGGCAGCGCGTAGATGGAGAGCTTGGAGATGAATGCTGCTCCTGCAATGCTCCACATACCGCGGTATATGGCGCATGTTACTTGTAATGTAAATGAGAAAACAAACAAACAAAATCGGGTTTTGTTTGTTTGTTTAGATCGCACGTGTGTCCTTTGACGTCACAGCGTTGATTACATTGCAGAAATGGTTTTTCCAGTCTGCCAAAAGCACACTGAAGGATAACAGCTACGGTTTTCCATGACAGTGAGAAAAGGCTGATTCTGAGCCATATGTGGCAGGTACATTTCTGAGATTCAGGACAGAATTTTGTTCAACATCGTTCTGAACTACCTGATAAAATAGTTCAGAATTACATAATTACGAAATGATAGTTATGCATATTGTCCTAGAAGACTATAAGGCTAATAAATCAGAACATCATAACTGACAGCAAGTCACATCTTACTTTAAACCGTTCACAAAATTAGAGAAGAAAATTTGAATCTATTGAGATTTTTTAATAGTTGACAAGAGGGCAAGATGGAGTTCCTTACAATAGAGCATCCATCCATCATCTAGTTGTACATCCATCCATCCATCCATCCATCCATCCATCCATCCATCCATCCATCCATCCAACCATTGCTCGCCCTAATAAGGAGAATAAACCATTTTTATGCTCCTCAATTCTGGAACAAACTCCTAGAGGACTGTAAAAATACTGAAACACAGTTCCTTGGAAATCTTTCTTTTTTTCTGCCTGTTACTTTGTTATTTTTCTATTTATTCTATCATTGTTATTTCCAAATTTGGACATTTGCCTTGGACATTGCCAAATTGCCGTTCAGCACAAAATATAAAACAGTAACCATTTATGAAACAAGCAACAAACCTTACATTATGTCAAATGCCATCACCAAAATCATTAAGTAGATATACGTCAGATATATTAATCAGTGTTTCAGTTATTATGAATCAAACCTTTTTAAGGGATCTCAGTGTTGCGGCTGTTTTGCAGTTTTCTGGAAGTTTGTTCCAGACCCGGTCACAGATTACTTTGTTGTCTTGCCTCACATTTTGAAAGGCATCTTAATCTGTCCAGTTTCACGATAACAACAAATGTGGAGCAATTCCTTTCAGAAAACTCTCTCGATAGCAATCTAAAAAAAAGAGGTGGAGGGGACGTCCAAGTGTGGTAGTTACCGGAGAAACAACAGCCCCTGCTTTTTTCAGAACAGAACCTGAAATCATTAACTTTAACAGCACCTGTTCTTACTTGGGGGTCTGTGGCACTCAGCAGATTCCCGGCTTAGCTTATCTACAGGAATCTGGAGCGGGTGGAATCCAAGAGTGGTTGGTTTGATTGTGGGCTATTATGGAAATGACTTTGTGTGCTATGAAGCTGTGACCGATCTCTCACGTTCACACACACATTCGTAGAGTCTCTACCTTATCCAAATGGAGACATTTCAGGACCAAATGCAGCAAAACTGCTTCTGCCCTTTAGAGCAATCAGCCACCAACAGCAGTGTCACCACAAACGAGAGCTATGAGAACAGAGAAGAACTGCATTGTTGCACAGCGTGAAAACATGTGGGATGCAGCTGTGGAGCCGAGCGGAGTGCATCTGCGAAGGACAGATAGATGAAGAGAAGCACAGTTTGACAGACCGCGCTTCTGAGCTGTCAGACCAAGAGTAGCTCTCTAAACATACATAAACAGAAATCCATGCAACATTTCCATCTTTAATTTCTGGCAGAAACAATAGACTTTATCAACGAACACAAGGGCTGGACTTATCAAGCTAAATATCGATACTATCAATACTAGCGGGATAAGATCAATACTTTTGTTTACAGTTTCTCTATGTCCAATAAATTACTTGAATTTCCTCACAGAGTTCATACTAGTGCATATACAGGAATTAAAAGGCCAAATATTAAGAGTTTACATTTCAATTTGAGCAAAGGATTTTATACCATTGTAATTGTACCATAATACCATTTTTATTTTGTAACCAGGTTGCTATGTATTGCAAATTTTTTGCTCAGGTCCCTCTTGAAAATGAGATCTAGATCTCAATGGGGTTTACCTGATTAAATAAAGGAATATGGAATGTTTGCAGTCAAAACATTTGCTTTTTTCAAATACAGTCTGTTTAATTCTCCCATAAGAACAGTTTCACTATTATCTACTCAGGCAGTTGAAATAATTCTTACAGGAACTCAAGAATATACACTGATGTAAAGATATAAACCTCAAACCTGAAATGTGAATATGGCTGAATGTTAAATATTAAAGGAAAAATATTATTTCTATTTAGGTTACATGCAGATTGCAGTTACAGACTCACTAATCCTAATAAACAGTTGTTTGCAGTAAAAGATAATAAGGGAATTATGTTATTTCTATGCTGCAACATTGCTTTCTAGTGCAGTTAGTTAATAAAAACACTTATCATAACACTGATAATCGTCAATAATCAACTAATTGAAGTCAAATAGCTAAATTATTCAATGATTTGAGTATCTTCAGTAAATGAAGAGCAAACTTGTTTTAACCACAAAAAAAATCACCAGACAGACAAAACAGTTTCATAAGTTTAATATTAAAAAAAAAAAAAAAAAAAAAAAGATCTGGAAAATGGTTTTTTTAAAAATAATATTAATTATTTTCATTCTGACTTTTAAATACCAAACTGGTCACATATCTTTATATTTTGGTCTTTCTGATTATGTAATTTTTACATTTTAAGTGACTGATGTGTTGATCGATCCGTTACTCTGTACTTGTCTTTACATAGATAAGTACTGACTTGGACAGACAGTACAGTGAACCGTCGCTATATCGCGGTTCACCTTTCACGGTCTCGCTGCTTCACGGATTTGCATCGTGCGTTGTGTTCTGCATTCTGATTGGCTAAACAGTCTCTCCGCTTCTTCTCTACCTGTGTCAACAACGTTGCGGTTTAATATGTACACGTACGTGAAACAGCTTGTCAAATTTAACATAATCGATGGTGGCATGTCGGTTTATAAGAATCTTTTTGCCCACTAGAAAAAAGAGCGACAACAACTACCGATAACTATGTTCTTTTCTCGAAAAAACACACCTGCACCGCGGGCTTTAGAAGAAAAAAAGACGCTGCAGCGGCTCAGTCAGAAGAGCAGTGAAATACACGTGAGTCACCATTTGTCCTACTGTACTTTGTTTTTGTTTTTTTCATAATCATTTTTTTATTTTCTCCCTTTCTAATCTAATGACTCAGGTCGCGGTGGGGCGGCGCTGATCTCCGCAATTCGGGCACTGGAATCCGCCTTCAGTTCGTATTAAAATTATTATTTTACAGTACAGTAGTTATTTGTAAAAAATAAAAAAATAAAAAATTATAGGCCTACAGTACTTTTTATTTGTTAAACAAATGTTTGGGCCTGTAAAAAGGTTTTGTTCTTTGGTTTCAATGTATTATGGAGTATTTCATTGTATAATAATTGTAAAAAAAAAAAAAAGGTTACTACTTCGCGGATTTCGCCTATCGCGGGTTCTTTTTGGAACATAACCGCCGCGAAAAACGAGGGGTCACTGTATTACTTTCTAAGACACTGTCTTAGAAATAGTCTTACTTGTAAGACTATTTTACTCTTAAAAGTAAGAGTAAAAGACAATTCAATTTCTTCGATTCAAAAGCAATTTCTTGCACTTCTAATTTTTGCTTTTACTTGAGTAAAAGTAAGTTAAAGTAGAGCTACTCTTACTTGTGCACATTTTATTGGTACTGTACCCACCTCTGTTTATATCCACAAAAAAGGACCAAAATGTAGTAAATAGTGACATATGCATACATGTAATATCTAATGTATTTATATAAATGTCATAGTTTATTGAAAATATAACAGATTGGTTGATCTGCAATGTGCTTAAATCCTGGTGAGAAATATTCTTTCTTTTCTGTTTCACCGTCCTCTTTTTCTGACTAAACAGCTGACAAAAAAGCTCATTATAGCCCCTGTCAGGCTCTTGTAAAAATCGTAGATCTGTGAGTCCCTTCCCTTCCCAGAGTGATTCATCTCAGCTCAAAGAATATGAAATCGAGCATGAAAACGTGAAGCTCCAAGAGTGTGGAGAACCTTAAAGCACGTCAGGCGGTGCCTTTAGCACTCACTGGACAGATCACTGGGATTCGGTTTAATCAGAAACATCGACGCTTCTGAAAAGAACAGGTTTGAAAAGAATAGTGGACTTCACAGCGCCAACCAGATGTTTCTGGGGAGGGTTGTTTAATAGAAAATACTCTGATGTCACCGATGTGTTTCATCTTCGAGATAAAATAAACTGCTACTAGGCATGCTGTATTTAAGATAAATAATTATATACTTTTGAAAATATAAGTATATCTATTAAATACATTTATGTAGATATAATTTTCATTTAATATTACTTACACATTACTAAATTATAATTACATTTTGTATAGAATAGTGGCACCTGCATACATCTGTCCAATCATCAGGAAGTATGGAGGCATTTCACAGAGTCTGGTGTCCTTCCTTCCTACCTTCATTCTTTCCTTCCTTTCTTTCTTCCTGCCTATTTTCCTTCCTTCCTTCTTTTGTTAGTTAGTTCCCCTGTTCTTTCCTTCCTTCATTCCTTTCTTATGTCATTCTTTCATTCCTGGCTTCCTTCCTTCCATCCTTCCTTCCTTCCCTTTTTCCATTTTCCTTTAGTTTTTCCTTCTTGTCTTCCTTTGTTCATTTATTAGTGCGTTAGTTCATTCCATCCCTCCTTTCTTCCCTTTTTCATTCCTCTGTTTCTCCCTTGCTTTGTTGCATCCTTCCTTCCTTTGTTTAGCTTTTCAAGGTAAAAACTGAATTTAAATCTTTAGACTCACCAGAGAAATATCTGCTGTGAATTAGTATGAAACTCTTATATTTATATGCTCGGAACGGGCCAGATTTATGTCTGGAAAAGTGTGGAATTTGGACACAAGAAACGTGCTGGAAATTTAATGAGACAAACATTACACACTCAGTGTCAGCCTATCACAGTCTTTATGTCTTATAAAGTTTAGCACAAACATGAAATCATAAAAATCAGCCCGATGCTAACCATGTGTGTGCTTCCCTCTTCTGACAGCACACAGCAAGCAGCATTGTGTTCCTCTCACACCTACTTTAATGGCCCGGCTTTGTTTGGCAGTCGTATGCCATACGGCATACAGACCTCTGCAAGTGTTCACAATGCCATTAATAGTCCTGACAACAGCTTAATGAGCCTCTGCCATCTGTTTGTGAAGGCTTCAGGGTGGAGGGGGAAAAAAAGGAACAAGAAAATCAGACTCAGTAGCGATTTCCAGTCGTGTGAGTGCCTCTGATTTCCACTTGAACAGATCCAAACACATGAGGACATTTTAAGTGTAGTGACTTATGTAGCGTCATCCAGCCTGAGTCAGTGACTGAGGCTAGGCTGTCTGCCCAGCATCAACAGCCTCTAAATCACGGGCTTCAGCCATCAGACCACACAACCTCGCTTTTAGCTTCCTCACCCCTCCTTCGCTCTGTACCACCCTGGAGTGTCCTTAGGCCTTGTTTGGCTGAAGTATACACATGGCATAAGTAAGAAAAGCCACCCAGGGCTCCCTAATGTGGTGGCACGAGACACATACAAAGTTGCAGAACACAGTGACACTAATGTGTTGCCTGGTTAATGCCGCCGTGGTGTCTTTAATTACGCCATGCAGGAAATTGGATTGCCTGGATTTGACGCAGCAATGCAGCAACTTCTTAGAACATTCCTGTTTCATTTTCAGCTGGACATGGAACAAAAAACTGTGTTCATATGTGAGGATTTTTAATCTAAAAATTATTTATTCAACTTGAACCGCTTTACTTACATTTCTAGAACTGCACTGCTTATGGTGACAGAGACTTGGAGCAGCTCTTTTATATTTATTTATTATTATTATTATTATTATTTGAGACTCAATTATTCCCTCTGGTTTTGGACGTTGTGCTGCTGGAAGAGGTTTTGTTTTTACTTTTTCACTAGGAGCAGCAGATTAACATCTCCGAAGCTCAAACTACACCTGAACTACGACTCCAAATCCCAGGGGAGTTGAAAGGGAGGCTTCATGGATGCAGAGAAGAGAGAAAACCATCTCTCCTATTGATCATAACAGTCAAGAATGGCATCCCCAACTCCAACATCTCTCCACCCGGCTTTCTAACAATATGGCCAGGCTGGCATTAAAAGAGGAGTAGCAAAAGCAAATCAGATGGATTAGCAGTGTTTACCAACAACTGATGGTGTCAACCAGGACATGTCACTAGCATGTTGCCTTTAATATATATATTTTTATGTGCATTTTGATGTATCATATTAGAAAGGTAGATGGAAATAGGAAAATTTGGAAAACACATCCTAAATTTCACCAAAAAGGTTTTTATGCTCACTTTTTTATGCTCACCACAAATTTCAAAGTCCAAATCTCCAAAAAATATTTTAAAAATTGCTCAAAATGTGCTTCATAATTGAATGGAAATGTAGAATATCGTCTCTGCTGCCCGGACATCGAGGCATTAGAATGTCATGACAGTCATACAGCAACAGTCTGCAGTCAGAGGTTTCTTTAGATTTGTTGGAAGACAGACTCCTGCTCACAGCATTGCCATCCACAATTTCTCTTTGAAAATGCTTGGATATGAGCAATGACAACATTTATTTTTCCTTTAGGATACATGAATTACTTTTATAGTTAAATTGAATTTAAAGTTGCAACAATAAAGTATTTTTATACATACTTTAGTAGCATTTTATGTGATAGATCAACACAAGAAAGAGCTTTACTGTGAATGGATAGGAAAATGTAATCAATGACTGTTTTAGCCTTTTTTGTACAATATTAGAAATACATTATAACACACAAAGAAATAATTTAATTACGTTCTTAGAAAATGAACATTTTATTGCCTAAAATGCAATAACAGAGCATTCCGTAAGTAAACGCCTGATCATTTGTAGCAAAGGATGCATCTGTAGCTATCACAATATTTCCGACATCAACATGTGAAAAGCTCAATCCTTTCCACTTGACTTAACATCAATACATTGTGGGGCTAATATGATGAGTATTTGTTGTATTAACTGATTAATAATTGTATAGCAATAGGTGCTTTTGAAGAATTTGAACAAACTAAAGCTGCCACTTAAAGAGCTCTGGGTAGAACATATGTACAAGCAAAGGTGTTTATTTTATCTTAAATGCAAGATTTTTATATTTTTTGTACAGTTTTGGCCTAGTTACTGCTCCGAGTATGTCATTCTTTCAGTAAATGTTCTTTTTTATGATCGATTAATCATTAACTACAGTTAGTGGTTAATCGATAACTAAATTAGTTAATTTCAATAATCAGCTCATCACAATTAATCCGTTCAATTGCCTTAGATATATAAAGCTGATCGAAACGCATTAAAAAAGATTTGACATTGTAACTGCAGATAAAAGTGACTCTAAAAAGTAATTGTCAGGGTTCCCGTGTGTGCATGTGTGGGGGGTGTGTATGTGAGTGCGAGTGATGCATCTTTTCCAGCAAAGATCTTGGTGGAGAACCTGGGCAGCCTACACAGGTGGAGCTCATCAGCCTCATCAGAGTGCTGGGGATAAAGGAGCAGCAGAGCCTTCACTCAATGCTGGATGATTAACGTTTACTGGTAATCTCTCTGGCCTCCTCTTGCATTCAGGTGTCACAAGCTTTTGATCTGTCTCTTGAGCATTTTCCAGAAGTTTCATAGTCCTTGTGTTTGCTGCCTCTAGGTTTGTCACTGGATTTTCCAAGAAGGATCAGTTCAACTCTTTTCTCCTCCTGTGGATCCTACCTGCAAGTCACCTGCCTGCCTGCTCCACCGTTCCCCTTCTCCACTCCACTCCATCAGACCTCTGGCTTTCTGTGTCACCACCTTCCTCGCACTTCTCAGGAATCGCTATCAACCATTCTCCTCACAGGACCCTGCACACCTTTCCCCCACGCTTCACCCACAACCATTCTAAAGTAAGCTGTCTCATATTGCATCTCAGATCAACTCATTTCAGGCCTCATTATTTCATGTGATCATGCAATCACATAAAATAAGTTTGAAAAGAAGATTGCATGATTACCAGGCCACCAGTAACCTCACTCTCGTTTCAGGCGCCACCGATCGTGTGACACTTGCCACTCCCCGTAAAGATCAAGAAAATCTGTCAATTGTTGCTTATTCTTTTGAAAATAAAACCAATTCTTTAACTTGGACTTTGATTCTGCATGTGGATCAGAAAGTTAAAACCGAACGTCAGTAATAACGATAAGGAATGTGTGCAAATGCACTCCAGATTTGGAAACTTATATATATTTTTTTTTCCTTACGCACCTCAATCAGGCACTTTAAATCATAAGATTGCCATAAAATATATTGTACTTTGGGATGTGAATACTTTTTCAAGGCACTGCATTTCCCATCATAAAAATTCCATATGAAATAGACTTCAACTTTAACAAATATCTTTTGTCTGAATTAAATTTTACAAACTTGTTGACCTAAAATAGTTCCCCAGAGCTGAAAATCTGATTTACTTTAAGTCTGTACTGGCGTTTTTACATTTTCTGCTGGGCGTAAATCGGAGCAAGCTTATCTGTGCTTGAACAATATCTGCAGACTGATTGTCATATGAGGAGATTCTTCCCTGCATTCCTTGCCAACAGCAGACATGAGCCAAATCTAAGACATGCATCTGTTCTGCAGTGGTGAAACATTGAGCCAGGAAATATGTTGGACATCGTCTTTGTTTGTACGACAAGGCACGAATATTGAAATGCCTTCAACAGAATGAGGGATATCTGGTCATCTTGTGCGCATCTAAAACCTTTTATTTCACTTTAATAATATTTTACATTCATAAAGTTCATCTCTGTTTCAAAGTCTTTGTTCTTGTCTTTCTCATGCAATAAAGAATCCTTCAAAGGAAAATAAGGAGGTGATATGCATGTTTCTGTTTCGTGGTCACTTGTCTGTAAAAGATTTGATCAGGATGAAAAAGATTTCAAAGACTTTAGGCGCAGTGCATGTATGTGCAAATTGCAGATTAATTACAGATAAGAGTCACTGTGCTGAAAATGGTTTGGTGGGATGGAGGTGGGCGGCTGGTGGTAAATGTTTGGTGTGGGCAGCAGTGATGGTGGTCCCTCTCTCTCTCCTCCTTTGCTCCCTTCTTCCCAGTGTCCCGTTGTCCTCAACCCATCTGTTCCTGCTTGGCCTCCCAGGCTTTCCATCAGGTAGGCCTCAGTAACTGAATGCTACTTTAACTTATGGCATCTGAATATGTCTGGCTGAGGAATCCGTGTCCACCTTAATATGGTTTTGTAACATTTTGTCTGTAATTGATGGTAAACACTCCTCTTGAGCTATACAGTAAGTGTGGTGAACCGATTGCATGTAACCAGATATAAACCTAAAATGATAAAATGGATGCAATATTTTTTTTCCTTCTGTTGGAGAATTTTTTTAATTCCATATTTTAAATCCTTCTGACCTCATTTTTACTGTCTATAAAAAGCATTCACTCTCTTGGGTGTTTTACCCTTTTGGGTCAAGATCAACAAAATGCATCTTTTTTTAGTTTTTTTGTTTCATGATTTACAAAACAAACCTTTAATGTCAAATTGAAATCTGATTTCTACAACCGAATTAAAATATTTAACATAGAATGAGTGATCGCATGATTATTCTCCCCCTTCAAGTCAGTATTTAGTAGATGCACATCTGAATGCTGCAGTTTTCCTCCATTCTTCCTGCTAAGCTTTTCTATCTGTCAGGAAAATGACGCCTGGGCTTTGACTAGGCCACTCCAGGACATCCACCTTATTGTCTTCAGACTATTTCTGTGTAGCTTCAGCTGAATATTTTGGAGTCTCCTGTGGTGTTCAGTGTCTCAGCAGCTCTGCAGAAGTCTTTTTTTCAGCTTGAGTTTTTTTTTGTGTAAGCTTGGATTCTTCCAACAGATGACAAAAGCAGAGATTAAACTCTCCACAACAGACTTATATATTCAGCATCTTGCTGCAAACACTGAAGACGCTCCCTCAACAAGTACAATGGATTTACCATCATAGTTCTCCATCTGTTTTGAACCTGCAAAACATCTACCTCTGCGTAAGGTTGGCTGATTATTACTAGAATAGGAGTGTACTGGGACAGCAACAACAAAAACGATCACCACACCACACTCAGATGTTTGTCACTGTGGGAATCTGCACTGCAGCTGGTGTAGCATGAATCATAGTCAGAGAAAAGGACAAACGGCTCCAAATTGTGCCCATCCTCGACCACAATGGAAACCATAGGAGGACATTTTTTAAATCGCAGCTTTAATGGCATATACATGTATTTGTATTTTGCATTCTCTGTGCATGAATCCTATTGATTACAATGCAAAAACAAAATTCTCACCACGTAGTTCCTGTTTGGTTTCTAGTGCAAATGTCTTAGTACCTTTGAAATAAGACAAAACTAATAAGTAATTTTCCATTGGAATCTGTACTTTTTTATAATCAGTATTAAGAAATTATCGACTTAAAACAAGTTCCTATATCTTGCTGAAAAGCTGTAAGTTAGTTTTGTGTTATTTCAAGTGTACTAAGATATTTGTACTAGAAACTAAACAAGAAATACTTCTGTTTTTGCAATGTGAAGAAGTGTTTAGGCACAAGTGAATGGCTGCCAGGGGAGATTAAAGGATTTCTCAAACATGCATCTCAGAATCAAAGCAACACTCCAGGTATGTTTTGGATGAGGCAGTAACATTATGACATGATACAAAGCTCAAAAAGAGTCAAATTTACATAATACCCCTCATTTAAATGCTTCAGATCATCAAGCAAATGATGAAAACTAAGCATTCTGAAGCTGATATCATCAGATGAGTAAGAGATCGAAAATTGATAGTTTACATGGGGAAAAATGTCGTATAAGTTAAATAATCTGCCAGTGAATTAGTATTTTTTCTCTCTTTTTTGCAACCAATTAAAGAATGCTGCTACGTCATGCTGAGAAGTTACTTGTAAGTTTGTTTTGTCTTATTTCAAGAGCACTAAGATATTTGCACTAGCAAAAAATACTTGGTAAGATTTTGTGTTTTTGCAGTGTTAATCATCAAGCTATCACCAACAAGTGAGAGGTTTTTCTGTGCTGAGAAAACATCCACACAAAAGACTGAAACTGATTGCAAATTGCAAAAACATTGAGACAAGATAATGGAAACAGCTTTGTGCAGCGATGATTTAACTGCAGACATGCAGGTGGCAGCCATGTTGTAACTGTGAAGTTCTGGTGCTGGATAATGACGCTGCTCGACAGAGAGAGGCCTACCTGAGTGTGGTTGATCCCCAGGTGGGTCTAGATGGTGAGGTCGTTGTAGAACGGTGACTCTGCTGTGGAGCATGGTGAAGGAACAGGACAACATCTGGGGGAAGAGGAAAATAGCAGGGACCTAATTGTTGATTACCACGAATGCAGCAGCATGACCACTTTCACACTGCAGGGGGTCCTTCAGGTTGTCATTATCCAGCTACTTCCTAATGGGCTGTATAAGTGGTGGAGAGCTTAGTGAGGCCTTCATCCTGCGTGAAGGTGGTCTTAACTTACACTACCAAAAAGATCACCCTCTCTAGTATATCATTAGGACCACCTTTAGCTTTAATTATACCACACATTTGCTCTGGCATTGTTTCGATAAGCTTCTGCAATGTCACAAGATTTATTTCCAGCCACTGATTTTTCATCAACATCTTGTATTGATGATGGGACAGTCTGACCACTGAGCAAAACCTTCTTCAGAAAATCACAAAGATTCCCAACCGGGTTAAGGACTGAACTCTGTGAAGACCGATCCATGAGAAATTAATGTCTCATCCGCTAATTCACAGTTTCATTTTGGAATATCCTCGCGTCATCAGGGAAGAAACAATCTGTTGTTGGAACCACCTGGTCATTCATGATCTTCAAGCAGATCACAGCACTGCCTCCAGAGGCATCACTTCATCTGCCTCTCTTCTCACCCTGAAGTGCCCATCACTCTGGACGTGGGCAAATCTTAACTCATCAGATCACATGGCCTTCTTCCATTGCTCTAGAGTCAAATCTTTATGCTTCCTCCTGGTTAGCCTCACTGATTAGCAGTTTTCATAAGATAGAGCACATAACACCAGTTTTAAAGTCCCTCCACTGGCTCCCTGTAGCTCAGAGAATAGACTTTAAAATACTGTTGTTAGTTTACAAATCACTGAACGGCTTAGAACCACAATACATTAAAGATCTGCTGTTGTTGTATCAACCCTCCAGATCTCTCAGGTCTTCTGGTTCTGTCTGGTTCTGCTCTGCATCACCAGAACCAAATGAGGAGAAGCAGCTTTCAGCATCTATGCACCACAAATTTGGAACAAACTTCCAGAAAACTGTAAAACAGTTGAAACACTGACTTCCTTTAAATCTTGACTAAAAATCCACCTGTTTAGGATTGTATTTGAAATGTAATCAATTACGAATTTAATGAGGGAACTTGACTTAATGATTGATTCTATGTTGCATTGTGATTCTGTGTTTGTAATGATGTAAAGCACTTTGAAATGCCTTGCTGCTGAAATGTGCTATACAAATAAAATTTGATTGATTGATTGATTAAGGCTACACAGCTGTTCTGCCCCAATCCGTTGAGTTCCGTTCACATTGTGTGTACATATTCTTATGCTCACTATTAAACAGCTCCTAGTTCTACTGTTTTTGCTAGATTTGGTGTCACAAAGCATTTAAGTAACCACAAATCACTGTCATTCATTTCTTCCTCAAAGACAATGATCCCCACTATCCTTCCAGTTTTTACAAATTTTAGCAGTTTATGCCATCTCCTTCAATATTTTTCTGCTTGATGCCAATGATATGAACTTTCTTTTTTGAAAACAGAATGTGACTTTCCATGCGGTTGTTGAAGAAATGAAAAGCTGCTGGTGTTAAATAACTTGCTGGCAGCTTCTCCATGAAGTAAGTGTCCAATGTGAAGTTCTTATTTATTTGCTCAGTTAAATTCATGTGGTGACTTTTTATTTTTGACCTGGTAGCTTATGGATCAGTGACGTCCAACAGGCTAATTTAAACCACTGGCGGGACACAAACTACATTCCATTAAAATATGCTAAAATGTGTTTATTGTGATTTTTTTTTTAGGTTTAATCTGCTCAACAAAAGCAATGTTTTTATGACCTCTGCTTATTATTAAGTAGCCGAGGGCTTTAGACTGTTGCCTTATTAAAAAAGAAACAGACAACTTCAAATTTTGGGTGATCAGTTGTTTTCTATTTTGTTGACCAAATTCTCGTCAACATGAATTTGTGGTCAGGGACCGAGAAAATCATTTCAGGGGCCACAAACGGCCCCCAACTCACACTTTGGACACCCCCAGTGCAAATGATACAAATACATTTTGGAATAGATGACTAACTTATAATATAAAGTAAGAAATTGATGCAAGAATTTAATCAGCATGTCACAGTTTGTAAAGGTTTGCTGGGTAAATATGGAAAAACATTGATTTAATTTAGCAAATGTAGTTTTCATATTAAAAATAAATGCTTCAGTAAATTTAATTGGTCATTAGGAACAAAATGTATTTGGTTTTGGTTGGAAAATCCACATTCTACACTTTTTTAAAACTTGATGTGAACCATAAAAGAAAAGATGGAGCAGCCTTTCTCCAAAACTAAATCTGTTTGGGAACTTATTGTGGTTGCTTGTTCCCCAGAAACATTTTGAGTCTTCATTTCAGAATAGCAATTTCTCAACAGTTTTTTTTTTATTAATTATTTTCAAACTGAAGTGAAAACTTCCCCTTTGTCTTGGGTCTGATTGCCAGGCATTAGTCATTTTTACAATGTGTTTTCCTATTTTTTGCTCTAATCCCATTCACTTGATCCAAGATTGCATGAAAACACAGCCCAGTTCTTACAGCATAGTTTCCTTTTATATTCCCAAATATAATTTAAACGGATCTCTAATTTGCGATCATGGTCCATACAAGCCATGAGACATATTTAGTGGTACCTTTGAAGCAATGTGCAGAAAACTGTAAAATGCCAGATTTGCCACCTCTTTTATTAGCCTCCTTTGCCCTAAGCTCAGTGTGTCATTATTACCGTGTTTCATTTTTTATGTCCAGGTGCATTTGTGCTATGCTGCTGCGATTGTTCTTTATGTGTCACTCACCTCTTTAATAGCTACAAAGTCTCAGAATTGGTCATGGCCGCCAGCATTTTTGATGTGTGCTGCCTCCTCATGGTCTTCAGGTTGTTTTCATTAATGGCAGGCAGAGCCTCGTGTCAGAAGGTGGTCTCCACGCTGGACTTGTTTCTAACAATGCTGGATTCAGTTATTACCAAAACTAAAATAAAATAAAAAGAAAGCAGGAAGAAGGAGAATATTAAAGTCACCACACAGCTAATAATGGAATTAAATGAAAAAATGTGTAGTTGTGTCAGCCCAAAACCTCTGCAGCAATGTCCCATCCACTGGCCATTTTTCCGTCCATCCATTAATCCAACCATCCATCCGTCCATACAGTGGGGGCCAGTGATTATCTTGGGATGTTACACCAAAATAATGTTTAGTACAGTAAACTAAGAACAGTGTAAAATATGCCAACAAACCAAACCTAAAGACATTTGTAAAAGATAAACACTGTCAACTGTCCCACTAAAGTCATAGAGACAAAGAAAAAAACTGCTTCAGCAAGCAATGTGGTATGAATCAAATCTTGAAATGTCTGTGTGGCTCTTTACAGTGATGATAAGGTTCATTTGGCCCTTAATGCTGAACTGGCCACCCTTGGTGTGGCACAT
Source organism: Xiphophorus couchianus (assembly GCF_001444195.1). NCBI lineage: Eukaryota > Metazoa > Chordata > Actinopteri > Cyprinodontiformes > Poeciliidae > Xiphophorus > Xiphophorus couchianus. The sequence goes on along the minus strand of NC_040232.1, from coordinate 4,978,787 downwards.
TTTAGCAACAAGGCAATAAGTGTTTTACATTATAAAAATACAGCAACCAATTATGGAACAAAGGCCATCAACAAAATCATCAAGTTAATGTAAATCAAATATTATTGATTAATGTTCCATTAACTAGGAATCAAAGGCAGCTCTAAACAGGTGGGATTTTGGCATTAATTTAAAGGAACTCAATGTTTCCAATGTTGTGCAGTTTTCTAGCGGTTTCTTCCAGATTACAGCATAAAATCTTAATGCTGCTTCTCCATGTTTGGTTCTGGCTCTAGTAGACTAGAACTAGAAAACCTGAGAGATCTGGAAGGTTGAAACCAAACTGCAGATCTTTAATGTACTTTGGTGTTTTAGTGAGAACACAAGCAGCAGTGTTCTGGGTTAGATTTTTTAGGCAGACCTGCAAAAACACTGTTGAGGTACTCAATGCAGCTAAAGATAAAGTTTCTCAAGATTTTGCTGTGACTTTCTTCTTTTAATCATGGAAATATTGTCCAGGCGATAGAAGGGCGACTTTGTAATTGTGTTTTTGTGTCTCTGAAGGTTCAATTCTATAACTACTGCAATATTATTCATAATAATAGAAAAAAAACCAATAAACCAATAACTACAGTGTGTTTTTTACACAGAGAGTCCTTGACTTATAAGAGAGGAAATCTCAGCTTTTTGCTAATATTTATAACAACCCAGTGAAAAAAAGAGCACCTTGAAGCACTGAGAGGGGTTGAGTACTTATGTCTCATTCTCAGACTTCTCTCAACAGAGTTCATCTCCCACTAATGGGGTCACTACTGTCTGCCACTGTATACCCTTTCCCATTCGTCTAATCCTCCATCACACCGACACACAGACAAGCTGTCTGAAACGGCCTCAAACTCACAGCTGTCTTCCATGCATGCACACAGACCAGTCTGCACAAGAAAAAAAAAAACTCAAACTGTTTCAGCGCTGTTACCGCCAAGCACTCAAAAACATAAACACGGCTTCATTATCAAGCCCTCCCTCATGTCCTCAAAGCCAATTAAAGCAGACAGCAAATTAACACAAGTTAGTGACCATAAAGACAGGCTGGATGTTTTGGCTTTCTTGTGGGAAAAATCATTTTGTAAATAATTGGGGGGAAAGGGATAAACAGGGACAGTTGAAACTGGGAGTTTATCTTCGGCTAATTGCAGAGATACGGAGCAGAGCTTTCTGGGTGAAGTCGCCATGATGCTCCGTTCCAGATGTTGATAGCAGCAACGGACCACCAAGGAGCGTTTCAAGATAAATACAAGAGCTGAGAAGAACGAGAGCTTTGATAAAACAGAAACATGGTTTCATTGGCAGAGATGCATCCAACCATACATCCAACCGATGGACCGACCGTCTGACTAACCAACCATCCATCCAACCGATGGACCAACCGTCTGACTAACCAACCATCCATCCAACCAACCATCCATAATATCCAACCAAATATCAAACTATCTAAACATCCAAACATCCATTCAAATATACATCCAACCGATGGACCAACCGTCTGACTAACCAACCATCCATCCAACCGATGGAAACAACCGTCTGACTAACCAACCATCCAACCAACCAACCAACCATCCAACCAACCAACCATAATATCCAACCAAATATCAAACTATCTAACCATCCAAACATCCATTCAAATATACATGCAACCGATGGACCAACAGTCTGACTAACCGTCCATCCATCCATCCATCCATCCATCCATCCATCCATCCATCCATCCATCCAGTTTAAATTGTAATTTATCCAGATTTTTCCCTAACAGCTGATGCTGTGTTTCATGTTCATATTTATGTAGTTATTAAAATTTCTAGCATCCCAAATCACTTTGGAAAAGGTTTAGCGTAATTATAAACAGCGGTGTTGTTACACGAATTGCGGTCGTCATGAGCAGGTGTTCAACGTCAGCGTTTGCAGATGTTGAATTTGTGGTAACATGCTGTAAATTGCTGTCTGTACCACCAGCCCCCAATTGCCAGAGAAATATGAGGGAGAAAATTGGATTTCTTGCCAACATCAAGCCATAACAGCAATCTGACGCAATGTCTTTGATTAGTAAGGCTGTTATGATTTTACAGGCCAGTACGTAGAAACCATACAGCATGTTTTACATTACGATGCTAAATGAACCGAGCCCTTATGTTGTTGCGGTGCATTCAGGCCACCAAAGAGCTGTGTGAATTCTGATATTCACGAGCTCGACAATGCCAGGAAGATAAAATGGTGAGGAAATTAGAGGACGTTTTAATCATAAATCATTTTTGCTGCAGTGTACAACAGTCAGATGGATTTCAACACTTCTCCTTAGGAAAGTGGATTTTTTTTTTCCACCAATCTTTCACAACCTGTGACTTACAGGCTATTTCAAAGAAAATGAGACTGCCAAACATCACTATAAACTCTACAAATATTTGTACGGTCATGCGGTGAATGCTGTGCCCTTAGATTACATAAGTGATGCTAAAATACTCACGTTTTGCAATCAGATATTCAAGGACTGGGGTTTTGCTCATAAATACATTAAAGGATAGATTTATCTTTTTCTTCTTTTCTGCATTTAAATTGTGTAATAAATTGTGATAAAATTGTTTCATATTTGCAACAAAAATGTCTAAATCAACTTAAATTGCTTTGTGTGTGCATGTTCGGCGTAACGGGTTACATGTAACTTTTCTTTATTATCTAAGTCCTTATCACTACCCAGAATATCTGATTTTCTCTTATTTTTACCGTACCAGGTTCTTAAGTGATGAAAGATCCGTTAAAGACTTTGATTCAATGGTTTCTTTATTTGCGTATGATTGCTCTAAATGTGGCTAACGTGAATACCAAAACCTTAGAAATAGCTAAACTATATATTGATGACTTTGGTTCTTTATACTGAGCTATTTTAAGTTCAACTTCAAGTTGTCAGATAGTTTCAGTTTTGGAGTTTTTTGATTCAGTCGTTCAGGCAGTAATCAGATCTGGTCTATGGAGCTTGAACCAACAAAATGTGCTTGGTCAGCAACAAATAGGAAAATGATGGATTTACAAAAGTTTGGAAAGTTTTCCATCCTTTATAAAATAATTGAATATTTCAAAGCTGTTTTTTTTATTTACTTGGGTTGACTCATTAGATATTAACATTTATTTAATGATCTGAAAAGTAATTTTACACTGAAATATTAAATGAAGGGGGTGATTCCAGTTTTCCTGATTGGTGTTTTTCTCATAAATATGTTTTTCCACTCCTGTTCTGTTGGACCTTTTTCAGCTTTTCCATGTTGGATTTGTTTTTGTTAATCACTTTAATAAAGACTTAAAAATGTCACTTCTTAACAGAGTAACGCAGCAACTGTAATTTTGATTAATGTAAAACTAAGGTAAACACTTGTGTTTATTGAAAATGACAGCAAATCCAGTACATTAATGTCTAAGACATTATTTGTGGACCTCGCTGACAGACTCATTGGTTTAAGATCATATTTTACAAATGTTTGCACCGAAGCGACAACTTCGCCAGCAGCCAAACAGAGATCCGTCATGTGCTTGTAACTTAGAAATCCATTGCTTTTGTAAACTCAAATTACAAAATTGGTTTCCATAATAGAATACACAAATGAACTCTTTTATTATTCTGGATAGCACAACGTTATATTTGTAGTAAATTTAATGTCATTTTTCACAACTTTTGTTTGTTTAACTCTCCTGGCAATAAGATATGCACTGTTTAATAGAATTTGTATATCAGAACAAGTACAAATATTTTGTTTAAACTATCCTCCAAAGTAAAACAACCCTTTGTGCAAAAATAAAAATAGACCCTTTTAGGTTTTAGAGGGGAAATAGCAACAACTTGCTGCTAATCAGAAGCACCTGATTGACTCATCATCAGTGTGAGCATTTCAGGCGCTGTTTTCATTACAAATGTGCTCAGAACTTTGTCAATTTCGCAATTGCCGTGTTTCTGTTAAATAAAAATCACACGTGAATAAGTTTGTTCACACAATAAGTCGTTAAAAAACATACAATGATCGTCTATGATCGTCCCACAACTCCCAGTTGTCTCTGCGGTTTGCGCCAGTGGCAACATCTGGTTGATAATCATGTGACTTGTGCCATGTGAAAAAAGTTTTCATTGCAAAAGAAATGAAAAAAAACTACCTCATTTCAGCACCAAAACTTTTTAACAAAAAACAAGTTTTTTGTTTTAATTGGTATGTTTCCATTAAGGAAGTTTATTTCAAATGTCAGATTGTGCAATTATATGGTCTTTGGAAATGCAGCTCATGAAAGCTACATTTGCAGAGTACAGGTGTGATGTATTACAATGCCAGTCAGGATAGAAAGGTACTGTAACCTCACCTCTCCCAACAAACTCAATATTTTATTTCTGTTGGTATTTGCACAGTTTTACTGATTTTAAATAACGTTCCTGCTGGTATTTCCACAATTCTGCTGTTGCACAGTTTTATTGTCACTTATCGTAATTCACAAATATATATACACAATTTGTAATTTATTTTAATTAACTTACTTAGTTGCACATTCCTTAGGATTGGAGGATCTATTTTTAATAACTGCACAGTATTATGTAGTGTAAATTTGCCCGTAATGTACAGTAGGTTCTTGATTCTGTCTTTGCTTTTTAAAAAATATATAATTTATCAACATGATTGATTCTGTTGTTCACTAGAATATCCCCACTCTGGATCAATGAAGGGCATTTCTATTCTATTCTATTCTATTCTATTCTATTCTATTCTATTCTATTCTATCGTACTCTCCTCTACTCTTTGCATTGCTCTTCCTTAGGTTTTTAGGACCCACCATTCGCCGTTTCTGAATTCTTATTCTTATTATCCAGTTTTGAAATGAGGTCATCTTGAAGACAAATTGGTAGAATTTCATTCAGTTGGTTTTACAAACATTTAGAGGGCAGGAACACAGTGAACCCAGCCACTGAATAATATTTATAGTGCCACCTTTGCAGCTCGAACTGTATGTTTTCTTGTTCTGCGGTATCAAAAAGAAAGTCAGGAACAGTTTGACATCTGAAGCTAACAGAATATCACAGAACATTTTCAATCCAAATACTAAATCCTCACATGGAAACATGAAGGAGGCCGTGCAGTATACAGATGATGCCAGTGATAATTGTGTAGCAGGTTGTTTGGACTGGCTGTGTGTCACAGTCGGGAGTCCTGGCTAAATATTTACTGGCTGCAAGGGGGTTTAGGAGGCATACTTGGCCTTGCTTGTGTCTCTGGTTCAGGAGCAAAGACATGAAGAGAATCTAAGATGTTGAAATCATCGTCACCAACTGATGTTGTCAAAGAGAGCCCTGACTATTGTTCCTGACCCTTTTACCATTTAGGGGGTCCTTGGACTGATACGAGTGTCGCTGACCCAGAGGCCATGTGTGGCATGTTTGGGGTCTGCAGAATATATCCCAAGCTTTAACCTATACAACAGAGCCAATTATAGCTGTGAAAGGCCAAATAATACAATCCATCAGTCAAGTTTCTTTGGTAAACAGGAGTGGGCGGCCCTGGTCTGGGTATAAACTCCAAGTCTCAGAGAAGCTAAGGGTCAGTGGAGCTGTTTGATTGTCTAATAAGGGGAAGGCCAGACTCCATATTTTATCCTTCATGTGACGAAATAAAGGATAAGAGCAGAATATAATCACAGGCATAAATAATCTCCAATACAATGTTTTGTTTTGTCTCTTTTTATTTGTGCATAGTCATTTTCTGACTTTTTTTTTATAAGCAACTACCCGTCCTTCATTGAAGGTTTTTCAGGCTTTATGAAGATCTTTTAAAGATTTCCTTAAATATTTGATCACATTTTAGCACATTTTCACCTCATTTCTCAACACTTTTCAAAAGAATGTTTAGTCTATTGCTGTTTTGTTTGTTCTTTATTCTGACCTGTCAATCATTTAGCGGTGAAAGTTTCATACTAACTCTATCAATGAATCAATGTTGTGCCAACACAAAAGCCTGTTGTAATACACAATTAACTAATTGTCCACATGGTAAATTAAATTGAGCTTGATCATTTTCATTATGATTAAGCATCAATTTTATTTATTGTTTCCATTGTGTGTGGTTTTTGTTTCCATTGTTTTTATTATTGCTTTTGGTTGCTGTGTTTTATTTTGGATAATTAAAATATTGTTCAGTTCCAGTGGAAGGTGTTCTGTACAAAATTAAAGTTTGTTGGTCTTTGAGAAGGCAAACTTGCATTATTATGCCATTTTAAATATATTACTTGAAATGGTCTCAAGACAGCAATATTACAATTTATCTAAAAAAATACAGGGACAATTTATCGTCTAGTAAAATGTTTTATTGTGACTGGTAAATCAAAGCAAAACTTTGGAAAGAATTCTTCTAAATGAATCTTTAGGCTTTTTTTGTATTAATAATTAGGAATAAAGACACACATTTGCTTCAATTTCAGTAGTTGTGTCCAAAAAACTCAGCATATACATTTGCTGAACTCCAAAATACTGTTTGTGTCAAGTTGGTGATGCCTGAAAAGATGCTAGTTGACATACCTGAAGTAGAGAGAACAGTCAGCTGATGTTACTGCTCGTCTTCTGTCCGGAGTCTGGATTTGTTCCTGCTTCTGAAAGACCTGATTTTCAGAAACGTCTCATCTTCTGTGACATTTTGCACATGACTGAAATGAGAATGAACAAGAAAGCAGAAGAATACAAAAGAACAACTCTAAAAGACCAACAGAAAATTAATAAAAACTCATGAGGAAGACCAGTTTAAAAGATTGAACCAATGTGCTTTAAGACTTTTGCACAGTTTATTTCAATGTGTGTGAGTGTGTGTGTGTACATCACATCTCAAACAGAGCAGGTCTACAGGCACAGAAACACCTAATGAATGTGTGTTTGTTCTTCAGACCCCACACACATTTGTTTATTTGAACATGGGATAGTGTTCCTGAGCTGTTTTATCCTGCCCGTGTTTGCCACTTAACACATGCACCGCAGCGTCGGCCTGGTCAGCACTGCGCTCCACTTTTCTCCTTTTTTTTTTTTCCCTCCTGCTTTTTTGGGAGAAAATTATAACTCTGCTCGAGAATAATGACAGACAAACAAGCTTTATCTTGTAGTTTGTGGACACAGTGTTCCCCTTCGTTACTGTTCGGTCTTCATTATGGAGCTGAGTTATAATTCAAACAGCCCCGGAGCGAGCCGTGCCAGAGGCAACGGGCCAACGGGAGATTGGCGGTCGGTTTAGTGTCAATGATGTGGTGATGTGGGTCAGGGACAGCAGCAGCAGTGGTCATTGCACAGTGGCTAAGAGCCCAGGGAGACCACCGGGGAGGAGGCTTTCACTCTTTTACTCAGTCAATCACTCACACATGTGAATGATTCAAGCAAACACTAGCAGACACTCTTCCTGACACCTTGACATCATAATTTAAAGCCAACCTTAAAATAGTACAAGTTTTCAGTTCAAAGTACTCGCAGCTTAACAGTGGTGAGTAAATTGCAAAGGATGCGCAATGATTGACTACTAACAGACCAATTTCTGTTTTTTTTTTATTGTTTTGTTTATGTAAGCATCTCTTACCTACTTCAAAACTCCCACAGCTCCGAAAACCAAATGAGAGTTGAAGCAAGTGATTTCTAAACACTGAGAAATAGATCTAATTTTGACGTGAGGCAATGTTCCATCAACCCATGCCTCTGGTTTAGACTTATATTTTCAGACCAAACAAATAATTCAATCTTACCATTTTTAAAAATTGCAAAACCCCCAAACACTGCGACAGACTGGCGACCTGTCCAGGGTGTACCCCGCCTCCCGCCTGGAACGTAGCTGGAGATGGGCACCAGCAACCCTCCCGACCCCATTAGGGACAAGGGTGAACAGACAATGGATGGATGGATGGAAAACCCCCAAACAGTTTGGAAACCATGAAACAACTACCAGAAAGAATAAACCAAAACTTAAAGACAGCCTCATTTGATTTGGTATGAATAAATGTAATATTTTTCAGTTGGAATCTCCCCGTGCAAAATCAATCAGTCTTCATTTTTATTCATTTGAGGATTATAAACTAACACAATGGTGATAAATATGACAACACATTCACATGTAAAGTGTCATTAAATGTTTGAGTTATGCAGGCGGAGCACCAAACACAACATGCTGTCGTGATTTCACCTGAGATGGCGTTCATTTTCATAATTGTAAGATTGTCAGTCATTTAGCAGGAATCATAAATAAATCCCCTGCTCTGTTGCCAAGCTGCTCGCAACACAGATGATGCAACGCCGCCAGAATCTCCCAGAGCCAGAAAAAAAGGTGTTCAGTTCAAGAACTGGACCAATTTGTTGGACACTTTTTATTGACAAATTTGTATCAGAATCAACTTCAATTGCCAAGTTTGTGGCTACAGAAAAGGAATTTGAGTTTCTTTCTGCTTTAAATTTAAGACCTTTATTATAAATATGTATAAAAAGGGGCAGAAATAAAAATAAAAGTGTTCTTCTTTCTTGTAAACAGGCATATGTGTAAACTGGTGTAAATATGCATGCATACAAGAGAAGAGGGGAAGGAACACACCCCTGAGGGGCGCCGGTGCAGATATATATAAATATGTATTTTTTTGTAAGCTATGTTGTATTGAATTTCTAGAAAACTGAACTACAGGTGAAATTCATCTTTTTTTTAAGGTAACAAAATGAATTTTTAAAATTTCCATAAATCTATAACTTAAGAAAATACATTTATTCTCAATGTATTAAAGTTAGGGATTTATTTTCTTTGTGCTTCAATCTAAAATATATGAAATTGTTTATTGATGTAATCATAAAACAAATAAAAATTCTGCAGTATAGTAAGTGGACAAAATTAATTTGGGACGACACAAAACAGACATGTCATGTTTTCATTGGCTGTAAGTGAAAAATTGTGATATTAACAGACAAAAAGGTTTTGAAACATCCATCTCTGTGTATTTAATCTATATAATGTGTTTCACTTAGTCATAAAGCGCCTGAGATAAATGAATTTTTCAACAATATTGTAATTTATCAATGTTACAATATTGCAATAACAATATTAATTCGCTAAAATAAAATTTGTTTGCATTTTTAAAGAGGCTTTGACTCTTTTACTCAGTCAAAATGTTTAAAAACACACATTATGAGTACTGACAACTAGACTCGTGGTGCAGATAGTTTGGACACCAATGGTTCTCCAGTTTCCAGTTTTTGACGTCTTGAATCCCAGTCTGTGCGGATGAGTTCATAATTCATAACCTGATTCACATACATGTCTGATGTAGGGGTAATGGTTGCATAAAACCTGTGGTGTTGGGTGTCCTACTGTACAATTTTCCCAAAATGTAAGAGTTATTAAGAATAATGAGTCTTATTCCCAGACAGTTAAAATGAACTAGATCTTCTAATAGTTAGCTATCTAGCTACCAAGCTACAAATAGTATCTGAGTAACACCAAGTCTGTAATGGAAAACAGCATCTCTAAATTTTAAAACATTATTATTTTACAATATATCATGTTGATATGATATCAGATGAATGTTATTTTTTAACTTAACAGCTAGCTAGCTGATACTGTTGATAGCTAGATATTCTAAGAGCTAGCTAGTTAGCTATCCAGCTAGCTAGCTGTTGATGTAAGAGTAACATTAAGTGTTTAATGAAAAACAGTGTTTCTAAATTTAAAGACTTTATTATTTTACAATACCTCATGCTGATTAAATATCAGATGGATTTTATTTTGTAACATAACACTGATCATTTTTATAATGTTCAAAGTGCTTTACAATCACCAATTATGAAACAAGCATAATTTGATATTTATTAAACAAAATAAATATCACGTTTTCTATTATTTTAAAAAAATTTCCCAGACAGACAGAATAAATGTGGATGCACCAGTTTATGAGTTGAATATTTTCTCAGATGCTGCCCTAACGGAGCCTGTGTATAAATCTTGCCTGCCCTCGCTGTTGTCTGCTGGCGATGATGTGATGGCGCTCACTGAGAGTCATTCTTCCAAAGTCTTTCAGTCACTTCGAACACTCTACTTCAGGGCAAGGCCTTACTGCCCACCCAGATAGGTTATAGGGATTCTCCACTGCCCTCTCTCTGCCTAAGTGGGTGGTCCTGTGGGGTATGGCTGAGACACAGGTGGATCATTGTAGGGGTGTTCACAAAAATACCTCCACACACACACCCCAACACACACGCCCACACGCCTACACACTCCTCATCAGCAGCACTTTTTTTCCTCTCTTTATGCTCATTGGAAAGGTGAACTTAATGTTGCACAACTGTTTTGCATCAGGAAGACACTAATCTTGATAAGTCATTGTTGGATGTAGATAGGAAAACACATAGATCATCCTCTCACCAGTCTGACTAGCTAACCTGTAAGCAATGAGCAGTGAAGGGGGGGTTGTGTCAATAAATAAATTGGTAAATAAATAAGACCGCCGCCGCCGTCGTCGTTTACCAAAAATATTCCCAGGCTCTGGATTTGTAAATAATTAGAGTTCTGCTGAACTTCGTTTATAAAGTTTAACTTCAGTGCAGCCTATCTCTTGTTTGGGACCCCACAAACCACCAGCAAGATGTTGACATATGGCAGTTCTGGTGTTGAGCACAAGGCATGGATTAGTTGGGAGCATAATAAACAGGGGGATAAAGAAGGACCTGCACAGGCTGCCGTAGGCTGACTCTCCTCAGACCTCCTTGTTTTTATGTCTCTATTTCTGAGACTTTTCAGAGGCTGAAGTGCGGAGTAATGCAGGATTTGATCAAGTGACATTTCAGTGGTAGGTTATTGATAGACACTTGCTCATGTGTCTGTCATAAAAACATTGGTGCACACAAAATAACTCCAGATAGGCACATTTAGCCAGAGTTGGGTAGTAACTAGTTCCATTTACTCGAGTAACTTTCTGGACAAAGTGTATTTTTACTTTTACTTGAGTAACTTTGTTATTAAGTTTCACTACTCTTGAGTAAAATTTCTGGACAAGTGTGTTCTTCCCTGGTTGAAGAACAAACTTGTTTTAACCAAAAATTCACCAGACACAGACACACACTTTCAGTTTCTGTTAAAGTTTCATAAGTTTTATATTTAAAGAAACTGATTTGGAAATATGTTTCTTTTGCTCAATTTTGTTATGTTTGTAGTTATGTTATTTATATGAATCATACCAGTAAATTATATAACTAAAAACAGAGACACAAGTGGATCCACACAGGTGGTGTATTCCTCAAAAAGGTAATATTATGCTTCCTCGAACAAGTTAGGATTGGTCAAAACTTATTAATTACAGGACAAGTTTTTTTTCCAACAGCCATTGTGCAGCGCATACACAATGGCTGCTGTTGAAATTGGGTGGAGGAGATGAGTGGGTAAATAGTGAGAGCAAGCTCTTAGGCAACCTGAATGGTTTCATTTCAGATTCAAGAATTTCCCAAAAATGTATGAAAGAATCAAAGCAACAATCTGGGTATGTTTTTAATGAGGGACTAACATTAAAACATGACAAATGTACACATTGTTGTTGCGCAACACCCCCCCCCTCCTTTCTGTCTCTACTCTCTCACTCTCGTACTTCCTCTTCTGAGAGGGGAGATGTGCTACCAGCTCTCCGTCTAACGGGTCCGTTGAGTTTCCTAAATCTGCTGGGATTTACCCTGTCCAGAACTGAAGTAAACTCTGTTTAAGCTGGTTTCGAGAAACGATTCGCCTGGTTATCTGACGGCCTACATCCAGGTGTCCCACCCTTCTTCCCCCTGTGAATTAGCCAGACTGAGCAGCCTACAGCCAACTAGTTTCACAGAGCACACCTGTTAACGGTCGCTCGTTCTCTATTTTGCAACTTGCATTTGTTATTGAACCAGGTAGGTTTTAGTGACTCGGTCGAGTCCCAAGGATGAGGTTTTAAATATGGGCTACCAGCAACCTAAAAACATTTTCCACCTCTTCCTCTCCAGAATCAAACATCACAGCTATTTTACAACCATCAAAGAACTTTAAGGTGACTCATTAACTGAATGTCCACAACATCTTTAGATTTTCTTTATGCTAAATATTTTATTAGTAAGGCATTTTTGCAAGGGTCAGTACAGCTTAATTCAGTAGCAGAAATAATCAAATAAGTAAAATCAATCATCTAGTCTATCTTTCCCTACTGCTGATACTGAGTACTAAAAAAGGGAACCTTAGAGCGAGACGGACGGAGTTTGGCGTTTCGAACCCCAGACCTGGCTTGATGATGAAGAAGGTGTGGCAGCAGGAGGAAGATGTTGATCGGCGAAGGCCAGGATCTCCGCAGGTCCGATGAGCTTCTTCTCCGCATGGATGCTGAGGTCACACAGGACTTGGTGCTGGCAGGAAAAAAGGCACCAGTTCTTCTTCCTTGTCTTTGTCTTCATCTTTGTCTTTGGGGTCAGAACCCAGCCGATGAGAGAAGTGCGATTCGAAGCCACAGATTGTGGGCCAGACGGGTTGGTCTCCATGTGCAGGACAGTCTCCGGCTCCGTGGCCCCGGCTCTTCTTCAGCTGCAGAGTTCTTTGTCCATCTCGATCTTGGCTCGAAGCTGCCCGGAGGATCCAACAAAAGGTTCCTCTTTTGCACCCACCTTTTATAGGGTTTATCCACCCCCCTGGTGCGCCTGCTGTCTGCTTAGACAGATGATCTCATATCCATCACTGTCTTACAGACATTTCCTGATGTCTGTGCCAATGTCTCAGGGTTGCTCAACCTCCTGTGTCCCTTGCCTGCACAACCTTTCACCTACTCTCTACCTCCAACATATCAGTGATGTTTAATTGCAGTTACACCTTTTTACACCATTTCAAATTTAATGTCAAAATCACATTTATATCACATTTATTTTCTTTAGCTTCATTTATGATTTTATAACCATAACTTATTAATTATTCTTATTATAATCTTAATGTGAGTTATTACAGATGTTTTTCTGAAAAGAAACCAAGAATAATACATGATTCTAATTATTTACTACTAAAGTTACAGTTACTTGTTTTTCTTGTAGTTCCCACAAATATAAGTGTATTATTACAAGTAAACCAATATTCATATAAGTATTTTACTTTGAATCTTATCCAATTACTAATAATGTTTAGATTTAATTTTTTAAAACTTTCATGCTTTAAACTAAGAAATAGTCTCAGCTATTTTTATAAATCTGCAGGCTGGAAACTTCCTCTTTTTCCAGGAAACCTGCTTTTCCTGTTTAATGACTCTCTCTGACTGACTATGATTTTTTATGATTAGATAGAAAAAAGTAGAATTAAAGCAAAGTTTGCATGAGACAAAAACAACACACACAACTAGATTTATTTTATTGACACTTAAGTCTACTGCTGGGCCTTGATGTCACTTGAGTGATTCATTTTAAAGATAACTTTATTTATTATTACTGTTAAACTAAAATCTCCAGCATGGGGAAGTGGGATGAGCTCGGATTTTCTTGACAACATAAAGTTCATAAAGCTGATTTTACATAATGATCCTGAAGCCCCTCTAAAAACAGAGTGCTCACAAAGCCATTGTCACCTGAGACCTGAAGGCTGAGTGACGGATAAACTCCAGAAATATTTGACTGGAAACCTTTCAGATGCTGAAAGTTTCCAACCTCAAAAACTTAGTTTTGCTTCTTGCTCATTAAACTAATAAGAAATTATAAAAGCATCTGATCTCTGGGAAATGTTCCGCACACTGGTCAAGTTGTACAGAAGGTCCCATACAGAAAGACCAGAAGTGTCGATCTTCTTCATTGAATACTACTGCAGGTCTCAGAGAAGTAAAATAGAGAAAATTTGGAAGTTTTCAAATGTCTTCATATATTTTTACTGTAGAGGATTTCTCAGAAAGCTGACAAATTTGGCAATGCCCGTGGACTCTCAGTAACAAGCATCTGAAGCAATGACTGGAATGTTAAAGAACCAGCCAACTTCATGTGAGGCTATCAGAGTTCCTATCCTCTGACGTCTCACATAACTTCCTACTCTGATCTTTTGCAAAGGCCAGATGGTTACATTGGCCACTGGGGAGAGCAACAAGCCCAGATAGACAGTTTTACAATGTGCAATTACTGGACAGATAAACTAAACGCTCAACAAAGCTAGGCATTTCCAGATCCCCGGCTTTTAGACTTTGATAAGGCAACAGTCTGCATTCCTTGGCCAATTTACTGCCTTCAAAACCGAAATACCTCTACTGATAGACACTTATGCTTTAGTTGTAGCTGATGAAGGAGACTTTTGTCCTGTGTGGTATTTCATATATTTATGTCTAACAAAGTAAACTCTTGAAAACCAAATCCCTCAAATCTGACTAATATGTCTTCTGCTTGGCAAAACGGCAACTGATGCTAAAGGGGATAGAGTTTCTTCACCAATGATCCTGGCTCCAAGTATTGCTACACTCTTAGTTCAGCCTTTTTTGTTCCACATTAACATTTCACAGAAGATCAGGCGCCTGCCCTCTGAGCTTTACTCCAGGGAGCAAGAATCCCCCACAAACTGACACTGATACAATCTCCAGGTAATGGCCGCCCATTTGCAAGGCCAGGGGCCGTCTGACGAGATGCCACTTGTGTGTGCGCAAGTGCGTGTTTTGCTTGAAGGGGTACGCAGCTCATCTGGTGTGGTCACAGGGCCAAAGTTCACTCAGAAATGTGTGGCCCGGGGTCGAGAGGTGCTACAGCCTCCGTTAGCTGCGAAGGTAGAGTTTCAGCGTCCAGCCTCACCTATTTCTCCAGGCTGCAACTTTCATTTCTCACCGTGACACATGAATGCCCTCCACCACCATCATCGTTAATCAGCTGACAGGAAACTGATGAAAGAATATGTAAGTTATCTCAATTTTGAGGAGTAAGAGTTTGTTTCAAAACACAAGTTCACCAAAAATGATTACCCTTCATTTTAGGATGCTGTGATGCAACAACAAGGAGGAAAGAATTGCAGCAGCTTGCCTGGTTTGGATAAACATCGAAACAGAAGTGTGACAAAACATTAGGGGTTTTTTTCTAAAAGGTGCCCTTATTTGGTCAATCATTCTTTCTTCCTTTCTTTCCTTCTTTCTTCCAGCTCTTGGTACCTTTGGCAATCTGTGCCAGTACCAAGTTCTGCTGGAAAATGAAATCAGAATCTCCATGAAGCTTGTCAGCAGCATGAAGCATGAAACACTGTAAATTTCCTGGTAGACGGCTGCGTTGACGGTGGACTACAGAAAACACACCAGAGAGGAAATGAAATGCAAACTTTACTTTCATCTGAAAAAATGACTTTGGATCACTGAGTAAAATGTAATTTTTTTTCTCTCCTAAGACTTGTGGGCCATGATTTGCCTGTTTGGCGTCTCTTAGGCTGTGTTCACACAGCAGGCACATGAAACCTGTATCCAACTTTTTCATCTCAGTCCAAATCCAATCTTTTCACCCCCAAAAAATCTGATCTGTGCCACTTCCATATGTGGAACTAAATCGGATACAAATCTGATTTTCCTTCAATGCATCTGTAGTCTGAACAATCACTGATTCGATACATGCTTCATGATTCTGGATATAAACAAACATTAATCTGGATGTAAACAATGGCTGAAGATTATGATTATGAAATTCTGAATGAAGTCTGTGAAGAGCATGACATCACAATCCAGTCAGGTTTAGTTAATAATATGAATGACCACACGCAATAAAAAATGGATTTCAGCAAAAAACTCAAAATTGAGCATCAGGACCTGCTGTGTGAACCTTATTACACTCAGTTCACTTCTATTGAAGTTCCCCTAAATACTTCACTTGATTTTTCTTGACAATTCACTCAATTCACTATGAATATACTTGGATAAAGAACTGTGAGAACAACAAGCTTCTTCAGCGTCCACTTCTTGTGGACAGATTCACTAGCTGGGTTTCCATTAACCATGACATTGCTTGAATTAGAATGAATAGAAACGTGCCAATTTTGGAAAAACTCGTTTTTTGATCAGAGATTTTGCGGTAGGATGAGGGAGTTTTTCAGCCGTATTGAAATAGATGTATTTAGCAAAACACTTTTTTCACATCACACAAGTTACGTGATGAACAGCCGCATGTTGGTGAAAACCATGAAGAAGACAACAGGAAGTAGGAGCAGGAAGACAGTTTGTGTTTTTCAGACAATGACTCCATCAGAGCTCTCACAGCAACACACTGTTCATAAAAAGTTAAGTGTGATTTGAAAGTGTTGAAATCAAAGCTCATCTATAAATTGCTGACTACGACCTGATTAGATTGGGACACTATTAGCTTCCAATATTTCACTTTTAGTTAAATTAGATAGTTAAATGTTTTACAGTACATGCAATATATGGCTGGAAATATTTCAAAAAATGTAGCGACAATATTTTTTAGAGGTTTTGTTGTAGGACATTTACATAGATTCAGTCTGTATCAGGGATAGTTGTCAGAGTTTTACTTTCTGGAAGGAGTGAACAGATGTTGAAGTTTTTCAGGAGTTTTGAGTTTTATCTCTGCATGGTAGAGTTCAATCAGTCAGTGATTAGAAACGAAGTCATCATACGTGCCCTCTACTGTTTTTATTATAGGAATTTAAATAATAAAAGTAGAAATAACAAAAAACAAATTGACCTATATTAGAATTTCTGCTAAATATTCTTTTGATTAAAGACTATATAATCCCAATGAATATATTTTGTTTTCAAGCAAAGACAGTTTCATTCATTTGGATGAGTGAAAATATGTTTGCAACCTGCTGACTCGAGCAACAAACTGGGGAAGCGATCTACTTATTTATAAAGGACAGACATGGAAGGATGTTTCTTCCTGCACAGTTTGGGAACCAATCAGTTTTTGTGGAATAATGTGAAGACGTCACCGATGTTCCTGTTCCAGTTCAACACTTTCCAACCACAGCCACTCAAGGATGGCTGCATAAAAGTATGTGTAGTGAAAAAGGGAAATGGAAACCACAAAGCTTCCATGACTAGAATTTTTGGCTCTTTCTTGCGTGGACTCATGTATTTCATTTGACATTTGTAAGATTCAGTCAGTGTTTTAAGTTCTGTGTTTTCTTTGTAAGACGTTGCGCAAAAGCAGTGAGCCAGATGTAGTCAAGCATGTTTTTTTTAAAATATGCTGACAGAACAAAAGAGCAAAAGGACACAATTAACAAAACTTATAGGAGAAGGAATCAAGTAGAAGCTCAGTAAAAAGAACAAAACCTTAAATGTCATAAAGGACTTTAACTTATGATACCAGAGTTGATTATTTAGCAAACGGTTTATTTAATAAGAAGGCTATTTAAAAAATAAATTGTGGGATAAACTGTTTCAAGTGCTTAAGAATGACAAAGATGAAAGAAACTGGTTATTCAGGAGCAACCCAGGAGCCATAAAGCTAAAAAGAACTGGAAACCATTGGAAAAGAAATGTTACCATCCACACAGAGGAAGAAGCTCTGTTCCAAGAAAGACTCCTTCAAGGGCCAATTAAATCAGAAGAAAAGTTAACATTTCTTGGCCAGCAAACAAACTCACTGTTTTTAAAGATGAGAAGACTTTCTCTTCTATCTGGCAGGGTGATGATGGCATCATGCTGTGGGATTCTTTCCTGGGTGTTACAAGGCGACAGTAGCTGTGTTTCCATTACAAAATATGTGCAAAATTTTAATATTCTGCTAATGTCAAAAAAAAGCAAACAATTTTGAAATTAAATGTTTCCAGTAAATACGAAACTCAATAAAAAAATCACACATGAATAAGTTTGTTCCCTCAGTAAGTCAGCGCCATCATCATCCTACAACAGAGGTGTCAAACTCCAGTCCTGGAGGGCCAGTGTCCTGCAACTTTTAGATGTGCCTCTGCTGCATCACACCTGAATAGAATAATTAGGTCATTAAGGCTCCGGAAAACTTATTTACACAATAAGGAGGCAATTAAGCTATTTGATTCCGGTGTTTTGTACCTGTTGCACATCTAAAAACTGCAGGACAGCGGCCCTTCAGGACTGGAGTTTGACACCACTGTACATCGTGTCGTCTTCTTCATCTTCCAGTAGTAGTAACATCCAGTTGTTGATCATACAACTCGTATGATGCAAAAGAAGTGTTTCCATTGCAGTTTGGTGAAATACACAAATTTGGATGCAGCCGAAAAACCACCTCATCATAACACAAAAACCTTTTATGGAAAAATGTATTTGTTTGCTTTTGTCGTAATTGGATGGACAGACGGATGGATGAATGGATTGACTGAGAGTTAACATGGATTGGATAAATTGAGGGAAAAAAGTTTTGGTTAGTTCAAAGAAAATGTGTGGTTAGAGCTGAAAAGGTTTATGTTGAAAAGGCTGCACCAGTTCTGTCCAGAGCAGGGGTGGGCGGTCCTGGTCCTCGAGGGTCAGTGTCCTGCAACTCTTAGATGTCTCCCTGGTCCAACACACTTGAATCCAACAGCTGAATCACCTCCTAAGTGCCGTCAAGTTCTCCAGAGTCCTGCTATTGACCTCATTATTTGACTCAGGTGTGTTGAAGTAGGGATGCATCTAGAAGTTGCAGGAGACCGGCCCTCGAGGCCTGGAGTTGCCCACCCCCGGTCCAGAGGAATGGGCCAAAATTATAGCAAACGTCTGTGAGAAGTGTGTGTATGGACACCTAAAATGTTTGACCCAACTCAGCCACTGTGAGGAAAATTCTACCAACACTGGGGAAATGTTTGTAATGTTTTCTAAAAATTTCAAAATGCTGTTGCTCGTTCTGGTATTTAATAGGAATAGTTTATGTTTTCTGAACGGCCGTAGATGAGGAAAAGCTTAGTGTGATTAATATCACACTGCAAAAACAGCTTATTATATGTCACAAATTCTTGCTATTCTTGTCATTTATCTTGCTGGACAGATATTTGCACTAGAAAGTATTTTTGCAGTACAGATGGTGAGGAAAAGTGTTTAAATGCACACAAACTAATATCTACGCCCTGATATACAAAATAACATATTTAACAAATAAATGTTTAATTACTATAAATGCATAACGTAATCTTCACATTTTTTGACGTTTGCTATTTATAATACCATAGAAAAGCTTTTTAATATCAAAGTAATTATTTGTCTAACACCAGATCAACAAAGACATCTCTCCCCTTTTTATTGCTGCATGATTCTCTGTGGAAAGCAGAGCTTTAGAGTCCTTTTCCTTCTGCTTTGGAAGTGACCACTTCACGTAATATATGGTATTTTCTTTGCCACATGCTGCAAATTTGAACCCAGACAGCATGTGATCCTCAGACAGGAAAGTGTTTCCTCATCTTGTAAGATGTCCTGTCTGAAGGATCAGCGTGGCGAGGTCACCCAGACGCAGAGAGAGAAAGCAAATATCTGTTTTATGATGCTTCTGAGCCCAGAGGAGATTCTTACTTATTGTTTCAGTTTTTTCGTTCATTAAACTCAACTTGTCTGCTTTATATCATCTAGATGTTCTTTTATTGATACATTTTTATGACTCTTTCCAGTGCTTTTTATTTTACTATGTCATTTTTTTTCTGCCTTCGCTGGTTTCCTCTCCTCTTTTTTTCAGTGTCCTCTCCCTCTATCTCTGCCTCGGCGCTGGTGTTTTTCTGAAACATAACAAGGTCTGGAGCTGCGGTGCGTGTGCATGGATGCTCTGGCTGCACTGAGGTGGCTTCTTGTGTGGTCCCCCGGCAAGCTTTATGATTTATTCAGCTAAAGGCAGAGGAGCACGACCCCCAGTGACCACAGAGAGAGAGCCGCACGTGGGTTTAATGATTTCACCACAAAAATGTCTGCTATGGCTGGGTCTGTGAGGAGCGAAGAGCCCCCCCACTGGATGGATGAGGAGCTGGGGAGCTGAAAAGAGAGCCTGGCTGACCGGCCTAATTCAATACAAATCTTACTGCTGCATCTGTGGATGCAGGGATCAGGATGGAAGACAGAGCTACATCCATTGGCTCGTTGCAAACATTTTGAACTCTTGCCTTTCAGCTAATCCTAAGTGTTTCCTCAGGTTGTGTTTTTCTTCATTAAGCATTCTTTTTTTCTCTCTCTCCCTATCCGTGATGTATTATTGAAATGTGGACACATAAAAATGATGTAATGAAGCTTTCATGACCAGAAAGACCGGGGGTGGGGGGGATAATAACTGGAGGTGTGGATGGGGGAGGCGGCGGTGGTATTTGGCACATTTTCTGTCGCTGCTGTCCAGGTCTGCTGGCCAAAGAGTGTGACTGCTGAGGGTTTGGATCTGGAAGCGATGCTTGGTCCAGCTTTTCTCTCTGTCTGTTTGGCTACAACTCCGCAGAACAAGATGATGTCATTCACATGGATTTGTGAATATTTGTGATAAAGAGAGGAAATCACAAGGGCAAGCCCTACAACATGAACAGGTCAAAAAGCCGCTGTTTTCTATTAGCTCAGAATGAGATCGTCAGTCATTTCGGCTCGCAGTGTTTGTCACCAGTTCAGAAAATATATATTTACATTTGTTTAATCTTTAATTTATTTAAAGTGTTAATTTTAAGGGTTCTGGAAATTATTATTTCCCAATGGATTTGTAATAAGTTTTCATCAAAGCCTATTTTCAATCTGCAGTTGGGCAAATGTTCTTGCAAACGGCAATTTACAAAGACCTAAATAATACCTAAAAAAAAAGTCTTAAGCTGTCTGATGGTGACTTTTTCCACTTTTAAAAAGGCATTATTTCATTTCTTAATAAATGTAAACCTATTAAAGGGAAAGTATAATGTATTTTCCAGGAACATAGTTTTAATTTATAGCAAAATCAAGAAACTATGTTACCCTCAGTTGTTCTACATATATCAAATATGACTTAAAAGTAATGTGACTTTCTAATTTACATCCTTGAATTTGTGCCTCTGTCACTTTAAAAACTCCTGCTCTCTCTGAAACTCCACCTTCAGGAAGTCATCACAACGAAGCTCCTCTGTTAACAATGGAAGTAGCTGGTTTATGTGCAGTTCCACCAGGTGTTTGCTAATTGCGGCTGGCTAGTCTGTAGGAGCTGAGTGGGGGCGTTGTGGGAGAGGGCTGCTCTGTGAGGCAAAAGCTCTGTAAATTGTAAACTGCAGCTCCGAGGAGGAGCTTCACCTTGAAGGCGGAGCTAGGTCCACCCTGGCGTTTTGCACAGCTAAATGGTTGCCATGGAGATTAAAGTAATTCTCAAATATAAAGCAATCAAAGCAACACTCCAGGTATGTTTTTGATGAGGTAAAGCTAAAACAAATGTATTTTTTGCATAATACTGCCCCTTTAAATTCAAAAGAACTCTGACTATGAGATAAATCAGCTGTTTCTGCCTGTAGGAAATAAATAGACATTGACAATAGAAGACTAAAAACACCATAAAAGTAGCATAAAATAAGTTGAAATGCCTTGCTGCTGAAATGTGCTATACAAATAAAATTTGATTGATTGATTGATAGTGAGGAATTATTGACTTAAACCAAGCTCCTACATCTTCCTAAAAATTACTTTTAGGTTAGTTTTGTCTTGTTTCAAGTGTGCTAAGAACTTTGCACTAGAAACTAGACAAAAAAATACTTTATAAGATTTTGTGGTTTTGCAGTGAAGGTATGCAAATTTTGGAAAAACAAGCTTAAATGTTGATGGAACAGCGCAGTCTGTACTACATCCTAGTTGACACGGCCATTTACATAATCTGTAAAGTTTATGGGTCTCAATGCGGTACAAGCGTTTCCTGCCTGTCCTCCAGTTCGTTAGCTCGGTCAATGACTGTCCGGTCGGCTAATATACTTTCCCTGAGGATGTAGAGCATTGTGCACTATAACCTTCTGTCCCAATTTTTTCCCAAAATTAATATACCTTTCGGGAGGATTTCTCTTCGCCTCTGCACTGATTACCTGTACAAACCTGAATTTCATTTTTCTACTGAACTGTACAGAAGCTGATGTGTGGCAGTATCACTTACATCACAGCAGGGTTTTGTCTGCGTCTGCATGAATGTCTCCTGAGTGCCTCTGTATGTGTGTCAGAGAGTGAAACCATGTCAAACCAGTCATCATTACTAGCTCATTCCAGTACCTCAGGAGGGATTACACGACGGTCAGTGCACAGTGGGTGTGACACAAGCCTCTCTGTCAACCCCAGGCTCAGGGTGCGCAGCGAGTAATGATTCCACCCAGCACAACCCAAACCCACGCCCACGGCCCGACAACGTGTGTATGCTCACCGTGTCTGGAATGACAACCCCTCTCAACCCTCGTCTGGCCAGCAACAGGAACTAATATTTGACTTTGATTTCCCAAAATCCCTTTGACAGAACGTATTAAAAGGCCAACAGTGTTAGTTTTAATCACTTCAAGCATCCCATTTCTCCACAGCTGAACACGTCAGCGTGGATATCAGCCTCTCATTGCCATGCAAAATGTAACCTTATCTGACAAACCTTTTCAAAATTTGCTGCACTACAGCAAAAAACATGTTCCTGTGATTTGCTTGGATTTAGTTTGAGACTCAAGTGGCACTGCAACTTTTAGATTAATTTCTGCTCCAATAACAAAAGGCTGAACTCCCACGTGAATTCCCTTCTCAGCTCCTTCAGACTAGCCAGCAGCAATTAGCAAGCACCTGGTGGAACTCCACATCTCATTCTCAGTGCAACTCTGGCAAAAACTTTGTTAAAGGGTTAATAGAAGAGCGATGTTGTGATGACTTTCTGAAGGCGGAATTTTAGAAAGAGCAGGAGTTTTCGCAACTTGAAGTTGTTAAATTATTAAATTAAATTAAATACAGGCTATCCCTGGAAGAAAACAGAATGTGCTAACACTGTGACAGAGGCATGTTATTCTGTTCAGACAAAATCCTTCCTCAGACAACATGACTCTTAAGCTTTGACCTAAAATAAAAAAATATGCAAGCAAGTTTTCATAGCACCAACACCTCAAGTTTGGAAACAAGTTAATCTGCAGCAGCAGCTGATTTTATGTCAGAATGTGGCCGAGCATGAGCAGAGAAAAATGTTACATAAATGCAGTTTCTAGATGTGCTAAAAACTCTTAGAGAAATATTACAAAACTTGGCTCCATAAAGTCTACAAATGTACAACACAATTTTTTACTGGCAAAATAATGTTGAAAACCAACAATACTTTTTTGCACTTTACAATTATGCTCTACTTTGTATTTGTCTAACTTTAGAAAGATGCTGTAGGAGACGGTCAGACACCACCGCCCAAAGAAAACACTAACCTAAAATATCCAGGTGTAATTAAGACAATAATCAGCTCCCAGTGGATTCTGTGCTGACATGTTAATCAACTTTTTGAATGAATTATGCAGTAAACCAGCATCCAAGAACCTTGTTGAACAATTATAGCAGACTGTCTGAGTTCACACCTGCACAATTCTAGGTTATTGTAAAGTTAGGAGGAAAATTAGGGAGTTCCACCATCCACATTGGAAACTTGAGGGGAAAATGTGGTACGGATGTACATCCAGGCAATGAAAGCACTTTTTGTTTGTCTTGTCTCTTTCCTCTGTCTCACCTCTTGTCATTCTGGTTCCCTCCTCCCCTTTGCTTCCTCCTGCTCTTTGGAAGGATTTGGTAATCCCACTTGGATCCAAGTGTGACATATCCACCCGTTCCTGCTCCATTGCTCTTCCGTTCTTATCCTACTCCCTTACATCTTTGGCACCCGGTCACTCTTTAAAGGACCGTTTGCTTTGGGCCCTGTCACTAACCACGTAGCGCAGGACTCGAGCCCCAGCGGCGGGGAACCGTCACTTGTTAATTATTGTAGTGCAGTTGAGTCATAAAGAGAGAGAGATGGTGACAAGCATTCTCCGCTATTTTTGGCCCCTGACATTGGCCCCATAAGCCACTTTGCTCTCCACTCCCCCCGTTTCCCCAGTCCCTCTGATCTCTGGACCTCCTCAACAGATGAAACGATGACTCTGAGGAGGGCCCAAGCTCTGGACCCGGTCCCGTGTCCGGTGGCCTGGTGTGAACAGCTGTCTGTTTTGGTTTGTGTCATACATGCAAACATTCCCACACCGTGTTTGAGCTTGAGGCCTGTCTCAACAGGTCCTCAGTGTCCTGTGAGTTATGGCGAACATTAATGTGCTGCCTTACACATTATTTGAGCACATGCTGCCAAAACAGAGTGTTTTCCTAAAGTATGGGTCAATTGACTGTGTAATGTTTGAACAGCTGTGTTGAGCAGTTAGCAGCAGAGGCAGAGAAATTCGCTATACATGAAGGTTTTATAATGAGAAGGGGACCATTTGGTCAGTCAATACAACATCTTACTCCTTGTGGTGTAGATTATCCTAACTTAATGTTTGTATTCCATAGCAAAGGTTACACTTTAAGGGATCAACTGTAAAATAATAACATCCAACGTTTCACAAAGTATGTAGGAAACTGAAACAACTGTACTCACACCCATTTAAAGCCACTAAAGCATGACCCAAATTAGACTATGAGCTAGTGTTGTAATGACTAGCTATGGCCCCAATCATATCCCTCACAAGTTTTAAATAGGGACCCACTTGCTGCAGCATCAGTGGTGTAGGTAGCATAGCAGCGAGCCAACCATCCACTCTCAGCCAGAGAAATCTATCATTACTGGTGTAATAAAGGGATTGGACTACTTTCTATCTTACAACTGAAAGCAAACTGAATGCTTCCACATAAAGTGATAATCATGAAGGGCTACCAAAGCTGAGATTGCACAAAAGTTACTGCTGCTTTTTTTGTGAGTTTTTCTTTGTGGTCTTGGAGGGCATACTGTTGTTAGGTAGAAAAGAAAGAAAAGGAAGAGCAGATTAGAGCTGCACCCAGGTGAAAACCCAAGAATCCTTCAGTTGGTTGACTTCTAGTGTGACCCAGAAAAGATGTAAGACTTTAAAGAGGCAGTATTATGTATCTTCCAGGCACATAGTGGCACTTTATAGCACAATCAAGTAACTATGTTACCTTCAGTTCTTATACAAATGATATACATATTAAATATGACTTTAAAAAAATGTGACATTGTAAATTTTCACCTTGAAATTGGGCCTCTCTCTTTCTGAAACTCTTCCTTCTGAAAGTCATCACAGCCTAACCCTAACCCTAACCCTAACCCCCACTATTAAAACTTTAACAATGTTTTTTCCAGCTTTTCATTGAGAAGTAGCTTGTATAATGATCCCAGCAGATGCACAGTTCCACCAGCTGTTTGCTAATTGCTTTTGGCTAGTCTGAAGGAGCTGAGTGGGAGAAGCGTGCCTTAGTGAGGCGGAAAGCTGGAAGCCTGGAAGCTGCAGCTCTGGCGAGGAGCTGTGTCCGGAAGACGGGGCTAAGTCCAATCAGGCGTTTTGAACAGGTAAATGGTTGCCATGGAGATTGAAGGATTTCTCAAGCATGCATGAAAGAATCAAGGCAATACATCCAGGTTTGTTTCAGATGAAGAAATAACATTAAAGCATGATGCCCCTTTAAATAGGTATAGCTACCTGCAATGCTTAGTCTTTTTAAGGCCTCATTTGCATCAAATTAAGCCTTCGGACTCCATGACCTCCGCTGCTATTCAGACTCCTGATGTTGCTATTTTCTCATTGCTTGTAAAATCCAGTATTTTGGCAGAATCTTACTCTCATCTGTCACATCTTGATGGCCCTCACTTTTCTCACTGGTGTCGTGTTGTGAAGTCATTTAGAAACAGGAGGGAGCCATCCCCAAACTGCTTCCACAAGTTAGGAACAGGAAATCAAAAAGCCTCATGGTAATTATCTCTATACCAAAACATTACACTTGACTCAAACCAAGTGTCATTCTTCTGCCTTGGTTTGGCAGATACAGAGAACTTGGCATGCAGCTTCCACCCAGCTCTCCAAACACCGCTTTTCAGTTAACCTGACAGTTTGGAAGGCTGAAGAGTTTGACTGCAGAAAGTTTGAATCCTGATAATTATTGTAATTTAACTGTATGTTGTATCACAACACCAAAGTACTGTTTGTGTACTGTGTATCCTAACAATATTTGATAGGATGAAGTGCTAATTATATGTTGGGCCAGTAAGATGATCTTAAACTGCCCTTAATTCTCACTGATATACACTTAAAACCAGATATTTACATATAAAATATTTTCTTGTTTTAGAAATACCAAAATTATTTATATTTGCTAAATGCAAAAAAGCTTAATTAAAACGTTTTGTAGATAATTTTTTTTTTTTGCAACTTTCCTCGAATTTAAAAGTTTACATATATTTGGTCAGTATCAGTTATGACTTCTTGGACATATTACTAAAGTCAGAACTTTAACAATTGATTAATTATGTAGATTTTAATTTTAACTTAAATAGTTGCATTTTGTTCTAGGAAAATATCCCAAGACTGAAATTTCTTTTTGTGTTTCTGGTAAGCCCGTAAATCTAACACATAAGGGGCATCCTCAGACAGCGATCGACGACAAAGCCTCTTCTCTTGGCCTGCTGGGGGATAATTTTTGCTTCAAAAAGTGATTTGATGAAACACAGGAAAAGACTAAAGTTATGTACAAGTTGTGTTAAGCTGAGGTGGAATGTCATCAAATCTATTCAAGCCTAAAATGGCATCTTGATATAAAACTGAATGTTAACACTAATGATTACATTTCAAAAGAAGGATTTTTTTTTAATGAAGGTACACAAATGATCAGAAGTTCCTGACAAACTTAAAAGCTGAATAGGTATAAAACACTTTGGATTCTTGTTCAAAGTGCTATTTGGACAAGAGTCTTGTATTTATTGAAAATTATAGCAGCAAAAAGTGGTTTTGAATTGAAATTATTGCTTATTTTTGTAGATATATGGTTTTTGATTAATTACCCTGCAGTTAACCTGATTATTAAAGAAATTACCGAGTCCCACCACTACATTAAATGTGCTGTTACTTATGATGTATTTACGCAAACAGCAAGTTTATTCTCAGCTGTTTTGTGTTAGTCAAGATTCTGCTGAACTTTTGTTTTTGTTGAAAGAAACTTCCTTCCAGTCATCCTAAGATAGAAAACTTTCAACCAACTGAACTTCACATTGTTTTAGAATTAGGATTGCATTGGATTATGATTACGATTGTCTAAATAATTTAGTTGTGTATTTCTATATATAAACTTCATCTGTTTGTTTTGTAAAGTGCCTTGGGACGACGTTTAGTTGTGAATTAACGCTACATCAACAAATGGTCGATGGTTTATTGTAGAGCTTTGTGCTTTTTTCTGTTATAAAACATCATTGACGCATGTTTTTTAAATTCTAAATCAGAGTTTAGGTCAGCCACTGTGTTGGAAATCATTTATTGTTGTGTGGTCTTCCACCCATTTTCCATTGTGTGGTCAAGGGAATTGAGAGAGCCTCATCTAGCACTCCATCCTGCCCAGTCAACACACTAAACTGGTGGGGGTGGCGGCTTCTGTCAGCAACCAACAGTCATTTGAAGATGAGGTTTGTGGCTAGTTTCCACCCGCAGTGCCAAGCTGCCTCTGATTAGACCTGGGGATCTAATTTGAGTAAGGAGCCATGCGAGTGGGTTTGGGGTGTGCTTTAAGAGTCTGAGCAGTGGAGGAATCCTCACTGGGGCTTCCACAGAGGGCAGAGTATCCAAACACTGCACTCTAGTAAGAAAAGCACTACTTCAACGTGATTTTATTTAAGTAAGAGTCAAAAAGCATCTGGTAAAAAGTCTACTCAAACACTGAGTAACTGATGAAATGATCATTTAATGATTAAAAAGTAATTAATCAGATGGACCAAAAGATAAAGTGGAAATTTTGGCATTTTAAGGACGAAAATGACAATATTTCATAAAAGCAACAAAAAATAAAATCAGGCAAAGTAATTTTTTTCTAAATCAGTTTCTTTCAATAAAATACTTATGAAACTTTAACAAAAAAAAACTGCAGGTGTGTGCCTGTGTCTGCTGAATCTTTGGTTAAAGCATGTGTGTTTTTCCTTCAGTGGGTAGAGAATCCAGACATTTTACTCAGATAAGAGTAGTGATACTTGATAATAAAATGACTCAAATAAAAGTAAAAAGTAGTGTTACTCAAGTAAATGTAATTGAGTAAATGTGATTAGTTACTACCCATCTCTGGGCTTCAAGCAGCACAAGTGCTTGAGTTTCTCTCATGAAGTGCATCACAAAACACATTCCGAAAACTTCGAGCAATATGCCCCCTGCACACACTCGTACACGTATAAAGGTTCTGCTGATCCCTGTAATCACAGCGCTGCTTGACCTTCTGACCTACGTGATGCAGCTCTGCGCACCGTGTCACCTCCCTCAGTGTTCTGGCTCCAGTCTGGGTCATGCATTGTCAGGAATGTTGATGAAAAATGACAGGCCATTATTACATGCTGTCCCCTCCTCCCTTTTCGACCGCCTCCGCCTTAATAGAGTGATACTTTTGAAAAATGATCAAGCCAAGTAGCTGCTTAAAAAAAAATCTATTTGCAAGCCCCATTTATGAGGAGCAATTTATTACACATTTTACACAAGGTTTAGCTGCCATTTCCTCTTTTTTCCCCTTCGTCCCACTCCGTTAGGTTCTGACGGACTCAGGTTTCTCTGTTGAGGTCATTGTAGTGCTAATGTTCTGCAGGGCAAGGAACAAAGCACAAAGCATGTAAGAGAGGGCTGGGTTCCTGAGGGAGGAGATGAAGCAGCTGCAGGCAACGGGTGTTAAGGTTTCGGTTACCTGTTCATTGCCCAAACGATCTGAATCTACAACCCACAACTCAGGACTACCTGGGTGGGCCCTGCTACTCCTCAAGAAATCTTATAGTGTGGACACAAGCAGAGAGAGAGACACACACACAGCAGCAGCTAAATGATTATCACACACTCGGATGTGATGAGCCCACACATCTCAAGGCTCCACTGACCCATGTCTGCTGCGCACAACTCCCAGGGTATTGGGTGGATGTCAGGAGGTGTGGTGGCTGTCAGCGGTGGCTGACCCTGCACCAGTTCCCTCATATCTCCTGTCACACATCACTGCTCAGGAAGCACTTTCCTTTCTCTTCTGGCCTCTGCACACTTCATCATGCTGTCTAACTGCAGCGAGGCTCTAACCACACACTGCCGACCCGCGTGAGGCCACGTGTGTGTGTGTGTGTGTGTCTGTGTTTTAAGCAGGATTAGGGCTAGGTGGAAAGTTTAATTTGTGATTATTAAAACTTTCTTTTATTTTCTGCATTGTTAATAACAGCAAATATATTTCCCAATAATTGAATATTATTCATTTCCCCTCTTTGTGAACTAAGAAATCGTTTTATTTGTCCTTTGCACGCTAAACATGAATTCCTTTATATATATATATATACTTTATATATATATATACATATACATTACAGACCAAAAGTTTGGACACACCTTTCTAATTCAATGGGTTTTCTTTATTTTCATGACTATTTATAAGGCACAAAATCCCACTTATTAACCTGACAGGGCAGGTTGACCTATGAAGTGAAAACCATTTCAGGTGACGACCTCTTGAAGCTCATCAAGAAAATGCAGAGTGTGTGCAAAGCAGTAATCACAGCAAAAGGTTGCTACTTTGAAGAAACTAGAATATAAGGGCTATTTTCAGTTGTTTTACACTTTTTTGTTTAGTGCATATTTCCACATGTTATTCATAGTTTTGATGCCTTCAGTGTGAATCTACAATGTCAATAGTCATGAAAATAAAGGAAACTCATTGAATTAAAAGGTGTGTCCAAAGGTGGTCTGTACTGTATATATTAGGGAAATCCTATATTGAAGTACCCTTATTGTTCACCATGTGTACATGTTTGTCTTATTTAAAGAGACTCTGCATTTCTCATTGAGAGCTCAGGATCTTACCGTGAACAAAATTGCTAGCAGTTTGACATTTGGGGCATTTCCTCTCGTCATTTATCGACTCACCTGCATGTGATGCTTAACATGCATCTCATAACTAATTTTTTATCATAACTTATTTTATCATGCTGCGATAAACAGATGTAGTTCACTGACTGACAGCAAGCTAGCTATGTTTAAACAGCAAGATTAATACGAGTATCCATAGCAACCAGCAAGCGTTAAAAGGCCGGTCTGGTTCTTTCTGCAATCAAATTGCGCAAGCATCAGCTGTGTTTACAAACAAACAATTCCTCTATACGAATAAAAACAGATTTTATTTGACTAATTAAGTAAAATTTTAGCACACAACTCTTAAGGGGGGACTCTGGTATTCATGGGCAGCTGTGGTCCCAACTCCCTGCGAATTCTAGGCGTCCTAGAAATTTCCGCTGTTGTTGCAAAAATGTTTATCAAATTCAGTTCTAGTTCATTTTATTTATATAGCACCAATTTACAATAAACTAAGTTCCAAGACAATTTACAAGTCCAACACATATCCAATTTATAAGCAAAAATCTGCAGTCAGCCCAATCCGATCATACGCAGTTTCAAGGTTAAGTGCATCCATTCAAGCTGATTTTAGTTACTTAATAATGAAACGGTAAAAACATGCAAATTGGTGAAATGCAGCAGATTGCATTAGTCTTAGGAAAAGGAAAGGAGAAGGAAAACATTCAATAAATTAAGTTTTTTAAACATCCCATTTCTGTGAATATTAATTTCATGATTTCTGTTTTTTTGAAAAGTGAAGTTGCAGTCTGAATCAACAGTGAACATGTCTTTTTAAAAATAAATACAATTTCTTTTTCTAGAAGCTTCCTCTAGCTTTGTTGCTACTAAATGTAGTTGATTTTTCCAGAGTGATGTCAGCCAGAGACAACAGATCAGATTTTTGTTTTACAGCTTCAGTCATTCAGACTCTTTTTGTGAATCTTTTCTTCATGCAGGTTCAGGTTCTGCATTAATCCCAGTGTGAGAGATCTTCATACTGCAGGTGCCCAAGTTTATGCTCACTTGGTCCAAATAATAAATAAACAAAATCAAGCAAATTAAGTTGCTAGATGTTTTTGTATCATTATTACTATTTGAGGAAAGAGATGTTATTTATCTCAGATCCAAACATTTAAAATGATTTTGCATGTTTACCTTATTAAAAAACAGGCACCTCGCTTTCAAGTTCTTTTACGATCAATTGAACAAATTTATTCTCTGTTATATGAACATGAGTTGGGTCACTTTCTTTTAATATGCTTGCTACAGTTTGCAGTGTTTAACAAAAAGTTAAATAAAAAAACAAAGTGTGATTCTACTTATTAAAAGAGTTTAAAGACATGAATACTTTGTCATTTTTTAAAAACAATTTTCACTGTAAAAGAAATTATGTTGGCAATAATTTTACCATTATTGAAAATCAAAAGGTTTAATAAACAAATTTGTATAATTCTTAAAGTAAAGTTAGGGGGCACAAAAAAGCAATCCAAGACACACAAACGGCCCCCGGGCCACACTTTGGACACCCCTGACATAACCCATTCAGATCTCCTGTCAACAAATGGCTTGTCTGGTATGACATACAGTATATATACTGTATATACAGTATATATACTGTATATATATATATACTGTGTGTGTATATATATATATATATATATATATAATAAAATAATGGTATTTTCTTGGCTCAAGTGGTCTTTATTTGACAGTAAGTGGACAGGCAAAGAGGGATTGTGAGAGAGGGGGAAGACATTTAACAGAGGTCAAAAGGTCGAGACTTGACTTGAACCTGTGATGGCGGCATCGAGGACTAAGGCTTCTGGGTTTTGTGCCCTTGCGCCACTGCCTCACCACACATTTATATTTAAATACATCTCTCCCAGAATTACCTGACATGAACATCATGTTTGTTTTTAAATGTTTTTTTTTAATGGTGTGTGTGTGCGTGTGTGTGTGTGGTGTGTTTTGAAGTGACAGGCTTTGTGGCCGACGGCAGACTCTTGACATTAAACACAGACGGTGCTCCTCAGCAGACAGTCTCACTCTGGACGTTTCCATTCATCCCCTTATTGATGTTGCACTTGATCACAGTCCAGGGTTGAACACGTGGAGTGCGGCTCGCCGTCCACTTGGACACAGGTCAGGAACGTGGGTCAGGATCGCGATGTCCCTCTAATGCACCTTCCTCTTTCAGCAACGAGACGTAAACAACTTCAAGAGTATTTCACTGCGCCGCTTCCTGCTGCTATGTGTGTGGCAGCCTGCGTACGTCAGCTGATGAGACTTAAAGCGAGTCTGTTTTGGCCTGTTGTAAATACTCAGACACTGAATGGAAGCAGCCACGTTACCGAGGACTGTTTTGATTTAACTGTGGGGTGGGAGATCTTTCTGAAATTGATGATGATATGAAGCTGACAGTGACATGAAAATCATCTTTGGACAAAGATGGTTTCTGGATGCCAGGATTGGATGTGTTGCAATGTGTTTTCCATGTACAGTTATGATTTTAAAACAAGCCTGAGAGGTTCAGACAGTAAAAAGATGTTTCTCTTAAATATAATGGACTCTAAGTTTCATTGGATTGTTTATCTGTTAGCTGGGAAGTTTCTCCGTGAATCTTAGAGAATCAATTACTGGAGTTCCACAAGGATCTATTCTGGGATCATTTTTATTTAGTTTAATAGTTTGCGTCCATGTTTGTTGTTCAGAAAAGGTAAACGGTTCTGCTTTAATAAAAACCATTGTTTCATTGTCTCACTGTTGTCAAAGACTGTTTATTTTGTCTTTTTGAACATTAGTCAACATTACACACTGCAAAAACACACGAATATATTTGGTCTAGTTTCTAGCACAAATATCTTAGTTTACTTGAAATAGAACAAAACTTTACAAGTAACTTTTCAGCAAGATATAGGAGATTGTTTTAAATGAATAATTCCTTAATATTTATTTTAAAAAGTCCCAGTTTTACTGGCAGATTATTTCACTTAAAATGTGATAGTAAGTCTTCGTAGTAAGATTGGTAAGTCTTCAATAGATATTACCCTTTTTATTCATCTTATGCAATATTCTGTGGATTTTCCTTAGCTGGAGGCCATGAGAATCAAAATTTATTGAAACAAATATTTGTATAATGACAATTGTTTCATTTATTATAAAATGTGTTACAGATTTTTACATAATAGTCATTTATTTAGATGACTGTCATCTAAATAAAATGTGAAAAATATCTTGTTACCAGTAAAATAATCTGACAGTGGAAGTAATAGTTTTTTAAAATCAAAATTAATGAATTTGTGACTTAAAACAAACTTCTATATCTTGCTGAAAAGTTACTTGTAGGTTAGTTTCATCTTATTTCAACTACACTAAGACATTTGCAGTATAAATTAGACATAAAACACTTGGTAAGATTTTGTGTTTTTGCAGTGCACTTGTTTTTTTAATGTTATGTAAATACATTTAAATGTGTTTCCTCTTTACATTTAAAGCACACAATCTTTGGTGAAAATAAGTGTAATACAGAAATTATTGAGAACAAAAATCACCAAGAGCCAAACATTTTATGTTCCTAGCAAAGATTTGTAACTAATTCAGACACGAATCTGATTGTTTTCAAAGCGTCTGCAGTCATTTCGCATTTTATCGGGTGTTTATATCAATCAATGTGAGACATGCGCCATAATTCTGCACCAGAAGAAAACAGACGCAGTAAATCGGGATGTAAACAACGGCTGACAATTATAATTATGGAATTATGAAAGAAGTCTGTGTCATAAAACAATTAGACAACTACTGGCTCTGACTACACATTAAAACAGACTTCTCTACAGAAATGCTCCACAAAAAACAATTGCTATTAGCTGTCCTTTCTTTTTATTAGCTTCCTTTGTCTTGTTATGATCTCTACTGTCAGGTCTTTTTGCTGAATAAACTTTAAAATCAATCCATAAACAGCTCCATCCATTATAACTTCTGTAAACAGTGCACTGCTGTGTGACGTCCATGTTCTTCTTCTGTTCATGCGGATCATTTGGGAACATAAATGGTTCAAACAGAAGAGTGATTGCAGTCAGGTTTAATCCGTAGGATGAACGAGCATGCAAAAAAAAAAAAAAAAAAAATCTGATTTCAGCTAAAAATTGGAAATGAATGCCAAAGTTTTAGACTCAGAAGACACTAGAAGTTTCTGGAGTGTGTTTGTGGCTGGACAAAGGCAAAGCAAAGACGGAAGCTAAATAGAGAGCAGGACTCCATGACCCAGAGGTCTTCGGCATTAGATGATCTGCTATAAGCACATCTGATATCCTGTCAGTAACGATGGGGCCTAATGTGGGGAGAAACAAAAGCAGAGGGAACTGCAGGAAAAATAGCAAACCTGCTGAGAACTCCCTTATGTTTTTTCGCATCTGAGTGCCAAATTAGGGCGAGGAGGGGGTGAGGTGAGTGAAAGAGAGAGTGCAGATGGACCACACTGGCTGACTGGTTGGACTAATGTGGACGTTTTCTCTCCAGGGTCAGATATTTACTCTTAATTAACTGGAGGAATGCGATGCATGAGAGCGGAACAGATACGTTACCGTTTTGGCCGGAATTTCCTTCCCTTCCGTGGCATGTGCTCCTTTAACCTGATTAGGTATGGCACTTATCAGGGAAGATGAAAGCGCTCGGGAGATCGCCGATGCATTGCTGGACACCCCAACTCACTTCACCCCCCATTTCCAGCATGGCCCTGCTGATGGCCATTACTGTGTGGTGATACAACCTGAAACGGTGCCTGCTATTAACAGTAAAACCGCCACTCTGACCTCAGTCTGGCACCTTTTTTGGAACCTGGAAAAAATAGTTCTGAGGGGTTGAAGCTATGACGCTAGACTGGAATATAAAGTTGGTATCAGACCAGGTTTTGTGGTCACAGTAGTTTTTAGGCCAGTCCTCCTCCTAATGATGGATCGTATGGATTTAATGGCAGATGAGGCGAGTTGATACTGCCAGTTTGGTGTAGTTCGACTTTTATCGGCCACATTTGTGAATTTCCAAACAAAAAAAGAAACATTTTGACTTTGACTGTGGGATATTTTTCCTTCATTTATCATGTGTAAGAAGATTTGGTTCCAATTCACAAAGAGGTGTTTGTTGGCACAACAAAAAAAATGTAGTTTATGCATTTTTTGTTATTTTTGTCAGATTTCTTTAGTTTTACCTTGTCTGGTTAGCTTTATCATGTTTGGTGACATCACCAAAGTGTTTTATTGGGGTTTGTGTGATAGACTGACAGACTGAGAGGAAAGATAAAGTTAACAGTTGAAATAACAGCAGATAATGCAAACTGGAGAGTAGTAGAAGAAAAAAGCAGCAGAATGAGGAAAAGTGGTCAGTTTGTCCTCCAGCAGCCTAAACCTAAAGGAGCATCGCTACAAAGAAAGCTCAGAATAATTTAACCCTCAGCATGAAACATGAGTGAAGCAAGTGAGAGCCTGAGGTTTCTTCCTGTTCAAGTTTTTGCCTCTCCACTGTCACTATATGCATGAACAAACGGTATGAAGGATTCCTGTAAATGAAAGCAATTGGAGTGAATGCCGCCTCGATGCCATGTGCTGGATTTTCTTACATAGAAAAGTTTTTAAACTAATTTGAATAATTAACTGAGCTTAATGTACTGTCTGGTAACTCAGATTAATTGAAATGTGATTGAATTGAAATGACTTTTTTTTGTAAAGTGACCCGAGACGACATTTCCTGCGTGTCGGCGCTACATAGATAATTGAACTGAATTACTGAAGTCAACCCAGAACATTAAATCCAAATTATTTTTACAAATAATTTGTGAAAAACTTGATCTCCTCTGCCTTCTCCCAGTGCCACTGTTGCTGTCTGAAGAAATGCACCACTCACAACCAAAAACAAGCAGTCAGAACCAGGAGGAGGGTCTTAGCGCAGCCAATCAATCTCATGTGTGTGCTACTCAATGTGCTCATGGCAGAGGAACAACTTACTGTTACAGGAAAACTGACTATCATCTGCTGAGCATTCATGGAAGAATTTGCAGCATAACAGATCAAGAGGGGACGAGCAGCACATACACAAGTGTGATTGACAACACTAATTGGTAGTTTAATTTGTTGTTTCTAGTTAGCACTGGGAGCACTGGGAGAAGGCAGGGAAGCTCATTTCGTTTCACAGATTATGTCTCATAAACTGTCACAACACGGGGACATTTTTCAACAAATATGTGAAAAAAATGAACGTTTATATAAGTTACATTCTACAGCTTTAATTCCCCAACCAGGTGCTTTCTGCTGAGCTCCAGGTGTAGCTCCGGGAGATTGCCTCAGTCTCACTAGTCTCCGTCAATTATCTCCTTCCGTCCACCTTCCAAACACATGCATGCTGTGTTAACTAGGTTTCTGTGTGTTTCTGTCCATGATGCAGTAGCAGCCCAGTCAGGGCCCCTCTGACTCTGCCCTAATAACTGGTGGAATCGACTCCTGCTTATTGAAACATGAGTTATATTATGTGAATGTGAACTCCATTCAGATACAACAACAATCCAACCTTAATGTGTGTGTAGGGAGAAAGAGCTAAGCGTCATTTTATGGAAGGACATGGTGGTCTTCCTTTTGAAGGTACCACATTCCAGCTAAACAGATATTATTAAGAAAACCTCAAGACAAACAAAATCAATCACCTGCTGTCACACAAACCACCTCTGAGGTGGAACTGCTTAACCGTCAATCTTATCAGGAAGAGTTTTTTTCAAGAAATAAAAGAAGACTGCTCGATTTATACGATTTAGTCTCAGTCTTTCCTCCATCTCTGATCATCTGATCAAAGAACAGCAGTGATGCAATATTTCCCTGCTGCTGCCATATGGCATATGAGAGCTATCACTTCTGATTGCTAGACCCACTTCTGCTTGTGGCCAGGGGCACATCTGCGAACCGTCTGTGGTGGTCTCTGCCTCTGTCAGTGGGCTTCGTTTGAGTGCACGTCTTTGCGCACGTGAAGCAGACAAATACACTCCCAGAGCACAAACATGCTCACCGACAGTCGCAGGTGGGCCGACTGGGTGATAGAAACAACATCACTGTCGATGCTTAATGAGCAAACTCTGTCCAGAATGTATTCCCAGACATGGAACACACTTCCTGCGCCTAATGTTCAAGCAGAACATGGTGCCTCAAAGCTAATAGTTAATGTGTAATCCCGTTACGGTAAATGACAATGAGGTAATACCCCTAATTTTCATTTTATACCCCACACAGAGCATGTTCCCAGCTCCTGCTTTTACTGCTGCTTTCCTTCCTAAATACACACACACACACACACACACACACACACACACAGGGTGATTGTCTGTATTTGCTCAGGAGTTACTGGAAGAGGCCAAACTGAAGTCTGGAAACAGAAGGACATCCAGGCTCGGTGCCTCCAGGCCCAGTGGTTCCACTGATTTGACCTAAAAAGAACCAAAGAGTCCCTATCATCAAGTCAATGCGCCTGCGCGTGAGAGCAGCATGTGTGTGGGCAGGCGTGTGCATATGTGTGTGTGTGGACACCACCTGACCACACACACAGTTGGATAAAGCATTATCATTTGCACATTAAACCCCTGCTAAAACGCTCCGGAAAAAGTTAGAGCCAAAATCTGTTTTGAGTCTGTCTTCACCTTCTTTCTTTAATTCCACATTAGACAGCCAACATCAGCGGCCTGTCAAACCTGTGTGGGCGTGGGCGTGTGTGTGTGGTTGTGTGTGGAAAGATGAAAGTCAGCATGCATCTTGTGACAGACAGAGAGATTAACCTCAGTCCTAAGTCCATCAATCCTGCTCTACTGTCAGGCTAATGGCAGGCTATGACTTTCCATTAGTTTGGCCATTGATTAATCCCTTGATGTTTTTAATTTAAATGGTATGTTTTAGACCGAAACAATGCAACATAATTGATGACATTCATTACAGCTTAGAAGATACAAGTGATGCTTAGCCAGCAAACTGTCCTATGATGTGGAAAACGCATAAAATATTTCAGGTACTGTAAAATCTATCATCAAATAAAAACATTTGTCTCTTTCTTAAAAATATTGTCAGTTTATACTATGATGTGCAGGACAGACTTGACAGAATTAAAACTCAAAGTAAATATTACAAACCAAAACCTCCAAGGCAAAAAACAACACATATTCTCACACTCACATACACACCCCCACGCCCCTGCATGCACACACACACACACACACACAGGGGTTTGGAATCAGGTGTTTACAGATACACTCTATCTTGGGCTGCGGTTTCCACTAAGTGCTTCTTGTACTAATTAGTACTTTTCTGTGACGTTGTTGTTATATATCCATATGATGGTCACTGTGGTTTCTCAGCTCTCGTTTTTTTTCTCTTTCTGCAGGTGTACAGTAGAAGCAGATTTATAGGATGCTCTCTTGTATTCTGGCCATCCTTTTTTCTCTCCTTTGCTTCTCAACTTTCTTGTGTTGCATCTAAGGACCACGTGCGCACATCTAAGGTGTATGAGCTCGAAATTTCACATGCATGAATTACGCCGGACGCTCAACTGGATGAGGACAAGCAGCTGTCACCTCATCGTACAAGATTCATGGGAAATAAACGAAAGGGACATTTCTAAATTAACATTTAAAACAAAATGCCACATGCTAGATCTAGTGTACATGCTAGATCTAGTGTATGTGCAGGTACATACAGGATCAAGATCTAGCTAGATCTTCAGTAAGTACTACAGTAAATATGTAATATTTATCTTAGTGTTACATAAAGGTGGGTGGACTACTCAAAAATTGTTATCTAGTAATAGTTGTAGTGTTCTTATGTTTTTTTATAAATTAGGAATGATGCGAGAGCCAGTTCTAAGCTTGTGTCTTGTTTATTGTTGTCATAGCAACTCCATAGAAACTACCTACCAAGATGGCAGTCCGCTGCAAAGTTCCCGGAAGTATGACACCATATGAGAACTACATAGTCTGTCTGTCCCAGCTTCATGCAAATCAATGAATACAGGGGCAGGAAGTGTATAATGCAAGTTTGGAGGTTGTGGTGCAAAACACAGACCATGTGCTATAAGGAAATATCTTTTGCTTAATGTCTCAGTGATGCTGTTGACAAATGGACAGTTTTACGTTACATAGTCTTTACTAAACACCAACACTTCTTTTTATTTAACTTTCCTTGGCAGCCATTCTTCTCATTGCCGGCCGTCAACACCACCATCCCTTTTCTTTTTTTCATGTGCCCAGTTCCTATTTATATTGGACTTTCTGGTGTTTCACATCCCCATCAAACGGGGTAACAATGCCAATACTGTAAGCTGCTTTCATTCATCAAACACACTGACATCAGCTGAGTGATAAATCCACTCCGCACTGTGTGGGTGGTAAGCACTGTGTTCTCTGGGTGGTCATATTTGGGGAAATGTGAAGTCCAATAAAGATGTATTATTTGGAGGCTAATTTCATTCAGCCTTCTCCAGATGTACACAATGCCCTGTGATAAACAGTTGTTGCAACACTTTGCAGATACATGATCTCAACATTCTCCCAAACCAAGTAAAAGTTTGAAATTTAATGAGTTCCCTTGGAAGCAATTAACAAATTCCAGGTTTTTTAATCACAAAGCAATGAAATGAAATTTATTTTCTTTCTCATGAACTGGTCAGTCTCATGCCAAAATGAACTTTGCTTTACACGTGCATTTGTTTTGAAAACTTCCCTAATTCTTGGAGTTGCTGGATGTAAGTAGCGAGTGGATCAGAGTGACCTTATAAGAGAAGTGACTGACAGAAGGCAGCGGGTAAGAGAGAAAGGAG
This sequence comes from Xiphophorus couchianus, assembly GCF_001444195.1. NCBI lineage: Eukaryota > Metazoa > Chordata > Actinopteri > Cyprinodontiformes > Poeciliidae > Xiphophorus > Xiphophorus couchianus. Next base: position 4,938,999 of record NC_040232.1, on the reverse strand, counting down.
TGGATGAGTGTTTTGGCTTTTTGACCTCCAAACACAAGAAATCTCTTAAGTTCAAACTCCAGTGATTACGAGCTGAGCTGGTATTTAAAGCCCCGCTGTTTCCCCTCAACCTCTCTTCGTCATGTGCAAATGTGCCAGAGTTTACTGCTTCAGTATAAGATATATAAACCTGTATATTAGTGTAAGTGTGCTGGCGTGGGTGTGTGTGTGTGTGTGTGTGTGTGTGTGTAGGGGTTTAGCTAAAAAGGTAAGCAGGGTCAGGGGTTGCTTGGTGGGGTTCTGGAGCCAGTGGGCCTTCTTCATTGTTCAGGCTGGAGGAGCAGAAGGGGGCAAAGAGTATTGATGCCGAAGATATTGCTAGCTTGCGGCAGGGGGTTAGTGTGTGTGTGTGTGTGTGTGTGTGTGTGTGTGTGTGTGTGTGTGTGTGTGTGTGTGTGTGTGTGTGTGTCCTTAAGCGTGTGTGGGGGGGGGGGGGGGGTGTACGTAGACCCTCATTCCTGAAAGAACCCACAAGGGGCAGGAAAGGGAAAGTAATTAGAGATGATATAGGACCAAAGAGAGGAAATTGATTAAAGAAATGGTAGACCAGGAAGTACACGAGGATCTTTGTTTCCCCTTCAATTACAGTGAAATGTTTCAGTGGTGTTTCTCTTTGAGCTGCACATGGCAGAGCTGAACTGTGAGGGAAGTCAGGGGATCTCTTTGATGGAGGTTAAAGACTTTGAAGGACAGGTGGTCTTGTAGACTCTGATACCCTCCATACCTTCTTATTTTGACTGTATTTATCAAAGTGGAGGCCATCATCTGTTGGTAGTCTGACGTCGTGAACCCTTAAATAATAAAGTGTTTTTCCAGTTTGTTGTAGGATTTTAAAAAGCAAACATGTTCATTTAAGGGAGTAGCATGAGTGTCTAATCTCCAGCTATGTTAGAAATGCGTGCTAAAAGGCTGTTGACATTTAGATAACAAGGACAAAGTCTTATCACTCTGAAATATTGAGCTTGAGATGCTGGAACATACAGTATCTGTGAAGAAAAGCTGCAGAATCAAGTAGAGATGTGATCCTACTAGATTAGCCGATGTACTTTGAACATGGTATCACACTGAACACCAAATAAATGTATCTTTTCTGTATGACACCACAAATTTACTCCAGTTAATAAGCGAAACCAGATCAACAAGTAACAAGACTTTAAGTTAGAACTTAGATTGAACATTTGAATAAATGTGTCATCATTTATCAAATGTTTTCTGTCAGATACACATGCTCAAGACTTTTCTGGAGTTTAACATGCATTGTGAATCATGATAAATAATCTTTTTTGGTGAAATGATTGGAACTTTGAATAGGCCCATTTACGAAATGTTTTCTTTCAGATTTTCAACTCTGACCTACAAAATTGATTATAGGACTAATGACAGATATCACAGGAACTGTATTCCACAGTTTTAAAATACATTATGAATTATTATAAATATCAATCTTTGTAAGTGGACCAATAGATTTTTAAACACATTTACACACAAGACCATCGATTAACTTTGTTCAAATTATTATTATTTATTTCAGCTAAAACCAGAAGATCTCAAACTTTTCATAAAAGTACCACCTCTTCTTTCGACTAACCAATAGGACTCTGTAAAGCCAATAAAATGCAACAGAAAGAACCAGGTGCATGTGGTTCAGTCTAAAATTTAGACATATGTCCGTTTTTCTACTAAAGGTTTTCTCTTCCTCACACTTACTGTTACTCTTTGGTCCCCCTTTGGCGAACGTGTGCATACAGTATGAATAGTTTTACAAGGCCAAGGCAGGAATAACAGTGAAGGAAGCTGCTTGGGTGTGTGTGTGGGTGTGTGTGTGTGTGTGTGGTAAGGAGGGGGTAAAGAAAAAGAAAACAGGTTGTCAGTGTGGTTGAACAGCAAAATAGCATTTTCTCCCCTGGGCTCAGCCTCCACAGATGTTTCATTCAGGCCCCATGGCAGGGCCACTCTAAAAAGTGCTCCAGCCCGACACAATTCAGCCCCTTTGTGCGCTAAAGGAGAGAAGCTCAGCCCACTGTTTACTGCTCATCCACCACGGCGGCCCTCTTGTCCGCCCCCCTCTCCCCACGCTAGCAGGCGGAACAATTGGGGAGGGCCTTGCACGGAGCCGGGGCAGTGTGGCAGGTCAACAGAATAGGCTGTGAATCCTGTGCCTCTGAATCCTCCGGGTGGGTGGTCCGGCTCTCTCTCCTCTCTTAGTCTCTCCACACATTTGCACGGAAACAAACCATCTCCTCTCTCCGCGTCTGACGCTCCTGTTTGGGGTCTGTGACGTGGCGAGAGGTGGAAGCCGAGCGCAGGCCCACTAACTCCAAGAGAAGGTCGCGAACACACCGGGTCGGGCCAGACGGCAGGAGGGGCCTGCAGTGGCCCACGTGGAGCCTGCCAGCGACTGGGTGGCAGTTAACACTAATCCTGCAGCTGATTACCATTGGCATGGGCAAATAAACAGTAATAAAATGAACCTCCAGGACCGAGCGTACATGCACACTCAAAACCACATAAGTAAAGTGACACTGACACACTTGTAGCATAGTGCACTCACACTGGGACAACCAAAACAATTAAGAAACAAAAATAGCCTCTAATCTGCTATTTTATCACTCAGTAAATAGATGATTTGGTCCATCAAGGTCCTGATATCAAAATAAGAATTCCCATATTCAAACTTTGTTAGTAGCCAGTTACATTTACTCAATTACTTTTAGGAATATTTTTACTATGCTATACATTTTACTTTTACTTGAGTAAAATTTCTGGATTCTCTACCCACTGAATGAAGAACAAACATGTTTGAACCAAAAGTCCACCTGATAAAGACACACCTGCAGTTGTTTGTTAAAGTTTCAAAGGCTTTTTATTGAAAATAAAAACTGATTTGTAAAAAAAATTATTTTGCCTGCTTCTGTTATTTTTTGCTACTTATATGAATTCTCGTCATGAACTTGATATTTTGGGCCGTTTGATTATATAATCTTTAAATATTAAATGATTGAATATTTGATCAGTTATTCAGTACTTTAGTAGATGTTCTACCAAATGTTTTTTCATCTTTACTTGAGTAATTTCTTAGACAGCTACTTTTTACTTTTGCTTGAGTAAAAATATGTTGTGCTCTTACTTGAGTACAACTCTGCCCACCTCTGGTAATATTTCGATTCAAGTAACAAAAACAAAGCAACTCATTCATATTTAATTAATTAAAGCAGATTTTGCATCTAAGAGGGAAGCACGTTGATTATATATGAATGGATTTTGTTGTGGTGTAAATTTAATGACAAGTGTTCTGGTAATTTGCAGTCAGAGACCATATCATGTGTTTTCCTTAGTCACAGTGACATCTAGTGAGCATAAACCTAAATCGCCACCTGCTACAAACAGAACTATTATGCAACATTCTCAGTGTCCCAGCAACAAGACAAGAAATCCATTTTTAAAATAATAAAAAAGGTTTTTCTCTTTACACGTTTGAGAAAAAAAAATTCAACTGCAGTGGCAGAGGAGCAGTTTCCTCTCCTCTAACCTGTTTGAGCAACAGTGTTGTTTTTTTTTAAGCATCCTGCTGTGGTCACAGGCAGGCGTTGATCCTCTTTTTGTTTCTTCAGATGCGTGCAATACGTTGAAGAATTAAGGAAGTACCGCCGCATATGAATGCATCACCTCTTAATGCGGAGCTGTACTTTTGCAAATTTTTCTGGACTGTTGGACTGGTGTCATCAAACAAACTCAAAATGCCGTCAATTTATTTGTTTTACCTTGGTAAGAGAATATTTTTATCTACATTTTGTAATAGAAACATGTTCTAATTAAGAGATTTTGCAAATGAATAAATAGAGGTAATGTCAGTTATCGGAATTAAAGATATCTTATACAAAAATTTTTATTATATATATATATTTTTGTCTTAAATGTACAATTGTACCCTTTTCAAAAATATTTTAATGTAATGCACATGCTGTTCTCTTTTGTTCCCAAATTGCTAAATATGATTGCAAAATAGAGCAATAACTTGAATTTTCAACCATTAAATGATCTGTAGTGTTAATATTTTGTTTAACCAGGAAAGTCCCATTGAGATTAAAAACCTCTTTTTCAAGAAAGTCCTGGCTAAGAGGCAGCAAATGATACACGACACATACAAGAAAGATGTCATCATGCTGCTCTAGTCTACTAAGGATTTTTTTTTAGTTTTCAAAGTGATACTCGTTCCCTCGTCTTTAGCTTTCTGGGATCAGTTTGCATTTCTTAATTAACAAAATCAAAATTCTTACTTGAAGCTGGGAGACTGCATACCGCAACTTTATTATGCTAGGTTTTGACAGCATGAGAGACAGAAATAGCAATCTTTGAATGGTAAAGATTGAAAGTGTGAGTGAAACCCCATTAACAAATTAGGCAGTAAAATATAGTTGCATAAGTTTGAGTGGGAAGCAAAAATGGGAGTGAAGTGTAGAACAAAATTTTGAGTGGGACAAAGGGTGAAAAATAATGTTGCTCCGAACGTAGTGAAGACGACTTAGTGTGGTTCACACCGAGCATTAGAACAAAGGAAGAAAAGAGGTTGTTCACTGATGTACTGGGACTTAATATCCAAAAACATATCCAGTGTTCAGTAGTTTGTAGAAGGTCTACTATTTAAATAATGTTGCATTTTCCATCAACCAAAAGCAAAAAACTGGGGTCCTTTGCAGCTGCAGGACCCACTCTTTTAACAATTTACCTCTGCAGATACATATTTATCTCAACTTTTTGTTTTATTTTAATATGTTATTACTTTTGTCATCATTTTTGGTGTTTCTTAGTATACCGTAAAATAAGCCCTCTCTTAAAACCTTTAGAACTACCTATTTTAATAGTTCACACACCAAATATACCTTCAAATGCACTAATATGCACAGTGTTTCAGTCTTAGCTCTACTACAGAAGCTAACATCTTAGGGCAGCATCAAATCAGCACCAAGAAAAATAAATGGTGTTCCTGCAATAGCATGTCAAGTAGCATATTTTAAGTTTCCCAAGTTTCATTTTCTTTTGAATATTTAAAATAAGCTCACTGAAGAAATCAATAAATAGATGAAATTTCAGCAATTAATTTGGAGTTATGGTCCTGCAGAAAATTCTGTGAATACTGAACCATGAATAGATGGCGATCCACTGACTTTGGTCCAAATAAAGTGGTTTTAAATTTGCTTTAAAAGTAAATTGGCATCGATGGAATAGATGTTATTAGTGAGAGTTCATCCTGATCAATTGCTTGAATTCCAGGAGAGAACCGACATTTCTTGCAGGAAGGAAAAGGTGCTAACAAATGTAGCATTGAGAGTCGATGACAAACAGTTGAATCTAGTTAAAAATAAAAAAAGATTACAATAAAATATAACTATGAGTGAAATATTACATACTAATCAAAACTTTATGGCCAATCCTTTCCTCAAAATGCTAATCTTTGTTAGCTGTGCTAACTTTTGAACAGATAATTCTAATGCTAACTGAGCAAACTTGTTTCCTAGCATTGACAAAACTCATAAACATAATGCAATGATATTAGTTTTATTATAGGATACTGTTACATCATTCTGTGGAAGAGGTTTGGTAAAATCTGATCAAAATGGCAGTCTGTGAACAATTATGAGGTTCCTTAAAGTCCCTTTTCAAGTCCAAGCCCAACTTTTTTTTTTCCTGACAAGATAAACCCAGCATTTCAGAAGAGGGATACTTTGGTGAGATGAAGGTAGATGATCCACTGGGTGGTGATTCCCTAAAAAAGAGCTGAAACAAAGGCCGCAAAAGCAATTTGAGTTGTCAAGACGGCTTGACTGTAATGCTAATAACATATTTACCACTTAAATGTTTTTCTGTAGGATTGGTTTTGACCTCCGTTGTTGCAAACGATGTGATGAACACAACCCAGGATTCCAGTAGTCTACAAACAATTATCACCACAGAAGCCACTGACCCAGTGGTCACCAGTAGCGCCACTTCCACGACCGCCAGCATCACCACAAAGACTTCAAATACCCTGGAGACCAGCAGAAGCATGAACGCATTTGATAGAAACACCAACACCACATCTACTCCAGGAGACAGGAACAGTGAGTGCCATGAACACAAGCCAGTAAATGATTTCTCCTTCAAGTCCCATTTATTCTTTAAAAAAAAAATTTCTTTAAGAGTTCCTAATGTGTTTATGATTTTTAGAGACTCAGACCAGTGATGGAGGTGTTGCCAGGACTACCATCCCCATGGAGAAGCCTTCATCTGCGCCAACTCCCATAAATAAAAACCTTTCATCTACAACAAAACATAATCCAGCAACCACAAAAATGGCCAACAAATGTAAGCTGCAGCGGCTGCAGAACAATCACATGCTATAAAGACATGATATTTGTATAAAAAGAATCCCTAAAACATGATATGATAGTTAATTCACAATAAAAAAAATTTCGGGAGCAAATTACTCCCACAATAAACAGGAAGTGGATCAGGTTATGTTGGATAGATCTATGACTAACCACAGCCACTACTGAGCATTCCTATGGAGAAAATTGATCCACACAATGTAGAATCTTTTGGAAAAAAATGTCTTTTATATCATATCATTATTTTAATGTGAACAAATAGATACATTTGAATAGAAGAATTACTCTCAAACCTTTGCTTGTGTTGTAAACACAGCATGAGTATGCACCCGGAAGCTTCATTTCAAATGCACCACTTATGACAAGACAACAGTAGGTTCCTATTTTTGTTTGGTGTGTTTGTGAAATATTTCCCCATTTGAAAATCGACATTTTGCTTTTCTTACAGCTACAAAGTCAAGCGAGAGCACTGGTGAGTTTTTTTTCTGTTTCTGAGGTAAAAATAAAACCAAAGAGTGATTTTGAAGGTAAAAATTTTTCTTTGAACACAGATATTTGGGGCCCCATTCAAACCAGTTAAAGACGACCCTGTGGGTTCCTGGAATTCAAAAACCGTTCAAAAACCTAAATTACATGAAGGCAATCATGGCATCCGTATACTCTGAGTCATAACACAACACTGCCAGATGTCACATCTGTAGCAAAATATTTCTTCACAATCTGCAGATAAAATGAGAGATTTCTGCACCTCTGTCTCCATCGGCAGTGTGTTCCTCTCTCTGTGGGCATGAATACCGGCAGGAAGGTGGGATTTGGGCAGACCGTGAGCACTCAGGAGTTATTAAATGAGATAACCTTGATAATTTAAGCAGATCCAAGATAAAAGAAAAACTAAATCACAATTAAACAAATGGAAAGTTAAATTTCTGTTTATGGAACAAATATGTGGAACAATTTGTCTGACGTGTTCTCTTTAAATGCTCGCTATTCACAATCGCTGCTGTTCTGTCTTCAGGAATCATCATCGTGGTCGTAATCGCCCTTGTAATCGTTGCGTTTGGTGTCGTTTGCTTTGTGTCACGGAGAAGAGGAAGGGTAAGAGGAGGAGGCCTTTAATTCAGCCACCCAACATGTTTTCTGGTGCACGGCGAAATAAAATAAAATAAAATGCTCTGTCTAATGATTGCACGTAAGCACTAAAACGCTGCTATGACTGCCTTCTTCTGCAGCGCTACTCGGTTGATTTTGCCGCGAGCCCCGATGAAAACGTCCCACTCGGCGCCATACACCCGGAAGTCCGTGCTGAGTCTGCGCCTCAAAACGGTCCGGCCTACATCTCCAAAAAACCATAACCTCAAAGGAAACATAATTTAAATCAGACAAGCCTTGTTTGTTTAATTTAAAAAAAAAAATGTTGTACATTTTTCAGGTCTGAAAACCTTTGATAGCACAGAAACGGCTGGTACTGAGCCAAAAGGACCAGAAGTGGCGCCTGAAACACAGGAAGAGAAAAAAGGTGAGGTTTATGTTTTGGTTTTTTTAAAATAATAAACAAACATTAAAAATGTATTGTGTAAATTATAGAAACTCGTGTTGGCATGAGTACCAGGCTAATTGTGTGCTGTTTTCCTTCCTCTTTCCTAATGGCATTAATGCATAGAGGAAGAGGAAGCTTGGTTCACATATTTAACTATCTTTAAGCCATCTAAGTTTCATGGTGTAAGTGTGCGAGTGCAGTTACCACTTGTATGGAGTGTTTTAATACAAAAACACTTCGACATTATTTTTATAACAAATATGGGTTATGACAGCTGGCGACACTCATTCCCAGAAACCTAAAACTGACTTCTTCCTGTTTAAATCTACTTCCTGGTAGTCATGACTACAAGTTCTTGCTGTGGCAAAAAATCTTACCTTCTTAACTTAAAAGCATTAGTATTATGTGTACAGTTAAAATTAATGCATTATTAAGAAATTTGTTAGAATAGAATAGATTATAGAATAGAAGTACTTTATTCATCCCAGCAGAGAAATTACTTCGCAGTTACAGCATAGAGACAAGACACAATAACAACTACCACTGAGTAGTAGTTGTAGATAAAATAAAAGTTTACTTTAAAACAAACAAAATAATTTTTTACTGAGTTATTTTTTTTTTTAGAATCTGACTTCATTTTATGACAGGATCCATCTGAAATCTCATTATCAATCTAAATAGTAAACTCATTGCAGTAAAAGATGAACTATGTACTCAATAATTTCTTTTGATGTCTTGGATTAGCAAAAGTATTCATTCATTATTGCTTTTCATTAAAATGGGCCAAACACTAAAAAAGTTGCTCCTAACAAGATTGCGACTAAAAGAACAGTTTTCAGGATTTTTGAGAAAAAACCTGTGCAGAAGTAAGAAGTTGAACTGTAGCTAAGATGTTTCAGGAAAGTCAAGAGAGTCCAACAAGCATTAAACCCATTTATATTGCCACCAATGCACAGCTTGGTTCTTGTTGGCAGCAGGAGGATTTGTTTATTCCAAGATAAACATTAAGGAGAGACTGAAATTCTGCAGGAAGAGTCAGGATGATCAGCAAAGGTCTGGTGCAGCATTATTCTATCTTAGGAATCTTCCTTCTGATGCATCAAGAAACACATTTGCCAGAAAATGTGAGCACTCCAACAGTCCAACATGTTAGGAATCTAAATGTGTTGGATTGCTTCTGTTCCTCACAATCTGCCAAATAATACTGTCATAAATAAAGAGTGCAATCAAAATGTCCCACAAAAGCAATTCAGGGGCAATTTGGAGACGATCTGTGAATCTTCCCCTACAATGGAACCACGCAATACAATGTGGTAACAAAGAAGCTTAAATACCAACATAATGAAAGTTTGTACCTGTGGTCAGGAAACTCCACATCACCACAGTGAGAACATGCGGTCAGTTTTTTAAAAAGTGGTAAAGAAACAGAAAACAATAAACTGATCAGCTTCAAGCACCAAGAAGACCAGGATGGGTAATTAATGAATGACTTTAAAACATATGAAAACATTTTTTTAATTTTCTTTGGCATGCCACGGAAATTTGTGTGGAAAAGAGGCAAAAGATGATGAAGCCACAACTGTGCAGAAGTTTTTTGTGGGTGATATGATTGTAGAAAACAGATGCAGATCTTTGTAACACGTCCTCTGATAGGAAAGGAAGTTTGGTTTTGTTGTTTTTCAGTTACTGTTGGCTTTTGGTAGAACAGAAGTTTCATCATTGTTTCCGTTCCCACCTAAGAAATGTTTTGAAATATTGGTGACGGAACGACTTCCTGGTCCGAGGGTTCAAATGAGCTGCAGTACTCTGATTGACCACAGGGTGGAAACAGAAGCTCAGCTGGAGCATTTTATGCAGCTGGTGCCTTTGAACACTTTGTGGTTTTCTTTACAGTTTAAGTGGCCAGTTGTAGAAATTTGTAAAGTTGTTTTGAAATTTGTAAAGTAGAAAAGATAAAGTATTTAATCATGCAGCTTCCTGTGTTCATTAGTTGGTCTATTTTATTGTCCTCATTTGAGACCAAGATGCTCATATTTGCTTGTAAATGTACAAAGTGTTTCTGCTTTGTTCTGGAGAGTTGGTGGGTTAGAGGTAAACGGCGTCTTCATGTCTGGACTCGTCATTCTGCCTTGAGCCATATTGAAGTTAAATGGAAGCTGCTGATTTTAGAGACTGTTTAATCCCAAAAGATTTACTTCCTGTGAAAAGAAATAATCCACAACCAAAACAGAAAATGTTTTCCTTTACTTTTCATTTCCCACTGGTAATTGCTGCAAACAGCTGTCAGATGGTGCGTTTGTTTGCTGCAATTTAAAAAAAAAAACTCCCAAATTTACTCCTCTGAATCATCTTCTTGCGACAAATGTAAAATGTTCCTTGTCATTAGGAGAAGTGTTTCTTCCTCAAAATGATTACTTCAGTGCTTGCAACATTTTTCCATCAAGAAAAGCTAACCCACAACATTTGCATAAAAGGACTGCTGGCAGAAAAAAAGCAACTTTTTTTCTTTCTTTTTTTTATTTTTAGATTTCCTGAGCTAATTTCTAAAGTTAAATGACAGGAAACTTTGTTTTATTGCATAACCACTGACAGTAAGATAATGATGTAGTTTTATTTCAAAAACTTAGAGTTTTTCATTATCTCAACTTTGAAGGGAATCAGAAGAATTAATGCATTAACCAGCATTTTTCACCTGTTAAAACAGCAGCATACCTACACAGGTGTTTAGTGGACAGGAGCTCAGAGTCTGCACAGGTTCCCGCTGACATGAGGAAGGGTCTAATCAGGCGCAGTAAGTGAAATTCCCATGTGGGTGGAACTTCAAGGATCAATGCCTTTAGCTAAGGAAGCTGAGAAGGCAGCGGAGGGAGTGTTATGGTCTGCTGGAAGACCTGCAGTTTCTGAAATACCCAGACCTGCCCATCCAGGTTAAACCTCACTGAAATCTGCTTTTTTTCACCTTTCTGATCCTCGATTTGCATCAGTGGCACTTCATTAGGGAAATCTTACTTACAGCTGGATGGGAAAAAAATTAAAAGGACAGAGACAGAAACCCTGACAAAACAACCTGTTTTGTCAGGGTTTTTTTTAACCAACTAAAAAAGAAAAAAGTCTGTGCAATATAAAACTAATAGACTGCATAAGAGTCATGCCCAGTTTATTTTTATATATATCTGAATAACGACCTGACTAATGAAAGAGTTTTTACATGATCAGTTTTTGAGTTAGACTCTCTGAGCTCAAATTTACTACAAAGTGGATCATTTGGAGAGAGGAGAATATTTTCCGTTTTTTTGTTTGACTCTCTTTAAAATGTTTTTAAATGAAATAATTTAACACCTATAATTTTGCTGGCCACTTTTACAATTTGCTTCATCTTGTTTTAGTCTTCTATTGATTGACAATTATATAAAATGAGCATCAACACACTCCAAATTTATTTAATTTGGTGTGTGATGAAGTGGAATCTTTGATTAGATTTTTGTTGCTTATCAGAATCTTTACTGAATTGGCTTCTTGTCAGTGACAACACTCAAGATACTTATAACCCCCGATGTCCCTTTAAAGGACCTCTTACCCCGCTTTCATTGGAAAATAAAAAAAAAGAATGGAGCTCCAACTTAATAAAAATATTGTTAATTTGTCACATGTAATCGCATTAAGTTTGCATGGAGTTTTATGTACTCCATGTGCATGCATGTGAGTTTATTGCACATTTTCTACAAAAATGATCAAAACATTGGGTTTTAGTGACTAGCTCCCACCTGTAGGTGGCAGTATTTCTTACTTCTACTGCACTGCTGCCTCAACCTTACTCGATGTCAAGTAGTGCTTGATCCATGAGGCGAGTAACAATTTTTCTTTGGGTTTGCTAAAGGATAAAAATGTTTGTGTGCCTGATCAGAGTGCTTGCTACTTTTTAAAATCTTTTTCCTTTGGAAGGGATTCAAAGAGGGGAAAAAATTGCAAAATTCCTTGCAGATATTTCTGAAGTAGCACCAGAAAATTAGTGAAAGGGTCTTAAGTCTATGTTGAAAACTGAGCCGCAGGGAAATCATAATGAGGACATGAAATGAAGCAACACCCACTTTGTAAGTAAAAACCTTTCTGGGTGCCAACATGGCAGAATTATCCAGGCCATTTATTAAAAGAAGAAAACCAGGGAAACAATTGGCATTCAGGGAATTTGGCCAGTCCTCCTCTGGAAATCGCCTGAAGACAATCGACTCCACCAGCAGGCTACAGCTACTGCTGTGATTCTATGTTGCTGTTGTATGTGAGACAAGTAAAGAACCAAATTCCCAGCATTTATGAGGAGAATAATAAGCAGAAAGTGATATTAGTGGTTATGGTAGTGATTTATGATTTATGCTTTGATCATCAAACGTCTTCCTATTCCCCTCGTCTCGCCTTTCCCTGCTGTAAAAACTGGGTCAGGTAATGATGGGGCAACCCAACTTTCCCACAGACTCCAAACAGCTGCATGTCTCTGGCTTGTTAGAAGCTGCCCAGTAATCAGTCGCCTCATTATAAACTCGCTGGGCCCCTAACAACGGCGTCGCATAGGAGAATTGCTGCCTGTGTACAAAAATGCCTCAGGCAGGATGGGTGAAAAGGTTTCTACTGCTTTGCAGCTTTGCATAAAACATGTGAATGATGAAGAAATTACCTGAAAATTTTATGCAACATGAACTGCAACGGTTGCGCTGAATGAAAACTCAGAATAAGTGTTGTTTTCTTTCTAAATTTGGCCCACAGATGCAGTTAGAAGCTTTTAATTTGTAATCAGGATAAAAATTGTTACCAACATGATGTTTTTACATAGCAAAATGTAAACAACAACATAAAGTATTCGTCTTTTTATAACCATGTTTTAACAAAAGGTTAAACCAAGTTCATCCAGAGACTTTTACTGAAAAACCAAGTGAGCTTTTATTCTTTCTTAAACTTGGCAATATATACCAAGCACTTTGAAACAAAGCAACCCAAATCCTGAAAATAATGTATTTGTATTTGATTGAGCCCAAACAAAAAGGAAAACTAAAGTACTATTACTTTACTACTGTAAACATGCAAAATGTGTAGAAAAAAAGTAGCACATTTCTGACAAAAAGAAATTCCCCAAATTTTTGAGTAATCTCAGACATTTTCTTTAAAAAAAAACTAGGAAATTTGCTAGAAAGAAAATAAAATTTTTACATTTCAATTTTCAGAATTTCAAATGTCAAAATTTCTGCAAAATTTTGAGTTATTAGCAGAAAGGTACTTCTTTTGTTCTGTCGACAATGTCCCTAATACATGGTCTTTAAAAATGTTCAAGGTTTGAATCTACAATAAATATCGGGCCACTTTATTTGCTTGATTTTGGGTTGTTTCTGTTTTTTTTGACCCAGTACTACTTTTGAGTCTACAGTTTTGGCCCATGTTGCAGAAAGTTTGGACACTAAACTCAATCAATGTCAACATTTGATTTTGTTCAGAAGAGGCTGCCATATCTGCTGCTGCACCCAGCGCTGAGGCTGCTGCTCCACCCGAAGCTGCAGCTGCATCGGCATCAGAAGCTGCACCTGCAGCTCCACCGGAAGCTCCAGCTGCGGCTCCTTCTCCAGACAGCTCGGAGGAAAAACCAAAAGCGGATGACGCCAAGCAGAGTTCCTCAGCACCCGCGGACCCTCTTGCTGAAGAGAAAACTGATGATGAAGGTGCCGTCTCCAACAAGACTTCGGTGGAGTCACTGAAGGAGACGAATGAGAACAACAGCAACAACTCTGGCTCCAGCCAGAGGAGAGGTTGGTGTTCAGGTCATATCTCCGCTCACTAGTCACAGTCTGTCTTCATAAATGTTTTAATTTGCAAGGAACTTCCAGGTCTTAAAATGGGGACCGTGAGTTCAAAATCATTCACGGTCAGTCAAAACAGTGGCTGAAGGATTGGGACTGATTTTGATGTTGGTCATATCAAGAGTTTGTATGAGGCTAAGTAGTCATAAACCAGTATGTTGGATGTGCAGATGCATTGACAGAGTTTTGTGCCAGATATTGAAACTCTGGGGCACATCAGGACACTCTTATATCTTAAAGCTCCAGTATTTTTTCCATATTTGTTGAATCTGTCACCATAGTACGGTATGAAACAGATAATCTGTGAAAAGATTGAGCCTCTCCACCTCCTCCAAGTGCTACTGCTGCGGTTTGCAAAAATACCAGTCAAAAACAATCAATCAGAGCCAGGAGGACGGTCTTAGCGCTGTCAATCAACCTCTTTTTGCTACTTAATGTTCTAATGGTAGAAAAACAACTTACCATTTCATCATCAGTGGCTATGCTAACTAGCCTTAGCATTCATGACCTGCTATGTTTTGGTGAACCAGCTGTAGCGTAGCAGAGAGCAAGATGGAGGGTGTAAGCAGCACATACAAGGGTATGATTGACAGTGCTAAGACCCTCCTCCTAGCGCTGATTGGTTGTTTCTGACATGTATTTCTGTAGTTAGTACTGGAACAAATCAGATGAGCTTGATTTTCTTTTCATAGATTATCTGTCTCATACTGTCACGACATACTGACGTTTAAAAAAATAAAGTTAAATACTACAGCTTTAAGCAATGTGGCCAGTACAAGCCCCACCAGCTGCATTTTATGGTTAATACCATAAAATTGCGCAAATTTTAATTATGAAAATAAATGTGTTTAATGGAAACACACCAAATTAGAAAGAACTCATGTTTTTGATAAAGTTTTTGCATTAGGATGAAGTGGTTTTTCAGATGTATAAAAATTGGTTTCTTTTGCTAAACTGCAATAGAAACACTTTTTTTGTCACATCATGGCAGTATGTTACAGCAGCAACATGTTTATTTGTGTGCACTGTCCTCCCACATTCTCATTCTCCCACACATCCACAAAACTCAATAATCACTTTGCTAACTTATCCCACTGGTTCACAGCCTGGCAGAGGAGCAACACAAACTGGGAAGTCGGTGTGGACTGTCCGGTGTGAGGTACGGCGTCCACCTTGGATTCCTGCTGTCCCTCAGAGGAGAGGTAAGATGGCAACTGCTGCATGGTGAACTTCAGCTGCTCAGCCTATTAAGGTGCTCATAAAGTGGCGGCACCCCCTTCTCCCACTTTATAGGCTACAAGTCAACACACCGCATTCAGTTGGCTGGAGTTACAGCTTCCTGTCCTGATTTAATCTGTTATGAATAGAAAACTCATAACCATTAACTCTATAATTATGAAGTGTGCTTTTCCCTAAATTGTATATAGCCTGTCAGCTGGTGGTTAAAAATCCACACAGTGAAAACTACTCTAAAATAAAATAGCATAAAAACATCAAACATTTTGTTTTCTTATTTTTCACTTTTATTTTTAAAGGTTTTTTTTCCAAGTCAGCAGGTATTGGGTTGTGCATCATTTCATATTCAACTATCTGAGACAATTTAATGATCAAAAATACAGTTAGTTTCTTTCACAGTGACCTAATGAATTCTCTGCTTTTATAGCATGAAATATTGAAGTTAGTGAAATTTCAAATGAACCAAATTTAGTTCAGAGCAAAAAATAGTCATTTAATATTCATGATTCCTATAAAGGAAGGAAACTATACTTTAACTGTGCAGTGAGTTCAAAAGGTGTTTTCTGATTTCCTGGGAGAAAAACATCCAAACCTACACGGCCCTGTGAGAAAAACTGATTTCTGCCTGACATTAATGACTGGTTGTTTCACCCATAGCATGAACAGCCTTTTTAAGGTCATGCCACTGATGCTCTGCGGTTCTGAAACACTGAAGTGTGACAAACATGCAAAAAAAAAAAAATCAAGAAGGTTTCACTTTTTCGCTACACTGTACACATCTTCAGAAATAGCGGTTTTGTTTCTGTATATATTTCACAGTAATGCGAGTGTTGACTTCAAACAAACTGTTTAAAACTGAGGCATAAACATGTTGTCTGTTTAAAACACAAAGACGAAAATTATTGAAATTTAGTTGATGTTTTTGTCACATAGTTGATACATTTTTACTGATTAGATTTTGTTGTTAAAATTATTGAGGTGAGGTAAAACAAGCATACACTACTTCCCTTTCCTTCTGAATCACCTAAGATGGGTCTGTATATTTGAATATTTCTGCTTTGATTTATTTTGATGGGCAAAATAAAACTGCAGTTGAAAATGGGGTTTGTAAACCCAATACAATAATAACAACTAAAAAAACATGTTTATAACTAAATTGTTCTTGTTCTGGAAATATTAAACCGTTGACTTTAATCTTTCATTCCTTTAACTGGCTGCTGCAGATGGGTGAGTGTCTTGTAGCGCGAGTAGAAACTTGGCCCTTCTCAATCTAATCATCAAATGCTCCAGGTTGTAAGGTCCACCACACCTGCACCTGCTTCCTCTTCCTTCTGCTCATCAACACGTTGGGCTGCAGCAGCCCGGGGTGAAGGAATTCTCACTGCTCCTCACAACTGAGACGACGGGCTTAGTTCGGCTCTTTTCTCACAAAAAGAAAAACATACTTTTCACCATAATATCATCACTACGGTCAAGTCTGGTCTAGTGAAGCAGTAAATGGTTGTGGTTTTCATATTCTGGTTATTTATGTGATCTCCAACATCTAAACCTGTGGTACTTTTAAGAAAGAATTTGGAAAAATGTAACATAAGTTCTACTGTCATTAATTCTATCAATATAAACTGTTTATGCATGGTGAAGCAGTTCCCAGACTAATGTTGTGTCTTAGATTGTTGCTTAAATCCTCTGATTATCTTAGATCCCGTCAGACTACTACAACTGGAGCTTAAATGTCTCTATAATTATATAATTGACATTCAGAGATGTTAAACCTTTTTAAAAAAACTACAAAGGGTGACACAATATCAAACAAAAAATGGCTTAAGGCATAACTTTAGATGCTTTTGATCTGATGTTGACATATTTTAAATACTTATGTCCTCCGCTTGTTCACTTCCACACTCTCTCAATGCGCATTGCATCATATGTTGCCATGGTTGGTGACAAGCACTGAAAATCAGACTTTGCAGTGTTATAAATGGCAAGAAATGATAGATTTAAGAAAATACAGATGTATCCCAAGACTCAAGTCTTAGCCCAATATGTATATACAACCAGTGTGAATATAAAACCAGTGTAACCTGAAAATGAAAACATGAACCCTTATTCCCACCTGGTTTGCGATGAGACGAGTAAGCCGGAGTTAAAAGGCTGTAGCCAGAGATGATGGACATGAGTTGGCAGCTCGTAAACTCAAGCTGCATAATTAGACCTGATCTTTACTCTGCTATTTTCCAGTTAGAGTGCAGCTTTCATGTTTGATGGTTAATATTGGAGGAAACAGCCTCTGTGGTCTGAGATGAGTATTTCACAGAAAACTGAAGCTGGAGGTGAGAAACTGACAAAGTAGGGTTTGTCAGTGTCTCACAGACAAACCCCTATGGCAATAAAAAAAATAATTTGTTTTATTGGCGAAGTCATTACAGGAAGGAACTGGTTAGTGCTGGTCATGGTGGTAAGAGCAGAAAAATAAGGTCGGAGCATTTGAAGGGTAATGTAAGCACAACTGTATATGGGTAGGGTTAGGAAAAATATCTGCATGTCACTAATGACAGTGAAGAGAAACTTCCTGCTGATGGGGTTTGATGTGGTTTAAACTGGGCAGCTCTACAGAAGGGAGGGACTGTTGGGAATCACAGACTGACACTTCCTCTACGCTGCAAGGTTAAAACAGCTGGTAGAACTGACCCCGCCCCTTTTCCCCTAAATTTGTACCTTAGACCAACAACTGGAAGATTTTAGTTTGAAGAAAACAACCTGCAAATCAAGATGACATTAATGAATTATGTAAAATTACGATAACCTCACCAAATACCCAATATGTAAACAAGAAAATAAACAATAAAAAGCTGCAGCTATTTAAGAAAAATCCTTACTAGTTTGTAATTTCAGTTGGTGTTTTGATAAAGTTTGGGAAATCTTATCTGTTGGTTTCAGCTGAGACAATATGGTGCAAAAGTCTTAAATTACCAATGATTTCACTTGTGTTGAACAATACCTGCCCAGGTTTTCAACATTTTTATTTGGATTTTTATTCCATATGTGTTTGTTTGAGGTTGTGTTGCTACATGTGTACATCAGAATCGTAAACCTGGGCCCTGTAGCTTCGTATTAGAATGGAGAAAGCATGTTATCGTTACCACAAGGACATATGTTAGTGGGGGAACACATGCAATTATCTGTGAACGTAGCTTTACAAACAATATGAAAACTTATGTTCCTTAAAAAGCTCTGAAAGCAGTCAATAAACACACACCGGGATTAAGCCGCTTGATGCTGATGGAATGAGCTGCAAATAAGAGAGTTTGTTGAGAAGCTTTATTTCTGTAATTCTGTGATTACTTGACATGAAATATCAAACATTATCTATATATTTCTAAATAATCTAAACTTGGTCTGATTTCCTATCAGAAAGACAAACAGTGTGAGTGAACAGTAATAGATCGTACACTACAAAACCAAGCGCAAGGAGCACCTCAGGGATGTGTACTCGGTCCTTTAGTTATTATTCTTCTGACACTATATTAGCCAGAAAATACACTTTTCTGTCAACACTACAGTTGAGTTGGGATGGAACATTTTGAAATTGGGAATGCATAACATCTTGCTATTTAATGTCAATTTAACTTTTTAGATTACTTTAAAAAGGGTAAATATAAAAAGGCATAAAAGAGTCACTGCGACAGACTGGCGACCTGTCCAGGGTGAACCCCGCCTCTCGCCCGGAACGTAGCTGGAGATAGGCACCAGCAACCCTCCCGACCCCATTAGGGACAAGGGTGAACAGAAAATGGATGGATGGATAAAAGAGTCATTTAACTACAGAGTAAGTACAGAACCTACCTCATTCTGAGGTAATCTCACAGCTACCTCAGATTGTTAAAATTAAAGCTTCAATATTTATGCTAAAGCTTCCTTACTCCTGTGACCTGCAGAGGTTCGCGGTTGGGCCTTTCCAAAGGTCACAGCTGAGACAGTATTAATGAAAGGATTCACCATGACAATGGAGAAATACTGTTGTTTTAATGTCAGTCATCTGACTCACAGTTACAGAGGCTATTGGGAGGTATTGTCCAAATGAGGATATCTTGACAAAAGAGAGGAAATTAAAAAATATAACTGTTGAAGATATGAAAGTATCATGGAATTATTTAAAATCAGTGTTAAGAATTTGTATTTAAGCTGAATGGCTGTCCTAAAACTGGGAGGTAAAAAGTGACTTGCCTATTAATGGCTCAAACCCACTTTTCATTTTGCCAGGGAACTACTTTTTATTTTAACAGGTGTGAATTACACCAGAACTATTTAACATGGTGACAATATCTAGATTCTTACTTCTTCAAGTGGCCTGTAACATTTTTATAGCCCGTCCTAATTTAGTAGAGTATGTTCCACGTCTTTACACCAAGCCAGCCGGCTCTTAATGAGGGAGGGAGGGGCTGACATAGTGACAACAGTTTGCAAGAAACACAGAAATAACTTTTCGTGGGTTGGTTGTTAACAACCCCACTGTGTAATTTCAACTCTGCCTTGCCTAGATACTAAAACTTTACTTCAAATCAAGAATTTGGACTACAAAGGGTTAGATTTTTGTCCCAATTTTGGGTACAAAAAAGATCCAAGAAATGTTTACAAATGTTGGTCTAATAAGCTTTTTAGTTGCTTTACAATTTACATAAACACAATAAAGATTTAAAAAAATAAATTTAAGTAAAGCCTACAGCAATTTATTCTTTATATTTCTGAACAAGAGCTGGAGTAATCATTCTAGGTTTAAACAGTTTACTTATCTCACCTCTGCATGCTGGATGCTTAAAGAGGACCTATATGCAAAATTTCACATTTTTGTATTTCCATTTGAGTATAAAAACAGCCCAAGCATTTAAGAAAAACCACTCAGCTGATTTTGGTGTCAAAAACCTTCAGAAGGGGCGTGCTGTGGTGGCGCAGGGGGTTAGCATGCCCCACGCTTGGAGGCCTTAGTTCTCGACGCGGACACCCGACGACCTTTGCCGCATGTCTTCCCCCCTCTCCTCACCCTCCTTCCTGTCTGCTTACTGTCAAAAAAATACAAGCCACTAGCGCCGCAAAAACTCTTCGGAGAAAAAAAAAAAAACCTTCAGAACTCAACGTCTCAAATCAAGGGGTGATGAGAGACTTAGACTGATTTTATTGTCATTTTGCATGCACATGGTGTATACAGAACGAAATTTCGTTGCATACGGCTCAGGACAGTGTTTTGAGGTTGCAATGTTGTGAGGTTACTCCAGAATAAAATAAAATACAGTATAAGATATGAATATAGATATGTATATAAAATATAAAGTGCAGGAATGACAGTAAAAAGAAGTTATTTAGCTATGTACATGTGCAAGGTATGAAATGGAGACCAGAGAGGATGTCTTCCCTCAGAACTTGAACATCTACAATGGGGTTGAGACGGTTCTAATGACAGACTCGACACAATTTTGCAAGGCAAGGCAGAAAGTTTGCATCTTAAGCAAACCACCTCAATGTGGAGTGTGAGGAAGATCAGATGGAAATTAACTGTGCGACTTGGTCTTCCCTGGTTATCCTCTCTGGATGGTTTAAAGGAGTTGGCAGCCCGGAGTCCTGCTGACGGATGGACATTCATCCACCTGCTGCTACAGCAGCTCCACATTCCTCGAACAGTCAAATTCACACAGCGGC
The DNA here is from genome assembly GCF_001444195.1 of Xiphophorus couchianus. Lineage (NCBI taxonomy): Eukaryota > Metazoa > Chordata > Actinopteri > Cyprinodontiformes > Poeciliidae > Xiphophorus > Xiphophorus couchianus. The sequence goes on along the minus strand of NC_040232.1, from coordinate 4,918,291 downwards.
TTTGTTAGATCTCTGTCTCTCATCATCATGGTTAAAGTGAGCTTAGGTGAAGTCAAGTATGGAGCTAAAAAACATATCAACAATTTTTACAAGTTAGTTTTCTTTAAAGTTAAGATTTAGATGCATTTGATATTTAATTGTTTCTGAAAAACCTTTTAAATTCCAACTATAACTTTTTTTTTGAATTTCTTTTTTGATTAGCTTTTCTTAACTGCATAAATAAACTCAAGTAAAAAGTTTAAGTTTTAGAGTGTGAGATTATTCTGCTGGAGATAAATTTGAAAGTTGAGTATCCTGTCAGCCAGTTTAGTTGAGCATTTCCTTCCAAAGGTCTTTTAGCAACCTGTTTTCTGTGATTGTTGGGCCATTATAGACAGACAAATTTAGTAAATTTCCACCAAAAAACAAAAAAAAATGTAGTTTAATCTTAGAAATTTTCTATAAAGAACAAAGACATTTCTGAGCTCCAAAAGTCGTTCAAAAGCAACTCTAAACTCAATTTGTAACTGATTTACACCGACAAACCTTAAACCGGAGACGAGGAAGAGCAAAAATACCTCAATAAACCAAATGTTATAAAAGTTAAAGACATTAGTGAAAGTTGTTGGACATAATCATCTTGAAGGCATGATTGTGCAAAAACCACCAAGTAATTTGGGCAAAATTAGACAAATAATTCATACTAATGTCACCTAATCTTCAGGAACTAGACTGCTTTTCAGCTGGGATCATATCAGTTATCCTCTTCCCCTGACAGATGTTTCACCTTTGAGGTCAAAGGTCATGCCTGAGGCTTTCTTATACTTAGTCAAACCAGAAGTTAAAGCAGTAAAAAGCAAGTGACTGGAGGATATGTGGCTGTGGCAGAAGATGTTTTGTTTTCATTGTTCTGTCCTTTTGTTCTTCCTCTTTCAGGATGCAGAAGAAGCCAGATTGACTGCAGAGGATTAACTCACTTCAGCTCATCCTCTGGGTTTGAAGCTTGATCTCTTGTTGCAAAGTGTATTTTTGTGTAAAAGTGTGAAATATTGTACATCATTTGTACATGGCTTCTGCTCCAACTCAGTGTCTGATGTACAAAGTAAACTGTGTATGTGATGACCTTGTAATAAATAATGTTATTCCCCTAAAAGCACAAAGAATGCATGATCTGCAAAACCATTAGATCTTACCAGGTACTTTTGTCTTGTTTCTACTGCAGATATCTTAGTACACTTGAAATAAGACAAAACCAACTTACATTTACTTTTTAGCAACATGTAAGTGTTGCTTTAAGTCAATAATTCTTGAACATTTATAAAAAACTATTGGCCCCACTGGCAAATTATTTTACTTATAACATTGGAAAAATGTCGTTACATGGAACTAGTACTTTCTTAAAATCAATATTAAGGAATTATCGACTTAAAGCAAGCTGCAACATCTTGCTAAAAACGTCAGATTCTCCCACTTGAAGTTGAAAAAATCTGTACAGTCCGTTACTGAATCAAGTTCTTAGGTCATGTATAAAACTTTATGAAGCCAATCATTTACTCAGCCTTACTTTTAACTCTATAGTGATTTTAAAAGATTTACATCTTTAAAAAGGTCTTATTCATGAACTATTCATGTTTTCCCAAATTCTATTAGTTTATTTACTAGTGTTTATGAGATGCACTTATAGATTTGAGATGTGTGCCAAAGCCATTTAGGGTCTATTTATAAAAGTTATGAGAAAGTTGGAACTGAAGTTTAAAAACTGTTAGAAATCTTTAGATTCTTTTTAAAAAGTTGTGATTGGAGTTTATTGTAACTAATAAATGTTTGTTAAATTTGCCCATGTTGTTATTCAATTTTTTTTCAAACAAAACAAAAATGCTACATGATAAAGTGTAATAGCCACAATTTGCCAGAGGCCAGGAAAAGGTGCATGTCAGCCAACATGTCAAACTCTACAGAAGACAGAAAGCTAACATCAACGTAGAGGCAGATGTTTTGATGGAAAAATAACCCCAAACATACAGCCAGAGCTATGAAGATTTAGATCAAAATATAATTATGGATTAAAATGACCAATCCGATGGATTGAGATTGAGCAATTTTGTAAAGGACAATGGGCAAAGCTCTCGATTTACTGGTCAATCTATATTCCTACCTTCATCTTGGGTCATGAGCTTTGGGTCATGACCGAAAGAGCGAGGTCATGGATACAAGCGGCCGAAATGAGTTTTCTCATTTGGGCATTTGTTTTACTTCTAGATGTACGAAGCTCGTAGAACTTATCAGATTCTACCATTTCCAGTCCAATGAAACGTCAGGCCTGGTCAGTGGTTTCTAGCTCTAATAACTCTGCTCTGGATCCAAAGTACTAAGTAGCTTGATCATGTAGAATCCACTGTTTTATTTATGCTATATGTGTATAGTCATGGACACAACTTCACAATTTATCACACCATAAAGCTCAGTTAACATACAGTACATTTCCTGTTTAATTTCACGAGCTGTATTAACAGTGATGACTTCCCCGGTTTTTGGGAGCGGTCCAGCTGCTATATAAAGCCTGTTTCCACTGACTTCTGCTCCGGTTTAAAACCAAGCGATGGCATATATCAGTGTGTCCACAGAAGGCTTTAATCCACCATTAAGCAGGTGAAACGTTGCACTGAGCCTGCGGTGCAGCGGTGACGGCAGGAGCGCGCTTAGACCTGACCGCAGTCATGAATGCGCTGCAACAAACCCCTCAGTGCAGCAGAACACAAACCTCTTCTTCCTCGAAACTGGATCCAGAGGTCTCAGTATCCTCTATATTTATGCAGAGTATATTTACATCGGCCTGGATGATTTGAATGCTAGAAAGTGGCGCAAAGGGAATGTCAGGGGGAATCTTATTCGGCTATTCTAAGGAGGCACGAAGTTCATCATGGGTGAGCCTCCTGGTCTGACGTCAAAATAGGTTTTTATAGAATCTGTTTGAGCTTCTTATTTATCCATCTTTGCAACCTTCAATCAAAACCTGTTGGCTCTTGATGGATAAACATCTCAGCATAACTGTTTAAGCTGTGCTGTTGGTAGCAATGGTGCATTTCAGTTCAAATCCCTGCCAGGGTTCTTTCTGCATGGAGTTTTCATGTTCTCGCCAGGTTCTCCGACTTTATCAGGACAGTTGTCTCATAAAATTGTCCATAAGCAAGCATGTGCGAGTTCGGAAGAGGATTATTGCTCACTTAAAAAAAACAAAAAAGGATATTGACAATATCAGACCTTGATTACAGGAGTCTGACTTTAATCTCAGAATCAGAATTGTTGAAATTGTTTATGCATCATCAAGAATTGCCATTTGTGAGCTCAAAAAGTTGGGAATTTTCAACTTTTAAAACACTGAACATTTAGAGAGAAGTCGAAACTCTTTCAGAGTTCACAAGCTCAGTTTTTTCTAAACGAAATATGTGTAATTTATTTAAAGATTTCTGAGTTTATTTCTTGCAGACATTTAACTTTTCAAGCTCTGAAAATTTCAAGTTTTGTCAAGAAAACAAAATTCCTGAGTTTTTTCTTGCAATTCTTTTTACTTTTGGAGCTCAGAAATTTCCTTATTTTTGTAGACCTTTTCTGAGATGATTCTCACAGTTCTTGAGCTTTTTGGCAGAAATTTACTTATTTTTTTATATCTGCAATGACACTAACGTACTGTTGTAATACTGCCTATTTGCAGTTCTGTGTTCATGGATTTTTTGTTCTGTGGAATATATTTCCAAAACATGTGCATATTCACAGAATCTTTTGTAAAGTAAATCTAAAATTTTCAAAAGAAGACGCAGCTTGGGAACTTAACACTCTGTTGACTGCTGCTTGTAAAGTAACTAATCCAGGAGTGCCATTCATTTTGACTGTTGTTTATTGGCTTCACCTCCAAAAATGGAGATAAGGAAGACTACAGATGCTAGCTTCTGCAGTAGTGTTAAGACAGCTTCTACTGGGGGTATGAATGCATGGTATATTTGGTGTTTGAACAATCGCAATATCCAGATAAAAGCATACTTAGAGGAATTCTCAAGTATATTCCCTGATTTTAGGGCAAATACCAGGGGTTATATAAGCTTAGCTTATTTTCCAATTACAGCTCCCCAACAGGCTCAAGCTAACAGAGGAAACTGTAGTCTGGATTGAAAGGACAACAGACTGTGTATTCTGTCTTTGTGGCTGCTCAGGATGAAGGGACTCAGACTTTGTGTTTCATCCATCATCGGATCATTAGCGACTGCTGTCATCAAGAGCTTTCCCCAGGATGAGGAGTTGATCCTGGGCGTCTGAGCCTGGCTTCCAACCAGCATCTCTGTCTGTTTACCTTAGACTCCCATTAAATGCATGTCATGTCTTTCAAGTCTGAATTAAAAGGAAAGCTAATGGCTGCATTAATGTTGCACTTTAGCCCAACAACAGGCGCAGTTAGGAGCTAGCCTACATAAACGATTGTACTTTATTTATCACTCAGTTCCAGATAAATAAGTTGCCGGCTGAGTCCACAGGTGCTTGTTTTCTGCTTCTTCTTTTTAAAGGAAGAAATGTAAGATAAACTCTGGAGAGCATTGGTTTGTTTCTGTAGTTACACCATTTGGTATGTGTCCCACGTGTATTTTTGGACAAGTAAGGAGGCCAGGATTTATTTAGAGGATGCAATGAAAAGTGTGATACAGAATGCCTGAATGCAAACGGCATCTCTGCTATTTGGCCCACACATCAAGGAAGGTTGCCCTAAAAACATCTCTATCCCCAATCAATTAAGGGTTTATTCCTCATTTGCAATCTGAATTCTTCAGACATTCTGAGGAGTGTTTTTAAATTAAAATTGTCCATTGACAAGAGTTCCAGCCAGCAAAAATATGAGAATATGACACCTTTTTTTTTTATTTGTAGGTTTGATCAATTATTTAAAACATTTACTTAGTGTTCAGTATGATGAAGAAATGGTAAATGCTGGAGACTAAAGCATTAAAATTAGGATCAACTGGGAGGACAATCTGACAAAGGTCCCTCTGTATTTTTATCTTATCACAACCTTGCGCCAAGAGTACAGATCCTCATGTTGTCACTGGAATGACGGCTTCTTTCCAATTATTTATATAAGCTCTGTTATTTTTTTTGATCTTTTGTCTATTTTAGAAATGTAGTTTATTTCTAGATTTATAGTTTTCATCTATACCACAGAAACTATTTCCAAGGCAGAATACATATTTACAAAAAGTAAATACATTTAGCCCTATAAGAAATTTCAGAGTTGATTTTTTTTCCAAGTCAGAAATTGAGCACATGTGATTTTTGCCATAATACATACACATCTTTTTTGTTGTTTTTTATGTTCCTACTTTAATTAATCAAGGTTAAATGTATCAAGTCATTAGAAGGCACTACAGCCTTGTGCATGAAATGTCCTGTACATCCGATTTTAACATTAAATCTACATGTAGACATCATTTAGAGATAAGTCAGCAGTAAGTCTATTTGTAGTCCTGATTTGGAGTAACATATTTTGTCTAGGCTTAGACTAAGTAAAACTGCCTCATTTAAGTTGTCTAACTTTACCTTTTTGATTAAAAAAAATCATTAGGATTACAAAGAGAGTTACAGGCTGACTAGTTATGAGATTGCTAAGTCATAATGATCAGATTTAAGTTTGTTTTTTCATCAGAGTGGCACAAATGGGCTTCATATTTTTCTAATTTTCTAAATAGGCATTCACACCTCTTGGAGGTTACGTCTGCTCGTCATGATACATAACACCTGGTTAATTATTTGCAAGTGATTATCAACAAATTATGTTTTCCAGCTCAACAAAACACATTACATGCAAGTACATTTTGTGTTTACTTAGGTTTGCAAAATAAACCCTCAAGAAAACAAAAAATGAATTATTTCCAATGTATAGGAAATAGTTTGATTAGATTATGAAACATAGGAAACATTTGTCAAGTATAATTTTTTTCTAAATTTCAAATTAGATTTTGATTGTTGATTTTACACAGAATCAACAACCATACTCTACAGATGCCAATAAAGTTGGTTTATTGTTTCCTTTATTCTCCCATTGCAATTTTAATGAAGGAAGAGAATCAGGGTAAATGTTGGTTGGAGCAGCTCTTTTTCAGACTTGTCCAATGGTCTTTCTTAAATTAGCCATGGGGGCTGGAGGCTCCCTCCCTGTGCTGACAGAAGGAGGAGTCTGTGCCTGTCACTGTCTACGGTTTCATTCTTACCTGCACAACTCTGCAGCCTTCACCACACTCGTGTCTCTGTGTGGCCTCACAGACACACAGGGACTGATTCAAAGGCACAAACCAGCAGGAAGACGTCTCCATTTTCATTATTTTTCATTACTATTTCATCCAGAGGCGGAATCTGTGATATAGATAATCTCCAGGACAACTATCACAGGACATGGCTGGTTGTCTGCAAAGTTTCCAACTTTGCAAAAAGTGGGCATTTCTTAGATGCCTGCTCTTGACTCTGTGTCTCAGTTCATGTCTTATTTCAGTATTTTCTGAGCCCTTTGATCCCAGTCACCTCTATTACCACAAGTCTGGACCTAATGAAGACGACATCATCATTGCTAATAATGGGATCAGGGTGCCTTTCGGGAGATCAGTGTTTTTGGACCCTGGGAAAGACCTGATTACAGAAGTGCAGCCCGGCGACCGCTGCCAAATAACAGTTTTGGACAATGACCCGCTGACTCAGAAACCTGGGATGCTGACCCCCAAAAGGTTTCCCTGTTCATTTGGAGCCAACGAAGTGAAATACACTCACTTTGGATCTCGGAGCCCCAGCAAGGACCGTGTAAAGATGCAGCTTCGCTATGATTCCCACACAGATACGGTTATCGTCCCATTCATGTTAGAAGTGGAGGTGGTTTTCCAGCAGCTCGAGATCCTCCTCAGGAATATGCCTCTTAATGTGGAGAAACTCAATGGGGACAGCAGCCTGATTGACAAAAAGGCTCTGGAGTTTTCCTTTGAGGATGGGGTCACGCAGTGTAAGATCACCACGCTGGTTGGCGCCAGAGGCCTCCCCAGGTATGGCACGCTTTTGAATAGTCCCCCTAATGGCCAACTGGTTGATTGTGATGAGTTTGTAAATCTGGGTATTCACTACAAACACACTGCTAAAACCAAATCACCGAACAGAGACTATATTCCAATGATGGTAGAGCTGCAGGATATTGAGGGCAACACAATAATGCAGGAGCACTTCCAAACAATGGTCAGAATCAGAGAAGGTGCAGAAAACACTGCTCCTAAACCCAGCTTTGTAGCAATGATGATGATGGAGGTTGATCAGTTTGTGATGACGGCTATTACAAGTGACATGCTAGCAGCTGAAGATGTTGAATCTGATCCAGACAATTTGATTTTCAATATTACTTCACCTCTGAGCCCTCAGCAGGGTTACATAATCAGCACAGATGATCAGAATCTCCCCATTACTTCCTTCAACCAGAGGGACATCAGAAATTTGAAAATAGCATACAAGCCTCCCTCAGAGGACTCAGATGAAGAGAGGATTTTCCAATTAGAGTTTGAAATTGTAGATACTGATGGCGCAGTGTCTGACCCATTTGCTTTTATGATAGTGGTGAAACCTATGAACACCTTAGCTCCGGTTGCAACCAAAAATACAGGTCAGCTACTGTTTGAAGGCCAATCCCGAGCTCTTTCCAGCTCCCAGAATTTGGAAATCAGTGATGAGGATAACCTGGAAGATGTAAGGATTACCGTTGTTGATGGTCTGAAACACGGAGACCTGACTGTGCTCGGCGTGCGCAGGAAATTTTTTACACCGTCTGATCTGGACGCTGGCATTGTTGTGTACCAGCATGACGGCAGCGACACCTACAGTGATAACATTATTTTGAGAATGACAGATGGAAGGAACGAAGTGGAATTTTTGTTTCCCATCACTATTGTTCCTACTGATGACGAGCCCCCAATAATCAACGCCAACACCGGTCTGGTGCTGTTTAAGAAAGAAATGATGCAGATCTCTCCCTTCATCCTGAGTGCCACAGATATAGACTCAGAAGACTCATTTATAAGGTTCATTCTGGAAGCACCGTACTCCACCGTGGGGGAGCTCTTACTCAGGCAAGTTGAGCCACCCGCTGAGCCCTCTCAGTGGAAGTTCAGTGAGACAGATGAGATGTTTGAGCAGGTGGTAACTGAGTGGTCTCAGAAGGATATTCTCGATGGAAAGCTGTTCTATCGACATGTCGGACCTCACAGCACCACCACAGTGACGGATTTGTTTGTGTTTCGTGTCCAGGATGACAACAACCCCCCTAATCAGTCAGGTGAGCACACGTTCACCATTAAAATCCTCCCTGTCGATGACCTTCCCCCAGTGCTGTTCCCAGGCACCACGCTTCATATGACTGTCCAGGAATATGAGCTCACTTTCTTCAGGAAGAAATTCTTGTGTTATACTGATCTAGATTCAGACGACAGAGACCTGAAGTACACAATCACTAAAGTACCAACCGATACCGATGAGAACAATCTAGCCCCCTTGGGTAAGATTGTACTGACTGACAGCCCTGAAACTGTAATTACAGAGTTTACACAAGCCCAGGTTAATCACCACAAAGTAGCTTACAAGCCTCCAGACCAGGAACTGGGCATCACTCCAAAAGTCGCTCAGTTCACATTCATTGTGGAGGACACAGCTGGTAACTCAGCAGATGGCTTATTCACAATTTTCCTCCAGCCAGTTGACAACAAACCCCCAGAAATTATCAACACAGGATTTACTGTCAAGGAAACAAGTACTTTTATAATTAGCAGCAAGGAATTGTACGCCACTGACACAGATACAGATGATAAAAATATCATCTTCACTTTGACCCAAGCTCCTAAATACGGAGAGCTGCAATATTTAGGCATTTGCATGTCAAATGGTGAAACGTTCAATCTCGAAGATATTGCAAACGGCCTCTTGACTTATCTCCATGGTGGAGAGGAATCTCTCAGTGATGTAATCAAACTTTCTGTGAGTGATGGTTTCCATGAGGTCCCCATTACTGTGAGGGTAACTATAGAGCCAGTTGACGACGAGACCCCGACTATCATGCTCCCAGCTGGCGTGTTGGGAGCCACCATCGATGTGTTGGAGAACGGAGCAACAGAGATCACCAGTAACGTCATTCAAGGACGTGATAAAGACACGGATGACCTCATGCTGGCTTTCATTGTTGAGGAACCTCCAAGGCTGGGCGAAATTCTAGTTAACGGCGCTCCAGCTGAGAGGTTCACCCAGGAGGACATCATCAATGGAGTGGTGGTGTATGCTCACACTTCTGGTGAAATCGGTCCAGTCAAAGTACATGATTCCTTCAACCTAACTCTTTCTGATATGTCTGATCAGTGGGTTGTAGGTGGCAACAAAGTCCAGGGTGTGACTGTTCATGTGACCATCCTTCCTGTTGATAGCATTCCACCTGTTGTCAGTGTTGGGGGACAATTTGTTGTGATGGAAGGAGAGAAGAATGTCATTACCATAAGTCATATTCAAGCTGAGGATGTTGACACCAACAATGATGACATCCTATGCACCATTATTGTCCAACCAACATCTGGTTATGTAGAAAACATCTCCCCAGCCACAGGATCTGAGAAATCAAGAGCTGGTACTGCCATCACTGCCTTTACCATTAAAGATATTTCGCTTGGTCACATCTACTACGTCCAAAGCATCCACAAAGGAGTTGAACCTGTGGAGGATCAGTTCACATTCCGCTGCTCCGATGGCATCAACTTCTCTGAACGCCACTTCCTCAACATTGTCATCATTCCAGCCAATGATGAGAAACCAGAGATCTTCACACGTGAGTTTCTGGTAATGGAAGGCATGCACTTAGTGATTGACACTCCGGTTTTGAACGCAGCTGATGCTGACATCCCAGAGGACGAGCTGTTTTTTGAGATCATCAAAAGCCCCAAGCATGGGGCGATAATCCAACAGCTAAGCACAGGCACTGTCCCTGTAGAAAGGTTCAGCTTAGAACAGATCAAAGAAGCAGCCAACATTGTCTATGAACATGATGACTCTGAGACCAAAGAGGACAGTTTTGACATCAGGCTTTCCGACGGAAAACATGCAGTAGAGAAAACAGTTCTCATCATTGTTATTCCTGTTGATGATGAGACACCAAGAATGGCTATAAATGATGGCCTTGATGTTGAGATTGGGGAGACAAAGATAATCAGTAACAGGGCTTTAAAAGCAACAGACCTCGACTCTGAAGATAGAGAACTAACATATGTTCTGCGATATGGTCCTGGGCAAGGCTACCTTCAGCGTATAAACAAATTTGGTAATGTTTTGGGAAACATAACCCTGGGGATGAACTTCACACAGGATGAAATAGACAAGCAACGCATTCTGTATGTACACACAGGCCAGGAGGGCATCCGAGACTTGCTGAAATTTGACGTCACAGATGGCATCAATCCTCTTATTGATCGCTACTTTTACATCAACATTGGCAGCATTGACATGGTTTTCCCAGATGTAATCAACAAAGGTGTGACACTCAAAGAAGGGGGAAAAGTAACACTCACCACTGACCTCCTTAGCACATCTGACATCAACAGTCCTGATGAGTATCTCAGCTTTAGCATCACAAGAGCACCCAGCCGGGGGCATTTAGAGTGCACTGACCTCCCAGGTGTTCCCATTTCCACCTTCACCCAACTGCAGCTGGCTGGCAACAAGATCTACTACATCCACACCTCAGATGACGAGGTCAAAATGGATAGCTTTGAGTTTGAGGTGACAGATGGTTACAATCCCATCTTCCGAACCTTCAGAGTGTCCATCACTGATGTAGATAACAAAAAACCTGTCATCACTGTGCACAAGCTGGTTGTGGAGGAGGGAGAAACCAAACTCATTACACCATTTGAGCTGACGGCTGAGGATCGGGACACGCCTGACAACCTGCTCCGCTTCACAGTCACGCAGGTGCCCGTGCACGGCCAGCTGCTCTTCAACAACAGCCGGCCAATTACATCCTTCACCAAGCAGAACCTGAATGAGAACCTTATCAGCTACAAACATGATGGCACAGAGACCAACGAGGACAGCTTTTCCTTCATAGTCACGGACGGCACTCACACAGACTTTTACGTTTTTCCTGATACGGTGTACGCGACTCGCAAGCCTCAAATGATGACCATCCACATCAACACGGTGGATAATGGTGTGCCCCAGATTGTGGTCAACAAGGCTGCTGCTTCATTGAGAGTCCTCCAAACAGGACACCTGGGCTTCGTTTTTACCAGGAAGGTCCTTAGATCAGAGGACAGAGACAGCCCCCAGAAGGTCCTGAAGTACAGCGTGTCTGAGGAGCCGCTGCATGGCTTCATCATGAACGTGGAGCTGGGCAATCATAGCATCAACACCTTCACACAAGGTAAGCAAGCAGCACACCGTGAAATTATTTCACACTGATGTTCAATAACATCAGTGTCTGCATGTTTCCTGCACATGTCAGGTGTTTCCCTGGTTCAACACATCCAAGTAAAACAAAAGAGTTATTACCAGGCCTCTAAATGATGTGATGAGAAGGTTATTTAGTCATTTGTATCAGTGTTGGAGCAGGGAGGAGCTGAAAACATGGAAAAACATTGACCCTAAAGACTGGAAGATGATAGTAATAATTTGCAAAATGTTGCATTTAATGTCCATAACTAACTTTTATTATTAACCATTGTGTCACTTAAATATTACATTCTTTAAAAACACACTTCTGAATTATCAAATACATTTCTCTGTAGATTTTCTGAAATCAACATAAAACAGCATCAATTATGAAAAAACTGGTTAAATGGGGAGCAACTCTTCTGTAGAATAAACTGATGCAAATGTTAAACTAAGACTTTAGTTTAGGAGAGATGAACAAGAAGCTAAAATTATATTCACATAGAATGTGTTTCATATATTTAATCAGTGTGAAAAGTGCGAAACAAATTTGGTTTAAAAATTCTGATTTGGAAAAATAAAAATATTCTTGAAGTACAATTGCTTTTCTGTACGCTTTTCCTTGGAAAATGATCAAAGCTAATTCCATACTCAATTTTCTTTAAGATTGTCTTTTTTTGTTCTAGCTTTTCTTTCTTTTATTGAATTTTTAGTTGATTTTATCATATTTCTTACTTTTATTTATTAATGGCTTAAAATCAGAAGTTCACATACAGAATGATTAAACAGTGAGATAATGTGATGTCATACAGACATACGTTTTTCAGTTTTCATTACCAAATCAGTAACTAAAAGTTTGCAAAAGTAATGTTGTCATTTCATCTATATTTTTGTTCCTCTCTGTTCATCACAACAACAGCTGAAATCAACGACATGAAGATCTGTTATGTGCTGTTGGATGGTAGCAACGCCACAAGTGATATCTTCTATTTCACAGTCGAGGACAATGGTAAGAATCCCAAATCCTTTTACCTAAGAGCTGCTAAAAATATACAAGTTCTTCTCTCTGTCAGTCACAACTGCTTGCATCACAAAGACTTAGAGCAGCTGGCCATGACCGACACCAGGGACACGGTGCCGCCTCTGTTAGCAGCAGTGGAGAGGGTTGCAGGTTCAAAGGACAGGGGTCAGAGGAGACCTAAAGCTAGCTCTTATTGTGGGTTTGTAAAAGTGAAGGACTCTAATTTGCTTCAATGTCCATGAACAAAAAGCTTGTTTCCTCAGGGAACTTCTCAAAGCTTTAAAATGTCACGTTTAAAATGCCTGCAAAACATTTACACCCAGAGTTCAGCAGTTCATTTTAAGAATGAGAGCTTTTTTGTTTTGGTTGTGTACATTAAAACAACAAAAATAAATGGTATCAAACTAATAAAGTAAATCTCTAAGACAGGTGCAACAATTGAAGGTGATTTCTTCCAAACATTTTACACCACAAAAACCTCAGGAAAGCATAAAGAGAGACAGAGGTAACAGTGCTTTTCTGGAAGAAGATGTACAGTTTAAAAATCTATTTTTCATCACATTGTGAATTGGTTGGTACTTATGGATAATGTTTAATGTTGGGGAACCATTAAACATGACCGTCGAATAGTCATCAATCAGATAGATAAATACTCATGGTTCTAGAACATAATTTTTGGAGCTTTATGCAGCAGAGTTGCTATTTTACTGTCTGCATAAAATAATAAACGCCAAATAACATGTCCAAATTGGGGACAAATTGTTTACAGAAAACTGACCAGGAGCTATTCAAAGCATTTTATTTGTTACTTTATGCTCATGTTCAACATGCATGTGACTGCATTTTTTGCTCACAGTTAAGTATTTTTGATCAAATCCATAAATAATTCCTCTCAAAAATGCTTAAATATTTACAATTTAACATGATTGTGAGAAGTTCTTCCTTTTAAACCATTTGTGTTGGTTATGATTCTGACAGTGGACTCATTAAACAACAACAACAAAAAAAAAATTAGTGGCAGGTTACCGTACACAAATACTAAAAATCCAACCATAAAACAAGTATTTTACTAGTAAAACTCATGAACCAACAATGACACCTAAAGATCCTGTGGGGATTAAGCTGGAAGATTACTCCTGATGAGTGTTACAAAGTCTCTGCTGGTGGATGTGGCTGCATCCTGGACATGCAGCAACATGCCGCTGCAGTGCCTGCTAATGGTCAGACATCTCATGATAAATCTAAGCAGGTGAGCTGTTTGTGTGTGAGGGTAAAACTTGAGGTCAGAAGAGATTTGCACCTGAGATAATCCACCCAGTTTGGACAAACAAACTTTTCATCCAACATATTTAAACTGTGAAGTCACTCAACCACATAATACAGCTTACACTTAATATGTCATATAAATGATATCCATCGTCTCCTTTTAAAGTTGAATGTTCTTTCTTAAGCAGAACATACAACTTTAAATAAATAATCTAAAACTTTATATTAAAAAGCTACTTGTTTATTATTTCTAAAATATTTGTTATAGTTATTAACAACGATGGCTGTAAATGCTACTTGGGTTGAACACCTACATGCTTCTAGAAGCTCTGCACTAATTTCACCCATTTCACAGTTTAATTAAGTAATAAATACAACGTCTATAATCAAAGGGAATTATAGAACATGCAAATTATAATCCATCCATCCATTTTCTGTTCACCCTTGTCCCTAATGGGGTCGGGAGGGTTGCTGGTGCCCATCTCCAGCTACGTTCCGGGCGAGAGGCGGGGTACACCCTGGACAGGTCGCCAGTCTGTCGCAGGGCAACACAGAGACATACAGGACAAACAACCATGCACACACACACTCACACCTAGGGAGAATTTAGAGAAACCAATTGACCTGACAGTCATGTTTTTGGACTGTGGGAGGAAGCCGGAGTACCCGGAGAGAACCCACGCATGCACAGGGAGAACATGCAAACTCCATGCAGAAAGACCCCGGCCGGGAATCGAACCCAGGACCTTCTTGCTGCAAGGCAACAGTGCTACCAACTGCGCCACTGTGCAGCCCGCAAATTATAATGTCAAACCTAAATTGGTGATTGAGAGTTGTAGTTTTTCAAGGGCAGATATAATTTTAATTGGCGTTAGCGCTGTGTTGTTGTAGTTCATTAGCATTAATGGAACTAAAGTTTATGATTAGCGCAACTAACTTTTAGGTTAGCAGTGTCTACCACTAATTTACTAGCTTAGTTTGTCTATGCTTTGTGCATTCAACATGTTTCTCTTTACTGTTTGAGAAGTTTCTACACGTTGCTCTAGGTGACCTGTGATGACTCCGTCCTCACAAATCAAATTTGCTTCAAAAGTTGCAAGGAGACAGTTAGTGACTACCTTTCGTCTGAATTATTTCTCTTTTCTTCTCGTTTCCATAGCTGAAACAGGGCGTTACAATACATCAGCAGAACTGCTGATGTATTGCTTAGTATTTTGAGTAAATGATGAGTTCTTGTAAAGCAGCTAGAATGCTAATCTTCACACTCCTCCTTTAATAATGGCAGTGGCCATTATTAGAGGAGGACACAAACTGTAGTTCATGTTTGGTTGCACTCGCTGTCTGCTGGGAAGGCAGTAACTTCCCTGAAAGATGACCAGGTCAGAATCTCCCTTCAGGCTTTCAAACTGTGGGATTCTCCAGCAATAAATACCTCCGCTTACAAGTGGATACACAACTTGTTAATGTCCGTGTCCAGCAGACATAGTTCTAACACGACATGGGGAAATAAAAATGTCCAGCACAGATGAAGGAAATATGGTAAAATATTACACTGTTGTACAAGTTAAATTAACAGTTTAAGAAATAACAAAAGAAAAAGCATTCAAGGCGTGTATGTGTTACCAAAAATGTTATCATATTTAGTAAATAAGAATGTTATTAAAAAGTTAATCAAAATGGGGCGTGCCATGGTGGCGTAGTGGTTAGCGCGACCCGTATTTGGAGGCCTTGAGTCCTCGACGCGGCCGTCGCGGGTTCGACTCCCGGACCCGACGACATTTGCCGAATGTCTTCCCCCTTCTCCTTCCCCGTTTCCTGTCAGTCTACTGTCACATAAGGGACACTAGAGCCCACAAAAAAAAAAAAAAAAAAAAAAAGTTAATCAAATTCAGGTAATTCCCTAAGTGAACACATTACATAGAGCGACTGTGGCTGCATGGTAGAGTAGTCGTCTTGCGATCAGAAGGTTGTAGGTTCGATTCCAGCTTCCTCCTGCCACACGTCGATGTACCTCTGGGCAAGGCACTTAACCCCAAATTGCCTACCGATCTGCGTATCGTTGTATAAATGTGTGTCTTTGAGTGCGAAGGGGTGAATGTGACTCTAGTATAAAGCGCTTTGAGTGGTCAAAATGACTGGAAAAGCGCTATATAAGTTCAGTCCATTTACCATTTAAATTAATTACACAAGCTCATATTTTCAAGCCTTTTACGATGATTTTCCGAAGTAGTGCTACTCTCGCTTGAGGATATTTTTGTATTCAAGAAAGAGACAGTGGAACTAGCACTTTTTTAAAATTGATGTTAAGGAATTATTGACTTAAAACAGCTCCAATATCTTGCTGAAATGTTACTTGTAAGTTAGTTTTGTACTAAAATATTTGAAGTAGAAACTAGACCAAAAATACTTGGCAAGACTGTATTTTTGCAGTGCACTTAGACTGGCAGGTTTCTGATCACCAGGCAATTTTTCTGTGAAACTCTAAAAGAAATTGAGGATAATCAAAGCCTTTGCCATAAATTTTACACCATTTTAATTGTTAAAATAGCCTTTTTTTATTAGTAACACTTGGTTTGGAGGAACAGGGGACTCTGGAGTGTTGAGTATCGCATAATCACGGCGTGGCAGACAAGAGAATGCACTTCCTGCAAGACTCCAGACTCCAGAACCACAGACAGAGAACGGGTTTGAAGTGAAGTGACATCCCAAGCAGACAGGTGTGTACGTGAGAAGTGGGATCCCCTTTCAAAGTCTGTGGTCACTCTGCTCTTAGCCCCCCAGAAATCCAACCCAATCTCACAAAGCCTGATAACCCCCTCTGCGTGTTTTCGAGCGGATAGAGGAAGATTAGGAGGAAAATATCACTCTAAGTGGCCATTTTTGTCATTTTGCTCAGGTATATTCTTATGTTGTAGCGTTTCATGCTGACTGACACGACCGCAGTGTACTTCCTAACTGTGTTTGGGGATCTTAGGTGTCAGTCGTGTCAACAGTCACAGGATATTTAGTGACTAATGGTGCCACAGTCAGGGCCCCCCGTGACTCCTGGAAGTCTTGGCCTCTCAGTCCTCCACAAAACTCCACTCTGCTCTCACTTTCCCTTTACAGAGCCTTAAGGGCACCACCATTCTCGTTCCATCTGGTTCGTTCGCTAATTTCCCACTTCTCCCCTTCTAATATTTGTGGGAATTCCCCTTCTCTTTGTTTTTTTTTTTTGTTTTTTAAAAAAAAACAAGGAATCTCTTCGCTCTTTTTGTTTCTGTCCTTTTATCCTCCAGCATTGATTTATGGTGCTTGCTGGGCTTTTAGGGTGTGGAGTTATGATGTATGGCTTCAGCAGTTATTCTTATCTGCTCTCAGATGGCAAAGCTGTTGCAGCACTAGCGAAGCTCTCATCAACTTACTTCTGCTTTCCTTCATATTCCAGTTTGTTTGACTGTCAGGCCACTGAAACATCCATCATAACCAGCCCAACTGTGAACATTTTTAGTTTCATATTCTGATGTGTTTCATTGGACATTATTTGTTCCATTATTAAGTTCAATTTTATGAGTCATAGTAAAGTAGACTGCAAAAATACAAAATATTACCAAGTATTTTTGTCTAGTTTCTAGATGCTCTGTAATATTGAAAAATTACAGAAGAGTATTACAGCCAATAATAATAATAAAAAAAACTATCTGACTTTAAACTCAAAGTTCTGACTTGAAATCTTTTTATTGTCAGTGGTCCTAATCCACTATACCTTGATGGAAAGTTAATTTTCTTGTTTTTCTGCAAGGCATAGGAGCTTGTTTTAAAGAGATCCACGACGAGTTGTAGCCGTCCATTTTATTTAAGAAATATTTATCTTAGCTGTAAAAACAATACAGTAAAAATACTGTAGGCTGTTTGTTTTTTTTATATCGATTTAAATTAAATATTGTCACGTGGACATGTTTACGCTGCTATGCATTCTGGGTAAAGGGCGTGTGCTAGGTCTGATTGCGCTAGCTCCGACTAGCTAAAGCAGCGACAAGTAACGTAGTCGAGCCTTTTCAATTTGAACCGCAGCGCGTTGAAATGGATGGGAACGTAGAAATCACAAGGAGTAATGAAGATGAGGAGGACCAAACGGAGGAAGAGGAAAGAGTTGCCCGAAGAAGCTGCAGGTGTTTGTTGCTGCTGCTGTCACCTTCAGCTTATGGGGGGAAACAATGAAGGACACGTACCTCTCTGGTCCGGTAAGTAGTTACTGTTTAGGGTCCGGTCTTTGGCATACATATCAAGTTTTCCATTTTGGCCGGAAAACTATTTATGTTTATTTTACTCCTTCTCCCGTTTCAGTATCCTCCCGTAAATTTCCCGTTTTGTAGTAATTACGTCACAACCCCGGAAGTCGGTTCCCATTGGTTGTCTATCTCGCTTCTCTTGCTTGACTAATGTTCTGGCGAGCCGCTTTTTACACAAGCTTCCATATCTTGCTGAAAAGTTACTTGCATGTTAGTTTTGTCTTATTTCAAGTGTGCTAAGAAATTTGCACTAGAAACTAGACAACAAATACTTGGAAAAATTATTTGTTTATTTGTTCTTTCAGTGTGCGGCTCCTGCTGATTTGTTTAGGTTGTCATTCATGGAAGCAATAATTCAAACATTAATAAAGAAAAACTCTGACTAATCATTTTTGAGATTTACATTGTTACCTGTAAGCCATCGTCTTTCAGGTCTTTGATTAACCAGACCAAACCTTTAATGTGTGACGCTGACATTCAGCTGCCTGGAACTCGCACATTATTTATACTTTTAGGATGATTGATGAGGAAATGAAGAGGGGCGATGGCTGCTTGATGAAGATATTCTTAGCAGATTGCTCCTCTTTGCATCATGCTGATGGACGTCAGAGCATCATGTTGACCTTCCTCTCCTGTGATATCTCTGGCCTGACCCAGTATCTTACTGTATCTATGTTTGGCTCTGGCAGCAGAGTTGAGAGGACCGGTTCTGGTCCTGCTTTGTTGTCTCTATGGTTACATCGACTATTATTTGCAATGGCACTGTACAATTCACATGGAATTATCATTTTAGTTGATTTGTGTTTTGTAAAGGAAAATCTTGTGTTGCTGTGTTGATATGTCTCTGATTTTCCTTCTCTTCCCATAGTAGTAGTGGACTATACACTAAATGCAAACCTGCATTACAAACACAAGTGTGAAGCTCTTAGTAGTTCATTGGAACCATTAATAAAACACATAACTTCATTAAATTTCTACAGTATGAATTTATACAATAATTAGATGCACAAGATGTTATTTTTTCTAAATTAGCAGTCCCTAAATCTCTCTTTGGGAGGATGATCACTTGCTTTTTGTTGCCATCAAGCTTCCAGCACAAGTGACGTCTTGACATTCAACCACTCTTGATAGCAGAATCAGTGAGTGTTCATTTCAAGTGAGTTCTTTTGTATTTCAGCAACTTTGTCAATGCTGCCTCTACTGCGCTATGTGCACTGCAAAAATACAAAAATATTACCAAGTATTTTGGTCCAGTTTCTGGTCCAAATATGTTAGTCCACTGGAAATAACACAAAGCTAATGTCCAAGTAATTTTTCAGCAAGATATAAGAGAGTCTTTTAAATAAATAATTCCTTAATATTGATGAAGAAAATCATTGCTCCATTGACAGATTATTTCACTTATAACAAGACATGTTTCCAATGTAATAGCTGAAATAATCTGCCAATGGAATATCAATATTAAGGAATTATTTGCTTAAAACAAGCTCCTATATCTTGCTAAAAAGCTAGTTAAACAATAGTTTTGTCGTATTTTACGTAGAAATGTTATTAGAAATGAGTAAAAGTGTAGAACTAACAGCATAAACACTGGGAGCAGTGATGATATACAGAGTTTCACTTGTACTGGGAGGAAGAATCTGTGATAACGCCCCTTTGTGCAACTAGGATGCAGCATTCTGTCACTGAAGGAGTTCTCCACTACAGTATCCGCTTCATCTTAGGGATGGGAGACATTGCTTTGTCTTTTTCAGTAGAAGTAGCTCAATCCTCGTCTCGTTTCACGGTATAACTTTCCTCTAGAAGACGGTTAACTTTAAGTTTGAAAATGTTGATGCCAATGGAGCCGATTCTTTCAAAGCTAAAGTTCTTGGCTACCTTTAGCTTTGGCTGTTTTCAGGTTCTTTCTGAATATCCATCCATTTTCTCTTTACATTAGACTGACAATTTAGTTTTTTTCTCCAGGCCTTGACAACTATACATTGTGCTTATGTATAGTTGTTTAATCTGGTAATCTTGGACCCTGCAGCTGGTTAAATACTCCAAAAGACTTTCTGGTTTAAATCTTCATATTTTACTAAGTTCCTTGGACATTATTGGTCACTCCCCTGAGCACATTAATCAAGTTATTTTTGTCCTTTCAAGTGTTTAAGTTAGAGAAAATCCATAATAAATTTAGATTTGTGTGCAAATCTTCTGTTTTGAGTTGTTTAGGAAAAAGATGGGTTGAAAACTTATTGAAAGTCTAAAATCAATGCAGTATTTCAGAATAGGTCTATGTGACTATCACTGTAATTTATGAAATAGCTCCTAACTGTGGCATTCAGAAATACATGCATCCTATAAAATGTTTCATCCCAGCAGAAATTACGAGGATGGTCACTTTGAAAGCTAATGGAAATGTGAGTCGAGCCCAGCGGCTACTGTAAGTATTGGATTTGACAGCTGGTCTAATATAGTGAGAGCATCATAAAAAGTGTCATAAATCAGACCATCAGTGGGATCTAAATCCACGTCTTTCATGTTTAAAAGGGCTGTGTTCGCATGAGCTTTTCCCAGCCTCTTTCAAATTTTCATTTTGTGTTTTTGTTAGAACCGTCTGTGCCACCGTGGGAAGTCTGGTGTCCTGATTATTTCTTGATTTGTCATAGCCCACGCCAGCTTCCAGTTCACCGTCTGACAGGATGTACAAAAGCAGCCGGCGCGGGGAGATTCCCCACTCTGGCTCTGTTTCTTAACAATGTGGAGGCAGGCAGGGAGGCATGCCATGGTGGTAGCTCTGGCCCACCCAGACTGTGGCCTGCTGTCCTCCTTGGTTGCCGCTCCACCCCCCAGGCGAACAAAGCCGGCACAGGGAGGAACGGCAACGAGGAGGGGGAGGAGGAATCTGAGCTCAGCTGTCAATCTGCTCCTCAAAGTCTGGCGGGAAATAAGGAAAAGGAGTGAGAAACTGGAAGATCAAGCCGAACGGAGAGCTTTGTTTTCATGTTTGTAGCTTAATAGCAGCCAAGTTAGTTTATTTCTGGAAGATTAGCTACTAGATAGAGAAAATGCTTGATAAATTACCGACTTTTTATTATTTTGCTTTGAGAGACCCAGAATTATTTTAAACTTTTTCTTAAAGCATAGTTCCTAGATCTTCTCTTGAATGTGAAAGCCAACTAGCATACCACAGATGATGGTAAATAAACAGTTGTCCTGTAGCTGTAAACAGTTTCTCCACCACACATTTAGCAACTAGTTCACAAAATTGATTAACAGCTTTAAGGCCTTCCTCCTAGCTCTGATTGGTTGTTTTTGGTCAGGGGTGGTGCATTTCTTCAGATGGCAATAGCAGCTCAGGAAGGAGATAGAGGAGATTTATTGTTTTCACAGATTATAGGCCTTGTATTATACTGTCACAACATGGCAATAGTTTTAAGAAATATGTAAATATTTACATACAGCCGTGAACTGAAACACAACGGATTCTGCAGCACATCTACATTTTTTTTCAATCTAGAAAACTATTGATAAAGATGAACTAAAAATGTCTGGATACTTGCAAGTAAAGCATAGAGGAAATTATAGATGTTTTGGTCATTTCTGTACATCATGAGCTACAGCCGATGACTGTGCAGTACGGTGTCTAAGGTGCAGCAGTTTATGAAATACCTGCTGCTGATTCATTAAAACTCCTCTGTTTTTGTTTTTCACTCCCTGTTTTAATTCTGAAAAAGAAACTTTTCTGATTAATTGACGCCAAACCTGAAGCAGCTTCTTGTCTTCACCATGTTCATTCGGTAATCCTCGATGATAGCCACTGGCAAAGCTTCACCTCCGTATCAAATTCAAACGGGCGCTGCAGCCAGTTTCCTGAAACTCAGCACAGAAACAATCTGATAACTGAAGCTAGTCAAAGACTTTCTGTTTTTCTCTCTTATTTAATGCACAAAGCAGGAATGTAGGTATTGAATAATTTCTGTTTACAAGTATTATAGAGCAAAGGTGAGTCTCAGGGTCACAAAGAACAAGTCTTCTCTTTATTTTATGAATGTAATACACAACTTGAATAATTTATGCCAAGCAAAAACAATCATTAATAATGGTGATAATTGTGTTTCTTTGTTGCAATTTTAGCAAAAACAATCTGGCATTCACTTCATTAGGCCTCAGCAATCAGTATTCACTGATTCACCTATTTGCAGCTTTTTCCTGTGTAATGTGAGTCCAAATTATTTGCAGATTTTTTCATGGAGCATATCCAAAATATTCTAACGAAAATTTTGCACTTTGACCTGCCTGAATGTGCTCTCCAAATAACCTTAAAACTTGGTAAATCCTGACTCCAGGATCTCTTTGCAGAGGTTGAATCTGGTCATGCTTCTGACTGCATCTCGGTTGTTCTGCGTCTCTTGTTACTCTGGCTGCTACTGTTGAAATGTTCCCCCTTTCCTATGCTAAATAACACCCTCACCCTGTTTTCATTCTCTCCAGTCACATAGCATAAAGGCTGTGGCCTCTTTCTTTGTCGCTGAAGCAGAAATGAGCTGAATGCTGGTTTATAGTGAAGCTTAACCCCCATGTTCTTTTGTTGTTAACTTTTTGTTGCGAAAAAAAAGTTAAATTTTAAGTTCACGTTATGATTTTTGATACCTGTATCATGTGGCGTAAATACGGTGGCCTTGAAGTGCAAACCACTTTTACAAATCACTAAGCACAACTACAAATTGAAAAACACGACATTTAAGAACACGACAAATTAAGAAAAGACAACATTAACTTCAACTACATATTAAAAAGACACAACAACATTAACAAGACGGAATGGGAAGTTCCCGTGGGAAATCTAAAACATCGCTGACTGGACAACAACACCTTTGGCTTTGAAACCAGAAGTTATTCTGGCTTTAGTGTATAACCGGATGATTTATTTGAAAAATGTGTCACAATATAAGCATTTCATATCAGTCAATATTGATAATTATTGATTAGTGTTTTGTTTTAAATAACTGAAATACCGACAAATTGGTGACATAACCTTTTCTGTTATCCTCAGTTTTCACTCTATTTATTTTTAAGCAGTTATGAGGCACGGTGGCAAAACCTTTAACTGCTGCTGCACAACAGGTTGTTGCTAGGTAACCAAAGTTGGGGAGGGAACTTGAAACTTCTTGTGACCCAGCAGGTTGTTGCTAGGTAACCAAAGAGTGAGTGAGTTAGTTGATGCGACCAACCTACCTGGTTGAGCAGCTAAAGCCTTTCCTTTGCCTACATCCCCCAGAATGCTGTGCGGTCCTGGATCGAATATTCAATAGAATTATTGAATATTCTATCAGACATATTATCTATTGATATTCATCATGTGTCTATCACCATATATATTGTTATTTATTATTGCCCAGCCCTTTTTTGGGACAGGAATATTCTGAATGGGGACATACTACGAATCTCAACCTTTTTTTTTTTTTTTTACAGTTTGAGCTATACAGGTCTACCCTAAAATCTAACAAAGAGAATGAATCCCAGAATAATTTCCTATTTTAAAGTCAAAAGTGGTGTCATCCTATCGACGATGTCTCAAGTTTCCCATTGAGACTTCTTCCATTTTGTTTTCTTGATTTGTAGTTGTGCTTAGTTAATGTTGTTGTATATATGTTATATGTTTTAGTTATGCTTACTGATTTGTGGAAGAGGTTTCCACCATTCTTAAAGCTTTAAGGTTTTCTAACCATATTGCCAGGCAGCCTTCCTCTTTCTTAAAGAAATGTAGGTCAATAGGGCTGCAGTCAGTGTGATTCTCAGAGCAAAACTTGTTTCCCAACCTCCTTCACCAGAACTCAGAGAAGAATCGGCTAAGTTTGACCCTTTTCCTGTCACATGTCACGGGCCGCCACACCAGGCTCATCTTACTGCAGGATCAGCTCCAATTACACATAAGAAACCTGTGATCTTAAGTATTCCTAAAGTATCAAACTCCAAGCCTACAAGCTAAACTAATCTGACAGTTAGAGGGATTATTTGAGTCATGAGATAGTGTGGATTAAGGAGTAACTTGAAGGTTGTGGATCAAAGCTATGGGTCTTTGAGCTTCAAATACTTCTTATTGAGTGTGATATTTGTTTTGCATTACATTCAAACGAGATGGTTAAATGTCCTGTGGAATGTTTCACAGAATTTTGGAGCCACCAATAAGTTTCTAACATACATTTGACTGGATACTTAACTTTTTCCTGAAGTTGTTTGTGTTCATTTAAAGTAGGAGGTTTCGTAGCATGGATTTGGATTGTAAGCATAATTTTCAGTGGAGGGGATGTCAGGGATTGGGGAAGGTTGTTCAAAACGTTTAAAGTTGATCTTCTTTAAATATCCCAAAATTAGTTCTGATGTCTTTTTTGGGTCATTGTACTGTTGTCTAAGCCGGTGTTTCCCGACCCTGGTCCTCAAGCCACACTGCCCTACAAGTTTTAGAGGTTTCCCTGCTTTAATGTGCCTGATTCAACATATTGCTGTTCAACAAACGCCTGTTAATCAGTCATCAATTGAAATCAGCTGGACTGAAGTAAGGAAATACCTAAAACATGCAGGGCAGTGAGCCTTGAGGACCAGGGTTGGGAGATGGGTGGCTTGTTTAGTATACTTTGTTTTTTCAACTCGTTTCCATTCTTTCTTTTTTGCATACTGTCTTAATCTATTTTTAGAGTCCAGGAAGTGGTTGATTCTAGTGTTCAATGGAGGAGAGGCAGGTTAAAGTGTCATTTGGACTGAGTTAACTCCAGTCAAAAATAAGTTTCTTAAACTTTCTGCATATATTGAACCTATCTATCTGTCTATCTGTCTATCTGTCTATCTGTCTGTCTGTCTGTCTGTCTGTCTGTCTGTCTGTCTGTCTGTCTATGGGTTATAGGAACATATATATATATGAAAAATTAACAAATACAGTGAAATTATTCAGGTTATGGGACAGATAATCCAATCTAAAAAGAATTACGGCATGTCTTCTTTCAAAGATAGATTATACCTCACCAAAATTTTCTTCCTTTACATTTTTTGCACGTCAAAGTATGAAGGACAGTCGACGTTGAGCAGCTCTGCAGTTAGATAGGACTACACTAATATTTCAGTACAAAAACAACTCTACAGTTTTTTTAAATAATCTCTTTTAGCACAGTTAGTATTATTAAATGTTAACATCAGTATCTCTGTGTATTCCTTGTAAAATAACTAGACCTTTTCTTTAACTGCTAAAAACTCCAAAAGACTGAAAACATTTCTTGAGCCTGCATGTCAGATGAAAGACTGAATTATATTCTTTAAAAAGAAAAATAAAGCTACTTAACTGTATTATGTTCAGCTTCATACCTGAAGTCTTATTTATTTTTTTAAATTAGCTTTAGCTTTTGGAATGAATGGGTAACATGTCTGTATAGTAAATGCACTTACCAATCTAAAACCTTTGTACAGCTTGAATATTCCTCCGACTTTCATTTTATTCACCCCAGTAGCGTTGAAAATTGCACACCTCTTTTAAACAATCAACTGCTGCTGTTCAGTAGCATAGAGCAAGTTCGTCATTTACACTTGCGCCATTAAAGTTTGGAAAGCAAACACTTAAAATCCTCTAGATGTGGAAAAAGAGGAACTTGTGAGACTTCTTAAGCTGGAGTTAAGCTCAGTTTCAGGAAACCTTGGTATTAACTTATCGTGTTTCCCTCCTGAAATGAAAGTCTCTTTATTTCTTTTTATCTTTGAGCTCACTGCGGGTTGCAGTTTACACACTTCACTGAGTCTTAATGAGAACAAAGTCGATTGTGGTATAGTAGAAAAGGAGCTTTGAATGAAGGCCCTTTTCTCCCTCTGCAGGTGGAAACAAACTCAAGCCGCAGCCGTTCCGTCTTAACTGGGCCTGGATCTCTCTGGAGCGGGAATACTACTTAGTGGATGAAGACGCCAAATTCCTGGAGGTGACTCTGAAACGCAGAGGCTTCCTGGGGGAAACCTCTTTTGTCAGTAAGTGTTGACTCTTGCTCTGCTGTTGCAATGTAATGTAAACAAATATTTGATTTCTTTTTTGTTTACAGGTAAATATTCAGTTTAATTCACTTTATATATGTAGTGCAAATTTGCATCAAATACAGGAACTAATTATTCTTTTAAAAACTCCTTAACTGTGTTTATTCCTTTCATCAAGAACAACAAATCCTGTGGCTTTGGAAACACTTGCTCTTTATTTGCCAAAGTTACAGGGACAGGGGAGTTGTGAGCCAAATATTTCACAATATATCCACAACTGTGGATATATTGTGAGCCAAATATATCCACGATTGGTGGACGGGGGAGTTGTCCACCAATCGTGGAGATTAACCAATCTCCACAATGACTGGTTAATTCTTGTCCCATTGGGTAACAAAATTACAAAGTGTGAGCTTCAGGCTGAAATATTATGAATAAATAAAGTATCCATGCACAGTTTAGTGATATAAATCACACTTATTTAAATATGTGGCATCTTGAAAAGCTTATTTCCAATAGGAATGTTTTTGAAGAACAGTATTTAAGTTTGTGTCACCATAAATGCTGTGCCATGTAGTTAACTATAAAAGAAGTAGTAGTTTTTTACCACAAGTTTTATAAAAATGAGTAGATTGTTTAAAATCACTTTAAAGGATAAGAAAAGGATAAGAAACATCCCAGAGGGGGGAAAATGTGAGCAAATCCTGCAAGAATATGGTGGTCAGGAAAAAAACATCTTCCTGTCTTCTCTGCCTCAGTTTGAATTGGATTTTTTTTTTTAAATAAATGAATCTGAGTTTCTAACCTCACAGTTCAGTGGGTTTCTCTCTCTTTTAGGTATTGGAACAAAAGATGGCTCCGCTGAGAAGGACAAAGATTTCCGTGGCAGAGCTCAGAAGCAAGTCCAGTTCAACCCAGGCCAGACGACAGCGACCTGGAGGGTGAAGATCTTCACTGACCAGGAGTTTGAGACCTCGGAAACCTTTGAGATTCAGCTGTCGGACCCGGTCATGGCGGTGCTGGAGTACCCTGATGCTGCAACGGTGGAGATTGTAGATCCTGGAGATGGTAGGAATGTCATGTTGGAGACGACTTTTCTTCTCTAAGACTTGTAATTTTTTCTGTTTTTTAAAATAAAACCACAATTAATTGGTTTTGCTGTGTTGTTCTCCCCAAACAGAATCAACAGTTTTCATTCCACAAGCAGAATTCAAGATAGAGGAGGATATTGGGGAGCTACTAGTGCCAGTCATGCGATCAGGCGATGCCAGCCAGGAACTTATGGTTGTCTGTTTCACTCAGCAAGGTGAGAAAAGCCTGTTTTTATAAAAGCAGAAAAACTTCATTTCCTACTTTTGTCCACCAATGAAAATAAAGTTCCTGTTAATCCACAGGTACCGCCACTGGTACCATACCCACCACTGTCCTCTCCTACTCCGACTACATCACCCGTGCTGAGGACCACACCAGTGTGCTGCGCTTCGACAAGGACGAGAGAGAAAAAGTTTGCCGAATCATCATTATTGATGACTCCCTTTACGAGGAAGAGGAGAGCTTTAACATCAGCCTCAGTATGCCGATGGGCGGTCAGCTGGGGGCCAGTTTCCCATCCACCAAAGTCACAATTTTGGCAGACAGCGATGATGGTGAGTGGAGTATTGAGTTTTTCAGTTTGTTTAAAATACCAAACTCCTAATTCATTGAACTAGGCATAAAAAACAGTTTTTTACATAGATACACAAAATAGCTATTTCTGCTAATTGACAAACATAGCTATTTTTGACAATTAGCAATTTTGTTGAGTGTCCACTGCTTTACACAAAGAGCTTACATATAGCTTGGGAATTGTTGTTTTAAAACAGCATTATCTTAAGAGTGATGGGTGGTGCTTCTTTACTTTAAAAGCTACAACCGTACTGGTTTTTCTAAACCAGTTCTTCAGTTGCCATACGAAGCAGAATTCCTAATTTGTTATTAAAAAAATTGTTTAATTGTATTTACACAAAATTAAAAACATTGCTATTTTGATACACTGTATAATAAAATAATATCACAAGAATAAAGTCAAAATAATACAACAAAGTCATAATATTTCAAAAATAAAGTCAGAGGATTGTGACTTTATTCTCGTAATTTTATTATTTCTTTTCTCATAATTTAGTATGGCTCTAATACTCTTTTGTGGAATTTAGCGTTGCAAAATGAAATTATTGCAATTTTTCCAAGGCTGGAATCAGTCTATGTTTAGGCTAAGAGCTGCATGAGGGTCAGATGTGAGTAATCCTGCTCCCTGAAAGCCTTTGATGCTTTATGTGTCGATTCTGCTGTCTGAGAGGACGGCGACTTTACCAAAGATGATGAGACAACAGCATTCTCATTTCCATACATTGGCCTGGCTGCCTGCATCTTTACAAGGTAACGGCAGACAGGTGTTACCTTAAACAGGCGATGTTATGCTGCACCCAGATAAAACGTGACCCCCATGTCATTGTTGGTGTATCCTTTTCTTCACAAGGCCTAAAACACAGGTGGTGGAGTAAGAGGGACCATTGTCCACATGACAGACATGTTTTCCTTCTGTCCCATCTGCTTGTTGGAATTCAAGACCTCACTGTCTGTTTCTTTTGAGGTTTTCTGACTCTTCAGATTTGCCTTTCCCTCCCACTCATTTCAAGTAATTTACTGCATTACATCAAAGTATAATTAAAGTTACTGTGTAAACAAACCACATACATGTCCAGACATGTGAAAAACAAGAGAGGACACCTCTGTCTGAACCTATATTGTGGCTCCGCTTCTTGGTGGGTCCTGAAATAACGCCATAAATCTGCTTCAGTGCCTCCATATGTCTGTGAATGTGTTAAAGCATCTGTCCGCCTGAGTAAACTTCAGGTTTGGGTTCTTGCCAACATTCAGCCTCCATTGTTACTGTCTTTGTCTGACTCTTCATCCCATTGATCTCCAGGCTCATTTCCAGCTTCCTCGCCTGCCTCTGTGGTGAATACAAGCAAAGTGGAGCTGAAAATGTGCCAGCAGTGCTGCAGCCTCAGCTTGAGATTATATTTATGTTCACACTCCTGAAATGTAGAGCAAATATAGCAGAAAAATTAATTGCTGCTCTATGCCCTAGGGTGTTTTCACACCTGATACAATTGGTTCGATTGAAATGAATAAGACTTTCATGCAAGTGATCATTTGTTTTACACACTTTGTACACTTTGGACGAATAAAAGTTTTGCACACGTCTTTGTGAAAGCTGGATGGATCCCGCAGGATTTTTCTTCCACCATGCGCAGTGAGAACGAAGGTGAGATGGTAATTATGGAGTGAGCTCTATTGCACCAACATCAAAATGTTGTTGCACAACCTGGCAGCCTAAATCTTGTTCATGTTAACTACCTGCAAGTAAGGATAATAATATATATGTTTATTTTTCCTTCTGCACTTTCTGCAGTCTTAGTGTTTAAAGACTGCAGCTCTAAATCTGCCCATCTTTCAGTTAATCTCAAAGAGCTCTCACCGGACACAGGGTAATGAAAAGCCGCTTAATGCAAAAGTGACAAGAGATAAAAGGCCTTTTTGTTCCAGCACTCTGAATTCTTGGCCTGTTTCTTTTTGCAAAGTGGCCGGTTGCCTCCTGGTCTCCTTCTTATCAGCCTCTGGATCAGCATGAAGCTGGAACTTCCCTTCGTGTCAGTCTGCATGCATGTACAAGCGCACGCCTCATTCTTCAGGTGTATCCTCGGCCCTTTGGCCTGGAGCTCAGACAGTGCTGTCTGGATTTAGAGGAGCAGAGGGAGGAATGGAGAAGGAGGGGAGGACAAGAATCACAGCACTCTTCCTGTGGCGAAACAGAAATAATGGCTTTCGCTAAACTATAGTTTTGTCAAACTATAAAGCAAAACTACTGGAACGTCCCAGTGTCTAACGTTGGTTTTTTCCTCTTTTGAATGGACAAAAAAAGAGTATTCACTACAAAAACACCAAATTTTACCAAGTATTTATAGTCTTGTTTCTTGTGCAAATATTTTAGTGCACTTGAAATAAGACAAAACTACCTTTCAGGTAACCTTTCAGCAAGATATAGGAGCTTGTTTTAAGTAAATGATTCCCTTATTATTCATTACAAATGTACTAGTTCCACTGGTAGATTATTTCACTAATAAGTTACTTTTTATTTTTTAATAAAAAAATAGTTTTTTTTATTTTTAACAAAACTAAAAAATAAAAATGACAAAAATAGTCGTAATATTGCAAGAATAAAGTTGTAAGAGAGTAAAGTCGGAATGACACAAGAATAAAGTCGTAGTATTACAACTATTGTGATAATATTATGACCTTATTCTGAAAATATTACATTTATTCTCATACTATTACAACTTTATTGTATTTTGACCTAATAATTGTAATATTATGACTTTTTTGTCAATTTTACTGGCCATTATCAGGGCCAGTACTTTTTCATCAATATTAAGGAAATATTTATTTAATACAATCTTCTATATCTTGCTAAAAGAATATTTGTAAGTTAGTTTGGCTGTATTTAAATTTTGCACCAGAAACTAGACTAAAAATATTTGGCAAGATTGTGTTTTTTTTTTTCAGTGTTCATGTAAATCTTTTGAGAAGTTTAGTTGTTTTAGAAAAACTGTCGTATGTCATGTCAAAATCATGTTGTCTGTTCTCTCACAGAGCCTTCGCTGTACTTTGGGGAGCCTGAATATGTTGTGGAGGAGAGTTCAGGCTATGTGGAGGTGAAGGTCTGGAGGACGGGTACTGACCTGTCCAAAATCGCCACGGTTACGGTTCGCTCCAGAAAGAGCGATCCTGTTTCTGCGGAAGGTAAGACATTTGGTTTGACAACATCCATGACTCCTAGTCACTGTGATAAACCACCTTCTTCTTCTCTGTCTTTTAGCTGGACTCGACTATGTCGGCATTAGTCGCAACCTGGACTTTGCTCCAGGTGTCACCATGCAGACATTTAGGGTGACCATCTTGGATGACCTGGGTCAGCCAAAACTGGAGGGGCCAGAGACCTTTGACCTTGTGCTGAGGATGCCCATGAATGCTGTATTAGGAGAACCGAGCAAGGCGACCATCACCATCAACGACACTGTCACTGACTGTGAGTACAGGAATTATTACCATTGATCTGAGAAGGTTATAGACTGAAGGAAGAGTTGATTAATTTTATGTCACACTTATATTTAATAATATTATTAATAATAATAAGATGTTTGAGCTGAATGTGTGTATGGTGGATTATGGTGGAATTCCAGAAAGAGTTTTTGCTTTCTGGAATTTTTTTATGAGTTTACTTTAAAGGTCTTATTTGGTCAAAATAAATAAATATATTTATTGTTATTATCTAATTATTAACTTAGACTTGAAAATATTGCTATACAATGATAATAATACTAACAATGTTCTTACTATTACAACTAATAATAATAATTAGAATTAATGTACATATTGATAATACATTAAATATATGTTAGAACAATGTTTCCCAACCCTGGTCCTCAAAGCTCATTGTCCTACATGATTTAGAGGTTTCCCTGCTTTAATGTGCCTGATTCAACTGAATGCAGTTCAACAAACGTCTGTTAATCAGTCATCAATTGAAATCAGTCGGACTGAAGTAAGGAAATACCTAAAACATGCAGGGCAGTGAGCCTTGAGGACCAGGGTTGGAAAACACTGTGTTAGAACATTTTAATATTTATGATTCCTAATCATAAATATGATTTATGATTAGGAAATCATAAAACTATTAATAGTGAGCTATTAATAGTAAACTATTAATAGTTCACTAATAGTTATTAGTGAACTATTATTCACTAATAATAGTGAATTATTATCCCAAATTATTATTATTATTATTATTATTATTATTATTACACAGTTTATTAATGACAACCACAATTATTTAGAATTTGCACATTTAATGATGCATCATTCCCTAAGCTGCTTAGCCTGAATTTCTGCTCATGCTGAGTTTGATTCTGCTGCAGGTCTTTTCCTGTTCAAAGGCAGTTCGTCTTTCCCACTGTCGCCATGTGCTTCCTGAGTAGGAGGGATTACTGAAAAGTTACTGAATTGATGCAATAAACTTCCTGCAGTTACATAAACCATTGAGAATTGTGTGATTAACTGACTTTTTGGGTTTTAAATTTATTTAAATTAATTAAACTTGATTTTAATGTGCCTGTATGATTGTATTTCTAAAGGGATTTAAATTAATTTAGTTAAATAAGAACCAAATTGAGTCCCACATAACAACATATGATTTTATTGTAGACATATTTATATGAAGTTTACATTTAAAAATCCAATAAAACAGTTTTTCGGAATTTATATCTGAGAAAATTATAATCCCATGGTAAAAACAAATCACTAGCCTTAAATTACGTCTTATTTTTCTCAAATTGATTTAGATTCAGACATTTATTTTACTCTTCAATTTATTTTTGTTTTGATAATGAAAACTAACAGGGTCAGAGGTTTTGCTGATCTGTTTTTGCTGACAGTAACCCAAACTTTCAGTTACTGTCTTTTCTGAACGTACGATAATTGTCTTGTAACAGAACAATTTTGTTTCAGTGCCGAAGGTTCATTTTAAGGAGGGGAGCTACAAGGTGGATGAATCTGACGGCGAAGTAAGCGCGATGGTGTACCGCAGCGGAGACATCAGCCTCAGATCCACCGTGCGCTGCTACACCCGGCAGGGATCCGCTCAGGTTATGATGGACTACAGCGAGAGGCCCAACACTGACGCCTCCATCATCACCTTTCTGCCAGGTGGAAAATCATTGAACCTCCACACACCTCACTGTCCCTATTGTCAACTCTTGTGTTATCTGAATGTTTCTGCTTTGCTAGGCGAGTCGGAGAAGCCGTGTGTGGTCAGCCTGATGGACGACTCAGTCCATGAGGAAGATGAGGAGTTCCGCTTGGTGCTGGGGAGTCCGAAGAGCAAATCCCCGTACGGAGCCTCAATCGGGGAGCGGAAGGACGCGCTGGTCACCATCACAGACGAGAAAGACAGTATGAAATGCATCTAGTTGTCAAAATGTTTCTGTTTGGGAAAACAAATCTATGCTCAGTTATAGAAACAGGATTCAGTCACCTTCTTTTATTTAGAAGAGTTTAATAAATTATACAAAAGCTGATTTGGGTGCAGCAAAGTTGGCTTTTCAGTAAAGGTCTCTGGATAAACATGTTTCTACTTAGCATAAAAGTTTAGTTGTAAAGAAACAAATACTTTGTATTGTAGTTGCATTACAAGAAAGTGATCTTGCATAATAAAGATTAATAAACATATTTTTATCATTCTTGAGCATCTAGAAAAAAAAGTGGTTATTTCTGAGTTTCAACGTCCAAAATGTTTGAAATTCAGAAATTTACATGATTTTTTCTGGAATTTTTTTTTTTTTTAGATTAATGTCAAATTTTCTAAGTTTTTTCTTTTAGCAAATTTTTGACCTTTCAAAGTCAGAAATTTCCACTTGTTTTTTTTTTTTTAGATTAATCTCAAACATTTTTGGTGGAAATGTACTAGTTCTTTGGCGCCATACTTTCTGTTGATATGAGTTAAACTTAAGTTTATTTATTTGTGTGAAACAATATGATCTTTCACAGTTTTGCTGTATGCATCTCCCTGTTTTTAGAGCCCATCATCCGTTTTTCTGAGATCAAATACAGCGTGCGAGAACCTCAGGTCAAAGGTGAGGTGGCCAGAGTGAAGATCCCCATCTTGCGTTTTGGAGACGCATCAAAACTGTCAGTAGTGCGGGTACACACGAAGGATGGCTCTGCCACGTCTGGAGAGGATTACAACCCACTGTCTGAGGGTAAGAGGCCCCAGGTTGGGTTTCTGTTTTCTGTTTTCTGTTCCTTTCAGCTGCCTGGTGCTCACCTCCCACTCTGCGTTTCAGATGTGGAGTTCAAGGAAGGTGAGAAGGAACATTTTGTTGAAATCGAGATCCTGTATGACGGTCACAGAGAGATGAGAGAGGCCTTCACGGTTCACATGAAGCCTGACGACAACATGGTGGCTGAAATACAGGTGAGCCAAAGACCGCGTGGCGCACATAAACAAATAGAAACCTGCAGCGGTCCGAGTGCGTCCTGCACAGCCGCGCACGAGAACACGCATCCCCTCGTGTTAAAATAGGCAGGCGGCAGCTGGCAGTGCTGTCAGCACAGCCGAAGCTCAGGCCTTTAAAAAGCTTTTCCCTCTGGAATGAGATGCTGCAGAGCCCGACAGAAGACAAACCTATAAACAGAACTGGGACATTCTACCCATACGCTCTGCAGCAGCCACATGCCATTCAGGTTGGAAATAGGTTATCACTTCCAAAGTTGTTTTGCGTTTCATTATATCGTAATTAAAACTGTAAATCCCAAAAGGAGCACAGTGTTCTCTGATTTAAATCTGCATTTATGGAATCTCACTCACTCCCATTTGATCTCTGATTATAATTAGAGTCTGAAAGACGCATACGAATTAAAATTAGGTGCAGAAATGATCTTAATACCCAATGAAAGACAGAGAGACATGTTATGACCTGAGTGAGAGATTTTAAAACTTTCTGACAGAATTACAGATATGGATCGCAGATGTATTTAGAATGAGCAAAATTAGAGATAAAATTTATATGAAAACATTTGAGATGATTAAAAAAAAAAGAAAAATAAGTAAGTCTGAAGCTCAGAAACTGCAAGTTTTAATAAATCAAAACTTGCAGATTAAATCTCTTCACTTCCTGTAAGACGTGACAGTGGAGAGAAATTAAACCACAAAAGCAACAAAAAGGTTTCAGTGAACGAATGAAGCCAAATTTCTTTGTCACCATTATTTAGTAGAGAAGTTACAGTTTCCACATGTTTATGGAGCGAATGTTCTCCTATTCCTGCCAGATGAACAAGGCGATAGTGTACATTGAGGAGATGGACAGCGTCGCAGATGTCACGTTCCCTGCAGTGCCTCATGTGGTGTCTCTCCTCATGTACGACGACACGGCCAAAACCCGAGACCGGCCCAGCCCACCCAACGGATACCCTGTTGTGTGTGTGACGGTGGGTGCCGTCCTGCTTCCTCTGGTCCATCCACTTATGTCCAAAATCTAACTTACATTAAAGTTGACTTTTAATCTCTTTCTCTTTGCTTCCAGGCCTGCAACCCAAAGTACCAGGACTTTGATAAAACGGGTTCCATCTGCTCTGCAGAGAACATCAACGACACTTTGACCCAGTACCGCTGGTTGATCAGCGCTCCAACCGGACCAGACGGAGTGACCAGTCCCATGAGGGAGGTGGACACCAACACCTTCTTCACCAACACCAAATCCATCACCTTGGACTCAGTCTACTTTCAAGCTGGCTCCAGAGTTCAGTGCGCAGCAAGAGCCTTCAACACCAACGGAGACGCTGGCTTAGAACTGTCCAGTCCCATCTTTGTTATCAGTACGGAGGAAGGTGAGTATTGGAAGACGAATCTCTCAGTTCAAATGGATTCCTCTGTGAGTTAGGGCTGAAACGATTAATCGGATTACTCGTGATTAATCAATAATTGCAATAATCATTTAACTGGAGTATACAAACTTTAAAAAGTCATTTGCTGAAATAAGAACATTTTCAGAGTAATTACACCAAAACTGTATCAAAAATACATTTTGCATTTAAGATGAACTAAAAAAAAAACATTTGTAGATATGTTTTACCCAAGATTGAAGTGGCATAGTTTTAGCTTCACCTTGTTGAAATTCTGTCAAATAAATCTTCTATTAATCACCTTTTGCTATCCAATTATTAATCAGTTAATCAATGAAATGGTCACCAGATTAGCCATATACTGTATTAATGTCTAGTCAAGGAGTAGGGCTTAGATTTTGCAGCAAATGATCAAGCCTACACTATAAGAATACCATATTGTTGTCTGTTAGGCGATAAAATGTTCATTTTCTCATTTACAAAATAGACCAAATGATTTGCATCTTTAATGCATTTTTAAATATTCTATAAAATGTGACAATTTTTTGTCTGATTTATCAATTAATCTTCAAAATAATAATAATGGTAGAGAAATCAATAACTTAAATAATTGTTAGTTGCAGCTGTACTGTGAGTTAATTCATTTTTAATTGATTTTAATGCCAGGAATGTGTCAGCCTCACATCCCGGGAACTGTCGGAGCAGAACCCTTCTCTGCGAAGATCCGCTACACGGGTCCAGATGATCCAGACTTTCCCAACCTTATCAAACTGACCATCAACATGCCGCACATGGATGGTAATTATTTTCGAACACAACTATTGTTGTTTTGTTATATTGACCAAAATAATCTATGTTGAGCTACTTTTCCTTCCCCAGGAATGCTCCCGGTGATCTCCACCAGGCCTTTGTCTAACTTTGAGCTCACGCTGAGCCCAGACGGCACACGCGTGGGGAACCACCGCTGCTCCAACCTGCTGGACTTTAATGAGGTCCAAACTGGTTACGGCTTCATCACAGATGCAACAAAGAACCCTGAAATCATCGGGGAGACATCGCCGTACCAGTACAGCACCGCCATGCGTTCAGCCAATTCACTGCGCTTCTACAGGAACCTGAACCTGGAAGCCTGCCTCTGGGAATTCACCAGCTACTACGACATGTCTGAGCTGCTCAACGACTGTGGCGGTTCCATCGGCACTGACGGACAGGTCAGCAGGTTCTGTTTTACTAAAGGTCCACAGTTTTGTAATCTCGTGTGATGTAACTGGTGGTTTAGCCATGATAGTATAGGTTGTTTGCTGTAATTCACAGCTGGAATAATGTTCTCAGCCTTGCAAAGCTTCCCCTTCTTCCTTCAAATGCAACGATGATCTTCAATCTTGGTTCCACATTTATTATTGTGCTTCCTTAAACAGGTTAGGACAGGTGTATGGGCTACACAAAACAGGCTCATTACATTTTTGCACAAATCATTTTTACATGATGAGATTTCAGTTTGGTCAGTTCTGCATATTTTGAGCTCCTTTCAGAATGAGCTGTTTTAATGCCTCTGTCACTTTAAATCCAAAGAAGCTGCGATTGGTCATGCCCTCTAAATTTTAAGCTGCAGGTGCATCCCTTGATACAAAAAAGGAATGCTGTTACTGAATTTATGGAATTGAATGAATTTTTATTTGCATCTTTTGTGTATTTCAGATCTTGTAAGCTGAAGTGGTAAACGAAAATCTGCAAAATGTGCCATTTTGTTAATAATATTAGTAAGAATAATCAATAGGACAATCAATTACTAATATAATTGTTTGCTACACCAAAGTATTCTAGACTAAAATTTGAGGTAATCTGACAAACACCTAAAACTTGGACCCAACTGGGTCATCAACATGAGAGAGTAAAGATGAAGCTGTTACAATGTCCGATGGCACAACAACGTAAAAGATTGATGGAGTCCTACAGAAAACTACTAGATTACGGTTTTGCTGATATAAGTGGCTCTACAAGATTTTTAACCCCATTGGCTTCATTTTTGTGAATAAATAATAACATTTGTGTGTTTTGTACAATTGAGATCCTACAATATCAACTGTGATTTTGTATAGTTGAAAGAAGCTGTACTTCCTTTTCAATATGAACTGATTAACTTTCCATGACGTTCTTATTTCCTACCATCTAGGTGTTGAACCTGGTCCAGTCTTTCGTCACTTTGCGGGTTCCTCTGTTTGTGTCCTACGTCTTCCACTCCCCTGTCGCTGTTGGAGGCTGGCAGCACTTTGACCTGCAGTCGGAGCTCAAGCTCACCTTCGTTTATGATACGGCCATTCTGTGGCAGGACGGCATCGGCAGCCCACCTGAAGCTGAACTACAAGGTACTTCAACTCTTCTCTGCTGGTCCCTGCCAAGACAACTGTAGCTGCGTTTCCATTACAAATCTGTGCAAATCTTTCTCGCTATTCTGCAAATGTCGTAAAAACACAATTTCGCAATCGTGGTGTTTTCATGAAATAAGAAATTTAATTGGAATAACACATGAATAATCTTGTTCACACAATATGTCCTTAAAAATCATGATAGAGACAGATGTAAACAGTTATGCTGGTGGAGCATTGTAAGAGCGGCTACGTAACTTGTAGTTGCCAATTTTACGGAAGTGATGGATTTAACACTTTCGAATGACACATAACTTTTTATGTTGTGAAGCTGTGAGAGCTCTGATGGATCCAGCTGCACATTGTCAGAAAAAGCAATTGTCAGATTACCACTTCCTGTTTTCTTCATGTTTCCGCCAGTAGCAACATCCAATTGTTGGTCATGTGACTCGTGAGATGCAAGAAAACTGTTTCCGTTGCAGTTTTGTCAATTATATCTATTTGATACGGCCAAAAAAAATCTTTTTATTGAAAAACGTGACGTTTTTTTAAAAAAATTGGCCTGTTTCCATTAAGCAAATTTATTTTTGTAATTTCAATTCTTTGCTAGCTGGAAATGCAGCTAATATGGTAAAGTTGAGAACATTGTATTGTTATCTTCTGTTGCTATAGGAGCCATGTATCCCACCAGCATGCGCATAAATGAGGAGGGACGCCTGGTGGTCAACTTCAAGACCGAGGCTCGCTTCAGGGGACAGTTTGTTATGTCTCATCCAGGTATGAGCTTGGCGCCCTCGTGCATACATTCATACCCTAAACTTGTCCCGAAGGATAATTCTGTACAAGCAGGAGCATATTGGGTTACTCTGTGGCCAACATCCTCTCTTCATCTATTTGTGGAGTTCCGCCTCAGGGGTCTTTCTCTTGTGAAACTGCCAAAGGTCATTCAAGCAAATGTTGAAGTGACCCTGCAGCATTTACAGTTGGGAAGCCTGTGGCTCCAAGAATGCCCCTATAAATATTAACAGACTTGCTGTTTAGATTAGGTATAATGCTGCCCGTATTTGTATTTGTCTTCAGGAACCAGTGTATCATCCATGGTAATGTGTGCTGACATTCCCGGACTGACCTTTACCCTCGCTTTGGTCAGAACTGAACCGACCTACAACCAGCCCATGCAGCAGTGGAGTTTCGTCTCAGATTTTGCAGTGAGTCATTTTTTTCCACCCTTAAAAGGAGAAGCAGCTGAATGCTCCCAACGATTCACTGGGCGTCTGGTTTGTAGGTGCGGGATTACTCTGGGACCTACACAGTGAAGCTGGTTTCCTGCATCGCTTCGCCCAATGGGGAGTTCAGCATCCCTCCTGTCTGCCACCCGAGAGAGCCGCTCACTTTTGACATGGACATTCGCTTCCAGCAGGTACATCAACCCCATTAGTTAACCAGGGCACAATTAAGCAGAACGAATTTTTCTTTGAGCAAATGGAAATTGAATTGTGTTGTGCACAGTATTGGCACTACAGCAGGCCTTGATTCTCAATTCCAGTTCTTTGCTGAGATTTGAATTGTTTTTTTTTAGTGGTACTGTTACTTAAATATGGCGTCAATAAGACCTTCTGTGTGAATGCTTTACAACTCCAAAGCCTACCTAGATAAAACTGGTTTTAAAAAAAAAAAACACATTGGAACTTGTTTCAATGCTAAAAAGTGGAAGATCCTTAATTAAAAAAAAGTTTAAGTCAAGTTATTTGATTAGCACATTTCAGCAACAAGGAAGTGTTTACACCATAAAACAACACTACAAAAAACAAATGAATATATGAATTATGAAGTCTCTATAGATGTAATTTAAAAAAGATGCTGGTTGGGGCGTGCTGTGGTGGCGTAGGGCGTAGCGCGACCCACGTTTGGAGGCCTTGAGTCCTCGACGCCGCCATCGCGGGTTCGATTCCCGGACCCGGCGATATTTGCCGCATGTCTTCCCCACTTTCCTGTCAGCCTACTTTCATATAAGGGACACTAGAGCCCACAAAAGACCCCCTGGGGGGAAGAAAAAAAAAAGATGCTGGTTAAGAGCAAAGCGCCAGACTATCATCCAGTTTTTGGTGAGTGAGAAAAGAGAAAAACAATGAGCTTGTTTTAATATATCATGCTATTAAATGATTTATTGCAACAGGCGTCGTAACAATTAAGGAACTAACACTAAACATCACATTTTGTCAAATGCCATCGTCAACTATAATGATCAGTGTTCCAGTTATTCTTAGTCAAAAGCGACTCCTAACAGCTGGGTTGTTTAAATGAACTGTTTTGCAGTTTTCTTGAAGTTTGTTCCAGATTAGTGGTGCATAAAATGACTTGGTGACCTTGATTTACCTCCAGAGTAATGGTCTGTTGGATGTGTAATCCTTCTCTTGTAGGTGAGCGACCCAGTGGCGGCTGAATTTAGTCTAAACACTCAGATGTTCCTGCTGTCTAAGAAAGAGCTCTGGTTGTCTGACGGCTCCATGGGCTTTGGAGAAGGAACTGATGCTGCTTTTTCAGAAGGTTGAACACCACTGCCATCTAGTGGCGCCACAGAATACTACAACCTTTATGATTTATAGACTCTCTCACAAGTCTGCTGTCCTTTTGTTTCAGGCTCCACAATTTACGGCCGTGTTATGGTAGACCCTGTGCAGAACCTGGGCGACTCCTTCTCCTGCAGCATTGAGAAGGTCTTCCTCTGCACTGGGGCGGATGGATACGTCCCCAAGTACAACCCTACCAACAGGGAGTATGGCTGCCTGGCAGACGCTCCCTCTCTGCTCTACAGATTCAAGATCTTGGTAGGATGCAACAAAATTTGAGGTATTTTAGAAGATTTGTTGCTGTTACTTGTTGTAATTTTAATGTGCGTGGTTCTTCAGGACAAAGCCCAGCCAGAGACTCAAGCTTCAGCATTTGGGGACGTTTCTTTTAAGGCCAAACTGGCCCAAGATGCATCTGGAGCTCAAACGTTGGTCACACAACCAGGGTCAGACGGTTTCATGCTCTCTTCTTCACCACTTTTTCAGGTCCGTGTCTCTCAGACCGATGATGTCCAGCAACAAAATGTGGAAAAATGTTTTTTTCTTTTCTTCTGAAAACTTGAAGATGATGCATCTCTCAGGTCTTTGTTCAGTTTTTCTCCTGCTTTTTAAAAACACACCTCAAAAATACTATAACTTACCAAGTATTTTTGGTCTACTTTCTATTGAAAATAGTTTAGTACATTTGAAATAAGACAAAACCAGCTAACACGTAACTTCAAGAAGTAGAAGTTTGTTTTAGGTTAATAATTCTTAAATATTGATTTAAGAAAAAAAGTACTAGTGCCACTCACAGATTGGAAATAATAACCAATTATCATTAGCACTACCTATAAAGTCTACAGTCTTCCTTATCTCTGCTCTTGAGGGTTCAGCTAATCAGCTCCAGCAGAAATAAAGGATGAGTGACGAAAGTGATTAACAGCACTAAGACCCGCCTCCTGGCGCTGATTGGTTGTTTCCTACTGAGTGGTAAATTTCTGCAGTTAGTACTGGGAGCACTGGGGGAAGACAACTTGATTTTTATTTTTTTTTTTTACAGATTATATGTCTTATATTACACTGTCACAACAAAATGATAATTTTAACAAATATGTGAAAACCATATTTTTATAAAAGTTACTGCAGCTTTAAGAGGGAAGAATAATAGAAATATTTTTTGCTTTCTTTTCCAGGTGGCTGCTGGTCGGGAATGGTTCATCCACACTATCTACACCCTCCGCTCCAGAGAGAATGCAAACCGTCACATTGGCAAACGCAGCGTGGAGTACCTCCAACACAGCGTCTCTTCGGTCGCGCAGCCTCACGTCTCGAACGCAGGCGGTCGCCAACGCAGGGCCGCCCCGGCGCTCTCCGGTCCCGCTCTGGTCCAGGACATTGGCATCAAAAACAACCGGGGCACCAACATCCAGCACATCGCTCTGAACCGATCCGACCGCATGGTGGTGAGCCAGCGGCAACCCTGGTCGCCCAGCGGTGACCGCCTCCTGGAGCGCCCCCTGCTGGAGAGCTCGGGCAGAGAGCCGGCTGACACCTCCTTCCTGCCCATGCTGGTGGGAATCGCAGCTCTGATCTTGCTCATCTGCCTCATCGCCATCGTTGTCATTCTGCTGCTGAGGCGCAAGAGGAAGGAAAAGGAAGCTCAGTTCCCTCCGTACGCCACTTCCTCCTCATCTGCCTACTCAGGCTACAGGCCTACAAGCATGTGGAGCAGTCCAGACAGCTCTGAGGTCTAAATGCGGGCTCCGATTCTCTTCATCTTCAGTCTCCTCTTGAAAAGACTGCAACAGTCTTCCTCACCACTGTGCCTTTGATTGTAGCACTGGATAAAACCGAGTGCAACGTGTGGAAAGCGAAGGCTGTCGGCGCTCAGCGCCCTCATGCAGACAGCGTCCCAGCTTTGAGGCTCATTTTAACACTAGTATTCTGTAGGTTGTGCCTTGATGAAGCCTTTTCAGAATTATGGAAATATGTGGATTCTACCCTAAAATACTGGCCTTGTTTATCTAAAGTCCTCCTGTAAAATACTACAGTTTATCTTGTGTTTGCAGATGCATGCCATACACTGCAAAAACACAAAATCTTACCAAATAGTTTTGGCCTAGTCTCTAGTTCAAATGTCTTAGTATTTCCTGAAATATGTAGGAGCTTGTTTTAAGTAAATAATTCTCTAATGTTGATTTTAAAAGTACTAGATCCACTGGTAGATGAATTCACTTATAACATGGGAAAATATATTATAAGTGAAACAGTTTGTCAGTGGAATTGCAGCACATTTTTAAATCAACATTAAAGAATTATTTACTTAGAACAAGCTTTTATTTTGTTGAGAAGTTGCATGTGAATTAGTTTTGTCTCATTTCAATAGTAAGACATTTTAACTAGAAACTAGACCAAAAATATTTGGAAAGATTTTGTTTTTGCAGTTTAGATGAAACAAATTTACAACTAAATGGAAACTTTCATCTCAAAAGACAATTTTTCTATGCATAACTTTTATTTTATTTTTTATTGTTGCAATTCATTATTGAGTTTTGTGACGAGCAGAGTAAAAAAGACTGAATGGACAAAGCAGATCTGAATGAATGTGATCAAATGTTACGTCAGCTGATTAATGGCACTACATTGTTAAAGGGATTGTAAATGCACCATGAAAAACCTTTGTTCAGAATGAGCTGTGTAAATATTAAAGGAGGGTTACATTTAATTTTTCACTTTTGTTGAGCAGTTCAAGAAGAAAAAGAAAACATTTTCATAAGGAAGATATTAAAGAAGCAAAATGTCACTGGTAACAAATCCCAAGCTTTGGATAAACTACACTTTTACAGCCAAATGAAATGTCATTTTTTCCTTTAAGAAGTGTCTTATTTAAAGAGGGATGTATTTGCTCCTTTCTTTATTACTGAATTGTTCCTTTTCATAAATGAAGGGAGAAATAAAAACTACATTTACGTGATGATTTCAAAAATTTTTAAACTGCTTTGAAGATCTAATCCAATGCTGCTTTGTGTACATATGGGATTGATGACATCACGAGAGTAGAGCTGAACATCCAGCACTGACAGATGTGCGACTTTTGTTAGATTTAGATTGTGAAGCATTCAACCTGGCCTGCCTCTTTAAGACACGCCCCCTTCAGTAAGTCTGTGCCGTCCATTCTTAGGACCAGTTGCAGAATGAGTCAAAATGCTTACGAGTCAAAGAAACACTGGGCGTGTTTTCAATGAGGTAATAACATACGAAGCTAAAAAAAAAAAAAAAAAAGTATTTTATATAATACGTAGGATTATGTATTTTCCAGGCACTTAGTGCCATTTTATAGCGCAATCAGTGAACTATTACCTTCATTACATACCAAAAATAACTGGTTTTGACTTTGCGCCTTGAAATTGGTCTGTCTCTTTAAGAACCTCCTACAGTTACCGACTCGCCTCCTTTTTCAGCTCATCACAATGCTTCTCCATGCCGTTTGGACTGTTCCAGAACCAGTTTCACAATGAGTCAAACACTCTGGGTTTGTTTTTGATGAAGGAATGACATTTTAACATGATATAAAGCTCTGAAAAGTTTAATTTACATAATAATGCCCCATTGAAAAACATTTTAAAGAGTTACGTATTTTGCAAGTACATATATCAAAATCAACTACATTCCCTTCAGTTGTTATATATCAAAAATAACTATTTGACTTCGGATCATAACTGTATCCGTCTCTTTAAGAACCTCCTACTGGTTCCAACACGCCATCATGCTTCTCCAGTCCGTCCATTGATGCCATTTGTTCTTAGGAGCATTTGCAGAATGAGTCAAAATACTGCTATGGGTTTGTTTATAACGAGGGAATGACATAACATGACATAAATCTAAAATAAAAAATGGAGTCCATGGCCTATTCTACCGGGGGCAAATATGATCTAAAGCTTAATTTCATAGAAAAGCCTAACTAGAAGTTTTAATATAAAAAGGGGAGATTTATTTGTGATGCTCAAAAAGACATTTTTTACTCCAAAGAGATGCAAGAACAGATGTTTCCAAAAAAAAAAAAAAAAAAATACAAAGGGTACATTTTGAGCAATGGAATGCAGTGCAACCAAATGGCATAAATACAATTATTTCAGTTAAC
Source organism: Xiphophorus couchianus (assembly GCF_001444195.1). NCBI lineage: Eukaryota > Metazoa > Chordata > Actinopteri > Cyprinodontiformes > Poeciliidae > Xiphophorus > Xiphophorus couchianus. The sequence goes on along the minus strand of NC_040232.1, from coordinate 4,873,736 downwards.
ATCTAATAATAAAAAAACAAACAAAACTACCAAACAAAAAATCTAAACCAGTACAGCTGAAGTGTTCAGGTCAGTGACGACAATGCAGGCCCATAAAGTAACACTTCCCTAAAACAACCAGAGCAGTTGGGGTGGATTTTAAACACAGTACATCATCACAGCCTGCAGAACAGACGGAAGCTAGGACTAATGACGCTGGAGCTGGTTGACATGGTAAAATTCTCATCTTTTATTTTGTGAGCTGCCTCACAACTTGAGCTTCTTCCTGCGTCCTCGGCCGTCGGGGGTTCCCTCTGCTTTACGTTTCTGCGCCTGGAGGAGAGAGAGATGGAGAAACGCTTTCAGTGATACTAAAAATGAGTGATGTCAGCAAAACTGCTAGTGATGGATGCAAGTAATTATTTCAGGAATCGATTAATCAATTTTTTTGACAATTCTACAGATTTCTCATTTAACCACTTCATTTACCAGTCATTAAAAAATGCAAATAAATAATTGAATTCCTTTATTAAATAAGAAATTAAACATTTTATTGCCTAAAAGTATACCATAGCATTCCCTTAGTAAGTCTGAACCAGGTGAAGCTAAACTATGCCGCTCGAGGCATTTTGCTTAAAATACATGTACAAACATTATTTTTTATCTTAAATACAAAATGTAATTCTGGTTTGGTTACTGCTCTGAATGTGTTGTTTTTTCCACTAAATGGCATTTTATTTGAATCTATACACTCTAGTTTAATAATTAATTTATGACTAAATTAGTTGCCGATTATTCCAATAATCGATTAATCATTTCAGCCTTAGCACAGATATTCCATCTATCTAAGCTCCGACTTACTGAGCTGCTCTTTGGTCCCCTCTTCTTTTTCTCAGCCTTCTCTCTCTCCTCCAGCTCCATGTTCTCTCTCTCTATCAGTGTGATCAGAGTGTTGCATCGCCTCTGCAGCTCCTACATCAACAGAACAAGACCCTAAAGTTTTACTTGTGTCAACCAACACACGAGGAAAAACAAAAATCAAGAAAGCTCTAGGAAGACCGAATTCACCATGGCTGTCCTGGACTTGAGGAACCAATCGAAGCGGAACTGGGGCGAGTTGCGGATGCACTGGCGGAGCTCGTCGTAGACGCTCTCCTTGTCGAAGCCCAGCTTGTGCAGCATGCAGATGAGGAAGCGGTCTTCCTCCTCCGTGTAGTTCTTGCCCTTGTTGGTGCCGTAGGAGATGCGGAGCTGATGGAAGGGAGCCTTGTAGCGTCCGATCTGCACACAGGAACATGTTGCAGGGTTGGGACACTTACCACAGCAAAATTAAAGCATTTTCAAAGTAAGTTTTTAAACCTTTTCAACACCACACTTCAGAGATATAAACAATACAAATGAACTAAAAAAAGATAGTTTTGATTTACTAATATTTATTACTGTTAATAATATCTTGTTATAGTATTCTAGATTCTACAGAAGGAAGGAGGTGAGCCTAAATAATACTATTTTAAGTTTTGAAATGTCTCACTCACACACTGTACAACTGACTGGTATGAGAGAAAATAACATAAATGACCTTGTTTAAAGTATAAAATATAAGCCAACCTTAATTTCAATTACACAGATCAATAGGTTACTGGAAAATTAGAAATAATATTTATTATCCTGAAACAATCCAAGCAAATCATGTTAAGATAAATGACATTCCTGCTCAAATCAAATGCTTAAAAACACAATAAACAAAGAACAGTTATAAATGTCTACAAATATTTTCGGCAAGTTTTCTTGCATTTATTAACTAGAAATTATTTCTTTAATTCGAACAGATCTAAAAAAATAATAATTTTTGGTCTGATTTATCCTTAAACAGTGAAAGAAAAAAAAGATGGTGTGTCTCGATTAGGTGCATGAAAATATCTGGTTTCAACTGTAAAATAACGCTTTCCAAATGTAGCTTTTTAATCAAATGTTAGATTGCACTTTATTGCAAATCTGTTCAGTTAAAATATCAAGCACTTCCAAGAACTTTATACATAAACTAAGCACTTTCAAAACCTGGAAATTTGAGCATTTTCAAGCTCAAAGCTTGATGTTGAGCTGCTGCTTCAAACCAACAGATGGCGGATCACCTTCGAGTCCAGAGCTTTTTTAATGCTGATTCTTCTCTGAATTCTGGCTTCTCCTCTCTCGATCTGGGCCATGATCTTTTCGATATCCTGCAACTCGTTGCAGCGCTCCCAGAAAACGGCTGCAAAGAAATAAAGAATACACACAAAGTTAGAAAAATACCCCACAGAACACTAAATACATATTTAAATTATTTATATGTATTTATTAATTACCAGAATATTCCATAACTTCTTCAGGTGTTTTCCCCTCGACTTCTCTGGCAATGTTCTCGATATCGTCTCTTCCCCATTTCTCGTTAGCTTTAATGAACTGGTTGAAGTCACGTTTACTCCAAATTGTGAATCCCTGCGAGAAAAAAAATCAAAAACTGATGAATGTAGCAACGCTCCATGATGTTTCTCATCATTTACTCCTAAGAAACATAACTATGCTGTGCATTGTAGAATTATATCAAAGGAATACAATTAAATTGATTTTTAAATACTTTTTTTAATAGCTTTGTGGAGAATATTAGAGGTCAAGGTGCAAGTATTTATTAAAACGTACAGTAGTCAGGAAATACAGTTTGGTGAAACCATTAATTTAAATATAGCTTATTTGTCATGTTTTGCACTTTTTAAAATTTGAAAAGTATCAAAAGCAAATTTCATAAATTTCCATCCTTAGAGACTAAAATACCATCTGACTTGAGTCTAAAGTCTGATCATGTAGGGTTTTTAATTAATTTATGTTTTAACTTGGAAAAAAGGCTAAAAAACAATACACAGTGCTTTTACTTTGAAAATCCTGACAGAATAATGACAGAATAAGATGCGAGTTTGTTTTGTTATAATCAGGGTTGTTATGAGTGTATAGGAATATATCTGGTGAATAAATCAAACGCACCATTTTACAGAATATGCTCATTCCTTTCAGAGCTGCAGCATCAGACTGACTTTCTCTTGTGTTTTCACAACCACAAGAGAAAGTGGTTCTGAAACCATAACAGATCAAAGTCTCACACTACCAGTCAAGTCGCAGTTCTTTACAAACTGACTCCGTGTTAAACCAGCCAATCTGGGTGAGAAAGATTTCTACCTGCTGCAGTAGATTCTCTTTCTCCTCCAGCTCCTCCTCAGTCAGAGCTTCGGCCTCATCGATCTTGGCCTGCTCTTCTTTTTGGACCTGGGCCGAGTTGGGGATATCGGGATTACGTGGAACCTTGTATCCGATGGTCTTTCTGTAGAACAGGATCTCCTTCTCCAGAAGCTCAAACAGACGTGGAGGGAAGAACTGGAAGTCCTGAACGTTTGGCTGCTTCGGCGGACGAGGAGCCTGTAAAAACATGGAACACATTTCCATTAAGAATAAAACAATCCTGCTGTCCCTCTGCATTATACAGGGTTCATACAATGTAAAATTCAAAAGCACTTAGAAGGTAAGTTTTCAAACTTTTCCAGTACCACACTATGAAGATAAAAACAACGCAAATTAACTAGTGTATATATCATTTTTTACTATTATTAATAATGTCTTGTGATAGTATTCTACATTCAAGCTTTTGAATTTATAGATTGTCAAAAAATGTTTTCTGGCATTTAACAAACAGAAATAATTTTGGTCATTCTAATTAAAACAAAAATAATAATAAAATTAATAATATCAAAATAAATCATATTAAGGTACATTTCTGCTCAACTTAAATGCTTAAACAAAATATACAAAGAAAGTCACAAAAAACAACATTTTGCGCAACCTTTTCTGACATTTAGAAAAATGAAATAATGTAGGTAATTTAGCTTATCTAATAGAATAAAAACTTAATCTGATTTAACTTCAGACACCAAGAAAAAAAAAAATCTGTCTTTTTATTAGGTGTATGAAAATATCTGGTTTTAACTGTAACGCTTTCCCAATTTAGATTTATAATAAAACATAAAATTGCAGTTTGAACATCAAGCATTTTCAAGAACTTTGTGAGGAAATCAGGCCCTTTCCAAACCTTGAAAATTGAAACTCAAGCATTTAAAGCACCTTTGTGAACCCAGATTGCTAAGTCTTCATGTTAGTAGAGCGATCTGGTCCTACCTTGGGTGCTTTGGGCTCACTGACTCGCAGAGCTTCCCTGAAGTACGCATCTACGGCGTAATTGGCTTTCCGTTCTCTTTTGGGAGGCTCAATCCAGTTGGTGATAACCTGTAAAGAAAAAAAACAAACCCAAGTTTTAAAATTTTACACATGGAGTACAACAGCTGCTGCTCAGGATTTTTACCTTTTTCTTCTCTCTGTAGTCCTCTCCTTCAAATGTGTACACACTGGTGTTCTCGGTGTCCATGGTGAAGTTCCTCAGTGTGCTTTCACCCAGAGATGACAGCTTCTCTTTCATCTCCATGGTCTACCAGAAAACAATCACAGGTTTACATTCACAGGAAAACAGCTTAAACCTTTTAGGAACAGCTCATCTGAAATACGACTCTGCAGGATTCACCTTTCTTTCTCCGCGCTCCAGGATCGCATCAATGTCATCGTCTGTGATCTCGCTCTCTTTGGAAGCAAACACGTGTGTGGCACCGTGCCGGATGATGGACAACATCTCGTCTTTACCCAGCTTGTTCGCACTTGGATCCACAAGTCTTCCTGTAAACAAAAAATATTTTAGTTTTGCTTCCTTATTCCACTAAATCCACTCACGGAACGGACACGAGGCTTACCCTGCTGGATGACGATAGAGTCCAGGCGCAGCTTCATCTCAGCCCTCTCCACGATTCTCTCCTCCACAGTGTTTTCTGTGATGAAACGGTAAACACGCACCTGCTTCTGCTGACCGATTCTGTGAGCTCGATCCTAAAAGGCAAACCAGATAGCTATGAATCTTTCTACTATCTTCAGTCAGAAACTAATTAACTGCGGCCGTGTTTGAAAGCAGAGCGCTCACCATCGCCTGCAGGTCGACTTGGGGGTTCCAGTCCGAGTCGTAGAGAATGACTACGTCGGCTGTAGCCAGGTTGATGCCCAGACCGCCGGCCCTGGTGCTCAACATGAAGATGAACTTTGTGCTGTTTGGCTCGTTGTATGCGTTGATGGAGACCTGATGGCATTAGAGAGAAACCGTTTTGTTAAGAGTCAAATGATACCAGCAGGGTTTCCCTTTAAAATACATTATAAGCCTGATGGTAGGGGGAGCCCACCAGTGGCCACCATGTTTTTGTGATAAAAGTTGACAAGATATTTGATTATATGTTTTTGGAATCCATTATAATGTCTTAAAACAGGCAAACAAAAATTACACAATTAAAATAATATTTTTTTAACTTCAGTTAAATCCTAATCTTAACTATGTAAGGCAGGCCACATTTAAAAATAAAATAAACATTGTTTTTACGTATTCAATACACATGAACATTATGCACCTGTCTTTCTTCGTGTGGAGTTTGTCCGTCCAGACGGCAATACTCATAGTTCTTCCACATGCAGTAGTCCTCCAAGATGTCCAGCATCCTGGTCATCTGACTGAAGATGAGCACACGGGAGCCTAAACAAAGAAACAAAACAGCTTAGGACCCTCGGAAGTCACCCATCCATCTTCTTCCGCTTATCCAAAGTTGGGTATCAGCCTAAGTAAGGAGGCCCAGACTTCCCTCTCCACAGCCACTTGGGCCATCTCCTCCGGGGGAACCAGAGATACTTAAACTCCTCCACTTGGGGTAGGACATCTTCCCCGACCCAGAGGAGGAACTCTACATTGTAAAGATCTGAAGCCTTTGGAAGAAAACTGAACCTTTCAAGTCTTTAATAAAAATAATTTCTGTAATCCATTTACTCTTCCAGACCGTGTTAGTTTGATATGAAAAGCCAGCTTAATGTTAAACAGCCTACACACCCTGCTCCTTCATTTTGGGCAACAGCTTGTCCAGCACCACCATTTTGCCGCCGTTCACCACCAGGTGGAGGTCGGTGGTGTAGGGCGGGCCGGGTTCCGCCCCGTCAAACAGGTACGGATGGTTGCAGCATTTCCTGAGCTGCATGAGGACGTTCAGCAGACGCATTTTGTCCATTTTGCCTGCAGAGTTCAGGATGTCGATGTCCTTCATGAGAATCTTTGTGTACCTGATGGGTGGAAATACAGCCGATGTCTTTAGACATTAAGTTCAGATCAAATTTAATGTCAAAGAATCTTGAAGCTTCGATGCTCACCACTCTCGCTGCATTTTACTCAGACCCACGTAAATCTTGATCTCTTTTTTGGGAAGCAAAGTTTTCTCGACGTCTGCTTTGATACGACGAAGCAAGAAAGGACGCAGCACCTGAACAACATCAACAACAACAACAACACCACGGCATTTAAAGGGATATTCAACCCAAATAAACACTTTAAAAGAATGAGATTTACATTAAATGTTTGGAACTTACGGTGTGAAGACGTTCAACCAGCTTCTGGTCGCCCAAGCAGTTGTTTGTGTCAAACCATGAGTCGAAATCCTAGAAAGAAATGAAAACTTGATAAGTAACCTGATGTATGAACTTGGGTTAGGAGACAGAGGAGAAAACAGGATGGAAGTAAACACCTCTGATGAGTTGAAGACATCAGGCAACAGGAAGTTGAGCAGAGCCCAGAGCTCATGCAGGTTGTTCTGAAGCGGCGTTCCAGTCAGGAGGAGCCGGTTGGTGGTTTTAAATTCACGCACAATTTCTGACAGCTGAAAAACATGACATAAATTATTACTGTCATTAACAACATTCTACATTCAAACTTACTAATTCGAAGTTACAAAAAAGGTTTTCTGGCTTTTAACAATTATAAATAATTTGGGTAATTTTAACTGAAATAAAAAAATAAGTTTAGTCTGCTTTAACTTTAGACTGTGAAAAATATGTTTATTAGGTGTTTGAAAATATCTAGTTTTAACTTTAGTAATACTTTTAAGTTTTTACTCAAACATTAGATTTCACTTTATTACAAAAATGTGTAGTTTGAATATCAAGCATGTTCAAGGACTTTATGCAAAAACCAAGCACTTTCCAAACCTTTAAAACACCTCAATGAAATTCAAGCATTTCATTTTCAAGCACCCATGTGAACCTTGAAGAGGGCAAAATGTCAGCAGCTCCTGACCTTTGACTTCTCGTTCTTGATCCTGTGAGCTTCGTCGATGACCAGGTACCTCCAGTTGAACTTCTTAAACACGGCCTTTTCAATGATGAGCATTTCGTAAGACGTGACGCAGACGTCCCACTCTCCTGGCAGCAGAACGTCTCTGATCAGGGCGGTCTGAAGGAAACCAATCAGAACCCAAATGTTTCAAATGACAGAGTTTTAAATCAAAAGCCTTAAATTAATCATTTTGTCACAGCTTACACGCTGATCCCGGTCTCCGATCAGGCAGACGGCGCGCAGAGAGGGCACCCATCGCTTGAACTCGTTCATCCAGTTGTACAGAGTGGACTTGGGGACCAGCACCATGTGAGGACCTGGAATGTTTCTGTAGTGCTTCATGTAACCCAGCAGGGCGATGGTCTGGAGGGTCTTCCCCAGTCCCTGAACAGGTTCAGAGAACATGTTGAAGGCCAGAAACTAACTGGAATTACGGCTGCAACTAACCATTATTTTAGTTATCAACCGATTACTTTTGATGATTAATCCGTTTAATCCCAAATTGCTTCATAAAAAGTAAGTGCATGCATTTCAATCCTTGGACCTCCCCAACACATATTTATGAATTATTACATTTTATGTTGGTTATGTTAGTAAAAATATAAGTTGATACTCTGCAACAATTGTAGCCGGTGGGATTAAATGGGTCAATTGGCACAAATGCAGATTATTCATTTAAGCCTTTTTTTATACAATATTAGCAACACATTAAAAGATGTGAATAATTCAATTCATTTTTAAAATAAGAAAATATATACTTATTGCCTAAAATGCAAAGACAGCATTACTTTAGTGAACATTTGCTCTACAGTGGAAAATAAAAACTTTTAGCATACAAATGTGAAAGTCCAGCCTTTTCTGCTTGATTTAACATCAATACAATGGAGGACAAATAGTTGACTATTAGCTGATTAACAACTGGATGATAAAAGGTGTTTAATGGAAGTTTTTTTTTCACAGAATTTGAGCCGGGTGAAGCTAAAATTATGCCACTTGAGTTTTGGGTAGAGTATATTTACAAAGTTTTTTTCTTTTATGTCATCTTAAATGCAAAATGCATATATTTTGTACAGTTTGGGCTTAATTATTGCTCTGACTGTCGTATCAGAAAATTGCCCTTTTTGAGTCTGTATACTCTAGCTAATGATTAATCAATAACTAAATTAGTTGACGATTATTTCAACAATCGATTCATTACAATTAATATGTTCAGCCCTAACTAAAATTCACCCACATGCTTTTATAAACGAGGAAATACTGACCATCTCATCTGCCAGGATGCCGTTGATTCCATTTTCATACAGAGAAATGAGCCAGTTCAGACCACGGACCTGGTAGTCCCTCATTTTTCCTGTTTTCACATCTGAAATGAGACGCAAGAGAGCGGTTAACCTGAAGAACAGCTCTAAAATTTCCTTCAGCTCTGAAAGACGGTCTGCGCTTACAGGAGGGAGACTCATCAAAGCGAGTGCACACATTGGTGGTCTTTGTGCTCTCGTTGAGAAGCTCTTCGTCCTCCTCTTGCTCGGTGCGGCGGTGCCGGTTGCTAAAACACAGATCAGGAAATGGGTTTAAGTTTCCGAAGGTTAAAAAACAAACCGAGTTTTTGGGCCAAATACTCACTCTCCAGCAGAGAGCAGGTTCTGCTTCTCGTCTTTTTTGATCCGAGGACGGCCCGGCTTCATCTTCAGGGGGGAAGTTGGGGTCTTCTGTGCAGCTGGTTGGATGAAATGTGCAAACAGCTCCGTTTGCTTTAACAGATATTCAAATCTGTTGGTTCGGTCAGTTTGCTGCAACAAACAGGAAGGGAAGTCTCTTCACTCATTTACCCAGAATTACAAGTCAGATACTTCGACTACACAAGAAAATCTATTTACCACTTTCTCCTCATAACCTGGAGTGGATTCTTTAGTCTTAGATGATGAAGAGGAGGATGCATCTTGTGCATCAGCACCACCTTCTGATGAGGATTCTTTTCCAGCATCTGAAGAGTCTGATTTTTCCTGAAGCACAAGATTATAGATTAGATTTGGAATATTTTTTTCATATTTCAAATTCTATAGGATCGACACAAATAAACTGATGAGAAACAAGACCTCAGCTGCTTTCAATAAAAATAAATTATTTAAAAATGTATTATATGTACACTAACAACCTGATGTCATGTCATGTTTTAAGAGTTATTACTTTAGAAATGAAAAATGATTATTAGAACCTAAGTGCCCTAAATAATAGGCATCATAATTGAAAATTAATAAGTTGAATCAGCTGGTGTAACACAAGACAATAAATTAGTGATCATTTAATGTCATATTAGTCTTAGCAGGACTAAATTGTCCAATTGACAGTCCACAAAGAGCACAATTCTTATATAATAGCAGCAAATCTGGTTTTCTCATTTGTTATAAATTGCCTATTGTCTTTTATGCAAAAAATAAATAAATAATACAAATGCACATTTTGTTGATTTTCTTTTAATTACAATACCCGTTTGTAATTCTATTTTATACAAATATGCAATTTTCAATAACTGCACAGTACTATTTGTGTTATGTTGTAAATTTGCCTTCATTATATAAGTTATTCTAATTTTTATATTTCTGATCCTAGTTTTAATACTCATGCTTCTATTTATCTATAACTTGCTGCTGATACACCAATTTCCCCACTGTAGAACAATAAAGAATATTTCTATTTATTGTGCATTTTACCTAATAATAAAATGTGGACTACTGTGGCGGCTTGTGTGCAGATTTCAGCTTTAACGGCGACTTAATTAGAACATAGAGACATACATTTTGAGTTGTTTGTGCTCGTCTTAATATATCGTATTTTGTTACATATGAAAGGCCATATGAAGTTAGTAGGATGCCGTTTTATTTGTTTTGTTTTGTTTTTTTGAAACACAACAGAAGGTGCGACATATCCTCAGCAGTTAGCAGGTTTTTTCTAATCAGACTCATTGAAAACAAAGAGACTGGTAGGAAAGTTGAGAAGTTATCCTCCTCATTGGTCCAGTTAAAATGTTTACATTTACAAGCACCAAGATGACTGCGTGTATTTTACCAGTGAACAATAAATGAGGGGATAATTTTGGTGCAATAACTTGTGGAGTATAAACACTGCTTATGGGTAACGTTAGCTTGGGCGGCCGCTGGATGCATCTGATGCTGCTGCTGTTGTTAGCTAACTGTAGCACCCGTCGCGGAGAGCTAACTAGCCTGGATACCTCACATGAACACTCGCAGAGTCAGCATTTAACACAAAGAGGACGGAATAACTTTCAAAGCGAAGAGAGGGAGCATTAATGACAACGGTGGTGTGTTTGAAAAACATTTAGTCAGTGATGGGAATAGTTTAAACCGTGTTACCTCCGCTCCTCCGGCTTCTTCAAGTTCAGTTGGTTCTTCCCGCTGTTCAACGCAGTTTTCGCTTTCGGACATTTTGACGGAAATTTCTCTTCAGTTCAGAGATATGGTCGGTTAATTAGTGCCTTAATATATCTTGTTGAAACGACCGTTAATGTTTTTCCTGAACCTTAACGGGCTTAGTCTGAACTACTGTTTATAATGAAAGACGCGCCGGTTGAACAGCCAGCACGCTAGCAAGGTTTTTCTCGCGCTACAAAGCTACCCGGTAAACGTGATCTCTCGCGAGACTTGTAAGTGCTGCTTTCGCGGACCCTTGAAAATGTCACTAAGACTGACCTCGTATGGCCTTACACACCTTTACAGTGCAGGAAAAATATGTCCCCCTTATATATATTTTTTGTCACACTTAAAAATTTCATATTATCAAAACATCCTGTATAAATATCACCCAAGTAAACAAACAAGAAGCAAAAAAGGGAGCCAACAATAAAACACTTTTCAAATTATGATTCAATTATTCAGTGAAAAAAACTATTGTTCAAACAATACAATACAATAGTGCATAATATATTTATAAGCTACACAAAACACATTAAATTAAAAGAACAAAAAAAATTAAGGAAGTAAAATTATCACATAAAAAATTACACTTTCTAACTTTGCACTCGGAAATTCCGACTTGCGATTATGGATATGAAACGCACCATGCGTTTAGTGTGACGTAATTCCTAGATCCAAATTCTGAAAGTAAGAAATGATTGATTGCTGTAAATTATATTATTAATTTTATTATTTTGCAGTAGCAATGCGTCTTGCTATTGCTGAACATAATTAATAACAACCTATAAACCAATTAAAGGCAATTCTTTGTATGAATTAACGAGTTTGTAACAAGTCGGTTTTAGACAAAAAATAAAAGCCCAATGTTAATTTTTATTTTATTTTTATGGGCTAATACGTAATAATAAACATTTACTTGTAAATACATGAGGTTACAGGCAGATGGCTAAATTAGGCTGAAATAATTTGTTGGTTACCAGATTTGTAATTTCGAAATAACATTGTGTTAGTCAGATTAACTTTGACATATTCTCCATATTTTTTTCAAAGGATTCTGTAATATATTTTCCATATTTTAAAAATAATTTAAAAAATATTCTGACCTCATGTATATAAACTTTTGAAATAGCAACTGACAAGCTTCCGTAGATATTCAAACATGAAATGGACGAGAGCGTTTGAGTGAAACGCATGTTTAAATATTTGTTTTGTTAAAATCCATACAAATTTTATGACGTATAACCATTAATAAGAAAAAAGGATTTATTCGAATTAATATTATAATGAAGCACATCTATACTGTAACAGGCATCAGTAAAACAGCTTCTTCGTCTAAAGGTCCTTACGATGACTCTGGTGTTCTGGCGACAAAAAGCAGAGAAGCACCCCTGATGCAAAAATAACTAATTATCTATAAATAGACTAAGTATGTCCATATAAAGACAAAGTAAATCTAAAGCGTTCTTAGTTGCTATATAGAAATGCCCTACTTATTTTTAAAACATCAAAACAGTATTAAAAAAAACTATCTGCCTTTAAAAACAACAGTTACGTTTTACGGCAGGGGTGCGTTTTTCAGCACAACACCGGTTGTCGGCAGTTGGAATGACGGTAGTGGAAGGTTAATCAGCTGATTCTGAACGCTCAAATGAAACCTGAATAAAACTGTTTCATCTGTCAGGAGGTGTTTGACTCGACCTGAGAGCTTTTACATTTAGTTTGGAATGTGTTGACATGCTGAATTCAGGTAAGTTCAGGTTGATACGCTTATGAATTGCGGGTGTATTGTGGTGGTATTTATGCTAAGTCAGAGTGGTACCTGACGGTTATCGGCCTGTTTCGTTGCTTTGTTGTTATTATGGTGTGATTACTTTATTTATCGGGTTGGAATATGGATTTCTGCAGGTTTTATAATAATCATTACCGCTTCGGGGTTACATTTTGTTAATAATCTGCTGTAGCTCGTAACCGTTTATAGGCATTTGTTAAATTTAAAGAAGCCACTAGCATTAGCACGCTAGCTGCCAGTTTCTACAGAACAGAAACAAAACAGCAATTACTGCTTTCTCGTTCAGTGTATTAAATGAAGCAGAAAATACTGTTCATTTATTTGGTATTTATCGTACCAAATAAATAATTTTCATTTCTATAGTTAAAATATATAAATAATTATTAAATGTTCACATTAGAATACTTAAAAGAGGAAATGAAAAGAAAATCTTACAAATGATAGCTACCTGTCTGCTAAAGGTATATTTTAAAGCTGTAACAGTAAAAACGTACTTGGTTAAAAGCTTACTTGAGTAATTGAACATAACATTTGATCATCAGATTTAATATTTGAAGTTATGAAACAAACCCAAATTACTGCTTAGCTTTGGGTTTCTTTTGTTCTTTAAAAATCATATCTATCAAGTGGATTATTGTAGCTGGGACAATAAAAAAATGTATAAAAAAAATCTGTCATCAGACAGACAAAGAAATACTGGTATTTTAAAGACTACAACAAAAAGAAATGGAGTATCTGTAATTTTTACCAATCTACTCCACTTATCTCGATCTCTCAGAGATGAGGGATTTTCTAATATAAATCGAAGCGATCTGTTCTGGAACCTGTTGCCCGGTTATATTTCCGATCTCACTAAGTTACAGACTTGTGACTTCATGGACAGGTGTTGTGTGTTTGATTTAAAGAAGGCTCTAGTTTGGTTGTTTGAGACTTGAACGATCTACTGATTCACAGGAACAATGCGCTGCTCACTGGTCTGCCTCCTTGGTTATTTCTGAGAATGTGTTCATTAAAAAAAGAAGTCTAATGACTAATTTATCAGGCCGCCAGATAAACTGGCAAAGTTCTGTGAGCTTTTACGATATTAGAAATGTGTAAAATGTGTTTCTTTCTTCCAATAGTTCTGTTATGAGGGAACAAAACTAGTTTTGATGTCTACAAAAATAACAAAAGAATGACAGCTTACTCAGTATTTCCAAGTATTACCACTTTCTACCAACTAATCACTTTCTTCTGCCCTCTGCAGCTCAACATCATGGACAAGATTCTGGAGGGCCTGATCAGCTCCGATCACTCTGTCCCGGTGAAGAGGGCCATAGTGAAGAAGGTGGTTGAAGCAGCAGAGAACGATGTGACGCAGGAGCAGTGTCGAGCCCTATTCACACTCACCACCCGCCTCATCTTGCTCGGTGACGATGCTTTCCAGAAGCAGATTGGCCTGCAAGTTCTGGAGGCCTATGCTCGCTACCACCGGCCCGAGTTTGAGCTCTTCTTCTGCAAAGACTTTGTGCTCTGTTTACTCCAGCAGGGCTATGGGCAGCTGGAACACAGAGACGCTGCAATAATCGATTACATCCACTGCTGCCTGCGGCTGCTCATCAGCTGCCCCTCCGTCCTGGAGACCTTCAGTGTCATCCAAGTGGAGGTTTTGAGGATGGTGTGCGAACGGCCTGAGCCAGCTCTCTGCGCCCGACTCGGCACTTTGCTGTCAGACTTTATGCAGTGCATCCCGAGGGAAAAGTCAGGTGTCTTGTTCTGCCAGCAGCTAGTGAGGACCATCAGCTGCTTTCAGTGCTTTGCCAGCGAAGAGCGGGAACTGAGAGAGTATGTAGGCCAGGTGACAAAGGTCAGCACTCTTCTCCAGAACATCTGGAAGGCAGAGCCAGCCACACTGTTGCCTTCACTGCAAGAAGTCTTTGCTATTATCTCCTCCACAGGTATAGCTATATATTTAGTCTGCTGGAATTGTTAGACTGTTTTTGTTTGTTAAAATTGACAAAGGAACTCATATTTTAAATTAAATACGCTGCAAAAATACAATATTTTACCAAGTATTTTTTATCTAGCTTCTAGTGCAAATATATTGGTTCACATGAAAAAAGTCAAAACTAACTTAAAAGTAACTTTTCAGCAAGACATATAAGTTTGTTTTAAGTCAATAATTCTTTTGATATAGATAGATGGCAGATGTTTTTCACTTTTAGCAAGACAACTTTCATGTTTTCAGTGCGGGAAAAATCTGGAACTAGTACCTTTTGTATTTATATTCAAGAATTATTGAGATATTTTTGTTTTAATTCAAGTCTACTGAAATATTTGCACTAGAAGCTAGACAAAGATTCTTGGTAAGATTTTGTGTTTTTGCAGTGTATAACTTTAAATGCTCTAAAATGTTGAGTTAATACCAACTGAAACCGCAGACATATTCACAAATTGGTATTATTCATAAAATAAAACAGGAAAAACACATCTGAGATTTTTGTAGACCACAAACACATGATGAATTGTGCTGCCACAGCTGTTTTTTGTACAGTTTGGCTTTTTATAGTGTCTGAAGATTTTAATTTGTTTTAAATGTTTCTATCTAGATGTTAAGAAGTATCTAAATGGAAACATCTCACAAGCTACAAGGAAAATATTAAAATATTTTATACAGAAAAGTGATTCGATGTTCTTTCAGACCCATCCTTTGACCCATCTATTGCCCTGGCTAGTCTGGTCCAGCACATCCCTGTCCAGATGATCAATGTGCTCATCAAGAGTCTCACCACAGACCAGAACGTCAGAGATGCAAGCATGACCAAAGCTCTCAGCCGGTAGCTTAATGTCTTTGTATTCTACACTTGTAAGCTATAGGATGAAAGCATGTTGTAATTTCAGTGTGTAATATGCAGTTTATGCTTGTTAACACTTGTTTGTTGTGTGTTTTAAAGAATGATCGACTGGTTGTCTTGGCCGCTGGCCCAACATGTGGATACCTGGGTCATCGCACTACTGAAAGGACTGGCTGCTGTTCAGAAGTTTACCATTCTTATAGATGTCACTCTGCTGAAAATTGAACTGGTTTGTAAAACTTCCTTGGTTTATGGTTCATTGTAGAGGAGGTTGGATTTAAATATTATGTTACAAATGTGTGAAATAGATTAATTAATTACAGTAGTTCATATTTATTGCTGGTTAATATCATTGATTTCATATTTTATACCTTTTATGACAAACGTGTTAAAGAAATTGACTTTGATTTGACCTAAATTTATTTTATAAATATTTGCTTTTTGTTTATTTTGACCTGCAGGTATTCAGCCGTCTGTGGTACCCTATTGTGCGGCAGGGGGCGCTATCCGTGCTTTCCCACATGCTGTTAAGCTTCCAGCACTCTCCTGAGGCCTTCCATTTGGTAAGAGGTCCTCTGTCTCCTCTCAGCTCATTTCCTCCTCATGTGACCAGATTGTTTGTTCTCTCATTTTCCTTCTGTTCTTGCTTAAATTACTTCGAAGCCACACAGACCCTCCTCAGTAATGATGTGCAAAGCATTTTAAATGCCAAGCAGTGGCCCGTGAACCAATTTAATTAAAACCTAAAAAACGTGAAATGATCAGCTCAACTCTCTGTGGAGGTCCTGATGTTCATCTCTTTCCTGGTTGACCATGCTGCTCGTTTGATGGGAAAATTTTAGCTTTATCGTCCATAATTTATTGTTTTTATTTCCTAATTTCCTGTTTTTTCCCTTTCAGGTTGTTCCACACGTGCGCTCTCTAGTTCAGACTCTAAACACAGACGGTCTCCCCACCAGTCAAACTTTCCTGCTCCAATTCACTGAGCTTATACACTGCATGATGTACCAGTACTCTGGCTTCCCTGACCTCTACGACCACATATTGGAAGCCATAAAGGTGAAGAACTGATGTTTATGTTGGTATTTTCTGAGTTAATTCAAATAAAAAAAGACTGCTCTGTAAATAAGGCCAGCCTTCAGACACATCTGCATTAATTATTCCGTATTCTCTTTCCAGGATTTCCCAAAACCTTCAGAAGAGAAGATCAAGTTGGTGTTGAATCAAAGTGCCTGGACATCCCAGTCCAATTCGTTTGCTTCTGGTTTATTGAGGCCGGCTGGGAAGTCTGAGACAGGAAGGACAGGTCTGATCAACCTGGGGAACACCTGCTACATGAACAGCATCATCCAGACCCTTTTTATGGCAACAGAGTGAGGCACTCAGTCATACCAACACACATGTCAAAGCTGAGAATGTGGAGAATTGAACCTGAGTTTTTGCTCTCAGTTTCAGGAGGCACGTTTTGTCTTTACATCTAAATGGCTCCAACACAGTAATGAAGAGGCTCCAGCTCCTTTTTGCCTTCCTGGCACACACACAGGTCTGTTATGTCTTGACTAATGAAATATGTGTGAAGTTAGTGGACGTCAACATGAGTTGTGGATGTGTGCTTTGGCCTACAGAGGGCAGCGTACGGTCCCAGGAACTTCTTGGAAGTGTCTCGTCCTCCCTGGTTCAACGTGGGCTCACAGCAGGACTGTTCAGAGTATCTCAGATTCCTTCTAGAAAGGTACAGTGAGTCTGCAGCGCTCCTCCTTATGCTCAGCTGTTCCTGTAGTTTTATTTTTGCTTAAAGCCAATTAAAATAGCAACGATGCGACTCCTATTGTGGAAACATGCATTGTTTTCACACACCTTGAACTTGTCCTGCATTACAACCACAAACTTCCCCTTGTTTATGTGATTTCATTTAATTCAAAAATGCTTTATTTTTCCAAAAGGGAAAGTAAATGTTGTAACTCATATAATCCAAATAAGATTTGTTGATGATGGCGATGCTGCAGGCAGGAAGGATCTCCGGTAGCAGGTATTCTTGATAGTACCATTTTGTAGCACAATGGGACCTTTTGATCAGTTACTCAGTACTTGAGTTTTACAAAATACTTTTTTACTCTTACTTGAGTAAAAATATGTTGAAATACAGCTACTCATTTGTCTATAATCTTTGGCTACACTACCCACCTCTGCTAATGACAAGTGTACTTGTATTTTTAAGGTTGCACGAAGAGGAGAAAACGCTTCACGTTCTGCAATCAGCCAAGCCAACAGTAGCCTCCCTGGTTGATCCCATTAGCAGAGACCCAACAAGTCCAACAACTTCTGAAGACTGCAAGGATTCCCATTTGGTTGAAGCAGAGAACCGATGTGCAAATGATGGAAGGACTTTGATAGAGCGGATGTTTGGTGGAAAGCTGATTACAGGCATTCGGTGCATGCAGTGTAACGGCATCTCCGAGAAAGAAGAGCCTTTTACAGACTTGTCTTTGGCCTTTTGTCCGTCTTCTTCCTCTCAGGGCAGTCCCAAATCAGAGAGACCTACAGAGGAAGGCAAGGTGCTCTGTCAGGGATCTGTCAATGGTGGCAGCGAAGCTCCTGAATCAAGCAATCTAGCTACTAATGTTCAGTATGAGCCAGTGACGAACGAACCCCCTCTGTCTGTGCCTGACCTGGTGAACTATTTTCTGGCTCCTGAAATCCTGGACGAAGACAACGCGTACTTTTGCGAAAAGTGTGTTTCCCTCCAACGAGCTGAGAGGACCATGAAGGTGGTTTCCGCGCCTGAATACCTCATCCTCACGTTGCTCCGATTCTCTTATGATGCTAAAAGCCACATCCGCAAGAAGATCCTAGATAACGTCATCATCCCGCCAGCTCTGAGACTTCCTGTCCATGCCTCTGCGACGCCAGTGCAGTGGTCCTCCGCCTCCTCGTCTCCTTTGCAAGTTGATTCTCCGGAAAGCAGCGAGAACCTGGCTAAGAAACTTAAACCATCACAAGGAGAAGAGGAGGAAGAGAGGAAGTTAAGGTTAGATGAAGCTGAGAAGATGACAAGAGGAAGAGAGACTTCAGTCCAATCAGTGCCCTATATGCTCAGCTCTGTTGTGGTGCATTCTGGGGTTTCCTCGGAGAGCGGCCACTACTACTCCTACGGACGAAACATCAACGGAGCGGATGGGACGCAGCACCCAGCAGGTTTCTCTTCTGTCAAACAGGATTTAGCGAGTGACCAGGCCGCTTGTAGCCTCTGCAAATCAGAACAAGGCGACTCATTACCCAACGTGGGCCTGGAGGCGAGGGACTGGCTCCTGTTCAATGACAGCAGAGTGACATACACTTCCCTACAGTCAGTACAAAACATCACCAATCGCTTCCCCAAAGACACAGCCTATGTGCTCATGTACAGGAAACAGGAGCTGCCAGCGTTGAATGGAAACGAGGGACAAATGGCAAATGGAATGAGACTGAGTGCCGAGCCTCCCCTGCAGAAAGAGCTGCTGGATGCTATCATCAAAGACAATAAGCTGTATTTGCAGGTAATTCTGACAGATTTGCATTACTGTGCAGTGCATTTGCAAAGTTGCAACTAGGGCTGTTAGGATTCATCAAATGATTGAAATTTTGAAATTCCTCAGGGCAAATTATCTACCTCAAGGTTTTGTCAAAGCTGCAGTATGTAACTTTTATAAAATAGGTTTTGTACATATTTGTAAGTATGGAATGAGACAGATAATCTGTGGAAAAAAAGAAAACCTGGCTCTGGACCCTCCTCCAGAGCCAGGAGGGTCTTATCATTGTTAATCAGACCCATTTGTGCACCATTGCTCTCTGCTACGATACAGCTTCTCCTTGTCATGAATGATGAGACCTAGTTATCATGACCAACGATGACGGCGGATAAACGGTTTTTCTGTAACTGTAAGTTGTTTCTCCTCCATCAGCAAATTTAGCAACATATTCATGAGGTTGATTGACAGCACTGGCTCTGAGAGGTTGTTTTTCTTCAAATGGCAGTAGCAGCACAGGGAGGAAGTGGAGGAGCTTGACCTTTTCAGATTATTTATGTCATTTAATGATGCCACTACATGGTGATAGTATTTACAGATATATAAAAACATTTATAAAAGTTATGTACTGCAGCTATAAATTATGTTTTGTTATTCCGCGCACTCCATTCCAATATTTGTGTTGCGCATCACTCTCACTTCTGGCAATAAGTTGTTGACGAATCCTAAGTGCTAATAGCAGCTATGGAAGGAGAAGGCGAGGGTCAGAAAGAAGCGCCGCTGAGGGAGACACAAAATGTCGGATCACTTTAAACTAAATGGAAACGAACACACAGCTCAGTACGTTTACTGCAAAATGGAATTGGTGTTTCACAAAGCAGAGCCTCGATGCTCCATCCTCCAATATCTCAGCAGGAAACATCCATTACATGCATTGAGCTCACTTGTGCCTGCTGACTGTTGACATTTATGTTCCCTAAGAATAAAACAAACTTATCTTAACTTATCTGTGATTGTTAGTAGAATCGGGCATGTGATACATGTGCAAGGAAATGCATGTAGCTACTTGCTGATCAAAAGTGATGTAGAGAGAAACTTGTTTTGTAAAAGTTTTTTCATACTTCAAACTTGAGACTAAAAGTGAAGTGTAAAATACAAGGCATTTGTTACTAATTCCTCGGTTTAAGTTAGTTTTTTAATTTTTAAAAATTAATTTGAAATGTTTTATTTCTCATCTGTTTTTGCACTTTATAAAACAGTTTTTTCATACATAAAACTTGAGACTAAAAATGACTTGAAACATTTGGCATTTTCCATAGTAAGTTTTCTTATTAAAAGAAATTGTTTTTTACTAGCAGTTCTCTTTCATATATTTCTTTTACTAGCTTAAGTAAAAGCTAGTAAAATTGTCCTGCTCTTACAGAACAGGACAATTTTTTATTTAATAGCTCGATTAATCGTCAGAATACTATCAATAATCATTTGCAACAGCCCCAGTTGCAAACACACATTTTGACCTATTTTATAGGAATTTTGTAGAGTTGGGCAACATGACTGAAAAACCTATCACCACATAATTGACAATTAACAGATACCAATAATTGTCAATTAGTTTTGTTGCTTTAAATATCTGAAATGCTGCCAAACCTGTGATGTGACCTTTCCTGTTTTATCCACAGTTTCCTTTCGAGCTGTTGGACTCATTTTCTCCCTTCACTGCACGCCATTGGTTGTTTTTTTTAAGCGGTTATGAAGCACAGTGGCGATACCTGAAACTGCTCCTATGCAAGTTACTCAACAAGTTATTGCTAGGTAACGACAGAGTGAGTGAGTCAGTTGATGTCAGCAACCCCTGAGAGGTTAGCATGGCTAGCAGCTAAAGCCTTTATTACAACTACATCTCCCAGAATGCTGTGCAGTTCTGGATCAGAGTTTAGTGAAATTACTGAACATTCTATCTGACATATTTTCTATTGGTACTGATCACATGTATATCGCAATATATAATGGTGTTGATTTATTGCCCAACCCTGGGATTTTGTTTTGTTGATCAAATCAAAGCATAAAGGATACGGGAAGTTTTGCACGTTTTCCAGAATTTGCGTGTATTTTATATTTGGTGCTTCCAAATAAACACACCTCCTTTGCTGCCACTACATATTTAAATTTTTTTATGTTTGCCTCCATCATCTTTGCACATGTACACACTTACGCTTTTGTTCATGCTCTTTCTTAAGTGGTAGCACATGCTAGAATAAATAGGGAAGATTGAGGGGGAATCTGTGAAAATGTGGTTTGAATTGGAATCCATCCCACACTCATCAGACTTGTATATGTAAAGAGAAACTGAAAACGGGTAATTTATCTTCCACTTCATAACTTTGCACTGCTTTATGATGCAAAGTGAGAAAATGTGGGAGAAAAAAAGCTTGCGGAGTTTGATTACATTTGCAAGAAAGTGTAAGTGTGAAGTGAGCTGTAATTATGCTTACCACTGATTTAGAAGTTTGTGGGCATGTATTTGGAACAACTGCTTACTTTTCATTTTCAACACACAATCGATTTAAAACATCATTTCCGCTTCTCTTCGCAAGTAAGATTTTATCATTAAAGTGGAGGATTAATCCAGGTGGAACGTAGCAAACAGCAACTGAGCCACAGACTAGATTGATTTATGTATTCTGGTACTCGAGTGAAATTCAGACTCTTCTACTCAAAGATGTGAGGTGTAATTTCACAACTCACTGAGCTGTGGCGTGTTAAACTGAAACTCTACTGCGTTTGTGTAAATAACTTCGATGCTCCTCTAGAGGGAGCTATCACAACGCGATGTCCTTTGGAACGCTTTCACTGTTTCTTAAAGAGTTTATTTGTCTGTATTTCCAGTGTGCGTTTTAAACTTAATTAAGCTTGGTAAAATATTTGTCTGTCTCCTTGGCGATCAACAGGAGCAGGAGCTCAGCGCTCGGACCCAGGCTCTTCAGGCGTCTTCGTCTTCCTGCTCATTCAGGCCAAACGGTTCAGATGACAACAACCCACCAGGGAGCTGTGGCCCATCTGGAGGAGGAGGAGGAGGAGGAGGAGGCTTCAACACCATTAGCAGACTGGTCTTCTAAAATGAAATAAAATTCAGAGGGAGACCCACATGAACTGGGGTTGACTGTACAGAAAAGAAGAGCTCTGCTATAATTTAAATGTTTTCACACACTGAATATCAGGAAACTGGCTCTGATTATTGGTTTTCTTACACCCAAAGAGATGGATACATTTTTTTTCTTTTTTTAATCATCTAATGATTTATATTTCTTACTTTTAAGTCCTGGAGAATACATTTTTAAATGCAGTTGAAACCAGCTCTTTACATATACAGTAGTATAAAAAGACAACTTTTTTTTTTCATTAAATTATATAGATTTTTTACTAGGTCAGTCAGGATTACTAATTTTTCCTAATTGCTAAATTGCAGAATAATGAATAAAATATATATTCTTTACTTTCTTCAAAGATGTATACCTATTACCAGTAATTGGTAAAAGTGCTTTTTTTTAACCATATGATTTGTTCCAACATTCTTGATTTCCTTCCACAAACTTCTCACCATAGTTTGCTGAAATTTTTGCCCATTTCTCCTGTCAGAACTTGTCTGAATCGGTTTGGTAAATTTTGTTCTCACACCCACATTTCCAATTCTATCTCCATATTTTCTTTGTAACTTGGAGATGAATTGGAGATGCAGTCTCCAGTTCATTGATTTATTGTCCTTTAGTCACTGTGAAACTAATTAAGCATTTGGAAAACCTGTTTGCATCCAGAGTTTTAACTTGGTGTCTATTTTGTAAATTGCACCAGTCCCACCAAACATGATGCTGCCACGTCTACACTGCTTTTACCGACCTTTTTTCCCCTTCAAATCTAGTGATGGTTATTATGGCTAACAGTTTCATCTTAATTTGATCAAAAAAGCGTTTTTTCCAGATTTAAAGTCCTTTCCCCTGAGTGCATGTATAGGCTTTGATCTGGCTTTTTACGTTATTTTTAGGCTATTGACTTCTTTCTCTCTGAATGGCTATTCAGTCCCATGTCTGTACAGGACTCATTTCACCAATTGTAAATTTAAATGTTGAGCTTTCACAAACTTTAAAGGCAAAACAATTTTAGTAGCTGTAAATGTATTACTTTAAAGAAAGCATTAAAAGTGTTATTTAAAAAAAAAATCCTTAATTTTGACAATTTTAGTGGAAATAATATAAACATATCAAAAATAAAAGAGGAACAGTTTAGTCTGATTTGATGTCGGTGAGAAAAAAAGTTGTCTTTTTATACGGTCCATGTATATCCTCCATAAATAATAGACAATATAGCTCAAGTACCTGTATAGTTCAAATTTAAAAGGTTTTCTTGTTTTTAAATGCACATTTTTACTTTGAAATATGTAAATGTTTTGAAATGCCTGATTGGGGGATCAGTGTTTCTAATATTTCCTCACATAAAACTACAACTAAAATAACTGATCTGTAATAAAGTGTTTTTATTATCCTCTACTTCTAAACACAGCTTTGGGACTTTGCTTACTTCTATGATGTATCACAAGCTGCAAACCTTTTCTCAGAATGGAAAGTTTTTCAGAAAATTAGGATTTCTTCAGCGTGTGCCATTTGTTGTTTTAAAGGTTTCATGCAATAAAAATGTATATATACGAATGAGTCATGCATTTTTGTTTATTTTTAGATTATCTACTTGAAAATAATTTGAAACAATATAATTAAACCAGGCATCCCTCTGCTCCCAGCAAACAGAACGGATATATGATCCCTCCAGGGGATTCTGAGACCTCCAGCTGATGCTTCTTTGCACAGTGGGAAGATTACACTCGTTGTTTTATAGATAAGCAGGTCAAGACCCAGGTTCAAATTCTGTTCAGGTCACCTAACATGTTTTTTTTGGCATGAAATGCTTTATTTTTGTTGTTTTTTATTCCATCTCAACCAAACCCAAGCTGTCTTAACAGCAGAAAACCCTTCCCTCAGCATGATGCTTCCCTCTACATGCTTTACAACACAGATGTGCCAACAACATAAAACTTGGTGTCTGACTTCCTCCACAAACATTGCAGGAAAAGGTGATTACTCAGCTCAATATTTTTTTTAAATTTTATTTTCATTTACTTATTTAATCTCTCTTTTGCCAGTAAAATCCCATTGAGATTTTACAAGAGAGTCCTGGTCAAGAGTGGCAACATTCACAACAAAAACATTAAAAATTAACACTGTCATAAATAAATTAAAACATTTGCAGGCAAATTATTTCTTCTCAAAACCAGTAAGAACAACCATAAAAACATCTGTAACCATAAAAACAACTTCTCATGGCAATTTTGTTTTAGCTAAGTTAATTATTTTTTGTTTGTTTTCTGTCTTTGGCCCTTTTTTTCTTCAACTCATGTCAAAACGTAATATCTCCCAAACCTTTCCAGTATGCATGAGTAGAATTACCTTTAAACTATTACTCATTTTTTCCTGTTGCGTCTTCAGCTTTATAGTCTCCTCTTGCTGATCTAAAGAACATTTTCTAAACTTGATTTACTTTGGCTTTTATTTTAGGATGAGTCAAAAACATGGATTAGAAATGGTTCTAATCAGCCACCGTACGTGTTAACAAGCTGCTCAGAGAAGAAAAACAGAACTGTGATTTGTATGATTTGTCAAAACAAGCCGCTGGATTCTCTGCTCTTTTTTTTTGTTTCTTTTTTTTTTTTGCTTTGGCTGCAAAAACTATTTTGCACAAATGGAAGTGGGTAAAGACAAAGCGGGGACTGAAAAAGGGAACTGGGAAATCACAAGAACATAGCCCCCTTGCAATGTAGAAACAGCTTCTACACAAGGCTTTGTTCCCAGAACAAATAAAGAAACAAATATTTGTGTCTCAGCTGAACTTCTACTTCTTTATTTCAGTATTCCGTTTGTGTTTGCAGTCAGTTTTCTTAACATGTTCAGTGTTTTGTGTCACTTTTGTCTTTTTATTAAACTTGACTTATTTGAATCTCTGCAGACAGTAGTGCTGTTAAGGCCCTCTGGTTTTCCTTTGTGATCATTTTGTATGACCGGTTTTCTGCTATATAAATCTTTTACATCATTTTTGATGTTAAAAAGTTGTGTTTATTTTTTTATATTTTATACTAATTTGTTGTTGATGCTACAAAAATACAGTCACGTTGTTGTGTCAAAGATATTTATTTGACCAGAATGTCTGATGTGTCAAAAAGTGCTTATTATTCAGGCTTACCGCAATATTATATTATAACAATGTTTAAAGAAGTGCCGTGTCCTTTCAGTGGATGTTCTTGTAACAATAGCATTCCAGTAACATTCCTTGGATACCAGTCAGAAGGGACGGGACCAGACTTTTGGCAGTGGACTGGATCATTTATAAATAAGTCAAGTCATTTTGTTCACTCGGTTGAAACGGAATAATATTTGGTTACATTTTTAGTCTGTACCCTTTGCATTTCTTAAGTAGCTATTTAAATAGATCCGATAAGTAAATTTGTTTATTTGAAATTGCATGTCAGCCACTTTGCAAGTGCATTGTGAAAACTGTTGTGCTCAAAACGGTTCACTTCAACAGAGATGTTGCAAAAGTAAAACAATCATTGCATTGTTCTCGCTGGGTCACCGGGCGCTTTTCTCTCCGCATTGTGGATATTGTAGTTTAGACGTGCACGGTTCTGCTGGTACACCTGAGGCTGTGCCAGAGAGGTTGGGCCATTCTTTGTTTCTTTTTAAACTATCCGGATCCCGTTTTGTGTTTTCGCACAAAGCTGACTTGTCTCTGTTACCTCGTGCCCTAATTACCAAATGGAAGTTTTCCCATGATATAAACTCAAGAGGCGGTGGCAGAATACAGGCAGTCACTGAACTACATGTCCCATAGTTTTTAAAGTCTTCAGTTTTCCTTGCACGCTGCCGCCTCTCCGGTTCGTCCTCTGAAGAAATCTCAAAGCGAGGTCAAGTTAAAGTGCTTGACTTTAATGCAACTTCCGATTGGGATTTCCAAAATAATAATAATAACAGACGTTAAGAAGTCATGTACAAAATAAAAAAAAAGTTAAATACATCTTAGGAAGTCATTCAGTTTTCTTTTTTAATGCTAAAACATAATTACATCAGTGCAGTATATTGAAATGCAGACCAGGAGAAAAAAGACCAGCTCTAAAATTTATATCTATTATAAAACTTCTCTAATGTTTGTAGCATACAATAATTTTAATATCCTGTTTATGTTGATTATGAATCCTGAAAAGTGGATTTATATATATATATATATATATATATATATATATATATTTTTTTTTTTTTTTTTTTTTATATATCTACCTATTACTATTGTTATGGTTATTTTTGCTTTAGCCTTGTTTATGTATTGAATAGTTTCTTTCTTTTGTTGTATTACTTGCTGCTTAGATGATTCATATTAGCCAACACAGTTGGACAAAGAAGGAAAATATTAATCAACCCTTTGACGATGTGCTTTTATCTTGAAAGCACGACATTCAAACTTCCGGGCTCTCTTGCTTTACTGTCAGCTAGCTTAACACAGTCATGTTCTAGTGGAGACTTGAGTTTAGGGAAAAGACACACTTTAGCCCGACTGTCAATCACAATTAAGGAACCATGGGAGTAAACTGCTAGCGAAGCTCGGTGTAAGCTCTGTGTTTACGTCCAAAGGTCGCTTTAAATCGAGCATTATGCAGCGGTACGCTGTGGGACGTTTGCAGCCGACCTCGCCAACTGGGATTTCTCGCTCCACTGTGGAATGGAATTAGCATGGAACGTTATAGTTAAGAAAACAAACAAACAGAAAAACTTCACTAGACTCCTTGTTGTTTTGTCGCCTCAGCGTTTCAAAGTACGCGGATTAGCGTTTATCTTCGTCTGAAAAGCGACACGGAGGAGGACTGCGCCCGCTCCAAGCGTGGGAAACAGTGCGTGGATTTGACTACAACTAGTGGGAATCTGTTGTGTTCATTTCTGAGAAACTACCCTGCTCTCTGTCGGTGAGTCGACTTTTTGGAAAGACGGATCGACCGCGTCTGTGTGACTCCCACAGACAAGAAAAGTGCTTCGTTTTTAACTTTTTTTTCCCCTCTCCTGTTTTCATCACACCACTGTGTTTCTTCTTCTTTTTTCTGTTTACTCCAGGCGGACGGAGACACTCCCCAGATCAGGCGAAGCCAAACGGCCACCGACCGCTGGGAGTCCGGCGCGCAGGGAGCAGAGATGAGTGGGGGAGAGGTGGTGTGTTCAGGCTGGCTGCGAAAGTCTCCTCCTGAAAAAAAGTTGAGACGTTACGTAAGTGCACTTTATATCCTATTTGTGACGTTGCGATAAATCAACCTGTGGGACCGCATCTCGCCTGCTTTTCTCTGGAGACCATGGAGCGAAATGACAGACATGTTTGCAGGCCTCATGTTGTGCACATTCAACAGCCTGATTTCGATTTTTTTTAAAAGATTGTTTTTGTTCCTTCTTGCGTAAACTGTGTTTGCCTCCCATTCCCAACATCCATGAGTTTGCAAAGAATTGAAACTGTGGGGAAACAGCAATATTTTGAAATACACAGTATTGTCAAAGCCAATGAAGCTGCCTAAGAAACCTGCAAATAAATCTATTTTTGATTGCATAATCTTGCACATCAATGTAGAATTTATTCAATAATTACTTCTTTCAGAGTGGAAAACTTTCCCACATCAAAAAGAAATAAAAACATACTCCTTAACATCATAAACATTGCATGGCTCCTCTTCAATATGGGAAAGATAAAAGAACATGTTGTTAACTAAGGCAGGTTTTTGTTGATCTTGGTGACTCAGGAAATTGACACAATAAAACATCAATTCACCTGAACATTCCTGTATTTACAATCCGAGAAATAACTGAAAAGTTTAAAACAGCAAGAATTTCAAACAAGGCTGGATGAGGTTCAAGTTTTTGCCTCCATATTTGGGTATATTTAAAAAAAAAATACTATGATGAAAAAGTTGAATATGTTTTGTAAGGTTGCAGAGGTACATCAACTTGGATTTCCTTAATTTAGGAAAATCAACCACGGTCTTATACTTTTCCACAAATCTTATCCGCAAAGGTCTGGAAATCAACTATTGTCCGCTTTTACTTTGCTGTGAAAGTGGGCTGACTAACACACAGACAACTTAGAAACTTTCTTGCTGTATTTAGTCATTTTCCAGGCAAAAAAATTATGTGTCAGCCAAAATCGTCATAAGCGGGTCAAACTTTTTATAGATTGGTGATCGGCCGGAAAACTGCAATCGGTGCTCCCCTAGTTTCTGGTCGCTCATTACGGTTATTGATACTCATATTGTATAGATTCATTACACATAGTTAGTTTTTTCTTAAAAGCCATCATTTCTTATGTGTTAATTTTACATATGATAAATAAATTTAAAAAAAAAAGATTTTTTTTTTTAAACAGAAATGTGAAGTTTCTGAAAAGTATCCTCATTTCTGTTGGCTGATTGTGTGGTTGTGGGTCCTTTTGCATGACTTTCTGCATCAAGGCGGAGTGGCATGGAGGGGATCAGCCTGTGGTTCTGTTGAGATTTAATGGAAGTCCTAATTGGTTGGATATAGCGGCCTCCAGGCAACATGGATAATGACCCTCTCCACTCTTTCTTGAAATACTGGAACCTTTATTTCCAAATGAAATACAAACTTAATTTTAATCTAAAAAGAAGATTTTTGGATCCTCCAGTTCTTTTGCTCTTTAGCTCAGGTTGATTGAATTTTGCTTGACAATCCTCTCCAGGCTGCATTTATTCCTGTTTTTAGTGCAACCTTTCATACCACAGTTTTTCCTTCCACTTAATCTTCCTTAAATATGCTTGGATAAAGCAATTTGTTAAAAACCAGCTTTTCTTTTTTGTTTGCTGGCCTTCTGTGACTTCCCCTCCTTGTGGAGGGAGTCGACGACTGCCATACTGACATTTGTCAAGTCAGCAGTCTTCCCCATGATTGTGTAGCCATAATATGGCCTCTGTGTAACATTTTAAATGTACAAATGAAAGTTTCAAAACTTGAGGCATTTAATTTGGAGTTATCTGTAAGCTCAATCATTAAAATTATGATAAGCAAAGGCTTGAAATATTACTTACAGATTTATTCTGTTTTAGTTTTTGTCACGCTGAAACAATATACTGCAACCCTATGTAAAATAAAAAGAGAAAAGAAGTTGCCCCTTAAATCTACAGACAGTTTGTGGCAACAACTGCCATTAAGTGTTTGAGATCAGCTTTACCTTTGCCAACTTTAACTAAGCCTCTCCGTTACCTTAATCTGTTGGAGTCATCCATGTATAAATTTGTTTTCTGAAATCCTGTCTTAGTTTTACCCAAGATGTAATGCAGTGCACGCCTTCCAAATAGTTCAACTCAGAATATTTTCATTGAAATGTTGAGAATCAGTCATCAAGATGTTTTATTGGAAATGCGAGATCAGCCTTTGTTTCTTTTGGGTCACCAGTTGTTTTATTGAATCAGGAATAGTGACCTTTGGGGCAAGTGAACTAGATGTTGTTCTGGGCTTATTTGTGACCTCCTGGATGTGTTTGTTCTCTTAAAGAAATTTTGTTGGCAGGCCACTCTGGGAACGTTCGCCGCTCTCACATGTTTTCTCTGTTATGTAGTTGGCTGTGCTTCTCTCTGTAGTTTGCTGGGATCAAAAACTCATAGAAATAGTTTTTGATCTGGACAATGATTCATCTCTTTAAGATTTTTTAGCTCATTTGAGAGATTTTTATGTTCTTATCTTCTTATGTTCTTTTATGTTTATGTTCAGGTTGTGTCTAGGGTATTGAAGCAAAATTGTAGCTAATTCAGGATTTAACAAGGGAGGAAAGTTATACTTTTTACCTGCTTCAATGTTGGTTGGGATGGTAATGTTGATTGGGATATAACAATGATTTCACAAAATCATTGTTACAGTTTGGCACTAATACAGCAGTCTTTCTTGCTCACATTGGTTTTTATATGAAAATGCAGCTGATATATCCCTTTTGTTTGGTGTAAAATCAGCAATCTTGACTGGATTTTATGTATTTTTACATTTTTAAAATGTGCTTATTGTATAATTTTATTCAAATTGGGTTATTTCTTAATAAGATAACTTCAGCTAATGTGGAGGTTTGAGCTGCCATGACGTTGAGTATTATTTGGTCCAAAAAAGAGGGCAAATGCTTTATAAAGTAAACAAAAGTAAAGATATTTGGGCAATTGTTTAAATTTGTATTGGTAACGTGATGGACATCAAAATTAGAACTACACCAGCCAATCAGCACGGCAGTCAGATTTCAACTGACCATCTCTGATTATTTATTTTAGTAAAATATGTGTTTATAAGGCTCTTGACTGCATGGATCAGATTTATTTCCATTTTTTTGGGTAGATTTGATGTATTAACTTCCATCTGCTCTTAAAGAAAAACTAGAGTTTTATGACTCCCTCAAAATGTTAAGACTACTTACATGATCCTCCTTTTTCATATGTACCTCCATATGTTTTGCCAGCTCCAATATAAGCATTGAGGACAGCGTGACTTTGCTTTGTTCATTTTTTTTGTGCCCCTGAAATCAAATAGGTGTGTGCATGCAGAAGAGGTTTTAAATCACTGCTGAATGAAGGCTGATTAGATGAGTTTATTACCTAATTATGAACATTTTTATGGTAACTCTGCATCCTTTTTCATTGTGGTGATGAGTCAGGGCTTCTCAAAACAAACCGCGGCAGTGTCCTGTTCAGTGTTGACGCGTCAAATGTATCTGTACAGCAAATTTTTCTTTATATAAACTGACAAGCAAAGGTGCATCTGATAAGGTAACAGTAATGCAGTTAAGTGAGGTTTTCTGAAAGTATGAGGAAAAGTTTGATGCGCGTGAGACTTTCCATTTAGTGGCAACAAGAGTTTTTGTTTTTGGACAGATATATATTGCAACCACTTATTGCAAGTGGTTATATTGCAAGGTTTTGTACAGATCCCATAGAGAACAAATCAGGTGGAAAAAAACCTGAATCGATGAATGAAACTGTCTGATCATTTATGTTTGTTTCAAATCTATCATGACGCTGCGTTATGTTGGTCTTTCCCCAGCCACAGATTGTCACAACTATTTATGCTCCTGGGTTTTTCCATTTTGTTGCAGCTGCCTCCTCTGTCTGGTTTTCCTTTTTCCTCTTTTCAATTTTCACACCATGAAATCAATTTTTTTTTTAGATGTTCTGTTGTAAAACCCTAAAACTATTTCCAACACTTTTAGTTCGTCTTTATTGAGGCTATCAAAGAAACCTTGTGACTCAAAGAGAAGGAGCTAACTCAGCATTTTCAATACTTATCCTGAGGAGATGTAACATCATTTTTGCTTTTATTAAATATATTTTGTGTACATTGATGGAAGGTCTGATATCTACAAGAAACTAGAAGTTAAGTTGAGCTATTTCCAATTGGAGATGAGGGATTACTTGAAACAAAAAGTAAATGTGAAAGATTTTCAACTTTCTCTTTCAGAGTTGCTTTAAATGACTGAAGCTGAAATCAGATGGAAATAAAAACACAATAGTGGGGATTCTTCAGCTCTTCACCACCGCAGATTGGGAGAATATTCAAATTTTGAATTGCAGAAAAAGTACACACTCTCACACCGACACAGTCCAGTGACATGTGCTGGTTTGTTTACATTTTAAATATTTACAGTTTTAAAATCACAAAAATATGGCTGCATACCTTTTTCCCTATGGTTTAAAGTCCTTTTGATGAGAGACGTGAGATACATTTCTGGAATGACTAGAATTTCCAGTCCCTCCCCAACCTGTTGCTGCACAATGGTAGTCGGCTGGCTGAAAGACAGTTGCTAAACAGTTGTACCATTTACATAAAAACACAAATCTGCCTGTTTGGAAAAGGCAGTAATACAGTGTAATATTCTATATGTTAGTTTGAAAGCCATTAATTTAAAAAATATTTTGAATTAGATTATAAGTGTAATAGTCTTCAAAATAAGAACAATTGTTGCTTTATGATATGATAATATAGTAATATATGCCACCTTAGCAATCCAAAAGGCCCATTTTGCTCTCTGTCCAGCTAAATAAAACTCATCTTGTGCCACAAATGTTACCTTATGACTATGTAACTTAACATTTTCAAAACATATTTACAAGAGGAAATGTATTATTTTTAAACAAAAGAAACTTTTACTAAAAGATAAATGACATTTATATCAAAAGTTTCTACGTAATAACAAAAAAGGAAGAAATAGTTCTAAGAAAAAAATCTTTTATGAAGGTTTATAGGCAATTATTCCCAAATACTAAGTAAAAACTCAGTTTGTTAAAGTTAAGTTTCTGAGAGTCATTGTGGAAAATCTAAAGAACAACAAGTTGCAGACCCCTATGTCAGTGTGAGAACTTGATGCCGGCCCATGCTTACTGTCATACTCAAAGGTTATGTTTGTCATACTTTGCCCCCTTTATTGCTTATAAATATTGTAGGGAAAACATAGATGTTCTCAATAATGCCTTTCTAACTTGACTCAGTCAGTATAACTTCTGTATTTCCCTGATATTTCCCCACTGGAAGCATGTTTGGACTTTGTTGTGGAGTTTCTGTCTCCCTTAAAAGGGCCTCAGTGGGAGCAAGCGAGGCTTCGGGGTCGAGCGGATGAAGGAAAACATTGAACCCCGGAGGTCCTCCTCGGATGGCAGTAAACGGAGACAAGGGACCAAACTCCATGAGGCCTCTCGGCAGAGCGAAAGCAAATTTACAGCACATGCTACACTCCGGATGAAACGGCGGCCGTTTTCCAACAATTGGCCAGAGAAACCTTTACCCAACAAATGTGACGGCACGGCCAAAGTGAAACAAAGGCCCAGCTCTTCGATTAAGTAGAGGATTCATTAAATCTGCTTAGCAAGTGGAACAGAGAACAAACGGTTTCTGTTGAACCCCCCCCACCGCCACCACCCTGCACCCCGCGTGCTTCAAGAGACAAACAAACAAGCAACCTGGACGGATTGTAACAGAGGGGTACTTGTGTGGCATTAGCCTCTTAGGCTAACGAGGTAATATTATTGCACAGTGTCCTCGGGATTGTGGGCAGCACTTTGTTTTCAAATTGCTGCTGTGATCTGCCACAGCTTGAAAATGGATTGCGCATGCCATTAATAATTTAATATCCATTACAAACAAATGACCATTAAAAATTGATATTAGTTCTGCCGTTTCCACAGTCCACTTTTATCCCTGACAACAGGCTATTGTCACTGTGTTATACCTGTGTGTGTGGATCAGTTTCACAGCAACCACACTGGTAACCAAACCAGTTCAAAGGTGAGAATGTGAAGGTGAAGTTGTACACTTGATTTTTAGAAGAAATTTTAAAGGTAAAACAAAAATTTCTGAAAGCTGCATTAGTAGAATATCTGTTTTCTCCAACTACAAAGCTTTGTCTGTCCTGACATGCTCTTTGGACAAAAGTCAACATGTTTGTGGCGCGTCTGCATTCTTGTTTGGATATTTATAGTGGAATAAGCCAGAAATCATGTCATTGCCTCAGAAAGACAAACAAACCCTTGAAAACAAAGCACTCAATTTGAGAAAGCCCTCAGGAAAAGCGGTAGCACATAGAAGGGTGTCAAAGCAGTCTTTTGTTGGAGGGTAACTGCAGTGAAACATGGCTACTGAATAATAACACCCAGGTTTGCTTATATTTTGCAAGACGAGAGTTGCACATAATCACATTAGTGGTTCGCTAATCACAGCTTAAATTTGATAAAAGTCAACTCAGAAGGATCTGTTTCTAAAATTGCATTGCAAGACATTTTTGCACTTTTGCTTTGTGAAATTAAATAAAACTGTTTATGTTCATCTAATAGTAGGTTGCATTTGATTTTGTATGCATAGCTATATTCTAAAAAAAGTATTTGCACCCTTCCGCATTTTGCATTAGCCACAAACTTTGTTGCATTTTTGAGAAACGCAAAGTTATGCATAATCATGAAGAAAAGAACAAATCAGAAAAATGTGGCTTACTGCTATATTCAGATGCCTCTACTTAAATACTCCTAAAAACCACATAAATCCAGTTCAATATTTATAGCAAAAAGAAAATAAATGTTGTTATAAGTACAGTAGCTCGTATCATCTAAGAATCTTAAGTAGCAGTCAGTTTTGCATGAATCTAAAAAAGCCTCTCACTGAAGATTGTTGCTATCTGACCATCTCATGGTTATGTCATGTTAACAGCTCAATTTCCAGGCAACCAAGACAATATTCCAGCAGTTGTTGGCGAGCACTACTAATCCACCTCATTTGCTTTTGCCACTCCTCTTTAGATCTGTTTGGCCTTATTGGTTAGAAAATCGGTCAGAGAGAGATTGTTTTAAGAAGCAGAGGCTCTCTGACTCAATACTTTTTAAAACAACCATTCACTGCAGTCAGAGCTGCAGGTCTTTTGTGCTAAATTTCCACCAGCTGAGCTCATCTGCACACTGAATTACCAAATAGCCCAAGCCCACCCAGATTGCATGGAAAACATTTACAAATGACACTCCTTGCGTTTTTACACAGATTCTGTGGCTGTATGTTTGGGATTGTTGTCCTGCAGGAAGGTGAACCTCCACCCCAGTTTAAAGCCTCCAACAGGTTGGCTTCCAGGATTGTCCTGTATTTAACTCAATCTTACCATCAACTCTGACTAGTTTCAAAGTTCCTGCTGAACAAAGCATCCACAGAGCATGAATCACGGTTTCAATGTTTCATTAGCTTCTCGTCAGAAACCGCTTTTCAAACCAACAGACAGTGCTACAAAATAAGTAAAGAAACATTGACTTTTAGAATGTTTTTTTCCCCTCTTTTATTTTCTTTTATTCCCTATTAAATAATTATTACATTTGTTTAGCGTAAATGTTGCCTCATACCTTCTAAGTTTAGTTGGTCATCAGTTCTTAGGATTTTCTTGACGATGTCCTC
This sequence comes from Xiphophorus couchianus, assembly GCF_001444195.1. NCBI lineage: Eukaryota > Metazoa > Chordata > Actinopteri > Cyprinodontiformes > Poeciliidae > Xiphophorus > Xiphophorus couchianus. Next base: position 4,838,899 of record NC_040232.1, on the reverse strand, counting down.
CAGAGCATAGATCCCAGACCGTTTCTTCTGTCTTTTTTTCCGTCAAAAACTTTTCCATATATTCACCCCTCCCATGTGACTTAGCCTCTCAGCTCCTTCAGACTATCCAGCAGCAATTAGCAAACACCTAGTGGAATTGCTGAGCTCATTATACAAACAATTTCTGAGTGAAAAGGTGGTAAAGACATTGTTATAGGATTAATAGAGGTGCGATGTTGTGATCATGTCCTAAAGACGAAGTATTTGAAAGGGCAGAAGTTTTTAAAGAGACAGAGGCCCAATTTCTAAATTAGTCATATTTGCTATATATAGCAATTTTAAAACAACGTAACGTTACTTAATTGTACTTAACAGTTACTTGATTGTGCTATAAAATGCAACTATATGCCTGGAAAATCCGTGTTACTGCCCGTTTAACTTATATTTTACAATAAATAACTAAATAAAAAATTTTTTATAACGTTCCAATTGAAAATTTATGATTAAACAGTTTCTTTTTACTTTTTTTTTTCCTCATCATCTCTCCAACTTTCTGAGGACTTTGAAAAACCGTGACTTAAATCATTTATTCTAATATATTTATTTACATCTAATCTATTTGGCAGCTCAATTTAGACATTTTACATCTTGAACCTGAAGTTTCAGAGTGTGATTATTTTATATGTAAAAAAAATAATAATCAAGCTGCCAAGATAAATTTTGCTGATTAAACTGAAGTTTTAGTTTTAATTATTCCCAATTTCTCTTATAACCAAGGTATTGTGGGCTTCTTGTGTTGGAATTTGTTTGCTAGTGGATTAGTGATGTAGTGAACTGGAAGGTAAAGGTTAACTTTGGGATGTTTGTGAACAGTTGACTCTGCTTCCTGGTGCAGCTGTTTACAGCCCCGTGTGGCAAATCCACAAAGCTGTGTACAGTGCTGCCGCTGCAGTGTTCCTTTGCATCTGGATGTTTGGCTAGCTGACTCTAGCCTTCTCTTTTATTAGAAATCAGTTACCATCTAAAATAATTCCTCTCTCCACCAGTATTTGGTACTTTGCCAAGTTGAACAGTTTCAAGTGCAGGTGTAATTAAAAGCAGAAACTAAGAACTGCTCTGCAACGTTCAGCCTTTTTTTTTTTCCTGTTTCACTGCTCTGGATTATTCTCTCATACTGTGAACTAATGTGATCAAAGGTTTCATGCAGGGTTCAGCTTATTTCATGTTCCAGCTTGTCAACTAATGACACAAGAAGTAAAAATAGTGTGTCATAAGAGTGCTTTCTATTTCCAGAGTGTAGTTGTAGTCTGGTAAGGACTTAAAACAGGACCAGTATGAGAACACAGATGGCCAAAGATGGTGGGCACTAACCGCGCTGCAAGACCTGCCATCAGATTGGCATCCATGTTATTTCAGAAATGTAAAATAATCACTTGTCAGATCTGTAATAACATTCTTTTAACTGATTCATGCAGTGTAGATTAATAGTAAATAATTGCATGGAAATAACCGATGACTCTGCCAGGACTGCAATTAATAACTATAGAAGGTGCAAACAAAAAGCAACGGAGACAAAAGAGATGAGTGCTTCTCAATGCAGCACCATGAGGCGGCCTGCAGAGAACAACTCTCTGTTCTCTCCCTTCCCAGTGCTTCTTGGCAGACTGAGGCGGCAGGAATGTGAGGCTGCTCTGTGCTGCTCTTTGCTGGGCTGCAGGGTTGTGAGTGCCTGGTCCCTCATTGCCGCCGCCGACTGTTTTAGTTTAGGCTGCGATGGGCCGGACTTCGCTGCCCTGCCCTGCGCTGCTCTGCATTGCAATCCTCTGGCAATTGTTGATTCTTTTAACACCAAGAGGGAAGAGGAGCCGCTCCCTGGCGCCCCAGAAAAGCATGGCCGCCCCTTCCTGTGTGAGCCGCTGATGGCTACCAGATGGCGAGTGAAGAGAGGGAGAGAGAAAGAGGAAGGGTCCCTTACTCCTTCACTTATATTAGTTCTGCCTTTGTGGTCTTCTGTTCACTGTAGGGGTTTTGCAGAATACATTTTTTTTCAACATTTACCTCCATCAGTGCAAAAACATAAAATCTTACCAAGTATTTTTGGTCTAGTTCCTAGTGCAAATATCGTAATACACTTGAAAAAAGACAACACTAACATACAAGTAATTTTTCAGACCGATATACTTTTGTTACTTTTGAATATTTATAAAAAGTCCACTGGCAGATATTTTTCACCTATAGCGTGAAAAAAATCTTGCAGGTGAAATAACCTGCCAGTGGAACTAGTACTTTTTATATTTTAAAAAATTATTGACTTAAAACAAGCACTTATATCGTCACAAAAAGTTACTTGTAAATTAGTTTTGTCCTATTTCAAGTGTACTCAGATCAAGCCTGTCACAATAAGCAATAAATCATTTAATCACTTGATAAAATAAAACGTGCTAGATAATTTTCAATGGTTTATCTCATATCATTCTACCAAAGACTTTTTTTTTTTTGGTTGTTTTGTTTATTTTCTACATTTAAAATGCCTTCCAGTGCCAGTGTTAAATAAGTTTATTGCTCTCTGGAAGGGCGTACTTCCATTGTTATGCTAGTACCATTATTGTACTTGAAAATGGTCTCAAGATTTTGTTTTGCAGTGATCACATGCTCCAACAAGTAGTTTAATTCTCATGATGCAATGTAAGTGGCTAATTTTAAGTCTTTTCTTGTAGGCATCCAAGCTATTTTACCTGAAGTCATTTTACAAGCGGGAAACAAAAAAGTGTCAGTTATTACTGACTCACGGAAGAGTTGCATGCTCCTTGAATGTCTCACCTATGTAACGTATTACTGAAGGTTTTCTCCTCATTCCTCTCAGGCAGAAGAGCTTGTTTGTGGTCATTCAGGAGTTTCAACAAAGACTTATGGGTGGACCAGTTCTTCCAGATTGAAAATCTTTTTACTTCCCAACAGGAGGCTGTCTGAACTCTGAACACAAAGATGACGGTTAAATCCAGAACACGATTTTTGATTTTTAAGCACAAGTCGTTTAAAAATAGAAATAGGATAGAATTATTGCAAGTGTAACAAAAACAAAGCTAAATAATTAGACGATTATCTGAAGATATATTTCAGCATGAACTGAAATGAGATTCCTGTTGGACTAAAATAGTACAACTTTGCAGTATCATGGTGTTTCCTCGAGGTTTTTAAATGAGTCCTTAATATGTTATTTATTTGGTTAAAATACATAAAAAAACAAACAAATATTATTTCCACTGTAAATATTGCAGTTGGGTTTAAAATGGAAAAATGACCAATTAGTTGCATGAGGCTGCCATTGAACGTAGAAATATGCGACGGACCGAACTTTAGGTTCCTATTATCTGTAAGTCTAATATTCAAAATGACAAGAAATAAAGGCTTGAAATATTGAAGTCCGTTGGGGGTGTATATTTATTAATGTATCATTTATCATGCTAAATTTCTTATAATAAGACTTTGATTTATCCTTGTCATGATAAATTCCAATTACTTCTTAAAATCCCCCAAAACTTGTCAGGATTGTCAATTTCACTATTTTCTCCAGTGTTCAACGAGAGGATCAATAAATATTAATAAGATTGAAAATGTGGTTAAATTTTGTTACGGTGTGTCGCTTAGTGATATAAATCACACTTTATGTAGCGAAGACTATTACAAATGGGAATATATTTGTGTTTGTGGGGCTATAAATGCTGTGATGCAGTCAGAGCCATACAGTTACTTAAAAAAGAAGCAATTTTTATTGTTACTTTTATTACAATGGTCCACAAAATATCGTAAGTCCATATTGCCCACCCCTACTATGTGTAACAAATTGAGTTTCACTTTCTGAAATACGAAAAACATTTAACTTTTTCATGATATAACATTTTTTGTGAGGTACCTATATCCACATTTATCAGGTCACCTCTCAATTTAAACACACACACGCACACACACCCCACACACACAGCAGGCATTCTTGTCATGTAGTACTATGTGATCTGACCCTAGCTGCTATGCCCGCAGTCCCTTAATATAGCCCACTGCTGTCATGGTACTTTTTGCCCCTCTTCACCTGCTCTGCTGTGAGCGTCAGTACATGTCCATGTTTATCCCAACCTGGCCGGGGATTTCGGGGGTGTCTATATTACGACTAGCTGTGAAATATTGTTACCATCTTGCGTTATTTCCCAAGTAATCGTGACGCAGACAGTTTTTGGTAAAATGAGATTCATTCCCGTCTAACAGCCATTTGTTTCTCTTTTTGTTTTTTTTAATATGTCTTTTTGCTTTGAAAGGCCCAATACTAAGATGAAAGAAACAGGCTGATAAAGAGAAGAGGTTCTGGCCACAGTCCCTTATTGCATTAGAGCTACTATGGCTCAGTGAGATATCTTTGTCCTGGCCATCAGCCAGAGGACATGTACACACACACACACACACACACACACACACACACACACACACACTCACCCCCACACTGAGAAAAGCAAAGAGATGCAGCAGAGACCCCTGCTCTCTGAGACGAATCATTTTGGGGACTGACTGGAAGCTGTGAGGACCTCTCTTTCTTTTTGCCGGCATTCCAAGGAACTTTCACATGTCCGCCGCTTCCTATGTTTTGCTCTTTTTCTTGACATGTCCTGGAAAACTGGAATACCTTCCTTAATTTTTCCATAACATTCAACAAATGGGACTTTGAGGAGCCACTTGTGGTAAAACTCAAAGGTGGGTTAGATTTCTTTATTTGACATTGAAACGCTGTTCGGTAAATTTATGAAACACCGCTCTTTCTCTCTATTTTTTTTTCTTCTTCTGATCTCAAAGGACTAAACTTAATTAACCAGGTGAAGATTTATAGCAAAATGTGGTTCCTTTACTGTGTTGCATTTCAGATGTTTGAAGTTTTGAAGGGAGTTATGAGGCATTTTGATGAGTGGATTAGGTTACAGGTGGTAAACGAAGCAAGAAGATAATAGGCAATTTTGAAAGATTGTATTTATTATTAAAACTCTACAAACACACTGGCTGGATAAAAACTTACAAACTATCACATTAATTTTTAGAAGAGGTCAAGGTTGTGATATAATTTATTTTGGTTTTATTTTGCTAAAACTACCAGTCAGTTTGACAGCTGGGAGTTTTTTCAAACTATTATTGCACTAATGCAATATTACCAGTATCACACATTTGTAAGTCATCCTCGTCCTTTTTTCTGTCAACATAACTGAAAGCTGATTAATTATTGTGTCATTATATTGTATTTTTCTAACTTGGTAACAAATTGTTCCTAAGCACAAACCCCTTAGTAAAATTTCCTAAAACTGAACAAACATAAATGAAACTCCCATCATGTCTATAACTAATTTGGCCAACCTGTCTCATATTAAACTTGAAGCTTTTAAACACTAAACTAAAGGCCAATAAATAACCCAAAAGAACAGAAAAAAAGTTTTCTCTTCTTACAGCTAGTTCTTGAGGTATATTCAGTGTTTTTATCTGAGAAATGGAAAGATTGTGTGCTGCAGTGTGAAAAACCTATGAGGACTACCAAGAAAATTGAATTCTTGAAGTCTGAAATGCCCTGTTCATGTTCTAGCAGCCCTTGGAGAGAGCCCAAAACTTCTCTGTTCTCAGTATATTTTGGAGTACAAGTGGTTTGTAGGTTGTCAGACAGCAAAGATGACTGATGGAGTAACTGGGGATTCCTTGTGATGGTTTTAGTTGTATCTTTAGATAAGGGTTCACAATATATTGCATGTATTGCAATATCGGTGTGTTCACTATTCATATCGTAAAAAACTGGAGTGCAATAATTGTCAGCTACTATATTCCAATATATATTTAGCCCTTTGGACCAGATGCTCCCAGGGAACACAATTTACATCATCCAAAATGCTAAAGGTCACAGAGTGATGGAACCACAGCTGAAAAAGGGGAAAGAAAAAATAGGCATACTCTGCAACTGATATCGTCATAATATTTGCAACCTATGCGTGATGGCATATTTACAGGTTTCTTTGTGGAATATAACTCCTAAATATTTGCAGAAAATTCTCCTATTCACAGGTTTCTCTATATAACATATTGATATGCAGCCTGCAAAGCTAAAATACCTAGATGCAAACCTTCTTGATTGTCTATTGGTTGAGGTTTGCAAAGCAGCCAATCCAGGAGTAACATTAATTTTCCTTGGCACTGATTGACTGTCCCTCCAAGAGCGAAGATAAAGACCTGGGATGTTCTGCAGTAGTGCCAAGATGTTTCCCACTGAACGTGTTTATGCATATTATGGTGTATCCCTTGAAGTATATCTGGTGCAGAAGGAGCATGCTATGGGATTTTCTCCTTCTGAACCTCTGAAGTGCTTATGGTATCAGGAGACTCCCTCGTTCAGAAAGTCTTGCTGACCTCTCATCTTTTAAATTGCAAAAATATGATTAAAAAACTTTGCCTGACGCATTGCTTGTAATTCCAGTTTCCAGTGTGACAGCAAAGCACAGATTTATTCTCTAGATCAACATCAAAACCCTGAGATATTTGATTACACACAAGCAGGTGCACAGTTTGGTCTGTATGGTCTTCCTCATGCAGGCCAGGAGGAAGTTGTGAGTTTGCACGTTCAGGCCACAGCAGGTGAGTTGTTCATAATTCAAGTGCAAGTGTTTAATTTAATTGTTGTATGTAGTTACTGGGGCCATAGTGTTTTTGTTTTTGTCATTGTGGGGAAAAAGTTACTTATATTCATCCGCTTGATGTGTTACAGCTTAATGTGGCCTCTGTTCAGCTTGTTGAATACTAATTAAACTGGATGAAAATTAAGCCCAATTGAATATGTCATAATTTTAATAACTGACGGCTATAAGTAGATTATGATGGGATTTTGGTAGTGTTTGAAGTTCATTTGGGTTTTTGTTGCCTAGTCTGCCAGAATGACTGGTGGCTTTTAGTTTATTTCTACATAATAAAGGAAAATTGCTTTGACAAAAATATTTAACTTCTTTGTCCTTTATGCTCCAGGTTATGCATAGCTCCTAAATGACTTAAAGGAAGATTGTGCGAGTTTGCCTTGTCAGCAGTGAAGGAACCTTGTGATCATGTGAGCCTAGTCTGCCATGCCAGAGGAATGTGTTGCATTTTAAGGATGTAGCTTTGGCAAGTGCATGTGACGAAAGGGAAAGAAAAAAAGGTTCTGTATGAAAATGTCAAGGTTGTGGAGGAACAAAGCGTGACCTGCTAGATACATAGAGGGAAATGCAGTAGGAAAAACTGTGGGAATGTAATAAACTTTGTTTCAGGGAGGAACATGTCTTGATGTCAGCTGAGATTCTTTTATCTGTAGCACAGCTTTAGTTCCCATGGCTCTGTGTAGGCTGCCATCTGTACGTACAAACCGTCCTCAGAGTGTGCTGATTGAATAGAGCACTGTATGAAAAAGCCTAATTGAGAACATTGAGTCTGGGAATGATTTTCAGCATCAGTTCCCATCGGTTATAGTCAGAGAGGAATCATAATGTTTTTCTAACGCATTAGCCAGAGAGACGCTCTGTTTTTATCTTTTGTCAAAGAAACAATCAAACCAGAAGACATCCTGATTAATAGTTTGTATTTGATCAGATTTTCAGTAAAATCAAGATGAAAGACGGAAAATATGAAAACAATGCATGAAAGATTTATTCTGCATGTTTAAGTTTACCAAGTTTACCGAAACACCTGAGAGAAAACTGTCTTCATCTACCAATAAATAAATTTTCTTTTCTATGTAGTTTTTAAAAATGTTTATGTGCCCTAGAGCAGTGTTTCCCAACCATGGTCCTCAAGGCTCACTGCCCTGCATGTTTTAGGTATTTCCTTGCTTTAGTCCAGCTGATTTCAATTGATGACTGATTAACAGGCGTTTGTTGAACTGCATTCAGTTGAATCAGGCACATTAAAGCAGGGAAACCTCTAAAACATGTAGGACAGTGAGCTTTGAGGACCAGGGTTGGGAAACACTGCCCTAGAGGCCATAAGATGGAGTAAATTATGCTGCATTTATAGAAACCTTTTAATGAAAGTGAGGCCTAATTAAGTTAGATTAGTGGTAAAAATGAAACAACTGATACAACATTCCACGTCTGCACATATAAATATTGAAAATAATTGCATTTATAAAAGCAATAAATAGCTTTTATAAATGCAGTGTAATCAGGGTTTATATAGCTGTATTATGTTTTATGATTTAAATGTTTTTACAGGGAATGAACATGTTCTCTTTAAGATGCAGCTTACGGTTTAGAGATTTTGGTTCTGGTTGTGGAAATGCAAAATTATCCATTTTAAGTTCTTTTATTTCACGCAAGGAGCACCACGTTTTGATAAAATGATCAAAACTGCTGTATTTATTAATGAAGCCAGACTTTTAATATTCCAAACTAAACGCATGGAATCAAAAATCAAGTTTCTTGATTTTCTCAAAAACCTTTAAATCTTGTATAGCGAGTATAATCCTACACACCTTTCTGCAATGGACCTATAAAAAGATGGAAAAAATCTGCAAAAAAAATCGCATTTTAATATTTTTTAATGTTTATATGTAGACTTGAACGGGAGTAAATTAACATTTATTTTAAGAAATGGGGCCATCAGAATCCACAGGTGTGCAGGCACACACCCACAGAAGCCAGTTGAGAAGTAAGGACATGATGTTGTAGGGACAATGTGAAGTAATAGTTTAGCTGCAGAAACAATTCAGCATTCCTTTCTGCTTGTGATACGTTTGAGAAATTCCACAAGTTCCTCAGTGGCTGTGAATCAGCGTACGGTGAAACAACACAGGAGCGCATATGCAGGGCATGACTTCCAAGGTATGTGTTGACACTACACACACTCACTCTCAGCTGAAAGTAAAGCAGTATCATCTGAATGCGACACCAGAGAGTGGAGGTGTGCGCCAGTTTCAAGGGACTGGTTTTAAATGGAGGCGTGCCGCTTAATTTGGCCGGGAGACAAGCCCAGGCATGCAGGCAGCTCTGCTCTTAAGACACAACACCTAGCATGGGACATACAGCAGCACGACTGGAAGCTTTGTTGAAGAATCATTTACACAGGAGAACAACTGCAGGGCCCTGCAAAAGCAATCACACTTCTGCAATCTTTGATCATTTTAAAGCCCCAGAAGTTTTTTTAAATTGAAATTTTAAATGACTTAACAACTTGACATTATTTTGAAAGTAGAATGAAAAATTGTACAGCTGTACATTGGCTTTGCACATTTACAGACTGAAACTTCTTATAGCTTAAAGTCAGTCAGTTTAGATGACGAGCATCTACAAACAGAAGTTTTTAAATCTTGCTTCTCATTCAGATTTAGGCTGGGACTTTGACTAGGTAATTTAGACATTATGCTTTGATTTAAGCCATTCTATTATATTAAAATTTTCAACCGACTTAATTGCAGGATCTGTAATTAATTAACTGCATTTTAATTGAAAACCATGTATTGATAAAATTAACATATTCGATTCCAAAACATTTTTTGGAATTGAAATTTTTTGAATAGATACACAAATGAGCTCAACAACAAATATATCGAAAGGCCGTATTATGTATTTTACAGGCACATAGTACAATTTTAAATCACAATTAAAACTTCAGTTGTTACAAACATGCTATGTATTTCAAATAACATTTTACCAGGATTTCACTGAGAAGTAGCTCGTATAATGAGCTCAGAAGACGTGCAGTTACACCAGATGTTTGCTAATTGCTGCTGGCTAGTCTGAAGGAGCTGAGTTAGGGATGGTTGCTCAGTGAGGCAGAAGCTCAGAAACCGCATCTCTGAGGAGGAGCTGTGAAAGATTAAATCCCAATGGGCCAAGAGGGAGCGGCTTTGTTGTCCTTCACTGTTTGCGGATGTAGTTTCTGCATCAGATTTACGGGGGTACCGGAAACATGTGAATACAAAGGTTCCGGGTGGGACTTTTGCATATTGAAGAACAAAAAAAGTGACTAAGTCAGTGAAAATGTTTAACACATCAAAATATTCATAATTAATCTAAATTAATGCAGTAAAATTCCAGCCCTCCTTTTTGAATATTGTCAATCCACATCATGTTGCAAGGAACCTGAAAGCTACTGAAGGCTGATCTTTTGCTGAGCAGCCAGGCACCACTTTTTTATTGCTGCACAGATATGTTATCAGAGTCCATTTCCTTATTATATGCTCAGTATCTCAAGCCATTTCCTCATGGACTGACTCTTGCAAGAGAGCTGCTAATCAGATCATGTCCGAAGCAACCTCTCAGTGGCCACTTAATGTGATTTTGAATAATTTTCATTGGAGTGATTGGATTAGACTGCTGTTGCTCACTTCATGGACCATGATAGGGTTTGATGCACCTGCAGTGAAGCCCAAGACAGTACAACGCTGTAAGAAAAACACTCTTTCTGTGGGTTGATCAGAGAGAAAAGAATATTAACATACTGTAACAAGTAAGCAAAGCATTCACACATTAACACACATGCACCCACACTCTCTCGCAGATGGTTTTTACGCCTGACTAGAGTCATCCTTCTCACTATGCAGTGATCCACGCCTGCAGAAAGCAGAGAGGACCACTTTGGATCTGTATATTGTGAACTGGAACAAAAGCATATGCATTCATCACTGAATACTTATGCTATTTGTTTTTATTATTATTTATGAACTATTTCAGATTAATTTAAACGTGTGAGGTTTCCCTGCAGGGCCTAGCAAATTAAATTTAGAAGACTAGAATATGTGATGCATTGTAAAATGTGCTTCGTTTGTTCTGCGTGTTGGGTAAGGTGTTATCTCGTAACAAAGTGGTAAAGCTCATGATTCAGGGCAGTAAACAGAAAAATAATTTCTCATGCAACATTTAGATTTTCCTGCAAACTCACTACAGAAATCAGATTTTGAATCAGGCTGATTGTAGTTTGGTTCAACATCAGAAATCAAAACATTCTTGTTGCATGATCTACAATGAACCTCTTTATATTTGTAGTTTGGTATTGGCAGATTATTTTTCTTCTGAGGAACATTACTCAGAATATTTGTGGAAAATTTGCCTGTTCGCAGACTTCTTTCATAGAGGTTATCTAAAGTATCTGAAAGAAAATGCAGCTTGGGAATACCTTAAAGCAGTACCTTGACATGCCATTGGCTGGTGCTTGCAAAGGAGCCAATGGAGGAGCTCCATTCATTGTCCTTGTTGCTGATTGGCTGTTCTCCCAACTGTGGAGATGAGCAATGCTAGATATTTACTTATGTAGTAGTGCCAAGATGTATTAATGCATATTGAGGTATATTTGGTGTCTCATCTAGTAAAATAGGCAGTTGTATAAAGAAAATGATGCAATAGCTTGGAATGTCAGAAAAAAGTGCTGTAATTTGTAGACTTTCTTGTAATTTTTCCTATTAATAATGACAATATAATAATGATTTCTAACAGATCTTTTAGGTTCTGTAGGAAAGGAGAGGGTCAGAGGTGAAAAGGTCAAATTTCAAAGTTTGGTTCACTCTACTATACTAAAGCAATTACCTCAAACAACAAAACAAGGTAAACCGACACTTATATTTAATTTTAATTGCTAAGTATTTTAGGCTGTCAAGTAAAGTGAATAAAGTTACACCCAAAACTATTCATACCCTTGGCAGATTTGGCTTATCAGCCTTTTTCCTGTTTGATGATCGATCTTTGATGATGAGCTCCAGTTTTTGAGACTGGAAGGCCTCATTTCAATCACCCTAATCTTTAGCTTCCTTTACAAATTCTCTATCAGAAGTTGCCAAAACATTATTATTGCTTCCAGTCAAAAGAAACACATCTGTAAAGTCAAACACATTGTTTTTAAGTTGACCTATTTTCCCAAAAATTATTTAGCTCTTAAACTTAAAAATAATGTCAGATTAACACAAATGTCAATTTTAAGATGTACATTTTATGGTCTTTAAAAATTGTCCTGAAAATTGCAGAAAGTTTTAAGCAAACTGTGAACTGACAGTGGGACAAAACCCGCTTTGGCATGCGGAACCCGCCTGTTGAGCAGAGGGAGATATTTTTGGTTCTTCTCACCTATCTTAAGCCGGCCTCTCCAAGGTGTTCTGTATTGCAGAGGGCCGTGTGTTTCAGGGGGTGGTGGGCATTTGTTGCCAGGGGAGGTGATGTGTTATTTTCAGTCCATTGTGTCTACTTCCTGTGGGTCATGGGTCATTGGAGCTGGGTGTTGCAGACTTTGGAGAACAGGAGGAGGAGGGGGAGAGTCAGTGGAGAAGGCAGGAAAGTGGTCAGAGCAACTGGACAACAGTGACTGGTCAGCAACTTGGTTTCTTTGCTTGTTTTTCTGCTCTGCTTTTAGCCGAGCCACGCTTGGACTCTTCAGAATCAGGTAAAAGAATATCTACATATTGCTCACATGTAAGCTGGTTATTAGTTTAAGTAAAAATCACGATTTAAAAAATAATTTTGTGACTATCGTCAGTGGAGCAACTCCTTTTGAGGAGAGATATTGCATTTTAAAAATAAGTTTTAAGGTTTCTACAAACAGCTTTGTCGGGATGCCAGTACAGAATGGTGATGTTATTTCTCTCGACAAGAAAAGGCGCTTTGATCATTGCATTTGTAGAAAAAGTTCTACAAAAGATTTGGTTACTGTAGTTTAGAATTGATATGTCTTTTGTTTACCTAGAATACGATATTACAGCTACCTTTAGTATAAATGAAGGGTTTGGACCTGTGCTTCATAACAATAACAAACCAACAGGTCAGGGTTTTTGACCACATGCAAAGTTTTCTGTCTGATTTGAGATCTTAACCCAATTCCCGCTTTTTTGCAGTGTACTGTCAGCAGACCTATACAGGATAGATCCAGGTAACTGTTGAATGTTAGCAGAGCTTCTAAACTTAGAACTTGACAAACCCCCCCAACACGATGGTGACAAAAAGAGGCAAAACAGGAAACCTTTTTGCACAGAATGCGTGTTGGGAACAGATGACCAGGAAGATAAAAAGCGCTAACAAAGTGGAAACTTCCACTCAGGGATGTTATTTTGCTTTGTGTGTGTTTTTCTCTTCTTTTTTATGTGTTTATAATTAAGCACCAAGTTGGTTGAAACCTCTGGTTGAGGGATTGTTGGTTTGGTTATGGTTTAAAAGGCAAAGGAACGCGGTGAACCAGTTCAGTTTCAGATGTTATAGGTAACCCGAGGTGCTTCTGTGCTCCTTCAGTCATACACGATGGGATGTTAATATTTAAACCTGCTCCATTGAAGTTAATGCTTCACCGGGAATCTGTGTAGTGAGGCTGGTTTAACCAGCCGCGGTGCTACTGATTGGCTCGTCTCTTTCTTGTGCACTCATCTGTTACTCCTTCCCCACATATTTCCTCTTAATATCCATCTCTGCGTCAGACTGGCTGTCTGAAACTTATCAGCGATACAGTATGATGACGGTTTCTGTTCTCACACCACAAGGAAGAGTTGGTGCCCCGTTTATGTCTGCGGCTTTCACACAACAACAATGTTGTCTTGAGCTGTGCTGACTAAGGAGAGACCGTAGGACCTCAGCAGGAAATATCTGAATAATCTGATGCTTTCTACAGAAGTATCTGGTAAACAACAATATTTGATTTATTAATTTTTGTTGTGTTGTTGTTAATTTCATTTTAAAATTTTTTTAGACAATATTGTTTGTGCTTACTTGTGTTATGACAGATCCCAGCCACCTTGTGAGTTGGTGTAAAATTTACATTGTGGTCTTAATGGGAAATACTTTGGATAATCAGAGCTGTCTAATTATAGGTCACCTGTGAAAGCCTAGAGATTATCACCTGTTAATCATTTACATAATGAGCAGAAGAAAGATGGCTGCATGACTCATGGAGGTTGTATTTTTGTAGGACTGGGCTTCAGAGTAAACTTAGGCTGGTGAGAATTTTACAGCTGCACATGAAAGCTGAGTAACTGAAATGGTAAACTGAGAAAGGGAAGAAAAGATTGTAAAAGGAAAAGACTAGAAACTGGCTTGGGTTCATGCACTGCTGTGAAAAAATACTATTTCTTCTGCTTTATCTTTGGTAACACTTTATTTGATGGCGTGTGCATAAGACTGATATGACACTGTCATAAATATGACATAACACCCGTCATGAGCATGAAGGAGTCTTTATGAATATCTGACTGTTGTCATGAAGTGTCATTCGGTAAATAATGAGTTTTAATGCAAAGTTGCTTTAAAAGTTGCATTAAAAGTCCCAAATTTACATGATTTTGCAAACAATGTCACTTTAGTGCGAAGTGTCATGTCAGTTTCATAACAAATAAAGTGTTACCTTGTCTTTTTTGTCACAGTTTGGTCTTTCAAATCAAAACAGATTTTAATCTCTCTCAAACCTGAGTGAATACATAATGTTCCATTGTCAAAAGAAAAGAGAAATTATCCAGCCTGTTCTTAATACGCCTGATTACTGCCAATATTTTCAAATCAAGAAATAGGTTGAATAGAACCTGTCTGACAACATGAGATAGGTTCACTGGTGACATAAGGGAATTTACTTATTTTTATTCAGTCATGTAGGTTTGGATAGTTTTTTCTCCTTAATAAATGAAATAATCTCTTTCTTTGTCTGATTTGAAACATTTAAGTGAAACATAAAATCAGAAGCAGAAGGAATCTCTAAGGGGGTGAATACATTTACACAACACTGCACTTTGTATGTCATGAACAAATACAGTATGAACGTAGTAAACGGTGATATTTCTAACTATATCAGGTGTTTTCTATGCGAGCATATCTGTTGAAAGTTTGTCTTCAGAAACCCTGCAGCTTCAAAGCCTCCAATAACCTCTCTTAACAGGAGTGGGCGTACTCTTGCATATTTTTTACAGTGTCTACAACAGATGTTGGTTAACCAGTTTATTTCTGGCCACACAGGAATGCACAAATGTTACCTTTAAACTACATGCCCCAGCTGCACAAAACAACTGCCCTGCTTGGCCCCTTTTAGCTTATGCTGGCTCAGTTTCTTCACGCAGCAGTGTTCTGTTTGTTCTGTGCATCCGAACGCAACGTTACCAAGTAATGAGCTACATTTGAATGAAGAAACCAAAATCTGGTGATTACTGCAAGGTTTTTGTAACCTATTCACTATGAAACTGCACGCCAAAGGACATTTGACTTACTGGTAGTTGTTCTTCTTTACTTCGACTCATTGGCACAGATGCACTGATCTGACTTCTACCAGCTGATACTCGTGTCTGTTTTTCTTTAAAGGCTGGCCTGCGGATTTCAACTGTGGCAATTTTTATCCCATTTGCTGTAACACAAATAATCATCTTTTAAAGAAATGCTGTTTTAATTTACCCACTACTTCTGTAAATTCAGGACAAAGATTGTCAAGGCAAGTGTTTATTGATGGGTAAGCAGAGACACAACATGAGAACCCTCCACTAATCCAAGGTTTCACTCAGCATCCATTAGAAGATTCTGCACTGAGCTTGCTCTTGATGATAGATGCATTTAAACATGATCTCATCCTTCTTACAGCTGTCCTATAGGTAGCCTTATGATCACACCTGTAGGTGTAGCTGTAAGTGCTACTTTGTTGATGTCACCACCATCAAACTCTGGGTATAATTTAAACCTCTGTTCTTTTTTTCACTCAGTTTGATTTACGTCTGTGGTATTTATCCCAAAGGAAAATCAAAAGACATTAAAAAAGACAAAATGGTGGTGCTGTGGGCAGCAAGGATCTCCAGTAGCAGTCAGTATTGCAACTAATCTGCGGAGACGATATTTCACAGTAACATGTCATAGATGAAGCCATGAGTTGTTTGCAAGCTCTGCTAATCCACCTCATTTTGCTTTTGTCGCCCCTCTTTAAAAACTCTCTAAATCTCAAATTTAGAAGAGATTTTGAAATGTTTACATTGCTTTCAATGTAAATATCTTTACAATGTTTGCAAATTGTCCAAATAAATATGCGGACAAAAGTCTACAAAAAGAATAAATCAGAAATACCATAACAGAGCTTCTCCAACATGCTGCCACCGTGAGCAATGCAGTTTTAAAACAAAACTGCAATGCTCCCTGATATTTTATAGTGCCAAAAATCACCAGTACACATTAGTTTAATTTTGTTTCTTTTTTAACTGGAATTTACGTCCATTTATTTTTTAATCCATCAGCTTTTTAAACAGCCAGATTTAAACTCTCAATTGCTCTTTATTTTAGATCTATTTTAACTCAGTTGTCCAGGCTACGTCTGGCATTAACATCCCGATGCACTAGATTTGTGGTTTCACAATGCTAGGACAAGCTAATTTATCATGTTTTTTTTCTGTTTGTCTTCTTATTACAGTTGCATGCAAAATTTCTTATCAGAAATCTTTCGGCTCTGCAAGGTGCTTCTTTTTTTATTCAAATTTATTGGGGTGTAACAAAGGTTGATGCCCATTTTAGGTGAAATTCTGCATGTCAAGCTTTCATTTCTGAGAAAATTAAGGCTTGAGCTCTTCAATAGCTGTGCTTCTGACCTGTGTGGGAGAAAGGTTGCTTACACACAAAGGGACCATGTGATGTTCCAGTTTAACAAAGATTTGTTCTTGTTTTCTCCCAGAAAGGGATGAAATTAAGAGGTTGACACTGATTTGGAAACACAGCTACATTGTGGAGAAATAATAACTAACATGTTCAGAACCAATTGGGAGTTAAAGGTTCTGGTGGTAATACTTAGGAAGATGCTTTAGTTGGACACGGAGGCGCACACAGTGTTGATACTTCTGATTGTTTGCCTGGGTGGTCCTATCTTTAGCACTACTCTTCTTCTACTCTATTTTTTTCTCTGCTTTCTTTTGCCTCTCTGTTTAGGCATGGACTTTGTGTTTTTTCTTAAATTGTATAATTTCATTCTTGTGTACTTAGTTATTGAATACCACTTGGTTGTTGGGAATGTTTTATTTAGCTCTGGACAGAATTGGAAAAGTCCAGCAATCGAAATTGATGTAATTTAATCTAATTGTGTGTTTTCTTTACACCCTCCTTACAATTTGCTTCCATTAACTGTGGTACCGATCCCTGCATAAATCAATCGAATTTTAAGACAGTTTCTGACTCCACATATCTGTGAGCGGAAAATGTCGACAAGATTGTGGAAACTAAGAAAGCAAATGGAAGTAATTACTCTTACAGAGTTAATTTTCCAACATTGTAATGCTCAGAGCTTAAATGGAATATATAGATATTCTTGCATGGTGTTGCAGTACTAACTGCAAAACTTTACAGCCAGTTTGTTTGAAACTATTGGATAATTAGTAATATCCTTAAATCATTCTAATTTCACTGTAGGTTATTATACCTACAGAAACTCATTCCAGCTCACACCAATGCTGCCTGGGTTTCTAAAATTGTCTTAAGATAAACAAATCTTTCTAAATTATTTGTGTTTTGCCTTAATTCTGGGAATTTATCATCTGCAGTTCTGTTTTTGGGAGATGGAAAAACTTGTTCCAATAAGATTAAAAATATGATTATATAGTTCTTGCATGCAAAACGGGATGATGAAAAGTTAATTTACCACATTCGTCTTTGCACTGAGAAAAGTGTAAGTGTGGGGAAGGTCTGCTTAGACAGAATGGAAAAAATTTAAGTAGTTTACTGAACATTTAGAAGTCATTTATCTTTACTAGTGAGTTTAATCTCACTGCAGCCAAACAGTGAGATAGCATGTTTTTCTATTTGTATTATTTTATTAAATGTATGTTTTTGTTTCTGGTGAATAATCAGTATTTACTGAAAAAAGGAGGTCACTTTCACACCCCATTTCAAATTGACTAGACACACAAACACCTGCAAAATTGATAAGGCAGAGGACTTACTGTCTTCAAGCTAATATGTCCTGACCGATCTCTCTCAGAAGAAGAAGGGCCAGTGAATTTTTGTCCGTCTGCACCGTCTGGGTCTATTAGTTTTTAACATGCACTGTCACTTCTTGTTATGGCTGCTTCTTGACCTAAATGACCTCCTTTGAACATCTATGACTGCAGCTTTGGGAGATGGGTTGCAGAGGAAGAGCTTTTTTGAAAGCTTTTCATGTTGGGGTCTCTGACATCTTTCTATTGACTGTGTGGACAGGAAACTGAATCATGGAGGCAGGGAAAAGAAATGAAAAGAGAAGCCAGACTCTAAATTACAAGGAGAAATACAAGAGAAGGGATTTGCTTGTATTTATAAAGGAACTGATTTAAGTGTTGGTTAGCTTAGATATTTGAAAGATTAACAGTTTTCATCTGTCTGCCATTCGCTCTAATGCTTTGCCACAGTTTTGTTTCTGGCAAATGAGTCTAAAAATGCAATTTAAGCAATTCAAAATATCCCAAGACTTTAATATTAAAACAAATAGGAAAGAAAGCCAGTTTTCATTGGAACGAATCCGTTGTCATCTTGCTGGTTGACATAGACTTCTACCACGTCTAAGCTGCTGCTTTCTGATGCTCAACCCTGATGATTTAGCTGTGGCGGCTCTCAGAGGGTCTGGGCCGACCCTGATTACGTTAAACAGGAAGTCAGAAGTGGGAGAGGTCACGAACTGCAGAACCCACAACACACTGCAACACTTGATAAAAGCCAAAAGGCGCAAACAACAACAAAACAGCACACGCTCCTACTCGCTGCCAATAGCTGAATTACGTCAAAACAGACAGCAACTGCTCTGGGAACAACATTTACAGGGTGAGCTCGTTGTACTTTAGTCACTCTTTAAAATAATTATTTCATGTATAATGTTCTAAATGCTGCTTTTGTCTTGACAGTTGAAGATTTATTATAAATTTTAAGGTAACGTGATGACTCTTGTAGTTGAAGTTGACGGTTTACCATGAATGCTAACAGAAAAACTCTGAAGAAAAACACATGCAGAGGGTTTTTAGATTGAAAGAGTTTATTTGCAGTGTATCTATTGCAGTGAGGCTCCATCCATCATCTGGATCGACGGGCATGACTTTATAACACGTGAATAATTACCAACACACATTGCATCCCACACATCCGTTTGCAGTTTAAATATTGCAGATAAAGATATTGTGATGACCCTTTATTTGCTGTATGACTGTTGCTTATAATGTGTAGAAAGAAACAAAAATTGTATAAAACTGGATCAGAATTAGCCTTCCAAACTTCAGTTGGTGTGTTTTTGTGATTTGGATTAATTTAAAAATGTTTTTCACAAACAGAATAATCTTGTTTTTACCTTGAGGCCACAGACTGATGGTAGCATTAGCTTTCTGCTTGCTAAATGTTGGTGTGAGATACGGAGATATTTTATGGAAATCCCTTTGGCTTCCAGCAGGAGGCGTTCGATGACCCATTGCTTGCTTAGCCAAAGGCCATGGTTCTTCATGGTTCGTTAACCGCCTTCTCTTGTGCTCATGGATGTAAAAATAGCAACTTAGCAAGAATCCCAATCCTGCCCTGCTAACAAAGACTGATTTATTCAAGTTGTGACACAAAACATAGAGGAGCTTTTGTCCTTCCCCTTCTTCCCTCACTGCAGACCTCGTCACACAGGCCATGGGTGCTAAAATCTCTGACGTTCCAAAGCCTCTCTTAAAACAGCCTTTCTACAGTTCTGGCTGAGGAACCTCAAGTTGAGCTGAATTGAATGAAAATAGACTTAAAAATTAGTTTTCACCATATTTGTGTAAAATCATTTTTTGCAGCCTTCTGCATCAGCAAATAGAATTATGTAATATTTTGGTATTTAGTCGAATATCTTAAAATGTCAAACTTATGTAGAAGGTATTTTCTTATTTTACTGTATATCAAGTAAAATGGTGGATTATTGCTGCTTTACTGTTGCTATAGCATAATCTTTCTGCTGAAGTATGCGTATAAGAACCATTATTTGTTTGTATACAGGATTTCCCCCCAGAATAACTTGCTAAGCCCGGTGGTTAGGGCAGTAAACCAGCAGTCTGTTTTTGTCTTAAATGGTAAAAGTTCTCAGGACAACATTGTAATGTGGCAAAACAGTGGCCAGAGTTACTTATTGGCACTCTTGCAGATCAGAGAAAATATTAAAAATAACACTGATCTGTCAGTTTTGCTTTTTTCTTTCTATTGTTAATTGGAATTTATTAAGACAACAATAAATCAAGATTCATATCATAAGAAATTATTCACAACAATTCATAGATATATGCCCACCCCCGCTGACGGTGTACGTTTTATATCTTTATATATATTCAAAAAAATATCTAACTGAATCGGCAATCTTTATTTTTTCTTTTTCTGATTGCTGATTGGCCAGAAAACTGCAATCGGTGCATCACTAAAAATCAGTTTTTTGTCTTTTCTCAGCTTATCTTCATCGTCATTTTTATTATGATGTAAAACATTCAGGTGTAACAAAAAACAGAAGTAATCTTTGAGGAAGCAAATACTTTTTTACAGCACTGTGTCATAATGCTGTAGAAATAAAAGGACCTGTCATCCAAACAGCACATAGTCTTGTTTATTTCTGAACTTAATGTATTCTGTATGATGATTTTTGCCTGATAAGAGTAACACATATTTTTTATCATCTAAATCTTGACCTTCTCTGCATCAACTTCACCCCACGCATATTGCACCCAATCTCTTCGTTCTCAGTGTGTGTGTGTGTGTGTGTGTTTTCCTGACGAACAAACAGAGAAGCTGTCCTAGTCAAAGATGAGTCAGTACAGCTGGGGTGCAGGTCACTTAACCACAGCCCACTCAGATGGGACAGATGGCTCAGCCAGTCTCATGCTGATACATCTTAAATGTACATTCAGGTCTTTGTTTTTGAAGAGAAGAGAGGTATCAGTTCATCAAAAAACATCTTGAAAAAGTTAAAAATGAAACCAAGCCCCCTTCAAAAAAGGTTACTTTCATTTAAATCAGTTAAATTTTCATGAAATTTGCGTTAGTAGGAAATAGTGCTTTGTACTTGTAAGAAGTTCCTTAGTGCTGTTAGTTCTTGTAGAAAAGATAATCTGTTCACACCCAAGAGTTGAAAGCCATCTGACCTTTGTTCTGACCTTTTAATGTCTTCTGGGATTGATCAGTGTGAAGTTATTCATTTTTGATTCATTTTTGCATATTAGAAAACTAGATATTGAACACAATGTTGCACCCAAAACTTGCTGCAGTTTTATCTGGTCCAGGAAATCACAGTCCGAGTTATACCTGCCACATGGATATTAGTTGTTGCTAAAACTACAAATCCCAGGGTGCACTAAAACACCCACAACAGCATATTTGTGCATTCA
The DNA here is from genome assembly GCF_001444195.1 of Xiphophorus couchianus. NCBI lineage: Eukaryota > Metazoa > Chordata > Actinopteri > Cyprinodontiformes > Poeciliidae > Xiphophorus > Xiphophorus couchianus. Next base: position 4,817,619 of record NC_040232.1, on the reverse strand, counting down.
GTTTTTATCTAATTGCATGTTTCCAGTGTCTGCCAAAAATACAACACAAGTTCCCTGAAGTTGTAATTCATTTGTAGGAAGTTGGAAGTCTCTCCTGGTTGCCCTGGGTTCAAAATGCAATATGGCTGCCATTGTTTCAAAACGTAATGTTAATCTCAAATTTATTTCTAATTTAAATGTAAATTTTCACTTTCAACCTTCCACTGAGGGCTCACTCATTCTCTGCTTTTTACTATGTGTGACCAAAATGTTTTTCCATTTCAGGAACCTTTTGCCAGGAAGTAGAGCAGTTTATGGGGCTTCTATTCAAATATTTAAATAAGAAAAAATCTGATTATTTTTTCACATTCATAAGCTGCATAAAAACTATAACCTTCCATCTCTAAATGCATGCATTCTGGTCTCTAAATGCATCAACCAAAACTAGGGATGCCCAATATGGCTGCATAAGCATCGGTATTGGTCAATTTTAGTTATTTTTAACATATTGATGTCAGTCCAATATAAACCAGGCAACAATAATAACTAATTTTTTTGCCTTTTTTCGGGATGGGGAGGGGGTTGGCCATGTGGCATTTGTTTGGTCATGTGACTGCGATGGTGATGCAGAGCAGGAATGTGGGGATTTTTAGATACCTTAATTTTTAGTGTAATATTTTTTGTATAAAATATTTATAAATAAAGAAATCAAGCTGGTTGCTAAAAATATTCCGTTTTTTGTGTAAAACATTAATTGCAGGCAACTGAATCATTTAGCTTTTTATTGTCTTCAAAGCAATTTAAATGGTTTGCAATTGTGCACAGCATTGGAAAAGTAGCACCAGATAGAGCAGTGTTCCCAACCCTGGTTCTCAAGGCACACCGCTCTACATGTTTTAGGTATTTCCTTGCTTCAGTCCAGCTGATTTCAATTGATGACTGATTAACAGGCGTTTGTTGAACAGCAATCGGTTGAATCAGGCACATTAAAGCAGGGAAACCTCTAAAACATGTAGGACAATGTGCCTTGAGGATCAGGGTTGGGAAACACTGAGATAGAGGATCTGCATTCAGCAGTGATTTTTAAAACATTTACTGGGAAACGAAAGCCACGTAAACCATGTTTTATTTCTTGTTACAGAGCCAACACTCCTCCTTATTTCAGTGACTCGAGTCATGACTCCTTACTGCTTATGACATATTTCGTCATTTAGTCACAAGGCCACTAAAGATGAAGTTGTGTAGCTTAATAGTCTGTGATGACTGCATGTTGGCATTAGTGCATATAAAGACCTTTTATGCTGCATTAAGCTGTCCAACCTATGAATTACAATTCAGCTTTTAAGAGCTGTAAAACCAGAGACTGAGAACCCTAATTAGTGTAGAGCGGTTTATTAGCTACTGGTTTTATTTATTTATTTATTTTACATTTTTCATTCCCACTCGTGATTGATTGATTAGACTGGTTCTAATTTCTGTGTCTTTAAGCTGTTGCATATTTAAAGAAATTAGCAAGTTTTGAATTCCTTCATACTTTGTTGGTTCTTGCTTTGACTTTGGCAAATAAGGTTGACTTGCATTTCTTCCTCCTCCATATGGGAATACATATTATACTCAAACCACTCCTATATGCTTTTTTTTGCTTGCACAAGTGAGTAGGGGCGGGCAATTCGGACGTAAAGTTTTATTACAACACTTCACGGTACCATTTTGATGATAAAAGTGGTAAGAACTATTTATTGCAACTTTTTTAGATAACTGTATGATTATTACTGTGTGTCACAGCAATTACAGCCCCACATATACAAATAATGCTCTTGAAAACCATTCCCATTTGTAATACGCTTCTTTAGGACACCAGTCTAGAAAAAGATCAAATGAGAGCTAAGAATTTACTGTCTATTGAGCTTCTGTGAAAGATTACATTTGGCGACTCAGTGACTAAAGAATTAAGGGTTTTTTGGGTTTTTTTGCATTCTTTTCGGTTTCTGAAAACCTTCGCTGCTCTATTGGCATTTTCAAATGGTAAACTGCAGGAAAGCTGCAGTTTGCCATCCTTACTTCTTACTCAGTTAGCTCTCAATCATTTTCTCTGACCTTTAATGTTTTCCAGGTAGTCTTTATGAGCTCATCCACTATAGACTCCCTAATGGTTCCTTATCTTAAAGCCTTAATTGATGTTTCATTGCAGTAAAGACTGTGGTGTTGTGCTAACAACATAGTCTCATCGTCTGGCATTTTAGGAACTCCTGTAGATAAAATTGTGAAAGCCAAACACTCCTGGTTCAGTTGGCACATGTAAAATGATTTTATCCAAGGCATGTCTGATATGAACGAAACGGAGAAGAAGTATCCAGGTTCCGAACAAGTTAATTGTTGATCAGAACGATGAGTTGAATCTGTATATGTTTTTTGCACGTGGGGTATTTCCCAACTTGCACAGTTTGGATTCTGCATGAGTTTTCTCCATGTCCTTCCCAAAGTCCTTGATCAGATTGCGGTTGGACAATGGATATTTATTGTATTGTTTATTGTTAATCAGAGTATGGATGTATTATACCAACAATAAAATGCAGTTAGTGGTGGGCACTTATCATATTGTTTATCATCTATCATGATAAATTTCTTATAAGTGTTTTGATTTATCGTTGTCATGATAAATTCCAATTAATAATGTTTAAAAAATAAACAAACTGTCCTTATTGTGTGGATTGTTAGTTTTATTATTTTATCCAATTGAAATTCAGTTACCATCTGCAGCTTAGCATTGCCAATCACAGTGACTGTACTTAGTCTCCTAAAGAAGCGCATTGCAAATGTGAATATTTTTCAAGAGCATTATTTGTGTCTGTGGGGTTATGAATGCTGTGACACACAATCATACAGTTACTTTAAAAAAGAATAAATAAATAGTTCCAATTTCATTATCACAATAGTACTGCAAAAGTATTGTAATAAAACTTTAGGTCCTTAACGCCCATCCCTACTTCCAGTTATTCATAACAGTGTTGCTACTTTGACCATTTTCTTCACTGTTGCGTCTAGGGTTGTTGTAAGCGAATATTTTAGTAATCGAGTAATCTACAGATTACTTTTACGATTAATAGAGTAATCGGATAAAATGTTTTTATAAAATTAAATATTGGTAAATCTGGCATAACACCAGTGTTACTATCGGATATCAGTATGAGTCCAAATTTTCATTTTTGAGCTTTCCTAACAGTTACTTTATCTTATCTCAATTTCGTTGTAATCTGTTGATGACAATGACAAATAAATCTTATCTTATCTTTTCTGTAGTTTAGAAAACTAACCTGTAACAATAAAAGCTCACTTTCTAAATTAACCCGAAGAAAAGTTATACAAATATCTGAAATTCTATTCAATTTAATAATAAAGAGGCAGGCTCACAAATACGGTTATAAAAAATGTCTATGATCCAACTTTTAGTTTATGTATTCATCTTCAGTCAGTTTAATAGATGAATTCTCACCTTGCCCCATACCTGTCAAGCTTTGGGTTTGAGAATATGGGAAATGTCGCCTGGAGTGAGGGAGAGGGGCGGAAGTCAGAGCTCCGCTCAAAGCAAATAATGTTCCGGCCGGAACACGGTGCGCTAAATAATAAAACATAAATTGATGAAGCTTTGACGCAGGTACATTTTCTTCGAGGAATTTCCATAATGGAGGTATTCGAATCATTCAAGGAATCGTTTCAGCCCTAGTTGCGTCCATTAAAGCATCAATGAATATTAATAAATTTTAAAATGCGAGTATGCTGTAATACTGTGGATTTGGTGAATGAGTCCATTAATTCCTGCTCTCTATATTTATCTACACATTTCCCACTATCTGGAGCTGCTCAGGATTTTCCTTCATGCATATTCCGCCATTTCTTGTTGACGTACTTGCCTCCACTCCGCCTTTGCCTTTTTCATGCTCTAGTGATCTTGGGTCAGGCCTCCTCTGACAGCAGCATGACTCCACTGGGTTGGCATCTCCTCTTAAGCCCCTCTGCTTTCTCCTCTGTCATCATGTTGGTGAGCCCCTCAATGATCTCTCTGTCTGTCCCCCTTTTTGGCTGTGGGATATGGGAGGGATTACATAGTGGGACATCTTCCTGTGTTTCATCCAATCAGATGTGAAGCTTAGAGGAACAGGGGTGGCGGGCGACTGTTTAGGAAAGGTTGTCAGACACTGTGGTTATGCCAGTCCAGTATTGTCCCATTCTGTCCCAGTCCCAGACTGGGAGCCATGAATGCTGGAGTCCTCAAAGCTAAAGGGACTTCTGTAAATTTAAGATTTGATTTTGACAGCCCATTTGGACAGGATGTGAATTTGTTCTATGGTATTTAGGACTCCTTTCTGACTCAGAACAATTTGGATTGGCTGCAGTGGAATGAGCATATCTTGAATCAGGACTGCACGCTTCATTACATCCCTGAGATTGTTTGTGAGGTATGTGACGGTATGTGAGACAGAAATACTTAGTGTGTAAATACTTGAGAAGCTTAAACCATGATGTTGTATCCAGTGTTTTTGATGTTTTACCCCCCATTAAGTTTAAAAAAAATTATTTCAACTTACCTGAAAAGGTCTTTGCTATAAAGCTGAATTGCTGCTAAAACTGCTCCAAGTTCTTTCATAGGTCTTTTATAGAGTTGCATCAATCCACTTTTGTCATCCCAATATTGGTGGTATAGTATCGGTCATTACCGAACAGACACAGAAAAACAGTGCTGACTTAAAATGTTTCTAATTTTAAACACAGACATAAGTGTACTAAATTGCACATTTATTTAATAACTGCACAAGTACACCACATTTAAATACACCAATAGCTTCACAAGCTTGGTCAAGTGATCTTTAGTCACGTGATCTCCATTTGCGTTTACATCCCACCGAGAGCGGACGCTACCACTGCATGTGAAAAAATCCACTCTGTCACAGCAAGGCTACAGACACAACATCCTGACGCTTTTATTATAATTTCTGGGGACTTCAACCATGTGACTTTGGACTCTACTTTGTCCACTTTCCACCAAGCTGTTGACTGTCACACTAGGAATAACAGGACAATCGACCTCCTGTATGCCAATGTGAGGGATGCATACAGAGCAACACCCCTGCCCCCACTAGGGAAGTCAGATCACAACCTCGTTCACTTACAGCCACTGTACACCCCCCTGGTCCAAAAGCAGCCTACAACATCCCGCTCCATCAGGAGGTGGTCCCCTGAGATGGAGAGTGCTCTGAGAGACTGTTATAACACCACGGACTGGGATGCACTGTTCAGCCCGCATAGCAAGGACATAGAGGGGCTGACACACTGCCTGACGGACTATCTGAACTTCTGTGCAGATGTGGTATCCCCTGCCAAGACTGTCCGCTGTTACCCTAATAACAAACCATGGGTAACGCGGGAAGTCAAAACTGTCCTCAATAAGAAGAAGGTTGCCTTCAGGAGAGGAGACAGGGAGGCCATGAAGGCAGCACAGCAGGAGGTGAAACAGTGTGTGAGGGAAGCAAAAGACAGTTACAGGAGAAAGGTGGAGCAGAAGCTGAGAGAGAACAACATGAAGGAGGTCTGGGAAGGTGTGAGGACCATCACTGGCCTCAACACAAAGACCAGAGTCGTTGGGGGAACAATGGAGAGGGCAAACGAACTGAACAACTTCTTCAACAGGTTCAACCAGTCCATGGCCCCCCAACCCCCTCTCTCACTGCAGCCACCCCTGCTCCTTACCACACACCTCCCCCCAGACAACACTACACTGACAACCCCCCCACACACCTCAGCACAACCCCCGCCCCACTTCACCACAGACCAGGTCAGAGAACAGCTGAGGAAGCTCAAGCCCAGGAAAGCAGCAGGGCAGGACCAGGTGTGTCCAAGGCTGCTGAAGACCTGCGCTACTGAACTGGGAGAGCCACTACAGCGGATCTTCAACCTCAGCCTGCAGCTAAGGGAAGTGCCCACCCTCTGGAAGACATCCTGCATCGTCCCAGTGCCCAAGAAGAACAGGCCCAGCGAGCTGAATGACTTTCGGCCCGTGGCACTTACTTCACACCTGATGAAGACGTTGGAGCGGCTCTTCCTCGGCCTCCTCAGACCCCAGGTGGAACATGCCCAGGATCTCCTGCAATTCGCCTACCAGTCAGATGTTGGTGTGGAGGATGCCATCCTCTACCTGCTGCACCGGGCCCACTCCCACCTGGATAAGGGCAATGGCACGGTGAGGATCCTTTTTTTGGACTTCTCCAGTGCCTTTAATACAATCCAGCCCCTTCTGCTCCAGGATAAACTAAACAGCATGGGAGTAGACCCGCACCTGGTCAACTGGATCCATAGTTACCTCACCAACAGGCCGCAGTATGTCAGGCTGAAGGACACCGTGTCTGACACTGTGGTCAGCAACACAGGAGCCCCCCAGGGCACAGTGCTGGCCCCTCTTCTCTTCACCCTGTACTCCTCTGACTTCCACTACAACTCGGAGCTGTGTCACATACAGAAGTATGCTGATGACACAGCCATAGTAGGATGTATCAGGGACGACAGAGAGGAGGAGTATCGCTGTCTGGTGAGGGACTTTGCTCTCTGGTGCCACACAAATCACCTGGAACTCAACACCGCTAAGACGAAGGAGCTGGTTATAGACTTTGGGAGGTCCAGACCAAAGCCGAGACCAGTCACATTAGAGGGAACTGAGGTTGAGGTCGTGGACGCCTACAAATACCTCGGGCTGTGGCTGGACAGTAAACTGGATTGGTCAAAACACACTAGCCACCTGTATGGGAAAGTGCAGAGCAGGATGTACTTCCTGAGGAGACTGCGGTCCTTTAACATCTGCAGCAAACTGCTCTGGATGTTCTACCAGTCTGTGATTGCCAGTGTCCTCTTCTACACCGTGGTGTGCTGGGGAGGCAGCATATCCAAGAAGGACACGTCCAGACTGGACAAACTGACCAGGCGTGCCGGCTCTGTGGTCGGCATGAAGCTGGACTCTCTGGTGACGGTGGCAGAGGCGAGGACACTGAACAAACTGCTGGACATCATGAACGATAACAGCCACCCTCTACACGCCGTCATCAGCAGCCAGAGGAGCCGGTTCAGTGACAGACTGCTGCTTCCCAAGTGCTGGACCAATAGATTTAAGAACTCTTTTGTTCCCCATGCCGTCAGACTGTACAATTCCTCACTGGGGGGGGGAGGTGACACAGGACAGAGTGTGGAAGGAGTAGTGACCCCTTGTATTTTTCTCCATACTTACCAGGTCAAACCACATAGTGCAATACGATATCACTGGTCAATCTATCCGCCAAATTCTTATATATATATTTTTTTGTGTTGTATTTATATTTACTTATATTCTATATTCTTATTCCTTGTTTCTTACATAATTTAAGGTTTTTCTTGCATAATTTAAGGTTTTGGTTACTCACATTTGGTGTGTACCTTAGTATTTAATTTGTATTTTGTATTCTTTTGCACTTTACTTACTGTGTGTTATCTTTGTTTTTTGCCTGGGAGCTGCTGGTAACTTCAATTTCCTGAGGGAGTCTTCCCAAGGGATCAATAAAGTACAAGTCTAAGTCTAAGTCTAAGTCTAAGTAAGTAAAATCAACACAACTAATTTCTTCAGTCAATACAATTAAGAGTAGAACAGCCAATGTAGAATAAATAATAAAGAAACTGACAAAAACAAGGCATAGAATCAGACTGAATAGATCTGTCCTTACAGATCAGGCTCATTGTCACTGATACAGAATCTAACATTTTTTATATAGAATATTGGGAAAGATGTTCCGGTCTGTATAAATCCAAACAACTAATCATAGCTGAATTGTGGCAGCATGTTCTGCCTCTGTATCCAGAGACAGCGGTTGCCAAAATAAACCCGACAACAAAAGGAAACATTTTGTTTGTTTTTTAATCTGGTTTCGTGTAGCTTTTAAGGATAAATCAGATTACTGGCCTTGCAATAGGTGATTGCATTATATGCAAATGTGCTGTTATGTTACTTGACTTGATGCAATTTCTGCAGCTTTTCTGATAACCTGCATGCATACAATATATTGACTGAATGCATTTTATGAGTTAGAATATTCCAGACAGTTTTTTATGTAAAATCAACATTTACTCTCTTTTAAACAATAATGTAATAATATCAGTTGTGGTATATAAGCCTATTATATTTTCCCTCTTTGCCCTCTGTGCTTCCATCACTCTTCCATTTTTAGCATTTTGATCGGTCACTTGTGTGGCTAAATATTACATTAGCTTAAAAATGCAAGATTATATTAGAGAACAATGTTTGCACGCACTCTTTTGTGATATGAATATTGCACACACTTTAATGATATCCATTATTAATGATATACTGTGCAGCGTTATGTGGTGTGCATTTGTATTCGGCCCCCTATATTATAATGTCCCCAAATGAAATTCTGCACAACCTGTTTCTTTCAGAAGTCTGTGTGTAATTTAATCTCAGTATAAATGCAGCTGAGCTATGAAGACCTCTTTAGTGAACAAAAAGATCAAGAATCACATCCCAAACTGGTCAGGGTATTAAACTTGGTAGTGATGGTATTATGCTGTGGAACAGGGAAGCTGGATTAAAGAGGGAGTCATTTTTTTTCTAATTTTATATATGTTGTTTTGTGTCATGTTCTAGGTAAACTAAAATATATAATAATGCATTTGTTTGTTGGAAATTCTAGTCAAAGACCAGACCTGAACCCAATTAAGGATCTAGCTTCGGCTATATGGCAATAAAGAATGTGTTCAAATATCAGTTTGTTCTCCTTTCCACAGCAAAGTGTAAACATTTAGATTTTTTTTTCTAGTAATTTGAAAAGGAAAATTGTTTCACTGCAGAGCGTTTTTGTTGTTTTTTTGTTTTTTTTTAGCGAACCCCATGCTCCTCATTTTGGGGATGTACAACTTTCCCCGTTGTCAACAATCATAGCCTGGGGAGGCTTGGCCAGGCTGTAACCTAAGCTCCTGGTCCTCTTGTTCCCCTCAGGGCAACATGACCCAGGATTGCTTTGTCACATGCTGGAGAGAGAGGTTCCCTCCCCACACCCACACTGCCTTTGTCCAACACAACACTGGCCGTCAGTTTAGCTTTTGCAATTAAATTCAACATTGAGGTGGCCGTGCCTCCGAGGCTCTGGGTTTAATAAGTTTAGGCCTCGTTTGGACTCTGTGGGTGTATTTGTGATTATACAACACAGGCTTTTTGAAGTGAAATGTTTAAAACATGAACTGCATGTGAGAGTGATGTGAATTACAGCTTACAGTTTAATATCCACGTCCTTCACATCTCCGCAACTGTCTTCGTTTTGTTTGTGAAGTGGAAAAGGCGGATGATGCGTCTCGGTGTGGGACTTGGCCCAGTAACAAAGGGACGCCCTGTGGACAGCAAACAGCTGAAAAATGACAAAAACAAACCAACACCGCTATCTTCACACGGACACAAAGCTTTCAGTTTGATTTGTTTAATCTGAGGTTATTTTGCTCTTCTGTCTAATCTTTATAGAAGTTGCTTATCAGCTGGGTCTTGACTGTATATGAATTTCATGTAGTTCAGCGTATACTATTTCAGCCGATGACTAAGCATGTTCCAATTAATCAATTAATTTCAAGATAAATTAAAAATGGATGCAATAATTTCTATTTTGAAGGGCAATTTTGTTTAGAGACATCATAATCCATTTTGTATATGGTTTAAGTTGAGTGTGGTTTTTATTTATTGTTTTTGTTTGTTTTTATTTTAGACATTTAAAATATCTTCCAGTTCCCATGGGAAGTTTTTTGGGTTTTTTTTACAATATTAATGTTTATTAGTCTTTGAGAGGGGATACTTGCATTATTATGTCATTATCAATAGATTACTTGAAAATGGTCTGAAAGCAACAATATTGTTGTGTAGTACAATAATTTCTGAGACAGTCTCTTGTCTAGCAAAATTTGTTATTGTGACAAGCCTTCTGAAGACGCATTTGGAAAAAAAAGGTTCATCACAGTTTAACTTGCTCAAAAAATATATTTTCCCTACCAGAGAGAGACTGTGCAGAGAAAAAGAAGAGGGTGAAAAAAATGTGGCTAGGTTGCAACTCATTAATACAATAACAATTAGACTGAGATTGTGTTTGTTCCTAATATTGTGCAGCTGCAGCTCTTAAACTAAAGATGCGCTGTGATATTTTTAATCTGATGCCAATAATTTGTTTTATAATATGAGTAGCTGAAGCCAAAATGATCCCTGTGCTTTTTAATCTGTCACAGGCATCAAATTGTACAGTTTGTTTCAAGAATATTGCTGCTCATAGTGGCAGCGTCTCGGAGCAGTTCTGTTCTTCTTGAGACTTTGAGGCATTTCTTCTTTGGACAGTTATTTTCTCTGGTTTTGGATGCGGTTCATCTGGAAGTATTTTTGTTCTTTATTTATTTATAGATGGTTATTGTGACAACTATGGCAGCAAGGTGTTTTTTTTTTCAACAACTAGGAGAAGCTAATCTGAAAGCTTAAATTATACCTGAACTATGACACCAAATCCCAGAGGAGTTGAAAAGATTTTTATGGATGCAAACATTTTCATTCTTAAAAATCTTTTCATGGATAAAAAGGAAAATGCAAAGACTCAATATAAAATTTACGTTTAAGCTCTGATACTATACACCTGAAAATGTAACTTTTAATTTTGAAATGCAGAGAGAGAAGGAGGAAGTTCAAATCATCTCTTCAATCAATCGTAACAGACAACGATCTTATGCCCAAATCCAACATCTCTCTCTGGCTTTCTAACCATATAGCCAAACAGACATTTAAAGAGGAGCTGCAAAAGCAAATGAGGTGGATTAACAGAGCTTGCCAACAACTGATTGTCTCATCCAAGACATGTTACTGTAGAATATTCTCTGCTGCAAGAAATTGGGCATACACCAGATGCATACACCAGTTTTGCAACAGATTTCCTGCAAAACTGACTGCTACTGGACATCCTTCCTGCTCACAGCATCACCATACACAACTCTGAAGATGCACTGATTTGAGTTGCAACAACTTTAAATCTCCCTTTAGGATAAATAGTAGTTTTGAATTCATTTCAGTATTTTTAATTTTGTTGTAGTACTTAATTTCTTTGCTAGTATAAATTGGGTGTCCACTGTTGTCCCTAAAACCTTTTTTATGGCACACAGCCTGTGAAGTCATATATCTGTTCTCCTTTCGTCTGCTTTTCCTCTGTCTGCTGATTCTAAATTTAAACTTTAGTGAGTTGTGTGCTGCTCTTTAGTTCTGCAGAGACTGCGAAATGCATTTGAACAAAATGAGTCAACTGCCCGTTTCTCTTTATAGATTTGGTTATTCACTTAAGTCAAAGTGCGACAGCCAACTATGTAGCTTTTGTTCTGGATAACCCAGACGCATAATTCTGGTTGTGGGCCTCTTCCCTCCGGCGCTTGCTGTTCTCCAGTGAGGGCATTTTAGCTGGTGGAAAAGGCACACAAGCTATGCGGCCCAAAATAAGGCATTTGGTCATACTCTGGCAATCTTGGAATGGCACAGTAATGGTGAGAACATTCATATAACCTTTGACCTCGTTTCTGTTCTCACCCTACAGGCATGGAAGAAGCGGTGGTTTATTCTTCGCAGTGGCCGAATGACAGGCGACCCAGATGTGCTGGAGTACTACAAGAATGACACTGCCAAAAAGCCCATTCGAGTGATCGACCTGAACTTATGTCAACAAGTAGGTTTTAGTTTCTTTTTCAAATTTTTCAAACATTAAGATTCCCCCGCCCCCAAAATAAAATCTTTAGATTTATTCATGTTTGACATGTTCGAAGCAACAAGCAGTATTTTATCTCTGGGACGTTTGATTGGAGAATGCCAGAGAATAGAAACAGTTGCACCTAAAATTATTCATTCAATTATTTAATGTACTAGTACCTCTCAAAAATTTGTAATATTTCTTAAATGTACAATACTTCTTTCCAGTCATCTCGAAATTAAACACATTTTATATGGAATTGTCACGCAGTGTATTCCAAACCGTTGTTTCTTGTAAATTTGATGGAAACCCAAAAGTCAGTGTCTCAGAAAATTTTAATATTGTGCAAAAGGTCATTAATGAAATTGCATGGTGTCACACCCTTGTCAGGTACTTAATTCAAAATACCTGAAAAGGTTTTCTGAGCTTTTATAAGGTCTTTCACTCTGAGTCAGTAGGATATAAACCTTCACAAGGAGGTGCGTCCAAGCATATTAACAGAAAATTGAGTGGAAGGCAGAAGTGTGATCAGAAAAGGTGCACTGGCAATAGAGATACACCAATATGATTTTAATATCCGTAAGGGCAAATCTATTCAGTCTAATTCTATGCAGTGTGCTCTGGTCTACACCATGCTTTATTATTTATTAAACATTATATCTAGAATTTCTTATTTCACTTTCTGAACCATTTGAAAGAAGGTTTGTTGCAGTTTATTTTTTACACGTTTGACCAAGCTGGTGAAGCTTTTGGTTGTATCTTCATGTGCTGCACTGGCACAGTGTTATCAAATAAATAAGTCAATTCAGCACTGTGTCTGATCTGTATCAATCCATATTAGGCCTCATATCATAATCCTAATAATTATTAGATTGACGAAAATATCTTATAGCCTGCTGTAAACATGTTTTATAGTCAGAAACCAGCTTCTAACAGCGTTCCTGAGGGATCTTGGATTTACGTTCAACCACCTTTTTTTAAAAAAATCCCACCTGAGATTAGAGTTCATGTCAGGCATCCATTAAGGTTGTAGCTAACGATAACTGCCCAGATAAAAAGCAACTAAACTTATCGTTTCAGGTGGATGCTGGGCTGTCGTTCAGGAAGAAAGACTTGGAGAACAGCTTCATATTCGACATCAAGACGATCGACCGCGTTTTCTACCTGGTGGCCGACACCGAAGAAGACATGAATAAGTGGGTGCGCAACATCTGCGACATCTGTGGTTTTAACCCTACTGACGAGGGTAAGGATGGCCGACAGAGCAGTGTTTTTTTTTAATTATTATTTTAGTTATGCCAGCGTTAAGAATTTGCAGCCTTTCATCCAGACATTAATTTCGCAACATAATTGTTTTGACAAGCCTTTAAGACTCATAAAACTTCAGTTAATTTGTACTGGATTAGGTTGAGTCAAGATATTGCCGTTATTGATTAGTTTTGATTCAGCCTTTATGTTGATTTCTCTGTATCTATTTGCTTACGGTCACATTTTGCTCTCCAGATGTCTTGTTCTCTGTGACAGAGTTAGGTGAGTGAGCTGAATGTGCAGGAAGGTCTCTATTCAGCACAGTTCTTAGCCAAGGTCTAATGATCCATGTGCTGATCCATGTGTGCATCCAGGCTCATGTTACTCTTGTTCCCAGTACTGGATAATCAAAGCATTGTGTGCCTGCAGGTCTTGCCGACTTTCTTTCGCTCCCGGCCTTTTAACTGGCTTTCATTCTCTCCTGTTTGCCGACTCCTTTTTCTCTCTCTTGTCTCTGAGCCAAATTGCAATCTGTGCTATTTGCACCGTGCACTTAGCCGTCTCTCATTTCTCCTCCCCCGCTATTAAACTGGTGCAAATTTTAATGTGATTGCCACTGAAAACGAGTCCAGTAGTTCAGACCATTAAGCTTCATTTTTCTTTGGAATTTTTACAAATGAGTTACTGATTAGGCTGCTGCAAGGTCATCCTTGAAACCATGCTACCAGTTGTCTTTCACGGCTTGTGTTGCAGGACAACGCTGATGTTAGCGTTTATCATTTCTGTTTTACAGAATTGTTAGAGCTCACTTTTAACTTTAGATGAGAAAACTAACAGACTTTTCAAGGAGAAACCTGCTGCACAGATAGATATTCTTGCAGCTAGGCCTTCGTGGCGCTCATGAAAAGCGTCCTTGGCTGTCTTTCTGCTTGCTTTTCTCTCCATGGGTGACCCAACTCCCACTCGAATGTGGCCAACCTACTTGTAAAGAGTTGCGTAGCTGAACAAATATTGGAGGAAAATAAAATTTGCTGGGCTCGGGGAATGCAGACTTACTGTAGAAGTTGCAAATTAATATACAAGGATGTTTCCAATTTTCCTCTAAAGATTCAAAATGTAAAACTACGTGACAAAAAACAGAAGAAGATTGCAGCAATGGCAAATGTTCAGATTTTAAATGACTTAATATGTAGTTATAGCACCTTGTAAAAGTATCCACACCCCCTTTGAACCTTTTCCTATATTGTCACATTTAATCAAATCTTCCAGTATCTGAGACACAGCTAAATGCTTATAATTAGGGCTGACACGATTAATCAAATTAGTCTTGGTGAATTTAAATAACTAATTTAGTAATTGATTAATCGATGTAAAGTCAAGTTGAAAGTATTGAGCTTTTCACATGTTGTTTAGCTGCAGATACATTCTTTGATACAAATGCTAAAGGGTTCACTAAAGGAATGCTGTTATTGGATTTTAGGCAAGAAAATGTTTATTTAATTTAAGAAATTAAATTATTTGCACATTTCAGTGTATTTCTAATATTGAATTTAAAAAAGAGACTTTGGTGTTTAACAAAAAATCTACAGAATGTGAAAATTTTACCCAATTAATTGTCAAAATAATTGAAAAAATGATAGATTTACTAAAATAATTATCCTGCTTTACTGTCACCTCCCACTGCTTGTGTCTGCAGCAGCGCTCCTGAGATGAGTTTTTAGTTGCACAGTAACTGAATATGGTTTAAAATTTAGTAAGTAAATAGTAATTGTACTCTACTGGTTAGTTACCAATAATTAATCAGTAAGTTTATATCATAAAACTTGAACTGAACATCCCTGTATGGAAAACGTCTTATAGTTTTCCATGCACAAATGTGTGCATCTTGTACATTTTTCTATGAGTTACAGGGTTACTTTACTCACCTTAGTAAAGCACTTTGAATTCAAATGATTCCACACTTTTTCTTTTTATTTGTAAAAAATTGAAACCATTCACCTTACAATAATGTTCTGCTTTGTGTCGGTTTGTCAAATAAAATGCATTAGAGTTTCTCGCTGACAAAATGTGGAAACATTTTGAAGGGTGTGAATTCTTTGGGAGGTGTTGTAGAAATGAACTCTGGGACCTTGTTTGTGTGAACAAAAACAAAACGAATTGAAAAATGAAGAATGGCAAAATATTTATCAGCAAATGTTGTCTTTCAGTGCAACTCAGCAGCGAGCTGAAGCAAGAGGCTTTGAAAGAATTTGATAACTCGCTGAGCGACAAAGCAAAGACCTTGATGAAATGGCGTCTTAGAACATATTCAAGCTGAACTTGTATGAATAAAGCTTTTGACTTGTCCCTTTATGTTCATGCTGTAAATGTAACAAAAGGTGTGAATGCTTATTGATGTGGCCCTTTGAATGTAAATTCACAGAACCGCCACGCTTGGCTTACGTCTGGTGGCAGCTGTTTGCATCCATGTTCCTCGCCTCATGATCGATTTTAATTATGAGTTTGCAAGAGTTTTTATTTAGGTGCGAGTCGTGAAATGATGCGCTTCGGTGCTTTCTCACATTGATCGAGAAGGTGTTAGTTACTGTTTACCACCTTTGACCAGAGCTTCAGTTCAGAGCTTATATTTGATGAGAATTTAAAGAAATACATGACTTGTCCTTGGGTTGTTTTTCTCCAGTCTCAGCTTACGTTCAGTACATGTGGCCTTCATGTTCAGACAGCATTCAGATTAAAAGTTGATACAATTCAGCTCAAAATGTCTCTGACTGCAGTGTCCTATTAAAATTAGGTTGCTAGAAAACAGCTTGAGTGTATATTTAATCCCAGCTGATTGTTTAGATAGATAGATAGATAGATAGATAGATAGATAGATCTTTATTGTCATTGTCACAAGAACAACGAAATTTAAAAAGTGCCATCAGTCAGTGCATATGCTTAAAAACAAAAAATGCTTCATGTCTAACTTCATTAGTCACCTGCATGACCTGTTGAGTCTCGGTGAGAATTGTCCTCAGCCTTTGTCCTGCCTCTTCTACCTATTAGTTTTCTCCAGAAAACTTTTATTACCTCCCTGAAGCCTTTAAGATATTGAAATGTTAAATCCCCGAATCTGTGTCTTTCTAATTATGTCCAATCCACCAAAAGAATCAAATAAACAAATAATTCAATAAAAAGTTTTAAAATGCGCATCTAAAGACATGATGAAACTTAAACATTCAGAGGTTTACATGTAGGCCTGTCACGATAACAAATTTTACTGAGCAATTAATTGTCCCAAACATTATTGCGATAAACAATAATATTGTTTGAAGACCATTTTAAACTGATGTAATGGGGATGACATAATAATCCAAAGTATATCTTGCCAAAGATAGATACACTTTATTTTCAAAAGAACACTTAACACGAACTGGTAAACAAAATAAACAAAACAACCAAACCCAAAACTAAAATTGACTCTCAATCTCCATTAACAAAACAAAAAATGTACTTGACTAAAAACTAAACAACATAAAATCAAAGTGGAACCAAAGAGTGCAGATTGTGAAATCTGTATACTATCTTGCCCTTCAATAATCATTAGATTTAGATAGAGAAGACGGTCATATCCTGAAGCAATAGTTCACTCCTACCTTAAGCCCAGTTCACACGATAATCGTAACCGATCATCCTGTAGTGTGTTACGATTGATCAGGTCCAGTCCAGTCGGTAGAACACTCCGATATAAATCAGGCATACACATATTCAACATGTTATATTGTCTTGGCCAGTTTATCACTGCAGTGTGTGGGGTTTTCCCCGACTGGGAGCAAGAATGCAGCCTGTTGAATGTGACAGGTAGCCAATGAGAAAGCACGGATTCCCCTCTGTGCTTTCTGAGGGGAATCCCAAACAGCTGACACGGCACAACCTAAAGTCCAGCGGACATCGGAAATGATATGTGGAAACATTAATGTTTATTCAACATTTCGTCCAAAGAATATTCACAAAAATGACAAGGAAGGGAGTTGGAGCGAAATTGCTACCGCAACCCGGTAACTTTTCAGCTGTTCATCGTTAACGTGACATAAAAAGGTTATAATGATATTCATTCAGTCAGGACTTTACTGACTGAATGGATATCATTCAGTCAGTTATTCAGTCTAGCCACTGACTGAATGGATATCATTCAGCCAGTGGCTAGTGTCAGCATGTGACTGACACTAGCCACATGCATTGCAGGTAGATTCTAGTAAAGCATTGATTAATGCCTGGTTTTACAATTAGTTAACTGGACTTGTAGCCATTATTTTGTGCCCATTGTTCTCAATGTAATTTTATACATTAAAACGGTAAATGCTAATTAACCGATGAAGCTTAAACACATAAATGGTAAAGACGAAAAACAGAATAACTCACCTCCACATCAAGCCCCGTCCTCCATTCTTTTATCCAACCCCTTTTCTTTTTGTCACATCTTTTATCGCTTAAAATAAGCTCACAAACTATCGCTATTGCTTCTACATCATCAGCCGTGTTTGTTTACACTAAATTCATGTATGATGTAGTGGTTTTTTTACGGGATTTTTTGTGTGAAATCTGAATGTTGGTGAGAGAAATCGGTTCGTGTGTGGTGTGTTGATCTTGCTGTGTGGCTGGGCACACTGCACGGTCGAACCCAATCGAACCCGTTACACCTACGGTTTTTAGTCTGCTAGTTTGTGGTCTCTCAGGTTTTGAAAATGGGCGGCGATGGGCCGACAATACTAAAAGCATTTAGTGTGAACTGGGCAATAAGGAAATGGGGAAGGGAAGGGGCAGTGGAGAGCACCAGAGTTGAGCCTTTTTTCATCCAGTGTCATCAATAGAAAGAGAAAACGGCCAGAAGAAATGATAAAGCCGATCGTGCGATTAATTGATTTATTGTTTATCGTGACAGGCCTATTTACATTTTAAGAGGAAGGATTTTAAACTCTAAATTGAACAGGGAGCCAGGAAAGAGAAGCTAAAATAGGAGAAATACAATCTTGGATTGTTTTCATCAGATTCCTCCTGCAGTATTTTAAATCCTTGTTTCTTTATGGAAACTCATTCGAACACTTTATCAAAAGAAAAAGACATAACTCTGTTACTATTGGAATGATGTTGTTACTATTTAAATGATAACAATCATTCCAATAGTAACAGCATGATCCGTTTGAAATGGAAATGCATTCTGTTGCTGGATAATGCTCCTCTTCTGTAGCACATCCTCGCACTGAAATGCAAATGTGTAGAAACAAGAATTTCCATTTAACGGGATAGTTAAATGGAAAAAAATTTTATTTAATTTTTTTTTAACAAATGGTAATTTGTACATGGTGTTGCTGAATTATTTGGTTAAATAAAACATTTCTCCTCATGATATCACTGCTTTACAATAAGCTTGTAAACGAATACCATTTCCACCGCTACTGTCTCAGCCTACTGACTCCTCTATGGAGTTTTAAAAGTCGTTAAATTTGACATTTTTATTTCTGGATATGTCATTAATAATGTCATCAAGATGATGTAAAGAAATAGTATTTATATGAGTAACTTTAGTCCTCTCAGGCCTGTCTGCTGTGATAAATCCTTTGGTAGCTCAGTTTCATTAGTGCAGGAGAAACCCATTAGGAATCAAGTGACCTAACTCTCCAGTATGTTAGTTTTGCATTCAGACATGCCTGATGTTGATGTTCAGGCTCATAATTTCCTGTTAAAACAACGCACTCTTTCACAAATAAAGGGAAAACGACTTTTATGCTTTGTAGCATGTAGTAGACAGAATAATTTGGGACGCATTAACTATATAGTATGGGTTACGACCATGAAAATGCTGACATTTTGCTGCAAAAAATCCTACTCCTAGTTCAGCAGAAGCTTCTTTCTCCATTGACTTTTACATCCTTGGCATTAAATACACAATTTATTTATGCTGGCTTTTTTTGTTGTTGTTGTCTTGCTTACTGTTTGTACCACAGTAAATTTCACATTCTCTCAGATTGTTGTTCTGAATAAGATGAATTTCCAATCATAGTTAACCACAGCCATCTTTCTTTTCTCCTGCAGATAATTCAAAAAATCTTCAGCCGTCAGGCGCTGTCGTGGACACTCCTCCACACCCATCTTTAGTTAATATGGTCGGCCCGGTACCGTCTTTGCTGGGCGTCGTCCCTCCTCCATACCAGCCGGTCAGCGTGCGACACCTAGACTCTCAGTCCAGCTCAGAGGAACCGCAGGATTACCTGTGGCTCGCCAACTGTGAGAGCAAAAAGCCTGAAACCTACAGGTGACACTGATTGTCTAAATGTTTGATTTTGATTTATTTCAAACAGGTTTTTAAAAACAAGAAAACAAGCAATCAGTAGGACAGAGAAAACATCTGCATACATAACCAAGAACAAAATCATTTGCTTACCAATACTTTTCTGTTTGAAAAGGAGTAGGAAGACGTGAACACTTATTTAATCCTACCATGTTTAAAAAAACCATGTTATAATATTTATGTGCTTGTTCAATGTACTGAGCTAAAGAGCCAACAAATAAATTATATTACATAGATAAAATGTAATATAAACTAACTCTCAAAAGACAAGACAATCTATGGCTAATAATAATAATAATACCACTAATAACAATTGTAAATAACAACCGGACATACAGTAAGATGTCAAAACAATTACCAACCTCTGGCCAGTGTTCATATATAAATTATTCTTAATCTATTCTGAAATAATAAATAAAAGGGAGTGTGTGTGTGTGTGTGTGTGTGTGTGTGTGTGTGTGTGTGTGTGTGTGTGTGTGTGTGCGTGTGTGAGTGATGCCTCTGCAGGCTGGGGAATTATGGAAAAGTCTGGATTTGGGGAACAATACAATATTCAATTTTTTCTACAGTTATTCCATTTTCCATAAGATTAAAATCTGAATTTCTTTAAGAACAAAATGCGTACTATTCCCACACTTTAATGCAATTCCAAAAATTTTAAAAACATAAAAAATGTAATTTGAACGTGATTTACTGAAAATAAAAAAACTAACCCATGATCACATTGCTGCTAAAATGACAGTGATTATTATAGTTGTAACAAGACCCTTCATACCTTTTATGTATTTTGATTTTTAACACATAAACTACAAGAACGTATGAAATAAACTCCCACTAAATTTAGTATTGAATATTATACTCTAATGCTGCTGAAAACACTGAAATCAGCTGCTTAACACCTACTTGTAGCTTGACAATTGTTTTAAAACAATCTTGCATAAATAAGAGTGGTGGCTATGTTTGCTTTTTAACTTTAGCTACATTTGTTGCTCTTGTAAACCATTGAAAATGTATTTGCCTTCTTTAAGTCAGACAAATAACTCTACACTTTCTCTGGCATCTCATTCAAACAAGGCGACAGTAAGACAAAAACATTTGGAAATTGTGAAACTATCCTTTGTCTTGTCTAGAATATTTTTAAACTGGAACGAAAAATCTAGAAATTTGGAAAATATTCGAAATATATTAAAAATCCATCTGAATTATTCAGTGTGAGGTTCACCTTCACCATTTCAGTTTTCTAACTTCACTGCTGCTCTCTTCCTCCTTCCTGCTGGATGGTGTTTGTAGCTCAGTGGACTGTCAGGCCCCACTGGAGGGCTATCAGGAATATTTGCTCCTGGAGGAATGTGAGAGCAGGACTCTACCTCCACAGACTAGTGTGTGAGTGGCCAGAACCCGACTGGACCTGCCTGCCTGCCTGCCTGCCTGTGTAGAGTGCTGAACGTTTGTGATATTAATGCTGGATTTTGAGACGTTTTTCTTATTATGTTTTTATAACCCACTTTGAGATTAAAATGTTCTCAACTTATTTTTGCCTGCATATTAAGCTTCCCAGGGTTTTTTCCCCCATTACTTTTGTTCACTATGCACGGTGTCCACACATTCTGAAAAAGTCTTAAATTCATGAATGTAAAATTAAGGCCTTAAATTTTGTAATGGCAGGACAAAATAAACATATTTTTGGCTTTTCATCAGATAACACTTTATCATCAGCCTCGAGTCACTTTATTCTGTGACTGAAGGCAGTTCAGGCTACCGCTAACTAGCTGCTAAGATGCTTTTGCTAGCTAGCTATTTAACTTTTTCTCCGATTGTCATGGGGGAGTACAAATTTATTGCCAGAATGGCAGTAAATTTGTCTTCAACCCAAGTTTTGTTTTTTTATTTCAAAAGTGCCAGTATATTACAGACAAATGAACAAGCCTCTCCAATCAAAAAGAGAATTTTAGTGATAATAAAAAAAGCACTTCTTTTATGTAAAAAAACTTAGGCTTTTTACCAGAGAGTAAAGTTTACTACAATACAAACAATACTAAAAAAGCAGAATGAAAATAAGAATTACTTCATCAGTGCCTTCATATTTGATCATCTATATTTGATCATAAATTTTAAGTTTGTTGATAATGTTTAAAAGACTGATTTGTTCTTAATTTAAATGGTTAAAAGGAATGTCATTTCTGTTGTGATACACCTCTTAAGTTTAATTTATAATGGTCTTAAAAAGACTTGCATTTGAGTTGCAGAAACCCTGCTATGTGATGCACAAAGTAATACTAATATAATGAAAGTTGCCAAAGTAGTTGATTAAATATAGCTTTGTCATTAACTCTGCCTGCCGGAGTGGTGTGAAGGTTTTTTGTGACTGTGTGGGTTTTCTGCTCCTCTAAGTGAAGTGTGTTCTGTTCTCAGAGCCCAGGCAGAGTACTCCAAGTCTACCTCTTCAGAGACGGACCTGAATGACAACCTCCCATCCCACCGCACGCCCCCATCCGCCACCTCCTTACCCAAACACACCTCGCACAATGGCTTCTTCCCACAGCACCAGCCTCCAGCTTCCGCTCCTTCCTTCTACGACTCGCCTCCATTGCGCGGCACCTCCACCTCGTCCGACGCTGGCATCTATCACCTCCCTCGCAGCTACTCGCAGGACACGGTGCTGCTCCCGAAGTCTGCCACCTCCCCACCGACCAACCCGGACGGCGGGGACGAATCTGGACTTTACGTCTTCAACATACCACTGAGGAAGGCGTCATTCGTGGAGTCGCACATGCGGAATCTTTCCGTCAGCTACGACATCCCTCCCACGCCTGGCGCCAACTCCACCTACCAGGTCCCCCGCACGATGTCGACGTCGACGGGTGTCGGAGGCTCGGAGGGCGGGGGCGATGTCGTCCCCCCTCCCAGACCGCCCAAACCTTCACTCAGCTCCACCTCAGGGCTCCCGCCGCCCCCCGCTGAGCGCTCGCCTACGGACACCTACTGCGTGCCTCGCTCGGCCTCGGAGACGGACGGAAATTACTGCGTGCCGACGAGCGCCGGGAGCAAAGCTCTACGCAGCAACACGATCGGCACGATGGACTGTTCACGGCTCCGCAAAGGTTTGTGCTCAAGGTCTTACAAAAAGTGTTTACAGCCCTTTTGCACATTTAGATATTTAACCACCACAAAATTTTTAATATTTTACTGGGATTTCAATAGGGATGTGCCAATCCTCCGTTTTTACTTTCAGTTATGTTTTAGTAGTAAAGAAATAAAATCTAAAAAGTCCACCAAAATAGGAGATTGTGGTTGGATATGACAGGGTTTTGTTATGAGCAACTGATGGAAAAATAATTTTCTTTTTAAGTAGACGGAGAAGCAAATGAAACAAACTTTCATTAAAACAGAGCAAGAACATTAACCACTCATTGTTCCCCCTAGTGGTGAAAAAAGTCAATGCTAAGTTAAACCCCAGGTTATTTTAGTAAAATCTTGTAAGAAACTTTGGAGAAAGCAGAAAAATATCCTGGATTAGTCAAGTTTTTGACTTTATGTAACCGGAGCTGCAAGCATGTTTTCTTACATGTGACTGAGCCAAGACATTATTTCCAAAATGATGCTCTTCTTTTTGTTTCCTTATCTACTGACAAAGGAACCAAAGTAAATAAATATAAAAACTGCTTCCTTAAAAAAACGTATTCCCAGCATGTGTGCCAGTAACTGGGACAGTGGTGAGTCTGTTGATAATAAATAACAAAGATTTTCTTCACACTAAATGCGATTCCAAAACTTTTCAATGAGATTTCCTGCTGCGATAAAATGTTTTTTATGGATTTTTACACGTCTTCATGCAGACACCATTTGAAATGTTTGTTCACTTCTTCACTTACTGTAACTATTATTTGAAGCTGGAAATCTTGATGGTCTTTTAAGCATTTCCTTACTTAAAAACATGGATGAGAATGCTAATACTGTTTAGAGTCTTGGCAGGTTAGTAATAAAAGACATGTTTTACCCTTTGTGTTTTCTTTTTACAGATTTTGGATCACAGGACTTCTATGACATTCCCAGATCATTCTCCTCAGACAAAAGCTGTTCGTTTGACTTCAATGAAAGCTTCAACAGCTACTTTGTAAGTGTTTCTCATAGAGATATTAGTTTATTCAACTTTTATAGAAAACAAAGGTTGTGGCTTATAGCAAAGCATTCAAGGCTCCACATTTCATTGTTCTATACACAAGTAAAAGTTTATCAGCTTACTAATTAATGGAAACACAGTTAGAGTAATGTGACTTGAATCCTGTGCCCCTAAATCTAGAAAGGTCAATCTTGCTTTCATCAGGCCATAAGATGATGCACCTTTTTTCTTTAGGCCAGTTAATGTCCGCCATGACAAGCTTTAACATCAGCATTTTTTTTAAAAATGTGACTTTGTGGGATTCTTCTAATTGTTTCAGGACTCACAGGTAACTGTAGATCTTCTTTTATCACCTGGAGCTGATCATTGGCTAAGTATTTGCCATTTTGGCTCCCCTTTGATCCACGGGTTTTCTGTTTCCATCAACATCCTTCTGGCTTTGGTTTCCATTTTAAAGCATTTGGGATCATTTTTCCAAGCGGTTGATCATTTTCGCTGTTTTTTGACTTTTTAAATTTATTTTCTTTATGTTTTCCCCTTTCAAATCAAAGTTTTGATAAATTGTGCTGGTCTGAATAATAGCAACCATTTTCAGAGGAAGTCAAACTGTTTGAGTCCTTTAATTCACATGTGAACGTTACTATTTAAACAAAAATTATTCACTTACACACAATCAGGAGAAAGCATGTAATGACCATTGGATCTGTTTGTTTTCTACCTTACAGATAGTAAATATTTGCCTGGTAGAAATACACTGCTCAAAAAAATAAAGGGAACACTTAAACAGGTGTTTCACACTTAAAGTGTTCCCTTTATTTTTTTGAGCAGTATATAATTCCTGCTAACGACAGTGATTGGTCTGATTGGTTGAACACAACTCTAGAAATCTCTGAAAGAATCATCCAATAATCACAGAGGTAGGCCTGTCGCAATAAATTTTGCTGGAGGATAAATTGTCATAGAAGTTATTGTGATAAACGATAATATTGTTCTTTTGAGACCGTTTTCAAGGAACCTTATGGCAATGGCAGAATAATGCAAGAACACTCAAACAATAAACTTTAAATTCTAATGAGTATTCAACAGTGGAACTGGAAGACTTTTTAAAAATCCAAAATCAATAAACAAAACAACAGAAACAACAAATAAAATTAATTATTAAGTCTATAAACATCTATAAGTCTTTAGAAAAGAGAAAAACAATAAATCATGCAAATGCTTGTTTTAATTTATCATGTGATTAATTGATTTGTTGCTTATTGGGACAGGCCTACAGAGGTAGCAGGGTCTCTGAGCTGGTTTCTGATTTCTCTGACGACTGGTTCTGATGTGAACCAGTCGTAGAAGCACATCTTAGTCTCAAAAGCCACATCTGTTCTCCGCTCCTCAGAAGAGCAAAGGGATGATGCCGCTGAGCAGCCACTCTATGGAGGAGGTGGAGCAGAACTACGTCCCCATGAGCGCCAATTCGCCGTCGCATCACCATTCGGGCAGTTTGTCCGAGCCAATGCACGAAACGAACTATGTCCCCATGACTCCCAGCACCATGGAGTTCTCCTCCCTGGGAAAACAGGTGCCCCCGCCCGCCCACATGGGCTTCCGCTCCAGTCCGAAGACCCCGCCCCGCCGGCCGGTGCCCAACGAGTGCCAGCCCCCGCCTGTGGACCGAAACCTCAAGCCTGATCGTAAAGGTGAGACCTCAGCCTGTGTGCATGCACTCGTAGTTGTGATTTCTCCTGGATGTTGTTGCTTCATAGAGATGTTTATCAAACTAACACTACAGCTGGTAATGCTTTGTGTCACACTCAGCTGCTTGTTCATGGTCACAGAACTGTCTAATAAATAGAGATGCACCAATCTGATATTCTGTATATGTATCTGTACCGATATTAGAGGAAAAAGTCTAGATCAGGCATCAGTGACAATGTGCCTGGTCTATTGGGCAGATCTATTTAGTCTAATTCTATGCCTTGTACTCTGAGCGACGTTATGATATTTTACATTGAATTAAGAATTCATAATTGCATTTTATCAACCATTTGAAAAGAGGTTTGTTGCAGTTCATTTTTACAAATTTGAGCAAGGTAGCCAACCTGTTTTTGTCCGTTTCTGTTTCTTTATTATTTATATTTCATTTGCTGTTCTACTCCTATTTGCGCCGACTGAACAAATTTAAGTTGTTTCTAGATGTTTGGCCAAACTTGCGAAGCTATTGGTGTATTTTAGTGTGCAGAGTTATCAGATAAGTTATCAAATAAGTTTGTAATTCAGCACATTTATGTCTGTGTCTTAAAAAAACGTTTTAAGTGAATTCAGCACTGCTTTTCTGTATCCGATCAGTATCGGCTGATATTAAACCTCAGATATCGGTATCGGAAGTGAAAAATGTGGATCGGTGCATCCCTACTTCTAACTTTCACAGTAAAGTCATCTTTGCTCTGCAGATGTCGTTGGTAGGAAGAGAAATTCCTTACTTTGTGTCTGGTATTTTAAATACCAACTTCTTCTTCTGCATGCATGTCCCCAAGCAGGCTGGTGAATTACTTTCCTGCTAGCCACATCTTTTTAATAAAGTTTTAACCCCTTGTCAAAAGCTCAATACACTCAAGCTTCTGAGAGACCCTGCAAGGCGCTTTTTAGAAGGCTTGTCATAATGCCACGGAGCAACCAAAGGCTGGAGAGATCACCTCCATCCTCTTTTGTTCTCTTTATTTCAATTGAGTCCTTTGATTAGACCTGATAGCGAAGGGGATTCTGACTCTGGGATCAGCGAAGGAGAGAGCAGTGAAGGGAAGAAGAGACAAAGTGAATTGAAGACTGACAAAAAACATCACACAGGCCTAATCAAAAGCCATGGCTGTAATTGTCACAGCTGAAAATTAGGCTGGTTCATGCCAGCTAACACTTCCCAATTAGGAGTTTTTCCTTTCTTATGCTCTTTGAACCAGACAGCCCAACACTTCACTGGGGGATGTTTCAGAGATGTGACAAGGTAAAGTCATTAAGTAAGAAAAGTCTTTTATGCTCCAAATAATTTAATGCTTCAGCTCCGCAGCTGTGAGATGATCAGATTTGACTGAAAACGTAACTTTTACATTTCTTTAAAACATCAAACATGGTCAGTATTTTATGATAAAATTCACTTGTTGCTACTTTATTTTCGTATTGATAATTTATACTTTTTTTTCTTTACTAAAGTAGATTTTAATCTTGTGCTTTTTCAAATATCTTAAGCTGCAAAAACTAATTGATAAATTTTCATATTTGAAGTAGTTGCATCTGATTAGAAACAGCACAGCAAGATAAAAAGTTTTAAATAACATAGTAATACACATAATATGTTCAACTCTTTCAACCAGAGTAGGATTTTATTTTTACATAAAAACAACAATTAGTCCTATTGGAACATTTTTTGCAGTTATTACTGTGATGTTTTTACTCAACATCACACAGAGAGAAACTCATACTGACCCATGCCTATTAGTAATTGACTTCCTGTTTTCCCAGGTTATAATTATGACGTGACTCAGAGTAATGTTTTTCTGAACCACTCCTCAAAACTGGAAAAACTGGAGAGCATGGCATTATAGAAGCAGATATTTGTTGCTCGTCCAAATTTGTCCGTATCTACAGTAAGAGCTGAACCAACAGTCAAAAATCAACAAAAGCCCAGTTATGTTGCCCCCATGCCCAGTGGAGAGGATTTTGAAAGGAGGCTAAACGTTCATGTTTACAGCACTTTCAGATATTATTTTCATATGTTAATATATATAAGGCTGCAACTAATAATTGTTTTAGTGATTGATTAATCTATCGACTATTTTGACAATCAGATTAAAGAAATTGACACATTTTGCAGATTTTTCATTTAACCAATTAAACCTTTTTTAAAGAATCTTAGATAAACATTAAATGATGCAAATAATTTAATTCCTTTTCTAAATAGGTAATAAAATGTTTATTTTCAACACATCATTCCTGTAATGAACGCTTTTGTAGCAAAGAATGTATGTGCAGCTAGAAAATGTGCTTTTCATAATGTGAAAAGCTCAGTCCTCCTGCTTGACTTAACATCATTATGGTGAAGGGCTAATTGTTGACAATTTTTTTCAATTAACTGATAATTGGGTAGCAAAAAGTGATTAATTGAAGATTTTATTTAACAGAATTTGAACCAGGTGAAGATAAAACTTTGCCACTAAAGTTTTGGGTTGAACATGTTTTCAAAGTTTTTTTAAAATTTAATCTTAAATCCAAAATGTATATATTTTTGTACAGTTTTAGCTGAATACGTTTTTCTTGCAGCAAGTGGCTTTTTTTGAGACAGTATACTCTAGTTATCGATTAATCGATGACTAAATTAGTTGTTGGTTATTTCAACAATCGATTAATACAATTTGTTGTTTCAGCTATAAACATATTCATATTAGACACAAGGCTAAAACAAGTTAACTAATGCATTTATTCGGGCATTGAGCATAAAAATACCAGCTTAAATTCTTACTGGTTATTATAATTTTATTATCGGCCATGAGAAATAGTTCTTTCTGTCTATAAATCCCCACCTGTCCATTTATCCTCCTTTCTCCAAGGATTCAACAGGAATTCAGTGCCAGCTGAATTTCTATGTAATTCCATCAAAAATATTTGAAACTGTAGCTCTGTTTAAATCACCCCACCCTTCCAGAAATGTTCTGCTCAGTGTGTTGAAGTGAAATCCTCCTAGTTTTCTAACATTGCACTTCACCCTGCTGCAGATCTGTGTGTTGTTCTTCTCAACATGACCTGATTTCTCCGTGTACTCGTCCACACAGCCAATCGTGCATGCACAGCTGTGATGTCAGTCTTTGTGTGGGAAGCCGTGCTGCATGGAGTGAGTTGCATGTCGGGTAGTTTGGTCCCGCTGTTGTCATGACAATCGCTCTCTTGATTTGTGCTGCTGGAAAATAAATAAATGGTTGTGAGTGAGGGCGAAGCTTCACTGTGCAGCAAAGTTATGTCTTTTGTTTTGCATGGCAGAATATTTCTTACTTTAGGGCTTAATTGTTGTGATCACCCCCTTTTTTATATAATGAGCAAAGTCTTCTTTCACCAATCAGGTCAGAGTCCTAAAATAATAAGAGCAAAGGTTGTCGGTTTAGAGCGAACCGACTCTCAAACCGTAGGTGAATTCCCGAGGGGACGACGCAAGGGTACGTACACGCCATCGAACTGTTTGTGTGTCTGAAACTTCTTTGACCTCTGCATACAACACTTCATCCATCTGCATGCTTTTAGAGTTAAATTGTGGGATCTTTCCTCTTATGATCTAGGGGTTTGATTCAGAGAAATGTCACTTTGATTGACTAATCCAGTCTAACTTAAAATGTTTGCAGGGTACTCTTGGAATGTGGTCTTCATTCACTTTGGATTTCATGTGTTCCACAAAATACTCCCTAACATTACGTTTTAGCACAATCAAATACTAACATTTTTGTTTAAAAATTACATTTTGTTGACACAAAACACATTAACAGACAACAATCAGATTTTTATTGGTACTAAAACACATGCATGCTTTTGGAAAATAACAGATAGCTCTGCAGGAGGAAATTGAACAAAGATATGATCTTAGAGAGGAAGCCATGCATGGCCATCATTTTCACTCACATGCCTTTATATCGTATACATGGTTTCTATTCCAGCATAAGAGAGTGAGAGTAAAAATGTTATGATCTGATAATAACATCTGATTTAATCAGACTTACAAAAAATATACTAATGTGCAAATTGTGGTAAAATGGAAAAAATTTAAAACATTACAAAATAAATTTTAAGCAGAAGAAACAAATAAGACATTAGAACAACAAAGTTTGAGTACAACAAGAGGTCTCACTTTGACAAATTGTAGGTCTGTGTCTGGTTTATTTTTGGTTGTAACATGTTTGTACTTCATGGAGTGAAGTTATTTGCACTGGGTCAAGTTTAGAGAAACTTTACTGCAAGAGTAGCGATACTTTATAACATTTCTCAAGTAAATATGAAATATATGGTGCTGTAACGCAGTGGTCCCCAACCTTTTTATCACGGCGGACCGGTCAAGGCTTCGCAATTTTACTGCTGCCCCAGGGGACTGGTGGGGAAGGAGGTCACATGACGCAATTTTAAATTTTTTTGTCCCGATTTTCCCCTAATGACAATCTTAGACGGTTCCGAGTTCTAAGATTGTCGCTTGTGATAATCGTACGATTATCCTGTCAGTGTGGAACGTCGGACCGATCCCATCTAACATCGGGCATATTCAACATGTTTGATTGTCTTGGCCCTTTTATCGCAGCGTGCGGGGTTTTCCCTGACGCAACCTGTTGACTGTGACGGGAAAGCGCGGTGACGTAAGCACGGTGGGGAATCCCAAACAGCTGACATGGCGCAACAGAGAGTCCGGTTTAGTGCGTAGTGCGGCACATAGAGCGGCTGCTCCCGCAGTCTTTCATCCAACGTTTATCTTTTTGTTACGTCTTTTATCGCTTAAAACGAGTCTACAAACTATCACTACTGCTTCTACATTGTCGGACATGTTTGTAGCTCTAAATTCACGTATGGTATGTTGGGGTATTACGGGACTTTCTTCAGGAATCGGGATGTTGTGAAATCGGTTCTGGTGTGGTGTGTTGCTCCTGCCGTGTGGCTGGACACACGAACCGATCGAACCTGTTAGACTTTTATCTCTGTGGTCACAGAGGTTTGGAAAATCGGCCGACGATCCTTAAATCGTGTGAACCAGACCTAAAACTCACGAGCCTCTGTTCTCGTCTCGACCACTGCCCTAACTCTCTCTGGTCTCTATGGTAACGTTTACGTATCCCTTCAAAATAAGATGCAGATGTGCCACAAAAACGAACATTTTACTTACATGAAAATTTAACTCATGATAATGACCAATTAATGGGAGCCCTGCGCTTGTTTCTCTGCAACGAGACGATCCCATCTAGGAGAATGAAGGGAAACAGTAACTCCCAGAGTGACGCACAGGGTATTCATGGTCTCTAAGTAGCGAAGCAGTTTGAAGCTTCATTGCCTCATTAACAGCCGGTCACCGCATGTCATGCAGAGCTTGGAACGTGAGAATCACCTACCGGGATAAATCCATCCTCCTGTTTCTTCTCTGGGCCTTTTCCCATTTGCAAAGAAACTTTCCAAAGAATCTGGTCTGTTTCTTACTCATTTTGCTGCTTGTGGGCTCAATGTTGGCGCACAAGACATAACAGAGAGAATCCGGTTAAAGGATTTTCAAAATAAAAGCTCTTCCAGACTCACATAATACATTAAACAGAAATATTTAATTATTTCTTGTGCCGATCGGTACCAGTTGGGTTGGGGACCACTGCTGTAACGTACTCCTGAAAGTACTTCTTGAAAAAAAAAAAAAAAAGTTACTCACGTAAATGTTACTGCTTACATTTACCCTCTACACAGCTAATTCTAATGTATTGTAATTTGACATTTCTTTTTTATGGTGACAAAAATAAGAATAAAGGTAAACTTTTAATGAATATGTATGCAATATTCATAGATTTATACTGTGATGCAGATTGCAAACAGATATATTGCACCTCTGCTCTAATTAAAAGGTTCTTCAACAAAGCTTTAGTTTAAGGGGGTGTACTATGATACATTTTACATTCCTGCACTATTTTATTCCCATTCCTGATGTGGGATACTGTTACCATAGTGATAATTTGTTTTCGTGCTGGATTGATGAGGAGCAGGGACTGAAAGGTGTGCATTTGTTTGGTTTAGGAAGACCTGCACCATTAGAGATCAAACCACTACCAGAATGGGAGGAGCCCTGCACACCTGTCCGCTCACCTGTCACACGCTCATTTGCTAGAGAGTAAGTATCTAAGATGTTTGACATTAGTTGTTTTTTTTTTTACATAGTTTTACATTTTGCTAACACCAAAGGGCATGTTCTCACTGCTCTGCTCTCCTCTGCCACTCTAACACCAAAAGAAAACATTTTGTCCATCTTACTTTTTAAACACAGAATCCAGCTTCCATGAGTTAAACAGAGCCTAGTGAGAATGTGCCCTTTTATTTTAGTGGATCACTAAAGAAGTAAACTCTAACACTGTATGCATTACTGTAGTTACTATTTGACCAAAGTAGCACTGCTCATACAAACAGGATCCTGGATCTGCCTCCAAGCTGCTTCACATTGAAGTCAGTCAGAGATGAGGTCTACATCTGTGCTTTTATTTGGTGCATTTGCTTCAAAGTTGGTGTGTAAACATTGTGAATGCTGCCCAGTCTCTCTAGGTTTCCAATGCCGGCGAGACCCTCGTCAGTGCATAGCACGGCCTCCAGCACTGACTCCGAGGACATTGCAGAGAATTATGTAGAAATGGACCCTAATTTACCCACAGACGAACCAGTATGTAACACACATTTATTCTCTGAATCCAAAAACATGCATTAGAAGATTTGCTTTAAATAAAATAAACTTTAATTATAAAATCTGCAGAAAACTTTGCTTTTTATTGTTTATATAATGGAGTAAACATAAAGTAATGACCTCTGCAGATATTTTTTTACGCTTGCTCCATTAAAGCAGCTGGAATTTTAGCAAGACTTTGAGAATGAATTGCTACGTCAAAATATTTATAGAAAACATTAAGAAATGTATTCTCCCACATGATAATAGTGAGTGTGGATAAAACACTGACTCCTGCAGATGGACTCCTCGCCACCTTGACTCTTTTCTTTGCAGTTTCCTTTTGCCCTCCTCTGCCTTCTTTACACCTTATTTTTCTTTTACTTTTACAGATATTTTCAGTTTTATTGTTCAATTATGAAGCAAAATGAAACCAAATATGAAATAATGCTGGAACATTGAGAGAACTACACCCAGTGCCTTGCAGAAGTAACCAACTTTTCAATATTTCCATAATTTGTTGCATTACACCAACAAACTTCAATTATTTAATTTGGATTTTATGCTTTTTTAAAATTTTATTTTATTTTATTTCATGTGGAAGACCAACGCAAAGTAGCACAACAAAGTGAAAAATGATAAATAGGTTTTAATGTTTTTTTTTTTTTTTTTTTTTTTTTTTTACAAATGGAAATCTAAAAATGGAAATCTAAAGATTTTCAGACCCTCTGAGTCAATGGCCTCCAAAGCCATAAAGTAGCAAGGTATTATCGAAGTCGTAGCTGAGTTATTGATGTAGATCTACTATCTTCAATCAGATTGGATGACTTAATTTTTTTGTCTTGACACAGATTCTCATTTTGATTCATGTCCAGAGTTTGAAGAGGCCTTTTTTTTTTTTTTTTTACCCACACCTCTTCATGGATATTAGCGTATTTTTCTGTGGAAATTATTTGAGAATATTTCACATGCTTTTGCAGAGCTAATCTAAAATATTCTTAAGAAAAGGGAACTGAGGAACTTGCTTACAGAATGCTATCTGACACATTATTGGCCGACATTTCCAGAGCAGCCAATCTCTGGACATTAATTTGTAAAATAAATTATAACCATGCATCATTGTCTTGTTCGTTTCACAATTATTCACTACTCTGTGTTGGTTATAAACTCCCAGTAACAGATTAAAGTTTGTGGTTTCAAAATGTGGAAAACTCTTAGGAAAAGAAGGACTTTTTAAACGCTCTAGAGGTGGATAACCACGCCTTAACATTACTGTTTTGGTTTTTGCTTTGCTATTCTCAGCCATGTTTTTTTTGCTGTTAACAGTTTTTTACTTGCTTTGATACCGTTTGCTGTCTTGTTGCTCTTTCATCACTCAGTTCATTTCCTCCCTTCTCTAGTTTCCCACTTCCTCGGCTTCCTCCGGCTCTGGCTTCAACCATTTTCTTTATCCTGCATTCTTGGTCTTAACCATCTGCTTTTCTTTTTTTCCCCCTTCGTTCTTTGCTACTTCCACCCCTTCTTGCGTTCTGTAGAGAGGAGTCCTTCTACTGCACAGTCCCCATCACCCCTGTAAAGAGGGAGGTGGAGGAACCTGACACCATAGAGGAGGTGAGCAGGGTTAGGCATGAATGGCTTGCCCTGTCAGAACACCAGAGGTTTTTTGGGGGGCTTTTCAGGTGTTGCAATCAGATCACAAAGAAATCTGCACAGATTTAGCCATGCTGTCGTCACTTTCCAGTCGGTGTGGCCAGAATACTGAGGAGTTTGGGGGAATTTTGTAAGGGTTTTTAGATATTTTCCACCACTTTCTTTAATAGTTATGTTCTAGTTTTGTCTCATCCTAGATCTAATGTTTCCACCGTACTTGTAGTGCAGAATTAACGCTACGTTTAGACCCAACATGTGTTTGAGTTGTCACAAAACCACAATTCTTTTTTCTTTTGTTTTATTATATCAGTATAAATACACTGAATAAAAGACACATTCAACTTTTTTCTCACTTTCTGAAGTTAAATCCAAACAAACTTTTCTTGCTTTAGGTTATTTAGAATTATCAAAATTATTTCTATTTGCTAAATATCAGAAAACCTTTTTTGCCACATCAAACATTAATCTGCATGAGTAACAGGGAGCCTGAGTATTTTTAATTTTGCAAGATTTTACAAACTCCTGGAAAGACCTAGACTTTCCAGCTGGGTCTTGAAGGTGGGGCATTAAAAGGGACCTATTATGCAAAATTCACATTTTGGAAGTTTTTGTACTTCCATTTTGGTATCTACTGCATCTAAACTAGGCTACGCTCTTAAAAAATATGAAATAAATAAACAGGAGCTCAAAATAGACAGACTAAAATCTCACTATCTAACAATGATTTTGTGCCCCCCAAAAAAACAAAAACTATGCAATGAACATGGTTTGTGTAGTTCATGGACCTATTCTGACGTGTTTAAGGAAACATAACGGGTCGCCTTTAACGCCGGTATAGAATCTCCATCCAGTGTGAAGGTCTTGCTAAACGTTTCTTGCTAATTTATTGTTAAAATTGTGTCTTGATAAATCAGAACACCTTAAAAGTGAACAAACTGGCAACATTGGTTTTGCACCAGTTATGTTTTGTTAACTGGAATGAATCCTAAAGAATTTTGGGTTTTGTGACAACACATTAGTTCATTTGGATTTGAGCTTTTACTGTGTTTGGCGAGGACAAAACCAAACTTGTCCCGGCTCACGCAGATGATGAAGATGGCGGCACCATTGCCTGTGGATGGTGGGAGTAGCCCCATGGTGAAGCCCAAAGGAGATAAACAGGTGGAGTACTTGGATTTGGATCTTGAATCTGGCAAGTCTACCCCACCTCGGAAGGTAGGAGCTCCCCACCACCACGTTGTTTTTTGCGTTCTAGGAGCTTACATGTATTTATTTTCGGACCGCTTTGTGCTTTCTCAGATGAAAAACAATGGAACCGGCATTTCTGCATCAGACGAGCGTGTTGACTACGTGGTTGTGGACCAACAACGCACACAAGCCCTGAAGAGCACCAGGGAGGCATGGAGTGAAGACCGCGTATTCACAGAGACAGATACCCTCTCCAAAGCACCCAAATGAGCCCGTTCCAGACCACCAACCCACCTTCTGAACCTCCAGGCTGCCGGGCCTGGGACGCTTTCCACAGAACGAGAGCCGGTGGCTCATCTGACGTCAGGCCCAGCAGAACGCGTGTGTCCGTCTGCTCGCGCGACGCGGGCCATGAATAAGCTTTATGCCCCATGAAAGCAGGCATATAAACTGAACTTGTCTTTCTGGGGTTTGACTTAAACAGACTATGAACTTGAAACATTCACTGCCTTCGATGAGGATTAAGGGCTGTTTTTCCACTCGTCTGTCCCGACACCTGTTGGCTAATCCAGCGTTAACATTTCCTTTCGTTGTAAAGCTGTTAGGCGTTGCTTTTGAGGTGTAAATGAAATCCCATGACAACATAATCACGACTCCTTGCGAATGCAACTGTACTAAATAGCAGCGCAGGTTTAACAGTGTTGAATTTTCAGTTTCTGGTGTTTTTATCTGGGGGAGGTTTTATTCCACACTATTTTTACTTTTTAATGTATGCCAAATGTAGCACCTTGCAAAAATATTCACACCCGGAGAACTTTTCCACATCCTGTCAGGCTAAACCACAAACCTGAAAGTATTTTTTATTGAGTTTTTATGTGGTAAACCAACACAAATTAGTGCATAATTGTGGAGCGGAAAGAAAATGAGCTTTTGATCTCTGCTGTCTTGTTTTCGACCTGTGACGTTTGGAGGCTGGCCATGTTTTGGCATGGTAGTTTTGCCAAAACATGGCAAAACTACCATGTTTTGGTAGTTTTGCAGCTGCTTAGTTGGAGCATTGAATAATGCTTATTAATGGGAAATTACACTATTACTTAATCCTTCAAACCTCTGAACCTCCTCTGATGTTCTCTAATAAACCTTTTTAAATACGAATTTAGTTTTTCCTGATGGCAAGTTGTTGCTCCGGATGCATCATGTACAGGAAATTGAGTGAGTTGAGGTTCTCAGTTTGATACTCATTCCTTCGAATAAAATGTCTGCCAAGTCAGTGTGAGTGCAGCTGTGTTGTGGAGGGAAGTCCTGAAAGTGTGGAGTCCAAATGCACTCCACACTTTTCTGATTTTTTTGTCTAAAAAAATCTTTTTAAACCATGTTCCGCTTCACAATTATGCATTACATCGTTGCAGTCTATTATATAAAATTCCAGTAAAATACCCTGCAATCTGACAAAATGTGAAAAGATTTAGACGTCTGAATATTTTTGCAAAGCATCATAGATCAGATCAGCCTCACGTCGACTCCAAGCAGGATCCAGAGTTGATGCGTTAAACCCGGATCCCGTATGATGGACCGATTCTTGGAATTCAAAGGCAAGTGCTAAAAGTAAGCTTTAGATTTACTTAAGTTTTAATCACTGAATCCGATCAGATTTCCATTTGTTCTGTAAGTGGGAAAGTTTCTGTCTGTTTCTGGAAGTGAAAAACTGTACAGAAGTGTTTTGTGTATATAGACAGGAAAAAAAGTGTCCTTTTTATTTGTATGAAATCTCCACCGTGTTTTTGACTCGAAGGTATTCGGATTCTGCAGGGTGGAATTCTTTACCGGTCTTCGATGGTTTTCAGGATTGTGATTTAATGAATGATGACTGAGTTTTTAAAGAGTGTGACAAGTTTTCTATAAGTTATGCAAAGGCATTACAGCAGGGTCACAGAGAGAAAATCAGGTACTTATTTTTTTTTTTATAAATGTACACTAATGCAACTTTCCTTCTCTAATTTATTTCTGGAGTAATTTCATCGTGTCGACGTCATGACCGGTTTTTGCTCAGTATTCTTGATTCAAATGGAGGAACATTAGCTGGAGTTTAGTTTGACATCCGCTGAGAAATTAAGAGTCAGAAATCCATTTCTCCTTTCTCTTCTGCTCGTCTTTCTGCTCGTGAGTTTAATTTATTTTAAACTGAACTGGCACAAAGTTTTGAGAAATTGACTGCCTCAACTAGATAGCTCTAAAACAGCTGAAATATTCTGCCTCCATACATCTGGCTTTAGTAAGCCCATCATCATCATCTCTCCCTGAGAAACCCAAGCATGTTGCTACCATAAATTCAAACTGTTGCTGTAAATAGTTTGCCATCAGCTGTATTAACACATATCTCTTAAAATACCTACCTACAGAGTCATTTTCCTTTGACTTCCGTCTTTCCGTGTTGCAGGTTCTTTGTGATGCAGGCTGCAGAACTGATGATGTTTTCTAACG
Organism: Xiphophorus couchianus; assembly: GCF_001444195.1. NCBI lineage: Eukaryota > Metazoa > Chordata > Actinopteri > Cyprinodontiformes > Poeciliidae > Xiphophorus > Xiphophorus couchianus. The sequence continues at coordinate 4,780,432 of NC_040232.1, read as the reverse complement.
AATCTCAAGTGAAAATTAAAATTTGAAAACTGAACTAATAAAAACCATCATCTTACCTCTGGTTTGTCGTTTGTTTTTTTTAGCACAGCATTCAGTAAACATTAAATCTCTGCTTACTTTTCCTACTTTAAAGCCCTTGATGTGATAGACCAAAACAGAGCAGTGCATACAATTGACATAAATATGCCAAATTAAAACTATCTTATTTTACTTTTTTCACACTGTCTTAAGTTAAATCAGACTGATAAATCTTGTTTCAGGTCAGTTAGAATGACCTCAATTATTTCTAGTGAAATGCCACAATAATGAGAGAAAATGTCAGATTTATTAATGCCTTAAAAATCTAAAGTTTACATCCATTTCCTCAGTATTTGCTACCATTGCCTTTGAACTTTGACCCACTGTGTTGCCCGAGCTTTTACTTCCTGGCTGATGTCTTTAGATGTTGCATTAATATTTCCACATAATCTTTCATTGTGACATCTATTTTGTGAAGTGCACCAGTTCCTCCTGCAGCAAAACGGTCGCACAACATGATGCTGCCACCCCCATACTTCACAGTTGAGATAGTTTAAATAGTAATTGCTTATCTAATTGTTTGTTTTTGCTTTATAGAAATGAAAATCTGAAAAGATCCTGACTCAATATTTTGATACTTTCACTAATGACATATTAGTCAAAGCTGTAGCAAGGAAATATGCCTTAATTTCTTTAATGTCACGCTGAGTTATGTCAAACGGGTGATTTTATATATATTTTTTAAATATAAGTGGGATTTACTGCCACTGATTTAGTTGTCAATTAATTATGTATATGTAGAGAAAATGATCCAACCTACCAAACAACAAATAAGATTGAATCTGTTTAAATAAACCTCCAGTGTAGTTTCACTTACCTTACACTTTATAGCAGTTGTTGCATGGCAATATGCAGATTTCTGTCTCTTTACACTTTAAAGCATATTCCTATATTAAAATCTCACGTTTGGCTCAGTGAATTTGAAATGCTTCCCTTGCTGACCACTGGATGGAGCTGTTGCTTGTTGTTCCCGGTTTGCCTCCTCTCTTCTCTTCCTCACGGCCGTTCAGCGCTGAGTTATTCCCACCTCCTTCAGTCTAAATGTTTGCAGGCCAGGCTGCTGCTAGACGCTTTTTAGTAGCTTTTTCAGAAACGCTAATTAGCAATGTTCTTTACTTTAAATGTTCAACGGGCAAATTTGAATTTTAAAGCAAGCAACCTGAAAAAAAACCCCCACTTCATTTTCAATTATTCTTTTCACCAGGAGTCATGTATTTCTGCTTTAATATTATTCATCTGACTAATACCTCATAACATAATTACTTATTTAAATAAGAATAAAATAAAAAAGACCTCCAGATTGTGCTGCTGGAAATTGACTAGGGCTGAAACAATTAATTGAATTAATTGTGAATAATCAATTTTTGAAATAATTGTCAACTAAGTGGCATTTTTAGCTTCACCTGGTTCAAATTCAGTAAAAAAACCCCCCAACTCCTATTAAGCAACTTTTGATACCAATATCCAAAATTAACCAACAGATGGTATTTTTAGCTGCAGATGCATCCTGATCAAACCTTTCAAAAAAAGAAGGCTGTTATTGCATTTTTTTAAATTCAGTAGTAATTTAATTATTTGCATCTTTTAATGTATTTCAAATATTGTGGAAAAAGGTTTAAGTGGTCGAATTAAAAATCTGCAATTGTGCCAATTTTTTTTATCTGAGTAATCAATTAAACATCAAAATAGAATAGAATAGAATAATAAATTACTAAAATAATTGTTAGCTGCAGCCCTATAATTGACACCCATTCCTTTAAGGAAATTATCTTGTTTTATTTTTTTTTTTAAATAAAGATTTATGTCAATTTCTTGGTTTTACTTGATCAATAACTCCCTCTACTGGCTAATTATCAAGGATTTATGGACAAATCGTATCTCCCAGTATAAAACTCACTATATGGGTTAACTGGCTTAATAACCACATATAATCCTATGAATCTTTTGTACTCGGCACAATGAGGCATGCCCATATATGTATATCTGCCATTTCCTTACACTACAGGCATGAATCCTCCTAATCACTCTGCAAACACCTACATTAATGAAAATGTCACGCTTACCTTGGTGTTGTGCTGTAATTGCTGCTGGTTGCAAATGTTACTTCACGCTTTGTTCATCTGAAACTTGACATTTTTTTTACGCACTTAACATTTTCATTTCAAACTTTCACGTTTTTCGCTGCTTTTACTGCCAAATGCAGTGGAATTACGTAGAATGCTTCTAATGTCATCATCTGCGCTCATGCAAAGGGTCCAACTGTTCAAACCACGGCTATTTTTTTTTTTTTTTACCTGATTCTTGACCGCCAGGACACGACGTGCATCCTCTTCCCCACCGGTTAACATTTTATCTAGATTGCCTCTTGCACTTAAGAACTCGTGATTCACTCATCCAAATTGTGAGGAAGCATCCCCACCTCTCCAACAGCAATGACTGAAATTCCAAGTCATTACTACATGCTGTTAGAGCCCTACCAGCTCTTCTGTTTGTCATGCTTTTAGGCAAATGCAAAGCGTTTGGGAGACGCGTCAACAGCTTTTACTCACTGAAAACCTTTAAGCAGTTGTCTTGTAGAAGAATGAGCATCTCAATTGCTCTGTGCGTGTGTGACAGCAAAGAGATGCTGAGCATTAAAACCCAGTTGGAGCCTGTCTGATTGCTGCATGCATACAGGGGTGCTACTTTGTACTGTCCAGTCTACATGCGGACAGTATAGATCACATGATTTACACAATTTACACATACATAAACATGCCGGATAGAAATTATTCTTCAGCCATATTTTTGGCGCCCCCTGTGATGCTACAGGCGCCGTTTTGCGTCGTCTGTAGCCCACACCCATTTTCACACCACTCCTAAGTACGATGGCATATTAGTAATGCATAGTAATGCAACGTAATACGTAATGCATATTACGATGGCATTGCAGATAGAAAAAAAAAGTAGTACATTTCTGCCAAAAAAAAAAAGAAAAGAAAAAACAACTCAGAAATTTGAGATTAATTTGGAAATGTCCGAGTTTCAAAAGTTGGAAATTTGCTACAACAATATTATTAATCTCAAAATTTTGAAAAAAAAAAAAAAAACCCCGGAAATTTCAGTGGCAAAAGTAAAAAAAAAAAAAAAAAAAAACGCCTGAAAATTTCTGAGTTTCTGAATTTCTGAGGGTTTTTTTAAGTTGAAAGAAAAACGGTTTTTTTTCTTAATTTCAGAGATTAATCCCAAAATGTTCTTGTTTTTTCTAGAAAATCTTTGATTTTGGAGCTCAGAAATTTCCATTTTTTCCTAGAAAACATTTGAGAATTGTTTCAATATTCCTGAGTTTTTTGGTTGAAATGTAACTCTTCTTTTTGTATATCTGCAGTAGACCTAATACACCATGGCACAATGTGGTAGGTATGTGGTGTTGCAGACCAGTTAGCCTCTCTGCACCATCTTTGGCTCTGTCTGAGGAACGGGGCACAGAAAGAAAGAAAGAAAGAAAGAAAGAAAGAGAAAGATGAAGAAGAAGAGAGGCAGGGAGTCTCTGGCTTCTTAACAGGGCCAGCAGAATAATTATGAGGCAAACTGAGAGCTTTTTCCAGGGCAGAAGGAAGCCAGTCAGCTTTATTGGGTGGAGCTTTGACATCTGTCTGGACTGATGGGAGCAGGCTTTAAGGTGCCGTGTCTTATGGGGCTTGTAACAGTTGTACACATGTTCAGGGGCGTTTGGCGTATGCTCTGGGCTAATTGTGGACTGGAGCGTTCACAGAATAAACTGGAGGTAGTTCACAAGATACTGGAATATGGATATTTATTTATACCTTTAGTCTGAATGAAATGGCAGCACTGTACGTTTATTTTTTCCAGACTGAAAGAGCTTTTTCTCTAAAAATTAATGCAGGGGCACAAATGTTGCAAATCAAAGATGCACCGAAAAATACGTTTTACACTGGAAGAAAGAGCAGTGAAAATTAAACAAGAACTAAATTAGTTATTCTAAAGTTAAAAGGTGGAGCAGGTGGCATCACTGTTACCTTGCATCAAGAAAGTCCTAAATTCAAATCCAAGCCGGTGGAGTTTTTATGTTCTTCGTGTGGGTTCTCTCTGGGTACTCCAGATTCATCCCACAGCCTCTCTAAATATTCTTATGCATAATTTTGCTTGAGTTTTTGGTAACTGAAAAAAATCTTGCGCCGATTCTGTATTTTAGTGAGATGTTTTTCCAACCATTTTCTTTTAAAAATAAATAATGTGATAGCTGAATTTTCTATGCCATTGATGCCCATAAAATATGTATTAAAAATTGAATTAATATTGTTATTTGATTTCTATGAGTAATCTATATTTACCATAAATCTACCAAACTGTCTTTATGGGTTAGGAAATATAAAACTTTCAAACATCTTTGCACAAAATTGATCATAATCAACACCGCTGCCAATTTCTGACACTCCCAGATTTGTCTCATTTGTCTAACTAAACGCCTTTACACACAAAAACACACCTGCAATCCTCCCAATAGAAACACTAAAATAGGAGCCGTTTGTATCTGCAGCTGAATCTAAACTGGTGTTTAATCTCCTGTGGGCTGTTTGAAATCAAAGTGCAGCCAATCAGACGCATGTCATTACAGTCCACTTCCTGGCAGGCCTGCATCGAGCTCTACCATATCTGCCACTCGGGCTGATCTTCCAGTCTTTGCAGCTGCTTGTTAAATTGTTCTCATCCAATCAACCTCTCATGTGGTCCACCATTTATCTGCAGCCGCTCTTTGTCTTGTTACTCTCCAGCTTTCTTCCCTCTGTCCCTGTTTCAGACCTCTAATTATATTAAGGGCCAACCTCCCCACCCCCAACTCCTCAACATAACAACAGCACTCACAGAGTCCAGGTCCATGACTTTTTGTTTTTTGTTCTGTTCGGACAGAAATCGATGTTTTCCCTTTGTCCAGCTCCTGTGGCAGCTGCCCAGCGTTGTTTAATTATTAGACCTGGATAAGCCTGACAAGAAAACAATGCAGATCAACAAGTCAAGAGCAGCGTAGGTTTCCTATTAATTTATTTCCTATTCAGTCCAAGAAATACACTCAAACTAAGCTTAACAGCTTGTCGCCATGAAAACACGCTAGCATAACTGAACTTATAATAAAGCCATTGCAGCAATAGCAATGTGTCTGTCTTCAATTTCACTAAGCTGGTCAAAAAATTCACCTTGTATTAATGGTAACAAATGTATTTTTACAATTTATTTCATCAGAAGTTTTGGAAGAGTACGAGCAGCCATCTGTTACCAGGACTTCTTGGTCTATTTTCTTGTGCAAATATTTAAGTACATTTGAAATAAGACAAAACTAACTTATAAGTAACTTTTTCTCAAGATATTGGAGCTTATTTTATATTGATTTTTCATTCATTTCACTGGCAGATTATTTCACTTATAACATGGTAAAAATGTCTTGTTATAAGTGAAATAATCATGCAGTATAACTAATACTTTTTCATAAATATTGATGAATTATTGACTTTAAGCAAACTCCTATATTTTACAGAAAAGTTACTTATAAGTTGGATTTGTCTCATTTCAAATGTACTTAAATATTTGCACTAGAAACTATACAAAAATACTCAATCAGAGTTTGTGTTTTTGTAATGTGGGTTTGAGAAGACAGAGCTCCACCAAAAATCCCTGAAGGAAAATGTCCACCCATCAGTTTGTGACTGCTTGCTCAAGTCCAATGATTCAAAACGCACCAGGAAGTCGACCTCTGAAAGTAAAGGTTTCCAGGTGACCTAGTCAAACTCTCGACTTAAATTTCACTGAAATCCTGTGTTATGATGCTGTATGTGTTTGAAAATCATCTTCTTTAACTGAAATAAAACAATTCTGCAAAGAAAAGTAGGCCAGGATTTCTACACAGCAATCTAAAACACTGACCAGCAGTTTTTACGAACACTTGTTGGTAGTTGTTGCCACTCAGATTGGCAGTACATACAGTATTAGTAGATTTAGATTGCAATTAGATTTCCACATATTATTAGAATAGTTTTGCTATCTCTTTTCCCCATAGGAGTATCATTTAAGAAATTAATTTTGTTTTGATTGAACTCTTTGATATAAAAATCAGTTTGATGATCAGAGAAAGAGGGAATACTTTTTCATTGTCATAATTCCATATTTTTCTTCCAGAGGTTGAATCCTGCATCACAGCCTCTTCACTCTGTTCAAATATTTTACTGTACATGACGAAGGAAGCATGTTTTCTATATCAAAGTCACCCATCGCTCTGTCCGTCAGCATGTGATTGTTCCAAGCGCTCTGTGGCAACATGGCCTCCACTGCCATGTTTTTGAAATTATACTTCATATCCTGCCTCCTGGCAACAGGCCACAGGGAGGGGAAAAAACGATTCTGAAACCTCCTCTCCTTCCCCTCGGCTCCAAAGCTGTCTCTAATCAGATTTAGCAAAGGTGTGAGGATTGGGTTTTTGTGTGAGGCTGCAATGTCATCAGCAGATATTTGGAGTAGTAAAACCGTTAGAGCCAAGGTAAGAGAGGTAATTGTATTTAGGAAGCAGAATTGAACATAAAACTATAATTCAGCTTGTGATTTTCATCATTGCCACTGCAGTTTCACTGCATTTACTGCACATTGGTGCAGGTTCATTAACTTAGCTGATGATTAGTGTACTAGTGAGAATAAAACTGCACATTATGTTGCTCCAGATACTAACTTCGCACTGTATAATGAGGTACTATTAATTTTTAATAGCTTAAGGAGTTTGCCTGAAGACGATACTAAATTTATCCCTTCTGATAATGCGCTATCATGCTTAGGCTAACAGCAGTTATTCAAGGCACCAGTGGTCTAAACGTTGCCCAGGAGTTCAGTGTTTCATGAAAAAGATTTGCTTACCCCTCAGCTTAACCAATCCCAGAAGAAGGTGAACCTTTAAGCTGCGCATATTGATGTCCCAGGCTTTGATTCATAGCCTCCAGAGGACTGCTGGCGTTTCTATCCACAGACCTGCTCTGGGGTGTGTCTGGATTTGTTTCTGCCTCTGTCGCCACTTTTTGCTTTGTGAAGCGTCAGCTGTTCATCTCTGCAGCTGCTTGTCCTACACAGCATCTTAAGAAAAGCTTTCCAGGCTGACAGCGTGTCAGCAGGGCTCGTGTCACACCGTGGCCAGGAGAAAATCTCACTCAGGATGTTTATTAACTTACTGTAAATGCTTATCCGAGGAGCATAGTAAGTACAAGCACCAGCAAGAATCTGAACACGAAGGGAAAATAATTCAGCTGCTGTAAGCAAGACAATAGGTTGGCGTGTAATTTAGCAACAAATCTTTTAATGCTGATTTAAAATGAGCTTTTATAAAGATGTAGCTAGTGCGGGAAAAGCGCATGGTTTTCAGATTTTGTTTTTTGCAAAGGTGAAGTGTTTGTAATTAGATACCTAACGGCAACCAGTTACCGTAGAAACTAAAATCCGCAAGGTGTACACTGAAAATTATGCCCAAGTATTTTCTCTAGTTTCTATTGCAAATATCTTAGTACACTGAAAATAAAACAGAACCAACTTACAAGTCACTTTTCAGGTAAATATAGGAGTCTTTTAAAGTCAATAATTTTTTACTATTGATTAAAAAAAGTACATGTCACTGTGACTCGATGATTTTGGCCTACGTGGCAAAAGGTTTGGACATCCCCGGCCTAGATCAAAGCATAAACACGTGTTAATTTGGCCCAGTCAAAGTCCAAGTGTACTGTGTGTTTTTCCTCCCCTGTTGTTGGATAAAAAGCGTTGAAACAAAACATGGCTGATTGTGAGAAACGGTTTGATGAAGTGGATTCTTCCTCCTCAAATATCTCCTGTTAGAAGCCGTGTGGGATTGCTTTTAGCCTTTACCAGACTGCAGCATCCTACCATTCACTCTTGTACACCATAGATCATTGCAATTGGAATTAAGTAACAGTACTTTGTAACTTGGACACCCCGGTTGAAAAGCTGGCACCTCATCAGATATGAGCGGCCTCATATCTGATGAAGTGAAGTGGTTTTAACAGGCCTTTGCTGCTGAGGGACACTTGACAGTTTGCATGGCTCAGTGCATCTGGCCTCTGTTCCCCCAATGAAAGCAGTTATCCATCTGTGTAATAGGCCTTGTCATAGTTTACCAAGAATCAGCATTTCGCTTTGAGATCAGGCGGCATTTGCAACCGAATGGGCCACAGAGAAGCCGTGCAGCCCATGGAGGGAAGCAGGAAGGCGTTGATGCACAGCAACATTCTCATTCTCATTCACTTTCCACAATCAGGGCTTTAAATGGTATCTGCACACGTTCATTTATTCATCTTTCACATTCACTCTGTATATTTACCAAACATGTGCAGTATCATATTGGATATGAGCAGAGTTGGGTAACTAGATACATTTATTCAATTGCAGTTAGTTTAGCAACGTTCTGAAAATATTTACTTTTACAAGTATTTTTACTATGCTGCACTTCTTACTTTTACTTGAGTAATATTATGATGAAGTATCTCTACTCTGAGTAAAATTTCTGCATTTTCTAACTTCACTGAGTAAAAAACAAACAGGTTTTAATCAAAACTTCACCAGACAGACCTGCAGTCTTTGTTAAGGTCTCAAAGTCTCTAAAGTTTTTTATTGAAATAAACCAATTTGGAAAAAATTATTTTTCCTGATTTTGTTATTAATTTGTTAAATTTGGTCCTTAACCTCTTACACCCTCAGGGGGTATAAATAAATTTCTGCCTGACAAAAACACACAAAAGTAAATCACTTATAGCCTCACAGCTATTAGATTTAAAATACCAAAATTTCCACTTATCATATTTTAGTCCATCTGATCATGTAATTTAAAAAAATTAAATGGTTAATAATTGAATCAGTTGAGTAGACTTTTTACAAGATACCTTTTTACCTTTACTTGAGTTATTTCTTTGTCAGCTACTTTTTAATTTTACTTTATTAAAAATATCTTGAAGCAGAGCTACTCTTACTTGAGTTCTCTACCCACCTCTGCTGGACTGCCTGGTGCTGCATTGTGGCTGTTAGTGATTATGTTTGTTTTTAGCCAGTAAGTAGAGGAGAGATTAAATGCGAGACGATGATAAATGGCTGAGAAGTCCTCTGATAAAATGTTCCCCTCTCACTTCTGAGATGATGGTTTTGCCCCTGACTGAAGAGATGACACTAAATCAGTTTCTTAGGTTGATATGCACTGGCACAGAATCCGAAACTAATTGGCCTTTTGGACCAATTTCATGTTTTACCATGAGACTTTAACCCCCAATAGGTGTAAGCTCACCAGTTCTCTAAATAAAAAAGAACATTGATATTTACAAAATTAAATCACATGATAAATGTTTATATTTATTTTTTAATTTCTGTAGCAAATAAAGAAATCTGCTCTTTCTGACTTTAGAAGTTAATGTCCTGATCTGGAGGACTTTGAGATCAGGTTCGTCACATTTATTTTAAGTTTTCTTGAGTGTTTTTCTCTGGTCAAAGATTATTTTACTGAGCCCTTCGATTTCCTATGTTCGCTACTTTAATTTGTCATCCATATGTTTACTTGGTTGTAATTCCCCCAGTTAGGCTGCAGCCGTCTCAGCTGTTCCCATTTGGTTAATCAGTCTCACCTGTTTCCTCTCCACTAATCACCTCCTCAGCATTTATTTTCCTCGTTGTTCTCATTTGTTGCAATGCCAGTTGTGGTGCTTATGCCTTGCTGATTTTTCTTTTGTAGTTTGTTTTCTTCCCGTTTTATTCTATTGTAATGAGTCACGCGTGATATTTTATAACTCTTTAGTCAGCTTGCACAAAATACTTTAAAACATAAAATCTTCCTATGATTCATAAAAAGTAGCAATTTTTGATAATTCTTTTTTCTTCTGCATCTTTCCATGAACATAAAATTACAGTTCTGAGTGCAACAGAAAAACTGAACACAAGTTGAAAGTTGTATCATTTTTTTTTGTCAGAAAAATCACCACCTCTTTCTTACCAAAAGATGAAAAAAAAACTGCTTTTGGCAAGAAATGACTTCAGTCATTATTTAATGTAGGTGATGATATGGACTTTTGAGGGCACTCTATAAAAATGAATTAAAACAGAAAGGCATGTCTTCTTCTGGATGACATTTGCTATTGGACTTTAATCTCCAATATTCGCTCCTTATATAAAACATTCCTTAGTGATTCCCATCGTCATATTAGTAAGTTGGGATGAGCTCTGATGAGGCTCATATAGTATCTTTTGAAAGTAACAACCTTTAAGCAAACACTTTTTACTGCATCACGTTTTGGCAATAAAAATGTTTTGATGTAATATTTTCATCTTTGTCATGTTTTTATTAGCTGCTTATTAGTGGAACATCACCACAGTTAACAGAAATAAAGGCTTGAAAACATGACAACGTGTTTTACTTGGTGAATTTAATTAGTGAAACAAATTAATATTTCAAGAATATTGTAATTTATTGAACGGGTTTATATAATCTCCAGTGATAATTGCAATAGTTTCCCTTTTAATAAAGATATACACATGAATTCCCACAGATCAAGTTCATATTTATTTAATCTTTATTTTATGTTTAATTGAATTCTATGGATCAACCAGTCTTCTTTTAAAAGGTATTTATTGTTTTCAATTTTTTATGAAGCTAAATCTTCATAAATGAGACCAACATGTTTGCAAGGTTCATTTCAAGGCTGCAGCTTCATGACCTGTCTGGCACAAAGTCCCACCTTTTATCAAGGCGAAAAGTCAAAGGTTAAGAAGGCAAAACCATTGTGGGTGTGTGTGTGTGTGTGTTTTTTTATTTGCAGTCTGCAGGCATACAGTATATGAGGTGAATACATAGATTTCCTGAGTCAATGTTTTGGCCTGGAAAAAGGTAATTAAATCAATTAGAGGACATTGTTTTACAAAGAATTGCTTGTTTTAGAGTTCAATGTGTCGTCAGAGTTTCCAAGTAAGTCTACTGACCCGTAGCAACTTCCAGCAGGTCTACTGAAGAAGAGAACAAGTTTCAGACATTTGGCTTCCCATTTTGTCCAAGTTGGTGCTTTGAGAGCTGAAACTGGAGAGAGAAAATCAGGCTGGGTTAAAGTAAACATTGTGCATTATCAGAGTTTGGTCGATGTGTTTAGAAGTAGATAAGGATGCAACCATTTAATAGTTGGTGACCTCAGACATTATCCTTAACCGTTGTGCTGATTTGATTTGTGCAAAGTTCAGGATTTATATTCACAGTAAAGCAGGAAGAATGCAGAAAATCACGTTACACTTTTTTCTTTCTTTTTTCACAGAGATTATTCTCAAGCTTGTGGGCTTCTATTGAAGCATGTATTTAAGCTCATAAAGATTTTTATTTTATACTGTAGTATAAGAGGTCAGAAAGGCCTGCGCTGCTTTATAGACTGCTAAACACATCATGTAGCGCCGGTGCGATCTGAACGTATTGGCTGCCAGATCAAACCAGTGAAGTTTCAAGACAAGAATATGTTAACGTTTGCATTTTCTGTCTCCCCGGACTGGCACGCCTTTTAAAACTGGAGTTGTTCCAGTCGTCGTGACAATGACGGTGATTTATTCGAGCAGAGAGAGAAGAAGCAGGACAGAGGCTATACTTCTCTCTGAAGCTTTCCATTTGGTAAATGATGCTTCGCTGCTCACTTTCTCTCTGTTGACATGAGCTTGAAGAAGTGTGGCGTCGCTGCATGGTGGATGCCACGCCGCTTCTGCAGACATAAATGATACAACAGTCAATACTTTCAGCACGTAATGAGGCCGTTCTTCAACAGTTTACCTAATGTCTGCATGGATCTGATGAAGCATGGTTTATATAAAGCAGAAGAATGAATAAACACTTTATAATCAATTCAAAGACAAGTCAGTAATGTATCAAATAAAGCAAATCAAGACATTTCTTTTCTTGGTACTCCTGTTTGTCTAAAGATTTATTGATGAATCATTCTGGAGTTTTCAGGAGCTTCAACAAGCTGAAAATATTGTTTTCAATAGTTTCAAGCCATTATCATTGAAATGTCTCAGAAAAACTACTGGGACTGTCTTTTTAGACTTAAATAGATTTTTTGTGGTTAAATTTCGTAATAAAAGCCTCCTACTTAATTGTCCTTAGACATTACAGTGGATCCCTGGGATCGGTGGAGGTTTTTACCACAACAATCCATAAATCAAGATCCTCTCTAAAATCACTTCTATCTGCCTGTTTTAATATTTTAAACTCAAAATATATTTTAATATGCATTAGAACACAGAGTGGGAGCCATATTAGTCTTCCACTAATAATTTGGAGGTAAAATTGACAAATTCTGAACCACAAATACACTGGAGTCTGCTGTATTGAGGTTTGTTTTTATTTATTTGAACCAAATTAGTTTCTGCAGTATTTTTGTTTCAGTTTTTCATCAACAATTAACAGTTGTTTTTATTTTCCCTTTTATTTAGCGTGTTATGAAAAAGTTATCCTTTTGCAGATTTCCTCTGTTTTTAAATAGTTGCATGGTGGTGTTTCAGTTGCACCACCATGCAGCCCATGTATCAACTCACCAAACTCATTTTAAACAAAAATAGGAGCTAATCTGTTAAGATTTGTGTTAGATTAAGGTCAGTACTGCAGCATAAAACATCTACTGTATAAAAATAAGCCATCTCAATTGCAATGATAGCCATTAAAACTTAATACTTAAGAAATACATCAAACGAGATCATATTAATTTCCGACAGTTACACAAATATTCAATGAGTTACTGCAACAACAACAACAAAAGTTTTAAATCATTATTACATTGATTGAATGAAAAAAACATCCAAACCAGCCTGGTCCATTGTGAAAAATTAATTATCTCCCTTGTTGAATATTTCTACTGAATCACATTTGTTGAAAAGTTGAGTTCAATTTAACCAGCCAAATCCTGAACTCATTTCTGTCTGACCTGTACAATCAGGAAGTCCCTAAAGCAGAACCTGTCCGACAACACAAAGTGAGCCAAAAGGCCTCAAACATCACAATACATCCTGGAAGTAGGGCGTTAGCAACTATTCCTTCAGAAGTTCAAATTAAACATGTGTTGTAATTGTTGGAAACATATAAAACAAAAGCATATCTTTGGAAGGACGAATAAAACAAAATAATATCCCAGCACAGTAACTTCCCAGCCCTTTTCCAGCAGCCTTGCCCTCATCATGGCTTCCTGCAGCTCAGAGGCTTTAAAACCTTCCTATCTGCCGTCTCTTCGCCATCCAGCGCCGATCTCCGTGTCCACACCACCTACATGTGGCTCTTCCTGAGAACTGTTTTCCTTTCCTCGCGCTGTGAGGCAGAGAAGGCGCTCATGGCTGCCATGCTGCAGTGACCTCAGCTGTTTGCAGAATCTCTTGGTGAAGTTCCCACAAACAAAACAGACGGGCTGCACAGAAGTGCTTCCAGGGCTGTTTTTGGCTGCGCTGTCTCGCCACGTCTGTCTTCTTTGTCTTTGTGTGAGCGGACAGATGCAGAGCAAGGCCTGACAAAAATGATGGTTAAAAAAGAGAGAGAGAGAGAGAGGAAACTAAATTTGTATGTATAAAACATGATTTTTCTAATGCTGCTGCTTCAAGCACATTAATCAGCAGATGAAAATGTTTTCTCATTGAAAAATTACTAATAACTGAAAAGATATGAATAAAATAAAGGTTTTCGAGTTTTTAACAAATGTGTTTTCTTTAAACATTTCTGTGTATTTGTAGAAACATCTACAGCTTCTTCCTCTATGTGCATAAGTACAATGGATTTACCAGATGAAAGAAACATTTTAAATAATTATCTTCTTCTCCAACCTTGGTATGCAAGTCAAAGCTTTACATCTCCGTCATATTTGATGCAAGGCTCTGAGCCTCTGGTAGGTAAACAGATGAAAGTCATTTGTTTTATCATGTCTGTCAATATGCTCCTGCTCCCGGTCTGCTGCCACTGAGAATTCAGATCCAATCAAGAGGAAAAGACCTGCAGTTTTTAAATCATTGTAACAATAAAGCACAGTGTTCACATGTGCACATGCTTACTCCCCATTTCCACTCATTTATCCATTTCCAGTGATGTGCAAAAGTTTTAAACTAGGATTATGTTTTTTTATATTATGTGTCTGAACAGACAAATAATCTTGCAATATTTTAGGGAGACTCTGAACAATTTTGGGGGGTTTCTGGAAGTTCTTCAAAGTCTTTTTTATATACTTTACGTGATTTTACGGGCATTTCTAATCAAGCATGTGGCTTGATTAGAAATGCCTTCCCACGTCCCACGTTGACAAGCCCAGATCATTAACCCGCTTGTCAGTATGAAGTACTTGTGCTCTCCAGGTCTGGTGCTTTGTAGGCAAAAGTCTCTGCTTAGGTTTCATCTCTCCAAATAACTTAGTAAAAACTAAACAATATCAGCAGCTCCTGTATTTAGCTTCATTTAGAAAAAATAGTCCTGATTTATATTGAAATTAAACATTAGTTTAAAAAAAATCTATAGTTTGAGTGGTGGCTAATATTTTACATTTGATTTTTATTTAATTTAGTGTACTTTATGTTGAAAATCTTTGTAGAATTCCTGAACTGCAGTCATGGGCAGCACAGAATTACTCTAAGAGCAGCAAATGGCCCACGAGCCTCATTTTGGGCACCACTGTTATTTAGTCCATCGGAAGTTATCTTTTTTTTCCTGCAAGTTTAGTACTGAATGTAGGGAACACAAGGAGCCTTAAGCAAAACATTAAACTATGGCTCTGAATTTAATCTTCAAGTTTCAAGTTGCTTAAAAGAATAAAACCATTTAAGTTTATTAAAATACTTAGAAGAGAAGACAGATTTTAAGTTTAAAACTTAGTTACCTTAGTGGTAAATTGTCATTATTATTATTATTATTATTATTATTATTATTTTATGTTGATTATTTTCTTTGGAATAAATAAACTTCATTCTCTCATTCATTCAATCTTGCCAAGTGATGAAAGAAAACTGTTATGATTCTTCATGTTACATTAATATGTTTTATTCTCATTATTATAAAAGTGTCATTATAAAATGACCTATTAACTCGTCGTGCATAACTATTTAATGTTTCTCCCACAGCTGTTTTTCCATCTTTCAGCTGTTTGTTTTCCTGCAGGCTGCGGCAATTTGAGGGTTTTGTGTTGAAGACCCACAAAGTTTCTGTTCAGTTCTGTTTTGTTACAAAGATGAACAAGTATTGATTTTGGAAACCTCATTTAGATTCAGAAACATGTGACAATTAAATTAGGGTTCAAATTACCGTCATAGAAGACAGAATAGACAGTGAAGCTCGTAAGTTGTACAAGTTTGAATGGACGAAGAGGTTCAATTAAAAATGGAAACTTGTGTAAATTGATTATTTCTAATGAAAAGAAAAACAATCTAGTTTCTCAGAAAATCACAAGAATAGATGAAACTAATATAGAAGAATCTAGAAATGGAGTGTATATACATATACAGTATATGATCAGTGTACCTGCTTTTAAAACTGCTGACTTATCGTGTACCTTAAGTCAGGATGAATATGGTCGTATTTTCATTTTTACTTTTTTATTTATTATTTTATGTCTGCTGTATGATGTTTCAATATTTTCTAAACAGGTTGTTGTTAAAAATCAGATTTTTTCTGAATCAGCTTACCAATTTCTTTTATTTAAACAAATCGAACTAAAATAAATAAACAAGTAACACCTGCTCAGCTCAGGTAAGAGATTCCTGACATTTACTCTGGTTCAAATGTTGCTTAACTCCAGGAATGTGACTGATTTATCCCACGTCCTGAAAACATCTATGTGTGACGCTTTTCACTCTTTGGCATCTTTACTTCGCCACACTTTTTCCTCCCACCCAACTTTCCCTGTCATATAATCCCCAGAACATTTCTGCAATAAAATATTCTTCCTTATTTTATTAATTTTTCTGTAAGCCATAATCAACAAGGCTAACAGAAATAAATACTTGAAATGTATCCCACTGTTTAATAGATCTTCATAAAGTGTTTCACTTTTTGAAATGAATTATTAAAACGATCTTTCCAGAGATATTCTAATCTTCTAGTCCTGATGAATGGACCTTTGATATGAGTTTGCAGAAGTTTGCGCAGACCCTGATAGTTCTCCGGAGAGAGCGAGAGGCATTGCAAAGGAAAATGCAGAGGGATTAGCATTATACAGAAAGAAATGCAAAACTTCTCATTATTCATCCTTCCACCTGTCAATGTGAAGAATTACTGTCTCCTCCAGGCTTGACACGCACTTACCAAAGCCACAAGGGGCCTTTCGTTTAACTGCTGTTCCTTCACACTGATGTTAAATGGCTCATTAGTAAGGCTAAGGTGTCATGTTCTGAAGGACAAATGTGTTGGTTCTGCAGCTTTACCTGGACTCTAAGACACAGAAAGTGTGGGAAATGGAGATTAAAGGGATCTGCTCAGCTACAGATGTTTGCTGGGAACCCAATGAAGTGAAAAGATCTTTTGTAGATACATACTGCTACTAAAGAAGATGTAAAAAATGTCTTATTGGATTCTGGCATTAATTTAATTTGAACTCAAGAACGGTGTCGTTTCCTTCCATGGTTCTTGGTGCAGCGCCACTACAGGCGAGGGGGGGAGCAAGATTTTCAAATTGTTTGGTTCGTTTGACAAAATGTAATGAGAAAGTGAATCACACCAGCTGAAAATACTGCAATTAGTCCTCAATCAAACCGATTCTACCAGACTAGTAGGTCTGGATTACTAGGTCCATTAGAATTGGTATTAATTAAACTAATATCTACATGCCTACTGGTTGCTTGATAGGGAATGGTTGAACAGAGACTAAATGAAATCATACAGTTTTATTTTGGAAAATGGTTAAAATGCCAAATTGTGTGACATGGAAAGATTGGTGGAAGAAAAAATGTGTTAAATAAGGTAAATAACAATAACTGGAGTCTGGAGAGGATTCTGAGTACATCCAAGAGTTTAGGAGAGACTCACAAAGTGTGGATTGTAGCTGCAGTCAGAGCAACAGTGCTGCACCGAAGCTACTAAAAGCTTATAAAAATGTAGGTTTCCCTTCAAATGGACAAAATACCAACTTGTTATGGACAGAAAGTCGACAGTTTACACCCAGATGAACCAAAATGCGGTTGCATGTTGCAGGGCTGCAGCTTCGAACCTTCAAACCTAACAGCATCTTCAGGCCCTCAGTTTACATCATCTACTCTCTATTCATGTTGCAGCAGCAGAAGGAGTTTGAAGCCTTGAACAGAGATCTTGACGCTGCAGCATAAGAGCTTTTACTGTTGGAAATTGTTCAGCGCTGGAGTGTTTTGGAGGATTCTTTATGTTTCAGACTCCTGCCTGTGTTGTCTGAACATTAATTAATGAAGCAAATGGAAATGTGTACGAACGTGTCACATTATATATGTCAGAACTTTCTTCCACTGCTAATTCTTTCATGCCATATAAAGCACGCTTTTGGAAACATTTCATGTAAATGCAAGCAGTGCAAGAAGTTTGTGCAAAATAGAGCGAAATGTTCTAAACATCAAATGGTTTGAAGGAAAGTTGAGCTGAAGTACTTCCACTTGTGAAAGGATAGCTGCAATATAAGGTTTAGTAAGAATAAGAAATGTCTTTGACTTTACCTAAACACATACTGTACATTGGGGATATTGATTGTTTTGCTGGCAGCTGCGTTATCAGCAGAAGATGTGTTTTATGATGGAAACTCTGCACATTCTCTATCATAAAATGGATCTACAATGCAAACCCTTTCATTGCTGTGTTTGTCTTTGGAAATAGGAAGTTATTGCAACCACTTGTCAGACTTTTCTCTTTTATTTCTCATTTTCCTCCTATCCCATCTCCTGGCCTATTTGCAGCCTCCATTGTATCTTTCCTTTCTCCTTTTCTGACTGTTCAGAGGAAGAAATAAGTTCAGAGGAAGAAATAGATTGTCTTCAATGTTGGGAGACCAATTTGTATTCATAAGATGAAGTAATAGGCCATAAAATATTCTGTAGAGGGGTGCTGTCTGTTTCAACTTTGGTCAGGGAAATTAGAAGCAGATGAGTCCTGATAGCATCTTTTGTTGAGGCACCAGTGCTCCTGTGGGGGATTTACCATCCGCTGCACAGCACTTCTTCTTCCTCTGGTGGTCTATTACAAGTAAACAAATGGTTTCTAATAACTGTATGGTGCAAGGCCTGTTATAGTTGCCACTAATTCTTCAAACGCAAAAGAAACCACTCATTTGGTGTTGCTCCTAAAAGTGATGTAGTGTTTATGTTATGAGTGCTGAAAAACATATTTGACTGTGAGGATCGAAGAAATGATGTAGCAGAAAGAATCCACAGTTCAGCTGCTGGCTGTTTGCCCTCGTTTTACCTTTATTCAAGCACATTTCAGCAACAGGGCAGTTCAGAGTGCTTTACATCATAAAAGCATTGCACAGCCATCAATTATAAAGCAAGCAGTAAACAGTACATTTTGTCAAATGTTACCACCAAAATCATCAAGCAGAAACACATCAAATATGTTGGTCAATGTTGCAGTTACTACTAGTCGAAAGTAGCTCTAAGAGGTGGATTTTTAGCCTGGATTTAAAGAAAATCTGGACGTTTCTTCTACATTAGAGGAGTATAAAAGCTGAATGCTGTTTCTCCTTGTTTGGTTCTGGTTCTGGGGATGCAGAGCAGATCAGTGCCAGAAGACCTGAGAGATCTGGAAGGTTGATACAACAACAGCAGATTTTTAATGTAGTTTATTGCTAAGTTATTCAGTCTTTTATAAACTAACAGAAGCATTTTATTTTCTGAGCTACAAAGAGCCAGGCCTTAAAAACTGGGGTGATGTGCTTTACTTCCCTAGTTTTAGTGAGAACATGAGCAGCAGCGTTTTGGAGCTGATTCTTTAGACAGACCCGTGAAGACACTGTTGCAATAATTCAATGCAACTAAAGATAAATGTATGAGTTTCTCTAGATATTGCTGGAACTTTAATCCTTTATGTCTGTAAATGTTTTTTCAGCTCAGATAAAGTTTGTAACTGTCTTTATGTGGCTATGAAAGTTCAGGTCTGAATCCATCACTACACCCAGATTTCAGGTCTCATCGCTGGTTTATATCTATAACAACTGAAGCTTTGTGCTGACTCTAGATTGTTTCTCTTTGGGCTCAAAGATAATAACTTCAGTTTTGTTTCTGTTCAGCTGGAGAAAGTTATGACACAATTAGGTGAAATTTGGTACGACCATGTACTTTACCAAGGGTGATTTGGTCTGCTGGTTGGAACAGCTGGTAGAACAGTGCTATAAGGTAGAACCTTACAGCAATAAGGTCCTGGGTTTGAATACCAGCCTAAGATCTTTCTGTATGGAGTTTGTTTGTTTCTCCAGCTTTCTCGTCGCTGTTAGGTTTATTGGTCTCTCTAAACTGCCCTAGTTATATGTATGGCTGTTTGTCCTGTGATGGCAACCTGTCCAGGGTGCTTTTCATTGATAAGCAGGTATAGACAATGGATGGATGATATTAATGGGAGAGAACTGCTGGGATGACGCACTCAAGGTGGAATGTCGGAAAGAGTAGGAGCTTCTTAAAGAGACAGAGGCTAATTTCAAGGTGTTAAATTGCAATGTCAATTTTCTTTTAAGTCGGGATTCTCTTCTCCAGACATTACATTTATGAATTAATGAATGAAGAAATATACTTTGTTAATCCTGGAGGGAAATTTACCAAAGTTAATGGTCAGCAGTTTTGTGAAAGATGGAACGTCAGAGGTGTGTTCAGGAAGAAAGAAGGGACACTGTAACTCCACCACCACCCGACGCCAAACCCTGGGTTTGTACAGGTTTAATAAGGGAGAAAAAAGACAGTTGCTTTCTTAAAAACCAAAATCTAGTTGGACAAAAGCTTGTCAGAGATATTTCGATATGACTTCAGGAAATTGCCTCAACTGGGGCTTAATGGGTCTCCTTTAAAGCATGATTTTCCATACATTGCATCATTATTAGTTGAGGATCTCTTAATTATCTGCAGTCTGCCAAAGCCCCGGTAAGCATTTTATTCTTAGCGGTGCACTGCCATCTCATTGCCCCACGGTATTTTCTCCAATTTTCACAACACGCCGCATACTGTGATGTTTCTCGGCTCTCCAAATAAAGCCGTTTTTCATTCCCACCGGAAGCCAGAAAACTGCGTCTCCAGCCGGCAGACGCGATGCCATACATTCAGTTGAGTCATTGAAATTCATGAGGAGAGGAGAAATAAAATAAGGCTAATTTTTCAAAAGCAGGTTCAGAAGCAGCAGGCCATTTGTAAAATCTGTTCACATGAATACACATGAAATAAATGTTAACTCTGCTGACAGGTTATTAATAAAAGGACTTAGTTTTAGAGGGAAGGCTCGCCTGTGTTCAGGATGGGATGGGATGCTGCAAGCCTTATGTTTAATGCAAACTTTTGAATTTGGGCATTCATCAGGCAGTAAAGACTATTGTATTGATTACTTTTCATGGGAATCTTGACACCTTCAGATCTGCTCAAGCAAAAAATAAATAAATAAATAAAAAATAGTATAATCTAGTCAAACCCTGACAAGCTTGTCCAAAACTTAAAATTCTTCTGCACATAAATCGGAGCAAAAGAACTGAGCTCACATCTGGGCAGTTCACAAATTGGTGGGATTTCCACCAGACCTGATCAAAGTGTTGTATATGGCACAAATTCATGAAATATGGATCAAAAACTGTTTTGGGAAGAAGATTAATGTCAGTATTCTGAGAAAAAGTTAACATTCTGGGAATTTATTTTTTTCAGTGGCACTAATTGTCTTGTGTAGAAAACACCAGACAAGACAAAAACAAATCAATAAGCACTCAATCTGTATTTCCACTTTGAGTAATCTAATTTCTGTAAAGACTAGCTGTTATTTTAGATTTTGATGCAATGCAAAAGTTTTTTTTTTTTTTAAACCCATAACACAGCTAACATTTAGTGATGTTTCTGGTCAAGATGGGGTAAAACTAAAACAAAAAACCCACATATTATCAACTATACTGTTGCAAGTTGAACTCATAGCTTAATATATTTTTATAATTACATAGTTAGCAGCAGAATCATGTTCTTTATTCACATTCTTCTATTGACTTCAAATGAAAGCAGTAGCTTTTAAAAATACTACTGTAAAAACTCTAAAGAGTTGTTAAAATAGTCTTAGGTTTCAGTATATATAGCAACAAATCCACTCAGTAACACTGTAATTCAGACTTATCTCCTGGATGCTCAGCTCTAGTTCTCCAGAGCTGATGTTCTTCCAGATGTTTCTGATCCAGCACAGTGGACTCTAATGGTCCAACAGGATGTCAGAGTTCTGCAGAGGTTCTGCTAATGAGCCATCGTTTTCTTCAGGTGTGTAGAACCAGGAGAGGAACTAAAACATGAAGGATATGGGCCCCTCAGGAGTGACTTTGGACACCCCTGGTGTAATTTACCAAACCTTTCTGGCGAGAATGATCATTAACTATTCATTGATTGATTGATTGATTGATTCATTCATTAATTAATGGCAGCATTAAACTGTGTGTGAGTCTGAAGAACATATTTCTTTCTTGTTAATCACTCTTCCTCCCTTGGTTTCTTTGCTTTCTCTTTGCTCTACTGTATTTACTCTGATTATTTTGCGTTGTTCTTTTGTCACCTTCCCACCCTGCCAAAAGTATCTAAACCCCTAATATTTTATTGAGTCTTATTGTCCATAACTATGACCATACACTGGACATGTCTTTGAATCTTGTTACAAGCAATAATCTCCGTCCTCTGCTCTTTTTGCATAAAAATGGTTGATTTTTACCCAAATGTCTTAAAACTGGATGAAACTTTGCTTTCAAAAACAGGATAAACTATGCAATTCCAGTTTGCTGATGAACTCGCCTGTGTTGTTCGGATCCGTCTCAGTTGTCATAATGCAATTTGCACTCTGATACAGGCAAATCAGAGAGCCAGTCTAGGCTCAATCGCTGCTAAAAAGAGACCACTTATAATCTCAAATTACTTCTTAGATTGAGAGCAGAGCATCTTGGAGATCTAAATTAGGTTTGTGGTGAAAGAAAACTTAAGTGGCCAGATGAGGTCTCTCAGCCAGTTGCCTCAAAGCACTTTAGTTTGTGGAGATATTGATTTTTCACAGACTTGTTTTAAAGGGAGTTGTTACTGACTTCCTTAAACAATGTCTTAGTTTTATCTTGGTAGTTGCTACTCCAGAAAAAAACCTTTTTATTTCTCTGTCTTTGTTAATGTAC
Organism: Xiphophorus couchianus; assembly: GCF_001444195.1. Classification (NCBI taxonomy): domain Eukaryota; kingdom Metazoa; phylum Chordata; class Actinopteri; order Cyprinodontiformes; family Poeciliidae; genus Xiphophorus; species Xiphophorus couchianus. The sequence goes on along the minus strand of NC_040232.1, from coordinate 4,758,014 downwards.
TATTTGTTTTGCGCACTGTGCTGCAACAGTAGCAGTGGGAAGAAGGGAAATTAAGTCAATTATGTTTTCTCATGAAAGAAAACATAATCAAACCTTGTTGTATTTGTTTAACAAATGAGTTTAATACTTTTTTTAATTTAAAGAGTGAAAAAGTTTTAATTTATTTAAAAAAAGTTTCACACTTAATATATTTCATACTTAATATTCATCCTGACCATTAGTTTTCTAAACAATTCCTCTCTTTTAATTCATACTGATTATCTATAGTATTTGAGTACTTTTTGCACCAATGCCTAAAAAAGTTGAATTCTTGCATCTGTTTCAAAAGAAATGACAAAAGTACAGTCTAATTAGGACATAAAAGTTGATATAATTCTGCCTTTACTGTTTGTTTTTATTTATTGTGTGAAGCTAAAGATTTCCCCCCCAAAAAACCTCAAAGAGAAGTAAGACATTATCAATTGTAAAAAGCCTGCAGAGTTGCTGCAATCAGCAGGTCGACAACAGAAGCCATTGAGGCATTGTTGATGCTGGGAGCTGTTAGTTTAGTAAGCTGGAAAAAGCTGATGTTCACCTCCTGCTGCCTGCGAAACGCCGATCTGCACAACCTGCTGCGTCTACTGTTTCCTCACCAAACTGAGCAAAGTTCTCATCAGCTGGCCTGCTGCTGCAGAGCGCCTGGCAAAACAAGACAGAGCACGCCTTTCCAGCTAAGTGGGCTGCTAGCATGCTTCATTATTTACAACAAGGTCCAGGAGAACGAGCGTGTAACATAGCGAGTGAAAAGCAATCTCATCTGAATAGAATAACGCACGTTATTAGTGACACCTATGCTGTATTACACAATAATGATATCCTTCTCTCCGTGTTTTTCAGCGTGGACGTTCAAAAAGCTGACCATGAAAGAATAATTTGACATTACTTTCCATAACCTGAAGGAAAGGGAATGGGTCTGAAGTAATGTGATGTACCCCATTTCCATTCAGAGAGATTTAGTAGAGGGATGGGGGGGGGTAAGTTCAAAGCCATGAGAAATGTGCAAAGCGAGGCATTACGCTGACATGGAGGGGAAAGAGATTGCAGGCCCATTCTCGCCGGGGGAATGTGCCAATTATTAGATAATGTTCAGAACATGGATTAAAGCTTTGCAAGAGTCACGATGCTCTTCAAATGAAGATGGTACGATAAGCATACATTCAGCTTTTCCTGCTACCACAGGATGTTTAGTCTGAATGAAGGATTTTGGTCGTTCTTTTTTTTCTTTTTTTGTAAATCCTGTACAAGAAAGGCAATGTCAGAATCCCAGTTGCTTGTATCTTCTCAAAGTTTAATAGCTCCAAGAATTCTGTCACACGTTTTGACAAATCTGTCTGGAATGTGCAGTGACAATATTTTTCTCCAGCCGATGAAATTTGCATTTTTGAAATTTGGTGAACAAAAGCGTCAAAGTAGGATTTAAAAATCCCAGAAGGCAAAAGTAGTAAAATCTCATTACAATTCAAGAAACACAACAGAAAGTGATACAATGTCCCAATTTGACATTGGGATGTCAAATATTAAATTCTGTGGCATCAACATATGTAACATGTATGCATATGCATAACATAACATAACATACATGCATATGTTATGTTTATATGCATATTTTTATACTTATGATTGTAGTGGTACATAGTAGGAAAGGTAACACTTTACTTGACATGGTGCGCATAAGACTGACATGACGGCATCATAAACATGACACAACACCTGTCATGAACATGAAGGAGTCTTTATGTTCATGTCATGTCCATGACATGAAGTGAAGTGTCATTCGGTAAATAATGACACTATTAATGTAATGTTACTTTAAAAGTCCATTAAAAGTGCCAACTTTGCATTTATTTGTAAATAATGTATGTACATTTTTTGTACATTTATGCAGAGATATAGGTCTTAAATTCCATTCATATTGATCTTTAAACAGTCTTAAATTTGAATTGGTGAAACCTGCAGTCATTTTCCTACTGTTCATTTGAGTCCTGTTGTTGTTGTTGTTGTTGTTGTTGTTTACCCTCCTCAGTCACAGGTTTGGAGCAGTGTGCTTGCCTGAGGCTGTGGTTGCTGTAACACCTGAAAGCAATCTCCTCATCTTCTGTCTGGGTTCAGAACACGTTTGGTGGAGATCTGATGGTCGACCTTACTGGCAGGAATCAAAACCAAAACCCTCCTTCTAGAGAGGGTTCTAGTCCAGTCCTTCTAGAGAATCTCATGTGTCCCATTTATCTGCTTTTCCTAGATTAATCCAGGAGAATTTCAAACAACTTCAGCTTCAGGTTCACAACCTTTCCAAGTTCCAGCATTCTCCAAGCTCACTCAAAGTTTTCCATAACACTCTGGAAAGGTCTCCGCTCCAGGTCATCATCCTTCTCCCATGAATCCTCCAGCCTGCCGGCTCTCCAACTCAATCATCTGTCAAGCCCCAGCACAACATCACTTCCCTTTTTGGTTCAACTACACACTCGCCTCCGGACCTGAAACATCTTCTCTCATATTCAATAAGCTTTATTTCCATCTCTCCTGCAATCTGTCTAATACATCTCCCTTGCTTCCCTTCAGATAAACCAATCCCTCTGGAAAACTAATAATTTTCCTGATAAATACCAAAGCCTGATTACAGTCTCTGAGTGGTTTTCTGCATGTCTGCCACAAAGCAAACCTCAAACATGAAAGGAATTCAGCAAACAGGCCAGAGATAACCTTTTAGAGAAGTTCAAAGCAGGTTTGGCTTAACTCATATACATTCCAAGCTACTATTGAAAGGAAAGGACACAAAAAAATACTGTTTGAAGATTGCACAAATAAAATGACACAAACAAGTGGAGGAACGTGGTTTGGTAAAGTAAGATTAAAAGTGGACATTTTTGGCTATTTGCAAAATACCCCGAAAGCATCACCCCCTTTGGAAAACATGATGTTGGCAGCAGGATGCTGTGGAAGTTGGTTTGACTGGAGGAAATCTGTGAAACAAAAACAGGCACAGCAGGGGTGGATGTCTCCCAGGGTAGATGAGAAACATCAAACTATCGCATCTGGAAGCCTTCGCGTTGACCTTTAAAACATCAAACTCTGAAATTTAAACTTCTGACAAAAAGGAAACTTTTAATTGCATATTTTTTAGTTTTTATAAAATCACAACAAACAGAAAAAAATTCAAGACCTGTTGGATTCAGTTTCCAAATGTCCATCAGGATGGTGGCACTTTTAAAACTTGATACTGACAAAGTTGGTGCTTGTCATAAACAGTTAGAGAAACACAGAGTTTGAGGAAATGAAGATGGAGAGGAACTCCAAGCTGTGGTCACTCTTCCTGAAAGTTTTTAACTGCCAAGTCTACAAAATATAAAGTGCAAAAAGTGAATATGGCAAGAGTCTTGTGGTTTAAACTTTTCTGACGAGTTTTCTTGTAGTTTTATTTGAAATCCAAATGCATTAGAGGTTAGAAAAATGCCCTTGTTAGCAAGTTAAAACATTTTCAATCAAGCTTTGAAAAATTTTGAAAATCATTGACAATATCAGAAAATTCAAATATCAACACAATTTCTTTGAGGCTATAAAAACAAACATTTAGCAAACAGCTTTTCTCTGAAATGAAAATAGCATAAAACCACAGCTGCTGTTCACTAACACTTTAATACATCTTTAAAAAGGAGAAAAACTGGATTTTGTCTTTGGATTCCCTGATGAAATTTTTCACATATAAATGTCTTTTTCAACTCTTTTTGAGGAAACTTTTTCTACCGAGTGTGGAGGAGAGTCTCCAGTGCTGCCCAGACTGCCTTCGGCACAAAGAGCAAACACCTTGCATTGAGATCCTGCAGAACCGATAAATATACATGCACACTCAGAAAAGAGAAGCTTTAACCCAGCAGACTTGGAAACTGTTTGGACAAGCACAGTACCTTGCAGATGTATTCACGCCTCTCCAAGTTCTCCACGTTTTGTCACGTAAGAATGACAAGCCTGAGTGCATTTTACTGGGATTTTAAGTGGTGACCAACACAACACAGCACATAAATGTGAAATAGTAGCGAAATTACAATAAAGAAAAACTGCATTCGTGTGTATTCTTTAATCCCACTAAACCCAGCGGTTCTGTGGAGCAAATTTGCTTTTTGCTGATTTTTTTGTAGAACATTTCTAAAATATTTTTAAAAAGTGCAGCTTGGTGAGCTGAAATACTTACACATAATGCTACTTGATGTGCTATTGGCTGACCTTTACAAAGCAGCCAATCCAGCACCAGTATTCATTCCAGTTGGCGATCAGAGAGCGGAAATAAATAAGACCGCATGTGTTAGCTTCTGTGATGGTGCTAGGATGGTTTTTACTGTGTATTTACAGTATTTATTGTGGTATATTTAGTGGGGATGGTGTGCTGCTGACCTCGACTCGGGACGTTGTGGGCCGGTGGGCAGAATCCTTCGAAGACCTCCTGAATCCCACCAACATGCCTTCTATTGAGGAAGCTGAACCTGGGGACTCTGGGTTGGGCTCTTCAATCTGCACGTCTATTTGTACAGAATGACTCACTGCTCCACCTGTGTGTCGTGTTTATTAGTTTTGCAGTTATACAAACCTGTGTTACTTAGGGGTGTTTAATATATCTGGATTTATTATTTCATTTTCCATCACGCTGGTGAATTTCTGAGCAGGTAACTCTTGAACCAGAGCGGCCAACTGGGGAAGCTTGAGTAATAAATTAAACCACTGCATGAAACTGATGTTGACCACAACTTGGCAACAGGTGGAAGTGAAAGTGGAAGAGATGTTAACGATATACAGAGAAAGGAACAATATTCAATGCTCATGTTAGTAAACAAGGGAGAATGGGATCTGATAAGATGATTTGCAGCAGTAATGAAATCACCAATAATGTCTCAGCTGATGCAAAACTTCACAGAACATATTTACATTACTGTGTCAATAGCATTTTTAAAAGGTAGGTGTGTATCTTAAAGATTTTAACTTTAACTCACACCTTAATAAACCACTGCTGTGTAATTAACAAGCATAAATATATTTTATGTTCACTCACAACTTTTCTTTCTTTTCCTGCAAAGGGGTCCGAACCTTTTGCCATAGGAGCCAAAACTGTCAAAACGAAAATATTTGTTGTGTCTTTACAGAAATAAGCAAAAAAATATATTTTACAGATTATTTCTTTATTTTACCTTCTCATAAATAATTTTTTTTGTGGATCATAGTTATAAAATTATCGAAGGAAAATCTGTGTAGTTGGTAGCCCTGTTGCCCAGGCAACAAGAAGGTCTTGGGTTCAAATCCCAGCCTGGTGTCTTTCTGCATGTTCTCCTTGTGCACGCCCGGTTCTCCTCTGGCAGGCAGCAGGGGTCTCCCACATGCAACTCCAAAAACTGCTGGCAAACTCAGTCAGCACATTGCAGACGGTGCTATGAGTTTTCCTAACACAACCTTGTGGATTTGTACTTAATTATGGAAACATCTCCCTGGGCTTACAAAACAAACAAAAAAGTAGTTTACCCAGTTTTTGACAGAGCTCATCATTGGAAGGTGTTTTTGACAGCAGAGGTTCTTTTGCATTCATTAAAACATTAAAAAGCGCCTAATTACTCAGTGTATCCTTATCACCCATTAGGAGGCTGCTTGTCTTGTGCTGTTTGACTATTAGTAGCTGCAGCTCTGCAGACAGGGAACCAACTAACATCTTGATCATCAGTGAAATTATTAGGTGTTGTTTGGCTTCAGTGTGACAGAAAATATATGCATGTTGCAGCGTACGGAGAAACCAGACCTCTTCACTTACTCTAGGCTTTGTTTATCTAGCCTACAATAGTTGACTTTGGCTAATTAGTGCTGGGCCAGATCCTGGTAAGCCTGTAGGATGAGCTGCTGTGTTGGCACACACAATTACTGCCAATAATTAAAGTGTTCAATGCCATAAGATGCTTTTATGTAGGTTTATTTGAGCAAATATCTGCAAAGTTTGGAAAATTAGTTTGTTCTGTTTCTTTTACTGAGTAACTTCAGGTTCATAGAGGAGATTTCTGTCAGAACTTACCACAGGATCCATCTCCAGCTGTCTTACTCAATGTTCTTTGAACATTTTTGAAAATATCTTAATTTTCACCCCAAATTCATTCAGTCAGTGTCACCTATTTGGTTTTTACTCTGCATTTTTCTGTCATATCTCTGTTGTTCCTAGAAGCAGAGAATCACTGCAGCTAATATAGTTTGTCATTCACCGACAGAAAGAGTAATCGTTCTGTCTTTGAGTTGGAACCACATGTATGCTGCATCATATTTTTCCTTTGAATATCTGAAACTTTACTTGAAGCTAGTGAGAAGTGTGTACCAATGGTGGACCAAATGAACTTGACTTGTAAGTATAACAGCAAAAATCACATAGAAAAGTGTCAGGATTTGGTTTTCCGTGTTGATTTGAGTTTTTCTGTGTGTTTATTTTGGGTTTCTGTGTCGAGTCTCCGTGTTGTCCTGTCTACCCCTGGATTGTTCCCAGGTGTGTCTCGTTCCGTGATTACCCTCTGTGTATTTAATGCCACCCGTGTTTCTGTGTCTTTGTCTTACCAGTCTATCTATTCTGTCAGTCGTCTTCCAGTCGAGTTCTAGTTACTACCAGTGTGAGTCGTTGCCTTTGCTCATCTGTGCTGTCTGGATTGTTGAATATTTCAATGTTTTCTGTGTTGTTGTTGGTGTTGCCATTTTGCACTCTCAGCACCTCCACAATGTAGGAGGGGATGTTATTTTCTTTATATGGAAATATGAAGCTACAAGTGAAACAGATCCAGCAGCCAGTAGTCAGTAGTATGTATAATAATACATTCAGCTCCTGAGATGAGATGATATCGCGTTTAACAAAATCAGACAAGATATCAATAATATTTTGGAGAAAACTAAAAATCAGCTATCACAATTAAAGCAAAAGAGTTATTTTTAAAAAATCACAAATTGTGTCAGGCTGCAGACGAACTTTCAAGAATCAATTAGCTTTACTCAAAATAAGTTTAACTTTGCTTGGTCTGAGAAACATCCAAGAAAAATTTTAGTCAGAATTTGGGCAAAGTAAGACATCACGCCATGATATCTATTGTAATTTCCAACTGAAAGTGCTTTAAATGTACAAGAATTACATTCATATGCGAATACCCAAGAGTCAAGATGTCCTTTCAGTTTGCTTTAATAATTCTTCATAATAACTTGCCTTTCTTTATCTCCTCTCAATAAGCTTTGAAGCACTGTCCTCTTCTCGCCTGGAGGTTTTTCTTTCTTTATCGGATGTTTCAAGCTCAGAAGTCTAACACAGATGTTCCAACCCGTCACCACAAACATATTTTAGAACGCTTGAGTTTTTATAATCTAATCTGCATTAATGTATTATTTACAGCCACATCGGAGGCGTCGCTGAGTCTTCTTGCCACCAAGTTCTGATTGTTTTTCCCCAAAACAGCCCCAAGGCACTTAAAGTGGAATATAGCAAAGTTTGTTGCCTCTGGATGCCAGTTAACTCTTATCCCCCTTTTTTTTGCCCTCCAGGTCCGACACGTCTAACTCACTGTGTGTGATTCTTCAAGGTCTGAGAAATTCCTTAGAGATGATGCCATTTCCCCTTCACAAGAAACCCTTCAGTTTGTGTCTCACTCAGTCACAGTGCGGAGGAGAGCAGAGGTTTGAAAAACAGAGAGCGATCACCTTCAAAGAGGGAAACGGTGAGAGTAAAAGGTCAGGCCGGACTTCACTGACCACTCACACTTGAAAGGGAGGATCAAGATAAAGTATGTGAAGATAATCTTCCCCGTTTTGGAATTGAAGGGTTTGCTTCTTCAAGAGCAGAATCATACATTTTATTTGCTTGCATTTTATTTCATCACCGCCTTCCAATTTCTTGAGTTAGAAAGGCCAAAAAATGTGAGGAGGTTCTATTTTAGATATCTGAACTGAAGTTGGAAGTATTTTCTTTTAAAAAAGCTGATTTTTTTTAATATAACACTTGACCATCATGTCTTTCCAAGGACACATAAAGTAAAAGTAACTACATGTCTAAAAAATAAACCTACTAGTAACCCTAAAACATAATGAAATTATTACATAAAGGATATTTTATTCATTGTCCTAAAAAACAGTTAAACTGATGCAGGCTGCTGTTTGCCGGCAGGAAAACAAGGAAAGTCTGCATTGACTGCTTCAGACTGAACAGACCGATTGTCTCTGAATTGTATATTATTCAGTGCCTGTTTAGTATTTGAGTGCAAACTTGCTAGAAGCAAAAGCAGTGGAGCAACTTGCAATATTTAAAAGTAGTGAGTATTATAACTTATTCTGCAAACAAACAGTAAGTTAGTGCTGTTAAGAGATGTTTTTATGTAGTGAAAAGCAACTTATTTTATATTGGTTACTTGTGTAACTGAATAAACTTCAGGTAAAAATACAACTTTAGCCTTCCATTATTTTTAAATTTGATCTTCTCTGAGTTTTTGAAACATCTGGAAAAGACTGTAATTGAGAGTCCTTCCTTTCTGCAAGCAATTCACATCAATTTTTGCATCAGTTTGCCGAGGTGATCTGAGACATCACAGAAATTAAATCTCCATGGAAAGTTCCAGGTCCTAACAGGATGAAAAATTCCTCAAAACCTTAAGAATAACACCAGACGATATCAGAATAAATCAGCAAGAGATGTGAATGTTTTTCATGCACCACTACTGTTAGTAAAAGGTGAACCAATAATGTGTCTCTTTACGTCAGTAATGCAAAGTACTTGCTACAAATAAAAATATTTAGACTGCATGCTTTGCTACAAATGATCAAGCATTCACTAGAAGTACAATAAAAATGTTTATTTTCTTGCTTAAAAAAGGAATTTAATTATTTGCATATTTTAATGTATTTCCAACATTGTGTAAAAGAGGCTTACATAAGTGAAACAAAATCTGCAGAATGTGTTCATATTTTTTATCAGAAAAATTGACAGAATAAATGATTATTGAAATAATCATTGGTTGCAGCCTTATTTCAAACATAAAATAATTCGAGTTAAGGTGATGAAAATCCTGAAAACCAGGTTTTGTTCCTAAACATCCAGAAACAGCAGGTCACTTTTTACCTGCTGGGAGAGGAAATATCAAATTACCTCATGAAGGGGATTTAAAAACAAACAAAAAACAGTAAATTTGAAAACTCAGCTTCACTACAAAAAGCCAATTATTTGTAGGGTATATACAATAATTTCTCATTACCATGCTGCACTCATATTTTCATACTTCATATACTTTCCTAATAATGGTTCAGCAAATCTTACCAATATTGTTTCCCATCTGGCATCGATTGAAGTGAAGTGTGAACGTACACTCAGGAGATTTTTTTTGCAATATATGCGCATCTTTAACATGCTGTGCATGTTTAGTGTGTTGGTGAATGAAAGTGTGGGCTGACTCTCAGTTCTGGCTGCTCCCTCAGTAATTATCAATTAGACCTTATTTCCCTGGGGAACAATAAGTCACTGCATGTGGTGGCAGAACCTGATCCAGTTGCTGTGCGTGAACAAAGCACTGCCTCTGTGTAATTGCTGCAGAGGGACACCAACAGTGAGAGAGAATAATAAGTAGTTCATGTTTTCCACAGTGTTGCTGGAAAGTTTGTGAACCCATCTGAACACTGGACATTTTTAGGAAAGGAAGTGTTGAAAACTAAATTTATATCTGCTTCCTTTGCTTCAAAGAGGACTCATTAGATGCTGGAGGAAAATTATTGATCTGTCTGATTAGAATAGGATGGAAAATATTCATTTTTTTGTTCCCCAGTTAAAGGAGAATCGAATCATGCAGATTCAAACGGAGGTACACAGCTCCACACTTCTAAGCTTTTATTACCTTTAAAACTAAACCTGAAAGCATCTGACTGATCCCCGCATTCATTCATCTTCATATCAACTCCACTGTTTTATGATGTTGACTGTTGCAGTCCTGTAGGTTGTTGCATCAAATTTAATTAGCTGCCACCAAGTCTGGAACACAGAGCCACGTAGTGATTGTTAAAGTACTGTAACTCTGACAGCAGGCAGACAATGTGTGAAGCTTTACCACTGAATAGAAGCTGTTCATTCAAAGAACAACAAAAAGTTCACTTAAAGACTTTTTTTAAAAATATGCATTTTTAACCTCAACAATATTTAGCCAATTTCCTGTAAACAATTAAGTTTTTATAACAATCATGAAAATAAATTGTCCCGATGATGCTAATAAAGTGACATGTAGTTTAATTAAATTTTGTGTTGTTGTTTTTTAAACACACTGACTGCAGTTCTGTTTACCATTTGGACCCAGTAAAAATGAAGAAAAATGACATGTTAGGACATCTGATCAAGCCAAAAATAACTTACCTGTTATTAGATCAACTTTATCTGAGTTGTAAAGTTACAGAAAGGTAGTTGTCACTCATAACCAGGTGACCCAGGCCATGAATATGAACGGACACACCATCGGTAGAAAACGCTTCCTGGGTTCATCCAAATTGGTGCACAGAGTGAACAAAACATCTTTAAGGTGGAGACAAATGGACACATTAGTTAAAAAGAAAAAAAAAACACCGAGGTTTTACAAATTTACACAAGGTAATTAAAATTGTTCTCAAGGTTGGCTCAAAATGTTTGGGTAGGAAACTTCTTCGAAGTTGGTACAGAACAATGAACACTGACCTGCTGAAACATCCTGAAGTCAGATTCAGACTCAAACGTGGTCATTGCAAATCATCACCAAGGCAGGAACAACTTGATGCAAGGTCAGTACTGTGACGTGCTGACATGGTGTGTGCAAAGGGTTGTGTGGTGGGTATGAACTTTCACATGGTCAGTACAAAATGGTTCCCATAGCAGCTGCTGTCTGACACAGCAGCTGCCGTCTGACACATGGTGTGTATGAAAACACCCCTAAGGCTTGCACATATTGACAAATGGTGTAAGAAACGTCCCTGTGGCCTAAATGGACGAACGGTGGGTACAAAACCTTCCTAAGGCACGACCGATGTAATGTGGGTACCAAAAGTTTTTAAAGTGGGTACGGATTAACGTATTTCTAGTTCGAAATTATTCAATGGCTGCTCCAAATTGATGAATGGTGGGTATGAAATCTTGAATTGTTGGAGTTCAAGTGTTTCACTTATGATGTTATACAATTTTCCAAGTTTAGTTAGTTTTTATTATTACATTTTCAGTGTCACAATGCACTAAAAAAAAGAAAAGACGTGATCCTGGTTAAAGTAAATAAGTTTATCCTAGTAAATATATTCAGTTTATTAAGATATCATGTAAACATAGATGAAGTAAGCTTAACAAACTTAGTTCGTTTACAAACTGACTGCATTTTTTAGTATAGTATTTGGTGGATTCACACCTAAAAACACCTCACTCTATCTTTTACATGGCTGACCAATGCTGGTGTTTTGCATGCTTTTGTCCCTCGCTGAAAATTGAATCAGGTTTTTTTTTTATTTGTGTATGATAACATCTATTGATTAACTGACTATGAAAATGACAAAGCCTGCGAAAGGTTGAAAGGTGTTTAAAACCACAATCAGACGGCTGAGGTTAAGCAGATGACCATGTGTGGTTTGCCCCATCTCTCCTACAGTTCTTCATCATTTGTCCCATTACTCATCCTATTCACCAAGCTCAGTCCCATTAAAATGACTGACATTCCTGTGTCTGCTGTGAATGGGTCCCTAAGGCATCCTGAATGAAGCTCAAACTCATCACTTTCTTTTGAGTGAAAATCTCTACGCATCTGTCAAACAGCAAAAATGGGTTTTGCTGTCAGAGGTTCAGACCTGTGAAAATTTCAAAGCAGCAACTTCGAATGCCAAAATATCAAACTCCAAACGGCAGAGGTAATATGATTTTTATTTATCTGTTTTGATGGCTTAGAATAAACTCCAGAGACACATCGCGATGTGTTTAAGGAAATTCACAACAATAGCTTATTGAAAGAGAATAGTTAGCTGCTCCTTACGTTTTAAAGCCTCGCCTTGAGACATGTTCAAAAAGTCTGGAAGCATTTGATTCTTTCTAGCTTGCTTCCAAGATCTTTTAGGATATTTTACAGCAGTCTTAATCAGTTGCTTCCTGCACTTTCTCAAGACTTCATCATGTTTTTTGGTCCAACTTTGACTGCGTACTTTTTCACTCACTGACAGTCTGATCCTTGTTTCTGACCATGACAGCATATTTACAGTTTGTGCTTCAGAAGTTAAAGAGGTGGATAAATGGAGAACAAAATGTCTGACTTAAATAAACTCTAAATCTCTGGACAAAAAGTATTTAAAGATCATGTTCTGAGAAAAAATGAAATAACTGAGCAAAGGTCTTATGCAGTGAGACCTTTGCTTTCATGGGTATTTGGGAATTTCGTTGAATTTGTTTTTTCTTCTTTTGGATTCCTGTATCGGGTTTTTTATTCTAAGAAAATTCTTTTGCTGCTCTCAGGAATGTCCTCAGTTTCCCTTTATCTGTCATCATCCTAATTTCAAACTGTGTAGTTTTCTTGTTGCTCCTCATTGTTCACCTAGTTTCTTCCTCTTAGTAATCTCCATTTTCTTCAGCTTACTTCCTGCATTTTGGTTCTCAAACTAGCTTGATTGTTGATGTTAAACATGTTTATAATTTTAAAAAAACTGTTTGAGTTTTTTTTTGTAGTTCTCCTTATACTGGTTTTGTTTTTCACTGTACAACTTAGAAACCTATAAAGTGATGAGCTTCTTCTCCAAGATATTTTTATGACACATTTCCAGCCATTTCCATCTCGTTTTCCCGCAGCATTCCTAATGTCCACAGACCAAAGACTTTAACAGAGGAAGGCGATTGTACAGTCAGCTTTAGGAAGCAGTCAACGACATGTTGAGAAGCTTGTATGCAGACTTTCAGCTAATGTTTTATAACTATATTTGCAATTAAAGTAATCCCAAAGTAAACAAAAATAATAATAATACTGTCTATACAGCCACTTTTGAAAACACAGAATCGGGGCTGCTGCCTCTTATACATCCTTAGTGATGATTTACTCAGCTGTGTTGCTCTTTGATCCATGTGGGTGAGGTGCAGCTCATCAGCTGCACAGAAGTGAATATATTTTAATATAAATCAAAGAATGTCAGTTGAAATGAGACAAAGCTAGAGAAAAACAGGACACCTCGCCATGATCAGAGCCTGGTACCTGTAGATTTCTGCACAACTAAAGTCTCTTTGATGATCAGAGCAGGCACTAGTACGGCATGTTACTGCAGTTGCATCGAACTCTCTCTAGTTTCACTTTAGCGAGATGTTTGTGGCTTCAGTTTGCTTTTTCATGAAGAGGAAACATGGATGTGGATAGTCCGAATTTGGAACAAACAAGGCAGTGACACAAAGTCATCAGAAAATGATTTGTTTGTATTATAGTCTAACAATAGAAAAGTTTTCAGTTGTTTGTCACTTTAGCTTTGACTGTTTCTGGGTTTTTCTAACCAGTGAAACCATATTTAGATTAGATGTTTAAAGCTGAGACACCACTGTGTGTTCCAACAAGTCAACAATCCCAAACACATTATATAACTGGTTTTATAGTGGAAAAAGGCAGGAAAACATATTTCTAGCTAACATCTAATGAAAAGGAAAAAAGAATCTCAAGATATATCGATGATAATCAGAGAAAAAACAACTGGGAACAAAATGAATATACATGTGTAGTATAGGAAGGATCTGGCACTAATTGAGGCAAAACCAGGAGAATAAATACTGGGAGGTGATCATTTGGTTGGAAAAAGGTTAGAATAGCATCAGGGGAAATCCATGGTATTAAAGCTCACTTCATTGAGGGAAATCACAAGGGCAGGTAACTGATTGTTGAGGCACAAAAATGAAAAGAGAGCAATTAAAATACATCAAAAGCCAGAGTACCCGGAGAGAACCCATGCGTGCACAGGGAGAACATGCAAACTCCATGCAGAAAGACCCCAGGCCGGGAATCGAACCCAGGACCTTTTTGCTGCAAGGCAACAGTGCTACCAACTGCACCATATACAGTATACAGTATATATATGTGTGTGCGTGTGTTCAGATTAGATTACTGAAACACTGATCAGACATGTTCTTTTTTGGTTCGGTAAAAATTACTAACATTCTTAAAATACAACCATCATTTGTTGTCTTCCTCTGTTTGTTGCAGTCAATGAGCCAGGACGTAACAGGGTTCATAGCAAAAATAGGCCATAAATAATTCGTTTTCTATCCAGCACCAGGGAAAGAAAAATAAATCTCATTATTTCCATCTCAAAAAACGAGCTGTTATTGGAAAAAGTTGCTTCTTGGCGATTTCTACAACTTATTTATTGTTCCTCAAAAACTTTGCCATCTAACCTCTTGGCCTTCTATAAATTTCAACGATGTATTAACAATCAGTGTCACCAGAATCCTAGTCTGTTAGAACACCTGACTTAAAAAATGAACACTTTTAGTTTGTGCAAAATAGAAAAATTAAATAAGTCTATAAAAATTACAAATTAATCTGTTTGCAAACTTCAACTAAATAACTGTATGAGCCTGATGAGGCTGGCAGCCGGGAGAATATGAGTGCTATCATATAGCTAATATTTACTATAACACTGGTAGCAAATGAATGATTCTCCACCAGTTTGCATATCAAAGAAGCTGAGGAGAAGCTCTTTGGGGTTGGTGCAGTGAGATGTTTACTCAGCAAACAACTGTTTAATTTAGAAAATAATTTCCAGCTGCTGTGGATTTTCTAACGTGGCCCAGCGTGTGTGTATGCGTGTGTGTATGCGGGAATCGATTTCAAGTATTCAGAATATAGCTTCTAAATAATTAAAACCATCCAAGGGGAAATTAATGGAGAAAGCTTGTTACGGCGCTCCATCTTGATAACTCTCCCGGCCACACAGTCGTTTAACAGACCTGTCAGGATTCACCACAAGTGACAGTTACTATTCGGGGTCCGATCGCCTAATTGATCCTCCCTGAGATTGCCTGCAGAGAGAGCTTCTCACAAAGTGCAGGAACTGAGAAAGTATTGACGAAATGTTGGGGAGACTTGCATGGAAGTACACATGCTATTGAGCTGGAAAGGCTTCCTTGGGGGAAATCTTGTTTCTGGATCAATGTTATAGTATGGGATGGATTGAATGAGATGCAGACTGAGGCATCCCACCTGCCATGAGAAGTTGTAGGTCTGATATAACTGCCCCATGAGCAGCTGGTCAGAGTAATAAATTGGGCAGCTAAAGGCACTAATGGGTAAATTCTATCGGGTTTGGTTGTTTTTCCTATTCTTGATGTTCATTTATGTTGTACATGAGCAAAAAACTCATTACAAAGAAGGACTTGACAAGGGAAAAAACAGAATCTGTAAGAACCTTATAGGGATGTGAAGTATTTTCTTAGACTTTGAAAGAAATACTTGAATGATTCCTTGCGTAGTGAAACAATGGGTTCCCATTCCTCTTCTCATTTTGCCTCACCTTCATCTCTGCTTGTAGGAGAGTGATTAGGAGGTGGGAAGGCTGACTTTGTAAAGGTAAAGGGAAACTCAGTTCCCCCTGCCTGCGCTGGGTCTTTACAGGCTGTTAAGGTTTTGTTAGGGGAGAAAATGTTGATAAAAAGAAGAAGCAGAGTGAGAGGGCAGTAGAGAGAAGACGTTGAAGACAGAAACTGGAGTCAATCTGTTTTTATGGGAATGAAAACAGTAATGAGTTACTACATATGATGGATAAATGCATCAACTCACCAAAATGGGACAATGACAGATTGATAAAACATGACTTTCCCTTTTAGTTAAAATAGTTAGAGTAGGGTCCAAACACCATGGGATCTAACAAATGATTACAATATGCTTCATCACAACACATATTGTAATTTATTGAATGTGTAGCACACTCAAATAAACTTGGCAGCTGTTGGCCTCGATAAATCTTCGATTAGCTGCTTAAACATTTTGCCAAACAGGTTGCCAGATGTTTTAAAGCTTTGTTATGAGTGATGTGTGATGTTTATTTTCTCTCCGCATCATGGCTGTCCACGTGTTTCGTTGAACTTAGAATAGATTTTATGTACAACATCTGCACACATTTGTCCAAGTGAAATTTCTCCATTTCACAAAAAATGTTGTTTCCTTCTCTATCACGCCACAGGGATGTGACTTTCTGTTTGGATCAAACTGTAACATTTCCAAAGTCGGAATCCAACCAGCTTGCTTCCCAGAATCTAAATGCGAGTTCTGGCTCCGAGACAGACAGCATGAAATGAATCGCAGGGACTTCACAAGGTGGTGAGGAAACGCATTCTCTAGGCCCGAATGGAAGGAATCAACAACACGTACAGTAGAATAACTAGCTGCCTCCGTATCAATGCCAGTTGTCAGAGCAATCAAGCACCCAGCTGGACTATTATTTGGTGCCACAGGAGTGGTTTCAAAGGTAATAGGATTTCTTGCCCTGCAGAAACAAGCAAGTCTGCCGTTGTGTGTGTTTGACCAAGGAGACTAGATGTAGGCATTAGGACAGAGTCCAGGAGTGTGCTGCTTTCTCTTGATTGAAAACAAACTCATTGTTTTCCTTTAGGCAGTAGCAGTCCTACGTCCTAAATCATTTTTATGTTTTTTTTTTCTGTTTAAGCCCCTGTTGCTAAATTGATCTTCCATTGAAAACAACTGTTGCAGGAAGACAAAAGCTAGTAAGACTGACTTTTTTATACCTTACGGTATTTTGCTTACGTTTGAGTGCATAGGCAAAGAACTTAAACTAGGTTCATACAGACACTAAAACAGCACAAAATAAGGCATTTTTTTGCACAAAATGCTTAAAAGTGACATTGCCTCAATGTTACTTTGCCAAAGAGTTGTTTGAATATAAATTAAACTTAATCTGGATTAATAAGCAAGTGTTGTTTCATATAAATTATTCTAATTATTATTTTTATTGTATTTAAAAGACAACCCCATAACATCCAAATAGGCCTTTTTGTAAAAAATAAACAAATTTAAAAAACACACATTTTGAACACAAATTAATAAGGTCAGCTAATCAGCTATTGAAAAATGACTGCTTCCCAGAGGCATGGACTCTGTTAAAGTTTAAATTTTACCCAAATGCTGGCATTAGGGCATGGCTCACATAAAGCTATGAAGCTTACTGGAAATTGCGCACATTGTAAACAACCATCTTCCACTGCAAAGAGAGAAGTGCTGAGCCGAACAAGATGGTTGTTGTTGTTAATTCAGTATTTGGAAACTTCGTTCACTTCCTCCACTGCCATTGCTAAACTGCAGGCGGATTAGTATCCTAAAACAGCGCAGAAAACTAACTTCACTGTTAGTGAACTAACCCTCTGTTCACTAATCAGCCCAGATGAAATTCAACCAGAAAAATCCAGTTTATTAGGAAAAATCCCTCATAAATTGTGTAGGAAGGTAACAGGCAGTGAGGCTAACTGCTATCCATACCCATAAAACAGCAAACCAGCAATTTTAAACACATTTAAATAATAGCTCAACTGCCGTCATACCAAATATTGATCTTCCGTGTGTCTTTTTTGTATTGCAACATGTTAAATTTCACAGTTTTGTTTAAAGACCTCTGTCCTGAGGTAAATTATTTCCTTGTGCCATGCAGCTTTTGTTTTTCCCTTCTCCTGAATTTCTCCTGTTTTAAAATTTCAATACAACTGGAAAAGAAGGGGCTGGGATGTTGCAGAATGTGGACGATGTGGCACGAGTTGAGAAACGGTCATGCGTGACGATCTGTGATGAACAGAAATGATTGACTACTGGTAAGATGTAGCGGTATGTGTAAAGATTGCATCACATTGTTCCCCCTCAGGTAGGTTAAACTTGCTGCCGATGAAGCAGCTCACTGATCCTGAACTTGCCTCTCCCGTCCACTGAAAGGAGTCAGCTGAGGTTGGATAAGATCTAATGAGGATGCCCGCTACATGCTCCAGGGTACCGTATTGTACTGGTCAGGGAGCCTCGTGGGATACAAAGCCTAAAGTTGTTGTGGTCTGAAAAAGAAAAGAAGCAGAGCATCCAAGCGAATGTACTTCTCTTGCTTCAGTGGTTGCACACTTGTCAATCAAAGGCAGAAAAGGCTTCGAATCAGACTTGTGAGTGGGAAGCCTTTGTTATAGCCTACTTGCACTTTCTCAGTTTGGTTAATATAAAAAGGCTCAGTCACTTTCACAGTTTGTTTTCACTGATAAAACTTCAGCCCTGCATTTCAAAACCACAGAAGCAAATCACGACACTCAGTGTTCTGACAAAAACTCAATTTCAATATCACAAAATAGTCAATAAAGCTGGCGTCATGCACATATGGTTTTTGTTGAAAATACCTGACTCTTTGATCCCTACTGTATATACTGTATGTCCAATGGTCACAGAAAAAGAATGCCAGAATAACTTACTGCTTTTTATTTGTCATTTTTCATCCATACCTGCAAATTTACTCTGCCTGGAGGACACCAGAACCGACCATCGCATAGAACAGGATGGGCTATACAGTGAACAACATTGTGAAAATATCTTTAAATTGCATACAAAACTCAAAATCATAAAAACAGCATAACAAAGTTTAGGTCCTATCTATTAGACTGCTGAAGCATTGTGGTGTGAAATATTAACAAGGTCTTGAATATTTAAGGTAAACATTCTCAGGTTTTGCAGCACTAGCAACAAAACAGCACACTCGTTACTGGAACGAGCTCCTGGTTGTCTGCTCTGTGCAATGACTCAGTTCTGTGTAAAGTAACCAGCATAAAGCATGATTTATTTTTTATCAGAACGAAGCTTTACCTCTGCATAAAACATCCTTGTTTATATTAAAAGTTCTCCGAAAATATTAAAACCGCCAAAGAAGACAGACCATTGAAAGCAATCAAGCGTCACACTGTTTCTGTGGTAACCCTTACAAACAACACATTTTTGAGCTAAAATAATAATAAAAAAAATTCTGAGAATCCTATACTGTTGCTTTGGATAATTTTCTTTTGGGAGTAATAATTAGTCAGCCTTGAAATTTTATCCATTTCTTTTGTGGTGCTCCATGCTTTTCATTTATCTTGGTGATGTGTCAGTTTCTCCTTCACTATTTTTCAAAGCAGTTGCACATTGGAATCCCATTTCACCACCTTTTTTTTTTATTAAATATTTGGCATGATTAGAGAGATCATTTATTTATATTTTACATTAAACGAAGGCTTGGGCAGAATGCATACTCCGCTTTCATAGGATTATGAAAAAGTATGTTGTTTTGTTGAAAGCATAATTTTTTTTGCAGAGCAGATCCTTCAACAAAATTTTATTCAATTAAATTTAGTTACATAAGACCAATTGACAATAAATGCCACCTTGGTGCACTTTACAAAAAATTATTTTAATTCAGTCACACATACATTCCAATTTATCCCAGCTATTTAACATTACCGTAGGCTGAAATAATTTTTTTAAAATATACTGCTCAAAAAAATAAAGGGAACACTTTAAGTGTGAAACACCTGTTTAAGTGTTCCCTTTATTTTTTTGAGCAGTGTAGTTTGAAAAGTTTCTACTAGAAAAAACCAAACATAATTCATCAAGTCTGTAGCTGCATTTCCATTGACCAAATTATAAAATAGCTTGAAACACAGCAAGTAAAAAACTCATGCTTTCCAATAAAAGATTTATGCTTTTATAATAAGGTTATTTTTCGGCAGTATTGAAATACATACTGTATAATATAGAGAGTATTTTGCAACACTGTGATCATGGAAACATTTTGTCCGTATCTCACTAGTTACTTGATCAACAACCGGATGTTTCTACTGGCACAAAAGATATTTTTTAATGACTTATCGTGAACAAACGTACTCAAGTGTGAATTTGATTGCATTTCTTATTTTATGGAAAAACCACAAATGTGAATTGCATTTTTCTAAATTTGTGGAATATCAACAAAGTTTTGCACACATTTGTAAAAGAATCGCAGCTAATGACCTGCAGCACTCTCTCCTCTTGGGTGAGCACATAGCGACTGTAGACAATAACTTGCATTGTGATTGACTGTGCAGCAATCCCTCATATCAAGAATGAGACAGTGGAGAAAAACATCTCCCATTTAACCAGAACCAGAACCTGGCTCAGTACGAGCGGTCATCTGCCACGACCAACTGGGGGTTTGAGAGGATACACAAAAAAAGAAACATGTTCATGAAAACAAAAAGTTAACAGCAGGAGGGAGATAATGATTAGTCAGTGGCAGTTTTATCTCAGCTGATGCCCTCTTCCAGGAAGGCATCACATCCAAAACCGAACACCAGACCAGGAATAGCTTCTATAGACAGAAAAATAACTGAGAGGAAACAAAAAGGTAATATTGAAAAATAATGACTGCAAATGATGAGTCCGTCTGTCTGCAGTCTGACTAGGAATCTAACACTAAAAGGTATTTTCAACAGTATTTTTCAAAGTGTACACAGTAAATGAAACTCACAATTTGAAATGCTGTGGTGAGAAATTCTCTGTCATACTTGCTTGGTTGAATTTGAAATCCTCAAGCATAAAAATCCCCCTTTTGCCCATGTTTCTGTTGTTTTATCAGTTCTCTTGCACTGAAAAGCAAAATACACTCCCATCCTGTCCAACTCTGTCTGAATACATTTGTTATGATCGCCTGCAGTGAAAATCACATTGAGCTGCACATTTGCCTGTGTATAATTTTAGTCTGGCAAAAGCAGTAGAAATATGTAATCCAGTTTCACCACTAGTGTTTCATTATTGTGTATTATATACAGCAGCAAGCTGGACCGGAGAAAATAAAACATCTAAAATAGTGGCTGTAATTTATGGCTTTAACCACCAGCTGCAATATTAATGTGAAGAATAAAACAGAACAGACCCAGACAGCATGCAGTGATAATCAAAATGCAGAAGTGCTTGTCTTTGTGTATTTTCAGAGCAAAGGAGGAGTAAAACTATTCTTTCCTGCCTTTATATGTTTGAATGTCACTTTGGGGCCACTTTGCGAGTTCATGTGGATGAATCCTTTTCTGAAACGGATCTCATGTGCACAAAATTATTATTTTAAATTATGTAGGCATTTGATGCTCAACACTACCATATAAACCAGACACAGTTCATGGCTCCTGCAGCAACATCACAGAAAAAAGCAAATGAGTCGAATATTCTGTAATATTCCAATAGGAATCACAAACTAGAGTTTACATTTACTCCAGTTAAAACTTTTAATGTGTATACGTTATGTAATCATTTGAGTGACCTTTGGTTGGTCAGAAAGTAAGTTTGCTGGGTGTACTTATTCTGTGACAATTTGCGCTAGGTTTTTAAATTTTCCTGCCCTATGGTAACCTTTCTAAACAGCTAACGCGATTAGCTTTCCTCGCAGCTGCAGACAGTAATGTTTCCTTGGTTCAGTTGGTAAAATTTAATGTTTAAATTAGTCAAAAAATTTATTATGAATAGGAAAAAAACATATAAGTCACACCTGACTCTTAGTCAAAAGACCAGCAAACTATGAATAAAAGGGAAACTTATTGTCTGGAGAATACTAATACAGTTCAGTGGTAGCATAACTTGATGAAGGTCAGATAATGTTACACGCCTTAATTTTTCAAACTTAAGGAAGCACATAATGATAGCCAGAAAAACATTTTTCTGGTGTACCATAACTTGCTAACCAGATGCTGCAATATGTTCTTGTTCTAAAATCATTTGTTCTGTTCCAAGGAAAGTAGCACATCAAACTTTATTTGTATATAACTTCAAATCTGAGGAATGAAAATGCATCACAGAAACACAGAAAGCTCCATATCTCACTGCCCAACAACACACTCCAGATTCCCTGAGGGAAACTAAAGCACCTCCAGACCAGCAGAGGTGCACAGTCCCTCCAGCAGAATTTAAAAACTCTCCAGACCAACCAGCTTCCTAATCAGACACCTAAAAACAACCTAAATGACCCCCTGTCTAGTGGGAGGATCAGGGTCTCTAATCCAAGTTTCCCTGAGATGACACAACTCCTCTCGTTCTGACCCTGCTACAGGCAGATGCTTTTATCAAGGTTCTTGTTTTTTCGGTCATGATCCACATCATAAGGGAGTCTGGAATCCACATGGAGCAACCAGAATACAGTTGAATAGGTTGTGAAATATTGTAAAGAGAGTTGTCCAGTTATATCAGACACGGTGAAGGTCTAGGTGCTAATGGAATAGTAGCAGCTAGCTGCATCTTTTCTATTTAAGAATAGAGTGGGAAGGTATAACCTGCGAGGGAAAATGTTATTGAAAGCAACCATACGTTCACAGCACTATTTAAAGCGTTGATATTGATTTGTGGAGTGACTTTGTGGAATTGCTTGGACAAAGAAATTCAGGTAAAATGTTATACAATTTGGGCTGCACAGTGGCGCAGTTGGTAGCACTGTTGCCTTGCAGCAAGAAGGTCCTGGGTTCGATTCCCGGCCGGGGTCTTTCTGCATGGAGTTTGCATGTTCTCCCTGTGCATGCGTGGGTTCTCTCCGGGTACTCCGGCTTCCTCCCACAGTCCAAAAACATGACTGTCAGGTCAATTGGTTTCTCTAAATTCTCCCTAGGTGTGAGTGTGTGTGTGCATGGTTGTTTGTCCTGTATGTCTCTGTGTTGCCCTGCGACAGACTGGCGACCTGTCCAGGGTGTACCCCGCCTCTCGCCCGGAACGTAGCTGGAGATAGGCACCAGCAACCCTCCCGACCCCATTAGGGACAAGGGTGAACAGAAAATGGATGGATGGATGGATGGATGTTATACAATTTAAGGTATATATATAAGGAGTACACCACTGATGGAAAATTTGTATGCATGCATATAATCACCATTTTGTTTCATTATTTTCCTGTTTCCTTTCATTACTCACGCTGCTCCTCTGCTTACAGTCCTTCCCTTACCTGCTGAGTACCTCATTGCTCTCACCTGTGCTACCTGTGCTATCCTGCTCTGTGCTCATTCAGTGAGAGATTGTCTGTTGTTAATTCTTGCCACAGTCTGAGGACTTGTACACATGTAGCCAGATCTTTTCAAAAATGAATATCTCACCTACATCATTTAAAATAATAATTTTGTGCACATGAGATCCGTTTTCAGAAAAGGTTTCATCCACATGAACTCGCACAGATACACCTTGGAGCGTTGTTTTAAACATGCCAAACTGATAACCAACATCTATGTCATCCAATCAGATTCCTTTAAGCCAGTGGTGCCCAAAGTGCGTCCTGGATGGCTGCTATCCTGCATGTTTTAGTTCTGTCCCTGGTTTAACGCACCTGGATCAAATGATGGCTCGTTAGAAGGCCTAAGAAGAACATTGACCTGCTGAAAAGGTTGTTCCTGCCACCAGGGAGAGAACTAAAACATGCAGGATGCCGGCCCTCTAGGACCAACTTTGGGCACCGCTGCTTTAAGCCAGTCACAACTTCCTGTTGGGAGTTAAACATGGCTCAAGGAGATTTAGCTATTTATCTGCAGCTAAATCTACAGATATGCAGGTTTAACTACTTTTAAATATTGTATTAGAAAATAATACACAAGACAATGTTGATTTGAGTTTTTTAAGAGTTGTTTCTTGAGACACTGACATAATTTCATTGGTATTACGTTTGAAGCTGCAAGGGTACATCTAACTGTAAGACACTGCATTGGGTGCATTGAATGTCCTTACTTTACCGTCTATCACATCTGCACCAGGAGATTGTCCAGGAAAGCAAAGATTATAAATGATGACATTCTACTGACAGAGAAATGTCTTAGATGTGTCTATTCCAGTGGAAAGGCTTGTTGAGTGTGCTTGACGTAATTAGAGGAAACATTCAAGAAAAGAATTTATGGATTACTTCAAATAAACGTTGTTCTATTTTTTGTTTTTCAAAGTCTGGGTCCAATTGTAAATAAAGTATCCAATTTCTCAAAACCCTATTATTCTTCTATGTTAACCAGAATATTTTAAGAAATGTTCAAATCACAAGTAATGGAGGTGAGGCATCCATTGAGGTATTTGTGCAATGGTCTACTGTATGGTGTGTTTATAATTCCTGCAGTGAGTCAAAGAAAATATGTGGCTATAAAAACAATTGTACCTTTCCGGAGGAATGGCAGGGAAACAATAATGGCCTATCTGCTTGTTAGATCTCAAGAGATTTGGCAGCAAACTATCATTTGCAATGACAGGGATGTAGAATGTGTCCATGTGTAGAGAACAGGACTTCAGATCCAGTTTGACATCAGTGCACATACGAGGTCTCTGAAGTGCTTCCAGCCCCACAGGTGTCTCCTCAAAGTGCTGAGCAGGTTAACACTATCGAATTATTTACAACCTATTGGGGATCCCAAAAAAAAAGTCTTAAAAATGTCACCCTTTATGAAGAAAGAGAGCAGGACCTCCATGTTAACACAACACAACAGATATATGTAAACACTCCACAACATGCAGCAAACTCTAAGTGCATTGTGCATCCCTGAAGTGCTGCTGCTGTTGTTCAAATGGAACGAAAGAAAAGAATAAAACATCTGCCCAAGTTGACAGCAGAAGAATGACTTCAGATGACCTTTCTGTTATCTAAGAGTTGATGAACTTGTCCAGAGTGTACTTTACCTCTTACTGTTGACTGAAATGGGATGCACAGCGTTGTGATGAAAGCAGCAGTCAACATTAGACATAGAATAAAATGGAAATAGGTTTTATGGCTCCAGTACAGTTTGTTGTTCAGGTGAACCTCCATGTACTTAGAAGAGTACCCTATCTTTCTTAATATGTCGTAATTTACTGTTTACGATGAGTTTTATTTATTAATTGACTAAACAAATACTGACGGATTTTCCTCCTGCAGAAACCTTTCATACAGTATATAGTTCAGTGGCAGATTTAAGAAAAAAATCCCAGTTCCATTATTGTAGCATGTTTATAGAATTTTGGTACGATCGGGAAAGAGAGAAGTAGGATCATCTTCATTCTGAGATTAAATCTTCAAAGATTTGATCTGATGAGGTCAATCGTGAAAGCCTTTGAGAACTGATGTGAAAAGTTTTCCTTTCTATTAAATTTACTTTGAAACAACATTTGTAGTTCAAAGTTAGTTGAACACAATCACTTCTTCTCCCTAGGAAACAAAGCTCTTCTCTTCTACAGTTTGAATGATATCCTTCAGCCCTGCTAAAGGCCTGCTGCCTAATGATTGTGCATGCAGTGCGTTTGGTTTCTGAGTTAATGGCGGCCAGCTAACACAAGGCCATCTGTATGCATTGCAGCAGGTGCAGCAAAAACTGTGGAGGCAAGTCAAATTTTATAGATGTCAGAGACTGCCTGCTAAATTGTCCCTGAGGTCCAGTGTTCAGGTTATGTTAGACTCTTCTCAGAATACCGCTGAAGCAGTTCTCACACCAGACTGTGAAGCATCAAGGATCAAAGAAAGACTAGCAGTATCACATTGAGTATAATTTAATGTTATACATTTATTTGTTGTGATTTTATAGTATTAGGACAGACTTGTGACAGAAAACACACATTCACAGCTGCAGCATTGTGTTTTCATAACGTACTGAATAGTCACAGGCAAATGTTTTGAAAATCTTAATTATTAATTCTTTAAAAATGCTGCACCTTCAGCTGTTCAATGAAATACTTGCGTCATCTTTGTGAAGTAGAAAAATAAATGCCAGGCGTACGTTATATAACTTCTATTCTCAGAAATCCTTTGCTGCACATATCTTTTATCTTCAATTTTTCACCTGTTTATATATCAATGACTGCCTCTTGAAATAGATAAATCATAATTCATGAAGAATACGCACCACCTGAAAAAACCTGAAAGAAGTGCTGTGTAAATTTAGACCAAATGATTACGACTTTGTCATTATGACAGCAAGTAACTGGAAGTAAAATGATTTGTATTTTTGTAATTTTGCTGATATTAGATGTATTATGAAGACAGAATATGACTTCAGCACACATTTCAAAGTGGATTGTTCCCTCCAGGTTGGGGGACAGTTTTTGCCTCATGCAGAGGAGTTAAAGGTCCCTTGTGTATGTGTGAAAATGTAATGTAGAGGGAGATGGGTTGACAGATTGAGCCTTATTCTGCCGTAATTAGAGCCATACTCCAGTGTGTCATAGTGAAAAAAGAGCCAAGCCAAAAGTTCTTGATTTAGTAGTTTGTGTTTCAGCCCTCACATATGGTCATGAGATATGGATCATAAATTGGAAGATCTCAGGTCCAAGCAGTCATAATCACTCATTTTGTAGACTTATTTGTATATTATTATGTTAGCTTCCTCTATAGACTGAACTTTGTCAACCGGGGAGGAACTCATAAGCAGAGTCGGTGGTTCTCATTCAAAAGACACTGTTCAGTTGGCTTGGAAATCTTATCATGAGTCTTTCTATTGAATGTCCAGTCTCTGGAAACAAGTATCAGTGTTCAGTTTCACTCCTTTAAACATGCGGTATGTAACTCTTATAAAAATCATGGTTTTTACATATTTGTTAAAACTGTCACCATGTCATGACAGAACAGCATGAGAGAGATAATTGAGCTCTTTGGCCTGTTCCCAGTGCTCCCAGTACTAATTACTGACAACTTGGTCAGAAGCAACCAATCAGAGGCAGGAGGAGGGTCTTAGATCTGTCAATCAGGCTTGAGTACACACCACTCACACCCTTCCCCTTGCTCTCTGCTACGCTCCAGTCTTACTACATTGAACAGTTCATACCTGAGAATGATTGACAGCGCTAAGACCCTCCTCCTGACTGTGATTGGTTGTTGTTGATAGAAAGCGGTACATTTCTTCAGATGGCAATAGCAGCTCAGGGAAGAGGTGCAGGAGCCCAGTTTTTTTTAGATTATCTGTCTCACATTACACTGTCATGACATAGTGACAGTTTTAACAAATATGTAAAAAAATAAATAAAAGTCTTATTAAAGTTACACAGCAGCTTTAACTAAAACACTGTTGTTTAGTTTCAGTTTTCACTGGAGGCTTTTTGCACAAAAAGTTTTCATTCATTGACTCCAACTTTGTGCCTGTCAGTCACATTTATTGTGATTTTACTATTTCACATCAGAAACAACAGACTTAGTTTATAAGACTTGTTTGGATAACATTTATATTCATGTTCTCA
Organism: Xiphophorus couchianus; assembly: GCF_001444195.1. Classification (NCBI taxonomy): domain Eukaryota; kingdom Metazoa; phylum Chordata; class Actinopteri; order Cyprinodontiformes; family Poeciliidae; genus Xiphophorus; species Xiphophorus couchianus. The sequence continues at coordinate 4,730,805 of NC_040232.1, read as the reverse complement.
GCATGAATGCATCTCCACTGACATTTTCTGAACAGGCCAGATATTCCTGACAGACATGGCTTCCTGTTCATTTCCTGTCCTCCACCTCAATAATTCATTCTTGCACATTTTTTGTCAATGGTAGCTGAATAACTTCACCTCTGAAAAATATTCCCGACATGTCTATTCATCTTTATAGAAAACGGGTGAATTTTGTAGTTTTTGTTTTTTTCTGGTCAATCGCTTCCTTCATGGCGTCCATCCTCCTTTTATTCTTGTTCAGATGTATCCAGTCTCATGCATTTTTTATTTTTTCTTTCTGCTTAAAAACACTTCTTTCTTTTATATCACAATCGCTCATAAATCAAGCCTTTTCCATAACTTTCAGAACATGTTACTTTAAGGACCTGCCATTCGACTGTCGAGTTTTGGTGAAAATTCTCCGTCAAATGGGTCATGGAAATTTTGAATCTTTGAATAAACTGAGGCAGCGCTGCCTTTTGTGATTGCTCTCAAACATTTCTTAACCTTCCATTCAAAAGTTTCTTCAACTCAGACTGACAGATGTGGAGTTTCATGTTAGTTTTAATCGACTACTGCAGCTGAGTAAAGTCTTGTGCTAACAGTCGCTGAAATAATGATGGTGTCAGTGACACAGCAGGTCCAATCTTGGGGGTTGATTGAGTCATTGTCACCTGAGAGTTGATTGCCTTGCTGACCTACATGTGAGGAGCATGTAGCACAAACTGTGATCACTTCGCAGGAGGTGTCAGACTGAGAACCCCCCCAAAAAACTCAACGTTGCAAATCAAGGGCTTCTCATGAACTTTAACACAGTTGTCAGCTTTGGCTGTAATTCTGACCATCATCAACTGTTTTGCTTCTAACCTTCAGGCCACGGCTGCCTTAGTATTCTGATAACACTGAAATAGTTTGAAATGAAAACCAGACGTTTTTCAATTCTTAATATTTTGCCAAAATGTAATTAAAACAGAACTCAAAAGGTGATATTTTGTGCAGGCAGAGGACTCATTTGTTCATGGAAGCAGTCAGATGTTTCTGATAAATCTAGGGGTTGCACAGTGGCGCAGTTGGTAGCACTGTCGCCTTGCAGCAAGAAGGTCCTGGGTTCGATTCCCAGCCCAGAGTTTCTGCATGGAGTTTGCATGTTCTCCCTGTGCATGCGTGGGTTCTCTCCGGGTACTCCGGCTTCCTCCCACAGTCCAAAAACATGGCTGTCACGTTAATTGGTCTCTCTAAATTCTCCCTAGGTGTGAGTGTGTATGGTTGTTTTGTCCTGTGTGTCTCTGTGTTGCCCTGCGACAGTCTGGCAACCTGTCCAGGGTGACCCCGTCTCTCGCCCGGAACGTAGCTGGAGATAGGCACCAGCACCCCTGCTGACCCCCCAAGGGTGTACAGAAAATGATGGATGGATATACTTTTTTTAATCTTTGTATTCATTCCTGTTTGATAACTGAATGGAATTTGATTTCAAAGCTGTGTAATGTCTTTTAAAATGGCGCTCATTTTGTCTAATTCAGTGTTATCTCTTTCTAAAAGCTTAGCTGCCAAAACAGTTCAGTTACTCAGATTGCAAATGAGACATTTCTTACTTCATTTTATGGTTAAATTAGCTGAGTTTAATTTATATGTTAATTAATATTTTAATTAATTAATGCTTTTTTCATTTGACAAACTTAATTTAATTCCAAATACTTAGCAAAATAAAATGTCATATATCATTTCGAGTTTCTTCAGTCACAATGGTTGGTGATGCTGTGGGAAGGAGGGATCTTCACCAACAGTCAGTCTTACAACAACACTGTAGACCTCAAACTTAAGGCTGTTGCTATATGACAATCTGTCATGACATGCTACGAGCTACTCTTAGCTGTGAAAACCAGCTGGTTGCCATGGTTTTACATCATCACATTGATTTTTAGAGAGAACAATTACCACTTACAGCAGAAATGAGTGCAAGTTCATTTCTAGAATTTCTTCATGGGTTTAGATCTCTATGTATTTAGTGAAATCTTATTTATGAATTTCTTACAGAAACATGGCAAATATTTAAAGTAAAATGGCTACAAAACAAAATTTGACACCAGTTTGTGAATTTTATTCAGTACTTTCTCATTTTAATTTGAGCAAACGGCATCAGACTTTTTAAAACCAGATTTAACTATTTCAGGACCAGCTTTACAGAGTAGGAAAGAAGCACTAATTCTGGTTTCTGCACGTTAAGCACTCGCAAATATTTGTTCAAATATCTGTGAGGATACTGCTGCGTCTGTCTCAGATTGGCGACGCTTTGCATCTGCCTTTGAGCTACACACACACAAGACATACAGAAATAAACATGATTTGCATTCAGGTGACTTGGATTGGGCTGAAGCTGTTTTCCTTCAAGTTGTGGAGGGATAATAACAATCGAGACGGCTGCCAGCAGGCAGTACTCCTCACAGCAATTGTGCTTGCTTTGTGGCACCCAACAAAACCCTGGCTGTTTGTTGTCCTTCTCATGAGAGGCGAAAATACAAATGTTTCTGGCAGCTGAGTCCTAACATGGTGTGATTCACTAAGCCTGGTAATTTATGTCACTCTGAATTGTAAGACATTTGCCTTTGTACCAAAAGGGTTCAATGCAGCAATATCAAACCAGATTCGTGATTATGATGACGAGTCTCGTCGTAGGTCTCCTTCAGCCTTAAATATTCCTGACTAAGATCAGACCTTTCTGACCCAAGCAGCTCAGCTGTTCTGCATTTATTTATTGTTCACACAAACCATTTTAATTACAATAGAAGGTTTTGAAACCTAATCTAGTAATGAAGTCAGAAAAAGAGCTTAAACTTCCACATTCATTCAAACATATTTGAACCACATGTTTGTAATTACTTTACTCCTTCCTGAAGAAAACAGAGCGCTGCACATAAAACATGATTTAGGATGCTGTGCAGGTGCAGACATCAAAATTTTTATTATGGCACTAAATTTTTCTATTGATTAAATAACATTTATATGAACTACAGCGTAACATGTTGTAAATCCAAGTGTGAAACTAATCATACCAATGTGTAGCGCTGATATAAAATCAATTTTCTGTGGCTAGAATGAACTGCGGGAGTTAACAGCATGTTGGGTTTTATTTAAAGGAGGAATATTTTAAGGTCATGGCATCCATTCACAATTTTTCCCTAATACTGCATTTTTTTAAATCGCAAGTTAAAATCTTCAATATATTAAAACAAGTGTGGACAGAAGAAATAAAATCTTGGTTCATGTTGTTTGTGATCCAAAGCAGGATTTTTGGAAAGGAAGGACTTTTTTTCAGCCTCTGTATTTTGTAAAAGTGGCGAGTGATGCACCAATCAGTCAGACGGAGATCAGAACCAGTCAATTTTTACTTGATTGACTGGTTACAAGATTACAAGTGTGATCTTGTAACTTTTATTTTATTCTGAATGAAGTTGTGATTTTTATGCAAGCTGCACAACATGCCTAGAGGTATTTACCAGGAAAACGTGTTTCCATATTTGCGTTTCTGCATTGCAGTAGTAAGTAAAATCGTCCTTGAAACTAAATTCAAAAACTTCCACATTGCAGACAACTGGGCAGTTTACATGAAAACACTGAAATAATGTAATCAATTACAGGAATTTGGAGAGTTTAGTCAATCCAGTAGAGAAAATTGCTTTTGCAAAGAGCTTGAGTTATTAAGATAGACAACCCGGCTGTCTTATTTAAGATTAAAGCAGCAAAAAATAAAAACATATACAGCTAAGAGCTCAGGGTTAGTCAGGGCTTCGACATTAAAATGTTGGATTTGTTTCTACTATATATTTTATATTTGTTTAAACAAACTTGTTTTACTTGATGTTTTTCCACTGCCTTCAAGAGTAGCTATTTTTAAAAATGTTGTGCTTTCTTGGACAAAAAAAGAACTCTGATTAGCAGTAGGATGCCTTGATTTCATTGTTTTGTTACCTAGAGAAGCAAAGTGTCCACGTAGAGCTGCACTTACAGCCTCTACTTTTCAGTCAACTCTTTTTCGCTCTGTTCTTAAATGTGCCCATCCATCCATCCATCCATCCATTTTCTGTGCACCCTTGTCCCTAATGGGGTCGGGAGGGTTGCTGGTGCCTATCTCCAGCTACGTTCCAGGCGGGAGGCGGGGTTCACCCTGGACAGGTCGCCAGCCTGTCGCAGGGCAACACAAAGACATACAGGACAAACAACCATTCACACACAAACACACACCTAGGGAGAATTTAGATAGACCAATTAACCTAACAGTCATGTTTTTGGACTGTGGGAGGAAGCCGGAGTACCCGGAGAGAACCCACGCATGCACAGGGAGAACATGCAAACTCCATGCAGAAAGACCCCGGCCGGGAATCGAACCCAGGACCTTCTTGCTGCAAGGCAACAGTGCTACCAACTGCGCCACTGTGCAGGATGGATTCTTAAATGTGCGAATCAATAAAAACGGTGATCAGAGGAACTGTTATCAGTTAAAAGAAACACTAAGATGGCAACATAATGATGCGGCAGTTTGATGACTTTGCTAACTCAACTGAAAACAGTGAATATGAATTAAAATCAATGGCACAGTGTGCAAAGATCTACAGATGTTTCCTGCCCAGCAAACAGGGGAAATTGAAGATCTGTTTCCAATGCAGTTGTGTACAGATGTTTTGTGAATATTGTGTAGGATGTTGGATGAGGTGTGAGGGGTGATAAGGAAGATAGATTTTTTTTTGACATCTGACTAAACCTGAGCTGACTGTAGATACCTGCTTTGACAAACATTTCTTCTGCTTTGCTTGCCAACCTGTCAGGGGTTAGTAGCAGTAATTTCATCTTCCAGTGCTGGACTGAAGAACTGTAGTGAGCACTTCTATATGTATGTGATTATTCATAAGGGCACTCCAGATTTCAATAAAAAACTGGTTCTGCTCGTTCTGATTTATTTATGAAGCATTAGTTGAAGGTTGATTGCAGCAGGATGAGTGGCCATTGGGAGAAAAACGGTTTTAAACTGTAAAAGTTTTAAAAAGACATTGTTCTAGTACCATTTGGATCAGTTTCAGTTCTTTCTGAGCATCTTAACTCAACACCAGGAGAGTATTCATGGATGTTTGTTGTGCCTCAGGTATAATTAAACCATGCTATGTAGTTTGACGTTTTTGGCCTCAGGCATTTGAAGCCCTGCAGCTTCCTTGGTTTGGAGATCACCTTATATAGTGATTACAGATGTATGTTTCTGAACAGTCAGCCATTCTTAACGAGGACATCACCACTGGCTTACAGCTATAAGTTCCAGGTCAGCGCAAGACTTAATACATTTGCTTACATTTGAATTGACAAGGTAGAAACACTGTGCTTCTTTTCAAATGAATCAACAGGTTTAGTACATTAGGAATATCCATCCATCCATCCATCCATCCATCCATCCATCCATCCATCCATCCATCCATTGATTCTGTACAGCCTTGTCCTTTAGAGGGGTCGGGAGGGGTGCTGGTGTCTATCTCCAGCTAACGTTCAGGGCGAGAGGCGGGGTCACCCTGCACAGGTCGTCAGTCTGTCGCAGACATTAGGAATATGAATCATGAAATTTATTTGAAAACTAAATTAAAACAAACAAATTGGCTTTTATAGTTTCCATTGCCCAGGATCAAGTCAAACTGTTCATGAGGCCGATGATTAAACACAGCAAATTTGTTGGTGCACTCGGTAGTCTTCAGACTTCTGCCATGATCCTTGGTTCATTGGCATTTGGTTTCTTTTGTTGTGTGTTTTTGATTATTTCCTCATGATTTATTTATGCTCTAAAGGTTTTTGCCAAATTCATTTAATTTCTTTCGGTTATTTTCGTAGAAGTTCATTTCTTCATGTTTAATTTCTTAGTTTAGTCTTGTGTTCTGTTTTAACATTTGGATTCAGTTCTCTTAGGGTGCATTCCCAACAGTTCGGTTAAATCCACTTGCCTGGAAGGTCCAGTTTGTCTGGGGAGGTATCAATGTGCAATCCAACTCTGACACCTAAAAACCTAGCTTTCTGTTTGGTTTAAGTGAACTCTGATGCAGTTCAAATGCATATCTGAAAGCCAAGCAGAATAGAGACCACTCCAAAAACAGGAAGCAGACTATAGCACAAGGCATTCTGGGTAAAAACAACCAGAACAAAGGCAGGTGTCAAGCACTAGTGGGAGAAAAGGCTTGTGAAAAATTGTATAGAAATTCTACAACCACTAAAATCTGATGCCACTTCATTTTTGTTTAAATTTTGATACTTTGTAACCATTTTGCAAACTATGGCTTTGGCTAGAGAATCGTAGGAAAGAAAAACACTGTACTTTATTTCGGTTAACCAGATTCAATATAACTGATGTATGAAATGAAGAAAAGTGGATGCTGAAAGCGAATCAGAAAGTAGCAGGTTAAATCTTTTAACATCTCAACTTGACCCAGCTCAACCTTTGAGACCTACTGTGTATGCAGCAGTTAGCCAAACCGTTTCAAAGTGATCATTTATTTGCTTTTATCCACCAAAGACCTAATATAAAAACAAAAACAGCCTAAAATAGGTCCTGGCAGAAAATGAGGTGGATGACATGTTATGTATAGAGAGGATTTCAATGGGAAACTGATGTCCAAGTCAGGGGACGAACCAGATTCAGTGGAATCTGTAACCAAGAGGAAAAAATAGAGGTTGAAATGTCAGGAGGTCCATTTTCTAATTGTTCTATTTCTGTTTGCATTGTGTTTAGTCTTGTAAGTTATTTTCAAAAAGAAAATTGTTTGTATGCCAACAATTGCTATTGTTAGAGCAGCACTCTTGCAAAAACTCCTATTCATCGTTTGCACAATGACTTCCAAGCAAGAGGAAATGTCAAGTGAAACATAAACACTGGAATCGCCGGTCCGCCCCGGATGTGCTTCATCAATTATGGAGGGAGCTGATGCTGTTTTGGGTCTCAACGTTCATTTAAGCATCCATCCATCCATCCATCCATTTTCTGTTCACCCTTGTCCCTAATGGGGTCGGGAGGGTTGCTGGTGCCTATCTCCAGCTACGTTCCGGGCGAGAGGCGGGGTACACCCCGGACAGGTCGCCAGTCTGTCGCAGGGCTTCATTTAAGCAGTAACAGAAAATATGGATGAACACTGAAGTAACCTTCATGAAGCGCTGAAAGTTACTACAATAGATCTGATGATAAATCTTTACAACATTCTGCAACGCAGCTGAAACCGAGGTCACACTGTCCACTCACAAACACAACTTTCTGCATGTTTTCCAACTAGTTATTTCAGGTATAACTTTACTCATTCACAGGAATGAACAGAAGTTCACTTACATTATAAGGGAACATACAGTAAGTTCTCTTATAATGTGAAAACATCTGCCAATGGAACTAGTAAATTTAATCAATATTAAGAATTTATTCAACAAAAACAAGCTCATATTTCTTGCTGAAAAATAACTTGTAAGTTAGTTCTCTCTTATTTCAAGTGTACTAAGATATTTGCACTAGAAACTGAATGAAAAGCACTTGGTAAGATTTTGTGTTTTTTGCGGTGTGGGTTATTTTACTCTATTGAAATATAGAAAACCAAAAGCAAAAGAAATCTTCTTCACAGTTCACAGTACGTCAAAGATGAAAAGATGCTAAATTTAGAAACCATAAAAGAGTGGGAAAGAAAACATGCAGTAGATTTTTGAAGGAAATTTGCCTTTTTTTTTAAAAACCATTTCTGAGTTAAAATACGGAGCTTCTCGTCTGTGCAGTAAATCAGACTCGCTGTCGAAAGTCTGCAGAAATGTAGAAGAAGTGTGGAATGTCATAAGGTAGTGGTGTTTTTTCAAGTCACACAGTTTCCTTGTTTTGGAAAGTTCCTGCATCAACCCCCACCTGCTGTGAAAGCTCTGCGGTCCTTCCCCCGTTAGATGGTGGTAGTCTGTCGCCTGCATGCGCCTCCTGATCAAAGCTGTGGCGGAGCAGAGCTCAATGCAGCAGACTCCTATCATCTCTCCACACCTATAATAAAGAGAAGGAGAGAAAATAGATTCATGTTGTTTTTTGTCTCAAAATGTCAGAAATTATTGGTTGCAACCTGTCAGACGTCTTATTCAGGGAGGATATGGTTTAAAAGTTTGGAGGAAGTCAGCCATGCATTTCGAATGAGTGTCTCCTCACTTGTTACTTCCATTTGTTCATCCCATATGACTGGAAGTCACTAACTTCATTTAAAATATGTAATAACAAATATTATTTGACTGTAATTTGCTCGTCTTGACCAATTCCACTGTGAATCTTTGATGGTGTATTCTTTGTTAGACCTTAATTACAACGTGTGTGTGCTGGCCCTGTTCGGGGAGTTGCAAAGCTTTTTATTGAATTCAGTTTGAGGCAGCAGATTTAATTTAACGCAAACAAAGACAACAGGCGGTGAAAACTCATTAAAAACTGCTCTAAATGGGTCTGATAAATGAGAGCTGGGATAGGTATCTAAAAACTACATCTGTTGAGGTGAAAGCCTGACAGCTTTATAAATCAATGTGGAAAATTGAATCAAGCTTATGAGAGCTGTGTCATTAGATTTCAGCTTTTATTGAAAAACTGCCCTCATTTAAACTGTGTGACAGGAGTAAGGCTGCTGCCGAGCGGTTATTAAGACGTTAAGCTAAAATGATAGCAGGAAATATGCTTTTTGTTTGAGTCTCCTTTTAGACACACAATTTCAACATTTTCAGCCCATTAGATTTATTACCATGTCACCGTGAATCTAAGTTTTAACAATGAGAAGAACTTTAATCCACACGACGGCAGTGAAGGAGTCATCAAAGTGATTGTTTCAGAAAGTTTTTAACCCTGGTGATTAGCCTTTGTGAGCTCCTTCAAGGCTTTCAGTGGCGCACCTCTCTGGACTCGTTTGTTGCCTTTCATTTCGAAAGCCGGGAGAAAAATCATCATTAGCTCCGGCCTTATCTGCTCTTTATTTTGCCCCTGTGATGAGCCCTGTCGCTGGGATTTGGGTGATAATGATTGGTGCCGCAGTGTAAGCTTAATGGCTTCTCTTTATCTTCAAAGGCTTTGATTCCTCATTGTTGTTGCTTAGCAGACAATTAAGGGGTAAAGGCCACATTGGAGATGGATTTCTGTGAAGGCCTTTTTTAAATATAAATTGCAGAGCTTTGGCCCTAATGAAGACCACAAACAGCTGTAAAAGAAGAAAAAAAGACTTCTGGACCTTGGTTTCACATTTTTCTACAGGATTTCTTTTCTTTATTTGACAGTTTACAATGAAATCTTTTTATACTTCATAAGGTGGTAGGGGAACTTTTAGCAGCTACTGCTGATCTGCGCAACCAGGACCTGATCTTCTAAAAGTTGCCATGAATCAAAAGAAACTGCAAACTTTATCTGCAAATAGCACACAAACAGGAAACTGTGCTGTTGGAGTAATTCTGACACATTTCATTTAAATTAAAAAAACAAAACAATCTATTCTTAAGTAGAATAGATTTAAATAAAATTGTGAAAAATGTCCTTGTAAAATAAAAAAGGTGTTCCAGATTCATTTGACATCAAACTCCAGACTAAATTTATTTTTTGTTTTGTTATTAACTTTTAAGTGATTAAATAATTCATGGCAACTGTTATTTAAAAAAAAATTAATTTCACTCCATGACCTTTAGAAAGTCTTGGTGGTATCACTGTTGTTGTTGTGGTCAATGCTATGATGACATCAGAAAGAAATGGATGAGAGCCTTTATATAAACTGAATTGTTTCAGTAATTGTTTGTTTGAATTGTTTTATTTGCTCATCTGAAAGAAGTAAATGTATATTTTGACTGTGATACAAAATTGTGATACTTCTAAAAACATTTTTTTTTGTTAAGCCAGGTTCTAATATTTGGCTATTTGAATTGTACAAACGTGAGATGTAGGTCTTATGAATGTTATGTTTTTGTGTGAAAAAGAATAGATCAGAGATATTTGTGGTTAAATAATCACAATAACTACTGACTGGAATGCTGTGGGAAGATTATTTTGAAAGACATAATCATTTCCAATGACAATGCCCAAAATGACAGTATCAACAACTGACTCAGTCTTTCAATTGGCCTAATTCCCCCCAATAATAAAAAAAAACAAAACAGGTTATTATGATTTCCCTATGTGAATTTAAAAAGTTTTTCACGCTGTTTTTTCTGGCGATCATGAGTTACCTTTTTTAATTAATCTTTTAAAACAGTGGACACGAATTCAGCAAAAGCTTGTCATGGGAGAAAGAGCCCAGCCTCTGGCGAACCGGGGTTCCCAGCGGCTATCCTTCATTTCAGCAGCCAGTCACTAAATTGGGGAGAAGGAAGTGCAACTTGGAAAAAGCCCCCCACTGTGGCCAGCTGCCACACTGTTTCTCACACTTTATGAAAGTAGCTGACTTTTCCTTTACACCTCTTTGTCGCAATGCACAAAACCATAGTTTGTTGTGAGGGCATTAGAGAGGGAAGCATGAATGATCCAACCATCTCTGCTAACAATAAGATGAATTTATTTAATAGTTTACCGATATAAACAAGGAGATCCTTCCACAGAATTTATCACAAACAAAATCAAAGTCCATATCTTTATTTTTTAGTATTACTTTGTTTCACAAAATGCTACCCTATGTACCAAGCAACAATCCTTGTGGTTCACAAGGTCACCCCCATGAGCTCATCCATCTTTGTAGTTACTAAGCTATCTTGTCCCAGCTTCATTGCAAATGTTTGTGACAAATCATTGTCCTTTCCTGCTGTTTCATCTGTAAATGTGTTTTATGAGGGACAGTAATCAACAGTGCTGACAGGCTAAATGTGCTTCTCTCTGATTGCTTTAAGGCACTGAAGTTCAGCCTTTTTCATTTTTGTCAAAACGTTTTTTTGCAGAGATGCCATTAAACATGGTGGTTTTGTGGATGCTCATCAGAGATAAATTAATACAAAGTGAGATTGGAAATGGCCAGAATGATTTCCTTCAGTGTACTTTGTGACAGCAGAGCTGAGTGAATGAAAAGAAACCAAACTGAAGTTAATATCTTTAGACCAAAAGAAATCTGGGTGTAGTGATGGATTCAGACTTGAACCTTCAGAGACACATAAAGGCAGTTACAAAGTTGGCCTCCTATCACATGAAGAACATTTCCAGGATTAAAGGACTAATGTCCCAGCAAGATCTGGAGAAACTTATTCATGTGTTTAGCTGTGTCTTTAACACAGTAGTGTTAAAGACCTTAACTATGGCAACGATAAAATTTTGTTTGTTATTTTAAGTTTTCAACATATAAAGCACATTGAATTTCCTGTTGCTGAGATGTGCGATACAAATAAACAAGTCTTGCCTTTAAAATGTTTTGCTGTGGATTACTTCCGGGTCACAGGCGGGACGGTGGAGGAGATGGGATGAACAGGCACCAGTTAGAAAAATGAGAGGAGACAGATGTCTCTGACATGATGTCTGAGAAGCTGCTCTAAAGGAAGAGACTGCAGACCTCATCGACATGAGCTGTATGTAGTATTGCAGATATTCATCCATAAAGCTATACTTTCATATACTGTCACATCATTTTTTCAAAATTAGATCTGCTGCTTATAAAAACACACACCACACATATTCAACTACCCCAAACTCTGACAGGTAACGACGTCTCTATCCACAGTGACACGAGTCCTGCACTGGCACGGGCTCAAAGGTCACTCAGATGATGAAGCCATAAAAAATCAGACTGCAGTTTGCAAATGGACACAAGGACAAAGACCTTCATTTTTGGAAATAATGTCCTGTGGTCTGATGACCGTAAAATTTTATTTCCTGCTCATAAGAGCATCGTTAATGTCCAACATTGTATTTGGAGGAAAAAGGGAAAGTCTACAACCCTGAAAACAACATATTAGGTGTGACAGCATTGTAATATGGGCTTTTTTTTTGCTACAGAAGGAGAGCTACATCCCCTCGAAAACTAAATACTGAAGCAATTTCTCAACAGATAATCAAGAAATTTAAAGCCGAGCCATAAATGGGTTTTCCAAATAGGCAATGACCATAAGCTTAATGTTAAATTAGTTTTAAAGTGGCTTAAGAATAACAAAGACTACTGTATGTTTTGCAGTAGGCATTGGTCCCAATCTCATTTCCTCAGAAATGTGTGTGCATAGCGGTGGGAGGCGACCTACAAACCTGACTCAGTTACTTCAGTTCTGTCAGTAAGAATGGGCTAAAGGATACACAAAACCTGACCTATGGCCGATGTAGGGAGTTTATGTGTTCCTGCCTACTTGCCAGGAGTTTGTTTGCACAATAGGATCAAATTTTATATTTCTACATTAATAAATGTGTTGGTCTCAGATAATATGATAAAAACCAGAGTACACTGAGTTGAGCAGATTGGTGGATAAGCACTGTTACGACGTCAGAGTCATGTGTCAGTAAAGCACACCTCAACCTAAACTGACCTCATTTTCTTGAGGGCTAATTGAAAAGTAGCAGTGAGAGCCCACCTGAGTGCTGCTCTTATTGTGAGGTTTGACATCTATGTATTAAAACATTTCAAAAGTTGCTAGCCCCAGCCGTTGAATGGGACAGCAACTCAGCAACGCACCTGCCCAGACCACCATATCTCCAACAGCGTTCACGGTACACAGAACTGTCATTGTTGAAAACTGCCTCCGATTCTGCCAATGTAATTACTGAAACTCACCGTGAATGTTATCAAGTACATTAATAGAGAAATTATGTGATGGAAATGATGAGTTCTGCGGTGAACAGAGATCTTCTCAGCCAGTTATTGGCTGCAGTGTGTTCAGTCGTGGTATCTTTTATATTATTACGGTTGTGATGACAATGGTAAAGAAGCTCGTGATATAAATTATTTAGCACGCAGTTACACATGCCCTTTCTCAGGGTTCATTCAAGCTTGTATGTGTCCTTTTTCCCCAGACTTCTCCCTTGCCATGCTTTCTGCCTTCCTTTTGTGTTACACTTTGCTGTGCTAAGCTGCACGGTACTGTTGCAGCATCCTGAGAGGCCGTGTCAAGGAGGCTTCCATGAATTGCTTCAATCCTCTGAGCCATGCAAATAATTGTGTTCCTGACTGATGTCCCATGCATTTTTCATAGCGGATCTGAGCTGTGTGAGCACTGAGCAAAAAAGTTTTTTCTTTTTTTCTCTCCCATCGTCAGTTTCCATCTTCTAACCAACAAAGTGCATTTTTCACCTCCTCGTACCCTGTGTCTTGACCTTATACCCATTTCTCCACATGCACATTTCCAGCCTCTATCATTGAAATCAATGGAATTGATTCTGCTGCGGTTAATGGATTTTGCTGCCAAGGTGAGGAGGATGCACTTTAATCATGGCAGATCTTAAATATTTTATCAGGGAGAGCAAAAGGTTTAGTGCTGGAGCTGGCGATGTGAAGGCATGAATGATGGGAGGGAGAGGTTCACGGTGCATCTTAACACTTTGGTCTATCATTGGGCCAAACACGGCACGCTTCAGCAACTATCAACAAAATGGTATCAAAGGGACTATGGCATATGTCAGAAGGATTGTGGGATAATTGCCCTGGGTACATAGAAACAGTTATATTTATCTTTTTTTACAGGGATGTTTCAATCAGGATTTTGTTGTCTGTGATACAGAGTCATTTAGAAATACTGATTTGTCAATGCAGTGGGGCCCTGGTATCCGTGGGGATTAAGAAATATGGCAGCCCACAAAATGCTACAAACTGCAAATACATGAGACTATAAAAACATTAAAACTGTCTATTTTTCTTAATATATTAGTTCATACGCCAAATATACCTTAATATGCATTAATGCACACAATGGAAACCATCTCAACACTGCTGCTAAAGCTTTGCATTAAATAAATTAACAACCTGCTGTTGTTGCAACAAAGCTCCAGATCACTCAGGTCTTCTAGTCTACTCTGCATCCCCAGAACCAGAACCAAACATGGAGCAAACAGCATTCAGCTTCTATGCACCACAAATCTGGAACAAACTTCCAGAAAACTACAAAACAGCCGAAACACTGACTTCCTGTAAATCAAGACTAAAAACCCACCAGTTTAGAATTGCTTTTGACCCATAATCACTGGAGCATTGACCAACATATTTGATGTGTATTGATGATTTTGATGACGGCACTTGACCAAATGTAATGTTTATTACACAAGTGGTGACTGTATAATGTCTTTATTATGTTTTTTTAATGTTTTTATAATGCAAAGCACTTGGAAAGGTCTTGTTGCGGAAATGTGTCATACGAAAAAACCTGATTGATTGAACTTGATTGATACATCCAGTATTCCTTATTTCTGCTGTATCACAATTAGTTTTATGCCAGGACACATTTTCCTTAAAGAAAAGTCTACAGAACATTTTCAGAGAAATTGCAGGGATCATCAAGATGTTTTTTTGTGACACTGGCCTTTGTGTTCTTTTTGGTCACCAGTGGTTTTGACCACATTTTCAAATGAATGGCATTTTTGCAGAGCCTCTCTCTTATTGTTGAATCATGAAAATTGTACTTTCCTTTAGGTGTTGTCTTGGGTTCTTCTGCAAACTCCTGGATTTGATTGTTAGTCAGGTTGCACAGTGATTTTGGTAATTTCTTTAGCCCTGAAAAGGTTTCACACCATTCTGTGTTTTCTCTGTCACTCCATTTTGGAAAAACAAACATCAAACCAACAGTTAAATACGGAGGTGGTGGTGGTGAATCTTTGCTGCTTCAAAGGCCTGAACAACATGGCATATTTGATGGAACAATAAATTCTGCTCTCTTGCAGAAAATGTTGAAGAAGAATGCCTTGACATTAGTTTGTGACCTTCTGCTTAAGTGCACTGTTGTTATGCAGCGGGACAATGACACAAAGCACAACAAGTCCAACTCGGAACAGCTGAAGAAGAAAAAAAACAAGGTTTGCTTCTGTCCTCTGATCCATGCAAATAATTGTTTTCGTGACTCATGTCCATTTCATGACGGTGCTATATTATTAAAGAGAGCTAGATAACAACATTGTAACTGGAACTGCAATTTTGAGAGCCAGCTTTATAGGCTTTATAGATAAATATTACTACAGAACCCTACCTTTTAAAACCTACAGCCAGGTAATATCCGTGATGGCGTGAGGCATCGCGACAAGATGGGAACACAAAAAGCTGAAAGCATAATGACACCCTCTCAGTGTTGCCATTCCATGCTTTCAGTCCAGAAAGCTTTTTTTTTCTTTGTTTTGCTCTTCTTTTGTCTTTTATTGGTCTTTGTTTCTACTTTTTTGGTACCTTTCAGGTAATTCTGGTGCACTGAGTTTGGACGGACAGGCTTAGTAAAAAAAACAACTACATTTCACAAAAAGGAAATAAACTTACAAAGTCCGATTTTCACTAAAATGCAGAATTTGTAATAAGATGTTATAAGCTACATTTTACTTTTATTGTTAACATAGTTTGAATATTTCAGATTATGAAGATTACTAGCTAAGACATTTTGAAAAATGTAAATCATAATACAAATCAAATTTGTTGATTTATTAATTCACTTATAAAACAAAATTTATTTCGATTAAAAACATTTTTGATTAAAAAAAATAGACTAATCATGATCACACAATTACAATTAGCAGCATTTTTTGTACATGTTGCACCACTAATTTGTACATTATGTTGAATTGTCTCAGCAACATTACCTGAAATGCAGACAGCACTAATATTAGCCAACATCATGAGCATAAAGAAACAAAAAGGTTTCAGGAAAAGGATTCTGAAATAAAAGATAGATCAAATTTGAATTTTATTCTGGTTACTAATGACTTAAATTCCACATTAAAACACAATTAATCTCATTAATTTTCTTTTTCTTTTGATATGTGGTTGCTGGAAATGGATTGAAATTGCTTCAAAAAATGTTTTGTACTCTTTTTGTTCTGTGGTAAAAATTCATCTCAACAGACGGTCTTATAAAGAAAAGAAATGACACGTTTCCCTTTGTTATGAGGCGTTCTGAAATTATTGCAAAAATATCTAAATAAACATTTTTCTCACCTGCAATCAAGTTCACAACTAATGATGACGACTTCAGTTGTAATTTAAGAAATTAAATATAAGCAGCACATGTTTAAATTTAAATGCAACAGTTGACAACTAGAAATAATTTAATTATGTAGCATTTCATTACAAACTCAACAACCATTTTGAAATTGAGTCATTTAATTTCAAAAGTACTTTGGCATAACTGTGCTCAATTATTCTCTCTAATCATTTTAATATTTGCTAAAATCTCCCAACAGCTGTCATCCTCTCTGACAACAGAATTGGCTCCTTTAAAGAGGATAATTATTGCATGCAGATTATCTGAATGAATTAAATAAGAGGCTGAGTTCATATGCATTAACGACCATCAGTTCAAATGGCCCTAAAGGTTAAACATGGCATCTTGCATTGTCTGAGTCATATCTTAGCTCCTCTTTGTTAAACAGAATTATCTGTGTGTATGTGGGAATAAATGTCAAACGGCAGAAAAGAGAGAACAAATTAAAAGCTCGTTAGTTCAGCAGATTGTGCCTGCTTTAGAGCTTATTCAATAAATGCTGAGAACAGCCTTGCTATTGATAAAAAGTGTCTTTTTTATGTGAATTTACTCCATTTTTTCCCACTTTTTTAAGTATGAATAAGAGTGAAACTGCAGTTTGTCATTTAACAGTATTTAAAACTTCTGTAGTTTAACTGAACCGAATCGCTGCTTTACCTATGAGGGGTTGCATTGTGCATTGTTGACTTGATTTAGCTGTGAGATGTGCCCAGACAGACAAAATGCAAACACATGGAGAACACATGGATCTCTGCCGTCAGTCTGTGACAGCGGCCAGGGATCGGGATCGGAGAGGGGAATGAGGATCAGGAGGGGATCGTCCTCTCAGCTGCTTTTCTGCCCCTTAGGAGCGGACACAAGCCCAGAGTTGGCAGATTTCACATGAGTCGCTGCCATCAGAGGGCAGCTACATGGTGAGTCGTTCTCGGTTTTCATTGTCTGGATGCATTTTGTATTTTCATTTGATTTCTATATTACCGTATTATACTCTAGCCTTAGTTTTTCCTCTATTCAATGATTTTCCAGAAAGATTAATCAGAGAACTTGGTCCACATTGACAGCATCATTCAGTTGATTCATATTTAGTTTGGTTCATCCACGGTGTGGATAGTCTTTCCCACGATACTCTAAGAGTAATATTACTCTGAGACTTTGTTACTGATGTCATGTTTGGCTGTAATTGTCTGGGCTACATGCAGAGTCACAGGATGTGACATGAAGAAGTTAAAGGCATTTATTCACAGTATGTACAGAGAAGGAAAATGTGATAAAAGTGGGATTTTCAGAGTTTATGGTTCAACAATATCTGGAAGACAAATACAAACTTAGGTTGTTTTCCTAACTGATCGTGTGGTAGACTCGGTTTGATTGGGGACCAAAATTTAAACATTTGTTACAGTTTCAGTTGATGCGATTCACATTGGACTGTGATATAGGATTCAAACACTTTGAAAACGCTGTTCCCTTCCTCGCCTGTGGCAGCACTGCAGCAAGAACCACTGAAGGAAAAAACATAAAAACCTCAAAAGAAGACATGAGCACAACTTCCTTCTTTGCAAAATGTAAGCAAAATTGTATTAGAGTCAGAATTTAGCAGTAGTAGGATGTCTCTTTAGCCTTTGGCAACAGACCACGAGCCATTTCTCTTGCTAGTCTCATGCGTTTCTTTTCGTTATATTTACCCAGAATGCTCTGCGCTATAGTTTGCTTCCTGAACAAGCCAGAGTTCACTTCAATCAAACCAAGATCGGTTTGTAGGCAGACCAGAGGTCAATTGCTGGAGATTAGGAAATGCAGTGGACAATGTTGTCTTGAGGGAAGTTTCCAGAAGGTTCTGTCACAAGGAGAACTGACGAAATAATCCAGAGTCAGAGTCCTAGCTTCAATCAGGAGAGAAAATGTGAGGTAAACCTCAGCAGGGTAAGTGTAACATAAACTTTCTTTCAAATATTTGCAGTCATTAGAGACCACAGGGATCTTCAGATGCTGAATTATCATCTTGCAGCTCCTTAAATCCCCGACAGAGTAATGAGGATTGCAGATAGTGTCCAGTAGACCAGCCACGCCTCCAGCAGAGATCCTCCGTTTAGGATAAACACACTGACACAAAAACACACCAACACAACAGTGGAGACCCCTGGAGTTTATAACATTCAGCCCTGATTTGAAGCTCTCATTTCTCACCAGCCTGCCTGAGGTTCTCCATGGTAGCTAGAATGAAACCAGTGCCAAAGAACTCTTTTTTTATCTTCAAGTTCTTCTCATTTCTTGATTTGATCCACTCTTTTCAAGTAAAACTTTTGATACTCTCCAAAACTCCTAGTTTACAGAAATTCTGCTTGATCATATTACAAGCTGTGATTTCCCAAGTGTGAGCTGAATGTAACTGTGTTTTATTTTTTATGGATCCTCTACACTGCATGTGTTTCTAGTCTCACACTGTCATAGCACAGTATTTCTATAGGAAATCTAAGTTTAAAAAATAAATAAATAAAGGTTTTCAAAATACTGAGTAGTTCATTTTCAAAGAAGAATCCAGAAATGATATTTCCAGGCTGGCTTAGTGTTAGACTATGCAAATTGCCCCATGATGTTATTCTTAGCATGAGTTGTTTAATCCATGATTTATGCTGTAATTGCCCATATGCAGATTTAACGATTGCGTTTATTTTAATTTTTAATTAATCTTTCCTTTAATTTTATGTCTTTTCTTTGGCTATTTAAAGAGCAGTAAAAAAAACATTAAAAGCTTAGTACTTTTACATAATATGTTATGCAATAAACTCTTGAACTCTTAAAACTGTAAAAATGTTATCAAACGGTAACTGTTTAATGTTTTCTTTCGCTTCTATTCGTTTATCTTTATGCCACAGAGGGGGCAGGTATTATAACAGGTGAGACTCTGGACAGTTTGGGAATCCATCACAGAGTAACAAGAAGCACCAACTCGAACAAATGTATGTGCTAACACAATCACAGTCTAAACTGCTACAGCTAAAATATTTCAGGCTTTCATGTGAGCATGAAGTCAGCAGGTGGAAAAGATTCATTGGAATAATTTTAAAGGGCTCATGCGATTCAACCACAGGTTATTATGTAGCCTTTACACGATCAGTGTAATGAATTATCCCACAGCCAGGCACTTGAAAGGCTAAATTTAATAGAATGGGAGCCGGAAATCCTGAATATCTTCAAAGTGTAAAATTAAATAAATGCAATTGGAATTTTTCAATGTGTTTTAAATGAGAACATTAATTTAATAGCACTATTTTCTGAAACACAAAGAGCTTTTGGAGCCAAGCCTTTCTAACGACAAAGTGTATGTGGTATGACACATGGTGCTGTCAAAGTATCGTTTTCACAGCAGTGCAGTTAAAACCTGATTATATGATGGATAGACAAACAGACAGACAGTAGCTGAGTTTCCATGTACCTGAAAATTGTGCAAATTGGAATTACAAAATAAATATGCTTAATGGAAACAGGTAAAGGCATACAGCTGTTTACAGAGCCAAGTGTATTATAGCATCTTAGAATAAGACATATTGCCAATTTTGAAAAAAACGGATAAAAAGTTTTGTCGCTAGAATGAAGTGGTTTTATTGAAATTAGTGTATTTCGCGAAAACCTTTTTTGCATCACATAAGTCATGTGATCAATAACCGGATGTCACTATTGCGTATCAGTGTATAAATGTGAGTGTTGATGAATGCGAAGGGGTGAATGTGGCTGCCGTGTAAAATGCTTTGAGTGGCCAAAATGACTGGAAAAGTGCTGATAAGTTCAGTCCATTCGCCATTTTCTGGTGATAGAAAAGATGTAGAAGATGCCAGGAAGTGGTAGGAGGAGGATGTGGAGGCACGTTTTTTAATAAACCTATTCACATGTGGTTTTAATTACGTTTTTATTAAAAGAATTTACACCTACATACATATATGCTGTGTATATTTTTACTCCCAACACTACGTTCAGCACATTCTCTCTCTGCCTATAGATTTTGCTTAGATAACAAACACCCTTGGCTGATTTTGTGTTTGCAGAAAAAATATTATGAAGTTCAGAAAGTCATATAGTTGTAGCTCCCTGTTGAACTTTCTCTACTATACAAAATGTAAAGAAAAACGTATAGTTTTTCTATGTGAGTCGGCCCTTCAAGAAGTCTTCATTCTGTGAAAGTTAGTCTTTGCTATTTATATAAGACCTTGATATGCGTGTAACATATTTTGCAGAACTATGCTAAATTTAAGGTATACAAATTAACCTTACAGAGAAATAAAATATGTCATTTAAAACTAGAACGGTAAATTGATTTAAAAATAAGATGCACTGACAAGAAGCAGTGGTACAGTGTGATGGGAACTCAGAAATAAATCATTACAAATACAATTAATGTGTCTCGCATGTGGGCTGGAGCTTCTGTAGCTATGGTATCTGGGAGAAAATATGCTTTAAACCAAGGTTTCTTTGTTCTTTGATAAAAAAAACAAAAAACTATTGTTAGAAGGTTGTCCTTTATCCACAGAACAGCTCAAGGCAGCCAATAGGCGAACTAGCAACATTTGTATTGATTTGTAGGAAATCTATTTCTTGTAATTCTGATGGAAAGATTGTTTTGTAAAGAACTGTTAGAAAAACAAAACTTCCTCTCTTCACAAAGAGTAACTTTTAATTTGAACTGTTTTATAAAGAAGTTAATTTGTGATTTCAAATAAAATGTTTTTTTTTTCTTGCAGAACAACTGGTGCTCTGAAAATTCGCCAGAGACATGTGGTGCAATGATTAAAGAGCAATCATAGCACAGGGCCTCATGTTTCTGTCGGCGAGGCACTGATAAACTTCCTTCAGACTGCTCCTTTGTGGTGTCGGAAAGATCAAACCTACTGACAGAACCACATAAAACCTTCCTAAAAAACTGGCAGTTTTATGTTTATATCAACACACTGCAGATAGTTTAGAGATTTAATCTCTGAAAACACATTTGATCCAGCAAAATCAAAAGATTCCTCACCAACCGTCGGCTTTATTCATTAACACTATACGCAAGTATTTCAGCAGCACAATGCTAATCTAATTATGTTCAAACTACATTAGATTATATTGAGATTTATAGATCAGTCAGTCTCATAGCTTCTTGAAAATTAATACTTTAATCTCTTTACATCTTCAAGAAAGAGGACATTGCTGCACAATGTTGGGAGTCAGAATCAAAAAGAAAGGTTGTTAGTTTTTACCATTTGGCAAAATAAGCCAACTTAGCTGCCATATGTGAAAAATAACGTTCTCCATGATCTTCTATATCATCTTCTGCTCATGAAAAGTATTGATAAGTCTTAGTTTGGTGCAATTGCTAAAGACAAAAGAGAAATCCTACAACCACTAAAATCTGATGCCATTCCTTTAACATTTCAAAAAGGAAGCTGTGCTCAGCATTATGTTCAGATGTTTTCTCATTTCCTTCCATAGTTTGTGTATAGTTTGTGTGAAAACAAACCGCACCAGCTGAAAATATAAATGTTGCAATATTTTTTCTCCCGTTTGAACAGAATCCACTGGACTATGAGGTGTGAAAACACCGTAGGAGGCCATAGTAACATTGAATCAGCATTTTGACACTCTGTGCAGGGTTTCAAGGTTATTTGCCAGAGCTGGACATAAGTGGTTTTACGACTTCATCCTCATAATGTGTAAATTTTAAAACATAGCCTTCATGTAGGATTGAACTGGAATGTATGCAGTTAACTGATTACTTTTCTCAAAAGGGGAAAAAAACAAATTAGGACGGTCTTTGTTAAACCGCAACAGAACTAGACAGCCAACCCAGAAATAGAGAGCAGCTTAAGGTCTGATTAGCACCAACTAAACTGGTTAGTCTCTTGAATGAGGTTGTGCCTCATTTTGCATAAGTATCTGGGGTTCACATTGAAGCAGGTAGGTGGTGCCGACTAATCAACTAAACAAGCATAGGCTGAAGAAAACCCAACTTCAGATCATGTTGGAACAAGGACTCATGATACCAGGGACTTTTATGACTGACACTCAGGATGCAAAGTAGTTTAGTGAAGTTTATGTGCAAAGGGGTTTCAGGTCTGTGGTGCACAGAGGTGGCTCTAGAAGTTGAAGGCTTATGTTGAGGGGAAGGAGGAGAACCTTCAGCATGAGTTGTGTTCCAGAAGGATTCCAGTTGGAAGTGAATTTAAGGCTTTAGTTGGCAGACTAATTTAAGGCTATTACCACTAGACTGAAAGGTAGAGCTGGAGAATTGGCAGGATGCAGAAAAAGTAGATTTGAATAAATAATCCCACAGAAATCACCTCACCTTGTTGTTTGCTGGCTGATTTGTCCTTCAAGAGATCAGGTAACATCAGGTCATCCAACTGCTTCTTAAATATCCAAAGCCTGATGAGATAATTGCTGCCAGGTGTGCAGACAGAAGCAGGTGAAACATACACACACACACACACACACACACACCCACACACACCCCCGCCAGCAGAGATTCTCTGTTCAGGAAAATATCTCACATTCACACACAAAAATCCACCTACACACTAGTTCCCCGACTCAAGGTTGCTAATACGAAGGGAAACACAACTTGAAACAGACCAGCAGAATTAATTTATGCAAACATTTCACAAAATAAATGACAAGTAGAAATCTGCTGAACAGAATATTAAACGCTGCCAAACTTGGAAATGAGTGACTAATTCCTTTTTTTAGTTCAATGATAGATCTGTCTGACCAATGGTGTGTAGAATCTGTTTACTCCATCTCTAGAGATGGTCAACCAACCAGATGTCTACTTGGAAAATCACAAGCGTAGTCAGAGATGAGCCTTGAAAATTTTCATAAATCCATAAAAAACATCTCTTCACCCATGAGAGCTTTATTATGAGTGACATTTTAGCCTTCAGTCACAAGTAAGACATCACTGCATGGATTAAAAAGAAAATTCACATTCAAAGTTCAACACAATAAACAATCTATATTACAATTCTCATTTACTCATGGATGTTTGGCAAAGCTTTCTAGATTTTTAAATCATAATAAGATTTTCAACCTTAAAAAATTCTTTGCTCTGTGCTATAAGAGAAAGGCACTGTCATAGACTCTCAATGTTTTGAGAAAAAAGGCCACGATCTGCATGGATAAGGCCTTATTTTGACTAAATCTCTAGTTCTATAAGCGGACTTTCAGTGGCCTGCGAAAGAACAGTTCTGTTGGTTAAAGTTCACATCCAGTGGATTTCAGCTTCCCCACATTCTAAAGTGCTAATTATGTACACCTCTACCATCGTTTGAGAATGTAAGTACTCCCTACTGGCTCTTTTTTTAAGACTTCGAGCAAGAATAGTGCAGTGTAACCAGAGCCTGGACGTCAGTGGCAGTGCAGTAACAGAGGACGTTGTAACCTGACATGACAACACATGATGAGAAATCAATGGCCTGTTCTCTGCAGATCATTTGAAAGGAGAAGGAGTGGCAAAGCAAGGATTGAGGGGATGGATGTCAAATTCATTTTTAATGTGGAGAAGATGGATCTGGATGCTGACAGACATTTATTGTGTCCCCAGCAGGCGAGACAGCACAGCTGAATAATAATGATCTATCTGCAAACTCGTCTTACATGTTTTATTCTGTATGTGCCACAGGACATATAGCATATTTTCCCCCAGAACATAGTGTCTTTTACTTTCTTATGTATGTGCAGCTGCAATCTCCTCGCTTACATTTTTCCTGCTTCTGTTTGTTTTGAGTTATATTACTATTTTTTATTTATTCTGTTTATTTTTCCCGTTGGTTCAGTCTTTGCTCTCTTTGGTTACCTCAGTAGGTTCTACTTGTGGTCTGTCAAGCTTGACATATTGACAGACAACATGGGAGGAAATCTGTAATGATGCCAGTGAAACTGTTACAGTAGATATCTACATAGCAATCTCCAGTGTATTTGGTGCTGGAAGGAAGGAAAGTGCACACTAAGTAGAGGAAGTATATTATTATCCCTGTCAAAAACAAATCAAATACATGCTCCATAAAACACTGATGAAACTTCTTAAGCACAAAATTACCAAAGACATTATATAACGTTACGGTATCAGAAAACATGCAAATTATTAACCTTAATCAGCACAACCGTCTATGGAGAGACAGTACTTCCTATAAAACAGCAGAGACGGCTTATAGAGCCCGTACAGTGATTGTATCACATCGAATATTGACGCTGCTCTGCTGGATGGTGGGTAGCGGTCTGCAGTGGTGTTAGCAAAAACACTTGGTTGTGTTATTTTTCAAAGACAAAATAATCAATATGGATCTACCATCCATCCATCCATTGTCTATGCCTGCTTGTCCTTGCAGAGTTGCGGTGGGGGGCTGCTGCCTGTTTCCAGCTGTCATTGAGTGAGAAACATGGTAAACATTGAACATGTTGCTACTCCATTCCAGGGCAACACAGAGACAGGACAGACAACCATGGATGCACACACTCATCTAGGAGCAACTTAGAGATAAACAAATTGACCTAAGAGTCATGTTTTTGGACTATGGGAGGAAGATGGAGCACCCAGAGAGAACTCATGCAAACACAGGGAGAACATTGAACCACCAGATAAATCTAAATGCAATTGACATTTAAAGGCAATGTCAGTAATCAATTCACTGTAAAATATGCGATTTTGTAGTATATCTGGACCAGTGGTAAATCATTTTATTGAAAGCATTTGTTTTAAAGGGGCAGGAATATGTAAAATCAACCTTTTTAAGCTTTACATCGGGTTATAATGCTTCAAAAACCCATCTGGAGTATTGTCCTGATTCTTTCATGCATGTTTGAGAAATCCTTCAATTTCCCATGGCAACCATGCAGCTGTGCCGCCTTCAAGGACAAAGCTCCTCATCGGAGCTGTAGTTTCCAAGATTCCAAACTTGCACCTCACAGAGCAACACTCCCTGGTGACTACCACACTCAGCTCCTTCAGACTAGCCGAGAGCAATTAGCAAACACCTTGTAGATCTGGGCATCTGCTGAGCTCATTATAGGAGCTACTCCGCAATGCAATGTTGTTAAAAATGTCGTTAAGGGATTAACAGAGGAGCAATGTTGTGATGACTTCCTAAAGGCAAAGTATTGGAAAGAGCAAAGGCACAATTTCAATACGTTAAATTACGAAATCAAATTTCTTTTAAGTCATATATGCATTATCAACTTTTTTTTATCACAATTTAAGGCACTAAGTTGTGATAACTAAAGTATAGTTACATAGCTGTGTTATAAAATGATTCCATGTTTCTACAAAACCATAAAACTAAATGCCAGAAAAACAGATGTGTAGGTTTTAGAAAGTTGCCATATTTTACCAGAGTTAAATCTAAGAGCAGATCCAATAAGATGAATAACTTATGGTTTCTTTCTGTAAAAACGACTCATCTTGAAACATTCAATTTATACTGGTTGATAGTTTTCAGATTCTTATTGAGTTTGTTGTCATGTATTTGTCCTCAAACGCTGATGCAAAGCAAATTTCCCTTTAGGTAAAATTAAGTTGATTCGCCTGAATAAAATCACCAGGTGAATGCAGCAGCACTTGACTACCAGCCGACCTGCAGCCCTTCAAGGGTTAACTGGGGGCAGAAATTATATGAATAAAAAAGGATGTTCATTTTAATTCAATCAGTCTGATTGCAACCCCTAACATATCTTGTCTAAACTTTTTTGAATTGTCGTTATACACAAGAAGCAACTTATTCTTAGTAAAATATTGCGGTTAAAGCAGTATTTTTTTATGTTAACACGACAGCACATTAGTAAAAGATGAAACCTGCCTCTGGTGCGCTGAGTGAGCAGTCTCTGCAGGCTCATTTGAAAGTAATTCATCTGTCTGCCCCAACTCACACACTCAAGTCCTTTTAAGATCTAATATTGCAATTTAGTTTTTTTTTACAAGCTGACCTACATATACATTTCTGAATACAAACACTAAACCTGTTCACACACTTACACCAGTTATTGAGTGCAGTTTGTATTGAACGGAACATCAAATGCAACTCTTGTAAAATATTGTTTAAGTTCAGCTGCACCTGCCCAGAACAGTCACCACAAATCCTAGTGTAATGGCCCGGTTCCCAGTTTTCTCTTCCATTTAACACTCCAGTCCAGATGGTGATCGTAATAGATCTTTAAAGTGCTTTGGTAACCAACAGATAAAACCAAGAAGAAGAAGACGACGAAAACCCTACCACACCTGCTGATTCATTGTTAAATGCCACACACCTGTTGCACCTTCTGTTGATTTTCTGCCAGATTTTCCTTCCTCACTTCCAGAGAGCTGCAGCTGTCATTTTCCGAGCCTCTCCCTAATTTTCAACTGTTTTTGTGGTGTTGTCGGTTACGTTTTTACCAAAGAGTTTACTTGTTTCAGCTGCGTCCCTCCAGTAAGTTCTACACCTGCAGCGGTCTTTCATCATGTCTATGAACAAGATTTAAAATTTATTTTTCAGATTTCCTTAAAATGGGAAGAATTGCAACTAAAAGCATGTTCGGTGTTTGATGCAATTTGCTTTTGCGGATATTCAGGTCTCAGTTTCTTTGTTTCAGTTTGGTTGTGCATGATTTTCCTGCTGGTTTTACGTGTTGTCAGGGACTGTGATGTGACTGATTGTTGCCAAGCAGAATTTATTTTCAGTAAGAAAGTCAACTTAGGGCTACAGACAAATGCTGGCTGCTGCAGCAGAGCTGCTTCATTATTTAACATTTACCCTACAGAGAACTCAAAGCACTTTCCATGGCACTGTTTATTAGACTGTTAGTTGGCACTGCTGGACTGAAACTGGAAAAACATAACCAGAAACTACTTTTCTATTTTTCTTATCCTGTGGTTTTGTCTGCTGTCGTCCCAGGGTCCTCGTTCTCATGTTAAAAATCAAAGAAAGGGCGCACAGCAGGGGGGATGCTGAAAGAAAAACTTTGATGGTGCTGTTATTGTTCCTGTTGTTTCCACTGTCAGAGTGCTGATTTCTGTTGCCACAAATTAAACCTAAATGCACAACAAACACTGAAAGAAGCAAAACCAACTCTAATCTTTGTTTATAAGACTGAAAAAACCAGTGGGGTATTTGATGTCTGGCGATTGAAAACACTGGTTTAATTGGGAGCTGCTCTAATTGTGCAACCTCTAACATTTAGTTTAATTTATTTAAAAGAACAACCATTGGACATGGATTTCTGTGGCCTCGCCTCACTTAAGTGTGCAGCTCTGGCAGAAACAGGATGCATCCCGACCGCAAGCATTACTCAAAGTATTGGCTCTCTGTTCAGTTAATACTGCACAGAGTGTATGTCAGATTCTAATGGGTCTCAGGCACCTCTGAAACAGGTAAATGTGAGGATCTATTGTCTGTGCTTTGGGGCCGAATAGCTAAAAAGGGCATGTTTATTCTGCTCTCCTCTCCTTGGTGCACCATTCACCATCTCTTAGTGCATTGCCTATTGATTTTCCTCAGTCTCCTCTATCAGTCAGGCTTTAATAAGACAACACATGTCGCCTTTTAAAAGAAACGTATTAGAATGTTAATGGATCACTCCACAGATCTGCTCGAGTCTCTGGACACGCGCAGGCAGCCGTGTTTATCTGCGCATGTGAGAAATCAGATTTTCATTAAAAGCAAACAAGATAACATTCATCATGACGCGCAGGGGGAGTAAAAAGGGAGTGGAAAACACGGAAAATGCAGGAATAAAGGGGATAAAGGGCTGCGGATGAAGAGCGTGCTGGGAAGTGAAGGAGAAACCTCCAAGTGCAGAGAGGGATTCGTCTTCTGTTATTGCTACTGTGGGGACCAATTTATCTTCATTTTGTTTTTTGGCAGTCACCCCAAACTGGACCAGCTGCCTGAAGATGGTGCAGGAACACTGCATGGATCTGGAGCCCCAGTAGCCTGTAAAGGTCTAATCTGGAGCTTTCTGAGTACTAGACCGTAAAATAAAAAGAGTTTAGCAAGAAAAACAAATTTTCTCCGTTAAGTCTTTTTTATTTCTTCATTAATGCTGAAATTAACAATTCAGTTCAAGAGAGTGAAGATTAATCATTGAAAATTAAACATTTATACTGTGGGACATAACTACAATCTTTAATACTGTATAATTTGGGGAGATTTTAGGTGAGAGATCATTATGTTCTCTAACAAACCTACAGAGAACACTGCAGAGCTGCATGTTTTTGACAGTTGGAGAAAGTTTGAAAACATACAAAGTCCCTGGCTCTGGCAGGGATTTATAAGGAGCGAAATCAGTGCCATAAATTGTGCAAAATTATAAATAAGGTGAAAAAAGAAAATGATTTGACACCGAAACAAAGGGCAAGATTAAAAATCTGAAACTGGAAAAAAACTTCAATCTGAAAAGTAGTTTTAATTTTTTTTTTTCAGTTTCAGAATTGCTTTTCAGTTTCAAATCTTTTATTCAGTTAAAAAAAAACTGAGCAAATGTTATGGCCCCAACTGAGCTCTATATAGTAAACCAATAACCTTCTGCAAAGCAACAGTACAAACAACTGTGCCACCATACATCTTGGTACGGACTGAAACAAATAAAACCTTGGTTTACAAGGCTTCCATGTATGGCTGCAGTTAATAGAGCATGTTTTATCACGTATGTTGATGTGTTTATGCACAATGGTGTCATTTTCTCTGCAGACCTTAGATTTTGCATTCTGTTCCAGCTTCCCTGTTAAGAATCTGTGTGCTTAACGGAGACGAGGCAACACAACTCATGCTCTTTGCAGCTCTGTTTATTTATACCTACAGAGAAAATGAATTTGAACTTCCATGTCACTTCTAAAGCTCTGCAACTCAGTATGCTGTGTTTTTCTCTTTATAAGGCGGGAGATTTATATTTGAAGATTCAACTTTGTGACATCAGTGATATGGATAACCCCTCCAGTCTTCTCTCTTTGGAATGAATGGTAAGTTGAGTATTTTTCTGTTTTGGTGTTCGTTACTAACAATTATGGCAATATACAACAAGGAGTGCAATAAAAGTGCTCAATATAGGCGCACACTCCACCGGTACTTTAGAAGTACTCAACAAACACTTGGGAAAAATATTCACATGCTTCAGTCTTTAATGTTTGGTAGTGTAACTTCAACAAACTCCAGTGTATGTATTGGGATTTGATGTGGTGGAAACTTTGAAATAAAATCCAGTTTAACCAGTTGACTTCAGAAGTTGCCTTTATCAGTAAATAGTTATTTATTTGAGCTCTCATGTGAGGTAGGTATTTTAATAAACTGTGACGACAACATGAAGATGGATACAGTGAACCCCCAATATTGTTGAGGATTAGGAACCACGGCCACTTGTGAAGGACTAAAATCTGAAAATACTTGAACGTTGCACATCTAGAAACACTTAAAACACATTGGAGGGTCACATGAATAGAACTGCCAAGATAAAAGCTGTGTGCTTAAATATTTATCAAAGCTGTTTTTATCTGTATACTGCCAAATTAGATCAATGTAAAAATTTGTTCAATATTATTTAATTTCAAGAAGTACTCATCGAATGATGTGACAGCGGTCTATTAATATTTTAACAGTTTGAAGGGGCCGACCAATGATTCTCTCTCCCTATGATTTTAGCCCAAAGCATGACTCCACCACCTCCTTGCTGACGTCACAGCCGTAATGGGACATGGTGGCCGTCCACCACCAATCCACTACTGCGTCTATCTGGACCATCCAGGGTTGCACAGCAGTCATCAGTGAACAAGTCTGTTTGAAAATGAATCTTCATGTACGGCTGGGCCCACTGCGACCGTTTCTGCTTGTGAGCTCTGGTTAGGGGCCCAATAGTAGGTTCATGAACCACAAGCCTCTGGAGGATCCTCCACCTTGAGGTTCCAGAGGCTCCAGCAGCTTCAAATAACTGTTTGCTGCTTTGTAAGGACATTTTAACAGCTGCTCTCTTAATCCGATGAATTTGTCTAACAGAAACCTTCCTGATTATACCTTTATCTGTACAAACCCATCTTTGTTCTGAATCAGCCACAAATCTCTTCACAGTACGACAACGCTTCAGTTTTCGTTAAATATCTAATGTTTCATACCTTCTCATACGGCACTACACTATCTGATGATTTTTGTCAGCAGAGATCCTTTCTCTTTCCCATATTGCTTGAAACCTGTGGCCTGCTTAATAATGTGGAACATCCTTCTTAAGTAGATTTTCTTTAATTGAGCTCAGCAGACAAACTAATCAACCAGATCTCTGAAATTAATTATAGTGATTCAAAGAGCCCTGACACACAATACCATCTATAAATTTAATAGCACAACAAAGAATGTTATCTTTATGACACTTTAATCCAATTTGCATAATAATTTGGAACACGGTGTATAGTCAGATGAAACCAAACCTTAACTTCAAAACCTGCTGGCAAATTTCTATCTGATAACCATAACATAGAAACAATACATCGGATCAATCTGAACTTATCATTCTCGGGTTCTGAAGGCAGAGTCATACTGCAGGGATTGGAAGGTGGTCAGAGTAAATAGGAATATGAAAGGAGTTAAATCCAAGGCAATCCAGGAAGAAAACCTGTTAAAATGTTCAAAGTCTCCCTCTAAAAAAACAGAGCTCCAAGTCACAGTACACACCTGATCCAATCAAGACTCTGCCAAAACTTTAAACTGCTATTTACGTATGTTTTCCCATCTGCTCTGACTGACCTTGAAATTATTTTCAAAGAAGAATGCAAACCAGCGTCTAATTTTTTAAAAGTTTTTAATATGTGGAAAACCATGTATGATTTTGAAATTGCATACCATTTTGACAAAACATATCAAATACTGTACTTCTAACATCAGAGTAAGGAAAAGCTATGGGGGTATGAATAATTTTGCAGGGCACTATAAATGCCAAAAGGCTGCTGCTTTCACTGTATCGTTGCGGGTTCTTGGTAGAAATGGCAGCAGCACTCGGCCCAAGCAGCCAGGTCTAAATTAATATTGATCCGCAGCTTTCTATGGCATCAGACAAGGAGGCCAAATAACTAACAATAACCTCCTCATTATGAGCGGGAGCAGGCACAGTGAGGGCAGCAATAAAAAACACAACGTAGCTCTTTAACCAACCGCTGAATAAATCGGAATATTTCTGCTGCCTGGTGACGTCATCAAGTCCTGCTAATAACCGCTCTTTCTTTGCGGTTTGAACCTGTTGATGAACAACAGTGGGAAAGTTGGGGTTTCTATTGTGAGTCTTCCTCAGCCTTTATGTGTGTGCAACTTCTGAAATGACACGCTGCACGATTCTGGCTTCACTGCGGGGAGCTTCGGCGGTCGAAAGCTTGTTATTTGTTTTCCTGATAGAGAAGAGGGGAAAAAGGTGGTGGAGCGCCGAGAGAGGTGTGGGGGCTGGAGGGGAGCTGCTGAAAGGGAGGGAGACGGATGTCACAAATCAGAGGGACCCCTGCTGCTGTCTGGATGCAGCAGTGGCTGCGCAGTAGGAATGGGGGTGGGGGGTAGAGATTGAGGGAGCGTTGCAGAGTTGTCTTTCTGGCTGTGTTTGCGCCGTGCAGCCAGCTCCAGGTGCCCCCACTGTCAGCCCAGGATTGATGGATAGGAGCGTGCATTGCACAAAACATCAATTCTGTCCTGCTTTCTCTTTCATTCTGAGCCTCACGTTCCTCATCTCTCCTCCCTCTCCCTTTCTCACCCTCCCCTACTGATGCTGCTCCAGGTCCCTCGCCGGTTCCTCTCTTCCTCACTAGTTTCCACAAGGCATCCGTAAAGCCGACAGAGAGCACACCGTGAGGCAGCAGAACAGCGAGGCGGGCGGACTGCTATTTCTGTGACAGCCTTTTCTGTCTGGCAGGGTGCGTGAGAGCCGGAGCGCTGGACTGGACTGTGGTTTTCCGTGGGAGAGGAGGCGGTGGGGGAGCGAGGGGGAGAAGAGAGGGGCAGGTTGGACAGATGGAGGACGGCGGTACCCGGCACCTGGGATGCTGCGTGGTTGACGTGAACGAGCTGAGCGCCAACCCTGAAGGACTGAGCGCTGCCGGTGAGCCGCCTGCACTGTGTCTGTCTGCTGCTTCTTTTTTTTCTTGTTCCATAAATCTCGTCAGACACACAAACTCAGGGAATTGTCTTTGGCAGCGAACTCAAATGGTGGTATCATTTTTAACTTGAACTACACCATAACTAAGTTTATTCAGATGAGAAAAGTCCTATTGGTGCAAATTTCAGTTTGATATTAACTGGTTTCCAGATCAATGCTGAATAACTAAATCTGTTGGATTTTGGAGCTTATTTTCCATGTTGCTTATTGGAGGATGTTTTTTTGTTTTTTTGCAAAGTCATGTTGATGCCTCAGTGTCGACCATTGCCCCCAGTTACAGCAGAGACCACATTAAAAACAACTTGGCTGATAAATGAAGTGGGCTTTCAGTGTGATAGTTGCAGATTGTCCCTTTATGTCTCTAACTTAGTGTCTGATATTAATTTGCAAAGTATTCGACAATGACGAACAGCCTAAAATGTATGTTTTGTGTTTATGCTTCCTACTCGTATTTGATCATCTGTGCTCATATCTGCAGCAGTTCTCCAGTGGATTGAAAAAGTATTCATACCCAGAAACTTGTCAAACTACAGAGGTCAGTGTGTTTGATAGATCTGCATGATGCATAATTTTTAAATTGAAGGAAAATAGAAAATAGATACACAAATTTAGAAAATGCTGCATACCTTGTATTTGCAAAATAGCTGATGATCAGACAGGCTGTAAAAAGCTCTTCACAGTACGCTCTGAACTCTGAACATTTTTAAGTTTTGCACAAATTCACGTTTGGAATTTTGTCTGTCCTTTGATTAGACCATTCTAATATGACTGCCTTGTAATGGCTGTAAATTTAGGTTTGTTGTTTGCCTGGAAGGTGAACTTTCTCCACATCTCTAGTTTCTTAAGGTTTCTAATAGGTTTTCTTCCAGGATTGGATTTTTTTTTTGTCCTGGATTAAGCTTCATCCAGCTTTTCAACTCTAACCATCATCCCTGTTTAGGCTATAAAATCTGGACTCCCTCACCACTCACTTAAAATTGTTCATTCCAACTGGTGATGCACCAACTACACTTTAATATGCATTGATAAACACATTGGAAACCACATTGGTAAAACACTAGAAGCTAATATCAACAATTTTCCTTATCTCCACTCTCAAGAGTACGGCCAATCAGCAGCAAGGGAAAAACGAATGGGACACCTGGACTGGTTGCTTTGCAAACACTAAGCAGTAGCATGCTAACTAGCATCTTCTTCCACATGTTTGCTATTGCTATTTTGCTATTGCCTTCAATGCTTGTGCAAACTAGACATGATAGGGCTTACTTCTTCCTACTCCTTTAGAAGCAGCATTGCATAATTTCCAGGCAAATTGCACTATTTTGCAGCAGAATTAAGCAACAATGTTGCCTTTAGTTTTCATAAAAATGCAACTGAAGCTAATATTGCTACCTTCAATTGCATTTATGCAGCTGAAATATGACTTAAGTCATCTTTGACTTTGTAATTTAGCGCCTTGAAATGGGGACTCTGTCTCTTTAAGAAAGTTTTCTTCTTTCCAACACTCCGCCTTCAGAAGGTCATCACATTGCCCCTACTGACCCTTTAACAACGTTTTTACTAGCGTTTCACTGGGAAGTAACTCTTTGCTAAATGCTGCTGGCTAGTCTGAAGGAGCTGAGTGGGGAAGTCGCAGTGGAGATGGAAACTTGGAAACTGTAGCTACAAAGTGAAGCTTCATCCTCGAAGGCAGCTCTAGGTCTACCCAGACTTTTTTGCACAACTGACTGGTTGCCATAGGAGATTAAAGTATTTCTCAAACATGGATGAAAGAATCAAGGCAACACTCCAAGTATGTTTTTGATGAGGAAATAATATTATGATGTGAAGCTCAAAGTTGATTTGACATAAAACTGCAATATTTGGACAATAGCTAAACTGAAGCCAAAGTTCCCCATCTGAACAGTTGATGTTTGCAGCTTCTCCAGAGTTGAGAGGGTCTTTAAGCTCCTTTTAAATGAACACCAAGATGTTTGTAGTTTTTTAGTTTTACCATGGTTGTTCACTAGCAAATCTCCTAAGTCTCCACACAACATTTCAATTTATATTAAGATTGAACTCCACATTAGGGAACTTTATTTAATTAAAGTGTGGCATTTTCAGGCAATTGGTTGTGTTGGATTTTACTTAAGGTTGTCAGAATAAAAGGGGGCAAATACAAATCCTCATCACTCTATTTAGTTTTTTATTTGTTCAAAGGCATTTGAAGGCCAGACCTCGTTTTTCTTCCGCTTCACAATTATTTGGTACTTCGTGCTGGTCTTTCACACAAAGTCCCAATGAAACACACGACTGTAATGTGACAAAATCCCAGAAGGATCAAAGGGAAGTGCTGCTTGTTTCTCTGAGCACCTTTGCTGCAGTCTGTCCTTTCCTGTCTTGGTCTGCTGTCATTGAACCCTTGCAGAGGCAAACTTACCTTCCTTCTCTCTACTAAGAGAAATGACTGAGGAGGTAATCCTTATCAGGAATGTCACAAAGCCTGATTCTCAAATGTAATATCGCTGCTTTCAAAAAGGACAAATGCTGCATGCTGAGCTGCTGAGCGACATGGAAGTTCAAAATCATTTTCTCTGTAGGTATAAATAAATGGAGCACAAAGCAGAGAGAAGGGAGGTGCTTTGTTGCCTTGTCTCCTTTAAGCACACAAAATCTCTACAAAGAAGCTGAAACAGCATGCAAAGACTAAAGTGTGCTGAGAAAATTACACTGGTGTGCACAAGCTACATTAAAATACATGGTAACACATGTGCTGTCAACTGGAGCCACACGCTGCAGCACTCAACCTTCAATTCTAAACCCAATACACATAATCGTTAGGTTTTAAGTCCCACAAAACATATTTGTTGTGTGGTGGCACAATTATTAGTGTCCCGGGAGAAAATAACCAGCTGACACCATCCGGTATTGAGTATGAATTTTCTCTTACTCTATCTTATCATGCATTTTACGTTAACTGCTAATTACCTGTAGGTGGGAGTATGTCCATGCATGATTATCTGCCCTGCGATGGACTGCTGTCCTGTACGGAGTGTACACCTCTTACCCATTGGCTGCTGGAGGTAGCCACACAAAACTCTGCAACTGATGGATGAACACAGACAAATGCAAACTTTCAACACAAAAGACTTATTTCAAACTCCTTATTTAATGTTACGTTTTTTCACATTGTCATTATAAATGAGACAATTTGCTGAAGTTATTGTAAAATACATCCAGAGTTCAAGCAGAATTTTATGTCAACATGAGAAAACATTAGTAAAAGGTGAGACTGTCTTTGCCAGTTCCATATGATCCTCGCCTGCAGTGCGCTGAGTGAGCAAACTCTGCAGACTCATTTTAGCATAATTCAGCTGTCTGGTACAACCCACACACTTAGAAAAACCTGCTGAGATCTAAGATAGATGTTGGTGCATATGCCAGCTGAAATGGACACAACTTTCCCAGAGACAAACAGGTATGGCTCAGAATGAATAACAAAGACTAAATGCTGTTATTCTGTTAATTTCACTATTAAAAGGAACACTGAATAAAAATTTTATATCTAGCAATCAGGGTTAAATTTGTTTGACATTACCTAAATAATTTTAAAAATAAATATCAAAGTAAAATCTATAATTGTAGACTAAAAATCTAAAAACATTTTAAAGCACAGTGGAGGATGAGTGATCCTGTGGGACTGTTTTTCGTCCAATTTACCTGGGAACCATTCAGGGTGGCCAGGAAAATTTTAAATGAAATCTGATGGCCTCCACCAGAAACTTAAACCCTTTTATTGTCTCTTTAATTAGGCTAACTAATTTTAGCAATACAACTTATACAATAATATAATTCCCTGTATGTAGGACTTTTACTCTGACAGCATGGTCACCATATATTGAGTGGTTGAAAGATTTACTTAGAAGCAAATAATTAGAAGTGTGTAATAATTTTTTTTTTTGTTCATTGCAGCTGTCACTACATTTTGTATGCAAGTCAGCCAATATTGGATTTTATTTGATAGAATTGATTAGAAGGTTCCAACATCTGCTATATTCTGACTTAAATGGATGTAATTGTTCTTTCTAAAATAAAATTCCAATTTTGAACTTATGTAAATGGAAACGGATATTACAGCCCTCAAGCAAGAATACAGTGCTATTTTTTAAAATAACATCACAGCAAACGGAAAACGTCTAAGTCATCTTCTACTACTGTGTAAAAT
Organism: Xiphophorus couchianus; assembly: GCF_001444195.1. Taxonomy (NCBI): domain Eukaryota; kingdom Metazoa; phylum Chordata; class Actinopteri; order Cyprinodontiformes; family Poeciliidae; genus Xiphophorus; species Xiphophorus couchianus. The sequence continues at coordinate 4,694,363 of NC_040232.1, read as the reverse complement.
TCAAGATGGCGCCAATTACTAAACCTGGCATTTGCCAAGACGGTCACTGTTTAAAGGAGTAGTACAAAATGTTAACAAAGGTGTGACTTTTGAGTGGTAAACTTGAAAAAAGGGATGATTTACTGATATACTGATGCTTTCCAAAAATTCTATTGTAGGATTTTTTTCCAACTGAAAACAATTAAATTAGTTTGGATTTAAAAGAAAAATTATTTAACAAAATCTTAATAGGGAAGAAACTACATTCATGCTGGTGTTTTTATGTAGAACTTCAAAATGTGGAGAGAATTAACATGTGGAAGAGATAAAATGAATAACCAGGCTACCTATAAAATCATTTCATCAAAGGTTTATGACCATTAACCCTAAAAATGTAGATTTCATTAAATTTTCTGTCAGGCATTTACATTGAACCACTCACGACATAGGCAAGAAGGCTCACTACAAATGTGCACAAGCAATATTTCCTGCAATGATTAGTTGATGCAATGGTTGTAAGAAAGTCTTTTTAAACTTCAAAAAGAATCCTGAAGGGATGGGAGGAAAAAAGTCGTGGTACTCCCAAGTTTTTTTCTGCACTGAGATGGAGGATCCAGTCAGAACCTTCAAAGGTCACCTCTCTGCCCACAACACACACTTCACAGTTCAGACTTTGCAAGGGAGCAACAAAGATGGGCCATAAAAGGTGAAAACTTTTATTTTTCTTTTGAAAATAATCTGGATGTTCTTGATGGCTTCCATTTCTAAAGTCATGATAAGATGATCCAACTTCAGTTAATCTGAGAGTTTATCCTCATCAACAGAATGACAGAGCTTATAAAGGAGAATAGAATATTTTTTTGACTACCTTGCATGTCTATCCATCCAATGTTCCCACCAGCCTGCTGGAAACACTAGGATTAAATATGTCTAAATTAATTTTTGGAATAATTAAGAATATTTTTCTTAATGTTTATGTTTATTGAGTAGCATCCAGCTCTTTTTATTTATTTATTTTTTAAAATGTACCAGTTGGACCAGTGACAACAGGTGGAAAATAGCACATAACACTATAAACTGAACAACGCATATCTGCTCTTGCAGTTAATGTATAGTGTACATTGTTCCTGTTTTAAATAATTCGTCAATTTTGGATCTTTTTTGACCAATAGTCTTGATCTAAGATGAACTCATGAACAGCCTTTGGAGCTTAAATTCATTTCTGCTTAGTTAGCCTACTGTTCTTGCTTTGTCCCTCTCTCTTTTTCTTTTTGCATTTTGAAGCTGTGCCTGAAATCTGGCTGCAACCTAACAGGAAAAGTGAATATTTGTAGTTTTCCTGTGGCTTGGTGCACATTAATCAGGTGTGGAAATTATACAAATTAGTTTGGATTAAAAAGAAAAACTATTTAACAAAATCTTAATGGGGAAGAAAGTACATTCATGATAGTGTTTTTATGTAGAATGTGGAGAGAATTAACATGTGGAAGAGATAAAATGAATAAATAAATGGGCATGTGTTTATAAGTTCACTAATTATGCATAAAATTATGACCTTAGACAATCATGATGGTGCTGCTTTTTGTCAGAAACCAGTGTTCTGCAGATATAACCTGACATTTGCCACCCATCTAAATCGTTCTCTGGTACAAAATGGCAGGATTTTTAGTTGACAGATGTAGGGGAGCGAGACTAATGAGAAAAATCTGATTGCAGTTGTATTTTGTTTTCCTTTGGTGTCCTGAAAGACAAAGGAGAAAGCCAAAGCACATAATTACCATGTACAGCAGAGTCGACAAGTTGACAGCCCTGCATTATCAGTTGCAGGTGAAATGGTTTATCTCCACTTTGTTGACGGGAGACAAGAGTGGGATTGAACTCTGCTGCCATGCAGTTATTAAGATGAGGCTGTTCTGTTTTTTTTTTTTGTACACACTCCCAACACTAAGGAAGAAATTATGCCATTTTAGCTATCAGCTAATCACATCACAATTTGCATAAAGGAGCGTGAGTTTTCGCTGTCAGCCTTTACCTGAAATATTAATTAGTGTTTGGTGTTTGACATGATAAAGCTATCACAGAGCCACCTCTCTGTCGGCGCCCTTGTTAACCTTCCACACTACATCTCTTATCGCAGTGACAGTCGAGACCACCTCGGCTGCACCAACTGATTCACAACACTTCATTAAAAGCTGGCAACAAAACCATCTGTCCCCTCTCAATCTCCCACCGCAGTAATGTGAGGATAACTCACTCCTGCATTCAGCACCACTCGTCCTAATGGGATGCCTGTCTGTGCAAACATCAATCGAGTTACTGTAGAGGTGCGATCACCGGATGGATCGCCGTGAATGATGCACCCGGGGCTTTTAGGGAATTTTAAAATGCGGGAATGAGGGGAAAAATGTGCACAGGGTTGGACAAAAGGAGACTGAATACAGCAATCATTGAGCATTTATCTGTGTGCACTCGTGAGTAGAGCCGCTGGCTGGGGCGGAAGGGGGAATGCTATTTATATCCTTGAAATATCAAAGCCCATGCTGAGCCAGCCGTATCAGTAAATTATTTATATCTCCTCAAAATCTAAAAGAAGATACTACTCAAAATGTTACTCTTCTGAGGGAACTTCTCTGTGTAATATCTATTCATGAGGAGAATAAGTAGAAGTGATTAGTTTGTGAATCCTCTGCTTTTCTGTTGACTGGAAATTTTTATTAAAGTGCACCGGACAGTTATTTTTCATGCATTAAGGAGCTTACACCAGTGACATCAGTTTCTCTGTCTCACGTTTGTGTTTATCATCATGTACAATGGATAAGATGACTAAATTTTACTAAGGAATGTCAAATTTTTACTAAGGAATGTCTAATTTTTAGCAAAGAAACAAGCAGAGAAAAAAGGTTAAGTGATCATCTGTAGGATGGACAATTTACCACCCAGGTCATTCATTAACTCTGTCATTCCACAGAAATCCCCCCATGCTGCTACATCCTTACAAATTCTCCTCTGTGCTCCCTTCAGCGTGCCTTTCCCCCCACTGATACCACCCGCAGACTCGGGGGGGCTGTGCTGTTATTTCTGGAGCCAGATGAAACTGCGGTATAGCAGGCGGGTACACCTCATTTGCTCTGGGCCCCTTCGGGAGATGCATCTGCATGTGCAGCCCGCCTGCCGCCTCGCTGAGCTTATTACCATATTCATAATGCTGCCGGATATCGATTATAAATACCACACCTGTGCCACTTTTCTCCACATAGTTGTTCTGAGCCACATTGTGGCTTAGAGCATTGTGTGCTCGTCGCAGGTATGAGTGAGATGGGCTGCACGGGCGGTATGCAACCACGTAATGTTTAATTATTGCGATTAGACCATGTAGCTGTGCAGAACATATCCAGTATTTTCTTACAGGAATTAATGGCATGCATTATATTTAGAGCTTCAGGACAAAATCACAGTAAAACACACTGATTTGCAAATGATCAAATCCCAGCGATTGAGTTGAAATGCAGAACCTTAAAACACTTGATGCCAAAAAGCATATTAAAAATGAGAAAACAAAAAAAGTTGGGAAATGTACTTGCTTGTGTGTCTGTTGCATCATTTCTTCTTTTAACCAAACTCATGCCACTTTGAGTAGTTTTACAACTGGAGTCTTTTCAGATTCTTTCTTGGCTGATCAACAATTCAGAGCCTTGTTTGCCATGTCAGACAGATTTTTACTGGGAGACAGATCTGAACTGCAGGTCCGGGAGGCCATTTTTGTACATCCTGCAGATGGTTCGACATAATGATGATGATGTTGATAAATAGGTGTTTACTTGATGACATTTATGTATCTTTGCTGAAATATCAATATCCTCTTCTCTGATCTGGATGGGGGATTAGACATTCCCGAAACCTGTCATACTTTTCTGTCAGGATTGTTGCTCCCTTCTAAAAAGTGCAAAATAATCATGTCAAAGTCAAGAATGCATTTCTTACATTCTTACCAACGTCACTGTGTTTCCATAAAGTACATTTTTTGTATCTTGATATATCACATTAGAAAAAGTTGATGAAAATGGCAAAATTTGAATTAGCTTCCTCAATTTCAAAATGTTTGGTTTTTTTTTGTTCAGATGGTTTTTGGGTTTTCATATGCTTGGTGCAATTGCATTAGCTCCGTCCATGCTAATGCACGGACGGATTAGCATGAAAATCCGTTTGTGCAATTATAAAAATGAAAAAATAGAATTTAAGGAATGTAAGGTACGGTAGTGTTGCTACTCACTCATGTACAGTAGGTGGCGGTATGTAGCTTAAAGTTGCTTGCGATCCGCCGTAATAGAAAAGAAGAAAGAGGATGGGGGTTGGGGTGGTGGTGAAAAAAACAGTGATGCGCTAAGACTTTTCAATTTGAAGTGGATTGACAATAATGGAAATGTAAAAATCACAATGAAGATGAGGAGGATGAAACGGAGGAAGAGGAAAAAGTTGGCCGAAGAAGCTGTACTTGTGCTGCTGCTGCCACATTCGGCTTCATAAAAGACACAATGAATGGCGCACCTCTGGTCAGACTGCGTGATCTGGTAAATAGTTTTGTAAGTAGCTCAGTTTAGGGTCCGGTCTTAACAGCTGTTTAGGGTCCGGTCTTTGCTCTGATGTCATTTAAAAGAGCTTCCACGGTTTCTCCCTCGCTTTCCCTCAGCAGTGTTAAGCTTTGTTTTATGTGGTAAATGATCCAAACTCACCTCACTATTTTCTTTTAATTATAGCCAACAATGACGCAGAACTGCCTAAATTTACACCAGTCAAACGCAATATGATAAAAAACAAATAGGGAAAAGTTAACCTTCTTGTTAGTGATGTTACGTGATGTGCCGAGGCTTCGACGCGTGTGTGGAGTAATGGAGGGGGCGTTTCCGTAAAGCGCGTATCGAGGCTTGCTTCATTTAGGGGAGGAGCCGAAAACGATGACGTCCGAAGCCTCGCTGCCCGGCTGTACCACGTGACTGCTTCGGGAAGTGGCTCAGATGTTGGCGCGGGGTTTGACAGCTTTAGAAACCCCACAGGCTCCATTCAAAATGTGGGTTGTTGTAGGCGAGTTGCGGTCAGTTGAGAGAGTGGAAAGAGTTTGGATAGTTTGGATAGCAGAGGTTGGATAGTGGCTATTTAGTTTGAGACAGTTAGTTTGGTGTTTGGAGAGTTTAGGAGAGAGAAAGAGATAGGAGATTTAGGAGCGCGAGGACAGGACAGGAGTAGGATGGAGCCGGCGAGAAAGAGGAGGATTTCCCCTATGTGGGAACATTTCGATTTGATAAGCCCTAACAAGGTAAGGTGAACTGAACATTTGCAGATGCATTAGGTTTGCTTATGAGGAACTGTATTTTTCACTGTTTCTTATTTTCTGTAAAGGTGAGGTGTTTATTGTGCTCCAAGGAGTTGGAGTACAATAATAACACCTCATCCATGTAGTGTCAAAAAAGTGAAATCGTTTGAAACCAAAAACTGTGGCGAAATTGTTGTTTCTTAATAAAAATGCATGAAATCATCCAAGTTACACAAGCATTAGCCTATTCACTACCCCCTCCCTAGTTCCACAAGCACTTTAACTGTCCTCTGCCTGATTAAGCCCAGGCCATTTTTCTAGAGTCACAGAAAAACTTTATTACACAACATGCCATATCACATGACACTACTATTTTGGGAATAATTACACACAGAGAATACATTCAAACAATATTTTATTATACACATATGTGTATACATAATTTATGTAGACAAATGATTTCGTCCTGCATCTTTTGTGAAGTCATTCCCAAGAGCCATAATAGACAAAAATTCAATGCATCATACGTGTTAAGATACAGCTGGCTGTGATTATACACCTGGCCAGTAGGTGGTTTTGTGTGCACATGAAGCCTCAAGAAATGAACCCTTTCTCGAACCAGTTGGCTCAAGTGGTTCAATGCCTCATGAGGCTTCATCTCACCATCACTACTTCTTGTGTTTTCTCTGTAGATTCCAGTAGCCATCTACGTCATCAACCCAGCATGCATTGCGCAGGTGAAAAAAATATAACAAAATATACATTATTTTGAAGTTATGAGTTTTGACGTATTACAAACAGTATTTTTTTAGTTAATAGAAAAATTACTACATATTTAGGCCAACATGTTAAACTAATCGTGGATCCCTTTTAAATATTAAGAGAAGCAAGAAGTTGATGCAAATCAAATAGTAGTAAACAAGTATTCTGGAAGAGTGGTGAGAAGTTAACCATTGTCAAAAGAAAGCTATAAGATATCTTCTTTGCCATATAATTTGCTGATTTAAATTTTATTTTTATGATTGTGAGAAACGCTATATAAATAAACTTTGCACTGCAAAAATACAGAATTTTAGCAAGTATTTTTTAAATCTACTTTTTAGAGCAAATATTTTAGTACACTTGAAATTAAACCAAACTAACTTAATATTGATAAAGTTTTAGTTCCACTGGCAGCTTATTCCATTTGTAGGTGAAATAATCTGCTGGTACTTCCACTAGTACTTTTTAATCAATATTAAGGAATCGTTTACTTAAAACAAGCTCCTACTCCCACATCTTGCTGTAAAATTACCTGTGAGTTTTGTCTGATTTCAATGTACTAAAATATTTGCACTAGAAACTACATCAATAATAATTGGTAAGATTTTGTGTTTTTGCACTGCACTTACTTTGCTGAAGGAGCTTTGGTAAGATGAGACCAGAATTTAGTCTCCTATTCTGCATACAGAACACGTCTTACGGAGTACAAGCCAAAGCAGGCAGACTTAAAAAAAAAAGAAAAATACAAGATGATAGACTTGAGAAATGGAAAGCTCTCATCTGGACTGCACTGCTGTCAGATGTGATGACGTATCTGTCTTGTGCTAGACACCAGCAGTTGCAGCAGCCCTGCCTGTGAGAGGAGGAGCCTGGAGGAAGAGACAGGCGCTCATACACCTGCTGTGTCCTCAGGCTGCAGTGGTGCAATTTAACACCGATCTTGAAAACCCAACGCATGCAACAGTTTCCAGAGCGATGCTGGAACACACTGAGTCTTTGTCTTCGAAGGTGCAACATAAACTGTTGACTGTGTACAAACAAAACATCTGGCACCATCCTTTCATTAATATTTGACAGTCTACCTAAGAGCTCTGCATATAAAAGCAGACAGCTGTGAATTGTAATCCTCCTTCCGCTCTTGTCAACATTCACTTGCTTTTCAGCACGTTGGGTTTTTTGTGATTGGCATCCCTTCCAACCCACATCTAACTTATCTTCATTCCTCATCTTTAATTATTACTGCAATGTCAGGGATTTGTCACTGCCTCCTACAACTCTGAAAAGTTCATGTATGGCACAGATGGAGTCCTCTAAACAAATTAGGCTGTCACAATGACAATCCCTTATGATAACATGGCAGCAAAGGCAGGACCGAACAGCCGGCTCTGTCTCGGTCTACATATCTAAAGGGTCCCCTTTTTTTAAACAATGCAGCATGACATTCTGGCTTATTAAAGTTTCATATGGTCCTACAAGGAAGCTTTAGTGGTGACAACATGAGCAGACACCACCCGAGAGGAGCATGAGGTTGACAGTTATGAGAAAACCAGATCATGACAGGAAGTTTATTTAAATACAGCTGCTTTTAAAAACTGTATGTGAATACATTTTCTTTAAGTCTATGTAGTTATATATATATATACATATACAGTTCCATGTAGTTATATATATATATATATATATCTTCCACATAATTAGTTATGTGGAAGATTTATTTTAAAGATGGTCTATTGTGCTTTCTTGAACAGGTTAGGTTAGGATAGGGCTATGGGCTACACAAATACATTTTATGAACAAAATCATTCTTGGATAATGATATTTTAGTCTGCTCTGTTCTACATATTTTGAGCTCTTTTCAGGATAAGCTGTTTTAGTACCTCTTGTCTCTTTAAATCCCAATACGCTGCTGCTGGCCACGCCCCCTAAACTCAATGTTTGCATTCACATGTGAAAATCGCACTCTAACAGCAGAGAAACAGCCATTACATAACCTTGATAAGTATTTTCTTTCTTTTTTTTTTGCTCCTCCTTTTAATCAACAGAGAGATGGACAATTAAAAATATATTTATTTATTGTATTTCACAATATTTACATTTCAAGTGAAACTGTTTTTCCGATAGACTCAAGAATCTCCTGTTAGTAATCACACTGATCCATTTTAATGGCCAAGTAACAAATGTAAAACACAAAAATAACATGAAACTAATTCTTGATTTTTGAGAAAAATGTTGCAGTGCCAAATTCCTGAGTTGAAGGAAAACTTTGCAAGAAAGAAAAAGGAGAATTCAAAATAAAAGTCTTTTGAGAGAAGATTCAGAGTTGAGATAAAAAGTAGAAGCCTTACTTTTGGCCTGGGTCTTTTTATGTCACCTCTCAGTGAACCCAACTGGGTTCCTGGATCTTTGGTTCCTCTCGACAGGGGAATCTCTGCACAGCATCTGTCCAACCTGACCTCAAGGTCGTCTCTACAGGGAGGCATCTGCCACAGACCTTGAATGTTTGGTGGTTTCTTTTGTTGGAATCTAAATCGAACAGTTAAGGGGGGGGGACAAACTTTCACCTCCAGCAAATAAACTGAAGCTGCTGAAACATTAAGGAGCATCAAGAGGAGAAACAAAGAGTTAGGGTAAATAAAGATTTGCCACCAAATCTACCGGTCGATCAGATCCAGAATACAGATCAGGGAAGGCAAAACTTCTTTGATGCTTCTGTGTGTTGCTCTATCTCTTTAGAAATTCACACTCTGACTCTCCTCTGAGTTAGCAGAGGAGAGCTACAACATCATGATGTCATCAGGTGCTGGTCACCCCAGCAGCGAAAAGCCTTGGAAAGCATTTGTGCATCACGTTAGATGATGATTAAGAAAAACAGGCTCTACTGTCCAAAACCGTCTCAGTGGGGAGACAGTTCCAGAACAGTAAATATTATTTTACTGGGTGGAAGCAGTTTGAGCTCAAGGTCTACTAAGGTCTAAGTTAGCAGAAAAAGAACATTCACTCCAAAGAGGCAGTATTATGAAAAATCAACTTTTATTAGCTTTACATCGTGTTATGTTATTATACATACATGGAGTGTTTCCTCAATTTTTTCACGCATGTTTGAGAAATCCTTTAATCTCCCATGACAACATTCAGCTGTGCAAAATGCCTGGGTGAACCTAGCTCCGCCCTCAAAATGCAGCTCCTCCTCAGAGCTGCAGTTTCCAAGCTTCGAGCTTCCATCTCACAGAGCTGCCCTCTCCCACAACTCCCCCACTCAGGTCCTTCAGACTAGCCAGCAGCAATTAGCAAACACCCAGAGAACTCTGCATTATAAGAGCTACTTTTTAGAGAACGATGGTAAAAAGGTTGTTTTGATGACTTCCTGAAGGCAGAGTGTAGGGAAGATGAGGACTTTCTTAAAGAAACAGAGGCCCGATTTCAAGGCATTAAATTGTAAAGTAAATTTTTTAAGTCATATTTGATATATGTGGCATTTTCATAACAACTGAAGCTAACATACTTACTTGATTGTGCTATACAGTGACACTGTGTGCCTGGAAAATACATAATACTGTCCCTTTAAGAACACTATTTGACCTCATCTAAATGAACGTCTTGTGACTGAATGCCATCTTCGCAAAACAGGTGTGTTTTTAGCCTTGATTTAAAGGAACTTGGTGTTTTCAGCTGTTTTGCCAATTTTTTGGAAGTTTGTTTCAGATTTATTGTGCATAGAAGCTGAGTTCTGCTTTTCTATGTTTGGTTCTGGTACTCAGAATGCAGCAGAGCAGACCAGAACCAGAAGACCTGAAAGATCTGGAAGGTTGATACAATATCTTTAATGTATTTTGGGGCTAAGCCGTTCAGTGATTTGTAAACTAACAGAAGAATTTTAAAGTCTGTTCTCTGGGTGATGTATTCTACATTCCTGGTGTTGGTGAGAACGCCAACAGCAGTGTTCTTATGCACATGTATATTCGTAGATATGTACTGTACACCACTGCCCAGACAGAGTGGAAATGGGCCATTTCAGTAGCATGCTTTTGCTGTGAGAAACTCCAGAACCAAATTGATCTGATCGGTGCACAGTTACAGCTGCCAGAGAACAAAATGACCAAAATCTATCTAGCCTTTGTAAATGATCCTCATTTCATTTAATGTCTGTTATCTAAACTCTAGTGGCTCCAATAAATCAGAAATCACCCTGAATGTGTGGCCCATTAGTGGAGTTGATGAGCCTTAGAGAGGCCAGTTGTGTCTGTGGGCACATGAGCAACACACTCGGTGCTCTAAGGCCGTCGTGTGTCGATCCAACCTGCAGGCGTTTTCATCTGCTTTGTGTTTGAGCGGTGGTGTCGGACTGGGAGAGCAAAGAATGAGAAACAGCACTGGTGACAGATGATAGAGGCAGTCAGAACACTGCTCATCTTTTTTGGCATGAGCCCTCAAGGACAATCCATACCAGAAACTCTCGTTTGAACACCCGACAAAGTTTGTAGGCTTTTTTGCATAATCTAAACGAACAGTTCTGGGAGATTGTCACGCTTAGAATTTTAGAATACCATTTCTCTGCTATCGAGCTATTTTCTTATTAAAATAGTTTCCACAATCTGAGCTCCAGTCCCCATCTCTCATTAGGCCTATTGGCTGCCGATAAATTATTGGCTAAAGATGATTTAGTTGCTTTTAAAAGTTAATGACTCAAGTACTTCTTACTAGAGAATGGTGTCACATTGGAGTGTTGCGTCGTCAGGGTGTGAGTGGACTGGTTGTCAGAGCAGGAATCCAGGTAGCAGAGCTGCACAGTGTGGCTGGATGTGAAGAATGCACACAGCAGGAAAGACAGACCGCGACGAGCACCGGTCGGGAGGATGCAACCGAACGAGGCTGCCAGGAGACGAAACGCGTACAGACTTGATTGTATACAGAGTGAAGGATTTCAGGAAATGTGAGGAATGGGAACAGAACTTTGCTTCTCAGTCACACTGTGGCAACACGTAGGGAAGTTGACAATCCGGTGAGCAGCGGGCGTCAGTGTGTGGGTATTTATACTGCAGAGGCTTGATGAATGAAGGCTCCCAGGTGTGCGGGCAGAAATAGAGAGACTAGAACATTATGGCTCTTATTTACTCACACACTGTCACACAGAAAACATGGGGGTGGATAAGCAAGAGACCACCCTGACATGCAGGAAGAAGGAAATGAAGGCATGGGCCGCCTGGGATAGGTCCACTCACACTTACAGTATGTCAGGGAAATACTGCTGGCTAAATTTGTTTGGCACATAAAGCAGGTTGGGCTGCAGAGGGTAGAACTGCTGCCTTGCATCAAGAAGGTCCTGCATGTCATTTGTATGATCTCCATGTGCATGTGTGGGTTCTCTCTGGGTAATCTACTTTTTTTCCACAGCCCATAAATACGACATTCAGGTCAATTGGTTTCTCTAAGTTGACCTTATACTGTATATGAGTTTGTGTGCATTATTGTGTCTCTGTACCTGAGTTTCCATTACAAATGTGCAGAAAACTTTGTCTATTCCTCTAATGTAAAAAAACCCCACAATTTTGCAATTTCTGTATTTCCATTAAATAAGAAACATAATCAAAATCCCATTGTTGACATAAGTCATTAAAAAAACATGCCGCACCATCATCCTTCTACCATTTCTTTTCATCTTCTTTGTTGTTCTGTCAGTAGTAACATCCGGTTGTGGACTTGTTTCATGTAAAAAAAAAGTGTTTTTATTTCAGTTTTTTTAAATACTCTAATTCCGATACAGTCAAAAAACCACTTCAGACTAGTGCAAAAAGTTTTATCAAAAATCTGAGTTGTGTTTCCAATTTGCACAATCGTATGGTGAACAGAAAAGCAGCTTGTCTGTTCAACTGGTAACCTGTCCAGGGTGTCCCTCCCTCTTAGCCAATGGCTGCTGGAGATGGACAACCCTGCACAAATAAGAGGGTATGGACAAGGATAAAGATACAAAGATTGATCTTTTCCAAGATCTTCTTTAAGCAAAAACATGTTGTTTTTCAATTTTTTAAAAAAGATTAAGATATCAAGAGAACCTTAATTAGTGAGATCTTATTCTTTTTCTCTCTCTCCTTTTTTGTCCTACAGCTGTGACTGTAACTCCAAAGCTGAGACAGTTGGAGTTCAGCATTGGTAAGTCTCTAATCTTGCACAATGTTGTTCTCTACATAACATGGATTATGTGTACACATACTAGCAGGGGTGTCTAAAGTGCGGCCTTATGTTGCCTGCCGGCACATGCTGATTGTGTTGAGGAAAGATTTTTACTGACAAATAAAACTCTTATAACAATTGAAAATGTTTGGTAGTACGACACCAAGAAGTATCTGCTTTTTAAAAACCACAGTTTGTGCTTTTCTGATGTCACAGTAAGTAGGACCAAAAATATGCTGTGACTTTAACTCATAAGAAACTTGGCAAAGAAAGAATCACTTGTATGCAATTCTTGTTGCAAAAGAACAGTTTATTGACCAACAAAATGGAAAACAGTTGACAACAAGCAATTAGGAAGCAATATGCAATTTAATGAGGTACATTTACGAGGCACTTTGTGTTCAATTTACAACGATTTGCAGATCTGTTTCCTATAAAATACAACTGCTGCATGTGGTGAATGATGGTATCATTTTCATGAACTGTCTCTTGCATGTACCAGCCTGAAGTTGTAGTTTAGATGTTGATTCAGGAGCATCAGCATGAAAATTTTAGTATGCAGTTGCTTTGGTGGTTTTGTGGCTTTGTGTGGTAGAATCATCACAGGAATCTGTTGTACAAAGACAGATTGGTTCAGAGTGGATGTTGGCGAGGCCTGAGATCTTAGCATTGCCATTGTTCTCACTCTAAAGGAGTTATTCTTAATTTGCTGTGATCCAGTGGGACCTGAAGAACGTCGAGCAACCCTGAACTTGTGTCAACAAGTCCTATAGTGCTCACAAGTTGGAGTGATTTGTTTTAAAAATGACTTGTTTTATCAACTTTATCTCAAAGCTTCAGCTGCTTGTTTCTCTGGAACAGCTATAAAATGCATTACAGAGCATTTTGTTTTCGAAGTCCCTGCTATCTAAGGAGGGAATCGTATGCATGTGTTTGAGTTTTTTCCAGCTCTTATTAAAACTCTGGGCTCGTATTTGTGAAAGAGCTGCAGCTGTTCCATATTCCACGGGGGTGAAAAATTAGTATAATGGGTCTTAACTGTTTTCACTTTGTGTGTGTGGTGTGGGAGTGGCAGCAAACCTCCTCCATAACATCACAGCCAATTAACATTTAATGAGATAACTGTAGGAAAGCACATTTTTTACTGGAACAATGCTTTGCTGTGATGGTGATGATTAAAAAGGAACTGTTCCACTTTTGCATATAAATTTCAGCTTATTTGTCATAAAAAAAAAAACATGTCTGTTTAAATGGAAACAAACTGAAAGAAGTTGACCAGTTCTATAGGAACCAGTGGTTCCCAAAGATTTTCAAAATTCAAAAGTTCAAAAGGTGCTTTTGAATTGTGAAAGTTCCAAAAAGATGAATAAAAGTTAATGGTTGTAATATACGAAGATGTGAAAAATCATTTTGCACATCACTGCAATTTGAAACACTTCTAGTAGTTTTTTTTTTATTTATGCCATCAGTATTTCCACTTTTCAGAGCAAGATTTAATTATGTACCAAAGTACTTCTGTCGGATGACTGCCGAATTTTTAAGGCGAGAAATGCATAAAGATCAGAATATATTTGAATCAAGGAATGGCTGCATTTAAAAAAAATAAATTTGTTGTTTTCTAACGCAACCTTCCTGGTGTCAAAGGAGTTGAGATACTCATTGAATTTTATATCATTTCATTTAGTTACATCATCTGAAAATGTCAAAGACAAGCTGCTGTGGAAGAAGCTCAGATTTTTCCGAGTGAGGTTTCTTTTATGTTATGACCAGTAAATTCTGGTCTTAACTGCAGTCGATAATTCTCTCAGCGTCTTCACTTTAATCAAAGTAAAGAGAATTCAGAATTCACCAAAAGCTAAAGATTTACATCAGCAAAGTCTTTGTTCTGCTCCGATTAATGATCCTGGTACTTTTTAGCCGTAACCAAAACATTTTTTTGTTGTTTTCGTTTTTCCAGCCAGGTCATTTAAAATTACACACCCTTGAAATTATACAAGGTAAAGTTCATTCAGATCATTAATAAATTATTGTGATAAATTACGTACGCATTTTTTATTAAATGTTAGAAGCATCAAACTCACATAGCTTTAATTTCTGGAAAGCAAAAAACAAAACTAAAAAAAATGAAATCAAAGCCTTTATACAAACTTTTACTTTACATGGTGTTCAAATCCCTTCATCTTTGTCCAATATTTTCAATATTAGAGTCAGAAGAATCAGATTTTTTTGGCCCAAGTCTTGCCACAGATTGTTAATAGATTAAGGTCTGTACTTTGATTAGGCCAGTCTAATACTTGCCCTTTACTTTCAAGTTTTGATATGGTTTGGTTTTCTTGTGGAAAACCGACATAGTGATCTGATTGAAGCTCATGTTTGATGTTTCTCCTGCATGGCTTGTTGCAAACTGCAGTAACTTCATCTGACACTCTTCTTACCATGCTTCCAAAAAAGTCAGATCTGTTGGCTGATTGACTAGATGTCCTGTTGATAATTTTTCTTACCTTATGCATGGATCTCTGGATTTCTTCCCTTGGATCACTTGACCGCTTCTGTGATTCATTCTCTCCTTGCTCTGTGAATTTAGGTGGTAGGTTTTGTTTTTCTAGGTTTGCATTCGTGCCAAACTCTTTCCATCTATAGATGATGAATTGGGAAAAATGCTGTTTCAGATTCTAAGGTTTCAATATTGCTTTTTAACCTAATTCTGCTTTAATTGTAATCTCCGCCACAACTTTCTGCTTTGTCCGTTAGTGTTGCTCATGACTAATATTCTGCAACAGACTTCTGAGTCCTTCACAGAACACCTGGATTTATAGGGAGATTAAATCAATCACAGGTGGACTAATTAGGTGAATCCAGCAGCTTGCACTGTAATTTATAAGAAGTATCAGATTTGAGGGGACAGATAAAAATGTTGCTCAAATTTTCAATATTTTGAACACAATAATTTTTGCTTCACTTAAGAAATGATGTATTACTTTTTGTTTGTCTCTCCTGTACCGTCCCGATACACAAATGTAAAAAATGTAAATTTTATTAAGCTCTGTTATAAATGGCATTTTCCCCAGACTCTTAGACAAAATGATGTGCAGATCAGAGCAATGGCACATTAGAGAATAATGTTGTTGAATTGATTTAGGTGATGAATGCTTATCATTAGACATATATCATTCTGGAGATGAGCATGTATTTGTCTCATGTGGTAACCCCCATGCTTCCCTCTGCCATTACACTGAATTCAGATTCCTTCTGGAGGTCACATAAGCCTCCTGCATTAAAACCCATTGCTTAAAAATTCATCTTGAAAGACGTCAACGTATTCCAATCAGTCTGAATAAATACACTGCAGTAATTGAAGTCTCCAAGGATGGGCAAACATTATTACTCAAATTGAACAATTGTTGTGGTAATTTGGGAATCAGTTCCGATTTACTTTGGCAGTTTGAGTAACTTGAATGAAATTGCCAGTCGTGACATTGTTGAATTAATTTTCACCTAAGCTAAGGAAGGCAATTCAGTAGTAATCAACAGAAGGATCTGCAAATGTAATTTTCTTGAAGCCACTCCAAATTTGTTCACTCCTTTTTTTCTTGCTCTCCAATCCATTATTTGAGTCCGTGACATTTTAATGAGCCATATTCCTCCTCCCTCCATCCATGTTTCTCCCTCATTACCTCCGCTCTCCCCCCTCCATTTAGACTTCCTTCCTAAATCTCTAAATGTTTCTCTAGGGGACTCTCTTGTCCTGTCTCGTCACTCTCTCCATTTCCTTTTCCTGCCTCCCCCACCTACAGTAATAAAGGTTCTTAGTGCAGAGGTTTCATCAAAACGCCACATTCCTTTGAGAAACCCATTATTGTGGCGTTTAAAGGGGAACCGCTTCCAGTTTCAATCTTTAAATCAGCACCCTCCATACTAAAACACACAATGTTGATCACTGTATGTTTAACTTATTATACCAATGCTGTTATGAAACTCATAGGAGACTCACAGTGCTGGTGAGGAGTGGGGGATAAGCTCATTATCAGAATAAATATGCTTAATAAAGCTTCCAGAGAACCCAGCTTCATCTAAATATCAGCAGGTGGATGGAACTGGGAGTCCTGATAGAAACTGGTTTTGGAATGAACATATTAATCACCTGGAATGGCCAATTCTCTAACCTTAAAATTCATAAACTATGAATAAAAGCTGAGTTTGTGCCAAAGAACAAAACAATTTAAATAAACTCTACAAATTCTGCCAGGAAGCTTGTTTAGGCAGAATTTTGCCAGAAGCTTGCTAATGGCTACAAAAAGCACGTAATCAATGTGCAACCTGCTAGTGGGCATTTAGCTCAACATTATTGGCGCTGTATGAATATTTGAACTTTTCTGTGTTATAACACTGTGTGGATCAAGAATCATTCACATTAAAATCAAGCTTGTATGTCATATAATCATTTAGACCCTTTGATAAAAAGACTTCAAATGCATCAATAAAAGCATGAAATGCATTTAGAATCATTCATGCCTTTTAATGATTGTATGCAAACTTTTGATTAGCACTGTAAATCTCCTCTGAGTTTCCTGTGAGAATTGGTAAACAACTTGTCTACTGTGTCCCTCCTTTGTCAGTTTTTATTTTTAGCTGTGATAAAGCATCTCTTTGCATGCTTTATTACAGAGCAACCAAGTCTAATGTAAACTCTTTTTGTCACTGCAGTAATGACAAAGCAGCAGCTGAAACGCAGGCTGATAGATGCTGCTGCTTTCAGCTCATATGAACATGGTTTTATGCCTTTTATCTCCTTCTGCATAAGCAAATGCCAGACTTCTTTAATGCAAGTCTAAAATTCCTGCTGCCTGGAATGAAGGGGGAATATAAAATTAAAATGACCCCTAAGAGATGATGTATGAGGTCTGGACTTGAGCTGCAGGATACCTAACAGGACTCTCCTGCTGCTTCCTTTTCACCAGCCACTGAAAGAATCCGATACTGAATGATACTGTCTTATATTCTGGGTTTACAGTTATGGCCAAACGTTTTGGTATTTATACAGATTTCATACTTTAGAAACTTTGCTGCTACAGCTCTGGCAATGAATGAGGTAAAAAAATATTTTTGGGGGAGATTATTTTTGTATAGCAAAGAATTCTATAAGCTTAAAATGTAACTTTATAACAGCAACCTATTGGCCACTTTATGTGCATACTAAAAACATATATACTAATGCATACTAATTAGCATCTTGAATGAAATCTTTTGAATGCACAACACACTGAAGCGTAAGGTACTCTTGTCAGCTAAAAGGTGGAAACTGAAGCAGGCTCTCCAGAATTGGACAACAGCAGATTGGAAAAGCATTACCTGGTCTGTAGAGTCTCAATTTCAGCTGGGATCAGAAAGTGGCGTAGACATGAAAGCATGGATTCATTCCGGCTTGCAATAATAGGTTAGGCTGCTTTTGGTGGTGTAATGGTCAGGGGGATATTTTCTTCACACACTTCGGGCACCGTGGTACCAATTGAGCATAACACAACCTACCAGGGCTATAATAGCTCTGGGTTTGTCATTATGGTTTAGTTTTATTTCCTGGTGACTTTTCCTTTGTCTCATTTACTTAGTTTTAATGAACAAATAATCACTGAGCGAAAAGCTAAAGTAAATTGTCAATCGAAAGACAACGACAGAGATCAGGTGTTAAGTAGCTTAAAATATTCTGAAGATAGCGTCATGTTGCAGACACAACACCCAAAACAGCTTTTCTGTGGTTAAACTTATAAAGGTAAATGGGATCAGAGGAGTAGTTAAATAAAACATCAGGTCAAAAGCGAGCCCTTTATCTAAAGCCTTTAAGCTTATGCAGACCATAGACCATAGAAGAGTCGAGACACGGATGGACAGGTAAATAAGGAATCTAATTATGTGGAACTGCTATTTTTCTACCACAACAGATAAAAACAACACTTGTCAATCCATCTCCGTATCGTGCATACTTGAAGTTATCATTGAAGGCGAGACTTCCCCCAAACCTGAAGGGAACAGTCAACCTTTTTCTGGTCTATGACTTCAGGCTTAGAGGACTGACCGTCATCATGACTGCTTTGCACTCAAACCATCCTGGGGCATGCTGAAGGTCATGGCCTAAAGATGGCAACAGAATGACATCATTCATACCAACTAAAGATGTACCTTAGAGGCTTCAAACCAGACACTCTCCAATCCAAAGTTGATTATTATAAGAAATGTGGGTCAGAGTCCAACCTACCCTGGGAACAAGCTCAACATTGTACCAAGAATGTGAAGACAAATATAGCTTTGGTTATACAGTACAAGGACTAAGTAGCCCTAACAAGCATCCATGTCACCCCATACTTTGACAGCACTTCCTATAAACTACCTTGAGGGTCAAAGTCATAAGTATTTCTCAAATCCAGAGGACATACAGTGCACATTGAAGGTATTCACACCATTTCACTTTTTCCATATTTTGTTTTATGTTACGCTCTAATGCCAAGTTGTTTTAAATTAATCTCATTCCTCAAAATTCTACACACAAATACAATATTACGACAATATGGAAAAAATATGAGGCAAGTTTATTAAAAAGAAATAGAAAACCAATAAATTATATTCACAGCCTTTGCTAACTACTTCATTGATCCACCTTTGGCAGCAACTACAGCCTCAAACCGTTCTGAAACAAGAAGTTTAGCACTCCTTTCTTTGGGTAGTTTGGCCCATTCTTCTTTGTATAGCTTGTCAAGCATCTGTGCATAACCATTTTCAGATCTCTCCGGAGTGTTCAATTGGATTCAAGTCTGGACTCTGGCTTGGAGACTCGAGAACAATCACAGCGTGGTTCGGAAGCCACTCCTTTGAGAAACTAAATAGCCTCTATTTGTGTGGCACTTTATCAAGTCCAGAGGGCCCCACAGTCAGTCATTCCCCCATTTACGCACACATTCACTATCACACTGATGTTAGGAACATACAGTGTAGCTACAGCTTCCATGGCACACTCTGACAGAAGCGAGTGCCTTACACCACCATCAGCAGGCAAGGCAGGTGAGTTATGTCATTGTGCCCAATGACATAACTACTGAGACAGATGAAATGGAGGCTCAAACTGGCAACCCAACGATTACAGAAGGAACTTCTGCCACTATCACAACTGTTCCTCCATCAACAATGGTTCCCACCAGACGGTTTCTGCCTCAATAATCTCTTTCAGGCCAAATCTGCTACAAACTATATTTGTAACAGAGGTTTTCAGCATTCAGACTTACATCTGAGTCCACAGAACCAAAGAGAAACTTTCCCAAATGTGAGTTGTAGCAAACCAGGGAAAAGCTGGTGGATCAAAGCTCCACCAGCTTTTCCCTGGTCACACTCACCATTCATTGTGCCTTACCAGATCTTTCCATCACCAGTGCCAGCACATTTAAAGCTCTGCCCCTCTTCTGGGTCTAAGAAAATGCAGACACGGCACTCTCCTACATCTGATAGTACAGAATATCCTTTCTCTAAAGTTATTCTTCTTTTCATTCTGTCCATAATTCTCTCATGGGATATCGGCCATATCTCAGACTTTTACTACTTTTTGAGTAAAATTTACTGTTGGCTCAACAGTAAAAAAGTTTTTATGAATGTCAGTAAGACTTTAAATTATTGTGACAGATTGAGTTGTGGCATTTAAATAACTACAGGTCTCATGATGAGACATTCCCTGGAGATTTAAATGAATTAGTAGATGTGATTTAGTTTAATAGAATCCAAAGCCCTTGTGGAATTGATGTCACAGGATTTGAATGAAGAACATGGACTACCTTTTTTACTCGGCAGAGTTACTTGGTACAGTTGGCTACTTTGGGAAAAAAATTATTAGATTATACACTATGTTTTAAGACAAAGTACATAACGCATTACTAAAATGTAAAAAGTACTTTTGTATTTACAAGGTAATTACTAAGATCCTATGTTGTAGCTAAAGAAACTAAAGAGGAATCTATTCCCTCATAAGTAAAGATCTTGACAGTTTCTTGGGATCTGCAACATATGAGTAAAAGTTCCAAAAATTATCTAAAGAAAAACATCTAGAAGGCATACCTTACATAGTACATAGGGACAAGTTTATGCATTTTTGCCATTTACTTCAAAGGCTAAAAGATAAAGACACAATGAAATGGAGAGAACACACCGTTGGGGGGCGCAGATGCTGATGATTCTTGTGCGGGACAAGATGCTCCTCCAGCCTCACCTTCTAATCTTAATTCTTATTTTGTTATGATCTTGGTAAATGTCAAATATATTTTATGTGTCACATTATCAGAACTTCATTATCGGGATGTACAATCTTATTCAGTCGTGACCAGAAAAGAAAACTAATGATGCTTCATGCATTTAAAAAAAGGAGTATTGAAAAAGCACTTTCACAATTCTATTCTCAGTGATTCCAGCTGGTGTGTGATTTTTGTCATGAATATAGCCATGCTAAAATAGTTCTAAAAGTCAGAATTGTATTTTAGTGTTTAACTATGTCATGGGTGGTGGTGAATAACTAAAGGAAATTGTGATTCTTCTGGTACAGACCTAGAAGAAGGAATTAAACTAAACTAGAGAAACTTAAAGACCTTTTCACTCAACTTTCCTTCATTTGCCTCAACTGGCAATAATTTATTAGCAATTTAAGATGTGAGAATTTATTTTTAGTTTTTATAAAAGATAAGTTTTATAAAAGTGAAAGATTCAAAGAGGCTGTAAAACTTGCCTGTTAAAAGTGGCTGTTTTTTTATAGCTCTGCTTTTTTGCGGTGAACTTGTAAGAAATGCTTATTAAACTCTGGCTTTATTTGTGTTGCTGTTCTCATAAGAAACCCAGTACCAGAATCAACTTTTTGTTCCTGTTGGATAATGTGAAAATTTTGTAGTT
Organism: Xiphophorus couchianus; assembly: GCF_001444195.1. Classification (NCBI taxonomy): domain Eukaryota; kingdom Metazoa; phylum Chordata; class Actinopteri; order Cyprinodontiformes; family Poeciliidae; genus Xiphophorus; species Xiphophorus couchianus. The sequence goes on along the minus strand of NC_040232.1, from coordinate 4,673,233 downwards.
TCCACAGTAGATGAAGATTGATTTGCCAGTTTGCAAAGTTGTTTGAATATTGAGTAAACGTTAAAACTAGGTTGTTTGCTGCTTTGTACAATGTACAAGAATTACATTTGCATAAAGAAACACTGCATCTTGATTTAACTCATTTGAAACGTTGACGAGTAAATACAAGCACCTTTTTATTTTTCCAGAGTAAAGTGTAAAATAGAATGGGCTCCGAGTGCAGATCAATAACTGGATAGATGCCAAAATTTAGGCCCGGACAAATAAAATACAGTTTTCAGATAAAATCCAAGCACATTACTGGGGAACATGTCTTTTATACACTAGTGTGCTGCATAGATGCCAATTAACACAAAAGAATGAGAGACATTAAATGTATCTGTCTGAATGTCAGTGTTAGCTGTTCTTGTTAGCCAGATATAAATACAGAAGTCACATCTTCCTGCTTTTGTTAAGAAAAAAGCGGTAACCATAGAAATGACCATTTTCCCTATTCAAGGCTTCAAGTTTCTTTCACTCTTAAGATCAGTGAAGTAATTTAAATCTGACTTTAACAAAGAGATTACAATGCTTGGTCTTGATGGGATCAGTAGGGGTTATTTTGTTCAATGGAGTTTTAGTAAATAATTAATACCAAGTTCATTTTGCAGTAATGACCTTCAGGATTAAAACACAAACTTTGAAGCAGGATAAGTGAATTAAGTCTCTGGGCTACCTTAATTTGCTGTTACACTCTTACTCTGAAATATGGCCAAGATTCATGGCAGAGGAATTGGAGGCAGAAGAAAAAGCAGGAGACAGAGCCAAGACCCCTGCCAAGCCAGAAACAACAAACTTTTGGGATGCCACAGTAGACAATACATTTATACAGAGTAGCATAACATTGTCATCTGGCAAGTTGCATGGACACCAAACAGATTTTAGAAGACATTGTAGACAATTATTTGACCACTCTTATCACCAGAAATGGTAAGAATACTTTAAAAGTGGTTTCTACCACTTGTAAGTGATTTTAGCATTTTAAAGAGATAATCTTAAGGCCACTCTCCAGGTTTATTGCTAACCTGCTCTATCCTTTCCAAGTTTAGTTATGTGTGTTTGTTCTGTTGGAACAGTGCCCAAGTTTCAAGCATCCAGCTCCAAATTTGAGATCAAGTTAAGGATTCTTTTTTCCTTCCTTCTTATTATTCCACCCACTTTACACAATGCATCAGCACCAATGGCAGCAAAGTAACCCCTTAGCATGATAACGCCACCACTGCGTTACATTTGATACCTGCTGGATTTAAAAGCTTCACGCTGAGTGGTCCACACTTCTTGCAATGGGGGGGGGATACCTCCATCTTTGTACCAACATACCATGAAACCTTTCTCCAAATGGCATTTGGACCATCTATTCAGGCAAGTGAAATTTTTTGTAAGCCTGGAGGTGGTAAATTTTGAATATGGCCATCTTTCTTAGTCAGACCATGGTGGCACAAACTGACTTTACTGTGGACAGCAACAGTAACAGTTTGTAGTTTATTAATACCTGGTTATTTCCAAACATCCTTAGCTATCTCATGTTCAGGTCAGATGGTTATGAATTAGACACGACAGGGTACTCTAATGGGACAATGATGGAAAATATGCAATTTATTTTGAAATGGCCAAAGAAGGATGTAGTTCCTCTTATGGATGGACCACTCCACCAGTCTTTGGATTATGGTGAATTAATTGTTATGCTCTAGAAACCAATTTGAAATGTTTGGAGCTTTGTGACATGTTGCATTATTCTGAATGAAGTGGCCATCAGAAATTGGGTACACTGTAGTGGTTAAGTGAAGGACTTTGTGACCATTGGTGTTTAGATATTGTGTTGTTCCTTGTTGAAACAAGATGGGATGAATCCATGTTTTAATGATGTTATTGCCAAACTTTGACCTTGCCAACAGAGTTCTGGATCTCAAATCAAGACTCATAGAACTTATCGAACTTTTCTAGTCTGATTGTAAGATCAGTCTCCTGTTCTTAGCTAACTGGAGTCTTCTGGTCTTCTGCTATTGCAGCCCCACTGCCACTGTCTGGGTATTTTTCTCTTTTTTGGGTGGTTCTTTGTCAATTTGAGAGATGTTTGCAGATAAAATCCCAATAGATCAGTAGTTTCTACGACACTACACTCAACCTATCTAGAATCATGCAACATTATGTGTCTTATAGCTCCTTTGTTCCTGAGTCTGATGCACCGTTTGAACTTCAGGAAGTCAGCTTTCTGTTACAGAGTAATAGAGCTAAATAAAGTTGACAACAGTTCATCAGTCTGTGTGAGTTAGAGGAATTCAACAACTGATTAAATGGCTCATTAGAAGCTTATGAATAATATGACATTCATGAGAATGACGAGTTTCCATACTGTAAGTACTGGAAACACATAGATAAAGTGAGTAAGGGATTTTTGTAACCTTTAAAACAGAAAGTTTAAGAAAATTTGCAAACCTTCTTAGAATGTAATTCTTTGCAGAAATTATGATGAATAAGAAGTTGTTAGTTGAAGTATCTGGTTTCATTGGCGGTTTATTGCACTTATAGTTAAATATGCACATGTTATTCATAATGCTGTCAGTTTTCATGGGATTTGGGGAGTTTACTGAAATGTTTGTTGTAAACAGAGTTAATAGATGCAAAATAGATAGGTAAAATAGCTTTACCCTCACATTTCAGCTGTTAAGTCAATGAGTTTGTATTTTTTTGCGCTTTTTGTAAGCATGCAGCATCTCTTGGTGGGACTTCTTCCTCTTTTGTGAACTGTTGGGAGCCCTCACGAACTCACATCCTCTGGCGCAGCGGCTGTGACGGCAGTAAAGTCTGAGGGTTTAGAGATTAGGGTGGAGTTTAGGTTCTGGCCTCGTCGTCTCTGAAATCTGAGAGACAAGCTGCTTTTGATGTCAGAAATGAAAGCCATAATAAAACTGATATCTCATTGCCAGGAGGAGCTCTGGTTGTCTGGCTGCATTTTAATCAGGTGCTGATGCAGCATTTGTGTATCTGTCTGTTCACATATTTTTACTCATTTCTCCAAACCATTATTGTGTTTTTGGGGTTGAAATCTCTCTACGTGCAGACTGTCTTCCTCCTCCTTTGTGTTGAAGCAGATTTCTAGCTCTTAGTCATTTGATGTTTAATCTGACAGAAGATTATAATAAACTACTGTTGGCCTTCTTTTTTATTGTGTTTATCTACAGTTATTCCGTCATTTTTTGTCATTTGTGACAACACTTTGTGTGATTCTTCTCTCTTATGCATGCATCATGAAGGATTATCTTCTCATCTGTCACTCTCTTCTTCTTCCTCTTTTCTTGATCTCCTCTCTCTTCTACCTCTTGGCTCTCCTTTCCTCCCTCTCTTCCTTTGCGAAGCCTGTAATGATCTGGCGGCCTGGGGCAGGGACAGGAAGCCCAATGCTTTGGTCCAGGTGGCTGTCATAGATCCCCAGAAGCAGCAGCTCGTCTTCCACGCCTGCACAGAGATAGTGGAGGTAAGCCATAGAGACACACAAACACACGCACACACGCATACACACACAGACACCCATTGACCATCTCCTCTCTGCCTGTCCGTAGCCTTTTGATGTTTGTTGTTTTGCGAAGTCGTTGGGTCTCAGTTGCATTTCTCTCCATCCCTGTCGGTTCAGCTCCTCATTTTGGCCACGTCTTTTGAGTTTATGTAATATTTTTAGGGCCTCAACTAACGATCATTTTAGTAACTGATTAATCAATCAGTTATTCTCGGGATTAACTGATTAATCCGTAATTTGAAGCGGATTAAACGAAAACTATTCCACTTGAGGACATATTTACAGACAAAGAAGGTGTTTTGTTTTTCATCGTAAAAGCAAAATGTATATGTTTTTATATATTATTTACTGCTCTGAGCGTTTTATTCCTTCAGCAAATGGCTAATTGATTTTTCACAATTAATATGATTAATGGTGTGAGCCATAAAAATTGTAGCAACAAACTTCAGTGTATTCGGTTGGGATTTTAAAAAGTAGATCAAAATTATGAGATGGAAGGAATCATTATTTTAAGACTTTTTTTCATACATAAATGCGTTGATCTAAATCATTCCAGTGTAGCTGTCGCTGTATGTTCAGCATTGTCGTCCTGCTATGTAAAGTGAACCACCACCACAGTAGAATTAGAACTATCTATCTTCCTATAACTTGTGACCAACTTTCCTTTCCCTGCTGAAGAAAAGCAACCCCACAGCATGGTGCTGCCACAACCAAATTGCACTAGTGTATCCAACCTGATTTGTGTGCAGCTGTTGTTCAGTGCTTAAAGTCTTGGTCTTGCAGTCCAAACATTGTGGATTTAATTACAGCTTCCTTCATAAGTCAATTCTTCCATTGGAGTTGTGGATCTCTGCAGCTCCTCCAGAGCTGCCATGGACCTTTTGTATGGTTGTGTGATTGATGCTCTCCTTACCCACCCTTATCGCTTTAGGTAGACAAAGCTTAAAGCTTGTGATTATAGTTTCAGAACCTAAGTTTGTTCCTCTACTTGTTTTTTGGTGCTCATGATGCTGTTTGCTCACTAATGTTCTCTAAAAGTACTTCTGAGTCCTGAACGAAGTTACTGGATTTCTACTGAGATAACATTAAATGTGCAGACATTTGAATGACTTCTGAATCCGACTGGTTTCCTTGAATTTTTTTTAGGGGCAACAGAAGGAGAAAATGAAACTACACTTTTCTACAGAGGCCCCAAAGGGATATTAAAGAAAAAATGAATAAACTTTCTCGCTTACCAGATTGACGTCAATCTGTCAGGAAAGCAACGAAACAGTATCTTTGCATGTCAGAACAAACTGGAAATCTCACTCAATTATGTTACATATTTCCATTTCAGTAAACATTCTAACATAATCTGAAATATCATGAGCTGTCTGGGATCTTTTCTCATGCATACTTATAAAATCATGCATAATTTTCCTTCCACTTTGCTGTCAAGTTCTGTCTTATGTAGTTCTGTCACATAAAATACTAATAAAAGTGACTGAATTTCTTTGGCTGTAGTGTGACAGGATGGTTCCACTTGAGAAAAGTACTGTGCACTGCACATGTGGATTGGGCTGGGACACCGCTACATACAGATTTCATGCCTGTTGGCCTCTTTCAGTGCTTCGGTATGACACTGTTGCTGCTAAGGCAAAAGCCACACGTGTTTTTTTTTCTTTTATGCAGCATGCAGCTGCCCCCTGTCTCACTGTGGAGAACACACACATACACGCAGACACATGCGTTCTGGTTCCTCCTCTCTCATATGAGCGCAAAGTTTCCAGACGCATGAAAGGGAGACACTATTTTCCTCCTAATTCAGTAAAGCTTAATTAGCATAACCATCTCCTTCAGAGTCTGATTTCAGCTGCTTTTCCCTGGCGCTCAGGGAGCAGCGGCGAATGTGTTTTTCTGTTCATGCGTGTGTGGAAACACAGGATGTGGTGGGATACTGTATGCTGGCTCAGACAGCTCCGCAGACACTGAATGCCACTGGAGTTCTCATTTTATGGCTGTAATATTCTGGATGTGGAGCAGGATTTGAGAACATGGACTGCCTTCGACTTCACAAAAACAGGGTATGTGATTACTGTCTGATTTTATCAGGGTTTTGCTACCTATTAAGAGAACCTAGGATATTCCTAGAAATTGACTTTGCAGTGTGAAAGTTCTCCCTAAAAAACTGATGATGATCAGATTCAATATCACAAAATAAAAATATTCTGTCTCTCCTGAAATTCTCTTTTGAAAAACATTCTGGAGATTTCAGAGGACAGGGGAAAGTTTCAAGTTTCATTTAGATATGTTTTCTATGAGATATTACTTACTGTTTTAACCAGTCAGAGAAGTGTGTGCGGGTCTGAGAGGGCTTGTGTTTCTGGGCAGATCCACTCTAGCTGCGGTGCCTGAAGACAACCCCACTGCCTCTTGTGTTCCTCCAGTTGTCACATTCCCAAGATGCTGACTCTCAGCAGCTGCTGTCGACTTTGCCGGAAACTTGAGCGCTTGGCTGCTGGAAAAGCTTCAGTGTTAGTCACAATCATGTGATTGGCATATTATTGGGAATCCACTTTATCTGATTTATTAAGATTTCATTTAGAAGATAAATAATGGAAGATGCCAGCTGCTGCGTAGCGTTCTCTCATCTCACTCATGAATGCCAAGCTGGAGGTTGGAAGGAAGTGAACAGAAATTTCCATCAGTTTTAGTTTAAAGATGACAACTTTTTGTGTTTTTCTTTACATAGTTTGACATAAAAATCAATGTCCACAGTGTTGAGAGCATAATTCACATTAAGTCCTAAAACATATGTATGAGAACATTATGTAATATCACTGGTTTATCTTGCATACAACGTTTGAGACAACACATCATTTTAACAGTATTTTGGAGAAAATTCCAAATCAAATTAAGTTTTCAGCCCAGACTTGCCTTTAAGTGCTGCAGTTTTATTTTGATTTAATGTCACATTTCCAGCCTCCAAAAATTACATGTATAAAGTGGGAACAGTGTTTTCAGCGAACAGGGATTCTGCTGTTGGACTTTCTTAAGCACTCACAGTGAGGCGAGTCCTCATTCAGTAATCCCTCCGAGCTGCAATCGGTTACTGCTTCTGTGTTTGAATTGCAAATGAAATTATCTGTTTTACTGTCAATCGTGTTTTTTCTCTTTGTTTGATCTATTTAAATTGTTTAAGTGGATTACAAAGATATTTGTTCTTTAAAAGTCCCCTTTGCAAAACACTTTATAGGCTGAATGAAAGGCACTTGGTGTTTTTTTTAAACAGCCATTGCAGCAAATAGGGTACATCAACCAACAACAAAATTACCGCACTGTTTTTACACTTTTGTTGGTTTGAGGGGGGAAAAAGCAGTATTTGAAGACTCTGATGACGATTTTATGCTTATTTCTGGCGTTGACGCTCTCCTGTGTCCCATTCTGCCAATTCAATTTTTTTAAACTCACTACTTTGCAGTAAATCGCAATTTTCAGGATGTAAAAAGCTAGATTGGCAACACCGATGCTAGCTGCAACTGGAGAGAGCTTTAAGAAACAGATTTCATCTAGACAAGAAATTGTTTGACATGTTATCTGTGTGTAGCAGGAGGTGTATATTATTATATGTACGGCCAATTGGAAGGTGATAAGCTTTTACTAATAAAGTTAATTTTCAGAGCTTTGAGAAATAAGTAAAACCTTTAAATTCATATTTTACAACAGTGGAATTACATCTAACATTTACTGCTGCAAAGCATGAACTGTAAAAATGGCTTTTTTTCTTCTACCAATGAGAAAATTATTAATTAATAGCTGTCTTTACAAGGTTAAACATATTCTATCGTATTAGGTGAATATAATACTCATTTTATTTAAAAACGAAACACCTTTGACAATAATTATTCCAGTATTACTGTATAAAGTATTGGTGTTTATTTTCTCCCTTTGGAGAGCGGTCTCCTAGCTTAGATGTGTTTCTGCTTAACACACCTCGAGTAAATCAATGGGTCATTAACAGGCCAATGCAGACATAATTAAGCCATTAAGCCAAGACAAACGTAAAATATGCAGGACACTGGCTTAGTATTGGACACTGCTCATATAAAGATTTTCTTATTTCCACATTAAACTCTCATTCCTAGAGATAATTAAACATATGTGTCTTATTGTGGACATTGGGCGTGTTTTTGCTGTGACTAATTAATAAAGGATTAATGTCAAGCCTTTGAGTTTGTTGTATGTGAAGGGGTTTGTGTTTCACGTGTACTCAGTCTGACACAAGAGATGAGAAATTTGGAAAGAAATTGCAGCATGTCTTTTGCCAAACCTTAATGTGTCTCCACTGGAAAATCCTACAGTGTCCAGGAGTTCTGGAACTTGACGGGGATTTGACGTCAAGCAAAGCCAGCAAATGAAAAGGCCTTTGATGTAACCTTAGTGAAGCACAGACCCATGTTCTGAGAGCACGACCAACAAGAGTCGTCTGTCTGTTTGTATATACAGCTACGAGCGGTCAAGGGAAGCGGGGGGGAAACCCAATGAAGGCAAACTCTTCCTCAGCCTAATCACACACAAGCACACACACCCTGTTAATGGCCTTAAATTGGTGGTCCCTCTGCGGAGCGCAGCCCGGATGGACAAAAAGACCAGAGAGAGGCAGCTGTCTGCCATAGCATATGTTCACCACTTGTATGACAGACTGGTTTGCTTCTTGGCGTAAATGGAGACAGGCTTACCACTTTAGCCCATCAGCAGCACTAAGAAGATTCAGTCACTGCCGAGGCTGCCAAGCATGCTGGTAAGTCTGAATGAGGCCTATTCAGCTTGCCAGTGAGGGCAGCGATCAGGGCTGTGTGTGTGTGTACCTGCACTTCCTTCAGCATAATAGTCCTGTCTGTCTTTCTTCCAACGTGTAGCACCGATAATATCCTGATTTCAGTTCAAAGCAATGCATTGGTTTCACGGTCTCCACTGTCTGTTTTTTAATTGGACCAACTAACAAACTTGGTCAAATTTTTTAGACTAAGTTAAAAAAATTAGACCAACATTAGTGTAATTCTTTAGACCAATGTTTAGTTCCATTTTTTAAATTAGACCAAGTAAACATTGTGCTTTTGAAAAAGTAATATATCAGCTGCTCAAATTGCATTATAAGTTTTGTGTTTCAGGGCTTTATATTTGCTGGAGTTGCTACTAATTGCAATTTTTAAACTCACTTTCCAATAAGCATCTTTCTTGGTTCTTCAAGCTGTGATTGCTCTGTCTGCTGATAACTTTATGTGTAAAATTGAATACTTTCATGGTGCCTTACAGAGAATTCAAATTTAACTTTTTTGCCCTTTCTTACACCACCACCTTAAACTTCAATGCATTTTTATTTCAGAAAAATGCATAGCTACTTCAGGGCCTGGACTATTTGCTGTAATTAATGGAACCATCTCTAACAGAACGTTTTGAAGGAAAATGTCAGACTCTCCGTTTGCAGTAATGGGTTATAATACTCAAAAATCTTCCAAATGTGAAACAGAGTTGGCAAAAATTTCCTCTGCAGCAAGTTTTTGCTGCCAAGGGTGGCATTGGCAGTTAATAGGTTTAGAGGTTAATTATTTTTTCAAAAATGCCCAGAATAGTTTGGGTGGACTTTTTCTAAGATGTCATCCTCATTTAAAAATGTATTTATTTTTATTTACACACATTATCTTGTCTGTTAATGAAATTGATTTGATGATCTGAAATGTTTACCTGTGGAAAAAAAGCAGAAGAAATCTAAGGGTTGAAGTACTTCTAAGTTTTTACAACATTGTTTATGTATTGTTGGAAGGTGTCTTGTTTTCTGCTTACGTTTAAAGATGGCTGAGAATGCAGTTATGAGGTATTGATAAATAAAATGGCCTCCCAGCAATAAGCCGTTGTGTTAGTTTGAACTTTGTGCTCATGGAAGAAAAGCTTTATTCACTGTCAGAATTAATATTAGCAGTGTGGCCCACTGAGGTTGCTTCAAAGTAAAAGCACAGACATCTGTCCCACTTCCTTTCCTTTATGTACTTTCATCTTCTGCCATCTTTCATGGTGCATACATTAGTCAGAATAAATACTCCAAGTAAATTCTTACTTGTATTCAACATATATTTGTTATTATCTTACTATTGAGCTCTCATGGGTTAGAAAATTCTATCACAAAGTCAACATTGTTTATAAATGTAAAATAATTAGGTAAGTTAATTAAATCAGGCATGCAATTTTGCATTATTTGCCTCATCAGGGGATTTATTCGTTTGTTTCAGCTGTTTTGCAAAGCTTTGCTAAAATAGTGAGTTTTTTTTCTCTTCTTTTTTCTGGGTGTGACCTTACATCAAAGCGTGACAGTAAGTCTGTTGGTCTCATTACTTCCCCAAGTCTGTCCCCATATGGTCCCAAAGGGCTACATCCTGGAGACGCCCATCAGAGCGGAGCAAAGGAAGAGAACGCCCCCAGTGTAAACAGAAAATGTTTTGAACTTGTACAAACACAACACCAAATGAATAATAAGTTCTTGAAGGCCTTTGCCTGCAAAATAGTTTATTAGTGTCAAATACTTGAAAAGAACAGAGACTCTCTAATCGTTTGGATACAAGCTTTCTTTCCAATCAAACTGCTGAATAGCTTCATATTTTTATCTATAAATAATTTATATTTTATGACTGTGTACAAAAAAGTCTGTTTATTTTTGGTCTTTTTAGTCCGACTTCATGCATTGCCTCCAGGCTGACGCAGACACAAGTGGACAGCATTAAACATGGTCATTCACATCTAAAATTCAAATTCATCGTGCGTGCTCACATTCCAATCTGGCCAAACTAACTCAGATATGTCACACGGTGAGTTGTGACCAATCCCAGCAATGTGAGGCACAGTTTTCTAACCTAACAGATGCGATATTAGAGAAATAAATGCTATAAAAACCCAGATCTGTGGGTTCGATCTGCTTTTAGTGTATTTACACCTACATTTAGAGCCATTAAGGGTTGAGTTTGTTGTCCAGGATCATTTTTAGGGATCTGTCTAAATGGAGCCCTAAAATGATTATACTATGTCTCCCACTAAATTTGCTTAATGTGCCTGTGTTGAAGTTTACTAGAGTCATAGACATTAGAATAAATGAACTGCATAAAAGTGATAGCCCTTCTTTGAAAAGGAATTCACAAATATACTTTATTATATTTCACCTAACTAGTAAACAATCTAAAGCTGTTTCACAATTGTATAGACCATCCAGACCACTCAAAAGATTTAACTTTACGCCCATCTGCACTTTTACAGTCATCTATCTGCGCTGACATAATTACTAACATGAAGTTCTGGTAGGCAAGATGTCCAGAGTTCTGGCCAAGAACACTTGGAAATGTGGTGAAATTGAACCCGCAACCTTCTGAATGCCAAACAGCTTCTCATTCTTTATATTCATAAAGGGAAATCAGCTTCTTTGTGTGTATGCATTGGTCAGTCAACAAAATAACATGGAGACAACGCAAAAATGTTGTTCCTTTATGTCATGGTCTGGGCTGAAAGACAACGTTTTGAATTTACAGGTACATCTATTTTCCTTCTACCATTACATGATGTGTATAAAGAGCAAAGTTCTGGATACAAGCAAATATAACAAAGATGCCACAATTAGATTTTCTGCTGAAAATGATTAGGATCTTTTACTCTTTTCTACATCAAGGGACCAGAGTGAGATCAGGCATCTGGTCAGGACGCCTCTTGGGGGCCTTCCTTTGATGGTCTTCTGGGAATGACCCACTGGGAGGAGATCCCGAGGCAGAACCAGAACCTTCTGGCCTAGGAATGCCTTGAGATTCCCTTAAGAAGCAAGAGGGATCTCTGTGTTTTCCCTTCTGGAATCTAGAGTACATATCTCAAAACTAGGCTTGATTTCATGTCGCACACCATCAACTCTCCAAAGTTAGAATACTTCTGCTGAAGGACAACGTTCTTAGTCTGTTTATTAATGTACATCTAAAAAAGAAAATCTGAATTATAAAGTAATTTGTAAATGAAAATGTGAGAGAAAAACCTCGGAAAAATAAATTGAGTCAGAGATTTAGCTGCTCCAGTTAGATTAAAAAATTTAAACATCCCTATGGTGATTAAAAAAAACTTGGCAAATAAATATTCCCACTTGATCTTTTGCAAACATGAACTCCAACATAGTTCAGACATGTAGGCTAAAAATAAAATATGATAAAACAAATTTATTAAAGCCAACTATCATATAATTAAGCCAACTTCGTTCAATGCATCCATCCAAACCGCCAACCGCCCCAACCAGGAAAGAAATCCAGACAGTTCTCTACCTAATTATGCTCGCCAGCTGATTGTTGGGGATTCCAGAGCATTTTTGGGCCAAAGCAGGTTTATTGTTGTCTGCGATCTCATTGAATTCAGAGGCTCATTCCAGCCAAAGTTTCTATTTCTCTAATCCATGAGCTACATCTCCTGTGCATTGTTCCTTTTTTAATAAATGAAGCTGAAGCAAGTCACATTATATCAGTCATCTGAATTGTTGTCTATAATAATCAACAGTGCTCCTCTGTGTTTCTTGCAGCAGTCCAGTTTCCTCTGCATATTAATCTTTAATCTGCCACTTCTGCGACTGAAAAAAGATTTGACATTTGAAGCAAATAGCAGCAAATCTTCATTTATCTTGATATCTTTCCTTGAAATGAAACCATTTTCTTCCAGAACTAATACTAAATAATCACAATATTAATAATAAAAAATGGTGGCTGCTTGTTGTGATTAATGTGAGATATACTGATAAATATTTGCTTGTATGGAGAAGCTTCTTATACTTGCGTTTGTAGTGTTTGGGGGAAATTCTAGTTGGTGATTTTACAGAAGAGCTATTTATTTAACACATTCGAATGACACACAACTTTTTATGAACTGTGCGATGCTGTGAGAGCTCTGATGGATCCAGCAACACATTGTCCGGAAAATCAAAACCATACCATCTTCCTCCTACCACTTCCTGTTGTCTTCATCATTGTTTTCACCAGTAGTTTATCACTAGACTTTTGTGATGCGAAAACAGTAATGGAAAGAGCATTTCCATTAATGTTTTGCGAAATACATCTATTTCTATATGGCTGAAAAACCATCTCATCCTAGTGCTAAAACTTATGAGTTTGAGACTGCCATATTATATTCCTTTATTTAATCAGGTAAACCCCGTTGAGATCTAGATCTCATTTTCAAGAGGGACCTGAGCAAAAATTTGCAATACATACCATGTTTCTATTAAGCAAATGTATTTTTGCAATTTCAAATAGAAACATTTTATAGTTAATGAAAATGTCCACATAAACACACTCACGCACTTTCTCTACGTTTTTCTGTCCAACAGGCAAACAAAGACCCGCTGTTTTTGACGGGGGTGACCTTCCCTTCAGAGTATCCTGACAGCCAAGACTCGCTGGTCAAGCTAACTGTGTATGATGCAAAAAACAAGAGCCAAGAATCAGTAAGTAAACACTTGTTGTTCTTCACGTGCATGCACACAATTAAACATCCAGACAGTGATGCGATGATGAAATGCATTTAAGACGAGCTGTGAAGCTGTCTCGCTTTAGGTTTGGGGATGCTTTAAACTTTAAAGGATATAAAGAAGCTTTAAGATGCAAGTGTCTGAGTAAAAGCTTTGAATGACTTTCAGGAAGCCTGAAGAAATATGGGAACACAGCACTTGAAAGGTTACAAGAAAAATCTTGCTGCTCGGTACTAAAAGTAAGAAGAAATGAGGGCTGATTCAAGAGTTTTGCAGTCAACTAAACTTCAAAATCTCAGTATGTGTTAACCTATCCTAGAGGTTGGGTTCTGAACTGAGGGATGTCTTAGTGATCATTCCGTTCTGACACTAACCTCTTCCTGTGGCTTTGATAGAGAAGGTTATTCAGCCTGCAGTGAGCATCAGAGCTTTGTGGCTCCTCCCTTGGGAAAACCATCTGTCACATACGTGGGAACTGAAAGGAGACCCAGACACAGAATCCAGAACAGGCCAGGCTCTGTGATTTAGACGTTTAAAACTGAATTTATAACAAGCTATTTAGTGTGGGCGTGGGTTTCATCTTAATCAAGTAACAAGTTCAAATCAAGATGCCAACATCTTAATTTGCTTGAACTTACCATAAAACATTCATGAGTTTTTTTGACAATTAAAAGAGTTTATTATGGTGGCGCTTGGTGTCTGAAAGACAAAACGCCGGCAGTGGCAGCACGCACGGCCACATTGTAATTCCTTTTTTGTAATATTTAGTGTAAGTCAGTTGTCTTTGACTGCAAAGGTAGCTGGAAAAAGTTGGATTACTTGTAGAAACTCTAATTTTCATGTGGAGAATTTTCATTTTTAAAGAGAACTATGACGAGGTTTTTTTTTTACCTTTGCTCATAGATTTTCATCCATGATCACATAAAGTCCACTTGCAAATTGAATGGTGTACTAATAATAAATTCAAGTTCAGATTAATAACTATAGGTTATATGCAAGAAAGAAAGCCAAAATATTATAATTTACTCAAGTACATACACAGCCTCACAAAATATTTATACACCACTTTATCACACTTTAGCATGTGTGAAGCAAACAAACTTCTATGTGTTTTTATTGGATTGCACAACACAGAATTGTGCAATAACATTTTAAAGAGGCAGTATTTTCCAGGCACATAGTGCCATTTTACAGCACTACAAAGTAAAAATGTTAAATTCAGTTGTCATAAAAATGCTGTAAATATCAAATCTGACTTAAAAAAATGTTGACTTTAATTTAATGCCTTGAAATTGGGCCTCTGTCTCTTTAGAAACTGCTATGTCTGAAATACCTTCATCAGGCAATTACATCATTGCTCATCTTTTAACCTTATAACAACGTTTTTTACCAACATTGCACTGAGAAATAGCCTGCATAATGAGTTTAGCAGTTCCACCAGGTGTTTGCTAATTGCTGGTGGCTAGTCTGAAGGACCTGAGCGAGGGAGTCACAGGGGAGGGATGGTTCATGAGGCAGAAGCTCAGAAGTTTGAAAACTACAGCTCCGAGGAGGAGCTGCACCTCAAAGGCGGGGCTAGGTCCACCCTGGCATTTTGCACAGCAAAATGGCTGCCATAGAGATTAAAGAATTTCTCAAATGTGTGAAAGAATCAAGAGAACACTCCACGTATGTTTTTGATGCAGCCTTGAATGTATGAACCACAACAATAGCAAGAGCTGCTTGGGAAAACAGAGATATCCATGTTCCACTGACACAATCACTTAAAATTAAAATACATTCAGGTTTGTGGTTATATGGTCACAAAGGTTTAACATTCATGAATACCAATGGAAGATATCATCTCTCTAAAGTCATTAGATTCGGTTCAACATTGGAGTCAAAGGATTGATTGATAAGGTGTCATGTTCAGGAAGAAACATTGTGAAATGATATTTGAGTATTTTAAAGTTGGATGTTTTTTATATGATACTCTTGTCAATTTATGTGTATTTATGTAGGACCACAACCCACAGAGTAATGTCTAGTTTCTCTCCAGTTTTCCACCTCTAGAAGGAGATACTGCAGGGCTGTTTTGTTTCTAAAATAGACATACTGTATCTGGGGGAAAAAAAGAGATAATACTGTATTAGTCCCATGAAGGAATTAATTGTTGTTATAAATCCTGGCAATCTCCTCTTTAACCTGTCTTGGGACTTGTTCTCCGCATAATTCAGGCTGCTGAAAGGTCAACCGGCTGCTTCTGTAGAAAACAACCATCCAGTTGGCATGGTTACGCAACTCATATTTAGAAATACAAGTAGCACAGCAATCTGTTCAGCATGGAGATATGTTCCAAAAGTTTCTGTTTTTGACATCTAAAATTTATGAGAAATGTAGATTCACACATTATATGTTGTGATTGTTATCTGAAAAATAATAAGGCAAGAATGTATATGAGATATATGATTTGATATGAATACAATGCAGTAATATGAGGGGGCTGCTCACTCACTGAAGAAATGAAAACTGTGTTGTTTTTACATGTTTGACCAAGCTTGTGAAGGCATTGGTGTATTTACGTGTGCTGTACTGGTGCAGAGTTATCGAATAAGTTTGTAATTCAGTACATTTATGTCTGTTTTTTACGTTTTAAATCAATTCAGTGCTGTTTTTCTGTAAACCTCAGATATCGGCATCGGTATCAAAAAGTGGATTGGTGCATTCCTAGGTACAATATTACTTAACGCTGCATCATGATATTTGACATGAAATATGATTTAGGATATTATAGATAATAAAGGGTATGAAATATAGCATCAAGAGATATAGTGCAATATTGTGATATAAAACAGATGTCAATTAATGTATTATAATCATGGCATTATGTAACATGGTGAGTTTAATAAGTAAATTCTCCTTGGAGCTTGCCTTACCTTGAGTAAGATTGATTGATTAAGTTATCGTTTCGTCTTTTCTTTGTCCTTCACTCATTCTGTGAACTTAAAATTTCTGCTTAACACTTTTCTGTCTATTCAGAGCAGCGCTGACAGAAAACAGAACATTTCACCCCAGCTTTGCTCTCAAAATCAGGGCTCAAGACTAAAGCAGAAATCTTTACAGACAAGGTTCTGTTGAGCAGAGTTTCACTCTTTTCTCTCATTTCCCCATTCCCTGCTGCCTTCAAAAATAACTTTTGAATGATGGGCTGTTTCACGGCCTCCTGGAATTCTAAGACAGAAAACACAGCCTTTCATAGTAGTTTCAAAAAATTGCCCTGTATGGTGCCGTTGCAACACTTGAAAATCTTCCTTCCCCCTTTCGTTTTCCTTTTTCTTTTTTTTTCGTTCTGCGACCGGTTCTTGTGTGGTGTGGTTAGCTTTTAGATTTCAGCTCCGCTCCGCTGGGCACAGCGTGCTTGTCTGGGTCTCATTAGAGACTCTTATAGTGACACAAGCATGACCCTGAACATGAGCTGGTACCATGCATCAGCCCCCAGTGGCTTCAAGTGGAAGATCAAAAATCAGCCAGTCAAAACCCAGTCATTTAATCTTCTGTTTTTTGCATTTCCCTTGCAAACCTCAGCCTGCAAGCTATTTGTGTATGTACAAATCAGCTGTCAAAAACTGAGCATATTTCTTCCACATTTCTAGGCCACTTGTTTCAGAAAGTTCCTAGAAGTTACTCTGTGCAGTGCAACTCAGACTGAAACAATCAGCAATGCCCTGACATACAGTACAGACCAAAAGTTTGGACACACCTTCTAATTCAATGGGTTTTCTTCATTTTCATGACTATTTATAAGGCAAGAAATCCCACTTATTAACCTGACAGGGCAGGTTGACCTATGAAGTGAAAACCATTTCAGGTGACGACCTCTTGAAGCTCATCAAGAAAATGCAGAGTGTGTGCAAAGCAGTAATCACAGCAAAAGGTTGCTACTTTGAAGAAACTAGAATATAAGGGGTATTTTCAGTTGTTTTACACTTTTTTGTTTAGTGCATATTTCCACGTGTGTTATTCATAGTATTGATGCCTTCAGTGTGAATCTACAATGTCAATAGTCATAAAAATAAAGGCTTTTTTTTTGGGACTTATCTCAGCTTGAATAACTGTCAGTTTGTCTGTAAAGTAATGGCAAATAACAGTTTTGGCAGTTTTTCAGCTTTGTTCTGAAATTATTTCATTGAAGAGCAACAAAAAAATTAAACTCTAGATGTGTTTTTTCCTCATTTGGTTGAAAACTATCTGCATTTTAAACAAAAATCGACATCACAACAACAACAAAAAAATCCATTCGCTTTTAGCAAAGGTTTTATTTTTTTCTAAAATTGACATTCACAGATGATTTCCCTTCATTCTAAGTGTGCTTGAGCTATTTTACAAAGAAGCATGGGCAAAAATTGAGTTGTCTAACTGAACAAAGCCAGTAGTGTGCAAGTGCACTCCACACTTTTCAGATCTTTTTCTGCAAACCATTAAAACCTTTTAGCATTTATTGATATTTTTCAAATGACTTCATTACTTTCTGTTATATCACATGAAATCACATTAAAATATTTTGTCATTGAATCATAACAATAAGTGGAGGTATGAATGTTTCAGTAAATTGAATCTATAATAGGCGACAAAGTAAAGGCCTCAAAGTTAAAACGATGAGAGAAGGACTCTGACATTTTCAGGGTTACAGATGATTGGCTCAACGTTTGCAGTGGACCGGAGAGTTTTATCGCAGGGTGGCTTCCCTCTGCCTCTGGCCTCCGTTTAGATATCCTGAGATGACACCGCCTGCTCCATGCTCATGAATATTTAGGAGCACAGACAGAACTGAGGAACTGATAAGTTGGAGAGTGGAGGTGTGAGAAGGAACAGGACCAACTCAGATTTCTCTCAGGTGGAAGTGATCCCACCCTCCAGCCTATAGCTGTCAGAGGCTGACAGGCCTGCCTTAGTTTGTCACTGATGTCTTAACTGCGGCTCGTCTTTGAAGGGGCCCCTGGGGCAAAGAGTCCTCGTTTGACTTGCATTCTGATCTTATTCTGTGGGAATGCTTTAGCGAGAGCGACTTATGTAAAACAATTGTATCATGCACTTACTCAGCTAAATATTAAGCATGGTATGATTCAAGTGTGACTAATAAGCTGCATTTTGTCTGTTTGAAGAAAAAAAAGTCATTGCCATTTTAAGCCATTATGACTTTCATAAAATTCATTTAAGTAGGGCGTAATGTTATTTTATTAATAATTAAGTTTATAATATCTAATAGCTTTTTCCTCTAAAGATTAGAGTAGGAATGAAGAGTTAGTTTCCCATATTGCATTAAAATTCAGTCATTGTCTTTAAAATTCATGAGAACTCTGAACAAAGCTGTTCGGACAGGAAAGGATGAAAAGTCCTTACAATAAAAGCTCATAAAGAGACAAATAAGATTATTTTTTGCATGCTTGGCGCATTACATTGTTACTCACTGAACCTCAGAGGAGTCTCAGAGATGGACTGCTAAGGATAGCCATTTTTGTCCTCTGTGAGCATGAACCTTTTACTGTATGTTCTTGTTTAAAGAGATAAAACAGTCGCCCCTGGGCGAGCTCTTGTCCCTAATGATGGCCTCATTTCCTGTCTTTTCTCGCTCCAGTTCGGGATAAATGCACAGTTCGGGTCCCGGTTTGCTTGGTGAGAATTTTTGATTCGTCTTTGTGCGCCGTATAGTCTGACAAGCATAAAGCCTAATCTGAGGTGAATGGGATAATGGTGCATGTCTGGTCATTTCCATAAAGAAGCATAAAAATATATTGAATGAAGTAAAAACGCCACTCTGCTGTAATGGTTGTCTCTTCCTCCGGCTGTACCGACGCCCTGTGAGTACACACACACGCACACACACGCCTACACACTCCGAAAATTGGATCAAGATTGTGTTTGTAAAATCCCCCCCCAAAAAAACAAAAACAAAAACTGATTGGATGCGGTATTGTCTGTTTATTTTTTACCAGATTTAGTTATGTGTACCACCTCTGCTTTGAAAATAATTTACGCTTCATTTGTTAGGTGTTTGGACTTTTAGCTTCTGTTATTTTCTGTTTTGATTATTTCTTTTTGTGTTTTGTGTCTTGCCATTTTAGTTTATTCCTTTTGTTCAGCTATTCTCATTGTTTTGTGGAACACAATTTAACATTAGAAAAAAAAAACCTGAAGTCCTCAAAACCTTCTTTTTGATCTAATATTTTGCTCTGATGTAGAACTGACTGAACATTCCTCATTATAAATATCCACTTTTTTTTTTTTTACCAAACTTATGGATTATAGTATATTGTATATAGTATATAGTTTTATCAACTTGGAGCCTCATAATTAAGTGACAATAAATCCAAATCTGTTACTTGCACATTAGAATAACAGCTCGACTATTGATGAGTAACAAAAATAAAAAATAAAATAAAAATCTCACCAACTGAAAGATTAGCAGTAGATTTCTACATGATTAAACGCAGTTTTAATAAACAAGGATTTCACAAGGAATGCTTTTTTATAAACTTATCAAGTTATAACACAAGTAAAGATCAATTAATAAAATATTCCATTCTGATATTTGGTAAAATTACCATTTTAGGAAGTGACTAATTCAATTTTGTGCAGCTTACATTTTTTCACCTTTATCTAGTTATCCAAATGAATGTGATAAAGAGGCATAAAATCCCAGTTTATCAGGTACTCACTGATAACTTTCACTCATATACAGTACCGCGCAAGACGTTTTTTGAATTTATTAGGGTTGCATGCCGCACTTTTTAGATTTCTAAAAATCTTAAAGGTTTTTGGAAAAGTTCTCGTCGTTCTCCTCCCACTTCAGATTCATCCTCCATTTTTCATAGATCTATCACATAAAATCCAAATAAAACAACATTTGTGGTTGTAAGATGAATATATAAAAACCTTAAAAAAGTATTAATACTTTTGCTAATGTTTTTATAACTGCAATTTTTTTGTTTTATTTAAATTTTTTTCTTCTCAAATTGCACAAAAAGTCTACTTCCTCACAGGTTGGGGAATCTACAGTCTTGACCTGGGATGCTGAATGATTAATAAAACTTCAGATCAAATAATGATCAGTATTTTTAAACATTATTATATAATTCTAGCTCACAAAGTTTCCTAAAATGACTTCCCACACTTCAGTGACTCCATACTGTGTTTCTGCGAAACCCTTTGCAAATGTTTTTATCTTTCCACCTGATTTGAGGACGCGCTCACCGGCATATTTGCTCCGTCTCAGGAGGCGGTCTGAACAGCCACTGTTGCACGGTGAATTGTCACTCCAATTATGAACTGCTGAAGTATGGAGAATCCCAGCCTCGGTTAATCCTGCCCTGTCAATAATCATGATGTGCAAAAGACGCCGAGGTGACATATTTATGGCATAGCCACTTGGTTTTTGCTGGATGGGTGTCAATGTGGTGGGAATTTTCTGTATGCGTAAGAGTTTACTGCAATAAAAGAAGAGTGAGAGGGGAATGGAAGCAGAGAGCGAAGCGAAACACACACACATACACGCACACACGCAGTCATAGAAATGGTCTTTTTTATGAGAGGCAATCTCAGAGATACCCAAGAACAGTTTTGGTAGTGATTGGGTGGACAGCTCTGCAGTGATAACCTATGTGAGTAACAGTCCCCAGATAAGGGCTGTTTCTTGTCTGATGGCCACTTTGCTTCCTTCGCCATCATTGTGGCAATGTCAGCCAAAGTCATAAGTGAGGCAAAGTACCACTGCTCAGGCCTTAAAATGAAAGGCTTCCTAAAAATGCTTAAACACAGCAGGCGAGAGCTGCAGGATGTTCCGCATAAATACTGGAGACATTTAGAGGTTCTGGATACCAAAGTTACATTTATTAGTGGTAAAGAAGAATACAGAAAACATCCAGGATGTGTTTTTACATGTACATTATATTCAACCTTTGGGAAAACTTTCATTTTGTTCATCCTTACTGTAAGTAAGAGATACAGTAGGAGTTCAATCAACCAATCAAATGATTAAAAAAATAGATTAATCACACTATAGCTTATGTTTGTAAGTTTGAAATGTAAAAAATGCATATTTTCATTTTAAAAAGTTTTTTATTATTATCTCAAACCAAACATCTTAGTTGTCCAGGTTTTAGTTTTCATGGAGATCTAAAGGAAGTAACTTTGTTTCAAACGTAATTTAGAAATCTTAACTATACACTGGTTGTGTTTCAATGGAAGGATTGCAATATGTAGGCTACCTACTACCTGGGTTTCATCCAAACATCCACTGCAGTATCTTTTAATGCACAATTTGCTGCTGAGCGCACAACTTTGACTCTCCTTGCTCATCTTTACTCTTGAGTTTGCGACTTGGCATTGTTAACCACAGTAGCCTGTGTAACGTGCTGCTGTGAACTAAATAACCCTCCGCAGGAAAGAGGCTTTTAGGTCAAAATAGGTCATGCGATTAACCTGCATTATCTAATATTAAACATTTAAAATTAATTGCATGTATTTGCTTTGACAACCCTAATTAAAACATACTTGTACTTAACATCAGTTGATATGTAATTCACCCGATGAACAGAGTTATTCAGCTTGTTCCTTCTGCTTACACTAAAACACTTTCACATTCGGACCAATCCTCCACGCTCATGTTGCATTTTACCGTTATGGACAGGACACCTTTCAGTTGGGCTCTCATTCACCCACTCTGATGTTGATAAAAACCTACAGTAATGTTGGTTTGGGACGAACCGCCCGCCGTGTGATTAATGGATTCACTACTCTGCATCATCTGCCACATAAGCTCACAACTGTCTGATAGTCTAAGTAACTCTAAGGAGCTCCACGGGCACAGATGGGGTTAAGAGACTTTCCCAGCAGCACGGCAGTTCTGGAAATGGAGGAGATGAGCAGCGATGGTATTTAAATGTGTGGGAGATTTATTCTGATGAGATCAGGGATCAAGACGTTTACTTCAGTCTAAAGGTGTACCTGCATGGGAACTTTTAAAGAATCAACTTAAAGGTTAGGGAAAGAAATATAAAACAGTGATAGCAAGAAGTAATTTACTGGCGTCTCAAATATGAAAAGTACGGTTTTAGTGAGTCCTGATGATAGAAGAGCTCTCTATTGGAAAATGCCTGTTTCTCATCAAACTTAAGTCTGTCTGGTGAAACACTGATGAACTGCTTCTTTTAGTGAACTAAGAATAAGTTAACATTGATTGAGATGCCCAGATATGGGCATCCTTTGTCTACGTTTGTAAGAATAGATACAAGTAATAACAAAATAACAAAGAGTCTCCATCAAAATAAGATCTGCTTTCTTTGAGAAAGAGATAAGTTCAGAAGAAGATTTGTAAGTGCATATATCAGATAAATTGTGTACCAATTACAAAAACTTCATAGGCAGGCAAATTAAACATATAAAAAAGACATATGTCCTCCTTGAGGTGATTTAGCATCCAGTTGGCAACACCATCTGGGTAACAACAGCAAGACAATAAAGCAATGACAACAAGCAGCTTTGCTACCACTAATTACACAACTCAGTGGGAGAAAAATGGCTTTGCCTTGTAGTAAAACCTGTCAGGTTCTTCTGGAATGTGATGGTTGAAATTTGATGAGTCAAAGGATTTGATTAGTCAAAGTATGGAGAGCAGTTAAAAAGGTAATGCTTCTTGGAGTCTTCTTGAAGAAGCTTTGGTTGATTTTTTAGTGATTCTGGTAGGTTGTTTTGCACAAACATCAGTCTTTGCTTTATGCCCATTCTTTATTTTCAATAATGTTCCTTAAAATATCTTTTGAATGGACAATGGAGGCATTACAGACAGTTTGTACACTGGCATGCCATCACTGGTCTGATGCAATGTTCTTGTTCCTTAACTAACACTGTTTTGACTTGAAGTCTCTGTGTCAGACAGCAGGACTTGGGCAACCCATTTAGCCTTTTACTGCATATTTGGCCACACTTTGACTTTGGCACAAAAGTGGTAAAATTCATCTTTCCTGTGGACAGTCTACAAGTTGACCTCATCCTAAAATAAATCTTGGCAGCTTTTAACTTTATGGATTCAGATAATATTTCTAATGGCGCCCCTCCAAAGTGTCAATGAGATTGACCTTTCACAAAATGTATAACTTTGACATAGTAATGAATAGAAGCCTTTCTTTGTCATGAAGTTAAGTACTGGTTGGGTAGCTTTGGGTTTTACCATTTGTCATTAACAAGAAAATCCTGTTAGCGTTTCCACAACAGAACCAAAGTAATGGAGCCTGAAAAATCCCGCACTGATATCGGTTGACCTGAAGGGGGAGTGTCGGAAGGTTTTTAAAGAGACAGAGGTCAATTTCAAGGAATCGGATACGACTATGATTCAAAGTCAGATGTCTTTTAGGTTGTTTTTAATATATACAGCATTTTCATAACAATTGAAGGTAACATAATCATTTGACTGCCCAATAAAATGGCCTGTAAAGTACATAGTACCAACTTTTATCATTTAAAACTCTCTCTTGTCCACCCATCCTCGTCCTGTTCTGTACAGGATGAGGTTTTTTCTACAGCGCAGCTTCAGTAGAAAAAAATTGGATATTTAAGAGCAACATATCACGTCCAGACTAATTCTTTCTGGTTAATATGCTGCAGCATGACCTTAAATAGACTGTTTATGTCAAACTGCATCCAGTTTGGCTTAATTAAAATGATTCTGCACAGAAGATTGTGTGGATGTTCCTTCTCAGAGATCTAAACATTTTTATAGCTAGTTATTAGAAATGTTTAATAGTATTTGTTAGTACCAGTTTGCTAGAGGGTCCTGGCATTGAATATCCTGAATTACATTATTCTACAAATGTCACTTTCAGAAAGTGAAGATCTTCAGGTTTATTTACCCAATTTAGAAATGTTCTTCATATATCATCACTGTGATAAATTGAAATTATTATTTTTTTTTAATAACAATGACAAATGAAAAGTTACCTTAATAATAATTTTATTATCACAATCCACTTTCTAACAAAGTGCTAAATAGCTAGAGGATACTAATTTAAGAACAAATAAAACAAAATGGGTTCAAAAGAGATAAAAAAGGAACACCAACAATCCTTTGCAACTAAAATTAAAAAACAAAAAAACAAACAAAAAAGCTAAAAACTTGCACCTGGTAGAAAATTAAGACTGCCACTAGTTTTGAATCTTTATTCAAAATATGTATTGATTTGTACTAAACTCATAATAAAAAGGTAAATCAAAGGAGTTTGTTAGTGAGTTTACAGACCAAAAGGCTGAATTTTTCAGCATATCAGTAGTCTGGACCATTCCTGGAAATTCTGATTGAATTTAATTACTGGCCAATTGATCGGTGCCTCAGCAATAATAAATAGGAGGTAAACTGCTTGTCCTTAGTTTATCTCAAGGTCTTCTGATGGAAAATAAAGTGAACTCTTCAAGCAACTCACCAAATCGTCATGCAGATCCCCTATAGATATCATCAAGTATTTGATGCTGGAGGAACATGCCTCCAGACTTTCCAGGAAATTCCATCTTTGCAATAACCTCCAAAACCCTTTCCTTGTGTAATCTTACTCCAATATCCTCAAGGTGGAATTTGTCTGGATGATTCTCGTTCGAGAATTTAATCACATATCTTCTTCAACAGACAGGCCTAAACGTGACCTACTGTAACCCCCCGTCGACTCTCTAATCATTTTATTGGTGGTTGTTAGTGTCACCTGGAAAAGCAGATTATTAGCTAAATAAATTACTGGGTCACAAGTGAATTAGATGCCTGGCTGACTAATCTTCCCTCTCTCTCTTTCTTGAAAAAACTGTCTCACACAAAATTTCTTTCCTCTTTCCGAGAGAAAGAGAGAGAGGGGAAGAGGGGAAACCACTTGAGAAAATCCCCTCCCTGCCTCCCTTCCTGTGCCTTTCTGCAGTGTAATGGTTTCCTTTAGGAGAGACACTGGTGGAAAGTGCTGATACTTGTTGGCTAGATGTGTGTTTGTGTAAGGGCAGCTATTTTCCATGGCTAACTGAGCTCCTGATGATAGTGGAGTCAAGTCAGAGTCTGAGACGTTGCGTAAGTAAACCTCAAGATGCATTTGCAATCCTGGGTTCTCTCTAAAGTCATGCTATGTGGAACATTTAAAACTCGAGTTCTGTTGTGTAACTGTGGTATTGACGACTGCGACCAAGGTTAGAAACCAACCCAGTTTTCTGGTTAAAAGTTGTCTTCATCAAGACTTCTGCAAGGAAGGTCTTTCAAATATTTCTTTGGACTTTGGATTTTTCCTTCATGTTCTGCGCAGTCTTTAAACAGAACAAAGTGTCAAGCAAAAATTATTATCTACAGTTCAAACCCCTGGCAAATTTTAGGTTCAAGTTCAATTTCTTTGTTTGAGAAGCAACAGGTACGATCACTCTTAGTGTCTTTTTAATGCAGGACAAGACAGGAGGAGTTGCATCCGATTGTTGGGGTTGACTGGCTGATTTCTATATTTAGTTATTCAGCATTTTAAATATGCTTGTTTTTTGTACTTTTAAAAGCAATGCTTTTTTCTTTTCCAGCTGCGTGCAGATTGAAGTATATTAATAGATAAAATGGCATGTTGTCTTTTTCCACCATCAGTCACTCAGAGTACTGAAAGATCAGATCAGTTCAGAGAAACAGAAGGGTTTTTTTGTCTCTCTGTCTTGTTCTCTTCCCGCTCAGATGGAGTTATGATAATCATAAATCCACCTAAACTATTTCCTCTCTGCAGACCTAAAGAGGATTGAGAGATAGCTTTTTGCTTCCTCCACAGAAATCCGTATATATTTGTTGTGATCTTATCGTTATTCACAAGAGTGCACAACAGCGACTACAATATGCTCTTTCTGGATCTGTCAGTGAGCTATCTTAAAGTCACCAAGGACAAGTTCTTTCACATAAGCTGAATGTTTAGTAAAAAAGGCTCTTTTGTTGTGTTTTCTATGTGAACCGGTAACTGTGTCATTTAGCCATGAAATTTGACTGTGGTGTGCTGTGAAACAAAAATATCTAGGGGCTGTTGCACCTCTCCCGCTCCTTCCTGCATCTCGTTGTTTACCCGGTAAAATGTGACGAGCGAGTCTCTGTGTAGACTCAATTTGTCGTTCTCAGTAGAAATGTTTTTTGTATTAAAGACCCACTTACAGTGCCCTTGGATCACAAGTATTGAACAAAACAATCGACAAAACTAGAAACTTTGACATTTTAGAAAAAGCAATCAATAAAAAAAGACATTTTCTGAAAATAAAATAGACAAGAAAGTTAAAAAAAAAAGACCGGGGAACAAGCCTAGAAAAATACAATACTTTATAAAAGTATTTATATGCTTACTTGTACTTACAATATGTCTGCCACACCATGCATAAAGTTGTTGCTGAACTGGAGAGCTCCTTCAGGGACAGATGGCTGCATCCTAGGTACATAAAGGAGCGTTATCACAGATCACTGCTGTTATTTGGTCAGTTTATCTTATTTGAAATAACATTCTTGCTGTAGTTTGCTGTTGTCTTTTTTAACTTCTCATAAATAGTTTATTTGTTTTCAGAAATATACTGTACATAAACATTTGAATTTTTTTTAATCGCCCTACTCAGTTGCTGCATGTTTTTGGAATGAGTACGCCATTTTAAATAACTGCACAGTATTTTCTTATGCTGCAAAATTCCACTTAGAGTAGGGGATGTTATTCATATTTCTGTTTTTATATGTTTTTTTGTTTAACTCTATATGCTCTGACTTGCTGTTCCCTTTGCTGCTGGACACCTGAATTTCACATAATGACATTGTTATGCATACTTACATAACTAAACCTATTCACAGTCCTCCAACTTACTCACATCTTGACAACCGAAAATGTGAACATAGAACAGTAAACATATCAAAAGGAAGGAAAATTAGGTGTGTTTTTTTGCCATATTGAAATTGGTTTATTTTGCAAAAATGTAAAGGACAAAACCTTTTATGTATCACACGAGTCACATGATCAACAACTGGAAGTTACCACTGGCACAAACCACGAAGAAGAAGACAACAGGAAGTACCTGGAGGATGGTGGCATTGCTTTTTTTTAATGACTTATTGCATAAACAAACTTATTTCTGGGTGATTTTAATTATGTTTCTTATTTAATGGAAACACAGCAACTGCAAAATAACTTCTTTTTTTTTTTTTACATTAGCGGAATGCCAACAAAGTTTTGCATTTGTCATGGATATATCCATGACAAAAAATATCCAAAATATTTTTATAAAACATTTGAGGTATTTTATAAAAATCTAAAATTTTTATAAAATATGTTTTAGTTTGCGGTGTTCATGTGACAAAGGTAAAAGGGTTTGAGGGTGTGAATTCTTTTGCAAGTCTTTTGAGTCAAACTTCATCATTTTGATACCTGTGGACTGAGGGAAAAATGCCTGAGTGTTTTCCTGCTGCCTCAAGTTACAACTCACCGGTTTCCAACATGTGTGTTCAATGAACGCTTGATTTAACCGAAGCCACTAAAGGGATCAGGCTCTGTAGATCTACTGGGACATCAATCTCTGTCTTTCTGCCTGTCTTGGCTGTTAACCACCTCTGGGCTGCACCACTGATCTCTGTAATTGTCTCCCATTCTTCAAAGGGAGCTAAGAGTTGGTTTGATCCGAGCTGTTTGCTTTTACAGCCCCTATAGCTCTGCTCTCTAAAGAAGAGAGCTATCAGCCTCTTCAGGCACGAGTTAGCATATTATAGAACCATTATTGTGTGTCTGAGTGCTAAAGTGCAAGAGACCCAGCACACTTTCGCCTGTTTAGCCTCAGGGAGAGATAGGAGCTCCTCGATGTTGCAGAGAAATATTTTCTGCAGGTTTTGTTGGAGCGATTATACAAAAACCTCTTGAGCCGTTTCTGCATTCTTAACAACATTAGTGGATTTCTTCTTATCTGATGGCATTCACCTAAAGTCTTAAATGAAGTTAAAGCAGCATATAAAAAGTTAAGTTTGGCATCTTGTTTTGTGGCTTCTAAAAGAATATCCTTTAGCCAACATTTGCACAACTTATTTCCTTCTCCGTCTTTGTGCACGGAGAAGGACAAAGACGGAGCACTTTGACTTAAAGTGCAGAGTCACAGAGAGGGAAGTTCCAAACCACAAGCTTCCATCAAACGAAGCAGATAGCAGCTTGCAAAAAGCTGCTCCAAATTAACACTTGCAAAGCGTATTATTTTAAAGGTCTTCTGTGGTAGAATCGGTGTCAAATGACCACAACGTTGCTATCCTATAATTTAAATCCTGGTGCTCCGGTCGCTAACGGGCTCTTGATTATGGTGGTACAGTCTTTTGGAACTCCTAGCGAGTCGTGTTTACAGACTGAGCGAAGGGAGCCTTGAGTTTTATCACCTAGTCTGCAGTGGGGTAAGCAGTTAAAGTTTATAGACCAGAGAACAGTGTGGGGGGAGCCATTGGTAGTTACTCCAATGCATTAAGAGCAGACTGCAGCGTTTGCCTGCTAGACAAATATGCATGACTGTAGGAATCTGATCTTCTATTTTAAAGGTACTTAAACAAATCCTTTGAGCCCTGTGTAGCACCTTCCTGAATGCCTCTGCAGAAAAAAAATATAAAACAGGGTTTTCTCAGTGTTGGCAGGTCACCAAGGAGAACAGCCTGAACATGATGAACTAAGCAGTAAAGGCAGGGAAATGTGGAAAACTAATAGAGTGGTAGGAAAAGATTCATGTTCAGGGACATGCATTGACAGACTGAAGAATGCCTGAATGGAAGTCTGAATATTGGGGCTGTGTTGCTACTCCTTGGATCTTATTTGACAGAATCACTGATCCTCTGGCAGCACATTGTTTTCTGAGGAAAGGTGAGATGTATATGAAATGCAGCATGGTGCCTGTTGTTTATGGCTCTGTAGATCTCATCCAATATCTGCAGAAGACAGAATGTGAAAGGAGCATCTCTTGGAGGACTGCAGTCTTTCTGCAGCCAGCTGCCAGTGAGCATTTGCTTCTGTGGTTAAAAAGTGAGGCAGGTGTTAATGCTTTAAAAAAAAGCAAATAGTTTAGATCTGAAATAGCTTTAGTTAAAACGTCAGTGTGGGGAAGGATATGATGTTTTATAAAACTTAATTTAGCATGCACAGCACAAATGAAATAGTACAAAGTTAAAAAAGCAATTTATCAGCTGAGAGTTTGGAGGAATTGGGTGGAGATGCAGTCATGCTGATTTTGACATCATATCTTAGTTGAAAAATGGTTTTATGCCAGAAAATAATTTACTCAATTTTTGTGCATAATGAAATTTCTCAGTGACAACTGAGGGGGAAGACCTAAAATAAAGTCCTAAAATAAAGACCAAACTATTAAACATAGAAATACGTTGCTGAATAAATGTTTTGATAGTGGGACAGAAGTTGTGTTTTTGCATACTGGTAATTATTTAAATGCATTTAAGACCTTTTAGATAATTCTGTTGGTAAAACATCAAATTTCTGTGAAAAATAAATATTTTCAGAGTCATCTGTTTCTGGACTAAGACAGGATCTTAATGCCTGGAGTAGATCACAGTTATGGGTTTTTCTTTTCTCCACCTGCTTTATGAGAGTTAAAGGGCCAGTTTTATGTAAAATCTGCTTTTTTGAGCATTTCATCATGTTACAATGTTATTTCCTCATCAAAAACATATCTGGAGTGTTGACTTGATTCTTTCACGCATGTTTGAGAAATCCTTTAGTCTCTATGGCAACCATTCAGCTGTGCAAAATGCCTGAGTGGACCTAGCTCTGCCTTCAAGACGCGGCTCCTCCTCGGAGCTGAGTTTCAGGAAGAGCAGAGTGTTTTAAAGACACATAGGCCCAATTTTAAGTTTTATTTGATACATATTCAAAACAATTTAAGTTAACATAGTTACTCAATTATGCTATATGGCTCTATGTGCCTGGAAAACACATCATACTGCCCTTTTAAGGTTGTGCTTTTTGGCTGTACAGGCGTACACTTTCATATCAACATCAGCAACATTTTAGGTTTTTATGGATACTTCACTTAGCATCTTGTGGTCTGCTTTCAGGGTGAACCTTCTTGAATAACAAGATCTGAACATGCTGGCGGTGGATTTGAATATCCTCCACCTGTAGACTATTTTCCATACAGCGAAATGGTTCATTCCAGATTATTTTTCATATCTCTTTAAATGTAACCTTCAAAAATGTTGAGAAAAATGTTCCAAAAATAATCACATGACATACAAGACCATGTAATTTTAGAAATGAATAAATCTGTTGATGTAATAATTTTCTCCTTTCTTCACAGAAATGTTTCAACTACATTTACAAATATATATATAATGTCTTGTAATGTGACAAAAAAAGAGCACAGTAAATACATAGAAGTTGATAAAAGTTGTAACAACGCTGTGACATAAATATCTACAGTGAAGGAAGGCAGTGCAGCAAGTTGGATTAAGCTCAAAAGTTATTAAAAATTGGTAATTACTCTGATCAATTTTGTTTTAAAGACGAGGAAAATTGTCACCACAAAACCTGAAGTTGCAGAGTTTGCCAACACGTGTGTTGCAGCCAAAAACTTTAACTACACCTGTAGATTACATAAATCATTTCCAGTCTAGCAGCTCCAAGCATATTAGGAACAAACTAGGGAGATATTAAAACCATATCACCAGCCATATCATACCAATATGTTAAAAAATGACTCACATTGACCTATTCAGATTTTGATCCCAATTTATGTCATTATATTTGTCTGTCTTTTACAGCATAGAGGCAAAAAGTGCATTTTAAGTCTTTATAATACCTTTAAATATAATTTTAATCCATTTACTTGCAGATTTTTTAACTTCTTGCTTTATTACACCTTCTATCAAAGATGTAATAACAAAAATCAAGTTATTAATTGTAATTACATTCACCCTATCCCTCATATTTCTTTCTTCCTTGAGATTGTGGGTTATTAATTTAACAAGTACCTGCAATCCTCAATTACCCCTAACATTGTAGTTTTAATTTCAACATTTTAATGGTCCATGCGGTATGAAGAGCTGCTTCTTTATCGTATGGCTGGATCTAGGCTCATTTCAGACTGGACTTTTTAACACCACCACCTACCCATGTCTGACTGCTCTGTTTAATAAAAGCTGTCATTGCTTTACATGAACAAAGAAGCAAAATCACAAAAAGATAAGTCAATTAAGAGCCCAGACCCACACACAAAAAACTTTGCCTAATAAAACATTATGCATTTGGTGGTTTTTTATAAAGTTTAAAACATATTCATGTAGGTCAAAAATAGCAAAAATAAAATAAATAAGAAGAAAATTGCATGTAAAGGCAATATGAAACATAAAACAACACTTTTGTTTTTCCAAGTGCAAACAAGTATCAATATTAAAATTAATCTGCTGCACAAAATCACACGCTTTCCTCCACCCTTCACCCAAACCCTTCACTCATCACAGCTCACAAGCCCAGTCCCCTGGATCTCAAGTGTCATGGATGATCTTAATGTTGCGTAATCAGCAGTGAAAGTAAGATGATAAGGCACAGAGCAGCGCTCCTACAACAGTGAGCATATTCTCCAACAAAACGATGCATTTGGTTTATCAGGGACGTTGGCTAGTAATGGTTTACAGCATCTGTGGATGTGAGCTGTATAATGATGAACACATGAATATCTCTCTGCACAAACAGAATAAACATGCTTTTCATATTGTTAAACTGACATCCTTACAAATACTCTTCCTAATAAAAGCACGTATTTCCACATATATTAAAAAAAATCACATTTCAATTTACTCGCCACATAACACCTCTCTCTTTATTTGGTAATTTGTGACATGTTGTGACATGTTTTCTTTTTAAAGTTGGCAATAATGGTTTAGAACATAGGTTTCCTGAAAACCTTGCAAATCTTCTGATTCTCAGTAAATATTTCAGGTTCATGGACGAACAAGTTTTAATCCTGTCAATATAAAAACACTTCCAGTTCTTTTCATTGCAAAAAATAATATTACTGATCTTGTTAGATTCATTCTAGGCTTTAACATATTTCCACCATTCTTCTTTGAACATAAACACATGCTGATATTCTAATACAATATATGCACACCAAATACTGTAATTATATATAGTGAGAATTTATCATCATATAACTGTTGGACTTTTATGACACAATAGTCAAAAGGTATTTTTAAATTGTTGAGTGTACTTCTCTGAAGTGAATTTTAATTATTAAATGTTTATGTGAGAAATGGTTGGGTAAATAAAACAGGTTTTCAATTCATAACCTACAGAACTTTTGCATGGGAGTTCGCCCAACCAGTCTACATGTGTTTTGTGGACTTGGAGAAGGCGTTCGACCGTGTCCCTCGGGGAACCCTGTGGGGGGTTTTCCGGGAGTATGGGGTACCGGGCCCTTTGATACGGGCTGTCAGGTCCCTGTATGACCGGTGTCAGAGTCTGGTCCGCATTGCCGGCAGTAAGTCGGGCTCGTTTCCGGTGAGAGTTGGACTCCGCCAGGGCTGCCCTTTGTCACCGATTCTGTTCATCACTTTCATGGACAGAATTTCTAGGCGCAGCCAAGGTGTTGAGGGGATCCGATTTGGTGGCCTTAGGATCTCATCTCTGCTTTTTGCAGACGATGTGGTCCTTTTGGCTTCATCAGATCGTGATCTGCAGCTCTCGCTGGAGCGGTTCGCAGCCGAGTGTGAAGCGGCCGGGATGGGGATCAGTGCCTCCAAATCCGAGGCCATGGTCTTGAGCCGGAAAAGGGTAGAGTGCCTTCTCCGGGTCAAGGGGGGTGTCCTGCCCCAAGTGGAGGAGTTTAAGTATCTCGGGATCTTGTTCACGAATGGGGGAAGAAGGGAGCGGGAGATCGACAGGCGGATTGGCGCAGCGTCTGCTGTCAAGCGGGCGCTGTACCGGTCCGTCGTGGTGAAGAGAGAGCTGAGCCAAAAAGCGAAGCTCTCGATTTACCGGTCGATCTACGTTCCCACCCTCATCTATGGTCATGAGCTTTGGGTCATGACCGAAAGAACGAGATCGCGGATTCAAGCGGCCGAAATGGGTTTTCTCCGTAGGGTGGCTGGGCTCTCCCTTAGAGATAGGGTGAGAAGCTCAGTCATCCGGGAGGGACTCAGAGTAGAGCCGCTGCTCCTTCACATCGAGAGGAGCCAGTTGAGGTGGCTTGGGCATCTGGTCAGGATGCCTCCTGGACGCCTCCCTGGTGAGGTGTTCAGGGCACGTCCCACCGGGAGGAGGCCCCGAGGAAGACCCAGGACACGCTGGAGAGACTATGTCTCTCGGCTGGCCTGGGAACGCCTCGGGATTCCCCCGGAAGAGCTGGAAGAAGTGGCCGGGGAGAGGGAAGTCTGGGCCTCCCTTCTGAAGCTGCTACCCCCGCTATCCGACCTCGGATAAGCGGAAGAAGATGGATGGATGGATGGATGGATGGATGGATGGACCTACAGCACCGAGGAGAACATTTTCATGTAAGACTTCCCCTTTGGTTGAAGAGAAACATTTGAGAGTTTACGTGGACTTAGATATCGTGAACTTGAGATTTTATTCTCAAACTTGCCTGGCAGAAACTATAAAAAAAATCACATATTCCCACATTTTTTTGGAAATATTCTGAAGAATATGCTGCTTTGGAAGCTGAGATACCTAGATGCACTGCTATTTGACACGCTATTGGCTGGCAGTCAGCTCCTCTAGATTAGCGGCAGCAACAGTTAGGAAACACCTGGTGAAACTGTGCATCTGCTGAGTGAAACACAGATAAAAACATTAAAGGCTTGATAGAGGAACGTTGTTGTAATCACGTTAAAGGTGGAGTGTCTGAAAGAGCAGGAGCTTCTTAAAGAGATAGAACCCCGATTTCAAGGTCTTAAATTACGAAGTCATGTTTCTTTTAGGTCATGTTCGATATGTACAGCATTTTTATTGCAACCGAAGGTGACATAATTACTTAAATGTGCTATAAAATGGCATTATGTGTCTAGAATATGCACACTGCTTCTTTAAAATAGGCAGCTTTAAGCGTGTTTAAAACCAAGTATTTGTGGATTTTAACAATTCGTAGGTGGCTGTGACCTCTAACCCCCACTGGGGGTCCATTGTATATCCTGCATAGTACAGTTTTAAAGCAAACAAAGGTGTTTTTTTCCCTTGTTATCAGAGTCATATAAAGGGAGCATTGTTAGGTTCAATTCTTTATGGACACAATTTGTTAACACATCCACATCATACGAGTTTCAAGTAGAAAAAACTCAAGGACACTGTTGTTGGTGGTTGATTAGGAATGAGAATGTGAGCTCACCTTGGGAACTCGACCAACTCCTTTTTTCTCTGCACTTACCCCAGTTTGGAAAGACTGTTTGTGTGAGATCCTTTGTAGCTTTAGCCACCAGTGTCTTACTTCTGTCATCTTTGCACAGACTGTCACATCTGCCAACACACGCACGGAAGAGTAATGAAAGATAGATGAGCTGCACAAGTCTCTGAGTTGGTGTTAAGATGTTAGAGCTGTTTAAATAATGCTGAAAGTGGGAAGTGACATTGAAGCAGCAGCACCTTTAGGCTTCTCATTTGACAGCCTGAAGGATCTCACACTTTGACGTTCAACTTGTGCTTTCTGCTGTGATTTAAGGACCAATCCCTATTAGCCTCAGTGTGCTTTTCAGGAACCGAGATTCCAAAATATGTCAAACATTTTGAACTTCAAAGTCTTGCATTAAATATGCCTCATTGCTGCGGGTTTGATTTTTATTTTGCTTTGATCTAGGGATTTTTTTTATGCATGTAGTACATCTCTGCTTCTGGATAGTTGAATTCTATTGTAAGCTGAAGTTCGGGGTGGGTAAGCAGAAAAGAATATCCACAAAAAACATCAGTAATCACTGACAAAAAAAAAAGAAATATTAGTAACTAACTGAAAAAAAGCACAAATGTATTTGGCATCAGCACTAGATTACATAAATTTAGCTGCAGACCTGAAGTAAACACTTTAGCAGGGTAGAAGGCATCTTGGGTAAACTTTTGGCAGGTCTGAGCTCATGAATCAGTCTTTGACATCCAGGTCATCAATCCTCAATGTAATAAACGCAGAAAGTAGACTTTCCGCCCACTCTTCCTGACGCCACCTCCCATATTCAGAAAGGTTAACTCATGATCACCGTGACCTCCAATACTCGGCGTATTTGCATCGAGCTGCATGCTCTCATAAATGCTAAGTGCTGTGGTGGGTGTGCTGCTCGTCTCATTGTGTTTGGTTGTGTACCTGTTCGGGGTGATAAGGCCCAGAGTAGAGCGGGTCTTTTGTTCTGCCAGAATTAGTCATCCCCTTCGCGGCAGCAGGGGTAAATTAAACCCTGCCTAATCCAAGGTTCAAGCCCAAATAGTTGAAACTTAAGCCTGTTGTCACCGGTGTTGCTGTGTGGCTTTTTTTTTTGTCATCTGCGGCTATAAATATATGTTTTTTCCCCTCTTTCAGTTTGAGGCTGGAGCATGTCGGCGAACATCTGATTTGAAAAGCACAGAGTGAGAGAATCTGGCGAAGCCTCTTGTGTGATTCTCAAGTATGTCGTTGTGTGTTTTTGAAGTATTTATCTGTACGCAAACACGCGAGCGAACAGGAGCAGAGTGTGGCGTGTGGTTGGAAATCATATTAATAGAAGTGGTCAGAAGTGTTTGTTTGTGTTTTTGTCTGAGTCACAGGCAGCCGCTGAGGTGTGACACACAAGTCTGTGTTCTTTATATCTCACTCCTTCATTTTGTTGCTATCTTGGTTCTCTGCCCTTTAATTGTCTGTCTTCCTTCCCTTCTACTTCTTCCTCTTCTGTGTTGTAACCTCCTTCTCTTCCTCCTCACCCACCTACCCCATGACTCGGCTGCTTGTACTCGTTGGCTTCCTCCCTCCTCCCTCCTCCTCCTCCTCCTCTCTTTCTCGCTGGTCTCGCTTTCCGTCACGCCAGCCACAGCAGCAGCGGCGGCAGCAGCAGCAGTAGAGCCGCCGGCTCACTCGAGGCTCTTCTCAGTCACAGCGCAGACTGCAGTGTGCATGTTGGTGTGTGTTTGATGTGTTTCTGTATTTACAATGCATAAATCAAACAGCGTTCCCGCGGCTCTTTAAAGAGCAAACAAGACGCATATATGGAGTTACTCTAACCGCGGACTGGGGGAAAGATATGTGACAAGACCTTCCTGGAGCTCATTAAGAAGAAGAACAAGAAGAAGAAGGAAGACATAACATCACTTTTTCCTCTTTCTGTCTTCTGTCAGCCCCTCCTTCAGTCTCCTCTCATTGTTTTACCTGCTGGGATTCTCTAACACCTAACTGTAAGTTGACTTCCTCACGTCCATCTGTGGGTGTTTGCTGCTGCTCCTCGTTCGGCTCTCAAATTTGTGCCCAAGTGCATGTCATGACACCTCTGATGAGTTAATTAGGCCAATTTGTAGAGCCGGTTCTGTAGTGGAAGATGAACGCTGTCGAGCGGACGCCACTGACCTGTGCGGTTTGTGTTTGTTAATGAACAGGATGCGTGTTAATTATAGAGTCACATGGCTGCTGTTTATGTAAAAAGGCTTTTCGGGTGCAGTGTGAGAGTGAGCGTCCTCTGCATCAGGGATTCTCTTGAGTTTGGAGGGAAAAAGGAGGAAGATTGAAAGAGCGTGTCGGTGTACATCTTCGTGTCATTCTGTCACCTCGGGCATCGGGGAGGATCGATAGATCTGCGCCTTTAGGTGGACCGTTTAGCTCTGCCAAGTGATGAACACACACTGTGGCCTTGAAGGGACCACAGAGGAGCGTTTCGGATCGCCTTCACAAGTGTCCATCACTTTCAGAATATTGTGAAGAGAAGCTTGGAAAATTTAAAGGTTTTTTCCTACTAAGTGGGCAGATCAAACGTTTATTTAATAGGTCTGAAACTGCAGGACTGTCAGAAGCAGAAAGAAAAATCAGTCAGAGAAGTGAAGAATGTGCAAAATGAACAGAGGATAACAAAATGTTTAATCCTGGAAGATGTTTTCTCACTTTGCTCCTCCTTTTTCTCAAGTTTTATGGGTAGCGTTTCTTTGTTCATACATTGAAAATGCATTCAGGAGCTTCAATAAATTTACATCTTTGTTGTTGGAAATTCAGAGGATTTTTCTCCTTTTGTCACATGTTCCTTTTGTCATGTTTCATATCATTAAACTTGCTTTACCACTGATCAAAAATCTCCTGAGAAATCAGAAAAGATTTTGCGAACTTTAAGAGAAAAAAAAAAAAAAACTAACCACACTAACCTTTGCCTAATCAGAATTCAACTTTTGCAAAGCTGAGTTCAGGTTCAATAACAACACCCTGGACTGATTCCTGCAAGATCTGTAGAATCAGGAAATGAGTTAAACAGAACCTGTCTGACAGAACGAAGTAGGCTTAAAGATTTTCAAAAGCAAAACCTCCTGACCTGTTCTACACAAATTCAAGAACAGATGAGAAACAAAGTTGTCGATCAAACAAAATCTATTAGTTTGGACAAAGTTACAAAGGCATTTTTAAAGTTTTAAGGATGTTGTTGTTCTCAGCAATAACAAATCATCAAATCATTTCATAGAACATGGTGCTGGTAGTGTGAGGATCTGAGGTTGGAGCCATGAGTTCTGCTTTATAGCAAGGTCTTAAAATGGTCTAGTCAAAGTTGTCAGTTAAATCTGATTAGCATCATGCCTTTGGTTCTCAAACTGGCCACAGAGGTTTAGAAACTCCCCAATGTGGGTGAATATCTGCAGTTTTTCATATTAGTTTGGGCCAAAATAAAACAAAAAAGCAGAGAGAGTTGAGGGCGACACAAGCCAATCAGTAGCTAGTTTCTATCATCAGAAAATTACCATTTGCATTTACTCATGTTTTTTTTCTGATATTAAGTCTGCTTTGATGACTTCAAACATTTAATTATGACAACAAGGGAAGAACTGAAGAAATACAAAAGGTGGAAAATGAGTTTTTCACTGCACTGTCGACTTTTGAAGCCATTTACCAGCTGCTCTATCCCGACTCACAAGTAATGACTACATGGGGACACGATGGTTTTTTCTGGTGCATAAGAGCCGTTGTTCTCTGGGTTATCGGCCCAAACCGAGACGAGCTGCTGTACTTCAGCAATGAAGAATCAACGACGTGCATAACGAGAGATGCTTGACTGTTTAATTCATGACTAATCTTCTGCTGTACCTAAGCTGTTCTGTTTTTTAATTAATGTTATGCTTTTTCTCCGCATGTTCGATTAGTGCGCATGTTTGCCCTCTTCTGAATGCATAATAGTAATAAACATGAGAATATGTTGTGGGGCAGCATTTTGCTGGACGTATTTGAGTATCTGTGTGTGTTTCTGCAGGAAAATGTGGAAGAGGAAATGATTTAGAGAAAGGTCAGTGAACAGGATGCCCTTTTTTCTTATCTGATGCACGGTGCTGCGGAGAGAAACCGAAAAAAGAGGCGAGGGAGAGAAAAGGCTATACTGCTTTCAGAAGAGAAAGGAGGTGAGATGTAAAAGTGAGGAGGCAAGAAAGGTGGAGAAACAGCATGTCAGTTTAACTCGGCAGGCCTCGGGTTGTCTCTGTGAGGGAAAAGCACCGGAGTGACCGCAAATACCTGGAGTCGAGCCGATCTGTAATGAAAATAAACAAAAAAAAAAGTCCATGTTTTTACAGAAAAAAGGAAATTCTCCATGAGTTTGCAGCGTGTTGAAAAAGTATTCATACAATACAATCCACCATGTTTCAGACTTTTTCACTTTTTTCATGTTTCTCACTTTAAAGCTATAAACTTTGACATATTTTATTACAGTTTTATTGGCTCTATAAACACAAAGTATTGGCATTCTAATGTATGGAGATCTGCAACAGACTGGCGACCTGTCCAGGGGGAGCCCACCTCTCGCCCAGAACGTTAGCTGGAGAGGCACCAGCACCTCCCAGCCCCACTAGGGACAAGGGTGTTAGAAAATGGTTGGATGGATGGATGGACGGAAATTCTTAGATCTAAAGATCTAAAGATCCGTATTTAGTTCACTCCATCTTCAATGTCTCTGTAGAAGAAAAGCATTCCCCACCATTATGCTGCCTCCACCACTGTTTTATTTTCCAAATAAAACACTGAAGTTTGTGGTTGTAAAATGACAAAATGTGCTACAGTAACTGTAGCTAATTTAAACTGCTGTTAAAACTCGACTTTAACTCTTTTCACTACTAAAACAGGTTATTGATGAGAAATCTAGAACTGTGGAGCGTAGAGTATGAATATTGTATATTCCGGGTGAAAGACATCTACTGCCTATTCTATCACATTATACAGAGTCTCTTGAGATGGCATTTTGTTTCAGATTGGTGCTACATAAATAAAACTGACAAGAATTGAATTGAACTTGTCAGCTTTGCTGTGTTTCAGGGAGTCACTGCGGCTCTGCTCAGCCATGCTCAGTTAATCAGAGCAGCTTTATGACCCAAAACTTCTGACAAGGTTACATTTATCATGTTGGTTCTTTTCTTTTTCTTTTTCGTTCATCCAATTTTATCTTCAAGTTTTGACCCGCGGCATGCTTATTTTTGATTGAAATCTGCCAGTTATGCTAATTTCTAAAAGTCTAAATTTTTTATAAGTCTGTATGACAGTTTAACTTAATTATAATCTTAAGTTTCACAATATTATTTAGAACATTATTACTCTTTTCAACAGATAGTTTGAGCATGCTTCTCCAAAATAAAGAATAAAAAAATCATGATTATTGTCTGACTAGTGTAATCAGTTTGGACTAATCGCCTGAACAAAGCTGAGCACATTTTAACTTTACATCTTTACCAGCATGCAGGCAGCTAATGAGCTTACAAATATATAAATGCCAGGAATGTAATGTGACCAATCAAAAGTGCAGCATATAATTAGCTAAACTTTGACTATTTAGAAACATCTAAATAGTCAAAGTTATAATAAGGCTTATTTACTTACTTATTTCGTTTCATTTACAGTTCAAAATGAACATGTCGACAACTAAACACATTCAACCATTTGGATGCATCTTTAAACACAAAACAGGCAACGTGCATATGTTAATATAATAATAGTAAAGAAAACACATGTAATTTTTGAAATGACACAACACTCTACTGAATCAATATGCTCTTTATAAATTGAATATTATATGCTGTTATTTTGTTGAAAGTAAATATTGATCTATTCTTTTTGTTTTCTTTAGACAGATAATACTACAGATTTGCTCCATAAACAGAAATACAACGTTCTGATCCTCTTAAATTATCAAATGCTATTTCTTTTCATACATCTATTTGCAAATGTGCTGGTAATGTACTGTGATGTATTTTAAACATAACTGGCAGAATACAATAGTCCACCAATTTGTGAAATGTCATTGATTTTAAGATAAACAACAATAGATTTGTTGGATTTCTGTAGCGTAAGGCACAGAAAAGACACTTTTAATACACAAAAAACATCCAAATTCACCATTAAAAAAATCTAAACAAAGGAAAACATTTTAAAAGATTTTTATTGGTTTCCTCTCATAAAAGAAGTGGTGACTGATTCACACCACACAGCTGTGAATTCTGTGTGAAGCTGACCTCTCCATGTCATTCTCTCTAATCATTTTTAATTTTCAAGGACCTCTTCTGTGTAAAGTGTTTTTTTTTTTTTGTTTTTTTTTTAGAAATCTCAGTTTTCTCAGCAAAAATCCAGTTAGCATGTTGAGAAGAGGTGCGGCCCCAAGTCTTGTTCAGAAAGTCTCTGTGCTAGTGTAGAGAGGATCCAACTTTTGAATGTACCGCTGATGCAGCACACCTGAGTCAAATGGCTGAATGATTGGTATCATTTGATTCAGGTGTGCTGGAGCAGTGATACATCTAAAAGTTCAAAGTTCAGGGGCATCGGATTGAGTTGCAGACCCATAAGGTAGTGGTAACGAAAATCTTATTATTTCTTATTAGCCAAAAACAGTGAATATTTTTGTGCGATATATTCACTGTTTTTGGCTATTCTCCTCTTTAGGATGTAACTTTAGAACTAAAAATGTTGATGATAGTTAATTAGTTAGTTCTATTATGTGCTAGCTAGGTGTTGGAGGGGTATTTATTCAGTGTTGTTTTTTTATAGCCTTACTTGCTAATTTGTGCAGCGTTTGGCTGTTTTTTCCAAGCAGCATTTCCTCAAAAACAATGCAAATTTCTGCTGCCAGTTTTTTTTCCCCCAGCCCTCAAATTTCCCTCCTGCTGCAGGAAAAAGCTTCCTTCATCAAGCTGAGTATTACATCCAGTACGTGGGGTGGCATTACTTTAATCTGCATACAGTTACACCAGCACTCTCTCAGGAGCCTGTCAGTGGTAGTTGGTTTTGAGCCTCAAATGCAGGCACGAAGATCAGAAGTAGAGGTGGTTCAAAAAATGAAAGCTTGAATAATAACATTTATGGTGAAATAAAAAAAAGAGGTAATCTGACTAAAACTGGAACATTTTCTCCTCACAAAACACTCCAACCACTTTTTTAATGGTAAGCCAGGTTGGCTTGGGTAGATTTTTTTCCCCTTTTTGTGCTAATTTTTGTCTGATATTAACATTTGATTGTGATTTTAAAAAAGGAATTGGTACACTTTTTCACAGCTTTCATCTTGTTTAAATCTTTCTTTCAAACATATAGCACAACATAAAAGTACACCGGCAATGTTGTCTGTTTCAACATTGCTGATGGACTTTTATGTTGTGCTGTGTGCTTGAAATGCCTGACTGCAAAACTAATTCCCCCTTGGGGGACAATAAAGGGACTGAACTGAACTAGAGGACAGCTGGGGGAACGAGGTAGACTTTTTTTTAGGTGTTAAAGCACATTGATTTATGTATTATTAGTAGTATTATTATCTTTTTATTGTTCACATGTTTTAGTCTTGCTTTTATGGAGACCGAAAAGAGACCAAGATACTTAAAGTCAACATTTTTCTTGTCATGAACCACGGCAGATTCTCATCCCATCATCTTACTCATATTTAAGAATATAATTAAGAGAATAACAAATTTAAGCTCTAGAAACACAAAATTTTGATGTAGTTTTATAAGACTTTGGTTTACCTTGATCCTTGATAAAAATCAGTATAATTTACTTCTGTCAGTTAAATGATTTACTGCTTTTTGTGTCTAACAGACAGTTCAAAAGAATAACATACAAGCTGCCTTTTTATCTTGGGGAAATTCAAGCACTGTTTTCGTTATTCTTGTAGTTCTTTTAAAGTCAGATGTGAATTGGATAGAATAATAAATAAATGAATCTCTACAGACATAATCCTGACTGGTACTAGTTCTGGTTGGCATTTGTTATTTTACGTTTGCCTTGTCTTAAACGTGTCTATCTCATTTTCACAGCTTCTTTTTGTTTTCATTGTCTTGTGCAAGAAGGGAAGCCGAGAAGCACTGCATGCTCACTAACAATACCTGAAGCTCATTTACCTTCATAAATAAAAAAATAAACAATTCTGTGTTTGTCTTCAGAGGCGAGTCAGAGCTTCTGATACGCCTGTAAAATAAAGTAGAAGCAAAGCTGAAATGGACCTCTTCTGTATAAACATTTTAGTGTTCAATGAGCCGTCAAACAATATGGTGTGCAGAAAAGAAAGGCAAAAACAAACACCTTTTGCTGTTTTTGTCCGATAAAATAGTTTGAAATTAGGCTGCAGTATTCCATGCTAAAAAGCCATTTACCCAGTCTATAAAAAAATATTTCCCATTATAAAAATGTTCATCTCTGCACTTAATGTTCATTAGCTTTGCTGGTCACCATAGATGATTTGCTGTGGTCCCTTTCTCCTTGTGACACAGTTTAGCATGTCATCTTTGTTTGTTGCAGGTGCAGGACGTGCTGCATCTGTATGTGTGTCAGCACACGTGCATGTATCTGTTCGGGCCCATGAGGGTGTGGGTTTTCTTCCGATGCAGATCTGCGTTATTGATGGGCTTGTCCCGTACTCTTCTCTCCGTGACCCAGTTCTCGTGCTCTGACGCCCCTTGCTCATATCTTCCCTGCAGGAAACTCATGTTGCCAGAACAGCAAGAAAAAAAGAGTGGCATTAGCCAAAAAGAGAAGAATGCTGGTGTGTTTTATATTAAAAAGATTACACGGTTTTGCCTATTCAAAACTCTTTAGTTGTTTCTTTATATTTTGATTCCTGTGACTCGTCCAGGCATAAATTCCTGAACTGGAGAGATGAACCTGTGTTGTACAGACAGACAAGAGAGCAAAGAGCCCTTTGAAGTTGAATCTTTTGCACTTTGTATGCAAAAATAGTATTTTAGCACCAAAAGTTTGATTCCAAAAGAGCTATTCTTGGTCTCTCAGATCTTTTGTTGGGTCTATGTTGGATTGATTCCTGCTTCTTACAGAATTGATTTTCAGAAACAGCTCTTGTGTTGGAATTCGATTTTCAGCGCTGACATTTCTTTTGTCTTT
Organism: Xiphophorus couchianus; assembly: GCF_001444195.1. NCBI lineage: Eukaryota > Metazoa > Chordata > Actinopteri > Cyprinodontiformes > Poeciliidae > Xiphophorus > Xiphophorus couchianus. Next base: position 4,629,659 of record NC_040232.1, on the reverse strand, counting down.
TACCTGTCTACTTTCCTTAGATCGCTTAAGCACTCTATATCAATCCAATCAGGCATAATATTGTGACCACTTGTCTAATAGTGTGGCAAAAGAGACTGAAAAAGTCACCAACCATCAGGGAATGCAGCTTCCATGAAAGGCAAGCTTTGTAATAATGCTTAGAAAGATGGTATGTACCAAAGTAGAGTCAACATGAAAGGCTAGATCCTTCCAAGGATCACATTGCCTCCAATGGTGCATCCTGGTGTCATGTTGCAAGTATTTAATTGGGGAACAGAGTTTTTCTTCTTTTTCTCTATGATGCATACACTTCCAAAAATTGGATTCAAGCAATACTTTGTTACTGCAATATGAAACACACTAATACTACAAACACACAATTGTCTGGCCTTGTCAGACTCACTGAAAACCTTCCACTGCCCATTTTTGGGGCGATGGTAGTTCAGCAGGTAGGAGTTCATCCTGTAACCAGTCAAAAAGCCCGGTGCCACCATCAGTGTGTGAATGCCTGAATGCGGTGCTTTGGAGTCCTCTGAGCTAGATAAAGCACTGTACAAACACAGGCCATTTACCATTTTTCCTGCTTCTAACACATCAACTCCGATGAGGAAATGTTTGTTTGCTGCCTTTGTTTGCACAGATAATGCAATAGAATATCTGTGTTATTTACGTCATATGTGAGTGGTTATATTGTTGACTGACAGATCTATACTGGAGAAAAACTGGGGAGATAATTAGCGAGATCGCAGTTAAAGTCCAAAGTTGCCTGTTGACCTGATTCAACATAAAGTTTGGTTTCTCTGAGCCAAAGGTAAAGAAATCAGAGGCTCTTTGTAACTTAGTAAGTGGTGAAGTAATTGCTGTCTGATAAATGGTCTTTTTACATATGTATGGTGCCGCTTTTGATCATTCAGTGACTTTTCCTGCTGAAGAGCTTCATTGATCCAGGTTCTGTCTCATCTCTGCAGAGCTCCTTCCTCGGTAGCGCTACCTTTTCCATCGGGGATCTGCTGAGGGCTAAAGATGGACGACTGACCTTGAGCCTGAGGTGAGAGCATGTTACTTTCATTCTCGCTTTTCCGTTTTGCTTCTTAGAGTCTGCTGATTAAGAACTGACAGATCAGCCTGAACATGACACCGAGTCGGGAAGAGAGAGCTTTCCACAGATGTTGTGACAGCAGGGGTGTTGCATGAGCTGCCACCGTTGTTTGCTTCAGACATGTTGTATTAATATCAGGGAATGCAGGTTTCTCATCTGTGCTGTCTGTTTTAAGCACATACTAGAGGAAATGAATGTGTCTCTAGAAGAGTTTGAATCAAATGTAAGGAAAAATTAGTTATTTTTTTTAAAAAGAGGCCAAAAATGATTGCTTAGGGTCAGGTTTCTACGAGACAAGTTTCTCAGAAGATTTGTTTTGCACTAACGTCTTTAAAGAGCTGTCAACAGCAAGAATTTGCTCTTTGCTTATAATATTTATTAGCAAAGTAAGACAACTGCTCATTTTTTGAATGATCTGTTGATGGCAGTGAAAAAATTTTCGTTTTTTTTTTATTTGCAGTTTCTCAGCAGACATTATGCAAGCATTATGCTTCATAGTGATAATTTTGCAAAAAGAAAAGTTAGAAACATAACTGAGGTGTTTTGAGGAGGCTCAGGGAAGATGTTATTTTAGATTTTTTACATTATTTAATATTATTTAACTTTGCCTTGGATGTAAACACTTATTTGCAAAAGCAGCATATGACTAATGTATTTACTGGGATTTTAATTAATGGAGCAACACAAAGTATTGCATAAATTTGAAGTAGAAGACATTTTTAGAGCATTTTGCTGATAAAAATCTGAAACGCTTCTATATTCATTCACCTTTATATTGGTACCTTGAAATGAATACAGGTCATACAGATCCCTGTATGACCGGTGTCAGAGTCTGGTCCGCATTGCCGGCAGTAAGTCGGGCTCGTTTCCGGTGAGAGTTGGACTCCACCAGGGCTGCCCTTTGTCACCGATTCTGTTCATCACTTTTATGGACAGAATTTCTAGGCGCAGCCAAGGTGTTGAGGGGATCCGATTTGGTGGCCTTAGGATCTCATCTCTGCTTTTCGCAGACGATGTGGTCCTTTTGGCTTCATCAGATCGTGATCTGCAGCTCTCGCTGGAGCGGTTCGCAGCCGAGTGTGAAGCGGCCGGGATGGGGATCAGTGCCTCCAAATCCGAGGCCATGGTCTTGAGCCGGAAAGGGTAGAGTGCCTTCTCCGGGTCAAGGGGGGTGTCCTGCCCCAAGTGGAGGAGTTTAAGTATCTCGGGATCTTGTTCACGAATGGGGGAAGAAGGGAGCGGGAGATAGACAGGCGGATTGGCGCAGCGTCTGCTGTCAAGCGGGCGCTGTACCGGTCCGTCGTGGTGAAGAGAGAGCTGAGCCAAAAAACGAAGCTCTCGATTTACCAGTCGATCTACGTTCCCACCCTCATCTATGGTCATGAGCTTTGGGTCATGACCGAAAGAACGAGATCGCGGATACAAGCGGCCGAAATGGGTTTTCTCCGTAGGGTGGCTGGGCTCTCCCTTAGAGATAGGGTGAGAAGCTCAGTCATCCGGGAGGGACTCAGAGTAGAGCCGCTGCTCCTTCACATCGAGAGGAGCCAGTTGAGGTGGCTTGGGCATCTGGTCAGGATGCCTCCTGGACGCCTCCCTGGTGAGGTGTTCCAGGCACGTCCCACCGGGAGGAGGCCCCGGGGAAGACCCAGGACACGCTGGAGAGACTATGTCTCTCGGCTGGCCTGGGAACGCCTCGGGATTCCCCCGGAAGAGCTGGAAGAAGTGGCCGGGGAGAGGGAAGTCTGGGCCTCCCTTCTGAAGCTGCTACCCCCGCGACCCGACCTCGGATAAGCGGAGGAAGATGGATGGATGGATGGATGGATGGAAATGAAATCCAGTGCAAACATTTGCCTTCAGAAGTTGCCTACTTATAAAGTAGACTTTCCATGTGCGTAGTTTCATCTAAATATAAATCAAGCTATTCTGTGAGAGAACATTATTGAATAAATAACATCATGGAGACCAAGAAATGTAAGAAGTTTACTGAGACTGATCAGAAAAGGAGAACATTACTCAGAGAAGCAGTCGAGTCGGTAACTCTGGAGAAGCTGCACAGATCCACGGCTCAGGTGGGAGAATCTGTTTATAGGGCAACTATCATTTATGCTCTCCACAAATCTTGCCTTTATGGGAAATTCACAAATATAAAGCTGTTGTTGAACTGAATTAAACTTTTTCAAAAACATTTTGTCGTAGCAGTGAAATCTGCTCACCTTTTTGCATCCGTTTTCCTCCTATTTGGAGGGATAACAATGCAGCATTGTTTCCAAACCATGCGTGATGCTGCAGATTGTATGGCAATGGAATGATGCATCCCTGATTCACACACAGATAAAGAAAATATTGATTAAATTAAAAATATATATCATATTGTAAATTATCATATTCTAGTCTATACAAATAAAATAAAAAAATGCCATGCCTTTTAAAAGTTGGTGATGAGATGCTGTTGACTTTTGCTGAAATTATTATTACTTTTTATTATTTTTATGGAAAGGGTTGGCTGTGTATATTCTTTATTAAGAGATTTCCATAAATAGAAATAAATATGTGTGAGCTCTCCTCTACATACATACATAATGTCTCATTCAAACGTTGGCAAACTGCGTCAGTGCAGAGAGATCCTGTTTTCTCAGTAGAGTTGTTCAGATCCTTGTCTCTACTTCTACAATTAGAAGAACAAACAAGATCAGGTTTGCAGACATTTATGATCCACGAAATGTTTCTTGATTCTGCCATAAGTGCAGAGGATGGGTAATTCGGTTACTTGATTCAGATGTTTTGGACATTTTCTAAAAACTCGAGGAATGAAGTTGGAGATCTCTGGACATGAGATGGCCCTAAATCCAAGTGACAATCTGTTTTGTAATTTGAAAATTTATGTTCACAAACAATCTCCATCTAATCTGGTTGAACTTGAGCTCTGAAGCAAGAAGAATTGGCCAAAATGTCAGTCTGTGGATGTACGGATTCATCAGGGCAGAATTTAAATACATTCCACACTGTTCAGATTTTTACTCATAAAAAACAGAAAAACAACGTATCGGAACCAATCATATGCTACTTTTTGTTGGGCTACCACATTAAGTCACAATAAATATGACGGTATAATGTGACAAAATGATTGATGGACTTCCAGCTGATTTCCAGCTGCCAGTATTGGTGACAATCTGCTGACCATCAGATTCAGCCACGTGATTTGCTGAAAAACTTTCCCAAATTTTCCAAATTGATTTTTTACAAATTCTCACCTTGAACAAAGAAAATGTTAGTATTGTTCATAGTGGCAGACCAGAAGGAAAATGTTTCTGCTTGAACCTGTAAGTTATCTTTCAGACAAATTGAAGATGTGTTGCCTTCTTGAAGCAGAGGCAGTTCTGTGACAGCAAAATAATCACAAATGGTGGTCTTGAGTGATAAACCGGATTGCCTTGGCTGCATGGATGGAGGTGAAGGTCAGCAGGGTTACCATGGGGACCAGGAGCAAAATCCCATATACTGGATCAGATGGTGTGTTGGATATTCCTAAGCGTAAATAAAATGTTCATTTGGTCATTGACGTTTGTAGATTCTCATCTTTCTGTTTGTGTTTACTTGACTGACACAAAATAAGACGCATGCAAAGAGTAGAACAAAATGAGCATAATGTTTTATTGCTTGATAAAACTGTCTCTATTTCCGCAGCCACTTTTTTCCCTTCATCTTCAAGCTGTCAGTCTCTGTTCATCCTGACTCTTATTTCCTTTTCACCTCACACTCTAGTCATATCTGAAAATGTGTTCCATCAGCCATCTCCTCTCATTATGTGCCTTTTTTCTAATTTGTTGTGTCATGTTTTCCATTTCCTGTAGGTGATCCCTAGTCACCAGGCTTAATTGTATCTTGCAAGACTATATGAGATGCAGTCAGGAAAGAAATTACCACCTCACTCCCTCATGTGTGTTTGTATATTTCTGAGAGGTCTTATGTAGAGCAGAGAGTTAACAAAACTGGGATTGGTTCTGCAACCACTGGAAAGAAATTTACAAATATTAGTTTTTATGCAAAAATCACAGATGTGACACAAAACTATTTCATTTCAAACAACTCGTCTCCAATATACAAGAGTTTATTAAAAATAATTCACCAGTCCAGTTAAATTCTTTATTAAACAAACTCACTAAGTCAGTAACACTCAACTAAACTGATGAAAAAAATATAACAGAATGATAAAAATGTTAAATACCTAGAAACATTAAAAATATACAACAGCTTCCGTAGTTTAGCTAGCATTTAGCTTTTGAGAAAATGGGACACTTAGCTTGTTTTTATGACTTTTTTATATAGCCTAGTGACAATAAAGGGAAAGAAAATCTCCGTAATATGAAGTTAACTTGTGTTGTATGATTAAAATGACTCTATCAGTCAATAACCTCATAAAACACCGTTAATTGCAGGCACCATGTCCTGCAGTTAGAAGGAAGTTTTGCTTGCAGAAAACAACAAAACACTGCTAATTTATCTCTGCCCAGATCCAAGCCTTTCTTGAACGGTTCTCCTGTGCACAGTGAGATGGTGCTGGTGCCTACCACCAGAGAGGCATTTTGGGCTCGAGGACAAGAAAAAAATGGAATCCAGTGGATGGAGAGCATTCGCTGCGTTTGTGGGGAAACCAGCTGTGATTAGCCTCTGTGCTAACCTCTCTAAGAGGTTGTCGTTAGCCTCTTCACTCAGCTCCCGTAAACAGATACGGTTGGCTCATGTTGGCTTGGAACATGTTGCGTCCTCTTAGCTCCTGGGAAACCAAAGACAGTTGTCATTCACACACTGAAGAATGTTATCAAGCCAGTCATGCCATACTGTCTTATTTTTTTTGGTAATTCTCAAATATTTAGTTAAAGTAAACAGGATCTTGGGAAGGGAAGTTCTGAAATAGTGTGGGAGCTGTCAGTCAAGTCAGTTTTAACAATTTTCAATAAGCTGAAAAACTCAGGGTTTTACTATACAAGTAGAAAAGTCTTACAAGAAAAAAAATAGTTGATGTTGCGCATCCAGTTTGCCTGTCTGTTGCCATTGTTGGAATAAATGTGTTAGACTGAGTGAAACATACATAAACACACACAGACCCACAGAGCAAATGGCCCACATTTGATATGCAGTTTGCTTGTTGCTTCATCCAGAGAGAAAACATTTGTTTATAGCGAAAACATAGATGCTTTACATGCATCTATACTGTAAGATTCACTCTGGGCTGTTTGACCTGTGGAAGAGTTGATGACTCACACTACAAATTAGTTCTGCTGGGCAAGCAGGGCAGGAGCTGCAGCACTGACATGGGCAAGAATGCAATTCAGTGTGCACAAACAGATGCTTCATTTAAATATAATGTCCTAATCCCCACTCAGCCAGTTGTTGCAGAAAGTCGGTTAATTTGAGCTGCTTCACTCAGCACAGAGAATTTGGGGCCGCTTTATCTCCACAAAGCAAGGATTGATTCCCTTCAGTGCATCTCCAAACCAATATGGCTCTGGCCAACTTCTTTTCATAAGCTTTGGATTTGCATTGCTTGCAAGCATATGTGGAGAGAAATTGGTATTTGACTAGCACTGCTGAGAATATGTGATTTTCCTTTTCTTTCTTTGTCCCTTCAGCGAAGTTTGCTGTGCTACAGGGCTGTCTGGCTCAGGGCTTATTCCTTATTCCCATGAATTTTCTGCATTTCAGCTGCTCTCTCAGGTCTCACGCTCACTTTCATGCGAGACTGGGTAGGATGTTTGTCACGGATTGTTTTTGTTTGCAGTGTGACACGACCAGTTTGATTTGGGTCACTTTTCTGAGCGGTTCCTGACAGTGTCATGATGAATGAGTGAGAATGTGGGATGATGGTCCGTCTCTATGGTAGACATCAGAGGCCATTGAGATGATAATGTGAAGATTTTACCTTTTTTGCGTGTGTCAAGCAGTGTTGACATGAACATAAAAGGAAGAAGGCAAACCAAAATAATTTTTGTCGGTTTGTGTATTGATTTAAGAACAAACATGTAATACAAAAATACAAAATCTGACCAAGTATTCTTGGTCCGGTTTCTAGTGCAAATATATCAGTAAGCTTGAAATAAAACAAAGCTAACATACAAGTAACTTTTCTGCAAGATGGAGCTAAAAACGAGACTCATTAGACGGGGCAACATTTTCCTGTTTTTTGTGTTTCGTGTTTGACAGCAGAGTGTGGGCTTCAGCTGCTGTAGCCCACCTACCTTCAGAGATGTTCCACATAGCCTGGCTTTAATGAGCTACTGTTGTCCATCTTCCATCTTAAATTTATCAGTCTTTTCTCCTCTGACAAGTCCTATTCTTCTACACGGTCATTTTCATCTTTTTTGATAATTCTCTGTAAACTAAAGTAATAATTGTGTCCAAAAAAAAGAAAGAAAAAACTGAATAAATTACCAGTTTTCTAAAATACATCCCTCTCTGAATGAGCTGCTGCCATATGATCAGCTTATGTTGTGTTTTTACGGTTCAGTACAGTCATGGAAGCTGCAGATATAATAAATATCGCATACAGTACATTAAATATGCAGTCTTACTGAGGCTTATCAAGAGTTATCTCCATGCTGTTGTTGCCCTGAGGCTTGCAAAGAGCTTGTCGTAAATCCCTCTGGTTGTCATATATGAACTCGGGTTCCCTCGTGACCATTACTCACGCAGAGTGAAGCAGCTGACTGTAACTTCTGGAGTCTGCCGTATGGTTTTAAACATCGGGCTTGACTAGTTTGACAGTGGGGATTTAAGTCTGAAACAGTGAAATGTGTTAATTGGAGATTTTCTTCCACTTTTTATAAACAAGAAATAAATATCCAAGCATTTTGCAGCATTTTCCTTAACGTTTTTTGTTCATTTGGGTTGTAAAAACATCTTAAAGGTTAGAATATCTTCAAACAGATGCACTACAAAATCACAATATCTTATCAAGTATTTTTGGTTTAGTTCCCAGTTCAAATTTCGTAGTAGTAATAATAAGGCAAGGCTAACATACAAGTAACTTAGGAGATTGTTTTAAGTCATTAATTTGTTAAAATTGATGAAAAATTATGTTTTTCATTGGTAGATAAATTCACTAACAAGACATTTTTCAAATGTTATAATCTGCCAGTGGAACTATCACTTTTTCATCAATATTAAAGATTTATTGACTTAAAACAAGTTCCTATAACTTCCTGAAAGATGATCTATGAGTTAGTTTTGTCTTATTTCAAGTGCATTAAGATATTTGCATTAGAAACTAGACCAAAAATACTTGGTAAGGTTTTGTTTTTGCGGTGTGTGTAGTTGCTTTTAGGGCTGAAGGTCTCTGGCTATATGCTGTAGTAAACAAGTAAAGAAGTTTATTTTCCTCCTCTTAGGTGTTACATGTATTCTTCTACTGGGATGCGCTTCATATGAAAATGTGCATATCAATTCATGAAAACATACTTATGACTTTTCCACTAGCTTTAATTGATCACTTTCAGTCTTTTTTTGGTCCCTTGCATTAATTATTTTTTCCTTCCCAAACTCTTCGACTCTAGTTCCCCTTTTGCACTTCTCGTTATCTCCAAAACTTTATATGCTCAACAGCAGAAGCACTCTCTGACCCAGTTCTGCAGCTCAGAGTGAGATTTGATTTTGATATGAATTTGTATGCTTGTGTTAAGGGTGTTTTTATGTGTGCGTATGTGTCTGCATGCATGTGCGCATTAGAGATTTTCTGCAGTAAGTCTTCATTTTCACAGACCAGGGCTCTGCTGCCTTGCTTCATGGCTTATTCATCCACTCCCACCTTCCTTTACTGTTCCATCACCGACAGTTTAGGCCACTATTGTGATAATATCGTTTTTAGAGTTCTTAGGATCACCCTGCTCCAATTCTCACACTTATCCACAGACATCCTACTCTCCCTCACACACAATATCCCCTGTGACCGATTCTATCTAAGCTTGACCTAAAAGACTAAAGATCAACGATGTGATTTTTCGGCTGATCTTTGTAATTTCTAATGCATGAAGCATATTCCCATTCATACACAGGGGCATCTAAATACATTAGAATATCATTATAAAGTTAATCAATTGTCATATTCCATGGATGAATCATAAAGTATGAAATATGTCAAACATTCATTTCAGGTGTTTTTCTGATCATGCCTCAAATTCATCAGAGCAATTAAAATTAGTTTTAATTCATAAAAGTGGAAATATGGAAATATTATACAGTATATTCACTCAATATTTGGTGAAGATTCCTTTTGCATGAATTTCTGCATTGATGCAGTATTGAGGTGTTCAACCTGCGGCGTCTCATCTTCGCCTTGGTAACCCACCATTGATTCTCTACAGACTTTAGGTCAGCCATGCATGCTGGCCAGTCGAGCAAAGTGATACCTTTGTCATTAAAGCAGGTACTGGCACATCTGGCAGAGTGGGAAGGTGCCAAGTCCTGCTGGAAAATGAAGTAAGCATTTCCATAAAACACAGGGAGCCATGATGGACTCTAATAATTTTCTGGTAGCCAACACCCCCAAATCATTACTGACAGAGGAAAGTTCACACTGGACCTCAAGCAGGTTGGATTCTGCACACCTGCTGTCTCTCTTCAGGTTTTAGGAGCTTTATTTGGAAATGAAATGCAGATTTTACTTTTGTTTGAAACCAAGACTTTAAACCACTTGTTCAAAATGAGCACAAATCTTTGTCTAAAAAACACAATTTCACAATTTTGGTGTTTCCATTAAGTAGGAAATGAAATTAAAATAAGACATGAATACATTTGTTCACACATCATCACTGAATCAGACAGTGACATGTTCCCTCTTCTCACCTTGTCTTTGACTCGGCTTTATGACTTCTTAAAATGACTCAGACAAATGTCAGCAGCAAGTTAAATTTAACTCTTTTTGTTTCCTCCATTACTACGCAGGAGTTTCTGTGATGGAAGTAATTTATGTTGAAAAGGCTTCAAAACAGCAGTGAGACTCACCCGACCATCCAAGTAAAATATTAAGGTTTCCATTCTGGAAAAGTCTAACGTTAAATTGAAGTGTTTATGAAGTGCTTAATCAGAAAGTGGAAAAAAAGAGCATGGAAAATTAGTTTTTTCCAAATAATATTCGTCATTACTTTATCTACAATGTTTACCTGCTATCTGTCAATCCATACATCCATAATTATTTTTCTGCAGTGATTTAAAAAATGTTTTGCTGCAGAAATCTAAGAATTGAATAAAGTTTAAAACTTCAACAGGGTCCACGTGTCCAGGAAGCAATCGTCACTTATATGCATTTTTAGAGGATGTCTCAACTATTTCAGCTAGTCTGCTTCCCTAACCACTGTATTTACCTAAAGTGTAACAGAAACCAAGCAGTTCTTTGCATATTGAAATCGTGATGAAAATACATTTCTGAGATATCTTACGTAAACACAAATAATCAGGATGACTATTTACAATATTAATCTTTATTTATGACTTTTTTTTTTCTTATCGTTTCATCAGGAAACAGAACAACATATGTACTGCAACACTTGGTGGGGATAAAGAACCCTTATCGACGAGCATGAACAGATGGCTGGAAATGTTCTTATTGTGGTCTGCACATGGAGAGGGCCGTAGCAAGCAGTTTGCCTTTCTAAATGTTTTAAAGTGTGTGCTTATGTCGGGGGAATCCTCCAGTAAAATGCATATAATGAATATGGAATGAGTTTACTCACATCCAATGCACACATGAGGCCTTCATGCATACATTACATTAGTATGAGTACACACATAACTGCACTTAGAGTATATACTGCATGCTTGATATTTTCTTCTCACAACCACACAAACCACAAAAGGTTTTTAAAATAAAAGAGGAAGAAAGACAAGAGGTTGGCGTGAAATTAATTTACATGTTTACCACATTTCCTCCTTCAAAGTGTTTCACATTTTGCTTCTACACAACTTTTACTTCTGGGTTTCTGGCTTTACAGAAGATGTACGACTAAAGTATTTGCATTGACAAAACTTTCATCAATATTGTCAATTATGCCGACTAATCGTTGCATCCTCATCCTTTCATTCATCTCTTTGCACAAAACACGTACTATGTTGGCCAAAAATACAAAGAAGTAGGAATGTGAAGAGTTAAGAGATGTAATGAAAAATTTCTGAGTTGCTAAGGCATGCTGAAGGCACAAGTGATTTTCTTGGAGATGAGAATATGATAATGAGCTGTTGCTTCATAAATTTCTATATGTGATTTTTGCATCTTTCTTTGAAGATTATACTGTGCTGTTCCATCATTCAAGCACCCGACTTGAAGAGACGAGATAGAAAGCATTCTCTTTGTTTCTCACCGTTAAAAAAGTCTGTGCCAAGGAGAAACAATGCATTCTCATCTCTTTGCTTTGCAGCTGAAGGCCATCCTTAATGCCACTCATTGTCCCTGCATGGGCATCTTTAAGTCGAGCTCTATTTTTGTACAGGTACTTTGCAGGAGCCGAGTTGCTTCAAATTGAGCTGATTTTCGGGGAGTGTAATGCATCTTTATGGTTTGAAAAGAAAATATTGTAAACAATTGCTCAACAGTAAATGCCACTGTGGGATTGGATGGCACAGTGAGGACCTGGTGAACTGAGGTCTGAAAACGTCTCATCAGATCAGTGGGGCAGGTGTGACGAGTTCTCATGGCTGACAAAAAGGCAAAAGGACTCATTAATCAAAGGTCCTTTCTCTAAGGAAAACGTTGCTCCATGTTTTAGTAAGTAGATTTTCCTTAGCTTGTGTCAACCTTCAATAAGGCAATTGATATGAACCACTCATATAGAACTCATAAAATCTTGACTGCTTTCATTTCAGTTTATCTAATATTTTTCTGAGGCGGTTGTTTTTCCTCACTGGTAAGTTTGCAGCAGTCTTAACCCTCATTTTAATAAAGATTGGTTTTCGTCTGAGGGTTTTGATCTGTGTAGTGACTCAGAAACATCTCTTTGAATTACCAGAACAGAATAATGACAATCGTATAAGAAAGACTCAATTACTCAACTGATATGTGTAAAAGATCAGTTTGTGAGATTACATCTGTGATGAAAAATCCAAATTGAGATTTTGTTAAATGATTTTCTTTTTTCTTTTTTTTTAGGTTTGTTTTAGGTTGTGATAATTTGCTCCTTCGAGGTCTTCAATCTAAGTAAGGATTGGACTGGGACTGCTGTCAAAGTACAACAAGGTTTTAAAAAGCCACAATTAAAAATTTTGTTTTCACATTCCTAACCATTTCCCTATATCTTAAATATTCTTTGAATGGGAACACAGAGAAAATGAACAGATTTTTCCCTGTTTTATAAAATACCTCGACAGTGTTACACCTTCTTCTATATGTTGCTGCACACTCAATATTTGAGTTTGTCAGCTGACAAACTCAAATATTGCAGCAACAAGCCATCAAGAACAAAATGATGAAGGTTTACCCACCCCAACATGCTTGAAACTTAAAGTGACAGGCTACACTATCTGACCACTGAGGAGTGCCAATATAGCACTGAAATTCCATTCACTAACAGTTAATTGATCTGTAAAAATGAAGAAAAAAAGTAAGTTAATTAAGTGAGATGGTGACGGCAAAAATCCTGACACAAGAAAGCACTAAATTTCACACCTTTGATCCTGATGAACATGCACTGTTTAAAACCAGAAGTTCTTGAAAAACCACACGCTTACTTTAGAAACAAGACCCGAATGGATGTTCTACAAAATCCTCTTTGTTTCCTCGTGCTTAGATCAGGCGTCAACAAATGTCCTGCAACTTTTTGATGTATCAAGTGAATCAAATGAATAGTTGACAACCGGGCCTTTGCAAAACTTTCTGAACATACTAAGGAGGTAATTCAGCTGTTTGATTGAGGTTAGAGCAGGGCTGCATAGTGAGGCACTCGAGGGCTGGAGTTCCAGACGCCTGCTTTAGACCCGTGTAATCCACGCTTTTCAATACAGCAGAACACAGAGCAAGATAGGATGCAATGTGACATCAGCTTATGATTGGCATGCGCTAACGTTTTTACTTAATTTTCTGAAAATCAACACAGCAATATAGAAATGTTTACAAGAATCAATATTTAAAATTGTTTCAACAGCAGCAGGATTACTTGTTTCTACAAAGAAAACAGAAGGTCTTGTTTTATCTTCATTTTAAATTGTGTAAAGACCCCAGTGCTATCAGAGCATGGTGTTTTACTCGGTGTTATCACTGAGTAGACTCTCTTACTGGCCCATGTCTAATTCTGAGCAAATGTTTGCTTGGCTCATTGACAGAAATCCTTGAACTCCCTGTTTCTTTAAGTAAGAGCTCTCTGGTCACTGTCTATTGCAGTACTACCTATAATCACCTAACCTGTTTTAATAATGTCCCATTAAAGTCTAAAGGATTTATTTGAAAGAAACTAAAATGTTCATTGGACTGTTTTTGGCATTTCCTGTAAAGTTCCCAAGCCCTGCAAAGTGTGGCAGAGGTGTAAACATCGAATTCAAGTTGCATCTTGATGAGAACTTCAGCACATCAATGTTTGATGTCTAACTTTATGATTACAAATATTTAGTCACTTAAACACTGACTAATTGTAAAATGGTCTAAAGACAGACTGATTCTTTGCCTCTAAAATTAGACAAAGGTCATCGTAATGTTTGAGGTTGTAGTTGCAGAAGCAGACAAGAGACGAAAAGTGGAAATAAATTAACATGTACATTTCATAAATTTACTTCTGGAAACCACAAAACCAGTTAACATATTCTCAACAAAAGTTTTTCTTAAGGTTTAAGGTTTATATAGCCTGCTTTTATGAAGCAGGCTATATAAAGCTGCTCATAAAATCTTAATAGGTTGGTAAAAGGTGTAATGTTACGGCTATCTGAGCACTCTGCAGCCAAACTAAGATCTGCATTCAAGACAGAGGAAGTAAAGCCAGTTCGTTTAAGGCATGTGAGTTTTACTTCTCTGTTGCAAATTCTTTATATGGGACATACTGTAACTATCATTCTTATTGTCTTCAAAAAATGTGACACAAAACAAACATTTTGAAATGTAAAATCATAAAAACATCTGACACAAGGTTAAAATGCATAGTGCCCTTATCTATAAATGAAAATTGTTGTTGAAATTGTTGTTTTGTTGAGTTTTACAGCATTCTGAGGAGGCTATACATTCAGAAGCACTGAATTGTTAACAGTGACATTCTAATCAAACTGAATTGCGTGGGTGGTAAAGATTCATCACTCCACAGATTAGGGCTGATTAGTGTGCTGAAGGGTGAATAATTAACATTTCTCCTAACTGCTGTGTTTGCTGCAGTGTTGGCCTCGGCACACACATGTGGAGCAGGAAAAGCAGTAGTGCCCTTGAGCTGCGTTCACTCAAAATCTGACTAATGTGTCTTCTTCCGACTGAGCTGTGTCGAGGTGTGAGAGCTTTGGTTTGTGCTTCAGAGCTTACCTGCTCAAAGCTTTTCTCTCACAGCAATCCAACTGTATGCCTCTCTCCATCGTTCTAAGAACAGAGCAGAAAGTTTTCATGTTGTGTTTACAGCTTGTAAAGAATAATCCAATGGATAGCCACAGAATGAAAGAGTTTTTCTGTGTTACAGATTTCTGGGACATGAAATCTGAAAGTAAGATCCTGGAGGCACTTGACAAAACACACCTGAGACATGTTGAATATATTTAGGGGGTAAAAACTGTCCTTGGCACACAGTTTAGCTCCAAATCACAGCTTAAGCTAAGAAATGAAGGAATGAGATGTCAAATTTGGCAAGCAGCCTTGGGTGAATGTCCTATTTAGTCAAAATAATTATTATCAATTTTCCTTCCATGCTTGAAATGTGCAGTTTATTTATTCAGCATATCCCCTGGCATTAGAGGAGGCTCTTAATGCTGATGCTGATTGTTATAAATGTTGGGTGAACTCTGGGCAAAAGCCAACATTGTGTTTGAACCAAGGATGCTAACAATGTGTTTCTAAAGGACATTGAATTAGAAAGAAAAGGTATTCAAGCAGAAACCTTGTTATATTGGTTCTGGTCAGGTTTTTAAAAATAGCTAACATTCTTAGAATCCAGTATCTCTTAACATCTTGCCAAATTATCCTGTGTATGAACTAATAAGTATCATAAAACCCATAAACATGAAAAAGTGAGGCACTTCAGCCACGCTTTAATGAACAACAGGAAAGAAAAATCAAACAATCCATAGTCCACTGGATTTCCACTGGGACAAGGAGATGGAAAAAACCTTAAACCTTAAGAAAAACCTTTGTTGGCAATATGTTAACTGGTTTTGCAGCAGTAGATGATGATGTAGGTGAATAAAGTTGATGAGGTAAGAAAATGTTAAACATAAACTGGAGTTTGATTATGCATTCAAACGTCCCCAAACAAAACAGACTTTAACTAACAGCAATTTGATTAAACCATACTAAACATGGCTGGTGTTTAGTCCGTGGTGATTGGTCCGCCACTCTTCAATATTTTGCTTTCATTAATTTTGGTTTACAGTCTCCAACTCCATCAAATCAAGTCTCAGGTGAACATTGTGTTATGCACAGATGCCTGAGTTTGGCATTCTAGATGAAAGGTCATCACCCTTCAGAAACTTTTCTTTTCATGCCCTATGATTTCTTTTTTTCTGTCATGCTTTCTTACATGTGTGTGAATTTCAGTCTGGGGAAAGAAAATAGCTGTTGTGGGCTACAAGACTGAAAGAAAGTGGTGATATATGCCCTTTAAATGTCATCCTATGGTAAAAAGTAGAAAATAAAACATTTTTCTCTTTTTGAAGCATCCATGTGGACCCAAAACTGAAGCGTTTTGGGTCTAAAAACATGAGACTAGAGGTGTTCGAACTGGAATGTTTTTCTCTCAGAACCACATTTTTTCTGGGCTGTTAATGTAAATCATGTCGCTGAAAGCGTCACTCCTTCTGAAGGGAGTTGCTACTTGGAAAGCATAATAAAAATGACCGACTTCTTTCAGCCTCTGAGTGTGGCAGAGAGAGAGAGCCTCCTGTCACCAAAATAAGAAATGGAGATTTTCACCAGTAAAATTTATTTGTGCATAGCAATTATTTTAGTAACATGTAAAATCCCTCCTAACCCTACAAAAATGTGTGGCAAACTTTAAAGTAACTTTATCTGACAGACTTCCTGATTACTTGCCTTATTGTAAAGTTGTAGTAATTTTCAATTTAAATAATAGATTTTTAGTTATTGAACCTTGCATAATAAATCCTGAAGGAACATTGATATACAGACTAAATAAATTTATCTGACAAACTCTATGTCCATTTACAGTTTTCTCTCAAGATTGTGTTTGGTCCTAAAATCTTAAAACATGAAGAGATCTGCTGTCAAATTTTCTCACTCAGCTCAGGCTCTGAGAAAAAAACAAGGATGTTAAATATTGTGTTAGGATAATAATGGAGTTATTTGAAACGGTTATCCCTAGACACCAGTTGGTTTTTTGCACTGACTGAGATTTCTACATGCTATGTCATGATTCATATATGGTTCTATTTTGTTTTGAGGCATGAAATGCATTTTTTAATTTCTGATCCACTCTGGAAAGCAATGCATTAGTTGATAATAATTCATTTGTTTTTTTGTTTTTTTTTTTAGCTCTTGTGGCTCCTAAGATTTGATCTATTTTTCCTTTAGCATAAAATATGATCTGTCAAGCAGTACTTTAAATTGAGGGATGACTGAAAATAAAACGCTGTGCCTTTCCATCACAAAACTGACATGGGCAAAAGAATGACCCTAAATAATGTCCCTGCGTCCTGGAAAAGGCAGATGCAGTGGAACCGCACCCTTACACAGCCCACATATTTATTGTAGACTATATTTTCAATTGCATTTACATTAATTAACAAAGTAATGGTTTAATTTATTTTAGGTTTTGTTTTCATTTGAGGAAACTCGAAGCGGAATGGAAACTCTCAAAGGGCTTTGGGCCGTATTTTTAGACAGTGGAGAACAGATTTACCTTCAGATAGACAAATATAACACATTTATACGCACACACACATATACACCTGCCACAATGGAATTGTACTCTTAATGGCCTAAATAATTTTGAACTAAGGAAACTGGGATAAATAGTTTTTGTGTATGCTGCTTTGTACTTTATATTCATAAAAGGGGGGAAAAAATCCAGTTTGTATTATGATTGCATCAGTCTTCTTTGCATGAACTTGAACCTGACATTGCTCTGCAACTGTATTGCGATCGCAGTACCTTAATACCTTCAAAATGAGACGATATGCAGAACGGTGTCTGCCTTGTGTCTACCAGTGACCTGTGTCAGAGCGGCTCTTAAATCCCTTTTATTTTCTGGAAATGGGTAGGGAGCTCAGTGCTGCCTGTGATGACCTGACCTGAAAGGCTGGTACTGATAGCAGAGCCACGGCTGACCTTTCTTATCGCGGTTCTTTTTCAAAGTGACCCAAAGTCCCTCAGGGAGCGTTAGCCTAAGACTTACCTTGTCATTATCAGCTCGGTGTGTGAATTGAACATATTTTCTGTGAATGTGAAACGGTAAATTTAGCTTTTATTGCATTTTTTACACTTTACTTTCACAGGCATTGAGCTGGAAAATGTTCTGTTCGATTTAATGAAGAGAGATGGATTATATCTACTGTACATGCTGGGTTCTTTGATTGAGCCATGGTTATCTACACTGGGAGTGTCCTGAAGGGCAGGTTTCCACAACCTTTAGATGTCTCTCTTCTTCAGCACAGCTTATTCAAATAATTAGGTTGTAAGGAGGACAATGTGGAATTTGGTTGGGTGCTGTTGAGGCATTAAGGCCATTTGATTCAGTTTTGCTAAAAGTTTCTGGTCTTCAGCCCTTGAGGACCAGAGTTTCACACTCATGATCTACAGATATTGGAAAATGAAGGTATATATAAGTGTACCCCATTATTTAACCGCTTCTTGAAACCTTTTTAAAAACAATAACTCTCAGTACTTGTTTTCTGTTTGATTTTATTAGTCTCTTACATCATTGTGGAGAACCTTTATCCCACTCTTCAAAATATTGCTTTCATTAATTTAGGTTTGCAGACATGTTATTCTGCCCAGCTCTCCCAAACTCCCACTGCATTTCAATTAGGTTGAGGTCTTTACTTTTATAGCCTATTATAAATTCTTAGAAATGTCTGTTTATAGCCATTCTGTTGTAGAGTTCCTCTGATTTTACGGGCCATCATCCTATTGATGAACCAGTCTGGGCCAAGCTTCAGCTGTTGGGTGGACAGATTGGTATCCATCCAATTTATCTTGGATGGACACCATCTCTTGGCTGAAAAACAAACCCATATCATCAACATACTTTCATGTGGTATGATTTGATTGTTTTATTTTGTTCCAAACCTGTTGATGTACATTATGAACAAACATCTCGAGTTTGGTCTCATTTATCCAAAATACATTATACCTGAAATCTTGGTTCATTCAGATGCAACTTTACAAACATTAGAGAAGCTGTTACATTTTTCCTAACCACAGTGTTGGTTCTGTTGGATCTCAGCTTTATGATTCTGTTTTGGATTTTCTCTAAGCATATATTGGTTCCATTTTTGAGTAATTTTGCTGGGTTCTATTCTCTTTAATGGTTCCTCCTGTGAACAGACATTAACTGTAGAATGATTTAGTTCAACCAGACGTCTTTGTAACCCTTATCAGACTGATGGCAGCAACACTTGCCCCTTTAAGGACAATGCTGATTTATTTCTACCTTGGCAGTGCTTTAACACACCTGAATGCTGCAGAAAAATTACTGACTAAACTCCTGCTTTTATAAAGGTGGTCACACTGATGACAAATTATCCAAGTTCATTTGACTAAACACCCCCAGCTGTTTTTTTAAAATTCTTTTTATACACCATGAAAGCAACTGGTAAATTTTCTTTTACCAGGACTCTAGCTGTGGTAATTAAATGAGTAATTTGTTAAAAATGGGCTTTAAATGATAATTGACATCCCAGATTGAGATAAACCTATAATTAAACTGGTTAGATGTTCAATACTGGGTCATTATTTCATGCTTAACAGCTTAATTGTTGTGAGCTACTTGAGCAACGTCACAGTGATCTTATCTTAACCCTCCCTTATTGCAGCTCTCTTTATTCAGGTCAGAATAACCTCTTTTGAGATATTCAAAATAACTTGGATAAAAGTCAATCAAAATTCAGTATGCAGCTGGCAGATGTTGGGTTTAAAGTTTGCTCAGTCTCCCTGAAGGTGGATGTGTTGGAGTCAGTTCAGTAGCTGTTATGATTTCACTGATGACACTGAGGACTTCTTGTCCCTTGGCTGGTGAAAAGCATAAACATCATTTCTTGGCTTCTTTATTAAGTTTTTCAAAAACTTTTAATGAGAAGATTTGAATTAATTAAGACATTAATTAAATGTCTTAAGTGCGTCTTAAATGTTTGTTTTTAAAAAATGATTTTGTGAAGGATTTTATTCAGTGATGCCACATCCATTGATCCATTTGTCTTCTATACCTGCTTATTCATGAAGGTTTTGTGATTGATATTATTCAGTGCTTATTATTATTAATCAAATGCAACTCTAAACATGCTTACATGAACTCAGTGTTTTAGCAGTTTTGTAGTTTACTGGAAGTTTTTTCCAGGTTAGAGCAGCACAAAACCTGAATGCTGTTTAGTTTTCATTCTGGAGATACAAAGTTGACCAGAACCAGAAGACTTGAGTGGTCTGGAAGGTTGATACAGCAACAACAGGTCTTTAAAATATCTTGTTGCTATACAGTTGAATGATTTATAAATTAGCAAAAGTATTTACTCTGACCTACAGGGAGCCAGTGGAAGGACTTCAGAACTTGGGCGACGTGCTTTATGTGTCTGAATTTTCAGGTCAGAGTTCATCACAACACCCAGATTCCAGGCCTGATCTTTAGTTTATAGCTGTAATAACTGAAGCTGGGGGCTGAGTCTAGATTGTCCCCTTTAGATACAAAAATGTTGACTGCGGTTTGGACACTTGGAGTAATGGCTTCTTCCTGTCTGAGTGGCAGCTATGTTCATTTTGGACTTGTTTATATTTGGAAAATACTCTATAACCAGCTTTAGCCAGCATCTTCATAAGGTCTTTTTTAGAGACCCCTACCTATAATAGGAATGGTGTAGTAAAATCAAAAATATGAAAGTAATACAAAGGGACATATGTATTTTTCTTCTACATTGTATCTGGTTTCTGCTGTATTAGGTGAGATTTTTTACAGCTCGCTCTCCTGCTGTTAGGGATGAGAAACTATTGCATCATTTGACTAAAGGGACATTTTCAAATCAGTCTTGAAACTGAAGAGTAGCTAAAGAAAAAAGGATAAAACCAGCAGGGTGTTAAGAATGCTTCTTTAGAGATGAAGTGATACTCTAGACTGAACAAAAAAAGACCTACCACTGGGTCTTTTGAAACAGATTTTGCCTCTACACTTTCTGCCTTTTATTTCTGTTCCTTGATTTTTAGAATGACCCGAAGCAATACTTCTCTGCTGAGTGGGTTAACCTTTATTTTCTGTGCATCTGCTCCTTGTGCATGTCTCTATGTGAGAAGAAAGTTTGACATGCCATGAATCTGCTTTGTACCACTTAAAAACACTCAGTCTATCATCATTTGTTTCCATTTCAAGGAAAATTCAGTGAAGCACAGAACACCTATTATTTGCTGCCTACCTGTGTCAAAAAGCCACTGCAATCTGCATTATCAAAAGCTAATTTTACACTCCATCTGTTTTCCTCAAGCTCACCTGCACACTTATCCTCCCACAACAAAGCATCTTTTGCAGCCTGCTCCCTATTTTAACAATCAACTATCTAGAGAAGAGCATGTGAAGCTTTTTCACTGTTTATTGTCAGCAGGGTTTGGTTTTAGTGTCTTGGATTGCTGCTGGGGATGATGTTGATAGAATGAATCATTGCTTTCTTGAGAATTAGTGTGCATGCATCTGTAGACATGCAGCTATTGATTCAATAACTTGCATAACTTATTTACCAAACTGCGAGGTTCAATTTGGAAATAGCATTTGGGTCCTTGATGAAATAACAGGGAGTCTTTGATTCTGTTTTCTTTCCAGATGTGCCATCTGAAGACACTGGTTGCCTACATGTGGCAGGGCATTGTTTTGCTCAACAATAGTTGATATCTGGGGATGGTATCCTACTTTTATGATTACTTTTTACATCGATATTTGCATAGTAAAAGTTGAAACTATGTTGGTATGACCTTCAGCTTTCTGAATTATGTATATGTGAGCGTATGTGTGTATTTCACCAAATCACACCTAATAAGGCCCATTTTTTTCTAGGGTTAAGGGTTAAATTTAGGACTAGGGTGTGAATTGAGTTTAGGTTACTATTTGAGTTAGGCATGTAATGGTTAGGTTTAGGGTCAGAGTTGTGCCACAGAAATTAATTAAAAATGAAAGGAAGTCAATGAAACATCCTTGTAATGATAGACATACTGTGTGCTTATGTACAGTACACCTGCTAGGTACTTTGTAATGTACCTAGCAGGTACATACAAAGGGACGTTTGTATGTACCTGCTACATACAAATGTAGCAGGTACATTTGTATGTACCTGCATAGCAGGCTGGACGATACGGCTGTAAAACATATAAGCATATAAGCATTTCATATCAGGTGATACTGATAATTATTGATTAATGTTTTGTTTTAAATATCTGAAATACTTCCAAACTGGTGGTGTGACATTTCTCTCTTTTATCCAGTTTTCACTCCACACTATGGTTTTATTTTTAAGCAGTTATGTGGCACAATGGCAAAACCTGAAACTCCTGCAGCTCAAGTTATTCAACAAGTTGTTGCTAGGTCACCAAAGAGTGAATGAGTTGCTAGGTAACCAAAGAGTGAATGAGTTAGTTGATACCACCAACCTTGCTTAGCTGGCTGTGAGATGTTGAAGAGCTGAAGTCTTTCCTCTGCCTACAAGCCCCAGAATGCTTTGCAGTTCTGGATCAGAGTTCAGTGAATATTTTATTGAATACTGAATATCAATCAATCAATCAATCTTTATTTCAGACACAAAAGAGGTCCATAGTAAAACAAAAAGAATAAAAAAACAAAAAGAAACATGACAGTCACTGAGCCACAAATAAATGATGACGCCAATGTTTCCACAATCTTGAGAAAAATCTCGCTGTACTAAAAACAGGGTTTACTAAAATTGCTATTATATTCTATCAGAAATTATCTATTGATCATGTGTCTGCCGTGATATATATTGTTATTGATTTATTGTTGGGATAGCCAATAACATGGAGTCTTCACAGATTGTGGCCCACTCGCTTTGTTTGGGATTGAAATAAAAAAAGAAAACATTGTGGGCACGAGATAAACTGCACATGGTCAGGAATTAGTCTAAATTAGATAGAAAGAAAATTACATCTAAATTAAAAAGCAATAAAGCTATATCATTTCTTTGTGTTCTACAGCAAATAAATGACACAATAACCAAGCAAGCAAAAATGTTTCTCACTTCAGAATTTAATTTGAACCATTAGTGAGGGTAATACACATTATATATTGGTATGAATTGTGTAAAAGACGCATTAGGTGACTTAAAAATGAGATGCATTGCATCAGATAAACCAGCCCTGTATGATTTAGTGATAATTTAGTCTGAACATCAAAAATAAGCCAAATCATTGAAAAATGAGCCATAAATAATCAAGCTGTTGTTTTGTGCATCATGTGGGCCTCCGCAGCCAGATACGTTATGTGAACAAGGAGAACAAATATACATGAGTCTATAACAGAAAGAGATTTCTAAATCAATTTAAGATTGCATACAGTGATATAAAAAAGTGGAAACAGTATTAAATATGTATCTGTCTGTTAGGGAATGTTCACTTATTGATGTCTAATCTTAATTTTTTTTATCTCCAAAAAAGAAATATTGTTCTGCATGTAATGCACTAAAGGTAATCTAGTTAAACTCATTAAAAACAAATGTGAACAAAAATGTGTTTTGTACGTAGGGAAAAAAACCGAGGGCTCAATATTCCTGACAGCTTGTGAGCTCCTCTTCAGCTGAAATGACCTCAGTGAAGCTTCTTGGAGCCTTTTACCTCTCAGGCTGAGGAAAGTTTGTCACACTCCTCACTGAGGGGTTTCTTCCATGATCTGTCCAATTAAAGTCACATCATGGCGTCTCCAGGATCAGGATCTTCACAACATAAATAAAGTTATAATAATTAGTGCTATAGCACAAATAGGACAGAAAATATGAGAATAAATCAAATTGAATGAAATGCTAAAATATTTTTTTGCTTTGGAAAGTAGTAAGGCTTTGCTTTTTTAAAGTTTTAACTGGCAAAACTGAACTGAACTGATTATCAGTCAAATTTATTGGCTGATTCAAAACATTGACAATGAATATCCAGTAAGTAATTTGTAAGCTGCCACATGTTACTCTATTATCAGCAAAGCAGGAGATAATTCAACATGCTTGAGGAAAATAGAACAAGTCCTAGAATGGAGCCTTGAGGAACTCCACATGTAAGTGGTGCTGCAGGACTCAAAAATAGGTAGAAATAAAACTCATAGATTTATCAAGCTGTGACAAGGTAAGATTATTTTTGTCTTGATTTTGTTTACTATACACATCTAATTATGTACGCCTAGTCCTACCATACACACATTCACCACATTCTCATATTCTGAGAGAATAGGGATAGGGTTAGGGTTAACCCTAACCCTATCAATTATTCATATTGTCTCATTTGGTAACATTGGTTCATTGTGTACCGAGGCTGAGTCATTACCACTGTGGCCAGAGTTTAATTTCTGTAACCTCTCTGCACCATTTCATCATTCTTGTGAACTACAAAGCTCAAACCAACATAATTAAATATTTTTTGTATGTTTTATGCCCAACATTTTTTTTCCCATTTTCTGTTTAAATATAAAATAAATATAAGCCAAGCTTTATTGTACGTTAATGCATTTTTATTTTTTTTAAGTGTTTTGATCTTTCATTAATGCATCAATGTTTAAGTTATTTGACACACTCAGTAGTTCAATTATGTATGCAGTGCACTCTTCTTTCTGAATAAAAAAAAATCCAGCAGGTCTATTAAAATTCAAAAAGTCCAGGAATGAAATCTATATTATTGAAAATCTACTCATTTGTGCCGAAGAATTAAAAATCAATACCATATTCACACTGATTATCATTCCTCATTTAGCAATCAAAGAACCAGCATTCATAATGCTGGAGCAACATTACACTCAAGATATTTGGACAGAAAAAAAAACGTGTTAATATTTCAGATGAAGTATAATTAACACCCTCATTAGTAAGTTTTTATCTTTACTTGTGAAAGATTTGTTGCCTGTGGACACAGCAAGGTTTGCTGTCTTTAGTGTTTATGTCAAGATCAGGAAAGCTTGAAGGGACGTTAGTCACTTCACAGAAGTGCGGAAGCATGCCCTGACAGACAGGCTTTTGATGGATAGGAAATACAGCAGAAGACTGTCAAATGATTTTCAAAGGCCTGGCAACTCGACTGAAGAGATTCATCAGGGAATCTCGCCCCCCAACCAGCTGAGGCAGATGGATGTCCTCCCCCAGTCTTTTTCCACTGGAGGTCTTTTTCTGCTTAAAGGGAATTTCTCCTCTTGTTGATTCCCAACTGACGTAAAACTGAGGAAGAACAGGACTAAGTGTTGAGCTGAGGCAAAGATTTGTTTCAACCTGGCGGTTTTCTGATGAGTAGGCATTCTAAATTAGCATCATTAATTGCACCGCATTGAATTAAAGCGTAATTGGATTGAATTTGTTAGAAAAATGACTTTAATTAATTTAACATGACTTGGTTTGCAAAATAAAACCCCGGGCTTTCCAAAGTTCTTTTGGTTTAACTTTCAATTTTTCACTCATTTATGTTTCTTTTTACAGAATTTTAAAAGTTTTAAGATTTTAAAATCATCTTGAGCAATGAACTGTACTCAACAAAAATGTGTATGAGGAACAGAAAGAAGACCTGACATGTATCCTCTTTTAGTACATCGTCTGTGTGCTAAAAGCTCTGTGGGATTCATTTTGTTGTGTCTAAGTCTAATAATCATTTTTGATTAGTTGGTTTTAGTTTTGTAACTAAAAAGTTATGAATTGTTCCCAACAGTCTAAATTATGTTTTCTGTGAGTACTTATTCATTTGTTGAGCTAACAAAATTAAGATGAAGAAAGGACATTTTGATTTAAAGGTAATGTCCAAATCCCAAAAGAAAAAAAATCTAACACTGAAGAATAAATATGAAATGTTCAAAACAGCAATATATATTCTTCAACTATACAGTATTTTTTCTTCATCTATCTGTCCTACAAATTGAAACACATGCCTTTAAGAGTGCTGCCAAAGCACAGCAGGTCTTAATTGATTTTCTCTCTGCCGTTAAATTCCCTCCATGTTCCTAAATACATTCTGAATATTCATTGAAAGCTTATTGTTTCTTGCTTTGAACATCACCTTTGTGGATTTAAATTTCCTATACCATGGATTTTAACAGTTGATTTGTGTGTTCATGAAAAGAAACAACACGTATTATCCTTTTTTTTTTTTTTTACCTTGTGCATATCTTTTGCAAAGCACTTCTGCATGTGTTTTCCCAGATTTCCAGAGCAATTAAAGGACATAAAAGAGCTGCTGGAGAGATGAGGGGCTTTTGTTTACTTTGCTCTTCACAGCTTGTTAAAAAGTAATTATAAAGCTTTGGTTAAATGTAGCTTTTTCTCACTTTCATGCTGAAATAGACTAGGAGATTGTATTTATTATTGTTCAAAACTCATGCATGTGGAAACAGCTGCTTTAAAAAAACACTTGAACTCTGCGGTCTGATTTCATATCATAGAATTGATTATACAGTGATTATTAAGTGAGTGGCATAGAAGGTCATCATCTGAGCTAGCAGTTCACGCCGTATGTCGCCGCTCCACCTTCCTCCTCATTCTAACAGTCTTCACTACCTGCACTTATCCAATTTTCATTGATTTACACTTGGCTAATCCTCTGAATGTACGTTATCCGTCTTCATCCTCAGAATGTATGCACACGGCCGAACGGAACCAGCTGGGAGCGTAAACACATCCTCCAGAAGTCTTGCATCTTCATTGTGATTGAATCCATAAAGAGCAGCTTTGCATTCAATTGTAAAATGGCAGTAATAAGTGTTGCTGTGATTTCAAGTGTTTATCACTTACGGTTGCTTTGGCATCCAGCATGTATGTTTGTTAAATGAGGTGGTTAACACACTATTTGCTCTTACCACTTCATCTGGATCCTAAATCCAACTTTAATTATTAGGCACATGAGAACTCTGCAAACAGTATTTAAATTCACATGTGCACATTGAAGGAGTTATTAGTTGCTTCACGGTCTCTTCCTGAAGCAATTTCAGTGCAAATGATGGGGAACAAAAACCCACAGTTTGTCTTCTGCAAATCTTCCAGCAGCGTTCTTGAGCCAAACCCCGTTCCATGTGTCATTGTTCCTCTGCTGCAGCTTAGTGAGAAACTAACTAGCCGTGAAAGCTCAAATAGGAAATCAAATCCTTAAAAGGCCATACTTGAGCTACTGTTGAATCCTCTTAGGTCTATATTAAAATCCACCTGTACAGAGAAACAAGACATGTTGATTGTTCCCATCACATTTTATCAGCTGTTGGATTCCAAACCTAATGACTCATTATGCGTGCTGAAATAAACTTTGGAAAAGTATTTAACTTGCAGGGCAGTATCACCACTATTTAGGTGGGAAATTAGTTACTCATTAGCATTTTCCAGGAGTGGAAGAGATCAACTTTGAGATCCTCTAGTCACTGGATGGTGTTGGCATTCTTAGTTGTACAATACTGCATCGATTTTGGAACGCTGTTGGTGCAGTTGGCAGTCTGAGAATGGTGAGCCTTCTCTTTTCAAAGGAGAGGCAGAGATTGTACATCACAGTCCTCAGTCTGTCTTTGGATGTGTATGTCTAACCTCTGGATTCAAAAGAAACAATGGTTTAATAAAGGTTTCTTTTTTTCTTGTCACTGACCAGCTTTTTATTCTTATCTGAACATCTGATGTTATCTGTTTGGACAAAGAGGTTTCACGCTGCATATTGTATACAGCTGTGCTCGTCTCCCTGTAGAGAAGTTCCTGGTTTTCGGAACTCGTGTTAAGAAGTTGAATTTCTTGAGTGGGATAACGATTTCTTTCAAGGTGAGCCAGACGTTGCCAGCCTGTATTTCTTAACTTTTCTGCTCCTCCTCCTGGCATGACTGCAGAATAAGATCAAAGTGTACCAAGTCCTGAGTGCTGGTTAGCCACAGGAAACCCTACAGGAGGAAACCTGTGCTGAACATCATCGGTCACTTTAACCTCTTTCATAATCATGTAGCGATTCCCAGAGGTGACTTTCTTGCTTGTGCACTCCCTTTGGTTATCCATCCAAAAGTAATCAGTACTCTCAAGAAGCGTCTTTAAATATTTTGATTGGTTGATGAAACGGTCTATATACTGCACACTATTTCCACCTTGCTTCTCCTGTGAGCAGCTTATCCCAGACAGTTCCTGACAATGTTTAAGCACCAACATAATGGTAAATGTAGCGTGAAGACTGTTCTCTTTTGCCAAGGATGCAGGAGTGTGCGTGCGTTTGTGTGTGAGTGGGAGAGAGAGAAAGAACAAGACAAATAAGGAAATGGAGCTGAAGTAAACAAATGCATTAAATTCACAAATTGTGTGCAAATATGAGTCACTCGCTGACATATGGTAGCTCCTGTTCTGCTTACTTCAGTTGTTTCTCAGTAGTAAAAACTGAATTTTAGCACTGTATACATTAGCATGATGATCATATTCATCACATTGGTGTGCTCCAGTCAAATCAGCTTCTTATTAAAAATCTGATGCTTGATTCACCATGGAAACATTTTAAGAATCTGTAGGAGAAAATATGCATAGATTTGGAGCAGAACAGATTTTACAAACTTAAACATGATACATGTCTTGTGATGTACTTATTTTAAATTGAACATTTGCAGCTCTTTCATGAGCTGGAAACCAGGCCAGCCTTTTCTTTGGGAATATACAGTACTTCAAGTCAGGAAACAGTTGGTCTCTTTTTGTCTGCATCGCTTGTAATAACATTAAAGTGGATTCCTCTTTTGCTAAACATGCACTAGCTGCTGAAACATGTAACAGCATCAATCCTGCTTTATAAGAATCACCAGGATTAGTCCTGTCCTGTGTCCTAACATCAGTCTTCAGCGAAAACCAGCCAGCGCTATATATAGTTCACCCGTCCAGCTTTATATAGGTCAAGATTCCCATCTACAGTTGCGCTGTTACACTTCAAGCTCGTAGTACTCCTGCTGCCGTGTATAATCTTGGCAGTGTTTTTATCCCTTATCTCTCGCCGCTTCCATCCTACAGGCAATGTGGAGCTTTAAGGTATTCCGATAGAATCACTGTTCTAATGCCAAAACTCACAACAACAAAAAAACCTGCAGAGTTTTCTCCGGTCTCTGCAGGATATTTTCAGTGTCTTACCATTTTAGCAAAAGGGAGGAAAGCTGCCAGCGGTGCTTGGATTCGTTTCTGTGGTTGTCAGGTGTTTTCTTTTGTGAGACTTTTCCCGAGGGGAAACCAGCTGACGACCACAGAAGTATCCATGCTTTGATTTTTTTTAATTTTTTTTTGCAGTCATGGGATGCTAAATTAGGACCCTTGAAATGTATTTTTGTCTTTACCTTGGCATTACATTTGATATTTATTTACTTCAGAGTAAGCCTTTGCTTTCATCTGTTTTCATCCATTTTATCAGTCTAAGCAAATTTTCACTGGAATATCGACAAGAGTTTTGGCATACAAGGGAATATGATGATACCAGCAAAACTGGTATCATGGAGAACACATTTCACATGGTGGCAATGAGTTCTTTCCTAAGTGTCACAGCTTAACGATATAGATGGGGGTATTTGTCCAAATTAATTAAACCATGAACGTCCAGGGCTGTGCAAAACTTTTCCTTAATTTTTTTCTACCAAGAAGGAAAAAAAACTTTCTTTTAATCTTTTAAAGTGCTCTTGATCAATAGTTCTCTTGTTCAATGTAGCCTTTGTACCTGACCATCACAGCATAAAGTGCAGCATGTGCTTAAAAAAAGTAGATAAATGGGGGACGAAGAAGAGATAGGCCTAAAAAAAGAGTTCAAGCTGAAAAACTAAAAAGTATAACAAAGACCTGGCATAGACCTGAGGGATGCATCATCCTTCATGCGTTTATGATCATAGTAAATCAAACTGATGATTTCAACTTGTAATTATTCTACTTTTGATACATTTTATATTATGACCTCCATCTTACAACTTGTTGCACTATTTTTGTCCTTGATGTTTGTTGCTTTAATTGTTAAATTAAACACAAGGTTGACACTGATAAATTTGAAACTTAAATCAAAAACCTTGTCAAAACCATGTTTAAGAAAGAAGAACAAGGTTCTGGCTTCCTAAGAACAAAATGGAAAGAAATAAAGTTGAATCCAGATTTGCTCTCTCTTGCTTCGGTTAAGACATTTAGTTTAACCACATTTGCTTTGAATAAGCCACATTCAGTATAATTTCTCATGGAGTTCTTTCTCAATCATCTGCCAAATGCAGCATCACTCTGCTGCTTATCCGCTGCTCTTTCAAATGAATAAACGCATCTGTCTTGTAGGGCTTGTCAGATTTGTTTGTTAAATTCATTCTTATGGAGATTACAGCGAAATGCGCCGGCTGTCATTACCCTTCCCATCATGTTTTGACGACTGTGTGCAGTCAGAGTTCGCTGGGAAATTTTCATTCATCTTGTGCGTTGTTGCATAGACGCGGCGCTTTTTGCATTTGGAACGGATTCAAATACATATTTAGGCAGAGGAATATTTTAAAATTGTTTCATTCCCATCAGTGAAGAACATGTTTTAAATTCTGTAATTAAAGTGTTGGAAAAATCTATACTTTAATCACTATTGGGAATGCATGAGTCATGTCAAACTTTAGAAAGGGTTTTTTCTTCATAATAAATCACTTTGCATCTTAGGTTGCTTAATAGTTGCAAGTAAAGCTTTCAAAAGAAAATAACTGTTAAATGTAAGGCACTTCTCTGAAAGCTAATTATTTTTTAATTGTGCCAAATTCGTAGCAGACATTTTACACACATTATTTTGTCAGTTGAACAAAGCTGTCTGATTAAGTGTTGTCATAAAAAAAGATCCCGGGCCAATTAGATTCAAGAGGAAGACGGACTTAGAGGGAGAGAACAATCTGCAGATTTGTCTCTGTGCCAGCTCCGACAGATGGAAAGAGCAGCGGAAGGCTGGGAGGAGAGAATGGTCTTCGATTTTAACTAACGCTACCGTCAGGGCTCTTTAAAGTTTCTTCTGAGGCAAAACTGTATTTAAACGGACGGGTTATTGCTGCAGAGCTCTCGTTGTTTTCAGGATGTTTCTGTCCTTGTTTTTACCACTGTTTGTTTGGCAAACCTGCAGCATGGAGACTGAGCTACATCAAACAATCTCAGCCCATTTCAAGGTGTTCTTTATCTCAGCAGATATAATATTTACAGGTTGTATTTGAGCAGGTGTTTAGTTTATGTTTGTGTCTCTGAAAGGGAAGTTGGAAGTGAGCCATTTGAAAAAGGCATCAATCCACTCAATTTTGTTTTTCAGTTGATCAGTTACTTTTAATGACTAATTGCAAAAAAAGCTATTGAATTGTAAACAATTACTTAAACTTTAAAGTATGGGATGTATGTATGGAAGACCGCCTCCAACATGACAAACATAAATACATTTTAAAAATGAAACCTTTATTTTCTGTATTTAGAGAAAAAAAAATCAGATTCCTGATGCAAGATGAAGGAACTTCATTATGAAAAACTTTTAATTTTTTAGCTTTATGTCTTGTTATAATGTTTTTCCCTCATCCAAAATGTTCCCTGAAGTGCTGCTTTGATTCATTCATGCAAGCTTGAATCTCCCTTGGCAGCCATTTGTGGTACCTATAGCTCCGCCTACTTATCCATACAATCTACCTTTCAGTCAAGGGAGTGTCGGAAAGGGCAAGAACTTCTTAAAGAGACAGAGGACAATTTTAAGGTGTCAGATAAGGCTATGATACAAAGTTATTTTAGATATATATAGCATTTTCATAACAGTTGAAGATAATATAGACACTTCACTGCGCTATAAAATGGCACTTTGTGCCTGGAAAATACACAATACTCTCCTTTAAACAGTTGCAAGCACATTTTTTGTCATCTTTTCCCAATTGTAGTCTTTAACTCATTTCAATAATATCAGAAATAATAGAAATGACTCATATTTAATAATCTTTTTCATTATTTATTTAGTTTGCCTAAATAATGGGGCCTGATTTATTTAAAATCAAATGCACAATGAAATCTGATTAAAATGAGATTGAAGTAAAATTGATTTGGCTGGCTGCTCAAAGTCTGCACATTAACAAACACTCACAGCATTCGTCAATCAAATGTTTCCAACCAACCTTCTTCAGACAGATCAGCTGTAGCTTTTAAGTGTTCTTTGTTCAGATGCTCATTAGTTAAGTTCATGCTAACCATAGCAATGCTTTCCAGCTATGACCAGTTTTCCCTTCATATGTCCCCATGATAAAATGTCAGATAAGATCCATTCTTAAACTGTACATTGTGCACTGTACAGTTTAATGCTATCAGAGTGTTATTAGTGCCACCTATTGTCCAAAGAAGCTCTTTAAAGTGGACTTAGTCACTGGCATTAATTGGTTTAATGCCAATCATATTGTATTGAGCTACAATTCTCATAGTACCGATGTTTCGTTAAAGGCAACATGACTGACGAGAACCTTCTTTTTCTTTTCTTTCTGTCATTCCTGATTCCATGTCCATCTTGAAGCCACGCCCCCTATGCCAAAAGACTGAAAATGAAGAAAACTATAAAATAAAAAATTGAAGTTGAAAACTTAAAATGTGGAACTGAGAAATAATAAATATCAAAATATGGAGAAGTGAAGAACGTAAATAATTTCTTCAAAATCTTTTAAGAATAAACTCAATATTTTAGTTAAACTGGAAAAAAATGACAAACTTATTTTCAGTTTGAATACATGGTTGTATTTTTCAAGTTCTAGACAAGTAGATTTAGATTAAGTTTTTAATTTCAGGTTTTAGTTGTTTTTTGTTTTTGTTAATTACAATCTTGTTTTTCAAATTAACAAAACATTCATCCCCAATTTAGCTCCACACCCCAAACCTGGTTCATATGACGATGAGTCAGACGCTTTGTTAGTTTTGAAACTTTCAGTCAGATAAAGCAATGCATCAACTGTTGGTGGCCATCACTGATGGCTCCAGTGGCTGCACACACGCACACACACACACACAGATAACTCCTGCAGATGAGGAGCTCTACTCACACAAAGCATTTGGGAGAAAAATAGCTGTAGTAGTTTGGTAAAATCCAAAAATAAAATAAAAAAATAATTAATCTTGAATTCTTTGTGGCCAGTCTGAATGACGGATGGGGATTTCATTAGTGGATTGTGGCAGTGTAATCTGAAGAGTAGAGGACCACCATTACACCTCTGCTCTGCCTCTGGAGCACTGTCGCTGAGTGCCATGCATGTTAATCTCCATTTCCTTGATTATGTGTGGGTACATACGATCAAAGTCAGGGTGACTTTCTCTCTTGTTCGTCTTCGGCTTCATCAGAGTGAGGAAGGAAACGAGGAAACGAGGAGAGCAGCGCTGGAGTAAACACCTAGACAGGTGTCTGGCGAGGGACAAAGATTAGATTTAGAAAGCAGCCAATGTTATTTTCTCTGCTGTGAGACTGCTGTAAGACATTAAGCACTAACTGAAGCTCTCCGTGTCCCACTGCAGAGACGCTTTTTCCCTGCAGCTGCCTCCTCAGGCTCCCAGTCCTCCTCCTCCTACGTTCGCTCACACGGCTTCCTTCCCTCTCTCCTCTTTTCTCCTGTGTGTGTTTAAAAACTTCTTCCTTGTACCTCATCAAGATGGATTAGCCTTGAAAGGATCCCTTCTGTTTCCATCACCGTCCCTACATTTTTTTTCCTCCTCGGGCAGTCGTGTGTCATCCCTCCTACCTCCCCTCAGACCGCTGGCTGGCACACAGCAGCCAGCGTTTTCTCCAGCTGGAGTGGAACCGAGCACATTAAGGATGGGTCTTTTAAAGTGATCAGACTTGCTGCCGTCATGTGGAGGGGCCATTTTTCTTCATTTTAAACCCTCTGTCTGCTTGCCAATACTATAGATTTTCTATCATCTCCTTAATCACAAGCTCTGCAATTGGAAAAGTGATTGGCCATGCTGCTCTACAGTATCTGAAAAGGTCTAGTCATCTCTGTTGGGCCACCATTTGGACAGTAAAGTAAGATGTTCTCCCCCTCAACTCCCTGTAAACTTCTCTGCGTTTTTCAGTAAGCAGACTTTTCTGCACAATCTGTCAGGTAAAGAAATCCCAGAGCAAAGCATCTGTGTTTGCTGCTGCATGTTAATTCAACAAGCTTCATAACTGTGCAACCTGTTCAAAGTTGAATGTAAGCCAGAATGTTACTTCATCCACGTCTGATCATTGTGAAGCAGTAACAGAAAAAGGATCTTTTTTATGAGAAGCTCAATGCTTGTGTTTTTCAGGTCGGCGGATGGTGTGTGCCCAGCAGGAACAGTGGTAGTGAGTCGTCTGAAGATGGGGGAGGTGGAGGAGGCTGACCACATCGCCACCGACTCGTCCTCACAGAAGGTACGGCACACTCTAAACTCAAGATGTGGAGAAAACCTTAAAGAAAATCCATTCCTTAAAGGAATCACACTGAAAATCATATTTTTAGTGCATTGTTCAACAGAGAAAATTTTTCTTTTTACTACATCACCGCAGTATTTACCACAACCTCCTCCCAGTAAACCAATCCTTGAGACCGCCTTCTAAAAATTCTTCTTATTATTTTATTTTAATAGTTTAAACATCAAACATATCTTAATATGCACTAATACACATGATGGAAACTATATTTGCATTACTGCTAGCATCTACTATTATCCTTACATCCAATCAGGGGAAAGCAAAATAAATGGCTCTCCTGGATTGACTGCAGCCAATTGTGTGTCAAGGTTTTCTTTGAAATTATTGTAGATGTGCTTTACAGAAAGAAAAAAATAAAACTTTATGTGAATAACTTGGTCAGCAAATCTGTGGCACAGGGATTTAAACCTCAAACAATCCGTATGAAAATAAATGTAACCAGAACATTTTGTCTTCATTTCACTTTTTTCAGGTAATAAGCATGTCAAGGAACTTATAATTAGTGATTAATGACTGATGGGCAACATGAACTTATTTTTATGATGACAGTTTGTGGTACTGTAATGATAATAATAAAAGTTAAGAAAATAACTACTTTTTACTAAATTTTTAGAAAATTGTAAGGCTGTGACTGCATGACACATCAATTAAAACCCCACAAACACAAATACTGCTCCTGACAAACATTCCCATTTGTAATACACATCTTTAGAGTGTATATTACTACCCTACAGACATTAACTGTATTTAATATTTTTTTTCAAATTCATTGATATTTATTGATTCTAATAATCCCAACAACACGATTTTTAAACATCATTAATTGAAATGTATCATGACAACGATGAAATATTAATGACACAATTAATTCCCACCCCTGTTTATGGCTCTCTGTGCCATTGAGGTATAAATATGACAACGCAGACAGAGGCCAGTTTCCCATACAGACTTCAAAAAGATCCAGCCATTGGACTGAAGTGTGTGTTGCTCTCTGAAAGTAAGAAAATGGGGGCAAGAAAATCACAACCCGCTTAAACTTGTCCAGATTTTCAGCGAGAGCAATAAATAAAAAGTTTTTAAAAACTGGAACAGTAACAAATAAGGCTGGATGAGAACCCAATTTTATCTTGCGTCTTGCACAGTGAGGAGGATGGTAAGGGAGATTTAAGAAATATCTCTCCAAATCTAATTGTCAGACGACTGCAGCACAGAGTGGCATTTTGAGGTTGCCAAGACTCAATAACTACCATCAGACTCTAGATGCAAGAAAAAAACCTTTATCTTTATCTAACATGACAAATGTAAATGGAGACTGCGAAACGGTAGCGGGGATTTAACTGGAAATGTTTGTTCTGGTTTGTTAAGACTAAGATTTTGATTTTTCAACAAATGCAGAATGAAAGGTGGAGGATCCATGATGCTGTTTCCCTTCCTAATGACTTGGAAACCTTGTTAAAGTAATTGGCATGAGGAAAAGTCGACAAATTTTAAATAGAAATCTGGTAAAAAAAAATATCACTAAGTAATTGTTCCAAATCAACACAGAAATTGTTTACCAAATACAAAATCAACTGTCTTCCATGGTTATTTCAGTCTCCATTATTAAACCCCATAATTAACATGTGAGTTGGGCTAAAGAGGACAGAGTAATATCACTTTCTCAAATTAAAGGTTAGATTCCTAACATTTGTATTTTTGAGATTATGCGACTACTGTAAAAGACTTCAGACTTTTTTACCCTACATTATGAGAAAACCATAAAATGTGAAGAGCGTGTTATTTGGCAAAGCACGAGTGTCTGCATATCAGATCCCTTCTGCTTATCCTGGGATTAGACCAGCTCTGCTCATTCTCTCCAGTGAGATTAAATAAATTTAAGTGAACCCTAATGAGGATTTAACCGGCGTGCGGACGTTTATCGTCGGCATTAGCATGATGGAGATGCTGATGGAGAAACGATCTGAAATCTTTCCAACCACTTTTATTTTATCTGTGTTCCACTTCTTTGTTTATTTTTCCGTAAACATTTCCTGGATGGCAGTTTTGCTGCAGCCAACGCCCTCGTTATCCGCGCTCTAATCCTATTCGCTGCTCAACGTTTAACTCAATCAGGGAGGAGAACGGGAAGAGCGAGCTTCCTCAAAATTTTACTTTAAGTTTATGCAAATGGATGCCATCAGAGCTGAAGTGAAGTGATATGTTCCCTCATTTCACTCAGTTTCATTCTTCACATTAATATCAAACGCATGTGTGCTTTAGAGCCAACAGGCTTTAAATATTAGAGAAGCAGCTTTCATGATGTGTCTGATGTACTTTCATTACAATGTTGCAACATATAGATTTATAGTTCATGCCTGCTGTCAGTGAGCTGTCTCACTTTGCGTGTGCACCCGTGTTTGTGTGTGTGTGTGTGTATGAATCACTGTCTTATATAATTGACCAAAGGCTTCTGCACGGTTGACTGGCTTTAGCTTTGCCCAGCCCTGGTGCTGGTACAGGGAGGGTCCCTGCCAGGCTCTTGAGTGTCACCGGCAATCTGCCCATGTCTTCTTGATGAATGTGTTGGCATGTGTGTGTATGAGTGTGTGTGTTGTCAGAGCAGATTTCCGCCTGTGCATGCTGTTTCCGTTGTAGAGAATATGCAGAGGAACAAGGGAAGGGAAATGACATCAGGAAGGTTTGCTTCAGATGGAGTTTCTGCACAAACTTTGTGCTTTTTTTTGGGA
This sequence comes from Xiphophorus couchianus, assembly GCF_001444195.1. Taxonomy (NCBI): domain Eukaryota; kingdom Metazoa; phylum Chordata; class Actinopteri; order Cyprinodontiformes; family Poeciliidae; genus Xiphophorus; species Xiphophorus couchianus. The sequence goes on along the minus strand of NC_040232.1, from coordinate 4,592,908 downwards.
GGGGACTTATTGGGATTGGGGTCTCTTGTTTGATTAGTTGGAGTGGCTGCTGCTTCTTATGAATATCCCACTACCCCTGTGAAAACACTCACCCAAAACAAGAAAGAGAATTGAGTCACCTTTGATCTGATCTCCTCTCATATTTTAGCCATCAAAGGAGCGTCGACCTCACACTGACCGCTGCCCACAATTACGATAAAACACCTTCGGCAGCTGCGCTCCTCGGCTTTTTGTTAATGCTTCTCTCTGTCTCCGGCCCTTCTCGCTGGGATTTTCAAATGTCAAACGTCACCTCTGCTTGTTCTGATCAATGGGCAGGGTTTCATTTGGACCCTGTGTCTGTGTGCATGTGAAAGCATAGGCGTTGATTGGTGTTGTCCTTGCTCTAGATCCCTTTCTTAACTAGAAGAGTTTGCTCCATGCAGCCATTAAAAGCCTTTTTCTGGGGACAGATTTGTCTGTCTTGCTGTGTGTAATGGTTCCTCAGACCAGGCAGAGCTGACATGCAACAAGCGAGAGCGATTGTTAGCTGTCAGCCCTGCTTTGATCAGGAAAACCCAGACTTAATGCTTCAAGGGGCGGCCCAGCCGAGGCATGAATTTAACATTTGTATTTGGAGATGCAGAGTGTGGTCTAAGAGGGAAGTTTTAGTGGTTTTTTTGTCAAAATTCTTTTGCTACAAGTTCTCAGTAGTTTTCTTAATTTTCATGATCAAGATGGAAAAATATGCTGAAACGTTTGAAAGGAAAATGTGGAGAACAGGAAAATCAAAGAATGCAGCTGAGAGTGATTACTTTGTTTTAAAAAGTTAATTGTTGAACAAACAGATTAAAAGCAAAATCTCCATCTCCAGTTTGAACCACTACTTGCGACAAAGACTAACACTTACATTTTGGCTGCATTTATATTAAATTTGCAGTTTCTGCTCCAATTCTGACCAGCATTATTATTCTGATGTCAGTCAGCCTTCCCATTTCTACAAGCTATTGTAAGAACAAACTGCTTTCTACTTGTGGGACATGAAGTGATTCTGGAAGTGACACTTATGAGTTATTTGGTTGTCAAAAGTCTATTTCAAGGATACTATCAGTCACACTTCTGAAACTCTAGGAGCCTATATCAAATTAGCTTTCTTTTAAAACGTTTGTTTAGCCCCATAAAAACACCTTCGCTTCATTCCAACATGTTTTAGTTGAAAGGAGGGTTAAAATACTAGAACAGCATCTGAATTCAGTATTTTTTCATTCATTTTGCTCAGACAGAAAAATGCTGCTGTTATAGTTAGTTACAGACAAAAGAAAGCAATTTTTCTAATAATTTTCATGCTTATAAAGGTATTTTATAATGCATATAAGCATAAAAATTATAAGTATAAATTTTGTGCTTATAAAAGCATAAAAGTTATGCTTTTAATAGAAATTAAAAGCATAACTTTATAATTATGCATTTTAAAAAAGCATAATTTTTTGCCCTCACTGATCTGGCTGTTGTATGAGTTGTGTTCAACTTTGGAAAGTTTTTTTCCTCTAAATCCAGGAATTTAATTCATATTTCTACAGGAAACAAAATATATTCCTGTGTTTTTCCACTGAGGATCCTGTAGGTGATCTTTGCAGAAAAATGGTTTGCAAAATCCTTGTTCTGTGTTGCCAGTATGTTGAGACAGATCAATTTAACATAGTCCCATAAAATTGTCTTTCTGTTTTAAAAAATAAATGGAAAAGATGATCAGAATTTATGTTTCCTACCTTCAAACTTTTTACGTTTTCTGGTTCTAAATTGATACGCCCTTTAGTTTTCAAAATACCAAAACGTTTTGACTTTGCATGACTACAAATTGACTTAAATCTTGACTCTGATGGAGACACTGCAGTGTTAATCAGTTCATTTGAGGACTGAAAGCTGTTAATTAATCAGTGAGGTTTTGAATGAAATTCTGACCACAGATAGATGGACGGACAAAAATTGGCACCAGGATGTTTCTTGGAGAAAGATCCAAATGGCATTGTGTTAATGAACCAAATAGACAAAAGTGAAAAAAATTCTTAGTTTATAACTGATCACTAAATAAAATAATCAGCTAAATTAGATTTTAGAGCTTGCAGCATTGGCACTGTTCAGTATCCTTCAAGAAAATCAGTTCATGTCAATGATCTAAATATGTGCAAAAGGTCAATAAAGTCTGTTTTCATGTGCATTGCTGTGCCAGCAAAAGAGTGAGGAGTGTTTTTAATGCCAGACTGATGAGTCATGTTTAATCCAGTCTTTGCTCCACAACAACAGCCATCGACAGAAGGAAACTCCTCTCTCCCTTCGTGACCTCACCACGTTAACATTTCTAACTTGGCATCAGTTTGTAAAACCAGGGGCGACTGGCTTTGCTCAGTAACCATGCGGGTTCCTTGCTTCATCTCTGCGGTGAGCTGGCTCCTCCGGTTCACCACATGTTGATTGTGGGTCCTGAGAATAAAGAACAGAGCTATCCTCTTCTTGGCTAGCAGGACACGAAGGTTTACCCTCACAGATTGCATCCAGAAGGAGCGCTCTGATCTGGGCTCCTACTGGGTCAACACAAACAGGAAGGCATAAAAAACTAAAATAGCTCTGGCCGCCAGCGGAAGCCATAAGCCATGATTCACACATGCACTATTAGCTGATGTTGAGAAATTAAGTTTAAATTGCCTGTCAGAAGAGGAATCAACTGAATGAAAATGAAAGTTCAGGCTCCCCTTTATTCTGGTGGATGTTCAACAACAACACAAACAGCAGAACATGGCGGTGGTGATTCTTCTTCTCTCAGAAAACCGGTGGATTGACGTGGAAAGAGCTGCGAACTAGAGATGTTCTCCCAAACCCAGAGATTGAGAGAACAAGTCGTCTGTAAGGTGGCGTTGGCAAAATTTTACTAAAGATGTAATGTAAAACTGAACCGATATGTTCTTCCAGTATTATTTAGTGGTTATATCCAGTTTATTGAACTAATTTTATATTTTTTCCCTTACGGATTGGTTTGTTTTACATACTAAATGTTACATGTTACATTAAAGGTGGGAAAAGTTTGCAAAGTATTTATTTTAACTTTATCCAACTTTTTATTTTACACAAACCTGGCATTGAGCAGGTGGCAGACGTTTCAGTGTCACTTCATTTAATATTCCCTGTTCTAAATCAGTGCGTGAAACGTGAGCAGGAGCTCTTATAATGATAGCTTTTCTCTACTTTGAGACTTAATTTAAATAGTTTTCAGTTCCAGTCTTACTGATTTACCGAGAAGAAACAAAAGCTCACAATGAGTGAAAAGAGAGACATCTGCAAATTCATCAGCATTCATGTATTATAAGGGTTAGAAATTCAGGTTTTTATTAAATATTTTCAGAAATTTAGAAGTACCTTTTCTGGCAGCTTTACAGAAAAACAAAAAAGCACTGAACATAATGAGTTTGTTGCTTAGTAACACTATTAATGATGATTTAAAACTGAAGTTGAACACTTTTGTTTGGTGTAATTGGAGTTAGTATTTCCATACTGCAGGTTGTGTGCAAATTGACATACAGAAGACATAATATTTGTAATAATTTAATATTTGCTCTTAGAGAGGGAAATATTCATTTGGAAAATCAACAACAACTCATTTAGGATTGAAGGGGGGCAGATTTCAGATCTGCTCTCATTTCAGAGAAGTCAGAATGTTTCCCTCCAGATTTTTCCTTTTATGAGCTTAATAACTGCAGTATAGGCGCAGCATTATTTGTCGAGTGTCAGTACATCAGCAGCTGTTTACTGTGTCGTGTTTTATGTGATGCGTGTCTTTAAAAGCTTTAATTGCTAATGTTCACTTTTTCCCTGATTTTTGTTTGTTTTAGTGAAATTTGATTTAAGTTGATTAAATTCCTCCAACGCAAACACTATAAAACGCAACAGAAAGAATCAGATCAGATTCATGTGTTCGAACGGCCTAGTCAAAGTCCAAATTTAAAATCAGCTTGGGATGTTCGGTCTGACTAAGCTTGAGGTGTTTTGCAAAGGAGAATGGACAGAAGTTTGATCCTCTAAATGGAGAAGCTGGTAGAGAAATGGTCAGAAAGTTTTGAGGTTTGAATTTCAGAGAAGATGGATTCAAAAATATGTTAAAATAAATTAATTCAGGCGGTTAAAGAGCAATGCACACCACACTTCTAAATGTTTTCTTTTGTAAGAATATTATCAATGCCATGTATAAGTTTCCTTCCACTTCATATTCATGTACGGACACTTAAGGGGTATGAATACTTTTCATACTTTGTCATATTTCTCCTGACTTATTGCGTTTGCTAAACTTAAAGTCCTAGTAACTGTGAGGTTAAGTGTTCCTGTCATGGTAATAATCAAAACCTGTTTGTGTTTATAAGACGAAGAAACACTTTGATGTATATTTGTGTTTCTTTCAACATCAGTGTCCTTTGGTGTGTGAGCCTGCGGACCAGTCCTGCATCGACAGAGAAGATTACGCTCTAACTGGGCCAGGTACGTTTTCCAACAATCATCACCTGTAACTCAACTGTTCCTTTCTGTTTTTCAGGGCTATAATGTCTTTTTTCCTCCTACTTCCGTAAAATTTCACAAAGTCTTCTCCGCAGTTATGGTTCTCAACTCAAAGCCGTTTAAGCTTGCCTGGAAGAAAAGGTTAAACTACTGTAATTTTTCTGTACTTTATTCTGATCCACTTAATCTTTGCAGTAGTTAAAATCCCAAAACATCTTTGGTAAAATTCCCTTGATGTTCTCCATCTAATAACCACAAAATTGATCCTTTGAGCAAACTTTGAATGAAGACGATTTGAAGCGTCTCCTGTTTGAACAAAAACTTTAGATTTCACTGTTTTGATCTAATAAGTCTTATTTCCTGCATGCAGTCAGCAAATGAACCCCTCGGTTCTCCCTGAACGATGAAACGACAGGAATCCAGCTGCGTGAGAATAATTCTCCGGCTGCACAGAAAGTTGGATCCGACTCTGACGAAAACAAGAAGTGTGGAGAGAAAATTAAAGACAGTGTCGCAAGAAAAGGAGAGAACTTGAAAAGGTTACAGATCCTGCTGTGCTAAAACGTCACAGTTGTTGTTTAAAGAAGACTTCGCGGAAAATATTTTCCTTCCAGCACCCATTCTCTCTCTTTTATGCAGATTCATATCACTTCTCTCAGCTCCCCAGCAGCCCGGCTCCTGTTGTAATGGTGTCATTGTCACTTACATTTTCTGCTGTGAATAACTAGTGAATGGCAGCAATTTTTGCAGGTGCACATCTGCAGCCTGTCAGAAACAATACCTTCCCTGCAGATGCCACCAGACTGCGTAATGCAATTTTCTCTTCCACTTTTATTGGCTTTCCAAATGAGCCTGCAGAGAGCAGTGAGGAAACAGGCCTCTGCGCGGCGCGGCGCAGGGAGTCATTTTCTTAAGAGGTGTCTGGAAGGGAAACGGAGGCGTCTGATTGGTGCTCAGATTAGTGGGACGGGGAAAGGGGCAGGCGGGGGGGCTGGGTTCAGAGGTTAATCCGCTTCTCTGAAGATAGTGGAAGTCAGCAGCTATCACTCCTCTGGTTTAAAGTTTTCTTTGCTTTCTCTCCATTCTCCTTCCTCACCCTGTGCGTTTTGTCATCCTGTTGACTTTCCATAATCCTCATGCCCACAATAAATCTCATTTAAATATAATTATGAGCTTTTTCAGGGGTCAATTTGAGGCTAGACTTAACTATAATCCTCATTAATTTCATCTTCAGCAGCACAGGAAAAAATAATAAGCCTTTCTATGGTCGATTTACCCTGCAATTATTGTTTTGTAGAGCATTTTTATGCCTTTTTATTTCATACGCTAAGATATTTGCTGGTACTCATAAGTGAAAATCAAAACAGTCTTTTTGATTATAAATCTACCATTACATTCAGACAGAGCCTTAAAAATACAAATAATAATAACACTGCTTACAGTTTATTTGTAGTTATATGAAAATCAATTGTGATTTTGGTGTACAGCAGAGGTTAAGTTATGTAAAGAATGCTAATTCACACATATACATTCAAACCTTTGGTCAGGTTTTTGGGTTGTTTTCGGTTTTCTGAAATTTTTTTTAGCGACTGTTGGTAGTTTTTTCTCATTCTTAGTTTTTTTTGCTTATATTTTGATCAGTCTTTCCTTATTTCTTTATTTATGTCTCGGATTTTTACTGCATTAGTTCATTCTTTGTTAAATTATTCTTTATTTATGTTAGATTTGTGTTTTTCCAGCTCCCCAGTTTGTGTTTTCTCCTCCCTGTAGCATGGTTCACTTTATGAGGAAGTACATTTATATACATGAGTGTATTTATATTACCCTGCATTAAATTCAAATTAGGCCAGTCCAAAAAACTAATATTATATTCAGTTAGCGAAATTAAAAGATTATTTTAAGCCTAAATTTGCCACTTAAATAGTTGCAAATAGAGTTAGTGAAAAAACAATATCATAAATAACAAGGAACAAGCAAATCAGGTTGAAAGAAATTTTATAAAATATCTTAAGCTTTGAACATCTCAGGGAACAGCTACTGTTCATCAATCAGAAACAAAATGAATCAGGAACTTCTGCAAACCTGCTAAAACACCTAAACAGACATGCCACACAAGAGAGAAACAGCTAAGATGATAAGAGATAGTCACATTCTCCACAAATCTGAATTTTATAGGAGGTCTTAATCAATCAGGGAATTTTTAGTCAAACTTCAAAGTTGATTCTCTCCATGCAATGCAACTGATGAATTTGTGAAATTGCAATGAAAAGGACAAACAGTTGAATATGTCTGCACTGTTATGCCTGGATATCTAAAAAATATATATGCATTTCACTGATGTTATCTGCCAAACATCTGAAAAGATCAAGGCCTGTTAACACTTCAGCAAAGCAGTGTAGATAATCATATAACATAAAAGAGATGTAAAGATGACAGAAATCTATTTTTGGAAGTGGAACAGCTCTTAAGAACTTTATTCTTGACTTTCTTTGGAGAATTTCTTTAATTTGAGGATCTTCGTAAAGATGTGTTCTCCAGGTTGAAAATTGATCTGAATTTCACAGAATTTCACTTTGTAAAAACCCTTTGCTGTCCTTTCATGCCTGAATCAACGATATCAGTTAGTGATTTCTAACGCTGCAGTAAGGAATAAAACCCTTTGTTTCTTTGTTTATGCTTTACATTTTCCATAGAATATACTACATTACATCCCTGTCTATATAAGAAACCATAGGCACACACACATACACACATTCTGTCTGAATAGGTTTCTCTGTCACTAGCAAAGTTTCACTTCTCACCCACATCTTCCCAGTTCTGCACTTTGTAAACTTTAGAGCAGGTCTTGCCTGATTATGAGAGAGAAACAAACTTCTCTATCTCCAGAAACACTCCCAGAATGAGCGGCTGGCTTCCTAAAAAGAGGATCAAAGTTGCTTATAATTGGTTGACCTGACATAAGATTGTTTGTATTTTAAAGCAACAGTTTGTGTCACCAGCTGCTGTGAAAAAATCTGCCGTCTAATTAAAGTGTGTGCAGGTTTTCATAACACCAACATTCTCTAGACCGTCTAGTTTTTGTGTCCTCCTAACCTTCTGATAAAAGTCTGACTTTTAATTGGATTCATCTATTGGGCTCATGCAGTGGGTAAAATATTCACACCCCCTGAACTTTTTCACCTTCTGTCACGGTACAGCCACAAATGTCTGTGTATTTTACTGGGATTTCATGCGACAGACCAGCACAAAGTAGTTCATAATTGTGATGTGAAATGAAAAGTTATACATGTTTGAACATGTTTGAACATTAAGTGCATATTAGAATGCTAAATAGGAAAACTTTTGGCAGGTAGAGATAACGGAAGCAACAATATAACAAAACTCAGGGAAAATCTGAGAGAGGAACCGGCAGAAAAACACTACAAACCAGTAATTCTTAACACACAGTCAGTTCTTGGCAATAGGTTAATGGTCCTTGGTGTCTCGAAAATGAGCCCTTTCAAAAACCTCTGAAATGTAATGGCAGCAAGCACTGCCCATCACCTAGCAACCTCAGCAAAACCCAGCCCGTTCTTGCTGGTTGTGCAGGAGGCTCCACTTCTGCTTTTAAAAGATGTATGGTTGTATAATTGTGCATCTGTTTGCAGCCATTTTCATGTGTGTGTGTAAATGGTGAGTTGGGGGGCGCAGCTGCCAGCAACTTAGACAGACTAAGATCTCATTATCTAAGAATGACATTGTGTAAAAATGTCATGAACATATTTGTGTTGTCTATAGACCTATCCTAACCTGTACAAGAATGCATAATGGGTCACCTTTGAATACACTGAGGAATAGAAAAGAGTGGCATAAAAACCAGAGGGACCAATTAAGTAGAGGGATCTGGGTGAAGATAGCAACCAAAGTGAGATTAGGAGATGTGAAAAAGATGGAAAGATAGGCAAGCTAGCAGGCTGAGGAAGAGAGAAAAATGAACAAAGCTGAGACTCTGGGAAACCAGGTAATAAAGGGAAAAAAAACTGAAACTAACAGGAACAGTAAACAGAAAGGAACGCTAATCTAAGAAACCTAGATCTAATACTCAAATAATGATAAACTGATAAGAAAAACACAGAGAGAACTGAAGACCACATCTAAGTTAATAAACAGGAAGAGATCAAAACAGGAAACAAAGATAAGACTAAAGTCCAACCACCATCGGATCATGACTCTTTCTTTATGTCATATCCTGCTATGACCAAGTCTCAATGAGAGGATAATTTTATAGTTTGGATAGATTTACAGCCGTTATCCTCCCCTGAGTTAGCAACGGTTCGAGCCTGGCCACCCCCATGAAAATTTTCAATGAACTCATACTGTGATGCATCTCCTTGGATCTATTGGCACCGAGAGCGTGAATAAAGTTAACCCATTTAGCTGACGACAATTTAGAAGGCGCGCTGTAAAAGTTTAGCACCTTTAGAAATGTTTTTACAGGCATTCTTAGAAACAACTATACAGCAGGAGCGAGAGCCACTTTAACACTCAACAGCACATCACGCAGAGGTAGCAGGATTAATGGGACAGGCGCTGCATGACACACAGCTGTGGAAATAAATCACAGTTTTGAGTCGAACTTTGTCAGTTTTCTGAATGAGGAGTTTGTTGTGTACGGCACCATTTTCTGTGTTGTCATTTGCTCCAGAAGTATGGATCCCAGTTTTAAATGAAAGCAAAAACATCTTCCTGCCACGCATGTTTGACCATCGTGACACAAAGTTGTCAACGTTTCACCTCGGGTGCTCCGGCTCCGTCTTATTGAGCAACTTTTTTTTTTCAGATAAAGGAAGAAGGAGCAGTAAACACTGTTTAAGGCTGACAGCTTTCTCGCCTTCTGCTGCAAGCATGCAGATAAGAGCATTAGGGCTGTTTTTCGTTTTCAGCCTCTCGATTGCTGCTATTAGAAACTCTGCAGAAAGGAGGAAGATGGTGCAGAATGTGAATCAGGTGGCGGGGTTAGCATCCAAAACTTCAAAATGATTGTACAGCCTGTGACTTGGTGTCATACAATAAATAAGCAATTAAAATGGAAACAGAGGAGATTCGGGGGCAAAGATTAACAACACGAGGGTTGTGTATTTTCTGTGCTGACATTGAAGAAGAGAGAGAGGAAGTGGAGCTCGGAAGATGAGAAATGTCTTATCTTTGGCAGACACAGCTATTGATTATAGAATTTAATTTGTGCTTCATACCTCCTGTGACTTTTAAAGACTTCTGATGTCTTCCCGCTCTGCTGTGTCCTTGAGGGTGGCAGCTGCCGTTGTTGGTTTAGATTTCCTATTCGACTTTGCTAAATTTTCGAGGGATTATCCCAAGGATTTCCATTGGCAAGAATGTGTTTTATTTTGTGCTGTGTCAGATGCATCTCTATTCATTTGCTCTCTGCTCCTTCACAGTGTTCAGGAACCCGGTATGCAAGGTGTACAGATTTCAGACAGTGGACAGCAAGTGGATGCTGGTGCGGGAACAAATGGAGGAGTGCACTCTGTCGTTCACCATCCCCAAACAGCTGCTGTCGCTCTACATCCAGGAGGACAGGAGCAGGTATGCCGACCGATTGTTGAGCCTTTAAATGCCACGGCAAAATCTCCTGTTAAACCTGTTTGTTCGTCTGAGGAATCCTCTTCTATTCCTTTCATTTTGAACAATATTTAAAGCTATTTTTATAACTTGCAGCCTATAATTTTGCTGGACATATAAGTGGAATGGAGCCAAAGCTTTACAGTTTGCCTCAATTGCACAACAAAGAGGCAGCCAGATGGAGTCAATAAAAGATCTTCAGCAGAGTCCACTGCAAGGCGGGTAATGATAGAAGTCATGGGGAGTGATCTAGCTCAGGAACCGGAGAAACCAATGAACCACAATAGCCACTTTTAGAAAACACTTGCAGCTGAAAATTGGAAACGTTCTGGCCTTTTTATGTGATTTCTGTAAAAATTGAGCCGCGAAAGTGAAGTCAAAGTCAGCCTTGCTGCCAGGTTGGGTTGCGACAAACGCCTGAATGGGTAAGGCACCTTAACAAGGTGTAGCAATGACAGGTGATCAATGAGGCCAGCAGGCTGCTGGACCAAAGGCAAAAATGCATGGTGTGGTGTGTCATTTGATTAACAATCAGCTCACAAGTCTTCCCCCATGGGTGCAACTATGGATGCATTCACATCAGTCCGCATCAGTTAAACTGTAGTCTAACTAAAGTCTGGTTTGTTAGGAGAGATGTGAATGCAAAATCAAACTCAAACGACCGAAAAAGCAAACTCTGGTCCGCCTACAAACTTTGGTTTCAAAGTGAACTCTGATGCAGTTCAGATGCATGTATGAATGCTGAGCACTCCAAAAGCAGGAAGTGGACTATATTGGAGGGTTTTCTGGGTAAATGCAACCTAAACAAACATGAGAGTATAGAGCTAGTGGGAGAAATTGCTTGTGGTGTTTTGCCAGAGACAAAAGAGAAAACCTACCACAGCTAATGCTACTCCATTTTTGTGTACATTTTGCAAAGACGGAAGTTGTGCTCAGTGTCTTCTTCTGAGGTTTTTATGTCATTTTTTTGGTGGTTCTTGATCCACCACAGGCGAAGAGGTGGACAGGTTGATCAAAGAGTTTGGATTGTTTGACACGGTGCAGTGTGAAAGTGAACTGAAAATTCAACAAATGTTGCCATTTTGGTCCCTAATCAAACTGAGCCTACTGGATGAAAAAAATAACAACTGTTAAACAGCATATAAAAACTTTATATGTATTTTTTTATGTTAATGCTTAAAACTAAAAATAAAATACTGGCCTTTTAAAAATGACAACATATTTTCTATTTTAGATGCTTATTAAAAATGGTCTTTTCTTAAGAGTTCTGGTAACACTGGCAGCTCTAAACAAGGTTTAGTTGAACTGAGAGGGAAAAAAGGCGTTTTGGGTTGTAAAGGTTGCAGACCCCTGGTCTAGCACATATAATGATCTCTGAAAGATGCAAAATGGGAAGTTGAAGAGGTCAAATATTCATGTTTTGATCATGACTCACCTTCTTGTTCCTAAAATATAGGAAGTCGCTCTTTTTTTAAGCACTTCCCAGTAAATGTTGGATTTAAGTTGTTGTAGGAGCTGCTCTTTACCTACTCTGAATAATTGTCTTATTCAGATTTGAAAACATAAGCTAAGATTATTTGATGCTTTCGACTTGTTTCATTTATGTGACTCATAAAATAGCATTTTTTTCTGCAGCAGGAGTCTGTATAAAAACCTGCAAAACAATAAGTGCATGTCTAAACCTGTGCTCAGAACTTATTAGAATTCATCGGTTTAAACATAAAGAGAGAAGATTAGTGCAAAAGGGACAAATGTAGGTCAGAATGGAGAATGACAGCGCTGTGCTGCTGTTATCTTCATATCTTGGTTCCTCTTTGACTGCAGCATCTGATCACCAAACTAATTCCCAGGCACGGCACCTGCAGCAGCCTCCTGATGGGGAAACGTCTTCCCTGCCTTTAGGTTGTGGGTTTTAACTCTCAACCAACAGCTGGGCTGAATGCACAGGACAAGTCCATGCGTGCTTAATGCAGTTTCAGTCCAGCTAAACTGAGTCAGAATTATGTTTGAATGACAAACGGATCACTCTTCACAAGCCTCCAAGTGTGCGTTACAGAGCACATCAAAGATCCACTTCCCCGAGGCTTCAGCGGTGTTTGTCGAGATGGATCGTTCTGCAACCGGGGCCTGTTGTCCCTGGCAACCCGTTTCCCCACATAACACAGCGGAGAACGTATACACACAGACACATCTTTTACATTAATTCTTTATGCTCTAATGCAAGCAGTCGGTACAGGAGACGCAGGGATCCAGTGGAGTTTGGCAGGAGGAGGTTTTGAGCTGTAATCATTGTGAAAGGTTTACTCACATGCTCAAGGACACATTTGCAGGAAAAGTCACTCCCTCCAACACAAACAAACAGCCTCTCAGCCATGACCACACTGATCTGCTATGAAAATGCATCACTTAAGGCATATAGCTGACAATTATGAAACCTATGTGTAGTATCTGTGTGAAGCAACTGGAAGCACGTTGGAATCTTTCCTATAAGATCTTTGCTTATTTATAAGCGTGTTAGCTTCATCCCCAGCTTGGTTGTTTAGGCACGGCTCCTGTAATCCTCTTTTAACGTTGTCTTTTTTTCTCCTCAGTGCCTCTCCATTTAGCCTCCATTCTGTCAGAGTTCACAGCGGTGCCAGTGCAGGGTTTTTAATCATTCAGTTTGTGCTTCAGATGGTGGGGGGCATCGTCACTTTCCCAGATAATCTCGATTTTCCTTCTTCTGTTTGTTGACTTTGATGTCTTAAACTTGTGTTCCAATCTGAGGGTTTGAACTTAGACATTTTCTTTATCCTGCTGCTTTGACTCTCTGTGCGCATGTTTTTGTCTGTGTGAGTGAAGATAATGGATACGTGCTGCGTTGAAGTGTGTGGGTGTACAGTAGATTAACCCTCGTCTATTAACAGCTGCCTGTTTTGTCATTAACAGGGGAAGAGATCATTCCTCTCCATCTGATGTCAATTAGCATGTTCAGGGTTGAAGTGAGGGATCTTTACATTTGTTTCCTCTCGGCCTCTGTGTGTGAGGTTCTGATGGTTTGTTGGTAAATCCAGAAGAGGCTGAAGAAAAAATGTTTAGTTTTGAAGATATTTAATGTTAATCAGGAGGAACATGAAAATATTTGACTCCAGTGATTTTTGAAAAACCAAAGAAATTTACTTAATTTTCACAACACGTTATTGACAATATCTTTGAAGATAATGTTTAGTATTAGTGGATTCGAAATTTTAATCAAAAACCATAAAAAAGCGAAATAAGCAACTCAGAAATCCTTTTTGCTGCTAAATTATTGAATGAATGAACATGAGCCCAAAAACAGAGTTATTTAACATTCAGACTGGTTCAAAGTGCTGTTATGCGCATTCAGCTTTCAGGAGTTTCAGAAACTCGTGGTCATTCATGGAACTTCTTCAGAAATGTGGACTGTGTACGCTAACATTAGCGTTGGGGACGTCTGCACCGCTGCAACATGTTTAACACTGAGAGGCTATTTTAGGCTTGAAAAGCTTCGCTGATGGGCTAACCCTTTGCTCTGTGGTCCGGTTCTGATCCTCACAGTCCTTTTGTCGATGGTAAACAGGAGTGAGGACGGGCTCATGCTGTGTATCCAGAGACCTTTTAATCAGAACCAGAATTAACATCATCAGCAGGGACCTTGGTCACCCATGATCCGTCCTTGGTTCACCAGTGTTCGATTTTCTGGTTAGTTTATTTTTCTTTGTGATGCTTGTGGCCTTTATTCACAGTTTTGAGCTGAAATATCCATCATCATCCCTCAACTGACCATCTAATGCAGTGGTCCCCAATCCCCGGGCCGCGGACCGGTACCGGTCCATGGACCGATTGGTACTGGGCCGCGCAAGAAGTAATTAAATATTTCTGTTTTATGTATTATTTGAGTCTGAATGGTCTTTTATTTTGAAAATCCTTTAACTGGATTCTCTCGGTTACGTCTTGCGCGCCAACATTGAGCCCACAAGCAGCAAAATGAGTTAGAAACAGATCAGATTCTTTGGAAAGTTTCTTTGCGAAGGGAAAAGGCCCAGAGAAGAGACAGGAGAATGGATTTATCCCGGTAGGTGATTCCCACATTCCAAGCTCTGCATGACATGCGGTCTCTCATCACTCCAGATGGTACCGTCTCGTTGCAGAGAAACAAGCTCAGGGCTCCCATTAGTCGTTATCCTGAGTTAAAATTTTCACAAAAGTAAATTGTTCGTTTTTGTGGCGCATCTGTGTCTTATTTTAAAGGGATATGTAAACTTTACCATAGCGACCAGAGTCAGAGAGCGTTAGGGCAGTGGTCAAGACGAGAGGAGTAGAGCTTGTGAGTTTTAGGTCTGGTTCACATGGCACGATTTAAGGATTGTCGGCCAATTTTCCAAACCTCTGTGACCACAGAGCCGATAAAAGTCCAACAGGTTTGATCGGTTCGTGTGTCCAGCCACACGGCAGGAGCAACACACCAGAACCGATTTCACTCCTGAACATTCGATTCCTGAAGAAAATCTAGTAAAACCCCCAACATACCATACGTAGAATAATCAAACACGGATGACTATGTAGAAGCAGCAGTGATAGTTTGTGGACTCATTTTAAGCGATAAAAGACGTAACAAAAAGAAAAGACGCCGGGAGCAGCCGCTCTATTTGCTGCACTGTGATTTGGAGGTGAGTTATGTTTCTTTGTAGTTAACATTTTTAACTGAATTAACATAACCACATATATAAAAATGACCTTTACACATAGTAATAAACATTTCCACATATCACCTCCGATGTCCACCGGACTCTCAGTTGTCATGTCAACTGTTTGGGATTCCCCTCCATTCTTACGTCACCGCGCTTTCTGATTGGCTACCTGTCACATTCAACAGGCTGTGTTCTCGCTCCCAGTCAGGGAAAACACACAGGCTGCGATAATCGGACCAAGACAATGTTGAATATGCCTGATTTTAGATTGGACATATTCAAGACACCACCAAGTAACACACCACACACTGCAGGGCATTGTAAGATTGTCGTAAAGGGAAAATCGGGGCAAAATAAACAAACAGAAAAAAAGGCTTTAGTGGGTACACCAACATGCAGAAGCATTATCTGACGGTTTCTCCCCTTGTCCCCTGCAGCAGAATTGCCAAGTCTTGACCGGTCCGCGGTAATAAAAAGGTTGGGGACCACTGAGCTAGTGTATGCCAGGTTTGCAGCCAATAGCTCTTCTTGAAATAAAATACCACTTTCAGCCATCTAGGGAAGCAGGGGAAATAAATCCTCTGGTAAAGTATTGTTTTAGGGCTTATATGTTAGAATGGTTTACAACACAAAAGCCACAACCCAGAGGAATTTAGATCAATAACATATTTTAAGTATGGAAGAAATTAGTCAATATTCTATTTATTTTTGTTTCAAAGTGTAACAACTCAGAAAATATCTGATGTTTTTGCTGGTTTATTAGCAGCAAACTCATGCATTCATGAATTACATTTAAACTTTTTCCAGTTACACAAAGTTTGAGTTTACCTTTGGCATGGAGTGAAGATGCTGCAGCAAAATCATCAGTTCTAAAAATCATACTTTTTCCCTTTCTTTGTTGCAAACTCTCAGCAACTCAGCTACAGGAAGTACAGAGGAGAAACATCAGTGGATTTGATTTATACGAACAGCACCGCATTCAAGATGAACACAACAAATATCCCCATTGTAGTTTCAGGATAAACAAACTCAAACAGGCTACAGATCCACTTGAAGACTGATTCATTGCTAAGTTGCTTTTATTCTTTCTTGGTCTGATTTGAGTGTTTTCTTCAGATAAGCCCAGTTGGGAATGTTTGTGTTGCTTGTCCTTCTCTTCTGTCCTTGAGAGGACCTGCAGTTTTCTGATGACAGTTTATTTTCGGTGAAATTTGAATGTGGGTCCTGGTCTGTGTAGGCGGGTTTTCTACAGACTTCAGTGGTGAGGCTTCTGTCTCTCTCTTTGTGCGCCAAACAGTCCAAAGAAAGCATCTTTTGGCCTTCGGTTTTCCACCCTTGTGAAATGTGTATTGCTATCCACTTTTTTTTCTGCTTGGATTTTGACCCTGTCATGTTGAGTTTTACTTTACGAACCCACATGCAAGAACACAATCAGAGAGAACGATTAAGTGCACAATAATCAGTTTATTGAAGTCAGGGGAGGGGTCAGGACGCGACTCCTGGTGCTGATGACCGGGTCGTCTTGCTACCAACAGGAGAAGCAGGGTCAGAGCAGTGAGGAGAAAATCCTTCGGGAATATTCCAGAGTCTGTCTTACTTGGAATGAGGGGGGTTCCACCAGAGAGGGATCGACGAGAGGAAAGGGTGGACACACGAGGGGTGGCTTCTGACCGGTAGCACCGACAGCGTCGAGGGAGGACACAGGAGGTAGGGAATCCACAACGAGGGGAGCACAGGCGCACACTGAACTCGGGGAGGACTGCTCTTCGCCAGAACCGCGAGAGAACAGCAGGATATCTGACGAGGAAGACAACAAAGGGTTAGAGCGGAACAGATCACAGAGAGCCTAGTTCTGGAACGAGTTGTTACCGAAGTAAGCAAACACTCAGGCGATGAGACGGAGAGGAGCTGCTGCTTAAATCCATAATCCACGCCCTCCAAAACAAGCTACAGGTGTGTAAACGGGTTGAACTCAGCAGCCTTCCAGGGGCTCTGTCTGTTGGCGACCTCTGGTGGATGTCATGAGGAATGCCAGTCCCAACGGCAGGAAAAAAAAACTCAAACCAAAAAAAACCCAAAATAAAACGGAAACAAAATGCAGACCCTGACAGACCCGGTGTCATCCTGTGTGATTGTTTCTCTCAAAGAAGTTCTGCTTCCTACTTCCTCCAGGTAGAAATTATTTATTATTTATCTATTTAAGAACTTAGGATTTTCATGTATAAACTTGCTTGTCTTTGTAAGCGTATAGGGCCTTTTATGCCTCGTTTCTGAAAATGGGCAGGAACTGGACTGAAATGCAACAAAAAGTAACCAAAGTGTAAAGAAAACTTTTAAAAAGTTCTTCAAAAATGCTTGAAGAGTTGATTAATCAAGACTGCTTTGAAAGATTAGAAGAAAATCATCTTACTATAAAGCAGCATACACTTTATTACTCTATTATACTCTTTTTGGAAAGCGGTACCCTGATTAGAAAAATGACAATACATCTTTATTCACAATCCCATTGCTTTATATAATTATCTTGTTTTTAAAAATTTATATGTACTTGTATAATCCTTCAAATTAAAAAAACAAAAAACATTCTCAGTTGACAATGGAGTATCAGTGTTCAGGACTTATAGTCTGAATGGTTTAACTATTGTAATTCTCTAGTGCCCTGAAACTTGCTATTCAAATCACAGAACATGATCACATTGTCCCTGTGATTGTTTAAAGTGGCCCTCTGGTATTTAGGGCTACTTCAAGCTGTAATTGGATACACTGGAAACAATATGTTTGATTGAAACCACTGGGAATTGTAGCATAGCTGAGCTGCAACTTCACTTGCGGAGAAAAACAGACGTGCTGGATTGAAATCGTGAAACCAAGACTTCCTGAGCTCCAGTCGGCCAAGAATAAGAAAGAGATTTAATGTTTAAGGTGTAGTGAGATCATTTTATATTCTTATAAATTTCATTACAAATTAGTTTTACTAAGTCACTGTTTGGATCTTACTCAGTGATTTAATTTGACTTTAATATTTCTCTCACTGGTCTCTTCGTAAGAGCTTAAGAGGTGCCATTTACTGCATAGTGAAACTGAGTCATGTACATTTTATACAAATGTCTTATAAATGACTCATAATCATATGCATGTCCTGGTGGCGTTTACTCTCATTTCTTTCTTGTAATCTTGAATATTCTTACTTTGCTAAAAAGCTCTATGTCTTCCAATGCAATGAGCACAACGCGCTCATAACCACCTGCAGAGAACGTTGGCACAGTCGCTCAGCATGTGGCACTCTCTTGCTTACAGCTTCTTTCAAGCTCAATGCCTGTTTTTATACCATTTTTTTCAGCAGATTCATAGAAAAAAATTACATCTTTGTTGATGCACTTCTAGTACCCACCAATTTGCAACATTTTAATTTAGAGTTTTTGATAAAATGACAAACAAATTGATGAATTATCTCACATTTGTTTTGTCTTTTTGATCAGACTCTATAATAGTTTTGTATGTATTCATTGTTGACATTAATGTTGACTTATTTTGTGTTTTGGACATTTGTTTTTCCAGTAGAAAGTACAATATACATACATGTGCAGCCAGGCTCATGTTCTTACATTCACCCCCTCTAATGTCTGTCCAAACTGCCTTTGGAAGTTTTTATCATGATCACCAACCAGAGATAAGTAAGCTCTAGTCATGTTTAGCAACTTTATCTGAATAGATGTATATGTTTCATCCGGTGTGCAAAATTTTAAACTTATAGATTTAAAAAATTGCCTCAAGAAAATCTAACTTTTGCATCTGATACTTGGATCACTTTAACTCGTTCTTGTTGTCTGCTATATGATCTTTAAATCCTAGAAATATAACGGTTCAAATAAAACATCAAAAGCTCAGCATTTTTGTTATTTATGCCTCTGATGATTAATGTAAACTTTTGACCGGAACTGAGGCCTGATTGTGTTGTTTTAGACAATTTTTCAATTTTTGCTTCAGGCCTCGTTGTTATCACACCTTAACTCGTTCTTCAAAGTAATCTCAAACGTATTCATCGGGATAAAAGAAAAGTGGAGATAATCTACAAAGGCAATCTGAATTGCTGCAGGGGTTGAATCACAACAACAAGGGTTGATCCACTGCATTATGCATTTAAGCAGAGATACCTGATTGTAACAGCAAGATGCATGAAGAAGCAATTACACATGTGGGCAATAAAGTTAAAGAAAAAGCCATATGTAAACACTGATCTCGTTATCGTCTAATCATGGCAGGTTATGGTATAATTACTGTCCTGAATAGTATGTAACACTTTTTTAAGCCTCTATTTTTTCTATGCCATTGTAATTTACTGCAGGAGGACTGAATGATATCTGTCCATCTCATTCCCTTTTCATATACAAATGAGGAAACAATGAAAGTGGCTGCTTTTTCTGTTGGAAATCAGCCCCTGCACCCACAGAAACGCACTCGACTCGCACACAGCTGCAATTATTCTCTGCAGCAGGAGCAGAGGTGATTTTGGCACAACTCTGATGAAAGGCAAACAAGATCCAGCCAATAGTTGACTCGTTTGTTTAATACAGTATGTAAAGGGATGAGAATTAAACAGGATGAAAGGTGCTTTGAAATGGATGGAGTGGATAAGTGGGCACCACAAGCCAAGCTTTAGGAATGTATGTCTGCAGAGCTGGCTCTGAACTACGATGTGTTCATGAGTGTCGGATTCCTCAAAGAGCAGCTTGGATCGTTGTTGTTCCTGGATTCTGAATCCTTTCATGAGTGCTGACTGGAAAGTTAAAAACATTATTGTAATGCATGTTGTTTTCTCACATAAACTGGGTCACATTGTATCAGTATGCCAGCATTTGCTGAATTTATTAGTGATTTTACATTTACATGTAGTAAAACCCTAATGTGTGCCGTGGTTATTTATAGGTTGCAGGATCTGGAGGAATTGGGGGAGCTCTCTCCTCACTGGGACAACCTGAGGAAGGAGGTTGTGATGCGATACGGAGGAATCATCGGCTCTTACCATGAGACTTTGGCTGAACTGGAGAAGATAAGCGGTATGAAAATATAACCTTTTTTAATCTTACACCCAGTCCTGTTTTCACACATGCTCACTGCAGTTTATCAAGACACAAATAAATGTTTTTTTTGTTTGTTTTGCAGACTGCACTGCAAACCTTTTCAATCAGTGTAGCATGCATTGCAACAATATTCAGACCGTGTGAACTTTTCTACTTATCACGTTGCAACCACAATCTTCAGTGAATTTTACTGGGCTTTATGTGACAGACCAACACAAAGTAGTGCATAATAATAAATACACATGCTATTGAAAAATCTAAAAAGTCTGTCGTGCGTTTATATCTGGATCTGCGATTCAATACAGCGTCAAAAAGCATTTTTGCTACACTTTCAATTAAATTAAATTTAATTTCTTCATTTTGTGCCAATTCACAGCAAATATTGTCTTGAGGCAGAAATAAATAATTTCAATTCAATCATATTACGTTCCAATTTATCTTAGTTGTCAAACAATACAGGAAGCTCAGCTAATTATTCGAAGCGGGTTAAAAAGTAGATTGCATCGAGTCAGTACCTGCATTTCCATTACAGATATGCATAAAACTTTGTCAATATTCTACTAAAAAACACAATTTCACAATTGCAGTATTTCCATTACACAGTTTGCTCACGCCATAAGTCATTAAACAACATGCCGCCACGTCATCCTCCTACCACTTCTTGTCGTCGCCTTCGTCTTTTTCGCCAGTGGTAACATTCGGTTGTTGTTCACATTACTCGTGTGATTCAAAAAAAGTCTTTCCATTGCAGTTTGCTAATTTTGATATAGTTGAATCAAAACCACCTCATTCTAGCACAAAAACTTATCTTTAATGGAAATGCAGCTCTTCGTTAGGGGTGTGTGTCTACCAGCTTTGCCTGTTAAGAGTCACATTTTATCACACTGTTGCTAATTTTCCATCAGATTGGACAGGAAGCATCAGTAAAACCCACTGTTCAAGTTTTGCTAAAGATTTTGATCTAGACTTTGACTGCACCGTTCTGACAGAATCACGCTTTGATCCAAATCATTCTTCCATAGATCTGCCTGTACGTTTAGAGTTGTTCCACAAGAAAATGAACCTCCACACCAGTCTCAAGTTTTTTGCAGCCTTTAAAACATTTCCTTCCACAGTTGCCCTGCATTGTTCCTAATCCATCATCCCAAGTATCATTTCCTGACCCTGCTGAAGAAACATATCCTCACAAGCAGAGATCTGATCAGAGCAACTTCTTCCACATGTCAGCTGTGTCCCTTACATGTCATGTAACAAACTGCAAACAGGACTTCTTGTAAATGTCCTGTCTGCTCTGTTCCTCGGTCTGTTTTCTCATTAATAATCTCTCATAAACCTCAGAGGTCTTCACTACAGCATTCGGTATGCTTATTTGATACTTCAAACATGCTGCACAAAGGCAAAGTAGACGCAAATTAAGTGAATGCTGAAAAAAGTTGGTTGTAATAAATTATATTTGGGGGTATTAAAGTAAAGAGGAATAATTTCTAAAACACAGGACACTTTTTATCCCCAACTATTTTATTTTTCCATCCACTTTAAAATTATGTGGCAGTTTGTTTTGGTATATTAAGTAAAATCTCCAAGAGATACCTTAAAGTTTGTAATTGTAACATGACAAAATGCATAAAAGTTCAAAGGGTATAAATCACTTCCAAAGCCACCGTATTCCTCAGAAACAATAGGATTGGTTTCTTTGCGATAATCAGGCTCTGTTGTGGAGAAAATAGCCTCCTGCTGTGAAGTGTTGCAGGAGAAACTGAAGAGGTACTGTATGAAACAGCGGTAATAAGGTCCAACCCGCCCCCTGCTGATCCTGTAAATCTGATGTGAAGCAATAACGGCTCAGATTAGCCTCAAGCATGTTCCGCCAGGACCAAAAAGCATCTAAAAGAACAGATGCTGAAAGCACAGTGATAGATATAGACTAATTTGCGTCACTGGAAAACTAAATCAAAGGTTGCTCTTGCAGAGCTTTATAGGAACTTGTTTTGTTGTGAGCAATAAAATTTGTATGCGACTGTGTGATTTTCCCTTTTCCTGCTGTGCAAGAGGCACCATTTTACATCAAGGCTACACTTACACCTCATTTGGACACGGCTCAACATTAAGTCCACTGTTAGCCCTAATTTAGACCTTATTCTGTATTTCTGTATGAATTTAGACTTATTCCTTATAGCTTTCACACACAAAGAACTCGGAAGTCTGAGATTTGCTTTGGTATGGAAGAAAATACTAAACTAAACTGAAAGGCAGTTTGATATCTTTACATTTTAATAGAACATCTATACATCCGCCACACTATTGAGTATTTGGCTTTAATTTCACATTTGTAGGAAGACAAGCTACTATACAAATATTGTTCTATTTTCTCAGGAAATATATGCCAACACAATCAATCGATCACCGGACCAGCAAGGCTTCCATAGACTTTTCATGACCAACTTAGTTTGCAAACATCAGCTACACCACTGGAGCTGTGACACAAATATTGAAGCAATTACCCAGTACCCTACTTTATAAATGCATGTTGCTCACATCAGCATGCTGGATGCTTGAAATTGAAAGTCAAACTGACAACATGACTTTCTTTGTGAACAATTTAGGTCAGTGGTTCTCAAATGGGGGTACGTGTACCCCTGGGGGTACGTGGAGGTACTGCAGGGGGTACGTGAAGCTTTTCAAAATATCTTTAAAAAATCAGTAGGCTCCTCATAATAAGTCTTAGGAAAAATTATTTTGTAAAAAGTTCGATAAAATATAAATGTGTGTTCATGCACTGAATTTTATATTCAGTATTTAGTTTCAATATCCTATAAAATAAAACAGTTTGACTGGTTTTATACCTTCCTGATGGTCACAGTCTTCTGTTTTTCTTTTTTGTTTAACCATGCAATGTTTGCAATATGGATGTATTTGTCAAGTTCACTGATATAAGTTGTTTGGCTTTAATAAATCAGACAGTGATTTTACAGCACTGTACCTCTTTTTAATTCCAAAAATGTTTTGCCCGTGTCAGGGGGTACTTGACTAAAAATATATTTTTAAGGGGGTACATCACTGAAAAAAGTTTGAGAACCACTGATTTAAGTCATAATTATTTTGCCACTTGGAGGCACACATGGATTTTGTATAATACACTGAGCATTACAACAATTACAATAAATTAATAAAACTGTTTCTGTTGAAGAAATATTTTAAACTTTGGTTTAAAACCATCAATGGGTAGTGTGTCATGAAGAGATTCACAGAATGTATGATCTTCCATAGCGTGTTTTGGTTCAAGTGTGTTTGAGGTTCTTGAGGTGAGAAGTTATTTGGAAAGGGAGAAACATTAACATTGAATCCACTAGTAACTGAGAGTGTCTGTCTTGTATTCAGTGCTGATGAACAGAGTGATGGTGGGAATGCAAATGAAAGTTGAGAACTTGCTTTTAATTACACTGGAATTTTCATCTGCATAGAAATAAAACAAGGCTCCATTGCTAAGCAAGAGCAAATATTATTTAAAATAATGGGGCCAAGGGCTGGCCCTTCTGTGAGGCAGTGGTTTTGTATTGCCAACAGAAATGCTGTTTTTTCTTTTTGTTTGTTTTGTAAGTAAGATAGAATTAGAACAATTTGGTGTTTAAAAAAATGCCCTGATCAACTTTGTCAAATCCTGAAGCCAAGTCAAGCACAGCGAGTAGAGGACAGTCAGCATCTGCTGTCGTCAAAAAATCATTCATCCTCCTCATCAGCCTTATATCTAGTCTGTGGGCAAATTGAAAATCAGATTTTTTTAGTTCTTGAAAACATTTCAAATGGTGATGAATATGAGCAATGACTTTCATCCACCACTTTGGAAAGAGAAATTTGAAATGAACCTGAAGTTGGCCAAGACATGAGCTTCCACAGCAGGCTTCTGAGGAAGTGGCCTAATTATACAACTTCTTTAAATTAAAGAATAATGCCAAGCAAACTTGTAGGGAGTGGTTTATTACAGAGGTGATCTGGGGCTTATGGCTGAAGTATTTGATTTTAAGTATTGTTGGAACTAGATCAAGAGTGCAGAAAGATGATATCTTCATCTTCTTGCTGAGTTTAGAACATTAAACTGGCATCAGGTGATCATTAAGTATGGGGGGGGATAAGACTTTCATCCAGGCAAAACTAACGTACGCTGTCATGATGTCATAAAGCACTATGAATTTTAACCCTTCATTCTAAAACACACATTATGCAAAATAGAGGCATCAAAAGCAATAATTTGACTTAATAAATGTGACAGAGCTTAATCAACAAAATGCTCCTCATTTTTCACTACTAGATCCACAGAAACACATTTATAGACACGCTGACATACATGAGAAGATAAGGAACTGTTAGAAGTTATATTTGGGTTTGTTTCTTTTCTTGACTTCTGGGTCTCATCTAAAACTCAGTCCTATTTAACTTCCTCTTGCCTGACTACAGTCTATGCATTAATAGACAGTGCAGTAGCTGTTTCAGTGTATACCTAACCCATGCTGACTTAGTGATTAAATTCAGTGTTAGTGGAGATAAAAAGTTCAAGCCAACAAATAAAAAACAAAACACTTTCAACATGCATGCATTAGTTAAGTGCTTCCTCCAAACATTTTGCATGTTGATTTTAATTTGTCCAATTAATTCTAATTTAAAATGCAAATAATTAATCTTCGTCTGATTTGCTTCAACATTTAGTGGAGAAGCACTAAGCATGTTTTTAGCTTCTCTGAATATCACTGGCTGATTAACTTATGCGTCTGAACAGCAGTAAAGTTTGCTGTGCTGTGAATATAAGAGCGGTTGCCCTTATTCAAGCTCTCAATCCCCTGTTTGCTTCTGGAATAAAGGCATATTAGGTTTACATCAGCTGCCCTGCTGCTCCACTAAACTCATTAAATTATCACTAATTAAAGTGTTATTATGAATACGAGCTTCATGTACTGACCAATCAGGCTGCATTTATGTCCCCACTCAGCCGAACCTTCAAGCCGTGCATATTTTAGCACGATGTGAGCTTTAAGAATATTACAGCTTATTAATTTCCCACTGATCCTCTTCTATCCCATTAATGAGATGTTTGTCTCTGCCGGGTTTTGCTTTTCCCTCCTGATAAGACGTGAAGGTGAAGGACTCTGAGGAGGTGGGTGTTAGACTCTGTGGTTTTGGTCATTATGGTTCCTGACGGGATCCTCGTCTGGCCTGGATTCTGCTGAATCCTGGCCTGATTTTCCGTCTTTAACTAGTCTGGCGCTGAAATAACTGGATGACAGTCGTTGCCAAACAAGTTGTGAGTGCAAGCTGCTGCAGATGAATTATTGATCACTGAAAATCACTCAGAAGGGTCAGACTGTGCGGGAGTTTCTATCAGAATAAATAAATGTTTGCAAAAATAAGGAAAATAATGTCATTCATCAAATATATGTCTGTTTTATGGTTTTTCAAATTTGTTAATTAATCCAGTCATTCATTTTAATTTCTGTGGAGATTTTTCTAATAAAGTACTTCATTTAATTAAGACAAATTCAACCTTATACATTTTTTCCCACATTTCCATACAATTCCCAGATTTGTCCAGAAGAAAGCTGATAAATGGATGTAAAATGTAAAATGCCCCCACAGGACAGAACATATTCCACCTTTTTAATTAATGTAATTGAGTTTTTCAGGCATGACTCTGAGCTCTGAGATTTGCTGTCCTTAAATAGGATTATTTATGCATTTATATTAAATTGATGAGCTCTTATCCACATGTAACTGAAGGTCAGACCTATCCATGGGGATTGTCATTTGATGAAATGAATCAGAGGTCGCTACATTTCGCTGGACAGTTTAAGTCATTTGATTTCTGCAGTTTTTTATTCCTAAAACAGAAAAATATTAACTAAAAAAATTATAAGTAAACAAAGTTCTACAACCTGAAGACCTTTTGAGAAAAGTAGGCATGTTTGTTTTAATATAATCCCGTGCGCTCTGACAAAGTTCCAAGGACCTTTAAAATTATAACTGACAAAAATCTCAGTTTTAGTCTCATCTGACCAATTCCAGTAAAGTTATAAAGATCAACATGTTTACACTGTGATGGTAAGACAGAAAGTTCCTGACTAACATGCTGGTGTGTAGATAGCTGTGTTTTGGAGATTTGGTGAGAGCAGGATGCCATCAACACTGAGCGCTGGAGATGTTTTTACCTCCCTTAGCATCAACTCATACCTCACTTTGTGAGGTGACAAGATAAATATGGCTCCTCATACATCCTGTTGGACAGTAGCTAGAATAAATAGCTACTGTGTCACATTCTATTCTTAACTCAAGTTTCTTGAAGCTTTGATGAACATAAAAAAGTACTGTGAATTCCCGGTATTGGCAGAAGTTATGGACCACAATTGTGACAATAACTGAAGTCCTCAAAAATGCTTAGAACTGCCTGCTTTAATTGCTCAAACACCAAATATATCTTTATATGTATTAATGCACACAGTTGAAACTGTCTTGGCACTACAGCAGATGCTAACATCCACTGTCTTCCTTATTTTTGCTTTTGGAGTACAGCTAATCAGTGGCAAGAAAATTAATCCTGGATTGGCTGCTTTGCTAACGCCATGTCAAATCTCGGCATGTCAAATCTGAGGTATTTTAGCTTCCAAAGCTAAATTTTCTTTTGAATATTGAGAAAAAAAAAATCTTGAGTCTAGTCAAATTATCCAGGAATAATTAGGAGTTAAAATCCATAAGTTAAATGTCTCAGTTACATTTATTTTAGGTTGATTATTAGGAGTACCAATAGCTGTAGTACTGGCATTTTGTTAACAGTTATTATTTCTGGGAGAGATGAGAGAATAGGCCACTGCAACAACTGATTAATTTATTCTAAGACTTTTTTCACATCTTTTACAGAATTGCTGGTAAATTAGACCAATAGTATGCATTTAAGGCCTGGAGCTGACAGTAAGGCATATTTTCTGTTGGAAAAGCTGTGAGACGTATTAGAAATTGTGCACCTTAAGTGAATAGGTGTGCAGTCTGTTGCCTGGAGGGTTTCAGCTGCTGCTCTG
The DNA here is from genome assembly GCF_001444195.1 of Xiphophorus couchianus. Classification (NCBI taxonomy): domain Eukaryota; kingdom Metazoa; phylum Chordata; class Actinopteri; order Cyprinodontiformes; family Poeciliidae; genus Xiphophorus; species Xiphophorus couchianus. The sequence goes on along the minus strand of NC_040232.1, from coordinate 4,565,938 downwards.
ACATTCCCTGTTTTACAGGCTGAAAGCTGACCAAATCTTGGAAGACATAAATTGGTTAAAAGAAAAAAATGCTGTGCTGTCAGACATGACTCACTTGTCCAATTCATGCTCCTTTCAGAGTGATTCCTCTGCTCACGCAGCGTGAGTCCAATCCTCCTCGGTGTCTGCAGCATGTTGGAAACTGCGGGTCGGATAGGGAAGCCTGCTGTGCTCCAAGCACCACAAAGACCCCGATGATGATGAAACCCCTAACAAGCTTAAACAGACGCACACTGACCCGATAGACCACAAGTGTGAGCAGCTGTTTTCTTTTTGTTTGTTTTTGGGGGTTTTTAAGGACTGATTGTTACGGAGTTTGTTCTTGTTTTTTATTTTTTAAGCTTAGGCACTCAGAGGGTTTCTTAAATGCAGCTGTAGCTTGTTTTATTAAGTATTTTAATAAGTACAAATAAGTGACTGAGAGCAGATAAATGGCAGGGAAAGATTAAAGGATGAGAGAGATGCTAATAGATGGTCAGTTCTGCAGATATCCAGCCTCTCCTCTTGATAAAGAGAACATCTTTGCCACCCGATGAGAATCTAATCTTAAATATTCTTAGTTATTGCTTTATTTTTGGGCTGTGTAAAAGAAATAAAAACATTATATCCCTTAGTAGGGAAAAACAGGAATAAAGCAAAATATATAGACACACTGCATGTTATTGTTTACATCCAGAAATTTTGCCCATGCACAGAGAGCTGGAGGGCAAAAGGGACATTTTCTTACATGCCATCATAGCTGCTGCATTGGATCAATTCAGTTACCAAAATAAAATCTGGAGATCTAAGTAATAACTTAGTGCAAAGGAAAAACATAATGGACAAAAATCGTTGAAGAATGCTCTCTGTGTCTGTTACGCTACACACAGTTTTGTTGCCATAGCGACCGACTGGCAACAGCTCCATTAGTGTATCAGGATTCAACACCAAAAAAAAAAAAAAACATTTCCCACAAGAACAGAACATTCAGTCCATTACGGTATTATGGGTTCAAGCTTTATGTTTATTTTGCGAGTATTGAGAAGTAATTGTTTGACCACAGTAATGGTAGATTAGCTAACTTAAACACCCGAGAGAGTTTGTGTGTGGGTCGTTTTTTGTTTTTTTTTAACTAAATGCAGTTCAAACACTGAATTCCACAGCAAATCTACATGTTAAGGTTGTCATAGTCAAGCTAGCATAACTGCTCTACTTCCCTCTCCTTTGCTATTTTTGTTTTTCCTATATTTCTATATCTAGCTGTACATCCAAACCTCTTCACATCCTGAATTGAAGAGATGAGAGATAAGAGAAAAAAAATCCATATTAACAATTGATTTTTCAGCTGAAATCAGAAACAAATGCACAATCCACAGGAACACTGAGACTGAAGAAAATAAAAAGACTAGTTATTTACCCCAGTGATGAAATATTTTTATGTTGGCTGTAGACCTACTGTTTTACATATTACAGTACAATATTGAAAAGATTCTTTGCTTTTCTTCTTCACAAATCCTTCACTTGTGGAGCTGACTTTTGGATTTTTGTTGAAAATGTCTGAAAGTTTTAGTTAATTATAATTATGTCCAACACAGAGCCAAATAAACACATGCTCTGGGTATTCTGTCACTTAGAGGCTGGTTGAATCTGTTAGTCCACTGTTTACAATGTAAAACATTCACACCACATTCATTACATCTATTATTCTTTTATCAGCAGAAGCAAACAAACGGTTTTCACCAATTAATGACAATGACTGTCACCTTAAAAAACAGATGTTGGTCTTATTTTTTCAGACAGCTCATCTCTGCTTTAGTGAGTCTGTGGATTCTGTACAGAAACAGATTGAAATAAATTTGCTTTCCACCTGGCAAACAATGTGAAAATCTCAGACGGGTGACGGATCCACTCATTAAGACTGTATGACAACAGTTTCTGCGCTGTTCCTGCTCTGATTGACAGATGGTGATGTGTTGCCTCAAGAGTGATTTAAGAGCAGAACGGATACCAGTGATTCTTGAGAATAGGGACAAAACAGGTCCCATGGATAAAGTACAAAATTTGAATAAAATATACACCAAATATATATTTTTTAAATATCTGACTAAACTAACCTGGGTCATCTGAGCACAACAATGTATGTTTTCCTGGTGTTTGCTGAATATTTTTTTATTTTAAACATTGTAGTAGGTGAATGGTGTCTGTAAAAGCCCTTGTCCTGGTGTAGAACTCAATACATTATCATAGTTTAAAAGAACTAAAATAATTATATTTAGTTGTCATAATATATTATTTTATAAGTATTCAAACAACTAACTTCATAACTATCAATGAATGCAATTAAAAGTCATTTAATGTATTTTCAAATTCAATTGAAATTGTGTCCTCAGTTTTTGTCAACACCGTCAGACATAGAAAGAATGTGAAAAAAATCAGGCATTATTGAAGGGCACCAGAAATTCTGAGGACCCCATGACCACTTCCTTTCTCTTCCTGTGCTTGGGGGGATAAGCAGCTCTGGTAAGCTTATATTATTCTTTTGTTTTTTCTTCTTTTTTATTCCTAAGTTGTTTGTCACAACCATAAAGTGTCAACACCATAAGTAACATTTTTCAAAATTTTGATGAAATTTTGTTAAATAAATGCTTAATTTTAGTATATTTTAAGGATTTAAAAGAACTGATGAGCTACAATATGGCCTCCTTCAGAATATCATCATATAAATGAAGTTAGCATGGCGTTTTGTCAACTCCGTCAGATGTCAACTCCATCAGATTTTTTAACTGACGGTGTTGACTCTCTTAGTGATGGTGTTGACAAATGTCACTTAAGTGTGCAGTTAATTCATTTTACTGTATTTTACATAATTGACAGCACTTCACATTCATCATGTATTTCTTTTTAAAAATGTTTCTGATTATTTTCAGCAACGTGTAAAGTTTAATGGTTTAAATTTAATACAATTTTATTAGTCCTTTAAAATTAATAAGATGTAGTTTATTTTGTAAGGGAAGGGTATGTTTATCCCATGACAAGCAGTGTACTGATGATAATTGCCTATATTTCAGGCTACAATGGCCAGAGAAAAGCTGTCAGTGGAGGAGCGCAAGAGAAGGAACAGGGAGTATCAGAAAAGAAGGAGAGAAAAAATAAATAGCCAGCCTGAGCTGAAGGAAGAGTTTTTAAGAAAGGAAAGGAAAAGATGGAGACAGAGAGTGGAAGAGGGAAAAATAAAACATATCAATAATCTGGGTGAAAGAGATAAGAGACGTAAGAGAAGACTTTGGAAGCAAAAACAAAAGGAGGCAAGAGAACGCAGAAACAGAGCAAAGGAAGGCCAGAAAAGTGTAGATACCCCACCGCAGAGTCCTGTAGATTTAAATTTTGAAGAACCAAGGAGCACTAGGCAGCGGGCAGCAGGGGAAAGGGAAGTACAATCCTGTCACTATGGACAAAATCTCCCGCAGATCACACTTCACACAGGCATGTTCTACACTGGGCAACAAAAAGCAGGATTCTGCACAATCTCGGAGTCAAAGCGTCAGGATGCTGCAGCCATATGGACCTATATGGATCAAATCCTCACAGATATTCACATCAGATATCCGGCTATAAACACTATCCACTTTTGGTCTGATGGTCCAAGCAAACAATATAAAAATAAGAAGAACTTCTTTCTCCTCTGTGTTGTCCCGCAACGTCTGGGATTTGAGAAAGCTACATGGAATTTCTTCCCAACATCACATGGCAAAGGCGCTCCAGATGGCATTGGGGCGACGGTGAAGAGATGTGCTGACAGTATTGTGCTGAGAGGTCAGGATATCATAGATGGCAAATTATTCTTTGACAAGGTGTCCAACAGCTTAAGTGGTGTCAAGCTGCAATTTGTGACAAATGAAGATTTTCAGTCTTATGACTCTCTCCTCCTGCAAACCCTGAAATCAATTCCAGGAACAAGAAACATTCACCAAGTGCTAGCTCAGGGGAATGTCATCCATTGTAGGTTCCTTTCATGTTTTTGCGGAGAGCCACAGATTTGCAAGTGCTTCAGTCCCACCATTCACTCTTTTGGCAACACAACACAGGACCCAGATGTCCATGAAAGTTCAACCACTGCTAAAGTTCAAAATCCTCTGGAAATGCTGATGGAGGAAATGGAGAAGGAGCCGAGCAAGACACCTAAAGGAACAACAACCCTGATAGATCCTTGTGATGTCCAAAGTGAAGACTGGCTTGTTGTGATGTATGATGGAAAATGGTGGCTGGCTAAAGCCTTACAAATTGACAAAGAGCACGAAGATGTACAAGTGGAATTTTTTCATCCTCATGGACCAACTCTTAGCTTCAAGCAAAAACAAGGTCGTCGGGATATCTGCTTTGTGCCATTTTCGGATGTCCTAGTTAGGCTGAGAAAACCATCCTCACCAGTCCGCACAAGCAGCACCAGGGGTGTATACCGCATTTCACCAGCTGTTATGGATTTTATTGAAGGAGAATATGTGACACGTCTATTGCCTGGGGATTAAATATTCTGACTTTTAAGCGATTTAGAAAGATATGAATTAGTTCACAATATATTTCAAAAAGTTCTGTTGTGTATATTTTTGTTTGTATTCATCTTTTACATTTTGATTGAAAATCGTCCTGGTTGATGACTTCAGTGACAAAGGTACATTCTCAAAAATTTAGATGTTCCTTGAAATCTAAATATGGTTATTTCACATTTTTTCTTCATATCTTCACATTCTACAACATTTCAGCATTTAATTCTTCTTAAATGTCATTTCAAGTTCAGTGTTTTCTTTTTACTTACTAGTTTGTCACCACCATCAGTTTTGTGTCAACACCGTCATGTGCCGTCAACTCTGTCAGATGTAGTTTATGTTGCATTTTGTTTAAAATAACATTTATTTTGTTTCTTGATAGGCATTTGTTTGTGAAATGTCTGAATTCATGTATTTGGTGCATATGTGTTTTTTACTAATAAATGACACTGTTCATTGTGGTGATTACTTTCAAAATTGTTTTTTGTATCAATTGAACTGGAGTAATTAAATACAGACTAAATAAATGTTTAAATTGTGGTATGATTAATTTAAAAAACATGGACATAATTAAAATAATTAAGACACCACAGAGAGTAAAAATATCAGTCATAAGTTCATTAAAAAATAATTTTATACCAATTTATTTTTGTCTGATGGTGTTGACAAATTTCTCAGTCAGATTCAGTAAAAATGTAATTTAAAAGAAAATGCTGCAGCTGGGAGCCTGCACCTTAACATATTTACATTCCCAAAACATTATTTGTCATGTATGAATACATAACTTCAGGAATAAATAACATTTTTGGTGGAAGAATTTTAAAACCATTTTGTCCCTTATCTCAAGAATCACTGATACAACAAGATGGGTTGAGCTTCCATAAAGGAGAGTTATGGCCTATATCAAGTAGAAGAACTGTAAAGTGTTAGTTTAATCGATAGACCAGCATTAACATACTTTACAAAAAAAAAGAAAAATGACAGCCAGGATTACATTTGGAAGTACAACCACTTAGACACACATGGACTGTCTTACATTACAACGCTGAACATTTCTCACTCGCTCTAAAATATAATGTAAATAAATTAGAATATATGTTTCAATGAGGCCCATTTGTCATATTAAAAGTACCTTTTTATATAATTGGTTAATGAGAACATGTGTGACGCCAGAAAAGCTTAATAAGTACAATGGTGCCATCCCAGACCTGTGTATTAGATGTGGAGAAGAGAAGGGAACATTCTTCCATTGTATCTGGAAATGCAAGAAAGTTACACAGTTTTAGAGGGAGATTAAACAAGCTCTAGAGATTATACTAGGTATAAAACTAGTTCTTGACCCCAAATTGTTCATTCTAGGTTTATATCCTGACAGACGTCAAACTTCCAGAAAGATTATTACTGCCATGGATTTATATTTACTACTTGCAAAAAGAGTCATAGCACTCTCTTGGAAGAGTACCAGTAAACCAAAATTCATTAACTGGATTAATGAAATATCCACAACCTCACCAATGGAAAAGATTACTTTCATTATAAAAGGGAAACTATCGCTTTTTCAAATTATTTGGGGTCCTTTTATGGAATATATAGAAAACATGGATATGAGGGGTGTCGGGGGTGAGTTATAGTTGCAGTTGGTCCCCTGCAGTGTCCTAAAATAATCTTCTTTATTTGTATACTTGACTACTTTACTTTGAATTATACATTCGAGTTTGTATTTTCTGAACTACGAACAATACTGAACTAATTTGGGCTAATTCCTGGAAAATAGGGAAACCGTTATTGTTGGAATTGTTGTTTCTTCTCAGGGGGGTTTGGGGTTGGGGGCATTGTTTTTCTTTTCTCATATACTCTGTATGTAATAAGTGCTGCTCTAAAAGATCCCATAACGACCTGGCATGCAAGGAAACACAAGTTGAATGTTGGACAATAATTTAACTACCCTGGACTTTTCCTTTGATGTGAGAGCACATTTATGTCCTGTATATTAATGGAAACATTGTTGAAAAACCAATAAAGATAATGTTGGGGAAAAAAAGTACCTTTTTAGGCATAAAACCAAATACTAAAAATGTTTATTTTCTATGGGTATAACATAATTTAATGATCTTAAATGGGGGTTTTTTTCATCATCTGTAAACAGAAAATTACCATAAACTAACAGAAATAAAGGCTTGAAAACATCAGTGTAATTAACCTATATAAAGTGTCTCACTTTGTGAAGCACATTATATTCTAATTTAATTTCATTCTAATTTGCTTAGTGTTGCTATACATGCACACTTGTTATCATGGTAATCATAACGACGGCGTCCTTTTCTTAAGTATTCAAGGCAGATATTTGCCGATCTTAATGAGTCAGGAAATGGTTACAAGGAAACAGTAATTACATTTGTCCACAACTTCAATCAGAGCAATAATCAAGTTTATCCTGCACACATGCGCAGTGAGAGCTAAGCTTGCTGTTAGACAGCTGCAGGTCTCCGTAGCAACAATAATATGCTTTTTACACCATCTTCACCATAAATGTGCAGAGTTTAGCAAATGTGACTAACCTAAACATATATAAATATCCTAAATTAATTAAAATACCAGAACATTCTAAATAATCAGGTGACAATCTTAAAACCCTAACTACATGTACTCAAATATTTAGTAATTATTTTTGTATGAGAAACTGCCACTGCATTGAAGGATAAATTAGTTTGGAAATTTTTGAAGTGTGGCAATTTTAATCGAATCAATTGCTTAACATACATATCCATAGCTGCTTAAAAAATAACATACAGCTGTTTCATGGAATAATCTTGGCAGCTTTGAAGAGCTTTATCAGCACAATGAGGGAGAGGAAGCTTCGCTGCAATGGTGAACTACATCTTTTGCTCTCAGAAAGATGATTAAAAGTCTTTGTCAACAGAAGTTTAATCTTCACTAACATGCAAACTGAAGAGAAAGTCATTACAGAACTATGTACCACAGCAATATGCTACTAGAAACTGTGCTGACCAAAACATTACAGTGTTATCAAGAGCTGCACTGAAAGCTTTGTATATCACATAGAAAATGACTCTGACAAGATTGGCTTGTTGTGCACAAGTACAACTAATATCACGTTTTGCTTCTGCCGTTTGGGTTACTTTGCTTAAAGAAATAATGACACAATGCAATGTGCCGTGTGTTGCTGTTCATCCAAGGCTGTAATTACTTCAGACTTTAATAAAAAAAAATCTTTTAGGACCAAGATGTGCTTCTCTGTAAATATGTCCTGTTTTTTTTAATCTCATAAGTTAAAGCGGGAGTTGTTGTCTCACATGATTGTGCTACATGACCAGAAATCTTTAGGTAATTTATTTCCTCCATCGCAACAGTTTTTAAAAATGTTTTTCTTTTGTTGCATGATTTACATGAGTGTGTTTCATTAAAACTTTGATCCAAACCTGGATTAAAACTCAGACATGAACATTTTTATTTCCTGTCTGCTTGGCTTTGCCTGAATATTTACTTTAGGATAATTATTTTTGTCAATAACATAAAGATAAAACCTGGTTTAGAAGTTTAACCTCTGTTTTTGTTTTTTATCTATATTGCAATGCTCACCTCTCACTGTGTACATGACATCCATGAAGCTGATTAACGTACATCTGAATCTGTGCAGCAGCTTCATTTCTGAATTGAGTTGAAGATTCTCTGAATGTGCAGAACTGTGCAAGAGTCTGGAGGTATTTATGTTTTTGTTGGATAAAACTGTTGTCTTTGGTGGCTTTTTCTCTCCCTCGTAGTTCAGCCGCTGACCATTTTGAGAGGAAAGACTATTTTTATTCCTGTTTGTCAAGCACTTAAATCTGACATATGAATCATTCGGGCATAAATAGACTCCAAACTCAAGAGGTTAATCTAAAAAGACCTTGCAAAATATCTGTTTAAATTTATTTTAGGGGGTTGGTCACCAGATATGATGTTGCATTTGATTTGTTAATTGTGTGTGAAGCTGCTTGTCATGAATTCAGAATGGTTTGGTGAAAACTGTTACACGTGTAACAGTACAATGCAGTTCACAAAGTGAGACAATACACAATATTTGGTTCACAGGAGCAGGACAAGTCAAAATTTGAACAGTATTTTAGGGAACCTAAAAATGCCTGTTTCTTTTGTACTGGTTTGACAAACTGGGGGGATACACATCAACACAGTTGGGCACAGATTGTTGCTTTGCAGTTTATAAGGTTCTAATCCCAGCCTGGCATCTCGTTGCATAGAGTTAGCATGTTCTCCCTGTGTGTGTATATGGGTTCTCTCTCTCTCTCCAAAAACATGACTCTTAGATTATTGGTCTTTTCTTACCTGTAGGCGTGTGCATGACTATGTGTCTTGTGAGTGTTTGTGTTGCCCTGTGATGATCTGGTGACTTATCCTGTTTTAAATAAACTCTAGAAGGTGTTTGATAAGTTCAAGCCATATTTCTATAGACTTGAACTTGTACAGTACTATTAGTGTTTGTCTCATTGCAGCATTTTTCTGTTTTTGCAATTATGTTAAATGTTTCAGTAAAAAAAATAATAATGAAAAGCATTTTTTAATTTAGGTGTTTTGATCAATAATGGGGAAAATACTACAATATCAACCTATGTCCGATGAGAAAAGTATCAGGTCCCTACATTTAATAACTTGCCGTGTCACTCTTGTCAGCAACATCTGCTACCAATAAGTCATAATGAATATTTTGACCCACTTTTCTTCAAAATCATTTTAATTCTTCCAAAATGAGTGGTTTTCCAGCATAAACAACTTTTTTCCAGTCTGTGTTTCTAATTGTTGACTTGGGAACTCTGACTTGAACTCTGACAACTTTAGATGCTGTTTTGGATTTTACTGCAACCCTCTGAAAGAGGTTTGTTGTTGGAGTAATTTTGTTAGACTTGTGAAGTTTCATCACTGCCCCATGTTTGTCTATTTGTGAAAAATGCAGTTCCCTGAAGTCCCAGAACCTTAGAAATATTTTAACCCTTCCTGTATTGATAAATGTTTCACATCTGTGCTAAAAATATCTTTATGTTGAAGTCTGATGTGTTACTTTTCCGATTGTTTGGCCGACTTCATGATGTTCAGACGTGTACTCTGTGATTACAAATCATACTTCCCTCATTCAGAATGTCTTTAAATGTCTGGTTTTCATTTGACACGGACAACTGGATTTTGACTTTGTCTTTTTTCTTCGTTCAGGTTCATTCAAGCCGAGTTGCTGCAAAGCCCAGAAGTCTCTGGAGTTCATCCCAATAAACCTGCACACACAGAGGATGAGAGTGACATGCCCCCAAAGAACAGGTACTGTTTAATTAGGACTGGGTGTGTTAAATTCAGAATGTGATTAAAAGATACTTCAAGGACAATTCAGCGAGAAAAAAGCTGAGGCATTTGATCGCTCGCCTTTTCCATCTCAGCAGGTGTATGTTGGAAAAGCTTCTGTGGTTCTAGTCACACTCTTGTCTCTCTGTGCTCGATTTTCCATCTGTCAGAAATACTCAGAGGACTCAGGCTGGCTGTTTCTAGGCCATAACTCAGGTTGAAAGGTGAGAATTACTTTGGCCTGAAAAAAAACCCAGACAAAATACTAATTAAGCCCTTTGCGTTTTAGCGGAGTGAAATAATAGGTTGTCTGTTTTGCGGATGCTCGGCAGCAGGCCGCTCTTGGCCTGGAACTGTCTCTGTGTATTAACTGCTTCCCTTCTATCGGTGAGCGGGCTCCATTTCAACTAAACACAGGATGATTGATGGGAAGACGGGAAGACAAACACGGGGATTAACTGTCATTCTTCTAGTGAGGACCTGAGGGATGAAAGATGAGTTAAGCCAGATCAAATCATCATATCAGTCTAAGACTTTGTTTCTCTGTCAAGGAGGGGAAAGAAAATGGTAAAACCATATCAAAACTGACCTTGAAGGAGTTGGCTCATTGATTGGTGGACACGCTGATAATTAACCTCTTTGGGCCCAATTTTCTAGGTAACTCACTGTTCGGCTCAGGTGCTCGGCTAATGTGTGGTTTGAGATCTCTCCACTCTTACTACAGCATCGCTGGCTTTGCTAACCTCACAACGGCACTTAGGAAAAAAGGGGAATGTTGGATAATTTATTACCAGTGTAATGTGAAACTACAAAGTGAACTTTTTAAAAATTTACCGTTTTGTACAGAGTGAGTCATTTTGTCACATTTCTCTTCATTTGTTTTGCAAACATACAAAAATGGCTTGATGTTGCTGCAAGCATGGTAAATAAATAATTCTAATAAAAAGTAAGTGGACCAATTACAGAGCTTTAGAAATTACTGCAGCAATAGAAAGGAAGCACATATTTATAGAAAGCGTCGTTAGAGAACATTTTTGTAAGTTAAGGATGAAATTTGGCAAATTTAAAATCATTTTCACAGTTGATTATATGTCGATTTACCAAAATATATCAAAACAAGAAATGTAGGTTTCAGTGCGACCTACTTTAAGTCCAGACTTAAGTCTGACTGAGACGAAATGACATGACCCTAAGCACAAAGTTCATGCTCAAACCCTCCAAATATGTCTGAATTAAGACTTTTTTAATGACAAAATGTTTCCACTGTGATGTTAAAACTGTTTTGCAAATTCTTATTGGCAGTTGTTGCTGTTAACTTATTTACGGCTGATTGTTAGGTTTAGGAGGCAATTATTTTTTTCACTAAAGAACCAGATTGGTTGGCACAGCTTTACTTTTCATGTTGTTACCTGAGCCTTACAACCAGGTAAGAAATGAAACTGTTGAGTTCAGGCCCCAGGTCTTAAATGTTGCTCAGTTTTCTTGTTTAACTAATGCCATTTACTCATTTTCTTTTGCAAGAAAGAAAATTCCTTGAGATGTGATGTATAATCTACTCAGTGTTGCAAAGCCATTTATTTTCACTTTGTCTATTGATCATCCCGAGAAAAGGGAAATCAGAAAAAATAACAACATTGGGGACTCTGAAGAGAATTCATTTGTTTTACTCTGAATGGATTTTCACAGCTGTAAAATATTTCTGAAAACCATTAGTCTGGGAAAGCTGAGCTGAAAGCATTGTTCAGGAAGATGTTTTGTTGTCAGCACAGATTGCTGTGTGTGAATTATAACCACTCATTTTGACCGCCACAATCAGTTTCCTCCTTACAAAAGCTCCACTGTCTTTTTGCTTTTTTAACGCCTCATTCTGCTGTTGATTAACTGAGAAAGGGATAACAAAAGTGAAAAGAAAAACTGAAAATCAGTCTCAGATTGGTCATTGTACCTGATGTTCTGTTACCTCTTCCTGCTGGTTCACTGCTGCTGCTGGAAAAGAGTTAGGAAAACTCTGTTACAGTGGTATATGAAGAAGTGAGTAAAATGGCAAATGCATCAGTCCTCAGTTGGTCTGCTGTGGTTTTCTTGTTTATTTTCATCTGTGGCGACAGTTTAAAGTAGGATTGAATATTTATTATATTGTTTATTTATTATCATAAAAAAATTCTTGTGATAAGAATTTTGGGTAACACTTTATTTGAAGGGGAGTGCATTAGACTGACATGACTGTCATAAATATGACATAACACTGCCATGAACATGAAGGAGTCTTCATGAATGTCTATGACTGTAATAAAGTGTCATTCTTTTAACGTGAAGCTGCACTAAAAGTGTCATTAAAAGTGTTAACTTTGCATTATTTGGTAAATAATGACATTTTAATGCAAAGTTGCATTAAAACCTGCATTAAAAGTCAATTAAAAGTGTCATTTACCAAATCATGACAACAGTCATAAAAATGCTACTACAAAGTCTGTCGCCCACCCTGTTTCAAAGTCTCACAAAAGGTTTTCCGTCTTAGCTAGTGTACTTTTCTTAAATACGCCAATCTGATTGCCAAAGAATTTCACCAAGTTTATTGGTGAAATAAACTGGGCCAGCCTCTACAAGCTTTCAATGCTTTTCCATCAATGTGAAAGGAGTTTTTTTTACTTAAAACAAGCTTCCATATCTTGCTGAAGTTACTCGTAGTTTTCTCTTAGTGTACTAATGTGTTGCACTAGAAACCACACCAAGAATACTTTAAGATTTTGGTTTTTATCATTTCAGTTCCTAACTTTAAACTATCACTGGATGGATTCAAGAGCAGCAATCCCAAACCAGTAAAGCTCCCACATAGCTCCAGTCTCAGATAGAGGTGTTTTACTTTTACTAGTCCATCACATTACCACTTCCAGATCTTAGTCATTTAGGCATAGTCAGTAACAATCTTTGGGACTTTATCAGCAGCTTGTCACAAAAACATGGTTTAATTCCATTTTATGCTTGAATCTGTTAAAATGCTGAACATAACAGTTTGACACATAGAAAATAGGATTTTACCACCAAAGAGCCATTTGCTGAAAACTTGGCATAGAGTAGATGATCAGCTTCATTGCTGTATTTTTTCCCCATATATAACTATCAGAAACTATTCATCTGCTGCTATGTAATATTGAATGGTTCTCATGCTGTATCTTTTGTCCACCATTTGTTCATTTTCATACATCTTAGATGCACAATGAGCAAAATACATGTATGGTCAGGCACCAGGCAGAAAATGAGTTTATAAACCCAACAAAGTCCAATGATTAGGAGAGATGGTGTCTCTTTGGATTAAAATATAAAGAACAATAAAACAGGGAATGGAGGGGATTAAAACTTCCACACAGTGTTGCATAACAACTATATATCAGTCATGTACTACCAAGTATATAACAGAAAATCCCAGCAGGACTCAATTGAAGCAAAGCATTTTCCCGCCTCTCACTGTTAATCTCTTTTTTTAAGTTTGCTTTAACCTTAATGGAGGTCCTTTTAAATTGCATTCATGGCCAAAAAACAAATAGACACACACACATACACACACACCGTGGGTTTTTTCTGTTTTTAATTGTCAGCTTCAGTCATTAGTCATTCAAAACAAGACCTGCTCTAAGCACCTTTGTTCCTGCCTGGCTGTCTGTGAAGTGTTTATTTAATTTTGAGGCTGATGTGCAAATTGGAGTGAAGCACTGTGACATTGGCTGTCCTTCTGGTCTAACATGGGACCAATCGACCTCAAAACCAAGCTGTGAATATGTAGGAGAGAGGGGGTAATATATGAAATACAGGTTCAGTCCTGAAATAATGCCAGACCTTTATCTTTCTTTGAAAGTACCATTGTTCTCTTTCTGAGAGAGTGAAGTTATATGCTATTCGAAAGGTTATATTCATGTTGTTTCATACCTTTTTTGACTTTTGACTTCAATTTGGAAAATAGAAAAGTGACATATGAAAGGATGTCAAGTTTAGCTGAAACAAGTTGATTTGGTCCCAGTTGAGATGTATGTGTGTATATAATTTCATTATAAACCAGCCATGAGCAGGTGCAACTCGAAACATTAGTCCACCTTGTCATGATAGTCCAGAAGATTAGTCCAGGTCCAGTAAAAACTGGACCTGACGGGAGTAATCCACTCCTCTGCAATGGCCTTTCTGAATACTCACAGCACAAGACTCCACTGATGAAGAAAAACCCTGTGAGGTTTGAGGAATGTAACGTTGATAAGAAGAAGAGGATAAAACGAGGGTGGAGTTTTCAGCACGACCCAACGTTTGTTTCAGATAAAGAAAATAAAGTCCTCTAAAAGAGCTGAATTAATCACTCTACTAAAATGTAAAGCAATGAAGGTCAAAGTGCAAATAAGCCTCAAGTTTTGAAGACTTGTGTCTCACTCCTGAGCAACGTATTCGACTGCATTGAAAAGCCATCTTAGGCTTTTTTGCTTAATAAAATTTAATAAGAATTTTAATAGATGTTTCCTGCTCCAGTCTGTTTTATTACACAGGACTTTAGTTAATTTAGTAGTTTGTGTTGATTTCTTTGAATATGGGAATCATTTTGACTCTAATCTATATTTGCTGTAAAAGCCATCTGAACCACCTCATCAGAAATATATTTGCTGTGAAAAACTGATTCATATTCAGTCATATTTTTCCCACTTGCGCTGAATGCATTGTGTTATAATAAAATATGTTTGTGAGGTGTTATCAACTGCTAAAATTGTGCTTCTTCATGACTTTAATTCAATTTGAGTTTAGATTTAAAATTTTGTCTGCTATATTCATGGGGGGTTTTTTTCTTTCAAGCCCCTGAGGAGCCTCCTGCATTTTAGTTATCTGTCTCCATATTTTAAATTCAGCAAACTAAAATATGTTTTTCCCCTCTTTCCAGATGCTTTGTATGACATTATCACTGTCGGTGCTCCAGCAGCCCACTTCCAGGGCTTTAAGTGTGGCGGCCTGCAGCGTCTCCTGAGCAGATACGAAGCAGAGAAGAAGAGGTAAAAAAAAACAAAGATTTCCCTTAAGGAGGGATGTATTTAAGGAAAGTATGGGTGAATTAATTGAAGCAGCATTCTGATGAAAAATGCTTTTATTAAGAACTAGATTTTAACTTCTTAATTAAAACTGACAGGAAATTTGTTTCTGCCCCATGGACTTGATTTGTGAGGTCTGAGCCAGTTACTTAACTCCAATTCATGCTGAAATTAGACTTGAGCTTTGCAGGATTTGACAGGTTAATTTGACCGGAGGCAACAGGCTTGATGGAAAAGGTTTGGAGAGTTAGAATGTCCCCTCCACCTGTTCTTTTCCCAGGCAAGCATTTTTCAGCTTTATCAAGCGTGTTAGCTTCTCATCGAAGAGCCACAGATCATGAAGGTCAGCGGACAACATGGAGTCGCTGCTGGATTCAGGCTGGTTGCCAGAAAAAAATTCAGTTTATGAAGAGAAATTGTGTTGTTTTTATTGGAGAACCATGACAGACGTTCACAGTAACAGCTACTGTATTCAGGAAGACAGATTTCGACACTTTTTCTTCAAGCAATCCATAAAAAAAAATTTTTTAAGTATTTTATTAAGGAAGACAGTATCATATAGCCTTTATCATATCATATAGTTTTATATGATATGAGGGAATCGACACCTCTTAAAAAGGTGATCATTAATCACATTGTCATTATGTGACAATGTGATCAATTAGCTGTTGCACCGCTAATTAAACAGTGTAACAGCTAATTGCTGCACCTTTCAATTAGCTGGACAGAAAATACCTTTACATGAGGAAAAACTGAAAACGGAATTACAGTATATCTAGCTATAATACACTTTACTTGTTTTTTATTTCTTATTTAACCTTTGTTAACCTTTGTTTCGCATTTCTTCCCTTATAAGATTAAAAATCTCTTTTGTAAAAGAATCCTGGCCAGAACTGGAGGTGGCACACAGACGTTGTTCGCAGCAAAACAGAAAAAATTAACTCTGTCATAAATAAATTAAATAAAAGATTACCCAGTTAAAACATTTACGCACAGATGATTCCTTCTCAAAATCAATAAGAACTTTAAAAACATTTAGAGACACCGTTAGAGTCATGTATTTCTTCAACTGGTGAAGAAAACTAAAGATTCCTTTCAAAGTTCAATTCTGACTTTAGGCACCGAAAGTAAAAATAAGTACTGATAAAAACATAAAAGCATGAGGTATCACAAATTTTTTTTTCCACATTATGCGCTTCAAATGTCAAACCCAATATTTGTGACTAATAAATCCATTGACAGTTGGATTGTTAAATCATTAATTCATTTTATTCTAACTATTTTCTGTCAGATTATTAATGATTCATGATAAGAACTGAGCTTACATTACACCACAGCTTTCTGTGTTTGAGCTCTGCAGTAAAATAGCTTTCTGCTATGATTTGTATTTTACTTGATTGAAAAGTCAAAAGCTGTCAGCATTTATACTGCTGTCTGAATTTGGTGAAAAAGTTTGGATGGCTGTGAAGATGGGCTAAATTTCAACATCTTTGCCTGAACCTGGTAGAAGCTGTAGTGATATTGGAAAAAGAGTCCAGAATCACTGAGGGAAACATCCAGATACTCATCTCTTAAAGGTGTCACTTAAACCCTAGAGCTGCCAAACCTTGTGTTTTTTCTGACAAATGTAACTTTGCCGCAATCCCAGGAGGGTCCAGTGAATCCTGCATGAACTTTTTTTGTCCTATTTTTTCTTGTAAATACAGTTTTTTGTAGTTTTTTTGTGAAATTGGCAACATTCTTTTTGCCTTTAATCTACAATGATCCTAACACTCTGTCATACCCGATAACTATGGCACCAGTGTCTTTGTTGATTTTTTTTTTTTTTATTAATCTTGTTTTTCTCCATTTTCTTCTATGATATTTTGCTACTGCAGTAAAAGCTGAATTTATTTTAAAGATATAAACACATCTTTACCAGATCTGTCAATAAAATGTGGATGATGCCGTATAGAAAACGGCTACTTAATGATTTGTTCACTGACCAAAAGATCATTACTGTCAGCAAACGACTGAGAGCTGAATGCTTTGTATTTTTCTTATTCCCTTTGAGAGCAACACTGACAGCTTCACAAAGACTGTAACGAGGCCATTTTTGTTGTAACAGTGTTATGAGTGAAATTGCACTCTTGTGTAGCCTAGCCTGCGTTGCGAAACCTCAGATCAGGGAGATGCTGCAGATTTTTGCTTTATTTGTTCAGAGGTTGGAGGTTGGAGCTGTATGTCAGTATGTGGCCACTTGACTGATGCCTAAAGAAGCAAAAGGTGATTTTTTTTTCTCTCCATCATTGCTCCCCATAGAGTGCAAAGTCATTACAGACCATGCCAGATCTAATTAGTTACAGAGTTTGCAGCACCAGAACGAGTGGGAAAGAAAAGATGAAGAGGGGTGAAGTGTGGGCATGAAATGGGAAAAAAAAACTGATGGGAAAATAGTTTGGGGCTTTTGCAGATTAAAAAATAAAGAAGTGAATTTGCTGAAGATGGCCAGTTCTGTCTGCCTGCATGAACAGTGATAAGGTTAGCATATTTCTGAGACACCACTGAAGTGAAATCATTTACTTTGCGTAAGAGATTAGGCTTCAGAGGTAACTCCCCAGGGAGATGGAGCTTTTTGTTTCGTATTTGATTTAGCTAATGACTCACTGTAGCTCAAATTTTCCAATTTTCCACTTGGCTAACTGGCTGCGACCTGCGCTGTGCAATGTGCAGTTCATGTTTGACCTAGAATGTGGTCAGAAACAGGAGTGGACCCAGGCTCTACATTTTAAAGAAACTACTAAATGAGCCACTCTGTGTGTCAGTGCAGAGCGGTCTGGATATTTCCAGCTGAGATTCCCTGAAAATTCAGCACAAGTTGAGTCTGTTTTACCAAAAATATACATTTCCAGGATAATTAAACTTCACCCAGCCTACCCACTCGTCTTGAAGATGCACTCTTTTCTAATTATGTTTGATTAAAAAATGGACAATTGGTGAGATGTGAGACTTGGCTGTTCGATATGATATTAAATCATGACATAGAAGATGGGAGGGGACTGGAAAAAAAGGAAAACCTGAGCCCAGATGTGTTAGCAGGATGGTAATAAAAGAGCCATTCATCTTTGTTCTGTGGACAGTAGAAGAGGGGACAATGGGATCTTTCTGGAGCCATTAACAACCTGCGCCGGCCAAACTTGGCAATAGAACAAGAGTGCAATATGTTCCATCTCTGACCACTGTATTCCTCAATTTTAAAAAGAAAAACTGCACATTTTCCTTTTTATCTTTCTTCAGTGCATGCATTACTCCCTAAATGCTTGTTTGAAATGCAAGAGGATTTTTTTATCCTTTTCTTCTCAAACTATCAACTTTTGGATTCTCAGAGATGGTCTCAGTTTTCCAGTAAAGTCTTTTCTACAGAATAATAGATAATAATCTATTAGCTGTGTAACAGTGCTCTCCTTGCGTTGGTGCAGGCTGACAATTAAGACAGTTTTACTCAAAATTCAACTGTGCAAACAATTTTTACCTTAATACTGGGGCAGGTAAGTGTGTTGCATGTAAACCAAATGAAAAATCCTTCGACTGTCACTAGGCAACTGGCCATCTCAAATGACATCAAATGATACTTCCTATCTTATTTCAAAATAAAAATATCAAACATTGTTGCAGGTTGAAATTTAAAGCCCTCATTTTCATATCCAAGACTCATGAAAGGCTAAATCTTGTTGATTTTTGTTTTAGTAGCACAATACATTTAAACAATATTTTGTGTCACCTGTGTTAAATACTTACTGATTGTGGTTTTCTCACATTGCTGTACTTAGACATATTTAGAAAATATAACAAAACAGGAACCTATTATGTTGCTGAATTAAAAAAATAAGAGATGAAAATAAAATATGTGAAACACTAAATCCTCCATGAACAAGTTCATGTCACAGCAAATAAATGGCCGTTTGCATTCAGTGCCTTGCAGAGCAGTAGTCCAGGGCCACAATTTGAGAAAGACTGTTCTAAGCAGACGTTATCAGTTAATCAACTGGAACTAATTTGAATCTTACAAACCATTAATCGACAATTAGCCATTAGTTGATTATTGTTTTGCGTCCCTACCTATGATTGAACAGATTTTCTTATAGATGTATTTTAGGAAAATTATTGTTTGTTTTTTGACCTGGACTTAGTAGATAAGCTTAAGATGTGCAGTAGGTCATCAGTAGGACACTTTCTGTTTGAAATGTGTCCTCCTTTACAGAGAGAGAGGGAGGAGGCTCTGTTGGTTCGCCAGGCATCTGTGTCAAGCAGCAAAGCCAGATGTCACATTTCTTGGGCAAAGAGAGTGGTTGAAACCACACAGCCCTAACTTAAGTCTCCTGGGGCTGATTTCAGATTTAGTGTGACGAGCAGCATGTTGTCCAACAAAATAACTTTCTCCCAGGATTCTTCGTCTGTGTGAGGAAAAAAGGGCCAGGCCGTTGGCAGTGGCTGGGATCCCATGTTGATGGACAGCAGCTTGTAGTTCATCGCCAGCTCTTGAGTCAACCACATCCAGGAACCAGCGACTGAAGGAGAAGGTGGCTGGCAGAAGCCCTGAGGCTTCTCTGGTCACAGATCATGGTTTGTCTTTCTCTGCATCATTGAGGACAGCTTTGACTTTTTTTTCTAACGGATAGCGATGAGATCAGAGATTCAGGAACTAACGATGGTTGACAGTTAAAAGGATTGGGACAGAGATCAGATCCTTGGGGTTGCATCTGAAGGTGGGCTGGGTATATATAGGCTGGTATATATATAAACCCTGATTAAAGTGAGCTGTAAAAAAAAAAAAATGGAAGAGAAGTCTTTGACCGTCATGTAAAAGGTTGCAGGGAATTCTGCTGACGTAGCTGCATTTTAATTCCTGCTAGCTATCAGCAGGAGGCCTCTGGCTTTTCATTAATTTCCTCTCCACTATTAATTAACCATGTGCCATGTATACTTGCTTAATTAGGCCACTGGGCCCAGCGCTTTGCTCTCTCTTAGTACTATTTCTAGACAAACCTACTGATCAGTGTGTTTAAATTGAGGAGGAAATTCACTTCGAAGAGGCCAGTTTCCCCAGTTTAATCTGTACCAATTGCCTCCTGCATTGAAGTTAAACTGATGAAGTGTTGTTCTACACTCGTTTATTTTTCTAATGTTGTCCTTGAAGTTGTAAAGAATGTTGGAGCTTTTTTAAATGAACAAACAGGAAACTGTAAAAGCCTTTGGAAAGCCAGAAGACGTCATCAAAAATGAAAAGGAGTGCTGGATTCCTAGAGATAGTCTCCCTAACTACATTGAGAAAAATAAGGACATATTTTTCGAATAATATAATCAAGATACTGGGATTACATTCACATCAGGATGTTCTAAAAGGGTCAATTGTGCAAGAATATATTGATAAAACCCACTAAAAAACTGTAAAAAATATTAAGAAATAGCCGTCTGCATTTGACAATTACTTCTTAAAATGAAAAGATATTTAACATATTTTCACAGTGATTACATCCTCCATGATTGTTTTTGTGATTTTTTTTCTCTGTAATTGAAATTACAGATTTTGTGACGCTACTTCAAAAATATTTGCACTTATGTATGACAATAACTGTGACTTTTTCTCACTCTTCACATCAATCGGACGATAATTTGATACCAAGTCAGGTTGAGGCAGCTGTGTAGTAGAAGTAACAAATGCTGCCCCCTGGAGGTGGGAGTTAGCTTCACTTAAACCCTATGTTGGTCTCAGTTTTGAAGAAAATTTTTGATAAACTCACAATTATAAAATAACATGAACTGTTGATTTTGCATGAATTTCCTTGAAAAACTGTAGGTACTGATTGATGTAATTTAGCAGTAAAGAGATAAAAACTGCTTTAATTTGTTTGCTAAAATAATATTTAAGCAAACCGCTGTTCTGCGTTCCTCTGGAGTCCGGAGGGCCACATAAGAAGCTATCGCGGGCTGGATTTGGCCCCCGGGCCTTGAGTTTGTGTGAGGTAGCACATCCTTCATTGCCACTGATGTTGGACTCTCTACATGAATATGTTCTCTACATGGTTGTTCCTGCCTCCTGCTTCTGTTTGGTTCCTCTCACTACAAATCATGACAGATCAGTCACAAATTTAAGTCTCTTTAGAGGTTTTCATTAAAAATGTAAACTAATAGCTCTTTGAGCTCTCGTTCTTGTAGCAACCAGACTAGACTAGATAACTAGATAAATGACTTGTGTTCATGTTACAAAGTCTAATTACGTTAACGTTTCCACCACGTATAAAGTCATTGTGAACAGAGTAAATAAAAAGATCTCTTCTTTTTCTAATCTTTGAATAATTTCAATGTAATTTTCATTTTTATAACAACTAACAAGTAAAGGTGATCATTTAACATTAAGACGAGTCAGGCAAGCATAAATATTGTTTTCTGGGAAAATTGTCCGCCCTCTTAGCTCGGTGGCACTAGGATCTAATATTTCTCAGCAGTCCAATCGCCTCTCTGTCACATCTTCAATAAAACATAAATATTTACCTCTTACATAAGCAATAATTACTGCTGGGTTATTGTATCTGGATTATATTGCAGCTTTCTGTCTTGGCATGGTGTTTAAAAACGTGACACACAGAACACAAGCCCTTAAATATGCTGGAGATGGAAACATACCCAAGGCCTGAAATGAAATGTGCAACCCCCTTGGCCTCTTATCAAATTTGCATTCACAGATTTATGCTGTTTTGCCTTCGCTCACTTTGCAATCTTTGTTGACCTGTTTGGACTTACAACAACCCTGATGAGGCAATTAAATTTCCCTGCCAAAGCCAGCCTTGGAAAGGATCAATTCTGTCCTTTCAGCATCAGGTGGCAGGTTCTCGCATTCATTACCGTCTGCATATGTTTCCTAATGGGATTGGATTTGTACTTATGAGTCAACAGTGCTGTTATTGAATCAGAGTAAAGCAACTCCTTTCTCCTTTGCTTCTTTTTGAAGCTTTTTTTCTCCTGTGGAAGATCGTTTATAGTCTTTTATCAGTGTAAACACACAAGGGATGAAGCGGTAAAATGGATTTTACTGTTCTTTGCATTTTTGAAGGTGTCTTTGGTAGAAATCAATCGCTTTAAGGTATGGGTAAATTAGAAGTAGTCTTGTAGAAAAGATGGCCTTCTGCGTTAGTGACCGCACCATGTTTTACTTTCACTCAATAATTGCTTTGATTATCTTCCACTTTCTGGGTGGTCGTCCTCCAGGGGCCTCATTAGGCAAAACAACAAGGCCAGAATTTGAAAATTAGCTTACCGAAGACGTTTTTCATGGCCAACATTCACTTTGACCTTGAAAATTTTGATGCATGTCAATGTATATGGTAAGGCTGTTCCTCAAAAGGCAGATTCACATGCAAAATGTTTAACTACAACGTTAGGAGCCAGGTTTACATCTGACTCTGGGTTCTGACCTACATAAAGCCTGGAGGAGTTGACTTCAACCGAGCCTGGGGGGGGAGATGACTGCACCGCTCTACATCACATCAGACAAAAAGAAGTAAGAGGAAACTCATTAAAAGTCACAGGAACGTGAGCAGAGGAGGATGTTTGATTAGACTGGAAAGGGATTAATTATTTATTGAATGCAAATGAGTTGGCATTGGACTGCAGGTCCAACTTTGACAGTTTAGGCTGTGAAACTGTTCCTCCCAACTGATGATAAAATGCATCCCAAAAAAACCTTTGCTGTGATGTTTACATGACTCCAACACACTGAGCAGCTTCTGCTATCATTTGTTTATGTTTTGAATCTTATGACTGGATTACTTTCTGTTATATGGATAAACACTGACTCCTGTCATGCAGAATACTTACTGTTTCTGGACAAATGGCTGACTACAAACCACACATATAACAGTTTGGTTTGTGAAATAAAAGCATTTTTTTAGATGCAGAATTAAATTATGGCTTTAACATTTAAGTGGAGATGTTTATGCTATTGGTAATGACATTTTGAGTTTCATTATTATTGTATTAAATTGCAGTGTAGGATATTTGATTTAAGCTAAATCTGCTACCTATTGGATGGGAGAACTCAAATAGATCAATATGGGTAAATTGTTTTTTTAGGTATTAGAAACCTTAAATGTCAATTTAAAAGTAAAATTCTACATTGTCATTCTCAGATGCTGACCTTTGACTCCAAATTCTTATTCATACCTGCTTGGTTGCAGATGTATTCTGCTCATCCTGAAAAATATTTTCCAGTTCTTTCTGATTTAGTTCCTCCCACACAAATATCTACTGTTCCTAATTCAACCCTGGTCCTTCTGCTCAAAAACCCACATTTTTAATTGAACAAATATTCCTATTTCTCAGTAGATGAGTTTATAAGTGGCAATTCTAGCACTTAAATGCAATACGTATATATATATATATATATATAGAACTGGTATGCAAATAGTATTGCTAGTGTTAAATAATGTTAAAATCAGTGTTTGGAGTAATACATTTTTCTACTGTTTTGTTTTGAGCTGCTTTGAACTGCAACACAACCAAACTCAAAGCAATTCACTGTGTAATTTCACAGCTCTACTATGCATTTCTTTCACCTACAGGCATCTTCTAACCACAGTCATGCCTGGAAGAGAAATGGAAAAACTCAGAGAAAAGTCGGCCTGAATAATTGTTGAAAAAAGAAAATATCTTGCATGACAAATTATTCTGTTCCTTCTTTTGTCTCACTTGGAATGGCAGAAACATTTCAATGTTTTTTTTACAAGTTTTGAGTTCTCGCTGTGTGTTTCAAACCAACATAGGAGCAAGGAATGGAAAGTGAAATAATTACGACACTGCAATTGTGTTTTTCCAAGAGACAAAAGGGATTAAGGGAGAACTCAAAGCTATTTTAAATCATTCTTTCCACTGTCTGGAAAACAGTCTAGCAAATGGAAACATTCAAAACAACTACCAACATTCCTGGTCTCCAAAAACCCGAAATTGTGATCACAGAACCTTCAGCAGGCTCTTGCTAATTTTAGTATGAAAGTGGATGAAATCAGAAAAAGACTGCCCAAGTTTAAGAGAACAAAGTATTGTTCTCTAAGAAAAACATTTGACCTGACTATAGGCTGCCAGGCAGAAAGTAGACAAAAAACTAATGGACAGATGAAATGTAATGTTTTGTACACAAATTGAATACAGTTAAATTCTGGTTGCTCCATTAAAAGAATCTAACTCCAGGTGGAAGTGTCATGGTTTGGGATATTTTGCCGCAGGATCTGCCTAACTTACCACCATAGAATCCACTGTGAATATACCGTGAATCAGAAGGAGCTGAAGGACGATAAGTAAAAATAAATAAGTAAAGCTGAACTTAACTGAACACTGCAATATGACAGCTATCCAAAACATACCAGTTACTCCATCAAACACTGGCTGAGCATTGGGAAATGGAGTCAAAGCCCAGATATTGATCTCATTGTGATGCTGCCAGGTAACTTGAAACAGGCTGGAAATAATAATAATAAAAAGAAAAAACCTGTCACAGCTAAAGAGTGTGGAGTGGGGGAAACTTTGGTCAGAAAAATATCAGACTGGCAGAGGGCAAAATAAAGTGCCTTTCTTAAGCTTGTTATTATTGTTATTTTGAATATGCAGATAATACCTAGCTTCCCACTCATTGCAAAGTAGCACCATATCTCACAATATCAAATAAAAACTAACTATAGAACACTATTACCAAAGAAAATTATTAGAAGGTTATTTAAGCCTGTTAGCGGAACTGAGTCTTTATTTTTTCCTCAGCTAGAAGGCTGAGGAAAAAGTTGATAGCGTTTACTTATTAAGTGACACAAGGCTAACATTTGTTCTTTAAGTGATATTAAATCATTATACATCAACATATGAACTCTTCCTAATAAAGAAATACATATTTAATGGGACGTCCTAATTTCTCATGACTTTAAATCTTACATCACAGCAGACTTAATTTAAAAATTGGGCCAATTTCATACATCTTTCCAAAGATGACGCTTTTTTCAGTTCACAGCCATGCAGCTGTAGTTTGACTCTTCAAATATTAATTTTTTGTGCTTCTTTTTCTCTTCTTGTATCACAGCTTTAGCACTGCCTACCAGTGTATCTACTACTCCCCTCAGCACACAGCCAAAGCTCAGGAGGTACTCAGCACCGTGAGTCTCCTCCAGCTCCTCATCACAGGCTTGACTGACCAGCTCCTCCAGGCCGCCCTTGAACACTCCTCCTCCGGACTCAAGGATGCACTAAAGAGTCTTTCCGACAAGGTGAGCCAGCAACTAAATCTCCTATCTTCCTTCGCCTGCATCTCAGCTACCTCTTCATTGCTCTCCATCTCAATCCACAGCAACAGACAAACTCTTAAGATAAAGTTTGTCAGAATTCATTTGCATTCATACCTAATTTTCAAATTAATTTTAATGATGGTGTTTAAGTGTCGACTGTGGATTATGTTGGTGTAAACTGTTTCACCGGAGGCCCACAAAGGGATCCATCCATCCATCCATCCATCTTCTTCCGCTTATCCGAGGTCGGGTCGCGGGGGTAGCAGCTTCAGAAGGGAGGCCCAGACTTCCCTCTCCCCAGCCACTTCTTCCAGCTCCTCCGGGGGAATCCCGAGGCGTTCCCAGGCCAGCCGAGAGACATAGTCCCTCCAGCGTGTCCTGGGTCTTCCCCGGGGCCTCCTCCCGGTGGGACGTGCCCGGAACACCTCACCAGGGAGGCGTCCAGGAGGCATCCTGACCAGATGCCCAAGCCACCTCAACTGGCTCCTCTCGATGTGAAGGAGCAGCGGCTCTACTCTGAGTCCCTCCCGGATGACTGAGCTTCTCACCCTATCTCTAAGGGAGAGCCCAGCCACCCTACGGAGAAAACCCATTTCGGCCGCTTGTATCCGCGATCTCGTTCTTTCGGTCATGACCCAAAGCTCATGACCATAGATGAGGGTGGGAACGTAGATCGACCGGTAAATCGAGAGCTTCGCTTTTTGGCTCAGCTCTCTCTTCACCACGACGGACCGGTACAGCGCCCGCTTGACAGCAGACGCTGCGCCAATCCGCCTGTCGATCTCCCGCTCCCTTCTTCCCCCATTCGTGAACAAGATCCCGAGATACTTAAACTCCTCCACTTGGGGCAGGACACCCCCCCTGACCCGGAGAAGGCACTCTACCCTTTTCCGGCTCAAGACCATGGCCTCGGATTTGGAGGCACTGATCCCCATCCCGGCCGCTTCACACTCGGCTGCGAACCGATCCAGCGAGAGCTGCAGATCACGATCTGATGAAGCCAAAAGGACCACATCGTCTGCGAAAAGCAGAGATGAGATCCTGAGGCCACCAAATCGGATCCCCTCAACACCTTGGCTGCGCCTAGAAATTCTGTCCATGAAAGTGATGAACAGAATCGGTGACAAAGGGCAGCCCTGGCGGAGTCCAACTCTCACCGGAAACGAGCCCGACTTACTGCCGGCAATGCGGACCAGACTCTGACACCGGTCATACAGGGACCTGACAGCCCGTATCAAAGGGCCCGGTACCCCATACTCCCGGAGAACCCCCCACAGGGCTCCCCGAGGGACACGGTCGAACGCCTTCTCCAAGTCCACAAAACACATGTAGACTGGTTGGGCGAACTCCCATGCACCCTCCAGGACCCTGCTGAGGGTGTAGAGCTGGTCCAGTGTTCCACGACCAGGACGAAAACCACACTGCTCTTCCTGAATCCGAGGTTCGACTATCCGACGGACCCTCCTCTCCAGGACCCCTGAATAGACCTTGCCAGGGAGGCTTAAGAGTGTGACCCCTCTATAATTGGAGCACACCCTCCGGTCCCCCTTTTTGAACAGGGGGACCACCACCCCAGTCTGCCAATCCAGGGGAACTGCCCCCGATGTCCATGCGATATTGCAGAGTCGCGTCAACCAACACAACCCTACAACATCCAGAGCCTTAAGGAACTCCGGGCGGATCTCATCCACCCCCGGGGCCTTGCCACCGAGGAGCTTTTTAACCACCTCGGCGACCTCGCCCCCAGAGATTGGAGAGCCCAACCCAGAGTCCCCAGGCTCCGCTTCCTCAGTGGAAGGCATGTTGGTGGGATTGAGGAGGTCTTCGAAGTACTCTGCCCACCGGCCCACAACGTCCCGAGTAGAGGTCAGCAGCACACCATCCCCACTATAAACAGTGTTGGTGCTGCACCGCTTCCCCCCCCTGAGACGCCGGATGGTGGACCAGAATCGCCTCAAAGCCGTGCGGAAGTCTTTCTCCATGGCCTCTCCAAACTCCTCCCACACCCGAGTTCTTGCCTCAGCAACCGCCCGAGCCGCATGCCGCTTCGCCCGCCGGTACCCATCAGCTGCTTCCGGAGTCCCACAGGCCAAAAAGGCTCGATAGGACTCCTTCTTCAGCCTGACGGCATCCCTCACCGAAGGTGTCCACCAACGGGTTCGAGGGTTGCCGCCGCGACAGGCACCGACAACCTTGCGGCCACAGCTCCGATCGGCCGCCTCGACAATGGAGGCACGGAACACGGTCCACTCAGACTCCATGTCCCCCACCTCCCCCGGGACGTGTTCGAAGTTTTGCCGGAGATGGGAGTTAAAGCTCCGTCTCACAGGGGATTCCGCCAGACGTTCCCAGCAGACCCTCACAACACGTTTGGGCCTGCCAGGTCTGACCGGCTTTCGCCCCCGCCACCGGAGCCAACTCACCACCAGGTAGTGGTCAGTGGACAGCTCCGCACCTCTCTTCACCCGAGTGTCCAAGACATACGGCCGCAGATCCGATGAAACGATGACAAAGTCGATCATCGAACTGCGGCCTAGGGTGTCCTGGTGCCAAGTGCACATATGGACACCCTTATGCTTGAACATGGTGTTCGTTATGGACAATCCATGGCGAGCACAGAAGTCCAGCAACAGAACACCGCTCGAGTTCAGGTCGGGCGGGCCGTTCCTCCCAACCACGCCCCTCCAGGTCTCACTGTCGTTGCCCACGTGAGCGTTGAAGTCCCCCAGCAGAACAAGGGAGTCCCCAGGAGGAGCACTCTCCAGTACCCCCTCTAAGGACTCCAAAAAGGGTGGGTAATCTGAACTGTCGTTCGGCCCGTGAGCACAAACGACAGTCAGAACCCGTCCCCCCACCCGTAGGCGGAGGGATGCTACCCTCTCGTTCACCGGGGTAAACCCCAACGTACAGGCGCCGAGATGGGGAGCAACAAGTATGCCCACTCCTGCCCGACGTCTCTCTCCCTGGGCAACTCCAGAGTGGAAGTATGTCCAGCCCCTCTCAAGGAGACTGGTTCCAGAACCAGAGCCATGCGTCGAGGTGAGACCGACTATTTCTAGCCGGAACCTCTCGACCTCACGCACTAGCTCCGGCTCCTTCCCCACCAGAGAGGTGACATTCCACGTCCCAAGAGCCAGTTTCTGCAACCGAGGATCGGACCGCCAGGGTCCCCTCCCTTGGCCGCCACCCATCACACAGTGCACCCGACCCCTTTGGCCCCTCCCACGGGTGGTGGGCCCATGGGAGGGGGGGCCCATGTTTCCTCTTCGGGCTGAGCCCGGCCGGGCTCCATGGGTAAAAGCCCGGCCACCAGACGCTCGCCATCGTGCCCCCCCTCCAGGCCTGGCTCCAGAGTGGGGCCCCGGTGACCCGCGTCCGGGCGAGGGAACACCAAGTCCAAGGTTTTCCTTCATCATTGGGGTCTTCGGGCTGCACTTTGTCTGGTCCCTCACCTAGGACCTGTCTGCCTTGGGTGACCCTACCAGGGGCATGAAGCCCCAGACAGCATAGCTCCTAGGATCATTGGGGCACTCAAACCCCTCCACCACGATAAGGTGGCAGCCCATGGAGCCCATCCCACAAAGGGATTTTCTACATATTTTCTACCAACAGTTTGTGTTGAAAAGAAGACACCCAAAACTGTTAAAGTGTCCATGAATAATTATTTTAGTTCCTGTTTAATAGAAATCTTAGGTGAAAGAACAAGTTGGAAATTTGCACGACAGCGCTGACTCCTGAAAGGTTTGGCCACTACAATGTATTTTGCCAATGGATGATATTGACATGAATTTTTTTAAATCTATAATTTCTCATTAAACTTTCCAAATTTTCTCAGATAACCTTGTTTATATCTGTAGTAATACAAACCCAATCCAAAGCCCTTAGACTGAATGCAACCAAAAAATTAATAAATGCCATTTCCAGTCTTGGAAGAACAAAACTGAATTGAGAAATTTCTATGAAATTCATAATTTATGGATAAAATCCCCAAAATGTGACCTAAAAACACAATTAAAAATCTGTAAACATTTATTTTAATGGGGATTTCACACAAGCTGCACTTTTCTGCCAACAGGTTTGTGTTGAAAATAATATACTCAAAAATGTAAAAGTTTCCACAAACGATTTTTAATCTTTCAGCTTACTAGACAATCTCCCACAAAAAAAAACTAAACAAATGCAAACAAGTGTGGTATGGTGGTTTATGGAGCTGGAGCATTTTTTATCAGTATAATTAATGAATTACATCTGGTGCTGTCAGATTGCAATCTGTTGTGGGAGAGATTGTTTGTGCCACTGTGGAACAGAGCCCAATCAGCCTCCTTAATTGGTACATTCGCTCCGTCACCGCTTCCTCTCATCCTTGATTAGACACGCACACGCTGGCCGAGCAAGCCCCTGGCCTGGTCAGCACAAGGAGGGCCGCGCGCTGATTAAAATCTCAAGCTGGGTTTGTCTGTGTTTGTGTGTGAAGCAGCAGGAGGTGGAAATGTGAACGGGTTTGTGTGTTTGTCAGAAAGCTGATGATGACATCTCTCTCTCTCTCTCTTCAAATCCCAAAGTCCATGATGAAGGAGCAGCACACAAACATTTTTATGCAGACACATGCCTGAAACAGTGTGCAGAGACTTTGAGTGGTGCAGCTTTGTAAACATGTAAAGCCTGGAATGTTTTAATGTACCACAAATGCAGGTTTTTGTTCCCTATTAGGTGGTCAAATATATAACCGATTTATTGAATAAAATCTTTTACTGAGAGTTGATGGAGAGAAATTCAAAACTTAAAGTTCTTACTTGTGTTTCTTGTAAAGTCCATGAATAAACAACAAGTATAAAGGTTCCACCATGTGTTTGCCTTCATTTAAATCAGTTAGACTGAAAGGAGTCTCATAAATGTCAAATGTTTCTATTTATGTTGATGAAAATGGTATGAAAATGAAAATTGCTTTGAACGTAATTATGTACTTTGCTTAAAGGGGCGGTGTTTTTCTGCATCCTTTTATAGCATAATCAATAATTAGTGTTACCTTCAGTTGCTCTGCATATCAAATATAACTTAAAAGGAATTTGACTTCATAATATACCTCCTTGAAATTGGGCCTCTGTCCCTTTAAAACCTCCTGCTCCTTCTGAAACTCCACTTTGAGGAAGTCATCTCAACATTGCTCCTTTATTAGCTCTTTAGCAACGTTTTTACCAGCGTTACAATGAGAAGTAACTCCTATAATGAGCTCAGCATATGCACAGTTCCACCAGGTGTTTCCTAATTGCTGCTGCTAGTCTGAAGGAGCTGAGTATTAGAGCCGCGGGGGAGAGCTGCTCTGTGAGGCAGAAGCTTGAAAACTGCAGCTCTGAGGAGGATCTGTGCCTCGAAGGCACAGCTCCTGTGAGGCACAGCTTGGGCAAAACGCTGCGGGCGTTTTGCACAGCTGAATGGTTGCCATGGAGATTAAAGGATTCAACACGCTAACATTAGCCTGGCTCTTCAGCAAACTGCTTAGTATGAAGCTACCATCAGCCATTAGTTTTTTAAGACGGTAGTTGTGTGTTGAGTCTGACATATCTTTACATACAAACGATGATGTTAGGCGAAGTCTTCTGAGATTCTACCTAAAACATTAAGCTAGTTTGGTAGCATTTTGAGGCTGTCCTGCGAAAACACCTGTTGAGACTAAACATCTGTATTGTGCAAACCCTGAAACAACTAGAACTGCAAGCAGTTATCAAAGGGTTCCAAGTCCAGCCCAGACTCCTGAAAGGTTTGCCCATTACGACGCATTTTGAAAATGGATGGCATCAAAACAGATATTCCAAAAAAATTAAAACCTTGTAATTCCTCATGAAATTCCCACATTTTCTCAGATAAACCTGTCTATTTCTGGAACAGTACAAACCCAATCCAGTGCCCTTAGACTGACTGAATGCAAGCAAAAAATGTTAAGTCATTTTCACGATATTGGCAGTACAAACCTTTATTCAGAAATTCCTGCAACATTCATACTTTGTGTATAAAATTCTCCTAAATATGACTTAAAAACACTATGAAAGCACCTTTAGACTCAGTCTTCTTTGGTAGGAGTTTGTCAGTATCCCACATCTGGACTTGGATATTGTTCTAACTTGAAATTGTTCAAGTCTAGCTCCATCTGAAGCAAAGTAACCCCAGGTCATGATTCTGCCACTGTCATATTTCACTTGTGGGTACAGTTTGCCCTGTGGTGAGGTGTCCTTCCATTATGTGACCATCTGTGTTTTTAATTCATTAGTTTAAGAAATCATTATGGCTTTTACCTAAGTAATTTTATTCCTCTAGAGATCAGACTGTTTATTTTACTGGAACAGATTATGTTTTTTCTGTTAGTGTTTGTATAGTTATTTGCATTTTATACCTTTAGTAGCTGTAAGGTGTTTGATTGTTTTTATTGCTGTGAGTTGGTATTCACCGCTGCTTGCCTCGTCTCAGCTTCTAATCGTTTCGTCTCATTTCAGAACAAGCAACTACTTGTATTTTAGTGTTGTTTTGCACTAAGACCATTAACTGTTCTAATATTTTTTTTAATTAAGGGCTTGTCTTACAGAGCAGCAACATACAGATTTGTCTAAATAAGGAGCGCAGCATGTAGAGTAAAAAAAATTCTTTCCAAGATCTTTCCAAGGTCTGCCTCAACTATCGTTATTCACTGTTTCCAGTAAGTCAGCGCCTTTCTACTTCTTGATTAGCTCTGGGTATAAAAAAAGTTTCTTGTCTTTATATAATAATGATTCTGTTGATGATGATAATAATGTCACGCTGATGATAATCACAGTGAACGGACTAATCTTCCCTGCCTTCAGCTGTGTCCTTGGAATGTTACCATGTTCCTGGTTTGCTACGTTAAAAAGAAAAATGAGAAACTGTGGGATTTGATCTGTATCCATCTACATATGTGGAAATATACCATCTTAAGTAGTAGCTGAGATCTGGCCAGTTTCATTCCTGTTTCTAAAACAAAGTAACTAGAAGAGAACTGAGCAAGTTCTATTTTTAAGAACCCAAATGTGCTCATCCTTCAGGGGGAAATCATTGAGTGTGAATGGATTTCTATGTTTCTTCTCTTTCCCAGATCAAAGATAACATTTTTTCTTTGCAGTCGGATCGCGCTGAGGCGCTTTCAGACTGAGATGCTCCTCATTCCAGATCAGATCAGCAGATTCTGCAACCTACAGAAAGACAACCAACTCTTTATCTTCAGGGATGCTCAGCGTTTCAGCCTTTTCAAAGATGGATGTTGATAAATTACACAAAGAAGTATTTTTTGCAGAGATGCGCACCATTTATCTTTGGCCTTAAAACATATCTTCAATTTTCTTTTTAACATTTTAAACACATTATCTACACTTCCTGCAATAAACCAAGACAATTTGGACCACTCTTTTTTGATCATGGTTTTATCTTGTTAATTTTCAATGAATCACCAGTGCTTTGACCTTCTGATCAAGCTTAAATTTTAAATACAATATTTTACTTTGTGAACTCACTTTAGAGAAGTGACTAATACTTGAACTCAGGTTGCAAATTCATTTTAAGGTCAGATAAGCAGAGCTTAATTTCAGCCTGATTTGAATCTCAAATTTTTGCCAAACGTTGTAGTTTTTGCATCTGTTTTCTTCTTTTGGCTGTTTGGATATTTCATCTTTCACTCATTTATGTGCAGCAGCTTTTCTGTGTAAGTAAATGTATTTTTATTCATGGCAAATTGCATCATAAGATATATGCTCTTTGAAATAGACTATTGGAGTTGTAGAGCCATTGCAGAAACAAAAATATTTGGCTATGGAGAAGTAAATGTAAAAAATTTTTGAGAAAAAACATGGAAATTCTACATTGAAACTATCAGTTTGTGAGAAAATTTGTCAATTTTTCCTGAGGTTTCAATAGAAAAGTTTTTTTATTTTGTTTTAATAAAATTGAAGTGATGATGACATTTCCAAAAAGTTTGTCACCCAGGGAAGAAGCCCCATTTTTAGAAATGACAATTTGAGTAACACTTTATTTGAAGGGATGTGCATAAGACTGACACGACTCTGTCATAAACATGACATGACATAACCAAATGCAAAGTTAACAGTTTTAATGGTCTTTTAATGCAAGTTTTAATGGAACTTTGCATTAGAAGTTTCAATATTTACCAAATAATGAAAAATTGACACGTTTTAATGGACTTTCAATGCAACTTTCCATTAAAAGTGTCATTATTTACCGAATGACATTTATGAAGACTCCTTCATCTTTATGACTGGTTGTGTTATGTTTATGATAGCATCATGTCAGTCTTATGCACACCCCTTCAAATAAAGTGTTACCACGATTTGCTTAAAAACCACTGGGTTACTTTTACACCCAGTCTCTTAAAAAGCAGAGTTCTTCATGGGGGCAAAGCCAGCTGAAGTTTGGACTAGCCTGTAAAGCTGTGCAGGATGCAGCCCAGAGCTGGCTGGAGATTTGACACTGCAGTGCTTTTCTTCAGGGCTGGCGGAGAACTCCCTGCAGTTTCTCTCTGCACTCGGTCCACATCGGAGGGGTCGAAGCATAAAAATATGAACTGTGTCCATGTATGCAAAGACCCCATAGGTCTCCTTTTGGCTTTCTGGCTGTTGTGTTTTGTTTAGATGCATTTTTGTGGTGATAAAACAGCTTTGGTAACTGAGTTGCTCCTGGGAGTCGCAGCAGCTTCCAGGATGATCAGCAGCAAACAGTAGCTGGTGAATTTGACATCAGAAGGGGAGGGCTCCTTGGAGAGGAAGGCTGGAGGAGGAGTAATTGAATTGTTTGTTGTTTGTTGCTGTTATTCTCCTCTTCCATTGAGGTGAGGTAATGGAGAGCGTCTTCCTTATACTGAAGAACTGTGTTCATTTTCCTTGTTTCTTTTCTCTTCCTCTGTAAATACTTCTTGGTATTTTCTTCAAACCCACTCCGCCTCGCCGACGTGACGGCCCTTCCTGTCTCACACACCCTGTCTGCTTTGTTTCTTCAGCACTTCCATTATTATTTGTTGTGTAGTTTCCACTGTCTGTTTTTTTTTTTCCAATCTCTTTCCTTCTTCGTTTGCTGCAGACGGAGCAGTTTGTCCACACGCTTAAGGACGAATTGGTCAAGAGCGCCCTGCTAGCGCTGCACGCGGCCCGGCCCGGGTACGTCTCCAAGAGCCAGAAGCAAACTCCAGTGCTGTGTCACCAGCAAAGCCAGGGTGGGGACCTGAATCACAGTCCGGTCCAAGGACTACCGGGCCACAGTCCGGCCACGCCTGACACAGAAAGCCCGGTGGCGTGTAATAATGTGAAAGGAGGAGACGGCGGGTCGCTGAAGCACCAAGACTCCATACCACATCACAAAGAGTATGACGAGGAGGAATGGGTTGGTATCCGGATACTTCTTCAACTTATTACCCTCTACAACACTTTTACCACAACTCCCTTTCTACTAAGGACAAAACAGGTGTGAATACCAGTTAAATATATCATTAAAATATTGAGTTATTGTAGGTCAGGGGTAGGGCTGGACAATAAATCAATAACAATATATATCACAATGGAGACGTTATCAACATCCATTTATAATACATTTGATTCAATATTCAATATAGAGAATATTCACTGAACTTGGATCCAGAACCGCGCAGCATTCTGGGAAATGTAGGCAGAGGAAAGGCTCTAGCTGGTCAACCTCTCATGGCCAGCTAAGCAAGATTGGTGGCATCAACTAACTCACTCACTCTTTGGTTACCTAGCAACAACCCATTGAGTAACTTTTACCACTGTGCCTCATAACTGGCTAAAAATAACTTCAAAAACTAGAGGGACTGATTGATAAATTTTAGCAACATACAGATATAAACTGCTTTGAGTTGATTGATAAAATAATATTCAAGCACACAACCGCCATCTTGATGATACTATTTATGTGCCTTTAATATTCCAGATGGCCACATAAAAACACTTTGTGGTTTTAGTCCCCGGGTCTTGAGTTTGACACATATTATAGACGAAAATATTGAAAATGACAAACACAGTGAATTAAAAGTGATTTAATCCAATTAAATTTAGTTCAGGTTATTTATACATGCCCAATTAACATTAGATCTAATCTCAACGCCCTTTTGAAAGCAAATAGTTTGAATCTAACTAAATGGAGTCAAATTCAGTCCAGCATTCAGTTCAAATCCAATTAATTCCAGTAGAATCTGAAAACACAGTCAGATTCAGCTCAAATTATAACACACGGAGTCAAATTTAATGCAAAAGGGTAAATAAAAAAATATCTACAAAGTCCTGCAGAGTGGATGAGCCACTGACTTGGCAGCAAGCCTTCCTCCTGAGCAGAGGGTGAGAGTGGGAGAAACCCTGATCACCTCCAACTGACTCTGGGGTTGAGGAGCATTGAAATCAGCAATAGATCTGTCAATAGCTTGATTCAGGGGAAAAAAGCTACACAAGGAAGAACTGGACCAGACGTACTAGGAGTATGAAAGAAAAAAACCGTAAATTTACACTGATAGTGCCAGATGTAGCTCTATTAATGGCTTTGTCCAGAAAAGTGACCAATCTAAACTCAGAATCACTGAGACAGAAACACTTTCTATGAGAAAGATTAACAGAATCTTTCTCATAAAAAGAAATGAGAAATTCTCTTAGGAATCTAAGCCAATTACAGTTCAGTCAACAAGTACATCCAGGCAAGATGCAGCCAAACAGAACATCAGGTGTTTCTTCAATTAAAATAAAACAGAAATCAAAGTGAATGGCAGCAGGAACTGCAAATAATGTGCAAATGGAGAGTTGTAAGAGAAAATATTGTATTAAAGAAAAATGGTCTATTACAGAAATAGCTCAGAATAACCAAGGCAAGAAAAAAATTAGGCTTCTTCTTAAAAGTAGATTAAGTGTCTTAAAATCTACATTTTGCTTCCAAACGTTTAGCAGACGACTTTTTGAATAAGGATTGGACAATAAAACATTCAAAAATCAGTTTTAGGGAAAAGTTTTAATGATCTTTATATATCCAGGCTGCTTTAAAAGGTTAAAGTAGCCTTTTTATAAGAACCTAATCTTATATCAGGTGGTTTAATACCTTTGCACAACTACATAATCTAATAAAAGATTGTTTTGGTAAAACTGCCACACAGATATTTTACAGTAAATGTTATGTAGATTTTAGTTTATTTCTTGTATATTAATCAGAAAACTAATTATAAGCATAATCATAAAACTCTCAGCAAACGAAGGAAATTTTACTGTTTTAAACAGACGTCAATGTTTTGGCCAATCATGTCAATTACCGGGAAAATTTAGTTACACGCTGGACATTTTCCTTCATTTTAGTGGAAATTAATTTCCCAGGAATTAGAATATTTCACTGTGACAAACTGAGTGTGCAGGATTATTGTGTAATAATCTTATCATTGAAACTAAGCCAGTTTCTCAAGTGAGCGTTCAGGCAGCTTTGTTTGTTTGTGAAAACAGCTGTTGTCACACTGACAGCAGAGACACTGATTAAATTATTTCTTTGCATTTAAACCACTTGAATCGTTTTTTTAACCAATAAATAAAAAAGAAATACACTGGTCTCATATGCAAACACACACACACACAAAGAAAAATGAGCCTCAGTTCATCACTGAAACCCAGAATAAAGAGAAGAAATGGAAGAAACAAAGGAAATGCTTTGAGCATAATCCATACAGCCTTTTCCTTTTGATCTGTTGAACACAAAGAGAGTTTTTGCTGTGTTTCGT
Source organism: Xiphophorus couchianus (assembly GCF_001444195.1). NCBI lineage: Eukaryota > Metazoa > Chordata > Actinopteri > Cyprinodontiformes > Poeciliidae > Xiphophorus > Xiphophorus couchianus. The sequence continues at coordinate 4,528,902 of NC_040232.1, read as the reverse complement.
TTTCTTTGTTTTTATTTCTTTGGCTTTCTTTCCATCTTGCTGCCTCAGACAAGCAGAATCAGTGAAGCTGATCTGGCCTGATTGGTGGCTGTGTGATCTCTTCCTCAGGATAGGGTTTGGGCCAATGTCGCCAAATGTCTCAACTGTGTGATCGCCATGGTGGATAAACTCCTCGAAGGTGACAACAGCAAACCAGAGCCAGCGCCGGAGCAACAGCTTGCTGATGTCATCACCTCACACAACCCAGGTGAAACGCTGTTTACGCCGTTTTACCTGCAAGGCTTACAGTTTGGAATTGAAAAGGTTAAACTGAGTACAGGTTTTCCCTTTCAGTTGGGTTCTGGTTTGTATCTTGTTGTAATTTTGTTCATGTGCAAAAGTTGAGAAGAGACATAAAACAAAAAAGTTATCTCAGAGCAGTGAAGAAGGAAGTTGAAAGTGATCGATGATGATGATACATTTGAAATATTCTCTGGGGCATCGATGGAAAAGACAAAAATTGTAATTTCAAAAACTCAAATACTGGCAGAATTCCTGTTCCTGTTTTTCTCATCAGATGTCATAACATTTTTGTAAAGATTGTGCAAGGCTCAGTTTTCTGCGCAAACAGTCCTTGTTTTACATGTGAGGTTTTAACAAGAACAGCTGTCAAAATGTTCTGACAGTTCACTCTGAGCCTGTCTGCAGTATTTTAGTATTTTCACAGCAGTGTGTTGTCTGGTCCTGAAACGTGACTTCAAGATAATCCAACACAGGTGGTTGGAAAAGAAGTTAAAATAATGATGTGCAATCACTCTCTCATTCATTTGGCTCAGGCACTGGGGAAAAAAGAGTTGGTGTTGCAGTTAATGGGTAAACAAAAGGAAGATTATGTTGAGCAGTTATTGACTCAAATTATATGATTTGTGGACTTCAAACTTTTTGTATTAACAGTAAATATGAATAGAAAAATCAAGGTTGAATTTTTCTTGAATGGAAAATATCTTGCTTGCAGCTTCTGACTCTATGTATGAGCAATCTGTTCTTGCCGTGGCATGAACTGTGCCTTTTCCCCTTGCCCTTCAGATGTGGGTTGTTGCTCCCAGATTCCAATGATTTCATAATCCTCAGGTAACAAATGTCACAAACTGTGAGGCTGCTGTAGGTAGTTGAGGAGAAATTTGTCTACCTGTTTACTTTGATAAAGTTCTTCCACATTTCCTGCAGGATCATTTAGGAAAAGAAGAGTGTTGTCTTCATCTGCTGCAACACACATCCATTTACCAAATTTCCACTCCAGACAAGGAAGTAATTATTCATTAAAAGTTGCAGATATTGTAGGTTTGAGAGGGTCTGACTCCATGGGTTGTTTTTATTTCAGAGTATTGTGTATGAATGTCAGCTGTCAACGTTAATGCGTTAATCTTCCACTGAAGCACAACCAATTTATAGTTAACATTTCTAAATTTTTAAACAAAACGACTTCTTCCAAACCTTTGTGAATAGAAAATCCCAGAAAATCGTTTTGAGACGATAAAACATTTTCTTAAATATTTATTGAAAACGCACATTTTTATATCTCAGTCTGACAAAGTTAAGCATGGTGATTAATTGTGATTTATCACAGTGCTGGAGTCTGATTAGTCTGATTGGCAGCACTAGTTTGAATATTACTTATATGCCATGAAAAACTATTTAAAGCTGACTGTCTTTTGCTTTATACTTTCAAGATTTTGGGTTTTTGAGCTCCACAATATAATCAATTCTGGCTTTTTTAAATAAAAATAACACGATAACCTTTTTTATAAGACAGTTGTGCTATGAATATTACTCACCTGCCATAAAAACTATTTAATGTTAACTATCGTACCTTGAAGAATTTTAGGTTTCTGAGTGTCAAAATATGATGTATTCTGGCCTTTTTTAATTAGAAAAACAAATACTGAGGTCTTTTTATAAGACAATTGTGTTATGGATGCAAAGCTGCACTTTCTAGCAACAATGTTCAGCATTGCTGCGCTCTCGCAAACCCAGCGAGAGCCTGTGGTTTTAATTCAGCAGCACTTGCTGGATTCCCCTACCTACCTACTTATGCTGTTATTTTATATATCCAGTTAAAGCACTTTTACACAATTCACCTATGCACACTCACAAACACTCACATTCACTCCCCTGTAAGCAGTTTGGTTTTAACTTCAGGATTCCTGTCTGGATCTTTGTATATTATGTATATACACATAACCTGCATCTTAACTCGAGTCGAGCAAATCTCAATCTCGTTGTAATCTGTTGATGACAATGACAATAAATCTTATCTTATCTTATCTGGTCCAAAGACACCTTGACATGTAGAACATTTTCTTGTTCCACCTTGGGACTACATTTCCCAGCGAGCCACGACCAGCTCAAGGATTAACTTCCCTGGTAACTCAGAGTGGTGACAGTGTGGCTTAACTTCAAATCCAGCAGCAAAGACTCCCAGAGATGAAACCGTATTCTCCTGGTCCAAACATAGCAATTCTTCTTTAATCTACAAAGTTTTATTTTAGTCTCATTCATCCAGAGAGTTGTGTTTTTTTCAGCAGCTCTTTGTCTGTTTCATGGGGACCTTATAATACTTCTTCTGAAGAGCTGTTGCTTTCTTCTTGCAGTCCTGCCATGCACACTGCTGTATTTCAATGTGTCTGCGATAGAACCGAACTTCTAAGCTTCCAGTTGCTCAGAAGTTGCCCTGGGTTTCTCTGACGAATTATTACACTTCGCTCTTGAAGTCGGCTATTTTTGGTTTCCACTTCCTGGAGACAGGAGCACTGGTCTTGAATTTTTCCAACAATTTGTCAAAGTGCAGCTAGAGTTCAAATTATTCACTCTCTCTTTACTAATGTTTTCTACCCATATCACCACTGTTTGAGCTTTTTATTAGCCCTGCTTGTTCTGGAAACACTTTAGCTACTTTAGCTGATTCAGTTTGTTGAATTACATGTTTTCACATGAGACCTAATCAGTCAATTCAAGTTTTCTGATCCAGCTAAAGAACCAAAACATAGAGTTTGGACAACACTCATCTGTCCGTCTCTCGGTCATTAAACCATTGATATTCAGGTTCTTTATTCAAAATCTGACCAGAAATAGAAATATCTGTCATAGATTCATTGTGAACTAGTATTAATAATGTTGATAAATGAGAAAGGATTACAGAAATTTAAATGAAGTCTGCTAAATGTTGACATAAAAATGTGAATCAACCCTGCTCAGTTTTGCAGACGCGTTCCCTGTTGCTATCAAATCCTTTCTGAAGCTTCTGTTCAGAGGGAGACACCCCGATGCAGCTGCCAGCTGGCACCCAGGGCAGCAGCATCACTTTTAGAGAATCTCTCCATTTAGGTCGCTCCACTGCTTCTGTAGAAATGCTGGTGTATTTTTATTATTTGGTGCATGTGTGCAAGGAACAAGGCCAGAGCACCTGGTTCTCCGGCAGCCCCCAGAGCTCCTTTAGTAAGATGCTAAGCTGCCTCAGAGCAGGCGGCCGTCTGTTTACCAAACTCTAAACGTGGGTAGAATCATGAGAACGGCTTTAACTTCTGGTTGTCATGGGTAATGTCTGGACTTTTGATGAGAAATTGCTGCGGGAAGAGGTGGATGTTTATACAGATGTGTTTGAGAGCAGGTGAGTGGGACTCATCTGTCCTCCTCTTCCTTTTCTCCCCTCGGTCTGATGGCGGCGTTTGAGATGAAACGAGATTTCTCATACGAGGCTCAGCCCAATCTGATGTGATTCACAAGCTGGGAGTCCTACTCTGCATCTGTGTTTGTCCATAAACTTTTTAGAACGTGAAGGCTGAAGAGATTACAGCATGCTGGGCGATGTCTATCCAACACTGCCCCCTGCTGGCCGCTCAATAGAGCTCATTAGGGATGGCTAAGAACATGGAATGCATTGTGCTTGAATTCAGATTGGGAGGATTTTGGAATATAAAAGACTTTATATTCAATTGATATTTGAAGTTTATACCCAGCTCTCTTTAATAATGGAATGCAAATCCTTATGAAATTTCAGATTAGTGAATTACAACCTCAGATTAATCTCTATTCTTACTCCCAAACAGAGGTACATGTTTCCCATATTTAAGATTTCACTATTTTTAATTGTTCATCTTCTGCAGAGTTTTTCTGCAGAAGAGTTTAAAAATGTAATGTGTTGGTCAACTATTATTACAAAAGGCTATAGTTTCTCTTGTTGATGTTTGGTTGGAATACTTTTACCATTAGACAGCTGAAGCTAGAGGCTACATTGCTGGTAAATTAATGATTATCTTGACTGTTTTGTTTGTTTGTTTGTTTATTTTTATGTGGACAGTTTTGGAAACCTATAAATGAGTCTGTACTAATATACTACCTGTCAACAATGACTCCTCCAGCTGCAGCTGATCCAGAATGCTGCTGCTGCTGGCGTTCTCACTAAAACCAGGAAGATAGAGCACGTCACCTCAGAGAATAAACCTTAAATGCTGTTGTTAGTTTATAAATCACTGAACGGCTTAGCACCACAATACATTAAGATCTGCTGTTGTTGTATCAACCCTCTCAGGTCTTTTGGTTCTGGTCTGCTTCACCGTGTTTAGTTCTGACTCTCGGAATAGTTAGAAGGTTTGATTCTGATTATCTTAAAGGTTTGAGTGGTATATACGGTTGAAGAAGATCAGAAATGTAGTCTGGGTTTCTATTATGAAGTGCTTTGTAAACCATTAAGGAGATTTTAAATCCTATTCTTTCAGCAACAGGCAGCCTGTGCTGAGATCTTAGAACTGGACTGATACGCTGATCTCTTTTTGTTTTAGTTAGGACTCTTGCAGCAGCATTCTGGAGAAGCTGGAGCTGTCTTATTGATTTTTTTGATAATCCAGTAAAAATTCCATTGCAGTAATCGAGTCTACTAAAAACAAAGGCATGAACTAATTTTTCAGAGTCTTGTGGGGACATGAGTCGTGTAATTTTAGCAATATTTTTTAGATGGTAGAATGAAGTTTTTATGATAGATTTGATGTGGTTATTAAAGTTCAGATCAGGATCCATGATCACCCCCAGATTCTTAGCTTCATCAGAGCATTTTAATCCAACAGACTGAAGGTGGGTGATTATATTTAATCTATGCTCTTTTGGTCCAAACACTAATATTTCAGTTTTGTTTTTATTTAGTTGGAGAAAATTTTGGCCCATCCAGACATTAATCTGCTCAATACATTTAGTGAGTATTTGAACCTGACTGTAATCTCCTGGTGAAAGTGTGTCATCGGCATAATTGTGGTATTCTATCTTATTATTTCGTATAATTTGAATTAATGGAAGCATATAGATATTAAAAAGAAGCGGCCCCAGGATGGGACCTAGGGGAACTCCATATGTAATTTCATTCAGTTTGGATTTAAAGTTGCCTATGGACACACAAAAGGTTCCGATGAACAGGTAAGATTTAAGCCAGCTGAGTACTATACCAGAAATGCCAACCCAATTTTCTAATCGGGATAATAAAATATCATGATCGACTGTGTCAAATGCAGCACTCAAGTCAAGCAAAACTAATATTGACATTTTATTACGGTCGATGTTTAGATGGAGGTCATTGAATATTTTGACAAGAGCCGTTTCAGTGCTGTGATGCTGACGGAAGCCTGACTGATGGACATCAAAACAGTTGTTCAGGGCCAGAAAGCCATTTATCTGCTGAAAAACAAATTTTTTCTAGTATTTTAGACAAAAAAGGTAAGTTTGATATTGGTTGATAATTGCTTAAAATTGATGAGTCTAGATTATGCTTTTTGTGAAGGGGTTTAACTACCACAGTCTTTAGAGCCCGAGGAAAGACTCCAGAGGAGAGTGACTTGTTAATTATTTGTAAAAGGTCCGGAGCCAAAACCTCTGAGACCTTTAAGAATAAACTCGTAGGTATGACGTCAAGGGAATAGGTGGATGATTTCATATGATGTAAAGTGTAACTCAGATCTTTTTGAGTGATCAGGTTAAAGTGGGTCATCATAGGTAAGTTCTGTTTAGGGGAAAACATAGTTAATTGTTTCCCAACAGCAGACACAGAGGAGTTTATTGTTTCCCTTATTTTCACAGTTTTATTTATAAAAAAGGTGGCAAATTTGTCACAGGCCTCAGAGGAGAAAAATTCACGGTTAACAGAAGGTGGATTTGTCAATCTGTCAACAATCGAGAACAGAGCACGAGAGTGGTACTTCAAAGGAACAAATTGTCTCAAAGATACTTTACTAATTAGTCATCAGTTTCCACAGAAGTCTGATTTAAAAAACTCTTTACTTTAAATCACGTGTGTTGAAATAGGAAACATGCAGGTGTGTGCCCTTAGGCCCAGGATTAGAAAACACACCCTCCTTAAGACAGCAACGTGGGGTGGATGATGTAAATGTTATCTTGTGCCAAAATTTTAATGTTCACATTTGTATTTTGTTTTATTAAACAGCCAAAATATTGACCTACTTTTAATGTAAATCCTAATATTTACATACAAAGTTCTGCAAGTAGGACTTTGTATGTCTTAAAAATTTAGCATTTCGCTTCAACGGGCTAAACCAGCACTCTGACAGGTTAAACTGGAATCACAGTTTAACCTGCGGTTCCTATTAGGGGTGTCACACTAAATTCAAACTAGTGTGACACCCCTGACTTAATTAAATGGCAGTGAAAGATTTCATATGCAAGCCTGGGAAAGCTACAGAAGTCATTTCAGGGCCTCACAGTTCAGTACTGAGTCTAAAAAGACCTATCAAGGCAACCTCTACTAGCTTTGCACTTCCTCATTTACATCTTTTCATTGTGTTAATAAATTTATGAAAGCACTGATTGTAGATACTTCTTTCACAGCAAGGCTGAAACTGCTTGCAGAGGTGCAGAAACCTCTTATATGTACAGAAGCTGCCAGAGTTTGGGAATATAATCAGGAATCAGAATCTCGTATGAAGGAGAAAACTTTCTCAATTTAACGAGGAAAAAAAAAAATGTTATGGTTTGGTTTTAATGTATGTCATTAAAAACAAAATATCTTCTCTTTTAAATATAAAATATCATAACTGTAATGCAGTAGCAGAGGAAACAGAATGAGAGGAAGAAGATTCATAGTGAGCCTCTCAAGGCCTTTTTAACAAGTTGTCATCTGTGAGAGGAATGAATTTTTATATCTCAGTAAAATGAGAAACTTTCTTTGCACAGCGAGATGGAAAACTCATCTTGTTTAAACAGCATTTTAAAAGGAACAGTTTATCTCTTAAATAGAAAACGCCGTAACTAAACACCAACACCTTTGAAATTTTAGATATTGTCTAGAAGAAACAAAATGAACAGGAGTCATAGCAAGCCTTTTTTTTATATAAGTCGTAATAAAAGGAGCATATTTTTCTATCATTAAAATGAGAACATTTCTCATTAAAACAAGAAAACTCATAACAAGATTTATATCTTAATAAAACCAGAATATCTTCTCTTTTAAACAAAAAAGGTGATTACAGTAAAACGGCAACACCTGTTACTTGGGATTTTTAGATGTTGTCTATAGAAAACTGGAGGAGGAGGAGGAGTCAAAGCAAGCCCCTTTATTTTTTACAAGTCATAATCTGTCAGAGGAGCGTATGTTTATCTCCTTGAAATGAAAATGTTTCTTGTAACATGATATATAGCTTGTCTCGTTACGAGAAGCTTTTATCTTTTAACAAGTTTTGCATCTTGTAACGAGAAACATTCTTGTTAGGACATGATAGTGCTCCTAAATTTGCTTCCAAGTTCTGGCAGTTAAACACTTCCATACATATTTATAAAGATACTGATCAGATTTTACTCAGACATCCAACAGCAGCATAACTGCAGCATTGTGATTGGTTTACTGCATTGAACAAACTGATGTGAATATTCCCTTTAAACTTAAAGAAGTATTCCAGATTTCCCCAACATTCAGCACACATTTAAAACATCACATCCTAATAGATTCAGTTTTAAACTCTTTCTGACCCTCTCCTCAATGTTTCTGTTCTTTTATTTCTCTGCAGGTGACTGGCGAGAGCAGCTGAGTCCTCTGGTGACCAGACTAAAGGAGTGCGTGTTGGAGGTGGTGGAGAAAGCAAAGAGAGCAATGACCTTCGTCCTCCTGCAGGAGGCAGTGTGCAGCATACCTCAAGGCCTCCACCTGCAGCAGAGGAGAGACGTAGTCTTCAGTCAGGCAGTAGGTGGCTGGCTGCACTCATCCAGTACATTACCAGTAAAATGCTATTTATTGCCTCCACCTGACCCCACATGTTGGCTTTTGTTTCATGAACTTTTAGTTATAATTTAATAAATATCTGAGCAGTTTGTCTGCATCCCCAGTTCTATCTGTTCAAATCAGCAACGCCTTTCATATTGTCTGAGCTGGGAAGCGTGAAAGCAGCGTTTGAAGTTGTTGTTGTTGCACATCAACAGCTGGCAGCACTGGCATGTGGCTTTGTGATGAGGCTGTACGCAGGCTTGCAGGACAAAGACTTCCTGAGGCAGCTCCACCTCGTCGGCCTGGTGGCTCAGTTCGAGAGCCTGCTGAGCACTTACAGTGAGTACATCACAGCAGCACAAAACCTCCACTCAGTACAGTTCATTATTCTACACTTTGCAGAAGAACATTTAGTTTGAAAACTGTTCGCTATGTTGATGAGTGGAAAGTGCTGTGGCAAGTTGCACCATGTTTGAAAACAAGGTGATGACTGAATGGGTTGTTGGTTTTGGCGGAATGTTCTTATAACAAAGGCTTCATTCAGTTTCATACAATGCCTTCCTGGTGAAGGATAAACAACTCCAAGAAGATTAGTTTAGAAAGAGAAACAAATACTGATTTTTTTTTCAAACTCCATTCTTTATTCCTTTTTTTTTCTTTAATTTTACTGAATGTCGGAAACGACGTAAGGAGCAGAGATGAAATCCTGGGCGATGTTTTGTTTTAGGTGAAGAGATCGGGATGCTTGAGGACATGGAGATTGGAATCTCTGACCTGCAGAGAGTCACGTTCAAGATCACAGAGGCCAAAGCGGATGACCTCAGTGACCTGCAGCCTTCAGTTTGTGGCCGACGGTGAGATTCCTCGCACCCTGCCAGGTTCAGCCACTTCGTGTGACAATGGCATGACTCAGTTTTTACGAGAAATATATCAATGATCGCTTCTCAAGAGCTGATTAGGTCACGCTGAGAATTTATTATTTGAAAACTATGACTTAAATTTACAGTAACGGCATGAACCGTTCACATTCCTTTATCAATCTTTCTTAAAGACATATTAAATCTGATCCATTGTGATGTTTTGCTTGCACTCTGTGTCCTGACACTCCTTTATGTCTGTTTGGTTATTTTCTAACCTCTTTGCTCACATTTACATCTTAAAACGACATTCTGTAACTTTTATGAAGAATATTTTTTCTGTATATTTGTTAAAACGGTCACCATGTTGTGACAGTTTATGAGACAGAAAATCTGGGAAAACATCAATCTCCTCTGCTTCCTCGCTGAGCTGCTGTCACTGCCCCCAACCAAAACAACCAATCAGAACCAGGAGGCGGGTCTTAGCGCTGTCATTCACCCTCATGTACTTACTGGCAGAGAAACAACTTATTGCTACAGGAAAGCCATTGATAGGTGGCCTTGGTAACTAGCATGAGCATTCACTATATATTCTATATATTTGGTTAGTGAGGAGAGAAAAAGAGAAGAAAAGTTGAAGGCAACTATTTCCAAGTCTGATTGTTATTTTACAACAAAACTGTAATTTGAAAACAATAGCATTCATGTAGTTTCAAATCGCTGCTCCTTTTCTGACCAGCATTGTTACTTAGATAGGTACAGGGATGTATGAAAATGTTCCAACAACTTTTCCCTCACATTAGCCTGTTATACATCAAGCCATGCAGTGGTGCAAGTTTCACTTTTCTTCACATAAATATTGTGTTTTTTACCCTCACAAGAGCACGTTGTTTAGCACTAAAACCTCTCTTCAAGCTAATGCTGTGTGCTGCGGATGGAATTTAAAAAACACTTATGCAGTCAAATGTTATTTCCTTCACTTTTCTGTGCAGTGGAAGTAAAAAACATTTGGAACTAATTATAGTATGTGTAGATGTCGGGAGGCATTTTCTACTGACGGTGAATGCATAAGCACTTTCTTATCTGGTCAACTTTATGCTCACAAACAACAACTGCAATCAACGATTGTTATAAACTGTGTTATGTATACTTTCCTGAGCCTGTTTTTGTTTAATGTGGATAAATTCATCCTTCTCACCCCTTTAGTTTCACAAAACGTAGCTGCACTTTATGTGTAAATTATCTTTTTGTAGTTAGACTTTTTCACTTTTTCATTTTACAAGATTATGTTGAAATATTAGAAATGTATATATACATATATTTTACCTCATCATTTCAAGTCATGTTTTACCTTAATAAATAAATGTTGCTGTTTTTGTCTCCTTGGGAGAAAAAAAAGCAAATGTGTGAAAAAACAGAAGTATTGGACCCGTCATGGCATGGGAACAAGGTTGGACCAAAATGCAAGCAGATTCTAGGGGCCTATTATGAAATAAAGATTTAATCAAAGAAATCCAACAAAATACAAAATCTAAAGGGAGACAGGGAAAGCAGAGAAGAACCGGAGAATAACAGAAAGAACCAGCAAGGAGCGAGTGAAATAGAGGCGGTTTAATACCAGAAAAGCAAGTCTGACTGTAACAAATAATGACTAATCATAAGGAATTAATAATTAACTGAACTGAACTGGACTGAGAGCAGACTGAACTAAGCAAAACAGACATAAGGCAAACAAATAAAGAAAAACTAAAAAACAAGAAAAATCCAAAGCAACAAAGGATTCCAACAGGAACAATATATAATATAAAAATGTGTATGAAGGTAAAACCCCTACTGCGTATTTTACATATAAGAGGTTATTTTGTTCATATAACTAGAGAGCTCAAAGGATAATCAGTAAAAATGGAAGAAAAAAAACTGCATAGTAGCGACTTACAGCAGCTTAACTCATGAGATGTTTAGGGCAAGAAAATCTGCATGAGAGCTGGAAAAGGAAGAAAGTCACTCAGCAGTCGGCTACTGGCAGTAATGAGGAAGTCATTTTCACTTCTGAACTACGTGAACTTTAATCCACATAGGAGAGAAGTAGCTTTATAATGCTGCAGCGGCTTGGCTGAATATTCAGAGTGCTGACGGCGGTTTCACACAATTACACTCATGTCTGCCTCTGAAGCACGAACACCATCCATTTCTATTCCAGCGCTTGCCTACACCTTACTCAGGTGTCACATTTACAACTTCCTGAAGGCATTATGTCCATCAGAACTGCAGAACATATTGAATTTCTCCTAAATTATCTTTTCTCTCTCTGTATTTAGAGACCACTTCACTGTCGAAGTGCCATTACCACAAGTGATTTTTCAGACCTTGCCAGAAGAGATCAAGGAGGGCAGGCCTCTGCGAGTTTTCCCCGTTCTGTTTAACATTGGCATCAATGAGCAACAAACTATAGCCGAGAGGTACTGCAGCTACTCTTTCTCCCTTAAACACACACACACACACGTCTTTAATCAATATACAAACTAATGCAGTCTATATCAGACGTTTTACAAGTGATTCATAGTGATTGTCGTGTTTTTATTCAGAGAATCTTACATTTATATTCATAGCTGCTTATAATTTATCTTCGATTCCCTTGAAAAATAAAACTACCTAGATATCGTTATGTAGATTGGTGTCATTGTTTTCCTCAGTGCATATCTTACAGGTTTAAATCACTAATATTTAAAGCCTTGAATGTTTTTGAAGTGGGGTTCCTTGGAGAGGTTACAAGCAGTCACTATCTGTGTTTCCATTAAAAACCTTTTTGATATTCTGCTAATGTCGATAAAACACAATTTTGTAATTGTGGTGTTTCCATTAAATAAGCAATGTAATTAAAATCACATGTGAATAAGCTTGTTCCCGTGATGACATTAAAAATCAATCACGTTTCTCAATAAAAACCTTTTTTCGAAAAGCATGATTTTTTTCCTGAATTGTCATGTTTCCATTGAGTGAATTTATTTTTGTAATTCTAATTTGCGTAATTTTATGGGGAGTGGAAGCGCAGGTAGTGTCTTACCAGCAGAACGGTTTTCCTTTGACAGCTTGTCAAAGCGTGGCTATGACCGAGAGACGTCTACTGTCTGAAAAACAGTTAATGTGAATACAGCTTTATAAACTTCTAAACTACACTCACACTAACTAGTGGCTTGTTTTCAAAATAAGTTGATGTATAGTCGCATTTAACTTCCTAAAACTTGTTGCATTACCGCTATGCATTTCCAGACTGAATTTATTTTGAGGTCGGAAAAATCCCCACTTTACCTGGCATGTAGCTCCATCCTCTGGGAAATAATAGTTTTATAGAAAAGACATTTTCATCTGCCACAAGATAGATATTGTCTCCTCTTAGTGTCTCCACACAACCATGTTTTTTAAAAAAATCTGAAGTATCTTTTTAAGTCAAAGAACTTGAATTCTGTCAATATGTTTTCCTTCTGGTTCCCACAGGTTCGGCGATATCTCTCTACAAGAAAGAATAAACCAGAAGAACTTTGAGATTTTAGAAGCTTATTATAAGACGTTAAGAGAAAAGGTGCCACTAGAATGTAAGGGACAACTCGTATGTTTTGTCACGTTTTTCAAGCTAAAAGCAACTGCACCACAAATTTAAAGATATTCATATTCACTGTATGTTTCAAGTCAATAAAACAGCTGGTGTCAAAGATCTAAAACCTTTTCTGACTGCATGGAATTAATATTTATTACAAGGAACTGGAAACAGCAGGCATACATGTTTAGAGTGCTTTACACACTGCAAAACACACAATTTTACCAAATACCTTAGTACATTTGAAATATGACAAAACCGACTTACAAATAATTTTCCATCCAGATAAAGGAGCTTGTTTTGAGTCGATAATTGCTAATATCGATGAAGAAGTGCTAGTTCCACTGGCTGATTATTTCACTTATAACACAGGAAAATGTATTTTTAGTTAAACAATCTGCCAATGAAACTAGGACATTTTTGTCAATATAAAGGAGTCAGTGACTTAAAACAAGCTCCTATATTTTGATAAAAAGCTACTTGTAAGTTAGTTTTGTCTTATTTCAAGTGTACTAAGATATTTAACTAAGATTATTAATCCCTTCTTTAGTTTACTTACAAAGTTTGTACACTTTAACGAGCAATAATTTGGTCAAAAGTCTGTAACGGTTTAATGGATCAGAAACTTCTCTAAAGAGACTAAAACATGACTTGAATTGGATTTAGCCGTTTTATCAGCATGCATCCTCTCGTTCTGAGCTTTCTTAACTCTAACACTGTGTTTTGTTTTGCTACAAACAGGTCTACCATGTTTTCAGACACAGACTGACATAAAGGAATTACTTGAAACGCTGGGCCAGAATGTAATCACAAAGAAGAGGAAGAACGTTGAAATACTGTGGATTGCTGGAACTGTGAGTTTGGTTATTATTCAAACTTTCTCTTGCTGTCAAGGAAGTTTTCTCTCAAGCGTATGACAGATTTAGGAGGCTTTTTTTTGGCAAAAATACAAATCTTATGCTACACTTGATTTATTCCCTTCTTAGAAGGGCACAGAGCCAAAGACAATCAACAATCCGAGCAAGATTGATTGACTTTGGAAGGGAGCACGGTATGGATCCTGACCTTCATTATATAGCAATATTTAGCTTGTGCTTGTGGACTGTTAAGTGTGTCCTTATGACACCTACATTAAAGTAATTGAAGTTATGTTGTGTGAGAAGTGAGTGAGAAGCGCAGGCCGCAGCCTGCAGTGAATGCTTCATTGGCAGCGTTATCTCTTAATCTCACATCAATCTCACGCTGTCACTGTTTCCACAATCCTCCTTTGACTTGTTGATCATGGGTTGGTTTTGTCCTCTCAGTTTAAAGACTGATCAGGTTCAGTCTTCTAAGTGTTGAGGCATAATAACAGCATGCACTCTACTTTTTTTTTATTGTACTGTTGATTGTATAAGATTTGCTGCAAAACCACAAAATCTTACCAAGTATTTTTGATCTAATTTCTAGTTCAGATTTCTTCACACACTTAAAATAAGACCAAATTAACTTGCAGGAAACTTATTTGAGAGATATAGGAGCTTGTTTTCAGTCAGTAATTCATTAATGCTGATCTAAAAAATAGTTTTTCCACTTGCAGATTATTGCACTTAGAACATGATATTTTATCCCATATTATAATTAAACTAATCTGACAATGAAACTGAATTTTAAGGATTATTTACATAAAACAAGCTCCTATATCTTGGTAAAAAGTTTGTTGTGAGCTAGTTTTGCTTTATTTCAAGTGTCTTTGCACTAGAAAGTACACAGAGGTGCTTGGTGAGATTTTGTGTTTCTGCAGTATGTAAAGAAAATCTTGTTGTTTCCATCAAAGTAAAGGGGTGAAAGTAGCAGCCAGATGGTGCTAGTTATGTTCACTTGGTTAACTGATCATCCTCAAGTGTGACCGTCTTATAAAATAAGGATTTATGGTAATTTGCTGGTCTGGAGCTTCATGGTGAAGGTTAACTCAATGCCATGATGGACAGATATCAGCAGTGGCATTAGGGAGAAAACTGCTGCTGCCCAAGTTAATTTTTATTAAGATAACACTTTAAAATAACTAAAATGTATTTTCACAAAGTCCGATAATTTTTCACATGAATTCTAAGTCATCCCTAAAAACAGCCTCTCAAAAGAAATAAATAGCAAATACATTTTGGTCAAAGTGTTGTGTTGTACCTTTTAGCACTTGATGTTTTCTGTTTGAAGTCCTGCTTTTTATAGAGTAACAACTATTTCAAACTGGTACAACTGGTACTTTTATTTGGGCTATCTGCTCAAGCTGCTAGCATGCAGTTAGCTGCTTTACCAGCTTTAGTTTTAAAACAGTGAAACCTTAATAAAGATGCTTCTTCATAGCCAGAAGCATCGCCAAGAGTTGATTATTGAATTGACTCTTGGTGATTGAGAACTTTGGGTTCTGATTTTGATGGACTCAAATAACGTAGATATTTCTTTCAGCCTTCAAAACAAACCGCCAAAAGTATCAAGCAGTTAAGATTAAGGCCTGAAATGTTGCCACATTCATCCTTCATTTGGTTGTTATTATGGTTGACTGAAATAAACCCACATATTTTTTTAATAGAAATTAACTTATGACCCAAACATACTGAAGATAATTCCGATCTGCTGATTAGTTTGCTAAACATACAAATTAGGGGTGCACCAATTTATCAGCCAGCTGTGTTAGAGATCGGTGATCGGCCGATACTTACATGTGAAGCCCATCTTGTCTACCTTGGCAAAGATCTAAAAATCAACCACTGTTCTCTTGTGCTGGCCCATTTACAGTTAACAATAGTCACTCCACTGTTTCAGATTCAATGACTTTCTTGCTATATTAAGCGATATTTCAGACAAGAAAATTGGTATTGACCAAAATCAGAATCGGCAGGTCAAGCTTTTTAAAGATCGGTAATCGAAGATCGGCCAAAAACCTGCAGTTTCTCCCCTGGTACAAATCTACCTATATTGCAGCACTTTTTTTTAAACATGTGCAACCTTTGGATTTATGCAGTCAAAAGATGTACAGCAGTATCCACACATGAACTTTATTGAACAGAAAAACCCAAACAAAGAATAATGTAAACATCATGACAAACTGCTATGTAGTTCTGGTAAACTCTGAGAGGACGTTTACTAGAACTACACAGTTTCTTGCTTCTTCATTGGATCCCCGTTCTTCCAAGAGATGTGATGCTTGCAGGGTTGCTAAAAATATGGAATGCCATAAAATCACAAATCTGTCTGGAGCAGATTGCGCCAAAACCGGTTGAAGTTAAGCTTGTGGACAAAGGCCTTACGAGTGATGGGTGGCGCTTCTTTAATTTCCACTGTCTGTGTCTTTATTTTTAATGACCACAATATGTCCAAAAATGTAATTAGATTTTTTAGCCAAGATAAAAGTGCAGCGCCGTTCTTTCAGTCAGCCGAGAGGCCGGGAACAAACTAAACATCATTCAACCTGGCATTTTATTTAAATGGGTTCAAACCTAAGGCTTGACATAACAGAAATGTTTTAGTCTGTGCTGAGAGAAACAAGTCCACACAACTTCATGACATTGACGTAAGAAATGCACAGCAGACCTGTTACTCTACCACTGCTGGACTTGTTGCAACATCGACAAAAAATGAACACAGGAACAGGACTTATCCATCCAAGAGAAATTACTGTTACACAAGAAAATATAATTTTCTGCTGCAATGATCCATGTAATTTCATCTCCACCTTTTGCCAGATTTGCCGAAGGCTGAACGGAATCCGATTTACCAGCTGTAAAAGTGCCAAAGACCGAACATCCATGTCTGTCACATTAGAGCAGTGCGCCCTACTGAGGGACGAACACCAGCTCAGCAAGGACTTCTTCGTCCGAGCTCTGGACTGCATGCGGAGGTGAGTTTCAAGTCAAAAAAGGTTTTCTCACCTCACCGAGTGCAAGGTATTACCAGAGCTGGTTCCAAGCAAGGTACAGGACGGCACTCATGCAGGTTGGGTTGGCTTTGTGAAACTGGATAAAATCTCTCCAACCTTCAGAACTTCAAGAGAACAAGTTTCAGTTTCAGGTTTCCTAAACACTCCTGGCAACAAACCATTAGTATTTCACGTACAGTGCTGTGGAAAAGCTCTAAAGATTTCATTTTTGTGAATCACACTTTCTTGTCAACTTTGGTCCTCATCAATTTCTTTGCAAAAACATAATTTTTTACCAAAAAGTTTTGGTCTAGTTTCTAGTGCAAATATCTTAGTACGCTTGAAATAAAACAAAACTACCTTACATGAAATATTTCAGGCATAAATAGGAGCTTTCCATATCACCACACCACACTGAACTGTATCTTTTAAATTCCTTTGGAGGTTGACGAAAAAACATGAAGGTGTGTGTGTGCTGTTACATCTGTCTTAAAACTAGCAGAGTATTTTTGGAAAAAAGAAAAACATGTTGACAGTCAAATGTGGTGGTGGCAGCATTATGGTCAGTAAAAGACTCATTGCTGCTTGACGGCAGTTTCTACCACCAATGTTGTACAACCAGTTGTTAAGTTTCAGAGGGTCGCTTTGGTATAAATTGTTTTTCACCTTATATAATAATAAATTGATATATAAAAATGGCTTTTTGTATTTCCTCAGGTTGTATTTTTATGATAGTAATAATTGTTTTAGTGCCTGAAACATTTAAATGTGGCAGATAAGCAAAAAAAGGAGAAACATGTACGTTGTAAATACTTAAGAAGTACTAGTACTGCAAAGTAAGTTAGAGAAAAAGTAGTCAAAGATTATTAACCAATTAATCAAAATGATCTAAAAGACCAAAATATCTGGAAATAAGCTATGATTTAAAACTTTTGCACAGTACTGTAACAGCTAAAAGATGCAGGAGAAGATCTGCAACTTTTTAAATTACTTCCATGGTGTTTCTAAAAGTCAAAATAATCACCTGGTTTGATTTGAAGCTTGGCCGGTTGGAGGAATAATCCAATAAACCTGAAGTCGAAATGTTATTGCCAGCATCTGTATTTAAAGTAATACCCTGCACCCACACCATCCATCAAAAACATCTCCTCTGCACCTTCTCCTAAGAACTTATCACCATCAGAAGTTTTTCCTCCACCGTCTGCTCCGTCCTTCACACATTCAAAGTCAGCCGTGCTTCTTCCAGTTGGCTCCTGCAGGGACTCTGCTCCCTTTCCCATCTGTGTACGCCAGCAGGGTAAACATCCACGTCTGCTCAGATCTGATAAGATTCAACTGTAAATCCGTTTGAGAAAAATCTGGGAAGTGCACATATCTAGTACCTGTGATAAACACTTGGTCAAGCCTGCTGATTGCAGGCTGGCGGCATGACAAGAGATTTCAACAGTTAAAAAAGCACAAAATCCAATCAGTGGAGACCAAAAGTTTGGCTTAGACCCGTAAACACATTCAGTGCAACACGTTAATAAAATGTTTTTTTGTTGTTTTTTTTATGCTGATCTCAGCCTAAAATTGTCAAATAAATAAAAAACTCAAAAGGAGAGCTTAAAATATAATTTTGTGTCCACAGTTACGAAAGAAAACTTTATTCTATATATATATTTTCTATTAAATGCTACAGAGATAATTACTGATCATTGATGATCCATTTAATCGTTAAACTTGTTGTTTTCCATTTAGCACAGTCCATAAAGTCCAGTCCCTGTTTCTAATTGGCTGATATTTACTGCTCAGATGAGAAAAGTTTTAGGATTATAGCAATTGGAGGAAGGACTCAAGGAGGAATCTGGGTCTGTAGCCATTTTACTCCCGTTTTGGGACTTATCAGTCTGTCCTCTAAATGATTAAGTGCTGTGGAGCTACAGTTTGTTCAAAAGAAAAAACGATTTGAAACTGAAAAACAAATGTGAAACAAACTTTATGCCCCCAATTTAACTCCATAATTTGCAGGGAATGTTACAACTTTGCAAAGATCTGGAACAACATGTTTCCCTTACATGGATTAATAATTCCCTGAGTTCGTCCACACTTGCCAACAGCTAAAGCCTCATGTTTTCACTCCCAGTCTAGCGAGTGTAAGCATCAGAATGTCATTCCTCCAAATTGTCTGTTATTTTCTGATTTGCTTCCCAGCTAAGTGTGCATGAAGTGAAATAGTTTTTGCAAGTGTGCATTATATCTGATGGAAAAGGATTTGTTTACATTCTGAACTGTTAAGAATGTGGCCACAAAAGTTTTATAGTTTGGATGAGGGCAGTTATACGGTACAGGATTAGTTGTATGCAGAACTTGTACACTAAAGGAAATGAATTAATCCTCCTTTCCCTTTTTTGGAATTGCGGTCCAGCACTAACAACTGCAGCTTATTTTTAGAAAATTCCTGCTGATGATTTTCTTCAACAAATTAACTCCAAAGTGGCTCAGTCCTCTTCTGCCCATGAATGTGTGATTTTAGGAGGACTTTCAAACCAGACGCAAATCCTGTGTGTGAAGACCAAACAGTAATCATTCTTAACACTCGGTGCAAAGTTAAACATGAAGGTCAAATTGCTTCTGAACTTCTTGCCTACGAAAAGCGATTCTGAAAACAACTGTTTAAAACTGACCATTTTCTTGCCCTCGGATAATGAAACATAATGTTGGGGAGCAATGTAATGTAATTAGCAAAGCGGGGATTTTGTAGTTCATTGAGTGCACTCTGCAGCGATCAGACAATAAACAAGTGGCTGAACTAACAAGCAAAAAGCTTGCCCTTTGAATTTTAATTTGTTTGTGTTCAGTAATGTTTGGGTAGGAAATGTACGTTTTAACTTTCAGGTCACGGTGAATTACAACAGAGCAGATGGATAATTAAGATAAGTGAGCTTCCCGAGCACTCCAAAGTACTAATTATGTTTGAATCAATTAAGCTTTTTAACTGCTTGAACTAATTATTTGTTCAATGTTTAGAGTATTACTGGTTTAAAACAATCAAGTGTTCTGGTGTAATATGATCTCTCCTTCGGATGCCTGTGAAGAGCCTTGAAGAGGACCGACCAGACCCATTTAGACCCAGCAGCAATTATCTAGCAGGGTGTAAATGAGGACAGTCTTAAGGCCTCAATAAAGAATATGCCTTATTTATAATAAGGAAATGAAAATAACTGGTTTTAACTAGAGAAATAATTTGCTTAGGTGCAGACAAGTACCGAGATTTTTAGTGCAGGGTTTGATGTAGGAGGACACACTGACAAACTGAACTGGAAACCTTCAGATTAAGTTGGAAAAAACAAAAACAATAATATTTGTTATATCTACGCCAACTGGTTCCTAATTTCCACAAGGCGTTTAATAATATTACCTAGTCTGGACTTGGGATTAAGGTCACTTGTCAGTTGGGTATTGTCAGTGTAGACATGGAAAGAGATATTACACTGAAAAACAAGCATGGATATGTCTTCCCAGTTCACCCATTGTAGATGGTCTCTACATAGAGGAAAGCAGGTGACTACAACATGTAGTCACAGTTTTAGACATGTAGATATCTGGTTCCACACCAAAGCCAAAGAATGATCTTTGAACTCCTCAACTAAGAAGGCAACACCCAGCTTTTCTCACCTGATAGTCCGGTAGATCTCTAACGCTAGATTTGTGTGCTTGGTTTGGTTGTATTTACCCAGAATGCCCTGCTCTACTGTCTGCTTTCGGACCAGTCTCTGGTCTGCTTGGCGTTCACATATGTATTTGCAGGAGTTCATTCAACCGAACCGAAACTAAGGTTTCTAGGTGGATCAGTGTTTTTTTTTTTTTTTTTTGTTTAGTTTTTTTTTGGGTCGTATGAACATTCATACTTCCCCATACAAACCAGACTTTTAGGGAAACAAATTTAAGTTCAATTAAAGCAAACTGAACTGGGCTGGTGTGATACCGAAAACAACAAGTTACCTTTTTTGGACTGTCTAATACACACTGAGAGGAACTGAAGCCTCAACACTGAAGCCTACACAGACCAGCACTTTGAGTCTCACTGCCCACTGGAACATGAACTGTCAGTGATTAGCACTCTGCAGCGTCAAGCTAAGCAGCTCTTTATCAGGACAGAAGGGAGGATAAAGTACACAGGTGCATACCATGACTGGGCTTGCATTAAGGCATCTACAGACTTAAAAAGACACTCTGTGCCTAAGAAATGATAAATGAGAAACAGAACTATTGCATAATTCGGTGTCTAAAAAACAGTGAACGATAAGGAAGACAGTCTAGTGAACTTTTTGCACAGAGAAGACAGGTTGTAAGAGAAAGGAGTGAAATAAACTAATCCACATTCAGCTTGAAAAACCAACATTAAGCAAAGCAGGTGGCCTCAGGTTGCAACTTTCTAACACCTACAGAGCTGCCTGACTCACCTTTCAAGGTGGATCTTCAACCATTCACCCCGAGAGACATATGACTAACACAACTCATATGTTTGCTTTTCACAGGTGACAACTAAACAAATGAATAGGACCTTATCCACCCTGTCATTGACCTTAACAGCTGTAATTGTACTGTTACATTTACAGTACATCTAATTGTACTGTTACAATTAGAGCTGTAATTGTTCTGACCTAGCCCAGAACTGGGCCCAGAACTGGATCAGAACTGAAAAACACTTTTGGATGAGAGGTAAAAGGAGAGGCGAGGGGAACAAACCACTTAGCATTGCTATCTCCTGCATGACCAAGAAGTCACAACTTTCCAGAACCTAAGAGAGGAAAGCAAGAAAGAATCAATGGAACCAAAACATCAATTATTATTAAAGACGTGTTATGTTTATTGTGTGCGGACACACCATATGAGGCTGGCATGCCAATCATTAATACGTCTGTAAATCATTTATACTCTCTGTAGGCTAGCAAAGATAATATAGCACCCAGTGACGTCAAACAAGGACTTTTCATAAGAAAAGAAAATAAACTTTAAAGCTTTAGTTTGCAGCCCATGCAGCTACTCATTTAGAAAAAAATAAATAAATAAAAGTGTAATTAATTTCTTAATTTTTCTGACAGGATTAGTTTAATTGGTATTTTCATCTGCTTTCAGACTGGACGGACTGGTTCACTGTGAGCTGTAGGTGTGTTTCTTCACCGGTGACTTATAACAGCTCACAGGAAATAAAGCTTTGCGTCATAACAGTTAATTACATCTGGCATGAAACAATACACAGTGTCTTTTAAAAGGATCCACACCCTTTGTTCCTTTTCACTTTTCATCACATCAAGGCAGGAATTTTATTATTAATCAACAAACTGTTTGGATTATTGTGAAATGAGAGTAAAGCTGTACATATTTGTCACATTTTGTGCAAACAGAAATCTGAAAAGGTGTGTGTGCAATTGTGAACAGGCCCCTTTACTCTGGTACCACAAAATAAAATTTACCCAGTAATCTCAGTAAAAAAAAATCCAGCCGTTTTTTTAAGGCTTTCATTGCATTTAAAGAGAAAGCTGTGGAGACCATTAAAGCAGGTTCAGGTTCTAAAATCATCTGAAGCATAAGAGAGAACTTGTCCAAATATTGGGAAAAATACGGCAACATGCAAACCCGCCATGCAGCACTAATCAGAAAAGCAACCAGGAAGCTCGTAGTGACTCCATTTTGACAGAATGCTAGATGAAATCTAATTTATAGTTTTCCACAAACCATGTAGTGGGAATATGCAACCATGTGGAGAAACGTTCTCCTGTAAAATATGACCAAAACTGAATTTTTTGGCGTACGCGCACAAAGTGTGGACAAAATGCACAAAATGAACTCTGGACATCTGAATGCACCACTCCTGCCATGGAGCATCATGACAGCATCATTCTGTAGAGATGCTTTTCTTTAGCTGGGACAGAGCAGATGGTCTGACTTAATAGGAAGGTTGATGGAGTTAAATACACGACAGTCCTGGAAGGAAACCTATTAGAGTTGTAAAAGACTTGAAATTAGGACAAAGGGTCTAACTCCAGCCTGACAACAACCATAAAAATACAGAGAGATACGATTTAAAAAGGTCAAAGGATATTCATGCCTTAGAGTGGATAGATCTACATCCAAATGATTTATATTTTTCAAGAAAAAAATTTGGAAAATTGTTTCTGAGTCATCGAATATTGGTAGCAACCTCTATTTGATCTTAATGTGTCTTTTACTTTACAATTATTCACTACTTTGTGTTTGTTTACGACATAAAGTCTGAGAAAAAAATAGATTGAACTTTGTGGTTGCAACGTAATAAAATGTAAATAACAGACAGTTTTAGCTCACTCTTACACCATAATGTGTTATAGATCAGATTTACTACACGTTAGGACAGATAAGCATGTTGGAGCCATGTGGGCGGGGTTAGACATCCCATTCAAGCACAGCAGTGGAGGACTGATGATCAGACTCCCATTCCTTTTTTTCTCAGTTAAAAACCCCAAAAACAAGGATTTGCTGGTAAAATCATGATGGATAATGTCTTTATTCTTTGTTAAAAATTATAGTTTCTCATCTTAAGCTTTGAGAAAACAATCAGCTGGTTCAAAGGTGCTGATTATCTGAATAGGAAGTTGTTTTGCTCTGTGATAATAAAAAAAAAACCCAAAACAAACTTTTAGCTCTGCTGGCAGTGGAACAAATTAATGTTTATGTGAACGAACAGATTCTATGCTACAGGTCAAAGTCGAGTTTAAGCAACCACAGTGTTTTGCAGCTCAGTAAAATTTAACGGCAGTAGATGTTTATTTTATGTATGTAGTTAAAAATTAAAAAAAGAAATTGGTCTTCATTATACAGACAGTCCAAGAGTTTATTAGCAGGTTTGAGTTTCAGGTTGATATTTTTTTCCTACATTTTAATCTGCATGCCTCCTTCATTCATCCCCCCATCCAATCATCACATCAACTGCAATAGACAAAATCTTACCAAGTATTTTTGGTGAGGTTTCTAGTGCAAATATCTTAGTACATTTAAAATAAGACAAAACTAACCTACAAGTAACTTTTCAGCAGCACATAGAAGGGTATTTTAAGTCAATCAAATACTGGCAGATGACTGCCCTCATAACAAGACACATTTCCCATTAGTGAATTAATCTGCCTGTAGAAATAGTCCTTTTTCATCAATATTAAGGAATTATTTACTTAGAACAATATCCTATGTCTTGCTGAAAAGTTACTTGTGAGTTAGTTTGTCTTATTTCAAGTGTGCCAAGATATCTGCAGTAGAAACTAGACCAGAAATACTTGGTGAGACTTTGTGTTTTTGCAGTGTGGTCACAGCTCAGGTCTTGTTGAGCATGATTCTCACATCCGCTCCATCTGTCACAGAATGCTTCTCTCTTGCTGCTTTTCTAACCATCAGTCTGCGCTAATAGCTGTCTGTCTGAGTGGGTGTTCTGGCGACCGCGCGCCAAGCCTCTCCACCAATCAATTAGGGCCAGAACATCCACTCAGACAGCACCAGGCCTGCAGCGTTTTGATCTGTCTGTCCGTTCTGTTTCCCCTCTGATGGGCGTCTCTGCAGTCGGCTTTCCCAGGGAGACGTTGGGCACTGGGAGGACCCCGAGGCCGGTGCCGTGACGGAAAACAAACCAGCGTCGCGACACTTTTATCCCATTGCCCTGCTGCTTGTTAGCTCCCACTTACTGGTTGTGTGGCTCATTTTAAGTCTTGTTTTTCTGCTTGCAAAATATCAATAAAATCCTAACAACATCATTTCTGTGAGCGCTTGTCCCTCTGTTTTCTGCTGCTTATTTCCTGAGATTTTGTGGTTTTGTTAAAAGAACCGTTGTGAACGGCTAATTAGCATAAGTGGGTGCAGGATTGGACGGGGGAAGCCAAATTTAACCAGACAACTTTCGTTAACAAAAGATAAATTACTTTGTGTTTTCATTTAGTTAGAACAAAAAAAAAAAGCAAAGCATCCACAGCGGTTCCATTCTTTTATTTCTCGCTTTTTCTGTCAACACTGATTAGGGAACAGTTTTCTAACTTTTCCTACTTTTCTCCAGCTTAATTTTTCCTCCTGAAAACAATAGACTAGGTGCTAAACTTTGAAACCATCAACAACAGCAAGACTTTCTCGTTATAGTTTTAAATTAATTGTAGAGTTCATCATTAAAGATAAGTCATCAAAATATCATCAAACCATTTGACTATCTGTGTGCCAATAAAGATTTTTCCATTGATCATTAAAATACTATATACACTTTTCTACATGACATTTTTAAATACAGTATAAATAAAATAATAGTTTTGGGGTTTTCACCCTCAGAAAATGCTAAATAATAAATCCTTTAATAAATATATAATTGTGAATGATGCAAGTATTCAGGTAGGATGTATAATAAACATCATTTATTAAACAGAACAAAGCCTAAAATGGAAAATAGTAAAAGTTTGACTTTAACACGTCACAATGATTTAAGGAAAAGGTCCAGATGAACCAGGAAATTGAAATGTGACTTATGAACAGACCTCACCAACACAAAGACTTAACGAGTGAAGTAATGTTTGATTGGGTTTTAATTGAAAGTGATTTATCCTTCTGTATTATCTGATGGTTTGGAAATGCTTCAAAAAAACGTGACAACAGCAAGTTAATTAAGAATAGCGTTACTAAATATAGAGAATATTTACCAAGAACTTATGGACAACCAGGTAAAAAAATACAGTTGACAAAACCGGCACCATTGTTAACTGCTTCGAACGATACCATCTGCCTCCTTTTACTGAGAACTCATCCACATTTTTATTTTATTATTTAATCCCTAAATATGTGATAAGTACACAGCTTTGGTGACGATGTTTTCTACCCCAAATCAAATTCCCCTGCTGGTAGAAGAGGAAGTTTTTTTTTACTTATATATCACATTTTCAGCAACAAGCCAGTTCAAAGTGCTTTCAAAGTATAATGAATAAAATATTTATCATCATTAATAAG
This sequence comes from Xiphophorus couchianus, assembly GCF_001444195.1. Classification (NCBI taxonomy): domain Eukaryota; kingdom Metazoa; phylum Chordata; class Actinopteri; order Cyprinodontiformes; family Poeciliidae; genus Xiphophorus; species Xiphophorus couchianus. The sequence goes on along the minus strand of NC_040232.1, from coordinate 4,503,331 downwards.
TCAAAATAAATTTAACACCAACAAATTATTTCAAACTACACATAAATCCAACCACAGGCAAACTCTACACCCAACTCTAGGACTCATTAGTGAGTTATTTTCTTACATATTGTGATAATGATGGTGAAGACACTAAACTGGCTAAATGATTTGCCTTTCTGCCTTTGAGCACATGAATTTCATCCAAGAGCTCAAGTTTTCCGTTAAGGTTTAGGAGTGAGTTTATGGTGATCACTCTTCCAGATGTTCACTGTGACAGGAAGGACGTTTCTGTTTTCATGGGTTGAGTTCAGGACAGTCGGGTCTCGTTAAGCTCCTCATCTTTGTCTTTATGGACATTTCCTCTCAGAACAGAAGCAGTCCTCAAACCTTTCCCACAAATATGGAAGTGTAAAATCTCTTGGAACATTTGGGGAATTTACATAATTCCAGTAAACTGAAGAGTTTACTGGAATCTACTGGAATTATGGGGCCCAAGTCCAACTCCCGAAAGACAATTCCACACCACAATCCTCTCTGCACCAAGCTTTACACAACAAAAACAATGACTGTAAGAAATATACTTACACAATGTCTTATTTGAGCTAAAAACGTTTTTCACTTTCACCGTTTCTTAGCAGCTGGATTTTTCTGTTTAATAATGGATAATAATAATAATTTTATGGAAATTGGAAAGGAAACACTGACGGCTCATTCTGCAGAATCAAGCCAAAGCACAAATGCAGACATGATGCTGTTCAACACAACAGCCTATTCTTTACCATGACTGCATGTCTCCAAGGTTTGCTTTAATCACAAATGCGTTTGGATAAATGTCTACACTTTGTTTTTCCTTTTTAAGGACAAATCTTTGCATTTTTTAAGATTTTTCACTTCAACCTGTTCAGATATCCTCTGTAATAACTGAAAGTCTGGACTTTCACTAAGCCGCTCCGTAACATAATTTGTCGTTTATGTTTTTGTTTTGTTTTTTTAGCCATTCAGAGCTCAAAAACATCAGTTTGCTGCTGCGTTGTCTTCCTGCACAATCCAAATACAGAAAGCAAAATATAATTGTCAAAATGCCTGAAGTCAAGTCAAGTTTGCGTTGCACATTTCAGCAACAAGGCAGTTCAAAGTGCATTACATCATAAAAATATCAGCCACCAATTATGAAAGAAGCCATAAACCTTAGATGCTGTCAAACGTCATCATCCAGATCATCAATACACATCAAATATCTTGGTCAATGTTCATCCGGGTTTTTAGTCTCGATTTAAAGGATCTCAGTGTTTCGGCTGTTTTGCAGTTTTCTGGAAGTTTGTTCTGATATCTGAGGAAGCAAGAAAGACATTTCACAATTACTGTAATGTCACTAAAGATAAATAAGAACAGATCAAAATTTTGTTTTTCAGATTCATACGCCTTTTGTGTCATTTTATCTTTTTTAAAAGTTACTGTCTCATTTGCTATCAGAAACATACTTAATATGAAAGTAAAAAAATTTCACAATACAAAGAAAAGTGCTGTTAAAAAGAAAAACGTTTTACCTTTACGTCAAAAAAAAGTTGTAAAAACGTTAGTCAACTTTTGGTTAAACGGAAAAACCTGCCAGAAGTACAAATAATTTTAACTTTTAACTCTTTTCTTTTTGAACAGAAATGTTCAGAATTGCTGGTATTTTATGTGGCTTATATTGGTAGAAACATAAAAACACTTATGTTGCACAAATAGTTCTTTTATTAAAAATACTGCCTTCATGCTCATCCAATTTGCTTGGAAAGTGTTTTTATTTCCCTCTCATCTCCTATTAGCCCTGATCGTGACGCCTTAGCAAATCACATATTTTTTATGGGTCTAAACATGAAGAAATGAAATTTACTGAGCATGGAGCTCCGCCACGTACATGAATCATGTATGTAGTGGATGCTAATGAATCATAAACTGTGGATCATTAACTGTAGCAACCGATAAGCAACTTCATTACACTTAGGCCTTAAAATGTCTGTCAGGCTCATCAAATACTGCGATCAACTTACACGGACAAACGCTTTATGAATTAAATGATTTCTAAAGGCAAAAGTCACAATTTTCACATTTTTATCTAGAAAAACTTTTGAATTATTTCACCACGTAAAACTCTTCAAATAAAATAACTTTGCTTGTAAAAAAAAAAAAATAATAATAATAAATGCTATCCTAAAAAAACAACAGAAATATTTGAATTTTATTTAACATTATTCCTATCAAGCTCTGTGTCATAATTAAAACCATCGTTCATGTTTTCTTTTTTTGTCCTTTTTCTTTTCTTTCTCTCATTTCCACGTTTCTTTATCATTTCGTCATCAGAGAAGGATGTCGGATTGAGAACGTTCAAAAGAATATTAGATGCAGGAAATACGCCTTCAACATGTTGCAGCTGATGGCCTTCCCCAAATGCTACCGACCTCCAGACGGGACGTACGGCAAAGTTAACTCCTAAGGACTCTTGGCGCGGAGTGTACTGTAAATAAAACCTCATCTTGTGATATCCAGGAAAGAAATATGAACGCTTACGAACAGGAATGAATATGTAAACTGTTTTATTGTTGAACTTGTATTTATGTAAGCAGGGTACAATTATTGACGTCCAGAAAGGAATCTGGATTTGTCAAACATGTTGCTTTGAAAGCAAGAGCACTTTTTACTCAAATGCTTATTTTTATCATGGCCCTGGTGGCAATGCATAACCTTATCCTGTGTGTGAGGGGTGTGTGTGTGTGAGGGGGTGGGCGTGTCCAGGGGTGTGTGTGTGTGGGTGGGTGGGTCTGTGTGTGTCCATTGTAAAGCAGAGACAGCTAAAAAATCAGTTTGAGCATCAGAAAGGTGAATGTTGTTGGACAGGTGACTTCTACATAAAAGTACTTTGCATTTAAACCTGCACACACACCCCCCACACACACATATATATATATATATCCTATTTTTTAATTTATGTGCTGATTAAATAAACGTTTTCTGTAACCTTTAGCACATTTATATGTTATAGACAAACAGATGGATAGATGATTCATTATTCATGTCACTTGTATATTTATATACTTTTAAGATGTCTATTTAAAATTGCTTCTTTTTTTTATTAAGTTGACTGTAAACTGTATATGTGTAACGTATCTTTTGTAACTGGCTTACTGTTCGTTTTTACAAATACAAATTTGTCATAATTTTATGTTATTGACTCCAAATAATATAAATAAGGCAATACGAGTTTTGCTTTCTAATAAAATAAAAAAAAATGCTGGCAACAAATAAGATGAAGTGTTTATGATGCACTTACTGAAGTTTGTTTTACAGTGCGTCACAACAGTTTGGTAATAGTGTATATAGTAGAAATCTAATTTTTCTACTACATGAACGCTTCTAAATAAACGGTAACCGACTGTTTATTTACAAAGGCTAATAATACATTCTGATAATATTAGCGCTCAACACACCAGATGCCAGCCTCAGTGGTTAGTTGGACAGGATGTAACAGCGTGAAGTTTATTACACGTTTTCACATTTCTTTGAAGTATTCTAACTTTTTTGATTACATAGATTTATATATATATAATTGACCTTTCGTAGTGAAACGAAAGATTTTAGACAAACGAGACATTGTTGCCTAAATAATCCAACAAGTCTAGAGACGGTCGTCTCTAGACTTTCTACAATTTCCCTGTCCTTTTGATTCGCAGAGAATTAATATGGCAGCAAAGACAGCAGACATGAACAATGAGGATATAAAGTTACAGAAAAGACACATTTCCACTAACAGACGTCTTAGGATGTAGAGTTTCCTTTTGTTTTGTCAGCAACAGAAAGTTGCTTTTGTTGCTGTTCAGTCATTGTATAAATATGCCAAAAGAAACATCCAACTGGGAGATTGGGAAGCTGAAATATTTTTGCTTCCATGCTTCAGAATATTTTTGCAGGCAGCAATTTATTTACTCAGCTAAACTTTTTTGTTGTTTTTTGTTCTTGTCCTGTATGAACAGAACTTTACTGCATCCTAAAAGCCTGTTTCTGTTGTTGCTCTCATGAGCCTCAGGTTCCTCAATGTTTGCTGGAAAAACATCATAAAAAAGACTCCAGCCTTTTTTCTTAATGTCTGACATTAAATCAGCAAAACATATCAAACTTCAATTCCAAGAAGATCCAGCCTGACCATTAATTTTCTGCACAATTTTGCATGATTCTCATCGTCCTTCGGTGCTTCGTCTGGGATTTGTCCCATTGAGCTTGATTTCTGTCCAATCATTGCACAGACGGAGGAGTTTCTGCACTGTTTGAGAATCGTAATTTGCTTATTATTGTAGCTTTAAATTAGCAGTGGAGGCCTACTCCAGAACATTGACTTTCTTTTCTTTAAATCACTTTTGGTGTGCTTGAGCTCATTTTTCATTCGGAAGATCCGATACCTGTGTCTGCATTACAAATGTGCACTAAACGTTTTTCGATACTCCACTAATGACAAAAAAACACAATGTTACACTTACAGTGTTTCCGTATCTTTGCATGTAATTACTGACAGAAATCTGTCCTTTTATATTGCATTATAATGGCTTCTTCCTCGCTGTACGGTGTTTCAGTTTGCACAGACGAACGTGGAACCTTCAGGCAGCTGCAAATTTTTACCAAGGATGTGGAGGCCAATATTTCTCTTCCTGATATCTAGGTGAGCTTCTTTCTGTTTTCACACAATGTCACACGAGGAAGCTGTGTGCTTGAGTAGTACCTTAAAATAAATCAGCAGAAGTCAGCAGAGCATGGCGTAGCGAGAGAGCGGGCCGCCCATACACCGGCACTTTCAGTCCTCATGTTCCCAGTTTTTAAAAAATCACATTGATCTCACATTTAGAAAATAAAAATCATTACAGAAATACAATTTCACAGAATTGAAAAGAATAGCAATTACCTTCTTTTTGTGTACCAGCAGTAAAGTGACAGGTACATCGAAGCATGTAGATTCACACACAGATAAAAGAATATATAGAAACAGAAGAACAGACTTTACACTAAAGGACAAAATTTCAACATGGGAAAATAATACTGTACCGTTATTAAAAATAGAATACTTTGAAGAAATAGGCCACTGAGTAGGATTATTTTAAAAATTTACAAAATGTGCATGTATACTTTAGCATAAAAACAAGAAGAGACTATTTTAAAGAAATGGAAAAACTTCAAATAGCAGCAAGAATGTAAACATTGAATGTGTTGGGAGGAAGGATTTCCTATCATGCTCATTTGTGCACAAAGGAGCAGCAGTAAAACATAAAACATGCACAATGTTTCATTTAATGTTAGAAGAAGAAAAGATTGTGTGTTCTTATAAAATGTGTGTAAACATCCCTGGCAGTGAGCTGCAGAAACAGAAAGTATTTGTGGTGCATTTTGAACATGCGGTACTATGATCCAGGAAAAACGACAGTCTTCAAATGCATCTGATTAGTGAGCAGGATGTTATGGGTTTATTTTTCAGGCATCTGCTTCTTATCTCTTACATTTTAACTTATGTTTCTCAGCATCCAGGTGTCATCTGCCAAATAATTGTGCAATCATCTTTATCAAGTCTTGCCAGGTATTTCTTAAGTTTCAATGCATGGTCTGTTTTTCAGATTTTATCATCCACAACTGATACAGTTAAAAGCAAATGAGGTCATGCGCAGAGTTTGGTTGTTTTTGCTTTAAATTCAGCTTTAAACAAGTTCTTTATATTAGAACGTCAGTTCAACTTGTAGGAACAGAGATTATGCAATGTGTAAGATGATACGAACAAATACATTTGCTTGTTCTGAACATGTCAGGCTCCAACCTTCAGCTGAACTAAACGAAACGCCATTTTGTTCAAACAGGAACATAAATGTGTTTCCCTTTACAGAACGAGGGAGAGAAATAATAGAACAGTTTTTTCAAGAACACTTTAACTCAACAACTTCCTAAAAACTTAACCCAGTTAAACAACACATGCTTATATAGTGCAGTGAAAAGGTGCTATGAACCCTCTGAGCTTCTGACTGCCCAACTAAACTATAATAAGTGTTGTAAGGCACAGGAATGGAGAGCTCAAATGCAAGAATCAACATCATAGTGGCATAAATTTAGCAGTCCGTTAGTACAATCCGTTGTCCAATTCAAACACAAGTACAAGAGAACAAATGCAAGTCCAATAAATATAACAAAGCCTGAAATGTTTGACACAAGAGATGAAAACAACTGACTGAAGCTTCACATGGTGATGTATAAATAGACAAAGACATGAAGACAATGAGAAAAAGATGAATAAGATTAGGGTGTGGCACAGGCAAGTTCAAAAAGAAAACAGAAACAGAAACACAACTGTTAAAAAGGAGAAGAGCCTTGGTCAGAGAGGTGACCCATTACTGCCACTGCTGATCAGCCAAAACACACACATGAAGCAACCTGCTTGAATATTGCAGAAACACATCTTAGTGCAGGAGTGTCGAACTCCAGTCCTCAAGTACCGCTGTCCTGCAACTTTTAGATGTGCCTCTGCTGCACCACCTGACCAGAACAATTAAGTCATTAAGACTCTAGAGACCTGATCTACACAAGGAGGAGGTCATTAAGCCATTTCAGTCCAGCGTTTCGTACCTGTGGCACATCTAAAGCCTGCAGGACTGCGGCCCTCGAGGACTGGAGTTTGACACCAACTAGAGCCTTAGAGACTCTAAAACAGGGGTCTCAAACTCCAGGCCTCGAGGGCCGCAGTCCAGCAGTTTTTAGATGTGCCACCACAGGTACAAAACACTGGAATGAAATGGCTTAATGACCTCCTCCTTGTGTAGATCAGTTCTCCAGAGCCTTAGTGACCTAATTATTCTGTTCAGGTGTGGTGCAGCAGAGGCACATCTAAAAGTTGCAGGACTGCGGCCCTCGAGGACTGGAGTTTGAGACCCCTGCTCTAAAAGGAACAGATTCTGTAAAACTGCCTCCTGCTGAGGAGTCAAAGTCAGACTTTGATTCATCTTCCAAAATGATGATTATTTGCCAACTCAACTTTTAACTTTAATTCTGTGTCACTGCACTATAAATATTGTGGAATTATCACAACAGCTAGATTTGATCCTTGGATGTGTCCAAATTCAGGGACTGCATCCTTCGAAGGACCCTCCCTACTCGGTCGATGTAGCAGGTTCCTTCGTTGACCACAAAATCTGGAAGTGAGCGGATGGGCCAGTCTTCAGATTTTTTTCCCGCCATTACCTCGGCATATGTTCTGTCGCCTAGCGACCATGACAGCGTTGAGCATAAGCTGGTGAAAGTGAAGCTCAAAATCTTGCTGTTGTTTTTTAAGACTTGTTTAAGACCTGAGTGAAGTCGGTCCCCACACCTTCTTCAAAGTCAACAAAGTTGGTGTCAAAAGTTTGTGCTACGTTTATGCAGCAAAATGTTTTGTTTGTGCCGCTATCATTTTGAAGATATTAATAAAATATGGAGGACTGTAGATATTAACTTCTGTGGTAGTGCTAAGATGGTTTCCACTGTGCGTATTAATGGATATGTAGGTATATTTGGTATTTGAAATGTTGCAATGGGCAGATAAAAGCGTTTTCAGAGAGGATGTCAAGTATTTGTTGTATGTATCAGATATTTGTGGGCAACTAAACCCTAAAAATACAATGGGTCCACTGTAAACCACAAAAGACCGAAGCTAAAGAAGTTTTGTATCCAAACAGATTGATGGAAGGTTGAGTGGAGGGAAAAAGTGTGGTAGAAAAAAGGTTAAAAAGTGAAATAACCACAGCATTTAATAAACTTTTTAATGAGACTCTGATATATTGGGATGTACTTGTAGAGCATTAACAGGCCTCATGCGTGTGTTTTATTTTGTTTTGTTTTGTTTGGTTTGGTTTTGTGAAACATTGCAGATTTTTTTTTCGAGTGCCTGCTAACACTCAAATTCACCTCTCCTTGTTTACAACGCAACAGCCTCTGGAAATTTATAACAAATTTTTAAATAAAATGCAAAGCAATCAAACACATTTAAAGTAATCTGTATTTACAGCAAAGGTAGATATGCTGAAGACTGCAGAGTTAATTCTTACACAAATTGTATACGTGTTACATTCAGTAGTGTTAAGAAGTGTCTTCAATATACAACATGGCTACAAAGTACAACTGTACAACAAAAAGCATATGGTGAAACAGTGTCATACTATACATTCAGACTGTTTTTAAATACATTTGCCTGGAGTATGAACAATGAAAATACATTCATTCATTCATTCATATAGGAGGACGGCAGTCATCTGTTTTGATGCTTACATTGCAATATTCACAGAATAAAATATTTTTATATACAAGTCTATACATGTTTTACTTTGCATTATTTGCATTTATCTTTTGCAAAATGATCAAAAGTCTGTCGTAGAAAACTATACTGTTTTCCAGGGAGTAGATTTCACATGCTGGACAATTTATCTGAAATTTCAAAGAAGAGACAAAGATTTCTTGAAAACGTTTTTTCTAAATATTTTCGAAGGGCTAAAAAATACAAACAGGAGCTACAAACACTCACCTCAGGTGACAGTGTACTGTTGAAGTTAAAGATGCATTGTGTTTTGCTCGGGTCCGTGTCTTCCTCTTCAAAGACCATCATCAGTTCTAACATGCAGCAAGAGAGCACCTTCTGCTGACAGCTATCCTGCAAGAGAAGAACATCCTTCATTATGAGAAAGCACAGATTCATATTTAGGTCAGTATTAAGTGTACTCTTGTAAGAACAAGACAAAAGCACACTGTGATTCAACAGTTTGTAAATCCACCTTTCATGGTGCCTCAGGTGAGTCATGTTGTTTTCCATCTGATCGCATCAATTTCTCATAACCCTGTTCAGGAATTTAGGTCAAGTCTTCTTTCAAAACATTGCTAAGTATGCTGCGGTTTGGAGAAAATAGGTTCTGCACAGCATTTCAATCCGGTTGAGCGCTGGACTTTTACTAGGACATTACGACACCTACTGTATATTCCTTCAGTTTTCAGCCATCATGTCTGGGACCATTGTCTTCCTGGTCCAGTTTCAGATAATAGACAGATGATGTCACACATTTCACTCCAGAACACTTTGCTTAGCAAAGTAGCAAAGACCATGCATCACGTCAAGTGTTGCATTTACTATTTAGCTTGTATATTATCTTTCTGAGCAGTGTGTTGATCTGAATTTGCAGATGTATGCTGATGATACTGTGATATATGTACATGCTAAAACAATAAAAACATATTTGCTAAATTAACAACCGACATTGTCTGCAAAGGATCACCTGTTAGCTAGATCAGTCATGTACTCTGATCTAGCCAAGGAGTGTTTGTAACAGGTACAAGCACTCCTTTGTCCCTTCAGCAATATCTTTTTAATGCAGGACAAGATAGAGGGACTTGCACCTGATCTAGTGTAGCAACTAGATCAGGGTCAATAATGAAACAGACTGCTGTATTCTTTCCTTTATGTATTGATTTGTACTTCATGTCCTTTTGGTATTCTTTGTTGTTCCTTATTTTTTAATCTCTGATCATTTGTTTTTTAGTTTTTATACTTGCTGCAACATCAATTGCCCAATTTGGGATACGAATAAATCTGAAATCTGAATGACTTTAATTGTAAAGCTGTGCATTGTCCCTTTCTGAAAAACGTTTGTTCAGATTTGCATGTTTTTTTTAACTCAAGATGCTCAGATGCTCCTGCTGTGATACAAGCCCAGATCACCAGCCCTCCACCACCATGCTGTAAAACTCTTATACCGCTCTGATCTTCTAAGTGTGAATAATAGGAAATCTCAGTTTGGAACAAGTCATCCAGAAACAGCATTAAAACAATAATTCACATCCAACAACCAATGCAATAGCAATTAAAAGCAAATAAAAATGAAATCACTGGGATTGAATAAGACGATATGTATTTAATTAAAAACTGTATTACATAGTAAGAAAATATTTTCTTTATCCTTTAACTCCTGACCCGTGTGCCTCTGTAACTATGGGAAACAGTTTGAATTTAAGGTGCAAAAAGTACTTTGGGTTTCCTAAGCTCTTGCTTTTCATTTGTTTTCACAGAGTTCCGGTTTAGGTGGGCTTCATGGCTCCGCCACAGGCCCATGCTTGTCCTCGTTGCCATTCTTTTGAAGAACAATAACTGTATCATCTGTATATGTAAGGATGTAATGCAAGCATCCGCTGCTCCTCTTCATGGTCTATAGGCAAACTGCATGGGCTCTCAGCAGGTCTGTACCTGATTTATAAGATTAACTTTCAATATAAATGTTCCTTAAAGGACTTCATCACCAGTGAAGTTAAGGCTCCAGATCTTTTTCTGGGAGAAATGCATTTGGCCAAAGGAATGATTTACGACTACTTCCACAGTTTAGAGTTTTTTATCTGTTCCAAGAACTTTCTAAACATGTTAAAACACACCAAGTTGTGCTGCACTGGTTTTATCAATCTGCCTGTAATGCCATCAGGCCCTGGGTTTTTATTTCTTTCTTTTACAAAACAGACATGGCATCTTGTACCTCAGACTTATGCTACTTATGATATGCTTATGAGCCTGGAAATTGACGGTTTCTGGATGTTGATTGGAAAAAGGTTTCACAGTTAGACGGCAATGCCAAGACACCCAGACTCAGCTGTAGTTGTCATGCCAAGCCCCTAGTTGGCACTATAATTTTAGCATGTCATCGAACATGCATGATCTTTTGACCCCTAGCTTTCTCCCTAATCGTAGGCAGTAAGCCGTCTCCCTCTTCCATGAACGAAATGCTCATGTAACACATGCAGTCTTTATCAGAAACGTTGCTAAACTGAACAGGTAACGTAGCACAGCACAGCACAATGCTATCCGCCATTGTTATTACTGTTATCTATCTGCATGTGTGTAATTAACCGTACCGCTGTACGTTCTACGAATGTGTTACAGAAAAGTTTCACTCTGAGACCTGGCTTCAAAAAGTGTTGGTGTGAGCGACTGATCTGATCTGCTCATTTGTTCTTCCAACCTTTTTTGTATCTGAGTTTTTACTTCTGTCTCTGCATGTTTCCTCCATCTTACCTTCATCTCCTCTATGAAAAGCTATGTGCCTTTGTCCCAGCCCCCGATTCCCAAAGTTTATTATTTGGGATGAACTTTTTAACTAATGCATCCTTACAAAAAAACTGTATAACTGCGAACTGTGGGAATTGGTTCACCAAACTCATTGCAGATTGATACATCCCATGTATGCCTGTAACGTGGAAATGCATTCCTCATCCCAGACTTGGCTTTTCTTCTTACTTTCTCTCTTTTCAGAACTGGCTTGTTTTCTAGGGCGGGGAGCATAACGTTGTAGTTACACAAGCTAAGTGAATGGTTCGCCTTTGACAGAGCCAAAACTCAGATCCAAGAGGGATGCAACTGGTCTCTCTCCCTCGCTCAGTGCAATTCAATCCCTCTGTGTGAAAGAGAAAGTATTCACACCCGGATTACTTCGTTGAAGCAGGAATTTCATGGTGTATGTCTTCACTGGTAGGTGTGGTGAACAGTGAAAGCCTTTAATTGGATAAAACAGCAGGAATGATAAAATATTCATATTGCATGCTTTTTATGTGCCATTACTTGTCGATTATCAACTCTTGCTTGCTAATCGAAGCAAGAGCCGCACCCATTCCCCTCAGAAGCACAGAGAAAGCTCCAAAACTACAAAAACAGACTGCTCATATCTTTTAAATCCTGTTTTAATCCCCACGTAGCTTCTTATTTATTTCTTTTTCAGCTTTTTCTTATTCATAGGTTTTGCCCGTGTTTGTTTTGCTTTGTGATTATTTTATGATTATTTTATTTTAAGGTTTTATGTGCAACCCTTTGGCCATCAGCTGTTTTAAGTGTGCTTTAGTCTGAGTTAACTCTTTAAGCACATTTTTTTTGACATTTTTACTCTTCCCTGAGTGAAAAGGTGAAAAGGAATCTGCATTGGAGCATTTACAACTTACTGTCACGTTTTCAGCCGTTGGGGCGTACAGCTTGGCATCAGATGTCTGAAAGGAAGGGGGAAAAAATGACACAACATAAGGGCTTTTAATAAAACTATTTCCTAATACACAATTACTTTCAAAAACAAAACATACACTGCAAAATATTTACTCAAGAATAGGAGAGCAGAAAATAAAAATAATCTTTTCTGCAGATTAAAACAGTCCCTCCAGGATTGTGTTCTGAGGCAACAAGTTTTGCATATTAAAATTTTCACTGGGTGATTAAGAATGTTTCTCCGGTCATTACATTGGGTGAATTTGACCGCAGTTACTGGTAGTGAGAGCCCTGTACAAGTATATTTTTAAAGAATCCTGGTAAATCAGCTGCCATAAATCTCTTCAACATGGCAGATTGGTACAGCACTGGCGCCTGCAACTTACCTACTGATCTCCTGCTCCATTTTCAGAAATAATTTAACTCCTCCACTAAATTATAATCGGTTGCACCAAGATACTCTGTTCACAAAGGATGAGAACTTTGGTAAAGATTAACTCTCACTGGGGTTTATTGTGAAATTTGAGCACAAAAATAATTAAATGACAAAATTATTTTAATGCAGTGGGTTTTTCCTTGAACTTTCAATAATTATGATGTAATTATGATTAGGCTCAATTATTTCCTGCATTTAAGGCCCTTGTTCTTTACATTTAATTGGTGCAAATAAAACCACATGATTAAAAAAAATCTAAAAGTTTAGTTTAATTTATTCAATTGAAAAAGTGAAGGTGATAAGACAGAGAATAATGAATATGGTTTGCAGGTAATAAAAACACATTTCTCAGAATATTTTTATACTATTTCAGACTAAAAATTAAGATAGAAACATGGGAACTGAAAAATGTGATGAGACAGCTCCATAAATCAAATTTTTGTTTGGTAGATTATCCATCCATCCATTTTCTTCCGCTTTATCCGAGAGCCCAGACACCCTACAACCATTTCGGCCGCTTGTATCCGTGATCTCGTTCTTTCGGTCATGACCCAAAGCTCATGACCTTAGATGAGAGTGGGAACGTAGATCGACCGGTAAATCGAGAGCTTCGCTTTTTGGCTCAGCTCTCGAGGAGCTTTTTAACCACCACGGCGACCTCGTCCCCAGAAACTGGAGATTAATTAAATGAATACTTCTCTGTGTGATTGTGACTCACACCTGAAATTTTCAATTGACTTTGCTTCCAACTCCTGAAGGATACAGTTGCAAACTTTTTTCCTACCAGACTTTTCCTTCCACTCAACTTTCCTTCATTTTTCAGACACATTCCAAACAGCCAACTTCAGCATCAGAACAAGATTAAAAAAAAACAATGACTTTGAGATTAATTAAATAAAATATTGTACTAACGTTTAGACAGATGTGACAATGTTTTGCAAACTAGGGCAGGAATACATGTCAAAGTGATACGCTCCAGACTGTTTCTCTGAGGAACACCATATATAGACATATATATATATATATATAAAAAAAAAAAAAAATTCCCTTCTCACCCACCGCGGGTGGTTCTTATCCTCTGAGCTCGGGTCCTCTACCAGAGGCCTGGGAGCTTGAGGGTTCTGCGCAGTATCTTGGCTGTGCCAAGGACTGCACATTTCTGGACTGAGATGTCTGATGTTGTTCCTGGGATCTGTTGTAGCCATTGGTCCAGTTTGGGGGTGACTGCCCCGAGGGCCCCGATGACCACAGGCACCACTGTGGTCTTCACCTTCCAGGCCCTCTCCAGTTCCTCCCTGAGGCCCTGGTATTTCTCTAGTTTCTCGTGCTCCTTTTTCCTGATGTTGCAGTCGCTTGGTATTGCTACATCTACCACAACGGCTTTCCTCTGTTGTTTATCCACTACGACAATGTCTGGTTGGTTCGCCATTACCATTTTGTCTGTCTGGATCTGGAAGTCCCACAGGATCTTAGCTCTGGCGTTCTCCGTCACCTTTGGGGGTGTTTCCCACTTTGATCTCGGGGTTTCCAGTCCATATTCTGCACAGATGTTTCTGTACACTATGCAGAAAGTGTATGTTATGTATGTAACATACATAACTCGTTACATACAAGTTATGTATGTAACGACATACATAACTTGTGTATGTCGTTCCATACACAAGTTATGGAACGACATAACTTGGTTATGTCGTTCCATGTACGCTTTCCCTGTCAGTATCTTGCACCCTGCTGTTATGTGCTGGACTGTCTCAGGGGCCTCCTTGCACAACCTACACCTTGGGTCTTGTCTGGTGTGGTAGATCTGGGCCTCTATTGCTCTGGTGTTTAGGGCCTGTTCCTGGGCGGCCAGGATGAGGGCCTCTGTGCTGTCCTTGAGTCCAGCTTTTTCCAGCCATTGGTAGGATTTACTGATATCAGCCACTTGGGTTATTTGCTGGTGGTACATCCCATGTAGGGGCTTGTCCTCCCATGATGGTATCTCTGGCACCTCAACCTCCGTTCCCTGTTGTCTGAGATATTCACTGAGCACATTGTCTGTTGAGGCTTTGTCCCTGATGTATTTATGGATCTTAGTTGTTTCGTCCTGGATTGTGGTTCTCACACTCACTAGTCCTCTGCCTCCTTCCTTGCGGCTCGTGTACAGTCTCAGGGTGCTGGATTTGGGATGGAACCCTCCATGCATTGTTAGTAGTTTTCTAGTCTTAATATCTGTGGCTTTTATCTCCTCCTTTGGCCAGCTAATTATTCCAGCAGGGTATCTGATTACTGGCAGGGCATAGCTGTTTATCGCACGGATTTTGTTCTTGCCATTGAGCTGGCTTCTCAGGACTTGCCTTATTCGTTGGAGGTATTTAGCTGTGGCTCCTTTCCTTGTGACCTCATCGAGGTTGCCATTTGCTTGTGGTATACCTAGGTACTTGTAACTGTCCTCTATGTCTGCTATTGTTCCTTCTGGGAGTGAGACCCCTTCTGTGCGGATGACCTTCCCCCTCTTTGTGATCAGCCGACCACACTTCTCTAGTCCGAATGACATCCCAATGTCCGTGCTGTAGATCCTGGTGGTGTGGATCAGTGAGTCAATGTCTCGCTCACTCTTGGCATACAGCTTGATGTCATCCATGTAGAGAAGGTGACTGATGTTGGCTCCATTTTTGAGTCGGTATCCGTAGCCAGTCTTGTTGATAATTTGGCTGAGGGGGTTCAGGCCTATGCAGAACAGTAGCGGGGACAGAGCATCTCCTTGGTATATGCCACATTTGATGGACACTTGTGCAAGTGGTTTGCAGTTGGCTTCAAGGGTGGTTTTCCACAGCTTCATCGAGTTTGCAATGAAGGCTCTCAGAGTCCTGTTGATGTTATACATCTCTAAGCATTCAATGATCCAAGTATGCGGCATTGAGTCATAGGCTTTCTTGTAATCAATCCTTTCTTGGACATCTGTCACAGTGATGGTTACCAAGGCTTGCTCAGGGAGGTTATTATGGTCCTCTCGTAGAGAGATCAACCACTGTGCATTGCTGTTGTGGGACGCCTCCCTTTCCCATATGCCTTTCCAGTATTGTTTAGTCTCCAGCCTTGGTGGGTCTACTCTGTTGTTATTACCCTGCCATTGAGAGTACACCTTAGCTGGTTGAGTGGAGAAGAGCCGGTTAATCCTTCTGGATTCATTCTCCCTTGTGTATCTCTTTAGGCGGCTGGCCAAGGCTTGGAGCCTCTGTTTGGCAGTTTCGAGTGCTTCAGGTATGGGCATCTGCCTGTACTTTCTGGGTACTGGTCTTTTCATTGTACCCTTGTGGAGCTCTGACAATTGGCTCACTTCCCTCCTTGTTACCTTGATTTTAGCCTCTAACTGTCTTTTCCATGGTGGGTATTGGGTCTCATGGCTGCTCTTATAGCCAAGTGTCTCAAGGATCACTGATGCTGAGTTGTAGATCAGCTCATTGGTTTCTGTTATGGTGTTGGTAGGGATTGTTCTCAATGCTGCATTCACATTCTCAATGATCTCTGATGGTACTTCACTCAGCCGTTGTAATTGGCGCCGAGGAGGTCTGGTTGTCATTCGGGTCATGATTTTCTCTCTGCCTCTGGAAAGTAAGATCCCTTTTACTACCATCTACACCAGATAAGACACTGACTCCTCCATACAACTCCACATAACCACAATTTAAACAGCCTGAATTGTCCCGTTATTGGTCTTTTTGCCAACAACACAATCATAAGAGTAACATAAGAGCAATCTTGGATGGACGGTTGAGTTTTAAAGGAAAATAATAAACAAAATCTTAGTGTATTTGATACCTTCTCTCACCTCAATGGCGCCTTTCAGATCTTTCTGGAGACAGGTCTGCAGATCCTGTACTTTGACAGGAGTAGCATTAACGCATGAAGTCAGCAAGCTGTAAGACAAAGGAGACACCATAATTACACTGCAGTTTAGTCAAATAATTCAGTAAATATATACAGAAGACAGGTCTAAAGGAGGCTAATGGATAAAAGTTGTTTTTTTTTATGCTAAAGGTGCCAGGTGTGTCCTTCGCTGAGCTGCAGTGAAATAATAAAATAAAATAATTATTTTTTATTTAGTAAAACATTTTCAATTTCCTCTTTTACTATTATTTTTCTAAAGTTAGAAAAATGTATTTAAAGTGGGTGCCAAATGGTTTACACAATCACCTATTTTATGGGTAAAGACAAAATAGACCAAGATTAATAATTTTAGAGCTTCTTCCACCTTTATGTGGCATTTATGCTTCACAATTCAACTGAAAAAAACAACAGGAAAAAAAACTTGAATTTCTCAAACTCATGCCTGTCTGAAGTTATGATTTATGTTTTGTCTTTAATTCACTTATTAGCTCTGGGTGTAGTTGAGGCTTTTCTGCTGTCTGCAGCTGCAAGCTTTAGATCAACAGAAGTCTTTTTTTTTTTGTCTCTGCACCTGGAGAAGCTTGTCTTGAGAACTGCAGTTCTTCTGTCTTTTCTTATAAAAATATGTTTTCAACTCTGTAAGTCAAAGCTGTTTGCTTCCTATCATGTTTCACAAAGTTCCTAACACTTTAAAAATGCCTGGATACAACACAGATTGCAGAAGTTTGCACAACCTTAAATAAGCTGAAGTATTTCATTTGAGGACCTGGTCTTATTTGGACTTCAGCTCTTAGTTAAATAAAGACAGATAAAGATGAGAACAGATTTTCTGTGGTCATCTCTCAAGGATATGAAGGAACTATTACTTCCTGCTGTTTGCCTCGAGTGCTGACACAAGCTTCTGCTAAGGGATTTCCTTACCCCTGTATCTTCTACAAAACACGTCATTAAGGGAGCAAACGTCCTAGACAAACAGAGCAGATATCTTTATTTCCTGTTTTGCTTTAATATTATCCTTCACTTTTGCACTTTTTTCCTGCCATGCAAGTAAGTAAACAAGTCTTGGGTCATACAAAGGTATGAGTTAGCCATGTATGAGTTAGCCATAGGACGGTTACCGCTGTCAAGGTATACCGTGGTATGAAAAATTCATGGTTTCAAAAGCACTAAAACATTCCGTCATACTGGATAAACTTTTTTTTGTCTGATCAGATAGCTACTATCTACTACTAGCTACTAAATAGCTACGAGCTCTGCAAGTATACTTTTAGTACCAATTGGACATTTCAAATGGCACTTGCCCGTTTTTGAATTTATGTTTTCCAGTTTTATTAGTTTCCATTAAGTATTCCAGTTGTATATTTAGCTGTATTAATTTGCTATCAAGTCGCAGACTGTATGCCTACCTCAGAGTAAAGAAACAAAGCCACACCTGAGTTTTGTGGCTATCTCGGCAGCACAGCTTCCACGTCGACTGGAACAGGTCACTTTTCTAAAAGTCATAAAAGGAGAACGCTTTAATATGTCTGCTTATATCAAACCTTTGGAAAGTATTTTGTAGACATTTGGTTCAATTTGTTAGTCGTCTGGAGTGTTATTGGAGTATTTTAGTAGCAACCAACTAATTTTGCTGCAGAAATCTTCCTCCATTAATGCTAGAGTGTGCATTATGTACTGCATAATTACTAAAATATCTGCAGAGTTTAAATGCACCTTTGATGTTGGCTTACAACGCCTGTTCAAAATGTGTAAACATTCGATTTATAATTTTGTAAACAGCAGAAAAAATCCTTTATTTTTCCATCTTTAACTTGTTGAACCAGTGATCCTCTCAATATTTTATGGAAACTCGTCACATTAAAACATTTCACCTCTCAGCATCACAAGTATCCATCTGAAATTGAAACAGATTTTATTTTTTATTTGTTCTGAACACAAGAAATTGTTGAGAATAATGTTTACTGAGAAAGAACAGGCTTTGCTAAACTTTGAATTTTAACAGTGCAGTAAAATATGAGTTTCAGGATAGAAAAAATCTGCTACAATGCCCCTCTATCTTCCATCTTGAGGAGGGCACAGTCCCTTCCCAATTGTGATTTGTGACATCAAAAGTTAAAATGGCTGCTGTACAGCCCAACAATAAGCTAACAATAGCTGCATCAATAGTCTGTTTATATTGACTTCTGGATAATTGAATGTCGCTAACTCTGTCAAACCTGTCCAACGTCTACCTCCAAACACGTTTCTTTACTCTTTGAGTGCAATGTATGTTTGCTTAGAGATGCTAGTCTGGTCAGAGTAGAACAGCTAGCATATCCCGCTGGTTTTCCAACACATGAGTATGTGTGACTTCTGACACAAATGAAGAACAACTCCAAAGTTTCCAATCCAAAGACATCAAGTGATGGGAAAAACATCAAAGCATGGCTAACGATAAATTCCCAGATTCTGTTCATAATATTGTGCACTGTAGATGTTCGAAGTAACGTATTCCTCAACAACCTTTCTTGTAACCAATAATAAACACGGGTGGCATTTAATCAGAGGTTAGGAATGTCACCTCACAACTTCTCAATCTGTGTAAGCAGTGCAGCAAAATCAATTTATTTTATTGGGATTTTGTGCGAGAGGCCAACAAAAAGTAGAGTGGTGCAAAATTGTAAAATGGAGGGAAAATGATACTCGGTTTAAAAAAACCTGTTACAAATAAAAATCTTTAAATTAGTGATGTGCATTTGTATTCAGCCCCCATTGGCTCAATTCAGTTCAGCTGAACTTGGAGATACTTTATTCGTTCCAAAGGGAAATGAAATGTTGTTGTCATTCATATCACCCAAGCATCACCAGAGAGTTGTTGTGGTAGTGATACTGTGAGTAGGAAGGATCTCCAGTAGCAGTCAGTGTTACAATAAATCTGAACAGGTCACTGACTGAAGACCATTATAACTGATGAAAGAGATGGTTTGGACTTTCTCCTCTCTCAGTTCTGGGATTTGGGGTCAAAGTTGAGGTATCATTAGAACTTTTGAGATGCTAACGAGCTGCTCCTGTTGGTAAGAACTGCCCCTCGTAGCCATGGCTACGCATCTTAACAACTGTCTGAAAATAAAAAAAACGTAAGAGCACAAATTCTTCGATCTGCACAGTATCCAAAATCATAGGGAATTATTTTCTAAACATGAAATGCCTTCAACCGAAAACAATTATGAGCAAAAGTCTCCAAAAAAAACCAAGACAGAACTAACATAAAATAAAATAAAAATAAAAAATCCAGTGCAACCAATGGCCTTGAAAAGTTCCCAACTTAATAAATAGAGACCTCCTATAAACAGTGTGAATAAATCTGTTTCATGAAGGCATCAGTGGTTTTTCAGAGAACATTAGTGACCAATCAGCTTCATGACCAGCAAGCAGGTCAATGAGAAGGTTGTGGAGAAGTTTAAAGCAAAGTTACAATTTCAAATTTAAAACTATGGCCTCCTGGAAGCATGAATAAGGAATGACTGCAGGCTTTTGCACAGCACTGCATTGCTTTTCTAACTATATGTCTTATTCTAAGATGCTATAATACACTTTTCTCTGTAAACAAGCTGTATGCCTTTACCGGTGAGGTGGCTGATCACACAGAAGTCTTACACTGGGACTTGTGAAATAAGGACAGGCATGGACATCAGCCAGTGAGGGCTGCCACCAAGAGCTGGTGGAAAGAGTGCATGTGGAAAAAACTGCGGAACTGAGGAATGTCAGACAGTGTGTATGCGTTGCTTAGAGTCTACATGTCAACAGAGGTTTCAAAAATTAGCTCACTAAAAAACACTCCCCATTCTCCTCTGATTGATCTTTGTCAACCAAGAGATGGTGTGAAAATCCCAGTAGGTCAACATTTTAAAGACACCCAGATTTGCCTATTTGGCACCAAGAACCACTGAACGTTTAAAATCACTCAAAATGCCCTTAAAAGTGTTTAAAGTGTCTTTTGAAAGATTTCTTCAGTTTTTGCTTTTGTTTGGTAACATTTCATATCCAAATTGATGTAACTGGATATAAAATGCAGTTTTCAAAGGATAGAAAAGTGCTATCTACCACAATATGGCTCCATGTGAAATTAAATAACACCATCAAGCGTTTGTTATTAAAACAAGAGGCCTTTTACATCACTGTGGGGGGATTTAGACCCAGTCTCCCTTGGAGAATTGTTTTAATTTAGCTACAGGACAGGGTTTTTGAGCATGACCAGCCTATTAAGATCACACATATCTTAAGTGGCCACTGGAAAATCTTGCTTATGGTTCAAACTTGCTGTTGTGCTTTTCTGGCTACAAAACCCAAGAGTGTAAGAGCTGTACTACATTCTCCTGAAATTCCTGGTGGAGAGCAGAATTCAGTGTTCCATTAAATACTGCAAGTTGTCCACGTGCTAAACCAGAAACATTTCAATACAAGGTTCACAACTGTTGAATGTGATCCACCATTCACAATGTAATGTTCCCTGTCATTGTATGCTCAGTCAGAAGGAGGCAAAGTCATCAAGTAGATGCTATCACTGGGTTTCCATAGTTAGAAGTGGTTTTGCTGCTATGTGACACATTTCTCGGGCTAAGAATTTAAAATATGTGAATGTTACAAACTTCCTCTGACTTTTAAGTGATTGTAATTCAGCTTCTCGGTGCAAACAATGTGACACTGTGGTGACATAGGAATGCACATGGTCAGCAACAGTATACAACATCTCAAACAAGGCTCCAGCTTCTCCTCTCATCATTCTTTGTCATCCAAAATCACAGTAGATTCACATTTTCAGAGATATTCAGACCACAGCTTTTGGAACCAAGAACCAGGATTAAAGTAATTTACGGTGCTGTGAAAAAGTCTTAAGCTTTTCCCTTATTACCATAGTGAATCATCTCTCTCCATTTAGAAGGTGCATCGTCCACCCTTCCATCAACTAACTTCACTTCAACCCATCTATAAATCTCCTTTTGTCTCATGCCCTGTGGCTCCAACCTCACCATCCTTCTGCATCTGCGTCTCTGAACACTGATGTCTAAAAAACACTCAGTTCATCCTCTCTGATTTTATCTCCAAAACATTTGACGTGGCCTGTCCCTCTGATGAGTGTCTGTGTGTTTATGATGTTTTTATGTTTTCATGATGTAAAGCACTTTGAACTGCCTGGTTGCTGAAATGTGCAAAACAAATAAACTTTATTGATGGATTGATGTATTCATTCCTGATCCTACCCATCCTCGTCCAGAGAAAACCTCAACTTCTGCATGTTGAGGTCTCCATTGATCTTTACCTTGAACTCATCAGCACACCTCACTACTCTCTCACAGCTTTCATGCATGTCCTACCCCACTCTGCATGGTCCGGCTAAACTGCCGAAAACTGTTTTCGTTGTCGGAGTTGTGTGTCAATTTGTTGTCCGCGCCATCTTGTCACACACTCTGTGGCAAACTTTTTGCTCCCCTCTGCATGCGAAACTAGTGTGGTTGGTCAGAATTTCCTGAGTGTGTATGTTTATGCAGAAACCAGCCTCAATTACTCAACTTCCAGAAGCAGGATCTTCAGATTGACAGGAGCGCGGATAGTTTTGGGTGGCTTAGCTTCCCGCCATCGCATTCTGTTTTTTGTTTTCCCATTAAGATTGAAAATAAAACAAGATGTTGCAGCTCGTCAATCATTATTTCCTCCAAATTTGTGAACTTGTAAGAAATGTTCCTCTCCGTCATGGCCGCTGTGTTTACTGTAACTCTTGTAAACCACAAATATGACAAGGCACCGGTTCGATGTGTCTTGTGGACCTTGAAGGGTGTGTCCAAATGTCCTGAAACTACGCGTGTCAACAGTTTGACTTTGTTCTAACCATGCAGGGCCCTTAGCATACTTCTCTGCCAATGCAGACCTAATCATGTAATACCACAGCTCATCGCTCAACACCTTGTTGTACTTTAAATCTACAAATCTGCAATGCAGCTCCTTCTGGCTTTCGCTTTCCTTCTCTCTCTGCGTCCTTGAAGAAAAACTTGCATCTGTATTGTTCGTTCTCAGTGTAAAACTGTACTGATGCCTATAAATCCTCACATCTGACCTAACCCACAGCTTCAGTGCTGTAAAAACGTCTTTGCCCTTTAAAGATTTCTTCTACTTAGGCTTTTTAGTCCTGTTTTATTTTAGAACAATTTATCCACTGGTGCAATAAGTCATGCTTGCAGTGAAATGTTTTGAAAACAAAAGAGACGCTGATTGATTTTCAAAGGAGTCTCTCTACAATCGTACAAACAGTTATTAATGGTACAGTGGTAGAGATTGTCAGTCAGTATAAATATTTGTTTTTAATCTTGAGTGTTTTATTTTTCTTCTGAATCCATTTTAACTCTTGGCATGGTGTACTGGTTCGGAAATCTCAGCTTGACAAATAGAGAGATTGAGCGGTATAGATATTAATGATAGATTGTGTTTTAAGAAACATGAATCAAATCATGAAACTAGAGTTCATGAGGGCAAGAGCACTCTTTGCACTCTGAGTTCAGACTACTACCATCAAGAAGGTGGTTTACTTATGCCCAAAAGGCAAATATCAAACAGATACTGGAGATAATTTATTGCTTTAGCTGCAGGGTTTCGAAATGGTTTCAGATGGATCATGCTGTTGGGTTCCTGATATAAATTTGTAATGTGTGTTTAGGTTTTTTGTTTTGTTTTTCTCCTGTCCTCCGGGGAGTGGGAGTGTACTGTTGTGAAGTGGCTTTAGACTCTCCTGCAAATAAGTTGCCCTATGGGAACATAAAATACATCAAATGAAATCATCTTTTTTCGCAAGATGATAGAAAAATTATAAAAATGCAGTTTTGTATAAATTGCATTTTGCTTATGGATAAACAAGCAATTGCTTTGCACAATTACCTAGTTCAGTATCTGGTGAGTCCGGCACCTACAACCTCCAAACAGCAGGTGGAGCCAAAAGCGCTTGGAAAATGAAAGTGAAAGTGAATCTGAAAAGGTGGCTTTTCAAGTTTTCTAAACCAAATAAGAGCGTTGCCTGAAGGTGATCGAAAAAAGGTGCTGAAAGGTAGACACATGCGCAGTGAGACCGCCCCGGATTAAACTTGCGCACAGTTACTTTGCTACAAATAATAATCATAAGAAAAAAAAATGCTTCTTATAATATATCCGAACCTGGGCCCTGCTGTCGGGTCAGAGTGGGGAGGTAAAACCGCTTACCGCTCGCTGGTCCCGGGGCAATGTGAGCTGAAGAAGGATGACCTGGAGAGCCGTCATGAATTCTTCTATCGTCAGCGCAGCTGCCGCGGGGGTTCTTCTACCCAGCACAGAACCAGCACAACTCTATCACATCTTCGCATTGGATCTGCGACAGTAACTCCGCTTTGTCTCATTGGTCCGAAATCCACTGTTGGTTACACTTGAGCCGAGCGGTTCCGCAGTTCCACTCTCTCTCCCAACACACACATACACATATATACACACACACAGAGACTCACACACGCCCTCCCTGTGCATCTCTCTCGTCACGTCGAGCGCGCACTCCTCCTTCATCTCTGCAAAGGAGTTGTTTTTAGGAATTATTGTAAAAGTTTTTCAGCTGACATGTCACTTTTATTACGGGAACACCTCTGCAGCTTCACCCTGACGGAGAGATCAGATGGTTTCCCAGAAGCGTTCAGACTCAACATGATCATTTTTTTGGTTTGTTTGTTTTATTGTGTTGATTTAGCGCCTACACCGCGTGTCATCTGCATCATAATTTACAACTTTTCAGGCTGTTTTGTGGTCATTACACAAACTGCTGCCTTTTGTTGCAGCCTGTCAAATGCTTAAATTACTAAGTGGTTCCTTTGACTGGAGATTAGGAGTTGGAACAATAAAGGAAGCGTAGAATCAGTAATTACTATGATTAGTTGAAACCAGATGTTGTGTTTGCTGTATTTAAAAAACACTTTTTTTTTCTCAACTTCTTAGATTGAATCTGATGGAATTATTCTTCTATTAGATCGGTAGTAGGATTACCAGACTTTTTTCTTTGTTTTAAATTACTCCACCTCCTTCGCAGAAGGTAAAATTACTGGACATTCCCAAGATGTTTGTGCTGATATCTTTTGGCATCTTAAGGCAAATTTCACCCAATGATGAACCAGACCAGAGGTCTTTAACTGCTTTTATTTATTTCAATTAAAAATGTTTTCTCAATTTCAGATTTTGTTATTCCATTCGTTTAACTTAAACTATAATAACTTTGCTAAATACTGAGAAAATATAAGTAATCTTCTGGTTTAATCTTATTGTAGCATTTACGACAAAAAATTATTTTGGTAGTTTAACTGAACAAAAGAAGTTTCTCAGACAGGGAGAAGAAAATGTGTTTTTTTTATTTTGTTTATTCAGGTAATCTTAATTAATTCAAGAAAAACATTGCCCTTCTCCATCCCTTAGAGTAGTCAAACCGCTGATTACTATCATCCTGCATGTGTATCCTGTCTAAATTGGAAAAGGTCATGGAGACGTTGAAGGAAAAATTCCATCCTTATGAGAAAAGCCACAAAAACACATAAAAATAGTTCACAATCTTCTGGCCAGTCAGATCATAAAAACACATCTTAAAGTAATTAAGTGGGGGAAAAAATTTGTAAGCTCAACTGTATGAGTTCCTTAAGCTGTTTCAAAAAGAACTGAATGAACTGAAGTAGCCCTGCTGCACGTCAGGCTCATGTTGCGTTCTCTGTTATAGTAGACATGAAGGGTGACACATTCATCTGGCCTTGTAGTAGGGACAATCCAGCTAGCTATAAAATGACGGAAAAACAAGTGAACTCTTGTTATGGGATTTTACTAATGAACAAAAATAACAAACAGACATGATGAAATCAAACTCCCACACATGCCATACCAAAAACCTTGGACACAATAGTGGAAACATTCTTCATGAGATCTTCCCACTGATCTCTCTACAAGGTTCTCAGTACAGCAAGAGATTTTGAATTCATATATTCATATAATTTTACTAGTGGAGCTCCAACTATTAAAAAATAGAGGTGGGACTCAAATAAAATTTTTTGCCAGTGAATTGCAGGGGCTGTAATTAATTACAATTAATCACATTTTAAATAAAAAGCAACTTAAGCAAGATACTCAATTCATAAACCTATTGTATACAACCATTTAGCTTTTAAGTGTTTCTGGGACCCCTGCTTTGGAAAAAATGACATTAGCATTGGGGATGTCTGTTTGGCATTGAGATGCTGTTTTAGGCTTGAATAGCTTCGCTGATAGTCCAACACCTTTTAGCTCAATAGTTTATTCCCATCAGAATGTTTTTAGCAAAAATTTATTCCCAGTGGACCAAACCGGCGGTTTTGTCGTCCATCACGATTTTTAGCTATCACTTGTGCGTCAGATGTACAGGTGTTCCAGAAACACGCAAATACAAAGGTTCCACCCAGGAGCTTTGTATGTTAAAAAATATCCAATTAAATGAGTTAAATTTATATAATTTAGTCATTAAAATTAAAGTCCCAACCCTGTTAGAAACCAAGCATTTCAGAGAATGAATTAAAATAAAGAATGTTCAGTAACAATTTTATTGATTTAGATTCATATTAAACTTTATTCCTTCAATTCTGTGCAGAAGGGTGAAGTTTAAAATAGTTCACAACATTCCTAAAAGTCACCAGAGAGTACTGGAATGAATAAGGAGCTTAAAATAGAGAACCAGTTTAGAGTAATTTCTTATGTTGTTTTATGCTTTCTAACAGTTAGACTTTCTCAACTTTAACAGTGGTTTTGATCAACAGTTCAATCAGGCTTCATGAGGGCCCTTAAAAGATTTTCCTTAGACTTTGACTGCTTTTCACCTGATTTCAATCCAGTATACATGACCCACAACTCTTTTTGACAAGAAAAATCTCATGGGAGGAACCATTGTCATTTCTACATAATGGCAGTTATGTTTTTGTTTGCTAATACTCAAGCGTTAAAGAAAATCCACAACTACGTAACCATTCAGTCTGGATAACTTTCAGAGATCTGGCACAGATTAAGAACTACAAAAGATTTCCCATCGTATCATTTTTACACATGAAAGTACGGAAGTGTTCGTTTCAGGAACAGTTTCTTGCTGAAACGATAAAGTTTTACGTTTTAACGAGATAAAAAAAAAGTAAAGTTTTATATTTTGTTAAAACCAAAACATGTTCTTGTTTTAACGAGAAAAGTCATAACAGTAAAACGGCAACACCTTGTGTGATGGTTGAGCCTAGAAGAAACAAGTAAAGCAGAGGAAGCCGCTTTATGCCTTTTAAAACTAAATTCTGCTCCTGAATTTCAATGAAATGCTTTTGTAAAGTCCTTTTTATGCAATGCAAAAGAAATCCATTGTGTACAGGAGTTTACAATAATCTACTAGTGCCCCTCCCCCACATGATGCTAAATACTGCCTACCTTTGAAATGTTATTACATTTTGCAGACAAACTTGATCATTTAATAATATACTCCTGTTATGCTAGATGGGCAAAACAGCAGCAAGTTAAATGTAGATTATTTTAGCAGCAGTAAAAATAATTTTTGCTTTTCTATATTTTTAAGGAAAAATCATGTTATATTTATTTATATATGTGTTAATTTGTAAATATCCTTTAATAGATGGTTCTTTTATTAAACCCTACCTAACTGTGAGAATCTCATAGTTCTTAGTCAACAAACTGCAGAATGCAGCTTTTAATAGTCAGTTTGGCCTTTTGATATTTATTTCCTCACTCCTGGGTAAACTTTGGCTTTCTGGTACAGTTCATGGTTTTTCTCCGTTTGTCCTCCACTTCCTCATCATACCACATTGGTACCAGAACTGGACAAAAACAAAATGTGTAAAGCTAAAAAAAAAAAAAACACACACACACATATAAACTACTTCCAAAGATTACAAGAACATTAGGCTGCTTGAATGCAAAATGCTCTGTATTTATGCCAAACTCTGTGACTTTCACTCAGTTAAAATCCACTCTGACCATCAACTCCTCAGTCTTACTTTAGGCTGCAGTGCCATCTATCTTCAGCTCAGCCAGAGACTCCGAGGCAGTTTCATCCTCCTCTTCACCTTCATCTTCTTCCTCTTCGTCATCCTCCTCATACCCGTCATCCTCCTCTTCCTCATCGCCGTCGTCATCATCATCGCCATAGTCGTCTTGTCGGCTTCCTCCAGCTGCCAGGTTCTTCCAGTAGGCGTCGTACCCGGACGCGCCCTCATAGTCGTCGTCGTCGTCGCCGCCGGCCTGCCGACCGAACTTCAAGGTGCGAGCTGCGGGGAACAAACGGACCAATCAGATTTAGAGCAGATCTCGTTCTCTACACAGCCTCTGCTGCAGACGTGCATGTTTGCATGAAAATCAGGCTTGCACAAATTAATTCTCTGCATGAATCCGAATAATTTTCAAAAGGCTGCAGTTAGTTTGAAGGCAACATCATCAGTTTTTTACTCAAGAGTTCTCATCTCACTGTGTTCATTTTCAAGTAGGCATCCTGGAACATTTATTTTTATGCCTTGCAATAAAAGTAAAGAGGCTAAAAGAGGAAATGTGGAGTTTTAACAAGACAAGTGTTTACATATAAAAGGTGTGGGGCTCGGTTTGTGGAAAACAGACCTGCTCCTTGGAATCACATCTTGAATTTAAACAATAAAAATTACATGCAGGAGATAAAAAGCAGGGAACAAAACAACAATTGGCAGCTGTTTGTATAAAGGATATGTAGGATCCTTTTATGCAGTGTTAAAGGGTATTTCTGCCAACATGTGGCAGCACTGATACATTGGTAACATTTTTTCATTCATTTAAGTCAGATTTTTCCCCCAATCTAAATAGAGCAATCTGTGACCCTTCAGCAATTTTTGTATTGAAATCCATTCAAAATGTCATGTTTTGTTTTTCACAAAACAATATTTGCATATAAAAAATCTAAACAAATTAAAATTGTTCTTGATGACTTGGCACCAAAACAAAGGTATTTTGAAGCCTTATTTGGCACTGAGGCTCCAACAATACCCATAAACCTTTTAAAGGGGCAGTATTATGTATTTCTGAAGCACATGGTGCAATTTTATAGCACAATGAAGTAACTATGTTACCTTCAAACACTATATATATATGCATATATATATATAGTATATGACTTAAAAGAATTTTAACTTTAAAATTTGATGCCTTGAAATTGGGCCTCTGTCTCATTAAGAACTCCTGTCATCACAACATGGCTCCTCTATTAACCCTTTAACAAGGTTTTTACCAGCGATTCACTGAGAAGTAGCTCCTATAATGAGCTCGACAGAAGCTTACTGCAGTTCCACCAGGTATTTGCTAATTGCTGCTGGCTAGTTTGAAGGAGCTGAGTTGCGGAAGGCTGCTCTGTGAGGCAGAAGTTGAAAGCTTGGAAACTGCAGCTCAGAGGAGGAGCTGCGTCTCGAAGTTGTGCACCGCTGAATGGTTGCCATGGAGATTATAGGATTTCTTAAACACGCGTGAAACATACCAGTCCTGGTATGTTTTTGTTGAGGTAATAACATTATAAGTTAAAAAAGAAGCTAAAAAATAGTCAATTTTACATAATACTGACCCTTTAAGGAGTTAAAATGTGTGAATATTTTTTTTAATTACTTGTGTGAGCTGAGAAGTAAAGTAAATAAGGGTGATCTTTAGAAGAGCATTTTATTTCCATGTTACACTGGTGGACCTCCCAGGGTTCCCATAGTACTACAGCTGAGGTCAGATTTTATATTAATGTTGCCAGACAACAATAAAACTGCTACAGTTTACTATCAAATATGGAGAAAAGTTGTGTTCACTCAAGGATCTGGCTTTCAACAACTACCGCAGCTGCCCACCGCTGTGTTAAACAACAGGGACATTTTCCATTCTCTCCCCTTACACTGCAGTAAGAAAAATACTTTATAGAATTTTATGTGTAAACCTCAACAAGATGGAGCTTAAAATAATAATAAAAAGAGAAAAGAAAGAGAAAAAAGGCATTCAGGGTAAGTTGCTTGTATAAAGCCCTCTCTATAAACATTTATGGGAAATAAGCCCCTGTGCCAAGAAGTAATCAGTGCATTTTCTGTTTCACTTTCCAAAACCATTCAAGCAGGAAAAAGAGGTTGCTGCAGCTTGCTTGAATTGTCAAATTTACAGGAAAGGCAAGACGAGCTCCGGTTGTGTGAAACTCACTGGACATGCTGAGGTCTTTAGTCTCCTGGGTCTCATGGCCGCACTTCGGACAAGGTGGAGCCTTGCCTTTCTCCTGTTTGAACACTTTACTCTTGGCATGGTCGTCACAGTAACAGGCCTGCAGATGTGAAGAAAAAAAACTTTTAATACTCACTGTCCTTTCAACTATGCATTAAAAACAGAAAATGTTCCAGAAATGTTCAAGCGACAGAACGACAAAGGAAACCGACACTGCAAGGACAGAACTAAAATAATAAACAAGTTGAGTCAAGTCATTTCTGTTTTTACCCCTTTGAATAGAAAAACCAGTCATGCTGAGTAAACAAGGAAGTGGAAGAAGTCAAAAATCAATACAGAATTTACTTCCAGTTGTTTATACACAAATTTAAACACCATGAAAAAAATAATGGCCCTTTTAAAATCCCATTTAAAAGAGAAAGCAGTTTATGTGAGTTGTTTACAGAAGTTGTAATACTTCACAGTTTGAGCTACAGTAGGAGAGAATGCAGCTAGAGTAAAAGTTGCCCAAGAATGCAGCCTTGAGGAAAACCACAAGACTGAATGATTGATCAAAGGCTGAAACAGCCATTTATGCAGGTATGAAACCAACCAACCAATTCAATGTGTTAGGGTCAGTGGTGCAAAATATGGCAGGAAGCGACACAAAGGCTGCAGCAGATTTTTCTGCTTATTGGCAAATATGAAGACATTTTTGCCAGTACACAAACATGGAGATGCTTCTTTGCACCACAATGAAACAAACTTCCGGAAAACTGAAAAACAGCTGAAACAGTGAGTTCCAAGTGGACCCCGCTTAGCGGTCAATGTCCACTAGAGGCAGGAACCAGCGCCCCAGCAATGGCCAACATGAATAAGAGGGTATGCACAAGATCAACAGGGGATGGACAAAAAGATGGATGGATGATGAAGGATGGAGAAGAAGCTGGGAATAGACGACCAACCACTCTGCTCATTATTCAACAGCACAAAACCCGGCACCAGGGTCAGTGAGGAATCTGAAAAGAGCTGGAAAACTCCCAGAACAGAACACTAAAGTCAGTGAGGACTCTGCTATCCATGATGGACGATCTGTTCCGCCTCCGCCAAGGCCCCATACCACTACAATCGACAGTTTGTTCAGATCTGAAGCCTCCAGGACCAGATTTCTTGTCCTACTCTGTCATGGCGACAGCACATCAAAATGTCAAGAGTCAACATGCTGGAAATTTCCACTGATCAAAACTTCTACATTGCAAAAACGCAAAATTCTACAAAGTATTTTTGGTTTAGTTTCTACTGCAAATATCGTAGTAGATTTAAAATAAGACAAAACTAACTGAAGAGTAACTTTTCAGCAGGATATAGGCGCCCAATAATTCCATGATGGTGATTAAAAAGTACCAGTTACACTTATTTCAAGTATATTAAAATATTCGTACAAGAAACTAGCCAAAAATGCTTGGTAAGACTTTGTGTTTTGCAGTGTAAATAATAAATCAAAGATCCAGAGCCTCAAAACACAGTTCATCACACAGTCTCATCATTTCTTCTCCTTTAACTGTGAGAAGTTGCCAGATCTAATTGCTTAACCTTTTCAAATTGTGAAATGGCTTCAGAAGCGACATCTTATGTTGAACCCAGCCGCAGAGGGCACACCGATTTCCTGTTCTCTGAAGTACAGAATGGTCTTGTTCCAACTCTTTTTGTTATAAAAGTTGAATCACCCTTTAATTTGCAACCTTTGAACTTAACGTTTTCCTTTCATGCTGCTGTTGTGCAACCCTTCCACAACAGAAGCGTTTATGTAAACCTCTTACGCCTTAAAAAATGCTGAGTCAGCTTAACCTTGGTTATAATTCTTTTCTAATCTAACTGGAGAAATGCTATATCCTGTTTGAAACTAAAAAATATTAACGCGGAAATTGCTTTAAATAACTATAACCAACTGGGATCACGATGCAGAGTTTTTATAAGCTTTTCCTCATTTTGTCCCTTTTTTAAAAAAACATTTCAATGTGTTTTTTGTGATTTTGTGCAACAAGCCAGCAGAAAGTGATGCATAGTTGAGAATATGCATTATACTAATGGTATGCATTATATTAATATAATGCATTTTAATATAATATGCATTTATTAATGCTCATCATTATATTAATGCTCAACATTATATTAATGCATACCACACTGGATGGTAATACCATGTAGAAACACCTTTTGCAACAGTGACTGCTGCAAGTGGTATTTAATTTTTTTTTATCATGTTCTCTGACCCCCCCACTCCTTTTAAGTGTTTTGCTTTCAAAGAATTCCATTTAATTTACTGGGTATTGAAAATATTTTCATTTTAAACACCATGATAACTTGACCCTGAGGTAGCGCTTGCATAACAACAACACATGCTTATTTTTAGCCTTGTTTAAAGTCTAACCCATCCGCAGGAGGTCAAACGAGTTTCTGGCAAGTCAAGTTTTATCTGATCGGAGCGTTTCCTCGCAGCTGCTCAGACAGGAAAGCCTTAATCTTTAGTTTCATTTGTTCAAGCTCAGAATACCTGCAAGATTTCCTTAAATGGTGCAAACGAAAACAAAACGTACTTGCGTTAGTCTAATTTTACTTCAAAGAATATGTTAAAGGAATTTTGAGGGCCGGTCTTTTCTCGTGTGATGCATGCTGATGGGATGGATAAAATTTCCAGCTGAACATTCTCACCTTACAGCGCAGGCACGAGTGTTGTCCCAGTCTGTTACAGGAAACACCTGAAACAAAACGCAGGAAAAGATAAAAAATGCATTCACTTTCTCTCCAATGCACAAATCTCTTCCAGATATTACTCTGCAGAACAAATAATTTATTCTCCTTTTAACCACATGAATGGGCGAGTAAAACCACATGACTCACATTTAAAGGTTTCTGCCTGTAGGATTTGACAGCTGGCCTGGTGCTCAAATTGATCATCCTCACATAAAAAATTCCGACAGAAGGAACAGCGGAAAATCCGACCTCCTGCAAAGGAAATGGAGCATCCCGTTGATTTTCAGTGTTCGAGCCGATGGGATTGGTTTACAAGCAGGAGGGAGTATCTCACCGTGATCCCAGACTCCACGCTCGCACTCGATGCAGTCGGCGTCGGCCAGAGGACAAGAGCAGGCGTGGGTGCTCAGACATTTCCTACCGTGGCAGACCCAGGCTTCACAGAAGTCACACACTGCCCCCTTGTGGATAAAAACAGGTTTTACATATCTGGACAGAATAAAAAAACTGAACCATGGTTAACTGAACCACAATTGGAGAAAAACTGGCAGCATATTCCACATGAGTATTATTAGTTCAAGAAGGACCGAGGCAAAAACAAAAAGCTCTTTGTGGAAAAACTACCAGGGATACTTGGATACAATTCTTAAAGAGCTGAAAAGAAAACTTTCAAGCTGAATGCCAACATAAAAAAAGAAGCTCAATATAAAAAAAATTAAAATAGGAGGTAAAAATAAAAAGTCCCTTTCAGCCTGTTAACCAGCAGCCTGACAAAAAAATGACCAAAATTAAATCAGCAGCTGTTCTTATGGAAGATCAGGACCCCTGAAAATAATAAATAAAAGAATTCTGACTATTGATCTCACACTATTAAAGTCAGATTTCTGAGACAAGTTAGAATAAAACAACAAATGTTTAATCACAGAATTCTGAGGAAAAAATGTGATTTATTTTTTTCCTCATCACTGCTCCTATCTTCTTTAGAGTACATGCAAAAATTTGGTCTCTTTGGGAAGACATGAAAATATTTTATTTTAATCTTTGCAGTCAATTTAAAAAAATAACAGTATTGGTCAAAATTGGAATCAGCATATTAAGCATTTTAAAGAAAAATCGGTGCCCACTAGTGGAAATATGTTCTTGGCTTTTGCACACTTAAAGCTCATTCTCATTTTTTCTTCACTCTGTTCCCGACTAGTTCAACTTAATTCCCTAATAAATAAAGTCCTGCAATTAAAATATGACATAGTTATGTTCTGCACTTAATCTGCCTTTTTATAAACACTGAAACTAATAGACCAATTATGAATTACAAGATTTCTAAAGAGAAGAATGCCTTGCATTAGATAAAATAGTAGGTAGTTTCATATAAGCATATACTTTAATAAAGTGCCTAATTTTATTTAACCACAGAAAATATCTAGAACTGTATATCAAACCAGAGAATGTAACTGTTACCATCTAGTTTCTAAAACAGGTCCAGATCAGAACAAGATTTAATTATGGTTTGATATAAACTCACCACCATGGCCATTCCTGTGCTGTGGATCCCTGGATGCTTGATAACACAATCTGAAGCCTTCATGCACTTAGTTTTACCTAACAAACACAAATAAATCAACATTTATTATAACAGTAACATTATTTTACTCCAATAATTCTAAATAAAATTGAAACAGTCCATTTGTGTGTAATTTAATAAGACATAGGACAGTCATACAACACCACTCTTCAGTCACAGGCTTACTCAGATTCGTTGCAAGATTGTCTGCAACTAGAAATCTTTCTTGTCCACAAGTTTTTGAAGATACTTACATGAGTAACTTTCTTAAATGAATTAAAAATGCTTGAGATAGTGAACAATTAGGTGGAATCGGTCTGTAGCTTGATGTTTAATTTAAAGAAAAGTAAAAAAAAAAAAAAAAACTCACCACACTGAGCGCAGACAGGCAGCTTCTGCACAGAGTTACAGAAGTAGCAGAATGCCCTGTTCTTCTGCTTCCTACGAAAAATAAGCAGGAATACGTTTATTTCTCTTCAAATCAAAGTTCTTCTGAATCCGTTTCATCTGCTTTAAATACAGACTTACCGCTGACATTTGTCACATTCCTGTAAAAACACAATAAACAGTGAGGATTAGCCCGCTGCAGTGTTTGCACTGTTAGCCAAAGCAGTAGCAGCGGTAGCGGCTACAGACCATGTTCACGTTGCAGGGGTGTTTGGCCACTTCCACATGCTCCCTGTTGGCTCGGATCTGTTTCTCTCGCTCTTTGCGGTTCTCCGCCTTTTTCCTGGCTCCGGTTTTCTTTTTGGGCATCTCTGGAATCAATAATAACTGTAAGAGGAAAGAGAAAAGTTAATGGTGATCTTAGCTTTTAAAAACAGAAGTAGAAAACTAATGGCGTCCACTAATTTATTTTTAGGTCTTATTTTAATTAATGCTAGCATACAAACACTAACTCTCTCCTGAATAATAATAAAAAATGTCATTTCAGATATAAGAGGTAACTTTAAATTTTCCTTACCTCACCCAGCGAAGCTAGCGTTAAGTCCGTCTGAAAAAGGTGTCCGGTGAAACATAATGCAGTTATTTGGGTTCCGCAAGTGGAACAACAGTCATTTCTCCGTTTCTCTTGGCGCATTACCACCATCAGCTGGAATGGAGTGTGGACTGAATCTTACATCACTTAAATCGTTAAAATTTTATGACAAATAAAATAATTGACAGCAATGTTGATGCCATTGGATTGGGTACAGGAAGTATAAGAAGATTTTAATATGTTTAGATTTATACTCAAGACCAGAAATAATTTGGTCAGGAGGTTCAATTATTGTGGCTCCTGCACATATCGGAAAAGAAAGGAACAAACTAGCTGACAAATTTGCCAAAAATATTGCAAAAGAAAGAATGTAAAAATGAGCAAACGTGATGTTAAAAGTATAGTTAAGCTGTATGTCAAAAAGAAATGGCAAGGTAATGGGATGGGAAATCAATGTTCGTCAGTATTATAATATTGAAAGAAAACTGTAGCGTTTAGGAAAAGTCATCATACTGGTTAAAACGTCACATTTATTTTACGTTTACTTTTAGATTAAGGGAATTAATAAAAATATTGTTATATTTGTTATATAAAGAGAAATAAAAAAATTCCTTACACATAATACCAATATTTTCTAACAATATAAGAGAAGGCCCTACATTACTTTATCACAAGTCTGTTATTAAACATAATAATTCTAACATAATTAAAAATAAAGAATTTGTTTATTTATACCTTTTGTTTTTAAAATATATTTTATTTTTCAATCAGGATTTATAGAGAAAAGCTAATATTTACATTTTGAAGCTTCAGTGTCTAGTTTGATGAGAGGTTTATGGCAACTGTACATCTTTATTACTTCCATGTGATTTTGAGAGTCAGGTGAGCCTTGTGTAGGTTAGGTCACGTGCTGATGATCAGCCAGCCGGTTAGTGACGGGAATTCCGGCTCATATTCAGGAGCCGGATCATTTGGCTCAGATAAGCTAAATGATCCGGGAGAGATCATAATATTAGACAACTTGTCATATATGCTTAAATCTTTTTTATTATCAGGTCAAGTTTTGATATGTATGTAGTATTCACACATATACAGGGGCGGAACCAAAAGGTGCACATGGGATAAAAATAAATAAATAAATAAATAAAATAAGCATATTTTCAATTCAAAAGACATTCTTGCTGCTATCTTATTGCATAAACAAAGCACCAGCTCAATATCAAAAATACTTCTTGTTTCTTAATAAATTGTTTTGGTTATTCAAAAACAGATTTCAAGTGTTCGAGGGGGGAAAAAATCCTTCCTTAGAGATGAGGACTGTGTTGACATTAGCTTGGGGGACGTCTGAGCTACTGCAACATGTTCAGCATTGAGATGCTATTTGAGGTTATAGTAGCTTCGGTGATAGGCTTATTAGTTTTAGCACAACTTGAATAGAATAACAGTTTTCTCCAGCAGTGTCTCATTAAATCATTTATTGTTTTTTTTATATACAGGAATTTAGAAGCAGCTTTATGGTCTTTATTGGGCGTACCACCAACACAATACAAAAGTTCAAGCTTGGGACTTTTCATAGAGAAAAAGAAGATGCAATTAGTTGGGTTACATTTTTAATGCATTAAAATCAATATAATTAATAAATCAGAATTATTGCTTTAATGCGTTAATCTGACAGATTATGACTTCTTAACGGGCATAAAATGGCTCCATCTTCTCTCTGATTATCTTCAAGACAACATTCAAACCTCCTGCATTTAAACGGGAATTTGTTTTGTTTTAATGAAAATGCAAATCTTGTCATAATCAGTTTTAGTGAGAGACATTCTCATTTCAACAAGATAATGCTCATGTATTCATTTTCTAGCGTTCGCAATTAAACCATTCCATACATTAACGGGGAAAAAAATCACTGTCCGGTTCATTTAAAAGATCCTGCACACTGGATCGGCTCAGTCAACAGAGTCCCTCCTCTGAGTGCCACGCCCACCAACTGACGCTGAACAACAACACAATGCACACCCCTCTCTGAGATGCTCCGTGGCCGCTTCCACGCACAAACTGCCACTCTGTCCGCCTGTTGGAGCTGCAGCTCGGACATCATGGAGGTTTTCATGTCTGTTTAAAGTCACGATCCTCTGAAGCAGATGCGATGCGAGTTTAGCGCTGAACTCGCCATCTATCCGTCCATCCATCAGCCGAACCATGGCTCCGTCCCTCCTCCGAGCCTGCCGCAGTCTGGCTGTGTGGACCTGGCTGCTGTCCTTCTGCTTCGTCCAGCTGCTCTGCCTGGACTTCACGGCTGCAGAGAAGGAGGAGTGGTACACGGCCTTCGTCAACATCACCTACCTGGACCCCGTTTCCTCGGAGGTGCGGACGGAGAAGACCGAGTGCGGCCGGTACGGAGAGCACTCGCCCAAGAGAGAAGCCAGAGGTCGGGTTCTGATCCCCGGCCTCCCGCAGGACAGACAGGGCTGCGACCCGAACGTCCGCTTTCCCCCGGTTCCCCAGAACACGGCCTGGGTGGCGCTGGTGGCTGAGGGAAACTGCACATTTAGAGAGAAAATCCGCATCGCCGCAAACAGCAACGCGTCTGCGGTTGTTATATACAACAGTGCCAACGACACCATCACGATGCCCCACTCAGGTAAGAGGAAACCCGTCCGAATCGGACCAGAAACTCCGAGATTTTCACAGTTTGCGGTTGATGCGGTGATGTCAGAGAAGCGGATCTTCCTACAGGTGTCCGGCTGGTTAAGCGAGGCCTCAGAGGGCCTCTCACTAATCACTGCGTGAAAGTTAGAGGGTGATTAATAGATCCTGGAGCTGGGGCCTCTGAGGTCTCCTGAATCAGTGGCATCTGATATATTATGAATGAATGATCTGGCTGAAGAACCGAATCAATGACCCGGATCCCCAAGGACAAGTTTCCTCTTAGTTCAGATGCTGACTGGAGCTGCAGGAGTCAAGTTTCAGATGGTGAACCTCATTTCCATTCCAAGAAATAGAGAACCAGAGTAAACTCAATTACAGAGTTAAAGTAATCATGTTATTTAAAAAAAAAAAAGAGGTTTAAAATCCAGCCTGGTTCATAGTGAAAAAATAATCACCTCTTAAATGGGCAGTATTATATAACTATGTTACATCAAATGTAACTTTGACTTGGCAATTTAACTTGAAATTGCACCTCTGTCTCTTTAAGAAACTTCTGCTCTTTCTGACGCTTCACCTTCAGCATGTCATCACAACCTTTCTACATTAAGCTGTTTACTACATTCTTATGGGTGTTGCACTGAGAAGTAGCTCATATAATGAGCTCAGCAGGTGCTCAGTTCCACCAGGTGTCTGCTAATTGCTGCTGCCACTAGTCTGAAGGGGCTGAGTGGGGAGTGTTGGGCAGGGGTGTTATGTGAGGTGGAAGCTTGATCTGGAGAGTGTAACACCAAACATTTTCATTTTTTATCCCAAACAGTTGCCATGGGAGATGAAAAGACTTCTCAGGCATGCATGACAGAATCAAAGCAAGACTCCAGATATGTTTTTGATTAACATTATAACTAAAAGGTTGATTTTACATAATACTGCCCCTTTAAATCTACTAACTGGTAGTACCATCCTCGGCGTCAACAAGTGCAACTCCAAAACCCGGAGTTGCTCTCTGTTGTTTTGGTGTTGCTGTCAGAGTCGGATTTGTTGACAGAGCTTTCTCTTCCTGTTGAATAGAAGTGTGTTATCAGCCTGTTGCTACTTTTCATAAAGGTGTGCCCATCGTTAAGATTCAACAGAAACTTGGTGCTTTAAGAGTGTTGGAGCAAAGGATCCGTAGAGTTCTAGCAGATGTTGAGTGGAAAAAGCTTCAATAGTTCAATAACAATTTAATATGCATTAATACGCACAGTGAAAACAATCTTGGCGCTACCACAGAAGCTAACATCTACAGTCTTTCTTGCTTCCGTTCCTGCAGCCAAACGGCACCAAAGAAAATAAAAGCCGCTCCCAGACTGGCTGCTTTGCAAATGTCATAATGTCAAGTAGCATTGTGCCAAAAGATTTCAGCTTCTTAGTCTTCATTTTCTTTGAAAATTTTAGATATGCTCTGCGAGCAAATCTGCAAATACTGAAACACAAATACGTAGGTGTTCCCTGCATAGCAATCTTTCCTATTTTTTGTTAAGAACATGTTCAACAAACCAGCTGCTTTTCATAGCAATTGTTCATATGGAACCTTAATATTTTTGTAATTAAACAAAGTTCATTTGGGTCTGTGTAGGACACTGCACAAAACATTCAATCAAACAATCATTTGGCAATTTATACCATACAGTACGAAACGTTATTTTAAATGTGGCTAAGTATTCGTAAAATACTATATATGAATTGGTGACTGCTATTATTAACCACATTTACACATTTTCTCCTTGAGTTCATATTTCTGCTGAAAGAATCTGAAACCTTTTTCTCATTAGTTTTGTGTCTCTTTCAGATGGTTTCTTATGATTTACTGTCAGTTTCTTTGAGGAGGACGAAAAGATAAATCGGACATCACTAAGCAACTCTACAATTATTTCTGTTGACATAAAGCTCAAAGTTGGTGCATAGATTATTGTATTTTACAGAGTTTGTCCTTTAAATTACTCTGTTGAGCTGCAGAGATGCATTCATTCCCACCAGCTCCATATGGCCATGGCCAATAAAACCATAAATGTGCATGTGGAGATGTTTAAAGTTATAAAGGTGAAACATTAATTTGCGAAACAATAACTACTCAAACACTGTCAGGGAGTCTTAGTGCCCAGACAGTCACAATTAGTTATTTTGTTTGTTTAGACAAAAACAAAGGATGTTGAATCTGCTATTAATGTGACCTCTGACTAGATGTAGGTGTTCACCAGATTACAGCAGTGGTGTACAAACATTTTACCAAAGAATTAGGACCATGCTAAGAAAATTTTAAAAATAAATGTCCAAAATAAAGTCAAAATACGAGAATAAAGTAATTTTACAACTTTATTCTCGTAAAACTATGACTTCATTCTTATAATATTATGTCTTTGTTGTAATTTTATTGTTATTTCTTTTCTTAGGATGACCCTAATACTCCATCGTATCATTGAAAGTCCTTGTGGGTCACAGAAATTTATACTTGGGGCAATTCAAAGTTCTTCACAGAATATCAAGGGAGAGACAAACAAAAACAACAAAATGTTTTAAGCGTCATTGAAGTTTAATCAGAGCACAGTCACATCACACTCCCTCTGTTTAAAGTGTTGCATGAGAAGAAACAAATGTTAAAACTGAGATTTAAAATGCAATTTTGTCTTTGAGTTTATTCTTTGATCTCTCATCAGTGATCCGGCAACAGTTTGTTAGTCAGATTCTTTGACCGAAAGCAAAAATGTTTTTCAGTCCTGATTTAAAGCAACCAAAAGTTTCTGAACAGTTCAGGGTTTCAAGGATTTTGCTCCAGATGTGTGGAGCATAAAAAACTAAATGTAGCCTTGTTTAGTTTTGCTCCTGGGAACACAGGATCTCTGATGATGGAAGGCGGCAACATGGTTGACAAGCAACTCTGAAATGTATTTTGACCCAAGACCATAGTGCTTCATAGACCAATAACACATCTTTAAAACCTATATCATAAATAGAAAGAGGTTTTATGAAGCCCATTTTTCAGGGGAGGGTGAGGACTCTGGCAGCAGCATTCTGGCTAAGTTGTGTCTGCCTAATTGATTTTTTTGTTTTTATTTTATAGAAACCAAGTAAAAACACAACTACAGTCTAATTTGCATTAAATAAAAGCCTGCACCAATTTTTCTTCATGCTGTTTTCACATGTAAGCTGTTATTTTGGCAATATTTTTTAAGATAATAGAATATTTAGGCTAATTTAGTAACAGACTTTACATGATTGGAAGTCTGAAACAACACGCAGGTTTCTTGTCTGCTCTCTGGTCTTTTGCCCCATTGAGTCTGAGTGAGTGCTGATATTTAGCCTCGCATTTCTGGTATGACTTCTGTCTTATCTGCATTAAGCTGGAGAAAATTCTGACCCATAAGCTGATGCACTGATTCACATGAGAGTAAAGCTGTCATAAACATGGATATGGTGAATGATGAGTTAGTCGTGTATAATCAGAGCTAAGGGGACTATATACATTTTTAAATAAAGGTGGCCCAGGGATAAACCCTTGAGGAACCTCAAACTAGATTTATGTTCACCTATATTTATAATTACCAAGTGACACAAAGTAGTCACAGTCTGAAACATAAGATCTGATTCAGTTAGGCACAGTACCACAAAATTCTGTATGTAATATCCATATGGCTAAACAAAGTCACCTGTCTTGTCCATGTTGACAGCTACCACTTTCCAGTTCATGCCAGGATCAACTCTTGGTGCTGAAGTTGTATCTCATATACTTGTTATACCTCAGAAAAGGAACAGTAAAACTTTTCAACTAAGTCTGCTTTAGTGTTTAATAATAAAAAAATGACATTAGTGGGATTTTTACCAGAATACCACACGAGCAGCAACTGTGAACATTTTTACAAGAGACTCGTTACATAAAGGGAATAATCAGTGTGACAGACAAAAGTCACCAAAGTGCTGCAAATGTTGCTAATGTGTGGGATTCAAAGCCTCGAACGCTTCAGGAAGCATGTTTTCCCTCTGCAGGATCATTATCTGTTTGAACCCAAGTTTTGTTTGGTAATGAGGCGCCATTTATGGGGAGTGACAAATGGATGAAAAACCGCAGGGAGCCTCCCTGACTGTCTGATTCTCTGTCACAAACAGGCAACAGAGGGAGTGTGATGTAACTGTGCTCCGATTGCTAAACAGTTCTTGGAGTCATTATCTGAGTTGCAGAAGAAGGAGGAGAGCTTCGGTAGTAACTCAGGATGTTTCTCTCTTGTCATCTTCCTATGACACGTCCAGCATTGCTCCACAGATTTTTAAATCTAATCTCTCAGTTTGAGGAAGTCGTTGAAGTTGTAGTTCAAGGTGTTTCATTAAATTAAATCAGTAAATTAAAAAAATTCATTTTGGAGCAATGTCTTACGGTCTACTGAGACTAAAATGATCATCACAACATTTGGAGGGAAAAAATGAAGGTTTGCAAGCCTGAGAACACCATCCGCTCTTTGAAATTCACAAAAACATGGCATCATGTTGAAAGAACATAACGTTGAAATATTTAAGAAACTTCTCATGATCTCCTTCAGGACGTTAATGGTTTGCTCTCAAATGGACAATAAGCATTCCACCAAAGTAGCTGCAACACAATGATGTCAATGTTTTAGAGTCAACAAAGTATTAAGGAAATGTATGTAAATTTCACAATTTTAAGAATGTTTAAATAATACACTGTGTCTGACTTCTACCATCAATGGGTCTGAATAGAATCAGTTCCACTGAAAACATTTAGTTCATTTTATACCAGTACATCCTAACTGTATTCTCTAAAACTCTAAAACTTTTGTAACTTCTTTTTGGTGTAGAGATGGACAGAAGCACAACTGTGATAGAAAATCCTAGTTGTGCATTAATCAACAGATGGTTGCTGGCAGGAAGCCTTTAAGAGAGGATTTGGTTGAGCTTCTTCATCTAAGCTCCCAGCAATCAGCCCAAGATTTCTCACAGTGCTTTGGCTGGGTCTTAAAACATAACATTCATTTACATTCACTTGGAACTCCTTCCAGGAGAAATGAACATTTTTGTTAATGTTGTGAAGTCTTGTTCAACTTTGGTCTTTGTTGTGCTTCATGTGTTGCACAGATACAGGCGACATCGTGGCTATCATGATCCCTGAACCTAAAGGTCGGGAGATTGTGAATTTGCTGGAGCAGCGCTTTGTGGTGGTGATGCACATCAGTGTGGGAACCCGCAACCTGCAGAAATATGTGAGCAGAACGTCTGTGGTGTTTGTCTCCATCTCCTTCATCGTCCTCATGATCATCTCACTCGCCTGGCTCGTGTTCTACTACATCCAGAGGTTCCGCTACGCTAACGCACGAGACCGCAACCAGGTATGACCGACCGCGACCGTTCAGAGTATATTGATATTATCTCAATTTTTGTAAGAGATTCATTTATGCGAGTTAAATTTAGGGGCAAATGGTCTGAATCTCACAGTTTTCAATAAGCATTTTGTGTCTTTCAGTTGCACCCAAACCAAACTGTCTGTGGGTTTCTGTCAGTAATTGATTTGGAGAAAATCTTTTAAGTAGCTCAAATGCAGTTCAAACCTTTCAGGACTTTTTTTTCTTTTTTTTGATTCCCAATTGATTTTTGAAGCTTATATTTGGAAAATGTCTTCAACAATCATGACAGTTACATTCACTCTAAAATTTCTAAAAGAATGCAATGTTTAATAACAGAGCTTAAAAGCTTATATAGATAAAGCATAACTGTAATACATTTAGCCTTCCTGC
Organism: Xiphophorus couchianus; assembly: GCF_001444195.1. Taxonomy (NCBI): domain Eukaryota; kingdom Metazoa; phylum Chordata; class Actinopteri; order Cyprinodontiformes; family Poeciliidae; genus Xiphophorus; species Xiphophorus couchianus. The sequence continues at coordinate 4,460,059 of NC_040232.1, read as the reverse complement.
TATTTGCTGCATAACAGGCAAAACCCAAGATGGAGATAAAAACCATTAAAATCTGTTAATGTCTGTTGCAAATTTTCTAAATTAAGCAAATCAGTGAGATGCTAGTTTTGTTTGCAGCTTAATTTGTTTTTGATGGCTTTTCAAGCATATTTGAAACAGAAAGATGCCTCTGACCATTTCAGAGGTCAGAGGGATCTGACCTCTGACCTCTGAAATGGTCAGAGGTCCATTTCTGACCATTTGTTTTTGTTTTTGTGTGTTTTTCTGCCTGCAGAGGCGTTTGGGAGATGCTGCTAAAAAGGCCATAAGTAAGCTTCAAGTGCGTACTTTAAAGAAAGGAGACAAGGTAAAGCAGATTCTGCACACTTTGTAATTAAAATAAAAAACAACAAAAAGCTAATGATTTAAAACATATAGCAGTCTGTCCTGGTTTTGTTTTGATTGTAATGTTTATTGATTGTGAAATTTTGTAAGGCAGACAAATTACCAGCGATTCAAAATGTGAAATTGAAATTTTTCCTTCAAACTGTTCTATGTGAGATTTACAGGGTAAACCTCAACTTAAGTAGGAACAAGTTTTGAAATTGTTTATCCTGGTCCTTTTTTTTCCACTTAAAATATTACCAGATCATGGCATTTTAGCAGGAGTGTGCTTACTGTTTACTGCTTACTGCTTACTGAATTGTCAAGAATTTTAAAATTCTTGAAAATTCAAGAATTTTCTTGATTTTTTTTCAAGAAAAATTTCAGTGTTTTTCTTGAAAACACTGGAATTTAGCCTCTTGTTGTCTTATTTGCGTTGAAGGAAACTGAGCCAGACTTTGACAACTGTGCAGTTTGCATTGAATGCTACAAACCTAATGACGTTGTGAGGATATTACCCTGCAGGTGAGGTTTCTGTTCGCCTAATGTCTTAACATCGATTTGATCACACACACCAGAGCCACCAGTGTTTAGACATCCCACTGTTCACCATGTTTACGATTTGTATGTATCATCTCGTCTGGTCAGACACGTCTTCCATAAACACTGTGTAGATCCGTGGCTGCAAGACCACAGAACGTGTCCGATGTGCAAAATAAACATCCTGAAAGCTCTGGGAATTCCTGTAAGCTACATTTTTGATTTATTTATTTACTGCATCATTAAACTAATGTTATTTCCTATTTAAAAGCTGGTAAGATGCTAAACACATGTTTAATCTGTTCCAGTTCAGTGCTGACTGCACCAATGAGACTCCCCCAGATTACGAGACAAGTGTTGGGGGTCCTCTGACCAATCCCATCAGCGCTGCGAGTGAAATCACAGTCAATGAAAGTTCAGTGGTGCTGGATCCTGTGGGAAGGGTGATAGATCTGCATCAACTCCATCATTACCAAGAAACGACGTCGCAGGCAGGACAGAGCCACATTATTGCAAGCTGTACGTCCACAGGTTACACATGCTTCATCGCATTACCAACATGTCAGCGTGGAAAGGTTTTAGCCTGAAATATGGACCTGAACTCATTGTGATTGGCTTTATAACTGAAAACATAAGGGAGGTAAAAATAAAAATAAAAATTTTCTGCCACCAAGTGGCTTAAAAGGTTAATTGCAAGCTGTGCAGAGGACTTGCTTCTTGATTATGTAGTTTGAATGTTATCATCGGAGGCATAAATTTTATACTAAATAATTTTAATCAGTTTTTGATGTGAACGTTGGAGTTGACTTGGTATTTTCTATCATTCACATAGCATCACTTTTCTGTCCTTTCATAGGCAGCACGCTATGCTAGACAGACTGCATCAACATTTTGCACACCTTAAATGCATATTTATATTAGCCAGCAATACATTTAGCTAAACTACAGCTAACACAGAAGTATTAGGCAGATTAGACTTATTAAACTTAATTACTACTAATCAAAACAACTTTCTGATACCATAAAAATTGTTAATTTATGGACAAAGATACTCCAAGACTTAAAAATGATGATAACATGCTGTGGATGACCATGCTTGACTTTTTGGCCATAATATAGGACGCCATAAATCCATCCATCCATCCATCTTCTTCCGCTTATCCGAGGTCGGGTCGCGGGGGTAGCAGCTTCAGAAGGGAGGCCCAGACTTCCCTCTCCCCAGCCACTTCTTCTAGCTCTTCCGGGGGAATCCCGAGGCGTTCCCAGGCCAGCCGAGAGACATAGTCCCTCCAGCGTGTCCTGGGTCTTCCCCAGGGCCTCCTCCCGGTGGGACGTGCCCGGAACACCTCACCAGGGAGGCGTCCAGGAGGCATCCTGACCAGATGCCCGAGCCTCTACTGGCTCCTCTCGATGTGAAGGAGCAGCGGCTCTACTCTGAGTCCCTCCCGGATGACTGAGCTTCTCACCCTATCTCTAAGGGAGAGCCCAGCCACCCTACGGAGAAAACCCATTTCGGCCGCTTGTCTCCGCGATCTCGTTCTTTCGGTCATGACCCAAAGCTCATGACCATAGATGAGGGTGGGAACGTAGATCGACCGGTAAATCGAGAGCTTCGCTTTTTGGCTCAGCTCTCTCTTCACCACGACGGACCGGTACAGCGCCCGCTTGACAGCAGACGCTGCGCCAATCCGCCTGTCGATCTCCCGCTCCCTTCTTCCCCCATTCGTGAACAAGATCCCGAGATACTTAAACTCCTCCACTTGGGGCAGGACACCCCCCGTGACCCAGAGAAGGCACTCTACCCTTTTCCGGCTCAAGACCATGGCCTCGGATTTGGAGGCACTGATCCTCATCCCGGCCGCTTCACACTCGGCTGCGAACCGCTCCAGCGAGAGCTGCAGATCACGATCTGATGAAGCCAAAAGGACCACATCGTCCTTAAAATCTAACTCGCCATAAAATCTAACTCAAATCCCACCACAAGGGGGCAGTAAATCAACAGAATACAAACCCGGACTTTTCTAAGTTATGTTAAAGTTTATTTAGTCTTATTTCAAGTGTGCACTAGAAATTAGACCACACATACTTTGTAAGACTCTGTGTTTTGCAACGTTGACTCACCTTTGTTTGACCCTTCAGGTGAGAACCAGCCTCCGATGAGCAGCGATTCAGACACGTCTGCTATCCTGAGTGTTGATGCCAGCGCGTCAGAAGCAGACTTTCCTTTGGAGCAGGAGCGCGATGACGCAAAGTCCCGGGACAATACATGTTGAGGAGACATTTTTCAGAAAAGATGCACAAAAGCTACACATGAGGGATTGAGAGATTATTCACGTCTGGTCGTAAAGAAGATCCAAAAACACTTGGTTCTGTTTCACTGACTATAAACAGATTTGTCATGTTGCTTGTTGTGCTTCATGGAGAACCAGACCTTGAGGAATATCTCTCGCATTGTTAAACCTCAGAGCGGTTTCACAAGCTTCAAAGACAAACTGACGATGATGATGGAGACTGGACACAACATGGCCTCCATAATGCATGTGTGCAGCTTCAGTCAGCATGACATCAAGGATCACTGCCAAAAACATACAGTGCACACTTAGGACTGTGCAAAAGTGTTGAGTCATGCCTCATGATTTCCTTCCAGCTCTATGTGATCTGGATCAGCACTTCTCCAGAGTTTCTGACGTCTCTTTCGTCTCTTTGCTTAAATTTTTTCTATTCCTTAATTACATGCCGTTCACATACTGTTCATGTGCTGTAGATGCGTTTTTAGTCCTGTAAATCATTCCTTTATTTGCCTTTTCCCCCTCATTTCTGAGCACATGAAATATTTAGTAAGACCTTTAGAAACTCTGGAGAAAAACTGATCTGAACCACATTTAAAGGTTGCAAGAACCGGAAAGAACGAAATCAGCAGTGACTGAAGACTTTTGCACAGTTCTGTAGCTCATATACCAGCAGTTTTCAGTCCAAAACAGCTGCTATTAATTCCCTCACCAAATTTAATACATCACCTGAAAACTTGACAATTTTTTTAAAAGGTTCCAAACAAGAAGTTAGAAAATTCAAGCACACATTCTTCTAATTTTATAAAAGTAAATGTTTTTCATTTTTTAACTTTCTGTAAATGCCTCCTATGGAAATAACCAAGCACAACTAGATCTCTGTGTCAGCCTTTAGATTTTTGAAGCGATGTCCTGGTTGCCCTTCTGAAACTGCTGCTGAATATTCCGATACCAGAAGTTAATAATCCCAGAGTCGTGACATCTAAGAGTTCAACATCACTGTTTAATTGTTGCTACGTTTTTGCATTGTTTATATTTTTGAATGAAAGCACAGGTTTATGGGGCAGGTAGAGCTCAAAATGTCCCTGTTTCCAGCATTTCAACAACAAAAAAAGTGACCAACAATAATCAGCAAATTACTCAAAGAGTCATTGTAGTCGGTGATGCGTTTCCAACAAATCCGAAACAGCCTCTGACTGAAGACTGTTGCTGTGTCTTATGACTGACATGATACGCTAATAACTCAGTATCTGGGCAGCTCCACAGAAAAGTCCTGGATGACATCATCCGTTGTTAAGTACTGGTACTGCTAATCCACCTCACTTGCTTTTACTCTTTAAATCTGAAATTTCTGGTTGTTAAAAAGAACTGTTCCTAAATCTTTCACAGTAGTGCAAACTTTTTACATTTTACCTTTGAGGATCAAGCAACACAAAGACACACTCTGCTGCTTTTACCCACTGGAGACACAAATTCCTCTCAGAAACTGAAAGAAACCAAAAACATTTCTGAAAGAGTATATTTTTTAGGTTTACTTGTTTCAGCAGATCAAAACTGTGTGACAATAGTATTATGCCAGCTCCAATTTTATAATTATTTACTTTACAATATGAAAAACTACATTCAAGTTAGATTTTAATTAGACATATTTTGTTTAATTTAATGTTTTGGCTCTCCAAGCAAGCAGGTATTCTTCGTGGAGTTTGATCAGAAGTTCTTATTTCTAGCAACTCAGACTTTTCTCTTTGTTTTGTCTTGCAGGTTCTGTTGTAACAGCTGTTTGGGTCAATTGGTTCATGTTATTGCACGTTTCCCTGTTTCAGAAACCTTTGCCCCCATTGAAAAAGCCCTTGTTGTTTCTAGAGATTTACTTTTGGCTTTTTAACAGCTGATGATTCGGGAATCGAAATGTTCTGCTTGGAAAACTTTTCTAACTTACTGCCTAAGAAACTGGAGATCGTTCTTTTATTGGTACACCAGCACATGCACATGTAGCAGACAGTTTCAGGATGAAAAGAGATCGTAAATGTCTGAGTATCAGCTAAACTAAAACTTTTTGTTTCATAAACCAGCCAAATATGCCAAGTTTCTCACTAAAATCCTTTTCCTTATCCTTCAAGAGAACAATGTACCAGCTATCCTAGTGAATGAATCAATGCTTATGTGTTTTTTACAGAAACATGTTCATGAGCTAAGTTTGGGTGAAAATAATTTATGTTATTAGATTTGATCAAACTGCAAACATGGGACAAATGCCCAGAGTGATGATGTGTCATCTTTAAGAGGAAGAATTTTACGTATCAGTTTGATTGGTATAAACCGTTTAACCTGTTGCTACCACCCTCCACATTTATTCTTATTCTTGGTAAAGATAGAAAATCTTTCACTGAAGTAGCAGAATTTCAGGAAACATTGTGGTTTGTGCAGTTCCAGTTAAATTAATCTTTTCCGTTACTGCTTAGGCTGTGAGCGTAAACAAGCTTAGGCAAGCCAATTCCAGATGGATAAGGTTTACGTCACTTAAACGGCATGTTCTCATCACTTTGTAATATTTAAGATTGGTTAAGAGACATGGGTCTCTGTGTAACCTATTTATTCCCCATGGAAAAAAACATAGACAAAAACATTATTCAGTTGCGTGTATTTCAGAGGAATTGTTCAGGATAAAAGTAATTTGTGACATTGGGAATTTTGTTACAAACGACCAATAATGAATGGGAATCTTTTTTTTCCTCACTAAATAAATTATCTTAAATTAAGGGTTGGCTACTTCTGAAAGTGGAATAAAGTTACTGCAAGTAGATACTAATTTAGCTTAAGCCTTTCTTCTACTAAGGGAGGGTAAAGTGTGACTAATGCTGAGTAGCAATAATAAAAGCTCAAAATACAAAGGTCAAACTCTATAGAAATGTTTCAGGTCAGGGGTCGGCACCCTTTAAAATTCAACAAATCAATTTTGCACTTTTTCCTCCTTCATACAATTTATTTTGAGCTGCGAAACTACAATAACTTTCAAAAATGATAAGAAAGGTTCTGTAATCGTTTTATAAGATCCATAAAAGCATGTTGTTTTTTTATTTCATATTTTAATAGAAGTTAAAAAGGATTTCGTAATCTTAGGGATAATAATATATTATTATTACTGCAGTTTGGTTCTTAAAGGGGCAGTATTATGTAAAATTGACTTTTTTGAGCTATCCATCATGTTATAATGTTATTTTCTCATCAAAAACAAACCTGGAGTGCTACCTTGATTCTTTCATGCATGTTTGAGAAATCCTATAATCTCCATGGCAACCATTCAGCTTGGTGGACATAGCTCTTCCACCTAGAGGATGCAGTTTTCAAACTTCCAAGCTTTAACCTCACAGAGCAGCCCTCCCCCATTCAGCTCCTTCAGACTAGCCAGCAGCAATTAGCAAACACCTGAGCATTTGGTGAGCCAATTTACAAGATGCTTCTCAGAGCAACGCTGGTAAATATGTTGCTAAAGAGTTAATAGAGGAGCCATGTTGTGATGACTTCCTGAAGGCAGAGAACAGGAGTTTTTAAAGAGACAGGGACCCAATTTCAAGGCACTAAATTACAAACTATAATTTCCTATATGTCATATTAAATATGTATAGCATTTTTATAACAACTAAAAGTAACAGTTACTTAATTGAGCAAAAAATGGCACTATGTCCATGAAAATTCATAATACCGCCCCTTTAAATTACATAAAAACAAACTGTTGAAACACTGCTTAGTTATATCTGCCCAAACTTATTAAGTGAAGTCCCTAAAGAGCTAAAGGTTCCAGTTCCCTGTTTGCAAAACAAATTGTGTCATAGAGCCATCAAGTGTTTTTATGCATATTTATTTATTCCAAATATGTAAATGTGGGGGTGCTAACAGCAGCAATTCGTTCATTGCAGTAAAAGATGCTAAGAGGTTCATTTAAGTCCAGTAAAATTAGATTTGCTGAGCAGAAAATGGCGTCCATTAACTGTTTACAGGGTCTTGACTGACTGTCAGGCGTCCTGGGAACCGCCTGATAACAATTAAACTGTTTGTCTCCAGATTTGTGTGATTAACTGTTAACATAAAGGAATGTATAGATATTAATTTAAAAAACTCCAAAAACCCTCTCCAAGTACTAGAAGCTATTTATGTTTTTAATTTCAAGGAATTGTTAGAAAATGATTTTAAAATTTTGCTTCATTTGTAGATCTGTAAACTTCAGTCTTAAGTCATTGTTTTATTTAGATCATAGGCAGCCAGTCTTGGTTGGATTTTTTAAAACTTTCTGTATACAGGTTTTTTTTTGTATGTTTGTTTTTTTTTGTTTGTTTTTTATGTGGTTTGTATGGCACACTGCCCAGGGCAGCACATAATTGGGGACACGTAAGCACTTGACTATTTTTTTGTTTTGTTTTCTGCCAGTTGTGCCCCAAACAGGTTTAATTTTGCTTCCACACATGTCCCTTCAATACGAGGTAATCATTGTAGGAAAATACATCTACAACATTTGCAGCCTCTTGTGTATTTTCCACTGTCTTTTTAATGAATTGTGGCTGTATTTAATCATCTATGGCTCATAAATGGAATTTATGAAACCTTTATTCTGTTTGTTAAATTACAAATGGAGCAAAGGACATTTTAATCTTAAACTGTTGTTGGGATGGAGACAAAGGGGATCCGCCCAGGGCAACATTAAAGGATGAGCCGCCACTGTCCTTATGGATGTATTTACTCTCAGTCGTGTTGCACTTTAACCATTCTGATGGTGGGAAAAACTTAACTTAAACTATAAAAGCACATGTGGTAGCTACAAGGGGTATATTACTCAATGTGAGTGATTTGATGCACATGAAAATATTCTGAGATTTTCTCTGTTTTGTGTGGTGCAGAATATAAGACCAAACATAAGTAACTCAGTTTTGCAGTGTAACGACATGGTGTTGGTTTCTTGTGCCCCACTCGATGCATGTGTTTGAATGCATTTTGAAATAAATCCTAATCTGTTTTATTTTATTTCGCTTTTTCTCTGTTTTCCTTTTTTGGAAAGATTTACAGAGAAGAAGATTACATTCAACAGTTTTGTTCAAGTAGCAAGTCCAACGTCACTAAATCAGAAATTATACATCTACATGTGAAACTGATTATTACAAGGAGTAATAGACAATGGTAGAAGATATTACATGCTGGTTATAGAGTGCTCCTCATTGAAACTAGGGTAAAAAAAATAATTTTAGCTCCAGACAGACATTGTATCAAAAAAACTTTGGTTAAAAAGGCTGTTTGAAGAGGAGAGGAGGTGGAGAAAACAAATGGGAAGAGGAACTGCATAGAGAAGATATGGGCTGTTAAACTCATTTTCTCATAAACTGTTAAAATGTCCATAAATAGTTAAATAATACTGACAAGCTTTTCACACTGAGGTAATTTGGCAGAATACAGATAAAGTATTTGATTTGATTGATAAAGCAATATTTAATCACACAACTGTTATTTTGAAGGTTCTGTAGCCAAATAAAACATTATAGCGGGCCATGCCTTGAGTTTGATACATGATGTGGGCCAACACCAAGAGAGACAGATAAATTATATAAACTTGTTAATAATCTCTTCGATAGTTCTTTCATCCTAAAGAGGGGGCGTTAGAGTATATAGTAAAGTTCACTTCGCTGATTAGTTCAAGATAGGATGAGATGCACTTTCAAAATCAATGACCTATCAGAGAATCTTTTGCTTTATTCACTGGAATATAAAAGGTCATTTCCAGGGAATTGACATTAAAATCCAGCAGAGCAAATTCCCTTTGAAAGAGAGGGGGGATTTTTTTTAACAGTTTTGCTTTCTTTCAACAGCAAAATGAATCTTCTAAAGCTTTCAGTATAAATATGGTATCAGTTCTAGATCTGTTTCAATAAATGTTCTTTATTCTTTATTTACGTTCGGAGGTGTAAGTGTCATGGGTTGGAGATCAGGCCATCTAAAAGCCACCATTTTTATACTACTGATCAGAGAGGACCTAAGGAAAAATATTACTGCGGTTATAATTGGGAAAATGTATTGTTGTAAGTGCAATTATCTGCCAGTGGAACTAGTAGTTTTTCATCAATATTAAGGCATTATTGACTTAAAACTATCTCCTATATCTTCTGGGAAAGCTACCTGTGAGTTAGTTGTTGTTGTTTTTTTCAAGTGTACTAAAATATTTGCACTAAAAACTGGACCAAAAATACTTGGTAAGATTTTGTGTTTTTGCGTCCTCAGATGTTCCTGTAGGGGGCGCTGCACAGAATCCAGGTTAATCTTTTTCTAGACTGATTTTTAATGTGGTATTTATTTCCCTACTGAATAAATGTGCTCAAATTAAAAGTTGAATCTTCCAGAATTTGACCAGATTATACACCCAGAATAAAAAAATCGATTTTATTAAAGGATTTAAACCCATTTTTTTTTACCATGAATAGCAACAAAAACAAAAGTGTGGAGAGAACTATATGCAGCAGCTTCATCTCCAGTTTTCTTTTCACCAAAAGGTAAAAACAATAAATGCAGGTTTGAATCAGCAATTCTTTTAAACTCTGTGGATTCCTGAACCAAAAAGCAAAACAAACAGGAATGGATTTCCTTCCTGTGTTTTAAAAGAAGAAGTGAGCCAGTGTTTGCAAAGAATGGGGATGTGAGTTAGGAACCAAGAAGTGGAACAAATAGTCCTAGACAATCCGTTCTCATCTGACGGTGAATGCTGTCATCCTTTTCTTATGGGTATAATACGTTTAATTTGATGTTACAGTGAATAAAATGAAGGGTAAATCCCCCAATATTCACTGACAGTCCCTCTGAGGGGCTTTTGTTACCTCAACAAAAGATTTCCTTCCATACCTCAAAGCAATTCATTTCGAAAAATTTAAATGTGGCCAAGTTGTTGTTGGTATCAAAAGGTCAGGAACTGATACTATTGTCATTCCCACCAGCCTGCAGTTCAGACCTCTCTTATATAAACACACAGAGGGGGGAAACCAAAGCACAGGTACAGTATGGAGAATTACTCATTTCTTCCTCTGCCTCAGCAGAACCATCATCTGTAACCCTGTCAACCCTGAGAGTCTGCGGCGTGGAGACTCAGAGTGGTTCATTGAAGGGGAAAGTTCGTAAACAACCACCTGAAGCCAGAGCTGAGTCAACCGACAAGTGAGCAGCTGCTCCCCCATCTTTCTGTATCCTGTTTTTGAGGCCACACAGAACAGGAAGCAAAGCAAAGCTGCTCTCAGGCTGTGTGCATGTTGGGCGCTCAACGGTCTTCGCTCCCAAACTCTGACTTTATTCGTCTGCTCAAGCTGAACTTTTGTAGAGGCATATATGATTCTGGGGCACATAGTGGTTGGTGGTTAGCAGTGTCACCTCATAGTGAGGTCTCTGGTGAAAATCTCTGCAGAGTCAAACCTGAACTCAGAGCTCCAGGTCATCCACAATTTAGATTTAGCTGCCTTGTAAAAGGAGCTTTTTCACATTTCTTCATCTTTTCAACCACAAATTCAGGACTTTATATTAAAGTGGAAGTGCTGTTTTGTATATTCAGCCTCCCTCAGTCACACAACCAAATTATATGCATCTGCACTTTGAAAAAAATGAACTTTTGTCTAATTTCCAGTGCAAGTATTTTAATACACTTCAAATAAGACAAAACTAACTTAAAAATAACTTTTCAGTAACATAGGATCTAGGTTAAGTCAATAATTCCTTACTATTGATAAAAAAGTGATAGTTCCACTGGCAGATTTTTTCCACTTAAAACATGGTTAAAATGTCTTTTTTGACAAAAGTTAGGGCTAGGAAGTAGGACTTTGTTAAAAAAAAATAATTAAGAAATTAAGGATGTCTTGGTCAAAGAATTATTTGTTAGATTTGTCTTATTTCAGGTATTGAGATATTTGCAGTAGAAATGACACAATAAATACTTGTTTTTGCAGTGCCACACTGCAAAAACACTGCCAACCAACCAATGCACATAACAAATACATTTTTATTGAGTAATTAAAACAAGTTATGCGTAATCTAATCAAACCCAACCCGTCAAATGACATTTCACAAAAGTGTGTATTTTCACCAACAAAGCCACCTCTAACAATCATAAACACAATGACGCAGATTTCTCGCAAAAGGTTCGTTAACATAAATCTACACACACGGCTTCTAGTTAACACAAGAGGTTTTCTTGTGACTTGCAAAATGAGCGTGTAAATCCGGAAAATGCATTTTCTCATGCATGTTACCACGGTTACAGAGGTAGTCTTTCTGCTTGGCCTGCAGGGAGTTGATGAATATGTAACTTGGAACAGTGAAAGGCCCATTGACGCTCAGAAACATCATGAGAGTCGCCTATCAGTGTGATCTCCGGTTGTTTTTGCATCACTAAAAGAACAAACAAATTACATTTTTGTTCCTTTTCACATACGAGTTAATGGAACACACCAAAACTAAACTGCTTAAGTTTTAAGGGGACGAAATCGGCTCACGCTGCTCGCCTCCTGCGCGCTGACTACATGCGAGCGCTGTATGGAAAGTCGTTTGAGCATTTATTCGACTTAAAGAAGGACGCCCCTATACTGCTTTGGCTATTTGGAGAGCAGCACAACTTGGACTCAAAACCCCCAGGTCATCTGGATATATAAGGTTGTTAATTAGTGTTATAAATCCTGAGCTGTTCATCAACTAAAATGCTTCCAAACCCAGTTTCAGAACCGAAGAAGCCGCCTGGGTGACATAACAATCGATTGATTTTATTGATTAATTGTATTTTCTGTTTTTGAAGATATAATTTTTGAAAAAAGAATTCAAGATTTATTTATTTTTTGTCACCAATGGGTTTCCACAGTCAGAGTAACGTCATCTTGCCAACGCCGTACCATGTTGTTTTACATGTTTTACAGCTTCTATTTATTTGAACTTTAAACTCATGCTGACTCACGGATGGGATGATTGAAATAAAAAACAGCTTTTCAAAATATTTTCTGTTTTTGGTGATTTCTTTTCAAAGGATCCAAGAGAAAAAAAAAACTCGATTAAAATTGGAAATTGGATTTGATATGAAAGTAATCAGATTTTATTTTGCCCAAACAACATCTCATCACCTTCCTAAGTATAATTGCCTGGGTAATTTTTTTTTTAAAGATGATGTAAGCAAAAAAAAGAAATCAATTTTGGCAAATTATGACAGGCTATTATTTTAGGAAGGTGACGATTTTTAATTTGGGAAGCATTTTCTGTGTAAAACACACTTAGAGACACCCTTTCCCAAAGATACCGCATGTTCCTCTCTTACGATGGTTTTCGTTTGGTTTACAGTCCCTGAATTATCAGTTGATTTTCCGACACCAACGTAGGAAAATCTTTATCTATTCTAGTGCATCGAATAAATCCTCAAACGGCTTTCCATACTATGCGCTTTATGTGCAGCAGCAGCGGCGGCGCTTCGGCCGAAGAGCAGGAGGAGGAGCGCAGAGGCGCAGCGGTATTTATCGCGTTCTCGGGGTTAAAATCGCGGCTATTCCTCTGCATACGGACGGACACGACAGCAGGAAGACATTTCCGCTTATTCCTGTGGATAAATCGACCGCTAGTTAATATAACAACGCCTGTAAACAAGCGCTATCGGCGGACTGATTCGCACCTGCCGCGGAGGCATGGACAACAAAGACTGAAGCCAGCGCTGCTCCCCGGGCTGCGGAGAACCGAGCCGGGCTGCGCAGAACCGAGCCGGGCTGCCTCCGGCCCCTTAAAGAAATACAGTTTTCCTTAAAACTCGGTAGCAGAATCTGCTGGTTAACAGCACTTGTTTATAGGCCGAGCCGAGCCCGAACCTCTCGGTTTATTTATAGTAGCGCTTGCTTGTTTTTTTTCTCCTCAATCATTAAATCTTAAATGGTTATAAATGATAGATATTAGCCCAGGTGAATAACAAGGCCTCCGTAGTTGGTTTTTTTTTTTAATTTAATGAACATTGCTTACTAGGACCAGTTTGACGGGATAGTGAATTCAATGGTTCTGTTATAAAATAAAATACAAATAAATAGAAATATGTGGGTCATTCCCGAAGATGTGTTGCTGGCGGGAGCGCTGTGGCTCACCGAGAGAGCGAATCCGTACTTCATCCTCCAGAGACGGAAAGGCCACGGGGATGGAGGCGGCGGACTGGCCGGTGAGTCCCAGCCTTGAGCTGCCATGACTGTGCAACACCACAGAGATAAATATGATCATTTACCATTAATTAAAGATGTCGGGTGGCCAGGTGATGGTCACATGATCAATCAGCTGTGAGGCGACCTCTCACCTTCAGTAACAAATCAATCATGCTGCTTATTGATTTCGAAATTAATCAACTCAAGACGTAAAAAACAGCTGAATCTTATCTTAGCCTCCACAGAAAATAACTTATTTTTGTCTTATCTGGGGATTTTGTAAGGATATTGACTGCAGAAGAAATTAAATTCCTACCCAAACAATGAGGCTTTCTGCTGTGCTGCTGCTGCTAACAGCTTCGGAGGCTGAATAACAGGGGATCTGTTTGCCAAACAGCCTGAGAGTGATTCTGTTTGCTTGTTCATGCTGAATCATTCTTCTCCTTCTCTTCCTCACTCATCCTCCTCTTCCTCATTGGCATACTCTATCTAAAATGGGTCAAACGGCAGCAGGAGGATGAGGAGGTTATTGAAATAACTGGCCAAAGTTCTCATAAATTGAGATATTGATGTTCTCCGAGTTGCGAAACGCAGGACATTTTCTGGCCTGGAATCAGCTGACTGTGGTGATTTTGGGGCTTTAAAAGTCAGACTGCAGTTTTTGGAGTATCGGTGCACAGAGGAAGACTTTTACTGTTTTCAGAATAGTCTTCCTAACCCTGCCAGCAATTACTGGGTGTTTTTGCACTGTCGGGGACCAAAGTTGCAACATTGGTTACATTTTCAGTCGCTGCAGGTCATTGTCATACTGCATTGTGGCAAACAAACCAAACCCTTTGAGCAACCTGTTCCCATCCTCGCCAGTGGTGGCGCTGCACCAAAACCTACTGAAGGAAATGACACGATAACCTCTGAAGAAGACACTTCCTTCTTCACAAAATGTAAACAGAAACAGAGTGGCATCAGATTTTAACGGTTATAGGATTTTTCAAGCCATTTCTCTTGCTAGCTCTACAATATCGAGTTTGTTTTTGTTGTATTTACCCAGAATGCCCTACACTTTAGTCCACTTCCTTCTTTTGGAGCAGTCTCCGGTCCTCTTGGCATTCACATCATGCATTCAAATGGTGCCTAAATTCAAACTAGTTTGATTCAATCAATTAATCAAGCTAGTTTGATTAATTAAGCCCTAAACAGGGCTTAAACATCCTAAGGATGCGTTCATACCAGCCCTGTTTAGTGCTGGAGAAAAGTCGTGATTTTAGTGATGTTATCTTTTCAGACGGCTACAAGCAGACCACAGAGGGCTGCAGTCTCTTTGCTGTCAGATTAATGACAAACCTTCAATCAGATGCAGCTTAGTGACCAGCAACAGCTATCAAGTCCAAACTATTTGGACACAGATCCTTTATACTAAAAAAGTAAAATACCGATCGCAGCTTAAAGAATTGACCTAAAACATGTTGGTGTGGATGATAGCTAGTCAATATCTGCAATATTTCACACCAGTTACCCTCTAATTGACCTGATAAATGACATTTAAATCCTATTTTGGGGTAAAAATCTCTAGAAATAGACACCAATAACGATGAACGTATTTTGTTTTCACTGAGGATATTAGGTGCCAAATGGATTGCACAAGTTCTTGGCCCTTACACCAAATTCTTATCAACGTGCGTCCTGACTGGTTGTCACATGGTCAAAGTCTATGAATAGATGACAAAAACCTGTCTAAACATTTGAAGGAAATGTTTCAAATGGAGGCTTTAAGACACTACTTATCTAGATTCCTGTTGATGCTAGCTTTGCTAACATTATCTTGTACAAGAGAAGTGGCTTCCTTGATCATCGCTGCTATTTGTACGTCAAATTTACGGGCGTACCAGAAACAGGCAACAAAAGTTCCAGCTCAGGGACTTTTGCATGTTAAAAAAGCAAAACACAATGAAATGTTCTAAACACATTAAAATCTGTTATTAATTCATCAAAATTAATATATTATAATCCATAAAAAAACATTTAGGGTCCTCTAAAACACTTTTTGTGTGAAAAAGTTACCATTTAAAAAAAAAAAGAAACAGCCCCCAAAACAGGGCCTTAGTTTCAGATCTTTATTCACAATGATGCAGATCATCATATTTGTCAGAAAAGAAAAGATTCTGCTGCAGATTGAGTAACGTTACTGTTAAGTAAAGTCACTACAGGCTTCATTCTGCTTTCCAGACGGTGGAATAGATTTCAGTTCGGATCCTAAGCCTCAACCAGCAATTCATTTTTATTCAGTCATTCCAAAGGTTAAATAACAATGACTTTATTGCCGCATAACACCTTCAAACACAGTTAGATTAAACAAAAACGTTATAGAAAAATTAGAAACAAGATTCAGAGAAGTTCCTGGGTGGAAATATTTTTTGGTATTAATAGTTTTTGTCAAAGCCTCTGAATCCGAGAAGCTGTTAAATAAAATCTTGCTTATTTAGCAAGGAGAGTAAATTTCCTTGCTGCGCGTTTCCCCTGCTTTATTTAGACATCTGAAGAAACCGCACACATTTCAGCTCCAGTTTATTGTTTTATATTCGAGGTGTCAAAGCTCATTATACCTGTTCATACTTGTTCAGACACTTAATTGTTTAGAACTTTTTTTAGTCTTCCCATTCCTTTGCCAATTACCTGATCCCCAGTTGATTGTTTGATTTGTATACTGAATTACAGCTGTAGAGTCGTCTGTTATCCTGAATGGAAACCAGTATAGCACCAGTATTATTTAAGAGCTGCATTAATAAAACTAGATCATTTTATTTGCGCCACATCTACTGAACTCTCATCAAAAACACCAACCAAGTCTCTGCTTTGGCAATATTAAATGTGCCAAGTAGTGTCAGGGGATGATGTCATGGTTATATAAAAGCTGTGCTTGCTGACTTGCTGTGCGTGCCAGTTGCTACTGAGCAGTGCCCGGCAACACTGGCACGGCCCTCCGGCTTTTCCTCCAGGATGCTGAGCAGCCACCATCAGCACCAGAGCAGAGCATGTAAACCAGAAGCTCAGCGCGGGCGTAAAACGCGACAGGATGTAGTCTGAATGGGCAGTTTGTGCAGAATACAGTGAAACCGATCAAGTGTGAAGAAGGTTGCATGATGCAGCACTATGACACTGTGGCCTCTGAGAAATAGAAAAATGGTAATCGTCTCTGGATGCTTTCCAGGCTGACATTTAGAGCAGGTGGCCCTTTCTCTGAATGTGCACGGCTCCATGTTTAATTCCTTCCCCAGAAGATTCCACCTGAGGTTTATGCCAAGATCAGGGCATGAGAAAGTATGCAGATTTGCATTTAAGGCCTGAAAATCTGCCTGTCAGTCAGAGCAGTGAGTAAAAGGTCAACAGACAGAAGATCTTTTATAGAGACACCAAAGTGGAAAGTTAATTGAAGCTTTGCATGAAGTTATAAAAATAAATTTGCGAAATGGGAACAAGCTAATTTAGAAAAAACGCAAGTTTTTTTTCATAGTTTTTGCACTAAAATGTGGTGGTTTTTCTTTTGGCACTTTTTTTTTTTCACTTTACACAAGTCAACAACTGGATGTTACTACTGGGGCAAACGACAAAGACAAGAAGTGGCAGGAAGATGATGGTTTGTTTTTGTTTTTCGAACATCTCAGTTGGCTTGACCAAAAGTCTCACAGCATCACAGTTCATAAATTTAAACATTTAAATGTGTCGAATCCACAACTGTTCTGTAAAATTGTACACAGTTTCCCCAAAATGCCGAAATGGAGGGGTTATAAGTAGCCACTCCCAAATAGGCGGGACTTGAACAAGACTCCAACGTCTCCTCTGATTGGTTGATGAGTGTTTAGTGTTGGCATCATGGCTGAATTATGACTATATCTCATGTAGCTGTTCACATTTGTCGCTGACATGATTTTTAATAACTTATCGAGTGAACAAGCTTATTTATGGGTGATTTTAATTTCTTATTTAATAGAAACACTTCAATTGTTTGAAAAATTGTTTCAACATCAGCAGAATATCAACAAAGATTTTCACGCATTTGTAATGGAAATGCAGTGATCATATCTGCATGTGGGCTGTCAGAAAGTCCTGATTGGTATGTTATTGTTGTATCTCATATTCCAGGCGTCATGTTGATGAAAAAAGCTGCAGGAGGGGAATTGTTTTTTAGCAAAATAGGAAAATACACAACAAAACCCCATTTGATCTCACTGTAAATGCTTTAAGTCGCAGACTGTTGAGTCATTTGTTTCATAATTGAACACGAGGGGGCTCATAGCATAAAACTATTCTCGTTTTGCACCGCATTTCATAATACAGATTATTTTTGTTTGAAGAGGATCATGCTTCTCCTTCTGCAGGCCTCAGCTTGCAGTGAAACACTTATTGTAAGTGAAGATTGATGGCTAGAGATGATGGGAACGTATATTTACCCTGCTGTGGGTAGCCTAATTTGGTCGGTTTCTGTATCAGTTTCAGGTCAGTGGGCTTATTGTTGACATTTGTGGTTACCCACCACAGATTCTCTGTTTTCTTTTCAAGTTGCGGGGGAGGACCGAAAATCAGGTAACTGTTTACATGCTGTGAGCCTGGTTTCCTGTTCCAACACCACATGGAAAAACACGCTCAGAATGTGATTCGTTTCGCTCGAACAGCAGGAACATCTGATTGTCTCTTTCTTAGAGAAACCAGGGTATCATATGACTTTTTCTTTCTTTTTTTTTAGAGTTTATTTTTGATCAGCATGAGTTTTCCAGTCAGAAAGGATAACTGGACTATTAGAGCTGCTTTGTTGTTTGTTTGGTTTTTAGGTTGTGTGGGGTGAACACGTTGTGTTTTCATGAGTTAATCCTGCAGGCTTCATGTTTGGCATCAAACACAGAAGAGGAAAACACAGATTCATCCAGTGCTGGACTAAAAAAATGACAGATTTAGCTAATAGTTTCTACTGAAATCACCCAGAGACTTTATTTGTTTCCACCGCAGTCTTGGCACCGTTATTCTCATTTGGTTTTCCTGAAGTAAACCTCAACTCTCACCTTGATTGAGCCTGTTGTGTCATGCAGGGCAACTAGAGTCCAGAGCTGCAGGTTTTCACAAAGTTTCACCACAAGATTTCTGAAGGGAGCGGCAGCTCCTCACACGTTGGTTTACACCAACACCTTCAAGCCTTTTTTGTTTTTTTCAGGTCGGCATGCAAGCGTCAGCAGTGACTTGGCGTTAACTTGCTGTTTTTCTGTAGTCAAACATGTCATGAATGCAAAAGCAGCTTCCTCTTTAGCAGAATGTTGAGTGTCAGCTTTGTTTTACATGGCTAAATAGGTGCTGAATGCTGAAAGTAAGATGAGAAGGAATATTAAGGAGAAATCTGAGCTTTCTTCCTGCACACCAGCTGCTCCCTTTGTTAATAAGGAAGCTTTCTTTTCCCTCCTTTGTCTCCTCTATCCTCCCCCACCTACTCATTTTATATATGACTCATACATTTTGCCACAAAGGAGCTTTAAAACAAAAATAACTTGGAAAGGATCTTGTCTTGCAAACCTACTTGGTTCTGACGTTTGAATTTTAAAGGAGACTGTGGGTGGTTGGGACCACTGACTAAAAGGTAGTTGATGCGAAAGTACTACACAAACTTAGTAGAAGCTAATGCTAAATGCTCACTTCAGTTCAAGGTAGATCTGCCTGTGAAAGCACCAATTTAATTTTGACATACTTTATATGTTGTGTAATACCCTTAGATTTTGTATTTATGATTACAGGGGAAAAAAGCAAGAGAGTGGGAGGAAAAGTAATGGAATTGCTGCATAAAGTCTTCATTTCAAAATAAACATTTTAACTATTTGAAGAATTTTCAAGTCAATAACCAAGATTTCAAATTTTGCAGGTGTCAGACTTTATTCAGCTGAATGTTTACACAATAATTAAATAAATGAGCTCTTTAGTGTTTATCTAGAAAAAGCTTAGAATGCTAAACATTTTTTAAGTTGTTCTCACATGTAGCTTCTTGGGTGTTGCTGTCGACCTCCTTGCAATTGTAAAGTCTGTTATGTCACTATTTTCCTATCGGTGGTTTTGTACACTTCTCCTGACTGATACCTTCATACAATAAGAACTTTTGATGCTTTCTAAGTTGTCTTGGGCCTGTGACTTGAGCTAAAGGATTCAAATGAGCAGAAATTCAGAAACTTCCACTAGAGTTTAAACTTTGAGCTGAAACAAACTGAATATTGAAATTACACAAAAACTTCTTCACTAGTTTGAAATTGTAATGCCTTTAACTTTAAATCAGGTTCTGATTTAAAGTTATCTACGTGTTTCTGGATCTGCCGGGGCCTGAACAGAGTCGGCATTTTCTTGTTTAAAAGTATTTACTTAACATTTTATTTCTGCAGGTCAGATGTTACGATTTCTCCTTTCTTTGCACTGTGGCCCACATTTTAAATGTTCCTGGGCAAGACTGGTTAAAAAGCCCAAACAGCGTTAACTTGATGTTAAATTATCGGTTTTAACATGCTAAGTTGGAAGATTTGAGTTTGAGAAGCGCTGGCATATCAACACACAAACCTGGACGAATAGTCAGTTACTTCAAATGGATTCATGCTAATTGGTTACAACTAATGGATACATTATTAAAGGGCTTATTAACTATTAATAAGGCCATTGGTTATAACTCATCTATAATTTAAGTAGGACTTGTTTGAAAAATGCTGGGCAGTAACGGTGTTGCAGAGGATGACTGCTTAGTAAGTAAACATAAGTTGAAGCCTCAGGAAACTTAAATTGTGGCGCTCTCCCTGTTGAAATGGAAAAAATACTGACATGTTTTTAGATAACTTTGGTTTTGTCTGCAACAAATTTATGGTATCAAAATCTGCATCAAATGTTTTTTCCCCTCCTGTTTGCTAGAGAACAATCTGAAGTTTAAGATTTCAGTTTTTTTGCTTAATAATTTATTTTGTGCGGTTGCAGGTTTGCTTGTTGGGACTTTGGATGTCGTTCTGGACTCGAGTGCTCGGATGGCTCCTTATCGGATCCTCTACCAGACCCCGGACTCTTTAGTCTACTGGATCATCGCTCACGGTATGAGAACATTTTTCACTCCCACACCTCATGTTCATCTTCAAGAACGAAAAGAGATCAATAAACTGAGCTGCCACACCTTAAATTGTAAGTTTATTTTTAGCTGTATGGAGTCAGATAAAGGCTGAATGACATGGGTTGCATAAAATGTTGCAAATTTATCAACATTGCAGTATCACTTTATGCAATATTAATGTTGCAAAGAACTGCTTGGATGGCAAATATTAGCCATGCCTTCCTGCATGATACAATAGCAATATGTGGCGATGCTTGTTGTTGTTTTAAAAGGACGCTGAGATGAACACTGTTTATTTGTTTACATATCACAAGATATATCGTCTTCGCCACGTTTATCCGCATCATGTTGCATGTTTCCCTGATTGGCTTTCTGCGTCGTTTGGCAGGAATTTTTTGTTTCTTTTTAATTAAATGAAGGTTACAGTTGAGTTTATTTATACAGGTGAACAACCAATTTGTAATTAAACGGAGTCATTTGTCTGAAATAGACATTTTAACGCAACAGCTTGACTCTAAAATAGATCTGGCTCTTTTTTCGTCTCCTCCCAGCTCCTTGTTCCTCCTCCCAGTAATCTGATGTCTAATGTGGCCAGGGTCCATTAAATAAAGGGCTGCTGGCTGCAGCGTGTGGCAGCCATCGCTGTTCTGGGATCAGTTTCTACCTAAATAATCTGTTTTGCTGTCACATCTAAGCATCAACTAATTTAATTTGAAATAATAAAAAAAGCCAGAACAGAATTATCAGAAATGAAAGTTTAAAGTGTGTGTTGTTGACTTGCAGGGTTTTATCTTCATTTCCTCTGTTGGATAAACTCCCTGCTGACTGTTTGGCTCTTCTGTTGTGCTGAAACAGTTTCTCGGAGCCCCAGGGGTTCGCTCTCATGGTCTTGTTTTCTTGGCTGTACCGCTTAAAAGCCAAATATTGAATTTACTATGAAAGACTCTTTGTTCATTGTTTCTAGAAAAAATAAAAACATGGTACCAGAATATAAACATACTGCTGGTTTTCTTGGGGTTTTTCCCACATATTGACATTTCTCTTTATTTCATAAAGTCCCGTATAAAGATGTCTGATGTGGTCAAACTCCTAGATTTTAGGTTGCAAAAATTACACTCTGACATACTATTGTAAATTTTTCATACAGATTGTGACACCATCTCCTACAATTATTGTAGAAAACTAACAAATACTGAATTAATTTTGCTCCCGGATTGGTTTTAATTAGATAATAACTCATTCTCCTACAAACGTCTTTAATTTTGTTATCCAGAATCTTTGGAAGGAAAGACATCTGTCCTGCTTTTCTTTTTTCTTTCTGAAATGTCAGGGAAATATTCAGTTTTATTAGTATTGTTGGTCCATATTTCTCAGATGACTCAATCTATTGGGTTTCCTTAGATGGAAACTTTTTAAACTACTTTGAATAATTAATTAAGCATACTGTACTGTTTGTTAACAAGGATCAACTCAAATGTATGCCTGAATGAATTGAAATGATTTTGTTTTTTTGTAAAGTGCCTTAAGCTGTCTTGTATTGTATTGTTCTCCTGACTATTTTTATAGATTCTTTTGATTTTTTTCAACTTGTCTGCAAATTATGGCCTTAGCTGACGTATTGTAATATCCCGAACCTTAGAAAAAGACGGCTGAATTAGTTTGACTTAATAGGATTTACTCTAATTGATGGTAGGAGTAGACTGAATGCTGAAAGTGATTCAAAATTGTTTAATGATTTGCAGAGAAATCCATCCAGGTTATTGCAGCTTTTTAAAGCCTTAATATTTTTTCACTTACAGTAAGTTTTGAAAAATTTTATTTTAAAGATGGAGAAAGTTTTCAAATGATTTACAAAGAGTGGATTTCATAAATTAACTGTCCATGCAGCATGATAGCACCATAGGCGCAGTGCATTTCCTCAGTCCTCCTTTATTTGTCCTCCTCGTCCTGCAGGAACGTCTCGGAAAGAGATCACGGAGCACTGGGAGTGGCTCGAACACAACCTGCTGCAGACTCTGTCCATCTTCGAGAACGAGAATGACATTACCACCTTTGTGAAAGGAAAAGTGCAGGCAAGTCCTCAGCCTCATGCAGAAAAGCCCCTTTATGTCTTGTTTTCAAAAACATTACATTTTCTTGGCTTTTTTTTGTTTGTTTTTTGGGTGAAAAGAATTTGATTGACATTCAATCAATCTGCATAGTATTTATTCACACTATATGGACTCTTTCAAAGCATTTTTTTTATTTGAGTAAAACCAGATCCAAAATCATCTCTTTAAATTGAATGTGCATCATTGTAAAAATCACAGATTATTCTTTTTATACATAAAATATTGTTAAAAAAATTTTTTCAGGCTGTTGACTCTTAAAAAAACAGTAATGCCACTGAGTTTCTCAGTTTCAGCATCTTGTTGTCTCTGTAATTGTCAATTTTCTGTTTCTTTTCCAGGGGATAATCGCAGAGTTCAACAAGAATCATGACGTCAAAGAGGACGACGACACGGACAAATTTAAGGAGGCGAGTTCGAAGTTTCGAAAACTGTTCGGGATGCCAGATGAAGAGAAGCTGGTCAACTATTACTCCTGCAGCTACTGGAAGGGGAAGGTTCCCCGGCAAGGATGGCTTTACCTCAGCATCAACCACCTCTGCTTCTACTCATATTTACTGGGAAAAGAAGGTGTGTATTATCTGTGTATTAAAATACATCCCATCACCGGTTAAAAGTTAAAAAGTTGAGATGCTTGTAGTCGATTTGGCTCATTGGATTGGAAATATAGCTGAGGATCATCAGCATATCGAAGGATATTTATCAGAGATGTATAAATTCTGGTTGGTTCAACCATTGGTTCATTGATTAGCAACATTTTTCAGGTGTTTTCACACCTGATAGTCTTTCAGACTCTGTTCAGTTGGGGACCAAAATTGCACCATTTGTTACATTTCACACTGCTTTGTTTAAAATGATCCAAACTAATTGATGAACCTATACACCGCCTCGCCTGTGGTGGCGCTGCACTAAGAACTACAGAAGGAAACACAAAAACCTTTTTGTCATTTTTGAAAAAGACGCTGAGCGCAAATTCCTTCTTCATGAAATGAAAACAGAAATGGAGTGTTGTCAGATTTTTGCAGTTGTAGGATTTCTCTTTTGTCTTCTCAAAAGACCAAGAGCCATTTCTACCTTTAGTGCTAGATTCTTGAGTTTGTGTTGGTTGTATTTACCCAGAATGCCCTTCACTATAGTTCACTTTATGCTTTTGGAGGGGTCTCTGGACTGTTTGACGTCTACATATACATTTAAGCATCACAAGAGTTCACTTCAACCAAACCAAGACATAGGTTTTGTTTCTTTTAGTCCGCATTAAAGTTTGATTATGCATTCACACCTCCCCAAAGGTGTGGATGCCTCTCACACCTTTGGGGAGGTTTGTTTGTTTAGACTTTTTAGTTAAACAATCTATAGTTTGGTCTAAGCAGATTAAAATGGGCTGGTGTGAATGCAACCTTAGTTTAGCTAAAAATGAGCTCTACAAGTTTTTTAAGTCAAGGTTCAATTACAGCTAGCCTTCATTAAGGATAGCTTAATCATGTCTAAAATTGAACCGTATCATTTCCTCTCTCTGTCACTCTCAGCCAAACTGGTGGTCCGCTGGGCCGACATCACCCAGCTGGAGAAGAGCGCCACCCTTCTTCTGCCCGATGTCATCAAGGTGAGCACTCGCACCAACGAGCACCTCTTCTCTGTCTTCCTAAACATCAACGAGACCTTCAAACTGGCGGAACAGCTGGCCAACATCGCCATGCGGCGGCTGCTGGACAACAAAGGCTTCGAACTGGACCGCTCGCTGCCCAAGCTGAAGAAGAAGTCGCCCAAGAAGGTGTCGGCACTGAAGAGGTACGAGAAAGCTAACGTAACCACGCTAACGTTAGATGAAGTGTCAGTGGAAGTGACTCTTACACTGCAGAAACACAAAACCTTACCAAGTAATTATGATCTAGTTTCTAGTGCAAATATCTTGGAATAATACAAAGCTAACTTATAAGTAAACTTTCAGCAAGATGAAAAAGTACTAATACCACTGTTATAATTTTTTCCACTTATAACATGGGAAAATGTCTTATAAGTAAAATCATCTCCAATGGAACAAACACTTTTTAAAATCATTGTTAAGAAATCATTGATTTAAAATAAGCTCCTACATCTTGCTGAAAAGTTGTAGGACTTTTAAGTTACTTGTAGTTTTATTTCAAATGAACTAAGATATTTGTGCAAGAAACTGGACCAAAAACTACTTGGTAAGATTGTGTGTTTCTGCAGTGCAGGATACAAAAGGGTGTGGTAACATAAACCGAGCCTGAGCCTGTGCTTATTGGCTATGTTTTATCTAGACAAATATTTGACTTGGCTGCTGTGCACTGCACTGTCTGTTGGTCTATTCATTCACATAAGTTGTAAAACTTCACTAAAACATTTAATCTTTTTCAAAGTTCCTCTGTTAAACATCATATAATACAAGCATTTTGCACCTTTTAGAGATCTGGATGCGAGAGCAAAGAGCGAGCGTTACCGGGCACTCTTCCGTCTGCCCAAAGACGAAAAACTAGATGGACACACAGACTGCACGCTGTGGACGCCATTTAACAAGATGCACATCCTGGGCCAGATGTTTGTGTCCACCAACTACATCTGCTTCACCAGCAAGGAGGAGACGCTGTGCAGCCTCATCATCCCCCTGCGTGAGGTGAGGAAGGAAATACAGTTTGGTCATGTTGTAATAGTTTGCATGTCGTGGCGTGTCACTACCTGTCTGCTTTGGGAAGGCAGGTTGTAAAAATACAACTTGTGATTTGAGGAGAGTCTTCTTTAGGAAAATCTAAACGATTTAGTTTTTTGTTTTTTTTGAAGATTGTTGAGACATAAATTTAATCTGTTTTTCTTTTTCTTTGATTTCACTCCTAATTTCTCTCGATGCCCTGCAGGTGACCATCGTGGAGAAGGCAGACAGCTCCAACGTTCTGCCGAGCCCGCTCTCCATCAGCACCAAGAATCGCATGACTTTTCTGTTTGCCAACCTGAAAGACAGAGACTTCCTGGTACAGAGGATCTCCGACTTTCTGCAGCAAACCACCTCCAAGATTTACCTGGAAAAGGAGCTGAACAGCAGCCTGAACAGCTCGGATGACGAGGTACAAACAGAGTCGGGGTTCATTCAGATCTTTCTTGCCTCTGACAAAAAGTAGGGAGTTGCTGTTTGAGGAGGATATTGCTCTAGATCATGCATAAATAAATAAGAGTCTATACAAGGAAAATAATAAATGTGGAATTTCTAAATGAAATACTTTAGTTTTCAGTTAAAAGTAGGAACTAGCAGAGCCTAACATTAATTACTGCAACAGTGTCTCTACAGGTCTGCCTAAAGATCAGATCCAGAACGCTGCTGCTGGCGTTTTCACTAAACCCAGGGAGATGGAACTGATCACACCAGTTCTAACATCCTTCCACTGGCTCCCTGCAGCTCAGAGAACAGACTTTAAGATACTGTTGCTGGTTTATAAATCATTGAACAGTTTAGCACCACAATACATTAAAGATCTGCTGCTGTTGTATCAACCTTCCAAACCTCTCAAGTCTCCTGGTTCTGGTTCTGCTCTGCATCCCCAGAACCAGAACCAAACATGGAGAAACAGTATTCAACTTCTATGCACCACAAATCCAGAACAAGCTTCCAGAAAAACTGCTAAAACGCTGAGGAGTTTTGTTTGCATCAAAGCTAAAAGCCCATTTTGGGACTTGCCTCACCTGTCAAACATACATTTAAATGTTGCTCTTCTGCAGGTTTACTCCCATCCCAGCTCCCTGCTGTCCTGCAGTCCGCAGCAAAGTCTGGCCTCAGACGTCGAGCGCACCTTCAACCTGAACGACAACAGCGTGCCGACAACCTCAGAGGCCCTCATGACCATGTACCGCCGCCGCTCACCTGAGGAGTTTAACCCCAAACTGGTGAGTCCCATTACGATTTGCAGGTAGGAATCCTCTCGTCTCGTCTGCCCGACCTTTGATCCCTGCCGATTCACTTCCTCTCAGGCAAAGGAGTTCCTGAAGGAGCAGGCATGGAAGAACCACTTCACGGAGTTTGGCGAGGGGGTGTGCATGTACCGTACGGAGAAGACGAAGGAGCTCGTCCTCAAAGGCATCCCCGAGAGCATGAGGGGAGAGCTGTGGCTGCTGTTTTCAGGTGGGCAAGCAATTCAAACGCATTACCTGCAGAAACCCGTGCTGGAAACCACACACCGAGCCGAAAAGGAAACCCGAAGCGTATTTCAGGCGCTTTTTATGAAACGAAGACTTCCTGTTTACAGATTAGAGAACAACAGTTTAACATCTGCTGGGAGAAGTTTCTCTAAAACGTCTGCAGCTTGATTCATTTTCAGTTAGTTTAAACTGCAGTTTGTTCAAAAAGCATTAATACTCCTTCAACCTTCTTATATTCTGTCACATTACAACCACAAACGTCAATGTTCTTAATTAGAATTAATTTTTTTAGACCATTACAAAATAGTGCATAATGAGGTGGAAGGAAAATGCCTCTACTCTGTGCTCAGCCTCAATAAGTTTAATACTTTACTGAACCACCTTTTTGCTGCATTTCCGGCTGCAGATTTTCTCGGCCAGCTTTGCAAACATAGACACTGAAATGTTCTTCACCCATTTTTCTGTGTAAAACGGCTACAACTGAACATTAATGCTCTTGTCCAGAGCTGCAGCTAATGATTACTTTAATAATCAAGTATTCTGACGTTCAAGTCGAGTAATCTGATTTGAAACTTGGCACATTCTGCAGGTTGTTCATTTAACCACTTGGGTCTACTTTACACAATGTTCAAAATACCTAAAAAGAACAAATATACATTAAATTCTTTTTTAAATTGGAATAATGTGCGCTGCTTTATCTAAAGCAGGTTAGGCGAATAATTTTATCTACGTCACAAAATTCCAGTAAAATGTATCAAAATTTGTGGATTTAATGTGGAAAAGGTCAAGAGGTGTGAATACTTTTGGATGCCTGTCCAATATTAAAAATGGGCACGGTCATAGTTTTTTGTTTAAAAATATTAGCTTTGTTATTAAGTGTATTGCTAGGTCCTCTTGTTAAATCACTTTGCATTAAAAAAATCTGGAACAAAATTGTACAAATTGATCAAAAAGACTTGAACTGTTTGAGAAAGACAATAGATGTAAAAGAAAAACTCAGGTGTCGGCCTTTGCTATTACATAATGTTTGAACTGCACGTTTTTACAAAATATTTCCAGAAACGTCTCAAAAGTTTTAAAGGCAATTATCAGGTCAATTTCAGCCTGTAAAGGGTTAATATAGAAAAAGGAGACGTGCAAAAACAGAGTTGCAAATTATGGAACTGACGGGAACTAATCCAACACAACTGGATTTACTTGAATCAGAGGGAACAGCAGCAGTGTGTCATTTTTCAAGCTTCGGCTCGTGTAGCGAAATCTTTCACCACTCAAAGCACGCCGCAAGCAAGAACACAATCCAGAGGTTTCAGTTTACAACCACAGTCATGTGTCACATGCCTGCAGCTGCAGATCATCACCTGAGTGAAGGTAGGTCACAGACGGCCTGACCCAGTTGTTAGTGAGTAAACACATCCTCAGTGCAGAAGGCAGAGTTCACTGTTCAGTTTTAATCACCTTGATCTTCCCTGATCTCTGAAACATGCAGCTGTTGCGTCATTTTACACCACATGGTATGAAAACCAGCTTGGCAAGAAGCATAATTATATCAAACCAAACATGGAGAAGCAACATTCAGTCTTATACGCACCACAAATCTGGAACGCAATTCCAGAAAACTGCAAAGATGCTGAAACACTGAGTTCGTTTAAGTCAGGGCTAGAAACCCACCAGCTCAGCGTGACCTTTGATTCATAACAACTGGAACGTTAATCAACATATTTCATTTTATTTTAGTAATCATATTTGACAATGTAATGTTTATTGCATGTTTCATAAATGGTTGATGCTTTATGTTTTTATGGTGTAAAGAACTTTGTACTGCCTTGTTGCAGAGATGTGTTACATGAATAAAAACCGTCCTTGAAGGTGGAGCACGATCAGCTGCAGGTTTAAATTAACAGGTTAAATGAAGCCATTTTGTTCATATAAACTACATTTATAGACTATATCTGGTGTTAAATGTGTAGCTTCTGGTCTTTAATTTAAACTGAGAAAAGATGAAAAGGAGAACAAAACTGATTTTGTGCCGCAAACTTAAAAAACTTCCAATTTGGGTGGAAATTTCTAAAATACAAATAATATTGATTTACATAGGATATATTTAGTTATTGAGATTTCTACACATTATTTTACTTTTAACAGAATCATTTAAATCTGACAATGCAGCAAAAACAGAATAGTAGTTTTATTTACTTTGTATCTGCACTATAACATATTATACCTTATATGTAAAATACATAAGGTAATATATATATATATATATATATATATATATATATATATATATATATATATATTTAGTTTACTGAAAAATAATTTCAGATGTCATGCATGCTGCTGCTTTCAGTTTTTAAACCCTGTGTGTTTTTCTGGACAGGGGCGATCAACGAGATGACGACTCACCCCGGTTACTACGAAGACCTGGTGGAGAAATCGATGGGGAAGTACAACCTGGCCACCGAGGAGATCGAGAGGGACCTGCACCGCTCACTGCCGGAGCACCCGGCCTTCCAGAACGAGATGGGCATCGCCGCACTGCGCAGGGTCCTGACCGCCTACGCTTTCAGGAACCCTAACATCGGATACTGTCAGGTGAAGACGTGATTCTGATTATCCAAACATGACCCGGCAACAGCAGCGAGGGGTGTCGCTATCCGATCACAAGATTGGAAATCGGGCCCGATCAAGTGGTATCAGACTGGATCGGAATCAAACATTGATAAATAAGGCGAATAAAAAAATAAGGGACATTCCGGATTGGGCTGTATGATGAGACAAAAATTATATTATCATTTTGTATCAGTCAATATCGATAATTATTGATTAGTCTGAAATACTGCCAAACTGGTAAATGGGACCTTTCCTGTTTTATCCGCAGTTTTCACTCCACAAAGTTATTTTTTATTTTTAAGCAGTTATGAGGAACGTTGGTGAAACTCTAAACTGCTGCTGCGCAAGTTACTCAACAGGTTGTTGCTAGGTAACCAAAGAGTGAGTGAGTTGCTAGGTAACCAAAGAGTGAGTGAGTTGCTAGGTAATCAAAGAGTGAGTAAGTTAGTTGATTCCACCAACCTAGCTAAGGTAGATGAGAGAGGTTGAGCTTCTAAAGCTTTTCCTCTGCCTACATCTCCCAGAATGCTGTGCAGTTCAGTGATCCAGAACTGAACACTGGATCAGAATATTCTATCAGACGTATTATCTTTTGATACAGATCATGTGTCTATCGCAACATATTAAATTGATTTATCGTCCAGTTCTATCCTGGATCTGTTTCTTCACTCTTAATTTTTTTAATGTATTTTTGGAAGTATCAGGTCGGGACTCAAAACGTCCGACTTGGACGTCCCCAGCTGCTGCTGCCTTCCTGTTCTGTTTCTGAATCTTTCTTGTCTCGACAGGCCATGAACATCGTCACGTCCGTGTTGCTGCTTTACGCTAAAGAAGAAGAAGCTTTCTGGCTCCTCGTGGCTCTCTGCGAGAGGATGCTGCCTGACTACTACAACACAAGAGTAGTGGGTCAGTCTGAACACATGCAGCTAGACGTTTGATTTAGTGATTTGTGTGTGTGAAGATGTAACAGCATCGTACCCTCACGTTTAGGAGCCCTGGTTGATCAGGGAGTGTTCGAGGAGCTCGCCCGCGAGTACGTGCCACAGCTTTACGACTGCATGCAGGACCTGGGCGTCATATCCACCATCTCTCTCTCCTGGTTCCTCACCCTCTTCCTGTCTGTCATGCCGTTCGAGAGCGCCGTGGTGGTGGTCGACTGTTTCTTCTACGACGGCATCAAGGTCATCTTTCAGCTGGCGCTGTCCGTTCTGCACGCCAGCATCCACCAGTTACTGGGCTGCAAGGACGACGGAGAGGCCATGACAGTCCTGGGCAGGTATGGAGGAGGAGATGCTAGAGATGCAACTAGGGGTGCATTGATTACAGTTTTCTGGCTGAAAGCCGATTACTGATCTTTAAAGAGCCACGGGACAGCAGAAGAGGACAGTGGTTGATTTTTAGACCTTTGCTGAGGTAGATAAGATCAGTAAATAGGATCACATGCAAGTATCTGCTGATCACCAATCTCCCAAAATTAAGGAAATTGGCACCAATAAATTGGCAAGCTGATAAGTCGGTGCACATATTTTGCAAGAACAGCAGTAAAGTTAACACTTTAGCTTTCAAATTTCAGTCAGTTCATCCTTAGAGCACAAAACTTCTTTCAACAACTTACAGATTCTGGCATTTTAGCATTAAAATCTGTTTTTAATTTAATAGAAAATCACTTTTATGTTTTCCAAATAACATTTACAGGTCTAATGAAAAACAGTCTCATTCCTTCAGCCTTTGATAAAATAAAAGGTGTAATTAGGCAGAAACATCTCACTTTGGTAGCTGCTGTACAGAAACAGCAGATGTGGTTATTGTAAATTATATTTTGGGACTGTATTTTGGTTATTGTGGATATCTGGACACATTTCTGTACATGCAGCTTTAATTAGAAGCTGAACAGCAGCAACTTAAAACTAATTTGTTTCTGTTATGTTTTGTGTTGTTATGCTGCTGACCCAATCATTGTCTGTTTTAATGCGGTCTCATTTTGTCTGTGTGCAGGTACCTGGACAGTGTGACCAATAAGGACAGCACCCTCCCTCCCATCCCTCACCTTCACTCTCTGCTCACCGATAACGGAGAACCACATCCAGAGGTGGACATCTTCAAACTGGTCCGCAGCTCCTATGAGGTAAAACATCTTGTATCTGTCTGACTGATTAGCAAGGCCGGTTTTTAACACAATAACTTGAAGATGTTGTGTTATTTTTTTCAGTGTACTGAGAGAGATCCATCCTTCATGTCTGTGTTTTTTCCTTTTCTGTAGAAATTCGGCTCGATTCGCGCAGACGTGATTGAACAGATGCGCTTCAAACAGAGACTGAGGGTCATTCAGACCATTGAGGACACAACCAAACGCAACGTGGTGAGAAACGTCTGCAATCATTAAGAGTTTCATTTTCACGCATGGTTTATTCCATGCTGCTCATTAAATCTAACTGCAGAAAAGTAACTGGATGAGAATGAAAGAAGCTTTGATGTCGTTTTAGAGATGAGATTCTCACGGTTTGTCCTCTTTTATTCCAGGTTCGAACTATTGTGACAGAGACGGCTTTCAGTATTGATGAGTTGGAGGAGCTTTATGTGCTCTTCAAGGTGAGTCGCAACTTTTTCATTGTAAGAAAACACAAGATATAATCTTAATCATTATAGAAAGAAGGTTGCCACAATTTGAGCTTGATTGACGCTAAACAGATTAATCAAAAAAGGTTTAATTTTTAGTCAACATCACCATACTGAACGCTATTAGGTGGTGCAGCAACACTCTTCAGTGTGAATGTTGTTATTGAGGAAAGAGAATCCTCTTTCAGAGAGTCAGAGAGAAAAGCTTTCAGCAGATAATGGGAAAGTTGACCATATCGCTGCAGAATTGCACTTGTTTTTCACACACACACACACACACACACACACACACACACACAGCCCCCCCCCCCCCCCCCCCCCCCCCCCACACACACACAGTAACAACTGTGGTTACAGCAGCACTAATTATGCTAATCGCTCACAAAAGACGCTAAAATTTCAACTTTGCAATGATTGTAGTCTTCATAAAATTACAAAACCATTTTAAAACAAGTGACCAGTACAGCACTAAATAAAACAACTGAAAGTTCACAGTAATAAAAACAATAAATGCTGTTCTTTTATCTTTTATCATAGTTGTTGAACAGAAACCAAAAACCACTAAAATAATTATTGGCAGTTTGAAGCTTTGCTATTATTTCTCACTGTCTGAAGTTAAATCAGATCAAACTTCTCTTGTTTTAGGTCAGTCAGAATTACCAACATTCTGTCCATTTGCCAAAACAAACAGCACTTTAGTTCCAGCTGCATTTTTTAAAGTTTGTACCCGTCTCTTCTGTTGTCTTCTTCAGGCAGAGCACCTGAGCAGCTGTTACTGGGGCAGCAGCAGTAACCCCACCGAGCACCACGACCCCAGCCTGCCTTACCTGGAGCAGTACCGCATCGACGTGGAGCTGTTCAAGGGCCTGTTCGCCCTGCTGTTCCCCTGGGCCAACGGGGCCCACTCCGACCCGCTGGCGGTGCGTTTCTTCCGTCTGCTGGACGAAAACGGGGACGCCCTCCTCAACTTCCGAGACTTCATCAACGGCCTGGGTTAGCAGGGATGGGTTACGAACACATCCGTTCTGGATGTAGCTGGTTCTGTCTCAGCTCTCAACTCGATGTTGTGTGCTGCAGGTGTTTTGTGTCATGGGGATCTAACGGAGAAGCTGAAGCTCCTCTACAAGATGCACGTCTTACCTGGTGAGTGACAGACAGGCAGCACAAATATTTGATACTACTGAACAGTAGCTGCACTCCATTACAAATGTCAAAGTACAAAGTGTTTCTATTAAATAAGAAATGCAATTAAAATCACATAAACAAATTTAAAAAACATGCTGTGCCATCATCCTCCAACTACTTCCTGTCTTCTAATTTGTCTTTCCGCCATTAGTGACATCTGGTTGTTGTTCTTGTGACTTCTGTGATTGCGGTTTTGCAAAATAAAACTATTTTGATACGGCCAAAAGAAACACCTCATCTTAAGACCAACATTTTTTATCAAAAAACAAGAGTTTTTTTTAAATTAGTGTGTTTCTATGAAGTTAATTTAGTTTCAAAATATTACATTGTGGCATTATATGGCCAGTGGAATAGAGCTACGTATCTTATTTTTAGTGTACTAAAATATTTGCACTAGCATCTAGACAGAAAACAAAGTAAAGTTTAGTTTTTTGCACTGCTGTAGCGATTATGCTGTTTTTCAACAGGATAAAAAAATTTTGAGCCTCCTTGAACTTTTTCATTTTAGCCTAATTCTGTAAAGAAACTGTTTTTCCCCAGAGATCACTCATGAGCAAGAAGAGCCCGACTCGGCCTTTGAAGCCACTCAGTACTTCTTCGAAGACATCACCCCAGAAACATCCATCAGTAAGTTTAAAACTCCTAACAGATCACTTCTTTGTGGAGCACATATTTTATTTTTCAGGTTTAGTCAGAGCAGATCGGCGTACAGACCCAGAAAGCAGACTGGAGATTTTTATCATGCAGTTTGCGAGTACAATCAGATTTTGTGGCGATGTGATTTGCATGTGAAGGATGCAATCGAGTTAACCATGCAACCACAAATCCCACTGTCTGATTGAAGCAATGCCGATTGAACTAGATGGCATTGCAGAAGCTTTTCAATGGATACATTTAAGTTTGTTTGTAAAGCACATTTCAGCAACAAGTGTTATATACCATAAAAACATCAGTTACATCAGTTAATTGTTACATCTTAACAATTTTCCATTATCAAAATCATCAGTACACATAAATTATGTTGATAAATGTCTCATTTACTACTAGTCAAAGGCAACAATAAACCAGTTTTTTGCCTTTATTTAAAGTAAGTCCATGCTTCTACCTTTCAAACAGACTTTCCATTTTTTTATCCTTAAGGTCTTTCAAAAGTTTGAATAGTTTAGCTGCTTTTTTCAACCACTTTTCTGTTTCTCCATTCAAGCCCATCAAACAAGCAAATTAATATGACAAAATTCAGTGTTAATTGTTGAAATCATGTATGAAAAACAAACACAATGTCAATATTGTGTGAACTCACTTTGTCTGTAGATTTAGATATATATAGATATGTTTCCATCAAATAAGATACACAATTAAAATCAAGTGAATAAATTTAAAAAAAAACATGTTGTGTCTTGCCACAGATTCACCTTGGGTATTAATCTGGACTTTGACTAGACCATTTTAAAACATGAGTATGCTTTGATTGTAGCTCAGGTTCCTTATTTACTACTGATCTTCTCAGGTCGGGACCCAAAGGGTCGAGGCGAGAAGGATGATGGCTTCGTCAGAGTTACGTTCAAGACTGAAAAAGGTGAGAGAATCATACTACACAATCAAAGATGCTTAATAAAAAACCTCATCAGGGAAGAAGAAGGTTCTGTGTCTGAGATGAATGTGTCTGTGTGTGGAATGGGCGTATGCAGGCTGAAGCTAATTATGTGTCATTATCTACAGTGAAGTTAGTCCTCTATTAACCCTGCCTGAAAGGCCGCTCGCAGAGGAAGAAGCCATGACTCAAAAAGCAACATAGAAAGCTAAAGCTTTAGAGTTTGCTAAAGCGCTCAAGTAATTTCCTCCATTTGAGTAAGGTTCTGTCAGGAGCAATGGACTAAAATTCTAGTAAATTATTGTGAGACGTTTGTGGAAACCTAAATGTTTGACCCAAGTTATGAGTTCAAAAGGCAATTTTACTAAATGCTACTACTATGTTTCTGGCTCTTGGCAAGAAAATGTGTGGCTGTTTATAGAATGTCTTAACTGTAATATGGAACCCAAGCGTCTAATTTAAATGTGAAAACCTTGAAGAGATTCTTCATATTTATTTAACAGTGAAGAAACTGAACACTCCTGATTACCGTCATTACCTGAAACTGTGGAACGAGGAGACGAAGCCCAAACGAGAAAGCACAAAGGACCTTCCAAAGCTGAACCAGGTAGGATTTGATCTAGAAATGGCTTTGTGCTTAGAGATCATAATTAAGTACATTTATGTCTGTGTGTTTAGACAAATACGTTTTTTAAGTTAATTCAGCAATGTTTTTTTGTATCGGACTGGTACTGGCCGATACTAAACCTCACATATTGGAAGTGAAAAAGTGGATCCATGGATCTTACATGGATCTCTACACTCTGATTTACTCAGTGTAGAGTAAATCTCCATAGGCACCAGCAACCCTTGTTTAGATGTGGGCATTTATCATAATGTTTATCATTTATTGTGGTAATTTCTTATAATGATATGAATTGTGATGTATTGTTTCTGTCTTTCAGAGTCAGTTCATTGAGCTTTGTAAGACGCTCTACAGCATGTTCAGTGAGGATGTAGCTGAGCAGGAGCTTTATCACGCCACTGCAACCGTCACCAGTCTGCTGCTGGAAATGGGAGAAGTGGGGAAGCTCTTCACTTCCAGCGGCCGGAAAGACCCCAGCCAGGAGACGGATTCAGAGTCGAGTTTGTGCAGGAGAGACTTGGTGGATCTCAAATTCACCCAAGACCCTCCGGATTTGGGAGATGTTTTCATCCCGGCGGAGCTGGAGGACAAGCCGAGCCCCAGCGAGGACGACAAGCGGCAGGATGTGAGCGAGGAGCTGGCGCCCATGCAGGACATCAAGCTGGAAGACTCGTCCCCTAAGGAGACGGGGACGTCGTCCGCCATGCTCATCTCCGACGACGAAACAAAAGACGACACGTCCATGTCGTCGTACTCGGTGCTGAGCGCCGGCTCCCACGAGCTGGACGAGAAGCTGCAGTGCGAAGACATCGCCGATGACACGGTGCTGGTGCGCAGCGACGAGCGGCCCTCGGAGCGCGAACGGAGGGGGATTCCCAACGGCGGCGGCCTGCCACACAGCACCAGCATCGACAAAGACTGGGCCATCACCTTCGAGCAGTTCCTGGCCTCCGTCCTCACCGAGCAGGCTCTGGTGCGGTACTTCGAGAAGCCGGTGGACGTGGCGGCACGCATCACCAACGCCAAGAACGTGCGGAAAGTCGGGCGCCCCCTGCTGTCCACAAGTGACTATGAGATCTCTCTCTCTGGCTGAAG
The DNA here is from genome assembly GCF_001444195.1 of Xiphophorus couchianus. Lineage (NCBI taxonomy): Eukaryota > Metazoa > Chordata > Actinopteri > Cyprinodontiformes > Poeciliidae > Xiphophorus > Xiphophorus couchianus. The sequence continues at coordinate 4,423,612 of NC_040232.1, read as the reverse complement.
GACTAAAGTGCTTCTGAAGAGTTTCTGTAACATTTTCTAGGATTATGGAGGAAATTGTACAAGTGTATATGTGAAAGAATGTGACCAAAACTGCTTCTAATGACGTATTTTACCAGAAATTTAAAACCTACTATGTAAATCAATAGATCCTGTCGTCTGAAAAGACTGCACTGCAAAAATACAAAATCTTACCAAGTATTTTTGGTCCAATTCCTAGTGCAAATATATCAGTTTTGTTTTATTTCAGGTATACTAACTTACCAGTAACTTTTCAGGAAAATGCATGAGCTTGGTTTAGGTAAATAATCACTTAATATTGATGAGAAAGTTCTAGTTCTTCTGGAGGATTATTCACTTAAAGCAAGATATTTTCCCCATGTTGCAAGTACGGGTGCACTGATAAATCAGTCTTGATTTCCTTAATCAGATCATTGATCAGCTGACACATACATGTGAAGCTGATCTTATCCACCGATCTTACTTGGCGGTTTAAAAATCAACCTCTGTCCTCTTCTGCTCTGCAGTGAGAGAGGCTTGACTTTCTGCTCGTTGGCTGTTAACAATAGTCAACCCACTGTTGCCAACTCAGCGAATTTCTTGCTATATTTAGCAACATTTCAGACAAACAAAAATCAGCATCGGCCAAAATCAGAACCTGCAGGTCAGGCTTTTTAAAGCTTATAATTGGCCGTAAAAATGCAATCGGTGCACACATAGTTATAAATGAAATTATCTGCCAGTGGAACTAGAATGTTTTCATCAATATTAAGGAATTATTGGCTTTAAAAAAGCTCTCATATCTTTCTGAAAAGTTACTTGTAAGTTAGTTTCAAGAGTTCTAAGAAAATGGACCAAACGTACTTGGTAAGATTTTGAGTTTTTGCAGTGTAGAGACTCGCTCACGGTTTGCTCAGATAAAATCAAGTGTGTATAAGTAGTGGCTGTACCTTTATAAGACAATATGCATACGTGGTATTAATCTGATATCTCTGTACAACTAGGCTGTGTAGATGTCCACACATATAGTGTTTGAAACCACTTCTATACTTTGCTTCAGAGCTGTTAGATCTTCTTGTAACCTTTGAACCCGTTACTGAAAATTTAGCAGCGGGAAATATAAAAGTTCAAGCAACTTTTAAAGAACTTTTGCACAGTTCTGTACAGTATGGTTCCAACTAGGATATGAATAATTCTACAGTGTGTATCGTCACTTATCACATCTGGTCAAACTGTTGCTTCCTTTAGTTGCAATTCTGATTGCTGCTAAGCCAGAAGACAGAGCGATAGAGATCCATTGTTGTGAAAACACTCCAGTTCACTTTAATGCTGTTCGTCACTTTAGCAGATTATTTATTTTCTTCAGTTGACAAAAAATGAAACCAACCTGTACAACAAATGCATAGACAGATTCTATTCAACTCCTAAAACATTCTATTTAAGCTACAGAGAAAATATTTTCATTTCTTTCAGTATTATCACACTAAAATGAAGAGCTTCTTTGTTTACAATGTGTCAAAGCTCACTACTGCATCTGCTTGCCTTTTATTTTTTTATTACATTTTTGTCCTTCCAGACATGCGTTTTTTAATTTTTTTTATTTTGTGCATTTTTACATAATTTTTTTTTCTACTGTAAATATGTTGAATTTATTTGACCACATGTTGCTGCTCTGGATTCTGGTGCGTTGTGTATCACTCGTCTAATTAAAATCAGTATCATTAATTCAGATTGCTGCCTTCAGAGCTTTATTCACCTTCCTGTAATGGTGCGTGACTGCCATCTAGTGGCAGAACTCTCATATTTCCTTTATTTGAGCCAAACATATCGGTGGTGTCCAAAGTGCGGCCTGGGGGCCATTTACGGCCCTCGGAACAATTTTGAATGGCCCTTGATCACAGTACATGCAGTTGACACACAAAGTATTCATTCAGGTTTTCACTTTGAATATAATTTCTTTTTAGAGTAAGAGGAGACAAAAGGCAGTTTAGATTAACAAGCTTGTCAAAATGAAGCTAGACTCGCAGAGCCATATTCTGTTATTACTAAAAAGACGCAAAAAATCCAGAATAAGATGAAAAATATACTATATGGTTTGCTGTATTTTTGTTTCTTTTAATCTGGCAAACCTTTTTTTGTTTGTTTAAAAGCTACAATTTACATATTTCTCATACAGAAATCCGATTGCTTTTCTCATTACATTTAAAATATTGTTTATTTGCGACCCTCTGGGTTCTTTCAACTTGATATTTTTGGTCCCCAAGCCAAAAAGTTTGGACACCCCTGATGTGGATTATTTTTCATCCATCTATTTTCTTCCACTTATTAGAAATTGGAGTTGTGGATGTAACAGTCATTTTTGTTGCAACTCTTCAACTGGATGCATAAATTTATATTGCTTGCCACTCCACCTCTGACCTAATGGCCCGTGAAGATACCAAACACGTCCAGCTAGAGGCCGGCTTTGTGTTCCTTCACTTTGTGGAGAGAACCCGTGGATACACACTAGTTTAATCTGGCACACACTGAGTTAACACAGCAAAGTCCACAGATTTTTTAAGCAAAATCAATACATTTAAAAAAAACTAACATTTCTAAGAACAGTACTCAGCTTACAGAATAAGTTTAATGAATACTAAAGTATTCCGTTTCAAAAGTTCAAAATCATCTTTAAGCAAATAGAAGTTGTGATTCTGATGGAAACATCTGACCAAAAGAGTTATTATAGTTAAAATCTGTTAAGTTTCAGTCTTAATTCTCTCACAGCATGTGTGTATGTCAGACAGCGAGAAAAACAAGCCTCGGTTCTTTCCGCTCATCCGTCTCTAATGTCCGAGCTTCTGGGGGTTGTGGTCGCAGTCGTCCAATCACAGCTCAGAATGCCACTGGTTGGTGGGAACAAGCCTTTTTTGGACTCCTGAGGGAGCAATAAATTATTAATCCATTGAACATTATGCTTGTCTGAAGGGAACAGTTGAAAGAGTCCAAGTTCGTATGACATTTCATTAAAAGGGAAATTTTATTAAGTGAAATTATTCAAAATGTTTCAGGTCCCAAACAGTTAAAAAGGCTGAAAGTTATTATAGCTTTGAATCTCCTATAAATGTTCCTTCTACAATTTTACCATTATAGTTGGGTAGGCTCAACTAAAGACCTTAGATCATAGAATATTTTAATTTACAGTACATTGCATATCATTTTTAAATGGTTCGATGTCTGCAAATAAATTAGTTTTTTCATAGCTGCTTTTAAAGGATGTTGTCTCCCATTTTACGAGTTGATTTTGGTAATAAAACAAGTCGGTCAGAAATTGGCAACATAAACAACATAATAAAAATGATCAGTCTGACAAACCATTTCCTGAATAGCTGATTAAAGATGAAAAAAATCAACAGTCCTATTAAACCTGTAGATGAAGAAAGGAGTTACTGTAAATCAGAACTAAACTGCATTTGTTCTAATTTACTTTCTAATTTACTTTCTGATGTAGTTTGCTCCTTTTCACTATTACAACCGAAGTAATGGATGGATGGATGGATGGATGGATGGATGGATGGATGGATGGACGGACGGACGGACGGAACCATTTTCCTTCCATTTCACAATTAAAATCTCATTCAAAAATAAATTAAAGTTTGCGGATGAAAACATGAACATCTAAAAATGTCTGAGTGTGAATACTTTTGCCAGTCACTGCATATGTACATTTATTCTTATATAACAGACTCAGCTTCTGCCATAACGCGATGTGATTTCAAAGTTCTTATCTTCTGTGGATTGAACTTCAGTCATGTATGAACGTCACTGCTCAGATCTATGACTCCTCATGTTTGATTTGACAAAACCAACTGAAAAAACAGCCAGAAAGCATGAAAAAACTGACAGACATATCTTCAGACTAAGTCAGTAAACAAAACCCAGCATGAAATTGTGAATACTGTAAAGTCTGCAGAAGTGATTGAAGATTGGGTTTGTGATTCTGCTGTTTGCATGTTTGTGCTGTTATTGGCTGAAAGCCCGGACAAGCCCCCAAAAACCTCATCAGATATCAGCGATGTTCCTGCTGTGTAAATAATTACCTAATATTATTGAATGTTTATGTGGGAAATCTTCTGACACATATTTGTACTCAATGCACCAGATGTGGGCATCCCAATAAACCAATAAAATAAAGATGTTAAATTATGTCTAAGAACTTTGAGATATAAACATTTTTTTCACTCTCAACAGAATGTGTTGTTCTTGTTTTTAGTGAAAGGTCCCGTGAGGTGAATTGAACATTGATTATCTCGCAGGGAGTGGACTTTGATTGAACCCGGGCATACAAAAGTGCACGGTGACGCCTCTCTGCGGATGCCATAAAAAACCAGACAGTAAGTATATAATTACAGAGCGAAAGTCGCCTCTTCCCTTTCTGTGCTAGAAGGGCCCTTCAAGGATTACCATCTGGTCCTTCAAACCCTGCCTGGTAACATCTCAGGATCAAAACAAGAACCTTTAATTAGACCTAAACAATGTAAGTGTCTTTGCAGCTCTAACTGAGACGTCAGTGTTCCCTGATTTAATGTGAAATCAAAGATGTTTATGTTTATTGTTGGCAGAGGCAGGGAACATGGTGGGACTCAAGCCCTCAGACGTGCCTCCTCCTCTTGGGGTGAAGATGGCGAGTGCCGGAGCAGCAGCCTGCATAGCGGACATGGTCACATTTCCTCTGGACACAGCCAAAGTCAGACTGCAGGTACCAGCAAGTTATAATAATAATCATCAGTTATTATGGCTGAAATGATTAATCAAAATAATCGTGATTAATTGATTGTTGAAATAATAATCGATTAATTGTTAAGTGGAGAATACAGGCTCTACAAACAACTACTTGTTTTTAAAAAAGAAATGATTCACTTAATAAAACTAGTATTTCAAAAATATATGAAGATATTCCTGAAAGACAATTTCGATGCGTAAATAATTTATAGTTGCTTCTTCACCCAAATTTAGGTATGCACTGATTTGAAAAGTTGGATCAATATTGATAACCAATATTAGTAATGTAATTTCAGACAATCAACAATATTCACTAATATAATCCTCTCCCCCTTTCTCCAGAAACACAAACGGCAACAAGATGGAAATTAGGGCTGAAACGATTAATCGACTCAGTCATGATTAATTAATTGATTTATTAATCTATTGATGATTAGTAATCAATTAATCCTCAGCTGGAGTTTGCAGACATTAAAAATGGCAATTTGCTGAAAGAAAAAGAGAAAAAAATTACTCACTTAAAAATTATATTTTAAAAATATACAATGGTATTTCTATAAAGCCTATGCTTGGATGAATTTAGCAGAAATATACAAAAAAGATAAACTGACTAATTCATAGTGACTTCATACAAATTTAGGGATGCATAAATAGTCTTAGAAGAAGCCACTATGAATGGAAATATTCATATTGACCAATATAGACAACCAATATTATTATCACAATATCGGCCGATTGACAATATTCACTAATATTAGATTGATCAACCCTCTCTCCCTTTCAACAGGAACAGAAATGGCAACAAAAAACTAGGGCTGTAACAATTAATCAAATCAATCATGATTAATTGATTACTGGAATAATCATCAACTAATTTAGTAATCAATAAATGGAAAACATAGACTATAAAAGTCTATGTTCACAAAATATAAACATTTTGCAATTACTATTAAAAAAAACTTCTTTGTCTGTAAAAATATTATTTTACCAAATGAGTACACATTAGGATGTTTGCAACAGAATGGATTTATCTTCTGATTTTCTGGAAAAATCTAAATGGCACCTCTTCCTTAGATTCAAGGGGAGAAGCAAGCGGTGGGTGGCATCCGCTACAGAGGGGTGTTTGGTACCATCAGCACCATGGTCCGGACCGAGGGGCCCAGGTCCTTGTATAACGGGCTGGTGGCCGGACTGCAGAGGCAGTTGTGTTTCGCTTCCATCAGAATCGGTCTCTATGACAACGTGAAAAACTTCTACACTGGAGGCAAAGAAAGTAGGATTTCACTTGCACACTGCAAAAACACAAAATCTTTTGATCTAGTTTCTAGTGGAAATCTCTAAGTACACTTAAAATAAAACAAAACTAACTTACAAGTAACTTTTTTGGCACGATTCATGAACTTGTTCGAGGTCAATAAAACCTTAATATTGATGAAGAAGTATTAGGTATGCTGGGAGATGATTTCACTAAAAACAAGACATTTTCCCATGTTATAAGTGAAATAATTTCCCATCTTCATCAAAAGTAAGAAAATGTTTACGTAATACAAGTTCCTATATTGCTAAAAAGTTATTTGTAAGTGAGTTTTGTCTTAACTCAAGTAAACTATGTTTAGAAACTACTCCCAAAATATTTGGTAGGATGTTTTAGGACAGGTTAGCATGTAGCATGGTTCTTCATGCTTGATGGATGAGCAAAATCTTACAGTCCGTCTATTGCGACATTCAAAGAGATTCTACATGTAAAATTCTAAAAAAAAAAAAAAACAAGCTAAGAACATCCTCCTCTTCCACGTCTCTCCAGATCCAGGCGTGCTGATGCGGATACTGGCCGGCTGCACAACAGGTGCCATGGCCGTGTCGTTTGCACAACCCACCGACGTGGTCAAGGTTCGATTCCAGGCCCAGATGAACCTGAACGGCGTGGCGCGGCGCTACAACGGCACAATGCAAGCCTACAGACAAATCTACCTCAATGAGGGCTTACGAGGCCTGTGGAAAGGTGAGAGGAGAGGTTCCCACATCAGGGGACAAAATCCACAAACAATGTTGCTGAGTAATGCTTTAAGTGTGGGTGTGTTCTTCAGGAACATTACCCAACATCACAAGAAATGCACTGGTGAACTGCACAGAACTGGTTACCTATGACCTGATCAAAGAGGCCATTCTCAAACACAAACTGTTGTCAGGTAAGAGTTCGTCAGTCTGGGACTCTATGGCAAGCCAACTTATTATATAATAATGAAACAGGATTATGTAAAATCGACTTTTTTTTAGCTTTACATCAGGTTCTAAAGTTACTTAAAAATACATAGTCATGAGATAGGAGTGTGTTTTCAACAACCTTCCATAATATGCTCTAACACTCCTCTGTTTGAGAGGAGTTTACCAATTGGACCAGACTCCCACACCCACTCACCTCCCCTGCAGCTGATAACCAGCCCAGTACAGAACATGTTGTAATGTCCCGTCACAGAAAGCTGTAAATACTGTAGTTAATGTGAGATTTATCACAACCATCCTCTCCGCTCCATTCAGATTATTCAAACTGCTGACACAGACCCAGAACAATCACCTCACAGTTGATGGGATCCTTCATTATCTCCCTTCAGATAATCTTCCGTGCCACTTCGTGTCTGCGTTCGGAGCAGGCTTTGTCACTACGGTGATTGCCTCCCCAGTGGATGTGGTGAAAACAAGATACATGAACTCTCCGCCAGGCCAGTACCGCAGCGCCATCAACTGCGCCTGGACCATGATGACTAAAGAGGGACCAACTGCGTTTTACAAAGGGTAAATAAAAACCGAGGGTCTTCACAATCAGCCACCTGATTACTGAATTAGAGGACTGTTGGTGAAAACACAACTAATCTGGTAAAGCCATATCCACATCATAAAACGTGGTGGTGGTTGCATCATGCTGTGGGAATACTGTTCAATACTAGAGAAAGGGAAGCTGAAAGTTGATGGAACAATGGATGGCAGTGGTGACCGTAGAAAATGTTCATAGAGGTTGTGAGGTGGGACATGGAAAGAAAGTAGCAAAGAAACAAATAAGGAGAGAAAGTAGTAAAGAGGAAAGTAAAGAAAAAAGAAGTAAAGGAAAAAGCAAAGAAAGAAATAAAGTTGTAAAGAAGAAAAAAGTAAAGCAAGGAAAGTGAAGTAAAGAAATAAAGTAGAAATAAAGTTGTAGAGAAATTAAACAAAAGTAAAGATTAAGAAAGAAGTAAAAAAAAAAAAAGAAAGAAGTAAGGAATGAACTAAAGAAAGCAAAGGCATTAAAGAAAAAGAATTACAAAAAAGTGAAGAAAGAAGTAAAGAAAAAATAATTTCAAAGAAAGAAGCAAAAATGGAAGTAAATATAGGCACACAGACTTTTCATGTATTCATTTATTGTGTTTTACATTTGTGTCTTGTTTGAAGATGTCTGTATGTGTTTGTATGAACTGAACATGAATTATTACAATTGTGGTCATCTTCTCTGGGTGGCCACAGCACCCCCTGGCCACCACTTGGGGGCGCCACCGATGGGTGGAAATAATTACAAGCAATCCTAGAAGAAAACCTGTTAAGACTCTGTGTAACACAGTCATCTGGAGCAAAGGTCACTGAACAGAAACAAAAACACACAACCAGAGCTACAGTGGGATGGTTTACATCAAGACATTCATATTAGAATGGCCTAGTTAAAGTCCAGAATAAAATGCAATTGATATTCACTGGCAACTGAAATCTGATCTTATACTCTTTCTATCCTCCTTAGTTTTGACACCAGTGGGACTGAATACAATTTTTTTAACTGATTTTTATTGTAAAAGATTGAAAACCACAAACAGTTTCCTTCCTTTTCTCAACGATGCACAATTTGTTTTGGTTTGCTACACAAAATCCCAACAAAATAGTTTAGGAGGTATGAATACTTTTACGATAGCTCTACATTGGTATCGATAATTTTCTTGTTTTCCAGGTTTATGCCTTCGTTTCTGAGACTGGGATCCTGGAACGTCGTCATGTTCGTCTCATTCGAGCAAATCAAGAGAGCCATGATGATGTCCAGAAGAATCGAAGCACCAAACTGAGATTCCAGACTCAAAAGCCTGAACGTAAACCTTAAAACAACCTGGACGTTTAACCTCTAATACAGGGAAAACCAGCTTCTGTTGAAGCTTTATTTTCCCTGAAGACAGTGTTGTATTTACCGTAACTTTTTTTATACTCTGGAACCAATGCAGTCACTGCGGGAGCGAAAGCCGTTGACACAAGTTTGCACTTTAAGTAACGCATGTCAGAACTTGCTCAGGTAGCCTAAACCAGCACTTATTTACATCTTAATAAAATGGTTTGTTATTAAAACGTGTAAAACATGTTTTTGTTCATCTTAAATACATTTTTATGTGTCCTACAGATTTTATGCTGCGTATATGTCACTTTAACACCAACAATTTTTAACTCAAATGTGAAATTTATTGACTTCAAGCAGAAAGTTTCTCGAAACTGCAAACTGTAGCATAAAATGTAATGAGCAATAAAAACCTCAGTCTTGGGAAATAAAAAGACTGAAAACAGGGTGCAAGCGTGACACGAGTGGGGAGATATTAAACCACGCACAATGATGGAGCGCCATGTTTTATGTTTAAGTCATGAGCTCAGGACATAAACATGAATAACCTGAGGGTAAATCTGTCACAACACAGAGACCTTAAACACAAGGAAACATGGTAATTACATTTTTTATGTGAAAATTTGATCACCACGGTGCTTAAAGCCTCATGAGTCATGATCTCCACATGAGTTTCTGCAGCAGTTCTCATTTCTCTTTACAGTCTCTGGAATGGTCACTTTTTGGAGGTACAGGGATTCGGGTTTGTGCTGCATGTGGAAAATAGTCGCTGTTCTGGACGAAGGTTGACTGGGCACCACTAAAGAAACTGAAAAAGTTAGATTTGTAGTTTGCTTGCTGTTGGTTGTGGGTCTTCTTTGATAATCCCGCCTCCTTCAATCAGATCCAACTGGGACGTAAACAGGCAGAAATGCGTCGAATCACATTAATTGCAAGCGACATTCAGTGTGAGAGACACGTCAGGGTCCTGCAGATGAGTCTTCACTATGTTGTGAAATTTTTCTCTGTACTGATTGAAGTGCATGATGCTCTCTGGCTCCTCGGCAACCCAGAATTTATCAAACTCATACGCAAGATAACCTGGAAAGTAAAACAGAGGCTGAAGAAAAACTTCCACACTGAGAAGGAGAAATGTGGAACAGACACAGTGGCTTGAAAAAGTCTTTCACATTTTGTAACACAACCACAAACCTCAGTATAGACATAGTGCAGCATGACGTCATGGGGCGGGCGTCAAGTGTTTGACTAGACCCATTAGTGAGTGAATGGGCACATTCACCCATTCACACACCAATTGGCAGGTAGCTTGAGGTTAAGGAGGAAGCTGGAATCAAACCCACAACCCTCAGTTTGCAAGACGACTTCTCCACCCACTGAGCCACAATCGCCATCCGGAAAGTATTGACAACATTAGTGCATTCTCCAATTTTTATGCCATGTATCATTTTTCTTCCTCTCAAATTTATGCTCTACTTTGTGTTGGTCAATCACATAAAATCCCCAAAAAACACATTGAGGTTTGTGGCTGCATTGTGACCAAATATGGAACTTAAATATGTCTGAATGGATTTATGAAGCTCTATAGTTACAGTAAAACTGGTGGAAGTCCTTGAGCTCTGGAGGCCCTGGGACTGAATTGTAGAAATGTGGTTTCAGAGCGCCGCTCTTCAGCAGGCTGTAGGCCATTTCTGTCAGGTTGATCCCAACTATAGCATATGAATACCTGAAACACATTTCACGTCTATTATGCAAGCAGGTTTCCACAAACAAACAGAAATGATGCTGAAATAACTGCCTCTTACCCCAGTTTGGGGTGGTTTGCACGAGACAGCACCTGGCGAGACTCTGCTGTGTAGTTTTCACTGAAATAGCTGCAAAACAAAAAACGTCAGGATTTATTTCAGCTCAACTCAGGGGTTAATTCTCTGAATAAACAACTTCATCCAGTAAAACATGGAGTCCCTGTAAGAACTGAAGAAAGAGGAAGAACAACCCTACAATTTTTATGAACTAATCTGGAACAAACGTCCAGAAAACCCTTTAAATCAAGCCTAAAACCCACATGCTTAGGGTTGCCTTTAATTAATAATAACTGGAACGCTGATCAATATATTTGATTATTTTGATTATAGCATTTGACAATATGTATTGATGTTTCATAATTGGCTATTTTATTATGTTTTCATGTTGTAAAGCAATCTAAGCTGCTCTGTTGCTGAAATGTTCTATAGAAATTAGCTTGGCTATATAAAGAAGGCATGCCACACTTTTCAGATTTTTTTTAGTAAAACGTTTCTTAGACCCATGCATAAAGTTCCCTTCACTCCATATTTGTTTACGTTGTGTTGCTCTACAGCAGAGTTCTGCAACCCAAAGAGACATTTTTGCCCTAAATCCACCAAATTAAAACTTTTTTAGAAAAAGAAATGTCTCGAAAGAAAGATAACTTAGAATTTTTTCAATAATATCTAAGAAATTTGTCAGTATTTTTAAAGGAATACAATTTACATCTATAATCCCCGATCTAGAAACCAGAAAATAGATTTCAAGAAACTTCTAGTACTTTTATGCAAATTCGTTGCAGTTATTCTATGAGAAAACTGCTAAAAAAATATGCATTTGTTATGATATCTATGTTTAAAAACATTTGTTTGATCTTTATCATTTTTAAGTTAAAAGAGCTATTGTAGAAGGTCACAGGTTGCATACTCCTGGTTTATGGGATAAAATCCCATTAAACTACAGCAAAGGCTTTGGGTATAATGGGCCAAAATGTGAGATGGGGGTGTAAATACTTTTGGGAGGCACTGTATAGAGCTACAATATGTTATATTCTTCTAAATCCTCTATTACTGAGTTAGAGAATTGTATTTGTACTTAATTTGTGTTAAAAAGTGTAAGTTTCTATGAAGGGATGTGATAATTACTCACAGCAGGTTGAGGAGACCCAGCAGGCCCATTCCTCTGAAATCCGTCTTTGGATCTTCTCCTTGGAAGCCGATGTCTCCCCACTGCTTCGTTACCCTGGACTCCAGTTTCACTGTTGGCATCAACAAGTCCCAAAGCTAAAAACACAAAGTTCTACAGTCAAACATCCAAACGGCATCTGGAATGGACCACAGGAACAAAGATGTCCGCTATCATCTACAGCAGCAGCGGCTTGATTGAAAAGAAACAAAAGAAGTGATTCACTTAATAAAACTAGTATTTCAAAACTACAAAGGATTGGATAAACGTAGCAGAAACATACACAGAAGATAAACTAATTCATAGTGACTTCTTTACACAAATTAAGGGATGCACCGATTTGAAAAGTTGGACCAATACCGATACTAATATCGCTATTTCAGCAAATTAAAAAATATTCACTAATATTACATTGACTAAGCCCCTCCCACTTACCCAGCAGCACAATCGGCAACAAGATGGAAATTAGGGCTGAAACGATTAATCAAATCAATCATGATTAATCACTTATTGAAATAATCAGCAAGTAATTTAGCAACTGATTAATCGCAAACTGGAATATACAGACTTTAAAAGTGGCCCTTTGCTGAAAGAACAACATTCTCAGAGCAGTAATTGAGTCAAAACTGTACAAAGAATATAAACATGGCAATTTTAGCTTCACTTGGTTCCAATTCTGTAAAATAAATCTCATGTTATGCACCTTTTGCTTCATATTTTAGCTGCAGATGCAGCCTTTGCAACAAATAGTCAAGGGTACAGAAAAGGAATACTGTTACTGTATTTTAGGCAATACCATTTTTACTTTCTTATTTAAAGAAAGTAATTGAATCATTTCCTTTCCTGCATATTCTAATGTATTTTTAATATTGTGTAAAAAAAGCTTAAGTGGTTAAACAAAGAAAATCTGCAGAATGTGCCAATTTTTTCATCCGATTCATTATCAGAATAAATGATTATTGAAAAGCTTTTAGTTGCAGCCGTGATGGAAATAAACATTAATTATTAATACCGGCCCAGTTTTACTTATCGGACCGATACTGATGTGTTAAAAATTGACTAACATCACCTGACATGTCGTGCATCCCTGCACAAAACTATAAAACCCACACCTTTAACAGCATGACCTCGTGTTTTGGATTATCCGAGTTGAAGACTTCCTTCCTCAAGTCTTCCACACAAACATACAATTGGTTGTATCCTGTTATCTGCAGCAGGCAGATGTGCAGGTTTGCCTTAAATCTGCAAGACGAACAGAGAAAGGAGCAATGAGTCACTCAAACCTACAACAAAACAACTAAGTCGAAGATCAGCACGTGGATAAAAATGTAAAAGTAAACGTACAGCTGATCTGAATGGGGCTTGATTTCCTTCTCTTTCAGAATCTGATCCACATGTTTCTCTACATTTTCCTTGCTTGTTTCCAAAGCTCCTCTCAAAACCTGAGAAGGGAAAAACAATCAAAAAAACAACAGAGAAGTGCGTCAGACACACACAAAAAAAAGTTCAATAAACAACAATCAGCCTGAGAGATTTTTAAATTCACTTGAGAAAGAAAAAGTACCAGTATTCTCAGACTGTTGGCTTGGAAAATGGCTTTAGAAATACATTACATTTAGATCTGTTCTTTCTACACTTGGCAAGGTTTGCCAAAGATAAGGACAGATTAAAATAAGAAGATCTGCTGATTTTAAAGTTCACAAAATCCACCAGTCTGAAGATAAAAAGGTCCGACAGTCGATGCAGTCAGCTTTTATCCTCTTTTATGATGCAGCTGCATATTTTAAAAGACAATGAAATAAATTTCTGACATATTCTTTCTCTCATTGTTGTAGCTTTTAGCTAATAGAAGTAGTTTAGATCATTCTAACTGAAACAAGTGAAGTTTGTTCTGACTTAACTTCAGACAGTGAGAAAAAAAAATGTAAAGCGTCTTTTTATTAAGTATATCAACTTCTGGTTTTTAACTGTATTAAAAGTTGTTTTTTCACCAGTTAGATAAAATAATTTTTATTTTTAAATATCGTGAATAAATGATAACAAAAAAGAAGTGGTTCAACTGAATCTGAAATGTACAATATTTTAGCTTGCATATCTTACTTTATTTTTAGATGACTGAAGAGAGTATTCTGGAAGACAAGGAAACAGGGAGCAGATTAGTGAAAGGGGGATTCTGCCCAGCAACAAGAGGAGTACTGGAGGAGGAGCATTTTACCTGCTTTTTTTGTCATTGTGGCTCCTGGTTTGCTTCCAGAGCAAATCCTCTGCAGCTCACAAGTCCCTGTAGACTTCCTGAGGAGCCACTTTAACCAACTTCTCAGCAACGATGTGTAAATATACTGCCAGATACGCCGAATCATTTCTGCAATATATGCAAAGAAACATGCAGGAGTTACTTGAACAAAGTTTTGCATTTTTCTAAATCCATTTTAGAAGCATTTTCATTTGTATCTTTAGAGAGAAGAAAGAGTTAATGGGGTTTTGTTCATTTTTTGGTCAATTTCAGACATTTTAGGTTAGGAAAGGAAGCTGTCTGCCACTTATATTTCTTTTTTGCTTGGATGCAAATTTGAAGCAAATTTCTTCAAATCTCATTAGACTTTCCAGAAATTTGGGTTATGCGATTCAGATAAATATTGTCAAACAACACGAGGTCATTCAGAGTCGTTTTTGTTTTATCCGAGCGCAACAAAACATTCTGTAAAGAGCTGACAGGCCCAAATACAGTTCATCATCAATGAAAACAAAGTGTAGACTAAAACCACAAAATAATAAGACAACTAAAATAAATACTGAACCACTTTGAGCATTTTTGATTACATATCTCCATAATTTAACAAAGAAAAATAAAGGAAAATAAATTAATCCACAATTATGAAGTACAAATAACATTTTACGAAAGGGAAGTAAAAAGCCAGTGTCAACGTGGGAAGACATGGGTCATGAGATTCTTTGAACTTTTGAGTAAAAGATATCAGTTTCACAAAATTAATGGAAAAATTCAAATAAAAGTGAATATGAAAATAACATATTCTTTCTGCTCTAAAAATTATATAATACACTGACCATAAATGTAAGGAAAGATTTAGATTTAGAATAAAAGCCTGATACTTTAGTAATAAAAATTCTGACTGCACATAATGTTATTCCTTCGTGCTTTCCAGCTTTTTTTTAATAAAACTTTACTGGAAGTACAATGATCTATATAACAGACAAGTCATAATATTCTGACTTGTCATTTATTTAGCAAATATGATATTTTCCTGATTGATTTAATCTTATTAAATCAAAAACTACAGCTGAAAGTTTTCCCCTATTTTTATATTTTCAGATAAAAATACAAACTTATTGAATTGATTGATTGATTTCTTTATTTCAACAGACTCGCGGTCCACGAATTGATAGTAAATTGATAGTAAATATACTTTCTCACCGACCACTCCGTCGATGTTAGTAGGACACAAGTTAAACTTATCTGTTTGTTTCACAGCAACAAAGTCCCTACGGCATTAAAATCGTCCCCAGTCAGTGTCTGAGAAGGTCGGGTGATTCTAAGTCAGTGTAGGCATAAATATTCAGCCTAAAATCTCAGAATGACATCATCCATGAGGCTGAAACAGACAAAACAATAGCAGAATTGTGTTAGCCTCGATGCTAACTTCAAATGACCATGATTATTCCGTTAATTTACAAATGTTCCGCGAGTTTACTCGCCATTTAGCAACCAAAGCATGTTGGCATTACCCAGTTGTCAGCTTATAATCCATAGTTTCGTTCACAGACTAACCTAGCTAGCATTTCAATTCACAAGTGACAGCTCAGAACAACAGGTTGCCATTGATTTGTCTGTTAGCTTCCTGCATCACCAGGACTTGGTTACGTCGCAAACACACCGGGTGGCAGCACAGAGGATTAAAAACCAGTTGTGCTGTTGCTTACCTTATTATTTTTGTTGGAAAATGTTACAGAACTCAAGTATTTCCTTCTACTTCGAAGCTAACCCGTGTGTTCGAGGTAAAAGGTTAGCAACGTATCTCTTGACAACGGCGCTATGATTCTGGTGCGTTCATATTCAAATCCGACACACAGCTACTCAACTACATGCACTAACAAAACAAAACGTTTATGACATATAAGAGCAAATAGTCGTTGCACTGAGTCTCTTTAAAACTTTTCTAAAAGAATAACTAGCCAAAACGATGTAAGATATTTAAAAATTAAGCTGGAATTACATTACGGAACTGAATGAATAATGTCTTTGAACTCACCAACTCAAATCTGGCACAAGTGCGCCATCTGGTGAACAAAAATACACACGACCTGGAGCATCGATTTCCAGTTTTCTGGGCTTTTCCCAGAAAACAAACTCAAGCAGAAAAACATTCATATATTCAGTTTGCGTTTTAGTGCGAAACAGAAAAACCGACAATGTATAAGAACATGCTGACTGCTGCTTCCTGGCAGATTTTTATATTGTGAAACCCTGTAACCCTTTTAAAGGAAACGAAAGAGAACATAAAAATAATAATTTGCTGTAGAAGTTCAGCCTATGGCTTTGTCAAGGATGGTTAAGCACTGAAAGACAGGGCAACGGTATCATCTATGAACTTAGAACATTAAGTTGTTAGCTGCAGTATCTCAGCTAAAAAGAACTACAGGCCAGATGCAGCATCTACAAGAATGTACAAAAAACAGAGATAAAGTTCAAAGCTGAAGTAACAGCAAATAATGCAAAACATTCTCCATTGTCCTTAAAATATGTTTAAAACCAGTCATTCCAGGTAAGCTGCACAATTTACAAATAAAAATGGTGCAAGGTTCACTGAGGGAATAGTTTTATTAATTTATATGAGGTGTTTATAATGAGTATTTATTTGCAGATGAGTAATTCTGCTGCTATTAGACTAGAGGTTACACTGTTAAAAACAACAGCAAGATCCAGCACAAAACCACAGACCGTTTTCCCCTCATGCTTGAGCAGCAATCTGGTTTATCAACAATGCTGCCGATCTTCAGATTGTCACCGTTGGTGCACTTGACTTTAATTAAGTCACAGTCTCTCACCTAATCAGTCCCTCTGGGTTTTCACAGGCTGGAGGTGTATCCCATACAATTACTGCATTAGAAGAAGAGCTCCTGTCTGAGGCAGGCTATATTTGAAAGGCAAATCCCCAAAGTAAAGCACTTAGTTTCTAGCAATAGTCTGAAGATTAGAGGAGGATGAGTTAGAATACAGACTATAATGCTGAAATTAAGACTGGGCTATTTTAAAACATCATGAATTTAAAAATGACAGAAATTTGATCTTTTATTTACTTAATGGCACACTCAGTAGCAGTATTGTGCAAAAGCCTCTAATCAGCCCTCATTTCTTAATGTTTTGCTTCCAAGGAGACCGTGGTAAGTTTGAGGAGGATGCAGTAATAAAAAATAAAAAATGAAATAAACATCAGTGTAGCATACTCCCCTCCCCCAAATGAAGGATTGTGGCTTTACTGATGAACAGTGAGGTTTATTGGGAGTAAACCCTGAGTTTCACCGTAGGAGCTGTATGCACAAACCCACACACAAAAAGATAGTGTAAGCTACAAAAACAAGCTCTTACAACCGTAACGTATCAACTACAAATAACGTTCACTACTAAAAATATCAACTCTAATTCAAAACTATGCCCTAGTGTTTGTATACAACAAAACAAATTTACAATTCCAACAAATCAATATTTGAAATATTCATACATACAAATATAGACATACATTTTCTAAAAATAATTAGCAGGGGCTGATTGTTTTGCTGTAAGTTTGTGCTCCTATAATCCTTAACAAAAACTGCAATAGAAGCAAAAACCTGGACAAAGAATACACAAAACTTATGTTGTACCAAGCATATTTTGTAATTTTAAGACTTTATTTGTAAAATTTGTGAATTTAAAAGAATTTTAAAAAATGTTACCTGTCCTTACAAGTGATATTTTCCTCAATCTAGAACTGTGGTGGGGGTTTTATGTTTTGGTTAGATAAGACAAAGACTGAGCTTTTTGCAAACACATGTGAGAGTGTACTTTGTTTCTAATGTTAAGTATGGGAGTGGATCTGTGATCCTGTGGGCTTGTTTCTCATTTAAAAGCCCAGGAAACCTTGTCACAGTGTATGACTTCATGAATTCTTTGAATTACCAGAGAATTTGAAGTTAAAATCTGATGGATCTGTTAGTAACCTGGAAATCTTTGGTAATTAAATCTTTGAGTGGGATAATGAACCAAAACTTATAACCTAAATTTCAACTTTCTTCATAGTCTCTAGATCTAAATCTTACAGGAAACCCAGAAATCTGGAGAATCTACAGAATTAGTGATCAAAGATTTCCCTCTTTTATGTTCCAACGTTGTGAAATATTGCAGAAGAATAAGTCCTACTATCCAGATAAGTGGGCCCACTTTTAATCTTTCCACAATGACATAATAAGAAACTTTAGCTAGAGAGAGATCAGAGAGAGATATTTAAATGATCCAAACATCTACACTGCAATTTGCATGTGTATTTTCTCCATATCAGAGGGTCTGAAATTAATGCCTGAACTCAACCAACTGCAGCCCTGCGGAGAATGAATCAAGTAGTGAGAGGCGGAGAAGAGCAGGTCAACTGCAGCGCATTAGCAAATATCACAGAGGATTCATAAACGGTCCCATTCTACTACTGCATAATAAGTAGGCAGTGTACAGCTCCGTTCACTGCAAATGTGAAAGCAGCAAGTGTTTGAAAACATAAACAGATGGTTTGCATGTCTTTAAACACCTTTCATTGCTTTGCACTAAAACAATTTTCTATATAAATGTGTCAGATTTTTTTTTTTTTTTTTTAGAAATTTAACAGTTGAAATTAAATTAATTAGATTGTGCAAGAAAAACACATTAATTAGTTATTTCAGCCACAAAGTCAAAAAATGTTGTTTTTTTTCCTTGGGAGTGTCGAGGAGAAGGTTTTAGACTTAAGAAAAGTGCAATAGATAAAGTAAACATTAAACTAATAGATTTTACATCTTTATTTATGGAGAAAAAGCTTCAGTGACAGTAACATGTGTCATGGATCTCTACCCATTCTGTCAGCAGAGAGGTCAAATATCCAAGCTTTGCCAGAAGCTGCTTGATGGCTCCAAAAATCTGACAGCAGAAGATGTGTAACAGAGTTACAAATGTGTTTCTTTGTTAAATTATTATTTCTTATTCATTTTATATTGAGAATTTGTGAATTTTATCTTATTCAGTTATTTTTATTTATTTTGTTGTTTTTGCCTGCGGGGGTCGCCCTTCTGCTCTCCGCCTCGTTTGTGTTTCCTGGGCTTCCGTAGTTTACTCCAGCCCTCGTAGCTCTTCTGCCCCCCCTTTTTCCCGCAGAGGGTGTTCTGTGCTGCTGTGGAGTCGGAGTGCAGGGAGAAGGAGTTGAGGAGGTTGTTCATTTGTTTTCCCTTCTTCCCCCAGAATAAAAAAATAAAATATCTGGTTGAGACCCACCTGAACGACTTGTGAGACTCATTGATACCACCTGTTACACTGGTGCCGTGACCCTTCGGATCTACAGATCAGCTCGACGCTCTTCGCCGTGGTTGCTGTGCACCTGACCTGATCTGCAGTTCGGGATCCTTTTGTGGTCAGGTCAATAAGAGACTTGGAATTACAACACTTTCTTTTACGATCACTGAGTAAATATAAAAAAAAAAAAAAAGAAAAAACAATTATTTTATGGTGTGCTACTTTTTTTTTAATCCAATTTAAGTGATTGTTCTGCTTTGGTATTTTTCTTTGATTGGAAACAATACTGTGGTGCCTTTTATGGTTACAGGTAACTGGTGTATCAGAGATGGATCAGTTTACTACTCCTAAATTACCTAAAGGTCGGGGTGTGTGGTTCAGCCGTACTGCTGACAGTGGAGATGTAGGACATTCAAAACTCACATATGATGCTAGTGCAGAATCAGGGCTAGGTCAGAGCCAAAGTTGTACTGCTATTGATGGGTTCATGAGGGAGAATCCCCCTACTTCCACACCCTGCAGTGATGTTGATCCCCTTCATCACCTTACAGACATGGTTGGCCAGTTAGGTGCACAAATTGGTGAATCAATTGTTTCTAAACTAATGTCAGCTGGTGTTGTAAATATGAACAGTGAACCTCAGCCTTCTTGTGTCACTCAGAACTCACGTGGTGACAGTGACAGACATGACCCATCTCATTTGACAGTCCATGTTAGACCTGATAGGGTACTTCAGACATACAGAGGTGACCACACTGACAAATGTTCAATCCGTGACTGGATTGACTTGACTAGAATGCACCTCAGAAAACAAGACATACCTACCTGTGGTCAAGGAGAGGAGATCATGTGCCACTTAATGGGCAAGGCAAAGGATGTGGTGCAGATTGCATTGCGCAGTGATCCTTCACTTGATGTTACAAAGAATCCTGAACTGATATATGATGTTCTTCTCCATTACTTCAGTGAAACCCCATCATGCCTCCCCCTCGCCGATTTCTATGCTACTCTGCCCAGACACAGGGAGAACCCTGTTGATTATTGGATAAGACTAAACAAGGCAGCAGACTTAGCTCTTGAGGGTCAGCGTAAGCGTGGGAAACAGACGGAAAGCATGAATGATGAAGTGGCTCTCATGTTCGTCAAACACTGCCCTGACCCGGAGTTATCCTGCATTTTGAAGTGCAAGCCAGCTCGTGAGTGGACTTCACGTGATGTTCAGTTAAGGATTGATGACTACCAGAGAGAGTTGAGGGCAGCTAGCAGAGCAACTGGTGTTCCACAGCTAAGAAGCCAGGTTGCTGCCATCAGCCCAGAGCTGCCTACCCCGGTGTCACCTGGTCTGGCAGCTTATGAGCCTTGTTACTCTCCTCCTAGCTCATTACTTTCACCCTCCTTTCTCCAATCTCAGCATCATTCTTCGTGCCAGTCTCCAGCAGTTTCCTGTCAGGGTGGTCTCCAGGATACTAGAAACAAAGACTCAGTGCCAGTTGTTACACAACATATTCAGCAATCAGAGGAGAGGCTTCTCACTCGAATGGTCGACATGTTTCAGCAAATGATGGAGAGAATGCAGCAACGCAATACTTTTCATCCTACCCGGGGTGGGAGGTTCCAGCGTGCGCCTCGTGAACAAAGCAACAGAGTGGCAGGTTGCAAAGTTTGTAATGACTCAAGTCACACCACTACTTCACACTGTATGTCTGAGAGGCTGTGTTTTGTCTGTTTTGCCCCTGGCCACACCAAACTGAACTGCCCCATGAAGAATCCTTCCCAGTCCCAGTCGGAGGGAAACTAAAGGACCTGTATTCGGAGGGAGGCAGTGCAGGTCACACTAACGACTCCCAAACTGATGACATGTCAGATGCTGAGACTGTTTACACTTCAGAGAAGAACTCATGTAGTAGCTCAGGAGCTGTTATTTATCAGAATATTCACAGAGTTAGCAGCAGTAACAGTCTTTTCTACACTTCTGTGAACGTGGGTGGGACATTTAAAATGGGCGGAATGCTGGACAGTGGTTCAATGGCCTGCAGCATCAGTGAAGCAGCTGAAATGAAGCTGAAAGAAGCTGGAGTGTTAACTGACCAAAACATATCTGATGTGGATGTGGTTCTTGTTGGATGTGGCGGACTTCGTGTTAAGCCTAAATGTGCTTTTGATGTGGAGATGGAAGTGTATGGCTGTAAAATGGTGGTGCCAACACTCGTTGTTCCAGGCCAGCATGATGACTTGATACTGGGCACTAATGTCATAAAACACATCCTGCATCAATTCAAGCAGTGTGATTCCTACTGGAAGACGGTGTCCACCCCGTGTCCTTCTGGGGATCCAGAAACTGAACGTTTCCTGTCCATGCTGTCTGGTCTTAATCCATGGAAGGATGGAAATGCTCCTGATAAAATCGGTACTGTAAAGTGTAACTCAGCTACCTGCCTTGAGCCTGGACGAGAGTATCTTGTGTGGGGAAAACTACCCAGAAACACTTCTGTCTCTCCAGGCAGCACCATCATGACAGAGCCCACGTCATCCCGCTCGGCACCCCGAGGTGTTCTGGTTGCAAAGCTTGTGACCACATTGTGGGGAGACAGGTGGGTTCCATTAAAGCTCATCAATATGTCCGAAAGACCTGTGTTATTGAGACGCAACACAAAGCTAGCTGATGTCTACCCCGTTGTGGCGCTGGAAGACATGGATGATGCAGAGTGCTCAGAGGTTCGACTTGCTAGTTCTGGACAATCTATAATGCCACCTACTGCGGATGCCAGTCTGGTCACAGATGCGCTGAGATCAGTCGGGCTCGGTGATGTTGATATCGAGTCTTGTGAAGTTTCTGAGGACTGCAGAACAAGAATGGCTAACCTTGTTTTGCAGTATGAGGGTTTATTTTCCCGCCACCATCTTGATTGTGGAGAAGCAAAGAGGTTTGTGCACCGTATAAACCTCTCCGACACCCGACCTTTCCGGCTTCCATACAGGCGAGTGCCCCCTGGCCAGTATCAGAAACTGCGGCAAGTCCTGAGTGAGATGGAAGAGAAGGAAATTATCAGAAAATCCACAAGCGAGTACGCATCACCTCTAGTTCTCGTGTGGAAGAAAAATGGAGATCTCCGTATCTGCACAGACTTTCGCTGGTTGAACAAGAGAACCCTGAGAGATGCCCATCCCCTTCCCCATCAGGCAGACTGTCTGGCAGCATTGGGGGGAAACAGTCTGTTCAGTACCATGGATTTGACCTCTGGGTTTTATAATATGCCACTTCACGAGGACGACAGGAAGTATTCTGCCTTTACTACTCCTATGGGCTTATATGAATACAATCGTCTGCCACAGGGTCTCTGCAATAGTCCTGGGAGCTTTATGCGCATGATGACCAGCATATTCGGAGACCAGAACTATCTGAGTCTACTGTGCTATTTGGATGATTTGTTGGTGTTTGCGCCTGATGAGGAATCTGCCTTACGGCGCCTGGAGATGGTGTTTGCTAGGTTGCAAAGCCACAATTTGAAACTGGCTCCCAAAAAGTGTTTCTTTTTGAGGAGATCTGTTAAGTTTCTTGGCCACATTGTTGACGAACATGGTGTTTCAACGGACCCAAGTAAGGTTGAGATCATCGCCAACATGACTGCGGCCCAACTTATGGAACCAGATGGCGTGACTCCATCTCAGAAGCGGATAAGATCCTTTTTGGGGATGATAAACTACTACCAACATTTCCTTCCCGGGTACTCTGCCATCGCCAAGCCACTGTTTGATCTGTTAAAGGGTGACAGGAGGAAAGGCAGACATCATCAGAATAAACTGCCATCCAGAAAGTTGAAAGCCTCTGACTGGACTACGATACAGGAACAAGCCTTCGAACAATTGAAGTCCTCACTGACGCAAAGCGTTGTGTTGGCTCACCCAGATTTCACTTGTCCTTTTGTGTTATCCACTGATGCATCTCTGGATGGCATAGGCGCTGTTCTGTCTCAGGTTCAGCAGGGTGAGACACGTGCTCGGCCCATTGCTTTTGCCAGCAAGTCTTTGTCCCGGTCACAAAGGAACTACCCAGCTCACAGGTTGGAGTTTCTGGCCTTGAAATGGTCCATCTGTGACAAGTTCAGCCACTGGTTGAAAGGCCATAAATTCACAGTCTGGACTGATAACAATCCATTGACTCATATTCTGACTAAGCCTAAACTGGACTGTTGTGAGCAGCGCTGGGTGGCTAAATTGGCGAGTTACGACTTTGACATCAAGTACATCCCAGGCCCGCAGAATATTGTGGCCGATGCACTGAGTCGTGAGCCATTTGTTCGAGAGACTGTTGGCCGCAGGCTGCTCGCTGAACCCTATGCCAATCTTCTCGCTGAAGTTAGAGATGTGTCAAACTCCTCAATCCAGACTGCCTTTCGATCATCCAGTGGTCAGAAAGAACCCTCCTCAGTGAGTGTTAACGCTCAGTCAACATGCAGCCCACTAAAACTGTTTCCCCAGTCTGTTGCAATGGAGGATGTGTCTGCTGTGTTACACTCACAAGTGGAGTGGGATGCTGGCGCGAGAACCCGTGCCATTGAAATGGTCCATCATCTGCCTCAGCTCATTCCATCTGGTCAAGACACTTTACCTGCTTACACTGAATGTGAACTCCGTGACAGACAGTTGGAAGACAGAACTCTCTCTCGTGTTCTATACTATGTTGAGAGGCGTAGAAGACCCTCTAGGAGAGAGAGGTTTGCAGAGTCTGTCTCTGTGACAAAGTATCTAAAGCACTGGGATAAACTAACTGTCCGAAACGGTGTGCTGTACAGGCTTTCTCGGGACCAGAATACCAAAGCGAAAAGATTCCAGTACATTGTACCTGACTCGCTCAAGACCGAGGTACTTCATGGAGTTCATGACAGAGCAGGTCATCAGGCTCAGTTCAGGAGCCTCGGCTTGACAAGGCAGAGGTTTTTCTGGCTGACTCTGGACAGAGATGTCAGAGACCATGTTCGACATTGTCAGCGATGCATTGTCAGTAAGACCATTGAGCCTGAGGGCAGAGCTCCATTGGAGTCTATAACATCAACCAGACCGCTTGAGCTTGTCTGTATTGATTTTTGGTCAGCCGAAGATTCCAGAAACAGGTCTGTTGATGTCTTGGTGATTACTGATCACTTTACAAAAATGGCTCAGGCATTTCCATGTAGAGACCAGACAGCTAAACAGGTGGCGAGGGTTCTCTGGGACCGATATTTCTGTGTCTTTGGCTTTCCTGAGAGAATTCATAGTGATCAAGGAGCTAATTTTGAAAGTCAGCTAATAAGTGAGCTCCTCAGGGTCTCAGGTGTCAGAAAGACACACACAACTCCATATCATCCGATGGGGAATGGAAGTGTGGAGCGGTTCAATCGCACTTTAGGTGGCATGATCCGTGCATTGTCCCCTGAAGAGAAGGCTGACTGGCCACGACGTTTACAGACACTAGCCTTCATGTATAACTGTGCGGTTCATGAGACAACAGGTTACCCCCCCTTTTACCTCATGTTTGGCCGGGTCCCTCGCCTGCCTGTCGATGTCCTCTTTCATGCTGTCCTTGATGACTCTGCTGTGGGGAACTATGACAAGTATGTGGCGTGTCTTACCAACGACCTGAAGGAGGCCATGACGATTGCTCAGGACCATGCTTCAAAAGAACAAAGAAGGCATGCTCGGTTGTACAACCGGAAAGTTAAGGGCACTGACATTGCCGTCGGTGACAGAGTGCTCTTAGCCAACAAAAAAGAGAGGGGTAAGAGGAAGCTTGCTGACCGATGGGAATCAACCATCTACACTGTGACAGATATTAATCCAACGACACATACGTACAGGATCTGTGACACAGTCACTGGACAGAAAAAAGTGGTTCACAGGAACATGCTGATGCTGGCCAGTTTCCTCCCAGTGGATCCCACATGTGAAGTATCTGATTCTGCTTCTGCCTTTTCACTCTCTGCTAATGCATCCTCAGTCCCAGACGCAGATGACTTTGGAGGAGAGGAGGAAACGTTGCATGAGAGCTACAACAACACCATGCATGAGACAAGTGCTGGCTTTGATTGTGGCAGTGTTGGGGACTTACCTGGTGTTCTGGAAGGGGTGGGGAACCCTTCGCCTGATCCGACGCCTATGGATTCCGAGAGGAGAACCATTGAATGGATAACACAGCTGTCTGAGCCGAATTCATCAGTGGGGGAGGTAGCTGACTTACGGAGTATGACCTCCAGTCCCAAACACTGCTCAGTTTTGCCCGTGAGCTACACGACAGGTCAATCTGTGGGAGGTGACTCTGCTGCCTTGACCGCTGTGAACGTCCCGGTGGATGTAAGGGACCCAGATCCCAGCGTTCGTATTGTGGGCCATACAGATGATGCTTCTGACATTCTGCATACTGTTGACCAGACCTCGACTGTGCACTGTGATGACTATACTGCACAGACGGAAGTTAGGTCCAGATTTGGTCGCCTAGTCAAACCTGTGAACAGGCTCATACAGACTATGTCCAGGCAGGATGTCGTTCAGAACAAGTTCGATGTTAAAGCTGTTTGCAAATCAATGTTCCAGGCCTTTCCTGATTGATTTCTTCGCCAGCTAAACTATAATCTTCTTGGGTCTGACGTTTTTTTGTTTTGTCTGGACATGATATTTTCATTTTGTATTGTGTGATGAGCCTGTACTACACTGTGTGTTGGGGTTTTGTGGGGTGTACAAGGCACCCTGTAGGCAGTTGATGGATTGGGGGATAAGCGCTACCCTCATACCACTTCATCCTTATGGGATACGTTAGTTGTCTGTGTTCTTAATGCTGACCCCAGGTGATCTGTGATTTATGTTATTTCCGATGATGTATACTGTGTGGTTGATGCTCGTGTTCGATAAAATTCAGTGGGGGTGAGTGTAACAGAGTTACAAATGTGTTTCTTTGTTAAATTATTATTTCTTATTCATTTTATATTGAGAATTTGTGAATTTTATCTTATTCAGTTATTTTTATTTATTTTGTTGTTTTTGCCTGCGGGGGTCGCCCTTCTGCTCTCCGCCTCGTTTGTGTTTCCTGGGCTTCCGTAGTTTACTCCAGCCCTCGTAGCTCTTCTGCCCCCCCTTTTTCCCGCAGAGGGTGTTCTGTGCTGCTGTGGAGTCGGAGTGCAGGGAGAAGGAGTTGAGGAGGTTGTTCATTTGTTTTCCCTTCTTCCCCCAGAATAAAAAAATAAAATATCTGGTTGAGACCCACCTGAACGACTTGTGAGACTCATTGATACCACCTGTTACAGATGCAACTTGCAAAGAAAGAGATCCACATATGATTGTGGGTGCATGTAAGCGTTTGATCCTGTTTGAATCCAAGAAAAGCCCAAACAACTGCTAACTTCTGCACCAGTAATTGTTTACTGTAATTAAAATTTACAGTAGTTATATGCTTTATAATCAAGCACCACTACCCCCATTAGCAAAGTTCAAATAAATTTATAGAAGTACACAAAATTACGATTGTCATGTGTTGGACTTTGCTTAATCTGTTGAGTAGATATGCTTCTGAGTTTCTTTTTTCTTTTGGGTGGTCTGCCAGTTTCTATTCTGTGTTCTCTTTACTTCCTGTTAGCTTCCTGTTTCTGAGTTTTTCCTGTCTTCTTCGGTTTTGAACTGTGTTCTGCAGGTTTGTCTGCTCAATTATGCACGGCTCAGTCAGCTTCCCTCCATGTTCCTGCTTTGTTTTGGGTTGTTTTTTTTAAAGTTTCATGTACTTCATTTCATCCATTTGCAAGTTTCTGTTTGACATGAAATATTTTGTCTCCACCTCTGCCTCTCTCTTGCCTGCATTTGTGATTATTTTGTTAATTTCTGGCAGGCAATGTGGGGCATACCACATTGGTTTGCATTGTCCAGCCAATTAGGTATTGCTAACACAAACCTGCTAAGTTCTAGAAGGGTTCATGATGTCTTTTGGTAATTAGGTGCAGAACACAAAAAAAATAATGATGAAGCATTTCTTTAGTGCTTTACTTATTAAGTACTTTTGTTTTTACTTACTTTTGTAAATTTTAAAGACCAACTATTTATCTAATAACACAAAAGCTTTATTCTCCATCAGTACCAGTTACCTTGCTGCCAGCAACTAGCCAGTCAGTCTTTTACGTTTTTTATTAATAAAATTAGGATGAATTACAAGTTTTAATGATTTACATTTCTGTTTATTTTAACAGTTTGTTTTTTCACAACAACTCTTTTTTATACGTCAACCCTTTCTCAGATTATTCCAGGACTCATGCTCAGTTCACTTAACAGAGATAAAGTGAACTAGAATAAAAATGTTATATAAGAAAGCATTTTCTAACATATTAAAGCAGATTTGTTAGTTTTTTTGTTATATGTGAAAACCTGAACTTTCAAAATATTTGTTTGTTCAAAAATTCCTAAAGAAAATCGGGATTTATTTTAAATAAGACCTAAATATCATTTTTGGACACACCAGCATCCATAAATAAAACTCCAGACTCTTTGGTTTTGGTTTACCACTGCTGAATTATTTGCCCTCATCTCCAGAACTTTCTGGGAGCGGCCCTGCCCCCTTATAAAGTCGTTTATTTCAACGTCCACACCGGCCACAGAAAATGAAAAACCAGCAAACAATCTAATTTTAAAAACATTTCAACTGAGTCAAAAGCACCGCTTCAGATTGAATGTTCATTCACGAACCCATCTGTGCAGGACAGAAACGGCGCTGATGAAATAACCTTCCTCTGCTCCTGGAAAATGATCGCCTTCCTCAGGAGGCAGCAGCAGCGGCAGGACCTTAAAGTAATAAATTTGCAGTGCAATAAGTGACCCTCCTCCTGTGATCGTCTGCGGCGGCCACAGATAGGATGCTGCATCACATCTCCCATTCATCCCGTCATCATGCTGCCTGGCACGGCTCAGTCTGGCTGGGATGCTGCTGCAAAGCGGGCAGCTTCATGAACGCTCCTCAGTTTGTAACAAAGAGCTGGGAAGCGGCGTCCGTCGGTCAGCCGGCGGTGACTCATTCCGCACGGTCAGTCGGTCGACTTCGGGCTCCGATTTGGCGCTGCTCGGCCGCGGAAGATCAATACCTCTGAGATTGGAGGAAGGCGTGGCTTGGTGTCACCGACACTGGGGTGAATTTTCCATATTCATTCCCGGGATTTTGCTTCATCTCACGAACAGCGGCGCGCAAACGGCAGCCGATCGCACGGGACATCAAGGTAAAGCGACCTCGTCTTTTCTTTATGATCAGAATGTTAATTATTCGCAGATGTCTGCAAGGTCAGATCAGAGCTGCAAATCTCCCAGAGACAAGGAGCTCCGGTGCATGACACAGATCTTAATTGGCCTGAATAGGTCGAGTGCATTACTTGAATGCAGACTGCTTTGCATCAATTCTCGCTGTTCATGCACTCCAGTTTTTGTTTCGTGTCATTTGCAAACTGCTCCATATTAGATTTTTTTTTTAAACCTCGAAACCAGCAAGGATCCCAGCCAGGATACGGTCTCTATAAACATTTGCACTTTGAGGACTGACAGATGGATTCATTGTGGCAGAGCAAACACACACAGATGGGCCAAACCTGTCCATGACCCAAACCACCAACCAACTGTTTGTTTTAATTGTGCTGATAGCCGAGTGCTCATAGACAGGCTGCATGACATATAATCATTACAACACACATATAAAACGATGGATATGGTCAAAAGCTGAGGTTAACATTATAATTTAAAAAAAAACTTACTGTAATACCTACTAAAGCATGCATCCTCACTCAATGCAAAGACAACATATATGATTTTCTCTGTTTCTGATGGCACTTTGTTTACAGAATGGTGCTTTCACATGTTGAGCAGAACGATGAAAGTCCTTCATCACCACTTGGAGAATTATGAGGTACCACAGGTCAAGGCAGTCAATTTACATGAATCCCTTTACTGAACAAAAGAGGATGTAAACACAGCTTACTGCTGACTAGATGTTCTTGCAAAGCACTGTGAAAGCAAATGGGTCAGAATGAACAAATGCCCTCTAAAAAATACTTTATTGTCATTTTGGTCATTTTGTTGTACAACCAGTAGCATGCAACAGGTCACAGATCATCTGGGATCTTTAACAGATTCACATTGGAAAAAGAAATATTAAAACCTTATAAACAGAACCAGGAACAGAGAGGAACTCAAAGGATCTTTTAATGATTTTCCCAGCTCCCTTCACTATCCTCTGCAGGTCGCTCTTTTATGACACATAACAGCTTCCAGGGTATCGTAAACTTTCCTCAGAGGTTTCCATATTAGCATGATACATCACATTATTACTGCAGATTAGGTCTACAGCTAATGATTATTTTAGGAATCGATTATTCTACTAATCATTCTGATGATTACTTTATGAACGGGATAAAAATGGCACTTTCTGCAGATTTTTCAATTGACCACTTAAACTTATATTATTAATATTAGAAATACACAAAAAGGTAAAAATAAACAAACAGTTAAATTCCTTTTTTTAAATAATGAAATGAACATTTAATTGCCCACAATGCAATAAAATGTTGTGCTTAGTGAACTCTTCATCATCTGCAGCTAATAAAGTATTTCAACATGTGAAAACCTCAGCTCTTTCTGCTCAACTTATTAATACTGCGCTGGACATTTTTTATCTTAAGTACAAAATGTATATATTTTTTATACATTTTTGGTTTAATTACTGCTCTGACTGCATTATTTCAGCAAATTATTTAACCTTCACCATGGCATGGTGGTTTATCCTGCTGGAAATCATCAGAAGATAAGTACACTGTGGGCCTAAAGAGATGTAGGCGTTTGAGCAATTTTTTGTTTGTACAAAGGCGCCAAAATTTACCAAGAAAATGTACATGTGTTTTTTCAGTTTAGGAACATACAAACTGAAGGCCAAAAGAAACCAAAGAAATAGAAAACCAGAGAGATTTAGGCTGAACCTAAAGCTTATATAACATTAAGAGTTAACAACATAAAATACACAAAAACATATGTGATAAATACTATTTCAAATAAACTCCAAATTTACATTAACAATATATGATTTTGTCATTTTTATACATAATTTTTTGTAAAATATATATAAAATATTTGAACTGTAGCACAGTTTTACATAATCAGAATAATAGATCCAGTGTTTAATTCAAATACTTTATCTCTGAGGGGAATTAAATATTGTCAGATCTCATTTTGTAAAAATATTTTCAGAGTTGTGTGAACAGTGATCCTGTGGGCAGTAAAGATCTCCAGTAGCAGTCAGTCTTACAGTAAATCTGAAGAGGCCTCTGCCTGAAGACTGTATCTGATGATCTACACCAGAGTAATATATCTTGTATGGTAGTATCAGTTACTAACAAGAACTGCTAATCCACTTCATTTGTTTTTGCTGCTCCTCTTTAAATCTTTAAAACCCATAAACCAAAATTTAACAAAAAGAACAAATCAGAACTAACCTAACACTACTTCTACATCTATGCTGTTAAACATATATGGTGACAACGGGTGGAACCTCACTTTCACTGTCTGAGGGAAATTTGCTAGCTAGTCTTATCCAGGAGAAGGCTGATAACCAGTATGTCTGGAATGATGATGTTGAAGGCAGAACTGCTGTCAAAGAGGAGTATCCTCAATAGATCTGCCTGCATACTGGTGTGGATCACTGTATGTTTACGTAACTCACAAAAAAATGCACCCAAATGAGAGCCTAAAGCTCCTTTGATTGTTCGCGCCACCATCTGCAGTATCAGAGCCACAGCTCTGTCGTATGCTACGAGGATGCTACTAGGAGAGAGCAGTGTTTGCCGGGCCTGTTTCCTGATCCTAGTGCTGTTCTTCCACAAGGTCAGGTCCGCAGAGATCTACACACCATCCATTAGGAGTGCAAAGACATGTCGAGGCACATCTCCCACAGTGTGGGTTGGCAAGTTCAAGTCTGTCTCATTCATTTCTATGTAGTTGCTTTCAGAATGTAACTTTGTTTGTTGACGTGGGTTGACGTACTGTAGGAAGGTGTGTGCTTTACAGGGGTAGTATGTATTGTTTTTAGCTTTGCATCATGTTATGATGTTGTTCCCTCATCAAAAATATACATGGAGTGTTGCCTTGAGTCTTCCATGCATGTTTGATAAATCCTTTCATCTCCATGGCAACCGTTCAGCTGTGCAAAACGCCTGGGTGAACCTAGCCCCGCCTTCAAGACGCAACTCCTCCTCTGAGCTGAAGTTTCCAAGCTTCTGAACTTCCACCTCAGACAGCATCCCTCTCTCTATACTCCCCAGCTCAGATCCTACAGACTAGCCAGCAGCAACTAGCAAACACCTGGTGGAACTGTGCAACTTTTGAGCTCATTATACGAGATACTTCTCAGTGCAACGCTGGTAAAAAATATTGTTAAAGGGTTAATAGAGAAGTGATGTTGTGATAACTTTGTGGTGGTGGCTTTAATTTGAAGAAAAAAAAAGAAAATAGTTCTTGAGTTGCCCGGAGTCTCCTCGTAAACTGCTATCTGACAACACTTGGTAACAAAAGCATCAACGAAACTGACAGCGCTTTTAAATCTGGCAGCATTTTGAGTATTCAGCTGACAGAAAGAGAAGTTGACAGAATAACAGACATGATTCAGTTCATTTGTGAACACTGAGAATTCAGATGCTAAAGTTAGCTTCTTTTCTCTTTTGTCTGGAATTTCTTTGATCGTTTGTTGTTCAAAAATCTAACTGGACAGATTACCTGGACTGGAAAATTATACTCTGGTCAGAGATGGTTGAGATTGATGAAACATTTGTTTTACTTGTGAAAACACAGATAGCATTTTCTGTATGCTTTTATTTCATTTGTTTTTTATTGTCTGTTTTTCTAAGATGCATGAAGAGCACCTTAGAATCAAAGTATCCTAAAATAGGTAAACATTTTAATACAGTTTTTGATTTGTGAATTATTTGCTATATATATAAATAAAAAACACAGCTTCTTTCTTTTCCTCATAATATTGCTGAGATCTAACCTTGTGTTATGAGCACTGTACCTTGCATTGTCTCATTTTGTGAGCTGATTGAATCATCACACCCCTGTTATCTCTCGGAGAGAGTTCTTCAGGAATATCATACCTAATAAATACTACTTCGCATTACATAATTTGTAAATATAAAGATTTATGATTTTTGTAATTGTTAAATAATCAAAAAAGTCTAAAACCTCAGTAATAAACATTAAATCAAACTGAACTT
Source organism: Xiphophorus couchianus (assembly GCF_001444195.1). Classification (NCBI taxonomy): domain Eukaryota; kingdom Metazoa; phylum Chordata; class Actinopteri; order Cyprinodontiformes; family Poeciliidae; genus Xiphophorus; species Xiphophorus couchianus. The sequence continues at coordinate 4,390,989 of NC_040232.1, read as the reverse complement.
GTATATAGTAGCCTCTTTTCAACATTTATATGTCTTAGTATCTCTTGATCGAGACTAAGTTGAGATTTGGGAAAGAATTGTTGTTGAAGTGAGAATCATTTCTTGCAGGGAAATACCAACATATTTATGACATTCGCTTTGAAAGTGTTGTCAGAAGGTGTTATATTGTGTCTTTGAGGATCCAGAGAATAGATAGGAAGCCAAGAGAAGAGCAGAGGCAAAGAAGTATGTGAAGATGAAGTATGACCCATACAAAGACAGTAAGACAGTGGAAAGGTGTTATTAAATCGAAGGAGGGAAATAGTGAAGTCCCAAAGGATATCGCGTTTGCAGACAATGTTGCGATCTGCATTGAAAGTAAAGAGCCTGGAGAGAACAATGTACTGTATGTAGGGTGGAGGAATGTAAGTTAGCAGAAGCAAGACAGAAGGCATGCGAGAATGAGAAGCAGACAGGTGGAACAGTGAAGCAACAATGAGAGAGGTACTTTAGTAAGGACCTGAGGTCAACCGATCAAAGCAACAGGTATTGCACAAGGGAGGTGAAGAAGGGAGTGCAGGCAAGATGGAGTGGAAGGAGACGAGTGTCAGGAGTGATTTGTGACTGGATAGCTGCAAGAGAGAAGTGAAGGTTTACAAGATGCTAGTAAGACCATGCATGGTGTGGAGACAGTAGCAAAAACAAATACAAAAGACAGAGCAGCTGAAGCTTAACGTAGAGTGACAGTTTGTAACTGCAGTCTATAAATCAAAATTTATTTGATCTGAATAATCAGATTTGTTTCTAGTGACCCACCAATTATTTGTGTTCAAATAAGTACGTTTTTTCTTAATCAGGTCTCATTGATAGTGAGAATGACAAATACAAAAAAACCCTGGAAAACTCTCACTTTGAAGCTCCAGTAAGCAATTTTTACAAAAATGTTTTTTTTTAACATATTTATTAAAACTGTCACTATATTGTGACAATATAATCTGTGAAAAGATAAAGTTTCTCCTCCTCCCATGAGTTACTAATGTTGTCTGAAGAAATGAGCAACTCCCAGTCAAACACAACCAATCAGAACCAGGAGGAGGGTCTAAATCAAGTATGAGCTGTTAAATGTGCTAATGGCCAGTGGCCATTATTATTATTATTATTATTATTATTATTATTCATAGCAGGCTCCATTGTGGTGAACCAGTAATAGCATAGCGGAGAGAAAGGGGGAGTGTCTGTGCAGCACATACACAAGAATGATTGACAGCTCTCCTCCTGGCTCTGATTGGTTGTTTCTGATTGGTTGTGTACTTTCTCAGATGACAGCAGGTCAATAGGGAGAAGTCAGAGTAGCTTGACTTTTTTCACAGATTATCTATCTCTTATTATATTATCACAACACAGTGACAGTTTTAACAAATATGTACAAAAGATATTGTTTAAAATAAAAGTTACCCACTGCTATTTATCTAAATCTAAATGAAGGTCTAAGAAAACCGTGGCTTTACGGTTTAAAAAGTCTAATGCATTGTACATTTCAAAACTTTTATAATTAGACTTTTATAAAGTAAAAGTCTAATTATGCATCTTTTTTGTTCCTTTGAGTTCAAAACAGGTGTAAAAATGTTTTATAGATTTCTCACATGCTTTCACTCTAACAAGCTATTTTTGCAATTTACAAAAAGTGAAAAATCAATTTCACAAAGTGTGTCATGCAGGTCTAATCCGAAAAAATCTTGGTGATGCATTGATCAGTGTACATTTAAAGTAAACTACTTCTATTCTTCTACCCTCTTCTCTTAGGGAGCTGCATTTGTCTGTCTGCCCACATTTTTGGAGTATAACAATATCTGAAGATCCAAACTGTGAATTCGGGATGGGAACTAATCCTAAAAGGACAGTGACAGTCCAGATGGTACCTCAGCTGGCTGTGGCGGACCCACTGGCCAACAAGGAGTCTAACGCCAACTGGGGTGACGAGTCGCACCTCAAACTCTCTCAGGTTTGTCCAAACACCGCCCTCACATCTTCCAACCAGCAGGATAACCCGCCTATCTCAGGTGCCGCTGCCAACCCTGTCCCACACATCCATAAATCCTCATGTAAGGGCGGTGAAGCAGTTAGCAGTGTGGTGGCAGACATGCCTGCAGGCGGCAATGGGAAGCGGACACAATCTGAACCTGGGACAGCTGGTGAGCAGCACTCCGCTAACCTGTCGCTAACAGGTCAAGCTGGTAGCGAGACAAAAACTGACCACAGAGACTCGAATGCTAACATAAAAACGTCTCATGGAAAGGATACATGCGCCGCTGGTTTACTGACTGCAACTGCAGCATCAAAGATCGACGCACGCATTGCAAAAGAGACGAGTCCTTCAGAGGCAGCGCCTGTCCAGATGGCATCTTCAACCAAACCCACAGCACAAGAGACCAGCGATAAAAATACAAATAAAAATATCTGCAGCACCAGTCAGTCACAAAAAGCAGCGCCTTCATCTCAACAGGATGTCAAGGCTCCACAAAACAAATCTACCGCATCATTACAGAAAATCCAAGAACCAGATAACTCACAAAAACCTGAACACAGGATGGAAACTGTTACCTCTACTAAACCTCCACCAGCAGGTAAAGGAGCAGAAATCCACACTACGGTTACAAATATATGTTCATCACATTCAGAGAGGGATTTCCCAGTAGTAAAGGCAACACAGGTCTCCTCCAATAAACATCACCCTGAATCTTCACAGAAGGATTCATCTGGTGTGCCCCAGGCTGCAAAAAGCAAGCCAACGTGTGGGCAGGTGTCTGAGGAAATGAGCCAAACTGACACAGCTGTCTGCACAGGAGAGCAGCTCAGCATGCAGTACAAGGAGGCCTCCACTATGACCTCATTTGCTTCGCCCGCCAAGCAGTGTCATGATATGGAGGTCCAGGCTGTAGCAGAAACTACCAGTAAAGCTGTGGGTACAAGTCCAAGTCTGCTGCCCTTCGCTGGCAGTGGAGTCCCCAGGGAAGAGGCGCAGAGTCTAGCTGTTGTTTTTCCAGTTAATGAAGCTGTGGGTTCCTATCAGATCTACACAACTTCCCTCTCCACCTCAGAGAAACTCACCGTAGAGGCAGAGATGTGCCCCAATCAAGCTGCAGATTTGTGCTCAACAACCATGGCCCAGCAGCTTGACTCCAGGTTAGGAGCCAAGCCCAAGGAACCTGGATCAGCTCTGAGCAGCATTCAGCCAGTTTATCAAATCAACATTGAGCACAGCAACAAGAAGGACACAGTGGCAAGTGGAGTTGAACTATCCTCCACCGCTAAAGCTCCCTCCCCAGAGACGGCCGGCGCTTCTGCTGACAGAAACAATTCTGCGTTTTCTCAAGGTCCACCAGCAACCATAACAACAGCTAACACAGCATCAAAGTTGAGAACAAATTCAGCCGAGCAGGGGATAAAGCCAGAGAAGAACGAGGAGGAGGACGATCAGTCAGAGATGCAGAAGGATAAGAGCGTCCATGACGTCGTCTGGGACGAACAGGGGATGACGTGGGAGGTCTATGGGGCGTCTGTGGACCCGGAGTCGCTTGGTTTTGCCATTCAGAGCCACCTGCAGTGCAAAATCAGGGAGCAGGAGAGGAAGCTGATTGCTCAGACTTCCTTCCGAAAATCCATCTCCGGCGTTGATTCGCCGCAGCGTGGGAAAAAGAACAAAAGGAGGCAGCAGAACATTTTCAGGTCAATGCTGCAAAATGTCAGGCGGCCCAACTGCTGCGTGCGTCCCCCTCCCTCCGCTGTCCTCGACTAGCCCTGCACCCCCCATGGTGGCCGGTGTGAGACTCCTTTCTTTTTCTGGAGGTCACGGTGTTTGACCTCCATTTGTCAGAACTGCGATGCCAAGTGAAACATTAACGGGTCGCCAATCCTTATATGTGAGTATACTGGAATGTTGTAGCATAAAGAGTCCGAATATTTGTGACGTTTGTGAACAAACAACGTAGGATATAGAAGAATAAAATAAACACCTATTTTCTAGAAATAGAATGTAAGAAAAAGAAAGAAAACACTTTTTAAAAGCTATAGTTAAAAGCATGTATCTTAGCTTCAAATGCTTTATGTCTTAAAGTTCACTCCAATCATAAAGTATCATCAGAAAACATTTGTGCAAATATATTGAGCTGATATCTCCTTTGTTGGATTTGGTAAATGTTTTCAAGGTGTGTGGGAGATTTTGTGACATGCATTCATGTATTTTTCACCTCTGGTGGCAAAAAAGGAAAGCAATGTATACACACATAAACGTTATGTTTAATCTCTGTTGTTCCTTGGATTTCTATTAAAATAATCTAAAACTAAGATGACTAACAAATTTTTCTTTCTGATATAAACTTTGGTCTCCTATAGAACCAATGCTGTTGTGATTAAAATGTCTATTCTTATGGGGAAAGGGTTTATTAAACTAGGAAAAACTTGGCTTAACAAAAACCTTTAAACTCAATTTGGTTTACTTTTCTTATCAAAGACATTTCTGGTTCTTATCTTTAAATGACCCAAGCATGCAAGAGTAGCAACATTTTTATTAGTTCAATCAATGGGCAGCAAACAAATTAATCCTACAATTTTTAAGAAATTGATGTAATCAGCTTTCACTAAAACTGTATAGTTGATATTTTATTTATTCTTGTATAACATTTTTGTTATTTTGAAAAAATGTGTCTTGTAGTCAAATTTAGTTCTTAAAAAGAAAAGTCTAAACAAATTATACAATCGTGTGGAAAAAGTCAAATAAACCATCTCAATTCTCTAATTATACATATCAAAGATTGGTTTTTAGCTGGTTATGGGTGTCTAACTACTTCAAGCACTAAACTAAAAATTAGCTGGAAATCTGTGAAATGTTCTCAACACTGCTAGGACAAAAAGTAGTTCAATGTGTTGGAAAGCTCAGTCGTTCTTCTATAAAAACATAAAAAAATAAAAGCTTTCAAATCTCTGCTTCTGCTTGTCATTTACATGACAGATAGTACATGTATGCCATTTCTTTCTGGAGGTATCCTCTTCCAACCTTTACTCTGTCTGGCATTCAATAAGGTGTAAGTGGCAAAGGCAGGCGTGGATGTTGGAGTATCAGTAGAACATGAAATTTGGCCAGTATTTCAGAAATCTCTGGTGCTTTTGAGTCTGATCCAAGTAAAGTTCCCTGAGAATTAAGGAGCAGCAGGAATGATAAAAGCCGTCCATAGAAGACATGAGAGAGACGTTTCAGATTTGATGGAGCTACAGAAATAAATGTCAACACTAATAAAAGAACAGTATTTGTTAAGATACTGCATGCTTGCATAGACCTGTGTTATTTCCAAACAGCCTAATTTTCTTGTAGCCATTTAAAAATGCCTTGAGCAATGTGCTTTTATGAAGGTTTCATTGCTGTTGTTAACTGAATTTTATCTGTTTTGGTCCAGTAAAGACTGGAGTGGCATTGTTTTTTTCCCCAAACTTTCTAAAATCAAGCAGCTAAACTTTGCTGCTAAAGGTGATCAGGGAGTCAGATGTTTAATTTTTTTTTTAAATGCCTTCCTCAGTGCAGCTTTAAGACCAAACATGAACAGTTTAATGAAATTGCCTGATGGCTCTTATGGTAGTTTTTGCTATTTTTGTGACAAACTTTGTTTGGGTTCACATAGATAACGGCTTTCATTGTAAATGTACTATCCTGGTTGGTGTTTAACACTGATTCTGGGCGACTTCTGCTGCTGTCTTAACAAGCATGTCACTTCATGTTAACGTCTGGACGTGAAAGCAGGTCCAAAAAAAGTCCTCTGTATCTGCAGTGGTGCTGTGAAATGTCACAATGTGTAAGTCTGAAGTGTCTAATCCCAGGTCCTGTTTGTCTTTGATTCTTCGGGATCAGAGGACACAGTCAAGCTCTAAAGACGCTCTTATACTTGTCTCCTCAAGTTGTAAGCATTGAACTCTTTCTCTTTTCATAATGCTCAGTGAAGACTGCGAGGACAGCGAACTGTTGAGTCCTTAAATATGAATACCAGCCTCATATTTAAATCAATTCCTCCTCCTGCAGAGGTCATTTTCTACTTCACACATCAGCTTCACCCTTTCCCGTCGTGGCAGGCACCAGCCTTGAGCCTGTCTTTCACTCTTGCCTTAATTAGCCGTCTCTCAGTTTTTCACAACTCCATCTTATTTGGTATGAGGACAGCAGTGACAACTGCTTCAGTGACAAGAGGACTGAAACTTTAGCTGTGTGCCTTTGAGTAGAAAAAGCAATGTTTGAGTACTGTCACACTCGATGAAGCCGACATACATAAAGAATCATCCGGAGCGTGAAAGGCCTTTGCAGCTTTTGCTATAGTCTTCTGAGGTGTATTAAAGGAAACCTATTATGCAAAATTCACATTTTGTACATTTTTGTACAAAATGAGCAAAATGTGAATTTTTGTGTCTAAAAAAATGCCCAGCTGTTTTAAGGCAATAGGTTAATGTTTTTTGGTGCCTGGACAGTGAGCCGTTTCAAAAATCTCCCAATTGTTAAGTCACACTGTACTGTTACCTAGCAACCCCAGCCGAGCCCAGCCCGTCACCTAGCAACCCAGGCTGAGCTCCAGCATGTTTGGTCAGCTGGTTTCACCGCTGCTGCTGGAAAATACAAGTCTTTTGTTGTTGACCTACCATCCAGAAACCACTTGCTGCATTCTTGTTGATTGTGCAAGAGGCTCCAATTCTGCTTTTCAATTCTGCACTAAAGAGAATTGCTGCCATGTGAATGCCTCATTAAATGTTTGTTTTAAAAAGTTATTGAAGGCAAACAATAACTGCAGGAAACAGGAAGATCTGACAATGGCTGGAAAAAAATTGTGGAGAGTATGAACAGAGGAGGATGGTTAGTGGAGCAATGAACAGGTGTGTCTTATTAACTAAACACCAAAAAGCTGTAAGGACTCATGAACTAAGGGAGGATGGAGACATAAGAGAGTCGTGTGTGATTCTGATAATAAGAAAACATTCAAAAATGGAGAACATAAGAAAAACAGATGATTAAATACATGCAACTGGCATTAGCTGCTCTAACAACCAGCAAGAGCAATAAATAACAATCTCTGGAGAGTTTCCTCTTTACAAGGAAACTCCCTGGCGCTGTCCAGTTAAAGACTGATGGACCATGAGAGGAAGAAGGAGCCACTTGTTTCAGCCCGAGGGCCTCTCCTGACTCACGCTGAGACGCAGAAACCGATGACAGCTGCACTCTCACTGTCTGCTGTAGGAGAAGCTAGGCTGCATATTTATTGGAGTTTATTAGACGTAAATGAGAAATCACTCCCATTCTTCTTCTGCATGCTGCTTGTCTAAATTACCTGCATAGAAAATATGAACCCAATTTCTGAGCTGTTCTGTTTTGCTTTGACTCAATCCTCAATATTCATCCATGGGTTTAGGACGAAATTGACAGCAGCAGCATTACTTTAAAGCTGGAACTGAAGTCCAACAGATAAGTTGGAGTTGTTCTGAGATTTGAAATGTGCTTGCAGTGACCCAGTTAGCTTCATAAACACACAGGTTTCATCTGCGCATGTAGGAACCTTCACACAGTGCTGTCGAAAAGTATTTGCCTCCTTCTGCTTTTTTGTCACCCTTAAAAGTGTCAGATCATCCAATATTTTAATATTCGACAAAGATAACCTTAGTTAATGTTATTGATTTCACTTATTAATGGAAATTGTCTCCTTTGTTAAACCATGACTTAGCCCTGATTTCCCAGTTTTTTTGGAAAGTTGACTTCATCCAGCGACAGGCAGGTCAGGTCACTGCCAGACCTGTACAATAGGGATGCAAATAAATAATTACAATTAAATTTCAATTAATGCCTGATCAAATTAAAATTATTTCTAATCAATAAACTAATCATTTCCACTTAGATTTCCTTTTAGTGTTGTAGTTTGGGTGCCATCCAGCAGATGGCACCACTAGTCATTCTTAAGCAGCGCCAGTTGATACAGAAATAAAGATGGCAGGATCATAGAAGATAAATTGTCTAAAATGAGTCCTGTGTGGGATGTAAAATGTACATTATGCAGTTCTCTCTTTAAATATAAACACAAGTTCCTCAGGATGGTTTATTTTGAGGGCTGTCGTGAATTAATGAACTTTAAAGAACAAAGTTTTGACATTCCTTCAAGAGCAACCACAGACTTTTGTATGAACATCTTTCTGTTCATGGGGGATTAAGTGTTTCACTTAACCACAATTTTCAGTCAGCATCTAATACAGCTGACACATTTTTTTATATTTAATGTTTGTTTTGTTTTTTTATTTATCATATTATGAAAAATTTAACCCTTCATGTTATGTAAAGGTGGTTGGCCATCTTGATACAAGAGAAAACTCATCAGATGTCTCAGCCATCAAAACAAAATATTTAATTTTTTGCTTGTTTGGTCCTTACAGAAGTGGATTGGCTTTATTTTTTGGGTCATTGACCTGCTACATAACTCACACCAAAATGTGTGACTGAGCATGAGGTGGATTTATAACCCTTTCCCAATGGTTTTGTTTTCCATCTGCTCTTAAATATCTTTAGATCAATGTATAATGTGTAATTCTTGAGATTTTTTGCCTACTTCATGTTATCAGACAAGATCTGTTAAAAGTGATTTGTTGATTGTACAGCAGGGATGCAAGCTTTCGATTAACGAGTAAATCTAAAGTTATTTGATCTTATAGAAATCTATTGTTAAAGGTGGGGTAAGCAGAAAACGTTGGACGGATATTTTTATAAATATTTTGAAGTGATCTAGTCAAAGTCCAGATTTAAACCCAACTGAAATGGGTTGACTGAATGGAATGACCTTACAACATGCTGTTCAAGCTCAAAACCATTTAATGTGACTAAATAGAAAATAATTTGTCTACTCAGGTTATCTCTGCATCATATTACATCATATCTCTGCATTTATTTGAAACATCTAAGTGCCACAAGAAAGCAAAAGTAGATGAAAAACTGCAGGGAATGGCACAAATACTTCTTCACGGCAGTGGAAGCTTTTGTGGTGCTGGGATTTGAAGTCTGGCTTCAGTGACCCAGTTAGCTTCTCAAACCCACAGGCTTCCTCGGTGCATGCAGAACCTCACAGGAACCCCTGCAGAGTCTACAGCTCTCACAGGGAAGCCATTACGATTATCAAGATCATCACCTGAATAAAACACATCTACTCACACATAGAACATTTATGGCATTTCATGGACATTTGTCATTGGGATGATTCATAATAAATACAGATCACATATAATATAGAAGCTAGTTAGGGGAAGCTGGTGAGGAAAGTGATGTCATTTCTGTTCACAATCCAGAGCTGCTCTGAGGATTTCTGGTGGAAGGAATTTATGTTAAATTGTCTTTGAATATCTTCATTTGACTCCATTGTGTTTCCCACCATCTGCATTCATTTTGCTTTCATCCCTAAGCCTTTCTTTCTCCCACCGCCTCCTCTACAAACTTGAAATCCCCATTTCTCTTTGTCTCAGACACCTAATTTTCTCTCTTCAACAATTAAAGCACAACAAAGCACCCCGAGTCTGTAATTAAAGCTTCTCTCCTGCAGAATATGTTTTTTCTTCTGAAATGATCCTCGTCCTTTCTCATCCCCGTATCGTATCAACCCGATAGCTGGTATTGCGGTACGTCCTTCTGATGGCCGCACTGTTCCCACAGGATTATGTGGCCTACATTTGTTTGCGGTGCAGTCCTGGCCTGTGCGACTGTGTACACGTATCAAACACTTCCAGTTTGCTGCTGCAAACCCCTTTGTCTCCCCTCCAACGTGCTAACATAGTTTTAGTCGGCTTGCTCTGCCTCCATCCTCAGATGTAAATCCATATTGCAAATCAATATTGACTTTTAACTAAGATCCGAATATTTAACCTTTCTAATGTGTGTGCAGCTGTGAAAAAAAGCATCCAGAACAGTTTGTGCACAGAAAAGGGTCACCTTCACAGTTTGATGACTTCATAGCTTCATTATGCTGAACAGATGAACCTGTACCATGTACCCTCCTAGGTGAAGCAAGAAGATCCAAAACAAACACGGATAGAGGAGAAACAGAAAGGAAAGGGAACCAAGACAGACAGAAGCACACAAATGTAGCCTATCAACATTTAATCCCTGTAATAATGAGTTCTGGAGATATCTTTCTGTTCAAAGAATCATCTTTTTCACTGACTTCAGCTGCTTGATAAGCAGCTTTTGTCACATCGGTGCTCTTTTCAGAACTTCAACAATGTAGTCCAAATCATGGAGAAAATGCATTAATTAGAGACAGATTGCTGCTTCAGATCCTTTCTCAGAAGAAGAGAGTCCAATTATTATTATGGGAAAAAAACAGTCAAGTGTTTTTGAATGGACATTCAATTAAGTATGAAGGTCCCCTGCTCTCACCCCTGCACTTTTGTCAAACTAAAGCCTGTGCGTCTCTGTGAAATCTCTGAAATGGAGGATACTCAAGGGAGTCCACATTACAATAAAGAAATCTTCAACTCTATTCATTCTGTGCTGCTAGACTATGCAAATGGTGGTCATGGAAATAGAAATCATGGAAGTGATACTTTTAAAAATCCAAAGGCATGTACACCTATGCCTTTGGACACCTGTGGCAAGTCCTCTTTTTACCCACTAAAGGGTTGGAACAATGAGACTGCACACATAGTGAAGATACAAAGAAGTGAAGAACAGGGAGCTGAGAGTTATAGATCCTGCTGAGAAATGTCTTATTTTGGTCCCTTCCATTGATAATAATGATGTTACAATAATTTCTGTTTTAAACTACTTGGTTTTATTTCATGCTTGTATTCAGTATTAATCTTTCTTTTGTTTGATTTCTGTCTCAAAATTACTTAGATCTTAAATGAATAGTGCTGTACTAATAAAATCTGCTTGAGAAAATTATTGCAAATATTGCACATATAATTGTAGGGATGTTAGCCCTGTTGATGTGAACGCTGTAAAAAAGAAATTGGTCAGAAAATAGTATAATTGTTTCACATTTTCCTGTTTGATAGTCAAAAGTTTCAAATCTAGCTTCAGAAACGCTTTAAATGATCATTTAATTGGACTCTTTTAGACAAATGTTCTTTGATCAACTAGTGTTGTTTTAATTGTTTCCACATCAGCAAAAACTGGATGTGCAATTTATTGTATTTTCTTCAAATAACTGAGAATTTGATGCATCGGCTGTAAACAGTAGCTCAATGTTATGTAGGTGAAAGCGTTGACTCTAATCTGTTCCGTCAGCCAGCTCTCTTGAAGGTGTTGAAATAATCCACTGATTGGACCACTTAGGCCATCAACACTTATTACACTTCACTTCTGATACTGTTTGATTTATGGCTTGATCCCAATCTGTACACTCCCCAGCTGAGAGGCTCTAATACCCCATCTGAGCAGGCTCAAGGTTCACGGCTGTGGTCAAAGTTCAGGTATGTTTCTCCTTGGATTGTTGTTAAGCCGGTGAATTTGTGAAGAAGGCTCAGTCTGGTGCATCTCCGTCACTGTGAGGAAAATGGATGTGGAGAAGGGGAAACGTCAGTCCAGGGCACTGAGCAACCTGGAGAAAATGTTGATGTTTCTCTTCATAACAATGACGTGTGTTTGCATCGGCCTCATTACCCTCTACTTTACAGAAAAGCCTGATCCCTCTGCTCAATCACAAGGTGAGTATTTTATCATCTGAAAATATGCTCATTTAGACGCAAGACAGTAGAGAAGGAACAAAAAGTTGTGGTGAAGCATTCAGAACTGAAAAAGTCAAGAACATGATGATTTGACTTTGGGACAATTAGACACATTCTGCTGATTGCAAGAAAAGCAATATTATCACAACCAGGGAGCTCAATGTTACATTAGCAGCTGCAGTAAAACGGCTAATATACTTTACTGCTTGGGAGGCAAAAAGGGGCCTTGAAGCCAAGTAAAACATGCATTTCTATGCAAAAGTTTAAAACTAATTTGTAGGTCATACTGCAACAAAGCAATGAAAATGATAGCTTAAAACAAAAGCAGAATGCATTAATCTACACTTGAATCAAATGCAGAAAAGGGAACAAAGAGAAAACATTATATGAACATATTTGTCCAAATAAGTTCTAAAAGATTGATTCATTTCTGAATAAAAACATTATGACTCATTAACATTTAAATGTGATGTAAAGGTTTAAATGCCAGCCAAATTTTCCTGCTCTTGTGAGTTTAAGAAAGGCCTTCATGCTTTAATTTAGAGTTCTTATACTTAACTGTAATTTGAAGGGAAAAGTTAGATAAGACAAAACCAAAGTAAAGAATTGAAAGAATCAACCCACTTGAACACGTCTGCTTCTCATAGCAGAACATCACAACAGGACTAGAAAGTGCATAAGTTTTGGGTCAGAACAATAGTGGTTCTGTTTCCCCAGTTGCTCAATTCATCCATCCATCCATCCATCCATCTTCCTCCGCTTATCCGAGGTCGGGTCGCGAGGGTAGCAGCTTCAGAAGGGAGGCCCAGACTTCCCTCTCCCCGGCCACTTCTTCCAGCTCTTCCGGGGGAATCCCGAGGCGTTCCCAGGCCAGCCGAGAGACATAGTCCCTCCAGCGTATCCTGGGTCTTCCCCGGGGCCTCCTCCCGGTGGGACGTGCCCGGAACACCTCACCAGGGAGGCGTCCAGGAGGCATCCTGACCAGATGCCCGAGCCTCTACTGGCTCCTCTCGATGTGAAGGAGCAGCGGCTCTACTCTGAGTCCCTCCCGGATGACTGAGCTTCTCACCCTATCTCTAAGGGAGAGCCCAGCCACCCTACGGAGAAAACCCATTTCGGCCGCTTGTATCCGCGATCTCGTTCTTTCGGTCATGACCCAAAGCTCATGACCATAGATGAGGGTGGGAACGTAGATGACCGGTAAATCGAGAGCTTCGCTTTTTGGCTCAATTCTGATTTTTTTTTTTTTTTTTCGTGCAATCAGATTTTTCATTTATTTATTGTTTTTATTCACACTTCCAAATATATGCGACTTGTATGTGATTTTCTGTGTGAACTGCAAACAAACTAAAAATGTACCGCATGCGCAGTAGATGACGCAATAAACAACGTCACATATTATAGAGCAAGCTCAGTGTTTTCCCAACCGTCATAAAAAAAAGTAGTGCGCAGTGTTTGCAGAAGTAAACATGGATGCAAATGGTGGAGCATATCTTACGATTTTGAAGTTGTTGTCCGACCGGAGCAGCATATTAACACCTTAATCCTCGTTATCGTCCGCCATGGTTGTTGCTTTTCTCCCCGCTTGCGCATATTAGGGCGCAGAATAGTGACGTTTGTCGCGTATCAATGACGTTCAGTTCGGATGAACGCGACCAGGCCATACAGACCCGAGTGCCGTTTGAAAAGATCAGATTCGTATCGGATTTAGGACCATATATCCAAGTAGCCTGGGTCGCATTAAAACATTTGTGTTGTTCAGACTGTCATAAAAAGATCAGATAAAGGTCGTATTAAGGCAAATATATATATATATTTGGGCCATTTCTGGATGCAGTGTGAACATAGCCAAAGTATCATTTGCTTCTTCACATCAGGGGTGAAGAACACGAGAGGAAACGGAACTGTTGCGTAGACATTCTTAATCTACTTCAAAATAAGAGCATGAATATAAGCGTCTAACTTCTTAAGAGCCGATAACCAAAACTTCAATACAAATGTTGATATTTCCTCAACTGAAAGTTTAAGAAACAGCCAGGTAAGTGAATGCTTTAGCATTTATTTGGACAATGTTTTCAGGGGTAGGTAAGTGTGCTAAATGAAAAATTAGCACATTAGCATATTATCACCGCTGGTCACAGGTTTACCTGCTACTAGACACTGTAATTTGTTGAATCAGTTTGCTACAAACTTTTTGGATGTAGACTAATGTCCAAATAAAACAGACAAATTAATTAGGTACTTATTTTTATGTGACAAAAGCCATGGGCAATCTTACAGCAACAAGCCACCTCCCAGTGTAGTTATTGCTAAACACAGATGTCATCCAGACTCCATGACAGAAGTTGATCACAGTTTATTATCACCTGGGGAATCTCACTTTTTCTTTAGTTAATCTTAGTACAATGGAGTACATTTTATCCATTTGTAACATAATTTTTCCTCAGCTGCAAAGTTATTTGTGCAGAAAATCTGCATTCTATTTTTAACATGGCTGCTAATATTTCAACAACTGAAATCAATAAACATGTTTGTAGTTTAGAATAAAAATAATCCTCTTAATGTAACATAATGAATATTCTAAAGCTTACAAATCAATGAAGCTGGAGCCATATTACTTCCTAAAGCTGCTCTCTGTTGCACTGCCAAAATTCAACATTTGTCTTTGATGTCCATGGCCACATTCAGGGTGTGGAGGTCCGCAGGAGATGACTGGTGAGTCGGGCACCTTCACCAGCTGGAACTACCCCAGCAGCTACGACAACGGCGTAAGCTGCACATGGAGCATCACTGTGGACCCTGATAAGGTCAGAGCCACTCGTCCAAGAAAATCCAAAAGAAAAACTGTTACAGCCAAAGAAAATATGACATGGAGTTACAGTAAAAGCCTTCAGTCATCCATCCTTTCTTCTCATTATGAGTGGCTGTATGTATAATTTTGACCCTCTGTTAAATACAAAAAATCTGCATTTTGTATACTAATTTCTAGACCTAACGCAGTAAGCAATAAGTCAATTAATGATAAATGAAAACAAGCTCAATAATTTCCATGATATATCGCTTTTTTCTTTTCTCTTTCTCTTTCTACCAAAACTGGATGACAAAAGTCTTCAGGCTTTGGTCTCAATGAAGCCTTTTCTTGAAGGATAATTGTCTTTACAGAGACTTCAAAATACAATTTATTTAATGTTTCTGTTGTTTTGGATATTTGAAATGTCTTCCAGTTCCACTGTTAAATGTTCATTAGAATTTAAATTCGATTGATATTTCAGAATGTGTCCTCGCATTGCTGTACCATTATTTTACTTGAAAATGGTCTCAAAACAATAACATTATTGTTATTATTATTATCACAACAACTTCTGGGACAGTTTGTCATCCAACAAAATTTGTTAACGTTTCTTGATTTTAGCAATCATTGCAGTTCTGTGCTGTAAAATCCCTGCATGGCTTAAACAAATCGTTCAAACTCCAAATGATAAAAATTTGTTCAAACTTCAGACTGGCTGTAATCTCTGTTTAACCAGACTTCCATGTGTCTGGTTTCTGATCAACAATGTTTTCATAACTTGGTGTTATGAAAACTGTGTAGTGTGGAGCCAAGCAGCAGAGGACAGCTGGTCCAAATGCAATGACAGCATCATCAACAGATGGCTGCCTGGTCCGGTTCATATTCCGCAGCAATCCTCTGCAGGCCCGCTGGACAAAATAAAATCCTTCATTCCCCGCTCTTCACCATCACTGCTTCCCGTTCACTGTGGTGGCTCTTCCCTGTGTCTCTGTATTTCTCTATATTTTCACTGTTAAACATAAATGTTACTCTCAGAGGCATATTTTCTTCCTCACATTTCCCACTGCCTGCTCATTCTGGCGCGTTCTGTCAGTAAACAGGTTTATCAGATGCAGAGAAATACGGGGGAGGAAACACTTTGCTTGTTTGTGCTGCAGGTGATTCATCTGTGGTTTGAGGAGTTTGCTTTGGAGGAGACTCAGCTCTGCACAGGAGATTTGGTCACACTGCAAGACACACTGGGAAGCATCGGTAAATATATATCATAGGGTTACAAGGAAATTCTTTTTTAAATAAATTGGAGCTTACATTCTTATTGTTAATCCAGTCTATTAAAAGCAAGGATAAAGGCTCTACATAGCTAAATATACAGTTCACAAATTGCATATCTAGCTTCAAACTAAATGATTACATTGGAATTAAATATTTAGTTTGTAAACGGAACATTTAGCTCAGAAATGTAACTTCAACCTAAATATTAGCTTTCAAACTGAATATTTATTTTGAGACTAAATGTTTAGTTAGCAAGCTAAATATTCAGCCTCAAATGGTTTGATTACTAACTGTAGTTTGGAGTTAAATATTTAGCTAGAAAGCTAAATAGGTAGCCTCAACTAAATATTTAGCTTTAAACTAATTGTTAGCTTCCTAGCTGAATATTTAGTTTGAAATATGGCAAAGAAGCTTTTAGCTAAATATTTATTTTCTATTTTAGCTCACAAACTAAAAATGTAACTTAAAATATTAGCTCCCTTGCTAAGTATTTATTTAAAACAAAAATATTTTTAGCAAACTAAGTAGCCTCAGCTAATTGTTTAGGTTCAAACAAAATATTAGCTTACAAACTAAATAGTAAGTTTGAAGCTAATTGTTTAGCTTGCCACCTAAATGTTTAGTTTGTCACCTAAATATTTAGCTTGCTAATTAAATATTTAGCTTGAAACAGTGACATTTATAAATTAATGAATTACGTGGTAAACACATAACTTTCAAAAACCTAAATAACACAAAATATTGCTGTTAATTTAATTTAAAAACGGCATCACATAGCAATCACATAATATTGAAGAACAATTTCTATTGACTGAAATCATAAGGTCACCAAACATCTCAAATATTATTAATCATTTCTGTGATAAATGATAAGTTGAACCGTATCTGTTATAAATCAATGTAAAAACTATATTGAGAAGTTCAAATAAAAAGACACGCACTTTCTCCATCTGCTGAATGTGTTGTGTCTTTTCTGCAGGTAAATACTGTGGCTACACCAAACCCAAGCCTTTGGTGACTCTTTCAAACCACCTGACTGTCTTCTTTGACACTAATGATAGGAAAACAGACCAAGGATTTAAAGCTCACTACAAAGCTGTGACTCCAGAGTTTGCGTCGGGTAAGTCAAGTTTTATTGCCGCTGCATTTATTTGGTCAATATAAAAAAAAAAGTCACACGTGAAGATGGTGGAGTTATATCTGAGTGACGGTCATAGAAAAGGTTGATTTTGCATTTGGTGAACCATTTCTTTTATTATATCAAATTTCTCATTAAATCCACCAGATATTTATTAAAAATGTTTAAAAAGAGGTCCACAGCATGACATATCCTCCACCATACTTTACAGTGAAATGCTCTTCCATATTTTCACTCTTTGTTTTCACCAGGCACATCTGGAGTGTCTGTTGCCAAACGCTAAATATTTATCTCATCTGACAAAAGCATGTGTTTCTAGTTTAGGTCAGTGGTATTTATTATGACGGTAGGACAGAAAAGATATTTTCTCATTATGCTTCCAAACCAACTAGGTTACATATAATTATCATGTAATTTTTGTGGCAAGTCCAAATGCCACGCCTTACTGCAATTTTCTAATAAGCTTTAGATGTACGTATTTTTCTTTCCCTGTTTCTGACATGGATGCTAAATAAACCTTGTTTCATCTACCCTTGTTTGACGCAGCTCTCATTGTTTGAAACATTTTGTTGCTATAACTGTAGATGGGTGAGTTTAGGTGAGTAGGGACCTTCTTTTCTGACTTATTATGATCAAAAAACATCTGCCTAATGTAGCATCTGATAACACATTAGATCTCAAGGCCTCAATTTATGCTTGTAGCACGTTTCTAAAACAGCTTTTCACTGAAAGAGACCAAAATGTAAAAGTATGGCTGTCTAACCGTGCTTATGTACAGTCAAAGCTAGAGACTGCATATTATAGAAAGAGTGTGCCTACAGAGAAGACTGTGCTATACATAGCTGGAGCTGTAGAGGAAACAAACCATTAGATGGGAAGCTGTGGGTTACAGTACTGATCTATAACCCAGTGAAGATCTTTATGGATTGCTAAAATACGCTAGTACTTAAAACCGCTACTAAAAATGCTTGTAACTGCATATTTTATTCAGTTTAAACACCAAAAATACTTTAATACATGATAATGAACACAGTGGAAAGCACCTTGGGATACTCCAGAAACTAACATCTGCAGTCTTCCTTATTTCTGCTCTTGGGGATTCAGGCAATCAGCGGCAAGGAAAACTAATGGCATTGCTAGCCATTAGCTTGTCAAGTAGCATTGCAGCTAAGTATTTCAGTCGCCTAGCCACATTTTCTTTTGAATATTTTAGATATGGTCAGTAAATATCTGACCATTCCAAAATTTTGGAATTACATTCCACAAAAAAAAAAAAAAAAGGGTATGGGTCCATTGCATAAAAAAACACTGTGTGGTCAAAGTTCCTGGAATAATATTCACTACATTTTGACTCTTTCTGAATTGTGTGCAATGATTGATATTTATTTAGATTAGTCTTTGTCTTTTGCTGGAATATTTCACATTGGCAATTTTAAAGGTGACAAATCTCCATTTTAATCAATTTCAGTAACTTGACTGCATGCTCTATTGTGTTTCCAATTTAGATGAGTGGCTTACAGAAAATGGCCTCTGTCATGTCATTTTCTCCAGGAAAACAAGAAGTCTTAATAAAAAGTTACTTGGCTCACAAAAATACTTTTATACCTTTACCTAATAGGAATTGTCTCACTGCTAATTTAGTAGAGTGCTATCATTTCCTAATATAAAATCTTTTCCCTAACCAATTAATGTACTGGCATTATACATTTTTTCCTTGTGGGATTATATTGCTGCAATAAAAGATTAATCTATTTTAAGGTCTTTAGCACACCTTCACCAGAGGCTCTAACGGTCTGGAGGCTGCTGTGTGACAAAGTGTGGGGTGAAAACTGGGGTCATTACGGCCAAATGAATAAAAGGGTGGGGAACTGCATTAGGAGTTCGTACTGAGGGTGTCCTTGAGTTGTCAGCGCAGCTCAAGCGTCCTTCATTCCTGTTGCCAGAAATAGCCGGAGCCGGCGGTTTCCTCCAAGGTGATCAGGGGAATCTGATGACTCCGGGCTTCCCGGGACAAAACTATCCAAACGGAGCGCTGTACCAGGTACAAACAGACTAAGCGCACAGCCACGGCTCACTCTGGACACAAACATGCTTTTTTATGAAGCTCTCCAGGACGTCATTTGATAATGTACATTTATAGTATATATGTAATCTGACACTGAAAAACAACAAATATTTAAAGTTGACCTATTATGTTTTCTTGAACAGGGAAGGGTTGGTCTATGGGGTCTACAAAACATGTACATTGCATTTTTTTTCTGCACACAATCCTTCTTAGATCATGATATTTTAAACCCGTCAGACTGAGCTGCTGTAGGGTGTCTTCTCACTTTAAAACCAAATAAGTTGCTGCTGGTCACGCCCCCCAACTCAACGTTTACACTCGCACATTAAAATGGCTACAAACAGAGGTGCAATTATACAACCGTGCATCTTTGTAAAGCAGAAGCAGAGCCTCCAGCAGAACCAACAAGAACGCAGCAAGTGGTTTCTGAATAGTAAGCCAACAACAAAACACTTGTCCTTTGCATTGTGCATACAGAGGTAGAACCAACTGACCAGACTGCTGGAGCTCTGCTTGGGTTGCTAGGTAATAGGCAGTGTCTGCTAATTTATGATGTTACATTCCTGAGGTTTTGTAACGGCTCATTTTCCAGATACCACAAAAACATTAACTTATTACCAAAAATCAGCTGGATTGATTTTTTTTTTCAAGCTCTCTTTTTAGAAGCAGTTGAGACTCAAATGGAAGTTCATAAATGTGCAAAATGCTTAATAGGTCCCCTTTAAATCCAGAGTTTTTCAATCAGTAGGTCAGCTAAACGCTATAAAGGTCCTGCAAATTAAAAAAATACACCCTTATCACGAGAGCATGCTCCACATCCTCAAACGTCCGTATGTCTAGTTCTTTTAGAATGAATGTGTGAATCTAATTAAAGTAAATCAGAGCCAGTCGGGATCCAAGTCGTGCGGCGTTGCAGCAGCTTGACGGATCACCGTCTGTCCGAGCAGACGTGGAATCTCTAAAGGAATTATGTATGAGCTACAGTATGTCGAAAACGCTGCTCATGTTGTTGCCATGCCATCAAAAAAGAACATGATGCCCATATCCATTTTCTAAATTAATCATCTAGCAGAATTTTTAAACCCATTTTTAACTCTGCAGTTTCAGCTCACACTTTTATTTCCCATCTTATTATTATCGATGAATATGTGTGTTTGCTTGTTTTTTTGTTTGGATCAGTGGAGAATTACAGTGCCTGAGGGCGAGAGGGTCCTACTGACGTTTACCACCTTTGACCTCGTCCCAGATGTCTGTGGAGACTTTGTTCAGATTTATGATGGCCACAAGGCCGGATCTGCTTTGGTTGGTAAGTCAGTGAGCAAATAGAGAGGCACTGATCTGATATTAATATCCGTATCGGTTCGGATATTGAAAAAAATTCTAGATCAGTGACGATGAGCCCTATCTATAAGGGCAGATCTATTCAGTCTAATTCTATGCTTTGTGGTCTGAGTGACATCATGCGTTATTATTTATTTTACATTGTATTTAAAATTCCTAATTGGACTTTCTGAACCATTTGAAAGGTTTGTTGCGGTTTGTTTTACATGTTTGACCAAGATAGTCAACCTACGTATTTATCAGTTTCTTTAATATTTATTTTACATTGGCTGTTACACTCCAAACTGCACTGCATGAACAAATTAAGGTTGTTTTTACATGTTTGACCAAGCTTGTGAAGCTAGTGGTGTATTTTAGTGTGTTGCTCTGGTGCAGTTATCAAATTCAGAACATTTATGTCTGTTTAAAAAAATAAATGTTTTGAGTCAATTCAGTGCCGTTTTTCTGTATCCAGTGGTTATTAGCTGATACTAAAAATTCAATTAAAATTAAAAAATACTTTATTGATCTCAAAGGGAAAGTAAATTAAACCTTAGATATTGTTATTGGTATCGAAAGCGAAAAAAGTGGATCAGTTCATCCCTTGGAAGAAACAGGAACAGCGATGATAAAATACCTGTAGAATACACCAATCTTATTCATTCAAAACTGTTTTTAAAGTTTAATGTGGTAGAACTGAGAGTCAACTTTAAACCCAATGAAATTATGCATTTCTGTGAATTTAACACAAAGTTTTACCCTCAGGTAAATTTTGTGGTGGGACTGTGCCGAAGCTAGTGGAGTCCAGTCACAACACAATGGTTGTCCGCTTTAAATCTGACAACAGCTTGACTTCTAAGGGATTCCAGGCAACGTACACAAAGTCCAGTCGTCCGCCAGTTATCACTCCCACCACAACCAAGGCTCCGTCCACCACAAAAACTGCTCCACCTCCCACAACGTCCGGTGAGTTTTCTCTTCAAATCTGGGTCACACCTTTCATTCCCGTTCCTCCTGTTTTTGATAAAAACGTTGTCTCATTGGAGTCTTGTCGACTCACGGCTGAATATAGATGTAAACTCATTACAGGAAAGTTCAAATGAAATTTAAAATCAAGAATTAGGTTCGAGCTTTAAAGTCAATGTGGATTTTCTTACAAACTGGATCAAAATTATACCTACAGTTATATAGTTATATTAATATTTAACGTCTGAAACCAAAGTCAAATTTCTTGTTTGTGGGAACAAACTTGGCCAGTAAAAGCTGATTCCTCCGATAATATTTAACCACTCAAACCATCAAGATGTCAGTTTTAGGTGAGGTTAAAATATTTTGATTTACTGCTAATTTTTTTGTTATTTAATCCATGATCTGCAATGCGTTAGAATCACTGGCAGTGGCACAGTCCCACAGGTTAATGCTGCTACCATCAAGCTTCTGGGAGTCTCTTGAACTTTTGGTGGTTTCTGGTTCGCTTCTCCAGCAGGTTCATTTCATCTGAGAGGGAGAATCCTGATTTTCTACCATAACTTTGTGAATTATTCAAAGTGATTTGAATAATTTGTGATTATGTGGTGAAAAGATTTTCCCAACTGGTATAAATCTACAATCCTCATTAGATTTTCACTGAGATCTCTGGTCTAATTATTGCTTAAATTGTGCTGTTATAAGAATATAAGGTAAAACATTTTTGACCCGGCAAAGAGAGATAACCAGCTGTAGTCGATTATGATCATCAAATGTGAGCTAAAGGGGTTTAATTTTCTCCAGCACTGCTTATTATCAAATGATGAATTTATCTGCAGATCTGTGTGTGAATTAGAGAAAATCTCCATCGGTAGTTAGAGTCACGGGTTTCTGGTAGTTTTCTGGTCTGGAATCTCTAAAGTTTGGCAACTAACTAATGAGCAGGAAGAGGAGCTTTTTTCATCCCTGCAGGTCTAGTATGAAGTAAAAACTTTAGTTTTCATCTTTTTGGTGAAGGAAATTTGAAGACTTATTACATTTTAAATGACAGGAGAAGCAGGGGAAACCTGCACAGAGCTGGGATGGCTGGGATCTGCATAACTCTGAGTTGCATTGACAAGGTTTCTCTTTGCAGATGTCACTGTCAGTCTAACTTTTATATTTCCATTTTCTCTTTTTGACATTCTCTCTTCTGATACGTTTCTGATGTGCCGTTTCTCAGTGGTGCATTTTTTTTTTGTTGTTGCTAGAAATAGTTTTACTCTTAACAGATGCTGCGGCACGCTTCATAAAAGATGATGAGGCTTCGAAGTTAAACCGACTGAGACTATCTTAGAATAACAGCTGAGAATCAAGCATCGCTTTTTATGCTTGAAGCAGGAATAATTACAGAAGGCAGAATATGAATCCAGTGATCTAAAAGCTTTAATAGCTCGAGATAGTTTGACGTTTGGTTTCTTAATGTGAATTTTACATGCACTTTATAGACAAATAACTGTTTCTATTCCCATGGAAAGTACTCCTAAGTACGTGCTTATGTTTGTGCTTTTTTTTATTTTTAGCTGTATCACAATATTTGCGTTACCTTTGTAGGCACCTTGTTTTTCTTTTTCAGCAACTTTTTTGGCTTTTCCAGTAGAAGGTAGTCCTGCTTCAATGTTTGGAGGTGTTTCTTTTGGGGAAGAAAAAAATAAGTACTTTTCTGAATGAGCTGAGTTGAATAAACATAAAGTAAAAAAGTTCAACTCAATTCATTTTAATATCCTATTTGCAAAATTTCATAAAAATGTAAGCATTTGAGAAATCACATAGAACCTCTAAGCTATGAGTAAAACAATGTGTACAACACATAACAAAAATAGCTCAAAATAGAAACACTGCCAAACATAAAAAAGAAATATTTTCAACAGCAAGATACAAAAAAACCCATAAAAAAGTTGATAGCAGCAATAGTTCAGGGATTGTACCCAGAATGGAGACACAGCTAAACAGAAAAAACACTGCGCCAAGAGTACTTTCTATAGGAAAGAAAACAAAGAGCATGTATGAATTAGGACAAAAATAACTCCATCAAAGACTTTCTTCCACAAAAGAAACACTGCTGCACTGCTGAACATAGAGGAACTGAAAAAAGAAATACTTTCTATGGCAAAAGACAAAAAAATTGCCGAAAGTTGATAACAGGAATAGTTCAGGGATTTTACCCAGAATGGAGACACAGCTAAACAGAAAAAACACTGTACCAAGAGTACTTTCAATAGGAAAGAAAACAATGTGTTTACATGGATAATGGCAAAAATAGCTCAAAGATTTTCTTCCATTAAAAAAACACTGCCAAACATAGAGGACCTGAAAAGGGAATACTTTCTATGGGAAAAGACTGAAAAAGTTGCCAAAATCTGCTCAAAGCAATAGTTGCTGAGAGTAGACACACAGTTAAGCAGGAAAAAACAAAGTGCATGTATGAATAATGGCAAAAATAGCTAAATCAATGGTTTCTTACATTAAAGAAACACTGCCAAACACAAAGGCATTGAAGAAGGAATACCTTACATAGGAAGCTAAAGCAATAGTTCCAGAGGTGCTTTTTCCCAGAATAGAAACTCAGTGAAACAGGAAAAACACTGAACTAGGAGTAATTTTTCTGAGAAACAGAGGATCAACCTACCAATGCAGGTAATGGCAACAATATGATTTCAGAAAGTAAAAAAACACAAATATACACTGAGCCAAGAGGACTTACCATGAGAAAAAAAACTAACAAGTATATTTAAGGTTAAAGGAAGCAATTGCTTCATCCATCCATCCATCCATCTTCCTCCGCTTATCCGAGGTCGGGTCGCGGGGGTAGCAGCTTCAGAAGGGAGGCCCAGACTTCCCTCTCCCCGGCCACTTCTTCCAGCTCTTCCGGGGGAATCCCGAGGCGTTCCCAGGCCAGCCGAGAGACATAGTCTCTCCAGCGTGTCCTGGGTCTTCCCCGGGGCCTCCTCCCAGTGGGACGTGCCCGGAACACCTCACCAGGGAGGCGTCCAGGAGGCATCCTGACCAGATGCCCAAGCCACCTCAACTGGCTCCTCTCGATGTGAAGGAGCAGCGGCTCTACTCTGAGTCCCTCCCGGATGACTGAGCTTCTCACCCTATCTCTAAGGGAGAGCCCAGCCACCCTACGGAGAAAACCCATTTCGGCCGCTTGTATCCGCGATCTCGTTCTTTCGGTCATGACCCAAAGCTCATGACCATAGATGAGGGTGGGAACGTAGATCAACCGGTAAATCGAGAGCTTCGCTTTTTGGCTCAGCTCTCTCTTCACCACGACGGACCGGTACAGCGCCCGCTTGACAGCAGACTCTGCGCCAATCCGCCTGTCGATCTCCCGCTCCCTTCTTCCCCCATTCGTGAACAAGATCCCGAGATACTTAAACTCCTCCACTTGGGGCAGGACACCCCCCCTGACCCGGAGAAGGCACTCTACCCTTTTCCGGCTCAAGACCATGGCCTCGGATTTGGAGGCACTGATCCCCATCCCGGCCGCTTCACACTCGGCTGCGAACCGCTCCAGCGAGAGCTGCAGATCATGATCTGATGAAGCCAAAAGGACCACATCGTCTGCGAAAAGCAGAGATGAGATCCTAAGGCCACCAAATCGGATCCCCTCAACACCTTGGCTGCGCCTAGAAATTCTGTCCATAAAAGTGATGAACAGAATCGGTGACAAAGGGCAGCCCTGGCGGAGTCCAACTCTCACCGGAAACGAGCCCGACTTACTGCCGGCAATGCGGACCAGACTCTGACACCGGTCATACAGGGACCTGACAGCCCGTATCAAAGGGCCCGGTACCCCATACTCCCGGAGAACCCCCCACAGGGCTCCCCGAGGGACACGGTCGAACGCCTTCTCCAAGTCCACAAAACACATGTAGACTGGTTGGGCGAACTCCCATGCACCCTCCAGGACCCTGCCGAGGGTGTAGAGCTGATCCAGTGTTCCACGACCAGGACGAAAACCACACTGCTCTTCCTGAATCCGAGGTTCGACTATCCGACGGACCCTCCTCTCCAGGACCCCTGAATAGACCTTGCCAGGGAGGCTTAAGAGTGTGACCCCTCTATAATTGGAGCACACCCTCCGGTCCCCCTTTTTGAACAGGGGGACCACCACCCCAGTCTGCCAATCCAGGGGAACTGCCCCCGATGTCCATGCGATATTGCAGAGTCGCGTCAACCAACACAACCCTACAACATCCAGAGCCTTAAGGAACTCCGGGCGGATCTCATCCACCCCCGGGGCCTTGCCACCGAGGAGCTTTTTAACCACCTCGGCAACCTCGCCCCCAGAGATTGGAGAGCCCAACCCAGAGTCCCCAGGCTCCGCTTCCTCAGTGGAAGGCATGTTGGTGGGATTGAGGAGGTCTTCGAAGTACTCTGCCCACCGACCCACAACGTCCCGAGTAGAGGTCAGCAGCACACCATCCCCACTATAAACAGTGTTTGTGCTGCACCGCTTCCCCCCCCTGAGACACCGGATGGTGGACCAGAATCGCCTCGAAGCCGTGCGGAAGTCTTTCTCCATGGCCTCTCCAAACTCCTCCCACGCCCGAGTTTTTGCCTCAGCAACCGCCCGAGCCGCATGCCGCTTCGCCCGCCGGTACCCATCAGCTGCTTCCGGAGTCCCACAGGCCAAAAAGGCCCGATAGGACTCCTTCTTCAGCCTGACGGCATCCCTCACCGAAGGTGTCCACCAACGGGTTCGAGGGTTGCCGCCGCGACAGGCATCGACAACCTTGCGGCCACAGCTCCGTTCGGCCGCCTCGACAATGGAGGCACGGAACACGGTCCACTCAGACTCCATGTCCCCCACCTCCCCCGGGACGTGTTCGAAGTTTTGCCGGAGATGGGAGTTAAAGCTCCGTCTCACAGGGGATTCCGCCAGACGTTCCCAGCAGACCCTCACAACACGTTTGGGCCTGCCAGGTCTGACCGGCTTTCGCCCCCACCACCGGAGCCAACTCACCACCAGGTAGTGGTCAGTGGACAGCTCCGCACCTCTCTTCACCCGAGTGTCCAAGACATACGGCCGCAGATCCGATGAAACGATGACAAAGTCGATCATCGAACTGCGGCCTAGGGTGTCCTGGTGCCAAGTGCACATATGGACACCCTTATGCTTGAACATGGTGTTCGTTATGGACAATCCATGGCGAGCACAGAAGTCCAGCAACAGAACACCGCTCGAGTTCAGGTCGGGCGGGCCGTTCCTCCCAACCACGCCCCTCCAGGTCTCACTGTCGTTGCCCACGTGAGCGTTGAAGTCCCCCAGCAGAACAAGGGAGTCCCCAGGAGGAGCACTCTCCAGTACCCCCTCTAAGGACTCCAAAAAGTCCCGTAAGCACAAACGACAGTCAGAACCCGTCCCCCCACCCGTAGGCGGAGGGATGCTACCCTCTCGTTCACCGGGGTGAACCCCAACGTACAGGCGCCGAGATGGGGAGCAACAAGTATGCCCACTCCTGCCCGACGTCTCTCTCCCTGGGCAACTCCAGAGTGGAAGTATGTCCAGCCCCTCTCAAGGAGACTGGTTCCAGAACCAGAGCCATGCGTCGAGGTGAGACCGACTATTTCTAGCCGGAACCTCTCGACCTCACGCACTAGCTCCGGCTCCTTCCCCACCAGAGAGGTGACATTCCACGTCCCAAGAGCCAGTTTCTGCAACCGAGGATCGGACCGCCAGGGTCCCCTCCCTTGGCCGCCACCCATCACACAGTGCACCCGACCCCTATGGCCCCTCCCACGGGTGGTGGGCCCATGGGAGGGGGGGCCCATGTTTCCTCTTCGGGCTGAGCCCGGCCGGGCTCCATGGGTAAAAGCCCGGCCACCAGACGCTCGCCATCGTGCCCCCCCTCCAGGCCTGGCTCCAGAGTGGGGCCCCGGTGACCCGCGTCCGGGCGAGGGAACACCAAGTCCAATGTTTTTACTCATCATTGGGGTCTTCAGGCTGCACTTTGTCTGGTCCCTCACCTAGGACCTGTCTGCCTTGGGTGACCCTACCAGGGGCATGAAGCCCCAGACAGCATAGCTCCTAGGATCATTGGGGCACTCAAACCCCTCCACCACGATAAGGTGGCAGCCCATGGAGGAGCAATTGCTTCATCAATAACTTAATTCAGAAAAATAGTAAAGCTGATCAAAGAGGCATTAAAACTGGATTCTTATTTATGGGGGAAAGAAACAAGAACTAATTCTGACCACACCAAGTGGTAATGGCTTCTACTGCTACTATTATTATCATGATTAATATGATTAATCATAATCTGCGCTGTTTCCCAACTAGATAATGTGTTGCTGTACCATACGTGACTGCGTTGCTTCCTTTCCAAGTAAAACCCAGCTTGAATCATGTCGTAGCGACCACATAATGATGGAAGAACGGAGATCACTCCTGAGCTCTATCTGTTCGTTTCCGCATCTTACTGTTGGCAGACAGATCGGTTTTCTCCAGGGGCCAATTAAAGTACAGTACAGGGAGTCACTTCATGCTGCAGCTGTATCGAAGCAAGCCAGTCCTCCTCAGCTGTGAACCAAAGAAAAGAAAAAATCCTAATTAATAGAAATTAAAGTGAAAAAAACAACATCGTACTTAACGAGGTTCATGTGTTGTGTGTGTGCACTGCAGGCAGTGGAGGGCCAGTAATCATTGAAGGACGGAAAGGAGTTATCCAGTCTGCAGGTTTCCCAAATTCATACCCGGCTCATTCCAATAACTCCTGGAAGATATCAGTGTCCAAAGGGTTCCTGGTTAAACTGCAGATCACCGACTTCGCGATCACTGGGGAGACCGGACAGTGCAAAGACGACAAGCTGATCATCTCAGACAACTACAGCATCCTGGGTGAGTGTTAGGATTGTTGGGTTGTTTGGTCTTTTTATTATTCTGTGCTCCTTAGTCTCTTTCTTTGAATAGTTCAGACTGGTTTATTTTTCAGTTCAGTCCTACTAAGTGTTTCTAGTTATGCTTATTTCTTGTTTCTAGCTATTCCTTGATACTCTAGTTTAATTATGTTTCTTAGGTCTAGTTATTCTATAGTGTTGGATTAATTCCCTAGTCTCTTGTGTACTTTCCCTCGCCCACTGTACCATTTTCTCTCCCCTTGGTATGCTTGGTACGATTTTGTGTTTTTGCAGAACAAGACAAGAAAATCCAGTGGAACGAGACATTTTACCCATGTTATTATTTATTAATTTTGGCAATAGGTCACATTGTTTCACACTGTGAAACAATGTGACCTATACATATTCGTGTACATATTCGTGAATACTAAGGAATTATTGACTTAAAATACGCTCCTATATATATTTTGCTGAAAAAGTTACTTGTAAGTTAGTTTTGTTGTGCTTCAAGTGTACTAAGATATTTGCATTAGAAACTAGAAGAAAAATACTTGGCAACATTTTGTGTTTTTGCAGGGTGAACTTTTAAAGAACATTTTGCACCTACCTATTAGTTTGCTGGCAGACGTTAGACTCCTGTCACATGAAAGACGCTGATGTGGATCTGTTAATATACACCCTAAGTGTGTGTCTGGCACATCTTCTTCCAACCTTTCTGTTACCACTATATTGCTAAATTGCTGCTTTTCCTGCTGTAAAACTGTTGATTAAGATCTTCCTTGCAAAGAGCCGCACCGTTATAAATTACCTCTCATTATTCACTTCATTGGCTGCAGTGAGGCTGATACAGCTTTATCTCTTGCTGAGTACTGGAGGACTGAAGCACCGAGGCCCAGGCACACTCTCACAGTGCATTTCTCTGAGTTAGGCGATGAGAGTGTTTTTTTAGCCGAGGGAGCATGTGCTTATGTGTCGAAGCGAAAATAAAACAAAACAACACCTGTTTCTGGAAAACTCCAAATGAAAGAAATAAAAACACATGTTGTTTTACATTGAGGTAGTGATTTATCTCATTCTTCTTTTGTCTTCACAGTTTGGAAATTGTTATATTTTATGTTTAAATTAGGGGTGTCAATGTTAATCTGAAAATTTAAATTCAGATTTGTCAAACTACCTATTTTGACCTACAGTAGAAGCCTCTCTCACAGCGGTGCGTTATGAACTCGACACACGGGGAGCAACAAACAATAACAAAAAGTGAAAGTTTTCTGCCACAGCAGAGAGCAACTATAGTTTGAAAATTTTCAACTTTGTTGTGTTGCGTCGCTAGTCAGCTTGTACAAACTCAAAATTTTAAATGCACAAATTGCACCAGTCACTTGGCTGGCCGTCACCTCATTTTACAAGTCTCAAAGGAAATTAATGGAGAGCAATATTTCTATAAAATGGCTTGCTTTTAACCTTCTTGAGTATAAAAGCCTGGAAAACTAACAATTTTCAGACATGTTTGGTTTGAGACAATAAAACATTTTCTGAAAATGCGCATAGAGAGGCGGTTTTTGACGTAGGGTGTATAGGCAGTTGCCCAGGGCGGCATCACAAAGGAGTGGGGAACCCAAGAAATAAAACATATCTTATCTGTCAATTTCCCTTAGTTGCTGTTGCGAAAGGGAGACTACATTACCTGCTTCCTGCTGCAAAAAACAACAAAAAAAACATTTTAATTGGTTGGTGTTTGTCAAAAGGAGGGGCTCGCTCAAGGCACCATTCTTGCAAAAACCATAATTGCGTGCATATTTTTATTTCAGGCTGTCAATGTTAGGCATACAACAACAAAAAACCTATCACACACTAATATTTTGTTGGACTGCCTATTTGATCATTACACACTGTAACATTGTTTCGATAAGCTTCTGCAATGTTATCAGATTTATTACCATCCAGTGTTGCAATTAATGCAGAGCTACTTATTGTATAAATTGCGGTTAAATAACTTGTTGCCAGCTGGAAGACAGTTGTCCGTCCAGTAACGATCCAATAGGAAGCTCATATATCTTTGCTCAGTTAAATTCAAATGCCAACTCTTTTTTGACCAGGCATTATGTTTGATCTTTAGCTTGATAATGGTGTTGTTAAAGGCTTCTGTAGCTTCAGAAAAGCTATGTTTACTAGCTATGTTTCTTGTTGCAGACCTGTTTCCTGATCTGCACACACAAAAAAAACCTACCTCAAGTTTTCTTGCAAGTCTTCCTCTTTTGGATATCGGGATTTTTTTAGAGCTGAGAGTACAGATAGAAATAAGAGATTCCTGTGTTTTTGTAATGACGGGCTCAAAGGGTTTGAATGCTGTTGGGTGAGCCAGCTGGATGGTAGTTAACATTTTTCTGTCCAGACGGCGAAGCCGTGCATGTGCTGTAGAGAAGCCCATGCCACCTTACAGATTTTTTCTGTTTTTGCTCTATTGTCATTTTTGGATCATTATCTGATGAGTAAATACAAAATAAAGTTTTCAAATGACAAAAAAATAAATACTTTTACTTCAAAGATTATTTATATAGCATATTTACAACAATCTCACCTGACCAACAAGGTTGCACAATTATATGGTCAGTGGAAATGCAGCTGCTGCCTTTTTCTTGCTTATTCTTTAACCTCCTTTGGTTTATGCATATGATGTTTTTTGATATATTTTTTTCTGCTTCATGTTGTCAGACAGGTTCTCTTTAAATTATTTTTTAATTCTACATAATATAGAATAAAGTCTATTGTTTCATTGTTCAATATAAAAAGTTTTAATAGGTTAGAATTTCAGTCATGCACAAAATAGAGTGCATACTCCATCAACAACATGCACACGCAGCACAATACGTGCAATAAAGTGCATTATCTTAATCAGCGGAGATTCTGCACCCAGATCATCTGTTATCTACACACTGTTCACTTATCCTGTTTACAGTTCCAAATCTTATCTGCTCAAAGGACCTTCGATCCACCACATGAACCTGTTTTATCCCTGCTCCTTTGCTTCATTCTCAGGTACACACTGCGGCTACATCCTGCCCCCACTGGTGGTCAGCGCCAGTAACTCGATCTCTGTCAACTTCCAGTCGGACAGTCGCCTCACGGATCGAGGATTCTCTGCAGAGTTTGAGGCGGTGTATCCTGAAGATATCGCAGGTAGCATGGCAGAAACACCTTCACAGCTCAGGGAGGAAGTTGTTGAAGCACCTCAATGTCTCGTTAACCAGTCATAAACACATCACTGTGCCAGATACTCGGCTGCTGCAGCTGCCTGAGCTCTGTGGAAACATGGGTCAAAGTACTGAAAAGGAATCAAGAGCCAGATAAAACCTTTTAATCTTTTATCATAATGATTATCATCCTAAAAGGATAGAAAGCCCCACTTATTGCAGAGAGGTAGAACTGTATGTTGCTCTGGAACACCTCATCCACACAGACACAGGAGAGCTACCTTGACTTTAATACTCAAACACAGTCCACATTCTTTACACTACTGAGCATTAATTTCTGTTTTCTGACTGATTCTGCCTGGTAGCTTAAATAAACAAACAAATGAATTAGAAGGTCCACCAAGTGGGGGTTTATCGCACTTTTTGATCAATTATAAAAATTCATATGATAAAAATCTGTGATTTATTGTTGTCTTCATAAATTTGAATTTATATTAAAAAACAAAACTGACATTATTGGAAATGTTATTTTTACTTTTTTCCCCACTGTTCCACAAATATCATTAAATTTAAAAATATGATTAAAGTTACTACGTGCAATTTAGTGGCATCCTGAAGGAGCCAGATTAAAATAAAAATGTTTTTCAAGAACAGTATTTGTGTTTATGGCCCTATGACTACTAAAAATCCTAAAAAGATCGAATATTTTTTATCATCATTTTTATTGTTGTCACAACAATAGTACCACAAGATATCCTGACAAAGTTCTAAGTCCATTCCGCCACCGGCCGTAGCACTGGGTTTATAAACTAATGTTAGCTCCACTGAAAAATAACAGTTAGAAGGCTAACACTAACGCTGTTATCAAGGTAACCCTTGCTCATATGAGCAGAAATCAAAAACATTAAATAAGTTAAAGTAACGTCAGCTAAAGATAAATGCTACGACAATGTTATATTAAAAACATTAGCTTAAAATAGCAACATACATATCATTTGCATATAAATGCAATAATTAGCGATTGTTAAAGGATCATTATATTCCACCTTTATCAGAAATAATTGCCATCAACGGCTCTGTTTTGCTAAAGACCCCCTTAGCTGCCCAACAAGATGCCTGATGTAAAACAATAAGTTCAGCATTGAACAATACAAACAGCAATACCAGGGAATTTATATCACCACTTCTGAAAGAAACGGTGTTTGTGAAAGAAAAAGCAACAGAACTGTGAAAAAGTAGGAAAAAAAGTCATGAAATCATTTTCTAAACAAAATAGAACTAAATAACATTGTATGTTTTTTTATGTTGTTTTTATTTAAGGAATGTGTTTTGAAATTGGTTTACTGTAGGATTTTTCAGTTCCCAGATTGTATTTGCTTAGTTATGCTGTTTAAGAAATCAGGAGACAACAGTGCATCTGTTGTCTCCTGATTTCGATCAAGTGATAACTGATTGTAGCAGTCTTTATCTTGAGAAAAGCAGTTTTGTTAAATACCTTACCCTCAATTACAGATAAAGATCTATTTCTGTGCATGACTCCTCTCAGCTTCTGTAGCATTGCAGCTGTTTTTGCAGAGTGAGACATTTTCAATTTGTACAATTTGTTGAACCAAAGTGCAAAATTCTTGTTCTCATTCTGTTTGCTTGAAAAATGTATTTCCTGCAGTAGACTTGTAGATAAGTGTATGTACTCAATTCCTTGTTTAAATACTTAATCTTTCCTTTATGTATCATACCATCCATCTCCATGTTATTTGTTTCTGCTTTTTAGACATCCAAGGATGTGGCTTTTCCTCTGAAGAGGAAACTGGTGTTATCAAGTCCCAGAACTGGCCGATGAACTACAATGCCAACATGGAGTGCATGTGGAACATTGCTGTGCCTTTAGGGAAGAAAATCACTTTGACATTCACTCATTTTGACCTGGAAGCCAAAGACTTTATCACATCTAAGTGCTACGACAATGTGATGCTGTTTGACATCAATGGCTTGACTAGCGCACTAAATCAAAAACATGGTAAGTTAGGGTAGTTTTTCCCCCTATCGTAATCACTAATAATTCAATTACACAGCCTCTATGTTTTTACTTACTGCAGACTAACTATTTTCGGTTTCATTTAGGACCTTTATGTGGAACAAACCTGCCCAACAGCATCCAAAGCAAAGGCAACAGGCTGCTGATCCGTTTTCACGCAGACATGTTTACTGAGGCTAAAGGTTTCAGAGCCTACTGGACTACAGATCCCAGTGTCCCTGCTCCCACTGAGCCACCTGCTGAACAAAACCCCTGGGACGGCATCCCCATAGGTAGACTATCTGTGTCAGCATAAAGCCATTAACTACATTAAAGAGGAAAACTTAAAGCTACACTGATCAGTACTGGGCTTCACAGTGGCGCAGTTGGTAGCACTGTTGCCTTGCAGCAAGAACCCAGAAGGTCCTGGGTTAGATTCCCGGCCCACGGTCTTTCTGCACGGAGTTTCATATTCATGCGTGGGTTCTCTCCGGGTACTCTGGCTTCCTCCCACAGTCCAAAAACATGACTGTTAGGTTAATTGGTCTCTCTAAATTCATCCTAGGTGTGTGTGTGTATGGTTGTTTGTCCTGTCTGTCTCTGTGACAGAGTCTGTCTGCCCTGCGACAGACTGGCGACCTGTCCAGGGTGACCCTGCCTCTCGCCCGAACCGTTCGCTGGAGATAGGCACCAGCACCCCTCCAAAACCCCAGTAGGGACAAGGGTGTTAGAAAATGGATGGATGATCAGGACTGTAACTTGTGGCTTGGGGGAAAGTAACCTATAAGTGAAAGTGAAAAATAACTTCTTAGTCTGGAAAAGTACCCAGTATGTCGTGAAGCATAACCTTTACGTTTTCTGTAACAGTAGTTTATAAGTTATATAAAGTGACATATAATTTAGGTCCAGTTTAGGAAAGAATTACTTCAGACTGTAAGAATGAACAGGCTTTTTTTCTAACCAAAAAAACCTCCAAAAGAGGAATCAATTTATAGGATTTAATATTAGCGTTAATCATTCCTTCTACTAATGTTTGCTTAGTATTGGTATCTCAGATGTCCAGTTACAAGTTTCTATACTCAACATGAGGTCCAGTTTAGTACAACAGAAATGTGTTTGGGCATACGCCGAGTGCCTCACCTCCTAGATGAACGAACAAACACGGTTATTTTGGATGCTGAGAATACAGTGTGAGGTGACCTGCTGCTTTACTTCCCTTCCTTTGCTGGTTGTCACCTTATTTCCATTCTTCATCCAGGGATGAGCCCCAGGTGGCTGCAGCCACTGACAAAGCAATTTCTTAAACAGAGTTTGATAGATGGACAGCGCTGTTTTTATAGGATTTCATTTTCCTGCCAAGCTCAGACAGAGTTTCCATATTAGCAAGGTTACAGAAGGGAGCAGAAAAAATAATTTGCTGTCTGGGCGAACAAAATGAATGTACAATTTTAATTTGCATTTTGACAGAAATTATCTTTCCCCAGCAAGTTGTAGTGGAGGCGTGTTTTTTGAAGCGGCAATGTCAGCCGTGTGTGTCTGCAAAAATAATTTTGGAAAACATGTATCAGTGCAAAACAGAGGTTTATCTGTCAGCAGCAGATTTCTGCTCGTTATTCTGCCTGTACTCAAACACAAACATTTCTTGTAGATTGGCCCGAAACGTGCGGGAAACCGGCCGTTCCTCCTTCTGTCGTGTCACGCATAGTGAATGGAGAGGAAGCTGTAGCGCACTCCTGGCCCTGGCAGGTGTCCATGCAGGTGGGAATGTTCACAAAAAATGCATCAGAGTTTACAGGAGCAGCTACGGTTTCTGGACTGATGCAGTATTTATCTCTCTGCTTGTTTTTTGGTGCGTTTCTTTCAGGTCTGGCCTTCCAGTCAGCCTGAGCCCAAGTTTTTTCACACCTGTGGTGGGACTTTGATTCATAAAAACTGGGTGCTAACAGCAGCCCACTGCTTCATAAGGTAAATACAAGAAAAAATAATCTCCTAAATGCAAAGTGAACTTGTCTTATTATACAGTGAAAGCCATTTTATCACCCTGAAAATTTCTTCTTCATGAAATAATTGCATTAATTTTCCACAACCATCAAGAACTGTACCAGAAAGTCCAACCCAACTCTGTAGTGGCTTCATTAATATGTCATAATCAACACTGTCACATGCTGCACTGTGCACAAACTGTACAAACGCTGTGGTTGTGCTCCAGTTCATACACTTCAAAAACACAAAATCCAACCAAGTATTTGTGGTTTAGTTTTTAGTACACTTGAAATAAGACAAAAACTAACTGAGAAGTAACTTTTCATACTTCAGAAGATATAGGAGCTTGTTTTAAGTCAATAAATCCTTAATATTGATGAAAAATGACTTGGCAAATTATTTCACTTATAACAAAACATTTTTCCTGTGTTATCAGTGAAATAATGTGCCAGTGGAACTAATACTTTTCATCAATATTTATGAATTATTGCCTTAAAACAAGCTCCTATATCTTGCTGAAAAGTTACTTATGAGCTATTATTGTCTTATTTCAAGTGCATTAAGATATTTGCAGTAGAAACTAGACCAAAAAAACTTGGTAAGGTTTTGTGTTTTTGCAGTGTACACTTTGAACACTTTGACTAGAGCTACTGTAGTGAGCACAGAAACCACACTGACTGGTCATTGTTAAGAAGTTATTTAATTCTTGAAATACAGCTTTTTCAATAACCTGTAAAAAAGTTCAAGAGCTGTGAAAACTTTTGCAAGGCTCTGTAGCTTAATAAAATAAAGTCTAACCCTCAATTAATTTATCCCCCAGATATGCAGATGAGCTACAGCGCTGGCGTATGTGCCTCGGCAAACACAACCTGACCACCGCAGAGCCAAGTGAACGCTGCATCAGCATCTCTGGCATCTATCGCCACGAGGGCTTCCAGTATCCCACAGTTCCCACTGTGGAGTTTGACATTGCGCTGGTGAGGCTGGTTGAGGACGCCGCTCCCACAGATCAGATTTCCTTCGCTTGCCTTCCCTCTGAGGAGGAAATCCTTCCTGAAGGAAAGAAGTGCTACGCCACAGGCTGGGGGGACGAGACAGGTGC
Source organism: Xiphophorus couchianus (assembly GCF_001444195.1). Taxonomy (NCBI): domain Eukaryota; kingdom Metazoa; phylum Chordata; class Actinopteri; order Cyprinodontiformes; family Poeciliidae; genus Xiphophorus; species Xiphophorus couchianus. Next base: position 4,354,556 of record NC_040232.1, on the reverse strand, counting down.
TGTTTCTTCATGTTCAGCAAAGCTACTCGGTCACTTTTTCATTTTCAAACCAGTTTACAGTATTAAACTGCCGCTTGATCCTCTGGGTTGCCAGATCAAAAAACACAAAACACACAAAAAAACCCAGCCCAAATCTCAGCCTCTAAACTAAATTCACGTTGTTTTGGTTGGCTGACCAGAACCAGATGCCTTGAGAATTTTAGTTGTTTTATCACTGGGATTTCTATGATACCCTGCTACTACGACATTTAATTAACCAATGACAATTAATCATTGTTGGTGTCACATTTGACAGGTTCTATACTGCAAAAACACAAAATCTTTAGTATTTTTGGTCTAGTTTCCTGTGCAAATATCTCAGTACATTTGAAATAAAACATAAGTAACAAGTAACTTTTCAGAAAAAAGAGGATCTTGTGTAAGTCAATAATTACTTAATTTTGATTTTTAAAAAGTCCCAGGAAGAAAAACAATCTGGCAGTGGAACTAATGCTTTTTCATCAATATTTAGGAACTATTGACTTAAAACAAACTCCTTTTTCTTGCTGATTTTTTGTTTTCAAGTTAGATTTATCTTATTTCAAGTGTACTAAGATATTTGCAGTAGAATCTACACCAAAAATACTTCATATGATATTTCAGAATAAAAAAACTAATAAAATTAGCGCAAGAATAGTCTTTTTTTTAAATTGTACAAGTTCTTTTGCTTTCCTGTCACACAATAAGAAATATTTTCCCTAAAAAAACAGCCAAATGTTTTGAAAAGCAGCCCAAATATTAATACCCCAGTTTAGTTGTTTATTTCAACCCAACAAGCCCAATCAAGTGGAAACCAACCCAATCTGGCAACACTGATCCTCCAAAACAGTCTGTGTCTCAAAGTTTTTATGCCACCTGCTGGACAGAAAAGGAAATACTCCTCCTGATGATCAAAATGCTGAATAAATTGCTTTTATGTGTTTAAGCAGGTGATTCGATGAATCCTAAAGCTTCAGAGACGCTCAACCAGGTGGCCCTTCCTGTTGTCCCGTATGACACCTGTAAACGAATGGATTACTGGTGGTTCCAGTTGAAGACCTCCATGATCTGCTGCGGATACACACTGCCTGACGAGCTAAAGTCTGTCTGTCAGGTAAAACAAGCCACAGAAGCTGTAATAAAATGACATTCTGTGAAGAATGTGCTTCATTTTGGGTTTGTAACTTTGACAGGGAGACTCTGGGGGTCCACTGGTTTGCCAGGACACACCTGGCGGTCCCTGGGAGGTTCATGGTATCACCAGCTTTGGTCCTATTGGATGCATAATGAACAAAAAGCCCTCCGTGTTCACCCGCTCCTCAGCCTACCTTCCTTGGATCTCAAATGTCATCCGCAGGGAGCTCTACAATGAGCACAGTATGAATCTATTTGCCTGAAATTACCCACTTTGTCTAGAAAATCAGAGCATGTGTGCGCCCATTATTCTCCTTCTGGTTTTTCTGTGCAGCATCGGGTTGTGGAGGGCCGAAGGAGTTGTCCGGCGAAGGCGGCACAGTGTCGTCGATGAGTTACCCCGCCGCCTACAGCAACAACGCCCGCTGCCAGTGGAACATCGAGGTGCCTGCAGGGAAACTGGTGCACCTCCACTTCGCCGGTTTCTCCCTGGAGGAGAGTCAGCTGTGCATGAACGACAAAGTCAGCCTCACAGACAATGTGGGAAGTTTGGGTGTGTGAAAGTCTGCTGCAGCCTGTTATTTTCAGCAAAAACATGTCAGTCAGGTGACAAAGTGTTGCTCCGGCGAAAGATTGACATTTTTGACGTCCTTCTTCTTGCTCGAATGTTTCCTGACTTGCAAAACAAAACCCGTCCATAAAGAACAAAGCAAGAGCAAAATATTTAAATCTGCAAAGGAATGAATCCACAAAATAAACAACAAATACTTATGATTTCTTATAAAGACGTCTAGAATTGTAAAACTAGAGTTACAAATAAGGATCTAAACAAATGAAATACATTATTTTTTCTATTAAGGGACCATACGAAGCTTCTTGCACATGATAAAAATAACGTGAAAAAAAAACGCGTCTTGGCCTGAAATGTCGAAGGTCTTAGGTCTGACTTACACCTGCAGATCCAGACATTAATTCAATACTTCACAGCACAAAATCATCTTTTAAAGCCATTCTTACCAACTTCCATGTTTAAAATAAAAACCACCATTTATTTAACTAAATAACATGGAAGAACTTCAGACTTCAAAAGTCTGAAGTTTTCAGACTTTTGTGTTGTTGGTTCATCCAGTTAAGTCCGTGTTTTAACCATTTAGCTGTTTATATGAAGATTTGAAAAGTAATCCTGAATCTTTCTAGTTTGTATTCCTGTTTTATGTCTTAAAATGGTGTCAAACTCACTTTCATTTTAGGCCATATCAGGATCATGAATGGTTGTGCTAGAATGTTTTCAGAAAACCCATTAACAAACTGTTAAAATATTAATAAATAGCCGTATCTGCGTTTGATAAGTACTTTTTAAAATTAAATAATATTGTCCCTCCAAGATTATGTGATTGTTTTTCAGATTTTTTGCAATCACTGATTTTGTGGAGCTACTTCAGAAATATTTGCTAAATATTAGCAATATTTGTGCTTATGCATGACAGTAAATGTCACATTTTGAATCCCCATCGTTTTTGCCATTTGTGAGGAACATTTGCAGTAAACCCACAATTATGCATTAGCACAAAGAAGTGTGAGGATCTGTTGATTTTGAGTGAATATCAATGATCGAGTTTTTGCGAAAAAGTGAAGGGACTGATTGGTGTAATTTGATAGCATACAGATAAAAACTGCTTTGATTTGATTGATAAAATAATATTTAAGCACATAACTGCTATCTGAAGAATTTCTTCTTCTTTCCAACAGGGACCTACTGCAGTCATGTTCCCCCTGCAGATTTGGTGAGTGATGGAACTAAACTTCAAATCAGCTTCTCCACTAACGACAAGGTGGTGGACTCTGGCTTCACTGTGACCTGGAAGGCGGTGGACCCTACAGAGGGTGAGACGGGCTCTAAACCTGCTGGAATGAGACACAACATATGCAGCTGTTACATGACGTGTTGTTTCATTCTGCTGCAGCTCCATGCGGAGGACGTTTCAGCAGCAACCAGGGGGAAATCACCTCTCCAAACTGGCCCAGTGACTACAACGCGCAGAGCGTCTGCACATGGCTCATCAATGTTCCCTCGGCAGAAAGCATTCACGTGGCGTTCACTGACTTCGAGCTGCAAGCCGTTAACCTGTTTGGAAACTGTGTTGACTACGTGGAGATCTTTAATGGAGAAACCATGGCATCACTTGGTTTGTTGCCATCACACAGACTCAATCTTTGTTCAGTTAATTCTTTAGTAACCTTGTTTTCTTTTTCTGTCATCCAGGTCGGTTCTGCGGCTTCGCCCCACCTCCCACCTTCACCATCCCCAGCAACACGGCTGTCATCCGCTTTTTGAGTAATGGCGCAGATCAGCAGAAAGGTTTTCGAGGTTACTGGACCACTGATGCTAGTGTTGTTCCGACTTTACCTCCTCCTCCTCCAAACCCCTGGGACAACGTCATTATCAGTGAGTGGAACCAGCTAAACTAGCTGCTGCTAACTCTCCTCTGAGGTTTCTTAATGCTGGGACAAATAGATGACATGTTGTTCTATAATCCTGATCTTCAGAGGTGGGAAGAGTACCCAAAAATTTACTCATGTAAGAGTAGCACTATGTCAGCATTTTTTTTACTTTTTTTCCTGTTATCTTATTTTAAATGTACAGTTCAAATTCAAAAATACTTTATTGATCTCGGTAGGAAATTATATGTTGTTAATTCAAATTTTCGAGGAGTTATTGTAGACAGTGATGGCTGTTGGCTGTAGCAGTCTGTATTACAGCACATTTGAAGAAGCCTCTGACTGAAGACACTCTGTTTTCCGAAGACCTTCTAAGTAAGATAGTGCAGAGATATAATTTAGATTCAAATTCTTGGTAAGATTTTGTGTTTTTGCAGTGTAAACTCTTAGACTGAGTTTGTTGGTGACATAAAAACACATCTTAGTCCTGGATTACTGCATAAAGTTTACGTTTCAAACTTCTGCTCTCAGATTGGCCAGAAGATTGTGGAAATCCAGCAGTGAAACCTAAAACGACGACTCAGCACGTCGTCAACGGGGAGGAGGCCAGGCCGCACTCCTGGCCTTGGCAGGTCTCAATGCAGGTGCAACAACCTTCTGCTTTCCCACCTTCCTGTTAGAAAAAATACTTTTTAGGACTTTTTACACTTTTGTTTCCATGATTATTTTTGCTTCACCGCTTAGAAAAACTCACACAGTAGTCTGTTCATATTCAGCAGTCATGTCATTTCTAGTTAGGAACTATTAAATTGAGAATTTCTGGTCCTAAAACACCAGAAACTAACAATAAAAATAGCAGGAGAAGTTTATTTAATGAGAGCAAAGCTCACATGACCAGCTCAGCAACGTTGGTTCTTCTTTTAAGTCCCTAATTCATTTGCACAATATTTCAAAGTCCAGCTACTGATAATAATAATTTGGTGCTGATGTGTTAGAATATGAGGTATATCCTTATTTGCATAATCAACAACAAAGAATAACGTTGAGAGATGTTCAAGATTACACATTCTAATGTAGTTGCCTGTAGTTCTCATGAAATTATTAAACATATTATTCTCATATTATTCTGACTTATTCTGGTATTTATTATTTAATTTTTGTTTATTATTAAATTTCATCATTTTAATGTATTATTTACTACTTAATTTCCCCTTGGGATTAATAAAGTATTTTTGAATTGCATTAATATATTGACTTTATTCACGGATTATTCCGTCTAGTGTGACATTATTCTTTTATTTTTATGACTTTATTCTGATCATATTTTGACTCTATGCTTGTATTATTTTGATTTTATCTCGTAATACTATAAACTTTTTCTTCTAATATTATGACTTATTATAATTAAAAAGAATCTTTTAGCCTTCCCCTAATACTCTGACGTAGGTGTGTCCTTATTATTAAATTAATACATTTTCTCATTATAATGTTTTGTTTTCTTGTTTCTGAAGGCGACACTCTTGCCTCCCATACCTTACCTGCACAACTGCGGAGGCTCTTTGATTCATGAGGAATGGGTCCTTACTGCTGCTCACTGTTTTATGTTGTCAGTATCTTACACAATAAATAAACCTTTTTTATTGTATTCTCAACACATTTTAGCTTAAGTTGGTTGTTTAGTTGTCTCAGCTCCATCTTTGACATTCAAGCAGTTGTTTTTGACACTAAGCACTCTGAAAATGTATTTACCCGCTCCACTTTCTATTAAATCGTGTTTCATCGATTACTGTTGGAGTATTGAAGCATATTTATGTTCCATGTGCTCTTCAGCCCTCTGAACAAACCCTCCTTGCACCGCATGTGTTTGGGAAAACACCACATGAACTCCTCCATGGACGTTCCCTCGGCGGAGAAGTGCTTCCAGGTGGACGAGATAATCCGACACGAGGGCTTCGTGTATGAGCAGGATCCCTCTGACATCACGGACGACATCGCCCTGGTGCACCTGAGCGAGCCCGTCAACATGACGAGGGAAATCAGCCCCGTTTGTCTGCCGAAGCCCGGAGCCGTGATGCCGGCGGGGACGCCGTGCTTCGTCACAGGATGGGGAGACGAGAAAGGTAGACATATTTTGGTGTTGAGTATTTTTAATAGAAAGATTTCCTTTTATATTAAAACAAGATTCTTGGTTTTGCACATTAAAATATTCTGTTGAACCACAACAATTTAATTTGTATTTTAAGTATTTTTATTTATATTTGACGGCTTATTTCAGACTTTTTTGTTAGCCAAATTATATTTATGTATTTTGTAGTTTCTTTGATGCACTAAAGGTATTGTGTAATTGATATATAAATAGTTTTTACTCTAGCGACTGTTTATAAAAAAAAAGTAAAATGAATAAATTAAAGAATCCACTCACCCCACAAAAACGAAACAGCAGAAATGTGGAATATCATCTGTGATATTGTTGTCGAGGTATTTAAGAAAATATATTCTAATAAAAATGTTTGCCAATATCGCCCACCGCTACTAGTTATAAGTGAAATAATCGGCCAGTGGAACTAGCGCATTCAATATTAAGGACTTGACTTAAAACAAGCTCCTATGTCTTGTTGAAAAATTACTTGTATGCTAGTTTTGTTTTGTTTCAAGTGTACTAAGACATTTGCACTAGAAACTGGACCAAAAATACTTGGTAAGACTTTATTATTTTCCAGTGTGAGGGTTTTAAGAGTCTTGCAGTTTTATCCATGCAGGGGGAGCAGCAGCCCATAACGTTGTTTTTCCTAGTTCAGTACAAAATATTGGAACAGACATTAGTAACGAGCCTTGGTGATAGATTTTGCAACTTGTAACATCTGAAACATTTTGCTTTTCTCAGGTAATTTGTTCCCTGTTGTGGCTAAGTCGTTGAACCAAGCAGCTCTTCCAGTTGTTGACTTCCAGACCTGCAGCAAACCTTCGTACTGGTGGGACACGGTTCGGCCCTCCATGATCTGCGCCGGCTACGAATCCCCCGACGAGCTGAAATCTGCCTGCCAGGTTCGCATACAACCACACACTCTGAAAATAAACCCAGGACAGTTTAGGCCAGGGGTTCGCAAACTTTTCCATGCCTTGGTTCCCAAAGCAGCATTAGCTTCTTGCTAGTAAATCCCTTTGCAAGCCCACAAACAATGTAGCATGCTTTACATGCTACAAAGCATGTAAAGAAACTTTTAGTTGTGTTTTTTTTCCTTTTATCCACTATTTAATAATTATTCAATGCTGCCTCATAACTTCTGACTTAGTCAGTCATGAGTTTTTAGGTCTTTTATGCAGCAGAGCTGCTGGACAGTTTCTTTTAAGATTACGTTTTTACCAAGAAACTTGTTAGAAAAAAACAAGGAAATTTGTGACTTTGAAAAGTAAAAAAATTGTTAGAAAATCTCAAAAATTTTGAGATTAATCTCAGGAATTTTATGCACAAAAACCACTTTGAAATTTCTTAGTTTCAGAAGTTAAAATTTTTTTTACTTTCAGAAATTTCCAGTGTCAAAAGTTTAATTCTTCAGATTTTTGATCTTGCAGAAATTTCACGTATTTTTCTAGAAAATTCTTGAAATAATTTTCACAATATCTGAGCTTTTTAGCAAATTTTTGACAAAGTTTAAAATGTCCAAATTATTTATAAAATAACAGATTAATATCACAAATTCAGAGGTTTTTTTATAACAAATTTTCAACTTTTCAAACTCTGAAATCTCCACGTTTTTTTTCTTTAAAAAATTACTAAGCCTAATCTCAAAACTAAGAGATTTTTTGGCGGAAATTTACTCCTCTGTCTTTTTTCTATCTGCAATGACCCTAATGCGCTATTGAATAAAATGGCATTATATAAAATTCTTTATTTTTACTTTTTTCAAATCATTTTCCATACAACTTTCTGAGGCCTTACTAGCGCCCCCTTGTGGCCACCCAGGAAGCCCTCTTTGAAAAACTAAAGGATTTCCTTTTTAACAGTCTTCGAACGTTACATAAGTGTGTTGTTGTCACGTAGCTGGGTCGTCTTTTTATTCCACAATCAGCCGGCTGTTTTGTTTGCGGTCGCTCAACCTTGATTAGAAATCGCCGCTGCCCAGATTGCAGCTATAATTGGACAAAAAGCACATTCGGGCATTATTTGTTTGCCGTAATGACCAGCCATGCGAGCAGGAGCATGGTTTAGAGGGGTGGGCAACTCCAGGCCTCGAGGGCCGGTCTCCTGCAACTTCTAGATGCATCTCTACTTCAACACACTTGAGTCAAATAATGAGGTCATTAGCAGGACTCTGGAGAACTTGACTGCACTTAGGAGGTGATTCAGCTGTTGGAGTCAAGTGTGTTGGACCAGGGAGATGTCTAAGAGTTGCAGGACACTGACCCTCGAGGCCTGGAGTTGCCCACCCCTGGATTAGAGTCTCAGAGCTACAGAAAGCACTGAACAGGTCAATAAAACCTCAGTCAGGTTTCACTCCCCCAGGTTATTAATAAACCGTTTGCCCCAAATTCAAGGACACAGAAATGAGTCGTCTCGTTTTCATGCATCAAAAGTTTATTCTGCTGCCCTGCAGGGCGACTCGGGCGGTCCGTTTGCCTGCTCCACCGCTGGGACCTGGGAGGTGCACGGTGTGGTCAGCTTCGGACCGCAGGGCTGCATCAAAGACAAGAAACCATCGGTGTTCACCCGAGTGTCGGCCTTCAGCCACTGGATCGAGAACAGCATCCGGAAGTTCATTTATGAAAATAACAAAACGATATGAGATCTGCACAGATCAGGATGAAATGCTTTCAGAGTTCAGAGTTGTGTTTTATTGTCTTAACTACATAAAAGTGAGAATAGAGAGTATTTAATCATGTAAGTATCACATTTATGTTCAAAGAAAATTTCATATATTTGCAAATTTGAGTTTATATTTCAATTTCCTGTTTAGTTGTTGCACAGTGGCGCAGTTGGTAGAGCTGTTGCCTTGCAGCAAGAAGGTCTTGGGTTCAATTCCCGGCCCGGGGTCTTTCTGAATGGTGTTTGCATGTTCTCCCTGTGTATGTGTGGGTTCTTTCTGGGTACTCCAGCTTCCTCCCACAGTCCAAAAACATGGCTGTCAGGTTAATTGGTCTCTCTAAATTCTCCCTTGGTGTGAGTGTGTGTGTGTATGGTTGTGTGTCCTGTCTGTCTCTGTGTTGACCTGTGACAGACTGGCGACCTGTCCAGGGTGACCCGCCTCTCGCCCGGAACGTTAGCTGGAGATAAGCACCAGCACCTCCCGACCCCACTAAGACAGGTGTGAGAAAATGGATGGATGTTTAGTTGTGCCACTCAAGTTTTTAAATGTTGCAATATTTTTGTTATCCTTTGCTTTTATTGCTTTTAAAAAGATGGAAACTTATCTGAGGATGGATTAATCAGAAAATGATTAATCAATTAACCCAAAAATGATGAGCCACTAGTTACTATGGTGATTCAATTCAAATCATTTTGTTTGTATCCCAGAGCCTTTTTTTTTTTTCAAAACTGTCACTTCTTTTAACTTTTGTATTATTTTGCCTGCTATTATCTTCTCTATAATACAATTCTTGGTTGAATTAAATTATTTTAACTCTGTCAGGTAAATTATTTATCCGTCAGGTGTGAGAACACACACATTTTTCTAACCAATACACAGATTTTGCTTCTTCATCGCTGTCTAAAATTATGACATAAAATAAAGAAAAAGGTGTGCTGAACAGTAATACATGGTCACCATTTTAAAAAATGTGAAAAGTTGGAATTTTTACTCGATTTCCAAATTATAAATCTACACACCTTGTTTAAAAACTTTTAAAAATCATAAACATCAATATTTACAGCTGAAGTTACTAAAAAAAACTGAATTTAGTTTCTTCTTTTACCTAATATTTGAATAATGAATAGATTTTATCCCAGCGGTCAGTCTTCCTCTCCTCCCTGTTATCATCCTCTATCTTCCCAGCCTCATTTCCTTGCAGAGAGTCTGCAGGACTTGTTCATGTTTGGGATTTTATCCCGAGTCACATGAGCGTCTCGGTGAGCCAATGGGAGAGCTCGGCTCGGGTTTCAGCATGGGAGAGCAGAGGGGAATAAAGAGGGAGGAAGAGGGACTAATCTGTGCCTCATGGGGCTGAACGCCGCTGGATCTACCGGCACTGACTGACCAACAAACTCTTCATAACTGGATCTTCTTTCTGCTTTTGGAGGATTCAAATGTTGAGGAATAAAGGCGGACCTCTGGGCAGAGCTCTGGGGTTTTTCCTCTGACAGAGGAGGAGGAAGAGGAGGACAGCTGCAGTTTTGCCCCTCATCTTTAAGCCTCTGCTGGAGTTTTTTTGGTGGAAGAATGGGGGCAGGAGCTATGACCATCTGTGTGAGTAAAGCAACTTGTGAACGAGAGTTTAAGGATAAAAATAACGAGTCGGTATTCCTCTGAGTGGCTGTGTTGGGGAGGAAAAAATGCCAAAAATGTTTGCTTCCTGCTCTGAATCCTGCTTTTCTTCATGAAGTAAAAGTAACTTTATCTTTTAAAGGGGAACCAGGTGATCAGATGCACTTATTTTCTTAAATAACAGTGCATGTAAAACACAAAGAAATACACTTTTCACAAACTCCTGACTTTTCATCTCTGTTATTTCATCACTTGATTACGTCACTTGCTTAAAATGTCCCGTTTCCTCCTTTTTTTTTTCTTCCCAACTGTAAGTTTTTTTCCGAGCTGTTTTTGACGTCTGTGGAGCTTTTGCTGCCAGTTGGCCCAGTGGCCACCCACATACTGGAGGGAGCCTGGAAAAAAAGGAGCTGCAGGGGGAGGAGGAGGGCAAAGAGCGCGGCGCATGCCGGGGCCTGTCGTCCGCTTCATGAATCAGAGAGCAGAAAACAGGACGAGATGATCCGGCCGAGGCGTTCGGTCCACGAACTCAGTCCTGAAGTCTTTGGTTTAAAGGGAATGAAGGATTCCCAACAAGATGTTTCAATTCTTTACTGCAAGAATACTAAATCTTACCAAGTATTTTTGGTCCAGAAACTTTTCAGCAAGATCGTAGAGCTTGTTTAAAGTAAATAATTCCTTAGTGTGGATGAAAAAGTTCTAGTTCCATAAGCAGATCATTTCACTCCGAAGACATTCTCCCAAGTTATGAGTGAAAAAAATCTAGTGGAATTAGTAGTTGTCATAAAAACTTTCTCAAAGCAATCAATAAAAACTGTAATAGGTATCAATATATTTAACCGGCTCTTTTAGGACATTCATAATCATTACATGGCCCAAAATGAAAATGAGTTGGGAACTCCCGTTCTACATATTTAAACTAATGGTCAATTTGATTAAAAATAATAATAATAATCAATTAAAATAATAATAATTGAAATAATTCAGTTAAAATCTGATCATTTAAACTGGATTACCCTCCACTCAACAGAGATTATTTAAAGCACATTAGCGATTTAAGAAACCTTCCTTAGAGTGTTTTCAAAGTGTTTCTGACATTAGAGCTCTTTAGATTGAGAAAAATGTGAAATCTATGTAGCTGTGCTAACTAACATTAGCATTCATGATAGGCTGTGCTATCTGCAGCGTAGCAGAGAGCAAGAGGTGGAGGGAGAGAAAGAATGAGCATCGCCACATGGAGCAGTGATCGACAGCAATAAGAACCGCCTCCTGGCTCTGATTGGTTGTTTCTAGACAGCGCTAGAAGAAGGCAAATAATCTGTTTCATACAATACTGTCACAATGAAGAGACAGTTTCAACAAATATACAAAAAAATATATTTTTCTACAAGTTGCATACTGCAGCTTTAAGGGAGACGGCGGCCCATACCATGACACTGCCTCCACCAAAACCTGTTCAGCTTTGGCAGAGAGAATTTGTCAAGTTATTTATGGCTGCAATAAACATACTTAAATCTGCTTTCTTTTTACCATTTAAAGGCAAATAAACTGAATTTTCAACAGTATAAGATTTATCTCCAAGAGGCGTTGGTACAATACAGGAAAAAAAATCAAGTAAACACATATTGTATTTCTCAACGTTTTCTGCTATATGTAAGCCAATTGGAGATGTGGTTTAAAACATTTTTTCACAGAACTGTGTGTCTTTGTGTGCATGAAGTGTGAAAGCATTGTCAAAACGCGGGGAGGATTACGGAGGATGCGTCGCAGCTGACTGTCTCTGTAAACAATAGAGGAAAATGGCTTCCTGAAACCTTTTGTTCTTAGCCAGCTTCTTCCCAAAGGCCTGGCAGAAAGTTGAATTGCTAAGTGACAGCACAATCTTTTTGAGCGGAGAGTTTTTTTCAGTCCACAGAATGATCCTGTGACAAGACCTTGGGATCAGGAGAGCTTTATGATTCTCTGTTCACTTTCACTTTCAGTCCCACAGAGTGACAAACACTCAGGAATGTGTTGGATCTGGATTCTGGTTCTAGATCACCTTAGACTACCCGTAGACTGAACATGGAACGATTAATCGGATTAGTCGTGATTAATCGAATGGTGACATGATCGCCAAAGTAATTTAATAACAAACAATTTTATAATTATTAACTGGAGCACTACAAAGAAGGCCAATTACTGAAAGAATAACACACAATAAGCTCTACCCCCTCCAGTGCCAACGTTTTAGCTTCACCTGATTTAAATTCCAGAAAAGAAAAATCTCCTGTCCAGCACCTTTTGCTATGCAATTATTAATCGGTTGGTCAAAAGAATATTCAAAACATCAACTCTAGACTGTATTAATGTATTTTTTAGCTGCAGATTAATCCTTTGCTACAAATAATGAGACGAACACGAAGAGAATGCTGTATTATTGCATTTTAGGCGATAAAATGTTTATTTTAAAAAGGAACTGAATTATTTGTTTATTTGCATTTTTATATAATTTATTGTTGTATAAAATAAGCTTTAGCGGTTAATGAAAAATCTGCAGAATGTGACCATTTTTTCATCTGACAAATCAATTAATCATCAGATTAATCAATAGAATAATTGAATACTTAATGATACATACTTATGCATCTGGCTGCTTTTGAGTTCCTCTGTTTGCACATGTGCAGGCAGTGATTGCATTTACCTCTGGTGTTTTATCAACACTGTATGAGGTCACCACATGTAGTCATGGCAGTAGAGATGGACTTAGAGCATCTGGTCATTATGTCCTCGTCTCAGATCAGCTTAACTGGAAATCTGTGGGGGGATGAACTTTATTTTACTCCACACAGGAAATAAAATGAATAGAAAGCAATAAAAAAGTTCCATAAAACCCTAATGTTTCAGACAAAAACTTAAACCTGAAATTATCTTTATAATTAGATAGGAATTTGGGGAATAATTTGTATATAATTAGCTTGATTTATTTGAATCTCTTGATGTCTTTATGTTTTTTTTCTGTCCATATCTTTAGATTTACACCAGCAACTGTGCACTTTTTATTATCTCATATTTCACAAAAAATATCTGACAATGCTCACCTGATATGTATTGCAATAATATAAAACACTGAAAAAAATGAATAGTTGATCCAACTTAAATGAATTACTTCAATTTGTTAATTTATTCAGTTAGAGTAGCTACTTTTTCTGCATATTGAATAATTTTGTGTGGCTCTTGACTGCAGTTTAAAGACGGTGAAAATCTGCTTCAGATGCAAACCTTTTGAAATCCTTCACCTGAAAATGTTTAGAACAACACAAAGAATTTAACCTTTACTTGTTGTTTTTATTTTATTTCACAAGAAGTCATGCCACAAACCAAATCAAATCCAGAAACATTTACTCAGAAACACAACTGGTCACACCTATCCACTGTAATTGGTTAAACACAACAAAGATTTTAGAAGAAAAATATTATTTTTGTTCCTGAAAGTGAAATAAAAACATTTTATCGATCAACAAAATAGAAAATAATTGGCTCAAAAAGTTAAACATTAAAGTAAAAGTTACATTAATGTCTGTTTTAATCAAAATATTACTTATTAATTTATTGCTGTGCAGGTAAAGGACAAAGAATTTACAATAATTGTATTTTTTTGCATTTTTAATTGGGAAGAAAAAACATTGCGGTAGACAATGCAAGATTTTTCATTCTTTAAACTACTTTTAAGCTTTTCTTTAGGTCAGCATGTGACAGGTTTGTTTTAACTGTAAGTTAATGAAATAAACAAATAAAATGTTTTTTCTGATGAAATATGTTTTCATCAGCCACTAAGAACTGAAACGTATCTCAGTTCAGACCTTTCTCAGTGTGTCAGTCCACCTGTTTTCACTGCAAAAACAAAATCTTACCAAGTGTTTTTAGTCCAGTTTCTAATGCAAATATCTTAGTTCACTTGAAATAAGAGAAATTTACTTACAAGTAAGTTCTCAGCAAGAAGTAGTAGTTTGTCTAAAGTAAATCATTCCCTAATATTGATGAAGAAGTACTAGCTCCATTGTCAGATTACTTCACAAAAAGCATAGGAAAATATCTTGTTGCAAGTTAAGTAATATGCCAATTTAACTAGTTATTTTTCATCAACATCAATGAATTATTGACTTAAAACAAGCTATTTCTTGCTGTAAAGTTATTTGTAAGTTAATTTTGTCTTATTTCAGGTGTACTAAGATATTTGCAGTAGAAACTGGACCAGTACTAGTTGGTAGGATTTTGTGTTTTTGCAGTGTGAATGGCTGAACCGTGGACCTACAATATGGTGGAGTTGTAGCCATGACAACCGCACTGAGACTTCCTTCCACTCTGCAGGATCCAGAACGGCAGGAAGTCTTAGCTGAAAGCAGAACTGAATAAACAAAGACGGATAAAACGATGCAGCAGTAAAAGTGACGCAGGTGGCAGAGATTTAATGGAAGCAGGTGACAGTTTAACTCAGAGTTTTACCATGCGAGTGTAACAATGTGTGCCTCCACAGGTAACCAGGTAAGGCTTTTGTTATGTTATGAATCTATGACCTTAAAATGCTAATTTCTGCAACCTTGTGTTTGAGTGTCTCTCTCTCTTTAACAAAGGTGTAACCTGCAACGCTTCCCCTCACCTCCCATAGCATGACGCTCTAAATACAGGAGCTGCATTTCCTGCAATGATCCTGCAGCTCCCAGCTGACGCCTGCCTCATGATGGCTGATTTCTGCTCTTCTCTCTCCCTGCAGCACAACCAGACTGCTGTTCTGGTCAGAGAAGACATGAAGAGGATGGTCCAGATACCCATGCTGAGATCCAGAGCTGTGGCAGCCCAAAGCACCAAGGTGTTTGGCGTGTCCCTGCTGGAGCTGAGGGAGCACGGCCTGGTGGAGGACGGAGTGCCTCTGCTGGTGCGGAGGATGGTGGAGCATCTCAGCAAGCATGGTAACAGGAACATATTCAACAATATTAATGTTTTGGTTTGAAATTACGAGAATTTAACAATTCATTACAAAAAAACATTAGTGTGTGTACAGGCCTGTTGCAAGAAACAATAATTGCACGATACAATTAGATCAATAATTTCCATTTGCCTGATTTATCGTTTCCTCTTTTCTCGTTTTCTCCCAAAAACTGGATGACTGAAGTCTTCAGTCTGGGGTTTTGATCTCAACTAGCCCTTTTTTTTTTAAAGATAATTGTGTTTACAGAGACTTCATAATTCATTTTATTTATTGTTTTTGTTATTTTGTTTATTTATTTTGGATATTTATAATGTCTTCCAGGTTCCGAGTTCATAGAAGTTTATTGATGTTTTAGGATGCATCCTTGCATTATTATGCTGGAAAATCTTCTAAAAGCAACAATATTATCATTTATTGCAATAACTTGTTAAATTTGTTATTGTGACAGACTTGGTGCTGTGGTTTCCATGGCTTTTTAAAAAATATTTCTGTGCTTTATTTACTTTAAAGAAAGCTCAGATTCATAAATCAATGTACAGTAATTTTTTCTTCTCAATGTTTCTACAATGAGACATACATGAAAAGACATTTTCTTTCTAAAAAGGTCAAACTAAAGAGTAACAAATTATGGAAGAAAGAAAACCTGCAATAGAAAATGTGTTTACTTCCAGCAGAATACTTTAATAAGATAAAGTAAGATAATCCTTTGTTATTTCCCACAAGTGGGAAATTTAAGCTACTACATCAGAAAAAGGACAGAAAAAAATAAGAGTAACAGAAATGGAAAAACAACTAATAGAAAACAGTAGAGTGTAGAAAAACAGCACATAAATACAAAAACATCTATATGTTTTCAACATGTTGCTGAAATATGTCTGTATTTCAAAAAATACAAATGAATAAATATATACACACATATGAATATATATATAAATAGTATGTACATATATATATATATATATATATATAAGTACACCCCAACAGACATTATTGACATAAATAATGTGCATCAACAGAAAACTACCCGCTCTATTGGATAAATGTATATTAGATGCATTCCAGCTACATTTGAGTGGCTAACATTTGATCATTGTAATGTAAATTCATCATATCTATACACCGTGTCCCAAATTATTATGCAAATTGGATTAAAGTGTCATAAAGATAACATTCTTTGTTGTGCTATTAAATTTATAGATGGTATTGTGTGTCAGGGCTCTTTGAATCACTATAATTAATTTCAGAGATCTGGTTGATTAGTTTGTCTGCTGAGCTCAATTAAAGGAAATCTACTTAAGAAGGATGTTCCACATTATTAAGCAGGCCACAGGTTTCAAACAATATGGGAAAGAGAAAGGATCTCTGCTGACAAAAATCATCAGATAGTGTAGTGCCGTATGAGAAGGTATGAAACATTAGATATTTAACGAAAACTGAAGCGTTGTCGTACTGTGAAGAGATTTGTGGCTGATTCAGAACAAAGATGGGTTTGTACAGATAAAGGTATAATCAGGAAGGTTTCTGTTAGACAAATTCATCGGATTAAGAGAGCAGCTGTTAAAATGTCCTTACAAAGCAGCAAACAGTTATTTGAAGCTGCTGGAGCCTCTGGAACCTCAAGGTGGAGGATCCTCCAGAGGCTTGTGGTTCATGAACCTACTATTGGGCCCCTAACCAGAGCTCACAAGCAGAAACGGTCGCAGTGGGCCCAGCCGTACATGAAGATTAATTTTCAAACAGACTTGTTCACTGATGACTGCTGTGCAACCCTGGATGGTCCAGATAGACGCAGTAGTGGATTGGTGGTGGATGGCCACCACATCCCAACACTGCTGTGACGTCAGCAAGGAGGTGGTGGAGTCATGCTGTGGGCCGAAATCATGGAGAGAGAATCATTGGTCGGCCCCTTCAGAGTCCCTGAAGGTGTGAAAAGGACCTCAGCAAAGTATCTGGACTTTCTGACTGATCACTTTCTTTCATTGTTCAAAAAGAAGAGCCATACCTTCTGTAGCAAAATCATCTTCATACATGACAATGAATGCTGCAAGGAATACCACTGTGTCATTGGCTGATGTGGGCTTAAAAGGGGAGAAACAGATGGTGTGGTCACCATCCTCCTCTGACCTCTGACCTCAACCCTACTGAGAACCTTTGGAGTTTCCTCAAGCAGAAGATCTGAATCCAGTTCATATCAACCAGCAGCTCTGGGAAGGTTTTTTAACATCCTGCAAAGAAATTCAAGCAGAAACTTTCCACAAGCTCACAAGTTCAATGGATGCAAGAATTGTGCTGTGATATCAAAGAAGGTCCAAAGTTAACATGTAACTCAGTCTGTTAAGATGTTTTTGACTGAAATAGCTTTTGATTTTAGTACATGTGACCACTTAATGCTGCACATTCAAAGAATGACCATTTGCAGTTCTTTATAATCCATAAAATGTTTAGAAAATCTGCTGTGCTTAATAATTTGGAACATTTTGCATTTTGAGTTTTTTATTTTTGAAAGAAATACTGTTATCATGTGGAGCTTTGTTCAGTAAAATTTGATTTATACTGTAATAGTTCATGACTTGAAAATTATACTGACCATCATTTGCATTGACCATTTTTAAAAATGTGAGAAAATATCACTTGCATAATAATTTGGAACTCTGTGTAAACCTCGAATCTTTCTTTAACCTTTTAATTCTCACATACTGCAGTGCATCAATTTAACCACTAGATGTCATTACAGGAGTACAGAACTTTTTACAAGCTACTTCTGGAAGACATAATATTTATTCATTTTAAATTATAAACAGTAGCGTTTATCAAAGAGATATGGACGACTGTCCTCCACAATGCAATATTTTTGTCTCCAGCTGCAGCAATTAAATTTTAACTTATTTAGTAAATTGTTGCCAACCAAGTTAAGACTATAGCCAAGAAATATTTACTCACAGCAGTTTCTGAATGAAATATACTTTTGAATCCAGCTCCGTTTTGCTGCAAAGCAATGGTTAAATGTTATTTTAAAGGCTAAAGCTGCTCAGAGTAAAGATTATGTGAGATTCTTTGAGAGAGAAAAACCTTTAGGATCTTTGTTGATGTGGTAAAATCTCACACATACTCGTTTATTTTATCACAAGTTTAATTTTAACTGAGGTTAAAACAATTTAAGTTAAACATTGACTAAAATCAAAATATGATATCGGCAGAGGCATGAATGAGTCATAAAAAAAAAATTCAGGTCATCACCTTGCTGTGATCATCATCATCTGGGTAATGATAAAGATTCAAATAAACCCACAAAATTAGATCTAAAAAAACATGACAAGCATAAAATAGTGTTGTAAAGATAACATTGTTTTACGGCGGAAAAACCTGCTGGTTTGTGTGTCATGGTTATTAAATTATATTAAGGTTCATAAAGTTTGTATCAAAATGAGTCACTCTTAAATCTCAAAAACAACTGGAAGAAAGTAATTTATGATCTGCGATCATCTTGGGAAAGGTTATGAAAAACTAATTAATTTTTTAAAAGTCCAGATGATTTACAAAAAGATTTTTTAGACATGTTTTTTTTTGTTTGTTTTATTTTATATTTCAAAGTTTATGCAAACACAATGTCTGCTAGATCTTAAATATTTTGGAAAGCCCAGATGATGATGTCATGGCTTTGGAGGCTTCTGATTGGTTAATTCACAACAGCTGAATCATCTGGACACAAATCTGTGGATGAATCCAAAAACCAAATCAACAAAGTCTGAAGTGAGAGATTTTGTTTTCCACAGTGAATCAGTTTTTACATTGATGTGAACTGAAAGGCCAATTAAAGAGGAAGAATTCGTTACTCCAAAAGTATCATAAAATGCCGCATTACGTTTTTAAAAAAGGTTTGTTTAAAAAAAAAAGCTATCTTGAAGAAGACCCTTTTCTGATTTTTCTGGCATTTAGCAGGTGTTTCTGGAAAAAATTGGATCAAATTTTATGTCATATGAGAAATTTTTTTTTTCTTTTCTACAGTATGTAAATATCTGGTTTAAACCATATGAAGGTTTCCCATTTGGACACACTGACCCTTTAAAGGTTATCAGTAAGAGTGTTGGTTATCAGTAAGGGTGTGAATATTTCCAATCTCTCCGTAACTGATGTCGCCCTGTCGGATCACTTCCTGTTATCTTTGAAAGTTCTTTATCTTTTAACCCACTTATACAAACAGCAACCATCACAAAACGTTCTCTCACTGAAAACACAGCAGAAACATTTAATCAGATCTACTCTTCTTCCTCACCCTTAAGCTGTAATGATGTAGATAAGTTGGTAAATGATTTTCAGTCTAAAGTTTCAGATATGATTGATTCCATTGCCCCAATTAAAATGAAGGTTGTGTCTGGTAAAAAGAAATCTCCCTGGAGAAATAGACAAACAGACAAGACAACTCTGCCGTAGGGCAGAACGAAAATGGCGTAAAACTCAACTTCACGTTCATTGTGACATCTATAAAGAAAGACTACGTAACTATAATTTAACACTAAAATATGCAAGAGAGGCTTTCTTTGCAGATGTCATAAACAAAAACATTAACAATGCTCGAGCTTTATTTGCAACAGTTGACAGAATCACAAACCCTCCTGTGATGTTACCGCCTGAATTCCAATGTGTTGCCGCCTGCAACCAGTTTTCCAGCTTCTTTTCAGAGAAAATTCAAAAAATCAGAGGATTAATCTGTACATCCACTATAAAGCCAGTACCAATGCTGTGCCCAAACAAAACAAATACAGGAAAAATGACCCAATTCCAACTACTTAATTATAAAACCCTACAGGAAATTATAAGTCAACTAAGCTCCAGTTCCTGCTGTCTGGATGTCCTAGATCTATAACTCTAGAACATTTCTTTAAGAAAGTCCTGCCTGTTATTGCTGCTGATCTGATCCAAATAGTAAACTCATCGCTCTCATCAGGCGTTTTCCCCCAGGCTTTGAAAACAGCAGTAATCAAACCACTTATAAAAAGAACAATCTGGACAAATCACTAATGCAGAATTACAGGCCGATCTCTGACCTCTGATTCATCAGCAAAGTTATTGAAAAAGCTGTTTAAACAATTAACTAGCTTCCTAACGATAACCAACCTCTTTGACTCCTTCCAGTCTGGTTTTCGTGCTCACCACAGCACAGAGACCGCCCTCGTAAAAGTGTTCAATGACATCCATATAAATACGGACTGTGGTAGAACCACAGTGCTGGTTCTGTTGGACCTCAGTGCAGCTTTTGACACTGTTGACCATGACATATTACTGAATCGACTGGAGAGTTGGGTCGGACTCTCCGGTCCAGTGCTTAACTGGTTTGAATCCTACATAAAGAACAGGGATTTCTTTGCTTCAATTGGAAACTTCTCATCAAAGAGGTCAGAGGTCACATGTGGGGTACCCCAAGGTTTAATCATAGGACCCCATTTATTCAATATTTATATGCTCCCACTAGCTCAGGTTATAACAGGAAATAATATTAGCTACCATAACTATGCAGATGACACACAGCTCTACATTACGATGTCACCAGGTGACCTTTGACCCCATCCAATCACTGAACAGATGCTTAGAACAGATAAATGTGTGGATGTGCCAAAACTTTCTCCAGCTGAACAGAAACAATACTGAAGTTATTATTTTTGGACCTAAAGAGGAACGATCTAGAGTTATAGATCTAGAGTTATAGATCTAGAGTCAATGCGCAGCTTCAGTTATTACAACTGAAAACCAGCGATCAGGCCCGAAACCTGGGAGTAGTGATGGACTCTGACCTGAACCTCCAGAGCCACATAAAGACAGTCACAAAGTCGGCCTTCTATCACCTGAAGAACATTTCCAGGATTAAAGGACTAATGTCTCAGCCAGATCTAGAGAAACTCATCCATGCATTCATCTTCAGTCGTATTGATTATTGCAACAGCGTCTTCACAGGTCTGTCCAACAAATCAATCAAACAGCTGCAGCTGATCCAGAATGCTGCTGCTCGCGTTCTCACTAAAACCAGGAAGATAGAGCACATAACACCAGTTTTAAAGTCCCTCCACTGGCTCCCTGTAGCTCAAAGAATAGACTTTAAAATACTGTTGTTAGTTTATAAATCACTGAACGGCTTAGCACCACAATACATTAAAGATCTGCTTTTATTGTATCAACCTTCCAGACCTCTCAGGTTCCGGTTCTGGTCTGCTCCGCATCCCCAGAACCAGAACCAAACGAGGAGAAGCAGCTTTCAGCATCTATCCACCACAAATTTGGAACAAACTTCCAGAAAACTGTAAAACAGCTGAAACACTGTCTTCCTTTAAATCTCGACTAAAAACCCACCTGTTTAGGATTGTATTTGAAATGTAATCAATCACAAATTTATTGATGGAACTTCACTTAATGTCATTGTCTGATTGTTGATTCTATGTTGAAATTGCACAAAAGTCCGTGAGGGACGGTGGAGACCAGAGCGAAATTCCGTGAGAGTTGTAGGGAGCCTGGTGCTGGAAGCCCATTAAAATGCTGACTAAATCGTTTTAAACTGTGTGATTGTGAGCGTGAGTGGGAATAAAAATATCAACAGGTATTTTGTTCCATATAACACAGTAGGAGTGTAACAGGTAAACCTTCTATGGATGCAAACTCGACTAAAAACACACCTGTTTAGGATTGTATTTGAAAAGTAATAAATTACAAATTTATTGATGGAACTTGACTTAATGTCGTGTTTTGATTGTTGGTTCTATGTTGCCTTGTGTTTCTGTGCTTGATATGATGTAAAGCACTTTGAAATGCCTTGCTGCTGAAATGTGCTATACAAATAAAATTTGATTTTACTTGATTGATTGATTAAAGTCTTACATCCGCTGTACTGATCTCACAAATGATTTTTAAAAATCCTCTTGAGGATTCTGTTTTCTACCAGTAACTGGTTTTACTGAATAATTGATTGCACAGCTCCGATTCCATGATTAGGTGTCTAACTGTAACTAAATAGTGTTCTCCTTCGCCTTTCTGCAGCGCTGCATCAGGAAGGTTTGTTCAGAGTAAACGGGAACGTTCGGGCTGTGGAGACCCTGAAGCTGCGACTGGAGAGCGGCGGCGACGAGGCGGAGCTGCTCTCAGAGTCGGATCTGTGCACCGTGTCCAGCCTGCTCAAACGCTACCTCAGAGATCTGCCTGAAGGCCTGGTCGGCTCCACGGTGCAGCAGAAACTCATACAGCACTATGAGGGTAAAACATTAACTCCCACTCCCACCTTTATCTTATCCGCTCAGGGTGATCCAACTAGCAGAAGTAGATAGAGCTTTAGGATTTTACAGCCAGTATTTGCAGATTTATTACACTTTGCAGAAGTGTAATAAATAAATATTATGAATATCTGGGTCATAGATGGATGAAAGCAGCTTCTCCATCAAACAGAGCCAACCAGGTCATCGCTGAGTTAAATCTGAGTTATTGATCCCAGCAGCCATGGATCTCAGGGCGATAATCTTGGCAGTCCTAAACATTTAAAGTGAGTTTTTTCTGGCAGAGAAAGTGTTTGCTCCCGTCCAGCTCCAGATCCAGGAGGTTATATTTTATGCGAATGATGGCAGAGGAGAGAACAGTTTGGCTGAAGTGCTTGTTTTGCTTTTATGGCTGCCATAAATATCTGCTTTGTTTATCAGAGAACCGTATTGGTACTCTGTTGGACTTTGTGAAACTGTTTTGGCCTCTTTGTTGCTATTTCTTGCTTCTATTATAGTTCCCTTTTTTAAACTCTGGCTGCTTTTGTGTTTGTTTATTTTTTTTTTCTGCTATTGAGAGACAGAAAATTATATTCTAGTGCTTTGAAATGAACAAGACATCATCTCCAGTCTGCCACACATATTGCAGACATGTTAAAAAAATCTGGTGGCATGAGAGCCAGCCCAAGGTTAGTGGGTCAAAAGGAAGAATTCGATTAGAGGTCCCCACTTCCCAAACAAATTCAATTCAATTCAAAACTACTTCATTTACTTATTAAATTTAACCCTCCTGTTGTCCTCAGGCCAAAATGACCCGCCACTGTGTTAAAAGCCCCCCAAAAATCCACTAAATGTTATTTTTTTAACTTGAGATTTTAAGACTTTTCCTAGATTGGCCAAAACAATAGAAAAAGTTAAATGTTGCTTTTATTCACATTTCCATGTAAGCTGTACAAAAAGAAGGTACAAAGATGGTCTTCGGGTCAAAATGACCCATGAGGCAAATAGAGTTGAAATCAAGGTCACAGAGTTATTTACAAACCACAGAATGTTACAAAGTTTTAGATGTGTCTCAGATCAATCAGTAGCAGAAGTAAACAAGGCAAATCAGGTGGTGTTCTCGCAGACTTCAGAAGACCACCTGTTATTTGCAGAGGTTATAAAGGTCCTGCAAAACAGGACCCTGAATTGTGTCTGTGCTGAAGCCATGAGTGTGCGTTACAACACTGAAGAGGCTTTAGAGGTGATTTTCTCACATGTCCAGCAAGACAACTCTGATTCAGAAGAGGAAGTAGAGTATGTATCCGAAGAAGAAGATGGAGAGGAATACAACCCAGAGCATGATGAATCATCTTCAGAAGAAGAAGAAAACCCTGAAGCTGAAAGTGAGACTTTCCTTTCAAAAAATGGCAAAATAACATGGTCCTCAGCGGCATATGACCAACACGGCAGGCATGCAGAACACAACATTATAAAGATGACATTATAAAGGTCTTCTCCTCAAAGTTTGCCTTCACGCCCACCACCACTCTAGTTTCCTACCTCCCAAAGAAAAACAAGAATGTAGTTCTTCTGAGCACACTGCACAAAGACGGCGACATTAGTGATCGTGAGGACAGGAAGCCAATCATCATCCTGGAATACAACCACAACAAAGGAGATGTGGACAACCTAGATAAGGTGATTGGAACATATAGCTGCAGAAGAATGACTGCCCGCTGGCCCCTGGTCATCTTCCACAACATCATTGATGTGTCCTCCTACAATGCTTTTGTGATTTGGAGAGAGATCAACCCAACCTGGATGCCTCATAAGCATAACAAAAGGAGAGTGTTCCTGGAGCACTTAGGAAAGGCAATCGGAACTCCACTCATTGAAAGAAGGAAGCACATCCCCCGCACAGAAGCCTCAGCAGCAGTTGTGAAAGCTATTCAGAGTGCAGCAGCTCCTGATCAACCTGAGGATCCATCTACCACAGCCACTTCCCCAGCTAGGGCAAGTAAGAGGAAGAGATGTCAGTTCTGCCCTCAAAAGAAGGACTGTAAAACACGTACTGTGTGCTGCAGGTGTAAGAAATATATCTGCAAAGGCTGTGCGCTTGCATACTGCCCTACGTGTGCTAATTAGTTGAATGGGTTATTTTTCAAATTTTTGTATTGTACATTCTCTTAAATTGTTCACTGGAGAAAAGTAAAAGAAAATGAGTCATTGAGATGAATAAAAATGCATTCGAAACTCCTTTTTGCACATTTTTTTCTTTTCTTAAGCTATAGAAATTCAAGTGGAGAGGGAAAACTCAAGTATTCACACATTTTGTGGTGAATTACAATATACAAGATGAAATTTGGTGTTTAAAATTCAATTAAGCTGCTTATATTGGGGGTTTAGCGAAGACGGGTCATTTTGACCCAGAGGACACAGGGTGTATACAGAAAATGAGGTCAACACGAGGGTTAATTAAATCTTTTTATATCCACTTTTCCATGCAGGGTGAGAATCAGGACTGTCAAGTTTTTTCTATAATTATGCAAAATATATCAAGGAGCTAACTGTGCTAATGCTAAATTAAAGCCTGGGTAGAACAAGTGGAGACTTAGTTGCACTTCTATTATTTCTACTATTTATCATATTAATGTTAACATATTTTTCTTTAAACTTAAAAGTGACATTTTTCAAGTTTAAGTGAGTGGCTTTAGCCTTTATTAGTGCTAATTTTTGCTAATAGTACCCATGTTCAATTTACTTCAGAAATCAGAACTTAGATCTTGGAATGACTGAAAACACTCACCATTAATTATTCCTCTAATGAATTACCAAGAGGCAAAAATACATAACCTATTTTGAACTCTGGGACTTTTCTAAGCTAGTGCTCCAACTTCAGTGGTCGCTACACTTCCTTTTTAAAATGTTTTTACTTAGAACTCAGAAATCCTGACTTTTGAGGAAACAGCTAAAACATAAATTATCTTTTATAAATCACTGCTTCGCACTGGTACCGTGGAAGTACGACCTGACAACAGTTAAAACAGATGTTGATGAAATAGCTAGAGGCTAGCTGCTCTGCTGCTAGTAGCTTAAAGCTAGCTCGGACTTTAATAGGAACAACAAGGTTATATTTTTAAATTTGTAAAAATTGCACTTCAAAGAAAGTGTAATGATGAATATCACCCAAAAGTTTGTAAATATTTCCATGAATTTTAACTGACTGACTGAGATTTACTCGACTTAGCATGTTGAGTGCTTGTAGTGGTCAACTTGGCCACTAGAGAGCAGTATGGTGAAACGTAAAATAAACAGTATTCACTCAAACCTGCACTGAATCTGAACTTCACTCATCTGTAGAGTTACAACTGTAGGCCATTGTTCCCCTCTGGCCCTCTGCACACTGACACAGATGTACCCTTATTGGTACGCATGCATGAACACAAGCAGAGAGCCATTCACAACATTTGCGTCAGTCATATCCGTTTATCCAACTCTGACCTAATTAATTATCCTGAGTAAGAGTCTCAACATATTTTCAGGCTCTTTGCTGTAAGGCTTTTCCAAGTCACCATAACTGGAGATTAAACGTCAGTTTTTATGGGTGTTTGGGATCAAACTGAAATATGCTGGCTGGCAAGAACTGGTTGGATCTGGACCTGAACCTTTGACTGAAATCTGCATCTGCCGAAGAAGAAAAAGGCTGATATATTTGGTCACATAGACAAGAAATATGTTTAATCTAAAGTCATGTTTCCAGACTCAACATCAGTTCACAAGTTATCAAGCATGGTGGTGGTAGTATGATGTTGTGGGGTACACTCCAATTGCACAAACTGAATAGAAAAACATATCCCACTTCATGTCAAATCAACATCTAGATGGTTAAAATTTTCAGAAGCTGATCAGCGGTGACTACATGTGGAAATTAGCACTTAGAGCTCATACAGTGCATCTCTCCACTTGTGGTTAATGTATACTGTATATTGTCCCTGTTTTAAATTAGATAAATCATAAATAAATAGTAAATCAGCAAACATCAATGTATGTGTTTGTTGAGGAACAGCTAGTCTTTCTGATGATGTTTTTTTGTTTTCCAGACAGAGGAGGTGATGTTTCCTGGTTGGTGATTAGAGACTTCCTGCAGCAGCTGCCAGATGTTCACCAGAACCTCCTGCGCTACCTCTGCAACTTCCTGACTCTGGTGGACAAAAACCACGAAGAAAACCGCATGACGGCCCAGAACCTCGCCACCGTGTTTGGACCCAGCGTCTTTCAGTGAGTAGAAAAATTTGCTTCAGTAAACAATACTCGTCTTTCTGAAGGTTGGAGCTTTTTAAGTTCTATCCTTGTTCACTTTTATTCGTAAAGACACATAAATCTTTCCAATGAATCATTGGAAATTCAAAATTTCCTCATTTCAAATTCAGCAGATTTTTAAATTACTTTTTTTGACACTTACTTATTAGCAGCCTGTCAAAAAGACAGCATTTGTTCCCATTTCTTAAGCTGAATCAGTCAAAACTACTAAAGATATCATTTAGCAGATCAAAATCTAGTGCAAGTATCTTGAAACACTTGAAATAAGACAAAACTAACTTACAAGTAGCTTTTCATTCAAGGAAGGAGTTTGTTGTAGCTCACTAATTCCTTATTGACTTGCAACAAGCCATATCTTGCTGAAAAGTTATTTGTAAATGAGCTTATTCTTACTTCAAGAGTACTAAGAGATTTGCACTAGAAACTAGAATAAAATTCTTGGTAAAATTATCTTTGTCATGCATCCTTTGCTATAAAATTTAAATGAATCCAAGTGGGCCATTTATAATTTTGATCAAAAAAGATTAAAATACTACGATGCTCAGGTTCCTCTTTTAATAAATTTCTGATTGTATTTAAGCAGATTTGCTGACAAGATCTTCAATTGTGTAAATTAAAGCTAACATCTGTGCTTTTATTTTGACTATATTTACATCTTTGATGGCCTTAGAGAACATTTGAAAATGTCTTGCAGCTGTATTCTCTCAGTTTCTCTCTGCTGTAAGCAATAAAACTGGGGGGGGGCAAAAAAAAAGTTTTATCTCTTAATTTGGAAGTTAACAGTCTTACATTTGAAGCAAAGTCAAAGGCATTAAACTGAAAAATTAAGAGAGGATAGGTAGATATAGATACAGTGACTATTTACTATATTCTATATATACTACATATTGTGCAAAACAGCTAAACTCCATACAAAATGAGTTGCCTCAGATGGCTAAAACTCCTGGAGTTTTCCCAACAACTCCCTACTGAAAAGAGATTTTGGGCCGATTTCAGAACTTTATGTAGGGATTTTATCTCCTATCTGGCCTCAGAATGAATTAAAAATATGAGCTGGAAAGAGTTGCAGGGAGGAGCAATATGGACTGCAAGTGAAGTGCAAAGAAAACCTGGGGAACTGCTCACTAACTCCAAATTAAATGATTAAATCAGGCTCCTTGGAAGCGATGATAAACCAATCAAAGATTTCTTTTCTAGGAAACAAACTGATGAAACCGTCAGAGCAAAGGTGAAAATGCAGTGTCTCATTAAATAAAGAAAAACACACCCTCCAGGAACATCAAACACACCACACAGCATTACAACCTCCATAAACAGCCGTGCCAAAACACGTGCTGCAAACTAATTAGAGGACTGCCGCCAACACGGCCATCAGTCATCAGATCCGCAGAGAGCCATCAGCCAAACACGGATGCGACTTCGAACGCTTCGTTTTTACGGCGTGTTACAGGGAAGAAAATGTGATTGTATTTTCCCCGAGGGAATTTGCTGTGCTTCATGATCAAACTCGATTCTGTTGAAAATAATCCAAACTGAGTTCATGGGCACAAACTGGCAGAAGATCAAGGTTGGAAGAAACACACTTAACATTTGATTGACAGTAAAACTGAAACATATCGCAGACCAGATATATGCTTTTTGTTTATTACTTTTAATATTTATTCACATTAAAGTTGTTAGAAGGGTTAACACAGTCCTCCATCTGGGACTCTACTTGGCCAGCAGATGGCGCTGTTTGCACAGAAAGGTGAATTAAACTGCCAGTATTGTGAAAACGAAATAAAATCTTAAAATTCAGACTTAAATAATGCAAAAATATTATATAAATGAATCAACTTGTGTTTACATTTCCTGCTGAAGGCAGCATAAAATCAGTCTCATCAGTCTGGTGTTGGATGAAGACATTTATTGACATCCTGCTGCGTATCTGGCATCTTTCCTGCAGGATGCATTAAAGGCCTGTTACCTGGCAGCGCCGCAAGGGGAATAACAGCCAAAATATTCACACTGCAGGAATCTTTTGAACAGTTTAAGCTTTTATACCCTAAACAAGTATAAAATCAACACAAAATAACTCATAACTACAAAATTAATAATTACAAAATGAATCAAAAAACATTTAGATGTAATAGCTGCATAAAAATTCACAACATTTACACTCAGAATGGAGATTCATTGCATCTGAACAAGAAGACCAACCGTAATTAAAACAAACTAACATGCAGTCAACTTTACAGAGTGTGAAATTATGGGAATCTAAATTCTCTGATCTAATTAAACCAAATTTGGCATGTCTGGAGAGAAACGGCATAGTTAATCAGCTGGACATCAACTTTCTTACTGTGAAGTACGGTAGTGGCAGCATCAGGCAGCGTCAGCGTCAGATGGACAGGAAGACGGCTGCAACCAAATATGAATATTCAAGAAAACCTGAGTGATCTGGAAGTCAATAAGCCGATTAAGAGGAAGAAGATAGTTGATGGATAAACATTTTGGTCCAACTTGATGTGTTTTTATAAACAAATTTTCTAATAACATGACCTTCAGGAATTGTTTTACATGATTAAAACCATTTTTAGTCCTCTTAATTGTTCAAGTATCTAATTTTCTAACCAAACACTCAATAAAACGCTGTCATTGTTTGAAAAAATGTATGAAAAAGCATCCAAAGACCAAAAATAACCTTCGATGGGCTTCCTGATAAGTTTTTGATAAAACCTCGTCAGAAGATTAGAAAAAGTTCTTTTGAAAGCAAGAAGAAACAAGAGGCAGAGCGAAATGCTTTCAGGTCGTCATCACTGGTTATGAATCGGTTTGTTCAGACTGTGAATCGAGAAATGAAACACAATCAGCTCTCAGTGTGCCAAGCGCTTCACACTGTACAACCTGTTCTCCTCTCCACTGACTCTCTGCAGGCCCAGGTTTTATAATTAGACTTACAGTTCGGCCTGCAGCCAAGCCGCCATCCAGCACAGCTGTTAGCTCACCAGGAAGGCAGCTCAGATGAAACACGAACCAGTTTCATCTAAACACCAAGACGCCGACCGAGCAGCGTCAGGAACAGATTCTCAAACTTATTTCCACACATGATCTGTTTAAACCAGGGATGAAAGTTATCGATTAAAGAGTTAAGCTAAAGTTGATCTTATCAGTCGACTAACAATTAGCTGATTTCTTAAAAACCTCAATTTTCTCTTGTACAGAGAGGGACAACAGTATTTCCATAACATAAAGAAACTCTGATAGAAAAATACAGTAAATTTCTGGAAAAACATGAAAATTACGTATGAAAAGTCAGAAACTTGCTAGAAAAAAAATCTGATTTTTTTTTTTTTTAGATTAATCTCAGAAAGTTTTGGACTTTTAAACATTTTTTACTTTTGAGACCCAGAAGTTTTTTCTTAAATGGTTTTTAGATTAACCTCAAGATTTCTTTTTTTAGCAATTTTTTAACTTTTCAAACTCAGAAATGCCCATATTTCCTTTCCTAGAAAAATTTCTGACATTGATATCAAAGTTTCTACGATTTTTTCAAAAAATTTATTTTACTTTTCAAACTCAAAAATGTCCACTTTTTAATATAAAATTTCTGAGATTAATCTAAAGTTTGCTGAGTTTTTTGGGAAAAATGTACTCCTCTTTTGGCTTTTCTATCTACAATGGCCCTAATTTGCAGTGTTGTATAAAGTACTGAAATCTCAGAGTCAAGTAAAAGTATAAGTACCTCTCCAAAATATGACTTTGGTAAAAGTCCAAGTCACTGACTGAAATGTTACTTAAGTCTTAAAGTATCTGAAACTTCTTGTACTTAAGTATGGAAACTACTGTAAAAATGGATGTACTCAAGTAATGTAATGAAAAGTACAAGTAAAAAGTAAAACAAAGCAAATGCAGTTTGAATGACATTTTTTATATTTTGGTAAACTTGTCAAATACACTTAAAATAATGTACCCAACCAAGTGCAGGCAAAATTAAACCTGCTAATAGATATACCTGCAGGCATCATTTAGTTAAGAAAATTAGGTGCTTTACCTAATTTTTTGTAACCTGCTTTACAACTGAACCAGCTTCTTAGTAAACCCTCCAGGACAGAAAATACAAAGTTTTTGTAAGCCTTAAGTTTTCCCTTCAAGTAAGGTCAGTGCTGAAAATGAGAAAAATAAATAGTACAGAAAATGCGGCCAACATGAAGAAAAAGAGCTGTTACGATTACTCTACTTCACAAATCAGTGAATCAGTCAATGCTACAGTCAGTAGGTGGTGCACACAACTGGTCATTATGCAAAAGAAAAAAAGAATTGGGAGGGAAATGCAGCTTATTGGCATCTGTAAACCTGGTTTTGAACTTGCATGCCTTTCCTATATTCGTTAAATTTAGTCTAAATTGCTATCGCTATGGCTTCTGTCCCCCTTGAACAGAGGAGTCTAGGTAGCCTGATACAGTCAACATTAAGCCTAAGCTAAATACACCACGTATGGAACTGAAACAATGCCAAACAAAGTTCATTTATACAGGTAAAGTTATGGTCAAGATTTCTCAATAGTGTCTAGTGACCAAGCTATAGTTACTGACACAGGAGGATTATAACCATTTCATAAGAAGTTACCTCGATGTGTTTCTTCAAGTTGGACGGGGAGTTTTTGTAAGATAGAATTTCCACATCTTCGGGTAGGAATAACATAAACTGCATGCGGTACGACGAATCTTTAACACCCACGAAAGAGTATATTGTGTTTAAATAAGGCCATGGGCTCTCATCACCAGCTGGTGGTTCCGCTGGAGCCGTGTCCGACGTAGTTGCAGTCGTTGTGGTCTCCGTCTCCTCCTCCATGTGGCTGCTGCTGATTGCGAGACTTGCTTTGTGTTTAATGGGAGAAGCGAAACAGGTGTATCCTATTGGAGGTGATGAACAAGCCCAGGCAAGTAGGCTACGGACTTTGTTCGGTAGCCTGCTTGCTACTTGCTAATCAGTAGGTGGGGTCAAAACACTTGCGTTTCTCTCTCTCGCTTTTTTGTAACGAGTAACTAAACCACACATTGAAAATGTATCGGAGTAAAAGTACGCAATTAAGTTCGGAAATATAGTGAAGTAAAAGTGAAAGTCATCAAAAATTTTCATACTTGAGGAAAGTATGAAGTACTCCAAAATATACTTACTAAGTAAAGTAGTGAAGTATTTTTACTTCGTTACTATACAACACTGCTAATTTGTGGAAAATCTTTCCTCCATCTTTATTCATGCGCCAATTGGCTCTACTTAAAAGATGACCAGTGGCGCCCCCTTGTGGATGGAGGTTAAACTACAACACAGAGGAAGGTCTAACGGACATTATTAGTTAATCGACTGGAACTGATTTTAATCTAACAAAGCATGCGTCCCTAGTTTAAACTCTCTGAACTGAAACTTGTTTCATTTGTTTGTTTTTTCAGAGTTGCTCCCAGTCCTGAAGCCGTGAAGGATCAAAATATTTGCAATAAGATCATGGTCCAGTTCATCCAGAACTACAGCTGCATCTTTGAGGACGAGAGTCCGGACAAAGAGGACGAGACGGAGGAGCGCTCGACTCTCAGACCCGTCCAGGTGTTGTTAGCAGCAGCAGCTGTTGGTGTTTATATGGATCAGATTGGCGGCTGGGCGCCTCATGTGGTTTAATCAGGATCTTTTTCTCGGTTTCTCTCCATGAATCATGAGTTAAATACTGCCGGGCTGAATTAATCAGAGTATTGATTATCCATTAGAGCTGTGCAGGAGCAGCTCTAATGGACAGCAGTTTTCTGTCTCCTCCTATTGATTTACATTTGCTGCTCCGACGGCTTCATTCCAGTTTCCAGTCTGAAGTTTTTCTGATTGGTGATTCCAGAGGAGATTTAATCAAAAACAGCTGGAGGCGATTTGCAGGAACCAGAACAAACGGGCCTCAGGATCCATCCTTCCATCCATCCATCCATCCATCCACCCATCCATCCATCCACCCACCCATCCATCCATCCACCCATCCATCCATCCATCCATCCATCCATTGGAAATAAATTGTATCTAAAGTTAATATCATCATCACATCGTATCATTTATGTAAGCCTCACATTTCCTTCTCTGTTAGTGAGACGGTGGTGAGGTGTGTTGGATGTGTTGAAGGTAGATTTGGGAATTCCTCAGGGTTCCGTTCTGAGTCTCCTTCCTGTTTCTGTTATTATGAAACAAAATAACAAACATTCAATCATCTCCTACGTTTTTATTTTTAAAGATTATGTCAGAACCAAACATTCCTACTTTGGTTGGAACGTTTTCAGCTCAGTGACTGGGCGTGAACAATGCGTCGGTTGTAGAAGCATCGGTCACATGACCAACAGGCTCTAACCTCGAGGTCTGAGTTAACCTTTGACCTGACCCTCTGTGCTCTAAGTATGCCTCAGCATCACCTGCAAATCCTTTTTGTCTTTAGCTGTTTATCCTCATAAGACCTCAAAATGTTTGGGATTTTTTACCTTCCTAGTAGTAAGAAAAAAACCCATCAGTATTAAAGTTACAGCATCACCAGCGTCTGATACGGCAGCAATGCTGTGAATACCAGTAAGCGACCCCGCTGACCCTGGGAATCCCCTCCGCCGACAAAGATCATCTTACACCCACACACTGCCACCTGAACACGCAGATGACTGACAGCCTCGCGGTGTCTTTGAACGCAGCACGCTCTCACCAGTTCACCTTTTAGCCTTAGCAATAAATAAAACGCTGGAGAATCCATGCTGTGCCTGACAGTTTTCATGTTTACGTCTGTGTTTAAGGCTGCGGACCGTCACATCTATTTTTAACTGTTGCTAGGGCTTTCTGGGAGGAAATACAATACATGTGTTTTTGTATTAGACTCCTGCATCATTAATAAATCTGCAAAGCAAAACTTTGAAGTCTTTCGTCACATTTGAGCTACTTTTCACAAATTTTCTATCAGGCGTCAAGGAGAAGTGATTAAAAAATGACATAAAGTCCAAAGAAAAGAGGGTAGATTTCACACTTTTATATGATTGCATCTCAAATTACTCTATAAATGCTATTTTTGCTCTTTCTAGGCTAAGTCAGAAGAGGAAGACACGAAGAAATCATCCAGTCATCTCAGTCCAGTTCCACACATAGAAGTAAGTTCTCTGACTCTGTTAATGAGCAGATAACGCATCTCAAATCTGTTTTAGCTTTTATGTGACATATTCCATGTACAGTTCAACTGAAACCAAAAATAAAAGAAATAAACAAGCTGCAGTAATCTAGATGCAAAAGTGTGCAAATTTACGACTAGGTTTTATTTGTTTTTAACCACAATTAAAGAAGATCATCTAATTTTGTAATTTTGCTGTTTCTGCTAAGTGTCTTTGCTTTTTGCTTTGGTGTAAGTAAATTACAGTGGCCAGAGTACAGAGTAAGCCAACATTACAAAATCTGAAACACTTCTACAACTTTCAAAACTTTAAATTTACATTCCAGAAAACAGATTTATGTCTTAGAAAACAAATTAGCAACACGTGAAACACTTTTACATGTCCCGAATGAATGAATACTTCACAAAACAAATTAACATCTTAGAAAAACGCTTAAAATTATAGTTTTAATTAAAGCACTTCTAAGGAAAATCCCACCAGAATGTCTGAATTTAGCTTCAACTCAACTCAGTTTGTTTATATAGCATCAATTCACAACAAATGCACTGAAAAAACACAAAATCTTATCAAGCAATTTTAGTTTAGTTTTCACTTGGGAAAAATATTTTGTTAGAAGTGAAATAATCTGCCAGTGGAACTTGTACTTTCTTTTAATCAATATTAATATTATCACTATTATTGACTTAAAACATGCCGGTATATCTAGCTGAAAAGTTTCTTGTAATTTAGTTTTGTTTTATTGCACTAGAAACTATATCAAAAATACTTGGTAAGATTTTGTGTTTTACATTCCAGTTGATTCTTATTGTCAGTTATTTGATTCAGATTCATTATAATTAATGTTCATATTTGCTAAACGTAACTAAATAATTAAAGCTGATTAATAAAACTTGACTTTTCTTCTGTGTCTATGATGGAATATGACTTTAAATGTGTATCATGGTCTTATTTTTTCGAATCACAAACTGTCCATTTTTACAGTAATGTGTAGATTTTTTTCCTATCCACTATGTTTGTTTCTGATTATTTTATCGCGTTGTGTATGACGTGTAACACAGTGTTGATGTTTTTACTTTAAGAAACTTCAAAAACATCCTACGTGGCTGGGTTGTAGTCCATAACAACCCAGCCATGTGATCTGTGTGACGTGATTAATGCGTCCTGGACATGTTTTGGAAAATTTCCTCTGTAAGGAGTCAAGTTCAGTTTCTATAAGCCTATAGATGTTATAACAGTCAGCGGATTTAAATCTACTTCATGCCATTCCTTAGCCCTGGAGAACATGTTGACCTTATTCATAGTCCCAACATGCTTTCTTGCACCCTAAAATGCAATAAATTTGTGATACTTTTATGATGAATAATAAAAATACATATTTTTTTAAGCACTACAAATGACACATTTGTTTTCTTTCTTGATTTCTAAAGACTGAGCTTCTAAATTCACTTGAAGACATGAAACATCTCAACAAAAGCTGCATCAAAACCCCAAAGACAAAGAAGACAAAGGTGTGTAAAATAAATCTGTCAGTTTTGACTAGCTTTATGTTTATCAGGCGGTTTTCCTCTGAATGCTTTCTTCTTTCTTATCTGCTGGGGCTCCTCGCTGCTGATTAGCCTTGAGGTCGTCTGTCAGACGGCTTGCGATGCTCGTGGCCTCGGTCACATGACGTGATTCAATAAAGGAAACAAGAGCTCAATTATCTGCAGAAAGAGAAAAACACAGACTTCAGTTTGCCTTACAAAAGCTTCCAGCTGCTGTAGACGAAAACTCACTGAAAACCTGTTGATGTTTTAGATACTGAGCTCTGGGCTCCAGGAGGTCAGTAGTGCAATTTTTTAAGGTGTGTAAAATCCTGTTGACTTCTTAAGCACGTCTTCCCTTTTTTAGACTGAAATTATCTTTCTATGGTAGCTTTTACTGCAGATTTGTGTGTCAAAACAAGTCATGGAAGGTGTCACTAGATGAAAACTGTCACTATAGAGATGAAAACTGTCACTATAGAGATGAAAACAATGCTGTCTCACGTATGATGACATGCTTAAAATATCTGCTGAGGGAAGATGATCAGCTCCTTCAGCTGGCAATCCCTAAAAATACAAAAGTTTGCAATCAGGCGATTCAACAGTGCAGTGTAACAACTAAATAATAATATTTAAATATAATATTTACAACCCCCTTGAAAAATGCTTATAACTGCCTATTTTAATAGTTTAAACACCAAATACATCAATACATAATATCTATGAAAAGAGCAGTGTTATGTGTTTTCCAGTCACATAGTGCAAACATGTTTGGTAAAATCAGTTCTTAAAGGGGATCTGTTATACAAAATTCACATTTTGTTTCTACTGCTTCTAAAAACAGCCCAAACTCCTTAAAAAAGACCCTGTAGTTTTTTGGCAATAAGTTATTTTTTGGTGTCTGGAAAAAACCTCCTGTTTGTTATGTCACACTGCCCCATTACCTAGCAACCCAAACAGAGGCCCAACATGTTTGGTCAGCTGGTTTTACTGCTGTATTTGCTGTATAATGGCTGCTGGAAAAGACAAGAGTTTTGTTGTTGACTTACAATTCAGAAACCACTTGCTGCATTCTTGTGCAGGAGGCTCCACTTATGCTTTTCAAAGATGTTCAGTTGTATAATTGCGCATCTACTTGCAGCCATTTTCATGTGCAAGTGGAAAATAGGCAGAACTGAGCAGGCTAAAATCTCATTTGAGGATGATTTTGTGCGAAAACGTAATGACCATGTTTATCATCCTGCTGACCTCCTGGATGACACCAGAGGTCACAGAGTCATTGGTCAGGTCAAGTCAAAATGTATTGATAGAGCACTTTAAAAACAACGAAAGCTGACCAAAGTCACACAGTTTCTTTATCAATCTGTCGCTCTGTTACCTTGTTGAATTATCTTCAGTCTTTGTGTTTTGAACTACAGATTTTTAATTCTTTCTTCCAAATACACCTTAAAGTGACATGACTTAGAAACCAGGTCACATTTTTCATCCTGGTGTGTCAGATTTCTTCGCCATCTGGCCTTTGACCTCCTGTTTGTTGTTGCTTTGACTGAGCCAATCACAGTGAGGAGCCAGAAACTGGAAATGAAAAGAAAAGACTAGTCATTGCTATTCAGACAAAACGTAGTTTGCTTTTCAGCTGAATATCCACACCTGCATCCTATACCTGGAAAACAAACCTTTAAATCATTTAATAGGATGATGCATTGTGCATTTTTACATGATCTAAAATAAAAATCTGCTGTAACAGCAGTTCCTTATCTTTATCTTTTCCATCGCCTGTTTTTCCTCCATGGCACCTCTTTCCCGTGATGACACAGACTCCTATCCCTCCCAAAAACAAGCTGATGTCCAAACTCTTTTCTGCTTTTTTTCCTGTTTGGTTTTCTCTTAATGGAGCCAAATCAATCAAAAGCTCCAGGGGCCAAAATCCATACCAGGTCCAGCTAAAGAAGTTTGTGCTACTAATTATGCTGGAAAAAGCCCCCCATTAGGTGACTGGATGTCTGAATTAACGCTACGTTGATGGATTTTCTTTTCTTTTTTCAAACAAGCCATTAAATTACAACCCAAATGGAAACGCTTTTCTGATAATTGGTGCGAGGAAAACAAAAACGTAAGCCTTTTAATTCAGCAACGAGCTGTTTATCTGCAGACGAGCCTTTTAGCATTGGATGTCGGAGAGCATTATCGATGGCTAAGCCGCTGGTGTCGAACCTATTTCGTCCTCTGTAGCCGCTGGTTGGGCTTAATGTGCAGCAATATCAGAGCTCTGCAGACACGATAACGGGGGAGAAAGCTCTTTATCATCCTAAGAGGGTGTATTTTAAGTCTCTTTTGGTTGTGATCCCAAAAAATGCAGAAAGGAAACTTTCAAAATGTTGCTGTGATCAGATTACGGTTCTTTTCCTACACGAGAGTTGGAAATTCACGCAATATATACCCACTCAGGGTCAGAACGGTAAGACAGAAACCTGACTAACCATTGACATTTACTGCTCTTCTCTCCTCTTTTTCTAACTCTCTTTCTCTGGAGCTTCTCATGTGCAAACTTTATATGAAATACCAAGAAATTCAGTGTTTTTCTTTTGTGAAATATACCTTGCAATGCATTAAAAATGTAACTTTTCTGTGTCAATCAGGTTCGGAAGGAGAGGAACGACGGCATGCCTCAAGTCGCTCGTCAGCAAAGACAGCCTCAAGGGTCGCCCAGCATAAGGTCCTTCTCCATACCAATAGTTTTACCGCTGACCTCAGAGCTGACGAGTCCAAGCCCAGAGGTTACGGACACGTCGCCTCTGCCAGAACCGGACTCTTCCAGAACCGCTTCCCCACATGTCGATTTCAGCCTCTCTAGCAGCACGGAGGGCCTCAGCAGGTCAGTGCGTGGGATTTACAGGTCTGTGCTCAAGATATTCAGGGACTGTTTTACATTTTTAGACTTTCATGCATGTTAAAACAATGATAAAACATTGGAAACAATGATTTTTTTAAAAAGTGGAAGAAATAGCAGCTTTTTTGCACACATGCATTGTAAATTTTGGAAAAGAAATAGATCCAAATATCTGCAGATCTTTTCATTCAGAAATCAATTTTTCTGTTCAAACAATCTAGAGATTCTGTTTAAATTATGTGACTAACAACAGAAAAATACAGTGTAAAGAAATAAAACGTTTATTTTAAGCAATTCTGTAAGATTCCACCAAACTCCAACAGTTTAGATTTAAACAAAAATAAGTGTTGGTAGTTTGTAATATTTGTTTTATATGCACTAATTGGATGAAATGAAAATATTATATAAAGCTAACCAAATTAAGAAAAATAAATAAATACCAGTATTTGCTAGGAGGCTAATGTTAGCTTAGCTACCAGTAGTGTTGTTCTTAAATAAAAGAATATCAAAGAAGTATTTAAAACAAGTTGATGTGCAATGTGATATGCAGTATTCTCACAAGAAGGAAAAACAAAGACGTACAACTTAATTTTATTTTAAAATAAAACATTTTTTAGCATTTTGATCTGATTCACAATTTCCAGGAATTGTGAATTACTAGAATGTTTTTTTTTCTGCATGCCTTTTAACATGTAGGAGAAAGTCTGAATATTTACTCAGGTGAGCATCTTTACATCCTGTAGAAATCTGCGTTTTAGTTTCCATAGGAACAAACGTCTCGTCCTCCGTTCTCGACTCGTCGGAACGAAAATGTTTATCCTCTTACTCCAGGAGAAAGTCGCCTGCTGCTGGGAAACTTACCAGACACAAAAAAAAAACTTCCACACTTTCTCATGAACATCAGAGCTTCTGTGAAATTCGGTCAGCAAGCTGCATCATTTCTGTGTTTGCTTCAGCAGAGCATCTCTCTTAAATCGGATCCATCTCCGGTAAAATGGGTTGTGACCGCCTCGTCAGCCGAGGGTAAAGGTGAAGAATCTCAAATGTCTGACAGCAATTATGGACCCGTATCCTGAATCCGGTGTCGGCGTGCATTCGGCATGCGAAAGGGCCTTTTATAGAAAGCTGAAACCAGAGCCGAGTGGTTTCCAGTTTCCCAAGTCCTGGAATAGCAGCGCTGCAGCTGCGCCTGTTGTTGGGCTCCTCACTGCTGGCAGTGGGCATCAAGGTGGCTCAGCCAATACACCTGCACTGCTGCTATCAATCAATCAAGTTTATTTGTATTGCACATTTCAGCAACCAGGCAGTTCAAAGTGCTTTACATCATAAAAACACAAAAAATACAAAGTCAATGATTGTCAAGTTCCGTCGTTGCAAATCAAAATGTTGATTAATGTTTCACTTATGATGTTTCTAAAGCAACTCTAACCAGGTGTGTTTTCAGTCTTGATCTAAAGGAACTCAGTGTTTCGGCTGTTTTGCAATTTTCTGGAAGTTTGTTCCAGATCTGTGGTGCATAGAAGCTGAATGCTGTTTCTCCATGTTTGGTTCTGGTTCTGGTTCTGCTCTGCATCCCCAGAACCAGAAGACCTCAGAGGGCTGGAAGGTTGCTATGACAACAGCACATCGTTAAGCCGTTCATTGATTTATAAACTAACATCAGTATTTTAAAGTCTGTTATCTGTGTAGGGACTGTAGTTCTGGGGTGATGTTCTCTATCTTCCTGGTTTTACTGAAAACACCAACACCAGCAGTTTGGATCTAATTTTTTAGGCCGACCTGTGAAGATAATGTTGCAGTAAGCAATGCAGCTAAAAATAAACACATGGATGAGTTTCTCCGGATCTTGCTGGGACATTAGTCCTTTAATCGTGGAAATGTTCCTCAGGTGATAGGAGGCCGACTTTGTAACTGTCTTTATGTGACTGAAGGTTCAGGTCAGAGTTCATCACTACATCCAGATTTCAGGCCTGAGTTCTAGTTTCTATCTGTAATAACTGAAGCTGACTCCAGAATGTTCCTCTTTAGGTCCAAGGATAGTCACTGCAGTTTTCTACAGGCAAACTGATTTTATTCTAGATTCTGTAAATCTAAGCCTAAAAATCCCAGAGAAAATGTGATTTAAATGTCACCTATTCTGCTTCCTTGAATAGTTTAGGATAGGATAGGTCTATGGCCTATACAAAACATATTCATTTCATCTTTTTCTCAAAATCATGCTTAGATAATGACTTTTTAGTCTAGTAAATCCAAATAAGCTGCTGCTTTCCCCCAACTCGCCCCAAAATGGCTGCAAACAGATGCATAATATTGAATTTTGCATAATAATAATTATTTCTTCGAGAACGTCCAAGGTTTCTTTACAGGTCTGGAAAAACTTATAAGTTTTCAAAAATGACTTTCAGCGTTCAGGTATTGAATATGATTATAAAAGATGGAGTTCATTTCAAGTTTAAGGATTTTATACCATTTTACAGGAAACATGTCCAATTAAAATTCTTCAAAATCAGAATTTATTGGCCAAACTTGTGGGCACAAATGAATTTTGTCAAAGGCTCATTAAAATATAAAATCTAAACCTTAGAGGAGATATAAACAAGACTACTTATGTGCCTAAATGTTTTTAAAGAAAGTTTAAAATAGTTCAAATATGCTTATTTTGTTTCACAGAAATTCTAGGAACTTAAAAACAATTTAAAAAATTCTGCAACACAGTTTAAAAAT
Organism: Xiphophorus couchianus; assembly: GCF_001444195.1. NCBI lineage: Eukaryota > Metazoa > Chordata > Actinopteri > Cyprinodontiformes > Poeciliidae > Xiphophorus > Xiphophorus couchianus. The sequence goes on along the minus strand of NC_040232.1, from coordinate 4,313,752 downwards.
GGTAATTTTATGAGGGAAAATTATGACACTGGTTAAACGTATGGTAAGACTGGCTGCATTTTAAGTCAATAATTCCTTAATATTGATGAAAAAGTATTAATTGGCAGATTTTTTCACTAATAACACAAGCTTCTAGTTCTTGCTGAAAAGTTGCCTATAATTTAGTTTTGTCTTATTTCAAGTGTACTAAGATATTTGCACAAGAGACCAAAATTATTTGATAAGATTTTGTGTTTTTGCAGTGTACAACCCGACTCAGGGAGGACTGACCTCTGCGTCTGTTAATAAAGAAAATTGGGTCAACACCTGAAGACAAAATAAAAGCAAAAACAGAGAGAAAAACTCAAAGCGAGAGAGACACAAAGACGTTTTACCATGTCTCTTGCTGAAACATTTAAATTATGATCAGTTGCAGTTTTGGTCTCTGCGGGAAACATGAGCAACCTTTAGAAAAAAGTAAATCAAAGATTAGAGCCGAATCATTATCCATTAACACTCTGCAGAAAGGTTACATGTGTGCAAAGTTGTAAAAAGCAATCTATGCACATATTTTTAATTGCATTGCAAATTCCTGGAGTGCAATTTCATTAACACTGTACAATGATTTTTAGTTCCTACTAGTTTTCCTTCTGTGTCATCAGACAAGTTGAGTTGGAGAACATATCAGGTTTTAATCTCTGCCGGAGATTTGGTACAATGGCTGCCTTTCACGCCGCACATGGATGGAGCGAATCTGATACTTCCAAGTTATCTTCTCCGTGTCAGTAGGCCAGTAAATCTTCAGGCGGCTTCCCTCACAGGCTAAAACTTTACCTGCCAAGTCGGATTGGGCCGCCGATCCCCACCTGGGATGACGGGAGCACCTCAGAGATGTGCATCAACAACCCTAACCAATATGTTACAGCAGAGTAAAACAATATAAAGAGAGGAAGAAAAACATGTTTTTATACAGAAAAAGCTTTTGATTCTAATCCTTAGTGGCTGTTTTTGCTCAGAGATTTTTGTTTGACTTTGTTAACAAGTAAGGCTTCCATAAATCTGCATTAAAATCAGCTTTATGCAGCTGCGGTTTTGAAATATACCTGGTGATTTTCCACCAGTGGAAATCCTTTCATACCTGTAGCTGCTCTCATCGCTATATAACAGCTTGCTCTGACTTTTCATAGCTAAGTGTCAGACACAGCGCAAAAAGCAGGTATGCAAGGTTTTTTTTGTCACTTTTATTTTACTTTTAGAAGTTTTATGAATTTTACATGATATTCAAAGCATAATTCAGTGTTGCTTATTTCATTCTTATTTAATCAGCTTTGTTATTGAGTTAGATTTGACACAGGCTCCTTACATTCCAGGAACTCCCCCATCCCGATCCGCTCCGGCCTCTTGGATCAGGTTTAACTCGCTCTGTGGAAATCAAATTGACCGTGGGATTTTCCTTGATTTGTAAAGCATCTTTTTTGACAGAAAGTGAACACAATGGCCACCAATAACCAGTTCTTCTCAGAGGTTTCCAGCCCAGTATGCAATATGCATTGCGGTTATGTTAATTTTGGGCTCTTATTTTAGTTGTTCTTTTTCCAGGGTTGTATAGTTATGCAAAACAAAACTTCAACAATTTTTAAAAATAAGAATCAGATGCACAAGTTGGAATTTATTTGGGATTTTCTCTAATATCCAGATTCAAAATAATGTCTACGGTCTAGTTTGTGTTTTTTGGTGTCTGGAAAATAAGCAGGTACTGTCCCTCACCTAGCAACCCCAGCGAACCCAAGCCAGTTACCTAGCAACCCCGGTACAGTTCCAACTGCTTCCTAGCAACCCAAACAGAGCTCAAGCACATTTAAGCTCTGTACAATGGCTGCTGGAAAAGACAAGGGTTTTATTTTTGACTTACTATTCAGAAATGGCCTTTTGCATTATTGTTGGTTGTATAGGAGGCTCCGCTTCTGCTTTTCAAAGATGTACGATAGTATAATTGTGCACCTGATTGCAGCCATTTTCATGCGTGAGTGTACAATTGAATTGGGGGACAAGATCACTCTTAACACACCACGCACGGTGGACTATGTCTTAAGATTGTCGGAAGTGGAAATTTGGACAAAGGTCGGTATAAAAGTTTTGCTGTGTGAACTAGGCTTTAGAATAACTTGAATTGATGATTTCTGAATCTGCAGCTGTTTTAGAAAGACTTCTTCTCAGAATGTCACACATTTCCTTGGAATGTCTGATTGTTCTCACCATTAGATTAACCCAGAAAACAAGATCTACCTGCTTAAGTCAGTCATAATCACCAAGTAGACGTCACCAGGCCTTAATTAAAGATTTCATCCAAGATATAGCTGAATGTATGCAGACATTTGGTCCCGTAGGTGTAAATTTAAACTCATTGAAAAGTTTGAACAAAATGGTTGGCGTATGTAAACTTTTCTCCAGAATTGTACCAAAAAAGTTCCATTCATTCCTTATCCAGCAAACAGCCTGCAGAAACCTGACTATGTAAAGAGATCTTGTTTCGCCCGTAGAGCTGCAGAGTTTCTCATAAGGAGATGCATAGTGGCGTTTGTGTGGAGTCGCTGTGCTTCGCTGAATTTTGTGATGTAACCAGTGGATTTCTCAGAATCCCTTTAGAGATTGCTGGGAGCGAGGAACGCAGCGCTGCGGTGCAGGTACCCTGTTGATATTACTGCCTTGTTGGCCATTAGTCAGGAAGCCTCGGCGTCCGACGACAAAAGCAGTATTTACAGCAACAGCCTGCCGACTGGATAAAAGCGGCTTTCCTGCAAGTATCAAAACCATGTATTGCGATGGTTTCCAGTGGCTTTGGATTTAAAAGTCGCTTATTATCAGAGATAATGAGACCGCTAGGTATTTTATTTTTCCACCTTTAATCTTGTGTTTTCACCAGAATAAAAGTTTCTGGTGATTTCTAAATGCTTTGAATCCAAGTAACTGCAGGTCATTCAGTTAATGGGATCCACTGCACTATGCTAAAGTCTTGAACAACATTGTTGCAAATATCAGCCACTTTAATTGACCTTAATATCCATAAACCAATCAGTCTGATTACTTATAAACAAGTTTAACTCGTCTGAAACTCTTTTGTGTCCAATAGGGGCCCTCCTTCACTGCTTCATGTTTTAAAGTCAAGGTCGACATGATAAAAGTCAATTTGACGTCGACTAAAAATGTAGGAGATTTCACAGAGGCTTTATTAGCTATACTTATTGGAAACATTGATAAAAGATAGCTTGGATAGAAGTGTGTTACACAGAATAAAAAGGAGCAAAATCTATAACATTATTTCAGTTTTCTAAGTGACTAAATTATGTTTTTGTGGTGTGATTCTGATGGCAAAATGTGATGTTTATCGCCTGACAATTGGTGACTCTGGGATGTTTATATGATATAAAGCACTGTGAACTGCCTTGTTGCTGAGATGTGCTGTACAAATAAACTTGACTTGACTTAAGGCAGCAGCAGAGCGAAGAAAAAGTTGAGTTGTACTTTTTTCCAGTACTGATGATCAGAAATATGCTCACCTTTCACAGCAGCATTCACAGGAGTCAAATTATTGCATTGACCACAATTGTGCAATTTAGAAAATTATAAACTAAACTAATTTTAAACGGATCACCTTTGATTTCCATTGAGCTGCAGTGTCTAAGCTTTCAGGCTTCCCCCACTTAGCTCCTTCAGACTAGCCAGCAGCAGTTAGCAAACACCTGGTGGCACTGAGCTTCAGCTGAGCTCATTATGCCAGCTACTTCTCAGTGTTACACTGGTAAAAATATTTTTAAGGGGTTAATAGAGGAGCCATGTGACGATGACTTTCTGAAGGAGGAGTTTCAGAAAGACCAGGAGCTCCTTAAAGAGACAGAAGTCCAATTTCAAGGCGCTAAATTACAAATGAATTTTTTTTAATTCATGTTTGATATATTTGATATATACAGCATTTTTTAAATAAAAACTGAAGGTAACATAGATTGTGCTATGAAACGATACTATGTGGCTGGAAAGCAGATGATACCACCCCTTTAAGTTCTTCTCAATGTGCTGGTCCAGTACAAGAACTGGGCTCAAAAAATCATCCAAAGTCCAACAAAAACCTTTAAAAAAAAACTCTACAGAACTTTAATGACCACAAGAAAGTCAAGCAGAGGAATTTGGGAGTGGTTTAGGTTTACGATAACTTCCAACACTTTTGAGAATGTTGAAAAACTGGAAGCTTGACCCTGGTGACCGGCTTCTTGGTCTTTTTTTTTTCTCGCCTTCCTGTAGGGATCGGTCCTTTTCCGAGCATGTCTCCCAAAGCTTCTCCTTATCCCTTCACAGAGGTAGTGGGTAAGCAGGATTTCCGCTTTTGCAATTCATGGCAGCACAGTGACAGCCCCATTATTTTAATGAGCTTGCCAGCCTGTGTAACACCGGTTAATAACGTGGGTATGTGTATGGAGGGCAGAGGGCACTGAAGCTCGGAGAAATGTGGAAGGAGCTGAACTGCTGAGATCCAAAGCAGCAGCGGAGGAAAACATGCACATGTTCTGGACGTTGTGTCGTTTCAAGGGGAAACCTTCGGAGGCTGACTGATCTCTGGCCCATTTCAATCTGCACCTGACTTGAAACCTAATTCCTCTGTTGTGAGCTTGTTGAGGTGCTGGTGGTTCCCTCAGCGTACCTGCCTCTTCCCGTAAGCCTCCTGGAGGTACAGCATGTAGAAAAACACACTGCAGGACCAAAACATCTAGTTATGACTCTCAATAACAAGCTATTTTTCTGTTCTCTCTGTTTCTCACTGTCTGACATCAAATCAGAGCAAAGTTTGCCCGTTTTAGGTCAGGCAGGTTTAACAACATTATTTCCACCTGTTAAAAGTCACAATCATGACAGATATAATTTACATGCTGTCAAATTTTCATGCCTAAGAAACAATTTGGCCAAACCCAGACGATGATGTCAGTTTTTAAACTCGTGATCGGGTGAATCACAGACTACTCCTGAAACACACTACCTGAGTTTCCATTAATCATTGAATTGATCAAATAAAAATTACAAAAATAAAGTTGCTTAATGGGGATTTCGAAAAAATTCACATTTTCAAAAAAAGTCTAATAAAATTTGAGCAAGAATGAAGTGGTATTTGGCCGTATGGTAATCGATGTATTTCGCAAAACTGCAATGGAAATTTTTTTTTTTGCATCATGAGTCACATGACCAGCAGCCGGATGTTACTACTGGTTGTAACTGGTTGTTACAACGTAGTACGGCTAACTCGTACTATGTTATTGCCGTAGCGGAAATATGAATATAATCTCACAAAACTGTTTACTGACATGATTTGTTATGACTTATCATGTGAACAAATTTATTGACATGTGATTTTAATTTAATTTCTTATTCACGGTAATTGAAACACTTCAATTGAGAATGTTTTTTTTTTTGTGCACATTTGTAGTGAAATCAGCCAGAAAAGGTGGAAGTCGTTTACCCGAGTTCGAACATAGTTTGTTGTTCCAACTGTTTGCATTTAACTGATGACTCAAGTGCACAACTTTTTACACATGTAGCCACCATGAAGGAGTCTTCGGTCTCGCTCTTCAAGTCCACGACTTGGACTTCACAGGTGTTTGAAATGATTCTTCTGACTTGAAACTAAGAAATTCTGACTTCCAAATATAAATAGGACCCATCCTTATGACCAGATCTCTCTTAACCACAAAAGACAAAATTACAGTTAGTTGTACATTTAATGCAAAGATTGCTGTTTACTAACAAAAATATGAGAGTCAAGATTTATCGAGATCTGTGTCAAACTTATTTATATGCCACCTTTTGAAATGAGCTAAAATACTTTATAGTTTACTGAAACACGGTAAATAGGAAAAAGGATCACTGATCATTGTTTTTTCTTTTATTCTGAGTAATTATTTATTCAAACAGGCCTCAATCAGTCTGACTGCGGTCCTTCTATTTTTCAGTTTGTTAAATCTTTAATATATAACATTTTACTTTAAAGATTCTCCCTCTGACCTAACAGGAGCCCGCTGTTATGAAATTTTCAGTATGAGTGCCAGGATTTTTTAGAATGTTAAGCAACTTCAACATTTAGTGCCAACATCAAGTTCCTCTCACTGTTGCATAATGTCATCATGTGTTGCTGACACAAGTCTTTATCAATCTCATTTCTAAACAACTGGTGTGTCAAACTAAGGAAATAGGAACAAAATAAATATACTATCAAGGCAATGTCTTTACAATAAACACAGATGAGTTTAGCAAAACTAACTCATCTGTGTTTATTGATGAGTTAAACACATCAATGTTTAACTCATCAAACGTTGATGAGTTAACCCATTAACTAGAAAGTTAACTAGAAAGTTAGCTTTGCTACCCATTAGTTCCACTAGATGAAGTTAATGCTAAAGCTAATGCTAAAGCACTAATTTCAGCCACCACCATGTGTCAATAAAATAACAAGTGTTAGGAAATAGCATATAACCTTCAACAGAATCAAATTAGTCATTACACATGTTGCGCTTTAGGAAGTGATTCATGGTTTCACTTTTATAGTTGCTGAGTTTTGCTAATTGTGCTGCTGAATTTGCCTAACTAACCACAGGAAAGCAGCAGGACATCAGCAGATTTTAAATAGTTTATTCAGGGGTACAACTTGGGTGGAGAACATGAGGAGAGGAAATAGAACTGCTCTGTAAACATTTTTCACCCATTTCAAAATAAGAGCATGAAAATAAAAGTCTAACTACTTGAAGAATTCAAGACGCAGACGTTCAATTGAAAGTTTACAAAACAGGCAGGTAAATAATCGCTTTCCGATTCCTCTGGAAACATTAATTAGAGGAAGCTACGTGTGCTGAACATTTTCAAAGTTAGCGGAAATGCTAAAGCCCTGCTAGCATCTTACCTGATTAGCTGAAGTGTGTCCACCACCGACAACATTAAAGCATAACCATGAATTTTCTAAGCTTCAGTAAGAAGAAAACAGAGGAGGGGTTCATTTAGTCAAGCAGAAATTCACACACTCCTCCTCCAAACGTTGGTGATCTGGAAACACACGTTTAGCAACAGGTTACAAATGCTGGTGTAAACCTGGGATCAGGTTTCAAGTTCAACAAACAGGGCAGCAGAGTTTTGCAGAAAAGTTTATTCCAGTTCCACCAGGTTGCTAAACCAAAACAAGTCTTGTTAAAACATGACCTGAATTGATGATCCATGGTTTCGTCACAACTCGACTAGATTAATGCAACACATTTCATGCTGGGATCTGTCGGTTCTTTTTTCATCGCCTTCAGTTTTTTCAGAAGGCTTTTGACTGATGATCAGGCCTTTCCACTGACTTTTGACACGGTATAAGTTTATTTATTTTTATTTCCGTTTTTATGTGACTACAGACTTTGCAGTATGTTTAATTCTGCTTTAACTGTTTCATTACATTTTCATATTTTGTGTTTTGGTTTGATTTGTTTGGAGGCTGTACAGCACGTCAGTTAAATGTGTTTTTTAAATGCTTTGTAAATAAAACGTATTTGGATTTTGCACAGCTTGATGTAAGTTCTGGAATAATGCAGCCTGTATTTTGGAGAAGCAACACTTTCTCTGCTGGTTTATTATAGAAACCAGAGACAGGTTTCCGCGAAGGCAGAAAGCTGTAGCTCTGCACCGCTATTATTCTGCAGACAAAAGGCAGCTCCATCTGCCTATTTTAAGCCTCAGTGTTCTCTGAGGTTTATGCTATTTCTCTGTATAAAATCATTCTGCTGCCAGGTAAATTAAATGTGTCTCTTTTTCATTATATTTCAGCTCACAGGATGAAGAGAGGCCAGCATCTCCATTCTACATGAGGTAAGGGAGGCCTTACCGTGTTTAATAAACTGAGCAGTGTGTTGGTTTGGAGTTTCATCATCAGAAACCATGGAAGCACGAGGAAATGAGAAACCAGGGCAGTTCTGGTTGGTTCTGGTTCTGGTTCTGGCAGCACAACTACCACATGTTTAGACACAGCACCTCATAAAATATCAATGACACTTTATTTTTCACTTTACTCGTTGAATTAAAATCAATAAAACAAACAAACAAAAAAATACAACAAAAAAAAAACATAAAAATAACATTTTCAATTTAGTCATTCATTTAAAATGTCGAGAATAAGACCACAGCTAAAACTGTTTTTTTAATGAATTAATTGATTTCCACAAGTACAATAGTTACAGTAAAAAAATATACAATAATATCATAACATAATTTAAAAATTAAAAAATAATCATATTCATTATTATTATTATATTATTATGTCATAATATTTCACCAAAAATATTGAAGAATCCAACTAGAGGAGATTTGATCAGTGGGAGTAAAAGAACAAAAATAATTTCTAATCTTAGCATTGGTAATTACAGAGCAGAGGTTTGGTATTTGGTACAGTTTATATTGTTATAGTTTCATTAGTCTGTACTGTGATTTTATATGACTTTCATATAAAACTTTCAATGTATGTTTTATAATATTAGTGTTTTTATTTACAGATGGAAATAGCTTATTTCCATCTTTCATTTGCACTAAATCTAGTGCAAAGCATTTTTATTAACGATGTTTGCATATTGTCCTTGTCTTAAATAAACCAATAATAACAAACTAAACAGCTTATATACTTAATTTATTTATTGATTGATTTCCCTAAGCGAAATAAAATCATAATAAAAAAAATACAATGTGTATATCTTTTTACAATTTAATACAAAACAGACGAAAGGTCAACGCTTATTTTAAGGTTTCGGTAGAAAACAGTCCAGTTGAGGTTTAACCTCTGACCCTGACAGCGTGAATCATAGAGCAACTTTTTTTTTTTGATGTTGTTGTTTATCTAACTCGTACCTGGCTGTGGCGTAACACCAGATTACCTGAGCGGATGTGTTCTGGTAAACGCTGCTGGGGGATTTAACTGGTTTCAGCTGGAAGCTGTGGAGTCTTAATGACATTAAGGCGAGTAACTTTTAAAAACAACAACAGAGCAGCTAATATGTTGTTTCGCTCGTACTTTTGTTTTCAAAGTAACCCAGTTAGTTAGAGGGTCTGAAGTCGAGGCAATCTCTAAGCTTTCTTTTAACAAAGAGCTGCATTGTCAACGTTTTTTTTTAACTCTGCAGGAATAGCACAACCTGATAATTAAAGTCCCAGACATGGACGAATTACAGCCTAATCTCTCAGACACAATTAAACTGAGACGACCATTCAGAACGATTTCAGTTTATAATTAGGCTGGAAATTTGTGTTTTCAGTTTAAAAAGCCAAACGTCATTTTAGCTCCAGGTTAATTTCACTGTATTACAATCAAACTATTGTTATGTTTACTGTTTCATATCAATTTATTTATCTTGCTAGTTAAGTATTTTTGATAAATTAAGTTAATAAAAAAAGTTCTTCATGTCGGGATTTTTTACTTTTTATTGAGTTTAACTGGTTTTAACTTCTCAACAACAAATAAGATCTATATCTATATTTTCTATATTTTCTTTTGCTTTATATCAGAAAAGATAAAATTCAAACAGTCATTTGGTGATGATGCAATGATCAGGTCAAATTGTTACATATTTAGCTTAACTTTCATTGTTATGATGCTGAAATTACTAGTTTTACTTTATTTATACTGATTTAATCACCAGTATTTTTATTATATTCTTGTCATTAATTTAAAATTATTTAATCAATTCCAATATTAATTTGATCTATATTAATACCTAGCTTATTATACAATAATTAGTTTTTATTTTAACACATTTTATTATCACTATATGAAAGTTAATATTATTATTTTTCTTTATATAAATTTTATAATTCTGTTTAATTTTCTTGAATATTTTTGTAGGGGACTTTAAGAAAATCATGGCTGATTAATTTATCATTGTTTTACTAATCTATTTTTTATTATTAAGATTTTATATTATTTAAGTTTTAATATTTATATTTATTACTAATCCTAATGTTACATTTATTTAATCAGTGTTTAGTAATTTGTCATTTTTCTATTAATATTCTATTATTTTATTTTAAGAAAACAAGGAAAGAGATTTAAAGCTTTGCATACTCACATTTTTATTTATATTTTAAGGAAAAAGGAGAATTTCTTTCTCTAATATTTTGTCATAGTTACATAATTAGGTAGTAAACTGACCTTTTTGTAAAGAGAGTCCGTGACTCGGGTCACATCTTTCCTCTTGGTGACGTTTCTGCTGCACTGACTCACCCTCTCCTGCCTGCAGGTTCTGACTCAGCTGTTTCTAACTCACCAGGAAACTTTCCCCCTCTGTTAGCTCAAAGCTAAGTCAGCTGGAAACGTTTGTCCGTGCTGTCGGCACGGCCGCTTTGCCAAAACTCCAGCAGGTGTTCTGCATAAATCTGAGGGCTGTTTAAGAATATCTGCAACATGATATTTAATTACTGGACGGACATTTACTGGCAGTCTCTCTCGGCTTTTAATGTCATTAACAGATTGGCTGCCATACAAGCAGACGCATAAAAAAAGCATAGATTTACTGGCTGCTATCATGTTAAGCACGAACAGTTGTTCAAATTCAATTCCAGTATGAGATTCTCACCACGACTATTTATATACCACAGTTTCTGGCATCAGGATATTTACAAATTAAGAATATAAATCAGGTTTATTTAGCACATTTCAGGAACAAGGCAGCTCAAACACTACAAAAACATAAAACCTTACCAAGTACTTTTGATCTAGTTTCTGGTGCAAATATCTTATTACACTTGGTATTGAATCAATAACAAAACTAACTTAGAAGTAACTTTTCAGCAAGAAATAGCTGCTTGTTTTGAGTCAATTATTTCTTAATATTGATGAAAAAGTTCTAGTTCTATTGGCAGATTATTTCACTTATAACATGGGGAAAATGTCTTGTCATAAGTGAAATAATCTGCCAATATGGAATATACTTTTTCATCAATATCAAGGAATTATTGACTCAAAACAAGCTAAGTTAGTTTTGTGTTATTTCAAACGCACTAAAATATTTTCACTAGAAACTGGACCAAAATTACTTGATAAGATTTTGTGTTTTTGCAGGATAGTTCTTTCTTTACATCATAAAAATAATAAAACGTCATATACACACCATAAAGTCAACAATTGTGAAAACGGATGACAAGCATTGGATTCTGTCAAATGCTACCATTAAAATCATAAATACACATCAAAATGTTGTTCAATGTTCCAGTTATTATGGTTCCAAAGCAACTAACCAGGTGGGTGTTTCGTCTTGATTTAAAGGAACTCTGTGTTTCGGCTGTTTTGCAGTTTTCTGGAAGTTTGTTCCAGATTTGTGGAGCATAGAAGCTGAATTATTTTTAGTTAAAACATGAAAATTGTCTTGTTATAAGTGAAATAATCCAATATAACTTGTACTTTTTCATCAATATTAAGGACTTATTTCCTAAATCATCCTGAAAAGTTACTGGTAAGCTGGTTTAGTCTATAAATACTTAAGATTTTGTGTTTTTACAGTGCTTCCATTGCATACAGTGTGAATGTATTACTATGTTTCCATTTGAGAGTACAGTACACTACAGGTATAAGCAGGTTGATGAGTCAAAAATACTCGTGTGTTTATTGTAAATGTTTAGAAGCCAAAAAAGATCATAATGTCAGAGTTAAATCTTGGCACCAAGCTCAGTCTGGGTGCTACAAATGTCCTCTAAGGTTTAACACTTGTCGCCTGTTGCCTCCTGTTTTAAATAGATCTTATTATTAATCATCTCATCACTTTTAAAACGTGAGGAGGTCAGATTTACAGATGATTGACCACATTACTGAAACGTTTCTGCCTGGCAGATCTCTTGGCGTTAACATCAAGGCTTCAGTCAACACTGGTGATCCATTAAACCACTTTCTGTTGTTTTAACCTGCTACAGTTTGAGTCGCGGCTATTTTAAGGTTGTTGCCCTGGAAAGGTTCTGGCTCTGACATAATCAGTAAAATCCGCTAACTCTGGAGAAACGTTTTTAACTTTTACGTCTGAATCCAACCTTTATTGACTGTATTTCATCATTTGAATTTGCACATAGATAACAGTCTCAGAAGTTCCTTATCTGGTTATGAGACCACCGGGTTTCTTTAGATCTTCTTCACTGTCTTTGTTTGCAGATTTCAATATGCCAGAAGTCATTTTGCAGAGCTTCACCTGACTAACCTTCAATTGTTCGCTGTCTCCATTATTATCTGTTCTGTTATCGGCGCTGCAGACATGGCCGCCTGCCAAGCCGTGCTATCACTGTCAACACCGCTGTTTATGGAGGCTTTTTGTCCATATCTCTGTATGTTGAGGGACATGTACTCCAGGACAGGCAGACATTAAGGCAGTGAGGAAGTTAAGGACCATTTCTAATAATTTTATATACGTAATATTTGACATTTTCATATATGAGCTAAAAAAAATCTAACAATAAACTCAAAAAATAAACATAATTCTAATGTTTGAGTTTAGTGGAGATCAGATAAAATCAAAAAGTAGTTTTCTGTCTACTTTGGAAAGCTGGAAAGAAACTCTTCAGAGTTTGCAATTCTTATATTTTTGTTATTGATCCAATACCAAGTAAATACAATACTTGGTATCACCAATATCAATACCAAAACCAATAGTTACTATTTAAGTATGACATGTAATCAAACTTCCTACCTTAAGGTTTTTTGGTGGTTTTTCCTTTAAATTATTTTGTTAAAACTTAAGACAGAATTTATATAAAGTTTACAGGAATCTACAAAATATTTTAATAATATCTTTAGATAATAAAACTGAAACAATTGAAAAACAAAACAAATTTTCGTGTATTGATTCTAAATTTAAAAAGTGCAAAAAATTATAATTCGAGAGCAAATCAAAGCAAGATTGTTTTATATAAAATTTAGAGAGGGAATCTGAAACGGAAGTATTGATATTTTTACACTCGTGTCGATGCGATAATCAGTATTGATATTTTTAAATGATTTTCTCACTTCTAGCAGTTAGCTTGACTAATAATGTAGAATAGCGGAGCTGCTGTTTGACAGAGATACCAAAATGAAATAGCAAGCAGAAATTGAGAAAATATTTTTGGTAGCTGAAATAAATAAAAGGTGCTTTTAATGGGGAAAAACTATTACTATCATGTGTTGTGAAACTAACTAAAACATACTGAAATTATAGATGTAATATTCTTTGTTTTTGTGTTTTTGAATCTGTTTTTCAGCCTTCTGAACTGATGTAAAATCATTTTACACAAGCAGTTTACGTCAAATTACGGCGCTCCATACTCCTGCTGGCGGCAAAATGGCAACCGCAAAAGTTGGGAGAAAACGCTAGAGTCAGTTGGTTATTCAACAATAATTGAATAAATTTCTTGAAAATTATATCTTCTGCTGAGTATTCATGACCCAATCGGTGCATAGATAATCACAATGCAATCGTTTTACTTTTGTGAATTTTAATTCTGCACCTAAAAATTAAGTATGAAGAAACAAAAACTACCACTATAACTAATAACTAAACAATATTTAAGTAATAATAACTAATAAAATTTAGCAAGCACACTTTAAAACCTAATTAAAACTAAATGAACTAGATAAGCAAAAAAATCACAACGAAATAAAACTAAACTTTAAAAAAAGCCTAAAACTAATGTTACGCTGCCTCAACGCCAGGATGCATCAAGCGGTTTTGGATGGATGTGAACGTAGTTAAATGTATTATTTATTTTCCTCTGAGCAGAACAAATCCTGTTAATTAATGTTTGTGTTGTGTAACTATTTTCTGAAGCTGGTGCCAGGGTTGTTTTTGTTTTCCTGAGTATAGAAACCTGCTCTCACAGGACCTCCTTAAGCTGAGCTGAAGTTAACACTGGATCACGCAGGGCTCGAACTCGGGCCTCCGGGAGGGTTCAGTGTTGCTCACTGACCTGTTGTGACCATTTGTTTTTGCAGCATTAACTCTCCCCACTTGCTTTCTTTGCAGTAACCACCTCTCTCCTGTCCACTGCAGACCAGATGTGGTGAAGTAAGTCGTCTTTTGCACATAAATTCAATGAAAACATGCAACATATTGCTGTAAATTTAATCATTTTTTAACCGTCTCTTTTTTCTTCCCAGGAGTTTTCTGGATCAGACCATCCGCTCAGCAGTGGAGCAGCATCTTTTTGACGGGACAAATCAGCTTTCGGTGACTTGTGACTTGACCTCGCGACCTTCGAGCCTGACGAGAACGCCAACCGCGCGACAGAGACGTCGACAGCAGAGGGAGCAGCAGGCAGAAGGCCTCAGGCAAAGAAACCGGTACAATCTGCCACTCTGATCCTTCCAGCATGAAATTAGCTTTCATTTCAGTAACATAATTACTTCTGTGCTTTATGTACAGTTCTGTAGAAAAGTATTTTCATTCTTACAGATCAAACTAAATTTATTTTCAACAGCTATGAGTAAACTCAAATAAGTAGTTTTGACTTTTTTTTTTAAGAAAAATTATATCCAATCTGTGTTTTTGTTGCCTGTACACCACTGGTGTCAAACTCAAGGCTCGTGGGCCAAATCTGGACAGCCATAACAGTTTATGTGGCCTTCTAGATACTAAGATGGCAAATAAAGTAAACTTTAATCTAACATTTGTATGCTTAAATATTATTGTATCAGTCAAATAAAATCTTCATTTATATAAGATCAAACTACATCGGTGTGAAAAAATGCTCAAATTTGTTACATTTTAAGAAGTACTAATTGAAATTTTAGCAGATTGATAATTAATTGGTAGTTTTATTAACACATTGTACCACAACTGGCCCCTTCCGGACATTCATGATCTTAATGTGGCCCACAACGAAGTTTGACTCGTCACTTTTAGCATTAAAAATCAGTAGCGGCTGGTGCTAAAAAAACTGAGGGGGGCGCACACAAACAAACAAATGAAAAACAAACAAAACAAATCTTAAAAAATAGCACTATTTGAACATGAATTTTGCCCTCCTTTCCTTCTGCCCTGCAAATTTCTCAATTACATTCTTGTTAAAGTCAGTCATCTCTGTGACTAGTCTTTTCTCCATTGACAACATGGCCAATGCATTCAGCCTGTCCTGAGTCATTGAGTTTCTCAGAAAAGTCTTGATTCTTTTCAGAGTTGAAAAGCACCTTTCAGCTATGCTAAGTTTCCCCCAAAAAACTTAGCTTCATTGCATTGTCTAGGTGGCTGCGGCTGTTTTCGTGTCGTTTGCATTTTTCTGAAAGATGTTTTAAGTTTCTTACCCCAGTTGTTGTCCACATTGCCTCCGTGCCAGAACTTTGAAATAGCAAACACGGAAAGCAGTAAAATGCATTGCTTAATGCAAACGTAACCGTGAATCGACCTAACGAACTGCAGCTGCGCTAATGAGTCGAATCGGGGATTGTCCAATCACACAATGTTTTAAAAAAAATTAGCCAGTACTGACGCTCTACCAGTAATGACACAACAGAATGGGTGTGTCCGGGACGCAGAGCGCTGCGCCCTGTGGAAAAACCTTAAACAACCAATTAAAAGTCAGCCTCAGATCACCTGCTTGCCAAAAGTTGATGCGCCTACATACACACTCATTAGGACGGCGCCCTGCACATAGGAAGTGTGCACAATGTGAGCAATTAGAATTATGTATTTACTATTTTAATAAATTCTAACATGTCTATTGGACACACAGTATGAATAAATACATTTCTAAGTATTTTGCAGTTCAGAATAGAAATCATTTATTATCTAAACAATTTAAAGGGGGCGGCGCCCAAGCGCCCCCTACTGGCCAGCCGTCACTGTTAAAAATCCAACATTAGCTCCCTAAAAAACAGTTTCATTATTTCATTCACCCCCTATTACAGCATAGTAAGATTATATTAGGGACATGAATTCGTCATGTAAAAAAACTCCAAACGTTCTCTAAAACTGATCTCCACTCATAAATACTCTGTCAATGTGATAACCAAACAATTTGGTATTTCATCTATAAACTCAAGGCTCGTGGGCCAAATCTGGACAGCCATAACAGTTTATGTGGCCTTCTAGATACTAAGATGGCAAATAAAGTAAACTTTAATCTAACATTTGTATGCTTAAATATTATTGTATCAGTCAAATAAAATCTTCATTTATATAAGATCAAACTACATCGGTGTGAAAAAATGCTCAAATTTGTTACATTTTAAGAAGTACTAATTGAAATTTTAGCAGATTGATAATTAATTGGTAGTTTTATTAACACATTGTACCACAACTGGCCCCTTCCGGACATTCATGATCTTAATGTGGCCCACAACGAAGTTTGACTCGTCACTTTTAGCATTAAAAATCAGTAGCGGCTGGTGCTAAAAAAACTGAGGGGGGCGCACACAAACAAACAAATGAAAAACAAACAAAACAAATCTTAAAAAATAGCACTATTTGAACATGAATTTTGCCCTCCTTTCCTTCTGCCCTGCAAATTTCTCAATTACATTCTTGTTAAAGTCAGTCATCTCTGTGACTAGTCTTTTCTCCATTGACAACATGGCCAATGCATTCAGCCTGTCCTGAGTCATTGAGTTTCTCAGAAAAGTCTTGATTCTTTTCAGAGTTGAAAAGCACCTTTCAGCTATGCTAAGTTTCCCCCAAAAAACTTAGCTTCATTGCATTGTCTAGGTGGCTGCGGCTGTTTTCGTGTCGTTTGCATTTTTCTGAAAGATGTTTTAAGTTTCTTACCCCAGTTGTTGTCCACATTGCCTCCGTGCCAGAACTTTGAAATAGCAAACACGGAAAGCAGTAAAATGCATTGCTTAATGCAAACGTAACCGTGAATCGACCTAACGAACTGCAGCTGCGCTAATGAGTCGAATCGGGGATTGTCCAATCACACAATGTTTTAAAAAAAATTAGCCAGTACTGACGCTCTACCAGTAATGACACAACAGAATGGGTGTGTCCGGGACGCAGAGCGCTGCGCCCTGTGGAAAAACCTTAAACAACCAATTAAAAGTCAGCCTCAGATCACCTGCTTGCCAAAAGTTGATGCGCCTACATACACACTCATTAGGACGGCGCCCTGCACATAGGAAGTGTGCACAATGTGAGCAATTAGAATTATGTATTTACTATTTTAATAAATTCTAACATGTCTATTGGACACACAGTATGAATAAATACATTTCTAAGTATTTTGCAGTTCAGAATAGAAATCATTTATTATCTAAACAATTTAAAGGGGGCGGCGCCCAAGCGCCCCCTACTGGCCAGCCGTCACTGTTAAAAATCCAACATTAGCTCCCTAAAAAACAGTTTCATTATTTCATTCACCCCCTATTACAGCATAGTAAGATTATATTAGGGACATGAATTCGTCATGTAAAAAAACACCAAACGTTCTCTAAAACTGATCTCCACTCATAAATACTCTGTCAATGTGATAACCAAACAATTTGGTATTTCATCTATATAATATGTAACCACATGACAGCGAAACCTTGAAGGCATATTAAATATTTTTCTCTCGCTTTGGCACAACCTGGAGAACCTGCAAGCTCCATGCAGAGAGACTCCAGGCCAGGATTTGAATCCAATGCCTTCATTCTGCCTCCTTTAATTTTAACTGTTTTTATGTATTTGCTTGGAAATCTAAGATTCCTGCCCTTACTCGAATTACAACATTCAAAAAAATCTAAAACTAGTACGAAACAAAAGTGAACTCAAGTAAACAGTAAATGCATCACAAGATAAAGTCCCAAACTTTAATCCCAAGCGATTAAGACATTTTTCCCAATAAGGTTAACTTAATACTTAATGATTACTTATTACTTCCTTGTACGGGTTAGGATATGTATATGGACTATTTCATTACATTCTTTGCACAAAATCATTCTTAGATAATGAGATTTTAGTCTGACTAGTTTGAGTTCATTTCAGAATAAGATGTTTTAGGTCCTCTGTCACTTTAAAACCAAATAAGTTGTTTACACAAAAGGCTGAAAACTAATGCACAATTATATAACTGTACATCTCTGAAAAGCAAAAGTAGAGCCTCCTGTACAATCAACAGGAGGGCAGGCAGTGGTTTTTGGATGGCAAGTCAACAACAAAACACTTGTCTTTTCCAGCAGCCATTGTACAATGCAGACAGCGATACAACTAGTTGATGAGACATGCCAGAGCTCAACTTAGGTTGCTAGGTGACAGGGTGGAGATGCTAGGTAACGGTGCAGCGTGACTTAACAAACGAAAGGTTTTTGAAAAGGCTCTTTTTCCAGACACCAAAAAAACTTTAACTTATTGCCAAAAAACGACTGGCTATTTTTTATCGTTATTAGTAGAAGCAGTTGAGATCAAAATGAAAGTAAAAAAAATAAATAAATAAAAAAACGTGCAAAACGTGAATTTTGCATAGTAGGTCCCCTAAAACTCTTTAGTTCTATTTTTTATTAGCAAAAACTGACCTCGGAGCTTCTGTTGTCTGTTTTCACCAGCAGAAGGACAGTATAAAATGTTCCTCTGTGTGGCAAGAGACTTTATCCAGTCAAAACAACTGGAATCACACCAGTAAGAAGCTAATCCTTGTTGATGTCTGAGTGATCGCTGACATGTGGATTAGAGGAGTGAAGCAGAAAGTGTCATTAAGATTAAATATACTGTAAATAGAATTAGCACAAAGCTACACAGCAAATTATCTGCTTGAGAGAGTATAAGTAAGCCACCAGGATGACCTTGGTGTTTGTTTTTCATCCGACATCGAGCTGAAAAAAAAAAAACAGGAAGGAGTCAGATGGAAGGCAGATGTCTAATGTCGTAATTCTTTTCGGTTTGATTTTTTTCCATCCGGGAGCAGAGCTGCATCCACCAGAGCCGACACCAACAAGGAGAACATCCCGTCGAGCAGCGGCAGCAGTTCAGGGAGCGCCGGGGAGGAGCCAACCAGCGGCGTGGAGTCGCAGGGCGGCCAGAGCGGCCGGGCCGCCCGGACCTCCAGGAAGTCCAAACACTGCCCGACTCTGGTACAACTCACTGACAACCAGCCTGACCACGCGGTGAGTCACGCCTCGTCTCTGTTTGGAGCTTATAGGAAGATACCGCGCAGTGATGTTAATGTCAGTATAATGAGGCTCAAATTATTTCGTTCTATTTTAACAGTTTCAAGAGCAAGTCATGTTCTCCACTAATGCACCAGTAATGAAGAAGCATTTTACTTTCACCCTGTCATCCTTTTTTCTGCAGAGCAAATAATTGTCAGGTCTTGTTAGTGAGAATCATTACTGGAGGCAAGCTGGTAAATGACAGGAAGTTGTTTAATGGTTTTTCAACCACTGCACAGCATCATGTAATATCCAGCAGACAGTACTAATTGTTCATTTTTCCCCTAGGTAAAGTAGTTCACATTTAGGGAGCGATAAGTGCTCAATTAGAAATTATCCACTTCAAGAGTATCACAAAAGGAAATTATTCAAGTTTTATTCTATGTCGTGTTTCTAACATGAAGGTGGAAAATGTATTATCTTTGAATTAATTATGTTTTTCTCCCAAAAAAAAAACATTAAAAAAGAACATTTAAATAAAATGGCTGCATTAGTGTGCAGATCCTTCAACTTACATAATTTTTTGTTTAACATAAGCCTGGGACTTGAACACATTGATTTCAATTAATTAATTACATAGATTAATCAATAAATTGCTTTGTTTTGTTTCCTTCTACAAACAAAACAGAACAAGCGGAACCTTTGCATTTGCATGTTTCTGGTAAGACTTTAAATCTACCGCACAAGCAACATCCACAAACAACAAAGCCGCTTCTCTTGGCCCACTAAGGGTTAATTTCTGCTTCAGAAAACGATCTGATTGGACGCTGGAAAAGGTTATTGTTGCGTTCAGTTTGTGCTAAAAAGAGTTAGCTTAGCAGTGAAGCAAATCAAGCTCAAAAAGCATCTTTAAGGTTTTATTGGCCTTTATTTGATAGTGAATTGAGGTGAAAGACCTTAATGAGAGAAGGGAGAAGACATGCAGCAAAGGTCACCAGGCAGAGTCGAACCAGCAACCGCCGTGTAAAGGACTAAGGCCTCCAAATGTGGGTTATGGCGCATCATGTCCTGTGCCACCACAGCACCCACAGTCCACATTTCTAAAGAGTTAAATCATTGGAATCTTGAAACACTGGAAAGCTGAATGGATAGAATAGCACTTAGCACCAACCTGATAGCCGTAAAAAAGAACTTTTGAATGGAAAATGTTGCTTGTTTTGTCAGTTTGTGGTTTTCAATTCAAATGCAATTGACTCGTTACAAACCTGCAGTTAACTTTATTAAAAATTTAATTATGTTCCACCACTTGGTCAACTATCTTCTAATTCTACGCATCATGCCAGTTGCTATAAAAAGACTCTGAACCGTATGTTAGCAGTAACACGATGGCCATTTTACGGTCGAACATATTTACATGCATATTTCAAAGATAAAATTATTCACGATTGAACTGCATGATATGCTGTTTGACTGACTCACTGATTTATTTAGCTTCATACACAAGGAATAGGAGTAAAGAGACAATCAGATCACAGTTATTTTTTCTCCCTGCATGCCAATAAGTTACATAACAGCACAGATGACACATGATAGCACCACAGGTTCTAGGTTAGACATGATCTGTGTTAGCTGGTGTGAACAGCTTTCTTTGAGAATGACAGCGTTTTAAGTAAAAAGTTGCAAAAGCTCAACAGCAGCTTTATAATTTTTTAACTTTGTTTTGATTCTGCAGCAAAAAAACATCGGGAAATCTAGCTAGCTAAAGAGCTAGCTAGATGCCATTTAGTGAATTGATTTACTAAAATAAATTATCAGAATCTGGCTGAGTGTATGAATAGCATTGGCTTAACTTTACCTACAGGCCAGCTAGCTTGCAACCTAGATTAGCTAAATAAAACAAAAAACATAACAGGAAAGATAGCAGAGATGGTGTCCAACTAAAATAGCCATGATAGTATAAAGTAACCTAGATAGCCAACATAGCTTATAGACTATATAGCTGAGATAGCACATAGTGTAGGTAGCCAAAATAACCCAACATGATTGCTTATATAGCCAAGATAGCTTTAACCTAGATAGCCAAAATAGACATAATAGACATGCAGCAGAGATAAGTGAGCTAGCTTGTGGCCTAGATAAGCAGGATAGTTTAAAATCTAGACAGTTGGGAAAGTTCAAAAAGCTGGGATCGGCAAGTTAGCTTATAGCCTAAGTGAGTATGGACAGCTTATAACTAAGACACCCTACAGGCAAGATCTCCAACAAAGCCTGCTGAGTTTACAGTCAAGATAACTCATAAAACTAGATAGTGAGTTAGCCTAGGTAGCCTAGCTAGCAACATTCCCTACATAGCCTTCCTAACCGAGATGCTTACAGCAAGAACCTATAGCATGGTTAGCCAAGGCATTCCAGAGCAGAGATAAGAAAATGTTATTATACTTAGCTAATATATCAAAGTGTAATAATCTATCAGCATTTTTTATTTGACAGCATCTGAGAGTTTTCCAACACCAATTCACACAAGCATTAACTTCAATACTTAACTAATAATGCATACTAGCTAATTTATATTGTTATTCCTTCTTTAGCTTAGCATATACAAGAATCATACTTTTATATCTGTTAGGTTTGTTTTGATTTAAAACGACCGTAACATATTGGCTGTTGTGAGACGTATCAACTTTACTGAACCTAAAAGTGTAAGAAATGGTTAACATTAGTTTTATTTTTTTCTTATTCGTCTTCTTCAAATTGCTTCTTCTTGGTAACTAGGGACTATTTTAGGTCACGTCCATACTGAGAGAATTTTAGGTGTGTCCACAAAGGTTTTTGGTCATTTAGGTTGACCAAAAACAATCTTTTTGAACCCGGGTAAAAGAGCCTATAAATTTCGAATCGGCAGTTTCATGTTTCCATGTTGTCATGCGAGCCGCATTTATTTTTAAACAATGAGGTTTAAAAATAGCTCCATTTGTCTCTCTATAACAAACGTGGCACATTTTGGTGGTTTTTTTGTATTGTTCTGTGGCGATGTTACAGCGCCACCAATTGGCCTGGCATACTTACAACAGAATTTGTGAACCGAAGAGAATAATTCAGCGGACCGTGTTTATTTTTTATTTTTTTATCATGTCTTATTATCAATGACTAACAATCATTGAGACAATCATAAGTCAGGTTTTATCAAAATAAACATGGTGGGTCGGAAGAACGGACTTAGAAACTTTTCTAGCTTGATTTTTACCATTTGCTCCATGTTAGCATCAAAATTATGAATAAGATTTGTTGATTAAATAATTTTAGTTCTAAATGGGTTTAATTTTTTGCAGATTAAAGAATGTTTTGGTGAAAGACCTGGAGAAACCCACATGGACCCACTTCATAAAGGGTAAACCCAAATCTCAACTCTTTTGTACACAGTTTGTCAAACCTGTTAACCAGGTGATGGTTTCTCACTGATAAGTTACCTGCTCAGAATGACAACCGTGTTTTTATCTAATGAGATGCTTTGACACTTGACCTGATAAGAACAGAGATACATGTGAATGTATTTACTGCCTGGGGTTTCCTGAGGTTTTTAGGCTAAAGTGCACAGGAGTGCACGAAGACCCCAATGATGAGTAAAAACATTGGACTTGGTGTTCCCTCGCCCGGACGCGGGTCACCGGGGCCCCACTCTGGAGCCAGGCCTGGAGGGGGGGCACGATGGCGAGCGTCTGGTGGCCGGGCTTTTACCCATGGAGCCCGGCCGGGCTCAGCCCGAAGAGGAAACATGGGCCCCCCCTCCCATGGGCCCACCACCCGTGGGAGGGGCCAAAGGGGTCGGGTGCACTGTGTGATGGGTGGCGGCCAAGGGAGGGGACCCTGGCGGTCCGATCCTCGGTTGCAGAAACTGGCTCTTGGGACGTGGAATGTCACCTCTCTGGTGGGGAAGGAGCCGGAGCTAGTGCGTGAGGTCGAGAGGTTCCGGCTAGAAATAGTCGGTCTCACCTCGACGCATGGCTCTGGTTCTGGAACCAGTCTCCTTGAGAGGGGCTGGACATACTTCCACTCTGGAGTTGCCCAGGGAGAGAGACGTCGGGCAGGAGTGGGCATACTTGTTGCTCCCCATCTCGGCGCCTGTACGTTGGGGTTTACCCCGGTGAACGAGAGGGTAGCATCCCTCCGCCTACGGGTGGGGGGACGGGTCCTGACTGTCGTTTGAACGACAGTTCAGATTACCCACCCTTTTTGGAGTCCTTAGAGGGGGTACTGGAGAGTGCTCCTCCTGGGGACTCCCTTGTTCTGCTGGGGGACTTCAACGCTCAGGTGGGCAACGACAGTGAGACTGGAGGGGCGTGGTTGGGAGGAACGGCCCGCCCGACCTGAACTCGAGCGGTGTTCTGTTGCTGGACTTCTGTGCTCGCCATGGATTGTCCATAACGAACACCATGTTCAAGCATAAGGGTGTCCATATGTGCACTTGGCACCAGGACACCCTAGGCCGCAGTTCGATGATCGACTTTGTCATCGTTTCATCGGATCTGCGGCCGTATGTCTTGGACACTCGGGTGAAGAGAGGTGCGGAGCTGTCCACTGACCACTACCTGGTGGTGAGTTGGCTCCGGTGGTGGGGGCGAAAGCCGGTCAGACCTGGCAGGCCCAAACGTGTTGTGAGGGTCTGCTGGGAACGTCTGGCGGAATCCCCTGTGAGACGGAGCTTTAACTCCCATCTCCGGCAAAACTTCGAACACGTCCCGGGGGAGGTGGGGGACATGGAGTCTGAGTGGACCGTGTTCCGTGCCTCCATTGTCGAGGCGGCCGATCGGAGCTGTGGCCGCAAGGTTGTCGGTGCCTGTCGCGGCGGCAACCCTCGAACCCGTTGGTGGACACCTTCGGTGAGGGATGCCGTCAGGCTGAAGAAGGAGTCCTATCGGGCCTTTTTGGCCTGTGGGACTCCGGAAGCAGCTGATGGGTACCGGCGGGCGAAGCGGCATGCGGCTCGGGCGGTTGCTGAGGCAAAAACTCGGGCGTGGGAGGAGTTTGGAGAGGCCATGGAGAAAGACTTCCGCACGGCTTCGAGGCGATTCTGGTCCACCATCCGGCGTCTCGGGGGGGGAAGCGGTGCAGCACAAACACTGTTTATAGTGGGGATGGTGTGCTGCTGACCTCTACTCGGGACGTTGTGGGTCGGTGGGCAGAGTACTTCGAAGACCTCCTCAATCCCACCAACATGCCTTCCACTGAGGAAGCGGAGCCTGGGGACTCTGGGTTGGGCTCTCCAATCTCTGGGGGAGAGGTCGCCGAGGTGGTTAAAAAGCTCCTCGGTGGCAAGGCCCCGGGGGTGGATGAGATCCGCCCGGAGTTCCTTAAGGCTCTGGATGTTGTAGGGTTGTGTTGGTTGACGCGACTCTGCAATATTGCATGGACATCGGGGGCAGTTCCCCTGGATTGGCAGACTGGGGTGGTGGTCCCCCTGTTCAAAAAGGGGGACCGGAGGGTGTGCTCCAATTATAGAGGGGTCACACTCTTAAGCCTCCCTGGCAAGGTCTATTCAGGGGTCCTGGAGAGGAGGGTCCGTCGGATAGTCGAACCTCGGATTCAGGAAAAGCAGTGTGGTTTTCGTCCTGGTCGTGGAACACTGGACCAGCTCTACACCCTCGGCAGGGTCCTGGAGGGTGCATGGGAGTTCGCCCAACCAGTCTACATGTGTTTTGTGGACTTGGAGAAGGCGTTCGACCGTGTCCCTCGGGGAGCCCTGTGGGGGGTTCTCCGGGAGTATGGGGTACCGGGCCCTTTGATACGGGCTGTCAGGTCCCTGTATGACCGGTGTCAGAGTCTGGTCCGCATTGCCGGCAGTAAGTCGGGCTCGTTTCCGGTGAGAGTTGGACTCTGCCAGGGCTGCCCTTTGTCACCGATTCTGTTCATCACTTTTATGGACAGAATTTCTAGGCGCAGCCAAGGTGTTGAGGGGATCCGATTTGGTGGCCTTAGGATCTCATCTCTGCTTTTCGCAGACGATGTGGTCCTTTTGGCTTCATCAGATCGTGATCTGCAGCTCTCGCTCGAGCGGTTCGCAGCCGAGTGTGAAGCGGCCGGGATGGGGATCAGTGCCTCCAAATCCGAGGCCATGGTCTTGAGCCGGAAAAGGGTAGAGTGCCTTCTCCGGGTCAGGGGGGGTGTCCTGCCCCAAGTGGAGGAATTTAAGTATCTCGGGATCTTGTTCACGAATGGGGGAAGAAGGGAGCGGGAGATCGACAGGCGGATTGGCGCAGCGTCTGCTGTCAAGCGGGCGCTGTACCGGTCCGTCGTGGTGAAGAGAGAGCTGAGCCAAAAAGCGAAGCTCTCGATTTACCGGTCGATCTACGTTCCCACCCTCATCTATGGTCATGAGCTTTGGGTCATGACCGAAAGAACGAGATCGCGGATACAAGCGGCCGAAATGGGTTTTCTCCGTAGGGTGGCTGGGCTCTCCCTTAGAGATAGGGTGAGAAGCTCAGTCATCCGGGAGGGACTCAGGGTAGAGCCGCTGCTCCTTCACATCGAGAGGAGCCAGTTGAGGTGGCTTGGGCATCTGGTCAGGATGCCTCCTGGACGCCTCCCTGGTGAGGTGTTCCGGGCACGTCCCACCGGGAGGAGGCCCCGGGGAAGACCCAGGACACGCTGGAGAGACTATGTCTCTCGGCTGGCCTGGGAACGCCTCGGGATTCCCCCGGAAGAGCTAGAAGAAGTGGCTGGGGAGAGGGAAGTCTGGGCCTCCCTTCTGAAGCTGCTACCCCCGCGACCCGATCTCGGATAAGCGGAAGAAGATGGATGGATGGATGGATGGATGCACAGGAGTTTATTGTTCACATCCAGAGATTTAACCTTTGCTGAAACGGTTTTCCTATCGCCCTCACCAGGAATGAGATTTTAAGGAAAGACGAGCCTGGATCTGCTTCACAGGTTGGTTCTTTTGCTCTTAACTTTATTCAACTTTCTTGTTGAAAATGTAAAAACTAGTGTCTTAAAATGCACAGCGAGTAATACAGACAAGAACATTTACTGTGGAATAAAAGAAGGTCTCAAAAAATTAGAAATGTGTGTAGCCGAATAACAAAAAGTCCCCAAAAAGGCAGAATAATGTTGTGTGGTACAGTTCGTTCTCAGGATCCAACCAGCAAAGAATCAACATGTGACAATTTAAAGAATAAAAGGTCATGCAGGTTCAGGTGAGAATGACTGGAGATGAGGGTGGAGAAACACTAGTCAAGCAGAAACAGTGAATGAATGAAATCCAAGACACGGTTGAAAGTGTCATTCTGAAGATTCAAGAGTTTTTTCCAAGAAGTTGATATTAAAAACAAAATGTGTTTGATAATCGGCGGATTAATTTAGAGTATTTAGAAAGACAGAAGGCGCATAAGGAAGAGTTTACAACTCTTTTGCTATACATAAACATACACTGATCTGAAGATTACCGTATTTTATTCTCTATAAGTCACACTTTTTTCATAGTTTGGCTGGAACTTCATCTTGTATTCAGAAGCAACTTGTACGTGTTTATTTTTCCTAGGATAAAGTGCACAGGATTGTCGTGCATTTTCATTATACGTACGTGAACTAGTTGAATAAGTTGTTGACATGAGAATACCCTATTTCATTTTTTGCACTTTGTTTATTTAGAAACAATTCACAAACATTGTTCTGTTTCTAAATATGTTATATGTTAGTATTTTGAAGACACAAATTAACTAAATTTTGTCCTCAGTGTTCACAAAATAATTCAAAGAAAAAACAAAACACAAAAATACCTAAAGGTCAGAAATTTTATGATATACTTAAAATAATATGTATTGGTATCTGCAGTACCAATACATATTACCAAAATATAGCCACTACCAAAATATGCAGGCACTGTTTCCTAGCAACCCCAGAAGAGTTCCGCCTATCATCTAGCAACCAGCACATGCAGCTGGTTTTATTGTTACATTTGCTGCACAGTGGCTACAGGAAAAGTGTTTTATTGTTGATTTACTACTCCGAAGGAACTTGTTGCTTTCCTGTTGCTTGTGCAGAAGGCTCTACTACTGCTTTTCAAAGATGCACAGTTGTATAATTGCGCATCTGTTTGCAGCCATTCAAAATTGGAAGAACTGATTAGACTAAAATCTCATTATCTAAGAATCATTTTGTGCACAAAATATAATGAATATGACTTATCCTAAGTCATGCTATGCTGTTTGAGGAAGCATAGTAGGTCACCTTTAAGTGGCTGTTTGTTGTTGCCAAAGGCGTGTGGGTCTGAGGAGCTAAGCGGCCACCTTCTCCATCTGCCTGTGTCCAGTTTTAATCCAGACTGACACCGTTGAACGGAGCCAAGCGCTGCTCGGCTCGTTCAGTGAGTCGTTTTTCCAGGCAGATGGATCTTAGCGGCAGGTCAGGCAGCAGCTCGACCACCACGCCCACACGCTGCCTCCGAGCCGCCATCTGGATCTCTGACAGAGGGCCGGGCCTCCTCTCTCCCAGCTCCTCATAAACGACCCATTTTCAACACAAGCCGTGACATTTATCTGCTCCCATCAGGGTGGCTTTTTCTGCTTACTGATGCTGCAGTTGTATATTTTCTTTAATTCAAAGTATTTTGTATGACCTCGTAGAAATCATAAGTAAACTAATTCATTACTTGCATCATTATGTCTAGCTGGTCACAAAAACACTATCAAATTTTAATTAACAATAAAATATACAGAGTAACATCCTACAACACCAGTAAGATTAAACTGTTTGTAGGATTATGTAAAAATTATGGATTTGATCTGCATGAAGCCTTAAATTATTGTGTGGGCTGACGTTATTTGGATGCCTAAGCTTCCTTTTTTCCACCGTTTGCACAAACAGTTCTTAATCTTTAAACACACAAACAGCTGTTGTGTAGCTTTTGTTTCACTACATCGATGTCAGTAAACGGATCCTGAACAACAGCAAACATGTTGTACTTGCAATGCCAGAAAACCGATAGTGGGAAGTGATAGCAGCGCTGCTCACGTGTGCGTCAAAACAAAAAGTCATGAGGATATTATTTCAGCAACGTACACTGACTGGCAAATTCATTCATGCTTTTTTTTATTTTGCAGATTTCTTTACAGATTAATTCTCATTTTTTTCTAACCTGGTGCGGCTATCTCCGATTCTCTTTGTATTAAACTGTAAAAAGTAAATCTGGCAAGTCATACTGATAAACCGTTTATCGTCAGATTTTAGGGAGCCTTTTTAGGTTTCTGGTAACAATTTATGGTTTTTGACTAATCTAGTGTGAATGCACTTGAAAGTCTTCTACAATTTTATATTTTGTCAAGTTATACCCTAAATTTCAGTGTGATATATAAGGATTTTATGCAATATGTCTTCAAAAGCTTTGCATAACTTTATTTAGTTTTATTTCATCAGCTTTAACTAGCCTTCTTATCCCTATTAAAGTTACATTATGTAATTTTTATTTTTTTAAAATCATTTTTTACATATTTGTTAAAATTATCTTTATATTGTGACAGTATAAAACGGATAATATGTGAAAAAAATCTCGCTCGTTTGCCTTCTCCCAGTGTTCCCAGTCCTAACTGCAGAAATACACCAGTCAGAAACAACCAATCAGAGCCAGGAGGAGGGTCTTACCGCTGTCAATCACTCTCCTGCTAGGAGAACCTGCTACCTGAACTCAATTTGATTATTTGTAATAAATTAACTCAGTTTTTTAAGTTTGATCACCTGTTTTCTTTTTTCAGTGTACAAAAACAAGCCTCTTCTTTCATTTCCAATAATAAGCAACCAGATGGCTTTGTTATTGATTATTCAGCATTATTTCAGTGGCTGGGTGAGGCACAATGAACGTCATGAATTTAATGATCAAAAAGCTAAAAACAAGTTATTTAAGTCTTAGTCTCAGAGTAATGAATCCCTGGAATGTTTTGTGGAAGAGGTTCACTAAATAATATTCACCCAGTATCAATATTTCAAGATTTGATTTCAGTTCTGCTTTAAACGTTGGTCTCATCTAACCCAGACATTTTCTTCCCTGCTGTTTCCTGTGCCTGCATGTCTTATTGCAAAATGAAAACGGGACGCTTAAAAACTTCCATGCAAATGCAAACCACAATTTTCAGGTTTTTCATTGGTAAGCAATTTCAAATCCATGTTTTCCTTCCACTACAAGTATGCACATTAACCCCCAGTGAAATACAATCAAATTTGTGGATGTAACATGACAAAATGTGGAAAAGTTTAAGGTGCAAGGATACTTCTGAGAGGCATTGCATGTGTGCTATGTTTCTGTAGGAAAATGAAACATGAAAATGTGAGAATATGAGATAAGTGTCTGCAGGCGCAGTCAGGTGGCAGTTTGGGTGCATCAGGTCAACGGCTGGTCCCCTCAAAGATACCAAGACAAGAATGAGCGCTTCTTATTTTTGCCACGTCAGCAAAATTCCTGTTAAATTTCACCACGTTTCTGTTTGTAGAGTTTGCACATGTAAACTCGCAGCTTAATCATTTACTAATACGTCCCCTCAACATACACACACACACACACACACACACATGCACAAATCTCTCTCTTTCTTTCTCTCTCTCTCTTCTGTCAGTTTAAGCTGTATTTTCTTCATCAGCTTTATCTCTGCTGATGATGTAACGCTGGCTCTGGAGGGCGAACACATGGTGGAGTTTGGTGGGTGTGTGTAGGCGTGTGCGGGTGCAAGTGTGTGTGTGTATCTAAATTATATCAGGATGATGTGAGGTGTAACATCTGCGCTGGAGTTAATCCACGGCGGCTCTCTCCAGAGCGCACATCGGGCCGGTTTGTGTTTACGTCGCTGATCCTTCACAGCAGCTCTTCTTCTACTATTTATTATCAGTGGAATGATTCGTCAGTCTACGGGATTTACAGGATAACGTAATCAAGTAAAAGTGAGCCGTCAGTCCACAGCTTTTATCTGCTTAATGAGTCATTTGTTTCTGTAAGGACAGAAAAACGGCTCACTGGTCAGATTTTCTGGCCATAAAAGGCGTTAATGCTTGTGTGTAAGGACATTATGCGATAATCTGATTTAAAATGCATCTAACCGTTGAATTCGTCCAATAGAAAACCCAATAAGTGTGAAGAAGATGGAGGCAATGAATAAAATGCAACGTTAGTGATGAGAGAAAAAAAACACAAAGTGTCTGAAAGAGGAGAAATGAGAGAAGCAACATTCAAGAAGCATGTAAGCAGTAAAATAACAGCAAAATGAGAAAAAACAATTACTTCTTTTAAAAAGAGTGCAATTATTGCAAATATTATTGTAAAAAACAGGTTGCTTTTGCAAAATGTTTCTGCTGTTTAGTTTGAGACTGAAACCTCCAAACACTAAAGTAAAAAACGGTTTTTTACTTCATCAAGACATTTACACAAATATTAAATATAAAAATGTAGATTATGATCTAATGTCTTACATTTGAAACAAAAAATTATACTTTTTTTCTATGCATCTAAAAATATTGTAACACATTGATTATTACACTTATAATATTAATTATGATATTTTAAAATATTGTATAGTTATTTCTCCTTGGAAACCTGGAGTAGATGAATTACTTTACTTTCCATTGTTTTCAATGGAGAAACATGTTTCTAAAGGCAAATTTTCAAGATACAAACTCCCTGTTTGAATTTATCAAATGAAGCTCAGAGGCTTCATTGAAAATTTTGTTTATGCTCCCTGCTTAATTTATATAAACTGAATTTAACTGAATTTCATTCTTACTTTCATATCTGTGAAATAAGAAGAATAAGGAAACATTTTATGGACTTTGAAACTCAACAGACAAACCGCAACTCAGCAAGTTCTAGTTTCAGCGTATGAAGGAATAATTATCCATCTTTGCTAAAAAAAAAAACAAAAAAACTCGCAGATTAACTTTTAAACATTAATCTCACTTCATACTACATCCTGTTTGGACATAAACAAGCTAAAAATAAAGAAATGACTAATGTCAGGTGTCTGCTGGGAAGAAACTCTCTTTAAAGAACATCTGACATTAAAAGATAAAACAAAAAAGTAACAACATATTGTAAACACAATCAATCAATCAATCAAATTTTATTTGTATAGCTTTCAGCAACACAGCATTTCAAAGTGCTTTACATCATAAAAACACAAAAATACAAAGTCATAGAACACACAGCCAACAACATTACATTTTGCACATCAGATTATTGATTAATGTTTCATGATTAGGTTTCAAAGGCAACTCTAAACAGCAGAGTTTTTAATCTAGATTTAAAGGAACTCAGAGTTTCATCTGTTTTCTGGAGGTTTGTTCCAGATTTGTGGTGCATAGAAGCTGAATGCTTTAAAAACTGAAGAAATGATCATTTTTAAAACAACAGTATGACCTGAACATGTAAAGTCCAACCAACCCAACAGCTAAGTGATTAAATTATAGATGAATAGTCGTTAAACAGATCACTGCTCCGTTAATCAACAGGTGAAACATGATCAGGTTTAAGGAATGTGTGAATGGTTTTGATAAGGTTTCCTTTTTGACCGGGCATTCATCTTAGACTCAATCAAAAAGTGATGGCATCTATTTAATTGCATCAAAAGATGCTAACAGATAATACAAATTTACTCAACTGACTGCTGTAGTCTCTTTTTAACATTAAAATGGAAAAAAAACCTGCTGTTGTCTAAGGAACATCTCTAATAGTTAACCAGGCTGATGGTTGTTATGGTCCAATTTGATCAGGCAGAGGAAAATAAAAACTTTACCAGATGTTCTTTGATTTAAGTGAGAAGTGGTGTTGTTAGATTGTGTTTTAACAAAACAGGTTTCATAGAAGCAAAACGTCCAAGATTTAACAGCTCTGAAAGTGACAAAATATTAGCAATAACATTTTTTATTAAAGTTTTCATGTAGTTTCCCAATTAAAATACGAATTGTTTATTTAATGCATCTTACCAGGGAGAAGATGAGGAATTCACAGTAATATTTGTGCTTTAAACTGGGGAGAAAAAGCTAATTTTGGCCCCTCAGGATTTTTGACTCAGGGATTTTGGCGTAATTTGGGGTCTAATAGTTGTTAACATAACCACCTGTACAAAAGCCACAGTGCTGTTTTTCCCACCAGGTGAGCTGGAACAAGATGAACAGTGTTTATTCAAATTACCTGAGTGTGTCTTTTGATAAGGCGATACTGATTGTTGACAGAGCGAGTTCAGTTTGTGCTTGTACAGGACGAAAGGAGGGGATCCTGACCGTAACACCACGTGGGGGAAATGTTACAGTTAATCTGTCCCAGTCTGCACGTTCACACAAGGCCTGCAGTTCCACTTTGTATGCTGTATGATTCACATCACAGTTATTTCCCATGCAACAGCTGAGGAGACGTGATAAGTGCCTGGTTCTGGCCCTGTGCCCCACACCGCAGCAACTACTGATGCTAATCATTCTGCTCTGCCATTATGGGTCAGAACATTTGGGTAACATTACCAAAACATGTCCTGTAAACCAATCAGTTTGGTTTGTTTTGACCTGCTTTTCTGTAACCACAAGGGATTTTATACTAAAACTATATGGTTTCCTCGCCACATTATTACTGTTTTTAATAAGCAAATTGAGATTTGAAGACAATCTAAAATAATATTCCAGATTCAAAAGCATTCTGCAGCAAACGTGGAAAAAAATAAGAGAGGCGTGCAGATGCAGGGAGGAGGTTTTCATGCTTTGAGGAGAGCGTTTCCACGGTAGCTGCGTTATGGAGGGAAAGCAGAAATCATCCAGTCAGCCTACGTGTAACAGATCACATTCTCTGTGCCTTTTCGTGTCCTCTTCTCTCGCCCCTCCTCCATCTTTCTCCCCAGCGTCCCTCCGCCCGTCCCTGCAGAAACAAACAAGCCCACGACTTCTACCTTTATGGCAAACTGTTGTGTCATATAATTAAAGCGCGCCCTTTTCAGACGTAAACAAAAACTGCATCCCTCGTTGTCTACTGAGGCGTAGAAACTTCTAGAACCTATTCAATAAATTAGAATAATTTTGAAACGTTCATTTATTTCAGTAAATCATTAAATAAAAAAACATTAGATAGTGTGGAGAAGAAAAACAGAATTATTTATTCTCAACAATAGATAGATAGATAGATAGATCTATCTATCTATCTATAGATCTATCTATAGATCTATCTATCTAGATAGATAGATCAATCTATATCTAGATAGATAGATAGATAGATAGATACTGTTTTATAATGGCTTTTCACTTTAAAAACTGTTTTCAAGCCTTAATTTCTGCCAATGATGATTTTCAGCTTACAGCCAATTTGAGTAGAATACAACATTAGAATAATAAAATAAAATAAAGTGTGTCTAATACCTCCTGAAATGTTATTTTCAAACGGTACATTTAATCTAACATGAGCTTTCTATGTTGACGTGTATTATATTTCATCTCGGCTTGCCATACATATGGGAGCAAAGGAAAACTATTACGGCGAAGGAGGAGATAACGGGTCGAATAAAAGGCGGGGCTAAGTCAGTGCTGTCCAATCAGAGCTAGGGACGCTCCAGCGGGCGTACGTTTTCACGTTTTCCCCAGCAGCCAATCAGATTGGAGGACCAGCCCCTCTCTGAAGGGCGGGGCCTCACCGAGTCTAGGCTCAACTTAAAGAGTCCCCCCCCCTCCGCCAGGCTGCAAGTTGTTGTTGTTGTTGGACTGAGGACGCGTTGCTTTTACTCTCATGGTTGTTCAGACGTTAAGGATGAAGATCCAGGAGTCGCCCGCCGCCTGTGACGCGGGGAGGATCGGAGGCGGGGAGATGCGCGCCTCGGAACCGGACCGAGAGGACGTTCCGCGGCTGGACCTGACAGCTCTGACCGAGGACAGCAGCTGGGGAGGTGAGCGCTGCACGCCTCATTCTTCACTCACACGCTGCTTCCGAATGTAAACACGCTTTAATTAATGACGTCCATTTGGATTTGCACAGACATTCTGCTGCAACTGCGCCTCCACTGCTGAATTAATCATAAGAAAAATCCTCTTAAAGTCTCCAGTCACCTTGTTCGCGTCGGACCAGTCTCCTTTCCTGCAGGATTTTTGCAGCTGAATTTGGTTTAAACACTTTAATATTGCATTTCTTGTTTGTTTGTTTCTGGGGTTTTTAGCTAGTTGTGATGCAAACCGCCTGCAGCTGTAATTTCCAACCAGAATCGATTGATAGTGGTGACCTTATTGAAGTAGTCATAATTGGGTTGCATTTAGAAGAATAGTCGATCTTTTTTTTTTTTACTCATGTGTTGGTAAATAATATAAGTTAAGGCATCAGAGAGGAGCAGTGACCCGTAGTCATTTCACGATAATATTTTTGCTGGAGGATAATTATTGCAATATAAATGATAATATTGTTGTTTGGAGACAATTTTCTAGTAGTTTAGTAGTAACAGCATGTAATAACAAGATGCATTCTCAAAGATGAATAAAGTTGAAATTCTAATGACTATTTAACTCTGGAACCGGGAGATATTTTAAATATCCTAAATAAATCAACAAAAACAACTGAAACAACAAATAAATGTTTGGTTTTTTTAAGTCTCTATAAACAAAATTGCCCTAAAAAGGCCTACTTTCATTATCCAGATTTTGGTAGAAAGAAAGAGAAAAATATTAAAACGATAAATAATGAAAACGGAAATGATTGATTTTGTTTTAATTTAGGATGAAATGAGTTATTGCCTATTGTGACAGGCCCGGTAAAGCGTTGCGTCACTCACACACCTCCTCATTATTTCCTCCGAGTGATCTTGAATTTCTTGTTTCTCTGTTCTCCTCTGTGCAAAAAAAAGGAAACAACTCACACTTTGTCTTGTGCTACTGATTGTTAAGATAGGAGGAACCTGCAACACACCCAAACTTTCCAGTTTTGTTTTTTGATCATAGTGCCACGCATTTGCACAGATGAATGAAGAAAGTAAACAAACGTGCAGAGTACATATCAGAGAACACGCTGTCCTGAAACCGTCCTTTTGTTCCGGTTTTGCTCCAAACCGGCGCAGTTTCCTGTTTGATGTGATGAAAACTGTGCAGCAGAATAAAACGTGTCAGCTGCAGCATGCGTGCCTCATGCCCGTGGAGCCCCCTAGTGGTCAAAGATTGCATTTGGAAAAATACTGGCGCTCTGAGAAGGAGAGGAAGAGAGAGAGAGGTTGTTGTTGCCATGCAGCCAGCCCTCCTCCTTCCCTGCACACATGGAGGACGGATGTGGTTTCTCTCCAGAGCTGCAGAACATGATAGGAAAACATTCAGTTGTGATGTTAGTATAAGATGACCGCCATTTTTATTCACCGTTATATCGTCCCAAAAGATTCAGGTGAGGTCAGAATATTTGCAGAAAGCTAAATTTGTCTTTGCTGTAAGTGAGAGAAACACTCATCTGAGCGGTGGGCAGCAACATGTGGGGGCAGGGCGCATCACTTAAAGAACAGATTTTCATGCTGTGGAGTTAAACAGCCTGGAAATCAGAATGGAAGAAGAAGAAAGTGTAGAAAAATTATCTTCTTCCTTGCCTCCAACCGTCTTTCCTTTTGTCCTTCATCCTTCATTTGTCTTTCCTTCCTTCCCTTTTAGTTATCCTCTTTCCTTTCTTTTTTGTATCCTTTCTTCTGTGTCTTCCAAGCTTTTTTTGTCTTTCCTTCATTCAGTTTCTCATCTTTTTTCTTCCATCCTACCTTACGTCCTTCCTTCATCCTTTTCCTCTTTACCTGGTCTTTCTTTCCCTCCTTTTCCTGCCCTGTGTTCATTATACTTTATTGCTTCCCTCCTGTCTTGCTGTTTTCCTTCCATCCATCCATCAATCCATCCATCCATCCATCCATCCATCCATCCATCCATCCAGTCAGTACCCCTGGAGGAACCGGTCCATGTATTTTTCAGGTCCGGCTCGGTTCTGTTGGTACATTTTGTGCTGAACACAGAATATTCCGTTTCCACAGACACACTGATTGACTCCAGTTATTCTCCAGCATTGACGCCCTAAAGAGGATTTATGTTGCTATATTCAGATAATAAAGCCATTCTGCAGAAACGGGCCTGTGGACGTGGATCTGTGACCTTTGCCCCCGCCCGCTGCGGTCCGCTGTGACCTGATATTCTCTGCTGGCAGGAAGTGACGCAGTTGCGTTCACTTTCACTCCTTCACCTTCTGCTTTCTGTCTCTGTTCCTGTAGATTCCCCCTTTCCTAACTCCTGTTTCCTCGATTTCAAAAGCGTTTTCCACGCTGCTCGTTGCGACGGTAAGTCCTGTCCGCATCGGAGTGGCTAATATGTCAAAGTAATTAAAAAGGAGAGAATGAAGCAGCTGTCTGTCTTGACCTTTTCCTTCTGCATGGCGACATGCTTGAGCGCTCCGGAACATAACCACCGAGTATCTGGGCGCAGCGGCGCACAGGCCGGTGTTTTGTTTCATTAATCTAGTTAATC
Organism: Xiphophorus couchianus; assembly: GCF_001444195.1. Lineage (NCBI taxonomy): Eukaryota > Metazoa > Chordata > Actinopteri > Cyprinodontiformes > Poeciliidae > Xiphophorus > Xiphophorus couchianus. The sequence continues at coordinate 4,277,244 of NC_040232.1, read as the reverse complement.
CACAGCCATCAGTGTTCAGTTGATTTAAAGGATTAATTTAAAATGCCATGGAGCCTTAGCGGCGGGCTGACCGGAGCCTGGAAAGAAAAACATGGATGTGGTGGAGTTTAAAAACCCTCTGACGCGCCGCAGGGTCGCCGCTGGATGAGCTGAGCGACCCGAGCCGCCATAGCGCCGCTGTGCAGATAAAAATTTTAAAAAGGAGTACTTTTCTGCCAAAAAAAACCCCACAAAATTTGAGATTAATCTCAGAAATTTCAAAAACTTCCAAAAGTTTAGCATTTTTGACTTTTGGAGCTCAGAATTTTATTATATTTTTTCTAGAAAATTTCTGAGATTAATCTCAAAAAAGTTGAAAATTTGTGAGAAAATACTTTCAGAAATTTTGTGATTAATCTGTTCTTGAATATTTTTACTTTCATTAATATAACATCTTGTGATTTGGCATCCATGAGGTTTTTGAAACGACTCGTTTTCCAGATTCCTAAAAATATGAACTTTTTACCAAACAACAGCTGGATGGTTTTTTAAGCGCTTGGGTTTCTTTTAGAAGCAGTAGAAACCAAAATGTAAATTACTCAAACTATTTGATGCAGAGAACTGGTTGCAGAGAAGATCGCTCTTTTAACTGCATGTTCATGTCTGTTTGTGCCTGCACATGGAAACGGCCGTTTATTAACCATTAATTACTCAAAAATAGTCCATATAGTTTTTCTTTCCTCCTTACTTAAAGTTTCTGTCATGTTTGTATTTTAGAAAAGGAATGAAAAGTCATGTTTGACCTGTTTGGCACATAAGTTTGTGATGCTTTTTCACAAACAAAATTTCATGGAAACGTCGTAAAATTAACTTTGTATTGTAGCAGAAACACTTTAATGCTAAAGATGGCGCATGAACTGCCTACTGAAATTGCAGTGGAACGCCAAACTCATTGCGTGGGAATGCAAAACCTTGGCAAGCTAACGCCAAAGACAAAATCCCCGTAAATCCCCTACGGGGCTCCATAAAGGACAAAAACCTGCAGGGTTCTGGAGCTGGAATCTGAGCTAACTCTCCTCCAGTTTGGCCCAAATGTTCCCCCAGCGTAGAAAAACATGCAAACCGGCCGCGCACCGTCGGCTTGTTTTCATTCCCCGCGTCGCTCGGTTTGTTCGGTACGTTTCCACGGTATCCGCCGAGTCTCTGCAGCTTCAGCACTAACATTTCCCAAACAGCCTGATATTTTCCCCAGCTTGTGTGTCTTGTCTTTTTCTCATGCACACACACCTGAACAGATGCAAGTTTTTGTCTGTGGAAACTGGATAAACACAAGCTCATCACAAAGGCTCCCAGCGGGGATTGCGGCCTGACATTATCCCGCAGAGATCTGCTCTCTTATTAATAGCTCTGGCATCGTCAGGGGTGTTCCTCTGCAGACATAATTATTACCAGAGCGGCGGCAGCAGCCGGGGGGACTGCGCAGAGTCAGGGTGGGTGTGGTTTACCCACACTTTCACAACAACATCAAACCCCAGAGGAAAATTTTCTTTACTGCTGTGGTCGGAGGAATTTTACTCCCTCAGAAAAGATCCAAATTTTGCTTCAAATTAGCTTTTTTTTACATTTAAACTTGGAGTTTAGTTCAAAATACTACTATTATTTTGAAAAGTCTAACTAATTCCTCTCATTTTAGAGGAAAATTGCTTTGCAGCAACAAATGCAACTCTGTGAAATTTGGTGTTTTCCTCTCCTAAAGTCATGTAAACAATTTAATAATTCATTTAAAAAAATGCATGATGTGTGTTAGCATAGCTGGTCACTAAGGGGAGGCTGACCGTTTTTCACCATTTTGTGATTGAAATAGTTGGTTTAAAGTCAAATTAACATATTAGGTGTCATTTTTACATTTTTTTATGTAAAGTTGCATAGAGAATTAAAAGTTCTTGTTTTCGCATTTGTATAGAAAGTACCAAATTATTCATTTTCTACCTTTTTAAAATCACCACTATGACTTTGAAACAAATTAAACGGTATAAATTCAGCCTTTATTGACCCGTGGATCCCTCTGTGTGCAGATTAAATCGGATCCTGCGTGTTTTAACTGCACCTCCAGCTCGTTGTCTTCGCGCTGCACGTTTTGACCCAACAGTCTGTTGTCGTTTCTCCTCAGAGCCGATCCTGGCGTGCCCCCTGCAAAGGGAGAGCATGGACCGCGAGGAAGCCCGGCTGTCCCCCCACGCCAGCGGCCGCCTGATCCGCCAGCTGCTGGAGGAGGACAGCGACCCCATGGTGTCGCCCCGATTCTACGCCTACGGTCACAGCCAGCAGTACCTGGACGACACCGAAGTGCCGCCTTCGCCGCCAAACGCTCACTCCTTCATCAGGTGCGCCCACGTTCTTTCCGTTTTTTTCTTCCTGTCTGCATGTGGGGCAAAAAGGAGAAAAAGTTTGAGTTAAACGTTTTGTGTTGTCTCTTCAGTCGCAGGCGGAGCTCATCCCTCGGCTCCTGCGACGACGAGAGAGAGGAGCTGACCTCCGCCCAGCTCACTAAGAGGATTCATGTTCTCAAGAAGAAGATCCAGAGATTTGAGGAGAAGTTTGAAGACGACAGGAAATACAGGGTATTTACAGCAGCTGTTATAAAATAAGCCCTGATTCACTCTGATTATTACTAGAAAAGCTCATTATTTTCTGTATTCCAGCCTTCACACAGTGATAAAGCTGCAAACCCAGAAGTGCTGAGATGGCTCAACGAACTGGCCAGACTACGGAAAGAGCTAAAAGGTAAAAAAAAAAAAAAAAATCAATCACTATTTTCTCAAACTTTTCTTTCATACCTGATCCGATTTTCACATTTTGTCGTTCTTTCTTTTCTAAAAAAAATAATTACAAACCACAGAAAATATTTTCAAAAGTGTATAATGGAGTATTGGGGCAAGGCAACGAGAATCTTTATTAAATTACATGAATATAATCATAATATTAGCAAAATAAAGACTAACTTTTTCAAGAAGAATATATTAAAGTCATCAATTAATTTTGTGTTGGAGTTATTATAAAATTGCTACTTCTAATATTACGACTTTATTCTTGTTTTTATTCTCATATTACTTGTAACATTATGACTTCAGCTTTGTAAAAGGTAAAACAATACTTGTCCGACTCTTATATTTTCTTGTAGAGTTGACCTGAATTCAAAGTAAAAATAAAAAGAAATTGTAAAATATGTTTGTCAAACAAGATGGCACAAAGTGATAATCTTTTCAGGTGTTCAGGTTTCCTTCTACTTTCACGGTAAATAAAGTAACTTTAGTTACTCTAAAGTGAAACTTTTTTGCTCCCAAATCTGCTTTTAGTTGCTGTATTAGAATTTGGCTAAAAACAGGAAGAGTTTTCAAACTAAAACCGACCAAGTTCCTGTTTTTATTTCCGAGAATAGACAAAATATTGTTTTAACTTTCTTCAATTAAGACCAAAAATCATAAGCAAACTGGAAGCATTTAATTTAAAAGGGAAAAACAATTCAGTACATTTATGTCCGTGTTTAAAAAAAATAAACATTTAAGTCGTATCAGATGTTTTTCTATATCGGAAGTGAAAGAATTGGATCGGTGCATCGCTGTAGATTTACCCCGACGTGTTTCTGCAGAGCGGAAGCTGATGAAGTCGGAGGAAGACCTCCCGCCGGTGACCCGCCAGCGCAGCAACACGCTGCCCAAAAGCTTCGGCTCCCAGCTGGACAAGAAGCCGCAGCAGGAGAAGGCGCCCAAGCCGCCGGTGGAGAGCACTCTGGAGTCCGTCCTGAAGAAGCTGCAAGAGAAGAGACAGGAGGTGAACCGGCCCGAGGACATCAAGGTAAAAACAAAAACCTGCTGAACAAAAGGATCCAGAGGTCCAAATTAAAGCAAACGTTGACGTTCCTCCTGTTCTCCTGCTGCAGGATATGACACGGGATCAGATCGGAGCGGAGAAAGTCGCCCTGCAGAAAGCGCTGCTGCATTATGAGAGCATCCACGGCCGACCGGTGAGTCTGCGGCAGCTTCGCCTCCGCAAATATCAACCAGATTCACCAGGTTTTTGAGTTATAAACAATTGAAAAGCAGAAAAAATTATACAGTGGAGACGAAAATGATGCATTCAGCAAACAGGTCAGAGTTCAGTTCCAAAACGATTCGTCTCCTTCTGGGAGGGAGGGAAATGAAAAGAGTTAAAAGTGAGAAAAAACTCGTAATAATACGAGAAATATGTAAAGATACGCGACAAAAAAGTAACAAAAAGGAGAAAACAGTCTCTACCATAATTCAAGAGTAAATTAAATCAATTAAAACTAAAGTGGCACTTTTAAATTAAAATCTACTCTAAATGTTAGATTAAACACAAAGTGATCATCATTTCAAAGCTTTCAGATTTTCTTCAATTTTCAAGGTGAACAGTATCATTGACTTGTTGATTTGAGTTTTTTAAAATGATATTTTTTGAGACTTTTTGAGCTATAATAGTGCAAATAGCCTCCATGTCGTTTTTTGTGCTCTTCCTGCTGCGATTTACTAAGCAAGAAATGCTTTTCTTGCTTCAGGTGACCAAGAGCGAGAGGCAAATCATGAAGCCGCTGTACGACAGATACCGCCTGGTGAAGCAGATCCTCTGCAGAGCCTCCACCATCCCCGTCATCGTAAGTACCGCATCCTAATTCCCTCGCGCCACACGTTCGGCACGTCCGCAGCGCTTAATCCCGGACGGCGCCTTGCTGCGAGAACACGCGGCGGTCACGCCACAGACCTGTTGTTGCCCTCTCAAGACTTTAAGTCCAGACTTAGCAGATCAAAGGATCACAGACGGGATCCTTCACAGAAACGTCACAGCAAGGAGGGGCTGGATTATTCTACGAAACAAAGCAGACAAAATTATTAGGAGTAAATTTCAGCCAAAAAAGCCTGGAAAAAAAATTTTATTAATTAAATTTCAGAGTTTGAAAAGTCTGAAATTTGCCAAAAAATCTGGAATTTTTGAAAAAAGAAAGAGAAAATTTCTGAGTTTCAAAAGTTTAACGTTTTCAATCAATATAAAATGTTTTGACGTATAAACTGATAAGATTTATTTCAACAAAGTGGATAACCAAAACTACACTGGTGTACTAGAAGAGAAGGAGTAAATTGCCGCTAAAGAATCTCAGACATTTTCTAGAAAAAAACTTGGAAATTTGAAAAGTCCAAAATTTGCCAGAAAATTTTTTTTCAAGAATTTGAGGGGAAAAATTCAAACATTTTTGACTTTGGAAATTCTGAAATTTCAGAAGTTTTTTTTTCCAAGTTTTTTTTCTAGAAAATTTCTGATTTTTTTTTGGCAGACATTTACCATTTACATTTACCACTCCTTTTTCATTTCTTTTCTATCTACAGTGACCTTAATACTCCATCGTATAAAATTAGTGCTTTTATTGCATATGCTCATTGTTTACATGCATGTGTTAATTCCACGCAATGACATTTAATTTAAAAAGACATGCAGGCGCCGGGGTGCGCCTCCTCCTCCGTGTGGCCGTGCTGTAGATGCATCCTGGTGTGGTTAATTCCTCCCTTCTTGACCGTCACCACAGGGCTCCCCCTCCAGCAAGCGCAGAGGGCCCCTCCTTCAGCCCATAATCGAGGGTGAAACCGCTCTCTTCTTCGACGACATCAAGGTGAAGAGCTGCTGCTGTTGTTGCTGTTTCCCTCAGACCCCTCATCCTTCTTATTTGCAACCATTTCCCCCTCTGATGGAGCTAGTTGGTGCCTGTTGATTGGGCAGCTGCCTGCTTCCTGCCTCAGCATCAGTACAGCTGTTAAATTAAATCAGCAGCTGTTGATGTTTAAAACACCGTGTCGCGTGGATGCTCCTTTATGTTGGGTGATGAGAAACTTAAACAATGTTCTCCTCTTCCATTTGTCAACACTAATGGGTGTAAGCAGTGATTTAAGTACTAACCCTGCACGACCCTCTGTGACTAAACCCCCCAATCCGGTTTGGTTTTAACCCTTTGTGCTGCTCGTCTTCTGCTGCTCTTTTTTATTAATCCTGTCCTGTCCTCTACTTTCTGTCAGGAGGAGGAGGACGGCTCGGAGGACGACGGAGATACAAAGACTCAGTTCACAGAAAACATTCAGCCTGAGCTCAGCGTTTTCAGCTTCATGGACGAGGAAGTGGACGGTTTCATTTCTCCCGTGGACGAACTTTCACCCTCCAAAACCACGGCAGACATGGGGCTGTCCAACCTGCACTCGGCCACCATGTAAGTACATGAAGAAGAAAAACACGCCCTCTTGTGTTCTGTGGTGTTCAGAGCTTATCAGACTTTTTGAAACTGAATAAATAACAGTTAATGAAGCAAGGTTAAGATCTATTGCAGTCAATGGCTACGTATTTTAAGCAGTATTTATGTTACAACTGGTTATTCTAACATGGGTTAGTTAGCCTCAGCGCTAAACAAGCTAATAAATTGCTATTCAGTGTAACAGTTACTCAAGCTTTTCAAAACTCACAGCTAGCTAATCATGCTGGTAGCTATTTGGACTAACAACTGCTAAAGTTAATAGCTACTCAAACAAATAGCTACTTAGGCTAACAGCTGCCCAACCTGCCAGTAGCTCAGGCTAATGGCACGCAAGCTAACAGCTACACAAGCAAACAGCTACTGAAGGCAAGAGTTAGTTAAGCTAGCATCTACTCAAATTACTGATGCTAACAACAGCTAGTCATAGTGTTTAGCTTCAGATCTGAACAAGCTAACAGTAACATAAATTAACTGCTATTCAGAGTAATAGTTACTCAAGCTTTTCAAAACTAATTAGGCTGATTGCTATTTGGATTTACAATCACTAAGGACAACACATACTTAAACAAATGGCTGCTTAAGCTAACAGCTACACAAAGAAACGGTTAGTTAAGCTAACATCTCAAATTACTCATGCTAACATGAATTAGTTATTGAGCTTAGCCTCTCAGCTAATCAATAGATTAGTTAGTCATTCTAAAACTACTTAAGCTAATGGCTATTTTAGCTCGCAGCTATTCTGATTAACAGGTAATGGCTACTGAAGCCATTACCTGGCTTCAGTAATGGCTTCATTACTGAAGCCATTAGTAATGATGGCTTCCTGTTAACCAGGAAGCCATCATTCCTGGTTAACGTTGCAGGTAGCAACTCTGACATCATAACCTGTTAATCAGCCATTACCTGTGTGTAATAACACAAGGAGCTAGAGTCTATAGAAGTTAACTTCTATAGGCTAACAGCAATAGAAATGAATTGCTACTTAGGCTAATACCTACTCCTCAGCCAAACATCCAAACTTTTATTGTTCTGCTTTCTGTTTACTATAAAGAAAAACAAAAAAATAAACTATTTGTGGGATTAGGTCAGATGTTTAATTTAAATGTTTTGTTTTTCCTCTCGATCGCAGGCAGGAACTTGTGGAGCAACTTCAAGAGACAAGAGAGGAAAAGAAAAGGATCCGCAAGAACCTGAAGGAGTTTGAGGACCAATTCTTCAGACAAAATGGAAGGTATGAAGGAGCCATGTTTAAGCGTCTACTCCTTCATGTTGGAGCTTCTCTCCAGATTCATTTGCTGATTTTTACTGTCTTGTTTTTTCACAGAACTGTCCAGAAGGAGGACCGCTCCCCGCTTGCAGACGAATATCACGAATACAAACACGTGAAGGCCAAACTGCGACTGCTGGAAGTTCTCATCAGCAAGAGAGACTCGACTAAGCTCATCTGAGTTGATGTGGATTTTTTTTAAAAAACTGTATTGAGACTGGTGCTCAGTTTCCTGTGATTCAAACATCTCTTGTCTGTTGGACTAAACTGGGAACAAACTGCTGCTCTGGGAACACAAAGCCACCCGTTTCGTCATCAGAACTCAACTTTGAAGCAAGAACTTTCTTCAGACGAAGCAGCACACGCACAAATAAACCTAAATCACTGATAATTTATTTCTATCAATTTGAAAGTTTTAAGAGAATTTATTTCCTATGTTAAACTGTAGAAATTGTTAAAGTTAAATCCTAATATTATTTAGAAGAAATTAGTCATGAAATTGTTATTTTTGAAGGATTTTGTGATGAAGATGTGTATTTATGCGTATTTTTCTAAGGGAGATGTTACTGTTTGTATCAGTTTTCATCAAAATGAATAGCTTCTGTTATTTCAGTTTTGGCCACCATGTTCTGTCTGAAATAATCTTTTAGTTTTGCATCTTTAGAAGTTTAATAATCAAGCACTTGCTCACTACAACCCTCACAGGCACCAATCTCATCCAATCAAAATTGCCCATTTTTGTGACCACTTCCAGACTTTTGTGGGATTTTATGTTCATGCTTCTTACTTTATGCCAGATAAGCTGATCTGTAAGTCACTGTTTGGTGTTTTCTGTTCAAAGCAGACCAGGCCGGGCCAGAACACGGCCGCCCGTTTGTTTCTCTGTAAATACAGATCACGAAGTTTGTTTACGTTTCTGTGAGCGAGTACTTTTCTCCTTTCCTTCTCCAAAATGGATGATTACCTGCGTGAATTTTGTTTTCACTTAGTGTAAACACTGGCCAGGCTTAACAAATCCTGAGTGTGTACATTTTAGTACATAAAATTGTATTTTGTATATAATATGAATTAAATCATATTTTTACGGAGATTGGGTTGCCTTTGTGCTTTGTTTTTTGTTGTTTTGCATAAAATAAGGTTGAGCTTAAGTTTCAGAGATCAAGAGGCAGATGAAGAGAAACGTTTTTTAGAAATTACATTCTATAAAGTGCCATACAAGGTTCGATTTAAATTACTCGTTATTTGAAATAAAAGTGTTTAAAATTATGGAAAATGAAAGGAAACAATGTTTTCCAACAGTGTCAGACTTACAACAGCGTATTAGGACCAAGGGGGTGGAGAGAAGAGTCTTACTGCTGTATGCGCTGTTCAACTTCTGAGTTTCAACTTTTGAAACTCCGAAATTTCTGAGTTTCCTCTAAAGAATTTATGACAATGTCAACTTTTCTCAAAAGTGTCGTCTCAAATTTTTTACTTTCTCTCACAAAGACCAAGAAAATATCTAGATTTCAAAAATCATAAAATTTAAACTTGTGGGAATTTTTTGAAACTCAGAATAAGCGTTTTAAAACGTTTGGAGATCCGAAGTTTCCTCATTTTTCTAGAAAAAAGATCTCAGATTAATTTCCTAGAAAAATATCAAATTCCTAAAAATAAGGAAAAGTAAAACTTTCTAGAAAAAAATGCAATTTTTGAATTTCAAAAGTCAAATTTCAACTTTTGAAACTTTTTTACATTTCCTAGTTTTTCTAAAAGATTTCTGAGATTTTAGCAGAAATTTGCTCCTTATTTCTATCCACAATGGCCTCAATACGGCAGTGTACTACAACTTTGTATTTGGGCCTTTGGAGATAGAAAAAAAAAGTGAAAAATCTGCTAGAATAAAAACGACATTTTTGAGATGATCAGAACATTGAGAAAACAAATCAAGGAAATTTCTGAGTTTGGAAAAAAAGCAATGCTAGAAAAAAAATGAATCTCAAATTTAGATCTTTTTTGTAGCATTTTTTTAATTTATTTTTTAAACTCAGAAATTTCCTTGATTTTTTTTCCTCAATGTTCTGACAATCTCTAAAATGTCTGCTGAGCTCAGGCTGAATGTTTTCTGTGAAATGAGTCTTTGTGTCTCTGTCATCCTCGGATGTTTCTTTTGTTTTTTTTAGAAAACCTTTGGAAAACCACCTGGAGTTTCAAAAGTTGAAAATTCACAAGAAAATTACTGACCTAAAAAAATTAATATTAATCTTGGAAAGATTATATTTTCAACTTTTGAAACTCAAATTTTCATTTGATTTTAAATTTAGATTTTAAATTCTCAACTTTTCAAGAAATTAAAAAAAGAAATCACAAATATTTCTGATCTTTCATCTGAAAGAAACTTCATTCTTTTTCTAAAAATCTTTTGGACAGAAATGTAATTTTTTTCCCTCTATAATGATAAGCCATTATACAAAACAGGTTTCAGGAAAGAAACATGTTTGAACCAGATTTGTTAAAAAACGACTGAAAAACAGCCATGAACTCCTACAGCATCTTTTCCAATATATTTTATTTCAAACCGTGGCTTGAACAGAGCGCTTCCTGTAGATTTCAGACAAATCACATCCTCTGTAAGCACAATAAAAGGTGCAGAAAAGTCAAGGGCTGCACAAACCTTTGCATAGGACTAAAGTCTGTAGGAAAACCAGCCTGAACGGAGGAAATGACAACCTGTCGAATGTGAGAACATGCAGCGTCAGCAGAACAGCTTCAGGCGCTTCATAGGTAAACCCAGAGACTCTTTTACATCACAACTTTTCTGATTCAAGTTATTGCTGAGCGGATCAAGTGGCTCTACTTTGAGATTGTTAAGATATGCAAGACGACTCCACTCACTTCACACCAAGAGGTCGGACCTCAGGAATAAATGGATATCAGAGCAAGCTCTACAACAAATTTATATATATATTTATATATGCCAAGTACTCAGTATGCATACATCATTAAAATATGTATTTATTCAATTAGCAGCAAATTAGCTGCTGCTAACCTATAATACAGTAGCTAATAATTACACGTACTAATGCTAAGATCTGATTATTTTTCCATTATGTGACATTTTTGGGAAATACTTCAAAAGTTGCCTTGAACATGAAGTAATTTTTTTTTTTCAATCCTCAGAATTACTGGGAACTGGAGCGAAAATATCGAGTTCATTCATCACTGCAACGCATGAGAGCGAGTCGTCGCTGGAATCTGTTTCACCCAACAACATGCACACAGACAACAACCAGGGACTGAAAGTCAGCTTCATGTCCTTACGTAAAGAAGGCAGCGCCGTTAAATGCGAGTTAAAATGCGTCGGATGAGCGATGAGCGGCCAGAGACTCCTTCCTTTTCCCCAGAAGGAAATCCTGCTGTTCGGACTTTAAAGGATCAGCGTGACTGTCGCCCTCCCAAAGATCAGGGCTTTTTTTTTAGATTTGATTCAAAGTCCTGTTTGCACACATTTATACATGTTCATCAAAATATAAAAACACTCCATTTCATAAATTAAAACAACAAAAACAAATATAGTGTCTCAAGGTGAGTCTTTAGAGGTGAAAAATATAATTTAAGGAATAGAAAATACACGACTTTGCAAAAGGAAACAAAATAATTCAGAAAAAAAATTCAACTGGTACTGATTCTTCTGAGCTCACTCTGGAAATACAATAAATTTTATTATTTTTGATCTACTTTCTAGTGCAAATATCTTAACACACATGAAATAAGACAAAACTAATTTGCAGAGAACATTTTAGAAAGATATAGGAGCTTATTTCAAGTCAATATTTCTTAATATTGCTGAAAACTTTCTGGTTCGATGGTTAAAATCTAATTGAAAGTCTTCAGGAGCCAAAATTATCTTTCTTCTCCCCAATTAAAAAAGCAAAACTAGCATTACTGTAAATTCTTTATTCTTTATCTGCACAACAATAAATGAAACGTGTAAAATTTAGATTAAAACAGACACTAGTATGAGGTTTGCCTTAATGTTTACACTGATTTAACTTGTTGAGACAATTATTTTCTGTTTTGTCGACCTATAAAATGTTTTGGGTTTTTACCTCCAGGAAATAAAAAAAATTAAATTTTCTTCTAGAGCATTCGCTGTGATTGTAAAATATAATGGAAGGGTGTGCCCAAGTTTCTGAGTATAAACAAATAAAAGAAAACTGTAAGTAGATATAAACTTGCCTTATTACAAAAAGTGTGCATCTATGCACGAGAACCAGATTTGTACTATTCTTGAACTTCAATTATGGCCAAACAAAATTATTCCAAGAACCAGAAATGGCCCTCGGGCCGCACTTTGGACACATCTGCATTATAACGTGGAAAAAATGTCTTCTTATAGGTAAATTTATCTAGAACTTTTCAATCAATATTAAGGAATTATTAACTTAAAACAAGCTCCTATATCTTTCTGAAAAGTTACTTGTAAGTTAGCTTTGTCTTTTTCAAGTGAACTCAGACATTTCCACTAGAAACTAGACAAAAAATACTTGGTAAGATTTTGTGTCTTTTTTTTTTTTTTTTTGTGCAAATTTCAGGAAGCAATCTCTTTATCTGAATGACTTATTTCCAAATATCAACGTCGGCTGATCAAACCTTTATAGTTTCAAACATTTTCCAGCCGTAAAACCGATATAAAAACATCATTTATACAGATAGACCTTTGTAGATTTAAGATATTAATCAACATGGAGTGCGTCCAGCATCCTCCTGCTGATACTCGCGTTAAAGTGCGTGAAAGCCCCCGGAGGAGCGGCGGCGCCTCAGACCAGGCTGAAGCCCTCGTACTGCTCCACGGCCTGAGTCAGGCGGCGGCGCAGCGTCTCTTTGGTCTGGTAGCGCGGCATGTCCAGCAGGTTGTAGCAGGTGTGAGCCACGGGCAGGTAGTGTTCCTCCGCCGTGGTGGACTGGATGACGATGCGGAGGCTCTCCATGCCGTGGATGGGGATGCGGTCGCTTCCCGTCAGGAACACTGGAAGAGGAGAACGACGCTTCAATTCAACACCGACAGATCCAAAACATATTACTGAACGAGCAGTTTTATGTGTTTTAATGCCATTTTATAGCTGAATAAAGTAACTATGTTACCTCTAGTTGTTATACATCAAATATCACTTGAAAGAAATTCGACTTTGTAATTTATCGCCTTGAATTGGGTCTCTGTCTCTCCTGCTCTTTCTGAAACTCCGCCTTCAGGAAGTCATCACAACATGGCTCCTCTATTAACCCTTGAATAATGTTTTAACCAGCATTACTCTGAGCTCTTTAATGAGCTCAGCAGTTCCACCAGGTGTTTGCTAATTCATGCTGGCTAGTCTGAAGGGGCAGGGGGAGAGCTGCTCTGTGAGACAGAAGCTCTGAAACTTCGAAACTACAGATCTGAGGAGGAGCTGTGCCTCAAAGGCGGGGCTAGGTCCACCCAGGCATTTTCCACAGCTAAATGGTTGCCATAGAGATTAAAGGATTTCTCAAACATGCATGAAAGAATCAAGGCAACACTCCTGGTTTGTTTTGATGAGGGAATAAATTCATAACACAAAGTAAATCTCAAAAAAGGCGGTTTTACATGACTTTAAGATCTACAATGGAGGTTATTTCTGTCTAAAAATTACATTTAGGGTGTTTTCACACCGGATAGAGGGGAAATTGCAAAATTTGTTATATTTTCCACGGCTGCAGTTGACTTTCACACTGCATTGTGTAAAACAGAACAAACTTTTGAAAAACGTGTTCCCCTCCTAGCCTGTGGGGGCGCTGCAGCAAAAACCATTGAAGGAAACGACGTGAAAACTTCTGAAATAGAAGCAGAGCACAACTTCCTTCTTTACAAAATGTAAACAGGTGTCAGATTTTAGTGGTTGTAGTATTTCTCTTTAGTCTTTAGTTAAAGACCGGGAGACATTTTTCCTACTTTTTTAATGATTTTTAAACATATCTGTGGTTTCATTTCTGTAATTGCATTTTTTTTTTTTTACATTTGTTTGGTAGATTGCTGGGTTTTTTCTTCTGTTTTCTGCGATTGCAGCTGCAAAAATTTGGCTGAATGGTTATAATTTTTTATGATTTTATGTCGAGTGCAGGACAAATTAAACTGCAAAAACAGCCAAGAGGTCTACAGTAAAATTATTTTAAAACAGATTTTAAAGTGTTTTACCTGAAAAGAAGGCACATTCATACAAAAACATCAACATGGGATGAAACAAAAAGCCTGCAGTCGTGTATTTATATCCTCCAGCAGCCATCCAGCATGAACCAATGAAAAATTTAAATGCTTACATAAGAACTGCTTCTTCTTCTCCAGCGGGAATTCGTGGAAAACCTCCCAGAAAAGTCGGACTGTCGGGTGAGTGGCGGTATACTCCCCTTTGTAAACAGCGTTCTGTAAAGAGACAGGAGAAGAAGAAGAAAACATCTCACTTTGTATTCATGGAAACCTGAATGTGTCATGTTAGATTCTCTCCTCAGTCAAAAGATCAGAGTGAGGTTTCTTCCTCCCTACATAAATATAAGATTTATAGCATTATGTTGAAAGCTTGACAGCTAAAACTAATGGTAGTCATCGCCAGCGAGGGCGGGATCTTATGCGCATGATGTCACGTTGCTACGTATCTATAGCCATTAGAAATACTTTTTTTAGTTGCTTTAATCAAATTTTTTTTTAGATTTCACCCATAAAATGCTCCAGTGTAAATCAAATGGCAATAACATATAGAAGTGAATCACTTCCACCTGTTTCTAAAACCAAACTGGGTTTTGTTTCTAATTTTAAATGATGAATCTGGGTCAGACCAGAACCAGTCGGCAGACGTGTTCAGGCTGTCTTAATGACTGTTATGACTGGTGCCGTAAAGTTAATTATGCAAACATAAGTGTGCAGGTGCCCGTCCCTGATTGGCTCCCAGAAGACGCCAGAGACGTCCAATTGGTGGCTTCCTGGAGGTGACGGATATAAAAGCTGCAGACCTGGACTTCCTGCCATCCATCCTCAGCTCATCTCAAACAGCCACTCAGTTTGTCTGTTAACACCTTGTAAAGTTCTTGGAGTTGTGGGAATGAGCTGCCATTTATGTTTCCTTAGTTTTCTCATGTTTTTCTTCATTAGGGAGGTAAGCTTTTGTCATTTGGTTTATTTACTTTCAATTAGGTAAGTTGGGTAATATTCAGATAGTTTCCATTTATTTGTCGTTTTCGGCATTATAGCTCACTCTGAAGCCATATGCTCCAATTCTTGTAACATATCAATCAAAAATACATCTTTTTAAAATAAATAACATTATAAAATGCTCAACTTCGTGTGTGTCGGCTGCTTGGGATCTGAAGAGGATGGATCCTTCATGTTGCGATCTGGTATCACTAGACAGGTCGTAACACTGACCTTTTCCAGCTCCTCCCAGTTGTAATTGTTGTTCCCGACCACCATGGCCATCAGCTCAGAGGGCTGGAACAGCAACAGGATCTCCCCTCCGCACACTTTCAGGAAGCCGGCGGAGAAGGCCGAGTACTGTTCGCTCACCGAGTCGGAGAACACGTAGCGCAGGTAGGCCTCCACAAACTCCTTCCTGAAACACAATCAGGGCGAGTCGTTCAGCTGCCTGAAGCTTCTGCTTCACAGTAACAGAGCGTTTACAAACCATAAACGCTCTGTTCCTCCGTCATGGTGTCTGTATCTGGGTGTTCATATTGTTTTCATAGTTTTCTGCAGAAGAACATTAATAATAAGCTCAAGGTGAAGCTGTTTACATCTGAGTGGCGTTCTTTAAGCAGATTAAATCTGTAATCTGTTAGGCTGAAACACTGCATTAAATTCAATGTTTACCTGCGACTCTCTAAACTCAAGTCGTAAGACCTCGGAGTAAAACGGCCAGACTAAGATTAAGAGAATAAAGTCAAAATTAGCTAAAGATGCAAAATTACCAGAAGTCGTAAAATTTTAAGGAAAAAAGTTGTTTTAATGAGGAAAAAAAAAAACTTTGAGTTATTAAGATCTGACATGACCAGTTCTCATAATATTACCACTTTATTTTGGTAAGTACATAAATACGGTGGTTTGATTCTTCTAAATATAATTGAAAAGACCTAATGCCAATAATAATTTGATAATATGACTGTTGTCCCATTAGTTCAACTTGATTCTTCTATTATTTTTGATTCTATTCTTGAAATATTGCGACTATTCTCACAATATGATAACTCCGTCCTTGTATTATTGCCACTATCTTACATTATAACCAATATTCTCACATTATTTTGACTATAGTGGTTTTATTCAGACTATTCTCAAATTATTCTGATTAACCTCGCAATATTACAACTGTATTTTTGTATTATTACAACTTCTCTCGCATTATTTCAACTCTATTGTTCTTATTCCTACTATTATTACGACAACCCTTGTATTATTATGACTAGTCTTGTAATAATATTCTTGTAATTTCAAAATTTCAAAAACCAACATTCTTAGTCTGGCCATTGTGAAACTAGCAGCGGTTTGAGTCGAAATGACAGAGAGAAGTGGACCTTTCACTTCTGAATGATGTAAAACGAAATAAAATAAAGTTTTGGAGTGGCCTAGCCAAAGTCCAATTCTGTATTGTGACACATCATTCATACTGAATATGGGGCAATTATTATTCACACAGATGATCCAGGTAGGTTTGGATAGATTTTTTCTAATAATAAATAAAATATTTTAGAAGTTCTTTTTGTATTTACTCAGGTTATTTTTCTCCAAAAGTAAGATTCGTTTTATCAGAAACATTGAAATCTGTGAAAAAAAAGCATAAATAGAAGAAAACAACATTTTTACAGCGCTTTTACTTCTTAAACCTGAAAAGCTTGAGCTAACGTCTCCTTCTGTTCAAACTAATAAAAAAATCTCTGACAAAGACTCAGGGATATTTTTGAAGAGGTCACAGTGACCCTAACGTTCGATTCAATTGTTCCTGAGTTTAACACTCAGCGGCTTCACATCATAGGAGAAAATGTCACTGTGACCCATCAGAGACGAAAAAGTAATGTTTTTATTTAACTGCATTGGAGATAATTTTAAAAAATATATTCTTGATATGATATGAAACAGAGCTTCTAATTTTAAAACGGACTGAACTGAATTCATGCATAACTAAAAATTATGTTATCTTTTTTCAAAATGTTAGGTAACGTTTGTGGCTCTGGCTGGACTAAGAAGAAAAAGGTATTTCTGACAACTGAAAGCAAAAGCATGCAGGTTGCCAGATGGACCATATGGACTGTTTGGGCTGAAATATTAATATTTATTTATTAATAAAGCTGTTAGTTAGCAGAGTTGTGAAACCTGTTGTTTTTGTCCACAGCGATGCTCTCTCCTCCAGGAATCAGCTCCTTGACTTCTGTCATCCCGTAGTTTTCCCTGGTGATCTACGATGGAAAGCAACATTGATTCATCATCAATGAATTTGAGAATACTCTGACCTACACAGAACCCGTATAGTGATTTCGAGGTAGAATGTAATCAGAAAATAAAAGGGAGGTAATGATCGATCCCTGAGGAACACCACAACTAAGTTAAGCTACTAAGAGTGTCAACAATTGTCTGTGGCAGCAGCAACAAACCCAAACATGTCTGCTACACCTCTAACCCACAGAACTAAATCAGCCAACACAAAAACAAGAAAGTAATTCTCTTGTCTAAAAAAAATCTTAAAGCTGTATTTTATACATTCATGCTCACATAAATGCATGCCTACACACATAAATACATAAAATGCATGTATAAAATGCCTACTTCTTTCACTAAAGTATTTTGTATAAATTGACTGTTGCAAAATCAAAGACAACTGTATTTTACACAACAGAGAGAAATTTAAAAAAAACATAATTATTCTTTTTCCAATACCAAAATCAGCTAAAATATTTATGAGAAGTTACACACAGCAAAGCTGAGAAGAAACGTCTCTTCTACGTCTCCTCCTTCATAGTCTAGAAGTTGCTGAAGACTCCTGGAAAACAGAAAAATAGTTATTAAGGACAAAAAAAAGAAAACAAACACAGGCCATGAAACATATAAATAACAATTTAACATGTGGCTGATTATAACCAACAGTAGCAAGCAGGATATAACGCAAAGGGAGTGTGCTCTTTAGTTTTCCTGCGAGCAACACGTAGGAGATTTATTTCCAAAACACAGGAGACACGGAAAGAGGTCAAACAGTCTGACAACAAAGAGGCTAATTAGCAAAATGGGACGGATGTTTATTCCTACTGAGGTCATCATGAGCAGGAACTGCAGCTGCTGTGCCGCATTGATTCTGGAACATTTCCACCATCTACGTCCTCCAAAATGACGTTTCTGTGGCGCTGAAGGCTGTGCAGGTCTTCTCCACGCAGATAACGTCAAAATCAATAGTTATATGAGGAGAATTATGCTCTACAGAAACACAGACATCAGTCCTCCCAGAGCAACATCCACTTTCTTACTTTAATATAAATAAAGAAATGAATGTACGCATCTGTAACATGGTTTTATTTTAACAATATTTAGGTGTGAAGTTTTGTCAAAATGTGTTTTTTCTTTGAATTTATTTTGTTTAGTCAAGAAGTTGTTTGATTGGTGTATCAAGTTCTGCTCTTGACGGTTGCATAGCAACCACCAACCGTCAGCTCCTCCACCTTTTTTCTGTTGCCGTTGGTAACTGTGGTATGTATTGGGATCAGTTCTGCGTTTTTCTTTACAAGTATTATATTTTGACATATATATTAGATAAATTTAATCATATACAGTGCGCCATGTGAAATTTTGTAATGTTTTGTGTATGTTTATATCTCGTTTTAATATTGTGCATTTTAGCTATGTTTAATTTTACAACTCTCATCTGCTGCTACCTGCGGTTAACTGCTTATGTGGAGCCACTGCTCAGTTTAGGGTTATTTATTGTATTTTTTTTATAATATGGGGCAGAAGCTAAATACAGTGAACCCAAGTGAGTCTGTCGTGAAATCAACTTACTGGTACCGAGACACAGAAGTTTTACACAATAAGCCGGGACTGTCGAACCATTTTCATTTTCATTATGAAGATCATGTTCTCAAAGGGCTGATTGTTCCAGAATATATTGAAAAAACCTATTAAACTGTTAAAATATTAATAAAGTACTTCTTAAAATAAAATAATATTGAGCATATTCTCACACTGATCAGTTTGCAATTGTTTTTGTTATTTTTTGCAATACACAGAATTTGTGGTGCTAACTTAGAAATATTTGCATTTCTGGATAACAGTACGTGTAACTTTTTGACACTCACCCTGGGATAGCGATATGAAATACTGCATCACTTAAAGTTAGCATCACTTGAACCCGATGTTTTTGACCATTTTTGTGGGAAATTTACAATGAACTCACAATAAAAAAATAAAAGCATCTCAGGATCTCTGGATAAATTTTCAAAATATCGGAGACAAAAACAGCAAAAAGCTAAAAATTGCTCTAATATTTAACCACAGATCTGTTATCTGAAAGGCTCTATTCATGTGTTTCTGTGGAGTCTAGATGGCCACATTTGGCCCCCGTGCCTTGAGTTTGACACGTGTAACAAACCGTGTACAGTGGGAGCTGTGTCTCGGTTTGAAGCATAAAAAGTGGAGCGAACCTGGCTTCTGTTGGCGAGAGCTCTTTGAAATCGTCCAGTGAAGGCGTCACGTCCAGCAGCTTCTTGTAGAGCGCCAGAGGAAAGTGCAGATCCACCACAGTGGAGTTATAGATGGCCAGACCGCAGACGATCCCGATCAGATGAAACCAGTTCTGCTCCACAAAACACTGGGAATGCAAACACATTTACACAATACTGAAGCTCACAGACTTGTTTTCAGCTGAACGAATGTGAGAAAAACAAAACATCTGGAAACTTCCTCTTATTTCACATCATCAGATTTGAAATGTTTTTCTTTTTCCATATTTCTGTCTGAACACTAGAAAACCTGTCAGAATTGATTCAAATTTAAATCAGTCAGTTGGAGAGTGAATTTATTGTATTGTTTATCATTTATGGTGATAAATTTCTTCTGATAATAATTCTGATTTATAGTTGTCATAATAAATTCCCGTTGAAAAACAAAAAACAGCTGCCGTAATGTCAGGATTGTTAGTTATTATGTTTCCCACCGTTTGTTCAATGAAAGCATAAAAAAAATATATGATTCAATGTTAGGTTGGAATATATGGGCTTAAAGGTTTTGTTACATTATTTTGTGGTACTATTGTGATAAAATACAAAAGTGACGATATGAACTACTTATTGCTCCTTTATTTTAGGTAACCGTACGGCTGTTACTGCATGTTGCAGCAATTTCAGCCCCACAAACCCAAATACTGCCCTTCAGAAACATTCCCATTTTAAATACATTTTTTAGGGCACCTGTCACATAAAGCAGTGCGATTTGAATCACTAAACTGCACATGGTAGCTTCACAGCTTTACCTCAAGATCTAATAAGGGTCAAAGTTCAGGGACATGTTCCCTCATGGAGGCGCTTGTTTTGTTCCCACAGATCACCTCAAATAACAGCAAACATCTGCCTGCATCAAGGTTATTATAGTTAAATAAAACAAGCAAAATAATGAAAACTGAAATTCAGAAAACATTTTTGTTAACTGAAATAAATAAAAACGGTTATTAATAGGGGGAAAACTATAACTAACTGGAACTATATTGTGTGTTTATAAACTTAATTGAGACATACTAAAATTATAGACATGATATTTTTAATTTTTGTGCTCATGAATCCATTTATTAGTCTTTCGAACTGATGTGAAAAGGATTTTTCTTCCACCTCCACACCTCAAACAAGCAGTTTATGTCAGCTGTGGGCAAAACGTGGAAATCCTTTCTCCTACTGGTGGCAAAATGGTGACAGCAAAAGTTTGGAGAAAATCTCAGTCAGTTGCTTATTCAACTGAATAAATTTTTTTTTTATTGTATCTTCTGTACAGTTTTGTCTACCTACACAATGTATTCACAATACAATACTTTGACATTTTTTAATTCTGCACCTAAAAATTAACCAAAAAATGAAGAAAAAAACTAATACACACTAAACAATATTTGACTAATAACAACTGAAAAAACTAGCAGACACACTCTAAAAAATAACTGAATTAGACAAACAGAAAGACAAAATGAAATAAAACTACAATGAAAACCTAAAACTATTATAAACCTGGCATGTATGAATCATTTCAAGGATCAACAAAAGTTTAAAGCTGCAAAAATTGAACATAAAGTCTAAAAACGAATTCAACTTTATTCTGTCCACTCGATCCACCTGGCCTTGTTGTAACGCAAATTATAAAACTTTTATATATTATAAAACGTGAATTACAACAGAAAAGGCGGAGTGTGACTAACCCACACAGCCGTGGTAAACCCTCTGCTGTCATTTTAATCTAAAGTCCAAAGTTTGCATGTGTGTAAAATCAGGTTGATTCCTGCTTACTTTGTCAGAGAACCACAGCAGGTTGGAGTCTTTATAATGAGTGAACATCCCATAAACAGGATCCAGAAGCTCCTTTAGCAGCAGCAGGAAGAACTCTTTAGTTACGCCGCCTGCGTCTACGGCTTCCTCGCCATCAAAGATCACCTGGAGGGAGCAGATAATGAAAGAAAGTGCATGTAGAAAGGGTTGCTACACACTTTCTATGTATTAATTCAACACTTCAATTTTCAGTTTTCTCTTTAAACAAGTACAGCTTTAAAAATTTGGAACATTGTGAAAAAGTTTAGTTTTTGGCTCTGCAGGAAATGGCCCTTGTAAAAAAAATTTAAAACATTATTTTTATTTTCTTTTGTTACATAATACAGAACAAAAAAAGAACATGCACATAGAAAAGGAACAGAACAGTGACAGGTGACTTCTTAATACAATTTTAAGGTGTTTAGTTATTCTAAAGGTTTCTAAATAATGTCCATTTTTCCTGCAGTTCTTCACCGTTTGATTGTTGTTGTCTTAGAATGCATGTAAAACAATTTAATGTAATTTGACCGATTATTTTAGTAATTGATTATTCTGACGATTAATTAAGTGATGGAAAAAAAATTGGTTCACTGTGTAGATTTTTCATTGAATCACTTAAGCGTAATTTATACAACACCTGAAATACATGATACAAATAAACAAATGATTCAGTTACTTTTTCAGTGAATGCCAAAAAAATGTCTAACATAAATTTTTTTTTTCTTTTATTAAACTTGAATTTGGTGAAGCTAAAACGCCACTTGGGTAGAAAATATTCACAGCAATAGAAAGGTTTTTATTTATCGGAAATGCAAAATGTATCGATTCTTTGGTACAATTTTGGTGTAATTACTGCTCTAAGTATGTTGTTCTTTCAGTAATTTGCCTGTTTTAATCTGTATACTCCATTTAACAATTAATAAAATACTTCATTAGCTAATGATTATTTCAATAATTGATTAATTGTTTCCACCCAACTTACAGTTAATGAAAGAGCAAAATTAAGTGTCTCAGAAGATTAGAACGTACTGAAAAGGCTGTAGTATATTCACAGAAAGTTGAGTGGAGGGAAAAAGTGCCATAGGAAAAAATGCAATAAGAACAGTGATAGCAGAAGACTGGAGAGAAATTCTGTCAAGAATTTAAAATTGTCATGAATCTGTATGAGTTTCACTTTCTGAAATGAATTGACAAAAAATATCGGACTTTTCCATGATGTTCTAATTTCTGAAGCTGTATTTGTACTTTGGGAAAACACAGAAGTAAATAAGGAAGGATCAAAATGAAGACTGGAAGCAACTTTTAAACAATCAAATGTTGAACAAAGTCTGCTAAAAAGGAACATTTTCCAAACTTATTCCCGTATTTTTATACCACTGAGATGCAAGAATCAGGGATCTGCTCACCTTGAGGGGCTTCTTGAGATCCACATCAGAGTACATGGTGAGCTCTCGCAGCGTGTCACTGACTAAATGGTTCCTGCGCACATGCAGCACCAGATATGGGTTCCTAGCGAGGTGGGGCTCCAGCGTGAGCAGCATGAAGACGTTGTGCAGATTTGCACCGCTGACGGCCATCTTGGCAAAAGAAGAGATGAATAATTAGAACAGCAGATTGGAAAACAGACCTGCACTAAAGTATTAAGTTGTTTTTTTTCTCTCATTGAATTTCAAAGCAGATAAAGATTCTTTCTCCCAACTAATTTTCTTCATTTTATACAAACCTGTAAGAGTGTGACTATAAAGGCTGAGTTATGGATGCACTTTTAGAGGTTTGCAGTCAAACTGATGTGACCCCATATATATTTATGAACAAAGAATAGCATGTGGTGTGTGTGCATTTACATCTCAAACTCGCTCGATGTGTGTTCAGACAACGCTTGGCTCTGTGTGTGTGCTTGTAACTTAACAAATTAATGTAAATGAAACATCAACCAGCAAAGCAAAACATTACTAAACAAATCAGAAGGATTTAGGAAAACAAAGTAAACTTAATTCAATAACCTTCTGAATTTTGTATCTTAATAATATTTAGTTAAACATACAAATATGCTGACTCAACACTGTCGATTGTAAGTAATACGTTTTTAATTTAGTTTACCTATAAATGTGACAAGCATTACATGGCTTGTCTTCTGTAATTACATTTTTAACTGAAACAGAAAAAAAACCCATTTATTTAACTTTGCATGTTTGCTGTTTTAAAGGAAAGGCTTCTATTTTCTGGGCTTGGTTAACAAATTTATTCTCAGTATAAGATGATGATTTGGGTCGCTTTCTTTCAAAACACTATATTCAGCCAAGTT
Organism: Xiphophorus couchianus; assembly: GCF_001444195.1. Taxonomy (NCBI): domain Eukaryota; kingdom Metazoa; phylum Chordata; class Actinopteri; order Cyprinodontiformes; family Poeciliidae; genus Xiphophorus; species Xiphophorus couchianus. The sequence goes on along the minus strand of NC_040232.1, from coordinate 4,253,862 downwards.
GGCTTTTCAGTAAAAGTCTGAGCAGACGTGGCTCTAATTACTAAAAAAGACGAAGACTCTCTGTTGTACTTAACATTTTCCATTGCAATAAATATTTGTAATAATTTTGCCATGATTACAAATAAAAAATCTATCTGCTTCAGCCAAATTTGGACGGGTCAAATTTGCATCTTTTGAATTACAGTTTGGCGGCCACACAAATCAATCCAAGGGCCAAAAATGGCCCCCGAGCCACACTTTGGAGACCCCTGGATTAAGTATTGTCAGTAATGTCTTTGAATAAAATTAAATTTTCTAGTCATATTTCCAAATTCCTGTCAACTTTTAAGATTTAACACAAAACCACGTACTGCCCTAGCTTAGCAAGTTTTCTGGGGGACAACCCGTCATAAAAAAGTCTGATTATTTGGTGCTTGAAAACTTTTGCACAGACTTAAGAGGCTCTTACCTGCATTTGCAGTTCAGCATCTGTTTGCAGCATTGTCGTCTTGGCTTGGGCGTTCAGGATGAACGGGAAGGCACAGAGGTTCACTGAGGGAAAGTCGTTCTGCTGGGATCACAACATTCACAGCGTTACAAACCCAGCATGAACACGACTGATTTAAGGTTTTTAATGTTCAAAATCAAAATACCTGTGAGGGGGAGGAGCCCATTTTCTAAGAATCGAAATAAAACGGGACAGAAAAATGTCAGGATTATGCATACTTTGCGAATAATCTGCGTCAGACAACACAGAAATGCGACGCTGCGCTCACAATCTCAGCTTTAGTCAGAAACCATTTGAGGTAGTCCTCCTGGATGTCCACCAGGCTGCTGATGTCTGGGATATAAAAGCGACTGTACTCCACATGATTCGCCCTTAAGTTTACCTGGCAACACAAAACGGGTCTGGGCCTCAGAGCGGTAAAACATTTTCTCCTCAGCTCAGGCAGAACGTAGGACAATAAATCAACAACAATATACAATCACAGAAGACATATGATCAATATCAATAGATGGAAGACAGAATATTCAATAATGTAATACTATATACTTTTAGATGATCATATTGTATTATGACTTTATTACCAAATAATAACATTTTTCATTACAATCTCCTCTTTTGATTGTAAGAAAATATGTAACATTTTATTAATCACATCAAATTTGATCTGATTCAAATATTTCTTATGGTTTGCAGCAATTCCTTTGGGATTTTTTATGTCAGAAACTTTTCTATTTGTTCAACTTGTATTTATATTTTTTAAATGAAAAACAGAACACATAAATTATGATGAAAAATTTAAGATGAATATTTTTTGGGACTCTGGGATTCTTTTCCCTCATCAGCCGATCCGTACCTTGTGGAGTTTCTCCAGCAGCTGCAGCGTGGCCAGGAAGTAGTTATCGTAGAAGACGGGCACCAGGATCGTCTTGCCGCCCGTCAGCATGAACACAACGATGTGTTTGTACATGTCAACCATTCTGGTGAAGAAGCTGCCGTCCATAAAGCACCACCAGTTATCTACGGGAAGAAAAGATGACCAAAAAGCAGGAACACACTTCAGCTTTGCCCGTTAAAGCCGTTCAAATGACTTCACAGATTACCCTAAAAGAAATTTGGGATTATTTGGTCGCAGTGTGTGCATGGAAATATGATACCCAATACTTTGCTGGGGTTGGCGTCTAGTCGGAGAATAGCCATTGCCAGGGGAATAGTGAGACGGATGTAGTTCTTGGAGTCCTGCAGGGCAGGGTACTCGGACAAGATGAGGTAGATCCTCATGGCCTCAACGTCCGGTGGCGAGCGGGGTAGTTGGGGGATCAGCAGGCTCTCAAAACTCTTGGAGGCCTCAAAAACACACATTTATTACTTTTAATTTATAAATCAGACTTTTAAAAAGCTGCAGAGGGAACAGGAAACACTTTTAAGGCAGCAGGACTTTAATGGTTCTGGACTTTTGCCTCTTACCACTGATTGCAAAGTCATCTTGACATCATTCAAACAATCCCCAACCTACAATTACTAAACCATAACCGGCAGTGATGAGTCAGAGCTGCCGTTTCTTTTTTAAGAGCGGCGGCAGAACTTGATCCAAAAACAAACTCTATACACATGCAGAGGAACCCTGGGAATGATGCGCTACATAGAAATGGTTCTTCTCCAGCTTCCAGTAGGGAAACAGGAAAACTTCTACCTCCAGAAATCAGTGAGTGAAACATTAATGGATGCACAAGCTGAAACAATTAATTGGATCAATTGATTATTGAAATAATCTTCAACTCATCAAGTAATTGATTAACTGTTAACTGGAGTGTACAGACTCAAAATAAGGCAAATTACTGAAACAACATAGTAATAAAGTAAAAAAAACCAAAACTGTACAAATATACATTTTGCATTAAATGTAAACTTTAATAGACAAAAAAAATATTGAAAGTCACTAAAACATTTAAATACAAACTTATAATAGCCTGTGCAGAGAATTAAATGTGTATTTCATTATTTCATGATTCCTGAAGTGAATAATTTTATCTGTCAAACTTACCAATGAAAGTCAAACATTCAACTAAACCTTTATATCTTTTACTGTACATTTAGTTCATAACTTTATTATGTATTTTTATGTAACTTTGTTCCTTTTGGCCCTCCATAACATTTAGACACTGTTAAGTGGAACATTTTTCTGGGCATTTCCTTGTCAAGGGAATTATTTTCTTGTAAATAAGTCGACTTTTTAATTAAAATTCTGCTTTTGTACAAACCAAACAACCTCAATGACAGACAAAGGAATTTTAGGGTGACATCATCACCAGATAATCAAACTGAGATCAATGTGATCCAACAGAAAAACAAACATTTTTTATTCAGTCAATTATTTAAAGCTGCATGTTGATCTGTGGTTTATTACCTGTTCCAGGAGTCCAGAGAAGGCCGGTTTGCAGAGAACCTCAAACAGCGTTCTGACCGAGTTCAGATCAATACCCGGGATCTTTGGGTTGGTCTTGAAGTGAGTGTCATCACTGCGAAGACAAAAACAGAAACAACTGATACCACTGTAATTCAGAAGCAATTTTTCAAGAAAAGAAAAACAGAAAAGCTGTTGAAACTATAAACAAAAGGATGTAATTTAATATATTTGTCACCTGAGAGTTAAGTTCCCTAAATGTTTCTGCAGTTAGATTTTTAAATTCTTAATAAGTATAATAAAATAAAAAGCAACCAAAACTTTCTACTTGACAGTGGAGAAGCCATTTACAGTAAAAACCTTCTAAACGCGTTCAGAGTAAAGGTTGAATTTATCCTCAACACATCAGATGTCATCCTGTTGAGACCAAACACAAAGCAGATGCAGCAACAGCAGCAATCCGGGTCGGACCAACAAGCCACGACTTAACGACTCTCCGTTTAACGAGGAAACACCAGCAGGTCAGGCTGCCAAATACCACAAAAAGGCTGTTTTTCTCCACAACGTCACTCTAATGACGTAATTTTCAACTTATTGGGGCCGCTGTAGAAAGAAAAAAAAGGAGGATAAAATTTCTGCCAAAATCTTGAGAAATTAATCTATGAAATTTTCTAGAAAAAACTTGGAAATTTCTCAGTTTTAATGTAGACAAAAAATCCACTTTTGAAACTCCAAGGTTTTTCTTTAAAAAATTCTGAGATTAATCTAAAAAATTCAAACTTTTCAAGCTCAGAAATTTCCACCTTTTTATAAGAAAAGTTCTCAGATTAATCTACAATTTTTGAGCTTCTTTTCATGCAAATCTTTTACTTTTGAAGCTCAGAAACTCTTTTGTTTTTTCTAGAAAATTTCTGAGATTGATCTTGCAAATTTTCCAATTTTGAACAAAGAAATTTCCATGTTTTTCTAAAAAAGATTCTCAGATTAATCTCTAAATTTCTTTGGTTTTTGGCATAAATTTACTCCTTTTTTTCTAAGTACAATGGCCTTATTAAACCATCACAGTAATAGGACTTTTTTTTAAAATAAGGAGTGAATTAAAAGTGCCAGGTGAAAAATTGGGCAAACTCTTAGCCAATAAATGAACAGCTTTAAAGCAAATTCTGGGTAAAACTAATACAATAATAAGAAGGCTGAAGGGTTTCACAGATAGTGCTATTTGAAGTTCTACTCTTCTGAATCCCCTGCAGGTAATACCATAATGTATTCTTTTCCTCACAATTTAGATTTTCCAAAACTTTGCAATTAACCTTCAGAAAGTTGAGTGATGTACCAACTACCAAAAACAGAGTATTAATAATAAAATTGTTAAAGAATGCAAAATTTGTGAAATAATTAAGTGTAGATGAGCCGGATGTGTGAAGCAACCGGCTGGTGTCCATCTTTTATAAACCAGCTGTGAATCAGCAGAGAAACCCGACCTGTAATCCCTGCAGAGTATTGTTGGCCTCATGAACCCGCAGAGGTCTGCTTTCCACCCTGCTGACCTCCTGAGCTCTTTCCCAGAACTTGATAAGTAAACTGCTGGTAGGTCAGCCTTAGAGAACCATGACCTCCACTCAGGTTCACAGGGAAGAAGGAGCACAAATCGTCCTCGAACTAAACCAGATAACATCTTTCCCCGACTACATTCTCACTTTTTCTTTGCTGAATAAGGTTCTGTAAGAGGAGTAAAAGTATGCAGTGTTCAGTCCAATGAACAGCTGTTTTGTTTACACATAATAAGAAGAAATGCATTGACCCCAGTGATCTGTGGGGAAGCAGAACGTAGCGTTTCAGGTTCTAATTTAGCTTGCAACACAGAAACAAACAGCATAAATAACTCTCACATCTAAGGGCAATGTAGAAACCAATAAACCTAAAAGTTATGGTTTGAGACTGTGGGAGTGAACTTGTGTACTTGTGCACCCACAAGTGCTTGAAGAGAACATAAAAACTTGAGATTCGAACCCAAAACCTCCTTATCTTTCTCAATAAACAATAAATCAATTAATTGCATTTAAACAAGCTCGGTTTATCATTTCTCTCTTTCTACCAAAAACTGGATGATAAAATCTTCAATCTGTTACTTTGGTCTCATCTAGCTTATCTTTTTAATATAAAATTTTGCTTGCACAGACTTACTGATCCCTTTTATTTGTCATTTCTGTTGTTTTGCTCATTTATTTTGGATATATATAAAATGCTTTCCAGTTCCAGTGTTTATTTATCTTTGAGGAGGTATACCTTTGTATTACTTTAAAATGGTCTGAAAACAACAATATTATCATTTATCACAATAACTTCTGGGACAATTTATCAGCAGTGCCACCAATCGAAATCCAATTTGGTGAGATTCTTCACTAACCGTATTTGTAAGGAAACACATGTTAAAGTAATAATGTAGTTTTTATTTATCAGTTTAAAAGGATTTTACAGTAGTAAACAAGTGGAAGAAGCTATTATATGTTTGCAATAATGCACCTCCTAAAAACATAACGGACTTTAATTAGGGCACTTAGAAACGAGTAAAGTGAGTAAAGCGGTGAAGAGCAGCAGGGAATACCAGCAGATTCAGCCCAATCTAAAAGCTATTTTTATACAAATAAAGAAACAGCAATGAAACTAATCTCTGTTTAATATAAGATAAAATAACTTGAGTTTGGAATAAATACTTTGTCAATTTAGTAACTAACATGTAATTCTTCCAACATGGACAAGAAACTGGATGGAACACCTCAGCATAAAAACTTTCAACTGCAAATAAAAGTATTTGCTTTTTAATTTATCTGATGTAGGACCGTTGAGTTTTATATAAACATCAAGAAAATCTGTACCGAATTTAACTCTATTCTATTCTTGCTGTAAGAATCTTGAGATTATGAAGATATTCATATGCAGTAAAGTGAAGCGAGTGTTTGTCTTTTATAAAAAGTGGTAAACTGAGTCGCCTTGTTCCAGATAAAGTTAGTTTACCTTTGGTCCAGGAAGCTGGCGTTCCAACAGGCTGTGGAGGAGAGCTGGATCACAATGTCACTGCAGAAACAGACAAATACGCTTTTTTAAATGATGTGTACAAAAAAAACTACAATTTAGTCAAATCACAAATAAAATGTTTCTTTTTTATAAGGAGATTTGCAACCTTTACAACCTAAGGATTAACTTTTATTCTCAGGCCATCCAAAAACAACTCGCTTAGTCACAAATGTCAAACAACTTTTTTGAATAAATAAATAAATGAAAGAGAGCTTCTAATTTAAGATAAATGCCTACTTTCTGACATTTGTTATCATTTTAAAGAACCATCATTTATTTCTATTTTTAGGATTTAAAATAAAGATGAATATAACATTTAGCAAAAAGAAAATAGCAAGAGCAACCTGACAAAGAAAGTCACTGTGAACTAAGAGCTCTGCAAAAGAGCTTTAACTGCCACTGCTTTTGATAGTCATGCTTTTAGTATTTTATGCCTTGGTGTTTTAAAAACTGAAATCTATTTCCCTGGTTGAATTCAAATGTTGATACTTGTAAACGATGCTGCTATACTGACAAAGACTGTAGATCTCAACAAGTTTTTTATTGTAAATCTAGTTACAGATTATTATTTCTGTGGGACGGAAAGTTATGTAAAAAATAAAAATAAACAAAAGCACATAGATTCCAACATAAACACATGAAAAACAGATCTAAAGAACGTATTGTTTGCCCTTAACGTCCTTCTTTGTGGAAACTGAATGCAAATATTGCAGGAATAAAACTTAAAAAATGCAAAACATGCCTTTGTTATTTAATATAAATTAAAATATAAGTTGGCTGCACTTTTAAGAAATTTTCAAGCAGTTAGCCGTTCATATTCCCACTTACTTTGCAACAGCAGAGTCTGTGCTGTACATCATTTTTAATCTCCATGAGTTTAACTGTTCGTAGTTGATCGGGGCGAGGCTTTTACTGACATTAACCACTCTGAAGTCCTCTGTGGCAGCAGAACTCTGCCGAGAACAAGAAGAAGAAAAACCGTATTAAACACAACAAAAGGGAAACAGGAGCCTGATGAGCTCTAACCAGGTAACAGTGAAAATATCTGATCATTTTTTCAAAGAACATACTGCATAGTTCATGCAAATGACAAAGTTAAGTCATAGAGACTACTACCACCTTGTGGTGAAACACTGAACATAAAAATGTTCACTGAGGAAAAGGAGACCCACTCCTGTCTGAAAAGCTTAAATAGGATGCATCTAAACTTGGTTATAAAAACATATTGTCATATTTCAGGACCAACATACATTTTTTCAATGTTTTTGAGGGCTCTCAAGAAATGTATTATCTGCACTACCATGTTTATACATAATGGTGTGAAATATTTATGGCCTTAAATACAAACAGAAACCGGACTGTTTTGTCTGCACAGTAACCAACATACTGATAATACAGTATATTGTAAGTTCATCATGGAATTCATTAAATTGTGTGAGTGAATAAACAAAATAAACTGAAAGTGTTCAGCTTTAGTTTTTTTTTTTTTATGTCTGCCAAAATCTGCAGATTATTTTATTAAATCAAATTAATAACCAGCCAAATTTCTCCTATGTGTGATTTTATCCAGAATAATTAGTTAAAAAGTTTGGGGGGGGGGGTTCTGGGTGTCTAAGCCAAATGAATAAGAATGTGTTTCACTGAAGATTCTGCTTGGTTGTGTATCACCATCTGAACTTCATCCACCCACCAAATCTATAGAACTGAAGTAACCTTTTAGACCCACAAACCCAGTTGCTCTGATTATTTATAGAAAACATCACTGCTGTTATGTTCTACACGGCTCAATAATACAAAATATTCTTTGGACACAGTTGTTGAGGGAAAGGTTGGTGCCGACACCTGAATAAAAATAAGCTAGAGCTGAAATTCAAACATTTCCTTTTTCTGAATGAGAATATTTATCACAAACGATCATTTGCGCTTTTAAATGCCTGGATAGGACACCGGACTGCTGGATCTCCAACTGTCTGTTCTCAGATGTTTCTTCTGACTTTATTCTCCTCACTGGACAAACTGCGATTTATATCTTAGTCTTTTGAACTCACATTTGAGCAACAAGAAGTATAAACATCATGAAACATGCTTTTTATGTTACACAGGATTGAACCAACTCACAGTATCAATAATTACAGATGAAAGAGTTATTTTTTGAAGAAACAAGTTTGAGGAGAAATGAGATCTGAAATGGCATACCTGTTCATTGGAGTACAATAAGAAACTGTGGTCTCCTCCACATATGATTTTTACAACTGTATATTGCTTTGAATCTGATGGAAAAAAGAAACAAAAGAGAAACTTAACATTTGATAAGAGTGATTCAAACTACTAAAATAAACCAAAATTAAATCTGATGAGTTTCTTTAAAGGTTTGTCCATTTAAAAAAATATATTTTCTTGAGTCTCAAATCTTCCAGAAATCATTCTTTGCAAACAATGTGATATTTTTAGTTCATTTCAGATAAATCAAACAGGCAAAGGGAGGCTTTGTTTGTGTAGTAACAATTTCCTCAAAACGAAAGACTGTTTAGCAAACAGTTTGGAAATCTGTCTTTGTAAACAACCCATATCAGAAAAGTCGAGGTGAAAGTAAATTAGAGAAGTCAGCGTTTCCATTCAACCTGAATGTTAAAAAATAAAACTTTTTTACTACTTTAAAGGCCTTCAGAAAACCTAGAGAACTATTGATAGAAACAACTTTAGAGCTTCTTGTAAAACTATTTGTTTGGAAGGAAAATATACTGCAAAGAAATTAGGAACAAATCCAGACTTAAAGTGTTTGCAAAAGAAAAAGAAAAGAAGTGGATTTTCTCTTCACTTTCCTCGTCGCTATGGCAACCATCCGTAAGCACACGAAAGTGTTCAGCAGAGCAGTTTGTCTGAGAATAGAGACAAACCTCGTGTTTTCTCACCTCTTCTCTGCAGGTTTCCAGTCAGGAAACTGGACTTGACGGGAAACGGGCTTCTTGAATCCCCCAGGATTCCCGTGCCCAGCTGGCCGTGGCTGTTGCAGCCGAATGCATAAACCATGCTAGACGACGGGACTAAGGCCAGAGTGTGGTGCCTGAACAAAAGAATTTAAATATCAGCTTCAATATTCAGAAAAAGAAAAAGAAAATCCCTTAAGAGGTGACAGAAAATCCCTTAAGAAAATCCCCTAAGATGTAAAGCAGTTGAAACGCTTTACATACTAATAGAATGCTAGTAAAACCACTGTGATTACTAACGTAAATTATCATTACAAATAATGATGCAATGATATTAAAATTTTGGCAAATATCAAAATCCAATGTTAGCACATCCATACTTGTAATAATAAATGACCAAGCCTGTCAAAATGTAAAATCACAGATAACTAGATGGAAAACTACTCGTTATTTCTGGTCTATGTTTGTTATTATTTATTTCTGCTCTACAATCAACGATGTTTGCTTATTTGTTTGTGTATCGCAAGACATCTTTAACCAATATTCACACATTATCACACATTTTTCTATAAATGTGCTGCCCTAAACATAAGTAGAAATCTATAAAAGCTTATATGAGATAATTCACAATAATTAAAAAAAATCTAAAGTTAAATTTTCTTTGGCTATAGTGTTCTTTAGTAAAGTTTTATTGTGAGGTGTCTATTATTTCATAATAATAGACAATAATAGACACAATAAATAATTAAAACAAATCTACTTAAACAGTAAAATAAGCAATCCTAAAGAAGATTTAATTTATAATTATTGTTTTATTTTTTGTGTAGATGTACAGAGTGGTGGAAGACTCTGTGGTGGAAGCTAGCCGGTGTTACGGCTAGCTTGGAGCTAGCTTGAAGCCAGTTCACAGCGCCACCCAGTACGGTTGGATGATTCTAATCATTTATCAGGGTCAGATTTCTCTGTTGCTGATTTTTCTTGAGATGGACACTGAGAAGTTTGGGAAACACGTATAATGACAATATAAGCTGAACAGCTTAATCTCTGGTTGTTCTGTCTGGTGGCAACAGATTTACACTCATAACTGATGAAAACCCTGAAGTGGTTTTAAACTGACAGTACCTGCCACAGGCGATCTGGGAAACCTCAGTGCCCATCAGCTCCAGAACCCGCCTCGGTAGAAGCTCAATGTTGGTGGAGCCGTGACCCAGCTGACCCCATGAGCCGTCGCCAAACGTAAACAGGCCTCCGTCCTGCCAAGAACAGAATGAACAGAAAGAACAGATTTTTTTTATTGCTGTTTGAAAAACACAGAAATCCTGAACTAGACTATTTAGTCAAAGTCTGTGAGTGAGTGAGTGAGTGAGTGAGTGAGTGAGTGAGTGAGTGAGTGAGTGAGTGAGTGAGTGAGTGAGTGAGTGAGTGAGTGAGTGAGTGAGTGAGTGAGGGAGGGAGGGAGGGAGGGAGGGAGGGAGGGATGGAAGGTTGGATGGATGGATGGTTGGATGGATGGATAGATGGATGGATGGATGGTTGGATGGATGGACAGATGGTTTAGACAAAGTCTAAGTCTGGGAACCAAAGTATTTCATTTTCGCCATTTCTCTTCTTTTATTTGTGAAACATTTGAGTTTCTGGACATGTGAGGGATTTTATACCTTTGTGAGGGCAGCGGTGTGCTCATCTCCACAGCTGATATAAACAACTTTTTGTGATCTCAGAAACTTGATGTGACACGGGACGGCTCGATCTGGAGAAACGGTACAGTTGTGAAAAGTTAGCAGACAGCAGAAAAGGAAATCAAAGGAAGAGAAATCTGATTCTCCATCTTAGCTTCAGGACCAAAAACACTCCACTGTCTGGTTCACTCATCTGTTTTCATCAATGGCTTTTTGTAACCAGCTGATTAATACCTTGTTTGTCATTCAGTCCAAGTTGCCCCGCCCTGTTTTTGCCCCATCCGAAGACGGCTCCCGACAGGGAGAGGGCAAAACTGTGGTCTCCTCCAGCAGTTATCTGAGCCAGAGGAATCCCTGCCAGGGACTTTAGGGGATGAGGCGTCAGTTTGCTTGGCTCTCCTTTACCCAGACCCAGCTGGCCGCTGGTGTTCTGACCCCAAGTGAACAGCTGACCATCTGATGAGGAAAACACAACAATTTCATCAATGTAAACATTAAGGCAGGACTTTAACGCATTCATTTTCATTAATTAGTTACACAGATACGTACAAATGTTCCAGCCTGAACTTTTTTGTTTGCGTGTTTCTGGTACTCCAGGAAATCGGACGCACAAGCGACATCTGCTAACAGCAGCGATGGATGACAAAGCCACTTCGCTTGGGAGTTAATTTCTGCTTCTAAGAAGAATCTGATTGGATGCTGGAAAAGGCTATTGTTGTGTTCAGGTTGTGCTAAAAAGAATTAGCCGACTGAAGCTACTCAAGCCTAAAAGAGCATCTCAATGCTAAACATGTAGCAGCAGCGCATGTTTAGCGCATGGACGCTAACGTGGATGCTAATGCTAACGTTAGCGTCCACAGTCCACATTTCTAAAGAAGTTCCTTTGCACCATTCTGATGGTTAAATAACCTAAATTACAGATTCAAAACATTAAAAAATTTTGGTTTTTTAGCTCATATCTTATTAAATTATTAAATGATTTAGCAGTAGAAAGAGCTTTTGAATTAAAAATGTTGCTTATTTTGTCAATATAGGGCTTAGATTAAAATGTGATTAATTGCAATTAATGAATTACACAACCTGCAATTAATTCAATTAAATTTTTTGTCAAGTCCTACTAGCAGAAAACATTAAAACAACTAATTTATACAGTTATGGTGCAAGAGAACATATATTCTACTTTATAGAATATCATAAAAAATAATGTAGCTTTTGCTAGTTTCTAAAGTTATCAGTGTCCAAAAACACCAAATACCAAACCTTTTTATTCCTGAACTGCTCTAAAGCTCCCACCACATTTATGCCAAGGCCTGGGCTTTGACTGGGCCATTACCAAAACATTCATTCGTGTCTTTTTCAGCCATTTTGTTGTGGATTTGCTGTGTTTTGACAACTTAAGCTGTTTTTGCTGATATGCTGTTTGGTTTTCTGGTCAAATTCAAATCCCAACATTACATCATGCAAATCTCTCTCTTTGTCGATGACACCATCAATAATTTGGAAATTACTCTGACAAATGTGCTAAAAATACATTTGGGAGGTAATTTGACAACAAGCAGTAGGAATATGCAGGTTTTGCTGCTATGGAGACACATTTTTTCCCACCTCTAGAAAGTGCGATACAGTGCTGGTTCCCACACATCACTTGGGAGATGCTGTGGTCACAAAGCCTTTTGACCAACCTGGAACAAACAAGGACAAAAATACAATTCATATCTTTTGCTTCATATTTTTTTTTTAAGAGTGAAAATAAAGGCAAGTGAAAGAATGTCAGTAAAACAATTCAACACTAAAAATAGGGGTGTTAAAAGATGAAATAACTCAAAACCCAAATCAATAAAAACACACAAATAAAGCAGTAACAACTAAGTGCAAAGTAAAAATTTCCAAATGAAGAAGGAATTGTTCAACTCTATAACCAGTGTTCACATCCTTTCTGTTATTTGCACAGTTTTATTGTCACTTATTGTAAATAATCCCTTTTAAAGCACAAATACACTTGCAACGTTTTGTACATTTTTTAAAATTATCCTACTAATTTGCACATTTCTATAGTATGAAATATTATTTTTAAGAGCTAAGCAGTATTTTATGTTTAAATTTTGCCTTTTTGTACAGTATGAGATTCTAAATAATGATTTTTATATATTTATCTTTGCGTGAATCTACATGCTTCAATTACCTGTCACTTTGCTGCTGTTACACCAGAATTTCCTCACTACATGACGATGAACAGATGTTTCTGTTCTACTCTTTGTGTCCTTTACAAGATATTCTCTTAAATAGAAAGATTTAAACTGTAAATTTGAGCTTTTAAACAGCTCAAAATTAGGTTGTTTTTTTTAAAGATTTCTGATATTAAACAACAAAATGATTAAGTTAATGTACATTTCAGTTATTACAGCTAAAAACAAGAAACCAGACCCAAAACCAGGGTGTAGTGATGGACTCGGACCTGAACTTTCAGAGACACATAAAGACAGTTACAAAGTCAGTTTATAAGTTACTGAACAGTTTAGCTAGCACCACAATGCATTAAAGATCTTCTATTGTATCAACCTCTCAGACCATTTAGGTCTGTTGGTTCTGGTTCTGCTCTGCATCCCCAGAACCAAAACCAAACATGGAGAACCAGCATTCAGCTTCTATGCAATACAAATCTAGAACAAACTTACAGAAAACTGCAAAACACTGGTTAGAGTTGGTTTTGAACCTTAATAAAACCAATCATCAAATCATTGACGGTTTTGGTGACGGCACGCATCAAAGTCCAATGTTTGTTCCTGGTTTTCTGAATCATTAGCTGTATGGGTTTTTCTGTTTTTATGATGGAAGGCACTTTGAACTGCCACGTTGATGAAATGTTCTATAAAACAAACTTGATTAATTGATTGATTGATTTTTGTTTTGCAGAAGCTTCAGTCTGTCACTGATGTGCCACCGGGTCACCTCGGGATTCGAACGGCCGCCTCCACTGTCCCCAGGCCGAGCTGCCCGCCTTCTCCGGCTCCCCATGCAAACACCTGACCCTGCTCACTGATGGCCATCGAATGCGCCCGGCCACACGACACCATCGTTATCTTCTGGGTATCCAGAGCCCCAACCAGCTCTGTGGGGAGAACAGAGTCTCATCAGACTATAAGCAACCTACAGTCATGGTCTGGGCACTACTTATATGATTACATTCTGAAATTGTGGCTTAGGTTTTTTTTTATTCAGTAATTGAAAAAAATTTAAAAAGCAAAATATTCCTAATTAGCTGTGATGGAGGAGCCGTCACAAGCAGGGGCTTAGTTATGAGTCCGTGTCAGCATGCGAGCACACGCACACGCATACATGCACAATCGCTAACTTACTTTTTTTTGCAGCTTATACTGGCGCGGTTCATCGTGGGTGCAAATGCGGTGTTCCTGCTTCAGTTAACATATCCATCCTAACTTATTATTTTCAGATTCAAACATTTTCCCGGGTCTATTTTCAAGGAGGGACATCACTACGTCACATGATGACGTAGTGATGTCATCGGAACGTACTGTTTTCTATTAAATTGAATGTTGTATTGTTGATCACAAGTTTATTTATTTATATATTTTCTCTCTTTTTTCCCTTGGTATTTATTACTTTGTTTAATTTAAGAGTTTACTTGAGTTAGAAGTAATTATTAATTGTTTTTGCTTGTTTGGTCTTTCTGTGGGCCGAGCTTGTGGCTTTAAGCAGGGCTCTACGCCACAGGGAGTCAGTCTGTGGCTAGACTCCTCAGAAGTCACACTGAAGGTGATGGACTCTTGCATTTAGAGACTCTTGCAACAGGTACTGCTGTTAGTCTGTTTTTTAACCTGCCTTGAACGTACTTTGTACATGTTCTGCACCTCTTCGATTTGTTCACCTGAAGAAAAGCTTAATAAATTTCACTAAAGTGATCTACGGCCTTGGCCAGCCATTTATGTTTGACCAAGTCATAATAGAACCCCGTCACATTAGTGTTGGCCTACATAGACTTAAAATTTTGTCTATCTTATGAGCTAATGTGATAACAATAAAAATGATTTTAAAAATGATTTAATATTTCTTTTTTAGGTAATTGTATGGCAGTCACAGCAATGCAGCAGTCAGCTCCTCTGCTTTCTCCCAGCGCTATCTAGAAACAATCAATCAGGGCCAGGAGACGTAGCGCTGTCAATCATGCTCATGTGCGTTAAAGCTAGCTAGCATAGCCACCAATGACAGCAGATAAATTGTTTTTCCTCGAACAGTAAGTTGTTTCTCCACAATTACCACATTTAGCAGCGTGTCCACCGTGATGATTGACAGCGCTAAGACCCACCTTCTGACTGATTGGTTGCTTTTGACTGGGAGCGGTGAATTTCTTCAAATGGCAATAGTAGCTCAGAGAGGACGTGGAGGAGATCAATCTTTAGACAGATTATCTGTTCATATTTTGATTTCACGACATGGTGACAGTTTTAAAAATAAATCTTTTTATAAAAGCTACATTCTGCAGCTTTAAAGAAACTCAAGAACTGTGAAATCAGAAGTCCTGTGAAATCTCTTCAGTGTAAACAAAGAATTACAAAAGTTAAAAAGACAAAAATTTAACACTATAAATTCCATACAGTTAAAGTCTTTGGAAAATGTAGAAGTATTTTAATTTGAACTTGAAGAACAATAAATAGACATGCTAAATCCTCCCAAACAAACCAAAACGTTAAGCCTGTCCAACAGCCCTTTTGGGCTCCCTCATAAACCCAACCCATGTGAGGAATTTAGAAATCCTGCTGCTAGAAGATTGTTCTATAAAAACTATGATGGATGCATTTAAACTGTTCCAGAGCGTTGCTATTCACTCAGAAGTAGAAGCAGGACGTTCAGGAAATGAGAAGAAAAGCAGAACAGATAATTACAAGCAGTTACTCTGTGTTTCCTGTGTGGTTTTCAGCTGCAGACTTTAACAAAGACGTTTAGCAGAAATGGATGAATCCTAAATATGTAATAGCTTCTGATGTTCAAAAAGAAATTTTGTGTAATTTATAATGATAATAATGTACTACTATTATAATACAGCCTACCACTCTAGTTTCTGCAGTAGATAGGAAAGCTTTCACTGATTCCAGCCTGGATTGCCTAAGAGGCTCTCCGACATGCCTGTACACATAGTGCTTCAGGGTTCCTTCACAGTTTTCATGGAAATTTCCAAACTTTCTCAGTAGTCTGCAGCACTAACTAAAGTCTACTGCGAGTTTGGGTGTGGCTTTAAATACACCTACATTCCCAGGAGGTAAATTATATATGAAAGAATTTTTTAGTTTGCACCACACACTTTCATCCATGACTAGGCCTAGTTGTCCACAAATTTTGCAGGACTAAAGATTTTCCCAGACGTTATTACGGTAAACAATAATGTTGTTGTTTTGAGACCATTTTCATGTAACATGATGATCATGGCATAGTAATGCAAGTACACCGTCTCAAACTTTAACTCCTAACAAACATTTAACAATGGAACTTTTTAAATATCCAAAAATTAACAAAACAACAAATAAAGTGAATTATGAACTTTCTGTAAACAAAATTGTCCTTCAAAAAAAGGACCAGTTGAGACCAAACTGAAGACTTAGGTAATCCAGATTTTGGTAGAAATAAAGGGGAAAAAAGAAAGCTGATAAATCGTTCAAATGGAGATTATTGAGCTTGTTTTAAGTTATTATGCAATTAATTGATTTACAGTTTATTGTGACAGGCTCATGAATAAATAAAAATCTTTGCTTCTCTCCATGTTTTCCCACATTCTTCAGATTGCTTTGCTGCCTCTCCACAGTTTCTCTCTGCAGGATGATGCACCTTAAAGCACTGAAGCTGCAGAACAAAAGCTTACCTGGGGACGTCCCATCTCTGTTGTGGCCCAGCTGTCCGCAACTGTTGGAGCCACACGTGTAAACGCTGCCGTCGTGCAGCAGGAACAGCGTGTGCTGCCCTCCGCACACGACCTCCTTCAGTCCCCGCCCGCTGAACACATGGCAGCTCCTGGGCTCAAACGCGGGGTTCCTCTCCGCGCCGATGCCCAGCTGCCCATCCCTGGCGTTCCCCCAGCACAGCATGCTGAAGAAAGGAGAGGAAATGAGCAGCAGTCTGAAGAGGCGTAGAGAGCGAGGGCCAGATGGAGGGAGACGATTCTGTTGAAGCCTCAGATCAGCCCCGCTTTCTCCTCTTCATGTAAACTCCAACCCTGGGAAAACAGCAGGAACGACTCATCATCTTCAGTGAAATATCGCCTGCTAGTTAACGACGGCTCTTCAGCTAGAAAGCAGGGATTTGATTTAGGAATGCTTGTTGATAGAATAAAGCAAGTAGAGAGACTGAACATCAGTTTTAAATGAATGAAACCAGAATGAATCATGATTTCAACCCCATTTCTACATTGTCACCAGATGTTTAGTTAAAAGCTCTTAATGTCATAATGTTCAGTTGTTGTGACTGTTTATTGTTTATTAGCAAATATTGGGGATAGAAACATCAATGCAAAATACAAGAGCTTTACTTCTAGTTTCTATTGCAAATATAGGAGCTTGTTTTAAGTCAATAATTCCCTAATAATTCAATTAATCAATAATTCCCTAATGTTGATGGTAAATTATTTCACTTATAATATATATAGGCCTGTCATGATAACAAATTTTGCTCAACGATCAATTGTCTCAAAAATTATTGCGATAAACGATAATATTGTTTGAAGACCTTTTTACACTGATTTAATGGAAATGATGTAATAATGCATGCGATTTCCTGCCAAAGTTAGGTACACTTTATTTTCAAAAGAACACTAAACACTGGAACTGATAAACAAAATAAACAAAACAACCAAAAACAAAAATAAAATGGATTCTCAGTCTCCATTAACAAAAAATGTACTTGAATAAAAACTAAACAACATAAAGCCAAAGTGGAAATAAATACTGCATTCAACCAAAAGAGTGCAGATTATGAAGTCTGTATATTATGTTGCCCTTCAGTAATAATTAGATTTAAATAGAGAAAATGGGCACATCGACTACCTGATGCAATAGTTCACACTACATGATTTTTTGCCCTTATTTTTCCCCTTAAGACAATGTTAGAACGCCGGCCGTTCTAAGATGATCGCTTACGATTTCGTAACCGATCATCCTGTAGTGTTTGGTGTGTTACGGTAGACCAGGGGGCTCAGTACGTCGATCTCGGGAAGGTTTTCAGTTGATCTCGGCAGCAGGTGACAAACTGAACGCCGCCAGGACGATGAGACCAGAACTTCCTCTTCTGACGCGCTTATCAAAATATTCACTAAGATCCTAAACGTTTGTAGCTTCATTAAAGAATTATAATAATAAAAAAAAACTGTTAAAATTTATATTCTCAGTAATTATTGTTTCAACAAGGTGTTGCGCAATTCAGTGCGTTTCAGTTCCATTAAAAAAAAGGCGACAAAGACCGACTGACTAGCAGAGCAGGAGTTGCATTAGCTAATCAACCATCGCTGTGATCAGGGGGCTGATTAATAATCGACAAATAAATATCAAGCCTGGAAACTTGACTGGATTTTTTTTGTTTTTACTTGACTGGACGTAATCGCTGCTCCGCTTGCAGGGCGCAGGCGGTTGCCACGGCAACGGGTGTGCTTAACGAGAGAGAGTAAAACGGTAGGAGAATCTCACTGAAGAAGAAATATACTGCATTAGGTTTTCTATCACTTTATTGTTTCTGCTATAACTGATGTATATTTGCATATAAAATAAGTCAATAGAGTTTAATTTACAATTTTTATGTCTTCGTGTCATGAGGTAGATCTCAGCCGGCTGGTGAGAGAAAAAGTAGATCTTGGTATCAAAAAGTTTGAGCACCCTGCGGTAGATCATCGTCGTTGCCGCTCCTATCTAAATCAGGGGTTTTCCCCGACTGGGAGCTTAACGCAGCCTGTTCAATGTGACAGGTAGCCAATCAGAAAGCAGGATTCTCCTCCGCGCTTTCTCAGTGGAAATTACGGAGGGGAATCCCAAACAGCTGATACGGCGCAACCCAAAGTCCAGCAAAACAACATTAATGTTTATTCAACATTTCGTGCAAAGAATATAGAAATGACAAGGGGAGGAGTTGGAGCGAAATTGCTACCGCAGTTGCAACCCGGTAACTTTTCAGCTGTTCTTCGTTAACGTGACGTAAATAGGTTCTAATGATTTTCATTCAGTCAGGACTGACTCTAGCCACATGCATTGCAGGTAGATTGTAGTAAAGCATTGATTAATGCCTGGTTTTAAAATTAGTTAACTGAACTTGTAGCCATTATTTTGTGCCCATTGTTGGACACCACATGACAGGACCCAACCCGATCGAACCGTTATACCTAGGATTTCTGTCGGCTAATGTGTGGCCTGTCAGGTTTTAAAAATGGGCCGACTATCAACTCTAAGATCGTGTCGTGTGCGCTGGGCATTACACTAAGGAAATGGGGAAGGGAAGAGTCAGTGGAGAGCACCGGAGTTGAGCCTTTTTTCATTCAGTGTCATTAACAGAAAGAGAAAAAGGCCGGAAGAGACGATAATGCCGATAATTAAAATGACGTCGATAGTTTTAATTTATCGTACGATTAATTGATTTATCGTTTATGGCAACAGGCCTAAATATAGAAAAAATATATTGTTATTGATGAAAATATAGTAGAAATAATACTTTTTAAAGTCAATATTAGATAATTACTGACTTCAAACAAGTTTCTATATCTTGCTGAGAAGTTACTTGTAAGACAGTTTTGTCTTGTTTCAAGTGGATTAAGATACTTGCACTAGAAACTGGACCAAAAATACTTTGTAAGATATTGTGTTTTTACAGTGTACACAAAACTAGAAGTGCATCAATTGTAATTATCTGGCTGAATACAATGTTCACATTCTTGCAGAGGTAGGTAAGTATCAGCCGATCTCCCAGAATGAAGGAAATCTGGGCCATTTATTTTCCTTGGTGCTGGTTGGCTGTACTCCCAACAGTGTCTATGACTGGATGACTGAGGGTGTGCTTCTGTATTGTCCTAAAATAGTTTCCACTGAGAATATATTTAGTGTTTGAGGCAATTGTAGGAATAACTGTAGTTTTTTTTTAAATAAAAGCACTTAAATAATTTATTACATGTTATATCTTTTGGTTTTGACTCTTTGTATACAATAAAACTTTTTTTTTACTCAATCACACAATGAAAACTTGGTTCTGGGAGTTTCCTAAAGCAAACAGTGTAGCTTTCTGCTCATATCTACTGTAATTTAAGATATGAAATTATGGATTCTGATAGGTTTAATGGCATGAATGATTTGTTAACCAACCAAAACAAATGCAAAATTTTTATTCTTTTGATATAAAGAAAATTTCTGGAGGCATTTTGGCTAACTTTTTGGTAACCAATCATTGAGATTATCAAAATATACCAAAAACAGAAGCTACATTTCCTGGCGCAACCGTCACGGGTTCAATTCCCTGCATGTGCTCCACTTCCTGAAAAGCTATGTAGTAAGTGCCAAAAAAATCTTTTAAAAAATTATCAAAAAAATAAATGAGAGATCAATTTCTCTGTAATTTTCAACATGATTTAAATGCTTTGATTTCACATTTAACTGCATTAAAATCGATCCATAAAAAATAGCAACTGCCACTAGTTTCAGTTATATTCTTATAGAAACCGTCCTCAAAAAACAAGCCTCTCCAACATCAATCTGTGTCTCAGTTCATGTTTATTAAGTCAAAGGATTATCAGAAAACTCCGCTCGGCTAGCTGCTAACTTTAGCTCTTTTCCTGTGCATTATAACCCCTCCAACTCTCAGTCATAACAGATTTTACGCTAACAAATAAATTATAAACAACTATATTATACTATAATGACTATAATGAACTATAATGAACACATGCTTATGCCCACCGATATCGCTTTATTTTAGTAGTAAAACCTCAAACAGAACCAGCTAAAAAAAACAGCTAACTGAGCTGCGAGCTACAGCCGCGCTGGAAACCAGCACAAATCTTAATATCGCTTCTGTTTGAAACGTCACCTGGACGGTTGCTATGGGAAAAATAATGTTTTTTAAATCGCACAATCGGTGGTCTCACCTTGACAAATGCATGTTGAGGAAGGGGCGTTTGGCTTCTGGTGTGCAGCTCAGAAAACAAACGAGGAAGTGCTATAGCTGCTTACGTCACCAAACGCCTCAGAGGTAGGAATGATGTGATTGGTCCGCTGAACCGGAAGTTCAAGTGTTATTAAAAACTGAAATCTTGTGGCCCGTATATTGATTTCAATTCTGCTTTACTCAAATTCAAAAACAGTTTTATTTGTCACGTAGCGAGATTATATGTTGTTATATAATCCGAGAAGTGATGCCTTCTTTTTTGGGACTTGGGGTCATAGTTCAGGTATTATTTTATTTAATTTTTTTAATGCTAATTTGCTGCTCCCCGTTGTAAAAACAGGGTGGGTAATGTTTCCACAGTTACTCATTGAAGCAACCAAAATATGTCACAGATATTTGTAATATTTTATTTTATTCAAAATGCTGCTTCATAAATTGTAATTAAAGCTCCAAACTAGGATGTGTACTACTTGCTAAATATTACATTTGTGTTGTGAATTTAAGAAAAAAGTTTATAACACTTAAAATATATTAACCACTAACTACTGCACTCCATATAGTATGACTATTTCACACAATGATACTGCCATGACTATATTTGCAATATATTTTGCAGCACACTAGAAGCAATTGGGGCTTAGCTACGTCCCCCCAATAGGTATTGGGAATATCAGTCCAACAGTGTGCAACAGATTTAGGACCCATATGGGTCCCACTTTTTACCCAAAGTCTTCTCTCGCTCAACATACTGTGGATATAAAATGCCACATTCTGCAGAAAGTTTTCAAAGCAGAACAATGTCAATGTGAAAAAGCTTCAGTCAGGAGGCGGGTACAAAAGACAAGCCATTAGATGTACAATGGAAAATAGTGAAGATAATTACAACGTATGGGACAACAGAGCAGGATTTTGCTTCAAAGTAGAAGAAAACACCAAAAAGAAACTGGGCAAGAGGTCTGCAGCAACAAAAACACATAGCAATGTCTGGAAAGTACTGACTGCATATTACAAAAGTTTCCTATAGACATCATGCATAATCTATGAAGTACGGTGTCATGACATAATACTAGTAAATATGACCACAAATAAGTGTTGGAACGTAGACCAACCAGTAAACCAATAGCCAAGCTCTCTTTTCACTGCAACAGACTGCTACATAACTGCAGACATCCCTGTCCTCCCTATATAAAGTGACTATGTTAGTGACTAACCCAGGACTGCCTTACAGTACCAACAAATGTGCCACTTTAATTCAAAATAGACATTTCTTAAATTAATGCACTTAAATCACATCTTAAATATATCAAAACGTTTTCAGAATGAGATTATGCTACTGCAGTAGAAGATGACTAACTTCTACACATTTTAACTGAGCGGTTTCAAGAAATTTGAGGAACTTGACAAAAAGCCTCAAAACCACAGGGTAGTTTTGCATAGTAAAACGAAAATGCAGAAACAAGTTTGGTTTGGTTTAACCTTAAATTCCTGCAGGGTAAAAGGAGAACTAAGGCAAACAGTAAACTCTCAAATTACATAAAAAGGTATTTAGGCAGTTCTGGATAGTAAATACAGGGAGCTGGTCCACATTGGGACTGCTAACAAACTCAAAATAGAGTCAGGTAAATAAAGATACATACACAGGACAACCTTTTGCTGTCACATAAACTCAATTATTTATTCACTCATGCTACAAAGCCCCATTTGTTGACTTTCTGCAACATACACCAGACGCGGCCTTTTGATTTGTGGATGCCCGTTGCAGTCATAACTTGATGGACCAATCGGAAGCGCTGTTTGCGGGGCGTGAGACGAACTAAAAGCTGATTGGTGCGGTCACATCAGAGAGGCTTTGTTTGATAATACCGAGAAGAGGGCGGAGGTGGTTTTTCACTCTGTTTTCATTCAGTCGCTCGTTTGGAAGTAAACGCAGGGATTCGACACTACAGTTATATTTTTAAATAAATCCAAGGTATGACTTTTTAATACACAATACGAGACTTTAAGTAGTGGTGTTATTATGTTTTTATAAACTGCGTATCTCAAGCTAAAGTTAGCCACGTAGCTTGTTCGCTAAGCTAGCTAACTCGCAAGACTAAAAATGACGACAGATCCTTTTTATTGACGCACCTCACTATTGTAGTTGATTTTATTTGCTGTTATATTAAGGGCATTATAATTTTATCAAAGGCATGAAATAATACTATTACGTAGTAATCAGGCAACGTTTATACTGCAAATAATAGCAGCTAGCGAGAGAACAAAGTTAGCTACAACGAAGTCAGCTTCTGATTCGACGCTTAAGTAAAGAGGTATTTAAGGAATTTCGGCTCCGGTTGAAAAGCTAAAATATCTAAAATGTTAAAACTTGGACTCAACAATTCCACACTTACGGAAGGTTCACTGGAAAAACGTTTAGGTTTCGCGGTGCTTTAGTTCTCTTCGCGAAAGCTAAAACAAAGTAGAAATTTCATAAAATACATATTCGTAAAACTTAATCTTCTGATTAGGTTTTACGAATATAGTTTTTATCAATCTTCAGTGGGGTTTGTCCAGTTTTGAGTTATTTGGCGATATTAAATGGTTAAGTACAGCTGAAAACATCGTATTTGACAGCAGTTTGTCATATCTGTATGTTATTGCATCATTTTGAGGCGTTCATTTACAAGTGGTGAATTTAAATTTAGACTATTTAGTTTGCACGTGGTAATGTTTTCCCACTAATATTAAGAGTCTTTCTTGTGTTAATTGTAATCAGTATAACTACACTCAGATATAAATGTAAAAGAAATCATGTTCATCATTCACATTTATATAGTACACTCTAATACTACAAATAAGTGGAGGTGCAACTTGCCCTGCCTCAATGTATAGGAAGTTGAGAAAGCATCTGATAAAAATTAAGACGCATAGACTGGTGCTGTTTAATAAGTTTCTGTCAGTTGGCACATTCATATCAGGAGTTTTTACTTTACTAAGTATTGTTTTTTCCTGCTCCACTGGTTGCTTTGGGTTAAAGGAGCTGCTGAGTGTATATTTTAAATTTACACAAGCAAGCATACTTTCTGGAAAAGTAAATAACCCTAAATCAACAACATCAGTTCATAATTTTTACCACTGACTGCTGCTCCGGTCATTTAAAGTTGTTGGGTTTTTGTGGCTGCAGAAATGTTTTGCTCTGAGTCAATTATTTACCTTTTCTCTGCTCACAGGCAGGTATTTGTGTTTCCTTTTTGACCTTGCTTTCATTCCCATATTTTACTCTATTTTTGCTCCAGATAGTAAAAACAAGATTGAGTTTCCGTCTTTAGCAGAAGTAGTTTCTTGGATAAAATCTTGTTTTTGTTTTTTTTTTGTAGATATGCACCAATACACTTTTATTCACTTCTGATACTGATATAGATATCTGAGGTTTAGTATCATCCAACTCTGATCTGATGCAGAAAAACTGAGCTGATTATACTTGAAATGTGTCTTTTTTTAAAACACATACATAAATGTACTGAAATACAAGTTTATTTGATAACTCTACACCAGTAAAGCACACTTCCATCCACCATACCTTCACAATTTTGGACAAACATATAAAAACAACTTTAACTTGTTCAGTCAGTGCAATTTAGAATATAACAGCCAATGTAAAGCAAATAATAAAGAAACTGAAACTGACAAAAAGTAAAAAGTTGTTTGACTACTTCGGGCTGCACTGTGGCGCAGTTGGTAAAACTGTTATCTACAACTTTTAGATGTGCCTCTGCTGCACCACACCTGAATAGAACAACTGGGTCGTTAGCAAGGCTCTGGAGAACTAATCTAAATGAAGAGGAGGTAATTAAGCCATTTCATTCCAGTGTTTTGTACCTGTGGCTCATCTAAAAACTGAAGCACACCGGCCCTTGAGGACTGGAGTTTGATACTTGTGTCTTGCAGCAAGAAGGTCCTGGGTTCGATTCCCAGCCCAGAGTCTTTCTGCATGGAGTTTGCATGTTCTCCCTGTGCATGCGTGGGTTCTCTCTGGGTACTCCGGCTTCCTCCCACAGTCCAAAAACATGACAGTCAGGTTAATTGGTCTCTCTAAATTCTCCCTAGGTGTGAGTGTGTGTGCATGGATGTTTGTCCTGTCTGTCTCTGTGTTGCCCTGCGACAGACTGGCAACCTGTCCAGGGTGAACCCGCCTCTCGCCCGAAACGTTCGCTGGAGATAAGCACCAGCACCCCTCCCGATCCCACTAGGGACAAGGGTGTAAGAAAATAGATGGATGGTAGACTACTTTGGTCAAACATGTAGCAAACCTTTCAAATGGTTCAGAAAGTACAGTTAGGAATTCTAAATAATGGAAAGTAAATAAAGCATCACATCTCTCACAAAGCGTAGAATTAGACTGAATAGATCTGTCCTTAGGGATCTGGAACATTGTCACAATACCTGTTCTAGAATTTTATTTTCAATTTGGAACCTATACAGATATTGGATATTTTTTTGTAAAGATCTGCACATTTGTGACTTGACAGATTTTATATACTTGTATTTTCCTAAATTGGTAGCAAAGTGCACATGCTACATCTTTCAATAACATTGCCAGATGAAACAGTTTTATTTTTAATTGTGCAAAATGTTATACCGATGATATTAACATTTCAGTTAATTTACAGCCCTAATAAGATTTTTATGTCCTTTTCATTCCTGTTTCTCTTCAGTTTTTGAACGTTGTGAACACCTCCACCCCTCCTCCTTCCTCTGTGAGTATCTGCAGGGTGATGTCGGCTTCCTGTCTTGTGCGCCTGATCAGGTGCAGCGGTTCTAACATTGGTCGCAGTGGTTTGCTACAGAAGGCTTTCGATCCCCTGCCCTTTCAGCTCGATAGCCACAAAACAAAGTTACCATTGTTCTGCAGACAAGTTTATGGACCTTCTGGGAGGCAATACAGCAACACGCGCTTCGATCCAGACGGCAGCGGCCGCCTTACAACCTGGGACTCCTTTGGGATTTGGGATGATCGCATCGACGAGCCCATTATGCTCCCCCCTAGCATTCGCTACGGCAAACCCATTCCCAAAGTTAGCCTATCTAAGATAGGGTGTGCATCTCTGATCGGCCAACGCAAGGAGAATGAGGACCGGTTCCAGGTCTCCCAGTTGAATGAAAACACCCTGTACTTTGCTGTGTTTGACGGCCACGGCGGCTCAGAAGCAGCCGACTTCTGCGAAAAATACATGAAGAAATTCATCCAGTAAGGGAATCGTACATATAGACACGTTGCATGTTATAGTCTATATCTGGAAATCTTTTCACATGCACACAACGCTGGAGGGCAAAAAGGTGATTCTTTTACCGGCCATCCATAGCTGTGGTGCCTTTGTAGAACAATCCCTTTAACTAAATGAAACCTGGAGATGCAGGTATTAATCATTTAGTACAATGCGCCACAGCAAAGGGAAAATAGCGAAAACATTGAAGAACATCTCAAAACCACTGATATTCTTTTTTCTCATTCGCTTTGTCAGCTACACCACACACAGGCTGGTTGCCATAGCAACTGACAACAACACCAACACATTTGTCAGGATTCAACACCAAAAAACATGCAAAGAACAGAACATTCAGTCCATTATAAACATAGTATTATGTTTTTAAGCTTGATGTTTATCTTGAGATTATTAATAAGTGATTGCTGTGGTAGTTTAGCCAACGCTGCTCTCTTAGCTAATCTAACACGGCGGTGGTTGATTTACTGATTTAAACAACTACTCTACTGATGATTTTTAGCGCATTATATTCATAACTTAACAGCTAAAACCAACGGTAGTCGTCGTCAGTGAGCAGTTTTTTGCCCTCCAGTAGGGAGTTGCAGGTGGGATCTCGCACTGCAACGTATAGTTTTACACCCAAATATCATTGGAAATAATCGAGGAATTAAAATTTTTGGTGATAATATTTCTAATCTTTTTTCAGGGACATTCTGGCAGAAGACAACAATCTGGAATCGGCTTTAAAGAAAGCTTTCCTAGAAGTAGACAAAGCTTTGGCAAAGCACTTGCACTTCTATCCAAATGGTAGGTACTGTTATTTGAATATCCCTTTAACTATTTTTTGTACACTGTATTAAAACACATGTATTGATTTTTAAACATAGATTGTGCTTTTTTCCTCCTCCTGTATTTAAACCAAATGTACCTGTTCTACATATTTGATGAGGTTTTAGATTTTAATTAGAGGTCTGTCTTTCCTAATTTTTATTTAATAACAAACAAGCTATAAAAAGAAGAAACAGGCGAAATTCAGTAAATATCAAATAATTCAAATATGCATATAGGCAGCAACTTAAAGGAAAACCTAGGTAGTTAAATTGATGGACATTAAAAATGATGATCTAATTAGCTTGATAAGTAATTGCATGTTAATCTATTGCTGCAGTCACTAGATAATAACATTTTAAAGATTTTAAAAAGTGAGAATTTTAAAACAGTTTTTACTCTCCATCATACAAACGACCTGCAAAGCTTTGTGCAAATTTTGTTTAAAATAAATGTTTATTTTCTCTTAATTTATCTGATTTTCAGGATTAGTTGGTATTCATCCGATCCTCAGCAAGTCTTGAATAAATGCAAAGAAAGTTAAACAGCAGAACATAAAATATTTAATTTTTGTTCCTGGGAAGAAACTAAATCAAAACGCAGAGCACAGTGTTGAAAATGGCAGTCGCTGCAGATGAAATCAGTTTAATTAAATGATCATTAGTGCTTGTGAGTCTATCTGTGAAAGCAGATCATGGATGTTTTTCTTGACAATTTTTAAGGTAATTAATTTTCCATTCTATTGGATAATGGGAAAAATATTTAAGATGTTGCAGCAAATTTGCCTTCAGGTTGAAGAATCAATTAGAAAACGATTTTAGGGATGCAGATGATTATTTTTGTAATTGATTACTCTGGCGATTAATCAAGTAATCAGTCATACATATTCATAGTGGCTAAAATGCAATAAAAAGGCATTAATTGAAAGCTGAAACTTTGCCACTTGATTTCCAGGTAGAATATATTTACAGACAATGAAGGGTTTTTTTTATCTTAAACGCGAAATGTAAAAATATTTTGTACAGTTTTGGTTTAAATCCTGCCCTGAGTATGTTTTTCTTTCATTGAATTGTCTTTTTCGAGTCTGTATACTCCAGTTAACAATTGAATCAATTACTAAATTAGTTGACGATTATTTCAATTAGCAGTTCATCTCGATTAAAACAAATGAAGAGATTTAAAAATATGGGCTGCACCAAAAAGCCTCCAATATGATTGAATAGCTACAGTTTCCAAAGCTGCAGCTGAGCCAATCATCAACTATAGATCAAAATATTGTGTGATCAGATGAGGCTCGGCCCAAAATCATGAACAAGATGATGATCCGTGATAAAGTGGTAAACAACAGCTAACTAATAACTTTTAAAAAGTATTTTATCATTAAAGCTGCCGTATGAAACTGTCATCATGTTAGTAACAATATGTTATGAAACAGATAATCTGTGAAAAAAAATCGAGCTTCTCTGTTTTCTCACAGTGCTAGCTAGAAACAAGCAGAGCTAGGAGGCGAATCTTAGTGCTGTCAATCATTCTTGTGTACATGTCGCTCTTCCCCTGTTGCCTCTCTAATAGCAGGATCTGTAGTGAATGCGAAGGCTAGTTGGCTAACTTCATGTTCACTAACTTCATGAACAGTGCCATTTGTCTACTGATGATGGCAGATAAATGGTTTTTCTTCCATTGGCACATTAAGCAGCACGAACGTAAGTGCGATTGACAGTGCTAAGACCCGCCTCCTGGCTCTGATTGGTTGTTTTCGGTGCTTTTCTTCAGACAGCAATAGCAGCTTATGGAGGAGGGTTTTTCCCCCACATATTATCTGTCTCTCATTATATTGACACGACTTGGTGACTGATTAGAAAAAATAAAAACTTGCATACAGCAGCTTTGAGATGTATTTAAACGTTTCACCCACTTTCTGGATACTGGTTTATTTTTCTTTCTATCCTGGAAAAGAAAAAACAAACAATTGTGTTTAAGTTTTACCAGACTTTATTTTATTTTGTTTTGTCTTCTGGCTTTATTATTTATCTTGTAGGACTTTATTATTTCTTTTTAATGTACAAAGCATCAAATGTAAAATTAAATAAATAAATAAAAAATTTCAATGTAAATTTGACCAGATACTGATTTTTTTTTTTCCAATCTGTCAAATAATCCAGTGCAAGAAAACAACAGACTTTCTCTTGAAACACTAAATTGCACATTTGCCGCATGAAGTTAGTTTTTCTCAGTTACTATTCAGTTTGAGAGAGAGATTATATCTTACAGTGAAAGCCAGTAAACGTGTTATGTGGCCTGATTTGGGCCACGCTGTGTGAAATGTCCCAATATGCCTGTGTGTGTGTGTGCATGTTATCTACGGCAGCTGCTGACCCAGCTCAGAGCTGGAGGCCCTTGGTACCAGTGTGGATGACGAGAGGATAGATATTGAAGGAGAGTCCAGCGGGTCCTAAATCCTGGACTACTGGAAGGTTCCCTATCTTTCTCTAAATCCTCTTTCTTTCTCTTCTCTTACCAAGTGTATGCTTCCTGTGAGACAATGCATCTGTTTGACCAGCTGTACGACATGTTCGGTAGCTCATTAGTGAAAGACCTTCAATAAATGCAGCATGTTTAACACACTGTGCACTCCACATTTAAAGACGCTGCTGGTAAAAACATGCAGGAGCAAAATATGAGCTGGTAGGGTAGAAGTTTTACCACATTTTCATTTAAAAATCTAAATTTTTCAATAAATTGATGATGTCACGCTATACCAACATGAGTATTTGAATTAATTGGAAGTGTTTGTGGTTAAAATTCTCAGTTCTGTAAAATTTTTACAACGTGGATCGATGAGCCGTAGCAAAAGTCTCATAATTAAGCTTTTTTTGAGCAAAAGAAACATGAAAATAAGCAAAACAAACAAACTGACAGCCATATTTCAAAAGTTTCCACCTAATTGGACGAGGACAAAACAGCTTTAGGGAGGTTGTTAAAATTTGCACAACTTTTTGAAACATTTGGTGGGTTTTTATCAAAATTTTATTAACATGGCTGTCGTGTGGCAGAAAAAAACCCTCAAAACCTGTACAGTTTCATAAAATGTGCCCCTTTACTCATTAGATAATTTTGAAATGTCTAGAATCTGTCGAATGTGACATCATCAATGATTAACAGTCATCAGATTGAAAATTTTATATATGCTGTATATACACTTGTTATAGAAAGAATTCACTTTCTTGAATGTTTTCCCCTTTTTGCTTCTTTTACAAATCAGTTGTGATCAAGAAAATGTGACTTTTTTGGACAAACCCTTTTGACTTTAAGGGTCTGAATATTTACATAACCAGTTATTTTATGTTACATATTTTTATTTAATTGTGATTATTTGGTAGAAATTAGTTTTCACTTTGACATTAAAAGGATCTTTTCTTTTTCTTGTATTTTATTCAGTCAAAAAAGCCAAATTTTGTTGATCGTGACTGATTTGCACAAGCAATAAAGGAGTAAAACATCCAAGAGGGGATAACTCTGTAATGGGAAACGTATGTGAGTTTTGGAAATCCCAATTAAAGTTTGAATCTCTACATATTTTCCATCACCTTATTATTATTGTTGTAGAGAAATTTGTGAGAAACATAAAAAAAATGGCATTACAGAAAAACCTAAGGAAAAATAGATTAAAATGAAATTTAAAATGTGACTACTTTGTGATGATTTTAAGTTGTTTCTGTAAAAGATGAAATTTTACCAGGGGTGCCGGTAACTGTGGAGGGCGCTGTGAGATATTATTATTTAGCAGATTTCAATAGTTTTCCCTTAAGGAATTAGACATCACTGCTGTTTATTTGCACTTTTTTTGTTTTTCAGATTAAATGCCTATAAAAGGAGTTGATGTGTACCTTTTTATACTTAATAATAATTTAATAATTCCTGCAGAAAATAGACATTTAAGGTTAGCTTGTTTGTTATTATACAAGTCTGGACTCTTAATAAATATGTTGTGTGCCATTTGTTTTTAAGGTTTATTTTTGCTATGACTCTTACTCTGGATCTCAACTTTGTGCTGCAGCAGTTCTACCTGCATGTGTGATTTACATCCTGTTTACTGTGTAAACCGTAGTTTTTTCTGAGTCTAAAACAACCTCAGCCCGTTTGTTTACGTTCTGCTCTGTGGATGTGCGACACGCCATGTGACTGTTGACCTTCTGTGTGTTTCTGAATCGGCTCGTTCTGCCTCCGACGGTTCCTGCTTTGTCTTTGTAGGGCCGGGAACGAACGCGGGAACCACCGCCACCGTGGCGCTGCTGAGGGACGGCATCGAGCTGGTGGTGGCCAGCGTGGGGGACAGTCGCGCCATGTTGTGCCGCAAAGGCAAGGCTCTTAAGCTGACTGTTGACCACACACCTGAAAGAAGGGATGAGAAGGAGAGGTAAGACTTGCTGGATGATAAATTATCCCAGACGTCATTGCGATACACGGTAATATTTGTTGTTTTGAGAGTATTTTCGAGTAATATAATGGAAATAATGCAAGAACACGTTCTCAAACATCCGTAAACTTTAAATTCTGATGAACGTTTAACACTGGAACTGGAAAACATTTTGGGTATCCAAAATAAATAAAACAACAAATCAATAAGTTCATTCAGTCAATTTAACTAATTTCATCATTAATAAACAAACACATTCTCTTATAACACTTCCTCTACATGAGTGGCAAAGGAGCAGGAAAAAGAAAATGTATGTAGAAACTTTCCTCTTTTCCAATAATTACAAATATTTTTCATGTCCACATACTTTAAATGCAAACATTATTCTCCTCATTGTTAACTCAAAAGCGTTTAAGACTTGATCTTTTTTTCTTATAAAGTATTTTGAATTGGTTTAAAGTAGAGCATTTTCATCCGAAATATTCCATAATTTTACTCCACGATGCACCAAAATGGACATTAGCTTTAAAATATTACGCACAGTTTAACTTTTGAAATCCAGTTATTTCTCTCATTTGAGCTTAAGGCAAAAGGTTTTTGTAAATTAATAGGCAATAATGTATTTCTAGCTTTAAACATAATTATGGTAATACATTTTTTTAAGTTAAACAAATCACTTAATTTCAAGATGTGACTGAATAAAAAAATATTTGTATGTTCTCTAGCATTCACCTTATATAGAGCTTACTATATAAGGTGAATGCTTTTATATGTGTTGTTCCATACTATACAATAAGTCATATATGGAGCAAAATTAATTATGAAGTCTGTAAATAAAATTGTCCTTAAAAGAAAATGACTAACTGACACCAAAGCAGCAGACTTGAAACCTTTTTTCATCCAGTTTTTGGCAGAAAGAGCTGCCATGATGGCTTTCATTTTCCTATAACCACAATGGTCTGAGAGACAAATGCGTTTAACAATAGTAAGTCACTGTTGCCAACTTTGCGATTTTTAATGCTGTATTTAGTAGAGACCTTTTGTGTTTACATCAGGATAAAGAAAAGCGGGGGTTACATCACCTGGAACAGTCTGGGGCAGCCCAACGTCAACGGCCGGCTGGCGATGACACGCAGCATCGGAGACTTTGATCTGAAGAAGATGGGAGTCATTGCTGAGCCAGAAACCAAAAGACTCACAGTAAGTTTAAAACCGGTTTGTTGAAACCAGAACACAAGTTTATTTGACCCGTTTTCTTTCACATATAGACGTGCTGTAGCCTGACGTTGCCCAGCTCCTTCTGGTGGGCAGAAAACTGTGCACGGATGATGACTATCATTGATTTTGGCTAACAAGTTGTCAACAAGACATGCTAAATATTAATGTACATGTGATATATTAACAAAAAAAAAGGGAAGCAGAGTTTTACTACCAATCATCAACACTACGATAATTAGATAACAATGTCAGAAAAAGTTTTAATTTTTAAAAAAAAAGCACGCGAGAGGTAAGTAGGTCAGTTATGCTAGCTTGACTTTGACAACCTTGACACGTAGACGTGCTGTGGAGTGCGGTGCGTTTCAGTTCAGTGAAAGAAACTTATATGTAAGTTGACCCACACACAAACCTTCTGACATTGTCAGTAGGGCATGTGTTTAAATGAGCTAATCAAGCACTGCTGTTGTTAGAAAAATTATCTAAGTTCATTTACTTGTGAGTTTATTTGAAAGGTTATGTTTTCATATTATTTTGTGTGTTGTTTGCTTGACTACTTTTCTCTTGTGGTATATTATTAACTGTTTCTTGGGTGTTTGCTCGGGGGTTGGAAACGTTTACACATTCCTGTGTTATCAGCTGCTTTGGTCATTAGCTGCCTGTGTTATCAGCTGCCTGTGAAACCGATTGGTAACGGTCAGCCTCCTGCCTTGTAAGGGCATGTCCACAGAAGGTTCCAGAACATCCTGTAGTAAAGGTCTTTGGTCCATTCTTTGTGTGACTGTGTGAAAAAGCCCAGCCTCCTTCCTTGTAATCATAATAAAAGGCAGTTGGGGACTGAGAGCCGGCGGAGTTGATCACAGACAGTGTTTGATTCTCCGCGTCTGGCTCTGCTCCCCTCTTCTGCAGAAAAGCAATTTGTGTTTTTGGTTGATTCCTTGCAGGTTAGGAACTAAAATAGACCCAACAGCTGTGTTCAGACGATGACTTATCAATAATCGCAAAGTAAACATCAAGCCTGAAAACATAAAACTGTTACCGACTGAATGTTCTGTTCTTTGTGTGGGAAATGTTTGGGTGTCAAATCCTGACACATTAGTAGAGCTATTGTTAGTCAGTTGCCACGGCAACAAGTCTGTGTGTAGCGTAGCCAACGCGAAGAGCGAGAGAGAAAAAAAAAATGGTTTAGATTTTTTTTACGTCTTTTCTGTGTTATTGTTCCCTTTGCTCTGATGCACTGCACTGAATTAATCATACCTACATCTCTAGATTTCATTTGTCAACAAAATTGTTTTATTTTGATGGTTTGTGACAGAATCGCCTTTTGCCCTCCAGTGTTATACACATGGAAATTTCTGGATGTAAACAATAATATGCAACGTATCTGTAGGTAACGACAAGTTGACCTTAAGTCTTATTAAAGTGTTTCCTGGCCAAACTGCTGAAGTGTGTTTCCGTTTTCTGCAGCTGCATCATGTCCATGACTCCTTTCTGGCTCTGACCACAGACGGCATCAACTTCATCATGAACAGCCAGGAGATCTGCAACGTCATCAACCAGTGTCACGACCCCAAAGAGGCAGCGCAGAGAATATCTGACCAGGTGAGAAATACTTCAAACTTGGAAAGAAATCCTCCTGAATGGTTTTGCATTTTATCTGCAAGCCTTAGGATGTTTTATTAGGATTTCATGTTATCGACAAACACAAAGATGAATATAACGTAGAAGTGAGGGAATAGGAAGTGTGTAAATGCAACTCAGAGCACATTTGAAGGAAAAAGGTTTTTAATTAGGGCTCGATTACATCTTTAATCAAACTCTAGTTTATTTGGCGGAGAGTCCGGTTCGTTTTCGGAGGTTTGAATTTGCAATCAGACCAAAAACACAAACTCTGGTCCGCCTACAAACCCATTTCTTGGTTGAGTTGAAATGAACTCTGCGGCGGTTCGAATCCAAACGTTTCACATCTAGTTGACCGATCGTCCAAAAGCAGGAAGTGGACTGCAGCGCAGGGCATTGTGGGTAAATAAAAAAACCAAAAAAAAACATGCTAGGCTGATGCTAGAGGGAGAAATAACTTCTGGTCTTTTGCTAAAGATAAAGAGAAATCAATAATCTTCTGAGACTCGAATATTTTATTGAACCCAAAGGGTAATTAAATGTTGTTGTAACTCATATTAATTAAAATTCTTGTAGATTGTTGATGGTGATAGCTGTTGGAGGAAGGATCTGCTGTCGCCGACTGTATTACAGTGAATTTGAAGAAGCCTCTGACTAAAGACAGTCTCGCAAACAGGATTGTCCGTAATTTACTTGATTTTATGTCTTTGCATTATTAACCATCACATTTGGAAATGACTAAAAACTAAAACTAAAATTGCTGCCAAAAACAACAATGCTCCCAAGCTGGAATTTCTTTCTAATATTTAAAATTTGCTCCATGGGGGAAAAAAAGTACTGAATTACGACTTGATGGAGGTCTGTTACACTTTTTTATTTAATTATTTTTTATGTATTTTATTTATTTGAATAATCAACACTTGAATATATGTAAATTGATTTATAGTTACACATAAGATAAGAGATAACATAAGATAAATCTTTATTGTCATTGTCACAAGAACAATGAAATATAAAAAGTGCCATCAGTCAGTGCATATGCTTAAAAACAAAAAATAACTGTCTCACAATTCACACACAATGTAAGAAATAACAAATAACTGGTAAAAAAAAACAAAAAAATTGTAATAGTAGTAAAAAAATTGTTTTTCAGTATTTATTTTCCAGTTTGTTGCAAAATTCACTGTTGTGTCTTTGTGCACTATCAATTAAGTACGTTTGAGTAATTTATCTAATGAAACTGTTAAAGAAGACCTTTGATATATGACTTACAAAACCAGCATTTACAATTTCTTTCTTATTTAATCTCTGTTCTCGTCTGTGTCAGGCTCTTCACTACGGTACGGAGGACAACAGCACAATCATCGTAGTGCCTTTTGGCGCCTGGGGGAAACACAAGAGTTCAGACGTCAGTTTCTCCTTCAGCAGGAGCTTCGTGTCCAGCGGCCGCTGGGCGTAGCCTGACGCCGCCCGCATCGACGAGCTGCTTCCTGCAGACTTCGCTAACATGTGCAATACAGGCTGTGCTCCCTGGATGAATACAGAGTTCAGTTTGTCCTGATGTTTTTAGAGCAGCTCGATGTGCAGTTCCCATGGAAACCGGGGCTGCGAGTTCATGATGTGCACTAGATATGAAGTAATCCCTTGTTATATAAGGTTTTGTACACAAATAATGCAGCAACGTTGTGGTGCTAAAAACAAAGAAATATTTGAACGACGGGAAGAAAGTCATCAGCAAATTTGTAGTTATGATGGACTATAAAACATGGGAAAGTCCAGCACTTAAACTTTGATGCTTGATAATCAGTGGAATAAATTCTAACCAACTTATAAACACTTGAAAAGAAAGATTTAACAATATAACATCTTGTCCATCGGTTTGCTAAGTGTCTCGTTTTAAACAAGGAGACTTCATACACAAAACTGTGACCTTAAACCTTCAATTAACCACCTTCTGGAGCTTTTAAATATAATTTTTCTGTTTATGTCCAAATTCCTAACTTAAAATACTTTGGAGCTAATTACCACCAGCAGCATTGCAACACACAAAACCTTGCCAACTTAATTTAACTAGTTTCTAGAGCAAATATCTTAGTAAACTTAAAATAAGATAAAACTAACTTACAAGTAACTTTTCAGCAAAGAATAGGAGCCTTTTAAAGTCAATAATTCCTTAATATTGATGAAAAAGTAACAGTTCCACTTGCAGATTATTTTACCAGGTACAATATATTTTTCCCATGTTTGAGGGAAATAATCTGCCAGAGGAACTAGCACTTCTTCATCAATATTACAGAACTATTGACTTAAAACAAGCTCTTATATGCTGCTGAAAAGTTACTTGTAAATTAGTTTTATTTCTTCCAAGTGTACTTCGATATTTGCACTAGAAACTAGACAAAAATACTTTGTAAGATTTGTTGTTTTTGCAGTGTGTCGATACTATTTGATCGTATGAAAGCCAAGATTTCTACAGTAAATTGGGATGCATTAATTAAAACAAACAAGCAAAAAAAACCACAATCCTTATCATTGAGGTCTGTTTTTTCTTTCTAAGGAATATAACAAACATATTTTTTAAAACATTAGCATAAAAAATGAATAAAATATGCTGCAGGTTTGTTGGCCAAAAATAAAAGTTTAAAATCCGACGAAAAACAAATAATTCCTATTTTCCGTGCATGTTGTTTAATGATGCATTTAAGGACTTAAAAATAGTGTGAATTTCTGGTTTTACTCCATTCATCAAAGAGTAAAATTATCAGTTTTCTTTCCATATTCTTCTAGTCTTCATTTTGAGCCGGTCAAAGGGAAATCGTCTGATTTTGTTGACAATCTGATTGGTTGTTGGCTCCAGTTTAACCAGTATGAGTTTAAAAAAAGCCTCCCGTTGTTTAAAAGTTCAAATTTCTTCAAATTTCCTACAGTCCAACTTGAAGAATGCACTGAGAAGGCTTTGTAGTTTCAATCCTCCTTAAATGTTTGCAGAACATTAAGATTTTGCTTGTTTTGCTGTTAAAATGTGTAAGTTTAGATTCGTTTTTAAGGGTCCAAGCTTCTAATTTTAAGGATTTTATCAACAAATTCATCTGACCTGTCCACAACTGCAAAAATTCACATTTTAATGATATTTGTGTCACCAAACCGTCACTGAAAACATCACTTATCACCATTCTGGAGATTATAGTTGGAGAAAATTAAAAGTTGCTGCACATTCCTACAAAGATGTGTTTAGGGTACAGGAATATATAGTTTCTATGTTTTGTAAATAGTTATATTTATGTACCTCTGTAAGACTGATCATATATATTAAATAAATGTCATATTTATCTTGGATCCCACATATCTGAATATTTCACATGTGCAGGTTCTGTCTCGGAACAAAATGGCTGTTCAGCTGGGAAAAAAGCTGTATAATGAAACCTGCCTCACTAATTAGTCAGTAGAAGAAGACTTGAACTAAAACGGTTGGATCATTTGGTGAACGGTTTTCTTCATGTTCTATGTACGCAGGATGTCTGTAAATACTATCTTTACGTGATGAGGCTGCGATTTGTTGTTAAATATGTGATTTATTGTATTTCCAGTAACCTCCACCCACAGCCTTGAGTTGTCTCCTGCAGTATGTTCAGTGTTTTACTGTCTGGTATTAAACCCTGAGTAGATTCCTCATCATAACTGGGAACTAAATGTGACGCATCGACGACACGGTTACTGTGATTGTTTTGTTTTATCTTTTTTATTATTATGATTTTTGCTCCAACTTCCAACTACTTGTCAATCATTAAAAAACTAAATGAAAAAAGTTTTATTTTCTGTTCTGTTCTGGTTGATTAAGAGACGCTCCATGAACTATTACCTAGCAACCCCAGCAGAGTTCCGCCCGTTACCTAGCAACGAAAGTGGCGCTCCAGCACATTTGGTTAGCTAGTTTTACAGAGTAGGAGACAAAATCTACCGGTTTCTTGTTAAATAGTGCGGCCAGTTTGTTCACCTATTTATTTTATCTAGAGTTTTTACGCTAAATGTTTCAGACGACCTTGTAAGCACAGTAAGCTTTTGTAAATTTTGTTTTCTAGTATATAGTCTCCTTCTCACCCTTAATTAATGCATAATTAACAGTTAATGATTTATAAAGTGTTTATAGATGAAAGGGTAACCTTTTATAAACTATTAGCCTTTTTGTAATGTAGTGACTAAACTAACTTACAAAAAAATTTTCATCAAGAATTGAGTCTTGTTTTATGTCAATAAAATAAAAAAATTTGTTCCACTGGCAGATTATTTCATTCATAAAAATACATTTTTCCATAATTTGCCAGTGGAACTAGTACTTTTTCATCCATATTAAGGAATTAATGACTTAAGCTCTGATATGTTGCTGAAAAGTTACTTGTAAATTAGTTTTGTCTTATTTCAAGTGTGCTGAGATATTTTCACTAGAAATGGGACCAAAAATACTCTAAAATTTTGTGTTTCTATACTTTCCCAAAGCATCAGGTTGGTTTGGCGTTTGCCCCTTAATAAATAAATTGGAAATAGCTTCTTTATATTTACTCAGGTTCCCTTTATGAATCGAAACGGTTAGATAAGTGGAAAAAAGCAAAACAGTGACATGTTTGATAAAAGAATAAGAATAAAAAGTTGCAGTGAATCGTTATGAAAAGTGAAAGTTTGAGCATCCAGCTGAAGGGAGCTAAAGGGTTACTCCCCCATGCAGGGTGGTGGGGGTCGCAGTTAAACCTGTCGGCCCCTAATGAGTTGATGTTATTCAGCCCGAACTCTTCCTCTCAGTCTGCAGCCGCCATCGCTCCTCTTCATCAATTGGTGAGTAGCTGAAAAAATAAACCTCTTACTTCTCCAGCAGCATTGTGGCGCTGATCATTTTCCTCAGGTTTCACAAACCAACGCCTGATTTGGAAAAAAAGATACTTAGATGTATTGTGAGGTGATTTTATTTACTGTATTATTGTAGAAAACTGTGACCGTTTTCTACAATAATATGTTTTATTAATGTATTTTCATTCATCAAAACCCTTGTTCTGTTTTCCCATCTTCTTAAAATACATTTGAATTCCTTGCAGAAATACAGAAATCCTCACAGATAAGGAAATAAAAAGAAATGAGGATGTTTTGTATGTTAAATAAGAACTGAGGGCTAATTGCTTTATATGTTTGCTCATTTGAAGGAGTTTAATTTCAGCTGCATTTATAACAGAGTGATGCCAAAACATGCCTAATAGGAGCATGTTTTTAATTATTCAATTATCAGGTTATGTTCCTGTCAGTAAAGAAAGTTTCCCTGACGGAAAAACAATGCAAATCTCTGAAAATATATTTTACATTTCAAAGTATCTCAAAGAAAGGTATAAGAGTAACTTTTCTCCACATTTTTAGATAAAATAAGCCTGGTTATCTTAAAATGAAAACTTAATATCTTGTGTTACAGGAAATGACTAAGAAGAAAGTTATTCATTTTTATAGAAATCAAAATTCCTCAAAAATAATCCAGATGTTGAGTCAGTTTAAAAAGTTTTATTAATTTAGTTATTCATCACTTCTTTGAATTAACTGTGCAGGTCTCTAATAATATGAAATTGATATGTTAATAATAATTTAACATAATAAATTATTATTATTATTACTAAATAGTAATACTGTTTAGGGAATAAACAGTAACAGAGCAGTCGAAAAAATAAAGGAAAAGGGAAAAATTAATCCCAAATTATAATGAAAAACATACAAGTGAAAGAAGACAAGAGAACAATAAAATGAAACAAAAACAATGATAAAAGTAAATTGTTAGATTAAGGCAAAAATAATGAGAACATATAAAAATTAAGTGAAAAAACAGAAGTGAAGTGAATAAATTAAGAAATAAAAAGAAAATGTGGGGAAATTTTAAAACATTTGTACTTTCTCCAGTATAATTTAGATAAAAACTTTATTTATTTGCTTCTTCATTTGGAACATTTTAAATATTGTATCTGACTAAATAAAGTCTAAAAGAACAAAAACAATTAAAATATGCACAAAAACATTGAATCGACTTGATCAAGATGATTCTGAGGTATTAATGTTTTGCAGCTTTTGTGTCATTTCGTTTTTGTATTTTAGGTGGAAATATCATTAAATAACTTCTTAATATTAATAATGATGATGAATTTAAAATCTAAAGTGGCATCTTCACACACCTATTTGATAACTTTAGTGTGACACAGATCAATAAACTGCCAATAAACTGTTTTCCACTCACAATCTTTAGTTTATACCATTTATGATTCTGACATCAGAAATCTTTGACTTATATTTCATTACCAGGTGATAAATCAAAAGTCTCTTTGCATTTTCAGGGTTCTTGGTTCTGTTCGGACTGATGGAGGGCGCCGGTCACATCAACATTGCGATGATAGAAGATATCGGCACCAATGGGACGTCGCCATCAAAGACGAGTCCGGACTTTAACAGAACCAACCAGGCTTGTGGTTCCACTGTCAGCTTCCACAGCATCCAGTATAAAGTCCAAATGAGGAGCGGCTTCTTCTGCAAAGCCAAACCAAACCCAAAGGAGGTTCTGACGGACCTCAAGTAAGTTTGTTTATTAAATTAAATCATCATCAGAATGGTAAAGTAGGAACAAAGCTTTTTTTGCTTTGTTTTTAGTCAATACATCCATAGTTTAGTTTAAATTTGTGACATTTCAGGTTTTTTTCAGTCATGTGTTTGTTAGCATATTTGGCAACATTTTATTTGAACCGTTTTAATGCAAAGCTGACAGTTTTAATGAAACTTTTAATGCAACTTTGCTTTAAAAGTGTCGTTATTTAGAGAATAATTATTATTCTCTAAATAATAACGACTGCAAAATCCCAATCCTGCAATTGGGATTATTTAATAATCATTAAATAACAATGATTATTATTTAGAGAATAATCATTACTCAGTAAACAATGACACTTTTAAAACAAAATTGCATTAAAAGTTGCATTAATGGTCAACTTTGAGTTAAAAGTATGAACTTTTCATTATTTTTTACATAAAAACTTTTCAAGCTGACATTTTTAATGCAGCTTTGCTTTAAAAATGTTATTATTTAGTGAATGATGGAAAGTTGACACTTTTTATTCACTTTTAATCCAACTTTTAATGCAACTATTCTTTGAAAGTTTTATTATGTACCAAATAATGCAAGGTTGACACTTTTAATGGACTTTTAATGCAACGTTGCATTAAAAGTGTCATTATTTACTGAATGACACTTTGTGACATAAACATTCATGAAGACGTCTTCGTGTTTATGACAATATCATGTCAGTCTTATGCACACAACTCCAAATAAAGTGTTACCAAATATCTAACAGTAGATATTTTTCGTAAACCGTTGAGGTCACAGGAGTCGTCTTTCTGTTAGTCTGTCAAATTCGGGAGAAAAATTTCAGCTAATTATTTCTGACTAGACGTAGCAGCGTATTTTAATAACCCTTTCAAGTCAGAGAAATTATGGAGAACTTTAAGAACATTGTTCATGTCAATTCTGCAGGATTTGGCTCATTGTGTTGCTGAACAATAGTGAATGGACTCTTACAGTGGTTCCTCTCAGATGGTATTAACGGTTACTGACATTTCCCATGGAAGAATGAATAATTTCATAAGTGTTTTGACCTCCACCTGCCTCTCTGTTAATTATATTATATTAAGCATGGGTTCTTGCATATAATCTCTCTAATGCAGTAAAGAGCAGACTGCCAGGGAAACGAATTAAACAGCATCACGTGATTCATCTCCGGAGTTTGATTCAGCCTTATTTTTCTTTTTGTTTCACTGATTCTTTGTGACTTTTCTTTAAGAGCTTCAAAGGATTTGCTCTAGACTTTCTTCCCCCTCGATTGTTGCTCAGTAGGTTTTGCTTCCACCTTTCATGAGATATTGTTGCTTTTTGTAATCTTGAAAAAATGCCTCAATGGAGATTATTTATCTGCTTGTGAAGTTTCAGCAAAATGAATGAATCTACTTCTGTTAGTCGCTGTTAGAGTGTTTTTTATTTCATTTTCTTCCACCTGTTTGTTTGTGTTTCAGTGGGATTATGAGGCCTGGCTTAAATGCTATTCTTGGACCAACTGGAAGTGGAAAATCTTCGTAAGCATTGATCGCTACTCTACGTTTAAAACGTTTACAGCAACTCTGAAAGGTGTCCTGGCAAAAGTCAGGTTTATTTTAGCTCATCAATATGGATTAAGAATAAAATCTCAGGTTGTTTCATACAAAGTCTGACATTCCAGTTTTAATTACTTTTTTCCTCGCTTTCTTTTGTTAAAAAGAAATTTGAAATGGCAGAAAATATTTTGAAAAAATTGCTTTTATTTTAATTTAACTGACCTGAATTCAATGTCCAAATAAATACAAGCTGTAAAACATCTAAGGTTATAAAACAAGATGGTGAGCAATCTGATATCACTGAACTAAGGAAGCCCAAAGAGTGCAACAGTGAAAAAAACTATTAAAATCTTTCAATTTCTACACCAAATGTTTAGTAAAACGTGTGATATTAACATGTTATAACAATACATACTTTTCCTAAAGTTTTTTGGATATTCTGGCCGGGAGAAAAGATCCTTTGGGTTTATTAGGGGAAGTTCTTATCGACGAAGCGCCACAGCCTCCAAACTTCAAGTGTCTCTCTGGCTATGTGGTCCAGGTGAGTTAATCAAACACCTGCGCTTGCTTGTAAACTCAAAATAAACTTGGTGTTTATCGCTATGTGGATGATGGTGTCTTGTTTCTAGGAAGATGTAGTCATGGGGACTCTCACCGTGAGGCAGAATCTAAGTTTCTCTGCAGCGCTTCGGCTTCCCGCCTCTGTGCCACAACGTGAGAAAGAAGCTCGAGTCGATCATCTTCTTAGGGAGCTGTGTCTCACCAAAGTGGCCGACGCTAAGGTAGAACATCAGAACCTCCTCAAATGAGTTATTAAAGCTGCAGAATGTAACTTTTAATTTTTTAAAAATAGATGTTTTTTACATATCTGTTGAAAATATCTCCATGTTGTGACGTCACCTTCCTAAAATAATGGCCTAAATCAAGTCACCACCTCTTTTTTCCAAACAATGATTTAGGCAAAAAAGAAGAAGAAAGGATGCCATTATTTTAGGAAGGCGCTGATAAAACACAGATAATTTGTGAAAAGATTGATCTCTTCCAGCTACTATTATT
This sequence comes from Xiphophorus couchianus, assembly GCF_001444195.1. NCBI lineage: Eukaryota > Metazoa > Chordata > Actinopteri > Cyprinodontiformes > Poeciliidae > Xiphophorus > Xiphophorus couchianus. The sequence continues at coordinate 4,210,620 of NC_040232.1, read as the reverse complement.
GTCTGAAGAACTGCATCGCTCCCAACCAAAAGTAACCAATCAGAGCCAGGAGGAGGATCTTAGCGCTGTCAATCATCCTGATGAACGCACTGTTAAATGTGCGAATGGTGGAGAAACAACTTACGGTTACTGGAAAACCATTTTCCCACCACCATCAGTGGAAAGAGCAGCGTAAACATGATTGATAGCGCTAAGACCCGCCTCCTGGATCTCATTGGTTGCTTCTAGTTAACATTGGGAGAAGTGGAAGAAGGCAGAGGAGCTTGATATTTTCAAAGATTATCTTTCTCATACTGTCACCATGTCGGGATAGTTTCAACAAATATGTAAAAATAATTTTTTATAAAAGTTGCAGACTGCAGTTTTAAGTGTTAATCTGTTTTTGCAGGTGGGCTCACAGCTGACCCGGGGAATCTCAGGAGGTGAGAGAAAGAGAACCAGCATTGGGATGGAGCTGATCATCGATCCTGCGGTTCTGTTTCTGGACGAACCGACCACAGGACTCGACGCCAGCACAGCCAACTCTGTCCTGCTGCTGCTCAAAAGGTGAACAAACCCACGTCTCCATTAATCACAGAACTGCGCAAACTGGAATTACAAAAAACATATTCTAGTCATAAAATTTTGACACATTTGGCAAAAAAATATGGCTGTTAAATAAGTAGATTTTAACTTATTTAACAATTCATAAAGCAAATAAGCTGCTTTATGAATTGTTTGTTAGCTGACGTAAACTGCTTGTGTCGAGGCTGGCGGGGAGGGAAATAAATATCACATCGAAAGGCTACTAAATATATTCATAAACACAAAAACAAAAGATATTATATCTATAATTTCAGTATGTTTTAATTAGTTTTATAATGCAGTTCCAATTAGTAATAGTTTTCCCCATTAATTGCTGTTTTTATTTATTTCAGTTAATAATAATGTTTTCTCAGTTTCAGTTATTTTGTTAGTTTTCGTTAACTATAAAAACATTGGTTGTACATTGTCACTGTAACGGTAAACTTTGAAATTTGACGCCTTGATATTGGGCCTCTGTCTCTTTAAGCAGGGCAGATGTCACTGTCAGCAGCGGGGTGGAGGAAGGGGTGGTCCCGTCAGACCGTCAGTTCCCGAAACCACCCAAAATAAGTTTGAGTAAAAAGCTTGTAAAATGACCCCGTTTGTTGAGACCGTGGGAGGGTTAAGAAACTCCTGCTCTTTCTGCCGTCAGCACATCATCACAACAACGTTCACTTTTACAAACTACTGAAGTAGTTTTTATATCAGGATGCCACTATGTGTGTTTGCTTCTGTTTATGGGAATGGAGAGTAATATGCTTGTGTTTATATTGCAGTGTGTGTTTACTGTGTGTACTCAGGATGGCCAGTCATGGTCGAACTATAATCATGTCCATCCACCAGCCGCGCTACTCCATCTACCGGCTGTTTGACACCCTGACTCTGTTGGTTGGTGGGAGAATGGTGTACCATGGACCAGCCTCCAACGCTTTGGACTACTTTACCAACATTGGTGACAATAGCTGCAATTCCATTACTAATCTTTGTCTATATTCTGATGATGTAAAAAAAAAAAAAAAAAAAAAAAATCAGAATTTTTCAATTCTGGTGTTTCCATTAAATGAGAAATTAAATGAAAATCACAAGTGATTAAGCTTGTTCACGTGATAAGTCATTAAAAATCATATTACATGATTTTTTAAAATATTCATAATTCAGCCATGCCGCTAGAGCTCATCTTCTACCAGCCAATCAGAGGAGACGTCGCCGTCTTATTCAGCCGTTGGAGCAACAAGCCCCGCCTACTTGGAAGACGGCTACGTATGCGCCATTTTGGGGAAATTGTAGTCACCTATTTTACAGAAGAGTTATGGATCAAACATGTTGGAATGAGACACAACTTTTTATGAACTGTGTGACGCTGTAAGAGCTCTGGTGGATCCAGGTGTCCCAAAAAAAAAAACAGTCAACATCCTACTACTTCCTGTCGTTTTCTTTGGCGTTTCCGCCAGTAGTAACATCCAGCTGTTGATCATGTGACTCGTGTTTCCATCGCTGTTTTGCAAAATACATCCACTTCGATACCCCCCAAAAAAACATTTAATGTAGTGCAATTTATTTTAAAATCCAAAATCTTGAGTCTTTTCTTGTTGTGTTTCCATTAAGCAAATTTATTTTCGTAATTTTAATTTGTGCGATTTTATAGTTAGTTGAAATGCAGCTAGTGATCTTGATGGAATCTCATCATATCTTTGTGGATTTGTTGCTGTTTTTGATTGATTCTATTGGGTTTGTTTTAATGTTGCAGGCTATCCATGTGAGCCTCACAACAACCCAGCCGACTTTTTCCTGGATGTCATAAATGGAGACTTCACGAAGCCAACAAAAGTTCACGACACAGCAGGTAAATTCATGTGAAAAAAACTTTATGTCTATGACAGCTGTCATTTTTAAGGACTTTCTTTTTGTATCCGTTCCTCTGTCAATAGTGAGCCAGAACTAATTACAGTCTTATTGTGAGTGTCTGTTTAAAAAATTCAGAGCAAAATGAAAACATCAGATTAAGGACAAATATCTCCAGGAGATGGATTATGTCTGAAAGACGACTCTTTAAGAAATCATTATTTTCCAAGTTTGTTAACAAAAACAAGAAATTTGACTTTGGTTCCACTTTTCTCCCAATAAAGATATTCAAAATGTAGATATATGTAGAAAATGGTGTCTTCATCTGCTGTGATGCAGTCTGATTCTGACTCTCGTCAGGAGATATTTTCAATACTTCAAAGCTTTTTTGCCTTGTGTACTCATGAATAGATCTGACTTTTGAGGAACTTGGTTCTACCAGGCAGAACATCGAGGAACGCCTTGTAGAAGAGTTCAAGAACAGCAGCTACTCTAGCGAAACACGAGCCGAGTTAAGGCGTATTCTCCAAACCAAGGAATGCGCATCACAGATGAAGCCTTGCAGCATCACCTACCACACCTCCTTCCTTCACCAACTCCAATGGGTTTTTCAGAGAACCTTCCAGAACCTCATGTTGACTCCACAAACGTCTGTGGCACAGGTGAACCTATTGGTGAACCTATTGATTCATAGTAATCTTCTCATTTTTGTTTTTAAAACACCTTTAAAGAAAAAGAGTGCATAATGTGTTTATCTCTTTTTATATCGTAATAATAAACTATGGGTTTTTCAGAGAAAGTTAGTTAGTCAAAGTTAGTTTTAAAAAAAACAGCAATAATTTGGGCTATTTAGTCTGTCAAGAAAGCAATAAAATGGAAATTAATTTTTCAAAGTATTCATTAATTAATTAATGTAAGTCTCAAATTAAATATTGAATTAAAAAGCAAAATATTTATTTTACAAACTTAATATTTATGCCTAAGCTATATTTGAAGCTAAATATTTAGCATCATGGTTAGCAAGCTAAATATTTCGTTTGAAGCTAAATTTTTGGTTTACAAATTACATAAATAGCTTCAAAAAATATTTAGCTTGCTAACTAAATATTTCATTTGATCTTCAAAGAAAATATTTAGCTAGAAAGGTAATTATTTTTGTTTGGAGGTAAATATGTGATTTAAAACCAAAAATATTTAGCTTCACATATTTAGCTCAGAGCTAAGTATTTAGCTAACATGCAGATTCTCTTAGGATGAGCTATTTAGGGGCAAAACAGATGTTTATCTTTGGATTTACAACTTCGGTGACTGCGTCAGCTCACTAGCATAAGCGCAAGTTTCAGGTTCGCACGACCCCGCTTTTATTTTGATAGCCCACTTCCTGTTATCGACAAACTTTCAGCTAAGAGGTGAATATTTAGCTTCAAGCTAATTATTTAATTCGCCAATAAAATATTTAGTTTGAAGATAAATGTTTAGTTTAGCTTGCAAGTTAAATCTATAGTTTGGAGCTAAATATTTAGCTTGCTAATTAAAATTTAGTTTGAAATTGTGACATTTATAAATACTTGAATAATGTAATGAAAATATGACTGAAAAATGAGCCCCCATTTTTCTCATTAACATTTTTATTGCTCTCGTTAGTCATTCTAGGGCAGTGAATTGCTGATAAAAGTCTCCTCACTTTAAGAATTATTAACAGCTAATTGGCCCTAAAGGAGTCAAAATAATCCCACCAGAGGTGCTCCAGGAGGCATGGGTGCTCTAATCGGCTTTGGCGACTGTTGTGACCCTGCTCCTGCCTCTTTGGGCTTGGATCTGAAGTGATATCATATCAGGCAAAAGCCCCTTTGGCCCGGATCTGGGAGTCGTCACATGATGGTGCCATGACCCGTCGCTCTACGCCGCCCTTGATTCCACATGAGGGACTGAGGAGAATGAGGTCAAAAAGCCTCAACCTCACTGACTTATCCGCTCACCCTGGGAACCTCTCGGTCCTGTCATGACCCGTAACTTGTTAGGCTTAAACTTGTATTGCTGTTAGCTCTTTTTGGTCATCTTTTACTCATTCTACACTTAAATTTAAATACCAGACAAAAGTAATCTGAGTAATTACAAAACACAGTTTTCAGGTGATTTAATTTATTATTGGAAAAATACTATCTGAACGAACCTTGCCCTATATAAAGCAGCTATACCCCTCACTTCTAAAGTTATGAATAAATTGATCGCTTTGATTTTTGGCTCAAATTCACTGGCCACATCCAAGCCTGATTACTTTTAGAGCAAGAAATAACTTGAAAAGAACCCGTCTGACAAGATGAAGTAGGATCAAATTGACACATTGATTTTACAGAATTATAAAGAAAACCAAATGAAAGTCTTTTAAATATTTTGACCTGGAAGCAGATATAAACCAACTGCTAAATCTTTAAAGCCTCCAGAAAAACCCTGTCTACAGAAATAACCTTCACTCTAGAACAGGTTCGGATGAATAGAACATTTAGCTTCCCCTAAACTAATTATTCTGTATAAATTATAAAACGCTAACTTACTTGACTGTTTGGTAAACGTTGAGTTGAATAAAGTTTTACATCTGTGTTGAGGTTTTGGTTATCAGCTGTTAAGAATTCAAACAATATATTCATGCTCTTATTTTGAAGTCAGTTTATGTAGGAGTTCTATTTCCTCTCTTCTTTTTCCTGTAGCCTACAGGCAGTAGTAGTGTGATAGTAAACAGTTTAGAATCTACTGATGTCCTCTCAATATTCAGCTAATGTAAACAAAATATAATTTTGTAATTGCGGTGTTTCCATCAAAGCAACTCAATTAAAATCAGACGAGTAAGTTTGTTCTGCAATAAGTCATTAAAAAAACATACCATGTCATGATCCTCCAACTACTTCCTGTTGTCTTCTTCGTGGTTTGTCCAGTAGTAGCAGCCGGCTGTTGATCATATGATTCCCGTGATGGAAAAATGTTTCCATTCCAAATTTTGATACGGCCAAAAAAATAAATAAGTAAAAATAATTTTAAAAAAAACACCTCACCATAGTGCCAAAATGTTATTGAATTTATTTTTGAAATATCAAATTATGCAATTATGTGGTCAATGGAAACGCAGCTAAAGATGCTCAGTTAGTTTCAGGTTGGTTGAAATTAGCGCTTTAGCATTAGCTTCCACTACTTACTATGTTGCCATTGTGTTCATGATCCAACAATAAGAAAGACTGACTGGACAAAATAGCACTGACTGTAGAGAGTTCTAAGACCAAAACCACTTCTGAGAAACATAAAGATCTGTTTCATATTTCCCAGAAGACACCATGATGGTCACAGAACTTTAGCGGAAATATTCTGTGGACTCCTGAGACAAAAGTGGGACTTTCTGGAAGGTCTTGGTCTCATCTGGTGTAAAACTAACACATGATGTTCTTTCAGAACAGTCATGTTCTGGGGCTTTTCTGCTTTCAGTAGCTGATGGAACCATGGATTTTGGTCTCTTTCTGTTTTCAGGTGGGAGTCAACATTTTTCTTGCCCTCGTTGTAGGAGCCATTTTCTTTGCAGTCCAAGATGATCAGAGTGGTCTTCAAAACAGGTCAGAAAAGCACATAACTTCAAGAGAGTCTGCAGAGAATCAGGTTTAGACTTTCCTCACGATTCCTATTTACAGAGACTCTTCACAGTCACACTCAGACATGCAGAAAAGGCAGTTCATGGAGAGGATTCACTCTGGATTTATAGTAACTGTTTTGCACCAGATATGTTAAATCAGCAAATAAGTATTTAAAACTGCAGTTGCAATAAACACAAGACATATAAATAATGTAATACTTGTTTAAAGTTTTCACATATGGTTTTTGACTCTGATAAAGTAGAAATGTCCAAGTTAGTTTCTAATTGTGACATCCCATTTGGTGCCCCCTTGTGGTCACAGCACATTATTTTCTGCAAATTTAATAGATTTAAAAGATTAAAACTGCAAACAATGCTACAAAATATGTAACGAAATATTAAATTTTATATTATTTTTCTCACTTCTATTTACTATTGATTTACTATTGAATAATTATAGCATTCATTTTGAATAAATGCTGATTTTTTAAATTTTAATAGGCAATGAGTTCTGTTGCGGAAAATTTATCTAATGTTGAATATACTATTGGATAAAAATATTCCACCACAATCCCTTTTTTTGATAAGAAAATATGCAATTTTTAAAAATATTCCATCAAATGTTATTTTATCTTCAGAGTTAAGGTTTTGAGCAGCAGGAAGTCTCTTTCTGTCTTTTTCTCATCAGAAACTTTTCCATTTCTTGCTAGAGGAGCAAAAATAACTTGATAACTTTTACCAGCAGCCAATCAGAAAAGACGAGCATGGCTAATAAAGTTTTCTTGAATTTCCTCTCTGTGGGGCAATAAAGGCTACTTCTATTTTCTGTCTCTATCTTCAATAGGTTATTTTAACTTTTATTTTATAATAATAACTGAGAAATAGATTACATTCATAAAAAAATATTTTCCATTTTCTTCCTCATCTTTCCCCCGATCCTAGCGCTTCCTGGCGGCCCTCACTATGAAAAACTCTGACCTAGACAATAAAACCTTTGGAAAAGTATAGAGATTTGTTCCAGAAAGAGATCCGTTCTGGTTTGTTGTTCCCTGCAGGATGGGCGCGCTCTTCTTCATCACGACCAACCAGTGTTTCAGCACCGTGTCTGCAGCCGAGCTCTTCATCACAGAGAGGAACCTGTTTGTGTATGTCGTCCTGCAGGAAGACAAAATGTCTGTGGCTGAAAGTTTTGGACTCTTAAAATCTGCCATCTTGTCACAGGCATGAGTACATCAGTGGCTACTACAGAGTATCTGTGTACTTCCTATCTAAAATCCTCTGTGACCTCGCCATGCGAACCGTCACCTCTGTTATCTTCAGCGCCGTCGTCTACTTTTTGATTGGTAAAAATGTTCTTGATCAGCAGATCCCTGTTGTTTCTGAAGGAAAACTTAGACGATGTCCTGTCTCCTCAGGGCTGAAGTCCACAGTGGAAGCTTTTCTCATCTTCACGTTCACAGTGACCCTGGTGGCCTACACGGCCACAGCCATGACCATGGCCATCTCAGCCGATCAGAGCGTCGTCGCTCTCGCCAACATCTTCATGACCATAACGTTTGTCTTCATGATGGTGAGAATACTGTCAATGTTTGATTAAAACAAGCCACTGTTTAACCACTTTCCTGAAAATTTGAGGGCTGGAACTAAGAAATATTTTAGTAATTGATTATTGACCATTAATCATACGTATATTCGGGTAAAAACTTGCACATTCTACATATTTTTAATTTTATCACTTATGCTTATTTATGCATAATGTAACTCAATCCCTTTAAAAATAAAAAACACTTTCCTGAAAACTTTAGGGCTGCAACTAACGATTGTTTTAGCGTTTGATTAATCAGTTATTCTGACGATTAATCACATTTTAAAAATGGCACATTGAACATATTTTTCATTTAACCACTTGAGCCATTTTTATAAAGTACTAGAAATACATCAATAGATGCACATACAATAACTAAATTCTTTAAAAAAACACTTTCCTGAAAGTTTTAGGGCCGCATCTAATGATTATTTTGGTAATTGATTAATCCATTATTTTTGACAATTAGTCGGATACAAAATGGCACATTCCACATATTTTTCAATAAAACAATTAAAACTTTTTCTACCTGGTCTGCAGGTACCAAGTTGTGTCCAAATTGGGCCGTTACTATTTTATAGAACTCTGTCAGGATTTGGGTGACTTATTGAGAAAATGAGGATATTTTAGAGGAGCTTCAGCCTGTCTGCTGTGGAAAAGCGTCCTGAAAGTCTCTGCATGTTGATCTGTGTTTGCAGATTTTCTCCGGTCTGCTGGTGAACCTTCCCAGCGTTGTGGACTGGCTGGCTTGGCTGAAGTACTTCAGCATTCCTCGATACGGCTTCGCAGTAAGTGTGAACAGAGGAAACCCAATTTTAAACATTTTCATGTTTGACACGTTTACTAAGTGTAGTGTTGCTCAGAGTTAATCAGAGTGAAGTACACACGTTATATAATCATGTTAATATATCGCTGTATAGAGAAACTGTCAATCATTTGCATATTTTGCTAAATATTTAAATATATTTCATGAATATATATTGTATAATACATGTATCATATATGTAATGTGTAAACACATACATGAGCTATGCTTATGTAGAAAAATATAAACACTATATATTTTCCAATATAATGCAATGTTTTTGTTTTGTATAGGCAGTTACATCTCAACTGTGAGACAGAAATCTAAGATTAAATCTGGAAAATTACCTTGTATGATTTTTAATAATTAATTTAGTTTTGGGGGGTTTTTTGCTAGAAATAAATGCTTGATACAATTCTGGTTCTGGTTTTCATACACTCCTTCATACAGATGTTCATCAGCTGTGTTTCCATTTACCATAAAACTGTGTAAATTGGAATTACGGAAATAAGTTAGCTTTTAAGGAAGCAAGCCAATTTTGAAAAACAAAATAACACCTTGTTTTTAGATTAAATGTTTTGGCGCTAGAATGAAATGGTTTTTCAGCCGTGTTGAAATGTATTTCACAAAACTGCAATGGCAGCAATTTTTTAGCGTCACGAGTCACATGATTGACAGCCAGATGTTACTACTGGCAGAAACGAGAAAGAAAGGAAGGAAGGAAGAACGAAAGAAAGACAACAGGAAGTAGTAGGAGAATGATGGTTTGTTTATGTTTTCTTTATTTTCCACCAGAGCTCTCACAGTTCATAAAAAGTTTTATATCATTCTAACGTGTTGAATCCATAGCTCTTCTGTAAAATCACCATCTACAATTTCCCCAAAACGCCACAATAATGGCCGCTCCCAAGTAAGCAGGACTTGTTGCTCCAGCCCCTGAATAAGCCACAGACATCTCCTCTGATTGGCTGATAAATGAAAGCTCAAGTAACTGTTTACATCCATCGCCACCATGATTTTTAATAAGTGAACAAACGTATTTTAATTTCATTTCTTATATAACGCAAACACCGCAGTTGCAAAATGGTGTTTCTTCAACATTAGAAGAATATTGTCTAAGATTTGCTCACATTTGTAATGAAAACTCAGCCAGTTTCCAGTACAAGGAGCTCCCACAGTTAGAGCTTCCCTCAGTTCATGTCTAACTGAGGGAAGGAGGTTGTTGAGCAAAATCTTATGTTCAACTACAACAGAAAAAATAAAAAATAAAAATCAGGAAGGAGCCAAACCCCTTTTCACACCTCTGTATGATATATAAGTGTGTTTGAGGTTTTTTTTTCTTGAGTTTTCTTTTTTCTTGATATCAATGTCATCCACATTCAGGCCTTGAAGATCAACGAGTTTGTGGGTTTGAATTTCTGCGAGGAGCCGCCGATCCGGAACGCCAACATGTCTGCAACAACGGCGGGCTGCGGTGTGAGCGCAGCGGGCCAGATGTGAGTAAACCTTCCTGCATCACGAATCCATCAAGGATTACTGATCCTTCCTGGATCACAAATCCTCTTCTGATCTAGTTACCAAGCAGAGCTGTGTTCCTCCAGGTGTACAGGTGAGCAGTACCTGGACTACCTGGGGATAGAGTACAGCTCCTGGGGATTGTGGGAAAACCACGTGGCGTTGACTGTTATGATGGTCGTGTTCCTCTTCGTCGCCTACCTGAAACTGCGCTACATCAGGAAGTTCACCTGAATTAATCTGTAACATTTTAAGATTTATACTCTCTTATATGTGAGCATCCCTTTCCCATAAAGAAACGATAAATAAAATGCTTGGCTCTGTCCGAATGTCTGGAAAGCTAGAAATTACATCTAAAGAGAATAATGTGTCAACATGGAGGAAAACTACTCATAATTTAAACTAAACAAACACTGCTGGATTTCACTCTGACCAGCAGATTCTGGAAAATCGTAGATTTTAGGAGATCTGCATTTTTTCTGGCTATAAAGTTCTGTGAAAAAATATTTGCATCCTTTTCTGCTTCTGATTTTTTTATGTTGCAGTTTTTCTTTTTAAGATAATCAATTGAATAATGACAGAGTGTTATGAAAAAAATGTAACTCTTAGAGTTGCTTTTGAACCATAATAAATGGGACATTGACCAACATATTTGATGTGTATTGATGATTTTGATGATGGAACTCCATAAAATGTAATGTTACTGGTTTCTCTAATTAGTGACTGTATTGTGTTTTTATGACTTTTATTTTTGTGTTTTATGATGTAAAGCACTTTGAACTGCCTTGTTGCTATAAAAATAAACTTGATTGATTGACTGATTGAAATCACAAGAATAAAGCCATGATACTGGACGAGAATGAAGTGATATTATAAGAATAAAGTCATAACATTACGAGCATAAAGTCGTAATAATACGAAAGTAAAGTCGTATGACAAATCCATCACATAAAGGCGATGAAAAATGATATGATTAGCTTTCTAACTCCAGTTTGAATCATTCCAAAGAAATAAAAGTTATGAGCTTGTTGAACATGAATAAAAATCAGATTTTTTTTTCTTATTAAGATTTATTTGGCAATACAGATTAAAAACAAAAAGATTGTCAATCAAGAGAGATTTTAAGGCAATAAAAATAAATGCACAGGCTTCCTGTGAACACTGTTCGCACTCCAAGTTGAAGTTTGTTTTAAGTTACAATATGTATCATAATGAAATCATAAGCTGATTAACTCAAAGCTTAGGTGATGAGCAGAGGCTGAGTAAATATGACATGTTGTGTAACTGTGATGTGTGGCCGCAGCATTAAAAAGCAGGTGGGTATTTTCCATACACAGAATATGCCAGCAGTTAAACTTCATCATCTTCTCTCATCAGGATAAAGCTTTTTGATTGGACAAATTCTGTCTCTAGCAAATTAAACACCTTCAGGAGCAAATTTTCTCTGAAAACTCTCCATGTTTTTTTTGTTGTTTTTTTTTACTATTCCAGGAGTTTTCCCAGTAGTGTCTTTCCGGATCGGGGTAATTCTGAACTTGTCGGGTGTTTAGACGTGGACGGCTCCGTTTGAGCTGACATCGAGGCCGTCCACGGACAGGGAGGATGGAGGACGGGCCCGCGGGCCGACCGGAGTGTGGCTGACCTGTGAACCCAAGTCGTCTGACTCCCAGCGCTCCAGCTCCTCCCTCACCAGTCGCTCCGTCTGCTCCCTGTGGACGTCCGTGTCGCGGCCCAAACGCTCGTCCTGATAGGAAAATTCCGTTAAGTATGGCTGAAATGATTAATCAAATGAATCATGATTAATTGACTATTGGAATAATTGTCTGTAATAATTAGCCTGTAAATATATTCTAAACAGAACTCGTCAAGTGGCAGTTTTAGCTTCACCTGGTTCAATTTCTGTAAAAAAAAAAAAGTCTATTGAGTAGAGCTAAGACGATTAATCATGATTAATTGTTTATTGAAATAATCGTCGATTAATTGTTAACTGCATAGACTCAGAAAAAGGACATTTGCTGAAAGAACAACACACATAGAGCTGTAAAAAGAGGAGCTGAATTGTTTATTTACTTGTATATTTACATTATTTTTAACATTTTACAAAATAGGATTAAGTGATTAAATAAAAAAATCTGCAGAATGTGCCAGTTTAAAAAAAATCAAATTACTTAATAAATTAATTACAAAAATAATCATTTACTGCAGCTCTACTATGACGTTGTACATTTTCTGTTCAAAGCTCCCATTTGTACCCGATCTAAGACATTTATACGTTTCAGGAAAATAAATTAAAAGCCGAACTTAAAGTTTACAAAACAACCAAGTAAGGTAGTGCTTCAGAATTTATCCAAAAAAATAATTTAAGGGAAGCTAAGAGTGCAAAATGTTTACAGAGTTAGCAAAAATGCTCAAATGAAAGCAAAAAAATGTAGTTCCGCTATCAACGCATTAGCATAAGATTTGTTTGTCAAAAGGTTTGTTTTTTGGGGCTATTTTTCTAAAATGAGGAGCCTGAAGTATCCAACATAATCTGGGGCTTCTCACCTCCATGACTCCGTCCAGCAGCCGGCCCAACACGTCTTTTCTTTTCAGCTTAGCTCGCTCCATTCCCTCCAGCTTCACTATGACGGCGTCGATCTTCGACACGATGCTGCCGATGGAGTGCTCCATCCGGTCCACTCGCCTCACCAGACTGGCACAAAGAAAACAGAGACGTCTAGAAAACCCAAAGGATCCAGATTCCGTTTGTGTTTTTATGAAACGGCATCAAGACTCTGACGTAATCAAATGGTTTTAGTTTTAGGAAACACGCTTGTCACCATTATCACTATCAATACCAATCAATAAAGGAGTACCTCAGGGCTCCGTTGTTGGATAACTCCGACTTGGTCAAATCATCTCCTCATATCCACCTGTATTACATTTCTATGTTGATGACACAAATCTATTTCAACTCTAAAGACTGATTTAAAGCCTGAATGTGTGCAACTCTTCTTTAAAACTCTTTGATCTGGTTCCAAAAGGACTGAGAATCTTTTAGAAACAGGCAGGCGATCCTTCTGTCGAAGCCTTGCTTTCATCTCTGGTTTGTCTTCTGATTCTTCACTAAATTCAAGTTTTTTCCCCCCAAAAACCAACTCTGGATCCCCTCATGAATGCCTTCTTTAGGGTTGAAACGATTAATCAGATTTATCATGATGAATCAATTAGTGAAATAATCATCAACTAATTTTCTAATCGATTCATCATTAACCGGAGTATAAAGCCATTTGCTTAAAGAACAATGTCACTCAGAGCAGTGTTTAAGCCAGCGGGAGGACTGATGTGCATACACTTGAAGCTCTTCGTTTGAGACGCCGCCTGAGCTGCTGCCGCGCCGACGGGAACTGTGACCCGAGTCTTCGTCATCGTCCTCCTCCGAGTCGTCCTGCGTGCGAGGGAAGCTGCGCCCGCTGCTGGGTCGGGTCAGCGAATTTCGCTCCAGCTCCAAGTCCTCCTAGCATATGAGCAGAAACACACTGAGCGTCTGCATGACAAAAACACAAAATCTTACCAGGTACTTTTGGTCTAGTTTCTGCTGCAAATACACTTGAAATGAGGCAAAACTAACTTACCAGTAACTGTTCAGTAACATATAGGAACTTGTCTTAAGTCAAGTAATTTCTTAATGTTGATGAAAAACTACTGGTACTATGGCAGATTATTTCACTTATATCATGGGAAAAATATCTTGTTATAAACTAAATAATCTCCCAACGGAACAAGAATTTTTTCATCAATACAAAGAATTATTTACTTAAGCCTAGCTTGCTGAAAAGTTACTTGTTAGTTTTTTTCTAATTTCAAGTGTAATAAGATATTTGCACTTGAAACTAGACCAAAACTACTTGATAAGATTTTGTGTTTATGCAGTGTGTTTTTGTTTTTCCTCATCCCAAAGGAAGGAGTCGTGCGCTTCATCACTCACTCTCTCTTTCTCCAAGTCGTCTCTCATCTGCTGGTGTTCGTGCTCCGTCAGCTCCGGGTCGCCGTCCTGATCGTATTTAGCAAAGATGGCCTGAATCTCTGCGTCTGTGTGGCCTTTTCTGAACCAGATAAAAACACAGAACACGAGTGACAAGCTGTATGCATGCAGAACCTAGCGTCACTGATGTGAGGTTCTCAGTCACCCTTTCAGATCCTGACGCAGCTCATCAAAGTTCATTTTACTGCTCGCTTGTTGCAAACCACTGGAGATTTCGTCCACCGGCGTTTTCTTCAGTCTTAACTTCATCAAAGCTTTGTTGCAGCCCTGCAGGGAGGAAACAAACTGAATTACATCTTTAAATAAGATGTAATTCTACAAAAATAACCTACAAGTTTTTTTGTAGTTTGTAACTTTCCATTAACCTCACCGGTTCCTTTTCATCTTCAGTGTCCCACTTATTCAGCATTTCAGTCATTAGCCTTCCATTGACCATAGAATTGCACAAATTGGAATTATGAAATTAAATTTGCTTAATGGAAGCACGTCAATTTTGAAAAGACTCACATTTTTTGGCGCTAATATGAAGTGGTTCTTCGGATGCATTAAAATGATTGAATTCTGCAAAACTGCAATGGAAATTTTTTTCACATCACACGAGTCACATGTGTAACAGTCACATGTAGTAATAGGATGTTTCTACTGGTGGAAATGACAAAGAAGATGACAGGAAGTAGTTGGGGGATCATGGCACAGAATGTTTTTTAATGACTTATTATATTCACGTGTAAATTTAATTGCATTTCTTACTTAATGAAAACACTGCAATCATAAAATTAGGTTTTTTCCAACATTAGCGGAATATCAACAAAGTTATGCACACATTTGTAGAGGAAATGCAGATAATGTTCTCATTATCTATGTCACTCTGTGTCGTATTTAGTTTATTAGTATTGTTGCAAAGGTCTTGCCATATCTGTTAATTCCTTTGTATGTATTATTTTTTCAGTAATTCTTTTACCTTTCCATACACAAGTAAAAAAACAAAACAAACAAAAACCCACAATTCTGAAAAAACAAAAGACAAACATCATGATAAAACTAATACAAAGATACTGTATCTTGCATTTGTGCTAGAAACAGGTACTTAAAATAAAACATTCCTTTAAATAATGAAATAAATGTGTGTTTTCCTTTGATACCTTCTTGATGAGGTCAGTCATTTCCATCTCACACCTCTGCTGGGACATGTCTGCCTTCACCTCAGAGTAGGTGTCATTGATGATAGCCAGGAACATGTTCTGTACGGACAAAAATGTTTTGGTTTTGCCGCTCTTACAGTAATATGTTAAAGCCATGGGTAACCTTCACTTACCATTAATATAAAGAAAATAAAGAAGACAAATGTTGTAAAGTAAACAGGTCCGAGCACTGGGTTTGACTCTTCAATCTCTGAGAAGCCAAAGTCTCCCAGAATGATGCGGAACTGAGTGAATCTACGCAAAACACAAAACATCACACCTTAATAAAACATAAACATATCTCAAATGAAATGTAGGCTGGATTTGTGAGATGAAACTGTTTTTCTTACACGCTGGCTTGGAAAGTGCTGAAATCATTGACTTGTGTCCCAAACACCAAGTAGGCGAGCTGAGCATACGCCAGGAAGATGATGAAGAACATGATGGCGAACCCTGTGAGGTCTTTGGCGCAGCGGGACATGGTGGTGGACAGCTGACTCATGGTCTTATTGAAGTTGATGAACTTAAACAGCTGGTGGAGGTGAAGAACGTGACGTTAGAATAAGAAAAGCACTGATCAACCTTTTTCACTTCCGATACCGATATCTGTGGTTTGGTATATCAGTCAATACAGATCCAATACAGAAAAACAGTGTTGAATTAATCTAAAGTGTTTCTGTTTTTAATGCAGACGTAAATGTACTGACTTACAAATTTATTTGATAACTCTGTACACTTAAATAAACAAATAACTTAAGTTTGGTCAAACATGTAAAAACAAAACAACTTTAATTTGTTCAGACAAAAACAGCCGATCTAAAATAAATAATAAAGAAAATGGCAAAAACAACAGGTTTTTGGTCAAACAAGTAAAATATAAACTGCAACAAAAAAATTTCCAAAAGGTGCAGAAAATGCAATTAGGTACTCTAATTAAAATAAATCAGACGCGCAGCATAAAAATTTATTCAAAATTCCTAGTCCTAAGAATCTGAAATAATTAAAAATGCCCAAAAATCATTTTTAGTCTGCTTTTTTTTTTTTTTGTAAATTTATATTTTGAATAGTTATTTTTAATTTTAAAAAAGTCAGGCAGCTAAGCTGGCCTCAGAATTCAAATTTGAGAATTTTATGCACAAACCTATTTTTGTTTAAATATAAACTGATGGAATTTGATGCAGTATGGATCCTTATAAAAAATTTTAAATAAATGTTTGATTAGTTTACACTGTATTTCTTCTAGTCTCATAATTTAAACAAAATCTCTGGACTGAACAGAAAAACTGGTTATTTGATCAAATCATGACCCTAAAAATTGGACACACATTGTCACTGATACTCAATCCCTCACATTTTTTAACAATAAATATGGGGACTGGTACAGATACTAACATCAAATCAAGTGTATTTTCAGTTAATATGGACATTTTTAGAGTAAAACTGAATTGCAGGAGGAGGATTTGTACCTTGACCCAAGAGAAAAACACAATAACAGCTGCCAGGTTGTTGAACTGGACCTGGAGGCTGGCCAGAGGCTCAAAGCTGGGATGAGCTGTGTAGTTCTCCAACAGCCCACTCAGCAAGTTTCGGGCCATGGCTGTTCTGGTTATGTTCATAATAATAGCCACAACGCTCAACTACAATGAAAATAAAATAATAAAATCGCATTAATATGATTTCAACTGGATTCATTTCTAAGATGAACCTTTGATACGCACCACTACGATCAGAACGTCAAGACAGTTCCACATGCTCTTGAAGTAGTGCAGCCGGTGGATGTGGACTTCCAGCACTTCCTCCACAACGTAATAGAGGATGAAGAGGCAGAAGGCCACCTCACACATGCCCACAAAGTAGTCCCAGCTGGACACGTATCGGATCAGACGCACCGTCTGGAAGTGCCAGGAGGTCACAGCCCCTCCGGTAGCCGGGAACTCCACCAGCAACCTGATGGACCCGGACATTCAGGTTCATTTCATGTTGGATAATTCTAGACACACTGCAAAACCATCTATTGAGCTTCTATATGTTACTGAACATTTATTTGTAAGTTAGTTTTATCTTATTTCATGTATACTAATATACTTGCACTAGTCTAGACCATCAATACTTGGTAAGATTTTGTGTTTTTGCAGTGTAGATACAAATAAACTTGATTGACTGATTGATTGACAGGCCTGGACATTATGACTGAAAAACTTATCATGAAATAAGCATTTCACATCAGTCGATATTGTTAATTGTTGATTATTTTTTCTGTTGGAGATATCTGAATTTCTACCAGACTGGTGGCATGACCCTTCCTGTTTGATCCAGTTTTCATTCCACGCTATTGTTTTTTTATTTTTAAGCAGGTATGAGGCACAGTGGTGAAACCTGAAACTGCTGCTGCGCAAGTTACCCAACAGGTTGTGGCTTGGTAACCAAAGAATGAGGGAGTTGCTTGGCAACCAAAGAATGAGTGAGTTGCTAGGTAACCAAAGAATAAGGGAGTTAGTTGATGCCACCAACTTTGCTTACCTCGCTTTAGTCGTTAAGCAAAGTCTGCCTACATCTCCCAGAATGCTGCGCAGTTCTGGATCAAAGTTCAGTGAATATTCCATATACTGAATACTGAATATACTATTGGAAGTATTATCTATTTATACTGATCATGTGTCTATCATGATATATATTGCCATTGATTTATTGTACAGCCCTACTTCTATACAGATACAAATATAACGCAACCTAAGAGTGCAACTCTAAACATTTTTATAATATGTAGATTTTAGCATAAATTCCCTTTAATGGGGTTCATTTTTACAGGGTTTCTGTAGGTTTCACCAACTCAAACTTAAGACTTTTTAACACCTTTTTAAGAGCACTATGAATGCAATTTAAGACCTGTATTCATGCAGTCTGATAGCACTTTGTATGATGCATTCATTGATTGGAAAAAGGATTACATATTTGCATTTCTGACCGACAAGTCACCTGTCTGGAGCACTCAAGCTGAAAATCGGGGAATTCTGATCAGTTTTCTCTGTGTATCTCTAGTTCAGACTGATGACTGTTACCTGCCAATGCAGAATAGATTTATATTTCCATTGTAGACTGAGAAGTCAAGGAAGACGGCTCTGGTGCCTCTGTCCAGCCATAGGTGGTCTTTCAGGAACTGCAGACGGTTGGATGACTCCTCTTTTGTTTGAGACAAGTCCAGGTAGTAGCCTCCACCTCCATACTTAGACACCTGCCCCCAGTGACTGCTGCTATTCATCTCACTCTCTGTGGTGTACATCCACCTGTCACACATCCAGAAAAAAAAATATTTAGGACACAGTCATGCATTCAAAAGTCTAAATTTGCACAAATTTTTAATTTTAGTGCAGTATTTTGCATTAACTAACGCTGTTCCATTCTTTGGACCAAAGGGGGCGGTGTCCTCGTTGCTGGGGGTGTATATGTTATAGCAGTCCTGGACCTCGTCCCTCAGGTCCTCGTGGACAGAACAGGACTCATTGCGGACCTTGACCTGCCGGAGCCGCGGTACGCCGAGGAGGAGATTCTCATAGAAGATGAAGCTCTGATTCTCTGGCAGGCTGTTGTTGTTGTACCAAACGTCCCAGTACATCCCACCAAGGAAGGGCCCCTGTGTGAACTGGAAGGGCAAAATCCCAGTTTTTAATGCACACTGTGTCAGAAAGGGTAGTTTAGATACATAACTTGGTGGAAAAATATTTACTTATTTATTAAATTACTTTAAAAAATAAAAATGAAATGTAAAATATAAAGATAATTCAATGAAATAAAATTTTAAATAGAAAAAAAAATTTAATTATAACAAATAAACACAAATATCTATAAAAATAACATGTAAAATAAGATGAAAACATAAAAAAATGGAAAATGATTTCAGTAAAAAAAAGACAATTTTCAAAAATTTTAAAACATTTATTTATTTAATCAGAAGAATAAATTAAAAAAATATAAAAAATTAAAACAACAAAATAAAAAATTCAAATAGGGAAAAATATGTGATTATTTAATTTAAAAATTCAATATAAAAAACATTAATTTTATTGTAAAAAAGAAAGAAAATATAAAATAAAAAGATAAAACACCATTTCAAACATAATGGAAAAGGATTGATTTATTTAATTATATAAAATTCAAAAATAATGACAAATTTAAATAAAATATAAGATAACAAGATAAAAAAAATTAAATATCATTTTAAAAACTTGAAAAAACATTTACTTAATTATAAAGAGTAGAAAAAATAAAAACTGTAAAATAAAATAAATTAAAAAGATTAATTAAATTTTTTTTTAAGATTTTGAAAATACATTCCAGAGTATGGAGAAACATTTATTTATTGCGTTATTAAAAAATAAAGATGTAAAGAAATGAAAATAAAATAAATGATTTTAAAAAAACCTTCCAGAAGTCCTCCATGGTGGAGAGGCTCCTAAATGTAGTTTGGTCCCCAGGAGACAGCGGCGTGTCCAGGAATAGCTGAGACATAACTTTGGTGTAATAGTACATGTTGGAGTTCACCATCCCATACGTCACTGCAGAGCACAATCCAGACAAACAGCAATGATGGCACAAGTTAGCATGTTGTTAATCACGTTAGCTTTACACACCGGGAATTAAAACACAGGACATTTTCTTCCAGTTTTAGGTTTTTATGTTTTCGGACGGAACAAAAACAAAACATGAAAAACATCAGGGAAGAAAATTATGTGGCAATATTTAACAAGTGTCATATCATGCAAAGGCAAGTACTGAAGGAATGTAAACTTCTGATTCTGAAGATGTCAGTTAATAAATCTAAAATAAACTCTCTCTCTCAGTTTTGTTGCATTTAGTAAATATGAATAATTTTGGTAATTCTAATTGACTTAAAACGAGAGAAGTTATTCTGAATTAACTTCAGACAGGGAGAAAAAATGGTGTTTGTGTCTCTTTATTTGCTGCATGTAAAGTTCTGGTTTCAAACTGAGTAAAATCTCGAATCTAAGCTTTGATGCAGTGAGAGTCTGACAGCAGCGTTCAGAGTCGGAGAAAACTAAATGGTCCAGTTCATTTCCTGATCCACCCAAAACCACAGAGTGAGACTTTTTCACTGCAGTAAAAAGAAAAAAAACGAACATTAGCATTATCTTTTTATTCACACGTTATTCACCAATGATATTTTTCCCCATCTAATAACTAAGTACTTTGGTTTTTGCACTGTTGTTGAAATTGAATCCCCCTGAAAAACGTTGGAAACTGGATAAATTCCTGCCAAACTAATTAGAGTAACAGCTGGAAAAATGTTGGGGGTTTTTCAGCTTCAGGGGCAGAGCCAGAGTTTAAGAAGCCTAAGAGAGGAATCTCTGCAGCAAAGTTTGAAATTTGAAAGATTGTGTTTTGTTTACTTACAAACGCAAACAGTGATGAGGAAGCCAACATATGTGAGCATTTCCCTCAAGACGTTTCTGAGGTAGCGTTCTCTGCTGCTGTCGCTGTCCTCCATCAGCTCAGTTCCCCACAGAACTGCAGAGGAGATGATTAAAACGTACATCACCACATTAACAGAGAATAATATACAATATGTTCTGCTTTAACATATTATTGTAAAGCTCCAGGTTTCCAAAAATGTGATTATTACACCACAGATTTGGCATTTTACTCTCAACACACCTAAAGTAAATCACTATTGGCACCTTGGTAAAATAAAACTTTTGTCTGACAAAGACTAACGAAAAAACAACTGAAACTGAGAAAACATTTTCGTTAACTGAAATAAATAAAATATGCAATTAATGGGAAAGAACTACCTAACTGGAACTATATCATGCATTTAGAAAACTAACTAAAACATACTGAAATTGTAGATGTAATATTCTTTGTTTTTGTTTACTATTTATTAGCCTTGTGAGCTGATGTGAAAGTTATTTTATTTTTTTCCCCGCACAAGCCATTTACATCGCTGTCGGCAAAAAAAATGGCAACAGCAAAAGTTGGTATAAAACACCAGAGTCAGTTGGTTGTTCAACAATAACTAAATATACTAACTAATAAATACTAGCAAACACACTCTAATTAAAACTAACTGAATGAGGTGGATTAGCAATGCTTGCTAACAGTTGATGTTGTCAACTAGAACATTTGACTTATTGTCTCTGCTTCCTGGATATTGAGCTGTTAGCATGTTGTGACAGTAATTAGACTGCCATACAGTAGTCTTTAGTCAGAGGCCTCTGGATTCATTGCAACACTGACTGCTACTGGACATTCTTCCTACCAACAGCATCACCATCCAGATACTTGGATGAAATACGTTATGCCAAAATTTAATTTCCCTTTGGGGAAAATAAACTATTTTTGAATTGAATTGAATTTGAATATTCCAACTTAAAAGACTTGAAATGTTTCTGTAATGTGCCTTGAGATGACAATTGAGATGACATTTATATTTAATGCTATATAAATTAACTGAATTGAATTGAACTGTCAAAATACCAGAGGAAACATACAAAAAGTTGTTTAGCAACTAAAAGAAATTTATTTGCTGTAACACCAACAAAGAATTTTTGATTAAATACTTGGAATGGTGTAAATATTCTTTACAAGCCATTTTTATTACAATATAATAAAATGCATGCTCCTTTTACATTCTTCTGTTATATTTTCAGACATGCCTGTCTCCTTTCTTTTTATAAATAAACTTGTTGGTTAAATAAAAAATTAATTTAATGTAAGAAAATGCAATGGCAAATAACAATGGAGCCTCAGGTTGCGTCATAAAAAACACTTACAATAAGAGATAATGATTGACATTTCTGATGTTTTAAACTGTAGTATGCATGTTAAAATAACAAGAAGATCCTTAAAATGTTTATTTTTATTATCTTTATAAACTTTAAATCTCATTTTCAACAGCTTAAACATTTTTAAGCTGCAGAAAATGTTACTTTTTTTAAAAAGTTCATCATGACTTACTTCTGATTTTCTGCAGAATCTGCTTCAGACAGCTGCGGTGCTCATGTCTGTCCTGCTGCCGGGCGTTGATGGTTGGGGTCGGGGTCGGGTAGAGTCCTCCTCGGGGGATCTGGGCGCTGCTGCCCCCGCGGTTGTAGCTGCTGCTGCTGCCGCTGGAGGCCGTGGACACCGACCTTCTCCCGGGACTCGCTTGAGGCCAGTCCGCCTCCATGATCTCTTCCTCCGGCTCGAACACCGGGTTGTCGCGGCTCCACGCCTGCCTGGACTGTGGAGACGGGGTGCCTATCACCCCTCCGAGACCCAGGTCTTGGTGCTGGATGTTCTCCATCTCTATCCCCTCGCTGGAGTCCGGTCCTTGGGCCGACCTGCCGGACTGGCTCTGGGGTCTGACTCGAGACGAACTCATGGTGGTCCGGTTATCTGCTCCGAACGGTTCCGACCATCGGAAAGTGAACGGTTATCCCCCAAAACGAGGATAAAAATCTAAAACTACAAGGACTGATAGATTAGGAGTATCTGACATAAAATTAAGGAATTTATCTATAAAATATACCGATTCTTAGACGAGTTTAAGTAAAGACTTTACATCGCTGCTGGTCCAGTAAGAACCGTTTGAAAACTTTCTTCAACCCAGTCTCAGAGAAACAATATATTTGGTTTAAAATAGTTCCCAAAAAGTGGATAAAGTAGTTTAAAAGAACCGCGAAACTGGTCCCAATAATTAAAACGTCGTGTTTAAGTGAAAAAGCGGAGATGGTTTTTCTTGTCCGGGGACAGCCATCTTGTTCTTCTTGGACTGTTCCCCCAAAATTTCTCCTCTGTTTTTCCGCCTCTCCTTCGTCCCGGACTCAGATTTCACATGAAGTCATGGCGTCGAAGAGGAGGATGGAAAAACTCTCAGCGGAAAAGCCTTTTTAAATATATTATCCGTTTAAAACATCTGGAATTAATAACTACAGTATTGTATGATTATTTATCCCGTCTATGAACGTTGAGCTGTTTTTTTTGGATCTTGCGGGCCAAAATACTGTTGAAAAAAAGGAATACAAATCAAATGCATTTACATTCTTCCGGATTTTATTGTATAAGTTTAAAACTACTTTAAAACTTGATAGAAATACATCCTTAACATCTGTTTTGGTTAGGCGTTGCCCTGGTAACAGGCTCATTTTAATGTTAAAGCAGTGGTGTTCAAACTTTCAATTGAAATTCAGTTCATTTCAAAAATAATTTTAAAATTAAATATCAAAACTCATTTCATTGACATATCTTCAAAGAGCCATTGTGGGTAGTGATGCTGAGGAAAGGAAAGACTTCCAGTAGCAGTCAGTCTTGCAATGAATCTGCAGAGGCCTCTGACTGAAGACTGTTTCTCTTTCCAATTTGCTCTTTTTGTTGACGTTTGTTCAGCTTTCTTTCTGGGCTAAAGACATTACATGTTTGGACAATTGTTCCTTATGTTTTTGAATGATGTATATGTCTTTGCTACTACTTTTTTGTACTTTTCAGATAGTTGTTAGGATGCGTAACTATGGCAATGAGGTCTGTTTTTGCTTTTTACAACTGGGGGGCAGTTGAAAGCTCAAATAATACCTAGACTTTAACACCAAATCCCATCAGAGTTAAAAAGGGGGGTTCATATAAGAGGAGAGAGAAAAGGATGAAGTTCGAACCATCTCTTCCATCTTACTCCATCATCTCTCTGCCTGGCTTTCTAATCATGACAGTCATGAGACCATCATGCAGCAACAGTCTTCAGCCAGAGACCTCTTCAGATTCATTGCAACACTGACTGCTACTGGAGAGCCTTCCTATCCACAGCATCACCATCCTAAACGACTCTGAAGATACTTGAGCGATTTGTGTTACAACAACATTTAGATACCCTTTGGGATAAATAAAATATTTTTGAATTGAACTGAATGTCAATTTTACATTAGATTAAAATGTACTTATTTATGACATTGTTTATGCTCAGCAGCTGTATTTTTTGACAGCATTGGCAACCTATAATTTGTTTTTATACCATTTTTAGTGGTTTTCATGGCATGAATTCCCCTAAATTCCCACTGCTTTTTTTGTTTGTTTGTCTTTAAATGAAATAGAGCGGCTCATCTTGACTGAAAGTAAAATCTGATGCGCTGAAAACATAGTCAGTGCATAGCCAGTTTTTTTCCCCACAGTTGGGGGAGAAAAATATTTTTTACAGCATTGGCAACCTATATAGTTGTTTTTGTACCATTTCACTGGTTTTCATGGCATTAATTCAAGTAAATTCCTGTTGTTTCTGGTTTAAACAAAGTGTGAAAAAGAATGTTGACTTGATGCTAGTGATTTTTTATCCCAAAGATTCATCACAAAGTTTATGAGGCTAGAAAAAGTATCAAGAAGCATGGATGTTGTTTCCATTAAATCCACTGGGAAAGGTTTGGCTGCAAATCTAACAAAATTTGTAAATCCTAATCTAATGTAAGGGCTATATTTATTTTCTGTGAATTTTATTTTTGTTCATTGCTTTTAAATTTCTGTAAACTTCATTTCTTGCTCCTTGCGTCTGTTTATTTTATAGTTTTAAAAATTCACCTGCACTAGATGTGCAGATTTCCTCAGTTCTTTCTTGAAACAGGTTCTGCTGATTAGTCATCCTTCCAGGTATTTCTGTTTCTTAGTCGCTCCAGTTCTTCAGTATAACCTGATTCTTGTTTTCATGCCTGGTTTCTTTTTGCCGATAAACTAGAAGGTGGTTGCTGAGTTCTTCAGAGAAATTAATTTGGCTGCACTTTTTCTGGAGTCAACCATTTTTTGCTGTAAGTTGTTTACTTCTCTGATGCTCATTCTTGTCTTAGCTCTGAATCTGTGAGTTTGATTTTCTTCACATGACCTTCTGACTTTTCTATAGCTCACCGAAACATCTTCATTAGATTATTAGGTTAAGATTGGAACTTTGATTTGGCCATTACAAATAATTACCTTTGATCTCAGACATTCTTTGATTAAACTACTTATCTATCCGTGCTCCTGTTTAAATCCAGTTTGCAGAATAACACACCACCATCTTTCTCACTCCTGTTGCTGTTTACTGATGGTCAACTGACCGAAAACATATATTATACTTTCCCCTTACTGACTGAATAGCAAAAAAGACGTACTGTAATATGTCAACAACCGGCAACTAAATTTAATATTTATTTTATGTGTTGGTGGAATTCTATATATCACAATACAAATAAAACAGTGTTACAGATAACTTTACTAGAATTGCAATAATAGTTCATATAGTTGTTAACTTTTTGTTTTTACACTCATATGCTGTAGTATTTTATTCATAATTGTCATGCTGTCACAATCTCACACTCACCCATGTATGGAAGAAATATAGTCTTACTAGAATCAGCAGTATGATAATCTTAACTGGGGGTATTATGTATTTTCCAGGCACATATATTGTCATTTTATAGCACAATCAATTAGCTATGTTACCTTCAGTTTTTATGTAAAAAAAAGAAAGTTGTATCTTTAAGACGCTTTTACTCTTTCTGAGACTCCACCTTCAGCACATCACAACGATGTTCATCCGTTATGCTGTTATTAAGATAGGATGGGATAGGATTAAACTTTACTATCCACCAAAGTGCACATTTTTCTTTCGCTCTCCAACCATAAAATAAAACACTTTCATACACAATATCAACAATTTGTTCATAAAATAAAACACTTTGCAGGTAGATGTTGTCCTTTAGTTTGGTTAAGAATGATATTTATTTATCTTCCAGTTCTAGTGTTAAGTGTCCTATACAAAATTAAAGTTTATTGGTCTTTTAGAGGGCAAACTTGCATTGTTTTGCCATTATCAATATATCACTTGAAAATGGTCTCAAAATAATATTATCATTTATTCTCAATAATGACTGGGACAATTTATTATCCAATAAAATTTATCACTGTGACATGCCTAGTACTTCCTCCCAGCAGCTGTTAGATTCTATAATTATCACTGCTTTCAACAAACTGTTGTTTGCACAGTTCTTCAATTTTTTGCAAATATTTTATTATTCTTTTGATGCACAATTATAGAAGCACATTTTGTAAGTTTTTCGATAGTCCTACTCAAGATGCCCATTCATTTGAATCAGAGTAAGACATTTTTAATAACAGCAAAGTATTCGTTTCCTTATAGGTACTGTCAATTCACCCTTACTGTACAGTCTGCTATTCTTAGTTTCTGTTTTGATTTTTTTTTTTCTTCATGTACACATTCATGCTTGTCTTTACTGCTACCACTTTACTGCTGGCACATCTGAACTTCCACATGGAGGGACATTATTCTATTCTATTCTATTCTATTCTATTCTATTCTATTCTATGTCCTTTATCAGGAAAGAGAGAAAACGTTCCTGGAGAAAGTTTTTCATGGGCAGGGCTAATCGTTTAACGTCACATTTTATACCGCCTAGTGTAAGCAGCCCATTGGCTGAATCAGTGCACCGGGGTTCCCAGGTCCAGATTGCAGGGGTAAAAAAATAAACGGAACGTATCACTTTAAAAATCTGCAATCTGTGGTTCAGTAGGGACCACACTGGCACTCAGAGAGCAGTGTGGGAAATATTGAATATTTCGCCTGGGATACTTTGTATTTCAGAGCAGTTTACAGCCGGTTACTTGTACTTATTTATTATATTTACTTCTGTCTGCATAGATAGGTCCCTCAAAAGGTAAGTTAGCTCTGCTACAGGACGACCCGGCGAGCTAGCAGTGTTAACTAGCTTAATGTTAGCTGCATTGTCTGGTCCAAATCACAACTGCTCGATTACTAACAGCTATCGTTCGAAGTTTAAAAGTCAGTGTGTTACTGTTTATATGAAACGCATAATTATGTATTTATATGGGCATTTTGAGTAGCTTTGTCAGTCTGCCTTCCTTTGTTGTCTTCAAGCAAGATAGCGTACAACTTGTTCCATTGTGGCGTTTCGTGTAAAGAGCACATATTTGATGCCGTTTTTCAGTGTTATTTTGCGAACCTTTAAAGTTTAAAGTTTAACCCTTCCTTTGACTATAAAAAATACCCACCGTTGGAGGAAATGCGACGACGCCACAAGTTGGCGAGCGCCAGTGTTAGCTTGCCAAGTAGCAACCTCAGAGTTGCTGTTGTTTCGACAGTGAAAAGGCCGATTTATTAGCACCAACAGTTTCCCTGTATGCCATCTGGATGATGTAGGGTTACCACGCAGTGTTGCCACTCTTCACCTGAAATCTCTCCTACCTGAGGACACTCGTGAAAGACGTGAATCTGTCACGTCATGTCGTCTGTGAACATGCGACAAATGTGCGAGATGTGCCAAAGTGTTGTCAGGCGAATACATGAAAGGCCTCAAGCACCAGGCCATTTATTTATACATAAAAATGCTGCACAGGTGTGTGACGCAGCTTTAAAAACGATGTTTTAATTATAGTACAGATCGTTGTACCTACTTAAGAACATGAACGACTGCACAGGTCGCTTCCTCTTTTCATCTACAGCCGGTTTCCCCTCTTTGTCTTCTAGCCTGAATCTGATGGCGCAGTTCAATGATGGCTAACATGTTAGCCACTGTGAAGAAATTTTACGTGACCGTTCAGTTTTGGATGTTTAAATTATGTTCTATTTGATTTTTCTCATCTTTTTATTCAGTAAGCTTCCAGTTATTGTAATGCAGGGTTGATTTATAGTCAGAATTATAATTGTACCTGTCTCTCAAAAGTTATGACCTGTAAGCCCTAAATTAAATTGTCTACAAATGACATATAAACTTTAGAATCTTGCTATATAGCTTTTAAGGTGTATTAAAATTTAATATTTTAGGGGGTCAGCTTTTCTTTCAAAGCCATTAGTACTGGAAAACAATTCTTAGATTCCACTACCTATTTGGTAAATTAGGTCACAGACAAAAAGGAAAAAAGTGAAAGTGTTTTTGTTGGAAGAAAACACCTGATGTGATCCTTTACTGGCTGGAAAATGTATTCCTGTTATCCCAGACACAACTGAGAAAGCTTTCATGATGTAGATTCACAAAGATTTATTATTCTATATTGCGTGTTCATTTAAACTGTAGTACCAACAACTCTTATCGGATGTTGTCAATTGACTTGCCATTAAGTTATAGCTAGTAAAATTTATCAGTTATTTATTTTGAAGGTCATTGTTTTTCGTTAAATGCTACAAGTTGACAGTTGACATGTAATTTTTTTAATGTTATAGTATGAAACTGTAAATGATGCATGCTTAATAGCTATTTTGATTTAAATTGGGTCAGATGTTGTTGCCTGTATGTGGTATTACAGGTAAAACCTGGTTTAAAAACGAAAACAGAACCGGACAAAAAAATATTTTTCTTATTAATAGGACACATCTGGAATACCCGATCCTGTACTTTCTTTTGCTAGATGGGCAAACACACCCTTGTTGATGGTTTGCTTGATGTAGATTAATTCACCTGAAAGTTCAATTATAAACAGACCTTGATTAAAAACGAGTTTTCTGTTTTTCCAGCTGCTCTGGGTTACTTCACTCTTTCATTTCAAGTTACCATTTTTCTCACATTTTACTGCTGGTTTGTCCCCTGTATCCAATAGTGAATTAATGTTTATCTTGGTATTGGTTAAAATGTTCAGGATTGACAAGTGATTCATTTTTTTTAGATTACATGTTCTGCATAATATTATGAACATTTAATGTTGCCATAATCTCTATTGTGATGACTATACAGGTTGAGATAAACCCATATTTTCCTCGTTTTTTTCCAACACCAATGTTTCTACGACTCTCTGAACTTTAGAATCTAGACCAGGTTCTCTAACCAGCCACATATAACATTTTTGTCCAGAGTAAATGCTTAATGAATGAAAAATCGAATATTGTGGAGCCATTTCCTGTATGGAGAAACATTTTATTGGTGTCCCAGTACCACCAATAAAAACCCAGCCCCTCTGTCTAGCATCTAGCTACAACTTAAATTGTTTTTGAAACATTCAGAATGTGAATAATCAAATCCAAGTTTTTCAGACCAGAACATCAAAGTCTACTGTAATGAATCTTTTTCACTGGACAGCAATTAAATTTTGCTCCTTTTTTTCTGTTTCAGCACTTAATATTGTTTACCAAAGAAATGGTGATGGAGAAGCCAAGTCCCCTGCTTGTAGGGCGGGAGTTTGTGAGGCAGTATTACACACTTTTGAACAAGGCACCCGATTTTCTGCACAGGTAATTGCTTCAATGTAATGTGTGAGTTTTTGTGAACATGTACTCCATAAGTGTTGTGTATACTCTTAACTGTTTGTCATTAGGTTTTATGGGAGGAACTCTTCATACGTTCATGGAGGAATTGATCCAAGTGGGAAGCTGGCAGAGGCTGTGTATGGGCAAGCGGTAAGAACCACAGTCCAGTGATTTTATTTTAAAGTGCTTGATGCATTGAGATTTGGCTTTGGGAAATGTTATTCTACGTTTGAATAATGAACACTATGCTAAAAAAACTTATTACTATTAAATGAATTGTTGTGAACAGAATATTCTCAGCATTCTCTGGCATTGAATGATAATGTTTTTAGTAGCCATTTTGTCTCAATTTTTTTTTTCTTCTCTTTATGCGGTTTTAGGAAATCCACAAGAAGGTCATGTCATTGCAGTTCAGTGAATGCCACACAAAAATCAGGCATGTTGACGCTCACGCCACGCTGAGTGATGGAGTCGTGGTGCAGGTGCTTGGAGAATTGTCCAACAACGGCCAACCGATGAGGAAATTCATGCAAACATTCGTACTTGCTCCAGAGGTGAGTGGCTCAATCATACAGGACAATTTACATGTTCAAGACTGAGTTGAAAGAGTGATTATAGATTACTTGCAGTCATTACTGATGATAAAATAACATGGAAACCTCAAATTAGATATAAAATAAAGCCAAACATGTCCTGGCTTGTTCCCTAGTTTGAACTTATTTGAGTTATTGTGCAACAATACAGAGCTTGATTTCAATCATTAATAACATTGCAATAATAGTAATTGATAAGTGTGGTTATTTGGATTATACAAATACCCTATTCATAAAATCTAAACTGTTAATATTTGCTGACATAGTGAAATATCAGTTATCTTGCTGAAAGCCAAAAATAATTTAATTCAAAAGCTTTCCTTAAAAAAGGAAAGTGTTTATTATTTAAGGAAAAATGTGAATTTAAAAGTTCAAAAATCATAACTACAAGACATAGATTTTATGTCAGGCAATCAACCAGTGTCCAAACAAACAGTTTAAAATGTCATTTAAGAGGCGTGCCGCGGTGATGTAGCGGTTAGCGCGACCCGTATTTGAATGCCTTCAGTCCTCGACGCGGCCGTCGCGGGTTCGACTCCCGGACCCGACGACATTTGCTGCATGTCTTCCTCCCTCTCCTTCCCCATTTCCTGTCAGCCTACTGTCGTATAAGGGACACTAGAGCCCACAAAAAAGACCCCCTGGAGAGGTTAAAAAAAAAGAAATGTCATTTAAGATGACCCTCACTGAGTATCAATATGAGAAGTAATTACTTATTACTGCTTTTATCAATGTATTGTAACTATTGAAACTGTCAGTTATTATTGTAGTATTGTATATTGATTTAGAAAGATTTTAACATATTAAAAATGATGCTTGCTTATTCTGGCATGCAAATATGAATACATTAATTATAGGTATGGACATAGAAAATACTAAGAATGTTAAAACCAAGTTGATGTGAATAGTAGTTTATTGGATGATGCTAAAGATATGAGGGGTGAGTGTAAAAATAAGTTCATACTTCTACCCTCTCATTTGAACATGTCAATACACCTTGCTATTGTTCCTCTTTTGTTTGTGTTTGTTTTAAATTTATTTTCTTTGTATATAACTTGGTTTGTTTTTTTATTACTCTATGTTCAGTAAAGTCAAGCTCAAGAGATTATTTCCCGAGATCGCTTGCTTAACCAAACAAATTCCGAAAAATATTTTCTGTTGCTAGGGTTCAGTGGCGAACAAGTTCTACGTCCACAACGACATCTTCTGCTATGAGGACGAAGTCTTTGGAGACTCCGAGGCTGAGCTTGATGAAGGTAAAGTTGTTTTGAATGATTATTGCATGATGGAAAATTAATTTACATCCGTACAATGTTTATAAAAGTGAATAAATAAAAACATCCAGTCATTGATTCATTTTCTTTGACTCATCTAGAATCAGAGGAAGAGGTTGAGGAGGAGCCGGAGGAGAGGCAGGCGTCCCCCGAGCCGCTTCAGGAAAGTCCCAACAGCACCACCTACTATGAAGCTCACCCTGTTGCGTAAGAAAGTACCATATATCTGAGCAACTAAAGTTGCCAACTCTACCATTATTTATTCAATTAGCTACAGGAACAAGTCTTAAAGTCATTATGAGAGTCAGAGTGGAAGAAGATTGTTTTTTTTTTTTCTTTGTTTTCTGGTTAAGAAATATTTATTTTCCTTTATTCCATTTTATAATTCAGTTTAAATATTTAACACCAGTGTAAATATAATTTCAAGGTACTACAATGACAAAGTAGTCAAATTTATATAGAATCTAAAATGAATTCATATCCAGTTGTCTCTTAATTCAGTCTAAATTATAATTTCGAAATAATTGATACGTTAATACTTATTGGTACAAGGTGGTTTAAAGAAGCCTTGTATTGGGTTTTTGTCTCTTCAAATCAGCTATAACTATTGATTATTTCAAGTCAAAATTTATCCAAAAGGGAAATTAAATGTTGTGCTAACTCATATCATCCAAGTATTTTTAACGATATGCTGTGGGTACGAAGGGCCTCCAGTAGCAGTCAGTCTCACAACACACCTAACAAGGCCTCTGACTGTATACTGTTGCTGTCTGACAGTCTCATTATGCTAATAGCTCATTTTCTGGGCAGCAGAGACGATCTTCCACAGTAACATGTCCTTGATGACAATGTCTGTTGTAGTGAATTACTGCTATTCCACCTCATTTGCTTTTGCTGCTCCTCTTTATTGATAATATCCTTAATATTGGCATCGTTGCTGCTATTTTTTATTTATTTTTTAAGATTTGGTGCCATTCAGGACAAACATTGGGAAAGCATGGCTGCTGCTCTATTTAATGACAACTTGACAGAGTTTTAAATGAATGAACACTTAATGCAACAGGATGGATCTAGAAACACTTTCCACAGCTTTCAGACGCAGGTCTCCAGTCAATAAGGGGAACATTTTGTAACAAATCTGACTGGAATGATTCACTCAGTTAATGTGGCGTTGAAAGAGAGAGGAAATGTGCAGCATTAGCTGCTCCCTGAGAGGCCAATCATTTGCATGGAAAACTAGTTTACCAGCCTGATGAATACCAGCTAGGTTTAATTATGGCAGGTCTGTCTGCAGGAACTTTACAGCAGAAATTAAAATTTAGTATTGGGTTAATAATCATTCTACAAAAATATGTGGTAATAAATATGATTGATGTGGTTAGAATGTAGTTTTCATTTGTTTATTTGAGAGTAAATGGTGAATATTTGTAATTAAACTTATTGGCCAGTATATAGGACACATCTCGATTGGCCAATCAGATGGCTGCAGCTTAAAACATTTAGGCATCTAGACGTGATGAAGACGACTTATAAGGTTCAAATTATCAGAATAAGGAAAGTTAAGCGGCTTTCAATGTGGCTTAGTGGTGGCAGATGGGCTGTTTTTTCAGAATAAAAGCACCAAGGGGCCATGTAGGAATTTCTTTTCTGTTGCGTTTCCTCGCAATAAATTAACAAATATACCCTGATCTAAATGTCAATTTGAAATTGCAAATATCTTTTAAGAGCCTCAGTGGAAATGTGTTTATACATTCTTAACTCTTTGGTGCAAAAAACTGATTGAAAATGGATGTATTAGTGTATGTTCAAGATATTGACATACACAGAATATTCTTAAAAAAAAACCTTATATGAGCCATCAGGCGCATTATTAAGAAAGAATGCCAAATCTATCACAAAGGAAACGCAAAACCTTTGCAAGATAACTCAAGAAAAAGCCACCTTTGTCCCACAATGGACTCTGTATAAAAGCACCACAAAGATGTATGTATTAAAAATGTCTTACTGATGTCTGAGGAGAAGGTTCAAACAGGCTATGAAACCAATCTGGCTGTCATTGCTGTGAGTTTGGAACAGGAAGCTGAGGCCACATTTCACACAAGCTCATAAAAATTAAACAAAAACAGGTTGGAAGAATGTTGCCTGGGCGGATGAGCCTCGATTTCAGTTTCAGATTTCAGGAATTCAATTCTTTAATTACGGCACTTATAGTGGCAGGATGTTGGAGCAGCTCTGATTTATTCCTTCATTTGAGGCGATGCATGTTTGGACAATTATTCCCTTTCGTTTTGGATGCCGTGCGTTTACCTTCTGAAATTTGAACAGTTGCTGTGATGCGTTAAGGCGACAACAAAGTGGGAGCAGCTGATTAGCATCTCGAAAGTTAAAGAAAATGCCTGAAACTCAAAATGATTGACCAGAGTTTAAAAAGAGGCTTCATGGATGTAGAGAGAGGAAGAGGAAGTTCAGTCCATCTCTTCTATGCATCATAACGGCAAGGCTCTTATCCCCTACTCCAACATCTCTCTCTACTCCACTTTCTAACCTCATGGCCAGACAAAGGTTTAAAGAAAAAGGACGTATTAATTTACAAGTTTTTTATTTTTGTTGTTTTTTATACAAATTCCCAGATTGCAGTTATGCCTTTTTTTCCATGTTGGAGATCAATGATAAATATTGAAGGGCAATTTTGCATAAAGAGATTTCATAATTCATTGTATTTATTGTTTCAGTTGTTTGGAGGATTTTATTTTATTTATTGTTTTTGTTTTTTGTTCTTTTAGATATTTAATACGTTGTCCAGTTTCAATGTTATACGTTATCTTTATATAGGTTGGAAATGGTCTCAAAATGACAATATTATGGTAATTTCAAGTTTTTGTCAAAACGTTTGATTGTTATAGACAACGTCCACAAAGACTGTTTGAAGATACTTGGATGATATGAGTTATAATATTCAATTTATGATATTTCTTGGGGGGGACTTGGGATTTTTAGTTTTAAAATATATTTTTGACAATTTTGACTATTTGACCACTTTCTGAATTGTTCCCTGTAGTAATGGTGTGGAGGAGCCCATGGAGGAGCCAGCACCAGAACCGGAACCAGAACCTGAGCAGGAGCCAAAGGTCGAGGAGGTTAAACCTGAGGTAGAAGAAAAGGCGATAGAAGAAATGGAGGAGAAGACGCCTTCACCGGCACCAGTGGAGTCTCCACCGAACGCTCAGGAGCCCGCCAAGGTTGGTTGATTTGCCTCATTCAAACCGCACCACATCAGAATTTACTGGGATTTACTGTAAATGTTATGTCTTCCTAAGCAAATATTTAAAAAAATACAAATCTAATTAATCAGTTGTATGTAGGTCTGAAAGGATTAATTGTGATTAATCAATTATTGGAATGGTTAACTAATTATTAACTGACATATACAGACCAACAGTCGGTCATCTGGTGGGGAAAACAAAAC
The DNA here is from genome assembly GCF_001444195.1 of Xiphophorus couchianus. Taxonomy (NCBI): domain Eukaryota; kingdom Metazoa; phylum Chordata; class Actinopteri; order Cyprinodontiformes; family Poeciliidae; genus Xiphophorus; species Xiphophorus couchianus. The sequence continues at coordinate 4,175,931 of NC_040232.1, read as the reverse complement.
CCTATTAAGAACAGTAGTTAAGCCAAAGCTACAAAAAATATACACATTTTAAATTTAAAGAGGTAGTATTATGTAAGATTGATATTTTTTAGCTTTACATCATGCTATAATGCTTTTCCTTCATCAAAAACATACTTGAAGTGTTGCCTTGATTCTTTCATACATGTTGGAGAAATCCTTTAATATCCATGGCATCTATTCAGCTGTGCAAAACACCTGGACTTAGCTCTGCCTTTGAGGCATAACTCCTCCCCTGAGCAGCAGATTACAAGTTAACAAGCTTCCACTTCCCAGAACAACCCCTTAACTTACTCACTCAGCTCCTTCAAACTGGCCAGCAGCAATTAGCAAACACCTGGTGGAACTATGTATCTGCTGAGCTCATTATAGGAGGTACTTCCCAGTGAAACGCTGGTTTAAAAAAAAACGGGGGAATGGGGAGTTTCAGAAAGAGCAGGAGTTTTTAAAGAGACAGAAGTCCAACTTCAAGGCTTCAAATGTCAAGTTTCTTCTGTCATATTTGATATATACAGCATTTTTATAACAACTGAAGGTAACGTAGTTACTAGACTGTGCTACAAAATGGCACTATAACAGATAACACTGCCCCTTTAAGGTAAAAACACCTTTTCTATAATTATGTTTTAACCAAAACCCTTAAGGTGGAATAGTTTAACTTCACCCAGTTCAGATTCAATAAAGGAATGTTGTTGCATTTTAGACAATAAAATGTTTATTTTCTTATTTTATAAAAGAAATGTAATTAATTTTTTCATCTGTTAATGTATTTTTAATCTAGTATTGAAAAGGCTTAAGTAGTTAAATGAAAAACTTGTAGAATATCTCTTTTTTTAAATCCAGTTGATCGATTACTAAAATAATCGTTACTTGCAGCTGAGAAGAAGGACTTCTAGTTTACAAGAAAGCGTTGAGGAAACATCCTTGTTTTTTCATTAGTCTCATTCAGGAGTTAAACTACATTTCTCGAGGGCCAGGATCCTGCATACTTGAATTAAATGGCGACACTGCCTTACTAGCATGCAGTTCAGCGCTACATAGTTCTGCTAACTAGACAGTATTACAGCCAGGTGTGCTGAAGCAAAGACATGTCTAACAGTTGCAGGACACCAACCCTGGAAAAATGGAGTTTTAGACCACTGGTATAATTATAATGTAGTGAATTTATACCGACGTTACGATGTAACAGCTGAGCTGAACGGTCCAGCAGTTGAAGTTGTGTTACGGCGCATGGTTGGTGCAGCCTTAACGATGCGTCGTTGCATTTATTGCAGCCGTTCTCCTGGGCTTCGGTGACCAGTAAAAACCTGCCTCCTTCTGGCACAGTCACCTCCTCTGGACACTCTCCACATGTTCTTAAAGCTACAAGCTCACAGGTAAACATCTGGCCCAGAGTCTTGTTAATCATTGTAAAACTAGATTTGCTATTTTCTGTTTTTTTTTGTTGTTTGTTTTTTTGTTTTTCTGTACAAAAGGGTGGCGTGTGGAGCCGTGTTCATGTCAACCCAGCATTTATCATTTGATCAAAAATTATGATTATCTCCTGGATTTGGTTTTGATAGAGCTGAAGATTAAAGTAAATAATTTAGATTGTCACTAAGGGTTTGTATGTTTAAATAGCTTACCCTGGTCATCTAAATTGATTAAAAAGAACCCTTGCTGAAGTCGGATCAATTATAGATTTAGCAATTTAGTGACAAAAGACTGTTTTCTTTTTTCTTTTCAATTTGATACAGTGGCAGTAAAAAGTATTTACCCACTTGGATGTTTGTGCAACTTAATCATGATTAACACAATTTGGCGTTTTTGATCAAATTGACAAAATCTGTCTTTCAGGTCAAAGAGAACTGATTTTCCACAAAATAATAATTAAATATAAATATTTAGCATAAAATTAGTGACTGCATAAATATTCGCCTCCTTTTAAGTGACAGATCTAATTCAGCAGAGGTCCAGCCAATTGGTGGTACTTGTCTCACAAAGGAGAACATAATCATGTGGTGTTGTTTGGGGTTTGTTTTTTTTTTTTTTTGTAAATTTGGTGAATTTGATATTATGTTTATCACAAAATAAATTGTCATTTAGAAAAAAGTTAAATGAATAAAATTTAGGCATTTTTTATCTGTCTTGTGTATGGAAGGGTTGAAAATGACTCAAGAAAATAAACTTATTGCATCTGTTTAGATGCTACAAAAGAACCATTTTAGTTGAGTCAATCACACAACTGTGGAGACAAAAATCAAGGAAATCTCTTCGTAGATTTAAAATCCCCAAGCATAGCCTGATCTTTATCTTTAAATGAAAGTTGGTAATGTCATGTTTATTTATTTTAACGTTATGTTTGTTCAGCCCCGGGTTGAAGCCAAGCAGGAGACGCAGGCAACTCCTCTCCGCCCCAGAGACCAACGGACCCGTGACAGACCGACCTTCACCCAACGAGGTCCCCGACCCGGTAATGACCTCTCTACCCACTTCCTTTCTCTTCCTCTCTATTTCTTCTTTTCACTATCCGCACGTCTCTGTCACTATCAGACGGTGTTCCATCTTCAGAGTCACAAACGGGGAAACCACACCTAAGTTTTGTCAACAAAGGTATAGAAATCCGCTGCTTGCTCTGCTTTTATCTGACTTCACACCATTTACACTGCAAAAAAACTAAGTCTAAAGTATTTTTCTCTAGTTTCTAATACAAATACTGTAGAAAACTTGAAATAAGACAAACTAACTTACAAGTCATTTTTCAGTAAGAAATTTGAGCTTGGTTTAAGTCAATAATTCCTAAATATTAATGAAAAAGTACTAGTTCCACAGGCAGATTGTTTCACTTATAACATGGGAAAAATGTCTTGTTATAAGTGAAGTAATCTGGCAGTCAAATAAAATTAATACCAAGAAATTATACTTAAAATTAGTTCTTATTTCTTGCTGAAAAGTTAATTGTAAGTTAGTGTATTAAGATGTTTCCACTAGAATCTAGACAAAAATACTCGGTAAGACTGTGTTTTTTGCAGTGTATAAAGAGGATTAGTTTGTGACGAGGATGATTTGCTGAGTTGCAGGTGGAAGAGATGTTGAATCTGGAGACATGGACGGCAGACGGATCGTGCGGTACCCTGACAGCCATCAGCTTTTTGTCGGCAACCTCCCGCACGACATCGACGAGGCCGAGCTCAAAGAGTTCTTCATGAGTACGCTTATTTTTATCCTCCTCATCCTCAGTTTCTGTAGCGCTCATCCGGCACTTCCGACTGAAACATTTTGGTCTGTCTTGTCGTAGCGTATGGCAACGTGGTGGAGCTGCGAATCAACACCAAGGGGGTCGGTGGAAAGCTGCCCAACTTTGGATTTGTGGTCTTTGACGACTCTGATCCTGTGCAGAGAATCCTGGGGGCCAAGGTAGAAGGGGCATGTATCAACATTTCATTACCCACTTTCATTTGGTGGTGGTGTGGTGACATATTTAAGTAGCTGAACTCTTCGTTGTCTCTTCATATCCATTACCTGTTAGTGTTTGTGTGTAGATTATTCACTGCTTTCATACTGAATGTTGTGCTTGAATCATTTGTGAACTTTGCTGTTTCCAGATTTTATTTCATTTTTCACTGCTACAGCTGTCCCTAAAACCAGTTCAAGAGAAGAAGAAAACTAGGGGTGCACTGATTCCAGTTTTCTGGCAGATTGCCAATTACTGATCTTTAAAAAGCCCGACCTGCCAATACTGAGTTTGGCAGATAACACTTTTTTGTTTGAAATGTTGCTAACCATGGCAAGAAAGATACTTAGTTGGCAACAGTGGGATGACTATAGTTAACTGCAAATGTGCAGACATGACCCAGTGGGCCGGTCCGTCAGTCAGACTCTCACTGAGGAGCAGAAGATTTTTAGACCTTTGCTGATGTAGAGAAGATCGGCTTCACATGTCAGTATTGGCCGACCACCGATCTCCCAAAAATAAGGAAATCGGAGCAGATAAATTTGGTGCACCCTTTAATAAACATCACAAAGCAGCATAAGCCGTTATAAACCACTGTTGCCAAGCAAAATCAATGTCAGTTTGCATAGTTTTTGTCCGGTTCTCCCACTAACAGTGAAGTTTAAATTTCTAGAAAACATTTTGTGGTTCTCAAAACTTCAGATTAAAGCCTGAAATTTTAATGTGAAGGATTGGTTCCTTAGACTAGGTTCACACAGCAGGTGTTGATGCTCTATTGTGATTTTTTTTTTTCTTCTCCTTAGTACTTCTAATTAAATGAAACCTGAATCGGACTTCTGTGTGAACAGCTTACAACCTCAAAGCGACCCGAATACACAGAAGAATGTAGACGTCACACAGCAGCACACGGTTTACAGAAGTAATGATGGACGCCTTGGTCTATGGACTCGCTTTAAAGTCTATTCAGAAAGGGAGCTGACAGTATTGTTGCATGATCATAAGACAAAGAAAGTTAATAAAAATAAAACACGAATAATAGAAATAGCCTTTTGTGGACCTTTGACTTCAACTTCTGTTTGGATGTGAAGTCGCAATAGAAACATTTGTTTCTATTATAAATGTGAGCAAATCTTTTTTCATATTACAATAATGTCCAAAAAACACATTTTTGCAATTGCTGAGTTTCTATCAAATAAGAAATTAAGTTGAAGACATGTGAATAAGTTTGTTCACACAATAAGCTACTGTCACATTTTCATATTTATAATGTTCAGCCGTTGTTTATATCCAGATTTACAGGGTTTGGCTTATCCTGATTAATACTTTCATGTAGAAAAATGCATTCTCAAAGATGAATAAACTTTAAATTCTAATGTACGTTTAAAACTGGAACTGGAAGACATGTCAAATATATAAAATAAACAAAATAGAAACAAAAAATAAAATAACTTATGAAGTGTCTGTAAACAAAATTCTTAATTTAAAAAAGAAAGAATAGTTGAACCAAAGCATCAGATTCAAGACTTCTGTCGTCCAGTTTTTGGTAGAAAAAACGATAAATCATCCAAATGAAAATGATTGAATTTGTTTTATCATGCAATAAGTTGATTTATTGTGACTGTCCTAGACAGAAATCGGCTTTCTTTTGGGGGGGGGAGTTGGATCTGAGTCGCATTTGCCTGCTGTGTGAACAAAAGCGCCACATTTGGGCCTTGAAGATTTGCATCTCCTGTAATAAGATTTAGTGATGCAGCTTAAACTGAGTTTGAGACCAACCTGTGTGCAAACCCAGTTCCAGTGTAGTGACTGCCCCCCTCTTTCTGCAGCCCATCATGTTTCGAGGTGAGGTGCGTCTGAACGTGGAGGAGAAGAAGACGAGGGCCGTGCGCGAGCGGGAGACCCGAGGCGGAGACGACCGTCGGGACATGCGGCGCAGCGACCGGGGCCCGGGAGGTCCGCGAGGCATCGTGGGACCCGGAATGATGCGCGACGGGAGGGGCCCGCCGCCCCGAGGCGGCATGGCCCCCAAACCCAGCATGGGTCCCGGAAGAGGCTCTGGCGGGCAAGGGGAGAATCGCTTCACCCCACAGCGCCGCTGAGAAGAGCGCCACCTGTAGGGTGGAAGTAGTATCGTGTTCCTCATCCTCAGCCGTACTCATAAATGTATAAAGTATATATTTGGTGGTGTATTCTTTTTCTTTTGGCTTTTTTTTCCTCTTCTTGCTTTGGAATGTGACAGTCTGTCAGCCACTTTGTGAAATAGACAAAACAAGCAAACAGAAAAAAAAAATTGTTCGCTGATTAGTTGTGAGCTGAGCATCCTTTTTGGGGGGTATTTCAAGAGTTCAAACTTGAATTTGTCAATTTGTGAATAAAGGCAACCCAAGCAGGACTAATCTGCCACATTTAGGAGGGACTGATGAGACTTTTAATCTACAGCAGTGCAGCCCATCACTTTCAGAGATTATAAACCTTGACTTAAACTTGAGGTGTTGATTCATGAAATTCCTCAATTGCACATTTTATATTGTAGTTTTCTGCCCATTGTCGAGGAATAGTGAGGTGCAGAATTGGTTGCAGTTTCAGAGGAAAAGCCTTTCATCGTTTCCTGTTTTCAGAGAAATAGAGGCCACTGCTACAGAATTGCATAATGCACTAAAGGTACTTCTGTCTCGTTATGTTGTCGTTCTCGTTGGACTGCGGCTGGAGAGAAGCGAAACAGCCTGGCTGCTGTGACCGATGTATTTCTCCAATGTTTGACCCAAAACTACTCTGCAGTCGCTGCTGGATGGACAAGCAAATCTACAACATTATTTTTATTTATTTTTTTGTCATTTGTAAATTAAGTTCATTCTGGACTTGCCCTTTTACCAAATGAGTGAGTGGGGCAGGGAGGACAGAGGAGCAACAGATTGATGATGGCGGCTTGCTGTTTATATTTTGATTCCAGCTTTTTGTTTTTCTTGACTGCAAATCGGGGATGAGCGAAACCTTTCCTCCCTTTCTGTCATGAGTGCGGAGTAACCGAATAAATGTACAGCAAAAATCACGGTTTACTGTATGCTTTGCTTTTCTGTGTATAATTTTTATTTTCTCTCGACTCAATTTTAATGAAAAGTTAAAAAGCATGATGGTGCCTTCTAGTTCACCTTTTCAAGTCTTACTGAAGAGCAAAGCAGTTCGGGGTGAAAAGAGCTGCTCCTTTTTGAACTATTCTCTGCTGGGAGCAGAAGGAAATAACAGTATTCATAGAATATGCCTTCTTCAGGGGCAGATTTCACTCTTTCTGTACTGTTCGACTAAGATGATCTGCTGTGAGCTTTGTACATTTTTCTTTGCTGTAATTTGTATTCTTTTGGGTTTTGTAGAGACAACCGGTGCCTGCAGTTTTGTTAAATGGTTAGTAAATGCATCTAAGGAACTTTCTCCCCTCTCCCAACAACAAAAGGTACAGTAACAACGGTGACGATGAAATGTTTAATCCCTGGTTTACCAGATCGGGCTCGACGTGGGCTTGGTTTACTGTTAAACCTTTTAATTTTTGCACCTCATGGCAGCACTTTGGATAATCCTTGGACTCACAAGTTTCCCAACAATTTTGTACCTGCAGCCTTCAGTCGAGTAAATAATTGTGGACATTTTTCTATTGTCAATGCATTTGTATTTTCATATGCTGATCATTCACTGTGCTCATTTGTAGTCGTTTTGTGTTTTGTTTTTCCTGCTTACGGCCAAATTCGTCAGCGCTACGCTCATCTGAACGGGATCAATTTATTGCTTTTGAATCATCCAGTAGGGAGGGAAGACTTCGGTTTCCGATGGGGAAAGGAAGACGTGAGCGTTTAATTTCTTTATGTTTTTGTGATTATTTTGTGTTGCACTGAAATGGAAAAGTTAAATGATGTAGCATTTTTCTTTTCTTTTTTTTTTTTCTTATTCTTTGACAAATATACTTTGGTCTTCCTCGTCTGGCTGGTGTTGCACTAATTCTAAGGTTCTTGGGACAATCTGAACAACAGGACTTTCAAGAAAATTTCTCCAGCAATGGAAAAGGCAAAATGCGGAAATGATTGCTCTCACTTGTGGCATAACTCTCAATATTTGAAGTGGCTGTAAGCTAATTGAACTTTACATCTGTCATTAGATCACAACTTTCAACTGATTTGATTTTACAGCTGTCAATTTTACAGCTGGACTTGTTTAAACTCTCATAATAGCTTACAGATGTGGCTGTAAGCTAATTGGATTTTACATCTGTCATAGTTGCTCACAGCCGTTTCTGTAAGCTGATCAGACTTTACAGGTGTAAATTTTACAGACAACTGTACTTATTCAACTTACTGTTGCTTACAGCCATGGCTGTAACACAGTCACACTCAGTCATTGGTTTAAGCTAATTGGCTTGTACGTCTGTCATAGTAGCTTAAAACCATGGTTGTAAGCTAATTGGACTTTACAGCTGTCAGTTTTACAGCTGGACATGTTGCAGTTGTCACAACAGGCTTTAAGCTAATTGGACTTTACAGTTGTCATCATAGCAGCGTCCAATCATGGCTGTTAGCATTACAGCAGTGGTCCATGAGGAGAGAGGGTGAAGAAGAGCCATCATGCTTTCAGAACAATACATATTACTAATGGAAAAGTTGTTAAAAGTTCCAGTCTGTAGATTTCCCAGATTATTCTTTTGTGTCCAAATCCAGTCCAAGATAAAAGTGAATCTGAATTTATAACCCCTTAATTAAAACGAACCATTCCAGCCCTTTCTGAGTGAAAATAGAAATGCCTTGCCGGCATTAGCAGTTGTGGTGAACAGCTGGCTGCCATCATAGTTTTACTGTATTTACCCTTTAACTTTCATTCTAGTGCAAGTGGAGAGTCTTTTGTTGTTTTTAGTTTAGATTTTCATTTATTTTCCCGCTTTTGCAATCCCGAATGTGTTGGATTTAAATACAATAAACTACTGATAACAGCTCTGCTCACATTGTCGTGTTTACAGCTAATTTAGAGGTGGTGCTGAAGTTTTAAAAATTAAATGAGTGAGTGACATCTGCAGGTCGTACAATGTTAAAATGTTTCTTTTTTTTTCTCCTTCTTGTGATGTAATAAATGTATTTGATTCGCCTGTATGAAAGATACACAGCATTCCTAAATTTTATGCTTACTTTGCCTTTTTTCACATTATAACCACAAACTTCAAAGCATTTTGTTGGGCTTTCATGTGATAAACAGTTTATAATTGTGAAGAAAAATGATACCTTGTTTTCTTTTATAGCAATTAAAAATGTAAAAATCTGAAAAATGTGGCGTGCATTTGTATTCTGAAGTCTTTTGCAGACTTGACAAGTTTTAATCAGTTCTTCTGATAAAAAGCATCCTAAGAACAAAGAGTACAGCCAGGTTGATGTTTATAATTTGTATTTATCAAATAAAATGAATAGAATTTTGTGGTTGTAATGTTCTGGATGCCTTTGCAAGGTTTGTCCCATCAGTCATCCTGTGTCACATCTTAGATCCAGGATTGCTGTGAACTCTGAGATAATGTATACAAATCAGTTAAAAACATACTTTATTGATCCCAGTGAAATTAAATGTAACCAATTTTATCCAAGATTTTTTTTTTAAGTTGAAGAACTTGGAAGGATCTCCTGCAGCAGTCTGTATTCCAGGGAGTCTGAAGAAGCTTCTGACTGAAGAAGCTCTGTTGTAGAACAGTCTCATGAAGAGGTTGCTCAGGGTTTTCTTGATTTTATAAAGAATCTTTTATACTTATAGAAGATCTGCAATACCTTTAAAGGAGGCAGAACATATTAATAAAACTACCTGTTAAACTTTTAAAATCTGAATAAATATGTGCGTCTGTATTTGTTGAAAACATCTTGAAATTCAATATTAAGCATCTTTTCACATAAATGTAAATTGGCCAGATACAAATAAAACTACGATTACTTGACTGATAAAATAATATTCTAAGATTTTGATTAAAGTATGATTAATCTATGGCCTACCTGAATAATTTGTGCATGTTGTTAGGACTGTTATTTTGCATATGATTGTGATTGTGAGCGGGAATAAAACTACCAATAGGCATTTCGTTCCATATAACACAGTAAACCTTTTATGGATGCAAAAGCAAGAACCCCCCACTTGCTGACTTTGTGTTTCTGTGGTTGATATGATGTAAAGCACTTTGAAATGCCTTGCTGCTGAAATGTGCTATACAAATAAAATTTGATTGATTGATATGAAGAGTTAGGGTAAACCATTGTGATAAATATCAGTTCCTAAAATAGAAACGACAGAATGTTAAGATATGACATTTATGTCTTCTGGTATCTTTTTCTGAACTTAAAACCCAAATTTCACTATCATTGGTAAAATAATTGCGTTTGTTTATTCGTCCACTTTTAAATGCTTCACTGGACCTGCATCTAAACAAAAGTTCTGATATTATCTCATTGTTTAGTGCTGGAACGTGATGCAAGATTCATAGTCAGTTTTATTTGCATGGGAGTTAAGATGCTGTCTGAAATTAGTAACTCTACTTTCTTGGCAATTTCTTTCTACTAATTTAGAAAACAATTAGTCTGACCTGAGGAGTTATTAGGGAAACAAAAGTTTCTCAACCAGTGTCATTAGACGCTAACGGAGAAATAATTTTAATTTGGATCATTACAAATTTTGTTACTGGTTCACTTCACAATATTCGTTAGGACTGGTAAGAAAATTAGTTCAATACCAGCACTAATGTTTTCTGGAGAGGCTTTACTCTTTGATCATATTATAAATGAATGGGAGTTGGTTTAAAATATTTATTTCATAGCATATAAGTCAAAAGAAACAATATTAACTCTAAAGATTGCAATACTTTTTAAAACCAATCCAGGTAGGAATAGCTTTTTAAAAATTGATGAGTGTACTGGCCCTTTAAATAATTAGCTCCTTCAGCCTCTGATCCGCCACGTATCGCCACGTCTGCGCGCATGCGCACTAGCCTCATTTGTGTTCCGGGGCTCGGTCAGTAAAGGAAATTCGACCAAAGCCCTTCTTTTCTCGTTTTTATAAACGCTTTCTTGTCACTGAGGCACAAGGTTCTTCCTTTAAACACTTAGAAACGTTGGATATTTAATATTCAGGATGAATTTCTTCAGGGGAGTGATGGGAGGGCAGACTGCCGGGCCGCAACCGTCAGGAGCGGAGACGGTAGGGATGCTAATCAATTAGCTGCTTGTCCGGTCTGTGGCTCATACATTTCACCTAAAGTAAAAACACATTGCTCAATAATGTATGCACACTAACGTACACTTGTCTTTTAATGTTAATCTCCATTTATTTTTCCTTATAGCGTTTAAATTACTTATGAGAGACAGACCTTTCTGAATCAGAAAGCTAGCCATGCTAAATAGCTAAGATAGCAAATCTGTCAGTTAGCTGTTGATGGGTGAAATTTACCTGCTAACTGACTTCAAACTGTTTAAAGCTGTGTCGAAGAAAATGGCCAAAAGAAGTTTCCTATCACCAGTGTTTAATTTCTAATTCTTCATCCAAAATTCATTTGAATCAAAAACTGTATGACCAGCAGGAAAAACGTTACTAAGAACTTTGATCAGATGGATCAACTGGTAATTCCGCTTTGTAAACCTAAAAACATAACCAGCAGCTTGTTCCCTGCGGGTCTACAGCAAAGTATTGATGTGTGTTGCTACCATAGTCTGTTCAAAGTACTGAAACTTTTTGCTCTACATGTGCTTCTGATTTCAAAACCAATAATTGTTTGCGATATCTACCATAATTATCATGTAATTATCAGATTTTATTTACAGAGCGCTTCTCATACGAACAAGGGTATAAATTCTAAACAGAATTTAGTCAAATAATAAATAGTTGTAAACACAGAGGTGGGAGCTAGCAATCTAAATCTATAAACAAGATTTAACAAAAATAGTAAATATAATTAAATAAGAGTGTATTTCTTGAAGTTCTTAAGGCTTAGACTAAGAAAATACACCCATACTTTATCAACTGGGTCCAAAAGTTATTTAAATATAACACCAATACCCAAAACTACACTGTTGTAGAAGAAATTCATTTATTTCACAAATCATTAGATGTTGTTTTTTTCTCCCTGTGACCAGATTCAGAAACTGTGTGACCGGGTCGCCTCCTCAACACTACTAGAAGACCGCAGAGATGCCGTCCGAGCACTTAAGTCCCTCTCAAAGGTAAAAATAAAGAAAGAGATGGTTATCTTTCTGAAAGGTACGACGGAGTACTATTTCCAGAAACTGAAATTTTGACCTTTTTGCAGAAATATCGCATGGAAGTTGGCACACAGGCGATGGATCACTTGATAAACATTCTGCACACCGACAGGTATGCAAAGGTTCTGCAATATTACCATGCATTTCAAAATGACAGATTTTGCAGGAGGGAGGAAATAAGTGTTTGATCCAAGCTGCCTTTTTTAAGGTTGTTCACACAAAACCAAGCAGTCTCAATCTGTAGGGTAGATTCATTTTAATGTGGAGAATGATTGTCAAATGGCCTGTACTTGTATAGTGTTTTATCAAGTCCACAGGCCTCCAAAGTGCTTCACGCTACATTCAGTCATTCACACGCTGATGGTGGCAAGCTACTGGATAGTAGCTGCCCCAGCTAGGCTTCCTTTTTGCTCTTCTTTTCCCATTTTGAACCTTATTTAGTAAAAAAAAAAAAAAATTCTGCTGACCAAACAATGATTTTACCTACAGGCTCTTTGTAGGTTAAATGTTGACCTATAGAAAGCCTGCTTCTGGAGTTTTAGTGCAGTGTGTTGCAGCAGTTGTTTATATTTGCTTGTTTTCACAATTTAGAAATGAAATGCATTTAGTAAATGATGTTGCTCTTTTAAATTCAACAGATCAGACTCAGAAATCCTGGGATATGCTTTGGACACACTCTACAATGTAATCAGCAATGATGAGGAGGAAGAACAAGGTACTACTGGTTTTATCTCATCAAATGAGGCATAAATTACTGCAAAGTTTTACTATTAAAATAGGAGAATATTGTTCCTCCTCAGTGTTTGGCAGCTGCAGATTCAGTTTTATGTTTGCATGTGTAAAAGTGTTGAGTTGGACCACATTCAGTCTGCATCCTCTCCACCATATATGGATCGTGACTGCGTCATGTAAAGACTCGTGTCTCTCTCTTCTCTTTCATGTGTTAACCCTACAGATGAATCAGAAGGTAAAAATCTTTTACTGTGCATGATGCAAACACTTTTAACCACCAACTCCTGCCAGTTATACATGCTCCTTTTTATTTGGATGTGGAAGGGAGTTCATTATTATTTTTGTTGGGTTTTTTTTTTTACACTTTGAGCATCCTAAAAAAACATTTGAATTACTCGGATGTGTTTTTATGGCATGTCTTCATGAGAATCTGTCAGCTGTGGCTTAAATTAAAAGCATTTCCTCCCTCTCATCCTTCCCTCTCTGTCACAGGAAACCATGTTATTATGTTTGTTCATTACTGAAATAAAGGCAACTTTGCTGTTGATAAATTACTAAAAACATAACCAAGTTTGCTAAAATCCAGGAAGGTGTTTGAGTTGCAACACCAATGCTTTGCTAACCCCACAGTTCTCTCTGCTGAATCTTTCCTCAAAGTTCTCAGTCTTTCTTTGTTTTTCCCAGTAAATGCTTATATTTTATGTAGTTTATATTTTATTTATTCTCTGGCTTTGTCAAGTATTTACTTTTTCAGATCATCTACGTTCTAAATATGTTTCCATTTTTAAGTTATTAAAATCTGTGGATTTACAGGCGCTCCTTGATTGGCTGCTTTCTAAAGACCAGCCAATAGCATGTGAAGTAGCGTTGCACCTAAATATTTTAACTTCCCAAACTACATTTTTTCAGGTACGCTCTACTTACCTGAAAAAAAATCCATGAATAACTTCATTACATTCCTTAGAAAAAAATCAGCGAATACTGAACCTTGTAAAGTTGCTAGTACAGTGGAGTGTAAATTTCGTCCCGTATCGTCTTGGCTCAGCCACACAGTTTATGACAGATCAGCACAGATCAGAACTGATATAGTTGTTCATAATTGTGGAAGAAACCTTTTTTACGATGCATTTCCATCATGAAACCCGCAAAGACGAGCTGCTTTTTATAAACTACCACCATATTCCTTAAAGATGGGAGCTTCCAGAAAGTGTGCTTCCTGTTGGAGTATTTAAATAAAATCTTATGTGAGATGGTGAATTTCCTTTTGCCAGATGAAAACGCTCAGAAGCAGGCCGACGACCTTGGAACCCAATTCACAGAGAAATTCATCCAGGACCCAGAGCACATAACCCTGCTCCTCACCCTGCTGGAGGTACTGCAGTAGCAACACACCGGCCATGTCTGAGCTGCAGAGGTGTCTGCACTTCAGTGCACTGATTTTATTGTTTTTTTTTGTTTGTTTTTTTTTGTTTGTTTTAAAGGAGTTTGACTTCCATGTGCGCTGGCCCGCGGTAAAGCTGCTTACTGCTCTCCTAAAGAGCCAGGGTGTCCAGGTGCAGGGGATTATTCTCGTCAGCCCGATGGGTGAGTTTCCTCCCAATGCTTCATGCTTTCTCTCCCTTTAGGTGTCACTCTTATGTTAACAAATTCCTCCTTATTTCACTTTGATTATGGCGATTAATCAATCGCCATAAGTATTTTGCCGATTAATAGATTGGTCTGGCGATTAATTGGATTCAAAAAAGGCATATACTACAGATTTTTTTTATTTAACCACGCAAGCCTTTTTTATACAGTAATAGAGGTGCATTAAAAGATGCAAATTAATAATTCAATACCTTTTTAAATAAGAAAACAAACATTTTAATACTGAAAATGGAATACCATGCCATTCCTTTAGTAAATAGGAACTGTGTGAAGCTAAAACTGTGCCACTCGAGGATGTTTTGCTAAAACATATTTGCAGACAAAGATGATTTTATCTTAAATGTGCAGTTTTGGATTAATTACTGCTCTAGATATGTTTTTCCACCAAATTGCTGATTTTGGGTTTGTTTTTTCCAGTAAGTGATTAATCATATCCATCCATCCATCCATCCATTTTCTGTTCACCCTTGTCCCTAATGGGGTCGGGAGGGTAATTAATCATAGATTGCTAAATTAGTTGACGATTATTTCAATAATCGATTCATCACAATTAATCCTTTTAATTGTTTCAGCTTTACTTGAAAGATGTTTTTTCATTCATATTTGATTGAGAAATACATTTATTTCCTTTCATAGGTGTTTCCAGGCTAATGGACCTTTTGGCAGACTCAAGGGAAGTAATTCGTAATGATGTGAGTATATTTGTGAAGTTCTTCAGAAAGTGGATGTCTGAACTGATCTGCGACAGACGCTAAATGTTGTTTGCTTTCCGTTTCCTACAGGGCTTATTGCTGCTTCAGCAGCTGACCAAAGGCAACGCAGCCATTCAGAAGATCGTGGCGTTTGAGAACGCCTTCGAGCGTCTGCTGGATATCATCACAGAAGAAGGCAGCAGTGATGGAGGTGAAAAGACCCCTGAACAGTTAAAGTTGGTTTTTGTTCCATATAATGACATATTTACAGGAGAAATACATCATTGGTAGGCACAAGTAGACATATGCAAAAATGAATGTTTCATGGTGACTTGTTCTCTGCTTTCACCAGTAATGTCTCACAAACATTTAGGAGAGGGATCTTTGAATTATAATAATAATAAAAATCGTTCCTCTACAACTTCAATTAAAAGCAACCATTTAAAAACTTGAGATTTATTTTGACTCACTGATGAAATCTACTTGCATTTAGGGCTGCAGCCAACTATAATTTTATTAATCATTTACTCTATTGATTATTCTGTTGGTTAATCTGATAAAAAATGATGACATTCTGAAGATTTTGTATTTACCACCTAGACTTATTTTATATCTTGGATGTTATCCTTTTATTTGTTTTTATAGATCAATCTTGAGCATAAGAATTTGGCTTTTTTCACCAAGATAGTTTACAAAAATAAACAATTTAAAGGGACAGCATATTGTTCTTCCAATGAGCATCAGTTTTATATTTTAAAATGGTTTTGCTTTTTGCACACATTCAAACCAGCATCTAGTGATTTTCAATGGATGTTTTTTGTTTTACTCTGGTTCTGAATCAGTAATTCAAGGATTTGCCAGTGTTGTAAACACACCAAACAATTTAGCAAAGAACCAATTTTAAATTGTATTTTTGGGCACAATTTGTGTAGCTAAATCTTTAAAATCTCACCAAATTGACTCATGCTAATTTTACAGCTGGAAATGAGGGGGCGAATGTCAAACAGGAAATTAGAATTTTCCTCAGAAAGCCCAGAAACTGTTGATAATACAACTTAAAGCCAGACATCTTGGAGGCTCCTCGTCATTTCCTGATCTGTTGGCGTCTCTGTGTCCAGGCATCGTGGTTGAGGATTGTTTGCTGTTGCTTCTGAACCTGCTGAAGAACAACAGCTCCAACCAGAACTTTTTCAAGGAGGGTTCCTACATCCAGAGGATGAAGCCGTGGTTCGAAGTCGGGGACGATAACTCCGGCTGGTCAGCACAGAAAGTCACAAACCTCCACCTCATGTTGCAGGTAGCACACAAACTGTTACTTTTAATCTAAATTAGCAACCAGATTAGATTTAGCAGCAAGTATGACTGTTTTTTTGTTGTATTTTTTTTTTTTAACATTACTCCAGTTGGTGCGAGTGATGGTGTCACCTGTGAACTCACCTGGAGCCACAGCCAGCTGTCAGAAGTGCATGTATCAGTGTGGCCTGTTGCAGCAGCTGTGTACCATCCTCATGGCAACCGGTGTCCCTGCTGACATCCTCACAGAGGTAATAATCCCAACAGGATTCTCAGATTATACCTTCATAACCCCACCTGGCAAAACTATGTGACATTTATCATGTTGTGACAAGGCCTGCAAAGAAAAATTACTTTAGTAACTGATTTCAAATATTTCTAAAGTAGCACAACAAAATCTGTGTTTTTGATTGTAAAAATATCACAAAAATAGTTGCAAAATCCTGGAGGGACAGATGGATGGTGATAAATTATAATATTGTTTTTCGACCATTTTCTATTAATTTATTGGTAATGGCATGTTAATGTAAGTACACCCTCTCAAAGACCAATAAACTTTCATATTGTAAAGAACACTTACTGTATGACTGGAGCTGGAAGGTATTTTAAATATTTAAAATACAACACAACCAAAAACGATAACTTAAATGGGAGAAAAAACCTACTTAAAACCAAAACCATAAATAAAATTAATTACAAACAAAATTATTCTTCAAGAAATATTAATCATCAATATTTTAATTTAATATGCGATTAATTGATTAATTGCGACAGTCTTAACTGTGCTTTGATATTTTGTGTCTGTAGATGTGCAAGGTTGCAGCTATAACTAGTTCTGTTTATTCTAGGCTGTGAATGCACATGCTTGCCACACTTTTCAGATCCAAGTTGGTCCTTTGCATCAAATCCCAATAAAATACCTTGAATTTTCCATTAATAACATGACTGAAATGTGAAGACGTTCCAAAATGTTTCCAAGTTCTGATTCGTCTGTTTTTCCTCCCAGACAATAAACACAGTTTCAGAGGTCATCAGGGGGTCACAGGTCAACCAGGACTACTTTACTTCTGTCAACGCCCCGTCGAACCCTCCGAGGTAAACGCGGCCGCCATGTTTTGAAGCTTCCACCCACTCCTGACTGGTTTTCCTTCATGGATGTGTTGGGATGTTTGGGTTTCAGGCCGGCCATCGTGGTTCTGCTTATGTCCATGGTGAACGAGAGGCAGCCGTTCGTGCTGCGCTGCGCCGTCCTCTACTGCTTCCAGTGTTTCCTTTACAAGAACCAGAAAGGTCAGGGGGAGATTGTCGCAACCCTGCTGCCCTCCACCATTGACGGTATGTTTCCTGTTCACATCCTTTATGGGTTGACTTATTCTTTGTGTTTGGTATGTTTAGTAAACAATTATGATACAAGCAAAAAACATTAAATTTGATCAAATGCCATCATAGAACAAATACATGAAAAATGTTGATCAATGTTCCATTTACTGCCAATCAAAGGCAGCTTCAACCAGGTGTGTTTTAGCCTCAATTTAAAGGATCTCAGTGTTTCAGCTGTTTTACAGTTTTCTGGAAGTTCGTTCCAAATGTATTTGTATAGGATATTTTAGCAACACGGCAGTTCAGTGTATTGAACTGCAGTTTTTTGGCTGGTTCCTGATTACTGATCTTTAACAATCCTAACCTGCCGATTCCCATTTTGGTCGATACCATTTTTTTGTCTGAAATGCTGCAAAATATAACAAGCAAGTTGCAGAGTTGGCATAGGTGGGGTGACTGTCATTAACAGATGAGACCTGGTGGGCCGGTCTGTCAGTCAAGCCTCTCTAAAGACAGAGCAGAAAAGGACAGTGGTTTATTGTCTGACTTTTTCTGAAGTAGATATGATTGGTGAAGAAGATCGGCTTCACATGTAAATACAGACCATCACTGATCTCCCAAAATTAAGGAAATCAAAGGCCGATGAATTGGTGCACTACTAGTTCAAAGTCCTTTACATCATAAAAACATGAAACATTTTAAACACATCATATAGTCAACAATTGAGAAAAGCCAGTAACACACGTTACATTTAGTCAAATGCTGTTGTTAAAATCATCAATACTTTGGTAAAAGACCAAAGATCCATTTTTCCCGCTATCGCCAGACTCTTGAGTTTGTTTTGGTTGTATTTACCTAGAATTCCCTGCGCTTTAGTCCGTTTCCTGTTTTTCAAGCTGTCTCCGGTCCACTTGTATTCACATATGCATTCAAAGTTCACCAAAGTTCACTTCAGCCAAACTGAGATTGAGGGTTTAAAGGCTAACCAGAATTAATATTTTTGGTCGATTGGGGATTCACACCCCCCCATCTGAACCAGACTTCCAAGACAAACAGACTGGAGTTTGAGTAAAGTGGACCAAACAGGGCTGGTGTTTGGGTGAACGCACCCTTACTCATTCTTCCTCTTTGTTTCCTGCAGCTAACTCCATCTCAGCGGGCCAGCTGCTGTGCGGCGGCCTTTTCTCGGCGGACTCTCTATCTAACTGGTGTGCGGCCGTGGCTGTGGCTCACACGCTGCAGGACAACCTGACCCAGAAGGAGCAGCTGCTCAGGGTGCAGCTCGCCACCAGCCTGGGCAAGCCGCCTGTCTCGCTGCTGCAGCAGTGCACCAACATTCTGTCTCAGGTAGAGAACGCCTCCTGCCTTCGCCTCTTTCAGGCTGGGTGCTTCTGGGTAGCGTAGCTGTAACTCTGAAATACAAAGCTCAATGAAGTTGTGGTTTTTCAGGGTGATAAGATCGTCCGGCGGGTGAGTAAAGTGCCTCTGTAGTGTGTATGTGTGTGTTTTTGAATCTTTGGGTGGTCGTTTTTGGCTTGGCCGAACAGTAGGGGTCTCTGTGTCCCACATGTTGGTGAAACTTGCTTCCCTTTAACCTTTTAGCGCCCTGCTTTGCCCCTAATGTAAAGCCTCGGTAGTGTAACAGACATTTTGGTTGCATCGACTGACCACAGAAACGCACAGAGAACGGCAAGAGAGGTAGAGAGGAGAGCAACAGAAACGGCTTCTGGTGGTTGTTGTCGTCCTGATAGCTGAATTGAAAGGACGCCGATTCCGTCCTCATGCGAACGTAGAGCAATCCTCCATCAATCATTCCAGGCCGTTTTTCACCAACTGACCAATTGGCGGTCCCAATTTGCCCAGAAGTAGATGGGCCGCTTATCTGAAGGAGCTGACCTAAAATAACTTTGCTAGTGTTTATCATAGCAAACACGCTGCGGTTAGAGACAATTCGAGGAAAATAGTAGGAAATCATGGCCAATTAGAGGGCGGATTGCCATTTCTTACGTTTCAAAAACCCAAACGGAGTCTGGAATAACACCAGAAATGGATCAAGGCCTGTATCCGACCTCATGTCCAATTGAATGAAGCTGTGATGAACAGCAACTACCACATGTTCATCCGAATGAAGGTAACTGGGAGTAGACATCCATTTATTTATTTTTTGTCTTGGCGACACTTATTGATAGCCAAATCAAAGATTAATAAGCGAAGGTAGTTATGCTTGATTTTATGTGTGTAGATTCCAATGTTATCTCTATGGCAGCATGTATACGTGCTGCAGTAACTGCGGTATTTACATTTAAGCACCGTTTTATGCTACAGATTATTTTTGAGCATTTTCCTGAAGGCAGATTTTCACAAGCCAGTTTTATTTGAGTCATTACTCACCCGTTTTGTAAAATGTACGCATTTTACACGTACATCCAATGAGGCTTTATGTCCCTCATCATTTTTCCTCTTTGGCTTTATCATTGATTTCTCCGTTATTTCCCGATAATAACATTATAGACCTGATATATGACTTTTTTTTAACAATTATTTTCTTGGGCGCCACCTTTGCCTCAGTGTTGACTGATAAGGCAAAAAATACTCAAAATGTCTTTGGTAACACATTAAGATCCACTATCTCTGCTACTACAACACTGTTTGTTGGGGGTTTGCTTTACTTTCTCATGGGGGCGGAGCCGGCATCATGTCAATTGTCTCTGTGCTACCAGCTCTGAGGAAGTTTGTGCTGTGGCTAATCTGGGGTCTTTTCCTCTTCAGGTTAGGAGCTTTTACTGTTATTGTTCTTAATCATTTAAGTCTTTAGATTCCAATAGGGTCCAACAGAACATTTGTGGGAGGAAGCGCTTCTCTTCATTAACTTGATTATGACTGTTATGCAACTTAGTTTGATAGTAAATTTTTATGTTGTTGACTTTACTTGAACTCCAAATAGTTCAGCAGGTAACCAAACAAAGCTGGTGTATAAACAAGAGGTCTCACTTTCACATAAACTGTATGTCTTTGTCTCTGATGCATTTTTGGTTAAAACCAACCGATTTTATTCTGAGAAACACGATGGTTCAAAAAGTCAGATTAGCTGCAATATTAGCTGACCGTTCTGACTGCAGACACTTTGAAAATAATTGGACACATATCAGAATTAATACCACTATGGAAGTGGCACAAATCTTTCTCTTTTTTTGTGGTGAAAAGAGCAGCATTGGGTCATTCAAACTGCCGTGACAAAAACTTATTTTGGATGGATTTGCGTAACCTTGATTCTGTAAATTAAAAAAACAAACAAACAATATTTTGCTGCTATTTTGATGGAAAATAAAAGTTAATTCTGATCGTCCACATAAAATAAACTGATTTGAGTTTTTGGCCTTTAAACTTGGAACACGTTATAGTTTGCTTATTTGATTCTTGTTTTCATTTTTCTGTTTCCTCATTTTTTGCATTTCGTCACATTTGGAGACAAAAGCTGAGAAGGTGACTTTTCTGAGTTGTTGTATTACTAAAAGCAGATAAGTTTTATTTTTCCCTCTGCTCTTCCGTTGCTCAGATTTTCGTTAAACACGCTCTTTTACCATTGTTTTCAAGCAGGAAACATGTTTCTCCTCGTCTTAAGCATGCCTGGGCGTTTTTAATGCATCAGGATGCAGCTTATACAACATTTTTTATTTTTACATCACAGCACCTTTTTCACTACGGCTTCTTTTCTGCTTAAAATTTACTACTTTTTAGGGGAAACTGATTTTAATGGGATTGAATTTATTTTTTTCTGAAAAGCATATTTAGTTGATTTTGTTTTGCATGTTTTGCTACAAATTAAGCAATTAAACATTCAGCTTTAATTTGCAAAACAATTAAATTTTGAATTTGTGATCCTTTTTGAACTAGTTTTACCCTGTAGGCCTGCATGCTAACCTGTTTTAACAAGTTTAACCATATTAACAGTGGATGCCTTTTGAAGCATTGCTTTAATACATTAACCCAACCCAAACTGAAAAAAACCCCCCAAAAAACCTTTTTGTTCATTTAGTCACATTGGTTTTACCTTCTTTATGTCAGGATAATAAATTGGATAAAATTTTCTTTTTTTTTTTAAATATATACTTTTTTTCTTGTTTTTGAGGCTTATTTTGCTACTTGTCCATTTTTAAAGAAATATATCCGACTACTACTTGAAAACCTTCAATTTTGTCACATTTCCTTTTTTTTTTAAAAACGATGGCGGGGTTCTTCGGCAGCTCACTGATATTTGTAAACGTTTGTTTCCTCTTTCTCTCTTTCTGCAGGGCAGCAAAGTACAGACCAGAGTGGGACTTCTCATGCTGCTCTGCACGTGGATCAGCAACTGTCCCATCGCTGTCACACACTTCCTGCACAACCAGGATAATGTTCCCTTCGTATCCTTCATTTCAAACCTCTGAGGCGCCTTTGCTTCTTTACACACGGATCTGCTGCTCAGTCTGTGGCATGTTAGGTTCATCCTGGACAGGTTGCTTTGGTTTTCACCCTTAATAAGTGCCAATTTTAAAAGTCTCAGTCTTTCTTTTAGTTAAAATCATAAATCTGTGGGTATTATCTAAGCCTAGGAATGTAAAAAAAATTGGTAGCAACCCTGATTCTACAAAATTATATTTATAAAAAGCTATCAGTCATTATCTTCCGCTGGACTGGAAGAGTTTAGCAGGAAGAATGGAGGAAAAATGCCCAGTTTTCACTTTGACACTAAAGGAGATTGTTTTGTAATTTTTTATTAGAAAACAAAATTCTGGTGCTAATGATTGATTTATATAATCAATAAAAAGAGTAAAACATTGAGGGAGGTGAATACTTTTTATAGTCACTGTAAAATAACAGGGATTGTTGAAACATGACTGGTAGTGTTCATGCAGAGCTTCTGAATTAGGAAAAATGTATCTGTTAATCCAAGTAGGGCTGAAACAATCTGATCAATCATGATGAATCAATTACTGAAATAACCGTTAACTAATTTAGTAACCCAGACTCTAAAAAGGCCATTTGCTGAAAGAAAACGTATTCAGAGAAGTAATTAAGCCAAAATTGTACAAAAATATTTACACATTTTGTATTTAAGATGTAAAAAAAACCTAATCAGAAATCTTCAAGTGGCAGTTTTAGCTTCACCTGGTTCAATTTCTGTAAAAAAAAAAAACTTTAAAGAATCTCCTGTTAAGCACCTTTTGCTATCCATTTATTAATCTGTTCATCCCAAATGAATCACCAGATTATTCCTACACTGTATTAATGTTAAGTCAAGCAGAAATGACTGAACCTTTCACACGTTGATGTTAGAAGTATTTCATTTGCTGCAGATGAATCCTTTGCTACAAATCATCAAGCATAAAGGAATGCTGTTGTTGCATTTTAGGCAGTAAAATGTTTATTGTATTTAAATAGGAATTTAAGTCATTTGGATTTTTTAATATATTTCTAATAATGTATAAAAAGTCTTATGTAGTAAAATGAAAAAAACTGCAGGATATACCAGATTTTAAAATCTAATTAATGGTCAGAATACTTGATAAAATAATTCTTTGCAGCATTAATTTCTACAAGAAAATACATTTTAATAGACTTAACGGAGACCTGGCTGCATAAATGATGTCAAAGCTTCACTTGTTGCTCTTAAAAAATAAAAACAAACAGAAAATGCCTCCAAAATACTTAACATGGACAAATTATCCAAAGTTATGCAAGAATAAGTTTCATTTCTGTCAAATTTCCCCGTTAACCTGCGGCAGAGCTCATCCTGAGGATGATGGTTGGTCCTTGACGTTGGGGCTCCTGTAGCTGACGGCTCAGATCTCAGAGAATCTGGGAGAAGACGAGCGGCTCGTCCAGGGTCTCTGCGCTCTCCTGCTTGGGATCTGCATCTATTATAACGACAACTCACTGGAAAACTACACCAAGTAAGTGTCCCTGTGTCAGAGAACGAACACGATAAGCTGTCTTCTTAGGAAGACCGAATGCAAATGTTATCTTTTCCATGTCTATTGTCGGCTATTGACAGTCCAGAAAGTTACTGGTTAGCAAGTTTGTCCCATTTTAACTTGTAATTGACTATCCCTGATGTAAATATTCAACTAAACTCCATCCACACTTAGAAGATAAATTATCCCAGACATTATAGCGATAAACAATAATATTGTTGTTTTGAGACCATAATGTAATGGAATAAAAATACATGAAGACATTCTCAAAGGTCAATAAACTTTTAAATTCTAATGAACATTTACACTGCAAAAACACAAAATCTTACCAAGTATTTTTGGCTGAAAAGTTATTTGGAAATTAGTTTTATCTCCAGTGTAGTAAAATATTTGCAGTAGAAACTAGACCAAAAATAACCTGGTAAGGTTTTTTTGTTTTTGCAGTGGAAATGGAAGACATTTAAAAATATCCCAAATAAATAAACAAAACAGATAAAACAACTAAAATGAATAATGAAGTCTTTGTAAACAAAATTGCCCTTCAAAATAAGTAGCCAGTTGAGACCAAAGCACCAGACTGAAGTGTTTTATCATCCAGTTTTTGGTAGAAAGAGAAAAAACTATAAATGATAAATGCAGATAGAAATTACCGAATTTGTTTTAATTCATCATGCAATTAATGAATTTCTTATTTCAACAGGCCTCCTACACTAAAGATTGGATAGAAAAAGTACCACGTCCCGAGCACAGACTGAGTTTATAATAGATCAGCGTCAAGAGGCTTTATAAAAGACAGTCTGAAAACTGGTGTGTTCCTTTAAAACAATCTTTTCAGAGTTTTCATTTTCTTGTTCAGGGAAAAGCTAAAGCAGCTGATCGAGAAGCGCATCGGGAAGGAGAACTTTGTGGAGAAGCTCGGCTCCATCACCAAACATGAGCTGTATTCGCGGGCGGCGCTGAAGCCGCAGCCCATTTTCCCGTCTCCCGAACAGATGCTGTTCGACCACGAGTTCACCAGGCTGGTCAAAGAGCTGGAAGGTCCATCCTCACTACAGATAGGCTCTTGTGGAAGGTTTTTAATTCAACCAGACATAGAAGAGATGCAGTGTTCTCTTTCTGCTGCACACAGGTCTGATAACCAAAGCTGTCCACAAGTCCAGTGAGGAGGAGAAGAAGGAAGAAGAGGTGAAGAAGACGTTGGAGCAACATGATAACATTGTAACTCAGTACAAAGAGTTGATCAGAGAACAGGTAACTCCTGACGCAGAAATCTATAAATAATTCACTGCAAAAATACAAAATCTTACCAAGTAATTTTGGTCTAGTTTCTTAGCACACTTTAAATAAGACAAAACTAAGTTATAAATTACTTTTCAGCTAGAAATAGGAGCTTGGTTTAAGTCAATAATTCCGTATATTTGAGAAAAAAATACTTAAAAGTACTTGTTCCATTGGTAGATTATTTCACTTTTGGGAAAAATGTTTTGCTATAAGTGAAATAATCAGCCATTGGAACTACAACTTCATCAATATCAAGTAATTATTGACTTCAAGCTCCTATAGGCCGTTTGCATGTTATTGTTTACATCCGGAAACGTTGCGTATGCTCACAGCACTGGAGGGCAAGAAGACGATTCTTTTCCCATCCGTAGCCGCGCTGCTGCAGGAGAACAATCCCATTAACAAGATGAAGCTTGGAAATGTAAATATTATTAATTTAGTGCAGTACGCCACAACAAAGGGAAAATTAACGCAGAAAAACCATTGGAAGAACAACTCAAAACTGAACCGAAACACACCGAATTCCACATCACGTCTACATGTTAAGGTTGTCAAAGTCAAGCTAGCACAAATGACCCACTTCCTTCTCCCTCACTATTTTTTTCTTAAAACCTTTTCCTATTAGCTAGTTGGCATTATGTTAATAAGTAGCAAAGCACTGGATCCCTTTTTCTTTTATATATTAGACGTAAATTTAATATTTAACGTGTTGACAACGCAACAGCTCGATGCAGTGCTATTCATCGTTAGCCAGCAGCGTTTTGCCCTCCAGCAGCGAGCTGGGGCCGGGATCTTGCACTTGTGATGTCACGCTGCCAGGGATCTATATCTTGCTGAAAAGTTACTTGTAAGTTAATTTTGTCTTATTTCAACTGTACTAAAATATTTTCACTAGAAACTAGATGAAAAATACTTGGTAAGATTTATTGTTTTTGTTTCAGATATTTTCTCTTTGCCAGCATGTTGAGTCTCTTTGTGTTTGATCAGGACGTTCAGATTCAGGAGCTGAAGGAGAAAGTTTCATCGATGACGACTCAGACTGAACAGCTGCAGGCTACAGTCAGTCAGCAGCAGTCTCAGATTCAGCAGCACAAAGACCAGTACAACATCCTGAAACTCAAGCTAGGTGGGTCCGTCTGTTGGTGTCTAAATGAATGTTGAGGAGGATGATGGTCTGTCTCTACCTGGCAGCGATTTTATTCAGAATTAGTTTAATTCATGCTCCTGAACATAAAATCAAAATTTTCATCTAAAGGAACATAATTTGATAGTTTTTGGTCTTTGTGTTCAGGTAAGGAAAACCAGAGTCAGTCTAGCCAGGGGGACACTCAGGTGAACGGGCTGCAGACGGAGGAGCTTGCTCAGCTCAGGGAGGAGCTGGAGGAGCTCCGCAGGCAACAGAAGCTCCTGCAGACGCAGCTCAGCGAGAAAGATGTGCAAATCGACAGCCTGGTCAGTAGCATGGAGATGCTCAGCTGTTCTAATGACTTTAATTTTTACTTTTTGCGTCCTCTGTTTGTGTTATTTCATTACACCATTAGCAGTAACTGATGTCATTGTGAGGATCTAACACCTTTAGCAGTGGCTGTCAACGTTATCAGGCTAACGCCATTAGCTATGGCCATTAGCTAGAGTTAACGCAAAATCAAAACAAATTGGAAGGTAATGAGTGTGTGTTTAAGTGATACTGAAGCATTCTTTAAGTCCCCATTTTAAATTATGAGAGAAAATGCTTTGATCCCGATGCTAACCGTAAACGCTTTGAGTTAGAAACTGGAGCTTCAAACTATTGGATTGCCATTTCCAAGCAGCAGCTCCACAAATGCTGGATTTTTCAGCTGAATCTCTCCTCTTTTTCTGTTTGGTCCTCCTCAATTTCTATGTCTCCTTCTCATTTCTGCTTTTCCTTTATTTCTGTCTGAAGGAAATTCATTATCAGAAATGACTGCTCTGACTGGACGGAGCTAGCGCCGTAGCACCTAGCATACGCCATCTATACAGAATGAATTTCAGTCTAAACACAAAGACTATTTTTTATTTATAAAAACTAAATAGCCTACAGTAGTTTTTACTGTACTGTTTTTACTGAAATTTTAATGTTAAAACTAATCATGGATCCTTTAAAAGCTGTACCAGCAACTAGGCAACAGTAATTCGTTTAAAATAGGATTTACATAATTTCCCAACCTGGATGTGTATTAAAAAGAAACATCTTTACATTTGCATCAGATTATTTGTGTACAGCTCTGCATGTAGAGTTAACATGATTTTTAAATGTTTTTTTGTGTGTCTAATACAGAAGTCAGCAGCACAAGCAGCCGAGGGTCCAGCAGGATCAGACAACACCGAGATTCTCCAGGTGGGATTCATGACCTCAACTTTAACCTCTCCCCAAACTTCAGCTTTACTTTAGAAAGAAAAACTTAATCTGAGGAAGTGAAAGACGCTTTTATGAACTTTCTTTCTTTATCTTATCCACACTAGTTGCAGTTCCCTGCATTTAATTGTCTTCTGGTTGAAACATTCAACAAAAACAACTGAAAATACATAACACAGATTCATCACATACGTTCAAAATAAACTAAAGTTCAAAACAAACGAATAATACTGTCATGAAAACCATTCTACGAAAGGACATTTACTTCCATATGTTAAGAAACACCAATACGGGAAAAACGCACAACATAAGATTAATAAGTCATTCAGTATCATTGGTAAGCAATTAATCAATCACATTATAGCAATTAATCAATCACATTATAAATATACATGAAGAATGAAACTGAATAATTTTGAATTACTGAGTTACGTCATTTAATTTCCTTTTAGGATCAATAAAGTATTTTGGAATTGAATTTGACATTTTCTGAAGTGAAATTTTGTTTAGACAGACTTCGTACTCCATTTTATTCATGTTTTTGTTTGTTTTATTTTGGGTGTTTAAAATATTTTCCTGTTCCAGTGTTTAAATGTTCTTTACAAAATTAAAGTTTATGAGTCTTTGAGAGGCAAATTTGCATGATTATACCATTATTTATATATTCCTTTTAAAAATCACGACAACAATATTATTGTTTTTCACAATAATCACTGGAACAATTTATCATCATAAAATTTATCATCGTGACAGGCCTAATAGTTGTTTTTTTTCTAAATACTTTCTTAAAGGTGTTTGAAAATCTTTCTGATGTATCTCTAACACATTTTCAGTAAATTATTCCATCTACAGAAAATTTGATTGAACTTCTGGAAATATAAATCTACCTTTGATTGTATGTCTAGTTTGATAGTCATATACACTAGTACTACAAAACAAATTACAATATATAATCTTTGACTATTTTGAGCTTATGTTTCTTTTGAGTGACGTTTTAAAAATAAACCTGAGTTTTGTTTTTATTTCTGTGTTGCAGGAACTGGAGGGATTGAAGAACCAGGTTCAGACCCATTTGGCAGAAATCAGCCACCTGAAGGCTGAGAGGCAGGAGCTGCTGAGGAGAGCGGAGGCAGGGGTAAAGGTCATTAAAAATTATAATGATGTGATGTTTAGGATGCAAAAACACCAAATCACCAAAAGTATTTCTGTCTAGACTCTAGTGCAAATATCTTAACATACTTTAAATAAGACAAAACTAACTTGCAAGTAACTTTTCAACCAGATATAGGAGCTGGTTGTAAGTAAACAATACTTGAATATTGATTAAAAGTTTCCACTCATAGTAAGACATTTTTCACAGTGGATTCAGTGGAACTAGTACTTTTTAATTAACATTCAAGGATTATTTACTTAAAATACTCTCTCATTTCTTGCTAAAAAGTTACTTTTAAATTAGTTTGATCTTATTCCAAATATAATAAGATATTTACACTAAAAACTAGACAGAAATACTTTTGCTGTTGGAGTGTTAATCCCAGATGTTTAATTTCTGGTGTCGTCTTTCAGCCCTCTGACACAGCGCCCCCTAGTGACAGCTCCTCAGACGCAGCCAAGGCAGAACTGGAGAACCGACTGGCGGCTCAGACAGCGGAGATGGAGCGGCTGAAGGTGTGACGATCGGATCGTTTTCTTTCTCTCCGTATAAATCAGCCGCTGCGTCTCTCCTACCGTCACTCTCTCTCTTTTTCTCTCTCGTCCTTGGTGTTTATTCAGGAAAGTCGATCAGGACTGGAGCAGCAGCTGGCGGCGGCCACCAGCACGGCGGCCATCTTGCAGACGGAGAAGTCCAAGCTGCAGACGGAAGTCCAGGAGTCCAAGAAGGAGCAGGACGACCTGCTGATGCTGCTGGCGGACCAGGACCAGAAGATCCACAGCCTCAAGCAGAAACTCAAAGACCTGGGAGAGATGGTACGAAAACATTCACTGGAGGTCAAACAAGGTCAAAAAAACGTCACTGTCTATCAAACAGGGTCAAACCTTTACTTTGATCCTTCCTCTCTGCCTTCCTATTTTCATTCCTTCCTTCCCTTCCTTGATTCCTTTCTCCTCCTCTCCTCATTTTCTTCCTTTCCATTCTTCCTTCCTCCATTCCTTACATGTTTTCTTGGTTTTTGTCTCTTTTTTCTTTCCTTCCCTCTTTTTGTTAGTTTCTTTCCTAGTTTTGTTAGTTCCTTCTTCACTTCCCTTTGTTGATTCCTTCTTTTTTCCTTCCTTAGTTTGTTTCTTCCCTCCCTTTCTTCCTTCCTTTACATCCTTCCTTGTTTTTGTTCCTCCCTCCTTTCCTTCCTGTCTTCCTTAGTCCCTTCTTTCCTTTTTTGTCTTTCTTCCCTTTGTTCCTCCCTTCTTTCCTTCTGTCATTCCTTCCTTTCTTTTCTCTTCCTCTTTAATCCTTTGATCATTCTCTGTATTTTAAACCTAAAAATCTGAAATTTGAGTTTATCAGATTAAATTTAAACTTCACCCATTCTAAAGTCAAATCAAATTTATTTAGGCCACATTTCAGATAAAAATTAAAACAAAATACAAACACAGTAAACAACCATCATCCCGTTTTAATTTTCTGAGAAGTTTCTCCATCAGCGTCTTTAACCAGAAACATGAATCTCTGTCACGGCCTCCCAGGGGTCAGAGGTCGCCGTCTGACTCGGCTCTGTTCTGTCTGTTTGCTCTAGTTAGACTGTGGCCCTTCCCTTACAGGTGGAAGATGAAGACGACCTGCGGGACCAGACCTCCGACGAAGACGACGAAGACGAGGATTAGAGAGGAAACACTACAGAGAGAAGAAGAAGAGACTTCCTGCCTTAGAACCGAAGGACCGGCTTCGCGCTCGCCGATCCGGTTTCTCCTCCCGGCCGCCATGTTGTCTTCGTTTCCCCGCGTGTTGAGTTTCTGGACGTTTCTGTGTTCAAGCTGAGGTTCTTCTCAGAGGTTTAAGCTCGTCAGCGCGTTCATCTCCACAATGTTCTCCCGTCGGTATTTTATTTTATTCTGCTGTTCTACGTTTTCTAATCACAAAACCGAGTCTAGGTTGATTTTAAGATCATTAAAGTGGAAAATCGGCTGTGGAGGATTTTGGAAAGTAGCACATTTCACCTGGATGTCCTCCTCGACGGCTGAACCGCTCTACGATATGCTGCAAAACACTGAAAAACATGTAAAGACCGCAGAAAATAAGACGTATTTTTTCAACTTTTTGTGCAGTTCTGGCATCCAGCTTCTGTATGATACTGTGTAACTTATCAATTTAAGAGCCACATTGAAATGAATTAATAATCTATCTGTATGCCGTATGGAAAAATATTTGTAGATAAATTAAATTTTACTAAATCTACAACCCAAGACTTTTTGTGGGTTTTGTTTTTTTTCACTGACTTTTCTGGGAAGGTAAATTTATTTACAAGGCACCTTTACAGAAAATTAGAATAGAAAAATTCTTATTAGTTGCATTTCCATTACAAACATCCTCAAGACTTTGTCAATAAACATAATTTACTTTAAATAAGAAACGCAATTAAAGCCACTTTTACGGTAGTCAGAAGTAAAAATGCATTTGGTGAAAAGTTTAGTCAAGTACTGAGTAACTCAAAGACCTGGGAGAGACGGTACGAAAACTTAAATGATCAATTATTTAGTATTTATAAATTACATAATCAACAGACCAACATATGAAATTAAGTAGAAATTTAGGTATTCCAAGGACCAAAATAACAATAATTCATATAAAAAATAATAAAATCAGACGAATTTTTTCTCAATTAGTTGCTTTCAATAAAAAAACTTATGAAACACTAATAAAAACATCAAGTGTGTCTGAGTCTGGTGAATTTTTGGTTACAACATGTTTGTTTTTTATTCAGTGGGCAGAAAATCCAGAACTTTTACTCAAGTAAGAGTAGAGATACTTTATAATAAAATTACACAAGTTAAAGTAAGAAGTACAGAGTAGTAAAAATACTCCTAAGTTTTTGTTTTTTCCCAAAACAATGTTGCTCAAGTAAACCAGTAACTGGTTAATACCCCGCTCTTCCGGTAGTTTATTACAAAGACACAACTTCTTCCCATTTTGTCACTTAAATCTACTAAAAACATCAAATATAAACAGAAAATATGGCTTGAGCTGCAACAAGATGGTTCCCAAAGAGGTTTTAAATACATGCTTGGTATAAAGAAAGTAATGCCACAATACTAGAAAATTGGTATGTTATGTTTAACTCTGTTGAATACAGTCACAAAATCCAGCAAACCAGCAGTTAATACTTTATTAAATCAGAAATTAATGTTTTTATGTCAATATTAAAAACTGCAACAGAATGCCCCTTAAATTTAAAATATTTTACTTAAAAGGCGTCTTTTCTAGATTAATTCTGTAATTGCGTTATTTGGTCAGAAGGGGGCGTCAAATATCCTGACATCCCCAAAACACCCAACATGACTTCATATGTTGTTCACAATAATATGAACGTTCAAAACAACACTAATGATAAACTGGTTCCACCTACAGTTAAGAGTCAAACATCCTGGCTCTACATTACGTCATCGTCACGTGACCGTCTCCGTCCATTCAGGTCTCTGATTAAAAGGTGAACCAGCTGGAAGGTACAATATTATCCATGCAAATAATGTGACTCGACACGTCTCCGCTCTGTTCTGCACACGTCAGCATTTCATCACCGATCGGCTGAACGTGAAAGATCCAGATCCCATTCATTAAAACGGAACCAGTTCACAACACACTGAATAAAATAAACACATCCATAGCCACTTTTATAGAATCAAATTCTAACTAATCACAGTCTGATTAATTTAAGATCCAAAACAATGGATCGATCAGCCGACTGCAGTCGAGTCGAGGTGTAAATTTTGCAACAATCACTGTTTTCTGTTGACTTGTCTCGGTTTGATGGAAGTCGCAACATTTGTTATATTTTAGCTATTGCGTTCACTTTCACAAACCTAGCTAATTGAAATAACCTGCTGCCCTCCCCGCCTGTGGTGGCGCTGCACCAAGAACTGCTCAAGGAAACAACACAAAAAGAAGACACTGAGCGCATCTTCCTCCTTCACAAAATGGAAAGAAAAATGGAGTATGTCTGAGTTTAGCGATTGTAGGATTTCTCTTTTGTCCTTGGTACAAGAGCAGAAGCGATTTCTCTCTCTAGCGCTAGGCTAGCGCGTTTGTTTTGGTTGTATTTACCCAGAATGCTGTTCGCTTTCTGGCCGCCTCCTCCTTTTGGAGTGGTTTCCGGTCCGCTTGGCGTTACCAGAGTTCACTTAAACCGATCTGAGACTGAGGTTTGTAGGCGGACCAGAGTCCACTTGCACATTCACACCTCCCTAAACGAACCGGACTTTATAGGCAATGATTAAACTGGGCTGGTGTGAATAAACTGTATAGCCTCATGAAGGGCCTTATGTAGGCTAAAGGTCTAGATCTTAACACTGGGGCGGGCAGGGGCGTGACAAGGTTTTAAGGACAAGGGGGGCTTAGGCCCCAGGAGATGCAGGTCAGAGAAGAAGACTAAGAAGTAAATCTTCACTTGTTATAGTGTATAAGCTCATTTTAGCACTGCAGCACAGCTAGCTCCAAAAGGAAGTAACAAAAGCAGTTTTTTTCTAAATGTAAAACTGTGACTGTGCAAAAAAATATTTCTCTCATCTAGTATTTTAAAATTACTGTGGGGGGCTATGAGTGTGAAACTAACTACTATTACTCCCTCGACCTGATTTTGGAGGAACATAAGACGATGGATGGATGGTTTCTAATCATCATTTGTTTATTATGCAAAGGCATATTTAAATAAATTGTTCCACCTGGTTCCTTATTTTGCAACAATCACTGTTTTCTGTTGACTGTCCGGTGCGCTCGGTTTGATCGAAGTTGCAACAATTCACAATTGACCAAAAAGTTATGAATTTTCTGAAATGTAACTCTTTTTGAGTCAGTTTGAGTTGTTCTTACCTTTGGACCCATTGGAAATATAGCTTTGACACTGACTGAGCATTATTTTTAGCCCTTTGTACAAAATTAACGATTCAAGAAAGTAGCTTTCCCCCACTCATATTTCAATTTTTGGGAAATTTTGTGGAAAACAGCCAAACATAGTGTCCTAAAAAATAATCTTGTCAAAAGGATGCAGACTGTTCTATTTAGTTTAAATGTACATAAAGAGGGTGGGGAATGGACAAAATAACAAAATAAATTCATCACAAAATGCACAACCTGGCAAAACTTAGGCTATTTGCATCAACACAACCAAAGTTATGCAAAAATAAAAAATAACAGAAAGAACAGGAGGCCCAGCAGGGTTAGGAGCGCCCCTGAACCCAGAGAGTTTAGGGTCGCACCTGGACCTTTGTTAAACTCGCTCAGTAATCAAGCCGACACACCCGTTTCAGCTCTCATCAACCAAAAACTCACTAATGGAGTCAAAATAATTCACCACTTTCCCTGATAATTACCTTTTTTAATCACTTTATTCATTTTTTGACGTATTTTTAAGATGAAACGTGTTTGTTTTTCTTGCAGAATGGACTTTATTCCATTTATAGCAGCTGTTTCTAATCCTAATTTCCTGGAGTTGCACCTGATGCCCTCGCCCCTCCCTCCTCTTCCTCCTGCCGTCGTCGCATCATCCTCCTCCTCTTCCTCTCCGGACTCCAGCAGTCTGTCAGGACGCCGAACCGTCCTGTCTTCCAGTTTCTGCAGATTTTTAGTTGTTTTTCCCCCCCAGTTTTCCAGACAGACTTGTGGGTCTCACAAGGTGAAGCCGGACATTGTGACTTTTCCAGCGGCCGCCATGCAGCTGCCACCGATGATCTAACGACGCCGCAAAGTGCCACCGGATCCGAGTCCAGCAGCGCCAGCAGAGTCCTCTTCCAGGAGAAACCAACACATGACCGTCTCAAAGGTGTGTTCGCTGAGGTTTTTATTTATATTTCTGTCATTTAAAGTTGCAGATGTGTTTCTGTGGAGGGATTATTTCTGGAGCTTTGCAGAGTCTGAGCTGCAGAGCTGCCATGCGGCTGCGGGAATAACAGGCTTTAACATCAGGATGAGTGTTTTTAACCTTCACACTGTTGCACGGTGGATGAACGCGGTCAGTCATGCTGGTGCATCATCGACAAAATAAAGTAAATGTATAATTCAAGGGTCTATTTTCTGTAAAACTTTCTTTTTTTGTTGGAGCTAATGAAAAATGTATCTGAAAATTAGAGTTAAAAAATAATTTTCACAGCAGAATTGTTTTGCCCAGTTTCAGCGATGTGATTAAGCTGATTAATGTAAAGTTAAGTGGAAGAAAAAAGTGTGAGGGTAAAAAGTGTGAAAGTGACACACTTTCACATATCCTCAGGTAACTGTACCTGTGTGACTTCATCAGATCCAGTCATCAGTTTTAAGGATATTAACAAAACGTACACACATTTGCTGCGTTTCCACGACAAATGAGCGTAAATCTTTATCTGTATTTTGCTAATCAAAAAAAATAAACACAATTTTGCGATTGCTGTGTTTCCAGTAAATGAAGAACTCAATTAAAATCACACATGAAAAAGTTTGTTTACATGAAAAGTCATTAAAAAACATGCAGCACCACCACGGTTCTCCTACTTCCTGTTGACATCTTCTTTGTGGTTTCCACCAGGAGTAACATCCGGTTGTTGGTCAGGTTGTTCGTTGGTGTGTGTGTGTGTGTGTGTGGAAGAAGTGTTTTTCCATTGCAATTCTGCAAAGTAAACCAATTTTAGATACGGTCAACCACCTCATCCTAGAGTCAAAACGTTTTTATATTAAAAAAGAGTTTTTATTTTAATTGCTGTTTCCATTCAGCAAATTTATTTTCAAAATGTCAAATTGTGCAACTAAATGGTCAATGGAAACGCAGCGCATTCAGTTCGGTTCATAGATTTTTTAAATTGCCGTGGTCTGACCTAAGTGTCTCTAATCTACTGAGAACCTGAATATTTGTTTTAATTTGTTTTATAAGGCCATTTCCACTGAAAATGATGAACACTTGGATTTTTTTTCCTTTTCTGCATAATACATTTCCACAAGAAATGATCAAACTGGCACATCAGGTTCAACGTCTGCAGTTTTTCAGTTGCAGATGAAATGTTTTTGTTTTATTGTTGCATGCGTTTAAAGGTTAAGTATTAAATGTGTGACAGTTTTGGAAATTAAAGCAACTCTACTGTTGGACTGTGCAACTGTTTTAAACCAAGTACTTTAGACTTTGACAGCTTTGACTCTCCTGGGCATTGATTTTTAAAAATTTTTTTAGTTAGTTTTTTTCTCTTGATTTTTCTTGTCTTTAAGCTGTCCTGGTATTTTCTCATATTTGGCTGCCCAGATTAGACTGAAAGTTTGCAAAAAAGAGGCTGAACGCCAAAGAAAATCAGGAAAGAACTTCAGAAAGTCGGCTTGAAAGTAGAAAGACATGCAGTCACGTAGATCTCCTGTACTCACAAAAATGCACATTAACTGGTTAATATTGACATTTTTTAATCTATCTTACAGCTTAAACAGTCAGAAATATCAACATGTTGGTCATGGGGAATAAAAATCTGCATCATCAGTGTCTCTGCTCATAAACAGTTACAATTCCTGGGTTACAGTAAGCCGTATGTGGCTGAACTTTGACCCCCCACTGGGTCACTGTATGCTTCCCATCCATTGTTTCACTCTGCGGTCTGAATGTAAACAAACTGGAGACAATAGACAAAACCAGTGGAAAGATCTGTGCTTAATGAGCCGAGTGTAACGGTGCTCAGCCACAATTTAAAGACGATTTGCTCGTCTTCTGCTCTCTTTCTGCAATTCACCATGGAAAAATGTACATACCGTGATATTTTCAGGGTTAACTCTTTGTAATTTACATTTTTAGAATCTTTGGCAAAATACTTCTGCAGTATTTTATATTTACTTGCAGCATATTTGAGGTTAGGCTTACGCTAGCTCCTGTGGTAACAATAAGATGGTTTCCTATGACGACGTTTTACAGCCAATGTAGACGGAAAGGAGGAATTTTTTGTCAAATTAAAAATTGTGGGATTAATCTCAGAAATTTTCTATAAAAACATGGAAGGTTCTGAGCTTTAAAAGTTGAAAACATGCAGGAAAAAAACTCAAATGTTTGAGATTAATCTAAGAATTTCAAAGTTTTCCAGCAAATTGTCGACTTTTGGAGCTCAGAAATTTCCTTGTTCAAAACAATGTTGATCATTTTCTTTTCTTTTCTTTTTTTTTTTTTAAGCAAATTTTCAACTTTAGGAGCTCAAACTTGTTTTTTTTTATTTAGAAAATTCCTGCAGATTAATTTCATTGGATTTTTTTCTAGCAAATTTTCCACTTTTCAAGCTCAAAGGTCCATATTTTTCTGGAATATTTCTAAGACTAATCCTAATTTCTAAGTTTTTTTTGTTTTGTTTTTTTTTCACAAATTTTTGGAACTCAGAAATATCCTTGTTTTTGTAGAAAATTATGAGATTAATCTAAAGTTTTAAGTTTTTTATTTTTTTTATTTTAGATTTTTCAAAAAGTTTAGATTTTCCAAGATCAGAAATATATTTTTTGTCTTTTCTGTCTGCAGCGGTTCTAACACACAGTCGTAGTTTCCACTGTTGATGCATATTAAGGTATATTTGGTGTGTGAACTATTGAAATGGGAAGTTATAAAAGTTTTTGGAGGGAGTTAAAATTATTCACGCATCTTTAGTTGCTCCCACTCAGAACACCGGCTTTACAATTTATTTGAATCTCTTGCTCAGGTTTTGAGTTTTTAAGAAGTTTTATTAATTGCAAAAATGTGCACAAGTGAGGAAACTTTAGAAGGCATTAGCATAGAAATTAAGAAATGGATGCTGCCTGCATTAATTGGTGAGCAGGTTTTAAGTCAGGAGGTGGAACAAGAGGTCGGTTGCTGCTCAGTTGTGGTCGAATGCAAATTTTCACGCCGGCCAGAACAAAGACAAACTTCAGTGTGTTTCACTGTGTTTATGATAAACCAACAGGTTTGAAACGTGATCAGCTCAGATGTTCTCCATCCAGTCTGACCGGCAGGAAGGGACAAAAAGCTGGCAGTATTAATTAACATTGACTTTTTCTTTTTTAGCGTTACTTAATTTTTTTAATGTTATTTCCTCAACAAAAACAAACCTGGAGTGTTTCATTGATTCTTTCATGCATTTTTGAGAAGTCCTTTAATCTCCATGGCAACCATTTAGCTGGGCAAAACGCTGGGTTGGACCTAGCTCCGCCTTCGAGGTGCAGCTCCTCCCGCACTCTGCTCCTTCAGACTAGCCAGCAGCAATTAGCAAACACCTGGTGGAACTGCTGAGCTTATAACGGCTAAACGAGGCAAAAACGTAATGAAAGGGTTAATAGAGGAGTGACGATGTGATGACTTCCTGAAGGCGGAGTTTCAGAAAGGGCAGAAGGTTTTAAAGAGACAGAGGCCCAATTTCAAGGCATTAAATCAGGAAGTAAAATTTCTTTAAAATAATATTTGATATATTCAGTTTTTTTTAAACTGAAGGTAATATAATTATTTAATTATGCTATAAAATGGCAGTATGTGCCTGGAAAACAAAGTTTATGCTGCCCTTTAAGACTTTCATTTGTAATTTCTTCAAAATGTGGTTCTGCTACGTATCAAGTTATTGAACATAAATGCCTGCCACACTTTCCAGATTATCTATGAATCAGAATTTGAATCTTATACAACATTTTTACACCCAGTTTACAATAATTCACTCCTTTTGTTTATTATGTAGAATCCTGGCTACGTTTTCCTGGTCTTACTGCGTTTAAATGCAGAAAACTTGCAGTCGGTGTAAATACTTTAGCGTGGCGCTGTAGTCCTCGGGGGTCTATTATCCTCCTGCCTTTTATTATCCAACCTGAGCAGCTCTGAGTAACTCGAATCATTATATAGTTCAGGAGGTGTCGGGCCAACACTTTCTGTCCAAGTTGGCGCAACACCAGAACTCCCGACTGTCTGCCAAACACTAATGGCCTGGCTGCTTATCTCCGCTGCTCTGAATAACCCGAATATTAAACTGTTTTCCAGGAAGTCTTGTGGTGAAAGAGGAGTTTTTGTAGAATTTCTAATAAAATCTTGTTGCACTGCTACGTTACGTCGTAAAACATCAACTTGCAATTCTGGCACGCCATCATACACATTCCTCAGATTCCCAGTCTCTGTCCAGTCGGTGATCTGGGCGGTTTGCTATGTTCAGGATCGTTTCTTCAGAATGCCAGATCGAATGTTTTCTCTTTTGACGTGAAAAGGAAGTTTTTATCTTATCTTGACTTCTGTCCGTCACTCAGATCATTTATTCACCTGATGGCTCCTATAATAGCTACAGGAATGCTGCTGAGCGAATATTCAGCTGCGGCCTTGAGACGCTGAAACGTGTCTGTCAGGCTGATGTGAAGTTAAATCATCGATCGGCCGGTGATCAGCTGGTCAAATGCAGAAAAATCTGATTGATTATGGATTGCAGAATAAAAAATTAAGTGATATTTTGTTATTTAGCCTGAAGAAAAGTGTTAGGGATAATCATATTTTCATCATTTCATTCATGTGTTAAACTAAATATTTAATTCACCATCTAAATATTTAAATAATTGGCAAGAAAGCAAGACATTTATTTTGAAGTTAAATGTTTTGTTTGGTTGCTAGTATTGGTTCTTAGCCAATATTAGCAACCAAATATTGACTTGGTAAATATTTAGCTGAATATTCCAACCAACATGTTGCTAATACATGTTGGTCAGTAAAATATTTAGCTACATATTTAGCAACCAGGCTAAACACTTAGCACGGTTGCTAAATATTGCCAACACGTGCTGGTTAGCAAAAATATTTATCAATATATTTAGCAACTAAGCTGAACAAAATATTTATCTAACAAAAGCATTTAGCTCCGAGGTACAGTAGATACTTTGACTACTTTTTACTTCTCATACTCATTTCAAAACTTGTACTTTTCTACTTTTATTTCAGTAAAACAGTTCAACTTGTACTCTTAACTTTGCTACGGTATTTTTTCATACAAATATCTGTATTTCTGCTTACGTAGAGAATGTGAGTTCTTTTCCACTCGCATTGTTTTTAACGTCTCAGTTGTTTTATTGCATCTGTCTTGTCGTCTTTTAAAGTGATTTGGATCAATAAATCTTCAGGAATTTGTCTCGGATACATAAAGCAATAAAGGAGAACCGATTTATGTAATCAGGATGAGGTCGGATTGCGTTCAAATAAAAGAAACGTAGATTTTTATTACCTGAGCATCAGATTTATTATCCCTCACATTAAAGCGCTTGTTTGGTTTAGCGAGTTGCAGCAGGGCTCTGATTATGAGGTCATCCGTGTTGCGCAGCGATCGACGGGGAAATGATCATTTAATTGCGTTCAGAGCCTCGGCACGCCTCGCTACACCACACAAACCCGACGGGGATCGGTTCAGCGAACAAACTGACCCGCAGCCGGAGGTCAGGTCAAATCGGACGCAGCAGCGGCCGGACAGCGTCCCGGGGAAACCCTTCAGTTTGCAACGACGGCACTATTCCCACAATTAACCCGGTTTTTAAATGGGACGATATTCCAATTATGATGTTTGCACAACAGGGAGCAGCATTGGCTTCATGCCTGAACTGTTCAGAGTCGAACTGCTCGGTCAGACAGACAAAAGCTGGAGGAGGCCATGAGGTTTTGACGCGTTTCACAGCAAAGTCAAATGAATCTTTATTGACTGCAAGTTTTTCCTTACAGCCTGCGTGTGTTTGAATTGTAGTGCAGATTTAATTAGAAACTGCCTGCAGGTGAATGAGGTAATCTCATGTTTCTGCGTTGCCTTGGTTTCCCAGACTTCCACAGCCTCATGTCGATAAAAGACACAGAGATGAGAATTACTGGAGTAACTTTTTGATAAAGTTTACTTTTAGGAGTACTGTACTTTTTACTTCAGTAATATTATTATGAACTATTGGTACTCTTTTGTGTAAAATTTCTGGATTCTCAATCCAACACAAGTAACTTCAGTGAAGAAAGAGTAATCGTTATTTAACCCTCAGACCTCTTATACCAACTTTGTTCTTCTGATATTTTCAATTCGCAAAATCTGTTGGGCCATTTGGTACAACTAAAAAAAAAAATAAAAACTTTAAAAAAAAGATTTCTGATCTCCAAAACTAAAAAATTTGCAAAAAAAAACCTCTGAAATTTTGTACTTTTAAAAATTCCTGACCTTGGAAAGTCAAGAAAAAAAACCTCAGAACTTTTTAGATTAATCTCAAACTTTCAAGAAATTTTCTGTTTGAAAACAGAAATTTGACTTTAGGGTCAGAAATGTGAAAATCTTTGACCCTAAAGTAAAATATTTACCAGAAAAAAAATCTAAAGTTGAGATGAATCTTAAATTTGGGAAAAATTAAATGTCTGAACTCAAAAAGTTGAAAACTTACTAAAATAGTTTTTAGAAATTTTGAGTTTGAAATTAATCTCAGATTTTTTTCAAGGAAAAATGAGATTTCTGAGCTAGAAAAGTCAGAAAAAAAACCCAAATTTTTTTTTAGATTAATTTCAGAAATGTTCTAGAAAAAACAGGAACATTTCTCTGAGACTGACTTGTCAAAATTGTCAAGAAGAAACTCAGAAGATTTTCAGATTTAACTCAGAAATTTTGACCGTGACCTTACTGAGGTAAAGTTTACGTTTGAAACTCAGAAATAAATTTTTTCCAGCAGCACATCAGTGTTTGGATGCATCTGGACTTTTCTTATAGATGAGAAGCTGCTTGCAGTTTAATCTTGTCAAATTAGTCATTTCATTTTTTAATGTGAATAAAGTTGTTTTTTTTAGCCAATATGCTGATGGATGTAAAGGATGATTTCTTTAATATCCTGACGATGGACTGAAATCCTAAAATGCTGTTGCGTAACGACCGGATTTGCACGCGACCTTTGAACCTGGTTATTTTCCTGAAAACAGATTTTTGTCAATAAACGGCTCCATGCCTCTGCAGGCCTCATCGTCTGGATTAACAACCTTTTAACACCGAGACTCGCCGGAGTTTCATGACCAGCCTTTGGTTTTCGGCACCGCCCTGCAGCGGGTTGGTTCTGACGTGACGTCTGCCCGACCGTCTGAGGATAATCTGCGGCCGCGCCCACGTGGGCTTAGATGGAGGGATTACTTTAAAAATGGATCTGAGCAGAAAGCCGGCGTCCTCTGGTGAATCAAACGTCTTTAAATCTGATTTGATCAGATTTTAAATCTTTCATGCATTTTGTGTGTTTTTTTTATTTACTTCAATCTGTTTGTAGTTTTTCTTCCTTCCTTTTTGTCCAGCGTCTGTTAATTCACAGTTTAACATAAAATGCATCAACAAATGAATGTTACAGCTGCAGGAATAAATATAAAAATGGGGGAAAATCCCTGAAGAGGAATGTATTGCGTAGGAATGGGTTCTTGACTAGCCGCCAAAAATGTCTCTTAATTTAGGAAAATTGCTCCATTTACACCCTATAATTCTCCAAGCCAACAAATGTGTATAAAAATTTTGAACCATAAACTTTACATGAGTGAGATGCAAATTAATGTGTGAAAGTCAATCCTTTTAGTTTTCATACTGAAGTTATTTGTCCTTAACAGTTACAGTAAGAAAATCACAGCTTGGTGAAAAAGATGAGGAATATTTCAAATTCGAAGTCGGCAGAAATCAATAAAAAATAGCTTAAATTGCTGATTCCTACAAAATATTTAAAGATTCGTGCTGAAGTGCCCCCAGACGTGGCGACAGCTGTGAACATGTTGTTTGTGTCTTAATTATGCAGCAGAGTCTGATCCATTATTAATGAGTGTTGGTGTTCAACCTGCTCCACTGTTGTTTTAACTTATTGATTGTTTACCTGCAGCGATGATGGCTGAAAAACCCTCAGACCAAATGTTGGACCGGTCCTGTTGGACTTTGGTGGGTTTTTTAATTTACTACAGAAAATCAGAAACTGATCAGAAAAGTTTCGCAGGTTTTATGTTCATGCTTGTTAACGGACCGACCCAGAGGATTGGGTTAAAATCAGAAGTTTATTCTGGCAACACTGCAACTCTGCAGCTAAAATAAAAGATTTGATATTGTTTGAATACTTTAATTAAAACTCTGCTGTCTAACTTCTGCAGTTTATGATCTCATAAAATGACATAGTGTCTAATGAAAGATGCTGGAAGCTAAATGAGCAGAACGAGAGCCAAAAAATATTAAA
The DNA here is from genome assembly GCF_001444195.1 of Xiphophorus couchianus. Lineage (NCBI taxonomy): Eukaryota > Metazoa > Chordata > Actinopteri > Cyprinodontiformes > Poeciliidae > Xiphophorus > Xiphophorus couchianus. Next base: position 4,133,604 of record NC_040232.1, on the reverse strand, counting down.
TAATGTAAAAAGTTTAACATTTCTCTTATAAGAAAGGGAAACTTTTATATATATATCCATTGCTAGAGGTGGGTAGGGTAACCAGAAATTTTACTTAAGTAAAAAGTAGCCGTCCAAGAAATTACCAAAAAAATATTTGGTAAAAAATCTACTTAAAGACTCAGTAACTGATCAGAACGGCAATCATTTCATATTTAAAAATGGCATCACCAGACAGACCAAAATATAAAGTTATGTGGAAATTTTGGTATTTTAAGAACCGCAATGACAATATTTCATTTTTAGAACAAGATCTTGTATCATATTGCAAAGGTTTGTCTTATTTGAAGTGTACTAGGATATTTGTAGTAGCAACTAGACCACATTGAAGCTGCGAGCAGCATTAGAGGCCGCTTGGATGACGTCAGACAATGATGACAAAGGACCGTCAGGGATCCAACCAGGATCACTCGTGCCAAGTTTGGTGCCAATTGACCTTTTTATGTGAAAGTTATAGCGTTTCGTTTGTTTTTGCGAGTACACCAAGTTCGCCGCTCTGCCACGCCCCCTAAACGTGTACGAAAAGTCTGTTTTTTCAATAACTTTTAAAGCCCCATGCCTTAACTGCATTCTGACCAAGAATGAAGCCGATCGGTCGAAATCTCTAGGAGGAGTTCGTCAAAGTTCGACGTGAGTAAAAGTGAAAAATAGCCAAAATTTGACCTTTGACCCAAAATGGCCGCCTCCCTGTGCATTTTAGGGGGGACCTCCAAGAGACGTTTTTTCTTGATTCTGGGGGCTCTACCTACGCACTGAGTTTCAGATCTCTTCAACCTACGGTTTCCCCTATCTCACGTTAGGGGGCGCTGTAGAGCAGTTTGGCCACGCCCATGTGCGATTCCACCAGAATCCAAAACCTTTCCTCAGGGGACAATTTTGGGTCAAGTTTGGTGAGTTTTTGAATATGATGAAGCCTCCAAAAGGCCACGTAAAGTGGCAAAAAAAAAAAAGATGATTGAGAAACCTTGCGATTTCAATAGTCCCTGCGCCGCCAGCGCTTCGTTGCTCGGGCCTAATAAATAAACGGTATGAAAACAATAGACCTTCGCAGCGCTTCGTTGCTCGGGCCTAATAAATAAACGGTATGAAAACAATAGGCCTTCGCAGCGCTTCGTTGCTCGGGCCTAATTACTTGGTAGGATTTTGTGTTTTTAAGCGAATAATGGGCAGAGAGGATGGTTTTGAAGAGATGTCAATGATTCATGTTGTTTGTTTAGCTGATTTTGCTTCGTTGAATCAGATTTTATTTTTGCGAAGGCCTGAATTAAACCTGTGTGCGGAAGTCTCTGCATGTTAATGCGGTTAAATAATGGGAGCGTTCTGCTGTGTGCTGTTTATATAAAAGCTAAGCTAATCCCCTCGAGTTCCTCACCTTGACTACAGTCGCTACTTATGACCCACTGATATGGTTTTAGACCAGCGGGAGAAACTCTCTGGATAATTACTAATTCATCAGGTTTTCTGTCATTTATTATGCATATGTTGGAGCCGGTTATGTCTGCAGTAAAAACAGCTGAGCTAAATTTATACCCACAGACCTAATTCCTTCCTGCAGCAGCATGATTTTATTTATTTTTTTACCTTTTTCTCTGATGCTGGATATTTTTATCGTTTTGTGCAGAGCGCCGTCGCTGTCAGGGGAGCAGCTTTATGCAGACGTGATTAACTCGAGATTACAGAAACCCAGCCATTATTGTTCTCTCTCTGGAGCAAAGAAGTGACGCGATCTGGAAAATCTTATCGCAAGCTTTTCTCCTTAACTTGGTTTATTCTGCACACCACATAAGAAACGATTAATTGGGAACAAAATAATGTATATTAGTCTATCTGGGTCAGATTTACACACATCAGTGAAGAATTTTGATGTTTAGCATAAAAAAAACATTTATTTGTCCATAAACTGGGAAATTCAAAGAAATTCAACTAGAAAGCAGCTAGAAATTGGTAATGATAATAAAAATATACAGTTATATACAATTATGTTGTGAAAAACCCAACTACTTTACAAGAATGTGGAAAATGGGAGTAGAGAAAGCTCACCGTTTATTGGGACAGTGATTAAATTGTAATAACTTCAGGGAGGAAGGACCTATTTTATCACTACTTTGTGAACCAAGGATGCAGAACTTTGTCACTTCTATGGTGCTTTTTAAGCTTTCTATTCTTAAAGATTCACATTTTGCACTTTCTTATGCTTCCATTTGAGTTTCTACTGCTGCTAAAAACAGCCAAAGCGCTTAAAAAAACAATTTTTTGGAAAACGAGCCATTTCAAAATCCTAACAGTCACATTCAACAGACGCTGCACTGCAAGCTAACTATTTATTTTGGAGCTAAGAACTTGACTTCCTAATAAAATATTTAATTTAAAACTGAATATTTATCTTCCCAAATAAATGATGAGCTAGGTGGCTAGCTAAATAGTCTGAAACTAAATATTTAGCTTTCTAGCTATTTTAGTTTGGAGCCAAGTAGTTAGCTTCCTCATGAAATATCTTGCTTCAAACTAAATATTTAGTCTGCACCTAAATATCTAGCTGTCAAAATATTTAGTTGAGAACCAGTTTGCAAACTAAATACTTAACTTTCTAACTGAATAATTAGCTAGCTAAATAGCTTAAACTAAATATTAAGCATTCTTTCCATTTTAGTTTGGAGCTAGTTAGCTTCCTAAATAAATATATTGCTTCAAACCAAATATTTAGTCTGCTAAATACTTAATATTTAGTCTGAAAAAACTCAACAATTTAAAATAGACATTTGGCTTTCTAACTAAATAATTAGCTATCTTACTAGTCTGAAACTAAATAGTTAACATGTCAACATGTAGTTTGGAGCTAAATATGTGGCTTCTAAATATTTAGTTTGTGAACTAAATATTTAGCTTGCTAAATAAATATTTACTTTAAAACTTAAATTTATCAATAACATGATTTTTCTTATGAAACAGGCTATATAACGCAACTTATTTCTTATCTATTTTTCACAAACTTTACAGATGGAAACTCCGAGTAAATGTTTGAGTTTATTTTAATTTTTTTGTGTTTTATCCATTTCCTCCCAGGCAGGTAGATCTTGTTTCCATGAATCATGTTTTTGCACTCAGCAGCGTATTATTTCTGTATTACAGAAACTCTGACGACACGTCCGTCCGTCTGTCTGCTTCCTCCTGAAAACAAAACGTATTTTACAAGCAGCAGCATTCCTAAGCAACGGATGGTTTGGTTGGAGACGGATTTCTACAAGTCGTCATCACCCAAATGTTCCCAGGTTTAGACTTCTGGAGAAAAAACGTCACGATTTCAGATTTTTATCAGTGGAAGGCTCTTGACTCATGCATAGATTTTGCTTTTGGTTTCAGCTGTTGCAGTTTGAGAAAAGGTGACGATGGCTTGGTTTTTGTTTTGTTTTGTTTTTTTACTCATCAGGATATTTGAGATTATAAAGCAGCAAAATAGAGAAAATAAAAAAAATGTACATATCCAGTAGAACGTTTTTGGGGTTAAATGGGAGATTTTACAAACTGAAGATGCAGCTGATGAGCAGGCAGAGAAAAGAAAGGAAAGGTGATGATGGGTTGTTGTCTCATATGTGTGTTTTTTTTAAATAAAGTTTATTTGTGTAGAAAATGTCAGAAACAAGGCAGTTCAAAGTGTTTTACACCATAAAACAAAGAAAATCATAACCAATTATGAAACAAGCAAACATTTAGATTTTGTCCAGAACCATCATGAAACAAAAACACATCAAATATTTTGATCAATATTTAATTTATGTTTTAAAAACAACTCTAAGCAGCTGGGTCTTGATTTAAAGGAACTCGGTGTTTCGGCTGTTTTGCAGTTTTCAGGAAGTTTGTTCCAGATTTGTGGTGCACAGAAGCTGAATGCTGCTTCTCTGTGTTTGGTTCTGGTTCTGGATGCAGAGCAGAACCAGAACCAGAAGACCTGAGAGGTCTGGAACGTTGATACAACAGCAGCAGATCTTTAATGTATTCTGGTCCTAAATCATTCAGTGATTTATGAACCAACAGTTTTTAAAGTTTATTCTCAGAGGAAGGACTGAAGAACTGGGTGATGTTCACTAGCTTCCTGGTTTTAGTCAGAATGCCAGCAGCAGCATTCTGGATCATGTCTTTTTTTTTTTGTTTATTTTTTTTATAACAGACCTGTGAAGAAAGAAGCTGTGTTTCCATTGGCTAGATAATTGTGGAATTTGACATTTTGAAAAATAAGTGCTTAATGGAGACATGCCAATTAAAGAAACAACAATCCTAAATTTTCGACAAAAGGTGTTTGTGCTAGCATCGGCTGATTGGCTGATAGATGAGCACTGAATTAACGGTTTACATCTGTTGCTGCCAGGATTTTTAATAACTTATTGTGTGAGCAAACTTATTCACAAATGACTTTGTTTCTTATTTAATGAAAACACCGGATCTGTTTTGCAGATTTTTTGTTTTGTTTGTCTTTACATTAGCTGAATACTGACAAAGATTTCCACACATTTGTAAAGGAAGCACAGCTAATACTGCAATATTCAAAGATAAACCCTGGATGAGTTCCTGTGTTGTTGGGACATTGAACCTCTAATCCTGGAAATGTTCTTCAGGTGACAGAAGGCCGACTTTGTAACGGTTTTTATGTGGCTCTGAAGGTTCAGGTCAGAGTTCATCATTACTCCCAGATTTCTGGCTTGATCTCTAGTTTCCATCTGAAATAACTGAAGCTGATTTAATCTAATGCGGTTCCTTTGAGAGCTGTCATTTTGAAATTTCATTGTTTTCTTGTGCAATAACAATAAATGACTAATTCCATCAGTTTTTGACGTGTTGTTGCTTGTCGAACTCTTCAGATGCAGATCTGTGTTTCATGCTGGTAAAATGCTGCTTTGCTTTCCGTTCCTGTTTGGCCTGAAACCATGTTTCAGCTTTAAAGGGAGTCGAGTCGATTTCTGGCTCTGGTGTGCGTCTCGTTTTGACTTTTTAAAGTCTCCTCTGGTGTTTGGGTTTATTGGCTGCCACAGTTGATGTAATCAGGTGGGTGAAGGTGTGATGATGATGATGAAGAATGAGAATGCGTTTCAAAGGAAATGAATCAAACGTGACGGAACAAAGTGTGCTGCACGGACACGCAGACATGTGAGTCATGTTGAATGTAAGCTGAGAGTGAGATCTACAGTTAAGCATTTGTTTTAAGCGTCCATATCATGAAATATTTTGACCATAAAATATCCGATCAGGTGATCTGCTTCCCTCATGTCTACGGATTTGCATCTCGACTCGCTTCAGTGAACAGTGGAAGAGCAGAAAGTTTACCCAGAGTTCGTCCGTCTGCTTCCTCCTAAAACCTAAACATATTTTACGAGCAGCAGCGTTCCCATCCAGCTGGTTTGTGTGTCGGAAACGGATTTGATAACTGACCTGTTTTCAGGTTTTACGCGACTGGAGCAAAACGGTCTCCGTCTCTTGAGTCATGCGTAGATTTTGTTTATGGTTTCTGATGATGTAATTCATAAAGAAGTGATGATCTCTTCGTTTTTCGTGTGCAGGCTTGCTTGCTCAATGCGACTGAAAATATTTCATCAAAAATACTATTGCTATTGTGTGTTTTCTTGGTTTGTGTGACAACCGATCTCAGATTTCCTCTTTTGTTTCAGGGGGAATTTGTTCTGTTCTGTTCAGGCTTAGAGGAAATTTAGCTAAATTTGTCCAGTAAAAAAGGGAAAACGGATCATGAAGCACAGTACAACCTTCTGACCTCAACTGTAAAAAGTACATTTGATGAAACTTTGTAAGTTTCTTAACATTTAATTTTGCCTAACACTTATTTGCTCAATTAGGTTCTTGAGGGGAAATAATCCTCTAAATGTGTCCTACTTTCCTTTTAGTTTTGTTTTTTTTGCCATTTTTAATGAAGAGATGAAAACATTTGGACTAACTACAACCATGACAACCACCAGACACATTTTCTCACCTTACAAAACCCTGAAACTGATATTTTAAGTATTGATGCAGCGCTGTGGAACTAGAAGCATTTTTATAGAATGATTTCAGACGCTCTGAAAACGTAACTCTTTAACCTTTCCTGTTTCTTAAAGCGAATAATTTCAGAAAGTGTTTGTCTCTTTGACTTCTTTCCTTATTTTTAATCGCACTCCACATGTTCACTTTGAGAAAATGCAAATAACTCTTTATTGTAAACATATGAAAATATTACAATACATTTGTTTTGCCTGGAGGGGAAACAAAAGAAATGAGCCTTGATCCCCTCCAGGCGGGACTCACACCTCGGTTTGGGAACTGTTAACATTATGACATAATGTCCACAAAACATTCCCAGAACTGATCAGAACGTGTAAATCGTTTAATAACCTCAAGGTTAGGTGGTTGTTTATGTAAGCCGTCAGAATAAATCACATGTTTTCCATATCCTCTGCTCAGGTTTGCGCTGTTTGCTTCTGGACGGGTGCGGCTCCTGATTTGCACAGTGGTGCAATAAAACCACAGCTCAGGTAAAACCATGCAAATGTATGTTAAACAGAAAAAAGCACGCTGCCCTGCAAACTCTCAGTAACGTCAAATTAGAAAAACTGTCTCAGCCTCGTAAAATTCACGTTTTTCATGGAGCTTCCTGTGTAAACTGCAGCAGCTTCACCTGCTGACCGCTGCACCTGTTCAGATAAACGTGTATTTGAACGGCGGCGCGTTGTTTGCGCTGACGGACCGCAGAGCGCGTGCAGAACAAAAGGAGAAGCAGAGCTGAAACCCGACGGCCTCGAGGGGAAACCAGGTGCTGCCCAGTCAAAACACGGACACGACTGAAGGACGCCGTCAAAATCTCCGTCCTGCTTTCTCCCAGAGAAGAGAAGAGAACTGGATCTCCAGGATCAAACAGTTTTATTCGTAATATCGTCTTATTTTAAATCATTTCGAGGGTGAAGCTTGCAAAACGTCTGCATTAAGTAAATAACCGCAGTATGTTCTAGCAGAAAAATGTATAAAGTATTACATTCCTCGCAATAAATTATTAAAAACACCCTTTATTATAACTATATGAAAATGGTTATAATAAAGTCTATTTTATTCAGTAACGACGATAAAAGTTTGAAAAAAAATTGAAGTTCTAAATACTTTTAAAGAACCTCAGTGAAAACATGTTTATATGTTACCTCCGATTAAAAATCAGCTGATTACGTTTGTGTAAAGTTGAGACTGCATGAAAACGGCCTTTTTTTTACCGCGTGAAAATAACTCCAAAATCAAATTCAAGATGCCGCATTGACATTATTGCAAGAGAACGCGAAATAAATAAAAAAATCCCCACACCACAGGGGGTTCTGTACGTTTAAGTGCCATTTGTAAAAATTTAACAAACCGAAGAGGAAATAAGTGGATTAAAGTTGCTTAAAATCCTCTTCTGCACTTAATATAACAAATAAGACACTAAAGAACTAATGGTAGAACTGTAAACAACCAAAAAGCAAGAAGGGGCGCACAGCGCTGCCGCGACGCATAACATATCATGTTCTTTTCTATTTGTCGTAGAATAAAGTTGTCATTCACAGAAAAGAACTGTTCAAAGGAATCTAATCATTTGTGAATGTCTCATCAATAGTTGGAAGCTTATGGGACTCCTGACCCGTTTTTATCGGTAATGATACCCAGATTGGTTCTGGATGGAAAAAAAACATTGGCCATAAATTCTTGTCTGCTCAGATAATTTATCATCTATTTATTTGAACCTTTGACTGAACGCTTCTGTTTCCTGGTTGAAAGCTCGGGCGTGTTTATTGGATGTTGTGATTTTAAAAATGAGTCAAACTGATAGCGGAGGCCACTTTCTGTCTTATCTCAGAGACGCTTTATGACCGACGGACTTTGTATGTTTTTATGTGAAATTTGTTGTTATTTTCAGCTCGCATGCTCTTCTTTTCTTCCGTTTTTGCAGCGTGTGTGTGTTTCTGTAAAGCTCCTGATGCAACTGGTCCTCAGTTTGTTGGTCGTCTGCTGCTGTGCTGACGGCAGCTGGGCGGGAATGATGCGCCGTCGTTGCTAGGCCGCATGCTGTTTGCAAACACTGAGGCATAAATGTGAAATGGAAGCTGAGTTGGCAACGCAGTGCATGTACTGGATCAGAACCTGTCAGAACATGGCCGGGTCTGGACTAACGACTAATAACACAATCGGTTTGGCATTTATTGCATTCCAAGAGGATAGAAATGTTGAATATAAGGAGACTGAACTGGGAACAAATAAAAGTATACTTCATTTTGTTCATGAACGCAAGTACAAACATAAAATTTTCAGTTTCTATTAGAGCTTCTAGATCAATCCAATCACTGAGTTACCATCCTGCAGCTTTTAGATGCATTAAAGGTGACCTATTATTCATCATTGAACAGGTTATAATAGATCTGTGGCTTATAAAAATCATGTTCATTACAGTTTTTGCACAAAATATTCTTAGATAATGAGATTTCAGTCTCCTCGGTTCTGTCCTTGTTGAGCCGTTTCAGGACGTCTTGTCACTTTAAATTCACATAAGCTGCTGCTGGCTAAACATTTACACTTGTGCATGAAAAAAGCTGCAATCAGATGTGCATTAATACAACTGTACATCTTTGAAAAGCAGATGTGGAGCCTCCTGCATAACCAACAGGAATGCAGAAAATGGTTTCTGGATAGTGAGTCAACAACAAAACACTCGTCTTTTCCAGCAGCCATTGTACGGCACATACAGAGGTAAAACCAGTCGACCAAACATCCTGGTATGCTACTTGAGTTGCTAGATAACTGGCTTGGCTTGGCTGGGGTTGCTAGGTAACGGTGCAGTGTGACTGAACAATCCGAATGTTTTTGAATCAACTCATTTTCCAGACACCAAAATACATGAACTTATTGCCAAAAAACCCTCTGGGTGGTTTGTTTTCTTTTGATTTGTTTTAAAGCATCTCGCCTTTATTCAGAAGCAGTTCAGACCCAAATGGAAGCATAAAAATGGGTAAAATGTGAATTTTGCATAATGGGTCCGCTTTAAATGAATAGTTGGCTACCAGACCTCTGCAGAGCTGGATGATGCATCCGGAGGACTTGGGCGCTTCTGTTGGGTCGAAAACTTTTGTGATCTTCATTAGGCCCGTCACAATAACAAGTTCTCCTGGACATTTAATTGCCCCAGACGTTACATTTGCGATAAACTGTAATATTATTGTTTTTGAGACCATTTTTATGTAATATAATGGTAATGACATAATAATGCAAGTATGCCCTTCCAGAGACCAATAAGCTTAACATTGTAATAAACATTTAACCCTGGAACTGGAAGACATATAATCATCCAAAAAAAACCACAACAAACGACAAAGTGAATTATGAAGTCCCTGTAAATTAAATTGTCCTTTAGAAAAACACTGGTTGAAACCAAAACACCAGATTAAGTTTTATCACCTAGTTTTTGGTAGAAAGAGAGAAAAATCATGCAAATGGGAATTATTGATCTCATTTTGACTTATCATTTTTATTTATTGCTTATTGGCCTAATCTTCATTGATATTTAGCTTTAGCTGCTTCTCCACTTTATTTCATTTCCATTTACTCTGTGCAAACGTCCCGGTACCAAATAAAGTCCAAATAAAACCATCTTTTCTCTGCAACAAACAGTTCAAACCTTTTACTTTATAATAAAATGCAGACACATTTGATCAAAACTAAAGCAGCTGCGTTGTTTGACAGACTTGCTTCTTATTTTCACATTCCCAGCAGCAGCTGCAGCCGTCGCGCCAAAGCGAACGGACTCGTTATGTAACGGCGCGTTAGCTTTAGCGGCTAACCAGGTCGATACGAGTGAGTGGGAGAGCTGGATGTTGACGTGCTGCCTGACAAAGAGGATCAATGATCGCTGCGGCACAAACGTGACCTCCTGCACGCCAACAGAGGCCCAGATCGGCTTCAGCTAGTTACATTCACTTGAGTGATTGTTTTTGGAAAACTGTACTTTCAGTTCTTAATACACTGTACTTTTTACTTTTGAGTAATTTTATTATGAAGTATTTCTACTCTTAAGTAAAATTTCTTGATTTTTCTGCCCACCAAATGAAACGTGTTTTAACCAAAGATGTGCCCGCAGTGTCTGTTAAAGTTTCATACATTTTTTTATTGAAAGAAACTGTTATTTTTTTGTTACTTGTATGAATTATTGTCTTTTTCATCCTTAAAGTACCAAACATTTCCACTTAAATTTATATTTTGGTCCATCTGATGATGTAATTTTACTCAGTAAAATTTCAGTTACTCAGTAATTGAGCAGAATATTCACCAAATCCATTTTTCTCAAGTAATTTTTTGGATGACTACTTTTTACTTTTACTTGAGTAAAAGCTTGTGAAATACTGGCGTTAAATTTTTGGATTCTCTGGTGGTCTCCATTGGAAATATTCAGACCAAAATTCTCCCAAATGCAGGAAAATCTTCTGAAAATAATGCAAAATATCCGAAAACACAAAGATTTTTTTTCGCAGCCTTTCAGTCATTATTATTTGTAAGCTTTGCTTGTTGCTGGTAGCTGGAAGGCGACTGTATGAGGATTTGTTTACAAGTTTATCTTGCAGATAGAAACATGATATGGGAGACGTTTCACCAAACAAGTCCCTGACAGACGTTTACAGATGTTCCCTCAGGACATGAGAAACAAACAGGCTGAAACTGAACACAGATGTTCAGGTTTACAGGTATTTACTTTTACATCCCAGGTGATCTGTCTGGAAATGCTGTGAGAAATTTTTCCGATGGAAGGACATTTCTGCAAACCTTTTCTGTAGTTACCATCTTACAGCAGCCTCTCAAGCCTGAGCCCCGGATTCAGACCGAACAACAAGTCGATCCGGACTGAATCAAAAGAGTAAAAAAAAACAAAAGGTGGAATAAACATGTTGCAGCGTGAAGTCACACACGCAAGATCCCGCCTTCATTTCTCTGCTGGAGGCCAAAAGCCGCTGGCCGCCACCGACTACTACTGCTTTTAGCTGTTAAGTTATCAACGTGGCGTGCTAAATCTTAAATCTATAATTTATTATATAATAGGAAAAGGGACGGAGTGCTTTGCTACTAATCGTCAACTCTGTGACAAGTAGATAAGATCAGGAAATGGTTTTAGTTTTAAAAAACGGTGAGGTAAGTGGGTCAGTTATGCTAGCTTGACTTTGACAACCTTAGCATGTAGATGTGCTGCAGAATTCAGTCTTTTTTTTATTTTTAAAGTTGACCTCTCTGACACCAACTCTGACAGATCATCAGTAGAGCAGGTGTTTAAATTAACTAATCAACCACCGCTGTGTTCAGACGATCATCTATTTCATAAACATCAAGCCTGAAAACAGAAAACTGTAACCGTCTGAATGTTCTGCCGTTTGTGTGGGAAATGTTTCCCTGTTTTTTTTTTTTTTGTGTGTGTTGAATCCTGATGTGCTAGTGAAGCTGTTGTCAGTCAGTTGCTATGGCAACAGGTCTCTGTATGGCTTAGCTGACATAGTGATAATTTTTTTTTGTTAGCTACTCCAGTAAGGTTAAATTGAACTGCAATCATAAAACTTGTACGGTGTAAGCTAATTATAAATGGTGCTAATGGTAGCGGGTATGTTGCACACGGAGTAGCTTAGGAATGAAGAGTCATGTTGGTGCGCGGGCCCCAAATGAAAATCAGCTAAGGGCCTCAAAAAAACTTTGGGCAGCCCTGCCATTAATCTCTTCAGCCTGGTTATAACTAAATGCACAAAAGATAAAGGGGGTTTGAATATTTTAGCAAAACTAAAGTTTGTATTTATTTATTTTTTTTACCTTTTTAACACAGAAGAGATGAAACATCTCAACGTTTTTTACTCAAATATTTCACACAAGGGAATGTTTGATTTTTGTGCAACAAGAGCAAAGAGGAATGTCTGCCTCTTTCTTTCTTTCTTTTTCTCTTTTCTCTCCTTTTTTCTCTCAATTTCTCCCTCTCTCTCTCTCCCTCAGATTAGGTAAATGGTTGAGTAAACTCTGCGGCGGAGTGACGGAGTGTGATTACCTGCTGCTCCTCTCAGTCGCCTCCCTCTCTGGGAGTGTACATATCCTGCTCACTCCCTTTGCTTGTTCACACATGCACTCTGCCTCCCGCTGCACACACACACACACACCCACACACACACGCTGACCTTCTCTCCTGGTTTTAACCTGGACTAACGGGGGAGTTTTTTTTACTGGAGAGTCTGAGTTTTTGGCAGCAGCGTCGATCCGTTAGCCGAGCCGCTGCCAGTCGTTTAGTTTTCATTTTGATTTTGCTGCTTGGACAATCGGAGTGAGTTTTTCTAACCTCAGGACGCGCCGCTGCTTCTCCGGTCGCTGACGACTCGCTCGGCAGGGTGAGTGCTGCAGGAAATTCATCTTTCACTCTTCAGACCTTTTTAATCTGAGTGTTGTCTCCGTTTTTATTTATTTTCCCTCAGGATTAAAAATTTAGAGCATATCTGAAATGAGCTGAAGGCTTCATTTTTATTCTTTTTAGATTCAACTTCTATTTTCAGTTTTTTTTTTATGATAAATAACAAAAATATGAAGCCTAGACTAAATGACCTTATGATCAAACAACTTGGTCAAGTCAGCGGCTGTTTCCTTCACTGCAAAAACACAGTTTGGTTTAGTTTCTACTGCAAATATCTTGGTAAATTTGAAATAAAATAAAACTGAATTAGAAGTAACTTTTCAGCAAGATATAGGAACTTGTTTAAGTCATGAATTCCATAATATACTGATGAAAAAGTGACAGATTATTTCGCTTATAACATGGGAAAAATTGGCAGATGTTAAATAATCTGCCAATTGATCTAGTACTTCATCAGTTTTAAGGAATTATTGGCTTAAAACAAGCTCATATGTTGCTGAAAGGTTAATTTTATCTTATTTCAAGTGTACTACGATATTTGCACTAGAAACTAGACTAAAATTACCTGCTAAAATTTTGTGTTTTTGCAGTGTTCAAAATGCAGGCGGTGGTTTAGACGAGGTGTGCACCGATTTATCAGCCAGCTGATTTATCGGCGCCGATTTCCTTCATTTTGGGAGATTGTTGATCAGCTGATTCTTACATGTGAAGCCGATCGTATCTCCCTCAGCAAAGGTCTAAAAATCAACCACTGTCCTCTTCTGCTCTGCCTGTTTTAGAGGTTTGACTGATGGACCGGCCCATCAGTTCATGTCTGCACGTTGCAGTTAAGTGACCAAGTCAGCGACTTCCTTAGCTTCCTTTAGCAGCAAAAAAAAAATTATCGGCCAAAATCGGAATCAGAAAGCATTTTAAAGATTGATGATCAGCAATTGGCCAGAAAACTGTAATCAGTGCATCACTAGTTTGAACTGCTGTCATTTTTTCGTGATCAGGAATTGGCTAATTTCTCCAACTCGCCTCCATCTGTTGTCGGGTGTCTGAGTTGGTTTTTTTTTCACGTCTTGTTGACTTTCGGTAAAACAGCTTCAGTGGAATCGCTTTCATAAACATCAGTGATGAGATTCAGCAGCTAATGGCCTGAAAGCTTGTGCAGAGACGGCTAATGGAGGAGTAAACTCATGATCTGCACTTTAGACCTTTAAGATCCAGAGAGACGTTTTTACCTTCAGTCCAACTGAATAAAACACGTTTAGGATCGCTGCTATCTTACCCGTTAAAAAACGATAAATATGAAAACCTGTTTTTGTTTTTTGATATTTAGTTATTTATCTTTTTAGTTAAGGGCCACTGCGAAAAAACGACAGTTTGCAGATGATTTCTGATTCCTCGTTCTCCTTTGTTCATTTGAATTATTTTTAAAATCCCAACCACAAAGCATCTGATTTCTGAAGATTCCTGCTTTCTGATTTGCAAAAAATCTTTAATTTAGCTCTGATTTCAATGTCACAGAAAGTCCAGCTGTCACTGAAGTTTTCAAATGTAGGGCTGCCCCTCCTCCACATGTTGCTGAGCACTGCAGGTCAGCTAAACTAAAAGATTACGATTACACTAAGCTAGCAGTGGTTGACTGCAGGCTGCACCGGAGCAGATAGCCCAACTAAGTCATCTTTAAACTCCCAAAAAGGCAGATTTTTTTGCTCTGTCAAGACTTCTACTAAATATTTCCCCTCCCACACCTGTTGCTGCATACTGACAGTTGGCTCCAGTTTGGTTAAAAGAAAATGTGACTGGGAGAGAAAAGCTTTTTGTTCTGATAATATTTGAATAAGTTAAGAAAATTTATGACCGAATAGGGCAAAGATTTCTTTTTATAAAATTATGAAGAAGTCATGACAAAGGATCAATATTACCAGACGAGAGACATAAAAGTACAAGAAAAAAAAACTTTGATAGTTAATATCTGACTTACTTTGATACTTTATTCTTGCAATATTATAACAAATTTCCATGTATAATCACGACTTTACTCTTATATTATTCCGCCATACAAACGACTTATTTGTCTGGTATTATGACTTCATCTTGTAGAATTACAACTTTATTCTTTTATATTTCGACTTACTGTCATACAACTTCATGCTCGTATTTCTATAAGTCTGTTCTTGTATTACAACTTTATTTTCATATTTTTTCTCGAATTATGATTTTATTGTCATAATTTAATGATCTTTTCTTAACTCGGCCCTAATGCTATGTTGTAACAAATTAGATTCTCTTCCCCCTGAAGTGTTGGTCAAACATGGTGCTAACGTTGAGTGGGGCGATTTCCACATCACTCAGGACGTGAATGACGAGTCGCTGCTGTGCTACAAGTCGCTGGGAGTAAAACAGAGCAAAGTCGCTGGCGATCTTCAAACATTCATAGGCGTGTTTCTTTGAGTTAGATAAGAGAAGTGGGGCAACTTAAAAATGGACTCAGTTTCCTGAAAATAGATGTTTGCAGATGGTGGATGAGGGTTAAAAACGCGTTGAAAAGGTGGGAAGCTGTTAATCGAACATAAATAAAAGCTTGAAATGAGGAAGTTTGTGTCCCTGCTGTGCGCCCACTCATCCTCCTCAGATCCTCCACGCCCCGTCCAGCAGACGGCTGCGCTCGCTAATCATTACCCTGCTTTGTCTTGTCAGTAAATCACTCTGCTGTAAAACAGCCAGAAGAGAGAGAGACATAAAAGTACAAGAAAACAAATCTTTGATAATTAATATGACACGTCTTATTTTGACTTTCTTTGATACTTTAGTCTTGCAATATTACAACTAATTTTCATGTATAATCATGACTTTACTCTTATATTATTCCACCATACGTACGACTTATTTGACTGGTATTATGACTTCATCTTGTAGAATTACGACTTTATTCTTTTATCTGCGACGAGCCGACCTGAAGAAATGGAGCATAAATGCAGGAAGGCAGAGGACCTGAGAGTGGAGTTAATCTGCGTTTCCAGGGGTTTTATTGAAACAGAAAGTGGGATTTCTGCGATTGTTTTGTGCATGCCTGAGCTTTAAGATGTTTTCTGTCGGGTACATGCAGACATTTAACCCGTCTCATCCCCTCAAATGTGTTCCCTGCTGTAATGAAGCAGCTTGGGATTATCGCCTGTTATCCTATTACCGCTCAGTTTGTAAGCTGTCAGGTGTGGACGACATCAGGCAGTGGCAGCCATTCATACCTGTGTGCAGATACGCCACGACATGCGTTCACACCTGTGCATTCCTCGTCTTGGATTTCACCCTGAGAGTTGGGAAAACATCCCACCTCCACTCAGGAGGGGCACAGCCACAGCGGCGCTTTAGGGCCAATTGAGGAATTGTACATTTCTGCCAAAAACTTAGGAAAAAAACAAGAAAATTTGTGAGTTTGAAAATTTGCTAGAAAAAAATCTGAAGATTTTGAGATTAATCTCAAAATTTTCTAGAGAAACAAGGAGGTTTCTAATTTTGAAAAGTTGAAAATGTACAAGAAATCTCAGAAATTTTGGAGAAAAAACATGAAAATATGAATTTGAAAAGATGAAAATGTGCTAGAAAACAACTAAGAATTTGAGAATAATCTCAGAAATGTATATTTTCTAGATCATTTCTGAGTTTGAAAACTCAAATGTCGAGGTTAATCTCGGAAATCTTTTAGCAAAAAATGTGGAGAGTTCAGAGTTTGAAGTTGTCAATTGTTAGAAAAAAATAATTTTCAGATTAATCTTGGAAATTCTTTGAGGAAAAAGTTGGAAATTTGAGTTTGAAAAGTCAAAAACTGTTGAGAAAAAATTCTCAGATATTTTTTTTGAGAAAATACTTTCTAGAACATCTGAGTTTTCTAATTTTATTTATTTATTTTTTTAGAAAATGTCCTTACTTTATTCTAGAAAAATTAGTAGGTTTACTCCTCTTGTTTCTCTCTTTAATGGCCCTAATATGCCGTCATAACATGGCTCCTGTCACGAGTTTCAGGAACGTTTCCTGCAGACGGCTGTATGGACGAATTGATGCTGTTTGGACTTTGGCTTTAAAGGTTTTGATTGTACTTTCAGATCTGCAATAGACCAGAATAGAAAACCCTTCTGCTCTAAGATCGCTGTTTTTCAGCCATGTTGAAACACACAAGTCACAATACAAACTGCTGGATGTTACTACTGGCAGAAACGCCGCAGAAGAAAACTGGAAGTGGTAGGAAAATGATGTTTTTATTATTATTATTCAGGCAATGTGCTGCTGGCTTCTCCACCAATTGTGTCATTCAAAAGTGTTTAATGTACAATTTACTCAAAATGCTGCATATGTGCATTTTTTTTGTCAGCATTGGCAGAGTATAGACAAAGTTTTACACATTTTTGTAAAGTTACCTTTGATTGCTGAGATTTAAAGTTAGTTCTTCAACCTGATAGATCATGGGGTGTACTTACTTTTTCCATTGGAACAAACAAAGATGGGAAAGATGGCGTTCTTTCTTAACGCCTGTACTTTGTTGACTGAGTCTGGAATCCTAATCAAGACCTCTTTCACAGATTTTAGGAACGTTTTACTAAAATCAGTTTGTTTTAAAGTATTTTTTCACCATTCTGTAAATCCACTGTTTTCAGTTCAGTTTTACGACTGCATGCTGTGGTTTTTTTACAGCCCCGTAACACGACTAAAATACATTTCCCTCCGGCAGAGCGGACAGCGTCTCCGTTTCTTCAGAGAAACTCTTGGGAATAAAACAAATTTTCTGCTGTCACCGAGCGCGCCTCGCCGGCGTTTGATCAGCAAGACGTCGGTGTATAAATAGGCAGGATGGTGTTTTGGTCGTCAGCAGCGGCCTGGACCTGCAGCTGCCAATGGCCTGATTTCAACCACGAGACGATCGGCTTCTGCTCCTGTAAGCCTCAGCAGGACATGACTGCTGATTAGAGCAGATCTGACCCGATGCAGCAAACTGAGCGTTTATCTGACACGGATCATCAGATGGAGCCGTCCAGAACAGAATCTGGAGATGCTAAATGTGTTAGCTTAGCTTCAGTGTTGGTTCCCTCCATCAGGGTTTGTTAGTTAGGCTGGAGCGCAGCAGATGGAAATATGTGACCATTTCATGATTTTTCTGCCTGATATTTTCTTTCATCCTCCAAAGTTGAGTTGAAGTTGTTACTTTATTGATTAATAATCTAGTTAATCTGTGTTTATAGCAGATTATTGGCTAATGAAGCTCCATATGTTTATATAAGATGATGAAGGATTTCTGTAAAGACGTTTCCCTTATTCTGTCCGTCCAATCGTTCATTGGATGGACAGAATTTGGTTGGTTGTTTGTTCATCCATCCACCTGGTTGTTTATCCATCCATCCATTTTGTCATCCATGCATCCATCCGTCCACTTGTTATTACATCTATTTGTCTATTTGGTTGGATGTTCATTCATCTATCCATCCATCCGGTTGTCCATGCATCCATTTCGTTCATCTATTCATCCGTCCATTAATTCATTCACCTGTCCGTCCATTTGATCATCTGTTCATTCATCCATCTGTGCATCCTTCAACTTGGTTCTTTGTTTATTCATCCATCATCTACCCTCTATTCATAAAATAACCCTTGTCATCCGTTCATCCTTCATGGCAGTTTCATGGTTTCACTTTGAACTGGGATCTCACTGGTTTTTAACCAGTTAAACTGGACTCTGAACCCTTTCAGATCCAAATTCCAACTTCATAAGCAAACAACGGTTCTCCGTTTTAAATCTCTGTTTCTGGTGGAAATGACCTTTCCTCCTCCTCTGATGGATCAGTCTGCTTTAACTCAGCTTTTTATTAGGCAGGAATCTTCATTTCTGTACATTTATTATTTTAAATAATGAGGATTTTCTTGCCAAAGTCTTTCTGTAATTGTTTAAAATGGTCAATAGAGTTCTCAGATCAGCATCTGTACAAGCAGAAGGCTGTTTTTATTCCAGCGCTGTGTATGCTGAGGGGAACAGAAGAGATGCCACACCCATCAAAAACAAAGATGTGAAAGATGCATCACTTTTAACCATTTAAATTTATTCTGCCAACACAATAGCTGCTCATCCGTTGAGCTTAGCAGCCATTTCACGCCTGAAGTAAATGAGAAGAAGTCCAAATAACCTTAAAGACCTGGAGAAGAATCCATCAGAACAACTTCTGAAGATTACACAATCTGGCCAAAATGTAGAGATTATTTTAGACTTTTTGATCAAACTAAATGTGATAAGAATGTTACTTAAGCTTTTATTTTATAAAACCAAGCCAGATTCATAACCCTCATGAGATCAAAAATGTTTGCTGCTGTTCATCAACAGTTTTATCTGTGTTTATGTCGGTGCTGCCGGTCCGGTTGTGTTTGCAGCGGTTGATTGTGTTAAAGCTGCAGGTTTAGCCGACAGGAACGTTCTTGTGCAGCTCTCTGTCAGGTATGGAGGCGTAGCGTTAGCGGTTAGCTCGTTTTGACGCCCTCAGGCCAGAAGGTGAGAAGTTGGAAACCTAAACTGAGACATGAAGTCACGACTGCGTCTCTTTTCCTTTAACTGGACTCCTTCCTGTTGGTACCACCAGCATCAGGCTAACCTTTATTAATTTGGCCATCATCAGAGTCACTCATTAGAATTAGGTCGTAGTTTTATGTTGGATCTGTCTGAAAACAGAAACTTGTGATGAGTTCACACCTTGTGTTGTCTGTTTCTGCAGCAGGTTGTTTTTTTTAAGCCGTAGCATCTCGTTAGTGTCGGCCTCCACCCTTTATTCATAAGTAATGAGCTTGCAGCAGGCAGCTGAGCAGACATGCCGGCTGGCCGAGGCTCGTCCCGGTGGACCGCAGCCTCTTATCTCTCTCTGTAACGACATATGCATCGACCAGCAAGTCGAGGAAATGGGCTAAAAAGAGATTCAGGATTCAGGAAGGCTTTTTCTGCCATGATGGTTTAAGTGTTGAGTTATTTGTTTGATTGCAAATGATCTGAAGTATACGGAAGAGGATTAGGGCCACCGAAAAAATAAAAAAAATAATTCTGACTTTAATCTCAGAATTATTATTTTTATTTTTTCGGTGGCATTAATCCTCTTCCGTAGAAGTAAAACAAGATTACCCCAAAATTTATACATTTTTAGAATCACATTATTTGTAATTAAAATTATTTAATTTATTTATTTTAAAAATATTTTTTTTATATTTCAGATTATTTTACATTTAAAATCAGTTGAAGAAATTCCTAATTCTTCTTTCTGAACCATTTAAATTCAGGTTTGTTGCAGTTTATTTTACCAAACTAGCCAACCTATTATTTTTGTCAGCTTCTTGATTTATTTTACATTTTCTGTTTGACTCCTAATTGCAATGTTAGGACAACTAACTGATTAGTTGTTTTTTAAACATGTTTAGTAAATGAGTAGTAAACCATATTTTTAAAGATTTAATTTAATCAATAAATTGATTTATCAGTCAGTCATAGATGTACTTATTTTTTGTTCAATTCCTGAACATTTTCATTCTTTACTGATGTAATTGACTAAAAAAATTCAGAAAAAGATATTTAACTTGGTTAAATTGAATCCTTTCTTTAGAATTGAGTATTTTCCTAAATTCCATCTAAAGCAATAAATTATCCAACATCTATTGTCAGAATCTCTTAGTAAGAGTTCAAACTTTAATAAATGGCACGTTTGAATTTGTGGTGAATGTCTTTGTAGACGCCTGGTTTAGTTGTGTTTACCAGAGAAGCAGACGCGGCGCCTTTTCTCCTTCGCTGACCTCCATGTTTCTCCTTCCTCTTCCTCCTCTCAGATGACATGGCGTCCTCAGTACCGCAGCTCCAAGTTTCGCCACGTGTTCGGGAAAGCTGCCACTAAGGAGAACTGCTTCGATGGCGTGCCGATCACACGCAGCGTCCAGGACAACCACTTCTGCGCAGTCAACCCTCGCTTCGTCGCCGTCATCACGGAGTGCGCCGGGGGCGGAGCCTTCCTGGTTCTGTCGGTCCATCATGTGAGTTTGCGCTGATTTTCCAGGGAAGTACAAGTCATGGAACACGATGAATTTAATCACAGTATTGATGCAGTCTTCAATAAATGCTGGAGGTTTGTTTGAGAATAAATTTTAGAAGATGGCCTTTATGGGACAGTGGCATGGAGATAGTTGGGCATTAACTGGTTGCATTTACTCAAGTAGCTTTTTTTTTTTTAAAGTACTTTTATTAGCATTTTTACCATGCTGTACGTATGACCTTTTCTTGAGTAATATATCACTACTCTTACTTGAGTAATATTTCTAGATTTTCTTCCCACTTTGAGTAACTTCACTGAATCAAGACCAAACATACTTTAACCAAAAACTTACAAGACACAAACACATTCTGCAATTTTTTTTAAATAAGTTTTTTAATGAAAGAAACTGATTTGGAAAAATCTTTATTTTGCTTGTGATTTGTTTATGTGAATTATTTTCATTTTGGTCTTTTAAAAATACAAAATTGCAAGCGCTAAGCCGTTATCACATAGTGACAGTTTAAAGTAAAACGTTTCTATGAAAGTTTTATGCGCCACTGTGGGATGCACAGTTGCCTTGCAGCAAGAAGGTCCTGGAGTTTGCATGTTCTCCCTGTGCATGGTGGGTTCTCTCCGGGTACTCCGGCTTCCTCCCACAGTTCAAAAACATGACTGTCAGGTTAATTAGTCTCTATAAATTGGCCCCAGGTGTGTGCATGGTTGGTTGTCCTTCTGTCTCTGTGATGGACTGGCGACCTGTTCAGGGTGACCACGCCTCTCGCCCCAAGCGTTCGATGGACATGGGCACCAGCACCCCTCCCGACCTCCACTTGGGACCAGAGTGTACAGAAAATGGATGGATGGATGAAAGTTGTATACCACAGCTTTAAAGAAATACTCTCTATGTGACATTAGACTATGTGACATAATTTATCAATTTATATTCAAAAATGTGGAAAAACCATATTCCCCATGTGATTATATTCCCCAGATGCCTGTCGTAGCTGGAGGCAATGGAGTTCAAAATGTATTTTTAATCATTAACTAACTCCCCTTTTGTGTTGAGATATTTTATGATCAGTTTGATCAGCGTTTTTATCGACGACTCTTTGTAGAAGAGAAGAGGTGGAGCTCCTCTCAGGTTAGGTTGTGGCCCCTTTTGCACTTTTTTCCCAGCGAGATTCATCATTCATTATTACAAAATATCAAGAAAAAAAAACTGAGATAACTTGGGGAGTTTTCGATTTATCTCCAGATTAGAGGGATTTATGGTGCTGAGCTCTTCTTTCTTTCTTCCTGTCAGTTTGCACCAGCCTCCTGGCACGGCTCACAGTTGCATAGGAGCTCAGGAATGACTTATCTCATCTCTCGACCCTCCCTAATGTCTCGAGGAGGTGAAACTTTCTCTCTTCACCATCCGTGCGATCAGTGTGCAGATAGAAACAAACATGTAAGCCACATAAACTGATCATCTGAAGGCTGACTCTACCTGCTGGGGTCCAGGGAACGCTCTGTTCCCACATAAATACCAGTTTCAGACTCTCAGTTTGATCTGATATGAAGGGAGATGTCAAAAAGTTTTGTTTTGGTGTCAAAACAGGAATCCATGTGATCAGTCTGACACCTTCATTCTTCCTGTGCATCAAGCTGACTGGCTTTTCAGTTATAATTATCTTATTTTTTTATTTTAATTTCTCCCAAAAGGATTTTTGGATGATTTATGTGCAATAAGGCAGCAGGAAGCCGTGTTACGTGTCTGGATCTGTCAAGTCTGGTGAAGTCTAATAAATGCCTTGCAGGAACATTAATCTGGGCAATGCTGCATGGAGCTTACAATACATTTTTTTTTTAAAAACCTGGCAGATGTTTTAGAGTTGGAAAGGAGTTTTTTCTTTTACCTGCGTTTACCTCCAAACCAAACCGTATATCTGTGTGAACATGTGTGAGATTTCTCTGGAGGTGCAAACAGAAAAGAAAATCCACAAATCAAAACATGGATCGTTGTTGGGTTGTGGAAAAACTGGCTGAATTTGGTAACATAATCCAAAACTGGCCATCTATTACTAAATGTCATGAATGCGTCACTGTGCAGATTAGCTGCTTTGACTTTGACCTGTTTCTGAATTTAAACTAATTTGTCAAATCAAACTTTGCAAACCAGATCAGACTCTTACAGATGTCAGGTGTTTCTTCTGTTTGACGTACTCAGCACAGAAACTTGTGTGTAAAAGTTAAATTAGTTTTATTGCCACAACTATGTGAAATAATCCAACATTTTTAAAAGGGAAATCGCCATATTTGAGTTAGTTATTTTTGTTATAAATTAAATTACATATATTCAGATTGGACCTTGTGTATGAAATGATTCAGATAGCCACTGATTAATGGCATCCAGTCTCTGGCTTTGCAGCAATCTCTCCTCCAAAAACCAAGGAATTACAGGAATCTCATGACTCTTGTTGTTTTTCATAGAAAGAGGGAATTTCCAGTTTTTGTGCATTTCATGAACAGAAACTAGTTTACCTTACAGTATTTGACTTGAAGATTAATAATCAAAGCCATTCAAGGACTTCAATTATTAAATCAAAGTCCTTGATTGGCTGACAAATTGAGATTTATCCAATTCCAGCTGTCTTTTTTTCATTTAATCAATCAATCAAGTTTATTTGTATAACACATTTGGCTTTAGGGTTAGGATTATGGTTAGTCGGAGACGACTAAAACATCTGAAACTTTCGCACAGTGCTGTAACATGGAGCAGGAAGTGGCTCAGCAGATTAGTTTACATTACACAGGCTCACATGGAAATCAACCTTGTTCTGCGCTTTGCATTGTGGGGCTTTATTAGCTCGTGTTACCTTTGGACACAAACACTCAGACTCCTGATTGCTGCTTATCCATGAGGGATATTATTGATTTTCTTCACAAGAGAGTAAATAACAATCATTTCCAGACTGACGGGGTGTTTTTTTTGTGTGTTTGTGTTTTGCCAGACAGGTAAAGTGGACCCTCACCACCCTCGAGTGTCGGGCCACAGAGGAAACGTTCTGGACATCAAATGGAATCCGTTTAACGATTACTGCATCGCCTCCTGCTCCGAGGACACCACGGTGTGTGAACTGGCCTAGTCCAATCAGACCCATATGTCTGGGAAACCAACTGGATCTTTATGCAATTTGGCTTTTCATCCACACTCAGTTTAATATCACTGAATAGAGCAGTTCATGTTATACTTCGTTGTAAAATCACAGGTGTTTATACTTGAACACCTGTAATTTTATGTCAAAATATATTCTTTAGTCAAAATACAGACTTTCATTTCACTAGACGTTCTCTTAAAAAAGATTTATTTTACAGAAAGTTAGAACTAATGCACAAAAATAACTTGTATGGTGAGCAACTCTGAAATTCAATGCCAGCTGTTGTTATATTTAATGCTAGTGAAAAAATTTTGAAGAACAGGTTAAACAACATTTTAGTAAATTGTGAACAATGTAAGCTGGTTGTGTTTAACTATAATCATTAGTTGCAGCTTGAGGTTCAGAAAAAAATCGATTTCATAGAAAATCGGAAATCCTAATTCTGGGAACTCTGAATCGATTCAAAATGCTCAAATCAATTTTAAAATACATTTAAGTTGTGTGTCTTATTTGCAGCTACAATGCATTTTGCATTGAACGTCCTTTCAGCCACTGTATGTATTTTGAATATTTCTTTGATATTTTTTATTTACAAAAAAGCCACGCAGCTAAGCTAACAGAATTTTATCTATCAGATATTATCTTTTGCTTGAATATAAACTGATGGAAAATAATTGTCTTAAATAAATTTTCTATTTATTTACACTCTTTTCCGCTTGTCAGTCACACAATTTAAACAAAATCTCTAAACCATTTGAATAGAAAAATCGGTTTCTGTATTAAAATTTGTTTCTGAATCGAATTGTGGCACTAAAATCCGAATTACTAGACAATACAAGATTTAGCTTTGTGCTACACTGCCCCCTATGGGTCTGGCATGTTTAAAACAACGCTCACTGGAGTAATTCAGCAGGTTTGTGCTGATGAACATTTCTTAAATGAATCCCGTGTGTACAGTACTTTTTTAAGCAATGTGTTATTTGTTTTTATAAATGATATTTGTTTTTATAAATGAGGCCTCCGTGAGACTGAAAGGACATGTTACTGCATTCCTGGAATATGAGCATGTCGCTGTAGGGAGATGATTTTATTGCCTCGCTTGTTAAGCCGAGGCGGCCCAGAACAAAGCCCTGCAGAGGAAGAGGCATCCATGAACTTTGCCTCAGGTCAGAGTCTTTTTACCCTCTGCTAAAGGTTCTCCGGTTATTTATCGTCATTTATGTGCGTGCAGGTGAAAGTTTGGGAAATCCCGCCTCACGGCGTGCTGAAGACCCTGACGGTGCCGTGGAAAGAGCTGCAGGGTCACAGCCGCAGGGTGGGCGTCATCGAGTGGCATCCGACGGCTAACAACATCCTCTTCAGCACAGCCTACGACTACCAGGTAACAAAACGCCGTCCGAGGCGATAAGGATAACAAAAAGCTGATTGTGAAATATATTACAGAACGTTTATAACAACGCAGCCAAACAGGTTTCAGGAATTAGATCTTTAAGGTGATTGTTGCCGGGTGACTTTATGAGGACTCAGTGTTCCTGGCTGGAAAAACTGGAGTTTTAATGTGTTTTTAAAATGAATAAAGGAAAAAAAAACATTATTTTGTAATTCAATTCCTTATCTGGCTGTTTCATTCATCTATCCATCCATCCCTTCCAGCCTCCCTTCCTTTTAAGAGTTTATCTCCCATAAACTTGAAAGTTTGTATTTAATCTGTAAAACTTTAAAGTCCTGAGAGAACAGTGGAGACTGAGAAACAACCGTGTGTGTAACTATCCAGCACTATTCTCTGACGTTTCTGAGCAGGTCGGATCGGAGATAAATACTTTTATCTGGATTTCTGAAATTCTTTGGAGAAAACACATTGTTTCAGCTTTTAGTCCAGATAACAAAGCGAAGTTCAAATAAAACGCGGTCCAGCATGTTCCTTCCAGCTAAGTCACCTTTAGTGCAACTCTTTTAAGCTTTGGCACGACTGCATCTCATCTTCTGACACAAACTCAGGCATGTGAAGATATTTCTCTTCACTTTAGGTTTTAACTTGTACTGACTGGCTTTCTGCCTAACCTTAATTTAGATCAATTAAATACTTGGTTTTATCTGAACCACAGAGAATCAGCTCTTCCCTTTAGCGTTGTAGCCTCTAAACTGTGTAAAAAAACGGTACTAAACACATCAATAATTTTTATTATGAATGCATCACATATCTGCATTCACAACCAATGTTATTTTTTAACATATTGTTCCATAAAGATGGGCTGACATTGACAACTGAAAAAAACCCAGGCGATTTAGTCAGAGTGTTCAGACTTTTTGTATTTGCTGGTGTACATCGGAAACTGGGTGTTGAAGTGTAACTAATCCCACCTGCAGATATATTTCAGCAGCAAAAAGTGACTTGCAACTTTTCTTTCCTGTTATTGTGTCTGAACCTGGAGCTGTGACATAAACATCAACCTTTACTCTTGTGACCAATAGGAAAATTAAGCTGCAGTAGCCTTTGTTCGACCCAAAGAGGGCAGCACTGAGACAATTTTTTAATTTTTAGGCAAAATATTGTAGAATTAAACAAGTTTACTAAAACAATGTCCCAATTTCTCCAGAAACATAAAGAAAGATTTTTCTAATGAATGTGCATCTATTCCTCCAGGTGATGATCTGGAACCTGGACTCTCCAGAGCAGGTGATAAAGAACCCCGTCCGGACCATCAAGCACCACACAGACGTCGTCTTGTCCATGTCTTTCAACACGGATGGGAGCCTCCTGGCCACCACCTGCAGGGACAGGAAGATCCGGCTGATGGAGGCGCGCTCAGGGAATATGCTGCAGGTAAAATATTATTCATTTAGCATTTTTAAAAGGTCTTTACTGTACAAAACATCTATGAAAATAATGGAATGTGAAAGTGGACCGGGGTGGCTCTGCTCCGTATTTCATACAGCTTCATGTCATCAGTATAGACTGATGATGACATAACCACTCTCAGTTTTCACTAAATCCTGTTTGATTAAACTTCCTTCCTCGATGCATCCACAGCGCCGCGTTAAACATTTCAAACAATCAGCCTCCTCCCCAGATTTCACTGAGGTTTATGAAATTTGGTGCAGACCTGTAATCTCTCGAAACAACTGCTTTGGGTCCAATTCAGCATTTCTGGGGAGTGACGTAGAGAGGGCCATGCAAGTGTCATGTTAAATCTTTTTGCTCCTTAAATGTAGAAAATACACATTTTTTAGAAGTCTCTGAGACAAGAAGAAGAGCCTAAAATTATTTCAGAAAAGCCGCATCATTTCAGCCCAGTTTCAACCAGCCACAGCAGACACTATCAGAACCGCTTTGTATCCTTTTTCTGCAGCCGCTCCTCCTGTGTCGGATCTGATCGGTTTCCTACGATCTACTCATGTACCCGACATTTCCCTACACAGAGGAGGGGAAATCCCACACCTTATTTGAATTATCTCTTGCTCTTTCCCACCACTGGCGGTATCTTTCACTCGTTTCTCTCACACCCGTTGTAAATGGTTCTTCTGAGCAGGTTTGTTTGGCTGCAGAATATTTTTTTTAACGTGTAGAACTATGGCTCTTTATTTTGCTGTGTGGTGACCTCACAGCTGAGCCAAAGCGGGAGATTCCCCTCCTTTCTTTTCCCTTCCTCCCAGCAGTTTCAGCACCACGCGGCCAAAACTGACACCTTTTGTCCTGGGCCGGATCCCAACTCGGCGCCACAGACCTCGGGCTCACCAGCAGGAGTCAAATAGATATTAGTTGTTTTTTTACATAAGCCGTATTGTTCTGAATGTTGGTGTCGATTGAAAAAGAACTTTCTCATTTTACTTTGAAATTAAGGAATTTTTAGTGTGTTTTTGACTAAAACTGGGCTTTATATTCAGATCTGCCTAAATGCCTATTTTAATAGTCCAAACAACAAATATACCTAAATATGCATTAAGACACACAGTGGAGACCATTTTAGCATTACAGCAGAAGCTAGCATCCTCAGTCTTCCTTATTTCCACTCTTGATGGTTCAGTCAATCAACGCCAAGGAAAATAAATGCCGCTCCTGGATTGGCTGCTTTGCAAACACCAGCAAACAGCAAACAGCGTTTCAAGTAGCGTTGCAGGAATTTCAGCTTCCCAAGCTCTGGAGTTGCGTTCAACAGAAAAATCCATGACTACTGAACCACGAACAGGCAAAGGTCCACTGTCACGCAGTTTTGCAAGCTGTGCAAACCAAACTGTTTGCACAATTGTGATTTTTAAAAACTGGCTGCATAAAGCTGATTCTTATCATTTCAAAATACCTAGACTTGGGACTCTTTATCACTAACCTGTTCCAGTTTCTTCATCCGTATCAAATAAAAATAATAAAGATGGTAAGGTTTCACAGAGAGGAAACTGTATTTTAGCTGCATGAAGGCGATTCCTAAAAAAGCCAAAAGCCGAGTGCTGCAAGCAGCTGCAGGATTATGCATCTAAATTCATGGATTTTGTATCATATTTCAAATACATGTGATTATTTTCAAGGACTGGGCAAACAAGTGATCTAAAAGAAGCAACCAAAGTCTAAAGGATTGAAAGAAAGTGTTGCTTTGACACAAACAAAGATATAAGCTTTGGCTTAAGAGTTTTGCACCGTGCTGTCTCTATTTAAATATATAAAAATATGTATAAATGTAAAGTAATGACATTGAGTTTTAAATGCAACTGAATTTCCTACTTTTGATTTACCCTGAGCTTTGTGTTTATTTGCAGGAAGGAAGCTGCAAGACACACAAAGCCAGTAAGGTGCTGATTTTAGGAAACATGAAGATGATCTTCACATCAGGCACGTCACGCTACAACAGTCGACAGATTGTCCTGTGGGATCAGGTGAGTGAAACTGAAATGGTACAAAAATAAATCAAACATTAATGCAGAACATGCACTTTTTTCTCTTCTAATAATAAACTCTCTGGGATCTAGATTTATTTAGCATTTTTCTTCTGAAGATGCAGATTTAGTTTGTTTTAAAATCCTTAATGTGGAGCTGCTGTGTTAAACACAACTCTGCCATCTAGTGGCCAAACTAATGCTGTGCACAGGCAAAGTGTGGATTAGGGATTGAGCTCTTTGTTTTTAATTCCATGGATTAAATTGGTCGTGTTTTGATATCAGAGTGGATTTTCCTGTCTGTTTACATGACTTTCATGTTGGGTTTTTTTAATCGATATTTTAATCTTTGTTGGTTTCCAGGACGACCTGTCGACGCCTTTATTGGAGGAGAACCTGGATGGCTCCTCAGGTCTTCTGTTCCCATTCTACGATCCTGACACACACATGCTCTACCTTGCTGGGAAGGTAAGACTCATAAATCCAGACAAAAATCACATCTAGTGTTAAATTCCTTAAAAAGTTGCAAGTTTTCTGTTGTTTTTAGGGGGACGGAAGCATCAGGTACTATGAGATCAGCTCAGAAAAACCGTACATCCAGTACCTGATGGAGTACCGCTCACACACGCCTCAGAAAGGAATGGGTAAGGAACACATTCCAACTTCTCAAGCCTCGCAGTTTCCAGGCGGTGTTGACTCTTTGGCACCTGTAAGCAAAGCTGCTGTGCAAATGAAGCTGCTTATTTGAATAACCAAATCAGGTCGTGCTGTAAACAGGCTCACGTTGGGAGACGTAAATCTTTACCAGTAAACTGTCAGAGTTCGCTGCCAAGCATAAGGATATTTATTAAATTCACCTTTGACAGGTGGTTGGAAAAGAAAAAACATTGCTTGGTCCAATAAGAGTCATATTGGGTGCCATCGTTTGTTACAAAGTAAAAGATTATCAGCAATAATTGGCTTTATTTAGCAGGTTGAAAAACATATGGATGGAAAATGGAGGAAGTAAATATTTTAAAAATGTTTTTTCAAAACTAAATATTTAATTCACAAGCTAAATATTTAAACTTCAAATTCAATATTTAGTTAAGTGCCAAGTAAAGATGAAAGTTGACAAATTGTAATGTTTACTGATTTTCTCAATTGTTGAGTGTGTGGTGTCTTGTATGATTTTGTGAATTTGAATTTTTATGATATCACTTCGAACTGCCTTGTGCTGAAATCTGCTACACAAATAAACTTGATCGATTATTTCTTTCCCAACTAAATGTTTGTCTGAGCTAAATATTTATTTTTCAAATTAAATACTTAGGTTGCTTGCTAAATATTTAGCAAGCAAGCTAAATATGCATATAAGTAACTGAATTCCTTTATTTTTAAAAATTAAGCATTTTATTCCCTAAAATGGAATAATAACAACGGATTCCTTTAGTGAATGTAGCAAAGGATGCATCTTCAACTAAATAAAATACTTCTAACAAATACTTAATATCAGTACAGTGTAAGGCTGATCTGTTGATTATTTTTTGGTTAACTGATTAATAATTGAATAGAAAAAGGTGCTAAACATGAGCAAAATGTATATATTTTGTATAGTATTGGTTTAATTACTTCTCAGTGTGTTCTTTCAGCAAATGGCCTTTTTTCTGTATATTCCAGTTAACAATTAATCGATTACAAAATTAGTTGATTATTTCAATCATCAATTCATCATGATTGATCGCTTCAGCACTAATCTAAATTAATGAGCAGATGTTATTGGGAGTAAAGCTGCTGTCCTGAATTTGTTAGTGTTTTTGTTGTTCTGCAGGTGTGATGCCTAAGAGAGGCCTGGATGTCAGCTCATGTGAGGTTTTCAGGTTCTACAAAGTGGTGACAGTCAAGAGTCTCATTGAGCCCGTTTCCATGATTGTACCCCGCAGGGTGAGAGCGCTCAGATTTACACAGACCTCAAATGCATCACATAAATTATCAGAGAAACATCCGTGTTTTGGGTTTCATTTATTCTGCCTGTTTTGTTGTTTTAGTCTGAGTCGTACCAGGAAGACATCTATCCGATGACGGCAAGTAACAGACCAGCTCTGACTGCAGACGAGTGGCTCAGTGGGGTCGATAAAGGTCAGCCTCATTCTTATTCAGCTAATTATCTAATCAGATCAATGCTCATAGTTCTCCTGGTCTTAACCGTTTAGGCCCGATTCTCATGTCTCTGAAGCCCGGGAGTGAACTGATGGAGCCTCCGTCAGAGACGAAGGCGCTGGCCAACTCGGTGGACGCTCGCAGGTCCCGGAGCCGGCCGGGGGTGCTGCAGCTCTCCTACATTCAGGACCAACAGGAAGCCAAAGAAACGAGCGACCAGGTTGAAGACGACCGCAGTCAAATGCCTGTGATCAACGGGGAGGACCTGGCACTTTGCTCGCCTCCCAGGACAGAAAGCGAGGTGCGTTTAATATCCAAACACACTTAGAACCAGCCTGAAAACACATAGTTATACTTCACTTTACATTTCTAAATGTTGAGCATTCATCTGCACCGATTATAGTTTTTGTAGTGCTGTACAGCTAATCTCGTAAAAAATGTGATTATTATAAAAATAGTTTTTCTCTTATTCGTGATGAGTCCACCAGAGGGCACATTAAGGAGTAAATGTACCTTACAATCCCATCAGTCCAGTACACAGTTTTCTACAGA
Organism: Xiphophorus couchianus; assembly: GCF_001444195.1. Taxonomy (NCBI): domain Eukaryota; kingdom Metazoa; phylum Chordata; class Actinopteri; order Cyprinodontiformes; family Poeciliidae; genus Xiphophorus; species Xiphophorus couchianus. The sequence goes on along the minus strand of NC_040232.1, from coordinate 4,102,423 downwards.
ATCTTCAAACTAAATCATAATAAATAATGTTAATTAAGGGAATTATGACATTGTCTGGGAAAACAAGTTCTCTTATAGCAAGTAGTAAGAGTATTTAAGCTACACTAAGAAAATTAAGAAGTATAAAGTCCTAAAATTGAGAATAGTCATTTGAGAATAAAGTTATAATTTTGAGAATAAAGTGATATTATGAGAATAGTCTTATGACTAATATAAAAATATGAGAATGGTCATATTGTAAGGAGTATACATAATATATCATGACTATTCTTGTAATACTACGAATTCATTCTCGTTCAACGTTCTCGTAATATCACATAATTTTATGACTTTCTTGTCATTTTTTCCTTAGGATAAACTTAATACTCTGTTGCCTAATTAATATAAAGAATAAATGTTATGCTTTGTAAACCTACATTTTCAGAATGACATGGAAGTATTTAACATTTTGTAGCGCATGCAGAAATGATACAGGTGTCAGTGCTAAAACAGAAGTCATGCTAGCAACTTTAGCATAACTTCCACTATGCTGGCAGTTTTAGCATAACGTCCGTTTTAGCATCACATGTTGGCATAACTTTTGCTGTGGCTTTTTTGCCTTTTGTTGACACTTGATTTACTCGAAATCTTTCAACTTCAGATATTCACTTCATTCCCACTGTGGGTAAAACATCCTTTCCCCTCGTGTTTTCTGTGTACCTGCAGCTGCGTCTGAAGTTCCTGAAGCAGCAGGAGGAGATCCGGCGGCTGAGGGAGCTCCTCAACCAGAGGGAGGTGCGCGTCAAGCAGCTCGAGCTGGAGATTAAGAACATCAAGAACTCCCAGACGCAGAGCTAACTTTTACGAGCGTCCCGGTTTCCCCACGGCGCTGAGCGGGACACTCCGGCTCAGATCTCGGAATCAGAAAGGCCTCGTTCTTTAAAACTTCCTGGCTCTCCCGAGACTCAAACCTCGACTTGCAGCCAACACTTGGTGCACATATTCTTTGTTTGTGTACATAAACTTTTTACCTTTGCCCCGTTTCTTTTATACACTTCACTGCTATGCAAGTTTACTGTAATATTTTTAGCTTTTTTTTAACAGATGTTTGAGCCTGAGCCGAAAACGCTGAATTTATTTTTTGTGCTTGATTTAAAAAACTTTTCTCCTGTATTTAAACTGCTGTAAGTGAATGAATGTGAAAGAGCTAAACGAATGACCTGCCTGTTGAACCCGAGCTCTGCCTTTCTATAAGCCGCAGATCGCTTTATTCCAGCTTTTATTTTGAAATCGTCTGGAAGCAGATTCATTTTAATGTGTACACAAAATCTGAAACTGATGCCATGTATGAGTTTTAACCCTAATTTTTATATTTATTTCAAAATGTGGGCAGGGAATACACATTTTAATCAGGAATTTGAATCCCCGGATGTGATTTATTTGGCAAATATATGAAGATGAAAATGAACCAAATGCTGTTTTTATTTTTTTGCTGTGAAAAAGTTAATGACTTATGATTGTCTCCTTTCATTTTTGCTTGGTATCTTTTTTATTTTGAGAGTTTTAAGGTAAAACACTAAATCTGCAAAGAACAATAAGCTCCTGATGAGGTTTAAGTAAGATTAGCAGGGATGTCTCAATCATGATTTTCTGCTTACAGCCAATGAAAACACAAATTTTTAGGATTAGAAAATTACATCAGACCAATTAAAAAACAATTTTAATACAGAAATGTGAGCTAAAACTGCTTAATATAATTTTAAATGTAATTTAAGATTTTAATCTAGTAAATGAGGAATACATAATCTGCTCTAATTTATTTAATATACCGTAACTATATTTTTTGTCATCCTTGGTAATTTTCTTACATGTTTTAAGACACTGGATTGCAGCAAATTCATACAAAACAAATATTCTAAGTTTGTCTGGTTTTAACTGATTTTTATTCAAGGAATTGATTACTAAATGGCACCAAACAAAAGTTTTAAACCACAAAAATAAGAGTAATAAAATGATTTTTCCTGTAATCTTTTTTAAATTTGTTAGACTTTGGTTGCTTTTAACTAATTTTATGTCCTGTTTATTCCGACCCATTTATTGATTTAAATTCTCAGGTTCAACCTTTTTTAGGACACTCAATGCAATACTTGATTATCCATGCAGGCTATAAGAAGACTGTTTCTCTCTTTATTTTCATGCAGAGAATCATGTATGGTCAGCAAAGGGTTACATGTGCTGCTAAACTCAACGAATGAGCCAGTGTCCCGTCAGCACATAGCAGGATGTTGCAACAAAACAGTTAAAATGTGATCTTTATCCTCTGTGGCCAACATTTTTGTTTTAATGAATCAGTTTATATCTTGAATAATCCGTCACGTTTTGCTGGATTCTTGTGTCCCATTTCATGGACAAAACCTTCACACTCGTCTGCTTCGATTGATTTTATGGCTCTGACAAACAATTCCTACATATTGTCATAATCTCATACTTTTCCGCAATTTACGGTGTTTTTGCAGCCCTTTCTTAAAGTACACTTGTAAAAAGTTAACATATTAGGCTCTTTCTCAGCATGAAAATGACCAAAATGCTAAACTTTTATTTATAAATATGTTAACTCTGTTACATTCCGTTTGAAAGTGATACATTTTTGTCTTCTTATTTGGTACAGCCCCCTTACTTTTTATACCCTTTTTTTACGTTTAAGAGAAAATCTAAGGCTAAAAATTGGAGGTAACTCGCTACCTAGCTACTTTTGCTGCACTTAGCGCCGTTGTTTGCGCATGCGCACTGACAAGTGCTAGGAAAGTCCCTTGGTTATAATGGCGGCTGGTAAACGAGTAAAGAAAACACCAACTGGTAAGGCCGCTGACGGGACAAATGAAGGGCTAATGTCTATTTTTTTATATCATGCGATTTACCCACACCATCTTTGATCATCTAGTAGATCTCAATCACCTCTGGTTTAGTATCATCAGCAGGACTTGAAGAATGCCGAGAAGCCATAGAAAAGGACGTTTATCGGCCACTTGCCACACTGATGTCAGCTTAGCCTGACCAACGCCTTTCCATGCACTCCCGCTCCCTGAATGGTTGCTATGGCAGATTAAAGGATTTGTCCAAGATGCACGAGATAATCAAAGTAACTTCAGGTATGTTTCTGGTCAGGGAATAACATTGATTTAATGCTTTTAAAAATATCATTTGAATTACACCCCCACCTTTTAAAAATGTATTTAAACGCTTTTCTATCTTTTCATTCAATAACATTGAATGAAAACTGATCCTATCTGTAATCTTTTTAATTTTAAAGACAGCAGAAAAGTAAAGCAGGGAGCAAGAAAAGCCAAAAATGTTAACATTTTATTTACAAAGTTGTTTTTTTGTCATACAGAAAGTAAAAATGTAGCTACAACCTTGATTTGTGCAACAGGCCACCACACTAAAAACCATGGCCTGCTGGTTGCACAGCTGCTATAGCAATAATTTTATTGGGAAAAAATAACAGAAAAAAAATAGGGAAATAATAAACCCAACAACAACAAAAAAAAAATAGAAGGAAAAAAATTAATCCAACAAAATATTAAAAACACAGACCCAAAACTAGATACCAGTCCCAAAGTCCTCACACGGGAATACATAAAGAGGGATGGACAGTGGAAATGTGGAATGCTGAGTGGTCGGCTGCCTGAGAACCTCTAGGGTTGCGGGTGGGAGCGAAGTGGGGGCGTTAGGTGGCTCTCAGTTCCTTGGTGTGGGAGGAAGGAGAAGAAGAAAAAAAAATTAAAGATGGGGATTGTGGAAGGGGGCAGCTCCACTCGGCCCACCCGTCGGTACAGTCTTGCTCGTAAAAAGAGCGCAGTGCTGGGGGGAGGAACAGGAAGGGCAAGTTGACACGGTTTAAAAAGGCGGTGCGAGTTGTTGGAGGGTGGACGTTCGGGTTTGTGAGGGGGTCAAAGAGGGAAAAACTCGGTAGGCTCTTGTTTTCAGTTTAATCGTCATCTTCGTCATCCTCATCGTCGTCTTCGTCCTCCGCATCTCGCTTTCTCTTCTGGCCTTTCCCGGCGTCTGCTTCTGGGTTGAACATACACAGAACAAAAACTTCATCAAACTAATGCAAAAAAAACTATAATTAATTATGCAAAAAAATCTGCCTAAACCAATTCCTGTGGTCATATACTAGGATTATGGCCACATGTTTGCGTATATATTCCATATTCAGGCAACACTCTGTTCTTAATTAGCGCCCTCTACTGTTCAAACTGTGTCACACCAGGAGAGTAAAGTTTTATAATTTTGTAGAAGTCATCCACTGGGGTTTGGTAAAACTTTATATTTTGCATAAAGTGAAGACAAACTGAATTCCATAAACAAAACTTTCCAATGGGCGGAGCCAATAGACACCGGGGGCGTGGTCACGTTAATATGCGTTTCTTGGCTCCAGTTTTTTGTTTTTTTTTTCTTTTCAGAATTTGATTATTGAAAGAAAATCCTCTTTGCCTTTCAGAAACAATCTAGACTTGGGATTTCCCAAAACACAAATTAAATATTTCCAGCTCTTTGACGTACATCATTTATTAAGAGTAATTAATTAATATTATCAGTTTATCTGCAATTTCAGATGTTATTTTCTATTTTAAATCCAGATAGGAAGAAGAGCTTCTGTTAGGTTCAGACTAAAATTTGGAATATATTTAGAATATAAAAGAGTTTTGTTTCGATTAGTAAATATTTATTAAAACTCATGTTTGCTTAATGCAGATTTTATCATCCATCTGTGTAAATAGGAGCTTTAAATAGATACTCACCCTCTTCGTCTTCATCCTCATCTTCATCCTCATCCTCCACCTCTCCATCCTGACCGAACTCGTCGTCCTTCATCAAAAACATTTACAAGTTAAAAAAAAAAAAAAAAAAGCAGCACACTTTATGTAAACAATCCATCAGGATTGTTTGGGTTTTCTTACCTCCTCTTCACCACTAACTTCCTCGTCATCCTCTTCTCCTTCTACTTCCTCTTCATCTTCCTCATCATCATCCTCCTCGTCAAAGTCTTCCTCCTCCCCATCTTCGTCTTCCTCCTCCTCTCCCTCTGTAAAAATAAAACAAAAGAAATAAGTAAAACTCAGATTCTCCAAAACCTGATTTTTCCCTTCAGTCAGTGAATGCACCATGCAGTAGCAAACAAAAAACATCTGCCACATAAAAAAAAAAAGTACAAGATGTTTTTATAACTTCTCCCTTATTTTGAATGTAATTTTTCTGTAATTAAACAACCAATGGTCACGTTAAAGATATTAGCAGGAGTAAAGATGCAGGTTCATCCCTTTTCCATATAATGTCCAATGATGGCTTATTTTATTTACAAAATTAAAATATTTTATCCCCTTTTAATTAAATGATTAACATGACAAATCTGAGATTTATAAAAGCTCATTTTGTACATACTGACCTTCAGTATCATTCTGCATGCAGTAATACTGTATTACAGAATAAATGCTGTCGGTGCTAAATTTCAACCGGCCCCCAAGTGGAAAGCAGGGGAAAACCCCCCGAAACCTTCTGGGAAATCTAGATTAAAGATTTTCCTCATCTATTGAATGCAACTCTGTAAAACAGAGACGTTATATACTTTTATTTTATTTTTTTCGATGACCAAGACCAAACTGCCTTCAAGCTTTATGTCTGCACAGATGCATAAAGTTATTCTGTCATTTTATAAACAGGCAACATTTTCTACATCTGAGCTGAATAAATGTTTTCCAAACAAAAAGTTCATATTTAAAAACAGTTTCTACAAGTTTCAGATATATTCATAGAAAAAACAATATTTAGGCAAATTACCTTAAGCTGTTTTCACTTAACTTTAGGTAGGATAAATATAATTGTCAATTTAAGCTGGAGTAGATGCAATGTAGTTTCAGAGGCAATCTTAATAAATAAAACAATCTTCAGGCTCTCCATCAGTTCTACTAAAATTTAAGAAGTATGTATAAACAGAAAAAAAGTCACTTTGACTATATGGTAGACATTCCTACAGAAATAGATATGGAAACAAAAATGGGATTGACGATCATAAGATTAGATGGATGTTATAAGTAAATGGGATGTGGAGAAACGTCTGGAACAGAAATGTTTTCTAGACTGCAGAGAAATCCTGGCTGATCTATCAAGTTTGAAAAATAAGAGCGTTTCATATATAAAGTTTTAATTCACACTAAATATCATAAATTATATGCCTAAAGTAAATATAGGATATATATTTTATTTTGGCTGATTTTTTTAGCTAATTTTGTGTTGATGTCAACAATCCATGTTTTTTTCTATCTTGTTTATGTTTCTGGAATGGAAGGATGTTGGTCATGTGGTATTTGTTTGGTCATGTGAGTCAGTGATGCAGCACAGGATTGTGGGTATCTAACTGAAGCAGAGAAACAATGTCAGCAACATATAAGATATTGCTACATTTTGGTAGCGATATCTACCGAAATGTAGCGATATTTTCAATCGCTACATTTACCGATATTTATATTGGCCAATAAAGAAGTCCGATATAAATATCGGACTTCTTTATTGGCCCAAATATTTATATCAGCGCATTCCTATGCAACACCTTTGTGTTTTAATTTCTTTCTATCTTAATTGCATCCCATTTGACTCTTCAACAATGATGATCATCAGATAAGCAAGTTATTAAGCTGACAAAAAAAATATTTCCAAACTGGAGCCTGTAACAGCCACTACCAAGTGTGTGTTCACACCAGCCCTGTTTAATCCGCTTCAATTAAACTCCAGTCTATTTGTCTACAAAGTCCGGTTTGTTTGGGAAGATTTGAACCCGAAATCGAAACTCCGCCGCCGACCAAAACAGCAAACACTAGTCCGCCTAAAAACCAAAGATTTGGTTCAGTTTAAGTGAACTCTAGTTTGATTGGAATATGTATATATATATATATATATATATATGTGAATGCCAAGCAGACCGGAAACTGCTTCAATTAGGAAGTGGACTATAGTGCAGTGCATTTTGGGTAAATACAACCAAAACAAACATGCGTTTCTATCACTAGCGCTTTTTTACCAATGACAAATCCTACAGCCACTAAAATCTGACGCTACTCCATTTTTGTTCATATTTTGTGAAGAAGGAAGTTGGAAGCCACGTGATCAACAGCTGGAAATTACTACTGGCGAAAAAGACAGAGATGACAGGAAGTGGTAGGAAGATGATGGCACAGCATATTTTTTAAATGACTTATCGTGTGAGCAAACTTATTCACATGTGACTTTAATTGTATTTTTTTTAATGTTAGCAAAATATCGACAAAGTTTTTGGCACATTTGAAATGGAAACACAGCTACAGTCTTCTTCAGAGGTTTGCATATTTCCTTCAGTGGTTCCTGGTGCAGCGCCCCTATGGGCGAGGAGTGGAGCAGCTTTTTCAAACGGTTTGGTTTGTTTGACACAGTGCAGTGTGAAAGCAAACCGCATCGACTGAAAATGTAGCAGTATTGCAATTTTGGTCCCCAAACAAACCGAGTCTACCGAACTATCCGGTGCCAAAACACCATAAGAGACTCGAACTTTGTTTGAACACAAATTTTAAAACTTCATACCTTCGTCCTCGTCATCATCCACGCCGTCTCCGTCCACCTCTCCGTCAGAGTCGGAGGCTTCCCTGTCCTCCATGTCGTAGCCATCCAGGTAGGTGAGCTGAGGCAGCAGCTTGAAGACGCTCTCTCTGTAGTCGTTCAGGTTCGTTACTTCACAGTTGAACAGGTCCAAACTCTTCAGGTTTTCCAGCTTTTTCTGCAGACACAGGACACAAATCAAAACAATAAGTTTATAAACATGTAATGTGAAATGTGTAGAGTGGAGTAAAGCTCTATGCGAACAGAAACATACCAACGGTTCCAACGTGCTGATGTCTTTCAATTTGTTTCCGCTGAGGTTTAGATGTGTGAGGTTAGGGAGTTTCTCTGCTAAAACGTCGAGGCCGCCACTGATTCTGTTGTCACTCAACTCCAGCTGGAAGGTAAGCAGACGGAGACGTCAACACCAGCTGGCGGCCAATCTCACGTTAAGGAGCTGCGATGGTGAAATCTTACCTTTTTCAGTTTCGCTAGTTTAGGCAGGTTGGACACTGAGATTAGGCCGACATTTATCAAACTGAGGAATTCAAGGTTGACGAACTCGGCTGTGAGGCCTTCGATTTTCCCTTCAACCGACCGACAATTATCGAGGACGAGTTCTCGTACCTGAAATTAGATTTTTAAAAATTTTATTAATCAATTTTATTACTGAATTCTACCAAAGTCAATCATTAGGAATAAAAAAAAAGAGATTTAAGAGTAAAACATTAATTTACATGTTTTTGTTATTAAATAGTGAAGCATTACAGACTAACACATCCAACATCTAATATAATGCAGTTCGCATCACTCAGGTGACTTGTCTTTATTTTTTAAAAAAGAAAGAAATATTAAAAAGGCCAGATATGTCTAAGCAAGATATATTGTTAAGCCACAAAGACTCAAAATACAACAAATTAAATGTTTAATTTTTACCATAATTTCTATTTTAGATGCCAGAATATGTTGGCATAAAAACATGTTTACGGTCAAATCATTCAATGCAGGTAGTTACTCAACAAGCCCACAGCTTGACACCTCCACCACTGTGCATGGTAGTTGGTATATAGCATTTCTGTGTTGCAGAGACGCACTGATTGCAGTTTTTTGGCCGATCATTGTTTTTTCACCATGTTGTTTCATTATTCAACAACATAACTGAGGCCTGTAGAGTCTGAGGTAAAGCTCCTGGGTTTTTGGCAATTTCTGTGAGCTCACTGTAGATTGATGAACTTCAAATAGTTTGGAAAAACATTTTGGCCCTTCCCAGATCGAGGGGCAGCAACTCCTTCTCTACATTTGCTGCTGACATTTCTCCACTTTGCCAACACACAGATCTATTCCCTCTAGACCAGAAACTAACAAAATTGCTGCTTTTATAGAAGGTAGTCGCACTAAAGATGATTAAAGTCAAATCTATTTGATAATAAGCAACTGATTGCCAATTCTCTATCCAAGCCTATAGAAATAGGATGCAGTTTTAGTTGTAAAATTTGATTTTTACTTGAATGTTGTACAAAATTTCTAACCTACATCCGACTATTGAATCTAATTCATTTGTTCATTTAAATTGATATAAATTTGACCCATTATTGATTCTATATTGCATTGTGTTTCTGTGTTTGTAATGATGTAAAGCACTTTGAAATGTCTTGCTGCTGAAATGTGCTATACAAATAAAATTTGATTGATTGATTGATTTGTCAGGTAAAGTGTTAATCTTGATGCCACATTTTAATGTTTTATTTAGTCTTGATTAGATGTAATTTAGTTTTAGTCACAATTTAGCCATCTGTAGTAATTTCAGTTAATTCTTGAAAGAAAATTACAGAAATGATCAAGAAATAACCTTTCAAAGCAGAGAAATGCATTTTTCCATACACCGGAATTAGATCTGACTGACAGTTTTCATTCATTTATGCCTTGTTTGGGGGGAAAAAGATTGAAAAAAGTATGGTTACATTGTTTGTTTATAAAATAACCCCGTAATAAAGTGCCTAAAGATTAACTGTCACTAAATAAGCTTAATTTATTCATTCTATTAATCTAATTGTTTTTTTAATATAAAAACTTTTTAATGGCATCTTCAAATTTGATTATTGAACAATAATAATGTGGGATCTTTTGAAGTTTTTAACATCTGAGAACAGATTTAATTATTTTTTTGTCTTGGGAGGACCCAGATTTACTTATTTGTTTCACTATAATTTTCAATCATCAAGACATGCACTTTTCAACGTATTTTGCTTTCACAATAGGATATGGATAAAGCTTAAAAACATGTTTTTGTTCATGAAATACTTTTCAAAGCGGCCTACAGACAGGGTAGATGAGAATTAAAAAAAAAAAAAAAAAAACAAAACTTTATTCATGTGTAGTTCATTATTCTTTCAGGGACATTTTGTAACGTTAAATATGAGAAAAACAACTCCAAAGGCGGAGTTTGACTGAGTCAGCTTGAACTCACACTGGTTGCGCAATTAAATGTTGGACAAAAACAATGAAAAGCAGGACTAGCAGAGGGGAAAAACGTCGAAATGAATGGCGTTTCTGGTACTAAAAGGACTTTTTGTGAGTGTCCTTCACCAAGCCGACACAGATAACCGTCTGCTTTCTTAAAACCCAAGCAGAGCAAAGCAGTAGCTTGCTATGGCTTCGCTAATGCAGCCACTAATGACAAATGCAATGATTTTTGTAAGCTAGCTGGCTACAGCTAGCCATTGCCCCCTTTTATAAACGCTGCGGAGCGGCAGAGCAGCTGCTACAGACCGCCCGCCATTAGACAGCACCACAGCAACGGAAAAGGACTGCCAACACACCCCAGAAAAGATTCACCCCTTTTCGATAAAACCAGCTTTGAATAAGAGGGTAAAAGTGGAATATTCATCGTCGTCGAGTGAACGACCGAGGTTGTTTAACGACTCGCTTTGAGGTAGAAGTTGCGAAGGAGAGAGAACGGAAAATTAGTGAGGAAAAAAAAAACAAAGATGGAGACGGTTCCTTTCTGCCAGGGCTTCAAAGACGACAGAGCGACAACATGGCGACTCCAAAGCTACAGTATGCAGCTCTCCCAACACTTCAATGGCGGAAAGGGATGTTTAGAACGACTTATTACAGATATTTAAACCTCAAAACAACACTTTTTATGTCTGAAAAATGTCTTTAGTGCAAGCGTGGCTTGAGTCGAAACGCCGACCGTTGAGTTTTTCGGTTGCCCACGCATGAAACGCGGAGCACCGGATCTCCGTGTCACGCAGACAGGCTGACTCGGTCTATGGGGCGGCCACCAAGCCAACACGTCAAATTTGATTAGCTGCGTACGCGAAGTTTAGCTTTAATATTCATCGACACAACAGCTAATCGTGTAATTTTAAGTGTATGAGTGGATAAAATTATACTGTCTTTGGGTAATGTAGAAAAGGGGCAATATGGCGACCACTGAAGTTCGCTTCCGAATTGTAGTTTCGTTGAGTAAAGGGCTGTTTCACTGCTTTAGATGTAACCTGGAATAGTACATTTGATGGCCTAAAAATATAGCTGGCAATCTTTGAAGCTTTTATTCCATTTGCGAAATAAAAATTATTTACCTTTATCAGAAATAGAGCGTCAACCCTGTTTAAGTATTGTATTCTTTGATCAATAGGTAAATTAAACAATTTTAAATGGGGGGGGGGCGATTTTTGAAATTTCACAAATTGAATACAGGTTTCAGATGTTATAAGATTTGTTAAGAATCCATATCTAGATAGCCAGCCATAGTTTAAATCAATCTAAGTTCTATTTTTGGATGTGAACATGATGTGGTCTGCCCTACACAGCAAGAAAATAAGCCATGTGCATAATCGTCTCACAATCTATATGCAAGACCTAAAAACAAATTTGTATGTTTAAAGCCTGTTAAAACATATCCATTTGATTCATATTTAAAAATCAAAATGCAATTTTTCTCAATTCAGATTTCAAAGATGATGTGCTTTAAATTTTCCTTAAATGTAAGAAACTCCAGTGTAATTTAAATTGATACAGTCAGATTAACAAGAGTGTAATGTAAATTAAATGTGAAAACAAGAAAGCACTGATGAATGATTGCAGCTTCATAGGTCAAAAGATCAGTTTCAACGAGTCTGGCTTTTGTGTGGAATAATCTAATCTATGTTTGACTTGAAATGTTTTGGTTTTTAATCTAAAAACTCTCTGAGATGGTCTACATGCCAAAAATGTAAAACTGAATCTGCGTTTCAGGGTTTCATATACTAGTCTGTTGTTCTAATGCTTCAAACTAATTTCAAAGATTATGTGAAATAAGCTTTATACTGCCCTTGTTTGTGTTTTCTCAAATGAATTACTTCCAAGTATGCTATAACATCCTAAACTATCTTTACAAGATTTTTAATCCATTTGTACAATGGATTAATAAACAATCCATTGTAGAACTGATTAATTTAACTCATGCAGTTTGTAAAATGGATCCCATCCTGAATGTACATGTATAAAAATACATTGAGTTTTTAACAAATCATGAATTCTGTTTAGTGTGGAATAATTCAACCCAGGTTTGGTTAAAATTAGCATTTTAGATTGAAAACTAAAACTCATCCAATGTGGCCTTAACTGAAGTGAAATGGCCCTTTACGAGAGGGATCTCCGAATCACGAGCGAACTTCGGCGTTGTGGTAATATGGCGGGAACAAATTCCTAAGTTAGCTGGCTGGGTTGCGAATAATGGCAGCGCCTGATTCCATTTAAAACACGGGCAGTTTTCTGAGTCTCGCGGCGAAATACAGTTTGTGTGACCACAAAAGCCTGTAACATGAGTTGATTTTGTAGATTTACGTTAAAGCATAGTAACGGCGTAAGCTTTTTTAACGCATGTTTAATAAAAATCAGAAATAGGAGTGGTTATGTATTTGGTATAAACTGTATTTACTGTGTGAGGAGAGTATCATTCCACAGTCGAGGTATAAGTGGGTTTTTTTGTTATTTTCGCTGGTTAAATGTAACATTAAGTGCCGCGACTCTCGATTTCGCCGATAATTAAACTCGTTTTAAACATCCAGGCTCCTGAAATCTGAATTAATGTGTGCTTAAAGAGCGCCGATTTCTTTCTCTCTCTCTTTTTTAGCAGTTGAGCTAGCAGCAAACATGGCTTCCGACGAGTGTATAAAATACAGCGCCGTGTGCATGCCAAACGGCGGCGGAGGAAGCAGCAGAAATAAGTTTACAGATTGTGCTTAGAGCCGTGTGTGTGCAGCGGCGACCGAAGAGGCTGCGAAACGGTTAAAGCACTGCAATAATAATGTCAGCAAACTGGGGGGGAACCGCCGTTTCAAAGTGACCATTGAATCAAGCTTTTCTCGTCTCGTTGCCCCCCTGAATAATACGCCCAATCCGCAACAGTATCGAGGGATTAATGCTTGTTATGCGACTGTTTTTACTCTCTGCTACAAAGGAGAAAACACAGCCTGAAAACCCATGTGGTCACCATTAGCGAGGGGCTAGCCAGAAAACTAAAGGGTTGGTTTTAAAAAAAGCACGACTCACATCAGACGGTGTCCTGTTTCTTAGCTCCAAGTGGATCCTCTTTTTCATGTCCATCTTTTCCCCCCGTGGAAGTGAAACTTTTTCCTCTCTCTCGGGTTCTGCTGGGATCTTCAGTCCAAAACGGCAGAGATGCCCCTTATGGAGGGAGAATATAGGGCTGTGTAATGAAGTGAGCCGAACGCTAAGTTAGTCGGAGAGAAGGGGAAACCATGGAGGGAAACGGGACTGAAACAAAATATATGCTCAACAGCGCCCCCTCCGCTCCGAACCGCCCATCGCCTCTGAAAGGGGCAATGCAGTCAGAAAACATGACGCGGCCCCCATGAAATGGATCTCTGGTGCAGCTGGTTTCTGCGAAGAAGTTCAAATGTCTAAATAATAAAGAATTATTTTAAAGATACCAACCAGATGCTTCTGTCAAATAAATCAGAGGAAACTTTAGATGTAGTTTGTCACATGTAAAATGCTCTGTATTCTGTTTTGTCTACTGTTTTTGTGGTGAAAACACTTTTTAATAGAAATAAAATCTACCAATTCAACAAAAAGCTCCTCCGTGTGTGCATGTTTCCAGTGACATCATTTAATTTGCTAAATTCCAACTTAAAGGCTTTTAAAAGTCTTAATTGTCTCCAGATTTTCCAAAATGGGCCTCAAATTACATTTAATTCTGCCTCTTACTTGGAAATCGAATCATTCCTTGTTTTTTTCATAGATTTTCTAAATGTAAACTTTTTCGTTTACATTTTATTTTTAAAGAAGCACTCATTCGTTTGTTCTAAGACTTGTTCTTGTTATAGTTACATTGTATTGAAACTACAAGGCCTTTTAACCCTTGGAATAATTCTTCTTCTGACTTTTTGTAGTTTGGTTCGGGCTTTTTATGTGATAGAGCAGCTTAATTCCTGCATGTCTTCCCTTCTCTCTCTTTCCTTCTTCACGTCGTGCTACTGATGAATAAATACTGCAAGTGCCAAAAATATTTTCTGTTATTGTTCTGTAAAGCACTTCTAAGTTGCCTGTTTAGTGCAAACCACGTTTGCACTAAATGTTTTAGTGGTAAACGTTTGCACTAAAATGTTTTGGTGCAAAAACGCTTTAGTTTGTGCTTTTTTATGTTGTTCACCGGGTATGACTTGATGATTAGTTGGTACGAAAAAATTGTTTACAACATTAAAAAGACCTAAAATGTACAAAATAGCAATGAGTAAATAGTCAGGGTTCTTTTTGGTCAATTTTTATCTCTTTTTTTTCATCTTGACTTACCTTTTTAATCAAATTAATCCTTTAAAGACATTTATTTATATTCTTTTTGTAGTGTCTACTATGTCAGCCTATTTTCTTGATTCTGGTGCCTCTTGTGATGTCATCAATCCAAATGCACTCAATCAAAGCCAATAGAGATTATTTTCCTCAATGCTCTTTAAAAAACACTGTAATTTTCACAGAATCCAAATACTTCACAAATCAACTTTGTTTTTATTCTATCAGTATATTTTTTATTAGATTGCAACCATATTTTGTTATCCCTTAGTGGGAAATATTTTTTCACTCTATTGTAAGATATGAATTAGTGAAAAAAGACCGAACATTATTTACAGTTTTACAAGTTAAAACAATTTGTATTTGAAAAACATACATAAAAAATATCCAAAGATGTGACACTCTATGGTAAAGTTGATTACACTAATTGTGTTTTGTTGTTAAACACAATTTAATCAAGATAAAATCTACCATTTCAGAAATTGTTAGATTTCTGCCACCACAAACCATGTGGTAAAACTCAGTCCAACTTAAAATCTGTTGTGAAATCATGCTTTGTCTGAAAACGCATCCAAATTTTCTGCAAAAATACGTCTCTTCTTCTCAGCTGGGACACATGGCTCGGGAGGAGGTGTGCATTTGGTTTGGAGTAAAGAGAGCATTGTGCATATATAAGGAGGGCTTGGCACCCCTCCGTCAACCCAACACCTTCACTTCCTCTGAAGTCCTAAACACTGCAGAATACTTCTAAATGTGACTATTGGTGTTTTTTTTTAATTAAAAGAAATATATCTCTAAAAATCTGGATTTTAACATATTTATTAGATGTTTTCAAAGCTGTTAGTGGAAATCCTTTCTAGATGCTACAACTGCAGCCTGTAGATGGCGCTGTGGTATCATTTGGTCTTTACACAGACATTCCTCAGTTTTAGGAGCTGAGGGTGGCTGACTGTCCTTCCTGCTTTCTGGCTTGAGTAATTTGGAGGCCCATGCATACCTGGAAGGAGTTTATCTCAGCTAAAAGATTTTAGGATTTCATCTGAAGACATTTAAAGACATGAAAATACAGAAAAATACTTATATTTTCCTTTCAATCAACCAGATCTTAGAAGTTATCTTGAGTAGTAATCCAAAACACTTTTCACCAATGTATCCAGAAGTGACCGCGTCACCCTTGTGCTTTTATGACTGACCTAATTCAACAGAGATCCAGTCAAATGGTGCTATTGGTGTCACAATGAGGGCAATGGAGATCACATCTCTATTAATTGTGATATAAAGACATTTATATCTGGAAGATCCATTCTCTGGTTCAGTTATTACAGCTAGAAACTAGAAATCAGGCCTGAAATCTGAGTGTAGTGATGGACTCAGACCTGAACCTTCAGTCACATGAAGACAGTTAAAAAGTCAGGCTTCTATCACCTGAAGAACATTTCCAGGATTACAGGACTATTCTCCCAGCAAGATTTAAAGAAACTCATCAAAGTTTTTATCTTTAGTCTCATTGATTACTGCAACAGTGTCTTCACAAGTCTGCCTAAAACAACAATCAGACAAATTAAATATCTTATACAAATAAACCTGACTGACTGATTCATTAATCAGTATTTCTGGCTGCCATTCCAGCATGAAAATTAAAGAACATTCCAATATTCTATCATATTCAACACTAAACATGTCACTTAAATACATTACAAACAGTTTGAGCCTAATACTGATTCTTGTGGTATCTCAGAACTTACATTCAATAATAATGACATATGATCACTTATTTATACAAACAGTTGATGGTTTTAACTTTTTAACCAGTTTAAAACTGTGTTATGATTAATGTTAAGCTTTCTTTAAATCAAAGAAAACTGAATTTTTTTCTAAATGCACAGTGATTGTTGTTTTCATGTGTTGTGGCCAAAGTCTCCAGTAACACAGAAAAAGTCGCTAGATTTGTCAGTTTTTTGATAAAAGTCATCAGAGGAGTCTGAAAAAGTTGCTAAATATGGTGATAAAGAGGCTAAGTTGGCAGCAGTGCTTTCCCTGGTCCTGACCACACACCCCACGCGTAGCCACGCCCCTCTATGTCATGTGACCCCTCCCACTTTGGTGGAATTTTTCACATTTTGTCTGGGGCGAGTTACGCTTTCACATGGGGGTTAGTTACACTTTAAAAAGCAGCATGACACACACCACACTATAAAAAATAAAAATAAAACCTGGAAATTTTTGACTTTTGAAACTTAGCAATTTAAAAAAAACATTCTAGGAAATTCCTGAGATTAATCTCAAAATTTCTTAGTTTTGTTTGGTGGAAATTTAGTCATTTTCTTCTAACTATAATGACTTTAATACAAAACTGATGAGTTAGAAAGCAGTTTTTAAGGTGTGAACCAACTTGAGATACATTGTTTTGGACTCCCAAGTGACCACAAATAAAATAAAATAAAATAAAATAAAATAAAATAAAATAAAATAAAATAAAATAAAATAAAATAAAATAAAATTAAATTAAATTAAATTAAATTAAATTAAATTAAATTAAATTAAATTTGTTTTATTTAGTTTCAGTTTATTTATTCATTTAGTTTCTATAATTATTTTATTGTTTTTTTTACTTTAAAAAGTTTTCAAATTAGAATTCAGCCTTTCAGGAGCAGAAAAAGGCTCCTATTTACTAAGTTTGTGAACGAAAACAAGAAATTTGACTGTTTTGTGGCTTTTCTATAGAAAGAAAACAACAAAGTCCACAAGTCTTCTAGAACCATTTTTGACAGATGAGACCAAAATATGGTCAAATAAAATGAAGCTGGGTCAACCACACCTGCATGTATTGGCTGACAAAGACAGGAATCCAGTTGACACAATGGCCCAGTCAAAGCCCAGATCTCAACCTGATTGAAATAAGGTGCTGTGAATTTAAGAAAACCACTTTTACAAAAAAAAAAGTGTCCATACTCCTCCACCGACTGATAATGTCAAAGAGAAAACCCCTCTTGAATCGAGGGGTTTACTTATTTACCTAAACATTCCCTAAACAGCTGAGACGTTCAGGGTCATTTAATCTGTTCGTTTGGTTTTATTTTCTCCTCTGAGTGGCTCGAACACACACATGGGGACTCAATATGCTGAGAGCAGATTGAGAACACTCCCAACTGAGCGCGCTCCTTCTGCGCGATAAGGAGGGGATGAACCCTGAAGGGTGGGATCTCTCATCTCACTTTGTTTGGTTCCGGCTGAAACACCTGCAGGGAGGCTTTATGGGGAGCTGTTCTGATTATGCATGATTTTGGAGAAACATTTTGAGGAGAAATGTGAACAAAATTCAAACTTTATAACCGACTAATTCAGCAGGTTGCATTGAAGCGTTTTCACCGTTCACACACTGACCGCCTCCCTCCCCTTTCCAAACACACAACTTTCTCTTGCTTTACAGTTTTTTTTCTCCCTCTGACAGCTGAGTGCCAACTCCTCCAGCTTTACAAACACGATAAGGCCCAAGCTGCAAGAACTCTCCCAGCTCTGAGTAATGGTTAACCAGATAATTCATCTGGAGGAGGAGGGGTGGGAGGCAATAGACAACACAGTTTTTTTTTCTGTTCTCTGCTCTGTTTGCTTGCGCGCCTTTACAGTTGAATTCATTCATATCTGCAGCCAGAATGGAGGAGACGTCGCAACAGGAGAATTTACAAGAAGTGGAGAATAAAAACCAACTTGAGGAGGAAGGTATTAGTTCTGCTTCTTTTTTTATTTATTTATTTGCATTTGATCTGACAGAGTCATAACAAGCTGGAGATGCAGTTTATGTTTTTGGGGAATTATTTTAAAGTCAAGGATTGTTCACACATTGCAAAAATATACAATTTTACAAAGTATTTTTGCTCTAGACTCTAGTACAAATATCTTAGTAGACTAGAAGCAAGACAAAGCTAACTGAAAAATAACTTTTCAGCTTATTTTAAGTAAACAATATCATAATATTGATGAAAAATGATGAGTTCCACCGGCAGATAATTTCACTTATAGCAAGACATGTTTCCCATATTATAAGTGAAATAATTGGCCAATGAAACTAGTATTTTCCATCAATATTAAGGAATTATTAAAGCAAACTCCTATTTAAAAATTTTTTTTGTCTTATTTCCAGTGTACTAAGATATTTGCTTTAGAAACTAGATGCAAAATACTAGGTAAGATTTTTGCAGTGTAAGAGTGATCAGTGTGCAGCCACAGAGGAATAATCCTACAACAGAAACCAGGTCTTTCTGTTACTATATGTGTAATAGTTGCAGATTAGTCCATATTTAAGGTTATGGTAATGTTTTTTGGTATAAATTTGTTTCAGGCGGGATCCGGCGGCGACTGAGAGACAGGGAGCTTCTCAGGAAGAGAAAAGCCGAAGCAGAAGAGAAGGAAACTAACCAGTGGGTTTTTGGGTAAATTTCTTTGAAGACAAACCCTGTCAGCAAAAATACAAGTTTAAATGCTTATGCAGAATATTTAAGGTCAAAGTAGACGTTAAAGTTTCTTTACAGTGCATGGCGGTAACACTATCAGCTCTAGCTGCTTATCTCTCGTCTCGTTTATGTTGAATATGGAGCAAGAGGAAAGCAAAGGTTGCTCTGGTGGGTCTATGACGCCCCAGATCACAGCCAGGGACTTTGTACTATTAGCTTAGCAAATGCATCACACCGCCCTGTGTCAGCTAGCTTAACAATTAGCTGGACTCTTTCAGGGTGGAGAGCCAGAGGAAAAGGTCAAGAGGCGAGAACAAGAGTGGGACCAAGAGGAGAGGGAGGCCTCGGAAGACCGACCCTGTCCTGCAGTTCCCAGTGATTCAGGATGAGACTGCAGAGGCCAACTCGGGTCAAATACTGACCTCTCAGACTGGCGTCCCAGCTGTGGAGTCACAACAAGCTCCAGATGTAGATGCACCTGCTCCTGTGTCAGTCCGAAACTCACTTTTTGAGAAGCTAGAGGTAGATTTTGCTCCAGTTCCTGCCCAGTATTCAGCTCCAGATGTGCAGGTTCCAATACAAAATCCCTATGCCGCTTCAGTCCCAGTACAAGCTCAATACGCAGCTCCAGAACCAGTACAAGATCCCCATGCTGTGTCAGTCCCAATACAAGCTTCCTATTCTGCTCCAGTCCCAGTAAAACCTCAATATTCTGTCCCGGTCCCAGTAAAAGCTCCCTATGCCGCTCCGGAACCAATACAAGTTCCCTATGCTGCTTCAGTCCCAGTAAAAGCCTCCTACATGGTACCAATCCCAGTTCAACCTCCTGATGATGACCCATTTGAAGTTCAAACCTCCGATGATGTCCCAGTTCAATTTCCAGATGCTTCTCCAGTCCGAGCTCCATCCCAGGACGTTCCAGCTCCTCCCCAGGTGGAGGCGCTCTACCCAGAGTCTCCAGACAGTGAGACCCCAGACCAGGTTCTGATAGAAGACTTGGGCCCGGATGATGAAGAGGACGTCTCTCCTTCAGAAAACGACAGAGCAGATGAAGGTAGGAATGTCCTGATGATGCTCTCATTGAAGCTGCAGTATGTAACTTTTATTAAAAATATATATATTTTTGTTATTTATACCATATTGTGACAAAATGGTATGAGACAGATAATCTGTGAAAAACTCGAACTCCTCTGCTTTCTCACAGTGCTAATTAGAAACAACCAATCAGAGCCAGGAGGCGGGTCTTAGTGCTGTCAATCACCTTCTTTTGTTATCTGCCAAGCTGCAGTTAGCATAGCCTGTTGTGAATGCTAAGATTAATTAACTTACCCACTGATGACGGCTAAGAAATGCTTTTTCTGTAACTGTAAGTTGTTTCCCCACCATTAGCACATTCAGCAACTAGTAAATGAGATTGATTGACAGCACTAAGACCCTCCCCCTGGCTCTCATTGGTTGTTTTTTGCCAGGAGCAGTACATTTCTTCAGTAATAGTAGCACAAGGAGGAGCTGGATCTTTTCACAGATTATCTATCTCCTATTATGCCAACATTTTGGCAGTTTTAACAAATTTGTAAAATAAAAAAAACATACATTTTTAAAAATAAAAGTTACTTACTGCAGCTTTTATTACATTTTTTTAACTTCATTTTTTATATTTTTTCAGTTTTTAAAGAATACACACAATAAATTCCCGGACCCCAACTAATAAAAGTTCAGAGCATATAGTTGGATAAAGACAAAATAAATAATAATAAAAAGTGAAACCCAGTGTGAGACGTTCAAATAAACAATTGTTGCCAAGTCCAGGCAGAGTTTCCATTTTTTCCCCGCAATTCTTATCAGTAACAAAATGTCAGTTTAACCAGCTTTAGCCGTTTTTTTTAACCGTTTTATTTGTGTGACTCTTCCAGGTTTAGATGAAACTCCACTGATGAACACGGTCGACCAAAACAAAATATACTCTGTCCCAACGCTGTCCAGCCCTCCTCTGCCTCAAGAATACCTGCCAGGGAATCAGATATAAACTTTCCCCATCAAATGTTGCTTCAGTCCAGATCAAGAAAACCCAGATCCCTTTTTTTCTTGTTTAAGGTCTCACTGTGTGTCTCAAGTTTATTTTGGTTAGTGTGCTTTTCTTATTGCAGAGAGACAATTGTTATTGCTCATGTGGAAAAAAAATGCTTGAATGCAAACCATACCTGCATTGGTTATTTATTCTGAAATGTGCTTCACTGCAAACTAATACAAATTTGTCTTTTATTTTTTTGTACTTCGCATTGAGTAAAGAGCAAAATTTTACTTTCATTATCTAATGAAAGAATAACTTGTAATTGTATGTGTAATAGTGGATTGTCTTTCATTTAATTTTGTAAAAACAATTTAATAAAATTCCCTGCTTACATCATGAAAAGCTGGTCCTTATTATCATCTGAGACAGAAAATCATGTAAATATTGATGAATTATATTTTTATTTTCAGGTTCGTCAAGTTAAAGTGAAGTTAAAAAATTTGAACTTACACTTTTTTGCTCACTAACTTGACAGGAAAGAGTGTGGAGAGTCAAAGTAAACGACCCATTGTCTGCTCCACTACCTGAGTCACACAGTTCCGCAATAATTACAAATTTAAATCTAGAACAGAACAAAACTTTTAAAAAATTGGTACTTTAAGAGAAAAATAAGGGTTTTCTGGGGCATCTTTGTTTCTGTTGTTGTACATAATGAGGTAGAGGGTTTGGTAATAAATAACACAAAGATCTAATGAATGACCTGCAGTGGGTAATCTCTAAACGACAGCTCACACCTTTCTGACTGTTGTGATGTAAAAAAATCACATCGTTATAAATCTTTTTAAAACGTTTTCCACCATTAGAGTCACATAGAGACACATAGACTCCTTGACTTAGAATATAATGCAGAATGAGGTTTGCATGTCAAAATAAAAGTATTTTGAAAATAGCAACCATTAAACAGGTGTAAAACATATTCTTATTAAGTCATTAAGCTCATATTTCTGTATTATTTTTGTTGTTGTGATGTAATATTTTAATCTTAAATGTTGTGTTTTCATCAGCTGTAAACAGAACATTGTCATAATTAGCCTGAAAAAAGTTTGAAAACACCGACCCATGTGTAATTAATCTATATAACATGCTGCAGATATGGTTATATAACCATATTCTGGTTATATAAATGTGCTGACCCCTTGGACTAACGCTTTATTCTGTTATTATAGTGAATCTGATTACCCTGAAACCTGAACATACGCTTCAGCTGTCCTGGTAGCATTTACTGGACATCTGCATCCTTTATCTAAAGTCATTGTTTGCAGAGAGGTTACTGAAGGATCTCAATAAAGGTATCAGTCAGAAAGAGAAAACACACAAATCACTGTATTATAGATACATACTATTGCACTGTGAATACAGTTACTGAATAGACTTATAATATGTTACAAAAACAGACATTTTCTACAAAACTGACAAAAATTAGATGAGACAAACTGCTTGGGAAGATTTCCAAAAACTGCTTTTTTGAGAAAGCTTTTTAGAGAATGTCTTCTGGACTGATGAAACAGCAATGCATGGTGATGGCAGCAGCATGCTGTGGGATTACTACTTCATATAGAACTTTTGGTGGTTGACGTACATTCAGTATACAATATATATCTATGCTTATTCTCTGAACAGTGTGAGCGATTGAAACAAATCATTTGTTTGTGTACAGAATGTTTTTAGTCAGAAGCTTCTTCAAATTCGCTGTAATACAGACTGCTACAGGAGAGCTTTCCTGCCAACAGCTATCACCATCTGCAAGAAACTTTTGAAGAACTTGAATATATATGAGTTACAACAACATTTAATTTTCCTTTTGGATCAATGAAGTATTTTGAATTTGAATGATCTTGGTCAATTAAGTTGAATCTGATTCCAGTCAGGTTTGACCAATAAAATGCAGATTTGATTTTTTTTTTTTTTTTTTTGTATCTCGTGAGTGCAGTTAAATTAACAAGATAATTGGTTCACCAGAAGAAAATATAGGCTAGGGTCTTGAAATAGCCTAGCCAAAGTTCATAAATAGATCTGCTATAGCTGTGGAAGACTGAACCTGTTGTGTTAGGGTTAAAGGCCATATGTCATCCTCTGCCCCTCTAACATGTGGGGTGCCACAGAGCTCAGTTCTAACCCTCCTTCTTTTTTGCTTTTATATTTGCGTCTACTGAAGTAATTAAAATGACTTTTTTTATAACATCAAGCTTCCAAGGCCATTTTTTTTTTATCTTTTCACCTGCCTTTCTGCTGCCACCTGCTGTTAGAAGCGTGAATGTGTAAACAACCTAAATCCACTCAATTATTTTCTACCATGGCCGCAAAATGTTAGTTAATGATAATAAAGCGGTTATTATT
Source organism: Xiphophorus couchianus (assembly GCF_001444195.1). Taxonomy (NCBI): domain Eukaryota; kingdom Metazoa; phylum Chordata; class Actinopteri; order Cyprinodontiformes; family Poeciliidae; genus Xiphophorus; species Xiphophorus couchianus. Next base: position 4,079,155 of record NC_040232.1, on the reverse strand, counting down.
CTGTTTCACGCTCTGTACATGCTCAACTGGGCGCTTTAATGCCTCGTGTAAGCTGTTTGTTTTTCACTGTAAATAGCCTTTGTTGGCCAACAATAAAATCCAACACGTGCTTTCTCCACGCCGACGTCGAGCTGCGTCCTCCGTCATGACGTCCGGACGACGGTTTGCTCATATGGGGTTTTGCTACTATCGTTATTAGCTACAGGTTAACCTGGTAAAACCTGTTTTCTCTCGTTGTTTCCTCTTCGTTTCGGCAAAAATGAGTCCGCTGTGTGAACACTGCGGGGAGAACATGAAGAAGATACATCAACAAGTTTCTGTTATGCGGAAAGAAATAAAAAATCTGAGGTATGTTTAACGTTAAAAAGACCAAGCTGAAGTTAGCATCCGATTGGGCTGCTGGTTAAAGGGCTGTTTCACTAAATCTGAACTTTATTTGATTTGACATAGTTACTAAATGATAGTGGGCAAAAAAACAAACCTCAGGCTGATCTTACCTGAATTGGATTATTTCAGGATAAATTATTCCTAAAAATGAGCCTTGTGGAATTGATTTTCTTTAGTTTATTTCACTGCATTGTTTTATTGATAATTTGGTTTATCATGAACTGCATTTTAAATAATTTCTGTCAGTTGCACAGCAATTTATTCCATGTTTGAGTAGATTAACTATTGGTATTTTCAAGCCTCCCCTCTTCTAAGGTGGTAAAAATGCGTTCTTTTTATGTTTTCAATAATAATAATAATAATATATGTAATTTGTATAGCACTTTTCAAAACACTCAAAAAGAACACTAAGTACTTCAAGCAAAATTATAAAAGGGAAAAATTCAAATATGTAGCATGTTAAAAAAACAGGTCACAGGTTGAGGCAAAATGTATTTTTAGTAATGTTTATTCAAATCTAAAGTATTTTAGATTTTGAACTAAGGTATTCTATATTCCTTAAAAGTAGTGAAATAGCCCTTTAACCAGAATGTGAAGGTGGGAGGTAAGATGTCTCCAGTTTTTTACTCCTCTGTCTCCATTAATAACCTTTTTTTCTTCCATCTTTTCCTAAACAGACAGACGCTGGACGGGGCTGTCAGAGCGCATCGCAAACAACTGATGTCGATTCAGGCTGCTGTGTCAAAGGCTGACTTTTCTGGCCACAGTAAAAAAGATTGCACATCTTCGTTATCAGCGCCAGACGCATTAGAACAAGGTGGATATACTATTTATATTTAATACACATAAACTGCACAACATGGTGTCATAATCAGCTGTTAGGACTGAAAACAAAATGAACTGTCATTGACAGAACTTCAAAATGCCTGAAAAACTTTGATCAAAATAACTTTTACTTTTGCACTAATTAGATGAACGTTTCTAAGATTAAATTAAATTACTTCAGTCATTTTTACAGCTAAAGTTGTCAAACAGTCAAAATTAAGATGTGTAACCTTGACAACAGTGGGTTATTTTTAAAACAAACCATCTCTTCTATCCACCATAACTGGAAAAGATCATATCCCTGACTCCAAAGTCTCCCTGCCCAGCTTTCTGACCATACAGGCAGACAGAAATTTAAAGAGGAACAGCAAAAGCAAATGAGGTGGATTAGCCAACAACTGATGATGTCATCCAAGACATGTTACTGTGGATTATGTTCTCTGCTGCCTGAAAATCCAGCTGTTAGCATGTCATGACTGCTGTACAGTCTTCAGTCAGTGGTCTTTTCAGACTCGTTGCAAGACTGACTGCTACTGGAGATCCTTCCTGCCACAGCATCACCTTCCACAAAAAGTCTTTTAAGTTACTTGGATGATATAAGTTACACAGTTTAATTCCTCTTTGAGAAAAATAAAGTATTATTTAATTGAACTGAAAATGATGACGTCCAACCAAAACTCCCACATGATTATTAAAATGATGAGAATCCAGGATAATTTCAGTGTCTTAAGAACTAACCTGGTCTTCATACAATCCAAACCTTCCACTGAGTTAGGTTAGATGTAAACAAAAAAACATGTGCTCCGTTTACCTCTCCTGTTTCAATTAAACTGCCTGCTTTTAAAATATTTTAACCACACTTTGCAGGAAACATCCAGACTGTGCCGATCGGTTACATCAGCTCCTGTTTTTCCGTGAAGAACGGGACGCCCAGGCAGCCGACTATCTGCGGCCCGTCACGGGCTCAGCTGCGAATCCAGCAGAGCGTTTTCAACAACCCTGAGCATGCGCTGGTGGGCCTCGGGCAGTACTCGCACGTCTGGTACGTCACGCATATACTGCACATATCTCCAGGATTCCTTTAACCTGTCAAGCTTAGAAAAGCCTCGAGTGGATTTTGTCCTGCTCATCATCTCCTGGCCTACTGATAAACACTTGTTTTATTTTTTTATTTCATAAACTACAGGAAAGAACTGCTAATTCTAACAAAATTAAATCTAAATATCCAATATAGGTTCAAAGTTATTGACATTTTCTTATGGAGTCCCCCAAGGCCGAATGCTTGACCTCTTATTCTTTTGTTGTTGTGCTTTGGAAATAAATGAATGAAACTGATTCTAGGAGATTCGTATCATAGTTTATTCAGGAAGATTCAAAGTTGTTGTTGATGTTAGTTTGAGATGCAAAATTAGCATCAGTAGGAGGAAAACGCTGTAAGGTTCTCTATCTGCCCCAGGGTTGGTTCAGACACTCGATACTAAAACTAGTGACATGATGGGCTTTTCAGCTCAGTTCCTTTGTTCTCCACAATAAATTGAATGAAAATAAACATTATTGCAGATGAAGTCCAAATTAGGATGTCTGCACAACCTTAAAAAGTCTTAAATTCATGTATATAAAATTAAGGCCTTAAATTGTTTTAAGTTTATTGAAAAAAACAAAACAACAACTTTGCCCTTAAATGTCTTAATCACAGGTCTTAAATTTTGTTGTGGTGTGACTATTTCTGTTAAGTTTTTCTTTTTTCTCTTGGAACCCAACATACCATTAACTGGCTGCTAATATCATTAAAATATGATGTTTTCCCTACTTTTTCTACTATTTTTGAAACTTGGAAGTGGATGCTTCATTCTGTATCTTTGTTGATAACATTCAATCTTTACAGGATTATTTTCCTTTTCCATAAAAACGGACATCAGAGTTACAAAGCCAAGGTGAAACCTCCCAGGCTGAACGGTCAGAGAGTCGGAGTTTACTCGACACGAAGTCCACACCGACCAAACTCCCTTGGACTGACACTGGCCAAGCTGGATAAAATTCAAGGTATGAAGCCATTTTGCATCAGATGGATGTAGACATGTTGCAGTGGGACTTCACTGGGAGTGAAAAATCCCGCCCCTCTATCCCCTGCTGGAGGGCAAAAAGCTGTTCGCTGGCAATGACTAGCAGTAGTTTTAGCTGTTATGTTGTCAACATAGTGCACTAAATAATTAATGTACACATGATGCTACAGATTATCATCATTAGGTCAACTAGATTCAGTATTTTTAGATACTGAATCTAGTTGACCTGTAACACTAAAATACAGGTCAGGAAAAAGCTTTAAATGAAAAAATAAATGGCGAGAGAGAGAGAGAAGGGGAAGTAATAGGTCAGTTTGCTAGCTTGACTTTGTCCTGGTCAAGGTTTCACTTTGACCAGTTTTGTTTTTCTGTCGTGGCAGTGCAGTTATGGATGGCATGTAAAAGAATCGACTTTTTGCCTTCTAGCGTTGTACGTGAAATTTCCGCATGTAAACAATAACATGCAATGGGTTTATAGTTCTTGTAATGTGCGGCGTTTTGAGGAAATCCTAAAATATTTTATTTGTTTTCTAGGTGACACGCTGCATCTCTCAGATATTGATATGATTGCCGGCACTCCCGTCCTGGACATTAAACCGTACATCCCAGAATACGACTCTCTCAACACGAGGACGCGGCTGGAATCAAACCCAGATCTACAGACTGTGTCTGAAGAGAAGGAGGTGAACATCTCAAGCTTTCATCTAGAAGACAAAACAGATGAGATTCTTCACCTGAGACAGAAATCGGAAGCAGGTGTTTGTTTAACGCCGCCACCGACTCAGTTTTTTCTACCCAAAGAAGCTGTTAGTTTGCTGAAAGAAGTGGAGTCTTATGTAAACGAAGCAGATCTGGCACCACCTGACTGTGAGGACAAAAACAAAGTGTTAGACTGTGGAAAAGCCGAACCAGCAGCAGAAATCGTGCACCGGCCCAATTATGGCAGTGAAACCATCGCCGACTGGATCAGAGAGCCTCCGGTTTCCAGTCTGGATGTGCGTTTCACCCCTGAAGCTCAGAAACAACTGGAGGCGTTCCTTCCTGCACATTCATCTGGTAAGACAACTGGTAAAAGTTGATGTCCTCCACAAGAGGGCGCTGTTGTTTCTGATTTGTTTAAAAACAGAAATCTCCAAACGTTTTGTTACATGGGCCAAAATTGTCAAGTAAAAAGTATTCACAAGCAAAAGATAAAATAAAAAACTAAATTAAATCTAGCAAAGAAAGTTGTCAAATTTTTTAATTAGAGATGTTATTTATGATAGATTCAAAATGTAAAAAGGATTTTGCTGTATTAAAAGAAAGGCTTCTGTTTTTTCATGCTTCTTCAGGCTCATTCGAACAAATTTATTCTCAGTTGTAAGAGAGATTCAGGTCATTTTCTTTCAAAACGCTTGCTGTATTTAGCCAATTTTAATCAGTTAGTTAAAGCTAATTTGGATGCAGCAAAGTTGGATTTTCAGTAAAAGTCCCTCGATAAACACGATTCTACTTACTATTAGAGCCTGGTTATAAAAAGACAAATACTTTGAATTATGCTTAACATTTTCCATTGCAAGAAAATCATATTAGCAATAATTTTACCATGATTGAAAAAAAGTTTAATAAACAAATTTGTATCATTCTTGAATTGCAGTTGAGTGCCACAAAATATCAGTCTAAGGGACACAAATGGCCCAAAGGCCGCATTTTGGACCCCCTGTTTTAAAACAATGTCTCTTTTAACAGAACCGTCTGAGTGCGACAGACCCAGGTTTAGGTTTCTGCGCAGTCCAGAGGAGGCCGGCGCCGCCATCAGGGCTGTGCTGTCAGCAGACCCCAGGTCAGTTTACAGGAGAACCCGATGCAAAGACAGACTCTTCTTCTTCTCTCTGGACACGGCGGACGTCACCTGCTGGTTTGGACAGGGGTTCGCTGAGGTTCTGGAGGTCCGACCTGTGGGACCACCTGGACCTGAAGATCAGTGTCAGTAAAACAATAAACTGCCTGTTAAATTCTCCTCACTGCAGTGTCTATGTGAAGACAAAATTATTCATTTTATTTTATTTTTTTCTCATGTTAGATGAATAATAAATGGCTTGAAAGATGTTTTTCTTTGTAAAAATGTATTATCTTTACAAATGGTTGTGTTCAAATGCACAACATATAGAACACATTTATTGGCACTCAAGGTGAAGATAAAAATATATAAAAATAATACTTTATTGCAAAGAATACACACACACACACACGTCCAACGTATATCTTGAGTAGAAAAAAATACTATTATAGTCAGTATTTATATTAGTACAAAAGACCATCCATATTGCTATCACCACTACTTTGCTTATTAGCTGTAATGTTTTTACAAGAGCAAGAAATTTATTTTGTAATGTCAGACTCAGTTTATTTTTTTTAAATGCCTTTATGCAGGTATGAATATACTTTTCATTAAATCAATATTTCTGCATTAAAATTATTTTGTATTTGTGTGATGTAATATTACAACATTGAATGTTGTATTGTAATTACCTGGAAACATGAAGTCATAATTCAGATTAATATTTTCTTGAAAATTTCCGTTTGATTGTAATTAATCCATACAGTGTGTTTCAGTTAATGAATTGTTACTGAAGTAAACAGTAAAACGCTAATTCATTGAATGTATCTGTATATAAAAAATAGGTCAGTATGACTCAATCCAGTAAACATTATTCGGGTAAAAAAATATTTTAGAAAACAGCTCCCTGTTGTAGTTGCATTTCCTTCCTCTGGGTGGCGGCATTACATAAAAGCAGGGCTTGTGGGTCAGAAGAAGAGAAGCGACCAATCAGCGCCGAGTTTGTGTTTTTGAATCGGTCTGTTTTGAACGTAACGCGGTTGATGTCAGTTCGGGGAGAACAGCTTTATTCATCAGATTTGAAACCTTGGTTCAAGTTGGCTGTTTAAGTCTGGAAGGTAAAGTATTTTAAGACTATATATCGCTCGTGTTTTAAATAATTGCAGTTAAATATTCCTTGTAGTTTAATTGGTTGTTCGTTAACTGACTCCGTTACAAGAAAACCAACTTCAGCTAACGTACGTTTTCCATAACTTAGACGTGTTTTAATGCTCTCTGAACGTCTTTAGCTGCTTTATACTCTACTATTATTGTTCTAAACACCTCAATAATCTAAAGATATCACACTAGGAATACGTGTTATAGCATTTAGTAAGTGTTTAACAGGTTCTGATTATCTGCCTGATCAGAAGCTAGCTTAGGGTTAGGTTTAAGATTTCAAGATTTCTGTGTAAATAATGAACAAACCTACGCCTGCTAAACAATGTAAATAAACACAGTAAATATGGTAAAACATAAACATATAATAGTATCAGAGGCCGGTGTTGTTTATTAAAACATTAAATGCTAATATTTAATATGAGCACTAAGCCAGCAACAGACTAAAAATAAGTAAATAGTGACTTAATTAATAAACATTCAGATAAGCGCATATAAAAGTAATGGATAATGAGAAAACAAATTTGCACAGTAAATCGAAGTCTTAGATTTACTCTTCTATTCACTCCTAAATGTAAAACATTTGAATTCAGATAATTATAATTGGTCTAATGCTATTTAAGATAACATTTGATAATTAGAAAAAATTGGATATGATGTGACTGAATTGATTTTTCCTTTATAAATAACCGTGTCATATTTTGTGAGGTTGTACTGTTAAAAATAAAATAAACTGAGCTGAATTTACTTGTCTTTATGATGAAAAAGCATATGGCGGTAGTGGGAAATAAAAACTCCCTTTTAGAAGGAATTAATGTTGAGCAGAACCTGGCTCAGTTGAGTTTTAAGAGGACTTGGACACAAAAATCACAGAAGCACTGGCCTTCATGGGAGTATTTACACTTTAAACGAAAATACACTTTTACCGTGAAAAGAAAGAACTGGGGTAATGGCAGCAGCTGTTAAATGGCTTGTTGTAGGAGTGAACCACGACTAAACAGAGAAGCATTAAGCAGTATTGCAGCTGCAATGGAATTCTTTGGTGTATTACGTGATTGAGAATTGATTGGGGATGTAAAAAATAGATTATTATTGTTTTAAATTTGCAGCTGAAGAGGTTGTTTATGTGAACTCCGGATTGATCTTTGTGAGAGGATGTCACAGTCCAGCATAGAAGACTGGGTAAGTCTTCTTCTGCGCACAGTGCGAGATTATTGCTGAGTTTGGTATCTGATGATGATCCACTAAACATTTGTTGATGGTAGTCTTCCAGTAGAAGAGGCGAGCGTACTCCTCTGAGAAGCCTGGAAAATGAGACTCCTTCATCGAGGATCAGGTCAAAGCCACAATTCAGCGGTGACACAGTGAAAGCTGGCATGGTGAGTTTATACAAACTTTCAAAAATATTGACTTTTAGGTTTTTTTTATTTGTGAGGTGATGTTTGGAAAGTTACACAGCCCAAAATTCCTAGATGATAAGATAGAAAATGGAGTTCATTTTTCAAAATCATAATTTCTGTGTTATTTATATTTATAAATGTAAGTAACACACTAAATATTTAATTAGCAAGCTAAATATTTATCTTCAGCTTAAAGATTTAGCTTTAAAGTAAATATTCAGTTAGCAAGTTAAATATTAAATTTGCCACTAAATTTAGATTCATGTAATTAGCAAGCTAAATACTGAGTTTCAAACTAACTACTTAATTGTCAAGCTAAATATTTAGCTTTCTAATATTTAGCCTGCTAATTACATATTTCGTCTTCATTTATAGACAAACGAATGGCATGGTGGAAATACTACTTTGAAAAAAGGACCCCCATTTTTTCCCATAACAGGCCACAGAGCTCAAATTATTGATGTGATTTTTAACAGTGTAATTTTTGCAAACGGCTCTATTGTTACTCATTACTAAATCTCTTCCACAGGCTGACATTCATCTCTGTGACACGCAGACCCAGTTGGGCACTGTGACCATTCCTGTTTCCATGGATACTACCCAGTCTGTGTGTGGACTTGAAGATGTCGTATTCAAAACCTTTATTTGTTCCGGAGGTGAAGTTGAGATTTCAGACTCTTCAGATGGTGGAGGACAGAGTTTGATTTTGCCTAAACATGTGACTACTTTTACTCTTACCGCCGAAGCGGAAGATTCAGTCGCTTCACCCAGCAGGATGGAGCAACCCTGCGGTGAGCATGTGGAGCATCCATATTGCAACTGCAGCGTCGAACAGCCGGATTCTCCAATCGCCTGTGAAGCCGCTGAGGAAAAATATTTAGCGTGGAAGTCGTTCGCCTGTGATGGAGGTGATGTTAAAGTTTCAGACTCCACTGGATTAAAGGAGGAGACGGTTCCTCTGCCCCTGGATGACCACTGGGGTCCAGCACAAGACGACGGCACAAACTCAGCCGACTGCACCCTGCTGCTTCCAGCGGAGCATGTCGATCATCTCTACTGCAGCAGTGGAAATGATGATATCTCTACAGCGCAGAGATCAGAAAACCCCGATGATCCAACTCTGAAGCTGCTGAACTGCAGCGGTGGCGAGGTAGAAATCCCAGCGGACGCTGATGTTGCAGATAAGACTATTCCTCTTTCTCACACCTGTTCTGGCTGCAACCTTAGCATGGATCTGAGTGTGTTAGCCAGTGATTATGACCTGGAAAACGGTAAAGATCACTTAGATCATCCCTACTGCAATGTAAAATACAACTCCTCGCTTTCGCCAGAGGAGGTGAACACTATTCCGGACCTACAACCGTGCAGCGCTGAAATAAACTTGGTGCTACCTAATGGGCAGGATGAGAACTTTGATTGGAAATCAGGTGAATCCCAGGTGTCTGAGAAGATGTTGACTTCGCCTAAAGAGAATTACAACAAAGAACAAACGAACGACCGTCTGAAGAATGGAGAAGTTGTGTTTGATGCTAATCTACCACCTGAGACTAACGCATCATTAGTTGCGTCCGACTGCAGCCACCTTGACGCTTCGGCAGAAACTCTACCACAGCAGCAGCAGCTGGATTCCAGATCCCACTCCGAGGCAAAGGACAGCGCTCTGGGTTCTTTGGGTCTCTGTAACTCTGCAGAAAAAGCTACTCCTGCATCTCCTGCTATCTTAAAAGTCCTGTCGGAGTGTCCATCAGTTGCCTCCGCCCTGCAGTTTCTCAGCCCCATCATGAAAAGAGCGTCTCTGTCCGTGCTGAAGCGCTCATTGGTATCGGGTCAGGACATGTTTCTACCTGACGATTCTGCTCTGGAGGATGAGAAAAGCCTTTTGGCTCCTGTTAATGTTGAGTCCATGGGGTTGTTAGCAGAGCAGCTTGAAAGCCCAATGCCCCACCCTCTGCTTAACTCCACGGTTGTAAGTTCAAAGCCACAGGAGGTTTCTGGGAAGAAAGCGCAGCCGAAAACGGCGCCGCTGATTCCTGATGGCCAGTTTCAGCAGCAGCTTCAGCAGATGGCCGAGTTCCTCATGATGGCATGTGGAAAAATGAGCGTCGCTCCTCCTGCTGCCTTCATGGCCCCCTCAGACAGAGCGGATCCTGCACAGTGCCACAGCGTCTGTGTGGGCACCAGTCCACTGAAGATGGTGGACCACAGTCTGAACACGTCGGGAATATTTGTGAAAAAGAGGGAATTCTCTGTGACCGATTCCTGCACAGCGACCGAACCACTCATCTGGAAGTGAGTGATGTCTCTTTCTTTTTCTTTCCAACTTTTTTCAAACGTTCTTCTCTTTCCTTCATTTGTTTCTTCTGTCGACCTTTCTTTCTTTTGAAGTTTCTTTTCTTCTTTCTTTCAAACTTCTTTTCATATTTAGAAACGGTGAATTTAAACCTGTTCAATTGATTCTTATCCTTAAACGTAATTGTGTTTATAATCAACCTAGTCTTCAAAAAAAAAAAAAAAAACGATTCTCCAAAAGTTACAGATTAATGCCCATGATGGATGGATAACTAATGGGTGAATAGATTGATGGATAGCTGTAGAAAAATGACAGAAATTTGGCCTAAGATAGAGATCTGCATCCTACTGGCCACCACAGTAATGCTTGTTGATGATGTAATCAGCTGGTATCCAAACAGAGCAAGAGGGAAACAGAAAGGCAGGGAACGTAACCAGAGGTCATTTAACAGGCAGGTTCAAAAAAACGTAAACAAAACAATTACAAACATTGCATACAATTTACATCTGCAAAAACTGCAAAAAAATCAGTTTTTTTGTTTTGTTTCTGTTGTAAGATTTATACAAATCATATTGCAATACATATCGTTACCGCCACCCATCAGAATGTATGTTGTGATATGAATTTTATGCCATCGCTAGATGTAAAGTTCTCTGGTGTGGTTTCAGTTTACCTCCAGGCAGCCTGGAGAGCCTCCCCCGGCCGGAGCTGGAGCAGAGGCTGACGTCCAGCATGATCATGGTGGAGGCGCTGGTCCAGCAGCTGGCTGCAGCCAGGGCGCACCGCCGCCCCTCTTCGGGCCCGGCTCCTTCGGACCTGAGAGAGAAGCTGGTTCAGACGGACCACACTGAGCTCAGTCAGGTAAAAACACTGAAGGGATAATAACTAGGGATGCAAGTTATCCATTGACGAGTGATTGAGCTTATCGATTAACTAACAACTAATTGATAAGCAGCCATTTTCTTAAAAAGCTGAGTTTTCTCTTCCATGAAGAGGGCCGACTGTCTTTCTATAATAATGGCAAAATTTTTCTTAATATGCTGGATTTAAAAGAAAAAAAAAAAGGCATTGTGTAACTTAAGGAGCTTGTCGGGTGATTATATTTCAAAACATATAACAGTAGATATGTTTATGTGTGCATCTCACACCTGACCCTCATATGTGCAGATAGGAAAAAAATTGAATAAAGTTTTACCTAAAATCTTGGAAATTTTGAGATTAATCTCAGGAATGTAGAAAAAACTTGGACATTTTTGAGGTTGAAAAGTCAGAAATTTGCAAGATAAAACTCAGAAATTTTGAGATTAATTTCAGAAATTGTTTTGGGGGAAAAATATGAAAATTTCTGTGTGTGAAGTCAAAAATTTGCAAGAAGAAAAACTCAGAAATTTAGAGATTCATTTTACATTTCTTAGAAAAAAATTGCAAATTTTCTGAGCTCGTACATATGAAAATTTTTCAAATTTTGGAATTTTGACTTTTCGAGCTCAAAAATGTCCAATTTCTTTCTAGAAGACTTCTGAGATCAATCTCAAATTTTTTAGATTTTTCTGGCAAATCTATCCCTCCTTTTATTCTATTTTTAATTTACAATGGCCCTAATGTGGTGCTGTATACACCAAACTCAGTTTGGACCATTTACGGGTCTGGTATAGCACTGCCATCTTTGTTTTTGTATCAACTGGCTCCACTTCAGGATGACCAGCAGCACCCTCTGCTGGATGGTGGCTAAACTGCAACACTGAAAGAAGATCTAAGTGGACTTTATAAGTTAATCAATTGGAACTCATTTTAATCAAATAAACCATTAATTTGCATCCCTCATTAACTTGTTTAGATTTTTTTCTGATAAACTTTAATATTTTCATTCCTTGTTCAGACTGCGATGTACAGAGATCTCTACATGGAGGCTCTGAGCCGGATAACTGAGCTGGAGCTTGATGGAAATTCCCTGCAGAATCTCGTCCAGGCTATGCAGGAGATGAGAGCTGCTATGGTGAGACAAACCACAGATATCACCTCAACATTTAAACTGCTGTCAGTGTTCGTACGGGTGCTTGAAATCCTTGAAAATGTTTGAAATTCAGTAAAATAAGATAATTTAATAGTCTTTATTAGTCAGCAAGGCAGTAGTACAACAATAAAAACAAATGCTTCAAAAAGACAATGACCATATATACATAAAAGGAACATCAATACAGAAAGTGAAAAATGCATAAAAACACAAACATCTTACAAAAGTGAGGTTTTTTTCAAGGTTTGGAAAGAGCTTGTTTTCTGTATAAAGTCCTTGAAAGTGCTTGATATTCAAACTGCTCAGTTTTGTAGTAAAATGCAATCTAATGCTTGATTGAAAGCTTAAATTTGGAAAACATTGCTTATAGTTTAAATCAGATATTCTCATACACCTAATTAAAAGACAAGCATTTTTTTATGACTTACGAAGTTAAATCAAACTGAACTTTTCTTATTTTAGGTTAGTTAGAATTACCAAAATTATTTCTGTTTTCTAAATAAAAAATTACAAAACATTTTTTATTTTATTTTTGAATATTTATTATTCCTAATGACTCAATAACTTATTGATCTGTGTAATTTAAATAAATATTTACTTATATTTCATACCTAGAAAAAACTTTATTAAAATTGCAGATTTTTTTTTGTTAGATTAGTGTTTTGTCTTCATAAAAGTGGCTCATAATCATAAAAGGATGTAATGTTTTAGTTTTCCTTCTCCTCGATGTAGAAAACATCACAAGACACTATTAATAATAGTAATAAATGACATGATAGTGAATTGAAACTGTTTTTTTAAAAGGTTATTTGCATTGTTTTTATCTCAAAGTGTGTTGCTGGAAAAGTTTGAAATCCTACCTTGAAAAGTGCTTGAATTTTATTGAAAAGTGCTTGAATTTTATTGAAAAGTGTTTGAATCCCGATCTGTGTTTAGAGATAAAAATGTTTTTAAACCTGTTGGACTTTCTCTGCAGTCTTCCTTGAGCAGCGACACAGATGTAGCTCTGTCCAACATGAAGAAAATGGGCGAAACCATCAGGGAGGACCATCAGAACCTGGCGTCCCACGTATGTAAATTTATATCTTTCAGCTGATTGAATATGTGTAATAATTAATCCAACTTTGTTGTGCTGTTCTGCAGTACGAGCTCATGAAGTCCCTGTTCGAGAAATCAAAGGAAACTCAGAGGAGAATCCTGGAGAAAGTGAAAGAAGTTCTTCAGCAGAGGAACAGCATGGAGGCTCGGATGGAAGAAGCCTTCGCGGCCAAGGAGGCAGTAAGGAAAATACAAGATCAATATCTCATATTAATTAGAACTAAAGTATTAATTGTAATTTATCAATAACAAAAGTATACAGAGTCAAGAAAAGGCCATTTTCTCAAAGAACACCACACTCAGAGCAGCAATTATATCAAAACTGTACAAAAGTATATATTTTGCATTTAACATGAAAAAAAACTCTTAAAGTGGTAGAGGTTTTAGCTTTCTACAATAAAAGGCTCTTATTAAGCAAATTCTTCTGTCTAATTATTAATTAATTAATCCAAAAAATGCTTGCAGTTAATTGATTTATTACTTTTAGCAACTGGCCTCTTCTAAAGGCAAAATTGTTTCTATTTTGACAAGCTACTCCCATCCAAACCTTTTAAATATATTTCAATTAGTAATATAAAGTTTATAACAGTGTGAAAGTAGAGGTATTTTTAAATATGACCTAATTATAAAATAAATCGGATAAATAAATTGAAATAAGAACGGGTATGTACATGGAAATAAAAAGAAAAATCAGGGATAATTCACCTAACTGATTAAGTCAGTGCTTCAATAAAAAAACAAGGAACAACTCAAGACTTTTGCACCTGCAGAAAATGTAGTTATTTTCTACCTTTGTACTGTTAACTGTAGGCCTGTCATAACAAATTTTTCTACACAATAAATTGTCCCAGAAGTTATTGCGATAAATGATATATTATTGTTTTGAGGCTATTTTAAAATAGTATAATAGTAATCGCATATTATAATAATAATAATAATAATGTAAGGACACATTTTCAAAGATCAATATAACTTAAATTATAGTGAACATTTAGCACTGGAATTGGAAAATATTTTAAATATCCAAAAATAAATAAAATAAAATGAATACTTAGTCTCTGTAAACAAAATTATCTTTCAAAAAAAGATTTAGTTAAACCAAGAGAGTGAAGACTTTTATTGGTAGGAAAAAAGATCATGCAAATGGAAATTATTGAGGTTGTTTTAATATATCATGTGGTTAAACGATTTATGGTGTTGTACTTTTACAACATGTGTGTCTGTTTGCAGGCTTTCAGTGCGATGGATCAGCTGAGGACGCACTGCGCCTCTGAAGTCTCAGCTCTGGAGAAATGTGTCGGATCTCAGGAGGAGCTGCTAGCGGCTCTGAACCAAACCTACCCGGATCAGGTAAACAAACCAGTCAAAATGAGTAGAGGTGCAGAAAAAAAATGTATTCTATAAAAAATTGCAAATCAATGGCACAGATCACTTCCGGTTCAGACTTGTGGGAACTATGTATATCGGTCATTTAAGTTACAGACATTTATTCTTAAACATACTTTTCTTTTAAGATAAACTGATGGAATTTGATTCTCCAAAATGGAACCTTCTAGAATTGTTTTAAATAAATGTTTTATTTGTTAACACTCTATTGGTTTCTGCATTTAAAAATCGTTTCTGAATCAAATTGTGACGCTAAAAATTGTAATCGAATAAAATTGTTTGACGCTGAAAGATTTGCATGTCTAAAAATGGCCTCCTTCTGTAAGAATCGCCTCTTCTGATCCTAATCTGCATCGTGTTGCTTCCTCATCTCCTGCAGGTTGCTCTGAACCGGACCTGCCAGGAAACTCTGAGCTCGGCCTCTGATCTTCTGTCCCGAACTGCAGAGGATCACTCCAGCCTGATGCAAGAGGTACGCTCAGCGGAGAAACTAAAACGTTTCTCTGTTTCCAGCAGGGTTAACTAAAACCAACCAAGTAACAAAAACTTCGCTGGTTATGATTTTTGCAGTTCATAAATAAAAACTGTGATTAATGGGGAAAAACTATAACTGTGACTAATTCAAACTAAAACATACTGAAATTATAAATATAAAACTTTTGCTTTCGTGTTAACCTATTTATTAGCCTTTTAAACTGATGTGAAATAGATTTTTTTTTATTTTTATGAAAAACTAAAACTACTACTATAAATAAAAAAGGCTACATTGAAACTAAGCAATATTTAACTAATAAAAACTGAATAAAGCCAGCTGTACTAGAACAAAACGTCTCAACGAATTAAAACTGAACTATAACATTTTACCCTCACACCCTGGTTTTCTGTCTGGCAGCTTTGCAGCGTGCGGAGCCTCCTGCAGAAAACGGCCCCGACGCTCCTTCAGCTGAACGAGCGAGCCGCCGCCGCGCTGAGGGAGAGGGACGAGCATCGGACGGCGAGAGAGCGAGCCGCCGAAGAGAGAGAGCAGGTCGGATGAAACAGGCTGGATTAGGCAGTTTAATCTGAGATGGAGCAGATTATTGGAGGTTAAGCGTGTACTTTGGGGAAAAGTGGCTGCCTAGTTGGTTTCATTTGTTTTTTTGTCTGTGCTTGTGTCCATTCGTCTTTTTACTGTTTCGTTTGTTAGTCCTTTAATTCTTCTGTCCTTTTTGTTTGTCCATCCCTCTTTTCATCTGTGTTTTTGTCTTTTCGTTTGTTCTATTTGCTTGTCTGTTCGTTTATACATCCTTTATCTTTTGTCCTTTTGTCTGTCTTTCATTTCATTCATCATTTTTCATTTTCTTTCTCCCTTCATTGTGTTTTACATCTTCTGTATCCTTCGTTCCTTACATACGTAGTGAAGTGTTAAGTTTTGTGTTTCATTTTAAAATTGGACTGATCGGCCTGATAACTCGGATAGTTTCATTCTGAAATCTTGACAATAAAAATTTGTGTTTTAATTTAAATCAGTTCTGTTTGGCGGTTTAGCTTGTTGAAACTAAAAGCGTCGCCTCCAACGATCCTCTGTTCTACAGATTGAAGACGAGCTGAAGGAAACTCACCTGAACCTTCAAACCGCCTCGCAGCAGATCAGCGACTTAAATCTGCAGATCACCATCTTGACATCAGGTGGCGTTTAATTCTCTCCACGCTGTTTTTCTGCCTCTCTGAGCGTTTCAGACGTTTTAGTTTCTGTTTTGGTAAATTTCAGAGATGGGCGTCCTGCGGCAGAAACTAACGGCGGGAGAGGAGGAGTCTGCTCAGCTGGAGAGGAAGGTGACGGAGCTGTCGGCGACCATTTCCTCCACGCTGGCGTCCTACGCCTTCCTGGAGCAGGCGCTCGCCGCCGAGACCGCCAAGTAGGATCCAGGGGTCAGAGGTCAGAATATCTGGTGATGACTTGAAACCTTTGCTTAAACGCAGCATGCGGGTCTTTTTGTTTCTGCAGCCTGCAGCAGACCTGGAAAGACTTGCATGGAGCCAACGAAAGAGCAAATCAGTAAGCGCCGACTTTGATTTGACTTTAGAAGTTTCAACAATTTGAGAGAATTTATAGAAACTAAAAGATTGTAGAGGAAGAAGGCTTTTCAGATTTCCAGACTTCATTTCCCATCTCTTGTTTCTTTCTTTTATTCACTCCTTTCAGATCCTTTATTGCTTCTTTTTAAATCCTTCCTTTCTCCTTTCCTTCCTTCCTTGGTTTTTTCAAATCCTTCATTCCTTCTTTCTTATCTTCCTTTTTTGCAGATCCTTCCACTCTTCTTTCCTTCCTTTCATTAAGTTTTTCAGTAAATTTCTTCCTGCTGTGTGTTTTCTCTCCTGTTCTCCTCCAGACTGCAGGCGTCTCTGTCGGGTTCAGAGCAGCGGGTCGGTGAACTGGACCGGGCGCTGGCTGAGAGCGACCTGCAGCTTGGTCAGCTCCAGAACCTTTCCCAGTCTCAGACGGTTCAGATCCAGCAGCTGCAGGAAGTCTGCACCGAGCTGGGCGGCGTGCGGGAAATGAATGAGGTCAGCTGGAAACCAGTCATGTTTTAGTGACACTTTTATTTTGAAATTTATTTAATCAGCTTAAATTCCAAAAACTGTTTTGTTTTTTTTGTTTTTTTTTTTGTTCTGTTGTCCAACCAACAATCACTTTTTGCACAAACTGCAGAAATACAAAATATTTACTAAAAACCTGCAAAATTGCTAATTAAGACTTTTAAAGATGCTTCTCAGTGTCCGGTGTTCACTGGTTGTAAAAAATAACATTTATGTAATAAAGTGTGAATTTTCACTGCAGAGTTTCACCGAAGAAAGAAAGAACATAGAACAATCTGCAGTGTGTTTATGTTAATGGAGCCACAAACATCACAGGAATTGATATAATCAGCTGGTGTTGGTGTGACCAGCAAACGAGTAAACAATCTTTTGAAGGTGTTGCCTTGGCTGTAGGTACAATCATCCTTTTCTGGCTTCTCATTACTTCATTTACCAATTTTATGGTAAATATTATATTTACCAATTGTATTACTTTTGTAAGGTGTTCTTATACCCTGGTTGCTACAGTGTTTGTAAAATGTTAAGTTTTACAAATTATGGAGTGGGCTTCTTACAACAGTTTCAAACTCCTAGCTCCAAAAAGCTGCGTGTATTCAGAATACCATGCTTTAAAGGGGACGAATTCTACTTCTTCTAAAAACATCCTAATAAAATATGTAGTTTTTGGCAATATATTAATGTTTTTTGGTGTCTGGAAAAAGAGCTATTTCAAAAACCTTCAGGATGTAACGTCACAAATTAGCAGGCACAGCCCGTTACCTAGCAAGCCCAGCAGAGCTTCAGCAGGTTTAGTCAACTGGCTTTACTGCTATATGCACTGTACGATGGCTGCTGGAAAAGACAAGTGTTTTGTTGTGGACTTGCCATCCAGAAACCAGTTGTTGCATTCTTGTTGATTGTGTAGAAGGTTCCGCTTTTGCTTTTCAAAGATCTATGGATGTATGTTCACACCCCGCGCTTCATCTCAGCCATTTTTATTTCAGTTCCTGCAGATGGAGAATGAGCTGGCGAGGGAGCAGGTGGCCGAGAGCGAGCGGATGCTCAGGAGCAACCTGCAGGCGCTTCGGGAGAGAAACATTGAGTGCGAAGACTTGAAATCAGAAGTGTGCAAACTTCAGTAAGTTTGTTTTATTTCTGTGTGTGTTGGGATCTTTTAACCATCCAGCTAGTTAAGATTCTCTCATTATTCATGCAGGTTTAATTCGATCTGTGTTTGTTTTTTTAAAGGCTTGAGAATCAGAGCCTGAGTGACGAGTTGGAAACGTCCCGATGCGCAGCCGGCGCCGCTCGCATGGAGCTGCAGGAGAAGATGGCTGAGGCGGTCACTGAGATCACCATCCTGCATCACACGCTGCGCGGTCTGACCACAGAGCTGCAGGTTTCCCTTAGCAACCAGGTAATGAAACCTGAAGCATAAAGACAAAAAAAAGCCATTTGCTAAGAGAATAACACACTTAGAGCAGCTATGAAGACAAAACTGTACAAAAAATATAAACATTTTGCATTTAATATAAACTAAATATGTTCTACCCATTTTTAGCTTTGGCTGGTTCAAATCCTGTAACAAAATCTCATGTGTAGCACATTTTTCTGTCGATTATTAATCAATTTAATCCAAAAACTAATAAACACATCAGAGCCCTACTCTGTATTGAGTTTAAATGGAGGATAAATTACGGAGTTCTTCACATTATTGAAATTATTTTTTTAGCTGCAATTGCATCCTTTGCTACAAATGATCTCTAAAGGAATATTTTTGCATTTTAGGCAATTAAATGTTTATTTTCATATGTATTATTTATTAATTTGCATATTTTAATGTATTTCTAACATTGCTCAAATTCTTGAGAAGCACTGACCAAGACCATTAAAAGGACAAATGGTCATGAAGAAGGTCAGTTATTGCTTCCCTGAGAGTTTCTGTTAATCTGAGGTTGTAAATGCGGCGTGTTGAGAGTTTTAAGCACATTTCTATGCTTAACTATTTTGTTTTCAGAGGGAAGAACACCAAAAGCAGAAAGAGTCGGCCA
This sequence comes from Xiphophorus couchianus, assembly GCF_001444195.1. Classification (NCBI taxonomy): domain Eukaryota; kingdom Metazoa; phylum Chordata; class Actinopteri; order Cyprinodontiformes; family Poeciliidae; genus Xiphophorus; species Xiphophorus couchianus. Next base: position 4,060,105 of record NC_040232.1, on the reverse strand, counting down.
TGTTCTCCGGTGCGGCGCGCCATCAGACGTCCAGCTCCTTCGTCGACAGCGTCATGGTGGCTTTAACGGCCGAGAAGGAGGAAGACGTCAGAACAGACTCGACTTTAGGTGAAAACCTTTTAACTAATATGAGTTTATTTGTTTGTTTATCTGGATCCCCATTAACCGTTGCCGTGACAATTGCTACTCCTCCTGGGGTCCATGTTATTAAAAGAACAAACAAACATTTATTACAAAAACAGTGACACACATTTAATATAGCATTGGTAATGAATATTAATTCATGAATGTACAATGATAAAATTTTTTATGATAAAATTATTAAAGACTCTTTTAAAAGCTCCAGCATTCGTTATATTTGAAACAAATGAAGGAAGTGAGTTCCAGGTTTTTATTCCATGTTGAATGGCTGAAACAGTCTTAAGGAATGCCTTGTATTAAAATAGTATATAATTTGGCTAAATAAAAATTGAACATTTGGTTGTTTGCTACAACATCATTTATTTTCCCTTTGGGATCTAAAATATATATTTTTAATTGAATTAAACTTTTGTTTGTTTTCATCACTGGACAATTATTCAAAAAATATCAAAAGTTTGAGAAGAAATTCATAATAACATTTAATCTTTATCCATGTATTTTACTTTCAAATGATAATAAAAAAAGATTGATTCTGCTTCACATGCTGGTTAAAAATGTTGATTTGAGTCTGATTGGTGATCTTTGTTTCCCCTCAGATGCATCAGAGCCACAGAGTGACGCGTTTTTCAGCGAGACGAGTGCCTTCACCCGCGTCGCAGCTCTCAACCCAAAGACGATCTCGGAGCCAGTCCAGGATGAAGAGGAGGATGAGGAGGAGCAGAGCAGCATGGCGGAGCTCCTCTCCGGCCTCAGCAGAACCGTCGCAGAGCTCATCAGCACGCTGCAGCAGGCTCAGCGCTGCAGAGACGCGCAGCTGCAGGAGCTGCACAGCACCATGTAGGTGGTCGATACGAGGCAGCAGATGGGATCTGATTTGTCTGGATTTAATGCATAAATACTTTTATTACTTATAGTTTCTGTTTAAAATTATAGAGTGGTAAAGGAAAAAATGTCTGACATGATTTCCCACCAGCCGTCCAACAGCAGAAAAGTCAGCAAAAACTTTTCGGATGTTAAGATCCACGTTGTTTGTTTTAATTGTTCCACACATAAATGTTTTAGCTTACCAAACTATTTTCAATATGTGTTATATATTTAATTGGAACGTTAGGGGTAAAAGTTTGCCTAATTTTTGGGAGATCGGAGATTGGTCGATACTTAAATGTGAAGGCAATCTTGTCTAACTTGGCAACAACAACTTGGTTTTAAGATTTTTTATTCTTCCCCCTCTAATGTTTTCATGCTGTTCCAGCGGTGGCCTGCAGATGGAGCTGCAGACCTCAAGCAGCAGGCATCAAGCTGAAGTCCTTGAGTTGAAGCAGGAGTTGCGGTGCCTCAGCAGCCTGGTGGAGAGAGGAAAACAGGCTCTGCAGCACAAAGCTCAGGTCTGGACTCCTGATGTTTCTGCATCTGTTGTCGGGTTGAGATTCAATCTGACGAGTTTAAATGTTTTTTTTATTTCTTTCTCTGTACATAGGAAGAGAAAACTCTGACGAAGCTGATGGAAGACGTCCAAGAGGCCCAGGAGATTTTAAGAAAACACAAGAGCGACAATAATGTATAATTTAAAACCCAGATATGAGCTTTAAGGAAACATTATTGTTCAGTTTTGATGTTTTAAATTTCCCCTTCAGGAGTTGCGAAGGGAGGCGGCTGAGCTGCGTCGTGCCCTGGAGCAGTCCAGAGTGGAGTCCCAGTTCCTGCGGGAGGAGCTGAGGAGAACCGGCGACCCGGCGGCGGCCCCAGCTCACCACATGGAGGAGAAGATCCAGCTGCTGAAGGAGGTCAGTTCCGCTGCTTGCTGATTACAGTGGGTAAAATAAGCATTGATCACTATTTTCCAACATATTTCTGACATGCAATTTTCACCAGCTGTTGCTAACAACCATAGAAAAAAAACAAAACCTAATAAATTCAGAAATTAAGATATGTGTAATAATGTGAAATGAATTCAAAATGCCTACTGATATTTAATTCTTTGTACAAAAGCCTTTGTAGCTTCAAGACCTCCTCTTGCGATTTTTGCCTATTTTTCCACAAAACATCCTTTAAATCTCAGATTTTTAGTTCTTTCCATAGATTTTCAATTGGATGATTCGAACAGATTTATTTTCTTTGAAGCCAGTTGGATTTTCTCGGCTTTGCGTTCTGGATTATTGTCTTGCTGAAATGTCCACCCTCATTTCATTTTCATCGTTCTGGTAGATGCTAGCAGTTTTTTGTTTTTTTTTCTCTCATTCTTTATTCATCGTCCCTTGAATTTTTAAAAAAGTGTTTCAGTACCATGTGCAGAAAAACAGCCTCCCATCATGATGTTCCCATCTCCAAACTTTACTGTTGAACAGCTGCATGAGATACATTCACAATTCAGCCATGGTGGCGCAAACGCTCATCAACTACTGTATAAGCCAATCAGATGTGGGAGTTGCTACGTAAGCAGCGTTTTGGGGAAATTGTAGTCTGTGTTTTTGCAGAGGCGTTATGATGATGTCACACACTTTTTAACTGTGTGATGCTGGGAGAATCTGGTGGAGCTAGCTAAACATTGTCCAAAAAACAAATAAATAAAAAAACCCCCATCATCCTCCTACCACGGTCTGTCGTCTTCTTTTGCGTTTCCATCAGTAGTAACATCTGGCAGAGTTCTTGGGTTGATCACATGACTCGCATAAAAAAATGTTTCCATTGCAGTTTTTTTTTCAAAATTATCCTGTTTCCATTAAGCAGATTTATTTTTGTAATTTCAAGTTTGTGGTTAATGAAAACGATGGATAGATTTCAACTTATTTGTTTTTGTTTCTCTCTATGTATGGATTACTTGGGTTTCTACCTGGTGAAAAATTTCATACCAATAACACTTTCGGAGATATGTTTATTATGAAAAGTTGTGGCACATTCAATACTTGTTTTATCTGTAGAGTCATCGATTTGTGATTGTTGATATTTTTGTCCACCAGGTGGAGAAGCTTAAGGCCAGTCTACAGGAAGCAGAGCAGGCCAAATTTAAACTCCTGGAGAGAGCCAAGCGGCATGTGAGTGCTGATCATATCTGTGGGCTCACTGTGATTTCTGTCCACACACCTGTGTGGGAAAATATTAGACAGTCATCGTGTTTATTATCATCACATCTCTTTTAGCAAATCGTCCATCAGACCAACCAGCAGAAGTCTGAGAATGAGCTCCAGATTTTAAACCACATGATCAATAAAGTCAGAGAGGTGAGGCATTTATTCTGTTGTAGTTCATATTTGTGATTTAATCTTTTTTAACGTTTGATGGACGTGTTTTTATTTCCTCACAGACTCTCCTCTCGCTGCCAGAAGTGGTGAAACGTTGCGAACAGCTGCAGCGGCTGGTGGATTACATCGGCTGAAGCGTTTCTGGTTGTCGACACGTGTTTAGATTATTTATGTTTTTTGTGTTCATTGACTTGTTTTTAATCTTTAGAATGATTAAAATATCTTAACATGTCATTTCTTTTGTCAATAAATGAAATATCAACAATATTAACATTACATTAACAATCTTGATATTTTCTCTTGCATTTCATTAAACTTTTCTGGTTCTAAAAAAATAAAACACTTTCTGGGAACTTTACTGTTGAAATGCTGGTATCCAAAGTGTGGCCCAGTGGCCATTTTGTGGCACCTGGCATGATTCTTTGCAACCCTTGTCCACAATTCAACATTAGTTGATAATTATTCATCTTATATCAAGCACATTTCTGCTTTTATTTTTAGTATTTGTGTTGGTATCCAATGGCCTGGACTCAATTGAAAAGTTGTTTGTAATGTCAACGTTTTTATGTTTCTCTCTCTCTCTCTCGCTATATATATATATATTCAAAAGTAGAATTGGGATGTATCAATTTAATATGCAGAATAAGAGAGTTTTAAGAAAAAGAGGGATTGTATCATCATGTTATTGTAGGCTAGAATACATACAAGTATAAAAATTACTAAATTATCTTTTGAAAACAAGTAATAAGAGAAATAATTATGTAGGCATTGCACTAATCAATTTAAGGTCCCTTGAAAAAACGATGAAAATCTGGACATTAATCTGTGAAAGCCCCTGACGGTTTGATCACTTTACACTGTAAATGTAAAATCTACATTACGATTATACAGCGAGGTTTTGAAAATACAGCTCTTTGCCGCAAACATAAATGTTTCTGGAACAAATATAGAATTTGTCAGGTTACTACGTTGTTGTAGTGGGAAGTTTAAATGCACCGTTTCATTGCGGGATATTTACCGGCTGGAGGTGAAAGGTCGCAGGCTGGAAAACGGGACCAATAATGACTTCGACCGGGTAAGTAGCTTTTGAATCATATTTTCATTGAACTTTTGTGTCTGTTAGTTGACAAAAATGTATTTTATGTGGTTATATCGAGCTTCTATCTTTTTTAGTTTTTTTTTGCTAAAGTTGACTTCTGTTAGCTTTAGCTAAACTAGCATCTTGTGCAAAGCAAGTGGTTTTTAGTTCCGTTTTGACGTTTGTGTTTCATCCAAAATATGCCGATGGTTACATTATTAGCTAACACTAATGTTAGTGCTGACATTGGGGTTAATTTATTTATTTTTCAGTCATTTTTGGTGACAGTCTTAAACTGGCATGTTCCATGCATAACTCTGGCATAATGTGTCAGGCGACCTAAAAGGGTTAAAGTTTAAGGAATTCATGTGGTCCAAACTTAATCCAACACAGCTCCTAGTCCTACTCGACCCACTTATTTGATTCAGCTGTGCTGAAGCTGAGACACATCTAAACATCTGTATGTGTTTCCACACTAGATAGTTCTGTAGATTTAGTTTGATTAGGGGCAAAGGTTAACAATATTTGTTACATTATTAGCTGGTGCAGTTCGCTTTCACACTGCACTGTATGAAATGAACCAAATCCTTGGAAAAACCTTTACTCCTCCTCACTTGTGGCAGTGCTGCACCAAGAACTACTGAAGGAAACTACACAAAAACCTCAGAAGAACTCACTGAGCACAACTTCTTTCTTCATGACAGGCAAGGAAAAATGCAGTAGCATCAGATTTTAGCATAGGCATAAATCCCAGGGGGTTTGGGGGAGTCCGGACCCCTGCAATGTTGGAAAAGTCTAGAATTGTCTCCCCACCAAAAAAAAATCATTGAAGAAACATTTGCATTTAAATAATATCAATATGAAAAGGCATAAGAAACAAAGAACGAAATAAATCTGCCATTTATCTCAGAAAAAAAAGAATGAATTTTTAGGTCCCCCCCTTACCCATAGTAGAACAAAGATTCAGTCCAAAGTGTAGGAGAAGCAACAGGGTACAGGCTCGGCAGAGCCACTCAAGTGAGGAGTTAGCTGTTAGCTGTTAGCTGTGGCTCTGCAGCACAAACATAAAGCCCTCCAGTAAGTAAATACTTAAAGCAAAAGACATGCAAACCTTTTATTTAGTTTCACTGCTCAATAAGAAGAAACACATTAACAATAAAGATCAGACTGCGTGTGTTTGTTTTGGTTGTATTTACCCAGAATATCCTGCACTATAGTTTGTTTCCTGTTTTTGGTGCGGTCTCCGGTTCGCACGGCGTTCACCTACGCATTTGAACCGCACTAGAGTTCATTTAAACTGAACCGTGACCGAAGATTGTAAACGGACTCGTGTTCGATTGCATATTCATACCTTCCCAAATGAACCAAACTTTTTAGACAAACTAGACTTGGATTCAGGTGAACCAAACCAAACGACTCTGAAGTTGCACTCTAACCCTTGACGACTGGAGTTTGACACCTGTGCAGTTGAGTAAACAAACTATTAAACAATGGTGACCTTTCTTTTTTGTAAAGCAGACACCTTTTCAAAATCATTTGATATTCCTCTTAGATAACTTTGGTTGAAAAGGTAGAGACAGTGATGATAAGAAGCAGGGAGGCGATACATCTGCCTCGTGTGTTTACATTTGGTTCTCCCGCCCAACAAATAGACTTCATGTTCTCAAAAGTAAAAAAAACTCAACAGATTCGCACCTTTAGAACTAAAGGTGCGAAAAGAAAACGTCCTCAAAAAACGTTACAAGCTGATTTGAAAAAAATAAAACTCTCCAGACAACCCTGAGCATCGTCGTTGTGCTCCAACTGACCTGAATCAAATTAGACGTATATCTCTGCAGATTCCTGGTATCGACTCATTAACTTGTGGATATAAAAGTTTCAGGATGGGAGCCCTGCATGACTGAACTTCAAAAAAAGTTGCATAAAATGAGTAAGAACAACTTTCACTCCCATCGTTTTTATATGCAAATAAGCAACAGAAACCCTGGTTGGGCCCAACTGGCTGATAGCTTTTTATTATCTAGCTTTGTGGCCTCCAGGCAGCCACCGCCCTGGGCAGAGAGCCATATTGCTCACGTTAAATACACCACTGCAGACGTAAATAATTTAATTTGTGGTCAACACCAAGCGACGGTTTCCAGACATGTGATGCATCATGGATTAAACAACATAATTAACATTTAATATGATTCACATCGTGGATTTGCATGAAACTTTGTAGTCTAATTTTCCAGGTAAGTTGCTTTTCTGACTGACAAAATGCTTCTTCAGCTGCATCATAACACTTTCTCTCCTTCCTTTTCTTCTTACACAACAGCTTTCTGCAACAAGAATCATTTACATATGATTGTCCACATTCACTGGTTTGAATATGGCCAAAATTATACCAAGAACTTACAATGCATGTCACACTCAACTTTTCTAAAACAGAAATATTAAATATAATCAGGTTTTTAATTTGTAACATCATCTAAATGCCCCCAAAATCCTTTTTAAACAGTTGCTTCCAAGCTTTTCAGTTTAGACCCACAAAAAAATCCAAATATCAATTTGAAACATAGAATATTAAAAGCGGAGATGTAATGCTTATAGATTAAATTTTCATCATATTTCTACTTTCTACACCTCTCTACTTCTGATTTTTATGTACTATTACTCTTAAAGTAATAAATAACGGCAAAATTATTCACACATTTCCTTGTTTTATCATGTTGTAACCAGAACCATGTGGGTTTCATATTATAGCCAAACACAGGTGGCACAAAATTTTAAGTGAAAGAAAAAGAGTAAATGCTTTCTAACATTTTTCTAAGTAAAACCTGAATCGTGTTGGGTGCTTTTGCATTCCCGTCCCGCATGAATCAACAACTTTCCGTGCAGTTAAAGCTGCGAGTGTTTTTGGGGGAATGTCTGCCAGCTTTTGGATGTCTTGCAACTGAATGTTTTATCCATTCTTCTTTGCAAATAAAATAAAATCAATCAATCTCATGCAGTTTAAAACAAAAAGTGTCTGAAGTTTGAAAACTTTGCCATAGATTCCAAGTCCAAGTGCAATCGGCTGCACTACACTTTAGCTAGGGGTGTCAGAGTAAATGGGGTAAAAGGAAAGTGCATTCCACATTTACAGATTTTATTTGTGCTTTTTGTTGTTTTTTTGCAAACTGCATTAATTTACCTACATTTGCATAGATGTCAGAAAATCCCTTTTAAGTTTGTTTGTAATGTGACAAAATCTAGGAATTAAATATGTCAACATGTTTTGCCAGAGAGCATGAATAAAAATGCTCTTTAAGTGTCTAAAACATGAAGTAACTTCATTTTTTTAAACTTTGCATGGTTGTTTAACTCATTCGTCTGTCAGGTTTTTTTGTTTTTTCTCCCCTGCATGTAGATTTCTGTGGAAGTTTGTAAAGGTGTAGTTAATCAGTAGGTAAATATTTGCTCAGGTTGGATGATTGCTCTGCTCAAGCCTTCTCCCAATATTGTTACACGGTGTCTACTATGTACAGTTACAGGTTTTATTGGTTTTCTAGTTGTGCAACTGGGTAATTTCAGGTTTAGTTACATTTAATGAGTGAAATTATTGCAGCTTGTCGTGTTCCTCCTTTCCAACTAATAATTGTAACAGAAAAACCCATAAAAAGAATATAGAAACATATATATTATCTTAATAAGATAAGATATATCTTATCATATCCAAAAATCATAAAATCTCACATTTAGAGGTAAATAAACAAAGCATTTAGGCAACAAAGCTGGTTTAATGGACGATAATGAAGCGTTTCCCTGCGAGTCTCGTCTTGTCAAATCCTCAGACTCTGGAAGAGTTTTCTGAGCTCTGTGTTGGTTTTGCAGGATGAAATATCAAGTTACTAAGTCAATTCATTTTCTTGATTAGTGAAGTGAAGTGCTAAGCTGATGTCTGGTCATGATAAAGTGGAGTCCGGTCACAGTGAGTGGTAAAGCTGCGGCTCCAGACGACACTTCAAACCAGCTGAGCTGAGACACTGAAGGAGGCAACACAAAAAAATAATGCTTCTCTCTATTTAATTTGGTAGTTGGGATATGGATAAATTATTGTAATTTACTACTTTATAAGTATTTGCTATAAGAAGTATTTTCCACCCTTTACATAATAAAAACTGAATAATTGTTTTGTTTGAGAACGATTTAAGTGCAATGGTTTACCAGTAATCAAATGTTTTTTATTCATGAAGAAAAAGTGCTCTATCAGTTTATTTACAAAAAAGCAAACAAAATATACATTTTTGTTTAAAAAAAAAACAAAAAACAATGACATGCACACTTTCTTTCTGCAATTTATCCTCTGCAAACAAACCTGTTAGTGTAAAGCCAGTAACCATGAAGCACAATAATTTATATGAACTTAACAAATTCTGTTTTTGAAGCTCGGCAGGCTTGTCCGGGTTTTATCCGTTCACATTGTGACAAGAAAAAGGAACATTTGAGTGAAAACCTATAGAATGAGAAGATGGGCTTTTAAAATAAAAGCAAGAAAAAAAATCACATTTATCATCTCAGTCTGCTCAGTTTAGAGAAAACAAGTCATGTTTGTGCTCTTGAATGTCACTTTCTGATTGGAGCCAACGTTGAGGTTCAGCTTCTCAGATCGCGGGAACAAACCGGTCCATGGTCCCGGGATACGACGGGTGTCTCAGGTAGCTCCCGCTGTTGGTAACCGCACCTGCCGCCACGCTGTTGTACTGGGAGAAAGAGCCGAGCTGCACTGGAGACGCCCGGCCGTAATGGTCCACTGTCTCTGCAGAGCCATGGGCCGCGGCGTGGATCCGGCCTGCCGAAGCGTAACCCGGGCTGTGACCCTGTCCGTAGGAACCCTGGTGGGCGTGGTGGTGCGGGTGGCCGTTCGGGCCAGAGTAGGTGAACCCGGGGTGTGTTGCGGAGCGGGATGGCACCGCTCCCCCGCATGGCTGACCCTGGAACCCTGGCGTTCCCAAGCTGCAGGCGGCGGACCCATTCGGCAGCCCCTCCGGACTGAAGCTGCGGCCCGGCTGCTGCATCATCTCCGCGCCCTGACCCGCCAGCATGCCTGCTGACGCCGGATGTCCGATGATGTTATTGATGCTAAACATGCGGGTCTGGCCGTGTGCAAATCCAGGCGGCGATGATGAGGGGTAGTAGGCGGCGGAGGGCAGCTGCTGGCCGTACGCAGGGTTGACCGCCATGTTGGGGTACATGGAACCGGAGTATGCCGCTGACCTGGTGATCTGGACCGGGGAGAAAACTGGCGTCTCTTGGACATACGCGGCGTAGGTGCTGAGGTCGCAGCGCTTGAACCTCTTCCTGCGCCTCAGAAAGCTGCCACTCTCAAACATGTCCTCCGCGTTGGGGTCCAGCGCCCAGTAGTTGCCCTTCCCGGGTCGCCCGGGTTCCCGCGGGATCTTGATGAAGCAGTCGTTCAGCGTCAGGTTGTGGCGGATGGAGTTCTGCCACTTCTTGGAGTTGTCTCTGTAGAAGGGGAACCGCTCGGTGATGAACTTGTAGATCCCCCCCAGCGTCAACTTGCGGTCGGGGGAGTTGGCGATGGCCATGGAGATGAGAGCGATGTAGCTGTACGGCGGTTTCCCCCTCTGCAGAGGTCTCTTCCTCCTCCTGCCGCGCGGCTGCTGATCCTCTGTCTGCGGGGAAGGGTTGGAGGACGGCAAGCCGGAGTCCGCCGGAGACTCTTTCTCCACTTTCACCACCGGCATTATCATTGCAAAACCCCCAACAAGTGATTCTCAAGAAGTCCTCCTTAAGAGCAAGGAACCAAATTATTTCTGGGGCAGGGGAAACCAGACATCTGCCAAAAAATCTTCAAAAAAAACAAACAAAAAGCCTACTGTCTCTGAGTCCAAATCCAGCAGATCTTCCCCTGGAAGACGAGTAAATTTCGTCTGTTAAAAGATGAGAGCGACTTGTTTTCCTGGCTCGCTGTCAGCTGCAGTGAGAGGTGAGCTGTGAGAGTGCCATTTGCTTTAAGGTGTGAGAAAGAATGAGTCACTTAGTTACCTGGAGAGCATTTTACCTGTAGGGCCACGCCCCCCGGAACATCACATGCTCCCTGCATACCTGAGCTTCAGGTTCATGAGGGTCTGTTGGTCACGTTTGCCAAGAGTCTGCATGCTTTTTTTGAGTATTTTCTTTTATTAATTGGTTTTACTTTTTCTTCTAGCTCTGTCTGAAAAGTGTGGCGTGTATTTTTTATTCGAGTCGTTACTTTGTTGTGCGTCTCTTTAGAAATAAAGAGACAAAATGTTTCACCCTTTCATTGGCTCAATCTCAGTCAGATCAGATGGAGAGCAACTTTGATGAGTAATTTTAAAGCCTTGGGATTGATTCTTGTTCATATTTAGATCTGGACTTTTACTAGGCCATTCTAACCTGAATATACTTCGATTTAAACTGTTCCATTTTTGTTCTGTCTGTGTGTTTAAAGTGGTTGTTCTGTTGCTTTTAACAGGTTTTCCTAACAGGATTGTCCAGCATGATGCTGCCACCACTATGAGGGCATGGAAGGTTTCCAGTGTGCACAGAGGGACAAACATCAGGTAAGATGAGTCGTTATAGTTTTGAAGTTATAACGAGATTTAAAACGAGCAACTTTCTCGTTATAACAAGATGCTAAATCCATTAATATGAGAAACTTTCTTGTTTTATGAAGAGTCTTAGCTCATTAAAACACGAAGCCTTCACGTTATAACAGGATAAAACGAGAAACTTTCACATTAAGATTTAAAACTAAAAACTTTCATGTTATAACGTGATTTAAAACTCAATAAAACAAGAAATTTCTGGATTAATTGATAAAAGTTTTATGTCTTGTTTTAACAAGAAAGTTTCTCAACAGTTTCTTGTTTTAACGAACCACATTTTTATATAAAATTTTCTTCCAGATGACACTTAAAAATCTGAAGAACTGTTTCTGATTTACTCTTACAGTCTTTCTTTTTAAAATGAGAAGATATTTTGGTTTTAATAAGATGTACATCTCATTATGACATGTTCTATATCCCATTATAAGGTGAAAGTTTATCGTTATAACCAGATGTTGCTCCTGAATTTATTTAAAGGTTATGGAAGTTTGGTTGAGAAATTTTTTTGTGAAAAGTTAGTTTTAGAAATTTTTTTTTGTTATTATTTTTTAGTTTGCAGAATTTGCACACAGCTGTGTTTTTTCTGATTGCGTCACAAATTCTGTAACAGTTTATAAATTTCCAGCTTTTAGCAGCCTTTTTTATACACGTTTACCTGCAAATCACCAGTTATTCTGTCAGCTTTTAAGTTAAATTACCCCAAACTGTCTAAAGCAAATATAGTTTCCTCTTTATATTCAAATGTTCGCTTCAAAGCCAACCTCAGTTTATTTAGAAATCTCTAAAATGCTCCACGTTGTTTGGACGTTTAACTCTAAAACACCTCTTTAGTGGTAACTTAACCAATGAGTTGTTTTTCTATCGTGCTTCCTTGTTTGTTTTGTGCCAGTGGTTGGACAAGCCAGCTGTGTTAAGAGATGTAAATGCTCTGCAGACAAAGGCCCTCCAGTGATTTCAGCATGCAAAATATAGACCATCATCATAAAGCCTGGACGCAACTTGAAAGAACGAGGGGAAAAAAAGCAACACTTTGCATGGAAATCACCCTGTGGAGCTGGATCACATCATTTTTAATGCATTCAAACATCAGAGTGATAAATTATTTTGTCCTGAATTTTGTAGGTTTAAACCTGTAAACTGACAGTGTTGATATGAAGTCCTTAGGTTCACTGGCTTAATCTCTAAACCAAACACAGCAGCAAAGTCCTGCTGTTCAGCACCAGGCCGGGTTAAGCTGCAGGCTTGTGTCAGAGCCGGAGCGTCGCGGACGGGAAAAGCTAAGGTTTGCTTAGACAAGCAGGCCGATGAAAGGTTTAGTCCTGCGGGAAGAGCTGCGGATGTGGCGATCCTCGACTGGAGCTAAATGGAGGCTAAGGTGTGGTACGTGGTGAAAAACGGAGCTTCTTAGGGTTAACACGAGGATTTACAAGCCAGTTTAAATGTACTCTTTGTCCTCTTTTAGGTCAAAGGAAGTCAAAATGCATTATTTAATTTAAATAATCCCAGTTTAATCTATTTATAAATAAAAATCATACAGGACTTATTGATGTTTATCTTAATCTTCAACTTAATCCTTATCATAATTAGTTTTAGCTCAGAGAATGTTGCCGTAGCATTTGATTAGTTTGTTCTAAACAATATTGTTATAAAGAATCTTAAAGCAAGTATTTGCACATCTCATTGGATGATTTTTGATGTAATTTTGAAGAATTCTGCAAATTTCTGAGATTAAGGTTTATGTGAGATTTTATGAAAAAGAAACCCCACCAGGAATTGGTTGTGTAATAAATAATTACATTTATTATTTATTAGTGGTAAGACTCGATAAAATATTTTTTAATCGAATTAATTGCAGGTATTAATTGCCTTTTAATCAAACTAAGCAACATTTTTAATTCAAAATCATCTACTAGCTAAATTATTGAATAAATAAACATGCAAAGACAAAAATAAACAGATTTATTGTTTTTAATCTGTTATTTAGGTTACTCAAGCCTCAGACTGGATCAAAGTGCTGGACTGCTAACTTTAGCATTGGGGACGTCTGTTGCTACATGCTTAGCATTGAGATGCTATTTTAATCTCAGATTTCATCACTGATAGGCTAACTCCTTTTAGCTGAACTTCACCACAACAACAGTCTTTTCCAGCGTTGAATCATATCGTTTTTAGCAGCAGACATTAACCCTCAGTGTCGTCCATCGCTGCTGTTTGCAGATGTTGCTTGTGCATCAGATTTACTGGCGTACCAGAAACGCAAAAATAAAGGTTCTGCTTGGAACTTTAGTATGTTCAAAACATAAATCAAGTGATTAATTGAAACATTTTAACACATGAAAGTTTCTCGTTTTATATCTCAGTTTAATGTCAAAGTTTCTTGTAATTAATGAAGCAAAATCAACAAGTTAAAGTCTCGGCCCTATTATTTATCAAACTAATGTCAACACAAAGCAAACAGAAGAAAAACATTCTAAAAATTGTTCCTAATTCTGATATCTTTGCTAATTAAGGATCTAACCTTATTCTAAAGTTTATCAGTCTTTCAGGAGGTTAAGAAAATGGTTTTACAACCTTTAATGCTGAGCTCTGAAACATAATGACTGAAAAGGGAGTGTAGGAGGAATTTTCTGAGCACTTCAGGGCCATAAAACATTCATATGTTGAAGTGAAGTAAAATGTTGTGACTAATTTAAGGGCATTTTCAAAGACCTCAGGGAAATTAAGTTACATGAGTGTTAAAGGTCAGATCTAAGGGGTTTTACATTCATTATTTTATTACTTTCACCTAGAATCTCATACTAAATGAAAATTCAGTTTGGATCAAACTTATTCATATACTTATACATATACTCATATACTAAACTTATTCATTTAAAGAGGAAATGAAGGAACAGTTTATACAAAAAGTACAAAATTCACCCTGTTTTATTTACTTTTTATCAAAAAATGACACATTGAACAAATTCTTTATCATTGAAAAACACTTAATAAATGGCAACACAGCAAGCAGGAACGTCTCGCAATTTCTGAGCAATGTTTTACATGTGATTATTTATCTTTGGTGATAAGTTCCAAGTTTGCTTTCCAAGTGGAAGGTCTACTTGTCATCACCCTAATCTTTAGCTCAGGCCGCTCCAAAATGTTCCAGTCAGGCTAAATATATTATATCTGCCATGTTTAGATGTTAATCATTATTGGGCTGAAATGATTAATTATGATTAATCAGTTATGGAAATAATAGTCAACTAATTCATAACTGGAGGACACAGACTCCATCCATCCATCCATCCATTTTCTGTTCACCCTTTGTCCCTAATGGGGTCGGGAGGGTTGCTGGTGCCCATCTCCAGCTACGTTCCAGGCGAGAGGCGGGGTACACCCCGGACAGGTCGCCAGTCTGTCGCAGGGCAACACAGAGACATACAGGACAAACAACCATTCACACACACACTCACACCTAGGGAGAATTTAGAGAAACCAATTGACCTGACAGTCATGTTTTTGGACTGTGGGAGGAAGCCGGAGTACCCGGAGAGAACCCACGCATGCACAGGGAGAACATGCAAACTCCATGCAGAAAGACCCCGGCCGGGAATCGAACCCAGGACCTTCTTGCTGCAAGGCAACAGTGCTACCAACTGCGCCACTGTGCAGCCTGGACACAGACTCAATAAAGACAATTTAGTGAAGGAACAACACACTACCAGCAGTAATTAAACCAAATCTGTATGAAAAATATCAATTTAAGATATAAAAAAAACCTTCTTTGTAAATATTTTCTACCCAAAACTTCTCAAGTGTCAGTTTATCTTCACCTGGTTCAAATTCTGTAAAAAACCAAAGGAAACTCCTCATATTTAGCAACATTTGCTGTCCAATTATTAATTGGTTAATCCAAAAAGTAACCACCAGATTAGCCTTACAGTGAATTGATGCTAAGTCGAGCAGAAAGAGCTGAGCGTTTCTCACGTTGATGTTACAAGGATTGTTTTTAGCTGCTAAAAATGATCAAGCGTTCACTAAAGATAAGCTGTCATTGCATCTTAGGCAATAAAATGTTTTTCTTAAAAAAAACCCCATTAAATTATATGTTCATTTGCATTTTTGGATATTTTCAATATTGTATAAAATAAGCTTATGTGGTTAAATAAAAAATCTTCAGTGCTAAGTTTTTTTGGTCTGATTAGTCAATTAATTGTCAGGCCTGAATCGTTTTGGCTACAAAATTATTATTCATTGCCAAAATGCTTGTTTTATAATGTTGCCCATAAAATGTGACTTCTGTGATGACACTTTAAAACAATTTTAAGCTACGCTGTCAACATGTTCACACTCTGTCCATAAACCCAAACAGCAAATTGCTATCAAGACTGAACCTATTCTACATCATCAGTAAGTGAACAGTCACTTTTTACTCATAAATAGACCAAACTTAATACTTTGCTGATTTTGGAAAATGTCAGTCAGGTGCACAAAGATTTAACAGAAAAAGTGAAAACAAATTTCCAAAATACAATAAAACTTTGTTGACTCTCACGTGTCATATTTATTGCTGATAATGCCAAAATGTATAAAAGCCTTAAAATACATTTTTATTGCAGAAGCATTTTCCACAAGCATAAAATCTGAAGAAAGAAGTTGGAGGAAAATATCTCAGATTAAGAGATTAAAATAAATACATTTTATTATTTCTGCATTTTATATGTTAAAGTTCCTTGTAAACTTTCTTAACTCGGAATCACCAATTTTCTTTTTTTCATCATTTTATTCCCTTCCTCAGGAATAAACTTGAGATGACTTGCATCTTTATGGTTCATTTGGCTACTCTTTCATAGACAATAACTTTAATTACCATGTCTTATATGTAAAGTTATTATTCATTGTCAAAGATTTTGAGAACAAAGAAGCTGATGAGTGCTAAAAATGCTGATGATGCACAGGGGGTTAATAAAAATTTACAATCCCAAGATTGAGTGCTTCAGCCCTGCCTTTGACAGGCGTGATGGACAGGTATTTCAGTTTGCAGCAGACCTCACCCTTCAGCTAATACTGCTTCTTATGCTCGGCGGTAATGAACAATCAGTGGTGAGTAATTTCTCAGGTGCCTGTTGTTACTGGAGCGCCGGATTAAAGCTGCGATCCTGACTTGGCCGCGTTACAGTTGGTGTTTGTTCATGTGCTGTTTTATCTCCGTGCGGCTTAGAGATACACCGTGTGCTGCTGGAGGCTGACTACTTTCAACATTTGTTGTCAAGAATGCTTTTAATGTGCAGATATGCATCAAGTTTTGTGTTCTTCATTCGAAACATCAAATCCGAATATATCAATCTCATCGATAGACTCGCTGAATATATTCCGGGGGTCTGCAGAATGGAGAACCCTGCAACCATGCGCTACTGCAGCTGTGAGAGTTCTCCACCTTGCAGCCACAAAGCCGTGCAACGAAGCAAATGACGGCTGGAGGCTGAAAGAGGTCGCAGCGGAGGCAAATGAAGGGCCCTCCACTTTGTGTTCCACCTGTAGGGTGGCTGGCGAGAAACAGCTCTCTCAAAACAAAGACAAACAAATGAGACATTTGAATTTGAACACTTAAATTTAACCATTCAGGCACTGCAGCTCTACAGGTGGTTGTAAGCCGAAAGCTGACAGGCAAACACATAAAACACAACTGAACCAGTAAATGTGGTGGATAGAGTAGGAATTCAAACTTTATTTGTTAATTTTTTTTCCTGGTTTTGATTCAGTGTTATTGGTGTTTTATCATCAGACATTGAATAATAATAAAATAAATATTTCAGAAATATACTGTTTTAGAAAACTAAGATTATTTAACTTATTCAAATGTCTGTTAAACAAATTGATATAAAACCTCAGAAAGTCTGATGTAAAATTTTATTTCGGTTTGTTCCGCATTAGTCGAACTCCAGGCCATTTGTCTAGAAAATCCAGTTTGTTTGGGCAGATGTCAATACGTAATAAAACTAATGCAGACTAAAAAAACCGAACTCTGGTCCTCCTATAAACCAAGGCCTTGGCTGGGCTGAAGTGAACTCTGATGCGGCTCGACTGCATGTGAACGCCAAGCGGATCGAAGACCGTTCCAATAGTGGACTATATATCCCATTTCTCCTAGAGGAAGAAATGGCTGGTGGTCTTTTACCAACGATAAAATAAATCCTACAACTGCTAAAAATCTCAGGTCTCTCCTCCATTTTGGTTTACAGTGTGTGAAGACAGAAGATGCATTCAGTGTCTTCTGCGGTTTTTGTGTCGTTTCCTTCAGGGGTTCTTAGTGCAGTGCCCCCACAGGCGAGGAGGGAAATAGGTTTCTCAAAGGGTTTGGTTTGTTTGACTCTGTGCAATGTGAAAGAAAACCTCAAAATGTTACAACGATCGAACAGAGCCTACCAGACTGTCAGGCATGAAAACAATTTAAGTGTTTTCAGCACTTTTTCTGGTACATTTAATAACCTTCTGACACCTGCTTTATGGGGACCAAAGCGATGAATAATATCAATTAATATTTGGTTAGGGTTAGAGATATACTGGTAATCATTCAGTTTAGGTATAAATGTAGATTTTAAATTGAACTGAAGTACATTAAAAGTCACAATATTGGTAAAAATACAAACTTTGCACCTTGTAAGCCCAAAGCCCAGTTCTAATATGGTGGACGTCCTTTTGTATGGTTCTAGGTTAGACGTGAATTAAGTTCTGGTGAAGGTTAAGCATATATGCAGTTAATAAAATTAATTTAAGTCAATACAAAGTCCTCAGTTGGATAGACATACAAACTTGTGGGCGTGTGAGTGTGTGTGTGTGATAGACATAGTGAATCCACTGTTGGAAAAAGTGAAGGCATCTTGTTTGCATTACCAGCTGCAGGGGCTTGGTGGGGATGCAAAGTCCTGACGGTTGAGTTGCTCCAAACCCGGGCCAGTTTACATAACTGAAGCAGTTCACTTCCCCGGGAGCCTGCCGTTAAATCGCTGCCAGCTCGCGTGAGAATCTGAAAAGCATGAATCTATGGAAGAATAAACGCATTCAGCACAGGAAACATGTGGGAAAAAGACCATTTGCTTTAAAAAGGAAGTTGGAATGAAAAGATTTGACTGGTGTCATTGGTCCCATTAGATATCGTTGGAGTAAAAGCCAAAAATACCTTAATGGAAATACTTACTCTTGGTTAAAAACCTACATCTTGTTACTTTTTACATTGTTATTTTACTCTTTAAAGTTGGGGTTTGAAGTAAAATTATTATTCAACGAGAAAAAAGCAACTAATTAATGACAAGACAACTGAGATTGATGGTGGGTGTTTCTTCGAAGCCTTTGAGGTAAAAGAAAACTAAATAATAGGAAGAAAATGCCTTTCTAATTCTAAGGATTTGTAGTCAATTCCCTCAGTTTAATGGATTTACAGTAACATTTGTGACTAAGCCTAACAGGCCCAGCAGCACACCACTATTAAAGTAACCCTCTGCAACATCTGACTGCATTAGTCAATGACATCAATAGTTTTGACCACATATAAATCACAAACTAATGTTGATAGGTTTATTTTAAAAATGTCTTCTACTGGAAGCATGAAAACAGCTTGAAAAAAACTGTTTTATTTAACTTTTTCGTGTTGCTTTGTTAACAGTTTCTGGGCAGCATTGTGTTACCCAGTAGCCCAAGCAGATAGTTTTCTAAATCAAGGCCAATGTTTATGTGCACAGCCTACAACACAACTGACAGCCCGTGCACATTTTTGTTTGTTTCTAAAAAACGAAACAAAAATAAACCAAGACAGATTTGTCAAAAACTAAATTTCTATTAATTTCATGAAGACATTCATTTTATTGTAGCCTGCCAAAGGCAAAAATAATTTAACAGGAAGTTAAGTCTTATTTGTCAATACGGGAAGATCCCTTCACTGACCTCCCAAGATGCATTGCAAGTCTTTTTGTTTTTAAGCATGGCAGTGAAGCTGAATGCATGAATGACGAGTACATGCTTGTTGTCCAATCAGAATAGCTGTACTTTATTACGTGCACTTTGCCGGACATTTCAGCATATTTGTTGAAGTGTAAAGGAAGTTATTTTTGTCTGAAAACAAGAACAGAAGGAAATGGTTGCACAAGCTAACTTTTTGGAAAGTTGAGGTTTCCTTGTCTCAGTGAAGGTCAGAGTTTATGAATCAGCAATACAAAGAGATGAATGGTGAAATTAAAGTATAAAATGCACATAAGATGTACTGTAAATAATGTCGCCATGTTAACTCACTTCCAAGGTAACTGGAAGGCAGTAAAATTTCTGACAGATACAGGAAATCCTTCCTGCCACATGCCATCTCACTGTACAATAAAAGCTAAATCATTGTTCTGCACTAATCAGTCCAATTTTGCACAACTGCACTGTGGCACACTTGCTGTACACATATTTACATATACATACTGTTTCTGCATTTTTGAATCTTTGCAAGGACTGCTCTAAGCTGCTTTTTATATTGACAGCATGTTATATTTTATTTTTATTTTTATGTTGTCTACAATTGCTACTCGGTGGTGGTTGTTGTGTGTCTTGTCTCTATGCTGCTGTAACTGCGAAATAATTTCCCTGCTGGGATGAATAAAGTAATTCTATTCTATTCTAAACCAATAACAGACATTAAATTTTGTCAAGTATCATTGTCAAAATCATCAATACACATCAAATATGTTGGTCAATGTTCCATTTATTACGGTTTAAAAATAAAGGATTATAATATTTTATAATAATAAAAAAAACTTAAAACAGCAGGTTTCCTTGGTTTTTGTCAAATTACTTTAACATGCCTTAGAAATGTACGCATTTTTTCTACAATCTTAGCCTAGATATTTTATAAAGCGCTTTTTACAGACAAAGTCACAACAAAAATCAGCAGGAATTTATACAACAAATCTTTCTTAATCTCAACATTCCTAATCTCAATGGTAAAAACTCCAACATGCTGCATTGGAGGACTCAAACTAGCAAAATGGACAATTGTTGTTTACATAGTATACAAAAAAAAAACCTCTTTAAAAGTGTACTACCTCCACAAGAAACCAATGACCATCCAGTCAGCTGTAGGGAAAGCAAAAATATTTGTCAAAGCTGGAAGAGGAGCAGGCTAATCTTAGGGAGTCGACGCGAAGCAGAAAGACCTCAAACAAGATAATTACCCTTCACTTCATTTACTCTTTATTTTTAGGTTTCAGCTGTTGATTTTTTCTTAAAATCATCAAAGTTTTCTTATCGTTATCACTGTTGGATTCAGTTGTGGATTTGGTTTGCTGTTTATGAGTCAGCCGGTCTGACTCACCCATCGCCTGATAGCGACTGTATCTCTCTTCTATACTGTAACACAGCTCACAATTGAAGTCATGCATCGTTGCATATGTCAGAGCATCTGTGTCAGTTGGCGCTCTGTTAGGATCTATGTCAACACCTCATAGATGTCTCAGCCTGCACAGAAACCAGGCGGCCACAACTGAGCTTTTTTACCCATGCCTGCACCTGAAAAGAACCTCACTTGCACAATAGGTTTGCATGTTAGACTGGTTGTAGAAGTCTAGCACCATCCTTATTTTGTTCTACTTCATTACCGCGGATTCATTTCTGTCTTCTGGTGTCTGCTGTCTGACTATGAGGCAGAGAGAGGAGTTAAAGAGGGAGGCAGAGGAGCTTGTGTTGTTTCTAAATTCAACACTTGTGGCTTTGAAAAAAGTGTTTCCCATGAAGCTTGAACTGTCTTGTCTCTTTGAGTGGTGATACAGCTCATTCTGTGTGTGGGCGCGCAATGGCACGCAACTCATTTGGCAAAGCTATGTAATTTGAAAAAAAAAAAAGGCTTTACTTTCTTCTGATCTCTGGAGAAAAAGTAATATTTATGAACAAAGTTTAGTATTTGGCAAGTGGAAAGAAGTTAGCAAAGTTTTTTTTTCTGATCAACGTTGAATTTTCATGTGTGCTTGGTATTAAACAGCTGCTACCAATTAGCTTAGGCTAGCGAAAAGACTAAAAACTTGCTATCCGTGTGACAAGAAAGATTAACACTTAGGATTTCACATTCAATAGCTTCATTATTAATTTAAAATTATTATTGTAAGAATAGTCTCCATTTTAAATCAAGAAAGTAGTTTGTTAAATATGACATCACTACCAGCAGTTAGCTTAGGTTAGCATAAAGATTAAAAACTCGCTGTTCTTGTGGGAAGAAGGATTAGCACCAAGGACTTAATATGCTCAAATATTTAATAGTTTGATTAAGAGATTAAACTGGAATTATTGTGAAAAAAGTCTCCCTTTTTTGAGCTAGTAAGTAGTATAAATATGAGACCGCTACCAGCAGTTAGCTTTGGTTAACAAAAAGACTAAAAAATTGCTATCCATGTTGGAAGAAGCCTTGGTAATCAATGCTAGCAACATTTAGCTTTGCTTAGCACACACATTGAATTTTTACTGTTGGTTCTCTTTGTGTTTGAAGATAAGATTTTCCTAGTTCATTGTCAGAAATACAAGAATGCTCCCTAAATGCCAAAGGCTAGCTGGAAAATCAGAGCATCAATTAGCCCTGAGTTTATTATCCAGTATGGTGGCTAACTGTAGGGAAGGTTGCTGGTAAAATAAAAAAATATATATTAAGAGTTCTGACATTAAATGTTGGAAGAAAAATTACTCTTATGATTCCAGCTTATTAAAGTTTCACTGACGTAAGCTACTACTCTCGTTTTTTGGCAAGTGTGAATTTCCCACCAACAGTTATCTTAGCTTAGCATAAAAATGAAAAACTTAATCTACTCCTTTGTGAAAAAAATCTGCCTTTTAGGCTTAGCACCTTTAAAATTCGGTACATTTAGTTTCTGTCTTAAACCCAGTCTTTTAGCATACAGTGTTTAGCCCATTTCGTCTCTATTTAAGTCCTAATTGGCTCACTTGCTGTGAATAATGTAGACACATGCATCACCTAACACGTTTTACAAGCTGCCCATCTAATTTGCTCCACAAAGGCTCAGTGTACATACACGTGGGTGTAAATGTACACAAGGATTCAGTGAAAGATTACCTCGATGGTTAGAAAGTGCAGCCTCATCAATCTAATGCTACAGCTTATTCCCATTAGTGGGAACTTTTAGCACTATTGATCTTTGCAAACACCTTAAATTGTTTGAATAATTTTCAGCGTTTCATGTAAATTAACAATTTTACCCACAACATCAACACATGAATATATGATGTTTATGTTTAAACTTGATCCTTGTTTATTTTTCATTATGTTGGTTATTGCTTAACTTAAATAAATCTTTAAATCTTGGCTCTAGAAATGTAAAGTTTGAATTTTGTTGCACATTTTGGAAAATAGAAAAGTCAGAGCAGTGGGTAAAGCATTTTATAATATTGGAATAATGCATACAAAATATATATTTTTAAAACCTCTATGACACATTTTGGAGCACTAAAATTGAATTTGATCCTGTTTGAAAGTGCTTATCTCATTTTATGATAGGGAAAACATTACTTGTAAATTATTTAGTTATCAGATCTGAGACATGCTACACCAGCATACAGTGATAGCATCTAGAGAACATTGGCAACGGATTTAGATCTTTTAAAACTCTTAAAAATAGCTTAGTAATGGCGTATTTTCATATGTTGTTTTATGCTGTTTTTAGACACAGTGAAGAACAAAATACTGTTCTTAGTTTTGCCTGTTAGATTCTTTGTTGCTGCTGGGGTTGAACATCTGCTCTTTGGATAAAACTCCCTACTATAATACCATTATGACATGAAGTTAGAGAGTTTATGTTGTGTCTTTATGATTAATTATGGATCTTTCCCCAATTGTCCTGAAAGAAATTCTAAAAGACATGATCCAGTTAATGAGTTTTAATGTTTCACCTGTGATCCCAAAAACAAAAATCTTGCTTTTTGTTTAGATTTTCCATACTGGAGGAATTAAGCTTGCTATTTCTATTTTTTTTTAGTTTTTACTGTTTAGATGAACATTCTCTTTTAGTCTCACCAACAAGAAGCGATAGAATTGCTAACCTGTGCTTGAAGGGTTAGATGAGTTTAACCTGATTTATCAGCTGACATCTCATGCCAGTCATATCTGAGCGACGCACCCTGCCACCTACATTAATGGGCAGGTCATTCTTCTCGTCTCATATCTTAACTTTGAGTGTTCAGTGGTGCAAAGCGAGGCCTTTGTGTGCTGCTGCTGACAAGCTTTCACCGCCACCTAAATCCTCTGATTCCTAAGCAGGAAGACGCAGGTATTCATCAGGCTTCCAGTGATATCCTTGAGCACAGCGCCGTGTTTTCTCAGCTGTCAAACACCTGACAAGTCCTTTTAGGCCTGGCAGATGAAGCACTCGTGAAAAAAAGACCCTGGCTCTGAGGATTGGCATTATATCATGTTTTCTACATGAAGAGATGAATGACTTTTCAGCATTTAGTGTTTGGAAACAGCAAGTAGATTGGTTGAAAAGAAAAAGGACTGCAAGCACCAAATCAGATCCTGCTATGCCAGTTTGTACAAGCTAACATAGCTTTTAGACGTTTTGTTGGGCTACTTAAACAGTTTGTGCTTACTACATCGACCTATTGATGTATTTAGCAATTACTGCAACTCCTTTTTGCTTTTAAATGTATTTCATGAAGAACGCACACTTCTAACTCCCATAGTTGAGTCCCGATACCAACGTTAAGAATGACCCAGGGCTTCCTCTACATGTAATTGATAGTGTTGCCTTCCATGCAAAATAAAAGCTGCCACTCCTTCAGAATTAAGTTTTTTAAATATATGTTTAAAAAATGCAAAGAATATCATATTTCATATGCTGCTGCCTGTCTGGCTACGAAGCTGGCTACTGTTTGCTGCTCTGTTCTCAAACTAGAGGCAGCAGTCTGAAGTAGAGGGAGAGAAAAGGAGAAAGAAATGAAGATTAAGGTGAATGCATCTCTAGTTTAACCCTGCAAAAATGACCCAAATGTTAATAATGTCTGTTGCATTTGAATGACACCAACAACCTAGTTAATTAATATACTGTAGTTTGACCCTTATGCATAATGTTTCAGATATGTTTTTTATACTTCCATTTGGGATTTTACTGCTTCCAAAAACAACCCAAGTGCTTAACAAAACCTGCTCAGCCGTTTTTTGGCAATAAGTTAATCTTTTTGGTGTTTTGAAACAAAAATGCCTTGTTTCAAAAACCTCCAGAATGTAACGTCACAAATCAGCAGGTACTGTGCCGTTACCTAGCAACCCCAGCAAAGCCCAGCTAGTTACTGTTAGGTAAATTGTATATATTATTATCAAATATTTGTTGTTTCATGCGCCTTTATAATGTTCTTGTCTTATATGCCTTTATTTGTTTCATCTTAGCATAAAGAAAGTTTCTGTGTTGTTGAATTACTTTGATTCCTTTCTCAGAAGGCCTCTCTGAGGAAGAGCAGAGAATCTGTTTTCAATTATCGCTCAGCAGAAACCTCTGCATCCTTGACCTGTTAGCTATAAAACTGTTGCCATGAAGACGTACAACTTGCTCTGTGTTAGCAACCCCAGCAGATCTAACAGGTTTGGTCAGCAGGTTTTACTTCTGTTTGCACTGTACAATGCTGCTGGAAAAAAACAAGTGTTTTGTTGTTGACTTACCATACAGAAATCACTTGCTGTAATTTTGTTGTTTGTGCAGAAGACTCCACTTCTGCTTTTCAAAAGTGAAAAGATTGTTTAATGCACATCTTTTCGCAGACATTTTTACATCAGAGTGTAAACGTTCAGTTGGGGGCATGGCCAGCAACAACCTATTTGCATTTAAAGTGACAGTAGACGCCAAAACAGCTCGTTTTGAAAGGAGCCCATAATAGGCAGAAGTGAGCAGACTAAAACCTCATTACCTAAGAATGATATTGTTGAAAAGATGAAATGAACATGTTTGCATGGCCCATAGACCTATCCTAAACTGTTCAAGGAAACATAATGGGTCATCTTTAAAAAAATTCTAGTGGAAACCCTGGTAACCAGTGCAGAAAAATCTAGACAGATTTATGTGTCATTGTGTCACATTTTGACACCAGATCAAAAGGTTCTGTGGAGAGAAATGAAAACACATTACAACTAAAAAAGAATGAGAATCAACTTGATTTGCCAAGTTTGTGCTCAAAACAGTAAATTTGAATTCACTTCCGATTTGTTCTCACTGAGAATATTTAAAATATAAATATATAAGAAGGGAAAATTTAGTTTTTGGTAAATGTGTATATATAAACTGCTTTTAAAGACCAAACCAAGTTTGAATTGGTGCAAACAAGCATGGTATCCATCTGGGTTGAGAGTTCACAAAGGAAACAGCCTGAGGGAAGAAACAGTCTCTGTGGTGGCGGCTTTTTGCAAGTAGAGCGCTGCAGCGCCAACCTGGCGGTAAACCTGGGGTCAGCAACCTTTGCAACCCAAAGGTCCATTTTTCCCTTCAGTCCAGCTAAAACAAATTTGTTTACAGACACAAAAGTGATGTGACTCTTTGAAACAAAACATCTTGTTTTTATAAATCATACAAAAGGAAGTTTGTTTAGATTGTTAAATAAAAGAACTACAACTTTATTGTTTTTAGCCTTGTCAAGAAAATCCGAGCTCATCCCACTTCCCCATGCTGGAGATTTTAGTTTAACAGTAATAATAAATAAAGTTATCTTTAAAATGAATCACTCAAGTGATATCAAGGCCCAACAGTAGACTTAAGTGTCAATAAAATAAATCTAGTTGTGTGTGTTGTTTTTGTCTCATGCAAACTTTGCTTTAATTCTACTTTTTTCTATCTAATCATAAAAAATCATAGTCAGTCAGAGAGAGTCATTAAACAGGAAAAGCAGGTTTCCTGGAAAAAGAGGAAGTTTCCAGCCTGCAGATTTATAAAAATAGTTGAGACTATTTTAAAGCATGAAAGTTTTAAAAAATTAAATCTAAACATTTTGAGTAATTTGATAAGATTCAAAGTAAAATACTTATATTAATATTGATTTACTTGTAATAATACTTACACTTATATTTGTGAGAACACTTATAACAGGGGTGTCAAAGTCAAATGGACGGAGGGCCAAATAAAAAATTTAGCTACAAGCCGAGGGCCGGACTGATCGAATGTTCATTGAAATTTTTTTAAATGACGCATATAGTCTAGTGAACCTAATTGAACCTACTGAAAACCTAACAAATATATTCCAATATGATCAGATAAATAAAGCAACATTTTCTTATGGCTCTGTCAGTAATCTTTAATTTTCAACAGACACAACTGAAATATTTTTAAAATATAATTGGATTGAAATACAATAAAATAAAGTGCAAAAATCTATTAATCAAAAACAGCACTTTCATCAAGGAGAAGTAACATGCAGTGAAAACAAATATTAAACTTTAACTTTTAAACTTGAACTGAGTAAAAACTCTAAATATGTGATTGCACAGTAATGTTCACTTGTTTGAGGTTGAGGGTGATACTTGGTGGTGTCCCATCTTTTCCACAAGTTCATCAATGTTCGGAAATCGGAAATCCGAACAAATCGGAAATCCTCAGAATTGAGTGAAGGTGTTCAGCAGTAAGTCGACTTCTGTGTGATGTTTTGTTCAGGTTCATCAAAGAAAACAGTTGTCCCTTCTACACGTGTCGCCGGCGACACATCTAAATTTGCAGTACCGTAATTCCGCCACACGTAGCGCTAAGTGGAAAAGTTCCAACGGTTTCTGAAAGGGGAGACGTTGCACTTTCCAGCAAGTATCGGGTTAATACTGTAACTTCGCAGCTGCAGCTGCAGAGAGTGTAATTAATCCGGGGGGCACTCCTTTAATAGATGGTATATTTCGGCAATAACTTGGTGGATATTGAAAGTTCCGGTTGTTATGGATACATGGGTAAGTACATCATCTCACAGAACATTTAAAGAACTACTTACAGTTCAAATAAGGAAGGTATTTTTTTTTCAGACGGGGTGCCGGCTTACTGCGGTCTGCGGGCCGGTTCTAATAATAAATCAAGATCATTCCAGGGGCCGTAAAAAACCTTCTCGCGGGCCGGATGTGGCCCGCGGGCCTTGACTCTGACATATGTGACTTATAAGAAAAACAAGCAAATGTAACTTTGGTATCAAATAATTAGAATAATAGATTATTCTTGGTTTCATTTCAGAAAACATCTGTAATAACTCACATTAAGATCATAATAAGAGTAACTAATAAGTAATGGTTATAAAATCATAAATGAATGATAGATCAGAGAAGCTGAAGAAAATAAATGTGATATAAGTTATGGTTATAAAATTATAAATGAATGCTAAATCAGAGAAGCTAAAGAAAATAAATGTGATATAAATGTGATTTTGACATTGAACTTGAAATGGTGTAAAAGGTTATAAAACTGCAATTAAACATCACTGATATGTTGGAGGTAGATGGTAGGTGAAAGGTGACAGGCTAAGGGAAACAGGGGAACTAACAGGAGAGCAGAGATGATCAGCACCTTATATGGAAACAGGAGGTTGAGCAGCCCTGAGACATTGGCACAGACATCATGACATGATGTCTCTTAAGACAGTGACGGATATGAGATCATCTGTCTAAGCAGACAGATGAACCCTATATAAGGTGGGTGCAAAAGAGGAACCTTTCGTTGGATCCTCCGGGCAGCTTCGAGCCAAGATCGAGATGGACAAAGAACTCTGCAGCTGAAGAAGAGTCGGAGCCACGGAGCCGACGACTGTCCTGCACATGGAGACCAACCCGTCTGGCCCACAATCTGTGGCTTCGAATCACACTTCTCTCATCGGCTGGGTTCAGACCCCAAAGACAAAGATGAAGACAAAGACAAAGGCAAAGACAAAGAAGGAGAACTGGTGCCTTTTTTCCTGCCAGCACCAAGTCCTGTGTGACCTCAGCATCCATGCGGAGAGGAGGCTCATCAGACCTGCGGAGATCCTGGCCTTCATCGATCGGCGTCTTCCTCCTGTTGCAACACCTTCTTCATCATCAAGCCAGGTCTGGGGTTCGAAACGCCAGGCTCCGTCCGTCTCTCTCAAAGGTTCCCTGTTTTAGTTCTCAGTATCAGCAGTAGGGAAAGATAGACTAGATGATTGATTTTACTTATTTGATTATTTCTGCTACTGAATTAAGCTGTACTGACCCTTGCAAAAATGCCTTACTAATAAAATATTTAGCATAAAGAAAATCTAAAAGATGTTGTGGACATTCAGTTAATGAGTCACCTTAAGGTTCTTTGATGGTTGTAAAATAGCTGTGATGTTTGATTCTGGAGAGGAAAAAGTGGAAAATGTTTTTAGGTTGCTGGTAGCCCATATGTAAAACATCATCCTTGGGACTCGCCCGAGTCACTAAAACCTACCTGGTTCAATAACAAATGCAAGTTGCAAAATAGAGAACGAGCGACCGTTAACAGGTGTGCTCTGTGAAACTAGTTGGCTGTAGGCTGCTCAGTCTGGCTAATTCACAGGGGGAAGAAGGGTGGGACACCTGGATGTAGGCCGTCAGATAACCAGGCGAATCGTTTCTCGAAACCAGCTTAAACAGAGTTTACTTCAGTTCTGGACAGGGTAAATCCCAGCAGATTTAGGAAACTCAACGGACCCGTTAGACGGAGAGCTGGTAGCACATCTCCCCTCTCAGAAGAGGAAGTACGAGAGTGAGAGAGTAGAGACAGAAAGGAGGGGGGGGGGCGGGGGTGTTGCGCAACAACAGCCTTTGTACATTTTCTTTAATGGGACATTTAAAATTAGATAGAAAATGAATATTAAAAAATAGATTGACAAAAACATTTACTTCATAAAAAAAGAATATTCCTCACACTATTGGTGTCATTCTTTGTGCCAGTACTACGCACATTAATTACATCTAGGAGACAAACCTTTAATACTAGCCTTTTTAAATTAACTTTACATTTTCTATGTTTTAGCAATCTTAGCCAAAACTATTAAACCACGTGTGGCTGGTTGCAGACATCTGGTTTAAACAGTTTGTATCCAGGATGTGTAGGATGTGCAAATTGGATGAAAGTCATCTGAGAATAGAACCCTGAGGAACCCCTTATGTTATCTTTGCTCCTTATGATTCAGAATTAGCAGATTAAATGTAAACAAACTGTGTTCCAGCTTTGAAGACAGATGGTTCAACAATAGAGCGTAACCACACAGGGAGTCACCGCTGTATGTCAATATTAAAATGAAAAGCTTTTGAAGACATTGTCAAGTTAAACAGGATACGCAGAGTTGTGATCTTAGTTGGTGTTTACAGATGGCTGTTCATGAATTTAATTTAATTTAATTGGTTAAACTTAGTTTATGGTGGCGTAACACTGAAACTTAAGCAAGTTTTTTCCCTTATCCTGGTGATCTCTCACAATGTGCCAATTGCAACTTGACAGATTTACCTTTGATAGCTTCAGATAAAACGTTTATTATTAGCTATTTTTAGCTTGGGTTTCACTGTCTGTATATTTGTTTACCAGAAGCAAAAGGCACAGATCTTTGAGCATGACCTGACTGCGAGGTATGGACCCTCGAAATGGACACGATGCAGAACAGTCCACTTGTAGGAGAGTGGGAGACGGAGAGTCAAGTTTATTTGTGTTGCCCATTTCAGCAACAATGCAGATCAAAGTTCTTTACATCATAAAAACAAAGTAACAAACATTACATTTTATGAAATGCCGTCATCAAAATCATCACTTTATTACTAATCAAAGGCAGCGCTGAGCGGGTGGGTTTTTAGACTTCATTGAAAGGAACTCAGTGTTTCACCAGTTTTGCAGATTTACAGAAGTTTGTTCCAGATTATATCGGTTGGTTCTGGTTCTGGGGACGCAGAGTAGACCAGACGAGAGAGACTGGGCGTTTTGGATCCGAAGCGTACCTGGCGCGGCGCCGTGCAGAGGGAGGCCGCTCTTCTGACTCAGCCGTGCATGCTAACCGGCCAAGTGAGACAGAAAGAGAAATCTTGCTTGGTATGCTGTTTCTTAGTGCCACCTGTGTGTCTGTTGCTGTGGGATTTGTACCTCCTCAATCACTGACACTCATGGATTATCTGTACTTAAGGCAAAAAGTCAATGCAAGCCACATCTTGTGTCCCAGCAATCAGGTGCTCAAACAAAAACCTATCTTCTGCATTGTGGAAAAGAAATACGTCTAAAGATCTGCTACCAGTATAATTGCTGCAATTATCTGGCAAACATTGTTTTCTCTGCAAAACCTCTCACACTTGTAAATTTATTACATTCATGTCATTGCCACCCTGTAGCAGATTGTCTGGTAAACTGGAGCCACTTGTGACATAATTGCGGATTTGTGCTCCTGGCGTTTGGCAGACAGGATGATGAGTGGCCTTTGTGGTTTTGTGAGGAGGTGTTCTGAGTTTGCGTTTGGCACCGGCAGCCAACTACAGGTTAAAGGTGGGTCAACTTCCAAAGGAAACATAACGAATGAGTGAATGAGACAAAGACAAGAATAATAATCTCTATCATAATTCCCTCTATGGTTTCTCTGCCTTTGTAATCAGTGCATGTGGAATTTTGCGCCACTGATACTTTCCTTTTCTTTGTTGAACCTCGCAGGTTACAGTCATTTTTATTCTGCTTTCATGGCATTGTTGGATTTAAATGACCTATTTATTGCTATTAGTGTTTCTTAATGTGGAAATATAAAGAAATGAAAAGCTTCAAACACTTATTTAAACATTAAAGCAAACAAACGGTTTTATTATCACCTTAATTAATTGACCAAAACTGAATTTTTAGGACTTTTTTGTTTGTTCTTTTATACACCAGAAAATGCATAAGTTGGTCAGAAAAACGTTAATTATTCAACCAAAGCTACTTTTTGGTATAATTGTCATAGTAAACTAATATTTAAGTTATTAAATGCGGCCACACATTGGTAAACAATTTCTAAACTGAATTCTTTAGCTGACATTGCCCAATAGCTGTGGTAAATTAAAAAAACTGTAAATAAAAATAAAATTGGAAAAACCCTATTTAAGTTCAGTCTATTTACCATTTAGCTGAGAAATAAAAATGTATTTAATCGGGTCTCAAGCCTTCTATTCCTGACTATTAACACCGTCATCGACCATTTTCTATGTTAAAATTCTTCTTAAAATGTGTGTCATCTTTCTTTCTAAATCTCAACTGTTTTTAAAGATCTGAAATTATAAATAAAGCTGTAGAAATTATATTAGATGGAGGGTTAAATAAGAGAATATATAATATCTATGAAAGCTTATGCATATTTACTCTGCAGATAGAAAACTTTTAACAGTTGGTGAAATATATAATCGGTTTTGAATTTGCCCGTGATATTGGATTAAATGTACTTGTAAAAATATTTGTTGTGAATTTGTGCTATAAATGACTTTCATTTAGATCAAAGCCTCTACGTGGCCCAGTTAAAGTCCAGATGTAAATCCTGTTTAGAATCAGTGTCCAGTCTGAAACACGTGTTCAGATGTTCTTCATCCAGTATGACAGAGCTTGATGCTACTTTACAAAAAACAATGGGCAAAAAAAAATCAGTTGAGGCAAACTGGCGACCCCCATGGGATACGTGTAATTATTTCACTCTATCTTTAATTATTTCAGAATTGGGTGACATAATCACAGGCATTTTTAAACAAATTTATTTTTCTTAAGGACGTTTGATTATTTAAAAAGATAGTGAAAACATAAAGCTACTAGTTAAAATAACAGCAGAACATGCAAATTGGAGAGTAGTAGAAGAAGAAAGTGGGAATTATTTTTTTTCGTATTATAGACGCGTTGTAGAGTGACGTCATGCATGCAAGATCCCGTCCCCGTAACTCTGCTGGAAGGCAAAAAGCTACTCACCAAGGATGACTAGCATTGGTTTTAGGTGTTAAGCTAAGTATGTGTGATGTATAAAAGAAAAAGGGACGTAGTGCTTTGATAATTCTCAACACCACAACAACCAGATAACAAGAATCAGGAAAAAGTTTTAATAAAACAAATGAGGGAGAGGGAAATAGGACAGTTATGCTAACTGGACTTTGACAACCACAACATGTAGACCTGCTGTGGAATTCGTTATGTTTCAGTTAAAAAGCATAAAAAAGGCAACCCACACACCAACTCTGACAGATCATCAGTAGAGCAGGTGTTTAAATTAGCTAATCAACCACCGCTGTGTTAGATTAGCTAATAGTAGCAGTAGCTAACCTACCACAACGATCACTTACTAATAATTGCAAAATAAACATCAAACCTAAAAACAAACTATAACCGACTGAATGTTCTGTTCTTTACACAGGAAATGTTCGCGTGTTTTGTGGTGTTGAATCTTGATACATTAGTGGAGCTGTTGTCAGTCGGTTGCTATGGCAATGGGTTTGTGTGTAGCATAGCCAACTCAGAGGTTGAGAAAAATTAATACGAGGGATGTGCTGTGGTGGCTCAGGGGTTGGGCGCGACCCACGTGTGGAGGCCTTGGTCCTCGGCGCGGCTGTCGCGGGTTCGATTCCCGGCCCGGCGGCATTTCCGCATGTCTTCCCCTTCTCACAAAATTTCCAGATATAATCAGTAACATGCTGCGTGTCTAGATCACAGATTTAGCTAAGAAACGGAAACAGGCTCCAGGTAAGAAAGTGTCTACACATCCCATTTAAAGCGATTCTTTAAGCGCTTTTCACCCTAATTGAGTCAAAGTTTAACAAACAAAAGGTTTTATGAAAGTCTTTGCAGTGCATTTTGGACCCTTTCCATTGAAATTATGATAATTGTTTTGACATTTTCAAAGACTTTCATAAAACCTTTTGAATGTTGCAAAGAAACAACACACGTGACATGACTAAATTTTTTCTACACATTTCAGGTCATGCTCATATTTAATGGGCCATTCATATTTTTGCCTCCCTGCATGTGGGAGAGGTCTTGGCTGCTCACAGGCTCCAGCAGCCTCCCTCTGTCATGCGTGGAGAGGCTTCAGCTGCCATTGTGCTGTTTGAAACGGGATAGGTGTGCCCGTCTCTTGGATTAAAGCAGGAGAATGGACCCAGAAACAGACAGGTTCCACTGCCTATGCCCACTGATACGCCTTCGCATCGGGCCGGGGAAGACGCTCTGTAATGACGCAGCATCTGCAGCGTTACGAATAAAATGAATAAAACTCTTTGATTTGAGCTTGAAAAGACCGAGCAAATGAAATACCTTTTTTTTTTCTTTCATTTATTCTGATTTTCCCTCCTGGCTTTATTAATTTGTTTGTGTATCAGCTTTTTGTTTGGAACACCATTTGAATGGACTGATGGATTTGCACACCAAATGTTGTCCCATTGCGCTGTTTTGCATGCTGTGCGGCTTGGCCTCAGCCTGGCACCATTTGTCATCAAAGCCTTTCTCACTGGTTCTCGCTCACATCTAAAAAAGCCTTTCATAAGCCAGACATCTATGAATAATAGATAGATTATCTGTTTAAATTGTAACTGGTCTGGTGATGTCGACCAATAACTTCCATTTTTGTATTTTCTTTTATTTCAGATCACCAATAACATTATTTTGTCAACGTCAAAGCAAATCTGTCAGCCAGAACATTTACTCTTGAGATTTTCATACTTAGTAATGATAAAATGACAAATTTTATTGGCCATTTATGTGATAGACCAAAATTATGTGGTACATAATTTTAAAGTGGGAGAAATTTTGGTGATTTAGCATATAGAAAGAAATGGTGTTGATTTTTCAGTCATTTTTCCAGATTATTCATTAATTTATAAAGATCACAGTTTCAAAGTAAATATTAAGTTATCAAGCTAAATATTTAGTTTGTGAATAAATGTTCACAAACTAAATATTTAGTTATGAAGATGAATATTTAGATTGTGAACTAAATATTTAGACCGAAACTAAATATTTAGTTAGGAAACTAAATAGTTAGCAAACTTTACAAATTAGTTTACAAAATCTAAATTTATTTCTTAAAGTTAAAAACTTAGTTAGCCAACTAAATATTTAGCTTCGAAGTAAATATTTAGTTAGCGAACTAAATATTTAGTTTCAAGCTATTTATTTAGTTTGCAAGTTTTACAAACTATTTACTTTGAAGGTAAATATTTTTTTGGCAATTCTTTTTGGCAATATTTACATACTAAATATTTTTGTTTGAAGCAAAACATTGGATTTGACAAGCTTAATATTTAGTTAAATAACTAAACATTTCAAAGGAGATATTTAGTTAGCAAGCTAAATGTTTCAATATGCAAATTCACCTTTAAATAAACATAAGTGGACTACCTCATATAACCAAAATAAAACCTGTGCCCTCTGAACTTCTTTACTCTTACTTTTGAATCGCTTCCTGTCGTCTATTTATCGTTTCTTTTCCTGTTCCTGTACAGCATTTGAGCTTAAGGCAAAAATAAAACGGCTTTAAAGGCAAAACAGACATTTACCAACAGATCTACAGCAACAGTAACTGCGTCAGCATTGAAGGATTCAGTCTCACCAGCTGGAGTTTATATAGAAGTTCTCAATACTCAGCTTTTATTTTGATAGTCCAGTGATGTTTATCGCTAAGTGAATTTGCATATTAGCTAAAAATTGTTCTCTGAACGAGATAAATATTTCATTTACAAAATAAATAGCTCAGTGCTAAATTGTTAGCTTGCTCATTATTTGTGGAGCTAAATATTTAGCTTGCTAACTAAATATTTAAAATGGAGGTAGATGTTTATCAAACCTGAGGTTCTCAAATGCCTCAGTTTTAGCTCAATGTTTTTATGCCTTTCATTGTCACATTGGTTTTGATTAAAATACTGTAACATTTGTTTTGTAAATACATGAATATCGCCTCCAGGTT
Organism: Xiphophorus couchianus; assembly: GCF_001444195.1. Taxonomy (NCBI): domain Eukaryota; kingdom Metazoa; phylum Chordata; class Actinopteri; order Cyprinodontiformes; family Poeciliidae; genus Xiphophorus; species Xiphophorus couchianus. The sequence continues at coordinate 4,025,156 of NC_040232.1, read as the reverse complement.
TATTGTAGAAACAAGGTTGGTGTTTTTATTGGGTAACAAAGGGCAACAAATCGAGCCGCAAGAGAAACAATGAAGTATGTAGAACCACAGTAACCAGGCTGGTCCTGGTCATGAAAGTAGGTTTATAGGCTGTGTGAGGAGATTGTTTACTTAGTGCAGTGTTAATAATCTGTGCACTGTGTCTTTCTTCAGGGCCTTGTCCCTGTAGGACAGGGGAGTCAAATGCATTTTCATTTTGGTTCTTATCAAGATAATAAATGTTTTAGAGGGCTGGTTGTGCCAGAACATTTTGTTAAAAGTCATGAACAAACTGTTAAAATATTAGTAAATATTCAATAAGTACTTTTTAAAATTAGACCATTTTGAACATCTTTCTCAAATATTTTGCGATTGTTTTGTGATTTTTTTGCAATTAAAAACAGTTTTTGGTGCTAACTTATAGATATATTGCAATATTTCTGTTACAATATTTGCACTGGGGCGTGGCGTGGTGGCGGAGGCACCACGCCACGCCACAGAGGCACATTCAGAGGCAACGTAGCCTCGACGCGGCTGTCGCGGGTTCGACTCCCGGACCCGACGACGTTTACCGCATGTCTTCCCCCCTCTCCTTCCTTCTTTCCTGTCAGCCTACTTTGAAAAAGGGACACTAGAGCCCACAAAAAGACCCCTTGCGGGGCGATTAAAAAAAACCAAAACAAAAAAAAAACAACATTTGCACTGATGTCTGACGATAAATTAGAATTTATTTCACGCAAGACTGAGGCAGCAGTTTAGTAGAAGTAACAAATGCTGCCACCCACAGGTGGGAGTTAGCATCACTTAAACCCAATGTTTTCACAAGTTTTGCCACAAAAAAAGCAATAAATCTGCAGTTATGCATGAGTCTAAAAAAAGATCTGTTGATTTTGCATGAATTTCTGCAATTGCGGAATTGCGAAAAAGTGGAGGGACTGATTGACATAATTTGCCAGTAAACAGATAAACACTGCTTTGATCTGATTAATAAAATAATATTTACACACTTATCGTTTTATATTAGCACTACACTGTGAAAACACAAAATCTTGCCAAATATTTTGTCTCGTTTCTTGTGCAAATGTCTATGCACACAAAAAAAGACAAAACTAACGTACAAGTAACTTTTCACAATGATATAGAAGCTTGTTTTAAGTCAGTAATTCTTTAATATTGATAAAAGAACTAGTACTAGTTCCACTAGCAGATCATTGCACTTATAACATGGGAAAATGTTTTGTTATAAGTGAAATAATCTTCCAGTGAATCTAGTACTTTATCAACATCAAGATGTTATTGACTGAGAAGAAGCTCCTATATTGCTGAAAAGTTACTTATAAGTTAGTTTTGTCTTTTGTCAAGTGAACTAGATTAGATTTTGTGTTTTTGCAGTGTTCATATGGAGAAGAGAATAACATACAGAAGGCAGACGATTACACAGACAAGAGATTGAAAACATAAAAACTTAAAGACTTTTCACAAAAGTCCCAAACTCGAGTCCCTCTCTCTAGTAAATAATATGATGTTATTCCATCCTGCCTGGCTAAATATAATTTAAAAATTTAAATAACTATTACTCTGCTCTCCTAAATTTCATAAAAATTTCTTAAAACATTCCTTAATTTTTAACATTATTGCTGCCTGTTTGGAACCCAGAAACCCTCATGGTTCCACTAATAACCCGATTTGGTACCTCATCATCGCTAACAATGCACATTTCTTTTCAGCCTCGCCTCCGTCTTCCCGTCTTCGCTGCGGTCTCAGAGCTGCCTGACCTGTCTTACTGCCTCGTTTGTCATCTCCAATCACTTGCTCTTTGAGCGCCTCTGACAGACAGGGGTATTAGCTGCCTCGCTCTGGTGTTGAGAGCCCGGCTTCGCTGCTGAATAGAGAAACTATGTATGAACACCACACAAAAACATGTAGCGGCACACAATGGCACGCTCCCACAACCAGCTGCTCCTCAGTCGGTGTCACTATGAGAGATCTGCAGTTCTGCTGGTATGTTTTATTTCTGCAGAAACTTTAGTTTCTCAGCATGTAGATTTGCTTTTAAAGATTAGCTGTTCAAACATTTATTGTTTATTTTGCAAATTGCTCAAAAATAGCTGTGCTTCCATTGCAAATGTGAGCAAAACTTTGTCAATGTACAGCTAACGTTGAAAACCCCCCCCACAATTTGCAGTTGTGGTGTTTCCATTAAATAAGAAATGCAATTAAAATCTCATGTGTGCAAGTTTTGTCTTGCAATAAGTCATTAAAAAAACATGCTGTACCATCATCCTCCAACTACTTCCTGTCATCGTCTTCTTCGTGGTTTGCACCAGTGGACACATCCGGCAGTTGATCATGTGACTTGTGTGATGCAACAAAATTGTTTCCATTACAGTTTTGTGAAATTACTCAATTTCACAAGGGCCAAAACCCCACCTCATCCGAGCACCAAAACTCTTCAGTTTCATTGAAATTGCTGTGTTTCTATTAAGAATATTTATTTTCGAAATTTAAAATTGCGCAATTTTACAGATACAGATTTGCAGTGCAATTAAATAACTCTGGAGGCTTCATCACACTTTAATGCTTCAAACAAGACCAAAATAACTGGAAGAAGTATAAAATTAATTTTATTAAATTGTTTATTATAGGAACAGGCTTTCTAAAACAATCCAGCCCTGTGTTAAAAAGTAATTGTCCTATTTTTTGACCCACCTTTGCTTGAATTGAGCCACATTGAAGAGTTTCATCAGTCAGAATGAAGTCCAGTTCCTGAAGCAGCAAACAAATCCCACAGCATCACGCTCCCACCACCATGTTTAAATATTGCTGTGATGTTATTGTTGTTTGCACATTGTCAAAAGCTCTTCCTGATCGTCAAGACAAATGTGAGTCTTTGAGTCTTCTTAAACCGCCTGCTCACACTGAGCCAGGTTCTGGTTCTGCTGGAGGTTTCTTCCTGTTGAAGGAGAGTTTTTCCTCTCCACTGTCACTGCATGCATGCTCAGTATGAGGAATTACTGTAAAGTCAACAATGCAGTGCAATTGGTTGTCTGCTGTCACCATGTCCAGGAGTGAATGCTGCAAGTCAATGACTCAGTGCAATCTGAATAAATACCTGAGTTTAATCCACAGTTTGATAACTAGGATTAATTGGATTGTTTGGGTCATCAAATTGAAACTTTTTTCAATTCAATGATGACACTTGTGAATTGATGTTATGTAAATCGACTGAATGCATGGAAAGTGGAATACAAAGACATTGAGGTGTGCCTCTGAAAGAGGGAAAGGTTAGTCTGATCTTTTTGTGTCAGTGGAGCCACAATTAACACACAAAAGAAATGTAGGTTAGATGAGGCAGTCTGTGGACACACCAAGACAAAGGATTCAAAGTGAGAGAGAAACACTAAAATGAGCTAAATGATGTGTCTTCAAAGAGAAACATATTCTGGTCCAGCACTTTCTGGCAAAATAACTAATTCAAGCAAATCTTTAAGCCGTTCAGTGATTTATAAACTAACATCAGTATTTTAAAGTCTGTCCTTTGAGCTACAGGGAGCCAGTGGAAGGACTGTAGTTCTGGGGTGATGTTCTCTATCTTCCTGGTTTTAGTAAAATCACCAACACTAGCGTTTTGGATCTAATTGTTTAGGCCAACCTGTGAAGATAATGTTGCAGTAAACAATGCAACTAAAAATAAACACATGGATGAGTTTCTCCAGAACTTGATGGGACATTAGTCCTTTAATCCTGGAGATGTTCTTCAGATGATAGGAGGCCGACTTTGTAACTGTCTTTATGTGACTGAAGTTCAGGTCAGAGTTCATCACTACGCCCAGATTTCAGGCCTGTTCTCTAGTTTATACCTTTGCTGATTCCTTATTGTTCCTCTTTAGGTTCAAAGATTATAACTTCAGTATAATTTTTTATTAAAGTTTGATGTGAAGCAAAAGTTTCACATCCTTACAGCAACATTTGTCAGAGAGCTAAAGAAAAGTAGCAGGGCTTGTTTTTTACCTCATGCATCCTGCAGAAGTTGTTCATGGTACTGCAAAGCAGAACCAGTCTGAATGCTCTTTATTCTGTGGGTGGACCCAGAGTTTGATCCTTTGAGCAGCCTTGGTGACGGTGTGCAGCATGCCTGCTGCGACTGGTGTGGGTGTTCTGCGGTCTGCTGCAGTCTGGGGGTTTACCAGCACAGAGATGCAGCGTGCCATTCATGCATTAAGAGCTGCTGCTGATTTAAGTGTCAGAAGTGATGGAGTGGCTGCCTGCGCTGCCAGTTTCAGCTTGCCACGGCTGGCCAGCTGAGCTGCGGACCGGGCGCGCAGCATTGCTACCCCTTCCTTCACATGTAAACTGAACGTATCACTGAAGCCAACTTATGCAGATGGGCCAGTCTGACTGGATTTGAAACACCTTCAGAAGATGCATTAAAAACAGCGGTCATAGAGCATGCGGCTCTTAGCGCAGCGTCTGTAAGTCAGAGCGGCGCATCCAGCAGGCCACCCACCAGGAAGGAGCATCTGAGGAATGCTTTTTACTGGATTGCTTTTCTCATCTCCCTCTCGCTCTTTGCCGTCATCCTCCACAGACTTGCAGAGTTTGGCGCTTTAAATCTTATATTAGATGCAGGAGTGTGTGTGTGCAGCCAGGTTGGTGTGCTTTGTTTGCTTGGAGGCAGATTTTCCCCATGAGCTTTGACCACCAGGGTTGTGGCGCTGAGTCAGACGCTGCTGCTTTGACCTTCTTGTTGACAGACAGTTCAGGAAAAAAAAATCACTTTGCTCTGTTGTTTTTCTGAGATTATTTCTCTACTGTTTAAGAAAAATGCTAATCTATTGCTAGCAACATCCATGCATAACTTAATTCAATGTGTTTTACAGTAAAAACAAGAAACAGATAGAATTGATAAAATCTAAGGGTCACATGAAGAGAAACATTAAACATTAAAATGCAAATGTAAAAAGTAACTATAATAACCTATAATGTAATCTTTGATTTTTATGTGAAAGGTGCAGATAAATGTAATGTTTTCAGTCCTGATTTTTGCACATCTCAGGTCGAAAAAACACAATTTCACAATTGCAGTGTTTCCATCAAATAAGAAATTACATTAAAATCAGTTGTGAATAAGTTTGTTCATGCAATAAAGTAAAAATCATCAGTAAAAAATATTGCAGCGATGGATATAAAGGTTAACATTTTTTACACTTTTTATCAAAAAAGATTTTTCTCAAAATTCGGGTTTCCATTAAGCAAATTTATTTTCGCAATTTCAGTTTATGGTTACTGGAAGCGCGTAAGTCCCTGTGGTGCCATTTTGAAGGTAAGAGTCTAAACAGTTTGTGTCCAGGATGTGTGGGGTCTGCAGAGATGTTAGCTGTCCCTTTCTGGACCTTAGAGTTGTCCTGGGTGATTGTTCGTTGCAGGCAACCCACCCAATGATGGACGAACACAGAACAGACTGAATAATGTCTCTGTTGAAGATGACCAGCAGCTCATTTGATAAGTTGTACTTCTGAAGGATGTTAAGTTTCTGCTGCACCTTCACCGATATGTAAATATTCAGTAACCAAAATTAAGCATGAAGCGCTGGTGTGTTCACACATAACTAACTACACAAGTCAAACTTTACCTTTCAGGAAAAAAATCCCGAAGTGCTTCAGCAAAGGAAAGCAGAGTCGTCTGATCTCAGAGAATGAAATTCTCTCATCAGGCCAGATGATGCTTTTTGATTAGGTTTGATGTTTTGGCAAGCAACAGATAACGATTCTGGCAGATCCAGGCGCTGGCAAGGTTTTGTAAACAAGACTGAGCAGGAGACGCCCTTTATCCACAGTATACACCTGCACACACAGTGTAGTGTCAGTACTGTATTTTCAGTTTGCATAAATGTTTGGAGACCCATCTCACACACCCCAGGTCAAACAAACTGAAGGCAGAGTCCATATTTGCTGTGATCAGTTTGTGTGACAGTGAGAATGATATGCTCTAATGCTGAACTAAAGACCTGCAGTAATTTCTCCTGATGCGTTCTTGGCTCCGTGGAGGTGTGTGTGTTTGCTGACGAGCGAGGGAGTTCCCTGCAAGCGCTGAGTGATGAAGGGTGGCGAACTGAAGGCCTTTACTGATGCGAACTGTCATATCTGCTTTCTGATCAGATATTTGGAAATCTTGAGGTCTTCCCAACCGTGTGAATTAACGCTGAAGTGCTTTGCCTCATTTTTTTAAAAGTAATCCTTGATTTGATTTATTTATTTCAAACAGGTTTTTAAAAAGAAGATGTAAGAAATCAGTAGTAGAGAAAGCGTGCTTACATAACCAAGAACAAAATAATTAGCTTACCACTACTTTTCTGTTTGAAAAGGAGGAGGAAGAAGTGAACATTTTTGCACAAACATTCAATATAAAACTTTTACAAAAAACTGCAGGTGAGTGTTTGGTTAAAACATGTTTGTTCTTCATTCAGTGAAGTTACTCAGTGGGTAGAGTAGCCAGAACTTTTTCTCAGATAAGAGGAGCAATACTAGAGCATAATCCATGTATGGAGGCGTTGGTCTTCGACGCGGCTGTCACAGGTTTGAATCCCCACCTGATGACCTTTCATTAACTACTTTCAAATGAAGGCCAGTAAAATCTTAAAAACAACTACACCTAAAAGTAGCTTTCCAAAAAATTACTCTAGTTAATTTAACTACTTACTAACCAACTCTGGCTGAATGTTGAATCACATGGCAAATATCCATGTGATGACATCATTAGTTATCCAAAAAAAGACAAAAAACTAAATCTACCAGTAATTTAACATGTAATTAGTGATCTGGAGTTCATCATTAACTAACAGTTCAGTAACAAAGTGACCATTAATTATTTCCAGCTCATTTCTTATATGAATGACATATTTTTTTAATTGTTGTGTTGATCAATAGATTAACTAATGGTTAAATCACCACTAACTAAAAAAAGCAGGTATTATGTGTTTTCCAATCACATAGTACTAACTTATAGCAGAATCAAGTAACTGTTAATTTTAGTTGTTATAAAAATTCTGTATATATCAAAAATAACTTTGTAGTTGACTGCTTGAAATTCTGTCTCTTTAAGAAGCTCCTGCCCTTTTCAACACTCCACCTTCACACCTTCAGCACATCATGACAGTACTCCGCCATGATGCCATTTACAACCGTTCTTAGAAGCGTTGCACTGAGTACGATGAGCTCTGCAGATGTGCAGTGTTTGCTAATAGCTGACTTCTCTTTTATGCAAAATATAATTTTTCTGATTTTATCAAGTCTTAACTCGTTTCAAAGAATTCCTTATTGGTTTTCATCTTAGCATTTTCTCCAAAGACTACAGTCTTAGGTCCACATATGACTAGAGAGACTTTAGGGAATAACCATTTCTTGGTATTTATTTGAATAAATTACATTGACTCATCACATTTCTTATCTTTACATCAAGCGTACAGTCATAGAATCCAGTGCAAGAACAGAACAAAAACACAAACAAAACACTAAAATATTTCAAAGACAATCATGTGCAGCACAGAAAACCCCATCCGCCTCACTCCCAACTTGGAACATCACTTCTGCGTTATATACTGTATATATATATATATACACATCTATACTGTTTGTGAATACTTTTGACACAGTTACAAAAATAAAATACGTTACTGAAGATGCATGACTATACACACAAGGTAAAAACAAAACACAGAAAAAGCTGTACAGTCCTCATTGAGGGCAAAGATACACAGAAATCTTTAAAAAAAAGTGAAAGAAGGAAGGAAGAATTTAGCTTAAAAAATGAATAAATACACAACCTCTTCAAACTGCAGCACTATTTGTCACCAGCCAACAAAAAATTGTGCTTCCCTTTGACATAAAAGTAACACTTTTTATATATAGTTGATTTTGCATCATTTATTGTAGCGCTGCTGAATGTAGTAAACCGATCCCTCCATTATTGTTTTTAAGCTAAACACTGTCAGAAACGGTGTTCACTAGCAGCAGAGGATCTCTTTACTTGTTTCTGTGCAGAACATGAGCCATATGCAAACCCAAATACGCACACTTCCCCCTAAAATTACATGCATCAACATTAATACGCTGAAAACATCTGCAGAAAGTTTAATGCATCGTCAACGTAGAAGAGTAGAAAGCCTTAGAGATGATGTGTGCATCGCTGATGAAAACAAAGAACCGTGACTTTTTGATTTTTAGAAAACAATCTGGTGCACAAACAATTTAACAAATGTTGAGCTCTGTTGAGATATGCGAGAAAAAAACGTTTATTATTACCTCAATAAATATAAATTAATTCTCAGTCTACTCCTCTATTTGCACATTATCTTGTGCTCCTGGAAATATTCACAATTATTCTCCTCTTAGTGTTTTCTACAAGTAAACTAGAGGGTAATTATTGGACTAATAGGCAAAACCACACCTGCCTCTGCAGAAGAAACTATTGCTCCAAAGAGAAGTTAAATAATCATAGTTTAGAGTTTTAAAGTGAAGTTTTGCTAGTAGTATTGAGCAGTCAGTATTTTAACTTCAGATTAGAGATAAGCACTTCAGAGAGGATTTCTGAAATTAAAAAAAAACACCCAGATTCAGAAATTTTATTGATGCAAACTTTGTTTCATAAATCTTAAAGTCGTCGTCACTTCCACATTAAACGGTTGTTTAAACCACCTATTATGTATAATCTGAAGTTTCATTTGATCATTTCCAACCAAACTGTTCTTATAAAATTAATTTGGTGTGAAAGAAGAAGGGAATTAATGAATCGCTTGCAGCGAACACTGAACTGCAAAAATAAAACAGGCAATCCAACTTAAAAAAGTTGAGTAAATTTGTTTAAAGTAATCAAATTAAGTTTATCCAAGTAAATATATTAAGTTTACTAAATTATCACGTAAAACAAAGGTAAGTAAAGTAAGATAAAGTAAAATTAGCTTAATTTTATTTAGCAGAAGCTAATGCTTATGTGCTAAATTCAACCATATTGAGACAGATAATGACACAACATGTTTTACAACCTAGCATATCACCTTCAGCAGGGTAAGGTTGTCGGTACACACATACCTGTGTGGCTGCGCTTCAGGAAGTGTTTCTTTGGACGAGACATGTCACTCATGTTTCAGTTTTATTGTTGTTTAGTTTTGCTAAGTCTTGCTGATTTAGCCTAATTTACACAAGACATAAGTAGATTTCAAACTGTATTGTACAGTGATGCATTCTGGGTACAGAATAAACAACATTTGATGCACCGCACAACAGAGAAGAGGAAACAAAACAGCCTTCCCCTACTTCAGAATAAGAGCAGGAATATAAACATCTAACTACATGAATGATTCTTAAATTTGAAAACCAGAACTTCAACACAGATGTCAAACTTTATTCAACTGAAAGTTTATAAAACAGCAAAGTAAATGATCACTTTAGAATTGATCTGGAAAAGTTAATTTAGGGACAGCTATGTCAGCCGTACGCTTTCAAAGTTAGCAAAAGTGCTAAAGCGCTCAGCAAAAAATGAGCTTTCTCCATAGAATTGTTTATAATTCCTATTCTGCTGTGAAGGAGTTTAGAAGTAGAATTAAGACAACATAAATTTACAATAAAATCCTAGTAACCCTGTAAACTATAATCTCCATCAGAAATTAATCTGGTTCTCCAAACTGTCAAGTAAGATACTGACTGCCAATAACAACTCTACAGAACCCCATAATAAAAATCCAACTTTCACTTTAAGACTTTTAAGGTATTCAGTCACAATACATGAACTATGTTTTCTACTGGGACATATATTTAAGGACTTAATGCTTCAACCATATATTTTGTGGATTACTGAAAAAATGAGAAACCATAAAAGATGTTTATAAGTTATGACTTCCTTTAAGAGGTAAAACCTTCAGTATTCACCATGTTGCATCAAACATGCAGACGTTTGTCCTGCCACAATGCTTTGCTGCGTGAAAAATAAAGGTCAGTCTGACAAACATGTCTGTAATTTTGGCTAAATCTGATCTGAATCAAATCCTTCTTTGCATGAATATCTTGGGAAAATGTCATTTTCCTCCACTATTAAAAGGAGGAAAATTTAACACAAAACCTACCACATGATTTTTGTTGAAATGATTTGAGCTTCATGCTGAACAAACAGAAAGTTTGTCTTGTCTGCTGAACATGAGAGAAAAGTTTCTACCTTCTAAAATACGAAGACTGAGAAAAAGCGTGAATCAGTAAAGCTGTTCTAATAAACTAATAATGGACTGACAGCTGACTACAACAGAGACGAAATGCAAAAATGACTATAGAAGCTTGAAAGTACCTTACGTGAGACAGAGAGGACGTTACGTCAATGCTGGGTTTTTTCCCCCCACACCGTTTTCAGTAAAAGTTTAGTGAATCCCTGCATGTTGGTCAAACTTCTTCACACCTATTTATTTTGTGTCATTGCTTTTTGACGCCTTAACGGAAAAAGTGAAGGTTGTGTTAGTAGGAATGTTTGGGAAAAGGTTAGTGGAAACACTGGAACTGGAGGCCGGGATTCATTGCAGACACAGTTGGTTAGTCTTGACGTCTTACTGGGGTAGCGGAACCAAGATATCCACGTAGTTGATGGGGAAAAAGCCCGAGTTGCCTTGCAGCATTCCCTCGTACCAATTGTCGTCGATCTTATTGGTCAGGGTGATGATGTCGCCCTCCTTGAAGCCTAGCTCACCTTCGTTCTCAGGGTCAAAGTCGTACAAAGCGCGGCAGCAGGGCTGGTCCAACGGGGCTGGGAGGGAAAAACGAAGGATCAGAAAAGGCTGAAAGAGATTAAAAAGCTTCATATGAGAATCACATTAAAGACTCACCTGGAGACCTGGCTGTAAGAGAGAAAAAGAGGAAGAAACACAGCAACTGTAATATTTCTGTCTTGGGAAATCATGATCAGATTCACAGATTTTGAATCAGAACCTCAACATTTTGGGAAATGCACTTTTAGAGTTTCAATGAGAAGATGCTCCCACTTATTTTGTCACTAGAGTGAGTTAGTTAATAAAAACTGTGACTTTACTAAATTATGGGAGAGGATTAGCAACAAAAAGAGACTTTAATAGAGTTGGTACACATTCTGACTGAAAAAACAAAGAAAAGCTTTGAAAGACCCTCAGAAACCCAGGAAATCTGGAAAACTTCAATGTGTTTTTAAAAACAAATTAGGGCGGCTTAAAAGTCTTTCAACCAACCAAGTAGACTCTGCTGGGTTGATACAGTGTCCTGCATTCTTAAACTTTTCCATATTTTGCGATGTTACAACCATAAACACAACCTGTTTTATTCAGAGTTGATGTCAAACTAACACTCGGTGCTGCATGATGTTGAATTGGAAGAAAAATGAATAATTTTTTACAAATTTTGTAGCCCAAAAAAGTGAAAATTTGGAATCTGTTTTTTTTATTTACCCCTTTTACTCTGATAAAGGGGTCATTGATAAAGGGGTATCACAAGGTTCATCCCTCTGTCTTTTGCTATTTTCTGTCTTCATTAATAACCTTCCATATGTTCATTCTGACTGTCAAATTTATTTATTTGCAGATGATACTGTAATTTGCTCCTCCAGTTTAGACATCTAATGAATTCAATATTTATTAAAAGCTGATTTTATTCCAGTCCACAAGGGGGTTTTTTTTGCAAATAAGCTTTTTCTGAATAAGAATAAATCACATTCCATGTTGTTTTGCACTCAACCAAGTTATATTCTTTTAACAAACCCTAGAGAACAACCAGCATCCTGAAGAAGGAACAGGACGCAGGATCAGGAAGAAAGTCCTGGAGGAGTTTAAAGGGGCAGTATTATGTGATTTCCAGGTACATGGTGCCACTTTATGGCACAATCTAGTAACCATGTAAACTTCAGTTATAAAACTGCTCTATATACCAAATATGACTTTGTAATTTAACGCCTTGAAATTTGGCCTCTGTCTCTTTAAGAAATTCCTGCTCTTTCTGAAACATCTCTCCTCTATTAACTCTGAGAAGCATAAAATGAGCTCAGCATATTGTGTAGTTCCAACCAGGTGTTTTGCTAATTGCTGCTGGCTAGTCTGAAGGAGTGGGGGGAGGGAGTGTGTGCTGGAAGCTCTGAGGAGGAGCTGCGTCTTTAAGGCGGAGCTAGGTTCACTGAGGTGTTTTGCACCACTGAATGGTTGCCATGGAGACTAAAGGATTTCTCACACATGCATGAAAGGATGAAAGCAACACTCCAGGTTTGTTTTTGATGACAGAATAACGATGTAAAGCTCAGAGAAGTCAACTTTACAAAATACTGCCCCTTTAGAGCAGGGTTAGGTTAAAAACATATATATCCTAAACTTTGAACAAACCTATAAAGTCAAGCCACACTTTTCAGATTTTTATCTAACATATTTAAAAACTCTGCATCCTTGTAATTTTGCTTCACTATTTCGATCTATTCTGTGTTTGTCTATCACGTAAAATGTTCTTGAAAATTTTCTGGTTATATCATGACAGAATGTGGAAAAGTTCAAGAACTTGTTCAAGCACCGTTTCATGCCACTGAGTCATTTCTTGGCTCTAAGGGGGGAAACTTTCTGGCTGCATGCAAATAAACGCGGGAGTTACATCATTTCATTTAACTCAGAGGAAATAAGCACATTTCCTAAAGACTTCAGTTACAAATAACAAAGATTGGTGAGGAAGGAAGGTTTAGAAAGAAACAGCACTGCACTGCAAAAAGTAAACAAAACGAAACGAAAAATGTATCCTCCAAAGACACAAAGAAGGAAAAAATGAAGAGTGGTCAAGAAACTTTCCATCCCTTCCCAAGTCACTCTTTCTCACCTGGAGATCTTGCTGCAAAGAGGAAAGGAGAAAATATTTTTAAGCAATCAAACTTTTAGCTCGAAATGATGAACTGATGGAAAAAGACGAAGAGATGATACGTTTAGCGTGACAAGAACGTGGGACGAAACTGAGGCCGGACGGCAAACTGATGGAGAAGTGGGAAAATAAAGAAAGGGATGAAATCAGAAAACCGTCGACATGGAAACAGAAACACCAAATGCTCATCTGCTGGTGAAAACGTTCTGGTCTTTATCAATCAGGTTTCCTTTTGCAGGATGAGCAGACGGCACCTGATTTTCTGTTGTTGGTTCAAAACATTTAAGAGCAACAACTGTCTCACCTGGAGACCTGGCTGCAACGGGGAAGAGAGGAGAAACAGCACGAGGGAGTAAAGGGGGTCAGGGAATGAAAGAGGCAGACGCACTGATGAGTTTTCAGTGTAAATGGAAGAAATGTTGAGAAAATGAACTGATTAGAACAGAGATGTGGGAACAAGTTTGACCTGGCTCACCTGGAGACCTGGCACCTACAGGAAAAACAGAAATCATAAAGGAAAAGAGAAAATGAGGAGTTGTTTGGTAAATGCTGCAGAAATAATAATAAAAAAAGGTACTAATTTAATTTTCTAACATTTAATTGGTTTTATGTAGAATGGAGACTGTTTTACATCTACCTGTTGGATTTATTTGTCAATACATTAATATGTTGTTAATTGTAATTTTTATTTACTTGGGACTTGAACAAAACATGTTTAAGTCCCAAGTTTTCAAAAATAAACTTGAATATTTCCAGAAATGAAAACCCCAACTCTAGAATATTGAAAAATGTTGCAATATAGCTGCTGCACACATAAAAACAGTGGAAGCTGCAGAAATTAAACGAACATCTGCTTCTCAGTCAGTTTACTATCTGCACAAACAATCCAGTGCAACATTTGCTGGAGGAAAAATAAGGAGAAATACTTTGTTAGAAGTAGATTTTTTGTTTTACTTTTTCTCTCACTGCCTTACTAAACCTGTGCAGTTTTAGGTTTGCTAAATGCCAAAAGAAAGCTTGTTTTAAGTCAATAATTTCTTAATAGCGATGAAAAAGTTCTAGTTCTATTGGCAGATTATTTCACTTATAGCATGGGAGGAATATGTTGTTATAAGTGAAATAATCTGCCAGCAGAACTAGAACCTTTTCCATCAATACTAAGGAAATATCCACTTAAAACAACCTGCTATATTTTGCAGAAGAAGTACTTATAAAGTAGCTCTTTCTTATTTCAAGTGTACTAAGATATATGCAGAAGAAACTAGACCAAAATTATTTGGTAAGATTTTGTGGTTTTGCATTGTGACTGTTTTGACTTGAAAATTAATAATACAAATATTTTTAAAATGAGTTTTGAAAGACTGGCAGAAAATTGACAAAGAAGAAATAAAAGTCCAGAAATGTTCCTTGACTATAAAATGCTGAATGAGGATTTTGTGTCTCCTGACGGCTGGCGGAGCCTCACCTGGAGAGCGAGCGCCGTGGATCCCTCCATTGTGGTTCTCACTGATGCTGAAGTCCAGAGACGTGCGAGGCTTCGGTATGAACTCTTTCCTCGGTTTGGTGGAGGTATCTCTTATCCTGGCAGAGAACAAAACGTTTGGTTTCAGCAGGATACGGCTCAAACGTTTAACACCCATCGTTCTTTAGGGTTGGTTTCTGTTAGACCGGATGAAACTCTAAGGCGCTGGTACTGACTGTTCGTCGATCTTGCTGGAGAGCTGTGTGAGGATCTCAGCGGACCGGGTGTGGTACTGCAGCTGAGCATGGACCAGCGCCGCCAGCTGGCTCACCTGTTCGATCTGATGGAGAAACCAACACAGGTGCTCAGTAAATGTTCAAATTTTAACACACTAAATATTTTTATATGTTTATTAAGAATTGGAATAATGTTATATTAAATTAGATGGATTCAGCACAGAAATATTACTAATATAGCTGCAAAGAAACTTGTTAATTGTTTGATGGTTGTTACCATAGTTACAATCTGATGCGATAAGTTTAACTTTTCTTTATATTTCTTCACAAATTCATTTCAGTTCACAATTTCTTAATTAATCCAAAAGGAAAATTAAAGCTGCATTATGTAGCTTTTATAAAACTTTTTTTTTTTTGCATATTTGTTGAAATTAGGCCTGTCACAAAAACTAATTTTGCTCTACAATAAATTGTTCCAGAAGTTATTTCTATAAACGATACTATTGTATTGCAGCTGGTGGCCTGTCACAATAAGCAATAAATCAAGTAATCGTAATGATCTGGTGTTTTGGTCTCAACTATCCTTTTTTTGGAGGACTTAATTTTATTTGTCGTTTTGTTTTATTTTGGATATTTAAAATGTCTCCTGGTTCTAGCGTGAAAAGTTCATAAGAATTTAAAGTTTATTGATCTTTGAGAATGTGTTCTTGCACTATTACTATATTACTTGAAACAACAATGTAATCGTTTATCGCAATAATCTCTGCAATAATCGTGACAGACCGAGATGCAGCAAATAAAAAACAATTATCCGTGTTTGACTTTAGATTTGGCCATTTAAACTCAACCCAGATTCCACTGAATCGCTGTTAGTGGTGGTGAGGTTCTCAACAGGACCAGGGGGCCCAATCAGTTTCTGCCCAGGGCCCTGTACCATTTTGGGCCGGCTGTGGATGTGTGAGACTTACGTCACTCTCCAGCAGGTTGAACATGCTCTGCTCTGCGACTTCCTTGGAGTCATCGAACTTCTCCAGCGCCGCTTTGAGCTCGTCCTCCGTCACTTTGGCCTGGCGCTTCTTCTTGTAGTCAAAGTCCAGACGGCGACCTTCCAGCTTCTTCAGGTGGTGCTGCCAAGGTCAAACTGACAGTGAGCGGACAGACTCCAGCCCAACTCGAGCTGCTGCTGCTGCTGTGAATAAAACACTCAACCTGGATCTCTCTGAGGTCTTTTTCGTGAAGGTTCTGCATCGGGTCAATAAAGTTCTGCTTCACCTCCATGTCCAGAGCGTCTTTGACCTCACCCAGCTCACGCATGGCCTCTCCGACGTCGATCAGAACCAGACCTGCAGCCACAAATGTCAAGTTTCAAAACCAACTTTCTTTCTCAGGAGTGGTTCTGTGTTTTTTAGCTTCGAGGCCCACAGCCTCACCAAAGTTGGAGTCCTCTCCGAGCTCCCGGCCGAACCGCTGCATGGACTCTCCTAGGATGGTCTCGGTCTGCGTGTAGCCCGGCCCCTTCTCCTGCCCCCGCATACGGGACATGGAGCTCATCATGCTCATCTTGGCTCTGGTTGCTGGACAACAACAACAAAACACAATAAAACAGAGGAAATCTAAATACTGTGGGCTGTTTACAGCTATAGCGCTGATGTTTATTAAACTTTTGAAATATTTGGCGTTCCATCGTGATCAATCGGCAACTAAAAAATAGATACTGTATATAAATCGACAAACAGGGCTTGATTAGCATGTTTACTACACTGCCATTGTTGCTGTTTGTAATTTACAACGAGTATTTTCAAATAACGCATACGAATTGACTTGTCGCAATAATATTACTTAAAAATAACAATATTAACATTTATCGCAATAACTTCTGGGGAAATTTATTGCCCAGCAAAATTTGTTATTAGGACATTATTAATTATTAAATTGGCTCTCATTGATATATTTCCTAATTTTAAGCGAAAAAGACACATAATATAATAAAAACAGAATACTTTTATATTAAAATATATTGGTGGGGGGATTCAACTAAAATTTTTTGTCCTCATTGAAATGATAAAAACTGCAAGTTTATTGAGGCCATTTGTAAAACTCATGTTTTACAAAATTTCTATAAACTCACTAAGTACAAAGTATGATTTATTTAACAAATTACTGAAAAGAATAAAATATGAGCAACTTTTTCTAAGGTTTTAAACTTCTCATGACTTCAGGTTTCTTGTTTAGGTAATTTTTAAAAAGATTCCAAAAAACTAACAATTTACTGTAACTATAGTTAATTATTAATAATGTATAAAAATTAAACCAATAAACATTTTTTAAATGTTCTAGAACAGAAATACTTTGTGCTACAGACAAAAAAAAAAGAATTTATATCTTGGAAAAATAAACTTTTCACAGTTAACCTCCTCAACAGAGCCAGGCCTAAAGTTTTGGACTGGATGGCAGGGAAGCCACCGTTTTAACCGAAATGTAAAGATTTATCATCAAATATTCAAAACATGTGCCAGCGCGGTCTGTAAGATAAAATATTTGGATATACACATCATTTTTTAACATTAAAGTAGTGCAGCAGTGGTGCGTCACCTGGGTTGGGCTGCAGATACTCGGTGGTTTTGGTCATGATGTCCAGAACGGCTCGAGCGGTGGTGTCCACCCTCTGCAAACCCAAACACAGAAACAGGGAGAGAAAACGGGAGCGATGAAGAGCGGGTCAGAACATGCAGCTTCGCTTTGCAGATAGAAAACACATTTCAGCCGACTGACAGAAGAAACGGCGAGATAAATGTAATGATGCTTTAGGAATTAATAAAAGCTAAAATGGACAAAATCTATAAGGGGGCAAATGATTTTCATGGTATTGTATAAACTTAAATAATTTTTTTTCTACATATTTTGTATTTTCTGTATGGGATTTTGAGCAAAATAAGGAATATTTAGGAAAATGTTTGTTCATTTGAGACATAAAAATAGTAATAAAAAGACATTAAAACATCCTTAAACAGCAATAATAATAATAATGAGCTGAGGCATGCCTTTTCCATTTCAGTGAAGTCCACATCGAGCTTCGTTCCTTCTGCTCCTCCGACTTTCTCGCTCACTCTCTGCAAAACAAACAACAAGAAGCTACTAGGTAAATAAACAAACAGTGAGGATTTATTTAACATCTTTCAAACCAACATAATACATTCAGGAACAATCAACAAATACATTTTGGCAAAAGTACTACAAGAAATGTAATATTTTCTAAATAATTTACAGCTAGATTATTTTAGTTTTACTGCTTTAACACATCAACAAGCTGGAAGTAACGTACTTTCTTGCAAAAAGCACAAATATAGAAATATTTATGACGGCGTATACATTTTTCTTTCATTGTAAATAGAAAGAAATAAAGGAAGAGTACATTTCTGTCAAGAAAATTAAAAATGTTGAGATCAATCTTGAAAATATTTTATTTAAAAAAAAGAAAGAAAATCTGAGTTTGAAAAGTTTAAACTTTTCTAGGAAAAATATGTGAAAATTAATCTCAAAAATGTTCTCTAAAAAAACAGGGAAATTTCTGAGCTTGACAAAAAATGGCAGAAACAACTCAGAAATTTTGAGATTAATGTCAGAGATTTTGTAGAAAAACATTTGCTATACCCCCCCCCCCCCCCCCCTCCCAATTTTCAAATAGTGAAATTCTCAGAAAACATGGAAATTTCTGAGTTCAAAAGTTTAACATTTTTGACTTTTGAAACTCAGAAATGTTCAAGTTTTTTCTAGAATGTTCTGAGCTATTCATTGGACTAATCTGTTTGTTCTTTCTGCAATGGCCCTGATACTCTGTTGTAAATTTCTCCTCCTGCCTCCTCAATGTCATCTGGAAATCCTGCTCCTGGGTGTGATGCAGCTACATGCCTTTAGGGGGCAGCAGTGAGACACAAGGCCACACACTGGCTGCAGGGAAATGTCACGCTGTCTGACAGTAGAGATGGTGAGCGCCTGGACAGCAGAGGTTGTTTTTCTTAAATGAAAGACAGTTAAGGTCCTAAATGTGTCTTTGCTCCTAACTTTCCTGTGAAATTGGCGTGACGACCCTAAATGGAGCGAATAAAACGGATCCTGTAGAAGTGGCAGAGCACAGAGGGATGATATGTGGCACAGAGAATTGGGGTTTTATTTTTTAAGGACTAAGCTTGTGGCAGCAGTTTGTGCTTCATAAGATTTTCTGAGTCATCCGAGTCTCTTTTGATCCCACATGTGAAAACGCCTAATAACCTGGCAGCCATGCAGAGCACAAGCACATCTACAGACTCAGAGGGAAGCTACACGTCCCGTCATTGATTTTTCTTTTCTTTTTTTTTTTTTTTTACCACAGAACCTGAACATGTTTGCCATGGAAACAGGTGAAGGTGCAATGTGAACGTCTCTCCTGCTTTGTTTTGTCAGACCAGAGCAGCAGGAGATGCACAGGATGTGAGCAAACGAAGCAGGTGAGTTCAAATTACTCAGAAAAGCAACAAAAACTGAGAAGTTGCTTTTAAAATAGAGCTCAAGGTAATAGAAACCTCTTCATCTTCCAAACAAGACTGTAAACAGTTAATCAATACAATAAAATGATTTCTTAGCAAATGATCATTACAGTTATCTGTACCTCTAATCTTAATTGCCATCTGAAAAACATTTGTGCAAACTTTCATGCTTTTATCGCCTTCCAACCAATTCTAGCCATATTTATATTTTACACTAAAAACAAAGAAAAATAATAATAATAGTATGAAGTAAAGGGAAACTGACAGATTTATTATCATATTTCAGCTAAAAATGGTTCTTGGTAATTTACTTAAACTCATATTCAGGCCACATTGTATTGAATTTGTTGGCAGTTTTTTGGCAAAGAAAAAAGAAAAACAAACAAACAATACCATGAAGTACAATTTATAATCACATTTAAGTTCAAAATTATATTTTGTGTGATTACTTATCTAAACATATATTCTGGCAACATGACATTGAATTTTTTGGCAGTGTTCATAAGAATGTCATAAGATAAAGAAACTGACAGAACTATAATCGTATTTAGGTTAAAAATTAAGCTTAAATTATTTCTCCATCCATTTTCCATACACCCTTGTCCCTAGTGGGGTCAGGAGGTGCTGGTGCCTCTCCAGCTAACGTTCGGACCGAGAGGCGGAGTTACCTGGACAGGTCGCCAGTCTGCCGCAGAGACAGACAGGACAAACAACCATGCACACACACACACACACACACACACACACACCTAGGGAGAATTTAGAGAAACCACTGTGGACTGTGGGAGGAAGCCGGAGAACCCGGAGAGAACGACCCCGGGAATCGAACCCAGGACCTTCTTCTGCATGGCAACAGTGCTACATACTGCACCACTGCGCAGCCCGTCATTAGTTATCTAAATACATTTATTCTGGCCACAGCACATTTGTAATAAAATAAAATAAAAATAAGATAAAATAATAAAAGAAAATAATACAAAAAGAAAAACCAACAGATTCTGATCATATTTCAGCTGAAAATGTTATAATGTAATGTGGTCAGATGAAGTTTTTTTTTTTGTAAAACAACAACAAACAAACAAAAACCCATAATGGAATAAAGGAAAACTGACAGATTCATATTTGAGTTAAAAATGAAACTTGAATATTTATTCAAACTCATATTCTGGCCACATTATTTTGGATTTACTGGCGGTTTTTCCTGAACTGCCTGGATGAAACATGAAGCAGGTGAAATTATCTGGCTGCAGCAGCAGTAATGATTTGCATGCACAGATAAAATAGTTCATGATTTCTATGGAAATTAGGAGTGAGGCCAAGCCTCACACTCAGCACTCGCAGATATTAATAAGACATCTGAGCTGATAACGCTCAGAGCAGCAGCATGAGAGAACGGGCCAGGTTTTTATTTTGTCACGCTGAAATATTTAACCCTGCATAATGAAGCCATTGTCTTACGTTTCTCTGACAGATGGAGCAGCTATTCTTTGGTCTGAGATTTTAAATGTTGTGCTCTGGAAATCTGAGGGAAAAAAACAACACATTTTCTCTGTGACATTTAGAAACTGTGAGCAACAAATCCACATTTTCCACTCTGGGATTTTTGCTAGCGTGTTAGTAAAAATAACTTCTTTGTCATATGCTCATTAAATACTGGGCAATTAAATGAGAAAAACATCATAAATTCAAATAAAAACCTAGCCACATGCATTAAAACTACAAAAAGCTTAAATCACAGGAGTTTAAAAGTCAGTTTTTCAGTCTGTTAGTCCTTTCTTTGACATTTCTGTAACAGCTGTAGTTAATATTCACACCCCTAAAACTTTTCCCATTTTGTCAAACAAACTCTGATGTACTTAACTAGGAGTTTATGTGATAGACCAACACACCATAGAAAATAATTATGAACTGGAAGAAGAGTCACTCATCAATTCCAACAATCTTCCACAGAGAGAAATCTGAAAAGTGTGGTGTGAATGTGTATTTAGTCCCTTGTTGTGGGGAAGAGCAAACATGGCTTTGTTTGTGTCAACGGTGGCTTTCTTCTTACTGCAACCTACAGATGTTGTTATTAAATGTTTCAGCCTCGACATCAACAATGACTTTTGTTCTTGGATATTTTTCATTTTGCATTTTTAGTCGTTTGCAGTATGTCATTATTTAACTGCTGTCATGCTTGGACATTAAGCATCATTTCTAGGTTTGAATGAATGCAAACAGTTGCATTTGGAGTAAAGGATCCCCAAGTCATGAAGGAGACACAAATAGCTTTAAATTCATCACTTTTGTTTCCTAATCCAATGCATTTTTAATGCCACTTTCTTGAAGTTAACAGTTCACTGTGTTACATTAAAGAAAGGTTCCTACATTAGTTGCTTTTATAAAGAAAGGTTCCTACATTAGTTGCTTTTATAAAGAAAGGTTCCTACATTAGTTGCTTTTATAAAGAAAGGTTGCTACAATGACCCTAAGTTAGCAACATTTCTCCCACTTCTAGCTAATTCTGTTTTGTCTGTGTTGTTTCTTTACAGTCTGACTCCAAATCACCACATAATGATTGATACTAATTGTTATTATTCCTAATTTTGTTTAGAATAAACTATATGCGTCCAATCCCTAATCGGGAAGTAACGCCTGACGAATCGGAAATTCCCTAATTAAGCCTTTACTGCAATTAAAATTAAAGAAAGTTTTAGCAAATTGTTTACAGTTTGAAAAGCTGACTAGCGTCTATATGAATGATAATCAGGTACTCTGTGTCTGCTGTGTGACAGCCACAGTCAGTTTGTTATTTCCTCAGATAAATGAGTGAATAACGGCATCGTCTGCAGGGAGCGACTCCTTCTGTAGTTTGCTGAGAAAGAGCCGCTGAATGCATGTAAACAATCTGCTGGTGGTCGATCTGACTGAAAGCTTTGCGGCATCTGATGATGCTGCCCACAGAGGCTGCCAGCGCAGATTCAGCACCCAGACTCCTCTGCAGAATCTGAGCAGACGGCGATTCAAGGCTGAGACGTAAAGAAGAGGCATGATGAACATCACAGCCAATAAACCGGCAGATTAATGATTAATATTCCATTATAAAGTCACGCAGTAGAAAATAAACAGCGATGTTTTGGTTTAATTATCCTGACAGAGAGAAAAGTAAATGGGTTTTAATTTTTCAGTCATATGTTCACCATGTAATTTATACATTTATAAATGTCACAGTTACAAACAAAATATTTAACTTGCAAACTAAATATTTAGGTCCAAGCTAAATATTTAGGTAATGTGCAAATTAGTTTGGCAATAAGCAGCAAGCTACTGTAAATACTTAGTTTGCAAACTAAATATTTAGCTTATTTAGTTTGTTAATTAAATGTTCAGCTTGGATCTAAATATTTTGTTTCTTAAATAATGATTTAATTCCTAACTTTATATTTAGCTTCTTAACTATAAATTTAATGTTCAAGCTAAATATTTTGTTTACAAACAAAATATTTAATTAATTTAATTCATTCATTCTTTTAGTTTTGATCAAAATTAATTATATACAGTCAAACTAAATATATGGAGGTAAATATTAAGTTTGCTAACTAAATATTTTGCTTCCTGAAAAGCTGTAAGCTAAATATTTAGCTTGTAAGTTACATATTTATTATGGAGCTAAATATTTAATTTACAAGCTAAATATTTAGTTCTGAAACAAACATTTAACTTGCAAATTAAATATTTTGTTTGCAACTTTAGGACATTTAGAAATGTATGAATTATATGGTGAAAATATGAAAAATAAACACCTAGTTTTATTCTCTATGACAGGCTTACAAAACCCAAAACAGTGATGTCTATTTTTCACTGTGACCTATAATATTCAGTCCCTTAAAGGCACAGGGGACTCAGTTAAAGCGTCTCACTCTGCAGCCGACCCTCACTGCTGCGCAGCCACGATGCTAACGGCGCGGCGCCCACGTTCCTCTGGCTGAATCTGCTTTCCAGGGAAGGACACCACAAGGTGAGGCGAGCAGCAGAGACGGCAGAGTGAAGTGAACCTGAAGCAGATCAGCTGGCTGTGGGAATTAACAGCAGTGGTGCAAAAGAGACGTCACCGCTAACTGCACGGCGGAGATAGACTCATCTAATCAGCTCGTTTGAACAAAAATGATGGGGAGTGGGCGCCACATGGCTCGGTGGTAAAACAGGCAGAGGCTACAAGCCTCAACACAGTCCGATCACTGAACGTCATCTACGCTCTCTGTCCCTTCTTTGAACAAAGTCCTTCAACAAATTCTAAAAAAAAAATAGAAGCAATGACTCAGGAATAATAATATCTAATCTAATGCAACACTATGGAAATGCTTCACTTCCCTCAGCATACTGAATGCTTGAACCTTTAATTACTTTCTCGTAAAACCAGCTAATAATTATCTGAGCTCTTTTTTTATTATTTAATTACAAAAATGTTTATATGTTGTTTGTTTCATCTGACTACAGATGAAAATTAGCATTTTGCTAAATCCAAAATAAAATCCAGATAAAATCAATCAGTCAATCAAAATTATTATCTTAGATGGTTAAAACCAAAGTTACGTTTTAGTACAGAAAAAGTGTGTTCTCCAGACAGGCTGTGGTCAACACACACACACACACACACATCGCCGTTGGGCAGCTCTCACACTCCCCTGTTTGATTCTCACTGACAGGATATGAGTCACTGCTGCAGAAACTGCAGAAACTTTTGTCTGTTTAAAAGCGATATCTTCAGTCTGACGCACAATGAGAAATTTTAAAAATCACAAATTGCTTCAAAATGTCATAAAGTACAAAACTCAAGTCAAAAATTAGAAAACAACCTCCACACTGCGTCTTTGTTGTCCAGCAGTGAATAGAAAACGAGTGTTGGTGCTAAATCTGCTGTTGGACTATAAAGGCTGGAAAAAATGCAATTTTCCACAAATATTTTTGATATTCTCTGTCACTCTAATTCAAAATATGTTTAGAAATCCTTTCTAGGGTTGCAACTAACGATTATTTTAGTTATTGATTACTCTGATAATTAATTGACTATTTGGATTTTTAAAAAGTGGCACATTCTGTAGATAATTTGTCTGCCTTTTAAACAATTAACTACAATAAAAAGTTACTTTTGAATAAGAAAGTAAAGATTTTATTACCTAAAATGCAACGATGCAGCATTTCTATGGCGAATGTCTGATCATTTGTAGCAGCAGATGAATCTGCAGCTAAAAAATATCAAAAGTTTTTTATCCAATCCAATAATCCAAAATGCATTTTTGTACAGTTTTGGCCTAATTACTGCTCTAATTGTCCTGTTCTTTCAGCAGAAGGTCTTTTTTTGGACTCTATATACTCCAGTCAATAATTTATCAATTATTTCAATAATAATCACCATTAATCCAGTCGTAATTCTCACATCTAAAGATTTCTGTTGACTGTAATCTATAATCTCACTGTATGAATCTGTACGAAAGTATATTCTATTGTAAATATCAGCTCTTTGATTGAAAGAGACAAAAATAATCAACAAACTTGGACAAAAACATGAATGTTTTGCTTATTTTTCATATAAATTGTCAACTGACTAGCTAGTTCTGTTTGTATTTAATTTACGTATTTATTGAAGTGTCATTTTTATTTTGCGTTTTTTCTATAACATCGTTTTCTCACGTATGAACTGATCTCCCCTGACCTGCATCCTTCAGTAAAGGCTGGTATTTGGGTGCAGGTCTGTGGTATTTATCCAACAGCGCCGGTTCACCTGCAGGCCGCCTTCAGGTGTTTTCGCTGCAGAAACGGAGATCTGCCCACGCAGCTTAATGGAAACACTCTTGGCACACGCAGCAGCAGAGTTTAAACTGCAGCTCCTTCACACCTGTGTGAGACACGCTCTCACATTGCTATTAAAAGGCTGAGGCACAGTGTGACACACAGAGTATCTGCAGCTTAAGCTCAACTTCCGGAATAGATTACACAGTTCACAGAACATGAAGCAACAATATTACAATATAATGTCTGCAGTGCATAAGCCCAGGGCCTTGTGTGATCTCTTCCTGCATCTGCTTTGGCATTTCTCTAAATTGCTTGAATAAAGTGAAGCTGCGTGCAGCTTAATACTTTCAGCTTTGTTGTTTTTTTCTTCCTTCTGGTTTTATTCTCTTAATTTGATCTTGGATGATTCAAAAGCAGCAAATATGAAAGATCAGGGTCATTGCCTTCACACCAGCTTAAAAATTCATAAGATTTCCATAATTATGCTAAAAGGACAGCAATCCTCCTGTAAATGCCTTTTAAGGATAGTCATACCAAATGCTACAAATGGCTTTTTACCATGAAGCACCACCCTGTCATCTTCTACCCAATTAATCAATTAAGAGCATGATCAATTGAAACAAACTCTATAAGAAACTGGACGATAGAAATCTTCAGCCTGGTGTTTTAGTCTGAAAAACCCTTTTTTCTGAAGGACAATGTTGTTTAGAGAGACATCATCCTTTATTTTATTTGTTGTTTTGTTTATTCATTTTGCATATTTGCAATGTCTTCCAGTTCCAGTGTTAAATGATCATCAGAATTTAAAATTTATAGATTTTTGAGAATGTGATGAGAAATATTATGCTATTGCCAACAACAACGTTATTGTTTATTGCAATAACTTCTGGGACAATTTACTGTCGTCATGACAGGCCTACCCACGTCCATCATTCAGTCTGCCCTGCCTTTTACTAGTCTGTAGTGAGAAAAGGGGAAGCTAACATCTCTGCAGACCACACACATCCTGGACACAAACTGTTTAGACCGTCAAGTCGGCGCAGCAGAGACAGTTTCTTCCTCCACAGTGTCTATTTGATGACAACCTCAAAAACACTGTATATATACGCATATTTACATAAAAAAGTTTAATTTTCCAATAATTATTTTTATATAATTCATAATTAAATGTCTTGAGAACAAAAACAGAACCATATTCAAATTTCTTGGCAATTAAAGCTGGTTGTGGTTCTGACTCAGTAGAATTTTACCTCTGAATCTGATCAACTACATGCTGCAGAGTTTGAGTGTTTTGTTGACTTCTTATCAGGTTAGCACTTAAGCATTTCCACAATAATGTTCTGTTTTTTAGTGAAGCCGCTGCTGCAGGATCCGAGCTCTCAAGCTGGTAAAAATACTGACCGGCTGTTTTTAGTTTTCGCCTGTTTTAAAATCTTTTTCAGGTAAAAATCCTGAGAATTTGATTTGATCTCTCAGGTTCTGTGTCGTCTCTTGGCTGGACTTCTGTTATCGCTCCATCTGCAGTTTTTCTCTTATCTGCTTCCTTAGTTTGGGCAAACGTGCTGCTATTGTCACTTTAAAGATTGAACAGAGAGAAAAACCCTTTAAACACATTCAGCCTGCAGAACCTTAAAAACTAAAAGATGAAGAACATATGGCAGAATAAAACTTTTCATTTCAGCGTAGTCTGAATCTCTTTATCATCGTTTGTTTTCCTCTTGTAAAACATTTCAGCTAAAAACCAAGGCTGAG
Source organism: Xiphophorus couchianus (assembly GCF_001444195.1). Taxonomy (NCBI): domain Eukaryota; kingdom Metazoa; phylum Chordata; class Actinopteri; order Cyprinodontiformes; family Poeciliidae; genus Xiphophorus; species Xiphophorus couchianus. Next base: position 3,998,503 of record NC_040232.1, on the reverse strand, counting down.
CCATTTTAAAAGCGATATAGATGTTTACCAATGGATCCAAACCGGCCGCATCAGCAATGAAGATTTTCAGTCTCACCAGAAGTGTATAGAAAGTTTCACAGAACCCAGCTTTTATTTTGAAAGTGCTCTTCATCTTATTGGCAAGTGAATTTTCATTTTAGCCAAATATTTATCTCTGGGCTAGATATACATTTAGATAACTCAGAAATAAATATTCAGTTTGAGCTAAATATTTTTAGCAAGATAAATATTAAGCTTTCAGCTAGATATTCAGTTAGCAAGCTAAATATTTAGTTAAAGCAAATGTTTTGATTGGAGCTAAATAGTTAGCTTGCTAACTAAATATTTAGTTCAGAGCTAAATATTTAGCTACCAAACTATATATTTTGCTTTGATCTAAATATTTTTGTCACAAGCAAAATATTTAGATTAAATCTCAATATTTGGAACTAAAAATTTTGCTTGCTTATTAGTATTTAGTTTGAAACAGGTTTTCAAACTAAATATAATTGAATGCATATGATGATGAAAATATGATTCCTGATATGACAACTTTTGAAAGATGTCTACTCTACCCACTGAGCCACAGTCTCATCAAATTAACTAGTTAATGAACATAATCTCTTAATATTTTCTGCCTCATCTCGTTTCACGTGAATCTGTTTTCTATGAAAACACCATTTTAGCGTTAGCATTGGTCACATGGGGCCCAATGTGCCGCCTCCCGCTGGCCCCTCCTACTTTACTGCTCACCCGTCTAATCCAGGCCGGGCACATGGAGGTCCCTGCCTTAAATACACTGACGGTGGAGGAGGGAGATTAAAAATGACAGGAGTGATTAGAGAGGCTGTCAGGAGGACAGCTCCTGCTGTTGGACAATAACCAGGAGGACCTGATGCTCCTGAGAGCATTAAAACACCCTCAGTCCGGTTTCCTCTTGCTGCAGCTCAAATACACTTTTCACCCAAAGTTCAGGGAAGGTAATCAGGCTTTTATGGGATAAATCTACCCAAAGTACTGCAGGACTGAAGGGCTGCATCTTTTTAAAATGATTTTACTAATTAAAATCTTAAGAGTGCCATCAGTTTTTATTCTTCCTCTTTTAGTTTTATAGCCATAATTAAATCACTGTAACCAATGGAGATTAGCCTAAACAGTCTAAGTACTAAACAGTCTGCCTGGTTTTTAATCTGAGTATAAATCCACTCACTCCTGTTACATTTACCAAAACCAGAGTTGGGTAGTAACTAGTTAAATTTACTCAATTACATTCACTTGAGTAACTTTTTTGAAAACAAAAATTACAGTATTTTTACTATGCTTGACTTTTTACTTTTAGTTGAGTAATTTTATTATGAATTATCTTTACTCTTACTTGGGTAAAATTCCTGGATTCAGCTAGCAGTCCCATAAGTCCAATACACAATTTTCTATTTTTAATCTTTTAACTAAATTATAACTTTGTCTAGGAAAATAGGTAATCTTATAACAAGTAGTATTTTAATTAATATAAGTTAATATGTTACACTTTGTTGATAATCTGTTAGTATTTCTTCAGCGAATGCACAAATGAGCCAAAGGTTCTGAACAGATTGTGCCGTGACGGCGCTCAGTGTCTTCAGAGGTTTTTATTTCGATTCCTACAGTGGTTCTTGGTGCAGCGCCCCCACAGGTGAGGAGGGAAACAGGTTTTTCAATTAGTCTTTGCCATTTGACACAGTACAGTGTGAAAGCAAACTGAATCAGCTGAAAATGTAACAAATGTTATAACTTTGGTCTCAAATCGAACAGAATCTACGGGACATACTCTGTTGAAATATGCAAACCTTTGAGGGAATGAATACTTTAGTGAGGTAAAGCTGGTCTGTATCCATCCTCCACTGCTGAACAAAAGGTCTGACTGCGTTAAGACTGCCAGGGTTCAGCTGGGGCCTCAGATACCCCGGATATTTGGGGACGTCCAGCACATTAAGCCCTTAATTAGCAGCAGAGCTGTAATCACGCTGGCTGACCTGAGAACAGATCTGTCCTCTGGACGAATGAAGAACCACTCCTGGTTACACTTAAATGATCCTACTGCAGCTGTTTCAGGGTGGCGCTAATCCCACATAACACACAGCCCTAATCCAGGCAAGGAGGAAATAAAATATAAACATCTGCCATAATTTAGATCAGGGGTGTCCAAAGTGCAGGCCAAGGGCCATATGTGGTCGCTGCTCTTATGGAAAATGTGTTCATCTTTTTATTACCAGACGTTTTGCATTCTCTAGCAAACAGGAACGCATCTGTTTAGTGACTTTTACTCAAAAGGACCAAAATCTGCTTTTAATTAATTTCTTAAAGTTGAGTAAATGCAACAAAATCTGACCCCCAAAGTGACAAATATATATATATATATATATATATATATATATATATAAGCCTTTAAGTCAATAATTCCTTAATATTAATGACAAAGTACTTATAACATCATTTTTCCATGTTAGAAGTAAAATAATCTCCCAATATCATCAATATTAAGGAATTATTGGCTTTAAACAAATTTATATTTATTGCTGAAAAGCTACTTGTACGTTAAATTAGTTTTATTTCGAGTGTGTTAAGATATTTGCACTAGAAACCAAACCATCTACCAGCATCGCCGTTCCTGTTGGCCACGCTGCTTCACTAACCTCTATCCTCTTTGAGAGTATGGCTTGTGGCGGTTATAATCTGATTTGTAAGCTTCTGCATGCTTCTTATGTAACAGCGGAGAAGAGTGTGTAGTGGGAGAGACGTTGGCGTGTGTGTGTGTGTATCCTTCGCTGTAGAGCTCGGTAAACAGGGAGGACGGGGCGGGGGGGAGATGGGCGAGGACCAGCTGGCACTGCGAGCCCGAGGAAAACGTGCCACAATCTGAGAGCCGTGATGAGACAAAGATGGAGCAACTGAACACATAAAATGAATAATGATGAGGGAGATTAAATCCTTCATCATTATTCTGAGTTATCTCTGTTTTCAGTGACCAAGAACATTAAATGTTTTCTATCCAGAACACCAACATTTTTACTGGGAGCACAAAGCTGAATTTACTGTGGATTTCCTCAGATATCTACGCACAACCACAGTAATGATAAAAATATTTTGCTGCAGTTACACATCAGATTATTGATTAATGCTTAATTTATAATGTTTCAAAATCAACTCTAATCAGGTGGGTTTCCAGTCTTGATTTAAAGGGACTCAGTGTTTCAGTTATTTTGCAGTTTTCTGGAAGTTTGTTCCAGATTTGTGGTGCGTAGAAGCTGAATGCTGCTTCTCCATGTTTGGACCTGAGAGGTCTGGAAGGTTGCTATGGCAACAGTGCTAAACTGTTCAGTGATTTATAAAGTATTTTAAAGTCTATTCTCTGAGCTACAGGGAGCCAGTGTAAGGATTGTAGAACTGAGTGATCTGTCTTCCTGGTTTTAGTGAGAACACCAGCAGCAGCAGCAGCAGCATTCTGGATCAGCTGCAGCTGGAGGATTTTTTTTACTCAGACCTGTAAAGACGCTGCTGCAGGAATCAATGAGACTAAAGATAAACACATACGTGAGTTTCTCTAGATCTTGCTGAGACATAAATCCTCTAATCCCGGAGATGTTCTTCAGGTGATAGGAGGCCGACTTTGTAACTGTCTTTATGTGGCTCTGAAGGTTCAGGTCAGAATCCATCACTTCACCCAGATTTCAGGCCTGATCTCTAGTTTCTAGTTATTATTATTACTAATAACTAATATTTTTCTATTGCTAATACTTTAATTTATTTTTTGCTTAAGCTAAAACAAAAAGAAAGTAAATAAATGTTTTTTTTTACTTATAATAAAACCAAAAAGACATCCATCTAGAGGATAGATTTTTTTTTAAGGTTTGCTCTTCCAGAGTTAATTTTTTTCTTCGCAGTTTCTGTGCATCAGAAGCTTTGTGTGCTTTCAGGTAAAAATACTGAATCTGAATACAAAGACCAGGAAATAGGCAAGAAAAGGACTCACACACACTCACTTTTCTAATTTCTGCTTCAATTGTGAGATTCCAATGAACCTTCACATCTGCAGCAGACTTGACTTTTACTGAAACATAACTGAAGAGGAAAATGCGTTATTGCAGTGTTTACCCAGCGCCGCTGCGTCGGTGTAATGATGGTGGTGTCAAGCTCTGGAAATCAGTATTGATGGTGGTTATTACAGCTCAGTTTCACACTGCTGCCTGCTGATAGAGAGTGTGTGTGAGAGAGAGAGCTTCATGAATACGATGTTTCTCCTTTCATCCATTCGATGACAGAAACCGTCAGATGAGGCGCTGCTGAGGTCAGTTAATTAAGAGTAAAAAACAGCAGCATTAAAGCGCTCTCTGCTTTAAACGGCGCCTCTCATTTGACGTGATTCAGATTCGGGTTTTTATTCTGAGGATTGTGGGAGGTGTGAAAAGAGTTGCATCTTTTTAGCCACAGTTTCTGCAGCATCCTGCTTGAGTTGAAGGCGTCTGTTCTTCATTTCTGTCTCACTGAAACAGTGGTTGCGTTTTCATTAACCATAAAATTGCCCGATTTGAAATACATTGTTTTTTGATAAAAAGTTTTTGTGTAAGAATGAGGTGTTTTTTCGGTTGTATCAAATTAAATGTATTTTGCAAAACTACAATAGAAACTCTTTTTTCACATCACACAAGTGACATGATCAACAGCCGGATCTTACTACTGCAGGAAACGACAAAGAAAACAGGAAGTAGTTGGAGGATTTTCTTAATGAGTTACCGACTGAACAAACTTATTTTCATGTGATTTTAATTGCATTTCTTATTTAACTGAAACACTGCAATCAAAAATTTTTGGTTTTTTCCAAGATTCTTAGAATATAAACAAAGATTTGAACACATCTATAATGTAAAAACAGTCAGTGAAGAAAACTTTGACCTTTCAGAACGGTCAGTAATATGCACAGCAGCACCTCTGCCTGTTCTGTTCACTTTTACAGGCTTTAAAATGTACTAACCCAACAACAAAATAAGCTTCTGTTTATGTCACCGCAGGGAGTTTGTGCTATTTTAACGTGGGGTTGTGTAGAGTAGTCATAAGCAGTCAGAGTAAGTTTTAAAATAGCAAGGACTCTTTACTGAGGAAGCTGAGGAGTCACCTGATCATAATTATACACCTCAGTGCTGCTGGAGAACAAATCCAACCACCGATGACCAAAATCCACCAGCGGTTCCTGGATTTTACCCAGATTGTTTGTCGATGTCAGGCTTATTTATATTTAGGCCTGAAAGAATTACTCAAATTAGTAGTAATTAATAGATTATTGGAATAAATGCCAACTAATTCAGTGTTTGATTATTCTTTAACTGGAATATACAGTATACAAAAACACACTCAATAATAATTAAGCCAAAACTCTACAAAAAATATATACATTTTGCATTTAAGACAAAAAAATTAGTTAAATCTTTTTGCCTGTAAATCTGTTCTAAACTCCTAAAGTGGCAGTTTTAGCTTCACCTGGTTCAAATTCTGTAACAAAAATTATGAAAATGTTCTGCATATTTTGGTATCCAGTTATGTTAATCCAAAAATAATCACCAGATCAGAAATAAACTGGACTGATGCGAAGACTAGCAGAAAGAGCTTTTCACATGTTGATGTTAAAAGGAAAAAAGCAAAAGATTCATGTTTTGATCTCCAAATGATCAAACTAAAAGGGATATATTACAGCATTTTAAGTAATAAAATTCTCATTTAAAAAAAAAAATCAAATAATTTTTTTATTTGCATCTTCAATGTATTTATTTTATTTTATAAAAAAGGCTTATGTGTGTGTTTAAATAAAACATTTGCAGAATGTGCGATTTTTTTCAATAATCATCTGAATAATCAATTGCTAAAATAAAATAGATCAAGTTTAAAAGAAGTATTTCTTATTACAGCAGTATAAATGTTGTTGCTACTTCTATGGTCGTCCATCTGTGATAAATTTATAGACACTTTCTGCAGATTTATTGATATAACCAGCAAAACTTATTCTGTTCAAGATAGAAAATGACTCTCTAACAGATGATGCGTGAAAATATTTTTTGAAAAAGTATTTGCCTCCTTGCAGATTTTTGTCACAATTAAATGTTTCAAATCAACAAATAAATCAGGAAAACTCAAAGAACCAAAGTATCAACCAGGCCCAGAGTTTGGATGCTGATTTTTAATACATTTTCTTATGAAGTTTGAGAGATTGGGGAAGCAAAAACTCACTGAATAATAATTTTCAATACAGTTGATTAAATGATTCACGATTCAGTTTGCAGGACATTAGATCTTGAATTAATTGGCGATTGCTGTATCAAAATCATTTTGGAAAATATAACTGTACATAAAAAAAAATCTGATTTCTGTTTCTGTGCGTCTGTAAACTCAGCACGCAGGTGCATCAGCACTCAGTTGAGCTGTTTTAACAGCTAAACCCGTCATAAAGGAGAAATGTGTGAGATGAAACGAAAGCAGTTTGTCAGAGGGCCTGCCTGCAGAAAACAGAAAAATGGACGCTGAAGGTGTTTCACAGCAGCACAGTCTATCTGCAGTCTGAAGAAAACAGATTTTCCTAAACGACGCTGCCTGAAACTCATTTATCGCCGTTACTGATGGGGATTAATGTCTGACTCAAAGCTAAAAGCCAGAACTACTATTAAGAAGGAAAAAAAAAACAGTCAGTGGCTCCGATCTACTGAAATCAATAGTGAACTCAAACAAACAACCTCCAAACATTCAGTCCCACTGCACAACAAAAAATAAAGTTAATACCACCACGAGCTGGAATGACCCAATAAACAAGGGGAAAATTGAAAAGCGTCAGCGGTAGACATCTTCTGTATCTCATATTGACTATCTGCTCCTCTGCAGCGTCGGCTTTGATTAGATTTCCTGCCAGTAATGGGGGACAGAAAGGGGACGGAAAGGTAACGACGCCCAGAATACTGATTAGAACCGCCGAACATTTCACACGCAACACAAATATTATCATAAACACTCACATCTTCAAAATGGTGACTTTGTTTTAGTTATTATGGTAAACTAAACATGAGAAGTAACTTACAAAGGTGGAATGAGTTCAGAGAAATGCAGCTTTGTCCTAAGTCCGCTCTGATTGGTTGGTTTTCCCTGTGTGACGTCTCCTCACCCAGAAGCAGAAGCTCGTTTACGAACGTTTAATAACTGAGTGAAGTCATCAAATTAAACTTTAACGGTGTCAAATGTTTTAGTTTGTGCTGCTGTTATTTTAAAGATATTATTAAATGTTTCCAGAGGTCATCAAAGGTCAACCAGTTCCTTCAACTTTACAAAAATCAATCAAGATGGGGTGTTAAAAGTTTACGTTTGTGCGGCTATCATTATAAAGATTTAAAAAGAAAGAGTTGTTTTTTTCAGCAAATGCCCTTTTTTGAGTCCTTTAGTTAACAATTTATTGATCACTAAATTAGTTGATGATTACTCATTACTTCATCACCATTAATCCCATTAATGGTTTCAGCCCTCAGCTAACGAACCTCTTTGTGATCTTGCCCGACAACAATGAAGACGTCATTTTATAGAAAATGGCTTCAATATATCCACATTATAATGAAGGTGCAGCAGAAAAAGCAGGTCAGTGTTCTGAGGCTCCATCATCATGAAACAACAGCATCATTCCAGCCCAAATCCTCCGAACCGCCAGGCTGTAATGTGTAAATGTGTGTTAGGCCTGGTTTCCTTCATTAAGGCTGAGAGGTTTCACTTTAGAGGCTTTATCAGCACGGCTCAGTCAAAGTAGGTCAGATCAATAATTTATGGACTGCAGTCTAGAAACACACACCCTCTAAGTGTTTTAACATGATTTATACATCGAATGTGTGCAGGTTGGGAGGAATCTGCTCCTCACGTGATTTCATAGGGAAATAATGCAGCTTTTAGGATGACAGGGAATGTCACGCTTTTAAAACTGATGTAATACGATGCGGCGACTGTTGTAGTATTTGATATTTTTTTACACTCACACAGTTTGTGGGAGTTTTATTTTCATCTGTTGTTTTCTGCTTGTCCAAGATCATTTTGCTTTCACTCATCATCAGCAGCAAAGTCACTACTTTTAGTTTTTTAAGGCTTTATTTGAACTGTTCTGTTTCCACTGTGGAAGAATTTGGTGAAACGTAACATTTATTGTAGATTTCTTTCGTTTCATGGTTAAAGTTAAACAAACAGGCTTATCCTCTAACTGTTGCCAATGTTCCTATAAAGTCATTCAGCTTCATATCAACAAAGCCGGTTAGCTTCTCAAACTTCTCATTAGTGCTTATGATTTGCTGCAGGAGGTAGTTTCTCTTTGACTAACTATACAGTATTATAATTTGACTGAATTTATTGGATTAGCCTGGACCCAGGACAATACAGAAGGTCTGAGGAACTCTGTGAAGATTTAGGAAAAGTTACAAAAGTCTTTTAGTGCCGTTTCTAAAAAGCTTCCAGATTTCAATATCAAGAGTAGAAATAGCCGTACATCAAAGTCGTATCACTGTTTTCTTAACGGTGACCTACTGCAATTCTTTGAATAGGTTATATGGCCTTGAGCTTGTTCATGGGCGTTTTTGCACAGAATCATTCTTAGATAAGGAGGTTTTAGTTTATTTTGAGCTCCTTTCAGAATGAGTTCTTTTAGGGCTCTGTCACTTTAAATCCAAATAAGTTGCTGCTGGCCCCGTCCCTCCAACTCAACGTTTACACTCACACCTGAAAAATGGCTGCAAACAGATGCGCAATTATACAACTGTACAAGTTTGAAAAGCAGAAGTGGAGCCTCCTGCACAACCAACAAGAATGCAGCAAAGTGGTTTCTGGATGGGAGGTAAACAACTAAACATTTGTCTTCTCCAGCAGCCATTGTACAGCACATACAGCGGGAAAACCAGCTAACCAAACGTGCTAGAGCTCAGCTTGGGTAGGTAACGAAGCTGGGCTTTGCAGGGGTTGCTACGGATAGACACCATAAAACATTAACTTATAGCCTTTAAGGTCTGAAAGAAGACCCAAAGTGACCCATCAGATGAAATGAAACAGGTCAGGATGTTCAGGAGCAATCAAGAGTCAATTGCCTCACAAACTGGAAACTCCAGAAATACCAGATATTTGGTAAATCCGGCTTGTTTCCCCTTTAAAGATTGTGTTTTCTCCCTACACTGAAACAATTTCTAATCTGGCATAATCCAGAAAAGCATATCTAGTAAAAAGAAATACATATCTTGGGCCAACTGACAACAACATGGTGATAAAAAGTCTTATGACCCAGAGAGAGGCTGGTTTCTAGTGGCCTTGTATTCACGGTGCCTGACTTGTGTTTGTCACGTTCAGTCTGAGTGTTGTAAAAATATCTGCTCCCCATCAAACCTGAGGCGCAGATTACAAGTCATGAAGGCGACTAACATGCAGCAGCACCGTGATTAAACAGCGACTCACACATGGTGCATGAATCGAGTTACATACCAGCCGGGTAGTAACTAGTTACATTTACTCAATTACATTTACTTGAGTAACTTTTTTTTTAAAAAACCAAAAACTTTTAGGAGTACTTTTGCTGTGCTGTACTTTTTACTTTAACTTGAGTCATTTTACGATGAAGTATCTCTTCTCTTGAGTAAAGTTTCTACCCATTGAATGAAGATCAAACATATTTTAACCAAAAATTCACCAGGCAGAAACACACCTGCAGTTTTTATTAAAGTTTCATAGGTTTATTGTTCATAAGTTTATTGAAAGAAACTGATTTGGGGAAAGAAAATATTTTCTCTGATTTTATTTTTTGTTATTTATATGAATTATAAATTCATATAAATAACTAAATTATTGTCCTTTTGATTCTTAAAATACAAAAATTTGCATTTAACTTCATATTTTGGTCCATCTGATTATGTAATCTTTAAAAAATTAAATGGTTGATAATTTGATCAGCTACTCAGTACTTTTTACCGAATTCATTTTTACTCTTGAGTCATTTTTTGACAGCTACTTTTCCCTTTTACTTGAGTAAAAATATGTTAGCGCCACTTTTACGTGAGTAAATGTTTTGGCGCTCTGCCAGCTCTGATGAGATCAAATTCCCAGATGAGTTGAACTAAAAATAAAAATCAGACAAAAGCCTCGAATCTCCGACTGCGTCACATGGCGCATCTGTCCGCCTCGTCCTGCACATGCAGCACGTTTTCCAGATTACAGCTGCAGCGCTCCGGTTCTGACTAACGCTCGGCTCCGATATGATGCAAAGTCACTGCGCCGGGATTAATCGGAGTATAATCCCCGCCAAGCCGTTTTGCCTCGGCTCTGCAGCTGGTCGGAGGACCAGGGCGAGTGGGCTCACCGTGGGCCCGCCGTGGGGCGCGGATCAGACAGCGAAACACACAACATGTCTGCTCACATCACATGAATCTGCTCAATCTGTCCCTATGTGAGAAAATTACACATCAGACTGAACACATGGTGCCTCCTCTTCCTCTCTCCTGCACTTTCCTCCACTTCTTCCTCCTTTCATTATTCCCTCCTACTCAGACTGAATGTTTTACAGAAAAATTTGAATTTGAGTTTTAATACAAAGCGATAAATAGGAAAACAAGGGAAGCCTTTAGATCAGGGGTGTCCAACGTGTGGCGTGGGAGCCATATGTGGCCCTCTGAGCAATTTTGGGCGCCCCGTTGACTTGATCACAGTTCAAGAAAAACCTAAAACTTGGTTTGCTTGTTCAGGCAGTTGATGCAGATTTATAATCAATGTTGGTGAAATTTTCACTGATGCCCGGCTGTTAAAAAAAAAAGCTTGACTTTCAAAATCTTAAAATGGAAAATGTATTGAGCAACACAAAGTATTCATACAGGGTTTGCTTTGCAGACTGGCGACCTGTCCAAGTGACGCTGCCTCTCGCCCGGAACGATAGCTGGAGAGGCACCAGCACCTCCTGACCCCACTGGGGTCAAGGTGTTAGAAAATGAACTTTCCTGTAAAGTATAGTTGCCGATATGTCATTAAAAGCGTTATGTTCTCTGCTGTTTTGTTTGGAGCGTTACCTTTTAACGTTCCAAACGCCTGCAAATTTACGGCGTACCAAGCAAATAACACCTCTCCCTCTCCAAGGTCTTTTGCTTCTGAATTCACAAAATCTGCAATTACACTTCATCACAGGCAGAGAAACAAAAGCTGACAGTAGGTGTGAATATGAATGAGGAGATTTTACAGCCGGATTCTGGTTTTCAGATGAAGATGAAAGATTAAAACGACCGGAACCTCCCTCAGGTAGAAATGCAAGAGAGATTACTGTGGCCTCATTTACTCTTATCGTTGTTTTCGCCATTTCTGTGGAATAAAAGGAAAAATGACCTTCAGCAAAACTCACAACACATTAACAGTAAATCATGTCTTCATTCAAAATCCTAACAGCAAAGCCACTTAGCTTCTAAATAATCGTCTATTGTTAGCAAACAGATGACGGCGTTCCCCCTTTAATTACACGTGTCATGGCCGACCTCCTGCAGCTGATGGTTTCGCTCCCCCAGCATACAGTCATCGCTCATCTCTCCTGCAGTGGTTGATGCTCAGAATGGGAAATATACAAGCGGTGAATAAAACATCAACCTCGGCCTGAATACTGATGCTAACAGAGAGGAAAAACCGCAGAAAATGAAGAGCAGCAGCTTCTTTTGTTTTTCTTTTTGTGGTCAAACCAGACAGAAACCTCCCCGGATCGTTAGCTGAGACGGATCTTTAAATATGACACTGGTTAAACATTCCTCCTCTGAATGCGACATTTAATGAATTTACTCCTTCGCTGCTCTCACTCAAAACATGCCGACGGCATCAAACCACAGGAGGAGCTAATAATAGGACCAATGCAGCCTCCGTCTGTCTTTAAGGACCCCAGAACAACACGGACGACTCGCTGCACCAGAAAGCCTCTTTTAAACGAATCCTGCGGAAATAAAACCCCATGTTCAACTTGGTTTCACAAAAATTCCAGCGTTATCTGCCGTGTATTCACCCCCTAATCTTTAACATTCGCTTCCAAACAGCCAGACTTTGCTGAGGAGTTCACTATGGTTTTAGACATTTCTTTCAAAGAAGCAACTTAGACTTGATTAAAACCACTCTCCAACCAACTGAGAGTGGATTCATAGAAAAACCTCTGACTGTATGAAGTTCAGAGATGCTACATTCTTCATGTTCCCTGCTGCTTTGTTTGAACGCTACAATATTCCTGCCACAGGCGTGAGATACGTCTTTCCCCTGCATCTTTGGTAACGTTTAGCACTTTTAGCTTCTCCTAGATTCATTTTTCCAGAAAAATCTTTATTTAATTGACTATTTTGTAAACGTTCAGTTGAATAAAGTTTGAAGTTTTGATTATCAACTGTTGTGAATTCTTCAAGTAGTTAGACGTTTACGTTCATGCTCTTATTTTGGAGGGGGTGAAACCTGTTTACGCAGCAGTTTCATTTCCTCTCCTCATGTTCTCCCTTTTTTTAAAAATAAATTTTATTTATTAAATGGTAAGTATACAACAAACAATGAATGATGCATACAGAAGAATGCAAACAACCAGAGACGTTAATTAAAACAATGTATGGAAAAAATTCTAAAATATGAATTGTTTTGAGAACATCCTCACATTCTCCTTGTGACACATGGTTGAAGTCAGTAGGAGTCAATGCTAAAGTGCTAAGTTATATTATAAATTATATTGTTTTAGCGCTTTAGCATTAGCAGAAGTTACGATTAGGGTTATTGTTTTTAGTTAGCGGTGCTCACCACTGGATATTCCCATGCAATTGTTTTGCACATCCACCATCACCTTTAGTCTTTTGATGAAAATGCATCATCCACAAACCTCTCATGGATTCTCATAAAGGATGGTGAGCTAATGACAGCAGCTGAAAGACTGTTAAAACGGTCTACATATGCTGCTACTGCCACCGCCGTGCCTTACACCAAGACGTTGCCACCATAAAGATAAACCAACATGACCTCCTTACAGAATGTCTGTCCTTAAAGCGCTCTATAACCGGTAATAGGAAGCACAACCTGCTATTTACCAACCATAATCCAGAGTAAAGGGTATCTACATCGACAGCCGTTTCCAAGGTAACGAACTGGTTCTTTCCTGACTGAGTAAAGGGGAGTTCAGTCCTGCAGCTCTTCTGCTGGACCCCATCCAGTATAGTTTTACTGCAGTGCTGCAGTTAGACCCATCCTGACTGCTACAGTTTGCAGAAAACAGCTTTCACTTCTTTGACTTGGTGGTTTAAGAATCTGTAACGCACTTTTTCAAACTGGAGCCCATAATTTGTTAAGTGCTTCCACGTTCCCAGTTTGACCATTTTTCTAACTTTCTCAGTGTTGGGATGGAAATATGTTAGTAAGAAAAATGCATAATCCTCCAGTAACGTGATGGAAGAGTCTGAGTTGCAAAAGTAAAATCGAAAAAGTTCACTGCAAAAACATAAAATCAAGAATTTTTGGTCTAGTTTCTACTGCAAATGTTTTATTTCATGCACTTGAAATAAGACAAAACTAACTTATGAATAACTTTTCAGTGAGAAATAGGAAGCTGCAGTATACAACGTTTGTAAAAAAAAAAGTTTTATATGTATTTGTTAGTTGTCATTATGACAGCATTATATAAAACAGAATCTGTGAATAGATCGATCTCCTCTGCCTTCTCCCAGTGCTCCCAGTACCTACTCCAGAAATACACCAGTCAGAAACAAACAACCAATGCTAAGGCTAGTTAGAAAAGTCACCGATGACGGTGGATAAATGTTTTTATCTGTAAGGTTAACTTGTTTCACCGCTGTTAGAACATTTAGCAACGACTACATTAGTTGATTGACAGCACTGGAGACCCTTCTCCTGGCCGTTTGGTTGCTTTTGACTGGAAGCGAAGCATTTCTTCAGATGGCAGTTCAAGAAGGATGAGGAGAGCAATTTTTTTTTCACAGATTATCTGTCTCATGACAAAATGATGAATTTAATAAACATTGAAAAAGACATGTTTTTGTAAAAGCTACATACTGCATCTGTAAGTCGATAATTTCTTAATATTGATGAAAGATTAGTAGTTCCACTTATAACTAGTACTTTTTCCATCAATATTAAGGAATTATTGACTTAAAACAAGCTCACATATCTTGCAGAAGTTACTTAGTTTTGTTTTGTTTCAACTGTTGCTAAGATATTTGCACTAGAAACTGGACAAAAATACTTGGTAAAATTCGGTGTTTCTGCAGTGTTAGTCTTTATTGCAACATTTTGAGTCATATTTTAGGAATAATGTAATGATTCATGAGTTGGAGAACTCATGAATTAAAAGCGTTCTGATTTTATTTTACAGCAGCAGAGAGAGATTTCTGGAAGGTTGTGCAGGAGCGTAAATCCCTGGAGATCCTCTGATCCCCTCGCTCTTTAAATCCTTCCTACCTGCTCCTGCCTGCTTCTCATCTTCTCCTTATCTCACTTCTCGGCTCGTAGCGCCGCTCCTTTGGTCCTTCCCGCCCCATCTGTTATCTCCCAGCTGGATGCGTTCCACTCTGCACTGCAGTGGCCCCAGTAAGGATCCAGCCTGGATGAGTCACACACTCGCAATCTGCTGCCCCGCCGAAGCCCTGCAGGCCCCGGCCACATCCAGGGACCCCGCCGCCGCCGCCGCCCCGGGGGTCGCATGGACACACAACCATCCACATTTAGATCAACATGTGCAACAGAAACCGCTTTTCCCACAAATCAATGAGAAAACAGGCACTATAAATAAAGATTTAAATATTGAAGGAGATTTTAGCTGATTTGCTTTTAAGGGTCAGAATAAAAGGAGCTGAGGAATTAAAAAGCTGCTGATATTAGTATTCAGTGCACATCATGGGAAAGCTTGTGTCAAACCTTGGCTCAGTTGAAAATATAAGATTACTGCAGCAGAAGCTCTTCACAGAAACGAAAATCTGCTTTCTGCTCCTTGATGCTTCACGTCTGCAGACAGGTGTGTGTCTCAGCAGCCAATCACACTCCTACAGGTAGCAGCCGGGTCCCGACGGCTCACTTGGTTCCTCAGCGTCACAAAAAGAAACAGCTACATAAATACTCTATTCCTGAAAGGAAGCACAGCTACACTGCAAAAACTCTAAATCTTACCAAATACTTCTGGTCTAGTTTCAAATGGAAAAAACTTAATACAGTTGAATAGCTTATAGAAACCTTGTAGCAAGATATATTAGCTAATAATTAATTAATGTTGATGAAAATGTGCTAGCTTCACTGGCAGATTATTTCACTTATGACATGGGAAACATTAATTTTCCATGTCATGGGATTCACATAAATTGACATAAATATGTGAATTTATCTATAAATGGAACTAGAACCTTTTCATCAATATTAAGGAATTAATTACTTAAAATAAGTTCTTATATCTTGCTGTAAGTTACTTGTAAGTTCACTTGTCGTATTTCTCATAGAAAATAAGATATTTGCACCACAAGTTACACTGAGGTTTTGTGTTTCTGCAATGAATCAGATCACAGGATGGAGAAAATTAGTAGAGATTTGTTTTGAATTAACAGTAAATCACCAAACCAATAAGTCTGGTGCAATCATTTAATCTCTTAAAGTCAACGGTCGGTAACGAAGAGGTGCCACATGCTGCCAAGAACGAGGCACAAAACAGAATTACACAAGACTGGGAGGAGGATTTAAACAGAACCGGGTCTTTAATAAGCTAAGTATGATTAATTAATTACATCAACTCTAAATATTCTATTGCATTTTTTGTCTTGAAATAAAAAGTTTAGCGAAGTGATGCTGGTCTAAAATAGCATCTGAATGCTAAACAAGTAGCAGCAGCACAGATGCTAACGCTAACGTGAGCGTCTACAATCCACATTTCTAAAGAAGCTCCTGAAACACGGGAAAGCTGAATGGGTAGAATAAAACTATATGATTGTTGAAGAATGTGAAATTTATGAGTTTGAAAAGTTGAAAATGTTTCAATTTTGAAACTCAAAATTTGAGTCTTTGGGCAGAAATGTACTCCACCTTTTTTCCTATTTAAAATGGCTTTTATATGTTGTCGTATCGCAAAACTACGACTTTATTCTCCAAATAATTTTTTTAATCTTTTCATAGCACGGCTCTATTAGAAAATGACTAAAGCCCCTAAAAACTTATTTCTCCTGCATGTTTGTGCTGCTGATAAAAGTTTCGAGCAGAAATCCATTTGGAGGATCAGAATATAAGAATCCTAATTCCGCCATGTTGGATTCTGTTTGCTGAACGCCTGGAAAACATTTTCAAGAAGAAGCTGCAGCGAATGTGTCCTTGGACTGCCAGCCTGAGGAGACCATTCTACTGCTGGGAGTGTCGTGTGTGTGTGTGTGTGTGTGTGTGGGCGTGTGTGTGTGGGTGTGTGTTGAATGGGGGTGGGTAACGTTTGAGGAGCAGATTGCAGGAGAAACCAAAGAGAAAACACAGAACGCTGCTCTCTGTTTGCACTCCGAGCCAAATAACTGCACTAAATCTACCAGACAGAAGCAGATTTCACCACGAAGCAGCCGAAGCTGCAGAGAAACATCTGCAGGGGCCGACAGGACGCTCCAACAGGCGACTATTAACACAATCTGTGCTGCTATCTGACGCCTCCTCCGGTTTCCACAACCAGCTCTGTGTTCAAAGTGAGAAATTACTTCACAACAATTTGCAAATGTTTGGATTTAATTCTGCTCCTTATTTTAGGCTTCAGCACAACAAAACCTTCTGAGAAATGTTTCACAGCTTCAGTACTGCACCTGAATCCCTGACGACTCAGAAGAGAAAGAATCTGAACGCAGAGGAAGGACATGTTGTCAGCAGTGGAGAGATCTTCCAGTTTCAGGTTGAGCCGCTCAGCCGGGATGGAGCAGACGGCCATTTGTAAACGGGCTGAAGCAGAGGAGTGTGTGTGACTCAGCCGAGAGGTGTTTGGCTCTTGTCGGCCTGAAGCCGACCGTCAGCGCCGCTCTGACTCACCAGGACCGAGTCAGAACCGCCCCGCAGAGAATCGGCAGCTCCGGAAACGGATCACAGCCGCAAGGCCAGATCTGCCACTGTCACTAAGATCTACTAAAGGAGGGCCGAGACGCTGGTCAGCTGTGCGAAAGTCTTAAATCGCTTTTGTTTTGCTCCATTTTCCTTCCAAGACGTCAAACTATCCTGCCTTAATTTACGGTGAATTCACACTGGCCCAGTTTAGTCCACTTTAATTGAAGCCCCGTCCGTTTGTCTAAAACGTCCCGCTCGTTTGTGTGAATCCGCAATCAAATTCTGATGCAGACCAAAAAAGTAAACCTGCTTCGCCGACTAACCTGGGTCAGTTTTATTGAAGTGAACTCTGGAGCAGTTTGGATGCATATGTGAACGCCAAGTGGACTGAAGACTGCTCTTAAAGCAGGAAGTGGTCTACAGTGCAGGGCATTCTGGGTAAATACAACCAAAACAAATGTAAAAGTCTCGCTGTAATGGCAGAAATAGCTTGTGATGTTTGGTCCGCCTAAAAATCTTGGTGTGTTTTTACACTTGATAGTCCGGTAAACTCAGTTTGATTTTGGACCAAAGTTGCAATATTTGTTACAGTTTCAGCTGCTGCAGTTTGTTTTTTCACTGCACTGAGTTGAACCAACCAAACACTTTGTAAAACCTGTTCCCCTCCTCACCTGTGGTGGCGCTGCACCAAGAACCACTGAAGGAAATGACATGAAAACCTCTGAAGAAGACACTGAGCACAACTTCCTTCTTTACAAGATGTAAACAAAATGGAGTAGCCGAAGTTTAGTGCATGGAGGATTTCTGTTTCGTCTTTGGTAAAAGATTAAAGATCTATTTCTCACACAAAAGCGTTTGTTTTGGTTGCATTTACCCAGAATTCCGAGAAGTAACGCCGAGTAATTATTTCCTACTTTGGGCATGGTTAGACATCTAATCTGGACTAGATTATTCTGCACGGATTGCAGAATTTTTAAAACCAAATGTGTGACTTGCGAAAACTTTGATTTGTGAAACTTCAGCAGGGCTTTTTTCCCCCCCATCTGCATAACATTGCAACTGCTCCAGCTCCAAACCACCCCTTGGATTTGTAAAACTTAAATTAAGCACTACCAGGAACTACCATATTAGCGCTTAAAAAAAAAAATGGAACTGTATTACAGTGAAGATATTAAAAATAAGTGAAAACAAAAAGCAAAAAATTTATATAACAGCAAATAACGCAAATTTCATAGAAGTTTCACAAATCAAAAACCCGTTTTTAAATATTCTGCAATCAGTGCAGCTTAACCCAGCCCAGGTTTGAAGTGACTTTTCCAAAAGCAGGAAGCAGACTAAATTGCAGGGCATTCTGGGTAAATACAACCTAAACATAAACATGTGAGTGTAATGTTAGCAGGAGAAAAATCTGACGCTGCTCCATTTTCAATTTTGTGAAGTAGGAAGTTGCGTTTTTGCTAAATCCCAGAAAACTTAGCAAGAGCATAAAGTTTAAACACAATTACCTCTAATACTGAACAAATGTATGCAAACTTCTGAATATAAAAGGAATAAAATCTCTAAAAATGTTCCTGCTAACCTTTAGACATTTAGCAAATAGAAATAATTTTGGTGATTCTAACTGAAAAGTTTGGCCTGATTTACTTCAGACAGTGAGGAAAAAAATGTGTGAGTTGTTTTCAGGTTCTGCTAATGAACAATTCATTTGATTCAGACCGGTTGGACTTGGGAAAGATATAAAACACACAGGATACCGGCCACCATAGCGTATAGCTCTACTTCCAAAGTTATAGTTTAAACTTTAAAGGAAATCAATGAGAGAAGCTTTGGAGCAAATTATTGTAGAACTTCACATCTTTCTGGCCGAAGTGCTGCATAAAAACAAGGCAAATCAAAGAGTGTACTTCATATTAAAATTACTACATTAAAAATAAAAAGCACAGCAAAGCAAAAATATTAATAAGTATATTTTCCCCATAACGTTACTCAAGTAAATGTAACGTTTTCCTGGTAAAAATCAGCTCTGCTGCTTTGCATACTCAGCTATTTGCCAATTGCTAACGTTTGGTGTATGCGGAAGTTCAACGCTATGAAGCTTACCGGAAATTTCCTGCGCTGCAAACAACCATCCTTCACTGCATGGACACAAGAGCCTAGACAACCAAGACGCTAATGCTAATGCTAACAACACGGACTGAATGGCTATGTTCACTTCCTCCTCCAACGTTAGAACTGCAGGCAGACTACAAAACATTGCAAAAAAGCAGCAGCATCTTTCACAACATCTTCTGTTTCCTGATTGGCCAAGTTAAAGTTCTTCTGGCGATAATCCAAGTGAACGGGAGAAATCCCAGATGGAGCAGTGAGGGGAGATTAGAATGGAGCAGAATTGCATAAGAAAGCAATGGCCAGGCTACTAACTAATTACTACCAAATTATAGTTATTTTTTTTAGACTTGACATTTTAAACTGAGTCAAAAAGACTAAAGAAAATCATCCAAAGAAAACTTTAAAAGACGCTCAGGACGACTGCAGATCTAGTCTAGATCTATGGCAGCTAGAGATGGTTCAACATTTCTGAGCAGTGGCAGACTGAAGGAAGCCACCTTGTTATCTAATAACAGCGGAATAATGAGGATGCTGCGCGTTTAGAGGGCGCAGAGGTCACGTTGCGCATCCGCAGGGGCGCAGCAGTGGATTTCCGTGAAGGCGCACTTTCTGGTTGCGTAACATTCCCGGAGTTCCCGCTGTGGTTGGCCGCAGGGAACACCTTCCCGCCGCTGTCAGGAGCCGCAGCTCCGGAGGTTCTTCTGGGCGGAATGTCATCTGAAGGGTACTGGGAGGAACTGACGTCCCTGAAAGCACCATCTGACGCACCGAACCGGGATCACGACCAGCGGAATGTCCCCGAACCAGCAGCGGAGTGAGCGGGAACAGCAGTGATGAATGACTGTTTTTGGCGCAATGCTGCAGCACGCCAGCGGATTGATCCAGTAAATCCCGCACCGCACGCCCAGATGGACCCGCAGCGCACGCACAGGACGTCTTGTCCTCTTACCTGAGTGGCTTTGTGGAATTGCTTCTTCAGTCCCGCCACAGACATGACTGCAACGCGATGGTTCTGGTCGGGAATCTGCTTTGAGGACGGGAATCTGCTGGCTCCGAACCGGATCTGGCGGGTTGCGTGAGGGCTGCGTGAGTCGTGGCGAACCCCGGTCTACGCTGGTCTTCTCCTCAGGGATCTCCTGTGTGGGAGAGGCTGAGTAAAGCCCCGACCAGCCTATTGGATGCTGAAGCCACATGTCTGGAGACGGAGCTGACGTCGGAGCATGCTCGCTTTAAAGCGGCAGCAGGGTCGGAACCGAGCGGCACCAGAACTCCAGACTGGGAGTTTGAACTGTAATGACCAGCATGAGGCAGGGAAACACCAGCTGGTTCTACTGGGAGGCCGATGGGAGCCTCCAGGTGATGCACTGATGAAGCCTCAGCTGCAGCACCTTGGACAGCGACAGTCCGCTGCAGGAGGGAAACATTCACAATGAAAACTTTAATGCAGTTTTGTGCAAAAGATATTTAAATGTCGCTTTATTTATTCATTTAAATGTTACGTAACATTTAAAGATACGGATATGTTCATCAGAAAGCCCCTGACAGAACTGCTGAAGAAGCTGTGCTGCATGGAAATATATTAACGCTCCAGTCTTTAACTTTTATAAAGAATATTGTTTTACAGGGTTATTAAAACTGCCACTATGTTGTGACAATGTGAGACAGATAATCTGTAAAAAGATCAATCTTCTCCCTGAGCTGCTATTGGGTCTAAAGGAATGCAAAAACAACCAGGAGGGTCTTAGCGCTGTCAATCAATCTCATGTACTCTCTGCTAAATGTGTTAATGACGAACTAACAACTTACCTTTACAAGAAAACTGATTATCCACTGTCATTAATGGTTATGCTAACTATAGTTAGCATTCACGACAGGCTATGCTAACTGCAGCTTAGCAGAGAGAAACTTGACTGATCATCACTGATCCACTGATCATCATTGCACTGCAAAAACACAAAATCTTACCATTACTGGTCTATAGAGCACATATCTTCACTCACTTGAATAATACAAAACTACCATAACTGTTAGACTAGCAGCTTGTTTTAAGTCAATAATTAACTAATATAAATGTTTTTAAGTACCAGTTCCAAAGGTCGATTATTTCATTTCTAACAGGAGAAAAATGTTTTATTAGTAAAATAATCTGCGAGTGGAACTATTACTTTTAAAGAAAAAGGAAAAAAAAAAATCAACATTAAACTCATCTTTGTTTTTCAATCATGGTCCAGTTAACAGAAGTCGGTACCAACTGCAGATTCTGGGTCCAGGTCGGGTCTAAAATCAGAAACAGATGTTCAGTCACATCAGGTTGAAATATCACCTGGTTGGTGGATATAATTTAGGTTTATAGTTACTCTGACTTAGATACCTGAAGGACAAACTGACCACTTCTCACTTTTTTCTTCTACTACTATCCGATTTGTTTTATTTGAACTGTTAACTTGATATTTTCTCTGTTCTGGGTTTTGTGGTTCCTTCCTGGAGGAACCATCAGCTGACATGATGCCGTTGTCCCTCTCCTGCTGCTAACTTTTTATTTTTCATGAACATCAAAAATAATCCTACATCAGCTCATCTGTTTCTTCTTCTTCTGCTTCTTTGTCCTCTCAAACCCCCAGTCGATTGTTAAAGATGGCCGCTTAAACGGAGCCAGGTTCTGGTTCTGCTGGAGGTTTCGTCCTGTTAGAGTTTTTCCTCTCCACCTTCGCTACATGCATGATCAGTATGAGGGATTGCTGTAAAGTCAGTGAATCTGCTGGGTTTCTGTGGATAGAAACCTCTTAAACTACTTTGAATCTACGATAAAACGAATGACTAACCCTCTCACTGCTCGAGTCGAACCATTTCCACTTTGTTCAGTTGGATCGTTGACGGTCCAAGAATCTTTTAAGACTTTTTAATCTTTCATCAGAGTCGCTCTTGTGAAGCTGAGGAGAAACTGAATCGGTTTCTTATACGCTGACACAGAGACCATAACTCATTGGTCCACTGGACCAATTTCATTTTTCACCTTCACAGTTCTTTCATTGTTGAAGTAAAAATTAAAGCTGCAGTAAGAAGCTTTTATGAAGAATATGTCTTTACACATTTGGCAGTGTGCTAAAAGACAATCTGAAAAACAAAATCGATCTCCCTGAGCTGTCGTCAGAAGAAATGCACAAAAACAACCAGCCAGAGTCAGGAGGAGGGTCTTAGTGTTGTCAATCAATCTCATGTATTCACTCCTCAATTTGCTAATGGAGGAGAAAAAAACGTACCGTTACAGGAATCCGCCATCATTGGTGGATAGGCCTCCTAGCCTGAGCATTCACAACGGCTATGCTAGCTGCAGTGTAACAGAGAGCTAGTGGGGTTAAAGGGGAAGGATGAGCAGCACCATACAAGATTGATTGACAGCATTAAGATCCACCTCCTGGTTCTGATTGGCTGTTTCTAGTTTGCACTGGAAGAAAGCAGAGGAGCGCAATTTTTTTCACAGATGATGTGTCTCATACTGTCACAATAAAATGAAAGTTTCAACAAATATGTAAAATAAAAAACATTTTTTTTTATAAAAGTTAGATACTGCAGCTTTAATGTGTTGCACTTTTAGCTTCAGCTGCATTGAGACAGAATCACAGTTTTCTTCTTCTAAATCAGAAATATGCAGCAAGTGGCTCATTGAATAAATTAAACCAGGAAAGTCAAAATCATTTTGGGCCAAAACAAGATCAAGAATGTCTCCAACAGGCCGGTTGTGGCAGAAAGTATTGATGAAACTACAATTTAAATAAATACCTGTCTCTTTAAATTAAATATATTTAATTTAAATATTAAATATATTTAATTTCTCTTGAAATTAAATATATTTTCACCTTGTATCTTACAGGACCCTGTACCATCAGCATGGTATAGAAAATGACAAGTAAAAGGTTAGATGTGAAAATACGTGTAATGTAGGAAATATCTGGTTTAAACAGGCTTCGTCTTCTTCCTGTTCCATTTCAAACTGGATGTGGAAGTTTTGGTTTTTATGTTTGATTATTATTATGCTAAATATATATATATTTTTGTTTTCTTCATAGTTATAAAATTTTTTCTCTGACATTTTACATGTTTGAAATAAATATTTTATTTTAACTTCATGCAATCTGGTATCATACAGACTAAACTGATGATTTGAATGATAAAAGTCTTTAAAAACACAACTGTAATCTTGAAGGTTTTAGAGTCTAGATGGCCGCATAAAAACATCTGGCGGCCTGGATTTGGCCCACAGGCCTTGAGTTTGACACATGTAAATTAATAATTATTGTATCAACAGAAAAAAGGTCACATTTAACTCAGGGACAGGAAGATGAATTACAAAAAAACATGAGCTGCATATTTTAACCTGTTTTATTTAAAAAGGTGTTTTACAAATAAAAAGAAAAAATGTCAAATATGTTTTTTCTGCAAACTACTTTGCTCAGATCTCCACCAGATGACGGTGGCGCCATCTAGTGGAGATCTTCCATATGCAGCTCGATAACAAAAACAGTTCAAAACATTTAGTATGAAAAAAGAAACTTATAGAGAGGTTATAGAAATGATGGTTTGGAGGAAGTTGTATTTACAACCTTTCAGAAATGTAAGACTAATGATCAAATTATTACGTTTTAAACATTAATTTTAGTGTCTGCAGAAATTGTGGAGCTTTTCTAAACACCAACAGAAAAGAAAAAAGAAAATGGATGTTTGTTTTAAAAGCTTTAAAATGATTGGTTTTATTTTGAATGTCTGGTTTCCGTCGTCTCTCATCAGTCCAGTCTGAGCAGCGACTCCTAATGCTTTGGCTCCACCTAGTGGTGAAATATGATGTTGCACATATGAGTCACATAAAAACCGATCAGTACAAACTGGAAACATTCATCTACACAACCAAACCTCCAGAAACAATAAAAAAATCAAATTCAAATGAAATCAACAACAGTAGTTTAGTTGGACCAGTTTAATTCAGGAGAAATCAGACAAACGGATCTTAAACTGTAATTTGCAAATAAAATAATTTCCAATCTGGTGAGTCAACTTGAACCTGTTCAGGTAAAAACAGCATAAAACAGGAGCTTCCTGTTGCTGCACTGCAAAACATCTGAAGATGATTAAACTTTGAAAATGCAAGTAAAAACTAAAATAGTTTTTGTTTTAACTCAGAAATTAAAGTTTATCAAGTTGATTAAACTAATTTTCTAAACATTTTTTTTCCTGAATTCCAGCTCAATCATGAATTATGAGTTGTTTTAACTTAATATTGTAATTTCAACCAAATAATTTCACAAAATGAGTTGAATGAGCAAACGTTTCTGAATTATTTTCACCCTTCGCGTTAAAGTAACTACTTATTTTAAGTTTGAAAAATTTAATTTTGTTGTTTAAATTGGATGAACAAAATATTTCATCCATTAAATTATTTCATTAAATGTCACACTGAAGTCTGCTTAGAAACAGCTTTTATATAAATTTCAGCAAAACTGATATAAATTAATTATGCTATGATTATGTTTGAATGTGCAGCTAATTTTTTGTTGCAGTTGGACAAAAAATTTGTTTGATTTTGTAAATGTACTGGGGCAGGATGACCTATAATGATCTGTGGGAACATTTATTTATACTTTACAGGGGCAGAATTATGTGTTTTCCAGGCACAAAATGCCTTATATAACAAATAGGAGTTAAAAGAAATCTGACTTGAAATTGGGCCACCGTGTCTTTAAGAAGCTCCTGCTCCTTCTGAAGCTCCACCTTCATGAAGTCGTCTCTAACAATATGTGAGGAGGAGCTGCGCCTTGAAGGCGTAGCTAAGTCCACCCAGGTGTTTTGCTCAGGTGAATGGTTGCCATGGAGATTAAAGGATTTCATGAAATAATCAAAGCAACACTCCATTTATGTTTTTGATGAGGAAATAACATTATAACATGATTTAAAGCTCAAAAAAGTTACGTTTACATAATTCTGCCCCTTTAAAATCATAGCTGCACAAACATTTGACACCATTTTTGTTTGATTTGAAGAAGATCGGTTCTGATTGGGTTCTGTCTCAGTTCAGCAACAATAATCGTGTTGCTTGATCCGAACCTGCTGCTCACCTTCAGGCACAACGCCGTGTTAAATATTTATCCTGACAATCTTCTGGGCTTTCCAGCAACAAATCGTGACGTTGCCTCATAACTCAGAGCCGAAGCAGCACCTTCAGGTGATTCTGAAGCCTTTTAACACGGCCGGCGGTGCCGGTCCAGGCCCGTCCTGCTGCCACTCCAGCCGTGACCTTGTGGGTTGCAGTGCGGTGATGCTTGACGGAGTCGCTCTTCCAGCTGAACAAAAGCTGTCATCATCCATGGAGTTTTGATAAATTTGGAGGATTCAGAACAGACAGAATGTTTCTGCACATCTCTTCTGTCAGTGATAAAATAATCAATAGATGACTTTGTGCCGGTTCCTCCGGTGGAAACACCTGACTCATGTTTGACAGATGAAGTGGTGATTGGGAGGTCTGCATTTTTATTTCCCACATTTCCTGCGTCAGACATCTGACAGACCAGCATTTTTGATCAATTCAAACTAAAGCAGTTCTGCGCTGAAAACCAGAGTTAGTTTTCTAAAATGGACTTTCCTTCCTGGAAGCCCGACTTTCTAAAAGTGTGCTTTATCAAAAGTTCCTCCAAAGTTTTTCTGCTAACTTTGGATTCATTTCCAGCCATTTGTTTGACCATTTTCAGAGGAATAATTATTAAAAGGATTCGAAACTCAAACCAATGTTTTCTTCTTCTGCAGAAAACCGAACAATAAATGAATTTTAAATTTGTTATTTAGTATATTTTGGAACGATATATAACCCAACTTCTGAACTTCAGGCATATTTGTGGTTTTTCTTTTGAATTATTTTGATAAAATCCAGGACAGAATTTAGATGAACTTTAAAAACATATTTACAGGATGAAAAAATAGAAAAACGAAAAATTATTTGTCATGTTTTCTAAATAAAATGAAATCAAAGCAAAATCTTTTTTATAGTTGAGTTTACAAACTTCAATACAAAAATAAAATAAAATTTTCAGAAAGAAGTTTAAAGTATTGATCTCATGCTAGTATTGATCTGATACCAAAAACAACTTCTCTTGATCCGCCCACCTCTATTATTTAGGCCTAAAGATTGAATTTATCCCAGTTTAATTCAATAAAAAATAAAATTAAATCCCAAAACAGTTTGACATACAGCTGATGAACTTTAACCTTTGAGCAGAATTTTTATTACACCTAAATAAATGGAAACTCCTTTGTAAATAAAAATGAACTGAACTTTACTCCTTTGCCAGATTTATTTTCTACTGTTTCTCAAATGGAAAAATTCATCATCTTTTAATGTCCAAAACTAAAAACATTAAGCATAGAACACAAATCAATCAATATGAAAAGTTCCAAAACTTCGTACAGCAAATCAGTTGTTTTCCAATAATCCAACCGTTGGATTATTTTCAAGGATGATGAAGCAACTGGGTTCTTGTGATCGGGGATGAAACGACCAAAACGACTGCAGCAGAGCCACAGCCGGACCGTTGAAGCTCCAGAAGGCGTTATGTTTTTATCTGCAGAGCGCGTTGGTAAATCAACACCAGCTCAAAGGGTTAATCCTGCAGGTTTTACCCAAGATAATTAGCTGCTGGGGTAATTTTTTCTCTCCGTGTCTGAGCCAAATGAATGAGAGATTATTTGACTATAGCTGCTGTTTGATTGTGCATAAACTGTAAAAACACAAAATCTTGCCAGTTAACTTTTCAGCAAGAAATATGAGCTTATTTAAGTCAATATAATTCTTTAATATTGATTTAAAAAAGTCCTAGCCCCACCCAGCAGACTATTTCAATTACAACATGGGAAAAATGTCTTGTTATGAAATTATCTGCCAGTGGAACAAAAACATTTTCATCAATATTAAGGAATTATTGACTTAAATCAAGTTCCTAAATCTTGCTGAAAAGTCACTTAAAAGTTAGTTTTATTTCTAGTGTACTTTTTGCAGTGGAAACTAGACCAAATTTACTTGGTAAGATTTTGCGTTTTTTCAGTGTATGTCTTTAAATCTTTCTTTGGGATCAATAACGTATTTCTGACTTGAATGTCAGTCATTATATTGTGCTTAAAGTGACTTTTAATTGTCAAAGTGAAGATTTAATGTTTTCTAGGAAGATTACCTAGCAACACGTGTTTTCATTTGGTGGCTGCATTTCCACATTTTCTCTTATTTCCATTCATTTCTGAGTGTTTATACGTTTCTGTAATATTTGCAGAATCTGATAGGAAAAAAACCCTCCTCACCCCAACAGGAAACAAGGGGTCATTTGTCACAGGCATATGCTTGCTGTGGCACCAGAGATGCACGGCTAACACACGCCAGGCTGCGATAATGTGTCGGTGTGTGTTTCGTAAGGTTCGTGGATCCCCACTCCACTCAAACATGCTAATGTACCTGTGCTCTGCTCTAATTGGTCCCAGTGATGCCCGGCCTGCTCCACCTGCGTTCGCCGAAGCCTCCAGTCAGTTCTGCAGCCGGGGCCCCTGCCAGAGTGTGCGAGCATGCAGCTCTAATGTTATGCAAACAAACACTCTGGTTGTTTGGCACTTTGAGTTCCTCGCCCTGCCACGCTGGAAGAAAGGGAGAAGGTAAGTGAGGGGAAATGGAGGAAGGAATTTTGAATTCATTAGCGTGATTACCTGAGGTGTGCTACTTTACGGGGGGTAATCTGCCAGCTCGCTCCATAGCCTGCAAACTTCAGCCAGTCTGCTAATGAGCGCTTGGAAAAGTTAGTCAAGGTGGAGAGGTGCTTTGAGGGGCTCGGCACCCCAGACTGAGGAGGAATTATACATACTTAAGCAGAAAACAATGGATGGCTGCCTGCGATGTAGCAGACAGGACAAATGAAGACTGATACGGCTTAAATGCTTCATTTGTTCAACGGTACAACAGAAAACCCAGCAGGTTAGATCTGAATGCTTAGACAAATTGCATACTGAAAATGAACAAAACTATTTAGTCTAGTTTCTACTGCAAATACCTTCAATACACTTGAAATAAGACAAAACTAACTCAGAAGTAACTTTTCAGAGCGACAGGAGCTTGTCTTACGTCAATAATATTGTTGAAAATGTTCAGTAACACTTTATTTGATGGGATGTGTAGAAGACTGAGACAACTCTGTCAAAAACATGATCTGAGTTTCAAAATGTCCTTTTGGCACCAGCAGCTCAAGGCCTTCAGACCAACATCTTCAATAAATGAAATGAGAAGCAACTCATTGAGCTGAAATAACCTGCTGCCGACGGAAAGACAGTTATCCTAAAGTAAACATTCAACAGGAGATTGATTGGTTAAACCAGCAGCATTATACAATTAACTTTGTGCATGTTCCTGGTGTCTACTGCTTCTAGAAACAATCCATTGATCTGAATTCAGTTTGGACCAGTTTGTCTTGTAAAGTTCACTAAGATGACATTTGATGAGAATTGGTGCTAGATGAATAAATTCTGAACTGAACTGAGAACAAGTCACGCTCGGTAGATTTACAGCAAGGAAACAAGTAAAGGAGGTGGGCAGAGTAACCAAAAATTATACTCAAATAAGAGTAGAACTACTTCTACATATTTTTACTCAAGTAAAAGTAAAAAAATAGCCGTGAAAGAAATGAATCAAATAAAAGTAAAAAAAAAGTGTTTTGTAAAAGGTCTATTCAAGTAACTGATCAAATTGTCAATCTCTTCATTTTCTAAAACTATATCAGAACAAAATATAAAGTTAAGTGGAAATTTTGGTATTTTAAGGATGAAAATGACAATAATTCATATAAGCAACAAAAAAATAACAAAATCCAGCAAAAGAAAATTTTTCCAAATCTGTTTCTTTCAATAAAAAACTTATTCAACTTTAACAAAACATGATTTACATTCAGTGGGTAGAGAATACAAAATTTTAATCAAGTCAGAGTAGAAATACTTCATAGTAAAATTACTCAAGTAAAAGTAATACATGCAGCACAGTAAAAATACTCCTAAAAGTACAGTTTTAAGAAAAAATGGCTCAAGTAAATGTAACTAGTTACTGCACATAATTTTCCACCTCATTTGGGAACAAATATCTGAGATAACTCATGCGACTAGATGATGTCAGGCTGATTCCCGTTGAGGTAAAGGAGTGAAAAATGCTTTAATTAATTCCATTTTGTCCCTTTTTTCTCCCAGTGTGGCTTCAGAGAAACAGCTGCCATAAGAAAAACTTTGGACACTTCATGAGCAGGAGAAAAACCTGAATCTGATATATAGAGAATATATAGATACTGTTAGATTCCCCTGTTCTTTGCTCTGTGCCTCTACTTTATCACACAACATCAAAACAGCGCTCCGTTCCCAGGAGAGGCCGGCCTTTTTATCTGCTCCCCAGCTTCCCACGGCGGGCCGCATCCACCTATAATCTACTGCTGTTTCATGTCTGGAGCAGCGCAGAGAGGATGAGGGACGTGTTCAAGTGAAGATCAATGAGGTTGTGTACACAGCATAGGCGCATCTGAAGAGTCAAATTCCTTTTTTTCTTTCCGAGGTGCCATCTGATCTAATATTAAAGAACATAATATATAGATACATCCACGGGTCAGGTAATAAATATTGCTAGAATGGAAAACAGAGAGATTTCCATCATCCGCAGAGAAAACAGCTTCTGTCTTTTGTTACTGAGACACCTCTCGGAGGACAGACAATGAAAACAGTAAACATCCTGCATTATAGATTCGTCAAAAACACGTTTGGCTGTTTGTCACAAGCACCTTGTTGTTTAAGGCAGTGCCAAGTGTCTGCGCCTGGAAAAATCAAAGCCCACCGATGTATTGGCAGCAATAGCTGGAGAGCGAAACTGTGTCAGGGAAGTGAGGGGAATCCCCCCAGCAACTGTTTTCCATCCGCTCCACATCTGGCTGCTGAAACCTGCAGCGACTCTCTGCTCACAAGGAGCAGAAAAACAAACCTTAGGTTGTTCTCCTTGCAGTGCCTCCCCACCCAAGTGGCACAGACTCCGACCAGACAAAGGGATCACATCTGGAACATTCCCCTGCAGGAATCCGCGTGAAAACGATGGATCACAGTCAGATTTTAGAGCCAGAAAAACACATATAAATCAATCCCAGGCTGCAGTTCCAGTATTGTTAAAACAGACTTTTCTGAGTCACAAACACTAAAGCAGGAGGGGATTACATAGCTGACAGATTGTTTAGAAATCCTTCATGTTAATGGAGAAACGTCTAAAGGTGGTGTGGCCTCTTGGATGTAGCGAACAGTTTTGTTTTGATCATCAGTGGGAAACATGGACGTAAACATGAGCACCGATTCCTCCTCACACAAAAAAACTGGTTTTCTGTTGGGAACAAACTTTTCTCCTGCTCTTTCTGAAACTCCTTCAGGAATCCATCCCAACATGGCTCCTCTATTAACTGTTCAACATGTTTTTACCAGCGTTGTTCTGAGAAGTGGCTCTTATAATGAGCTCAGCAGTTTCAGCAGGTGCTTGCTAATTGTTGCTGGCTAGTCTGAAGGAGTCGAGTGGGGGAGGACTGTTCTGTGAGGTAGAAGCTCGTTTGCTTGGAAACGGCATCTTAGAGGAGGAGTTGCACCTAGAAGGCGGAGCTAGGACCAACCAGGCGTTTTGTTGGGCTGAATGGTTGCCATGGAGATTAAAGGATTTCTCAAACACGCATAAAAGAATCCAAACAACACTCCAGGTTTGTTTCTGATGAGGGAATAACATTATAACATAAAGCTAAAAAGAAGTTGATTTTAGCTTATACCGCCCCTGTAAAACAACAAACCCAGGCAGTCCATCGGTACGTCTGTCAAAACAAATTCTGCTGGCCGATAAACTGTCTCAGAAATTAATGCAATAAACGATAATATTGTTTTCAACTAATATAATGCAAGAACACATTCTGAAAGATAAACTTTCAGTTCTAGTGAACATTTAACACTGGAACTGGAAGACATTTTAAATATTCAAAATAAATAAACAAAATAACAAATGAACTACCTTATGAAGTCTCTGTAAACAAAATTGAGACTAAAGCACCAGACTGAAGACTGAAAAATGAAAAAACAATAAATCATAAAAAATGGAAATTATTGAGATTATTGATTTATTGCTCATTGCAACAGACCAATGCTCTGGTGAAAAAAAAAAGAGTTAGTGAGTTAAAACCCTGACCACAACTGAAAAGGTAAAGTTGTTTAAAAAAATGATGAAATCTGTGGGGGGATAAAATGACGCTGAGTTTATTGTGTTGGAATGAATTAAAGAGGAAAACTTTGCATCTGGAGCTGCTGATCAAAGTCGTTCCCACAGGAAATCTGCCTTAATGAGAGCCATACAAGAAAAGAAAGGAGGAAGACAAGGAGAATGAAAGAGAAAAAGAGAAGATGGAGATGACATCCCATTCTTACGCAGGAAAAAAGATGAATCATGTGTGTCGCCTGCTGCGTGGGGGTGTGTGTGTGTTATGGGCGGGTCGAAGGGCGTTTTAACGTCTTCACTGTGGGAGTGTTGGAGGTGAGGCCAGGTTATTTAAACCCAGGGGAGCATCAGCCGAGGGGGCGCGCGTTTGAATGTGTCACAGAAAAGCAGGAGCGTGTCAGCCAAGGCCGGATGGCGAAATGTGTCGACGTCGCATTTTACACCGAAAGGAAGTGAGCGACGGAGACGGAGATCGGATCGCTCCGACTTATTAATGTTTGTCATTAGAGCGCGTTACGCTGGAGGACAGGACTGGAAAACAGGCTGAACAGTTTCTTTCATGGGACAAATATTGACAATAGTTGGCTCCTGGGTATTGGAGAAGGAGGAAAGATGCAAACTATGTTAATGAATGGTAATTAACCGCCGGGGTTCGTGTCTCCTGAATCCCGGCTAAATTGGTCCCCGAGTTGCAGATGAAGACAGTCCTGGCTTAATCCTTTATTATAAAAAGATAAAGGAAAACGACATCATTAGCATATATTTGGGAAGAGAAGTGGGGGTGGGATTAAAAAGTGGAATTATTTCTTTTTAATTCCTGAACACAGGATTTTAAACAAATAAAAAAAAGGTGAGAAAGTGGAAAAAAGGAAAAGGAGGATAGCAACTCAAGGACAGAGGAGAGCGGTGTCGGGATTTAATATTCAAAAGGAATAATAATAAGGTAGGGAAACAGGAGCAGATAAAAGAGATTTGAAGCAGCTCCTTCTTTAACAAAGCCCTGCTCTGTATGTGTGAACTCGCCCAGGTTGTTGTGAATGACGTCACCAGCAGGGGGCGCTTGTTACAGGCTGCGCCGCGCAGCCAATCAGGAGGCCTGCAGAGCGCCGACTCCGACCGACTGGAAACGACAAAAAACACGCTCAGAAAAACAACTTTTGCTCAGACGAAAAACAACTTTCAGCATAATTACAGAATGAAACCATCTGAAAATATCCTTCAAATATACATCAAAATGTTTTTACGTCTTCTTAAGACGTTAGAAGTGCAGACATATTTGACTCCGCGTTTGATAAAAATGCGTAAAAATCCTGACAATAGATAACTGTTTAATTCTAATGACATAATAAAACCGAGTCAGTAAAAAAAGTCGCATATTAAAATGTTAGTATTGTAAACGGTTCCTACAGGAAAAAACATACCAGAATATTTTTATTTATATTAATATTTACCTGTCCACCAGAGACAGTGAGGAAGATGGTAATGATAATAAACCTTTAAGACAAACGATGCACAAAGTGGCATCTTGAGGTCAAAACAACTGGAAACATAAAACCGTTCCTGTTTTAAAACTACAGAAATAAACATGTTGAAGTTGGAAAAATAAGATTTGATCAGACGAGACTAAAAACTATGACTGAGAATTAGGGCCAATCTGATAACATTATGAGAAAAAAATAATAAAATTACAAAAAACAAAGACATAACATAACGAGAATAAAGTCATAATATTTTGAGAATAAAGTCAACAGTATTATGACTTGATTCTGATAAAACTATGACTTTATTCTCATACTGTAATATAATAATAATACATTTTATTTGACATTGCCTTTCTAAGCACTCAGGGTCACCGAATAATAAATAGAAACAATAAAATGGAAACTATAAAAGGCATTAATTTATCTTTATTCTTGCAGTTTTACTGTTTATTTTCTTAGCAAGGCCCTGATACTCAAATGTAACTGATGTGTGAAACAATCAAAAAACAAACATGAAAAAGCAACTTGGATCCATTGTTAAGCAGGGTGGAGGATCTGTGATCCTGTGGGCTCATTTCTCAATTAGGACATCTTTGAATATTGGAACAATAAAAATTTGGTGGCCTTCAGCAGAAAACGGGTCGCCGCTTTATTACAATAATAATCCCACAGAAATATTTCCAGACGTTTTTGTTGAATTATTCTGACATTAGCGCTTCTGGAACATAAATGATTAATTTTACACTGAAAAAACACAAAACCTTACCACGTATTTTTATCTACACAGTTTCTAATACACTTGAAATAACACAAAATTAACTTAAGTAACTTTTCAGCAACATACTGATTAATATAAATAATTCCTTAATATTGAACAGTAGTTCCACTGGCAGATTATTTCACTCTAATTTTATAGGCGAGATTATCTGCTAATGGAACTAGAACTTTTGCATCAATATTAAGGAATTATTGACTTAAATCAATCTCCTATATTTTGCTGAAAACTTACTTGTAAGTTAGTTTCGTGTTATTTTAAGTGTAGTAAGATATTTAGAAACTAGACTGAAAATATGTGGTTAGATTTGGTGTTTTTGCAGTGTAAGGCCTTTTGCTCGTCTTTACCACGGTTACCAACAGATCTGAGAGTTTCAAAATGTCCTTTTGGCACCAGCAGCTCAAGGCCTTCAGCAGTCGGATAAAATAAAGGGAAAGGAAGCAGAAGGTTCATAAAGGTGTAAGTTAAAGATCAGCGAAAGCGTCTGCCATGTCCCCCCCAACCTCGAGTTCAGGACTGCGCCGTAAATTAGTTTGGCTCCGAGGGGCCCCGCCTGACAGCCGGAGCGCGCTGAGCGCTATCACAGATGTCGAGGGCTCATTTACTAAAGTCGGGGTGTGAGTCGGAGGCCCGGAGTGAGTTGACAGCTTTACTTCTTTTTTTTTACAACAAATATTGGTCCTGCTGCCGCGGCTCCGTTTGGCTCAGGCCGGCCAGCGCTGAGCAGGAACCGGGCGGGAAAGTCAGGAGAAGAGGATGGTGGAGGGGGGTGAAAGAGGAGAGGATGACAGTTTTCCCAGCCTCAGCCCGGGGAGTCAGGGTTTTTCGCTGACTGGTGCTGTGAGCGCGGCCAGCTCTTCTGTCAGCACTTTCCTCTCCTTCATCTTCACGCGCACAGCCTCCATTAGCTGGCCGGCAGAGGGAATCTGCAGGGGAGAGAAAGAGGTTAGAGGAGGAAAAGCAGGAAAACACATCAAAAAAAAAAAAAAAACTTTTCAGGCGGCCTGTTTGCTGTTTGGTGAAACCAGAGGAACCAAATGGATCCAGAGGACGTGTCAAACTTCACAGCCTTTTACAGCGTCTGTGTCTGATTTATGGCAATGCGTGTTCCTGAACATGCAATCAGTCATTCGTCCTTCATTTCCAGTTCCTTTCATTCCTTCTTTCAGAGGGACAGAAGGGAAGCTGGAGGCAGGAAGCTTACATTGCATACAATCCAGCCCACAATAGCTTCTTAGTGGCCGTCTTCACTGCATAAACACAAAATCTTAAAAAGTATTTTTGATCTAGTTTCTAGTGCAAATATCTTACACTTGTATTACCTCACCTAAACTAACTTACAGATAACTATTCAGCAAGAGACAGGAGCTTGTTTCAAGTAAATAATTTCTTAAAGGAGAAGTATTACGTAAAAACTTATTCTTTGAGCTTTACAATCATGCTATATTGTTATTCCCTCATGGAAATCATACCTGGAATGTTGCCTTGGTTCTTTCATGCATGTTTGAGAAATCATTTAATCTCCATGGCAACCATTCTAAACGCCTGTTTGGACCTAGTCCCGCCTTTGAGGCATACCTCCTCCTCAGAGCTGCAGTTTCTAAACTTCTGAGTTTACGCCTCACACGTTACTCCCCCATTCTACTCCTTCAGACTAGCCAGTAGCAATTAGCAAACACCTGGTGCACCTGCTGAGCTCATTATATGAGCTGCTTTTCAGTGCAACGCTGGTAAAAACGTAGATAAAAGGTTAGTAGAAGTGGCTTTTTGAAGGCGGAGTTTCAAACAAGGCAGGAGTTCCTTAAAGAGGCAGAGGCCCAATTCCAAGGTGTTAAATTGCAAAGTCAAATTTATTTTAAGTTACATCTGATGCAGATAACATTCTTATAATAATTGAAGTTAACATATTTACTTGATTATAATATAAAATGTCCCCATATGCTTGGAAAACATAATTCTGCCCCTTTAATATTAATAAAAGAATTACCAATTCAACTATGAGATTATTTAACCTTTTCATTAATATTAAGGAATTACTGACTTAAAACAAGTTTCCACATTTTGTAGAAAAGTTACGTTTAAGTAAATTTTGTCTTATTTCGAGTGTACTAAGATATTTGCACTAAAAACTAGACCAAAAATTCTTGGTAAGATTTTGTGTTTTTGCAGCTTTTAAGATAACAGTTGTGTGCTTAAATAGTATTTTGTCAAATTGAAGAAGTTTTTATCTGTTTACTGCAAAATTGCATCAATCAGTTGCCCCAGTTTTTTGTAATTCTGCATTTGCGGAAATTCATGGGAGATCCACATATAATTTTATAGTAACTAGTGAGATTATCACAAATTTTCACAAAAAAACAACAGATTTAAGCGGTGACCTCCAACCTGCAGGTGGCAGTAGTTCTTACTTCTACTACACTGCTGTGTCAGCTTCACCATGTCGAGCTACAGACCGTGATCGATATCATGTGGATGAAAAAGTCACATTTACCGTCATACACAAATACTGCCAAATTACTTGTAAATATTTCTAAATTAGCACCACAAAATCTGATTCTGATTGCAAACAAAAAAATAAATAAAATCCTGGAAGGACTGTCAATTTAATTTTAAGAAGTCCTTATCAAATGCAGACAGCTATTTATTTATATTTGAACTGTTAATGGGTTTTATTAATAAATTCTGCCACAATCGGCCCTTGGGAACATTCGTGATTTTGATATGACCCAAAACGAAAATAAGACTTTCCCTCAGATGGGCCTAAAGATAAAAATCAACCCTTTTACGTGAAGAAAAATGGCGCCTGTTGTCTTTTCTTCATGGACCTGAGGACGGGCGTCTTCCCTGGAAGTCTATCGTTCTTTAACAGAAGCGCTTGCAGGCATAACTGGGAACACTGGGAACGCTTAGAGGATTGTTTGTTATGTGAATCACTGGTTGGTGTCAATACTGGGAAGACGGGAGGACAACTGATGTCCCCTGAATCATACATGAAGCGAGGAATTAAACACGTACAGTGTGTCTGCATGGTTGGAATAAAAGCATTAAAATGTTTATGAGTCCACCGTTTTCAACTGAAACCTTGACAGTAGCAACTGCAAAAAACGCAAAATCTTACCATGTTTCCAGTGCAAATATCTTAACACACTTGAAATAAGATAAAACTGACTTATAGATAACCTTTCAGCATGATATAGCAGCTTGTTTAAGTAAATAATTCCTTTACATTGTTGAAAAAGTTCTAGTTCCATAGCATGGTAAAAATGTGAATTAATCTGCCACTGGGCCAGTACTTTTTCAGCAATATTAAGGAACTATAGACTTAATATCTTGCTGAAAGATCATCTATAAGTTAGTTTTGTCTTATTTCAAGCACACTAAGATGTTTGCAATAGAAACTTAGAAACTAGACCAAAAATATTTGGTAAGAATTTGGAAAACACAAGATTCAACAGATTCAACACAGTTCTGTTGGATTCAACAAAAATAGTATTTTCTGTTGGATTCACAGGAGTAAAATTTTGCTCTACAGTGAATATTTCACAAAACCTTTGAGATGTCTTTGCCTGGATTACTATGGATCTTCTGAAACAAAGCAACATACAGCTGAGAGAGATCTGAAACTATACTTGGTTCATTTCTGATGTGCCTGGAGAGTGAGACCCCCAGATAATAACACTTGTCTTTAGACCCTCACAGACAGTCTTTATTGAAAGTAACAGTATCAGGAAACAGGAGGCCTTCTGTGCCAGGAAGTAGTGTGCATTTGTGCAGCAGGCACAAGAAAACCTGGCGCTGCTCCTCAGAGAGCGTCAACACCCGAAGTAACTGCTGAGACATCTCGCTTCTCTGCCGTCCTCCAGGGAGGACGCACTCTCTGTCGGCTGCACACGTTTCCTAATCAACTAATTGCACTTAGAGCCACTAACTATGCAAACAAACCCACTAAAATAGAGACAGAGCCACAACACAAGGCTCAGAGGGACAGGAAAGTGGGAGACGGGATCATTAAAAGTTCCAGCGAGGGAATACGTGTAAACAACACAAACAGGTAAACATGATCTAGATAAACTTCACATGTGAACTTACGCCAAAAAAAACAGATATCAAAGAAATTCAACTCTTCCTTCAACCATTTTGAGTCTTTTTAATGTCCTTTTTGTAGAGTATATGAGCTCTTACAGCTGTTATTTCACATACAGCATCCTGTCCTCAGAGACGGGCAGAAATTAGTTACATTTACTCAATTACATTTACTTGAGCACCTTTTATGAAAAAAATTTTTTTTTGGAGTATCTTTACTACACTGTACTTTCATTATGAAGTATTTTTACTCTTACTTGAGTAAAATGTCTGGATTTTCTACCCACCGAATGAAAAACAAACATTTTTAAACCAAAGATTCGCCAGACAAACACCTGCAGTTTTTGTTAAAGTTTCATAAGTTTCCTATTGAAAAAAACTGATTTGAAATTTTTTTCTTTTGTTTGATTTTGCTATTTTTGTTACTTATATGAATTATTGCCATTTTGGCCATTAAAATACCAAAATTTCCACTTTAACTTTATATTTTGGTCCATTTGACGATGTAATTTTTTAATATTAATTTGATCAGCTACATTTACCAAACAGTTTTTACTGTAGTTTTTTTTTTTACTTTAGTTTGTATTTGTATGATGAAAGCACTTCGAAAGGCCTTGTTGCTGAAATGTGATATACAAATAAACTCGATTGATTGATTGATTGTTCAGATGTGGCAGCTAAAGTCAGTTTTAACTCTTTTTAAGAGACATTTTTCACCAGTATGAGGGAGTCTGTTCCTGCTCTTTGTTTTTCTACTCATGCATAAGAGCCGTTTAAATTTAGCACATTACCAGCCAGCCCTGCTTTGGTTTCCAGGTATTCTGTTATTATTGAATTTCATCATTTATTCTTCTCCTGTTTAAACCTCAAACATGACCAAGGCTGCAGCAGGAGAGCTGAACCCCTCTGACCCCAAAAGGGACAGGAATGACTCCGAG
This sequence comes from Xiphophorus couchianus, assembly GCF_001444195.1. Taxonomy (NCBI): domain Eukaryota; kingdom Metazoa; phylum Chordata; class Actinopteri; order Cyprinodontiformes; family Poeciliidae; genus Xiphophorus; species Xiphophorus couchianus. The sequence continues at coordinate 3,959,767 of NC_040232.1, read as the reverse complement.
CCTCTTTCATCTGACTGCCACGCTGGCTGGGGACTGATACCCTGCAGGATGGTTGGAGGTGAGCTCTGATGCAGCTGCTCTGCTGAGTCCCCTGGGCTGCTTAAGGCAGCGTTAAGAACTGGCACTAATGTTATGCTACAGTTGATTTAGCCGGGCCCTTGTCCCCTTTGGCAGAACTAACACTAGAACCAGCAGTAAGCAACACAACCCCTGTTTTGCAAGAGACCCTGTCCCCCTTGGCAATGCTACATTAGCTACTGTAGCACTAAGCCATGTTAACTCACATCTATTACTATTCAACAGGCCCTGCAGAGGAGACCTTTTCTTCTCTCTAGGTATGATTTCATGAGTATCTTTTCAGTGAACTCACACACAAACCCACCAACACGTATACGTGTATGTATGTGTGTGTGTGTTACATCTATTTATACATGAGGCAAGATTGCTGATGTTGACGACAGCTATGAATACCTTGGGAAGCCTCGGGCGGATGGAAACCATAAAAAGGCCACAGAACAGTGAGCCATGACAAAGTACCAAAAAGAGTAAGGGAGGTCCTGAAGGAACCGCTGAACAGTGAAAACAAAACCTAAGCTATCAACATGTCTGGCTTGCCAGTCATCAGATACACCACTGGTGAATTAGCCAAAGAGAGAAGCTGCGGACATCAAGGCAGGAAAGCATCAGCAGCGAACAGAGTTTCAGGTGAAGCACTGAACCGGGAGACTGCAAGCCGAGTGGAAGAAACTCAAGTTATCACCTTTGGGGTCGTGCTGTGGTGGCGCAGGGGGAGAAACAGAGAAACACTGATTACTGCAGTAGTGTCTTCACAGGTCTGACTAAGAAAATAAATATAAATTAATCAGATCCAGAACGCCACTGACTCCCTGGAGTTCAGAGAACAGACTTTAAAATACTGTTGTCAGCTTCTATGCACATGAAATCTGGAACAAACTTCCAGAAAACTGCAAAACAGTCGAAACACCGAGTTCCTTTAAATCAAGACTAACAACCCACCTGGTTAGAGTTCCTTTTGAACCATAATAGGTGAAACATTGACCAACATTTTGATGAGTAACGATGGCAGTTGACAAAATGTAATGTTTACTGCTTGAGTGTGTGGGATCTTTGTATTTTTGTGTTTTTATGATTTAAAGCACTTTAAGCTGCCTTGTTGCTGAAATGTCCTATACAAATAAACTTGATTGAATACTTTAAAATGCGCGTAAACATTGATGGAAATGTGGCTAATGAAATCCTAGTGACCCAAACACTCGGCAACATCAACGAGTATGAACGTGTGAAGCAAACACCTGTTGCTTACGTACCTGATATACACAAAAACAAAATGTATTTGTGCATAAAACAAATCACAATTGTCTACATGTAGCCCTGCTGGGGTGTCCTTGCATGTGTGTGTGTGTGTGTGTGTGTGTGTGTGTATGAGGACCAGAACAGGAGCTGCAAGCAAAAAGGTGTTTTTATGAGCCAATTAAATGACACCACCATCCTATAGCCCGGGGCACACCTGAAGGCAAGCAGCAGCTCAAAGTTGCAGCACTCCAGTGACCTTTGTGTGATAGTGGCATCACACACAAGAACTTCTTTTTTCTCTCTTTTTTTACATAAAGGATCGATCATCCCAGCTCTTTTGTGCTTTTCCTCTGAACAGGTGAGCTCAATTATTTCCAACGGCCCAATTTGTAAGTCATTGAAGCGATCGTGTCGGACAGATGGCTCCAACTGAGGAGGGAGATGCAGAAGAGACGTCTGAATGTAATCTGCACATATTGTCCTTACAGCTACAAACCAGCTGATATCCTGCATCGTGGTGGTGGGCATTTATTCTATTATCATTTATCGTGATATATTTACTTTTAACGTAAGAATTTTGATTAATCATTATTACGTTAAATTCCAATTAATCCTGTTTAAGACCCCAGAAACTCTCTACATTGTCATTATTGTTAATTTTACTATTTTATCCGCTGCTTGTTCAATAAAAGCATCAATGAATCTCAAAACATTTGAACATTTAATGCAGGTAATATACTTTGTGATACAAATCTCGTTTCTTTATGTGACTGGTGTCCTAAATAAAACCATTACAAATGGGAATATTTTTTAAGATCAGAATTTGAGTTTGTGGAGCTCTATTTGCTGTGACACAATAATTACACAGTTAATTACAGAGTAATTATACTAAACAACATACTGTGTGCAGTTGCTTTTGAGCCATAATAAAGGGAACATTGACCAACATATTGATATATATTGATTTTGATGTCGGCACTTGTCTCAATGTTTGTCACTGGTTTCATTTATGACTGTTTACATTTTTGTACCATCTAAAACACTCTGAACGGACTTATTGCCAGCGTTGGATAGTAACTAGATATATTTACTCGATTACATCTACTTGAAAAAATCTCCTCGAATTTTTACTGAGTTTTATTTTTCTTGAGAAATGTTATTCTGAAGTATCTCTACTCCGACTTGAGTAAAATTTCTAGATATTTGGCCAACTGTGAGAAACTTCACTGAATGAAGAACAAGCTTGTTTTAAGCATAACGTCTCCAGAAACGCTCCTGCAGTTTTTGTTTTGAAGTTCATAAGTTTCATACTGAAATACATTGATTTGGAAAAATGTTTTGTCTGATTTTGTTATTTTATGAATTTTATATCAATTATTGTCCTTTTTGTCCATAAAATACAAACATTTCCATTTAACTTTGCAATTTGTTCCATCTGATTATGTAATTTTGAAATATTAAATGATTAAGAATTTGATCAGTTACTCAGTATTTGAGTAAACTTTTTTCCAAATACTTTTTTACTCTTACTTGAATAATTTCTTGGATGCCTACCTTTTACTTTTACTTGAGTAAAAATAGGTTGAAATAATGCTACTCTTAGCTGAGTACATTTTTTGGGCGCTCTGCCCACCTCTGCTTGCTGCTGAAATGTGGTATAAAAATAAACTTAAAAAGACGAAAAGTTGCCTAAAAAGAATAAATAGTTATTGTCACTTTTATCAATATCACAATAAAACCATAGAACATCATGATAAAACTTTTAAGTACATTTGACCCACTCCTAATCCTGTGTTTTTGATGCAGAATCCTTTAACCCAACCAGCAGATTCATAAAAATGTGTTTGAAGTGCCAAAGGATACCTGCAGTAAATAAGAGTCCCCGTTGGAGAGCGGTCTCCAATCTAGGCCACTAGTCAAGGTAAGAAAGTAGTTACTGTAGTTTTATCACAGAGGGGTGGAAAGCAGTTCTTTGATCTTTAGTCCTCTCACTTTTGTTTGAAAATCAAATTTATTAAACTGGGGAATAACAACAATAACAGCATAAGCAGATTAAAAAAAGCACAAAGGCATCACACTAAAAAGCCTTGCATTTGATTATCTCCAATAATGAATATGTCACATTAGCAAAGAGGGGCTCAGGTAAGAAAATCACGAAAGCGCCGACAAGCCTATTCTCCTGCTCTTCTTCATAATTACCTTCCCCAGCAGCACGGCACATCCCTCTGTTTCTCTCCCCTTTAGGCCACCAGGGACGGATATGAAAGGGAATTGGACACCTGGGGCCACAAATACTGTAATTAAAAATCTCTCATTTTCTTGATACGTTGTTTGGAAACATCATTTCAATGTGCAACATGGTATTTGTTAGGGATCTGACCTAAATAAAGCCAAGATTAAACAGAGAACAGCACCGGGTCTTTGTTTCAGGTTCCTGCTCATTAGGTGAGGAAAGGAGGTGAGTTCAGCCACGACGGAGGTAAAAACGTGGAGAGGCGAAATCCATACAAAAGAGATGCAACCTTTAGGAAGACTTCAGGTCTCAGGAGCTGCACAGTGAAACAAAATGCGCAGCTTTCACATATAAGATCAAAAATTGATTTGATCTGCATGATGTTAGAAAGAGCATAATTTTAATATTACTGTTCCAGATTGTGGAATTGTTACATCGGAGATTTAGCATCTTCTAAATGTTCTAGAAGAGGTAGGTTAGCATCTCAAAAACCCAAATAATACCTGAACTCTGACCCCAAATTCCGGAGAAGTTTAAAAGGAAGCTTCATGGATACAGAGCAATCCATGAAGCCAAAATTGATCCTGCCAGTTTTGGCAGGATCAGGCTTCCATACCTTTCATACATTGACTTTGAAATGATAAGTAATCTGGGCAGCTGTGAGGCCCACACAAACGATAAAACAGCTTTGCCTTCATCACAACTTGTCTAATGAGTAACAAGCTGCATCTGTCAACTTATTTTCACAGTTAAGCTGGAAAAAAAGCCCAAAACTCTGAATCCACTCTGAAGTGAAGAGACTCGACCCGCCGCTCTCTGGGGAGCCTCCTTACAGAGTCTCCGCCTCTGATCCAGTGACATATTTACAGTACAAAGGCTCGACTCGGGTCCCCTCCGCACACATGCAAACGTACTCAGAGAGATAAAAGGAGTGGCTGATTTAATTAGCTCAATCATTAAATGAGGCTTAATTAGTCACTTTCCTTCAGAGAGGAGTTGAGCACTCTGTCATTACGGCGACATAATGAGCCACGCAGCACAATACGAGCCTCAAAGCACCAACAACAACAGAAGAAAAGTTTCCCCACGCGTTGCAAAGCGTGCTGAGAAAGCAGCGAACGCTAAATCCCCGGGAACACCCGAGAAGCTTTCCAGAGAGACGACATGAATACAGTCGGCCATTCAGCCCTGTTTACGGTTTAGCGGTCATTAAGGAAGAGAGCAGCAGCAGAGTGTTGAAATTACAGGAATCATTTCAGCCCTTCGCACCATCAATAAACGCTTTTGATGTTTTATAACAAGAGCGAGCAGATTGGAGCGGGCTGTCTCTGCCAGTCTCTTAATGTAAGGTTCACCTGCTTGTTATGGCTGGGAGGCTGATAAGAAGTGATGCCTGTACGCCTCCCTGGGGTGTGATTGCGGGGTAAATATTAGCAGGCCCTCAGCGCCACCCTGCACCACTAAAACAAACCACTGTCCTCTCATAAAGGAATCAACACACTCAATGACTTTTTAAATGTTATTATGCTGTCATGAGGCTCGAGATAGGCATGTGCGTGCAAAATGAGTGTGAAAAATTATCTTGAGGGTGTGTGTGTGTGTGTGTGTTGTCCTGTTCATTATTGGCCAGCAGCAGAAGCCAGTCATTTCCCTGTCTTCATAAAGACCCGGCCCATTAAATTCTACCTCCAGTCAATAATTAGGACTCCACAAATAAACCAAAGGCAATTAAATCGATGCTTCCTCGGCCGATGCCTGGATCCCTCAGCCCACATGGACACTCCATCTTCAGCGCTGGCCTTATTCATGGTGGGCTGCGGTGGAGCCACTCAGTGCCCCCCCGGCCTGCTCAGGGTTATTAGGCAGCGCTGTCCCCTGATCCTGGCTACGGCAGCGCTGCACACGGTGGCCCTCTCTGGAGAGGCATTGGCTTTGATTTCATTAACCCAACGGTGGAGGTGAGGGAAGAAGAAATGAGCGTAATGTTTCATTTTGTTTTGAGTGGACATGTGGGGAAGCAGCGGGAGGGCGGGCCGCGCCAGGGCGGGGCGGGGCGGGGCAGCACTCGGCTTGGTAGCAGAGATGCACAGAGAAATTGACCGGTGGTGACTGGTACTGGACGTTTTTATGCTCGCCAGATCGTGATTGGTGATCGGAAACTAAAGGTGCATTCACACCAGCCCTGTTTGGTCCGCTTTAATCCAACTCCAGTCCGTTTCTCTAGAAAGTCCGGTTCGTTTGGGGAGGAGAGACCCTGATGTAACCCAAAAAGGCAAACTCTGGCCTGCTTATAAACCTCGGTCTCAGTTCAGTTGAATGCAGGTGTGAACTCCAAATGGATCGGAGACCAATCCAAAAGCAGGAAGTGGACTACAGCGCAGGGCATTCTGGGTAAATACAACCAAAACAAATATGTGTGTCTAGTGGTAGAGGGAAAAACCACTCATGGTCTTTTACCAAAGACAACAGGGAAATCCTACAACCACTAAAATCTGACCTACTTCATTTTTGTTGACATTTTGTGAAGAAAGAAGTTGCGCTCAGTTTCTTCTCCAGAGGTTTCTCTGTAATTTCCTTCAGTATCCAGGAGAATAACAGGTTTTTCAATTTGTTTGGATAATTTGACACAGGGCACTGTGAAGGCGAACCGCAGCAGCTGAACATGTAACAAATGTTGCAACTTTGGTTCCCAATCAGAGTCTACCAAACTATCCAGTGTGAAAACATCCTAAAAACCAGGACCTGTATTTTAAAAGAATCCTCAGACTGAAAAGAGCTCTTATTGATCTTACTGATGTCAGGAAAATTCGTTGAATTTCTGGAATTCTAAGATTTTTCTCTGAATTTTACCTCAGTAAGATAATCAAACTTGTTGGTGGCTGCTACCGGGCGACGTTTTCTTCCGTTTGAGAAAGACTAACTTTTCTAGAATCTGACATGTTGTACACGTACAAGGAAATACATTCTGGCTCACATCTATGTACATGATGATCAGGAAAAGAAATGAGAAAAAATTACAAAAATGTATTTTATAGAAAAGCTTTCCAAACTTTCATACTGAAGTGAAATATAAAAGGCAATGTTTACTATTGGCTCAATCTAAGTTTACTTCTTAATTTTTAAAAGTTAATGTAAAATGTTTTTTTCCCTAAGAAATATGTTTTTCATACTTCAAATTTGATAGTAAAAATAATTTTTGCATTGTTTATATATTTGAATTTTAAGCAGTAGCAGGTTTACTCATTGAAAAAAAGTTTTTTTACTAGCTTTTTCTGCAGCTGCTAGAGAACGGGATTATTTTTTTTATTCAGTTACTCGATTAACCACCAGAATAATCAACAGGTTACTCAGTTATTAAAATAATCATTTACAACAGCTCTGGTACCAAAACTTTGGAGTCAGCAACATTTGGAGAAGGAGGCGCCGCAAGGTCTGACCAACCAATGAGAGACGTGATTTGGATGATGTCACACAATACACTCAAGAAGTAATTGATTCTATTTTTTTATATTTGAGAATCAAAATAACAAACAATGTAGATAAATTATTATCTTATTTATTTTAATTTTATTTTAACATTTATTTTTAACAGAGATCAGTTCACATCAAAGGTTTAAACCAGTGATTAAAGTCTAATCGTAGAATTTGTTATTTTGACAAGTGGCAGTGGCTGACAGTGATTGTGAACAATAACCTACACACACACCGGTTCTCCTCTCTGGAGCTTTTTCTGCACTGGCAGCCACACACACACCCCGACACACACACACACACACACACACACACACACACACACACACACCCAGTGACTGATGGGTTTGCTATTGACAGGGCCACTGAGATAATAAAGTGCTGTCCCCCTGGCAGCTCCATTAGCTACTGACAGTGACAAGATGAGGCTGCTGCGAGTTTGCACAAATATATAGACACACACACACGCTCTCATCCTGTTTCAGTGACAGGCCAGCCAGTTAGGGACATGGATCCCTCATCTTTCCTTTCACAGAGTCTATTTCTGTCTGTGTCTTTTCATCTGAACAAGTGTGTGAGTGGACCTCTGGGTATGATCATATTCCTGTTAGGAAAGTGTGTTATTAGTGTCACAGCGAAGGTGACAGGCCGGGCCAGTCAACTTCCCCAGGTTCTGCTTGGTGAGCTTTTTATAAGCTGTGACAGAGAGCGGAGAAGCGTAGTGGGAAAGTCTTTCAAAGCTGTTGCAGGAACATCCTCTGAAGGATTTTTTAAAACCAGTTTCAGGCTAAACTGGGGCTAAGCAAAGAACCAGCAACAACACTGGTTCTGGAGCCAAGCTCAAGGGGAGCAGAAAAAAAAAAAAAACAACAAAAAAACAATCAAAATGTTGTGATTATGTTTCGTTTTGATTTGCCTAAACTGAGACAATAAACCATAAAAGCCCTTTTGGCTACTTTAAGAAAAAGTTAAATTTGTCCCTAACGAACATCAGCTCAGCGTCTCGTGTCTCCAACTGGGTGGATTGTTTGCAGGGCTCCTCCTATTTTCCATCTATGTTTCTCCAGAACTAATTTCAAGATTTTCCTTTTTGAAGTTTGCTTCCATTTCAATTAAATTCACTGATTTATGAAGATCTTTTTTGACTTTGGTTTGCATTTAAAGTTTTTACCAGAAATGTACATACACTGTATAAAAAGTAATATTTTTTCAGATCATCTGATTTTAAACTATACAAACACTTCCTGTTTTACGTCAGGATCACCGCATTTATTTCTATTTGCTAAATGCCAGAAAAGTAAGAGATAATATTTACAGTTCCTTACGATCTGCTGAATTTGCTTTTTAAACTGTTTGGCTCTGTGAAAAGTTTTGGTTTGTTTCCAAGAGGTTTTCACAATAGTTTGCTGGAGTTCTGGCCCATTCCTCCAGACAGAACCAGTGCAACTGGATCAGGTTTGCAGGTTGCTTTACTAACACACTTTTTCAGCTCTGCTTTGCTCTTTAAAGACCAATTTGTGTAAAAGGCATCACCCTGTTGGCTGAGGTCTTAAGATGTTATATATTTTCATATAATGTTTTTCCTTATGAGAAGTGCACCCGTCCCTCTTACTGCTAGACAACATTTTAACCCAAATGTTTTGAAAAAACCAACCATGTGAACAGGAACAGCGTCAGTATTAGTCCATGTCCTCGATGCGTCTGTGTGTGGTGACTCTAGCAGATGAAGTCAGCACTTTGTGAATCGACACCAAACCCTTGAACTTGCTTTGCTTCACAATCCTCTGGAGGCGAACCTTTTTCTACCACAGTTTTCCTTCCACTAAACTTTCCATTGATATGGATGTATGCAGAACTTTATGACCAGTCAGCTTCTTCACCAATTACCTTTAATTGCTCCTGCTTGACACTCATTTAGTCAGCAAATTAAATGTATCACAATGTATGTAATGAAGCTAGATATGAGTAAAAATACTGCGACAAACTGGCGACCTGTCCAGGTGACCCCGCCTCTCGCCCTGGACATTAGCTGGAGAAGCACCAGCACCTCCCGTCCCCAATAGGGACAAGGGTTTTAGAAAATGGATGGATGAGTTAAAATACATGAGATAAATCTAAAGGTAAACTGAAACATACCAAAAGTTTATGTTTTGAAATTTCTCTCACACAGTTTATCCACCTTACTGGTCCGAGAACAAAACACAAACAAAAAAAGTCCTGCAATTTCAATAACTTTTAACGTGTAGAATGTTTAAATGTAAAACGTAAGCAGATCATTAAGTCACTGAGTCATTAGGAATAATAAATATTCATTACACTGAAAGAATCAAAACAAATCCTGTTGAGGTAAATTACATTGCAGCTCAAACTAAAAGCTTAAACACAATATGCAAAACTATCTTTAAATAATTCTCATCACGTTTTCTGGCATTTAGCAAACAGAAATATTTTTGGCATTTCTAATCGACCTCAAACAAGTTTATTCTAATTTCACTTTAGGCAATGAAAAAAAAGAAGTGGTTTTTTATAAGCTGTATGAAAATATTTTGTTCCAACTGTAATTCTTTTTTTCTAATTTAGGTTTTTAATCAAGCACAAGATTTTGTTTTATTACAAAACTGTGCAGTTTTAATACCAAACACTTTGAAAGACTTTCTACAGAAATCAAGCACTTTCCATACCCAGAAAGAGACCAGCTGAAGTTCAAGCATTTTCAAGGACTTCAAGCACCAGTGCAGAAAGGCCTGTCGCAATAAACAATAAATCAAATCAATAAATTGCATGACATATTAAATTGAGTTCAATCATTTCCATTTGATTGATATACCCATTTTTTCTCTTAAGCTGGATGATAAAAGTGTTCAGTTTGGTGTTTTGGTCTCAACTAAACCTTTTTCAAGGAGAACTTTGTTTCCAGAGAATTCATAATTCACTGTATTGTTTTTGAATAATTAAAATGTCTTCCAGTGTTAAATGTTCATTACAATTTAAAGTTTATTGATCTTTCAGAATGTGTTCCCGCATTATATTAGTTGAAAATAGTCTCAAAACAACAATATTGTCATTTATCGCAATATCTTCTGGGAGAATTTATCGTCCATAAAAATTTGTTATCGTGACTTTGAGTAAAAAACTGGATCTGATTAATTAGACGCCTTAAATTTTAAAGGAAACACAACGATGATTTATGTCACCCGAAACGATCAGGACAGTCTCATATCCACATATGAAATTACAATAAATAAACAATAAATAAAAAGAAACAGCCCACGCAGAGTGAGATAAAATGAAAATATAGGCAGAATAACAATTTAGAGAAATAAATAAAGAAAAAACAGAAGAAGATGGACTTGAAAGGGGATAGAAAAAGTCTGATTCGGTGAAGGGGGGATGACTGCAGAGGTCCCAGCGGACCCTGCAGGGACCTGGGGGCAAGTCTCAGCCTTGTCATACTCTCCTCCTCCTCCTCTTCCTCCTCCACTCTGCACACCATCTCCACCCCCCCACCCCGCTCCACCACCGCCCCTGTTCTGCCCACGGAAAACGTCGATAGCAGGCTGCCGGTGCCGAGGTCTCTGGTGGACACTAGCTCATTCTCCCGGCATCGACAGGCCCGCCAAATCAATATTTAGTTCCCCACTAACAAGCTGCCTCGGGGTCTGAGCCAGAGAGAGAGGGAGGGAGAGAGAGGAGCGCGGGACAGAGGACGGCGGAGAGAGACAGAGCAGGGACTGAGAGCTGTCCAGCTAGAAGGGAAAAACATGGATTCAGAGTGTGTGCGTGTGTGTGTGTGTGTGGGAGGTGGAAAGGTCAGGAGAAGATCTGGGGAACAAGAGAACAGTGTCTGCTGTGTGTCGTGGTGCGGAGGCGACGCATGAGTGCCTGCAGCAGCTGCTGACATGAACACACACACACACACTCCTCGACGCTCTCAATCATACGCGTATCACAGCGAGCAGACGTTGACAGTGCTCAAGCAAAGCTCCAGCAGAGAGCACTCACAGATGAGTGGCTGTGAGCACACAAAGGCTCCAGCGGTGAGGATGCACTCGCCCGTCTTTGTTTCATCTTTTGAATCATTGTTTTCGAGCCTGGAGCAGGATCACCGGGGTGGGATCTCAAATTCTGCTTCTATTTACTCGATTTGCGTGAACCTGCTGCCCTAATTTTTTTATTTCTTTTTTTCTCATTCAACACTGACAAAGCAGGATATTTACAAACCTGAGCGCACATTTACAGAAATGCAAACATCTTCAGATTAAAGCTTTGAAACTCCTAAGAGTTGAAATTATTTGTAAAACAAAAGTCTTTAGGCAAAAGTCAACGTTTTAATAAACATTCAATGCAAACCTATAGATCAGTGGTTCTCAAATGGGGGTACGTGTACCCCTGGGGGTACGTGGAGGTACTGCAGGGGGTACGTGAAGCTTTTCAAAATGTCTTTAAAAAATCAGTAGGCTCCTCATAATAAGTCTTGGGAAAAATTATTTTGTAAAAAGTTCAATAAAATATAAATGTGTGTTCATGCACTGAATTTTATATTCAGTATTTACTGGGTATTTACAGCACTGTACCTCTTTTTTATTCCAAAAATGTTTTGCCCGTGTCAGGGGGTACTTGACTAAAAATATATTTTTAAGGGGGTACATCACTGAAAAAAGTTTGAGAACCACTGCTATAGATAATCCTGAGTCAGATATTAAAATGATAACTGATTCTGTCAAACTACATGTACAATTAAACACAACTACATGAGCAGTAAGTAGGAGAGACTGTAACATACATTCAGGAAAATGTATTTTGGTCAGCTTGATCTTTAGAACCAAGAAATATTACAACTATGTATTTTTTCATGAAATCACTTAAACATTTGTTTTAACAATTAATGTTTTTACATGCATTTTTCTTACAGATGTTGTTTTTATTATATTTAATCTAAGTCACACTGCTTTTAGCTATGTATTAAAATCAGTCACAAATGAAAGCTTGTTTATGTTCTTCTGCATGTTAATTGTATTTGTTTTTATTTTTTCCATCAATCTGCTACAGATGAAAATTACCCTCTTTGGCAAAATGCTAGCATATTTACACGATGTATTCATTTTGATTAATATGCACTGTCCTGTTAATCAAACAAAATAAATTCATAATTAAAGTAATCATAAAACAATTTGCACACAAAACAAAAAATTAACTGCAGCAACAATCAGAAGAAAAAAAAAGGTTAAAAATCCTCCAAAATATCATGTTAAATGTTTTTTTTTCCAAGAGAGTACCACTGGATGTCCACACACCGTCCCACCAGGGATTTCATGTCCACTCATAGATTTCCAGTAAACATATCAAGACCACCTCTGTCCTAAGTTCTGTGTCAATCCCGCAGGAGGTTCTCGCATTGATCAGAACATTTTAGCTACGCTGTAGAGAATATAATCCCAAGGATCTGCTGACTTCTCATTATGAGTTTCAGTCTCATTTAATAAACTGTGGAGGATTATTTCCTCAGCTCTGCAATCCAGAAGTGGAATATTGGACCTTCTACATCTTTCAAAGCTCTCATCATCATCATCATCATCTGATAGTCAGCTCAGGTTTCTGCAGGGATTTGGTTTTAACAACCAATTATATTTATTTCAAAAAGAAAAGGACACTTTTAAAAACAAAACAGCCATTTTTGATTGAAAGGCCACTTAGAAACGAAGAAACCATCAATCCAAAAGAAACCAAAACAAAAACAAGAAAAAAACAATTTGCAGTTTGCAAAGTCACTCAAACACAAAGACTCAAATTTTGGACATATACCCTGTTGTCTCAAACTAAAATTTAAGTGTTCGGCTGTAATAATCATCATACAAAACTGTGATGTACGAGGGTGGCAGCATCATGCTGTGAGGATGGTTTGCTGCAGGAGGGACTGGTGCACTTCATCAAATCACTGGTATCATGAGGATGAAACATTAAGTGGAAATATTGTAGCAAAAGACGTGAGTAAGTGACGTTAAAGCTTGGCCATAAATGGGTCTTCAAAATGGACAGTAAACATATCACCAAATGAGTAACAAAAGAACGGAGTCTGGAGTCGCCATCACAAACTGACCCAAACATTCAGACTAATTCAATGTCAGACAGTAGCTGCCTTTCCATTGACCGTATAATGTCGTAATTTGAAACTTCAAAAATAAATTTGCTTAATAGAAAATTAGCTACCTACTGCACAGTAGGTAGCACTGTTTCTTGCAGCAAGAAGGTTCTGGGTTCGATTCCCGGCCCGGGGTCTTTCTGCTTGGAGTTTGCATGTTCTCCCTGTGCATGGTGGGTTCTTTCCAAAAACATGACTGCAAGGTTAATTGTTCTTTCTAAATTCTCCTTAGGTATAGATGTGTGTGGTTGTTAGTCCTGTCTGTCTCTGTGTTGCCCTGCGACAGACTGGCGACCTGCTCAGGCTGACCCCGCCTCTCGCCCAAAATGTCTTGCTGGAGAAAGGCACCAGCACCTCCTGACCCCATTAGGGACAAGAGTGTTAGAAAATGGATGGATTGATGGAAACACGTCAGTAGAAAACACTTGTTTTTTCATAAAATGATTTTGCGTGGGGTGATGTGGTCTGTTGGCCGTATCAAAATTGGTTTATTTCACAAAACTACATGATCAACTGGATGTTACTACTGGTGCAAACCACAAAAACAGAAGACAATATAAGTAGTTGAAGGGTCATGGTGTAGCATGTTTTTTAATGACTTACTGCGTTAAACTTATTTTCAAGTGTATTTCTTATTTAATAGAAACACTACAATTACAAAATTATGTTTTTTTGACAATAATTGAAGATCAACTAAGTTTTGCGCACATTTGTAATGAAAATATAGCTACTGAAAACAAATACTGATGTGTCTCTTTATATAGCACAAGCCAACATCTGGTTCCAACTGTGTTCACTATAAAGATGTGTTAACCCAGTAGAATAGGTAACTATTGCTGCTGCATGTGTGTGAGACTGACCTTCTGCTGGAGGATGAAGTTCAGGTGGTCCAACCAGTCCTGGTCTCTGGATGTTTCTGTGCAGGTGGTCAACCTCTGGAAGCGCAACAGCAAAGAGACGTTACTTATGTTTTACTGACGGGAGACAGAAAAATGAACATTTTGCAGTTATACTAAAGGCCTTGAGGTGAAAGAAGGTATGAAGGGGGGTTGTTCAATGACGCAAATTACAATAGAATCTTACATCAACCTATTAGGGTTTTATGTCTACGGGCAGAACTGTAGCTTCACACAACAGAGAACCTTGAGGCAATGCATCTGCATACTGTGCAAATTTAAACAAAACTCCTTTTTACTGCCAATAAACAGTGTGGAAAGTAACCGCATACATGCACAACTTAGCATTTATGCAGAAACTTCAAGCCTCCAGTGTTGCTGCTGAAGATGTTGTGACTATTTTAAATTTTAAGGTCTGAAATGACTGAAGAACAGTCGCCGCAAACCACAGATTTTTTATTTAAAAGTTTTCGCTTAACAGCAATTCATATAAAACGAAACAAAGTTAAACTTGAAAGTTTTTCCCTACATAAACTGACCAGCTTACAAGATTCAGCTGAAAAACAGACATGAAAGGAATCCACAATTAATTATATCAATAAAATTTGAGAAACATTTATTTCAGATGCAAAAACAACTGAAAAATTACTGCAAGCTGTTTAGTTTTAAGCAATATAAATTAAGAACAGTCACACTGACGTCGCCATGTTTACGCTGTAACGTTCGGCCCTTTCAATTTCAATCAGAGAGCTTCACCAATGCAGAAATGAAGAAGAAAAATGAAACTGATGGTGAACAAACTGAAGAAGAGGAGCGAGTTGGACAAAAAAGCTGGTGTTTGTGCTGCTGCTGCTTGGAAACGACAATCCAACAATATGCTGTAAAGAGCCCCAGTTTCTAACTCAAACGGTTTACTTTTAGCATCAGGATCAAAACATTCACAAATATATTAGAACAGTTTGTGTCAAACACTAAAAGATTATTCACAACCACTTTAAACATCCATTCATTGTATTCCAATCTGTTTTCATTTTGTTAGCTCCTGCTGGTCGTGTTAGCTCCAGCTAATATAATGAACAGTAGATCACAAGCCAATCAGGTTGGCCTGTTTCAACAGATCGAATAACAACATATGAAAACATGGGAGTTTGTTTTGTGGGCGTGTCAGCCCTCATGACCGCGAGGTTTTGTGTTTACAGGATTGAGTCCACTATAACCCAGTCGCGACATCGCCACAGCATTGATTGTGTGAGTGAAAAAAATAGCAAAGTCTGTTGGCAAAAAATATAAGAAATAGGATTTTAAATTTTTGAATTGTGAGTCTTTACATATGACAAACGACTTATGTTAATGGAATAGGAAAACTACAATGTGTTTAGGAAAACATGCTTAACTGGAGAATCCCTTAGAGAGTCAGGAAGAGGAAATCATACAAAGCCCAACTCTGAGTGTCTTTAACTACTCATTTATAAAACACATATTTCCATAGACATACCTTTTTATTTTATTATATTTACATATTATGTCATATTTAAACTATTCATAATTTGACTATTATTTACATTTTTATAACACTTATGCTTATATTTTGTAATATTTTAACTTTTTTTGATGGGAATAACTGTCAACAAATAAGCAGTTTCCCATTGGGGATCACTACAGTGTTTCTGATTCCGATATCCAGTCGGTATCATTTCACCTCCTTGGTTTAGGACTGTCTTCGTCTGTCTGCAGCATTATTCTAAAGCCAGCATTTCTAAAACTTGGTAGCAAATTGGGAGAAAGAAAAAGAAAAACCCCATAAAACTTTGATGATTACAATCTTTCAAAAATGCCTAATGGGACATTTCCCTTGGCTCCGGATTGAGCTCTACCAGTTTCCTCCCAGTGTATAATCTATGACCGCTGTATTTACTTTATCAAACAGCTGCATAACTCCACTGATACAGCTGACTTCCCAGGGTTTGGACACAGAAACTCTGAGGGTTTTCCTTTTGGACCTGGCAGTGAGACGTTTTCACCTGCATGTTTATTGCTCGAGACATCTGCCACTGAACAGAGAGTCCTTGGATCAGGGATGTTTTCACACAACCATACTGGAACCTGGGGAGATTTAGATGCTTTTTGTTGCAGCTTGTTTACCTTTTCAGATAATACAACCAAACCAAAACAAGAAAACACATAACCTTAAATTTACTTGACTAAATTTATTTGGATCTGATAGAAAAGTGCTGCACTAAAAACAAAAACTGAGACAAAGCAGATCGTTTGTGGCTGAAATAAACTCAGTAAGTGAACGTCCACCTTTGGTAGATATATAACAAATAACTGACCTTTCATCTAACATTAGGGTGCAGAAACAAACAAATTAGAGCCTTATTACATCTGGATCATTAACTCCACAAGTTACCCAGGGAGCCTGGAGCTGCTCAGGTCTGTGCTGCGTTGCACACCATGGAACGGACAGAGGCAAAAAAACCAGGAGAGCAGCGTGATGTAAGAGGGTAAATATGAGAGGAGCGGGTATTTTTCAGCACACACGTTCTCTGCATGCAGCTACATCCCATTAATACTTTGGTTTAGACTTAGACTGACTTTATTGTCATTTTGCATGCACAGGGTGTATACAGAACAAAATTTTGTTGCATACGGCTCAGGACAATTATAGAGGCGGCTTTAGTGTCATCAGCTGACGAGTTGAACTCTTCAGGGAATAATCTGATGACAAACTTTTCACTTCTACACTGAACCAACATACCAACACTAATCCTCTGCAGCAAAGAGAAAAAGATAGATTTAAAAACAGTTGGGCTTATAAAACTTAACTTATGCCTAAAGATGAACAAAAAACATCACTTTCTCTTGAGGATTTAACACAAAAAAATAAAAAGAACATGACTGTTCCCTTTGTTCTGTACAGTAAAACAATTAAACTACAAACTCTGATCAGCATTAAGGCTTATAATTTAAAGATAAAAAATCTGTTATCAGATTTTACAGAAGAGACTCTTCTGGAAGCTCTGATTAACGTGAATCTATTCTCACCAAATTCAGACTCCAGCAAACAGTAAAACATCAACATATGTTTAAAAATATGACAACATATATTAGATGGGCTGTACACAAACATTAAGCCAGTATGTATAATTTTGACCCTGTGTGGTTTAGAGAAAACCAACCCTTCATTTAAGCCTGTGAACCAAATTCTTACTTTTAAAAATTATTATTTCATTATTATTTAACCAGAAAGTTGAAATAAGAATTCTCCTTTAAAAATGTGAAGCAACACAAATCAGAATTTCACAAATGAATGAAATAATTCATAATAAAAAATAAAAAAAGACAAACACAAACCTCCAAAGTAAAACAATGACATTCCTCCTTCACTGCATGTTTTATAAAAGTTTATAAAACGTTTATTTGTCATGTGCACAGTAGAAACCCTACAATGAAAAAGTTACTTTAAATCCCACTTAAAAAGGTAAAGAAAAGTGTGAAATGTAAAATAACCTTATAAATATAGCAACATATCCATAAGAACCAATAACAGGATAAAAGTAGTAAATAAATATACATTTTATACAACAAATAGTGCAAATAAAAATTGAGTAGCAGATCATTGGTAGCAGTGCAAATGTAAACATGTAGCCAGTTCACTGTAGAGTCTGATGGAAAGGAAAGTTATTAAATCTATTTGTGCATTTCACATCAGTCATGGCGGCGAGTATTTTTAGTTCAAGAACATTTTGTAGATTAATCCAGGATTAGAGGGTTTTGCTAAAAACTTTCAAAGTCCAGGGAAAAATTAAAAAATAAAACTATTGGAGGCACGCAATGGTGATTATGAGTAGTCTTCCAAAGATGATATTAGTTGCAATATACATTTATTTTCTTCTCTCCTCTCTTTTATTTCTGCTTCTATTTCTCTGTGACCTGCAGCATTTTGAGAAATATCATTATTATCTGCTTTTAGACTCAGTCCAACTGGCTAAATACTACATTCACTGCAAAACACAAAATCTTGCCAAGTAATTTTGGTCTAGTTTGTAGAACATTTACCTCAATACACTAGAAATAAGAGAAAACTAACTTACAAGGAACTTTTCAACAGTAAAAATTAGCTTGTTTTAAATCAATAATTCCTTAATATTGATCAAAAAGTACTAGGTCTATTGGCAGATTATTTCACTTACAACATGGGAAAAGTTTCTTATTATAAGTGAAATAATCTGCCAATGGAACAAACACTTCATCAATATTAAGAAATTATTCACTTAAAACAAGCTCATGTTTCTTGCTGAAAAGTTACTTGCAAGTTTGTTTTTCTCTTATTTCTAGTGTACTGAGATATTTCCACTAGAAACTAGACCAAAATTACTTGGTACGATTACATGTTTTTGCAGTGTTAGCATGAAAAATGCAAGTTCATAACACTTGGAATAGATTATTCCACTCCAAAAAGTTCCTTATGATATAAATATGCAGATTTATTGGCGACACAACGTGCAGCCCTAATGACGAGCGTATGTAAACTTCTGACCAGAACTGTAAGCAGGGTGATGAGAGAAACTTACTCTCAACCTGTTCTCTGTCATACAGGGGTGGAGTCGCTCGGCAACGGCTTCAAATTGGTTTCAAGTGTGAGTAAGTGCCTGGTGAGCTCCTTCTAATCTAGTGATAGATGAGGGGAAGTCCCCAGAGATCCGGGCTGATTGTAACACGGCTGTTAATTGATGACTTTGTTGCGAATGATCTATGGTGGAGAGAGGGCCTCACCAAGTTGGAAAACAGTTGGAAATACTTCTGCAAGCGTCCAGCAGTCAATAACGGGAGCTTCAGCTCGGTGACGGCTTTGATGCCAGGAACAGAGCTGCACTTTGTGAAAACTTGGAATGAGTTTCCAGATTGAAATCAAACAGCTGTAAACACGGCGCCGGACCTTTTCCACATGTTACCTGAACTCATGACCTCATCGGTGCGTTTTACACATTTCACCAACATCAACAAAGCTCAGACAAAAGCAGACATTACTGAAAAGGCACCACTGACAAATCACTACTTGAAGAGCTTGAATGTTCAGTTTTTGCAAAACATCCTTAAAAAAGAAAAGATACTGTTGGAATTAATAGCACATACTGGAAAAAAGAATAAGAAAAACATGAAATGGTGAAACAAAAAACATCAATGTTGTTGCAGCTCCTCTGGTTTTTCTGAAAGCTTCAACCCCAGGATGACTTCAACAATAAAAAAAACAATATTCTTCATCAACCCGTTTCCAGCGTCTTCGTACTGTGGCTGACAGGATCCAGGATTCAGGCTCGTCACTCACCTTTTTGTTTACAAAAATTCCACCTCAAATTTCCAGTCAGATTGAAATTCGGAGTGTTTGCCGGACGTCTCACTGAGTTTACCCGCCTGTTTTGAAGAAAACGTTTGAACCGTGTTTGCTGAGTCAGGTATATTAACGTCCATCATCAGCAAACATAGTTTGTATTGGTGGATGGAGAAAATGTCTGCCGATGTGTTTCCTGTACACGTCTGTCCAGTCGTTACATATTTAATTGGGATTCTACCAAACATGAGGTTGTTTCATTGAAAAATAAAAAATATGTATTAATAAATGACTATTAAGCACTCCATCAAATAAAAAAAAACAAACTATTTAAACAAAATAAATATAAAAAGCTCATTTATTTTATTTATTAATTTCAGGAACTTAAATGAATAAATATATATATACATTCAAATACATATGTACATATACAGCCATTATATGCTAAGTTATGGAGGAAGAAATGATACTCGTTTTGAGATTAATTATAGATCTTGTCACATTCTTACTTACTTAAACTAATGTCTGTAGTTGAAGACATTAGTTACCATTTATTTGAATATTTTCTTCTACTTGTCATGTCTGTGGCTCTGACCTCTTTTCTCTTAATTCTCAATTATATTTCCCTCCAAAGTAACAACTTTTTGAAATAAACTTTTTAGTAGGTCAAATTGGTGTTTAAATCCACTAAACCTCTGAGTTTGTGTCGTTCGTAGATCACTGATAGAGAAGCAGCAGCTTTAGCCACACCAAGGGATCCAAATTGTGACATTCCTGGAGACTTTTTGGCCTCTTGGCAGCAGCTTTGTGCTTCTCATGGTGCATATGTATCTCTACAGTCTTAACCCCCACAGTGCCCAGCTTTTTTAAAATGAATGGGTGTGGCAACAACAATCGTATGAGTTGGCAAAAGAAGTGAGCCAATGGCAAAGATAAATCTCCACTTACCCATGAAAGACGCAAAAAGGGTGTATTAGCAGCTGGTTAGCAGTAGTCAAAACCGCCTAAAGTCACAGAATGCAGTGAAGTGTCCAAGTGCAACTCAAACTTCTGACTGACAAAAATAAATAATTAAGACCTGTGATTAACGTATTTATGGACAATACAATAACTGAACAAGTAACTCACTGAACATCCTCAGAGTAGTGAGTCCATATTGTTTTTAAGTGTTGACATTTCTCACTTTTCCCCCTTGAAGTCACGGCATACCTTCACATCGACGTTGACGGTACGGTATTTTTTCAGGTTGTAGGCGCGAATGCCAATCAAAAACTTCCAAAATTTTATAGCAGGAAAACTCTGTCATGTGTGAAGAGCTCTGTAGGTTTTTCTAAACAAGATATAAATCCTCCTGAAGTCAGAATAAAAATGCTGTCCTTTGGCCTTACCTGATCCGTTTCCATTATATCTGCCAGATCATTCTCTGACATATTGAGGATGGAGGCAGCGATGGACTTGGCTTTGATCATGGACTTGGCTGAGAGGCTGTTCTTCTCCGCCACAGAGCTGGCCTGCCTCTGCCTCCTCCTGCTCATCAGCTGCTGTTTGACCTCTTGAACGTCTAAAAGTATTTCACTGGCCAGGGTCTGAGAAGGGAGGAGAAGAAGAGGAAAAAAGAGGGAGGAGAAGAGGATGATGAAATGGATGTAGAAAAACAAGAGGGATAGCGCTGCCCGGCAGATGAATAAATGAAATTGATCAAGCTTGCACCAGAGAGGCTTAGTACATTATGGAGGAATATTGAGTTTGACAAAGTCAGATTCTCCTCGGTTTTGCCTCACACTCCCCTGTAGGAGTGTGGACCTCGGGGTTTGTTGCCCCGTTGATTGAAAGCTGAGGGAACACGGCTTTGATATTAAACACACCCTGAGTTTCTCCGAAATCTCCACAGGCAGAGAATCACGCTTTGGAGAGGGAGAAAGATGGAGCACTATGAAAATACAGCCATTCATTTATTTATTTGCTTTCTGAAACGTCTTACAGTACAACAGGGCAGCATAACAGTGTTAATAATTAAGCTAAAGAGGGGCTGTCTCAAATGGTGCCCGAGTGGGCGGCGAGCGAGACGAGGAAGGCCTGGGGTGGCACGGCTGTCAGGCACTAAATGGGAGTACGCTCTAAATACAGAGAGACAATTAAATGTTAAAACTGCCACTGTACACTAGGAAGTCAATAAAGTAAACTCCCCTTTGCTTCATTTTGAGCTTATTGATCGAGGCAATAATCTTCTGCATCATTCCCCTGTAAGCCAGCTGAAAAGCTGACCTTGGGTGGATTGTCAGGTGAGACAAAGCTGGAAATAACAGAACTCACAGAGAAAGAAAAGCACCGGCAACAACTTGTTCTGCAACAGGAAACGATATAAAGAGAGGCTGGTTTACGCTGCTGCCGCTGATACAAAGTCCAGCCGAGGGACCCGGTTGATCTCACATGCAGCACAAATCTTAAATCTTTTGAATTTCACACACATGTACCAGATGTGGTTTGCATCAGGAGACACAAAGTAAACAGCATCTTCCCATACTCTGTTAGAAAATACAGAAAAAGGCAGTTTATGTGTAATTTCAGACCACAAATCTTGTATAAACTTATAGGTGAAGAACTTGGTAGAAAAAAACAAAATGTGTGAATCAGCTGAGCATGCCCAATACGCTACAACTGCTTCAATTTGACTAGCAGTCAGATTTTACTTCATATAATTTTACACCAAGTAAAAAAATATCTGTGTTCTTTTCACACCAGACTGTCCAGTAGACTCAATTTAACTGGAAATCAAAATTGCAACATTTGTTACATTTTCAGCTGCTGCGGTTCACTTTCAACCCGAACTGTTAAACAAACCCTTCGAGCAAGACTTTCACTTTTCTTTTGGTTGTATTTACCCAGAATGCCCTGCGCTGTAGTCCATTTCCTTCTTTTGGAGCGGTCTCTGGTGGTCTTGGCGTTCACATATGCATTTGAATCGCACCAGAGTTCACTTCAAACAAAACGATATCTAGATTTGTATGCGGACCAGAGTTAATAGCGTTCTTGGAATTTCAATATGGCGACATCCTTAGACATTACTCACTGTAGCCCTTATGATCATTTTAAGTTTTCATTTCCATCAGCAACCACCTGTTTTTAATATCTTCAGTTTAGATTTGCAGGCGCTACATGGGACATTGATTTTAGATGCATTCTTTCATGCGTGTCTTGTAAAATAATCATCTTTCTACCACAGCTTACTACTGTTCATGTGAAGAGCAGCCATATTGAATCCAGAAGTCGAACTCGTAACTGGGTTCAGCCGGAGTTGGTCCTGCTTCAGTAGCGTTCCAGTTGACTTTTCTGGCTGGGAAGTCTGAATTTCCCAATTCAAAGTTCAACTGGAACACAGCATTAGTTCATACTGGGGATCTGAAAGCTATCTTCAGTCTTTTGAGGCCTCTAGATGCTATTACTTTAGCTAGTGCAGCCTAATATCTATTGAAACATTTCCTCTAAATCTTTGGCCAAATTAAAAGTGTCTGCACATTTTTGACAAAACATAAACCTTCTGCATCACAAATAATAACACATACTCTTAAGGTTACTGGACAGATTGGAAAAATAAAGAATGATGACAGAATGCAGCTCTAAAACATTTTAGTTTTGGTCAACAGAAAACATAAGAGCTGTATGTTACAGGAAACACAGATTACAGCTTTGCACAGCAAATATGACTGGAAGCAGTAAAAGCACATTCTGTGTTTGAAAGACTGTAACTGCCTACCTTGACTTGAACTTTTCCAGTAAAAGTTTCCTAATTCAGTGTGTTTCATGACAGAGAGGTTAAAAGCCCAGAAGCACAACGCATAATGTCTTTTTTAAGTTTCCGTCTTTGGGAACAGTGGATATTCTCTACAGAACAATTGCTTCTCAAACATTCACTGTTCATGCAGTTTTATTTGACAAGTTTTGTTAATATAAAAGTTTATCACGGATTTATGCCAAGATGTTTCTACATAGTTTAGACGAAAACCTGGCAGGAAAGAAAGGAAGAAGAGATGGATGGACGGACGGACGGACGGATGGATGGAGGGACGGACGGACAGACGGACGGACGGACGGACGGACGGAGGGACGGACGGACGGATGGACGGACAGACGGACGGATGGACAGACGGATGGATGGATGGACGGACGGACGGACAGACGGATGGATGGACGGACGGATGGAGGGACGGACGGACGGACGGATGGACGGACAGACGGATGGATGGACGGACGGACGGATAGACGGATGGACAGACGGACGGATGGACAGACGGACGGATGGACAGACGGACGGACGGATGGATAGACGGATGGACAGGCAGACAGATCCTTGTTTCCTCTGACTGACAGTAAATAAACAAACGACTGATGTCAAAATGAGCTGAATGGATATTTTAGTTTAACTGGGAGAGTCTGACTGGCCAGTTACTCTTGAAGCTGACCGAGCAGAAAACCAGTTAGTTTAACTGGTGAATCTGTTTGTTTCCCTTAAACAGTGCTACATTGAATTCATAAACACAACAAGCACAACTCATTAATTATGCAACGTCCTATTCAAAAAGTAATGCCTAAATATCCAACAAATGTAACTTGATCTGCTCTACAGAAGCCTCCAGAAGATCAAATTTAATTGGCTGCTAATCATTTTGATACATAATAGATCAGTGTTTCAGCAGAAAACACAGCGCAGTGCAGAAACTGACCATAATAGTGTGTTTTTCAGCGAGGATAAAAAGTCGAAGCTTTCTTTGGAGGAGAATAATCTCAGCATGTGTATCTGTGTACTGTGGATTGGTCGCAATACTCAGGGCCACTGTTTAGCAGTTCAAGAGCGGTGCTTACAGCCTGGGGCGTGTGCAGAGGCCAAAAGGGTTTGCTGGCACACAATAGAAAAACACACTCACACACACACACACACGCCCGCGCACACACAGAAAGAGAGAACAAAAAAATAAGCTCATAAAGACACTGAGATCTCTGCACACAAACACACACACAGCCCTCCGGTCCTGATCAATACATGACAAGAGTAAATCTCCTCCGGACGTCAAGCAGTCCAATCAAAGGGCTCGCTGTTCTTATAGGGGATCACAAGAGCCGGGGGGAGACAAACAATGATGTGAATCCTCAACAACAAGACGACGGCCTCGGCAGCTCGGGGTTATGGGAACGGAAGAGACGAGCATGACACGCATTTCTGTACAGTAGCGCGTCTTTTCCAGGCTCCATGTGGATCCGTGGTGTCCAGACTTTTTGGGATGAAATCGTTATGATGAAAACACAGGGGGCCAACATTTCTAAAACAAACTTTTTGGGCCTTTTTTAAAAAAAATTTTATTTACTCTGAAATAAAAATAGTCAGACTTTTGCAGAAAACGGATCAGTAGATTATCGTAGATAGAAAACATAAACAGAATCCAGTTTAAGGCAGATCCAGAGTTTGATTGTTTTCTGAGTTGCAGGATTTGCTTTTCATTAAAAGCAGGTCAATAATTCTGGCTCTAGTTATTCTAAAATTACAACAAATGCAAAAACTTTGTTAGTAAACAGGAATCTATTTTTTGCATGTAATATTATTTTAAGAAGATATTATTTATCTGTAAAAGATGGAAAAGTGTCCATCTGTATCAACCAACATTGGCCAGATTTGCTCAATTCTAAAGTTGGTCGAGGAGCCGCAAATGGCCCCCGGGCTGCACTTTGGACACCTCTGGTGCTTATTGATTAATGATTATTGTACATAAACTAAAAACTATTTTACTATATAAAACTATTCACACCCCTGGCAGGTTTAGATTTAAGATAATCATCATTGGAAATTGGACAGCAAAACACAATAAATATAAATCTCTTAAGGAATAATTTAATGTGCTTTTATTTTCTTGTCTTGTTAGAAAATTGCATATCAAATGTAATTTTTTGTTGTATTTTGATGGTTTATCTTTGGTGATGAGCTCCAAGTCTATGAGAATGGATGGTCTCCTTGCCATCACCCTAATCTTTTCCTTGCACCACAGATTCAAGAACAAACATGTTGGTAAAATTGAAAGACTACTTGAAACCTAAATCCTCCAGGCTTATGAATACTTTTGGGCTTAACTACGATGTTTGACATCTTTGCATCATATTTGCTCCATATTGACGAGAATATTAGATTATTTGGATAAAACGCAGTAATTCCCTGCAGGAAGTTAACAGTGCATTCTGTCCATAATCTGTCTGCCACCTGGTGTATTTGTGAGCAGAAAACTTCCACCGTTGTTATCTATCTGTCAGCTATTTCTCTTTCGACAGACAGGTGTGAGCTGAACTCAGGTGATGGACAGTCTTTATCACTTTCAGGCAGATTGACACAAACACAACAGTGGGTGATGAATTAGGCCCAGAGAAGGAGAAGGGCGGCTGCTCCAGATGCTCAGATTTTCTCCATGGTGGTCTGTTTCAACCAGATACTCGCTTTCAGAAAGACACAACCTTATATCTCACTGTCCAACACTTCTCTAAACATTTCCTGTTTTTGATCAGGTGGACTTATTAATAATATTTCTTTCTATTTTCTAGAACAATAAGGAAGTTGAGTGTTACACACAGTCTCTCAGGGTTTGGTAGAATTAACATTTTCTGATATTCTTTTGTAAATTCACACAATAAGATGTTGCTTTACCATTTCTAGATAATGTTCTTTCCTCATGATGTTGTAAAGTGTACCAGTCACTCCCACAGCATGACGTTACCTCTACTATACCTCACAGTTTGGAAAGTGTTCTCAGGTCTGCATGTTTTCTGTAATATGTTATCGGTAATATTGGCTTCTTCCTCTGTGAGCGGCCTTTCAGCTCATGTCAGAACATGGCTCATTGTGGATCATGACACTCTTACCAGTCTCGGCTGCCATTTTTGCGAGGCATTTTGCTTCTGATATACACACTTTGCATCAAAACACACTGACTCTAAAGGGCGTAATACAAGACTCTCTAAAAGAAATGCTCTCTCCCATTATTTTGGTTTTTGCAAACAAAAATGTTTCTGGTAACCCAAACTGACCTAAAACACAAAACGTTTAATTTGATTTAATGTTAAAACAGTGAGAAAAAAACTGCTGCGTCTTTTCATTCAGTGTATGTAAATATCTGGTTTTAAATGGAGATAGCTAATGTCATGTAGGTGTTAAAATTCAAACTGTCCACCAGCTAAATACAGTAACACAGCTTTAAAATTAGATCTCAAAGCTTCCCAGTGGAGATCCAAATAACTCTGTACAGCAGGGGGAGACGTATCATTACTGCTTCTTTCTGCTGAGATCACACAACTGTGCAAAAATCTAGAGTCCGACCTTTGATTATTTGTGTCTGGATCAATCAATCTCCAGGCTTTATGAAGGTCTGAGTATTTTTTCTTTGGACTTTGTCTACGTTTTTAGTCCAGTATCTGAGGATGTTTAGATGAATGTTTTTTCTTTGCTGCGGCCAATGAACCATCAGGTCTCAGTTAGCACTGCTCCTCAGCGTTACTTTGTCGTGTCAAACAAATTCAACCTTTGCCTAATCACTTCTAAAACTTTCTGAAGCAGACAAGCGGCTCTCTGCTGTACCTTGATGAAGCAGTGAAGCTGCTCCACCTGCGAGCCCGCCTGGCCCAGCCGTCTCTGAAGCCGGTCCAGGGCCTGGGAGCTGTGCTGGGTCAACCCCTCCATTTGCTCGGTGGCGGTCTGCTCCAGGACGGCCAAGGCCTGCTCACCGGCGCCAACACGGACCTGCAGGGCCTGGATCCGCTGCTCCTGAAAGAAGCAAAATAATCCACAGAATACAAAAAAAATAATCCACAGGAAACAAAAATATCATGTTGGTGATAAAAGCTTCAAATATCAGCAGAAAATCTCCATGTGACGACCAACCAAACAAAACAATGTTGTGCTTTAAATTTGTGTCTATTTCTATACTGAGCTTCAACAGAACAACTGAATTAAATGTGAAAGAGTCAGTAGAAAGCATCACATATACAGATAAAACCAGATGTCTACATACACTGAATAAAAAGACACATTTTTGTCTCATTGTCTGTAGTTAAATCAGATCAAACGTCTCTTGTTTTCAGTTATTCAGAATTACCAAAATTATTTCGATTTGCTAACTGCCCAAAAACTTATTGAGAATTTTTTTTTTGAGATTTTCTTTTGTGACTTTCTTCAGATTTAGAAGTTCACATATATTTGTTCAGTATCAGGAATAAGTATCTTTTAAACTGCATCACTGGGGTCCTTTTGGGTTTCCTTAATCAAACTTTTCAATAGTTTGATGAAGTTCTGGTCCGGTCCACCTGGACCGCTCTCACACACCTTTTCAGATTTACCCACAACTTACCCAAAGGATTATTAACCTTTAAGAAGTTTCCAAAGGCATGATATCATCATGGAGTAGTGATGGACTCTGACCTGAACCTCCAGAGCCACATAAAGACAGTTACAAAGTCGGCCTTCTATCACCTGAAGAACATTTCCAGGATTAAAGGACTAATGTCTCAGCCAGATCTAGAGAAACTCATCCATGCGTTCATCTTTAGTCACATTGATTATTGCAACAGCGTCTTCACAGGTCTGTCCAACAAATCAATCAAACAGCTGCAGCTGATCCAGAATGCTGCTGCTCGCGTTCTCACTAAAACCAGGAAGATAGAGCGCATCACACCAGTTTTAAAGTCCCTCCACTGGCTCCCTGTAGCTCAAAGAATAGACTTTAAAATACTGTTGTTAGTTTATAAATCACTGAACGGCTTAGAACCACAATACATTAAAGATCTGCTGTTGTTGTATCAACCTTCCAGACCTCTCAGGTTCTGGTTCCAGTCTGCTCTGCATCCCCAGAACCAGAACCAAACGAGGAGAAACAGCATTCAGCATCTATGCACCAGAAATCTGGAACAAACTTCCAGAAAACTGTACAACTGCTGAAACACTGTCTTCCTTTAAATTTCGACTGAAAACCCACCTGTTTAGAATTGTATTTTAAATGTAATCAATTATGAATTTAACGATGGCACTCGACTTAATGTAATGTTTTTATTGACTCTATGTTGCATGACTTTGTGTTTTTGTGTTTGTTAAGATGTAAAGCACTTTAAAATGTCTTGCTGCTGAAATGTGCTATACAAATAAAATTTTATTGATTGATTTGATATGGGCTTTCCCTCATTTTTAAAGACATAGTAGTCATTCCATGTATAAGTTTTGCAGCATTTAGCAAATAGAAATAATTTTGGTAATTCTGACTAAGAGAAGTTTGGTCTGATTTAACCTCCGACGGTGAGTCTTATTTTTCAGTGCATGTAAACTTCCATTCAGTAGAGTAAGGACAATAACATCCAGATAATAAACAGAATTAGCTTGTTTTCTGCCCGCAACACAAAATAGCAGCTAATATTCTTCAAACTGCCTTCCACTCTGATGAGCAACAAGCATCTGTTTCGGTGGTTTCTAACCTTTTTCTCCATGTCCTCTTTCAGTTTTGCACAGGACGCCTCATGCTGGCCTTTCTCTGTTGTTGCAACATTTAACCTCCTCTTCAGGGATTCAATCAGTGCCTTCCTGTTGGAGGCCTCCTCCGACAGCGTTTTTACCTGGACGGACAGAGGGAACAGTTAAATGTACACAATTTAATTTTACACAGTACACTGTTTCCTGCAGAAGTATTCACACCCTCCAAAGTTTACGTTTTGTTATCTTAATTGGATGTTTTTAAAATGTGAAGTGTGAGACACATTGGAACTCAACCCTCTTTACTTTAATACCCCTAAATAAAAACCACTGCAGCCAATTGCCTGCAGATATCAGTTATTCAGTTATTGATGATAAATAAATATTTATCTGTATGATTTTTGTTACTTTCTCCACTATTTGTTCCATGACAGAATCAATAAATATGAGTAAATTCAAAAACATGATTAAGTGCAGTTACTGTGTGCAGGTCAATAATGTAAATCAAAACATTTTAAAGTTTGTGACATCCTGAAAAATCTCATTTGAAATGGGATTGTTTTCAAGAATACTATTTGTGTTTGTGGCACTATGAATGCTGTGCTACACGAAGTAATAAATAGGATCATAATCTTTATTGTTATCAGAATATTAATACAAAAAGTCCATATTGTCCACTCCTACATGTACCACTTTAGTAAATGCCAAGTTTTTCAGCTCCCATCATCTTGACAGCCATTTTAAAACAGAACGTTTCTTTTTCAGTTTGTGGTGTAACATCATAAAAGTAAAATAAATAAAAACCAACATCTAATCCATTGGTTCCATTTTTACTCAAACATTCAAGTTTCTTCTCGTTCACTGGTGTTTTTGCCTGTTGCACATAAACAGGTTTCACAAAAGCAGCCTGAACACCAACAGTAGAGCGGATGCCAGATTTTGAGAACCACTGCTTAGAATCAAAACACATCTATGCGTTTCAAAATCTCAGACAACATCAAGATTTAGATCCAAGGAAGAAGTTGAAGCAAGACTTGGGAATTGCTGTTTTCAGACTTTCTCTATCCAGTGTGATGGAGAATCAGCAAATGTTTGCTGATTCTCCATCACACTGAATAGAGAAAGTCTGAAAACAGCAATTCCCAAGTCTTGCTTCAACTTCTTCCTTGGATCTAAATCTTGATGTTGTCTGAGATTTTGAAACGCATAGATGTGTACCCAAAGAGCTGCACAGCTGGCAGAGAAAACAAAAACCCTGCAGCCGTTTTTCTACTGAAAGGTTCGTCTACAAACTGTTGACTCAGTGCAACAGCTTTCAGTCTTTTTTATTATTTGTAGTAAAAGCAACAGATGTAATGACATCTAATGATGGTTGTTGGGGTGTGTGTATGTGTGTGTGTGTCTGTGTTGCCATGGCAACAGGTCCAGGGTATCCATTAAAGACACTAAGAATAAAGTTAATTGAAACACAAACAAAAGAAAAAAAGAGTCCAGGTTGTTACTTTGGCTCTGTGACACTAAGGATGCATTCACACCAGGC
This sequence comes from Xiphophorus couchianus, assembly GCF_001444195.1. Classification (NCBI taxonomy): domain Eukaryota; kingdom Metazoa; phylum Chordata; class Actinopteri; order Cyprinodontiformes; family Poeciliidae; genus Xiphophorus; species Xiphophorus couchianus. The sequence goes on along the minus strand of NC_040232.1, from coordinate 3,929,355 downwards.
CTGCATTCACTGTTATAGTGGCTCTAAATATGGAATCAGATGGTTTTTAAAGTGTTTCGTGAAAAGAGTTCAACCGTGATGAGACAGAGATGTTTGCCCACCTTCTTGTCCAGGTCTTCCACCTGAGCCCGATAACTTCTCTCCATGTCCTGCAGGACCTTTAATCTGGTCTTCAGGTCCTCCACCAGCTGCCTTTTCATGGCCACGTCTCGTTCGGCATGGATCACCCTAAAAGAAGATGCAAAAACTTAACACAGAAATAACACAGAGAACAACAAACACACACACACACACACACACACACACACACACACACACGAGTAGAGCTGGCAGAAGCGGCGTCCCAACGCGCTGCATCAGCCATGACAGCTCATTATGACAACTAAATACACTGGCATGCTGCTTGGGTAAGTGGAGGAGCGTAAAACGGGGATGCATGTATAATTCTAGCTGGCATATATTAGAACAAATGCTCTGGCACCGAGCGCCGCTTTAAGAGTGACTGGGGAGTCCTTTTTGACAAATGGCATCTCGAATCAGCCGCGACTGCAACGTGGCATTTTAATGTTTATCATTTAACAGCTCAGACACATAAATGCTTCAACAGGGAGGCTTTTTGCAGAGGAGGCCTCTTATGAGGGAGACTTCCTGTTGGTTTCAGAGGGATTTCCCATAAGACAGGGGTCTGCAGCCTGTACAATCCAAACAGACGATTTTACCTTTGATCCTGCTAAATAAAACCCGCTTAGAGCCGCTGACATCACATGACCTTTTAAAATATGACAATTTAGAATTTTTAAAAGGGCAGTATTATGTAAAATCAACTTTTTTGAGATTTACATCATGCTATGATGTTATTCCCTCATAAAAACATTAATAGCCTTAATTCTTTCATGCATGTTTGAGAAATCCTTTAACCTCCGCGGTAACTATTCAGCTGTGCAAAACGCCTGGCTGGACCTAGCCCCGCCTTCAAGGCACAGCTCCTCCTCAAAGTTGCAGTTTCCAAGCTGTTGCCTCACAGAGCAGTCCTCCCCCACTAAGCTCCTTCAGACTAGCCAGCAGCAATTAGCAAACACCAGGTGGAGCTACTTTTAGTGAGGTTCTGTTATGGAAATTTGGTGCCATTATTCCATAAAAATCTCGATGATTCTTTATCATTTTAACCAAAGTTATGAAGAGATGTTCTGAAAGGTCCAAAGAGCCACTTGTGGATGGGGAGCCGCAAGTTGCAGATAGACAAACAATGCCATTTACGTTGTAAACTGTTTACGCCTGAACTGTAGCAATCATGCAGCGCATGTCACTTCCTGTTTCAATAATCCTCCCTATTTACATACTTAATATTCTTGATTTCTTCTTTTAAGTGGTCTGAGTGTGTTAGCATGTTTTATTCTGTTTTCATAAAAGGCAGATATAAGGCATTTTCATGGTTGTCTAAACCTCAGGGAGCTGTAACAAATAGAATAAAGATCATAAGGATGCAGTTAATTAAGTGGATTTTTTTAATTTCAAAGATGTAGTGGCTTCTCTTCTCTCTCACACACAAACACACACACAAACACACACACACACGCACACACACACTCAGAGTGTTGCATGTGTTTTAAATAAACAGATGACGCAACGATCCGGCAAATGCCTCCATGTGAGCAAATGTCCCCGTCTCTCTAGGAGGGCGGGCTGGTTAAATAAGTGTGAGCTTGTCCTATTGGAGTGACATTAAATTAAATGAGAGCCGAGTCTAGCCTGGGGACTTTGGGGGGGTGGAGGGTGGGGGTGCAGCGCTGGCTGGTTACCCCATGGGTTTGGCCATTAATGAGAAAACCCATATTGAACCTTTCAGATGACTGTCTGCTGTTGACTTAAAGACGGAGAGCAGCAATAAGCGCCCCGGCAGCTCCCCCTGCCCCGCTGCTAATGGCAATTAGACCCACAACATTTATTCTAGATGTTCTTTTTTTTTCTCCCACACCCCAAAAAGAATAGAGGATAAAAAAGAATGAGCGATATGCGGAAGTTCTGCCGGATCGTATGATCTCTATTTATGAGCGTTAGTGGGAGCGAGAAGACGAGAAGCCTCCGACTGCATCGCGATCGTTCGCACGTTTGTTCCCTTTGTTCTGCGCTTGTTGCTGATATTGTTCATCAAACATGCGTGTATTGTAATAACAACAGTCAGCGGTGTGCGGAGCGTTAGCGAGGAGCGAGAGAGCACTTTTCTGTGTATGTTGTTAGGAGTGAAGACAGGGTGGATGTTTCATGTGGCTGATAGACAACAGGGCTAAAGATGAAAGCAGCAGCTTCATAAATAAGGCAGAGCCATAGTGCCGGATATTGACTGAGGACATGCCGGTGTACTTTGAAATTCATTTCTTTTTTTTACCCCCCCCCCCCCTTCTTCTCTTCTTTAAGGCGAAGCAGCCTTGCTCCCCGTGCGTGTACTGAGATGTATATTTCAGAGGCGTCTAGACATGACTTTCATTCTGAGAAAGAGTCCCTCCACGGAGGAGGAGGCCGAAACTTACATCCAGAGTTGCGTTTGAGCGACAAAAAGATGAAGGAGAGGCAACGGATGTCGCGAGAAAACGGAGCTGTGATCCTTAGTGCTTTGGTCGCACACAAACACGCGCCTGCGTCCGGCTCTGATCACAAGCACAACCTGGATGTATTATTGAGAATGTCAGGCAGAGGACAGAGCACAGCGGACAAACACAACCGGAGGAAAGCCAAGTAGTTCTTTGTACCTTTCTGAAAGTGCAAATGCAAGACGTGGGTCAGATCTCAACGGTGAATCGTCTACAGCGACGCATGCGGACTTTGTAATGCAGTAAAAGCTGAACTGAGTGACTTGACAGGGGCTGCTGCCTAGTGGCGTCTTTAGCTGCTTCCCAGATTCCTCTCCATTAGCAGATCCTGTGCATTTCTTCTCTGTTTTCGTAAACATCGCAAAGGTAGCAAAATCCATTTATTGAACACAATCGATTAGATTGGCAGCTGACTGAATTCATTGATTCGCATGAGATTTACGTTGCTGCATGAGCGAAGGCCGGACCTTACAAACTCCAAACAACATGGCAGCCAACGCAGTGGACAGGCCGACGTGGCGCCTGCAATCAAACTGCAAAAACACAAATTCTTACCAAGTATTTTTGGTCTAATTTATAATGCAAATATATTAGTACACTTTAAATAAGATAAAACAACCTTAAAAGTAACGTGTTTCATACCATTAGTTCTTTATAGTTTTTAAAATGTACTTATTATTAGTGGTACTTTATTATTTCACTTGTAATGAGACATTTTTCCCATGTTACAAGTGAAACAATGTCCCAGTGGAGCTGGTTTGTGCAGTGCACAGAGCTGCTTGGTATGAGTTTAATCCTGAACGGTGCCAGGAGGAAATGCGTCAATCGTTTTAGCAGAATGATCATGATTTCTCAGCCCTGCAAGTATCCAGGAATTTCACTGGCAAAAGCCAAAACCGAAATGTGCAGAAAACCTTTTCAATATTCCACTAATGTAAAAAAACAAAAAAAAAAAGCCACAATTTCGCAATTCCTGTGTTTCCATTAAATAAGAAATGAAATCAAAATCATACGTGAATAAGTCGGTTCACGCATTAAGTCATTAAAAATCCTGGTGGCAACAGATATAAGCATGAGATATATTCATAATTCAGCCATGGCTCTAGCATATATCAGCCAGCAGAGGAGACTTTGGCGTCTTATTCATGCGTTGGTGCAAGAAATTGTTTTCAGTGATTTTACAGAAAAGCTGTGGGTTCCACACTTTAGAATGGCAAACTCCATTGTTGATGATGCTGTTAGAGCTCTGGTGGAGCCAGCTGCACAGTGTTTCAAAGAGGCCAGTGCCTATAAAGAAATGTGTTGCTGCTGTATGCAAACTATATACAACAGCTTTAAGAAATATACAAATTTCAACATGGCTGAAAAACCACCTCATCCTAATGAAAAAATTGTTGTGTTTTTTTCAAAATTGCTGTGTTTCCATTAAGCGCATATTTTCTGAATTCCAATTTGCGCCATTTTACGGTCAGTGGAAACGAAGCTACTCTGAGAGCAAAATTTTATCTCTTGCTTTCATGTTTGGGCCAGCAAACACAATGAATTATGTTTCTACAGGGCAAAATGAGGCAGTACTTTATAGTAACTACACCTTATTTAGACTTTTTTAACTATTATTAACAGTTAATTAACCCTGAAAGCATCATTCATTAATGATGATTTGTACATAATAAGCTGTAAATTGATGCAGTTAATGACTTCAAAGACCAACGCTCTCAATGTTTATTCAGGCCAAATAACTCACAAATTAACAATTCTATATGCTGTGTATTTGTTTATAAATGCTGAAATAAATGTACTTTCACAACAAGTGTTAGACGTTTCTTAATGGGTAGAGAAAGTTTGAATTGGCAATATACTAATCCTGAAGGCAGTTGCTAGTCAGGTTAAGTGGATCAGAGTTTGTTTCCTGCCGTGGACACCGATCGGCCTCCATGTGAGCCAACAACAGGAAATGTACATCTTTCGACTTCCTGAGGTGAAAACGAGCCGTTCATTGTTGCTTTTGCTGCTACTGCATGTACAGAAATCGTACCTGATCTCCCATTTTCTGCTTAGCGATGCTGCTACCAGCATGTTGTGGGTCAGAACAGGCAGAGCACCTCGTCTCACTCAGCTTGCAGCAGCGTTTACCGCTGCTGTTCCAAAATGAGAAATATCATGTTGTAAAATGTATGAGCTGCTCGATATTCAAAGTTCTGCCACAAATATGCACAACAGAAATGCAGCAAGCAGGACTTCCAAAGTTTGCTTTTACCAAAAAAATTAGAGTTGGGTAGAAAATAGTTACATTTACTTGAGTAATCTATTGGAAAAAGGTACTTTTTACTTTTAACTTTCTTATGAAGTATCACTTCTCTTACTGAAGTTACTCACTGTGAGTGACTTCACTGAATGAAGAACAAACTTGTTTAGAAAGAAATCACCGGACACAAACCTGCAGTTTCTCTTAATGTTTCATAGGTTTTATTTTTTAAAACTGATTTAGGAAAATGTTTTCTTTGCGTAGTTTTGTTGTGTTATTTATATAAAATATTTTGAGTAAAATACTTCATTTTCGTATTTGATATTTAAAATACAAAAATTTTCACACAACTTTATATTTAAGTATTTTAGAAATGTCAAATGATGAATGTTTTGTACTTCAGTAGTCTTTTTTACCAAATATTTTATTCTTATTTGAGTAATTTCTTGAACAACTACTTTTTACTCTTAGTTGAGTAAAAACATGTTGAAGTAGTGCTACTTTTCCGTCAGTAAAATGTTTGGATACTTTGCCCAGCTCTGTGCGGTTGCTCTGTCCCGCCCCCGTCATTTCTGTCCAATGGGAGCAATGACCCTCAGCTGTGTGGATTTGTTTAAAAATTATAGTCTAAAAAGCGCATTGTGAAAACCAACCTTACCAAGCAAAAAAATTAATAAAATAAAGTTCGATCCAGACTGAACAAGTGGATGAAGAGACTTTTCTGAGCCTAACATGCTGAATAAACTGTTGACACAGTGAAACTGGGTGGTAACAGAGAGACAGAAAAGCTGGTCAGAGTCTAAATCATGCAAATTTTTCGTTCCACTTCACAACACAATGTGACATAAGTTTAATGCAACAAAACACAGAAAATGTTTAAGGGGTACTACTCTTTGTGCGCTGTTATCTTTAGCTGCCCATATTAACATCACACCCTGTTTTCTTTGAGTTGCTGATGAAGCTGCAGCAGAGAGAGGCTCGCCACATGGTGGAATCAAACACAGCAGATGAGAGCTGCACAGAATGCATTAAGACACACAGACAGAGGGATGGAGAGACAAAGAGGTGCAAGAAAAAAAAAAAGGTGCATAGCAGAGCAACAACAACAAACGGGATCACGAAGAGGACAAGCAGCACTAATTAAGGCAAAGGTGTGTAACTAACTTGTCCTGCAGCTGGCTGAGCTTGTCCTCCTTCTCCTGGAGCTGTCCGCGCAGGGCTTTGTTAGCCACCATCTGCTTTGTGACTTCAGCGTTCGAGCTCTGGGGAGAGGGCACACAGTGCGAGCGTTTGTTAATGTGTTTCAGCCCGGCTGATGGCGGGTCAAGCACAGCATGTCTTCTCATTATGGAAACAGTGGAAGGCAAGAAGGTGCTAAAAGAGGTTAAAGAGAATAATACATTTTATAAAGTGGAAAAAATAACCCACACCTTCAATACTGATAAAAAAAAAAGGCACGTGTAAAACATAAACATGTCTTGATTTTACATCCTAAATCATATCTCGCTGTATGTTAAAGTATTTTTTTAGCTGCAGATGCTGCAAATGAAGAAGCGTTCACTAAAGGAATGCTGTTACTAAATTTTAGGCCATAAAATTAAAGTTAAAAAATAGGAATTGAATCATTTAATCATTTGCACATTTTAAGGTATTTCTAATATTGTATAAAAAGGTTTAAACGAAAAATCTGCATAATTGGTCAAATTTTCATCGATTAATCGTCAAACTAATCAATAGATCAATCATTAGTTGTAGCCCTAGTGTTAACCACTTGTGCCTACAAAACAAAGGATGTCATGATGTCAGCTTATAAAAATGATGAACTCCTGGTTTGAAGGCCGCTGTCTCCACTGCAGGCTGTTGTTAAACATGCGCCTCCGTCGCCTCCCTCTCTGTTAAGGTGTCACCTGCCATGACTTCCTGAGACGTGTGCACCGACAGCAGCAATCTGCTCGGTGACACTGATGAGCGGGATGCGGAGAGGGTGATAATGTCGTGGCACCGCTCGCACCTCCTTCCCCGCCATGCAGGGCGCGTCGCCACTGTTACCCTCCATTTCTCAACTTTCTGACAGTTACTCTGAAATAAGATCAATTGGTATGAAATGCTAATTCATGTTGAAATCACATGCAATTTCAGGTGATGCAGTGTGTAAATTAAAAAGGCGGAAAACTTTGTGCTTTTTTTTTCTTCTTGCATGATCTGAAAACTAAAACCTTGACAGAGTTTCTTGCAGAAGCTTCAAGGACTTTGAGGCTTTCAGTGAAATGTTAAAGTGCCTCAGAAATTGATATTTGATGAAATCTGAGAATTTTTTTCCTCAACTAAAAATGCATGTTTAATCCTGCACTGCTGGGCTGTGGAACAGTGCTGCAGCTAAAATGGCCACAAGAATAGTAAAGAAATACACATATTTTAACTAGGGATGTCAATGTTAACGAATGCGATTAATCTAAAAAGTTTAACACATTAATATGACAAAATCCAGATGAATCACATTATCACTTTTGACCTAAAAGTCTTTCCTGCAGAGGGATACTTTTAGTCCACAGAAGCAATTTACACGATCATGTAAAGCATTCAACAATGTAGAGTCACAAAGCCGAGTGAAAAGATGAGCTGGGAGAGTCTGATATGCTAAGCAGAATTATTTCCCTTTAAAAAAATGCCACAGTGAGAATAACCTCTGTGTACGGACGCCGCGTACACAGAGGTAGCCTGCTTAATGCTACACTGAAACACAATCAGTTTCAGTTAACATTTCTTGATCATGTTTGAAACAAACTACCTTCTTTTAAACTTTCCCGAATATTGTCAACTTCCTAAAATAACAGCCTAACAAATTTTTAGCCAAAAGAGATTTGAATTTTTTTTGCCTGAATCCTTTTCTGGCAATAAAAAGGGGTTGATTTTTGTTTTCTGTTGCTAAAATGACTTTTGGACAAAAAGTGACTTGGACTGTTATTTTAGGGAGATGACAATATATCTGGAAAACTGAGATGCTTGGTTTGAGACAATCTTAAACATTTTTGACAATGTACATTTATACATTTGAACAAAGGTAAGAATAGCAGTTAATCTAGATAAATCCCAGTGGTAGATTGAGATTAATCTGACTACATTTTGTAATCGATTGACAGGACTCATTTTAACATTTAATTGTTTAGAATACAGATATCAATGCAGGTTTCCTTTAAAATTACACAAACGGATTTGACATTTTTACACTTTATTCATTCATGCCCCACAGAGCAAAAAATTAGAAATGAACACATTATTTAATGCTATCATCCTATTAAGAGATTTATCCTAAGAAGCATGCACAGCAAGGTGGAGAATGACGGTAGATGATTAACTCAATAAGCCCTGACCTTAAGTTTGACTTGAAGCTGCTTGACCTCCGCCTCCAGGGACTGGAGGGCTGGTCCGGTTCTGCCCTGACAGGAACACTCAGTGTTTGCTGGTGCAGTGGGTGGTGCTGCTGGTGAAGGTGCAACTTTTGGGGGGAGCGTAATCCGCTTCCACTGCTCCAACTCCATCTCCAAAACCTTTTTCTGCTGCTCCACACCAGCCAGGTCAGAGGTCAGCTTCTGCAGAGTTAACCACAACAGGATTGGTGAGCTAGTCATGGCGGTGACAAAACAAATAAAAGTTGAAGTCGGGCCTACTCGTAAAAAAACATGGAAATATTTATTTCTGTTTTGGCGTGGAGGGAATTGAAGTGCGATAACGAGCTGCAACGTATTGTTGCATGATCCGACCAACAATAACAGACTGAGCTAATGAAGGAAACTGTATCCTATTACCTGCAGTGATGCTGTAGGGCGAGGGCATATACATCCACAGAACATTGTGTGCAAACAAAACGATAAGCATTTAAATTAATAATCATGTATATTAAGATTTATGACATGTCCACAACACTGTCTATTCACTTGAGAGCAAATTAACTTAATCAGTTACATTTTTCTATAGGTTTACAACACATTTTTCACTTATAAAATTCCATCACTTTCTAGACTCAAATTCCCAGATTTTCCTGTCAATTTTTAGTAAATAAAACAGTTGACTGTAAATGTGAAGTTTTTTTATTCGGATGAAAGGTTGCAAATACGTCTAAGTATTTTGCAGACACCACAAGACGACAAACTGAAGTTAGAAAGTAAGTAAAAATGTTAATAAGCTAGTTCTAAACTAAAAAGATTTGTAAGGTAGTCATTATTACACGATCAGTGGGTCAGTGGGTGAAATAGTTAATTGTATTATTAGGTAGTGAATAAGTTATTAGGTTAGTAACTATGTTGGTAGTTAATTGTGTAAACTAGTCAGTACACATACTAGTGATTTGGAAAGCACATTAGTAAGTTATTATGTCAGTAAACAAGTTAAAGTAAGTTAGCTGTGAGTAAGCAGGTAGGAAAATAATTGGGGTAACTTAGTTATTAAGTACATATGTTTGGTTTCAAGTAAGTGAGAAAGTTGTTTTTAACCTTTTTAGTTGGTAATTAGGAAATTAGTTGTCAAGTAAGTAACTTGGTTAGCTATTATGCAAGTTACTTGCGTAATAGCACACAAGCCTTGCAGAAAACTCTGAAGTATCACATGTTACAGTGTATTTATCGTGGTAACTAAGTAACACCCATCATATAATCGTGTGGTTTATTATTGTGACTTCTCTTTTAGATTTTAGGTATGTGTAATTAAAATAAAAACATTGTAACTTCTTGGAAGAAAAATTTGCAACTAATAAGTTTAAATTATGCTAAACAATTAGAATAAATGTGGATTGTTGACATAATAATCTTTTAACACCATCGTTGTTACAAATGCACAAGCTGCATGAGCCTGAACTGTTGGACTGTCCACTATAATATAATAGTATTAGTTCTGCATTTGAACAACTGAGTTTAGATTAATTAATAATAATGCTATCATTTGATCAGGTACAACTCAGTGTATCAATGGTTCTAAAGAGACCAAGATAAACCACACATCTGTGGCAAATATTAAAGTGAGTTCCTGTCTTCCTTATTAGGAAATACGACCTATAATCACATCACTGCAACTTTGGCTCAATATTGCACTGATTAACTGATATGGTATTGTGTCAAACATGAAAAATGCTTAATGGCACAAATAGGAGACATGATACATGGAAATACTTCTGACCGTGTAAAGCAAAGCTGGAAAACACAGTGAGCCAACACACACGAATGAAACCACAGATTCCCAAGGGTTTGCTCTCTGCTCTGCATACATGGAGGTTATTGATATCTGGTTGCTGGCTGACACCTTTTAATAGAATCCCTCTTGTTTTAGGTTTCCTCTGCTCTGCTGAAGGCACACATGCCGCCTCCCCTGGGAGCGTGGGGGAGAGGAGCAGGGAATAAAAAGTGGGGATATGGCCCCAGTGGCAGCAGAGCACGAATTAAGAGAGGCATTGATGACACTTCCTGTAAGACAAGCTTTGATTTCACAGGCCATTTTCAGCACTGGTGAGAAATGACACTGACACAGACGGACATACAGGGAGGAGAGGACTCCTCTATCTGTAGCGCTCCTTTCTCTCAACCTTATGGAATCACTGGAATCAACAGCGGCCGGATAAATAATCTGAATACTTGCAGAAACACAGTGGAGCAGTGAGCAGTGCTGCTGGAAGACGGTCCTGGACAAAGGACCCAAAAATTATACTCAAAAAAGAGTAGCACTACTTCAACATATTTTTACTCAAGTAAGAGTAAAAAAGTATTTGGTAAAAAGTTTACTCAAGTACTGAGTTACTGATCAAATTATCAATCATTTAATCATTTAAAATAACATAATCAGACAGACCAAAATATAAAGTTAAGAAGAAATTTTAAGGACCAAAATGACAATAATTCATATAAATAACAAAAAATAAAATCATGCAAAATAAAAGGTTTCCAAATCAGTTTCTTTCAATAAAAATTTTATGAAACTTTAACAAAAACTGCAGGTGTGTGTCTGGTGAATTTTTGTTTTTCATTCAGTGGGTTGAAAATCCAGAAGTTTTAGGTAAGAGTGGAGATACTTCAAAATAAAACTACTCAAAAGTAAAAAGTACAGCATAGTAAAAATACTCCTAAAAGTACATTTAAAAAAACAAAGTTACTCAAGCAATTGTAATTGAGTAAGCGTAAATAGTCCAGGGTCTTCCTACATGGAGTTTGCATGATGTTCTCCCAACGCATGCGTGGGTTTCCTCTTAGGTATTGTTTATCGTTTATCATTTATTGTTACACATTTCTTATGTTAAGAATTTCATTTATTATTGTCACAATAAATTCCAATTAATGTTTGTTTTGTTTTTTTAACTAAAATTGTGTTTTATAATTTTTCTCTATTGTTTGTCCAATCAAGACATACCATTAAATTTGAAAATATGATTAACTATAGTTTATTCACACTTTTTTATGTGACTGGTGTCCCAAAGAAGAACATTAGAAATACAACATTTAAATACAACTTTAAATGTTTTTTTAAAGTTGCATTTGTTTATGGGGCAAAGATTGCTCTGCCATCCACTTTTCTAAAAAAGTACTAAGAAATAGTTCTTATCGACACTTTTATTGTTATAACAATACTCCCACAAAATATGATGATAAAACTTTAAGCCCACATCACCTACCTCTTCTTTATCCAACAGGTCAAAAATACAACTGTTAGGTTAATTGTCTGTAGGTGTGAGTGTGCATGGATGTTTGTCTCCATGTTTCCCTGCATGGAAAACATGCAAACTTCATGCAGAAAAACCCTCAGGATGGGATTCTACCACTAAAACTACTATTTAAACACTCATAGTAGTATCCAGTTTAAGCTTTTTAAATGTGTGAGCTGGAAGAACTACCTGGAAAGAAAAAATAATGGAAGACACAAGACAACAGTGTATGACTTTATAAGGCAGTGAGGCAGGAAAAGAAGCGAAGAGGACAGAATGGCTGAAGGATCAGGAGACAGAGCAACACAAACAAGTCTCTGGGAAGCTGCCATGCTACCTATCACATGATGGCCCCTGTGGAGCCTGTCCTAAGCCAATTACAAGCAGAGTTTTAGTTGGAGAGTTGGCCAGGACCGGCTGGAACAAGTCCAAAGTCTATCACCTCTTGGCCTTTTCAGAGAGGGCAACAAGACCCGGCTTTGACCAGCCGGTCGGCTCCAACTTTCTCTGGTGGAGTGGCATTAATACTGCAGGAGGAGAGAGGAAACAAACAGGAAGACAGCAATTCCCCCTCTGTCCACTCATTCACTCCCCTTTGTGTGTGTGCGCGTGCGGGGGGGGCATGTGTGTGCCTCCACTGCTGTGTCTGAGTCTAAGGTCTCGCTGGGTTTCAGCAATCAGGGGCCTGGTGGGTGCACTAGGGCCACTTCCTGGGTGGCAGCGTTGGGAGAGCTGCACTCTGACTTGTGTGTACGAGTCCACCGAAATGTAACTTTACAAAAACACACACAGCCTAGTCTCTAATTATACGTCCAGTTGGTGTTTGTAGATATTCACACTACAGGAATATACTGTCTATCAGGTAAATGACTGTTTCTGTCGGCATGTTGGTGTGCGAGGTTTGTTTCCTATCAGACTGACTAACCACTAAATAACTCGACAGGTGAGTGAAGCGTAGAAAACAGTTAGCTTGTCTCTATTAGAATTAGGCTGGATGAATGTAACTGGGCACATGGTTTTTCCATAATAGACAAATATAATAAAGATCATTTTTGAAATAATTATGAGTTCTTATGGATGTTTAGGCTAAAAGGAAAATGGCAACATATTTAGATCAACGTGTTTAACTCCATGTTGTAAAAGCAAAGATCTTGAAATATTGTTGATGTTCTATGAAGCACCAAATGGTTTCGGGCCTAAACAGCCTTCAGAGTTGCTGGTCAGTTGCTGGGTTTCCTGACACCTCTTCAGAATCAAACGAGGCCAGGCAGCATTTACTTTCTAAGCTCCTCAGTTCTGAAAACCTGAGATACTGTATGTAGAAACTGTTGGGACTAAAAACTCTGAACCCATAACACATCTTCTTTTCCTCTGCTCTCTTATTTTTCTGAGAAACACTTGTGTAAAACTAAACTTGTCTTGCTTGCTGTTCTCCTCTGCTCTGTGGTTGTAACCTCCACAAAAGAGAGCAGGGCTGTCAGCTGTCTCATTAAAAATGTTCACACACCCCCCCCAAAAAAAAAAAAAAGTGAAATATTTCCAAAGCAGCTTTTCCAGTTTACTCCTGTGTTACCTGGGTGAGCTGCTTGCTGCTGTTGAGCTGCACCTTGATCACTTCATTGGCCTCTTGCAGCTCTCTAGCTGCAAGCAGAGCATCCTTCCTGGCACTTTGCAGGATGTCTATGTGGCGCTGCAGAGACTCGACGCGCTGCTGCAGAGAGGAGGAGGAGCAGTGCTGGATCTTCGTCAGCCTCTTCTTCCTCCTCCACCTCCGTTTCTCCCCTCTTGTCCCTCGCTCCCAGGGCTCCTGCTGTTTATCATCTAACAGGAGGGAGAACATGCAGCTGCCTCAGAGGTGACGTGAGCGGAAAAACTCAGGAATCTGTTTTTAGACGCTCCGGCTGGGAGTTTACAGGCGCATATAGACATGTATGTGCTTTATAGTTTTGGCTTTTTCATTGTAGTTCAGTTTTATTTAGCTTTTACTTTTTGTTTGTCTAATTAAATTAGTTTTAGGTAGTTTTTAGAATTTGTTTGCTAGTTTTGATTAATTAAACAATTTATTTTAGTTAAGCTTTAGTTTTTAGTTTTTTCATATTTTGGTAAAATTTACAGGTGAAGAATTCAAAAAGGTCAAAGCATTGTGATGTGATTATGTATCAGTTTTGTGTTTATATTTCATAACCAGCCATAAAAATTAAGGATATTATATTTGTCATTTCAATACATTTTAGTTAGTTTTATAAACACACAACATAGCTCCAGTTAGTCATAGTTTTTCCTCTATTATTATGTTTTCATTTATCTCAGTTAACAAAGGATTTATCTGAATTTCAGTTTTTGTTAGTTTTAGTTAATTATAATAAACTTGATGTGCACATGTGAAAACTCAGATATATTTAGCTGCTAGAATGATTTACACTTCTGATTTATAACTACTGAAAGAGTTGAGAGGAAAAAACTGATCAACAGAAAAGTGAAATAAAATATTTTCCAAACACCTTTTAAAAGGAAAGTGAAAATCTGAAAAGTGTGGCATGCTTTTGTGTTCAGCACATTTGAGTCACTATATTGTAAAACCGTCTTTCAAAGCAGCTGAATTTCTATTCAAGTCTGAACATCTGGACTGGAGTTCAGTGAATATTCTATATATTGAATATCTGTCATTTTATCAGATGTATTATCGATTGATATTAATCATGTGCTTACTGTGATATATACTGTTATTTATTATTGTTCTGCTATAATTTAGAGGTATTAGATTAATAACTGCTCTGATTTTTACTTGTCAATCCTTTTATTTCCATTTCACATCTACGCATGTTGAAAATTGTGGCTGTAACGTGACAAAATGTGGAAAACTTAAATGACTTGAATACTTCTGTGAGATACTGTAACTGTATTTTAGTTACAGTTACAACTAAAATAACTGTAACTATTATTTTGTTGAAAACAAAAACTTGTGGGTGTGAAAACTTGTGCTAACCTTGTTTTCTCTTGGATCCAGTCGCTGGTGCGTCTGTGCTGAAGTTCATCGACCGCCTGTAGGACTAGAAGAAGAAGAAAGTCGGTGAGCGTGGCGATAAAACGTCGTTTAATGGAACACAGCAGTTGACAAGCTTTGGTTGGCTGACATGGGGATCGCGGTGACACTGTGATCACACATTCTGCTCAGCTTAACACAACAAGACAAATCATCCTGCGCCTAAATAATTCACCTGAACATGTTCAACAAACTCCTACAGTCCCTGACTCTGAGCGTGGAGATCAGCTCTGACAGCTGCTTGCTTTGTTCAATCACCGTCTGAGGGATTCTATTCATCCCACGCCACCAAGACTACGAGTGTGTCGTCATTTACAAGCAAAAAAAATAATTATGTGCATGCAAGTGTGTGTGACACCTCCCAATGCAAAACAGTTTGTAATGACATCAAACGAGCCAGGTAGCATTTAATCAGAGGCAGGTTTGATCAGAGCGGGGAAACGAGGTGTTTGGTTTGTGGCGCAGCGTGTTGTGTGGGGACCTGGGCTGTCAGAGCAATGAGGATGGAAGGGTTGACGGGAAAATGAAAGGATCAGGAAAGACGAGTCCTGACAGCTCACAGGTTATACACTGCAGGCACCGCTTTCAACTGCCTCTTCATGAGTTTAATAGAGGTGAAAAAAAACACCTTAAATCAGATTCTTGTTTTGATCTGATATCTGAACATGCTTCATATGAAAACATCCAGACAGCATGGAGTTGATCAACTGCTGTTGCAGCTTTGGGAGGTCTACACTGAAGCCAAACTGACGAAATCAGTTCTCACTGTCGCAACTGTGTGAGGAAAATCACATCATTTTGTTCTCGGCCGTCTGGCCCTTCTTATCAACCTCCCTGGCAAACTTTTCGTCCCCCTCTGCATGTTAAACTACTGTGTTTATGTGGGAAAATAATGCTCAATTTGCTTACTCTGTTCAATAATTAGGACTGATCTGGACTGCAGATGTTCATATGACTGTATAATAGAGAATCACATTCTGTGTAATAAAGTATGAACAGTTCACACTTAAATACCTCGACGGTCGATGTGAATCGATGCCACGCCATGTTGATGCAGTATTTCATGTAAAAGGAGCCCCAACCAAGAAATGAATAGAAATGGATATTTTTCTCAAGCCTGAAATTTCTGGTTAAAAAATTATTTTTTTAATTTATCTGATTAGATATTCTACTTTTCCAAGACACAAATTTTGGGTTTCCATTCTCTGTGAGCCAGAATCATCAAAATTGCAAAAAATAAATGCCTGAAATATTTTTTTTTTTTTTTTTACCCAAACTTGATTTACGATTTTAATCCATTTTTTTTAACCTTTTTAAAAACTAATTGGCTTTTTACCTTTTTTAAAAAAAATGGCTTTCATTCATCTTTTGTTCTGTGATTTAACCTGAAGCTGTAAAACATGTTTGTCAAACACGATGGTAGGATAAGGGAGGCAATGGTGGAAAAAAAAAATCCAGTTTTTCAAAAAATTTGATCCTCAAAACCAGAAAATTTGATTAATCGATAAAATCGATTTATCAGCCAACACGGACTCAATATAAATATAATTAGAACGATTCACTTGCAGATGCAGCCAAGCACAGGAAGCAAATCCAGTGATCTAATCTGACTGGAAATTTGAGCTTTAAATAAAAAAGAAGGAAGAAATAGAAAAAAAATATGAATGAGGACCAACCTTTCCATGAGTTTGCCGCGTGTGAAGCTCAGTCCCAGAGGACTCCCCGTTCAGACTATCCGAGTACTCCTCAACACTGTCACTGTAGAGAAAGGTAAAGTTGATTACTGGTTCTCAGAGTACCACCACTGGACAAAAAAAAATCCAATTTACCTTTTATGGTTGATTTAGTTGACATCAAGCAAAAATATGTGCATTCCTACCCCCTCCATCCAACAGAAAATCAATGTCCCCTCCAATTTCTGAGCTGGAAGTGTAAATGTGGGCGTAAATTAAGCGAAAAGCTGCGATGTCTGATGCTGCTGGTGAATGCATCAACATGTATGAGAGTGGCTGTGGCCTTCATTAGCTCTCCAAGTGTGACAGACGTGTGTGAGAGGCATGGATGAGCGGAGCGCAGCAAACTTGCATCTGATAGACGCACAGTGAGGGCTTCACGAAACACACACACACACACACACAGGTCTATTGACAGTGACCTTTGACGTGAAGGTGGAAGCCAGTGACATTTACGCTGGCGGGTTTATTAAGGTGGGGCCTGGGAGCAGCAGCAGAGGTAAAGAGCGCTGAGTAGATGCTCTAACTGGGGGATGACATGGCTGGGGGGTTAAATCCCGTCTGGTGAGGACCAGGGACTTGTTGAGGATTACTGATCACTACCAACTAAACCAAAGTGGTATTAATTTGAGAAAGAACCACCAACTTTGGAGCAGAAACACACTGACTCACAGTTAGTCATTACAAATTAGAGCTGCAGCTAACAATTAATGTAGTAATCGATTATTCTGATGCTTAATTGTATAAAAAACTGACATAAAAACAAACCAAAGTCAGAAAAAATTAAAACTACTACTATAACTATTAAAAACTAAACTAAAACTAAACAATATGTAACTAATACAAACTAACAAACGCTCTAAAAACTAACTAAAACTAACTGAATTAGACAAACAAAAAGGCACAATGAAAGAAAACTAAACTATAATGAAAAACTCAAAAATAACCTTGAAACATACTCAGACCAAAGGACAGTTTGTAGACAAATCAACCTAACAGTCATGTTTTTGGAAAACAGGAGGAAGCTGGAGTACCCGGAGGGAAACACAAGGAGAACATACAAACTTCATGCAGAGAAAACGCAGGCTGGGATTTGAACCCAGGACTTTCTTGCAGCAAGGCCAGAGTGCCACAAGGCAGCCCCTACCACAATCTGAATTAAATACTATGGGTGTCTGGATCCGATACCGATATCTGAAATCGACCCGATATCAGTAAAAAAAAAAGGAGTATTGGATTATATTCGGTTCTGGATCGGAGTACAATGAACATTCTATATATTGAACATTATATCAGAGGTATTATCGATTGATATTGAGCACAATATATGCTGCTTGACGGTATCGTATCGGAAGTGAAAAGGTTTTATCGGAACAGCCGTATTAAATATGCTGTAGTTTGCCGTTTCAAAGTGACAAAATACAACAAAAATTAAGAAGGTTTTCATATTTCTGCGAGTCTCTCTAGGCCTGACATCTCTATTAGACGACACAGAGCAACATGTCTGAAAAGAGGATTCCTGTAACATCTGAAAGGCCAAAGGCTTTAAAGTATCAAATCGGTTGACAGGTGCCTTAAATAAGACAACATATCAGTTTAAACACCCTTGTTCATAAATCCGCTTAGATCCTCCTCTCAGGTAAAGCATTTATTTGACCGCCGCTTATTAGCCACATGGAGGGGTATTAGGCAGGCTGGGCATCGGTGCACCCAGTCGCCGTTAAATGGCCTCGTGCGGATAGAGCTGGGGAGGATTACGGCGTGATGAATTAGCCGGTGAAGAGGTGGTGAGCGAGCGGGACGGACGGAAAGGCAGAGGCGTTCAGGAAACGGCTTATTTTTGCATAAAACATACATGAAATAATTACTGTCGATAGTTGTTAATTTAGAGGCTGTTAAGCATCTTGTAGACATCTGGTACTGATCCGAGTTGGGTCATTTAAAATTTATCCAACAGAATTAAGGCGAGCAGAGAGGAGAGGACACACACACACCGACATGCCACGAGATAACCAACATAACTACACACAAGGTGGGGTAAGCCTCCGCATGTGTGTGTGGGTGTGTGTGTGTATGTGTGTGTGGGAGGGGTCCTTGCAGGGGGATCCTTAGTGCTGTCAGGGGGGGTTTGTAAATATGCAAAGAACCAGTAAATTAAATCAAACTGCCAAACTGTCAATTTCGGGGTAGCGTGACTAGTGCATGAAAATGGCATCACTGGAAGGTGTGGAGGCTTCGGCGGCCCCTTATCCCTGGGCTTTTCTGGCACGGGTTCAGCTCTGCGCAGAGAGGTGGCTAATTCTGCATGCAAATTTCAGTCAATAAGCTCCGAGCAAGTCGTCCCAGGATATTTCAAAGGATCTGACAGTAGGCTCTCCCTCCTCTCTCCTTCTCTCTATCATTCTTGCTCACATTCTTGTTTTTGGCTTCTGAATACCAACTAGACAGACAATGAAATTCAATCAGCCGTTTGCTTACGGTTTTTGCATATGCACGTTGTCCCCCTTGATTCCGTATCCCCACCGTTCGGAAGGCCCGTGCTCTCGGCTCAAACCGACTGAAAATAATGAGGGGGACAGAGAGGGGAATCATTACCTATCTGCGCTCATGTCCTCCCACTCGTCCTTAGTGGGGCTGAGGTTACGGCCGTGCCAGCTGATGGCTTGATTGGAGCTGACTGTTGGGTGGCGGCGCAGGCGTGGAAGGCCTCTGTGCCAGGTTGTCTTCGGTCTGACCTTGGCGCTGATGTTGTTGGCGGTCCCGGTTGGCCGCGCTGGGCCTGCTGCTCGGTTCCTGTAGAAGTCTCTGGCTGCTCTGGCGATACCCAGCTCCTGCCTCAGCTTCAGCAGGTGATTGTTGAGCCTGGCAATTTCTTTCTGAGCCGCGGCCAGGCGGGATTCCAGAGCCGTGACCGCGCCACGGTGCTGCCCATCACGGACCCGGGCCTCTTCCTCCCGGTCAGCTTCCTGGTGCCTCAGATAGTCGACGGAGGCTTGGAGTCGTCGGCAGTTGTGGGCCAGGTCTTCGTTGGCCTGAAGCAGCTGCTGCCTCTCTTCCTTCAGCGCCGCTGTCTGCTCCTCCATCAGCACCAACCTCTGCTCCAAATACTTCATCTGGAAGAACCAAACACATTAACATGGAACCGACCCGTTCTCCAAGACAAACACTCTCTACGTTTCAAAACTCAAATTTGTATTTGAATATTTTCTAGATATTATGAAAAATTAAATACAAACGTTTAGCTTGAAAATGCAGCAGTACTCAGCTTTATTATTTGTCCAGTTCACAATTTATACATCATAAAGTAGCTTTCAATCCAGAAATAAAGTTTTCATTAACTAAATTTGATTGGCTCTCAGTGTGATGATGACCTAAAAAAAACAAAAAGCATCTTTGTCATTCTTAGTTACCATATACAGTATATCTATAATGAAGTACTAGGGACAAAGTGGCCACAGAAAATTAAATCTAAAAAAAACAAAAACTAATCAACTTCACATATTTTCAGGAGAAAAAACAGCTGATAAAAATGTTATTGTAAATTCACTAGAAAAAATGCTTTATGCATAAATACATATATTAATGATATCAAAACTATAATTTTCTCTGACATTATAGTCAGAAATTTGCAAAGAAAATAAATCTTAAAATAAATCTATGGAGGATCAAAGGGAATAAAATTAATTAATACATAATTAAATGTACCATAAAATAAATACATGTGTATATAATTCCTTAAAATATTTATTCAGTAGGCAATTTCTAAAATATATCCCTAAATAAAAAAAAACTTAATAGATAATTATTAAATGTGTATTTAATTCTTTTGTTTTTGTTATTGTGTTTTTTATTTAATGTAAAAACCACAATAGTAAAACTGCTTTTTTGTGTGTAGTGGAATATTGACAAAGTTTTGCGTACATCTGTAATGGAAACGCAGCTATTGATAACCACACGCCATTAAAGTTGTTGTAAAGAAAAAAATCACCAACATTTGTACTTTCTACAGTTTGAGATGTCGCTCCAAGAGAGCAAGACTGTGAGCAGATAACAGGAAGGTTGGGAACAGTGAGAAAACGCAGGTAACATCAATTAACTGTGATTATTGTAACAGTGAATATTCATTAATATCACAGTGGCATGTGTTTCTACTATTGTACAGCAAAATATTAAACCACTACATCCCAAAATGAATTTAGTTATTGTGTCATAACTTCTAAGAAAACTGAAAATCTCTCTTTGTGAAGTCAAATCATGGTGAAAATTTTGTTTTTCTGCACAAATAACAGAATCTATGAGGACGCACAGTTTGGCATTAAGTCTGTAATCAGCGATGCTTTATATTTCTGGGTGGGGGTGTGGACATTTGACTGCCGCGCCCTGATCTGCCTTAAACAGACAGCAACCAGCCACTCTTAGCCTTTTTGTTAGATCTTCAATGGAGACTGTTTAAGAGAACAGGGGCTGCCTGCTGGGTTTGTGCCTCCAGGCATTTTACCCCTTTATTTATGTTCTCACACTCTTCCTGCTGGTAGAGCCCGATACCTTTCAAACAAAATTAGACAGCTATCACCAGCTGTGATGATTCACTGTCATGAAACCAGAACCGAAGCATCGCATGAACTCATGCAAGGAAGATTTTAAAACAAATGCAACCTACCAACACCTCCACCACGAAGTTTAGAACAAAATACTATTTTCTGGTGTAATATTTCTGGCCGTTTATTATAGAGTTCTTCTTGGTAAATCTGAGAAAAACAAAGTACTTACCGGCTGACACTTGACTTTGAAATAACCACAAAGTGATAAAAGACCTTCAAATCTTCCTTGAAAGAGCAAAGCCAAATTTTCCAGGAGACATCTTGCGGGAGATGGCTCTGTCGGGTTTCTTTTATTGGTAATGACACGGAGCACTTAGCGATGGCACGGTGCCGTACCTTTTTAAAAGACTGTTTCAGTCGACTCGAAGAGAGAGGAGGTTTGATCGGAGTGCTGCTTTTGACCTGCTGCTCCTCTGCCATTTTCTGAAGCAGCTCTGCAAAGAGGAACAAAGCTTCTTATTGTGACACTCTGTGTCAAATCCTGCAGAGGCAATCAATAGAATTATAATAAAAAGGACACATTAAATCAATTAACATTAGTACAGTCTAATTTCCTTCCTCAGGTCTGCGTTTCTTTTTCTTTCTTTAGTCAATCATGGCTTAAAGTCAGCTCCTGTTTTAAAGGCAGGGTTCGCACACTTTTCCCACCTTAAAATTCAAGCACTTTTCAAGCATTTTCAAGGTACGTTTTCAAACTTTTCCAGCACCACACTGTGAAAACTGTTTCAATTCATTATTATTTGCCATTTATTACTGTTATTATTATTTTCTGTTGTAGTATTCTACAGTTTATAGAAGAGATAAGGTAAACTGAAATATGATGTTTTGAAATGTTTCCCTCACACCTGATACACCTGACTGGTCCGGGAGAAAAACACAAATTTAACAAAAGGGTCATGCAATTTCATTAAGTCACTGAACTATTAGGAATGATAAATATTCATTACACTGAAACAAGTTTCTTGGCAGTTAGCAAATATCAATAATTTTGGTCATTTCAAAGGATCTAAAACAAGAACAGTTTAGTCTGATTTAACTTCAGGTGGTGAGAAGAAAAATGGTGAATGAAAATATTTGGTTTCAACATTTTCCAAATTGAGGTTTTTAATCAAGTGTTACATTGCACTTTAGTGCAAAACTGAGCAATTTGAATATGAAGTACTTTCATTCAAGGACTTTCTACTGAAATCAAGTACTTTCCAAACCTTGAAAACACAGATTTCAAACACCTGCATTAATCCTGTAAAAGTCTCATTATCTACAGGCCCTTTAACTCCAGATTAACAGGAAAATGTTTTATTTTATCGCTTGCAAGGAAATGAAAAAACAGTCTTCAAAGGCACACAGTAGTTCTGACTATGTGCAACTTTTCTCAGGGGATCTTAAACAAACCAGGTGAAGTGCTTGAATCCCAGGTGAGCACATTGCCCCAGGCTGCATTGCTTTGTACTCCTCTGTGTTTCCTCAGAGCACCTCTATCCTCCACAGACATGCATGTTGCCTTATTGCGGAAACATCAATGATAGAAGTGGCAAACATCTGATTTCAGGTGATAAAAACAGAATGAATGCAAAAGTCTTAGTGCTCAAGGGCTTAATGCACAAAAAACACACACTGTTAAAGCTTGTGTGTCACTATTTGAAAGGCAGAATCTACCTGCCAACGTGGAAATAAATGCAAAGGGCAACACAAAACAACCTAAAACTTTCCACCTTTCCTTCTCAGTTTTTAAGGATTTATGACAAGACGACCAAAATAATTTGTACAATGAGCTGGAAGCATTAAATATTCAGGATCTTGACTTTTCAGGTCAGTTGGATTTTTTAAGGGAGTAAGAGGGAGAAAAAGGGAAACTATAGAAGGAAAGATGGCTACACTGTGGAAAAGCTGCCGCTCCCTTTCTTTGCATTGACGCCTTGCCCAGGGAAGTTTGTTACATTGAATTAGCCTGGCCTTTTGTCTTCCTTACGTGTCACATTAAATCACACAGAGCACCAAATAGGACAGGAGGGCTGCTGTGTTCGTTGGGTACATAACCAGGCTGAGAGACAATTACCCGGCTGCCGTGTTAGTGGCATGGGAGTTGGCACCTCAGCACTACCTTGATAAGAAGACGTGGTGGCTCCCTAGTCACCTGCAGTTGAAGGAGGTTCTGGCACCGCCGCATACATTAACGTCCCTCCCATGACTCCTCACAGGAAGCAGCTCAAAGGCCCCGTTCCTTTCATCTGCCCCCTTTCGTTAGCGTGATCTCAGAGTGAGCGCTTCAAGCCCGCATCCATCTGATTGGGTCGCACAGGTTCCTCTCCACTAAAACGCTGTGGCCTTTCACTGGGTTTTTGTAATAATCTTCCAATTCCCACAGCGTCCTTATCATACAGGTTTCAGTTAACTTGATAAGGTAATGAGCAGATTATCTAGATAAACATGTTCAGACTGTAAAGCTGCACAAACATTGAGGTATTACAGAAAATGTGAGCTTACATGACTTCACATACACTTAACTGCTTTCACCAAGGTCATTACATCCTTCCTGCACTGCAAAACACAAAATCTTGCCAAGTATTTTTATTTAGTTTCTAGTGCAAATATCTCGGTACACTTGGAATAAGACAAACCTAACTTACAAGTAACTTTTCAGCAACATATAGGAGCTTGTTTTAAGTCAGTCATTTCTAAATATTGATTAAAAAAGTATTACTTTCACAGGTAGACTGGCAGAAAATATGCTTAAACACCAGTTCTCTGGACCAGCAAGGAGACGTCCCATAACTGGGGGTTCGTCCGGGATAATATTTCTCGTTAAAGAATGGTTGGAGTTTTGTTTTGTGGAGAGTTACAGGCAAATATTACCAAGTATTTTTATCTAGTATCTATTGGAAATATCTTAGTACACTTGCAATAAATCAAAAATAACTTACAAGTAACTTTTCAATGGAAGTAGTACTTTTTTTAAAATCAAAATTAAGGAATTATTTACTTTAAACAAACTCTGTATCTTGCCAAAAAGTTACTTTTAAATAAGGTTTTGTCTTATTTCAAGAGCACTAAGATATTTGCACTAGACAGTGTTTTGCTTTGAATCAGAACTTTTAACTGGTCTGAACGACTTTTCCCAGTCATTCCAGCTGGGAAAAAGGAATCAGAACCAAAGGTCCAGAAGCCCAGTCCAATTCATTAAGATGTGACAAGATCCGGACCACAGTCAGGCAATTCTGCTTAATTTGCTAATGCGGTTTTCTGGTAAAAATGAAAAAAAAAAGGCGTTTAAATTTAAATGCTTAATCAATTTAGATGATATTGTGAATTTTTAATGTTTTTACTTGTAACAGCAGTGTTTTCTGTGTTTTCTTGTTTGTTTTCAAGCAAACAAAATCTTTGGGAGACAGACATTGGGGTGATTAATAATAAAATGTATTCTTGCCTATGTTAATAGTTCAAAGATTTTTTCCTAAATCATCATTTTACTGTCAATAAATCTTCAGTCTGACAAATATAAATATTTTTGATGAAATCACTTCCATCTGATTTGAAATTATGTGACTGATTGCATGAATATGATGGAATATTTATGTACATTAATAAAGTTCAATGTGTCGTATCAACTGCTAAACCTTTCAGAAAAACAGATGCAAAACTGTCCTTTTGTTTTTCTGCCCGACTTCCTAACAAGGCCATCAATAAGAGCAAATTAGTTAATTAGTTCTCTCCTTTGTATCAAATCATTGCAGCATAAGACAAAGTCGCTAGTTGTGGAGAAAATGAAAGTGATCTCAAACAGATCTGGTATTGAACTAATTAATTAAATCCACAGGATGAAGTGGTCAGCATGTGACGGTGTCACTGAGTGGATTAAAATAGATGTGCTTTTTAACACTGAGAATGATGCATGTAGACAAGGCTGACGTTTGATCTCCCAATCAATGGGCGAGGAGTTGATCAAGTCTTAATTGACTTGTTCTGTTAATTCCGCAGAGGGGAGTTGCATTAATTCTCCTGATTAATACACATTTCCCCGAGGGGAACGGCTAGCTACAAGCATGCACTTCACCATGAGAGGCGACACTTTGACACATTAATACTTAGTTTTTGTCTGTAGAGACTTGCTTAAGGATTTAAAATGAATTAACTGGGGTGCTGTGGTGGCGCAGGGGAATAGCACGACCCACGTATTGAGGCCTTAATCCTCATGCCAATGGTCGCAGGTTTGACTCCCGGTCTGGCGACATTTGCCACATGTTTCCCCCCCCCTCATTACTTTCTTTCCTGTCTAACTACCTTCAAATAAAAACCTCTAGAGCCAACAAAACCTTAAAAAAATAAATTAACTCTGTAGTAGAATAATTCAAACTAATATTGAGAATGCTATGGACCTAGATACTCAAACAACAATAAAAACAAGAGGGAGTTGACCTTGATGATCATTAGTGAGAAACATGCGGAGCTCCTTCGCTGTGGTTCGGTCCATAGCAGACTGGACTCGCAGCATGTCCAGCTCCTCTGCTAGGGCAACTCTGCAGAAGAAAAACAACTTTTTACTTATTTCACCTATCAATCTGTGATGAGGATAAGAATATTTTGAATTACAGATGGGATTGTGTAGAGAGTAAGAGAGATAAAAAATATTGAAAGCACGATGTTTTGTTTTCAGAAAGACCATAAAATTATTTTGTATTTTGAGCATCAGGTGAGAGCAGTGATTTTTATGATTTTTAGTTGTTACAGCAAAAAACTCAAATGTTAGAACCGGTGCTTTGAATGACAATGGTTGTAATGCCTCACTGCCACCACATGAGGGCAGTAATGTGCAAAGTTGTTTGCCATTAAGCAGCAAATGTGAACCTTGATTAGTCTAAGGCCCAATACCGATTATAGACTAATATCACGAGTTATATATCAGAATATAGTATTTAATCAGAATTTTATGACTAAATCATTTTTATTGATATTTATTGATGCTTGCATGACTAAAAACTAGAGAAAACAGCAAAAACAACAATTCAATTTACATAACCAGTTTTTAGGCCATTAAACATTCTGTAATGGACTATTATAATAATAAATTAGAATTCTTATTTATATTCTTTATCACAATAAGGATAAACAATAAATCAGGGTAAAGTGGCGCTCTATTGACCAAGTAACCAGTTTAAACTAGCAGAGCAGTGACTGCAGTTATCTGGTCAATGACCAAGGTTATCATAGTTAACCTTAACAAAATAACAGGAAATAATAGAGACATTATTTCCATTAACTGAAATTTAAAAAAAAAAACAATAATTAATGGGGAAAAATTAACTAACTGGAACTATATTGTGTTTATAAAACTAAAACATACTGAAATTAGGGATATAATTTGTTTTTATGTTTATGAGTCAATTTTAAGCCTTTCGATGTGTAAATGATTTTTTTCCCCAGACATCAGCTGTCGCCAAATTATAATCCTTCTTACATTAATCCACAAAAAGGTGACAGAAAACGTTGAGGTAAAACACCAGAGTGGATGTTCAACAATAAATAAATACATTTATTGAAAATGGTATCTTCTGTTGAGTATTCCTTACTCAATTGTTATATTCATAAGCACAATGCAATAATTTGAAGTTTTTGAATTCTGCACTGAAAATTTAACTACAGTATGAAAAAACTTTAATGAAAACCCCAAAACAATTATAACCCTGCTGATCACTGATCTTTAAAAAGCCTACGTTAGAAAATTTTGGCCGATATCAATTAGTTTGTCTGAAAGGTTGCTAAATATTTTGCGACAAAGTTCCTAACTTGGTAATAGTTGGGAGATTACAGCTAACCGCAACATGCAGGCGTGATCTGATGGGCGGTCGGTCATTGGGCCAAAAGGGGACAGTGAATGATTTTTAGAGCTTTGCAGAGGCAGAAAGATCAGTTTCACATGCAAGTATCGGCCGATTTCCACAAAGTTAAAGAAATCTGAGCTGATTTATCATTGCATCCCAAGTTAAAGCACAAACACTTTATGACCTCCACCAAAATCTCCAGATTTAGAAACTTCTCCACATGTTTTCTTGACGGTTTTCCAACACGAAAGAGAAAACAACGACATGACGAGGAAGTCATCTAATTAAAATACTCTTAACTCATCTGAAAATCAAAGTGACAAGCAACATGAAACGGTGAGGAAGCAAAGTAAACTGTGCAATGTGAATGTGTGTGAGTGTTAACAGGGAGGGAAAAAAACCAAGGTGTACCCAATTACCTCTGTGCAATTAGCTTGATTCCTGCTAAAGGCTAATTATGTGGAGCCATGCTCTCGTCTTTGCACTTTCAAGTTATTATTAGGACCCCAACTGTAGTCTTTTGAGGATACACACAGGCCCACGGAGACAACCACACCTGAAACACACACCTAATTTCCCTCCCCTCTGCTCCAGAGAGTCAGAGAAAAACACAAGAATCAAACTCCAGCGATTCTAGTGGCATTCTTCCCGAAGTTAACCTCATTACAAACAGTAGGCCTTTGCTAGGATTGACATCTAGTGATCCATTTGGACTGCAAAAGTTTAATTTTCTTACAGAAATCAAGAGAGTTTTTATACAGTCTGCACAGTCCCGATAATTACCTCAGAGATGTTTCTGCTGTTGCAGAGGGAAGAGAAGTAATAAGTACATTTTAGCCCACACAGTCCAGAGTCCTGATCTTCTGGATGCAGCCTAAATAAGAACACAAATGGCTCTCCCCAGAGAAATGAGGAAGCAGATGGATATGTGTCGCTTCTTTATAGATTTTCCTCCATAAATGAACTCAAGTCGATGAGATGCCGGCACTGCCTTATGTGTCCGGGCTGTTAATGGGACCAGTGAGCTGAAATATGCAGCATGTAGAGAGAGCCTGTTCCATCTCATGTTTCTCTTTTATGCCTTTTCAGATGCTGATAGTATTGATGCTGAACACAAGTCCATGTGCCAAACATTGGGCTGCGCTGAAGGATAAGCACAGTTTCCCCAACAGAACAAAAGATTGAATTTCAGATGGAGTTCATTGGTGCGTGTCGTCACGTTTCCCAACGTCACATTGTGGAGATGGAGCACCACTGCAACCTTATTTACTAACACCTAGATGGAGCAGCGATTGCTTTGCCTGCGAGAGATGGGGAATTAACCAAGACGGAGATGTTCTGAGAATAATACATGCTCCCGAGATGCAAAACGAACAATTAAATATATTAAAAAATCATTACCGTATTTACTGGACTATAAGTGGCAGTTTTTTCATAGTCTGGCTGATCTTGCAATTTATATATGTTTTGTTCCTTTTTCTAGATGCATTTTTTTGAGTGATGCATTAAATGTTAATTCATACTGACAGACATGACCCAAGGATTAAACCATCTAGCTGATATAGCTAGTTGTAGGAAAGACTGCACAGCTGGGTGTTTAAATACTGTGAGGCTCGTTAATGTTGCAGGTATGGCTCCATGTCCTGGTAGTTGCCATGGAGATCAATATATGCTCTGCAGGCGGACCTTTCGGTGCAACCCTTTCAATGAATACAACCGCCTCTTTTGAGATCTTTTGTAATTTGAGTTATAACTATTGGTGTGAAGCAGCGTCTTGTGGTTGGGAACTGAAATACAGTTTACTGCCTAACTGAGTTTCTATGGGCAGATTGTTTTTGTTGATTATATCTAAAATCAAATAATTTAGCTTGGGAAGCTGAAATACTTCAATGCAGTGGAACTTGCACACTATTAGATGCTGTTTGCAAAGCAGCCAATCCAGGAGAGCCATTCATTTTCCTTAGTGGCTGAGATACTGAAGACAGCAGATTTTAGCTTCCAAGATGCCAAGATGGCTTCCACTGTGCATACCAATGCATATTAATTATATTTGGGCTTTGAACTGGCCAAAAAACAAAAGTTTATCTGAACTTCCTATTGTATCTTCACTGCATGGACAAGTGTTTTTTTTAACTCCAGCTGATCTAATGAGTAGTTTCTCATGTCTTAACCACAACATGGTTAAAACCATGTTGTGGTTGTGGATAAGATGTTAGTCTGTGTAAGACGGGTAAAATCATTGGCATCAAGCAGAGAAATATCTATGGAGATGTAGAAACAACTACAGCTGGGTTGAGAACTTGGCAAAGCTTTAATAAAAACTGGAAGGAGAGTGGAGAACCATCATCTTTGAGAAAGAAATGTGGTCAGATTTACCCTCTCACACAGTGATGGGATGATAGTTATTCTTTATTATATATTTTATATTCTCTATGTAAGAATTTGCTTTGATTGCCCATCACTTTGCTACTGTTTCCCCATTGTAGACAATAAAGAATATTTTTATTTTTATGTGAAGCACCCATCATGCAGTGTGTCTAATGTACAAGCATGTGGAGTCAGTGCTGTGATCTGGGGTTGCTGCAGTTGGCCAGGTCAAAGTTCAGCAACAATATGAGGTCAGCTGACTAAATGACGATACTGAATGACCAGATTATTTCATCAATGGATGTTTTCTTCCATGATGACACGGTGATATTAATACAACACAGGATGGAAATAAATCTGGAGACGTTGCAGAAGCTTATGGAGACAACGCCACAGAAAATGTGATTTATACTCAAGATTAAAGGCAGTACAATTAAATATTACAATGGATGATCTTTATTGTTTTTTCTGTGCTGGTGACCTTTATTTTGGCCAAGCAGTGTATTCAAATATGCAGTTATAAGTGTTTTTAAATGGAGTTTCAAGTATTCCCATATTTTATATATTCTACTAATAATTATGTACAATTTTAATGTATTAAGCATAAAAAAATCTGATCTGTTTACAAAAATTAAACATTTAATCAGGTAGCGGTTTTTTAAATTGAGTATACTGGGCCCAGCGTTTTGTTTTTGAGCTGTGCCTTTTAAAATCACTTTCAGACACACTGAACCTTAGACCATAATTACTTTCTATGAATAAAGATTTTTCTTTCTTTGACATGCCAACTGTTTTTAAAGTAATTAATGAGGGGAAAAAAACTCACTTTACTAATTAAAAAACATGCATAAATCATTCTGTTTGTGTTTGAGCATGTGCACAAATGTGTCCCTCCTTCAGCTAATCCCTGGTCCAAAGGGGCAAAAGACTCTCATTACCTCCAACACCTTTTAGCAAATCAAGATGAAAAGAAACGAAATGGTGGAATACGGCGGACATTAGGGCAAACTTTATTAGACTTAATTAGAGTCAACGTCGCTTATTGGGGAGGTTCACATCCATAATGGTCACTCTGTGCAGAGGAGCAGTGCAAATGATCTCAAAGGCTTTTTTCCCCCAGTAATCGCTATCTAACCCGCGCTTTGATGTCGTCTGAGTGTAGCATCTTCAGTCTGAGGGTGCGCTGCGTGTGTTTATTCTGTTTATGGAGCCTAAATAAGCCCTGCCTCTTTTCACCAACAGACCTTTAACAACAATTAGCAAGCATGGACATGGAGCGCCACAGACAGAAGCATAATGAGGTGGATAAGGAGATTCCCCTGCAACTTTTCTCACCCATTCTGCCCAGAGTTACCAGGAATGGCATAAAGAAAATATTCACTGGAGCTTATATTTATTTAGGGGGGGCTTTTTTCTCTAAAGGTACAGGCAAAGCAAAAAGATATTCAACTAGAAGCAGCTTAAAATGTGTAAAGTGATAAATCAGGGTAATATATGATCTAACAAGAATAATAATTATAAGAAGATTGTTCTCAGTAATGCTTGGATTTGCTGGTTAAGTGGAAAAACTATTTTCTCATAGCTAGTTGTGGTAATCAAACCAGAACAGTAACATGTCAACAAAAATGTTATGCCTTCAGTTTCAGACATTATCTCTGCGATTTACCAAAGATAATCTAACAATGGATTTTGAAATCTGATCAGATTCTTTCAGATTTACTAGAAGCTGAAGTGAAACTACATTGTTCATTATGAGTGGTGGCAAATTTAAAACACCAGAAAACATCTTATCCCTCTCCAGTTACAGTCGCCATGTGACCGTTTGCTGAAGTGAAGGAAGCTATTGCATGAGGATTTGATTAAGATTTGTTGAAACTCTTATTTTGAAGTATTAAAGGAAATAGTTCTCAAGTTGACCATTATGTTGACAGAATCAACAAATAAAAACCAACTTTAGATCATTCTGTTAAAAGTATGATTGGCATGCATTAAGAAAAAGAAAACAAAAACAAAAAATGAAAAAAGCAGAAAAAGGAGAGAGAAAAAGGTCCCAACAGTTTGG
Organism: Xiphophorus couchianus; assembly: GCF_001444195.1. Classification (NCBI taxonomy): domain Eukaryota; kingdom Metazoa; phylum Chordata; class Actinopteri; order Cyprinodontiformes; family Poeciliidae; genus Xiphophorus; species Xiphophorus couchianus. The sequence goes on along the minus strand of NC_040232.1, from coordinate 3,898,218 downwards.
TCTGTTGAATGTAACTCACCACAATCCATCACCACTCATGATATCATTGGTGGGTAGAAGACATAACACAAACAACCGAGAAGCAAATAATTTGTAAGCACAGAGGAGATTTCTGGAGTCTCCTTCATGTCTAAAATACGTGTAACGCTTCTGATGTGCTCTGGTTCTGAAAAGTGCATGTCTACTGGAATTAAGGGTGTGGAGTTTCCTATGTTCATCTGTGTCAGGATGCGGTACACAGCGTTTGCTGTGAGGTTGTCATTCCATTGTTTTTTTGTTTTTTCATTTTTAAGGATCAACTAGCTGATAAATCTGTCTGATAAATAATTTTAAATGTTAAAAGTTCTTCCAAGTGATCAATTAATAGAAACATTAATCAAAATATATGTCAAGCTCATAATAGAAATTACTATCTGTCAATATTCTCTGATTCAGAAGTTGCTGAAACTTAAGTCTCAAGTTCAGCAACATGAATTCTTGATTTTTGGCTTTATGCTGTCAAAAACATGGTCATTTTGAATAATTATCAGGAACCTCCCACATAGAAGTATGGCAGCTTCACATACTGGTTATGTTTAAAATCCAAATTATGAAGCAAATCTTTATTTATTTCTTTTACCAGGATGGTTTGCAGATTAGTCAGACTGAAATCACTGCAGAGTAGTTTAAGGCTCAGGAATTTATATATCAACATAAATGTGCCATTAAAATGAGTCAGAAGCATGTTGCCTTCTCTGAGGCAGCTTTGTGTCATTAAATTAAGCTGCAGGGGGGCTTGTAGATCAACCATAAAAGCAGATTTGTTTCACCTTCCTCAATCTTTTCACAACTTTCTCCTAACACAGTGGGAGACCTATTGGGCAGGAATCATCAGAGCCATATTCATACTGGGTCATCTGAGCATGTAAACAGTGTTTTACACGTGCAGTTTATGCAGAAGGTGAAAGGACACATCTGTGAGTCATAACATGATGATGAAGAACAAAAACGAGAGTTTAAAGAGAGACTTTAAACTAAAAAAAAGTCACTCCCCATTAAAAGCCCTGAATTTTTCATTATCCATTAGGTAATTAGTGGATCATTGCTAACACTTGTCCAGCCTAACCTTCACAAGCAATTATTATGGAACAGTTGATGGAAAAACAAGCTTTAAATGTGAGTTTTCTGTCAAACTACTTGCTTTTTCTGAACTATATTTGTTTTTGCTGTTCGGACTCATTGCTTCCACTTTAAAAAATAAAATAAGGTCAATTGGGAGGAGCAATACAGTTTAATAGCTTGGTTAACAATGGTTTATCCCATAACCTTGCTACAGATAAAAATGTCAGCGTAGAAAAGAGGCTGTGTGTGTGAAAACGCATGCCCTGGGATGAAGAGTTTTCCAAAGCACAAGTTTAAAGATTTCAGCTAAGTTTACTTTGCACCAGCCACCCGGGTAAGGAGAGGTCCCTGGGCCAGGAATAGAGGAAATGAAGTGGAGCTGGGCAGAGGCACATAAAGGGAATCAACAGCAACCCCGGCGGACTTCCCTACTCCACGTCTAGGAAAGAGGCCAGACACTCTGCGGCCCCTTGTGGCTTTCTCTGCAGGTCAGATCCAAGGACCCTGCAGGTCTGCAGTAGTATGTTCACCCCTACGCACCCCGCCCTCAGCCCGTCTACGGCTCGGCTCTGCGCTGCTCTGGTCGCGGCCAGGCAGGAAGGCGGATGGACATCCCTTAACAGGCAGCATTGGCGGCACTAGAGCTGCTAGCCTTGTAATTAGCTCGGACAGCTCAGGCTTGGAGAGAGGCAGCCGGGCTAGATCATAATGAGCTCAGCTGGGATTAGGAGGACAGGGCAGTGGGGGTGAGCAGAGGGGAGGGCAGCGAGAGAGAGGGGTGGGGGAGCAAGTACCAGAACCCTGGCCTCAACCGGCTGCAGCATCACAGAGGGCCAGAGGGAGGCAACTGAGCAGACGAGGAGAAAACGGGGAAGAAGAGGGTACAGAGGCACAGGATGGAGTCGGGGCGACGCGCTGGGAGGTGAAGGTGAAAAGAAGAAGGGAGAAGAAGACAGCAGCTTTAGGCGAAGCTTTCTGGAGCGGTCGGGTTTGAGATAGAGCTACAGATTCTGGATCAAGAACACAAAGGCTGAAAATGTCTGCAGACAGAGTGAAGATAAAAACAGGAGTAGAGGCTTAAGGAAAAGAACATCCAAACACAACGAGAATGCATCTGGTACAATGAAAAGACTGACTCATTCAGTCTGTCAGTGTGGAATAAATAGTTTCAGATTGTCCACAATCCTCTGCAGATCATGAACACCTGAACAATGATATGCCTTTTGTGTTCTACATAAAGACCGCCAACATGTCTGCAGACTGGTCCTGCAGCTCTTTACCTAGACTGTGGGTTTCCACCGTCAGCAAGTCTCAAAATGGGATTGTAAAGTTCTTTGCACCAGCAACCATAATCAATTTCTATTTATTAGGATTTTACTTTAAAGATCAAGACAAAGTAGTTTTTAATGTTCTTAAAACATGGGCTTCATTTTGTTTGTGTAAATGTCATCCCCAAAATAAAACCACAGATTCATAAGTTATCAAATCACTTAACAGGTTCCCCTGGCTTTAGACATTTGCTGTTAAAAATAGCTTATTAACAAAGACCACCATAACTCTGGACAACTATTTTGTGGAGTCCTCAAATCTGGTCTTTGTGGAAGAGGGTCCAAACTGCAGCTGTTGAAATAAAAGGTACAAGAAGCCACATTGGCAAGCCATGCAGGGCAGCGCTTGTCAGTCCTCATCCTCAGAACTACAGCAGAAACGATTCCTCAAATGATTCGAGTATCTCGGTTACTAATATTCCTCGAGGAAAATTTATCTGCCTTGAAGTTTTGTTAAATTGTGTTTTATTATGTAGCGCACCGTGTTCCGCCCGGATCATTATTTGTGGAGGGCAGCGCTCTTACTTCAGTCTATGAGTTGGTGTGAAGTGCTAGCAGCATGATGTTGCATTGTGCGGCGTTTTGCCAGGGTTTGTGGGACAAATAAGGATTGTTGAACTTTGCGGTGCGATGGTTGGACTACGGCAGCTCTGATTCCTCGGATAATCGTAAAAATATTCTATAGAGTACTCGATTACTAAAATATTCTTTTACAACAGCCCTACTCAGGTTATGTTTCTTTTCTCAAAAATAAAATCACAAAACAATCGCGAAGTTCTGGTGGGACTGGCTTGTCAGAAAATTGATACAGCTCATCAACCCTGCATCACCAGCATTATACTTATGCTTTTCTTTCCAGCAGCAACAAGAAAACTGCTCACAGTTGACTATTTTATAGCTTAAAAGAGCCAAAATCAAAGAATCTGACTTGAAATCATGTAAACAGATACACCCCATTTAGTCAGATTACATCTGAGTCACAAGAAAACTGCAGCTCTAATTGCTATTTGATTCTAAGGTGCTGAAAACAAACATTCAGATTTCTATTTGTGAAAATATTCTAAACAATTAAACTTTTTCCTTCCAGCTCACCATTTTACATTAATATGAGCTGCTCTGTCAAACAAAATCCCTAAGAAATAAACAAAAGTTTGTCGTTGCAACTTGACAAAATGTGAAAAGTTCAAGAGTGAAAACTATTTTTGTCTGACTTCTGGGAATCCAGCATTACAAATGAAGTTCATGAGGCTCATGGATTCATTGCTGCTGCTTTCTGCTGATGTTTACAGACAACATGCATGATGTGAAGCTAGGAAAGGTAAGAAAATAACACGTGTGTGTGAGGCATGGGCGTGCAGGGGTGGGCGTGTGTGTGTGCAAATTTGGGAACTTCATTGCAGTGCTGCCAGTGATTTTGAATGCAGGTCACTTACTTTTCAGCGGTGAGTTTTCTGTTGAGGTTTTTCATGTAGGCCAGCTCGTTCCACACAGCGTCACTGTTCTCTTGTCGAAGCTGCCACGGCTCTGGGCGCTGTTTCCTTCCACCTGACCTACACACACACACAAACACACACAGCATGTAAGGGGATGCATGAGAAACTGTAGAGACAAGCAAATGCTGAGATAAAAACTGAACAACTCCACTCGCACACACACGTACAACGCAAACGTATGACAAGGGAAAATCGTTGGTACTGTACATCACCTTGCTGCCGTTGGCAACCCACATGGGGGTAATGAGGCTCCCTCTGTTTTTGTTATTCAGCCATATTTAGCGGTATTCAAATGAGCAGCCTTGACTTTGACACTTCATGTACACATCTGTGTGTGTTGGTTTAAAGCTCAGGGCACTGCCCGTGTGGCAGGGCAGTGGAGCATTCCCTGTGCACCATGCAAATGTAAATAGTGGCAAAAACACACTCGCAAACGAGGTCATTCGAATGTCTACACCTCACTTATGAATACTTAATGACACTTTGAGCTCAGTAGCTGCTGCCTCAGTTGAATTCCCCCCTCTCCTCCCCATATACACACACATCCACGCCCCCCCACACACACACGCACGCCCTGCTCGGCCCCAACTGCATCCAACTCATCAATCAGCCTAAGCGCAACATATTCAATTCCAATTAGGCTTTCATTTACAAACTGAAACAGGAGTTAGTGAGAAATCCACAAATTGCAAAAGAAGCTGATGAGAAGACGTTCCTCTCCATCTCACACTCATACGACAGTCTCCCATTTTCACTCAATCAATGTGATAGAGGTGTGGAAATGGATTGTGGGGGTCACAAAGCTCTGTTTCCTGCGGTCGTTATTGGCGATGAGGACGCCTTCACGCTATGCTAATACTAGTTAAGCCCGGGTACCTGGGAGTTAGAGGCTGCAGTAGAATGGCAAATGTTTTCATTTAATACTGCAACTGCCCCTGTGAGCAATTTGAAGCTACAGGACGGCTCTGCGGTGTGTAAGTGTGATTATGGTGTGTATGCACAGTTTTTCACAGTCAAACGTTGGGGAATGTTTTTCTTATGGAATGAATTTCTAATGTGACGTTTGACATAGAAAGTACACAAAGTCAGTGAAAACACAAGAAATTCGCAGACAACAGAAAACAAGCCCGATAGGAAGCTGTGAAAAAGGCTGAAATGTGTCGCATTGGTGCCAGTTCATATTGAGTTGTTTAGTCCTAACTAATCCTGTATAAAAACTCTCATTACCAAAGTATTCCAAAAAGCATCTCATGGGCCTGTAGAGGCCATAATCCAGAAGAGAAATCACATAATTTCATCATCAACTACTTGTTTTCTGGATGAGGAGTCAAAACAAGAACCAGAGAAGATGTTCAAGAGCCAAGGACCAACAAGACCAACAATAAGACTCAATTGTTTAAGAAAAAACACACTAGAAATGCCTGCAACTAGTTTATCCAGGAGACTTCTTTACGCTGTAATTATCAAAGGTCAGTAAGCGTGTTCAAGACTTAATCTCTTTGTCATTCCTCTTTATTACACATATGTTTGTTTGGTTTTAATTATGAGAATGGCCATTTTGTGAGGATTTTATGTGAACAGCCTCATTAGAAAGACATTTACAAAGAAACCCATTGATGGGGGATAGAGCTTTAAAAGTATCAAGACCACCTGCTGTTGTGAAAGTAAATGATAATTTACTCACAGCTCTGTTTTAATTCTTTCTGTGTGACTTCTAATGGAACAACTGCAGTTATTAGGGAATAAGCACAAAGCATTCCTAACTGATGGTAAATCTGTAGGAACTGTAATTTGTTTACAGTGCGCTTTAAAGCTGTTGAACACAGAGCCAGGAGAGAGCTATCTTTCTCCGGCCGCGGTGCTCGTTCCCTCATGGCCGCCCAGTTTCCATTATTAAGCAGGAGGAGATAGAAAGAACTTTTCCATGCTGCTGCAGCTAATTGCTCTGAAACAGGGGGAATCTGTTTATGGGCGCAACTTTGATCAGTGTGCGGATGCTTTAATAACATTTAATTTTATTTGCTCACCCCCATCATCCCCAGTCTGATTAAAAAAAAAAAAACTTTTTCCTTCTTTAATATAAATAAGAACTTGATTTTTCTCCTTCATGTTATTTCGAGATATTTGGTGATACAGTAATAGTAAATGGCAGGGTGGTTTCAGTGGGACTGGTCAATTGCACACTGCATGCATGCTGATAAGACCATTGGTATTATTCTGATTTCCTAGTATGTGTTTCCAGGCTGGTAACTGTGGTTACTCATGTTGTCAAAGCAGATATATTTCTGCATTTTAAAAAACAAATACCTGCACAGGTTTAGGAATTGTGAAGTATCAAATACCTTCAAGAGGATTTCTCATCAAGGTGTGTGGCTGATGTTGATTGTTTCCATTCGCATGGGTCAAAATTGGGTCAAAAATTTGGAGTAAGTCCACAGGAATTGGGAAGTTTGAAAAAGTAAAACATCCAGCTACAACACGGAAAACATCAAAACTTCAGGATAGAAAACTCAAAGCCAAAATGAAATAAAACGAGAACAAAGAGGCAGAAACAGCAAACGAGATGGATTTCCAACTTACTGCAGGTACAAATTTCTGCAATGAAAATCCAGAAGTAGACGAGGGACTAAACGCCGAGGCAAAATAAGCAGAGCAGAACTGAGGCGCACATCCATCTTTACTCATCTGCTCAGTAGTTAAGGCATGTTACCAAGCTGACTGTAGTTGATTACCAAAAAAACTATGATGCAAAATCACCAGAAACTCAGAAACTGAACAGGGCTGCTGCTGAATACATCTGTATGGAGCAGATATACGTACATCTACACTTAAAAAAAGCAATTTCTCAATTAACAGCACAACCTAATCAAGGAACATACCTTCATATATTCAGTTAAACCCAAAAACACTTTTTTCACCCAGAAGGGAAATTAAATGTTGTCAAAACTCATATCATCCAAGTATTTTCAGAATTGTTGTGGATGGTGATGCTGTGGGGAGAAAGGATCTCCAGTAGCAGTCAGTCCTGCAATGAATCTAAAGAGGCCTCTGACTGAAGGCGGTTACTGTATGACAGGCTCATGGCGGTCACAGACAGCTAAATTTCTGGGCAGCGGAGATGATATTCCACAGTAACATGTTCTGGATTACACCATCTGCTAATCCACCTCATTTGCTTTTGTCACTCCTCTTTAAATCTGCCTGATTGTGCGGTTAGGAAGTCAATCAGAGACATTGAAGTCTTGTTCCTCTCTCTGGTTTTTGGTCCTGCTCTTCCTCTATGAAGCCTCGTTTTCAACTCTTCTGGGTTTAGGGGTCAGAGTTCAGGTATTATTAAGATGCAAAGCACCTGCCTCCAGTTGTAAACAAAAAACAACAACAACAAAAAAACACCTCGTCACAGTTACGAATCTTAACTGTCAGAAGCTAAAAAGAGAACGGAAGAAACATTTCTAAATAAATAGGAAATAACTGTCAAAAATAAAACGCCTTAACCAAAGAAATGATTAACCAAAGTCTTCAAACAAAACAATCAGAACAAACGTTTCAGAGCTATTCAAACATGCTAATTATTATGCATTTACTACTTACTGCTTTTACCAAGTGAAGAAAATGAAAATATAATATTTTTTAATCAGAACTCTAAGTATTTGTCTTGAAAATAAAAATGTTATCAAACCTTCTTTTTAGTCTTTGTATCAGCTTTGCAGTTTTAGTACCGTATTAACGGTTAGTTCTGATAAAGTCTCCATAACTGGGTTGCTGAAGAGTAATGAGTAAATCCATTTGTCAAATATAGAGAGGCCTAACTATCTGCTGAAACCTTCCCACAAGCGACAGCAGCAACAGTTTCTACTTTCAGTCCTGCACAGAACAAAAAGGGGAACAAAATCAACTCTTGAGCCTCTTTCCAAAAAGGCAACAGCACAGCAGGGAAGCTACAGGAAGATCCCTAACAAGCTCAAAATGCAATGAGACTGTGTGCCGATCCCCACTGACTTGTTAGGGCCCTGATTTCCTCACACTAATGGGAGTTTTTAAATCATTTTCTATTGTCTCTCATTCAGGCTAGCATCACCCCAGTGGGTTTAATGGCTGTTTAAGAATGTGGCTTAATGCCAAATGAATGCCAAGATCATAACACGGAGTGAGTGGCTGCTGCCATGGAAGGTTCTGACTGAAAAGGGCAAAGCTGCCAAATATATCAATATCACGTCAAAGCAGTTTGGAAATACAGAAACACTGACAGCAAACCCCAAAACCTTCCATACACATAAATAAAAAACACAGAGAAAAGTAATGTTTTACTTTCACTTCATCAGAGATAATGTTCACTCTTAACCATTTCTGTGATAACCTGCTAAAACGTGCAGCGGCAGTGTTCCTGGTGTTGACGTTCCCCCTACGTCTCCGTCTCAGACACATGCTAAGAGCTGCAGTGAGCCAACATGAGCCGAGTCAAGCCCAGGGCTGAACGTGCTTCTCTCGCTGGCTGCACTTTCACACGGGCTCACATTGCACCGCTGTTTTCTTTAATTAACCCGGAGAGAAAACAGCTGACAAAGTTAACACTTGGCTCCCTTGTGGCCACCAAATATACACATCTTTACCTACACTTTAAATGGTCTCTGTGACGACGGGTTGCAGGGAGAGAAAAAAAAAAGAAAAAAAAGTGATAAAAGACATGGAGACAAAAGAGAAAATGAGACCATATGTTAATGACATTTTGCAGAATATTTTCCACTTTTGTGTAAAATAAATCCTGTGGTTCCTGCTGGAGATAACAGGTTGAAGCAGGAAATGGTCGTCTACCCTCTTTCCCCCGCCCTCCGCAGGCCTTCTCAAACACCTTGCACCCCCAGGACTAGACACCTCCAGCCTCTGGCTCTCACATCTTAATGAACGCTGAGGGAGGAGAGACGCAGAAGCACACATACGCTCGGCACAAAACGCACCAAATTGACTGGCCTTAAAACCTCTGAGCTTTTCAAAGGCAAGAGGAAGAATTCCTCCTACTTTCCTAAATCCAGCACTCCAGTCTTGTCAGACAGCATGTGGAGAGAAATGGGCCCTAAGACAATTTGTGAAGGTTTCAGGGAGCTTTCAGCATGAGGTAGAATGAGTTAGGTGTTTCTGCTGGGTTGAACCAGAAGTCATGCTTGTTGCATTGTGTTGGGACCAGTGTTAATGTTTCTGTCACCTCTGGGTAATGAGGCCTTCCAGATGCTGAGGTGAACTTCGTACTCACAAGCCATGTGATTTCTCCATCTCCTTCATCTGGTCTCGGATGGTCTTATAGTTGGTTTGGACCAGGCACAGACGTTCACGGCGTTTATCGTGAGCTTTCCTTAGCTCCTCGTTCTCGCCGATCTGCAAACAGAAAGGACAAAATATTCTGCTGCTTTCAGGAAGATAAAAAGAGCAAAGGTGGCTTAGCTTTCAATTTGAAACATGTACAGGAACTCTGGGAAGCATTTAACTATTTTACAACTTGGCTCATTTCAACCACAAACAGGAATTTAATGTCACAGAGCAACAATAAGTAGCTCTAAAGTCCAAAGAAAATTAGACTCTTTCTTCGCTGTCTATGTCTTGTTTGACCAAAAACACATAAAGCCAATTACAAAGTCTGCCTTTTGTCACCTGAAGAACATTTCCAAGATTAAAGGACTGAAGTCGCAGCAAGATCTAAAGAAAGTCAGCTATGTATTTTTCTTTAGTTGCATTGATTACTGCAATATTGTCTTTACAGGTCTGCCTGAAGAATCAATCAGACAGCTGCTGCTGATCCAGAATGTATGTGAATGCCAAGCGAACCAAAGACCACTCCAAAAGCAAGAAGTGGACTATAACGTAAGGTAATATGGGTAAATGCAATCAAAATAAAGGCACCAGACTAACACTGGCGGAAGATATGGCTCATGGTTGTACAGGAAATGTCAGAAATCCTCCAGCTGCTAAAATCTAATGCCACTACATTTTTGTTTAGATTTCCTGATGAAGGAAGTTGTGCTCAGTGTCTTCTTCAGAGGCTTTTCTGTCGTTTTCTTGAATGGTTCTTGGTGCAGCGCCCCCACAGGCGAGAAGAGGAACAGGTTGCTGTAGTGCAGTATAAAGTAAAATGCAGCAGCTGAAAATATAACAAATGTTGCAGTTTTCATGCCCAATTGAACTGATTCTTCCAAACTATCGTTTAAGAGGGTTTTAAGCAGAGGAACTAAAACAAGGCTGGTATACACACTTTAAACAATCAGAGAAATGTAGTGGAGTTACAAGCTGATGCCCTGGAAGGGCAGCGGTTCTGATGCTGACATTGTTGTTGACAGCTATTAAAATCGCTCCAAGTTCGGGCTCCTGCGCTGCAGAAGGAGCGTGAGAAGACAACGTATGGATTTTTCTTGTCAGCGTTCCCTCTCCTCCCCATCACGCTGACCTTAACAACGAGGGCAACTGAGAAAATACTTTCAGCCTACATGACAGAGCTGAGGGGAGAGTAAAAGAGCGGGGAAAGTCGGCTCATAAAAGTGGAGGAAAGAGTAAGACGGAAAACAGAGAAATTAGAAACGGAAGAGGGAGAGAGAAAAGGAAAAGTGAGTGGAGGAGTGCAGGACAGGTTTCTGCTTGAGTGGCCAGGGCTGGCGAGAGTTGTCGAGAGCTTTCTGAAGGGGAAGGAGCTTGTTTACTGCTGATATGACACGGCTACCCTGCAGAGAGGGAAATGCAAGCCCTCAGCCCTGTTATTATTAACAAGGACAAAGAGAACAGAGAGAGCACACAAACATGCGCCGGACACACAACAACATGCAATGTGCATCTACGCTGACAATGTGACAAGTATGGATTTTCCCCCAGTGTGGATTATTCACAAAGGACATCTGCCCCCCCTGCTCTCAAAAACAAGGCTCTAATGAAAGGGGCCAGGCCGGAGCACTGCAGGGTAGGGAGTAAGCGAGTGGCAGGGCATTAGCCACATCATGGCTTCCCAGGCTCCTAACAGAACTCCCCCGGGCCGCTGCGCTCTGGTCATCAGACCCTCGCCCTCCGATCGATACACACCCGTGGACGATCAAGCCGAAAAATAATTACACTCAAACAAGTACTTTTCACTTTAAACTGAACTGAAGGGAAGGAGACATAAAAAAACAAAGCCAGTGTTAAGAGAAATGTTTGTTTGTCTCCTGTTAATAACCGGGGTCGACGTGTCGGCGCTCGGATCAGATGCGAAAAGGCATTCTGTAGATGAGAAATGTGAAACGAGCCGACACGATACCAGCTAAAAGGACAAAACCTCTTAATCCCACCCTGAACTAATGCCCTCATTAATGCGGTTACATTTTTCTGTGCATGCCTTCACTAAACGCTCTTCAACTGGTGGACAAGTAAATGGCACCATTAACCAAGACAGTCATGCATGCTGGCTGAATTTACATCGGGCATTAGCTGTCTGCTGGTGATGTAATTCAGGTGCTTCTCATCTGACAAGGAAATGATGCCTGATGTATTTCTGAGGATTGTGCTCAGAGCAAAGACGACCTTTGTTTAATCAGTCAGTCACTGGCCAGCTGAGAAGGTGAAGAGGATGAGGAACCAAAGAGTTGAAATAAAAATAGGGAAATGTCCTGTGCTGCAATTACAAGTACGAAAATCAAACTGTTAGACTGTAAAAGACAAAAACTGAGCATAACAGTTGATGAGAGGAAGAACTGAAGGTTAAGAAACCAATAATTTGCTAACGGAGGATAAAAACATACTGCTGCTTCTACTTTCACTGAACGAGCTTTTCTCTTGTCATCTCCCTGCCTAAACACACCGTCACTCTGGACAAGGGCTGAAACAATTAATCGGATTAATTGTGATTAATCGATTATTGAAATAATCGCAGACTAATTTAATAAATTATTAATTGTTAACTGGAGTTTGCGGACTCTGGAACATTCCATTTACTGAAATCACTAATTAAACCAAAACTGTATGAAAATATATAAATTTTGCATTTAAGACAAGAAAAAATCCTCTGTAAATATGTTCTACCGAGGATTAATCAAGTGTCAGTTTTAGCTTCACCTGATTCAAATTCTATAAAAACAAATCTTTTAATCACCTTTCACTATCCAGTTATCAACTGTTTAATCCAGAAACCAATCACCAGATCAGCCTTACACTGTATTGATGTTAAGATAAGCAGCAACAGCTCAGTTTTGCACATGCTTATGCAGATTTTGCGTGAATTTCTGCAATCGTGGAATAAAACACTTTGGTTGTAAACAGATAAAAGCAGCTTTTATTTGATTGATAGAATAATATTTAAGCACACAACAGCTAGATATGGGTAATTATTACATTGTTTAAAATTTATCATGAAAAATATCTTGTTCTGACAAGATTTTGATTTGTTGTAAATAAATTCTAATTAATGTTTAAAAAATGGACTAGAAGGTTATTTTTACAAAGTTTTCCAAAGTTTTTTCAGTGAAAGCATCAATATATCAGTAAAGTCAAAAATATGATAAAATAAAATCTCTATATGCAGCTTAGAAATATAAAAAAATCATACTTGTTTAAGTATGCGACGTCCTGAAAATAAGCTTATTTCAAATAGGAATATTTTCAAGAGCAACTTTTTGTTTGTGGGGTCTGAATTCTGTCAAAAGATTTTTTAATAATTTAAAATTTAATTTAATTTAATCTTTTTATCATTATCACAACAGCATTCTAAAATATTGTGATAAAAGTCCATGTTGCGCCACCCTAACGACAGTTTTCATGAAGGTTTCTTTATTGTCGCCCTGAAACATGGAAAACCAACCTGTTTAAAGAGCTGCTTTCAACCCATAATCAGTGGAACATTGACCCACACATTTAATGTGTATTGACCATTTTGAGACAAAATGTAATGTTACTAGTTTCTCAAGCTGGTGACTGGCTTTTTTATGGCTTTTTATTTTTATGTTTTTGTGATGTAAAGCACTTTGAATTGCCTTGTCGCTAAAACGTGCTTTACAAATAAACTTCATTGATTAAAAAAACACCACATAAGAAGCTACGGCGGGCCAGATTTGGCCCTCATGCCTCGAGTTTGACACATGTGGCCTAAAAGCAACAGGGTCAACCTCACTTCCTCACTAAAAAGACAAGTTGTGTCGATTCGTCGCTCATAGTCGCTCTCTGAATCCATCTGAAGCTAAGCTAGGAGCGACTCTGAGAATAGGGCTCCGTTCTTTCTGGCAGAACAGTTAAAGCTCTGGGACCGGTGGTGAACTGCGCTTTTCAAGTCCTGCCACAAAGTCTGGATGGGAAAAGGAGGAGTGAACGCTCTCAGTCAATGACTTGATGCATTCTGGTGAGTTTCCTTAGCTCACTGGTAACAAAGATCCTAAAATAGTTTTTGTTTTTTTTATAATTCCCTGCTATGTGTCAACACAGTGCTGGTTCATCCCCTGCGTTTAGGAGCGCTTTAATGCCTCCGGACTTTTTGCACAGAGCTGCTTGTGCTAAAATATTTAGTCAGTGGTTACCTTGAGTTGCAGCAGCTCCTCCAGGTCTCGAATTCTTTGTTCTGCTTCGATCCTCCTCCCACTTCCCAACCCTACGCTGCCGGCTGGGGACAGAGACCTGGACCGCTGCACAGGTGCACCCTGGGAGAAGGCGAGCACAGGAAGCAGTGAGCTGAAAACTTCACTTACAAAGACATCCACCAACCCATGCAGCAATTAACATGTGTGGAAACGCTGAGTGAATGCCAATAACAGAATCATCTGCGTTCATCCCGTTCCCTTCTCACCTCAAGGAAAAGGCGAACATCGCCCGGCGCCCGTAACGCACACGCACAAACAAACACGCTGCCAGAGGAGCGAGGGGAGCCGGTGCAGCAGTCGGAGCACATCTGTGTGTGTGTCTGCGTGTTTGGAGGCAGCAGTTGCAAGCTGAGAGTGCCGAAGGTTTCTCCCTGCAACTGGCTAATGAGTATGTTCATTTCCATTTACATTGTTTCTTTGACAATAATGATGTCCCATTAGGGGAGACTAAAGGGGCTATAGATTCCAGAATGTGCTGGGCTTCATTACAAGAGGTAGGCAGGGAGGCCGCTCTAATTGCTCTACGAGGGGCCTCCAGGTTACACTTGATAGGACAACTGGAAGAGCTGCCGATTAGGAGGGGGGGTGCGGTTCACTAGCCAGTCTCTTCTGCAGAAATAAATAAAGAAACAGAGAAGCGCTGGGGCCGTGCTGTACAAAAGCAGTGGGAACAATATGCTAGTGGAATATGAATATGAGAGGATGGGAGGCCCCATGCGGTGCCAAGGAGGGCTGACCAGATGGCAGGCTAAAATATGCAATGCGACTAAATGCCCAACAGTCCTTGGGCAGAAGAGGATGAGGAGCAGAGGAGAAAGTGAGGAGGTTAACGATGAGATTGTGTACAAGTTCAACTCGTCGGCCAGAATCGAGTTTGAATCAACGCTTCAAAGTTCTTAAAGTTACTGAGCAGAAAGAGGAAGTGGATTCTTCATCACCACTGTGTGGTGAAATACAGCGGCCTGCAAACGTTTTCAAACCTCCAAGTTCTTCCAATTTTTCCAAGTTATGCCAACAAATTTCAAAGGAGCAACATTATGTAAAATCGACTTTGAGCTTTACATCATGCCATAATATTATTGCCTCATCAAAAGCACACCTGAAGTGTTGCTTTGATTCTTTCACGCATGTTAAGGAAAACCAATAATCTCCATGGCAACCACTCAGCTGTGCAAAATGCCTGGGTGGACCTAGGCCCACCTTCAAGGTGCAGCAAGCACCTCCTCAGAGCTGCAATTTCCAAGCTTCCTGCCTCACAGAACAGCCCTTCCCCATTCAGCTCCTTCAGACTAGCCAGCAGGAATTAGCAAAAACCTGGTGGTTCTATTACAAACCAACAGAAATAGGTGTATAAATCTGCATTTGAAGAAAAGTGGTTCCGAAAACGTTGACTAGTCCTTTTCCAATACTTAAAGTAAACCTTTCGGCTAAATGTTCAGGCTCATGGTCATGCTGTCTTTCAGCGTTTAACCCCTTAAAGCTCTTGCAATTTGACCCGGCAATGTGTAACATAACATGCATGACATAAAAATGCTCCCTATAGACACAACCACTGACTAAGCTTTTACTGCGACTACCGATATCTGTTTAGATGTGTCTCTCTCCTAGATGAAGCCACTAATGGAGCTACTATTTCTGTTAATGTTTTACTTTTCTTTCAGATAGAAACTACTCCTGGATCTCTTTTGTGTGTATGCCCTGGTCACTCACACTGAACCTGGTTCTGCTTGTACTGTAGGTTTCTTCTTGTTTAAGGGAAGATTTTCTCTCCACTGTTGCTGCAAAGTCAACGACACAATTCCCCTAAAATTTATTTATTTGCAGTTAATGCCTGGCTGTCAATTAATGAATATGTTAGCGCTTGTAAATTGAAGTCAGATTTCTTGTTTTTGTACACAATCCTGGCCAACGAAGCTGTTCTGATTCCATAAATAGAAATCTTTTAAACCAGTTTGAATAATCACCTGAACTTGACTACATTGTTTGATATGGAACGCATGCTACGATTTGGTAAAAGGCTGAACTGACTACAAGTCTAATATGTAACTAAACCCTTATGTATAACAATACTATAAATTGAATTCCTTATTTATGATTCAACAAAGAGAGAAAATTGTAGATTTTAGGTGAAAATTGTCCAAACTGATTTGTTAATAAGTCTGTATTTGTTAAATCAGATGTTAGTGTTTGAGCATTTGTTTTTAAAATATTTTTGTATAACGCTGATTTTCATGTATACATAATGTTTGGGAATGTGCCTGGAAGTTGACTCTGGTGACCTGCAGTGCCAGGTTCTGCGAACATGCCTGTGTGGGTACCAACCATGTGTTCTGACTCGGCCTTAATGACTTCATGCAACCAATTAGCAGATTGATCTGCATATTCCTGACAAGTGGCGGGCCAACTGGCTTAGCCTTCAAGTACAACAGGGAAAACACAGACGCCAGAAAAGAAAATCCAAACCTAATCTTTAAAGAGGACATGACCAATTATAAAGTCTAGGAGAGTTTTTCTGCAGCGTGGTTTTGCGGTGTAAAAAGTCTTTGACCGTGTACAGATATCGTCTGACTTTGCTTTTCAGTTACATGTTTCAGAACAAAGAAGTGTTATTTTCAGACACAGACAACTGGAGTAAATACACAAAACTGTTTTTAAGTAGTGGTGTAAGTTAAGAGCCAACCAGTGTTTATTGGCGTCTTTGCGGAATTGCTTTATTTTAATCAACATTTGAGGGGATTTTGCTTAAAGTCGGCCCATGGCATCTCCATTGGATTTAAAACTTTGACTATACCACTTCCTTTTGTCATTTCTGAAAGAGTGTGGTAGAGAGGAGAATTCATTGTTTCATCTTCTGGTCTGGACCGTCACACTACCACCAACATGTTTGGCATTTTCCAAAAGTTTCACTGTTGCCTCGTCCATCCACAGAATATGTCCCAATAGATTTGTTGGTCATCAAGATATTTTTTGGCAGATTTGAGTTGCCAAATGTTTAAGGCCAACCACTTCTGGGAATGTTCACCATTCGTTTCTTGTGTTCTCCACTTGTGGATAATGGTTCTTACTGTAGTTCACTGGAGTCCCAAAGCCTTAGAAAAAACTTTGTGATCCTTTCCAAACTGATAGATGTCTACTTCATGTTGTCAGACAGGTTCTATTGAACTCATTTTTGATTCATCAGGCCTGCCGGTACTTGACTCAACTTTCCAGAAGTTGAGCTTAATTCAAGCTTTTACCTTCTTATATTGAGAAAGGTTTGCTTCAATGGCCTTTTTTAAGTAAGCCAAGAAAGACCCAGTGCTGCAATATCACAACATCTATATTTCAAACAAAGCAAAAGTACAAATGTTGATTTTTCTACTGTTTTTTAACCAAACATAAAGACTGGACTGTACTGTTCAGTCTTGGAATGTTATTGGATAGGAAATTTGCATTTAATTTCACAAAACATGACCATAACATGGAAAACCTGCCTCTGAAGATCTCTGAGATTCTGTGTACCAGAATAATCAAAAAGTAGTTAGTAAAATGTCTTCTCAATTTTTGTTGTGATTATTGCAATGTCAAGAAAATGTGTACAAATCAAGGTTTCTGCAGGTTGCAGCAACTCAAATTTAAGACTTTTTTACTATGAATGAAATTTAAGACCTACAGTATATCAAGACATTAAATGTACAAACGAAAACCATACATTTTATATATGAGGGTATATTAGCAGGTTGTTAGCTGCAGGATTAACCTACTCAAACTTTTGCTTGACAGAAAAATTCAGCAAGGAAAAAAATACATTTGTACAATATATGAGATTTAATAGTTCTGCAACAGCAAAACTAAAGACCTGGGATCAATATATTTAAAGTCAATGTATTTACATTTTTTGTATAAACTCAAGAGAAAGTATTAGGATTTATGAAAACGTAGCAGGAAATCTCACTAGAATACAATCTCTTCTGATTGAAAGCAGTTACAGCAAATTAAAATATCATCTTTATGCCCGAGTTCCTACAGATCAGATGTGTAGGAATTTCCAGCAGAACCTTTTAGGAGAAGCAGTATCATTATATTTCACATGTAAAAACAAGTAGAGAGGTGCTTCATTTAAGACTTAATGAGGACATGTGAATAAATCAAGCACTTAAGGCCATCCCTTAGTGAGTGAGGCCATCTAGAAACTTGTCCTGCCAAACTTATGAAAGGGATACTGAGAAGATCAAAAGCTTCTCTTTTCGCTCATAATGTTCGGCTGAAGCGGTAAATTAGCTGGTGTCTGAGCCCAAGGCATGCGTGAAACCAGCAGCACACGCCGGCCTGGTCACAGTAGGAGGGGCCTCCGAGTGTGGGTGTGTGTGTGTGTGTGTATGGGGTGTGTGTGTTGGGAAGTCCGGGACAAAGGTTGTCCTGGGCTGGATCTGATGAATCACATGGCTCTGTCTTAACAGACCGTTCTCTTTCCATCCCTCCGCTATGGCTTTGATCTAATCTGAGCAAATGGAGTGGCATGCTCACCCACGTGTTGTCTTTGCTGTAATTGCCGGTGGTGTTCGTTGGCCTACCTGCAGTCTTTTCACACTGCTGGGGGATCGCTGAGGGAAATGTCTGTCCTCTGGCCCTGGATCTGAACTCTGAGTGGAGGCCCGATCAGACAGAGCAGCGGCGAATTGCTGGAAGAAAAAAGAGGCTGTGACCTTTATATTAGCAAAACAAACATTCAGACAAGCAGTTTCAACTTGTCTTTAATAAAAAATTAAATACTATATTTTACTACTTGTGGAAACTGGAAAATAAAACAAAGGCTGAGAGAAATATGTATAATTCCTGGATCACATGGTAAGATTTTTGTCCCGATTTTTCACTTCCGACATTCTTTAAATCGCTCTGATTATTGTGACGGTAATAAAGATAATCTTTAGAGATTTTCCTGCTGTGTCTTAAAAGTGATCTGGTCCACTCAGAACAGCATAAGGACCGATTCAATATAAAATCGGGGCTTATCAATATGTTGGGTTGTCTTGGTGTGTTTCCCAGGAATGCAGCCTGTTGAATGTGACACGCAGCCAATCAGAAAGCAAGGTGATGGAAACCTTGAGGTGTCGTCCTCCTCCTCTTCTTGGATCAAACCATTTCACAGAGCTCTGTCCAAAGTGTTGTGTGATTGGTCAGAAATCTGTGGGCATGTTTGATGCTGAAATATGTTCGGACATGTCAATATTTCACTTCAACTACTCCACTTCCACTATCTATGACTATCTGTGACCCAGACAGCAACAAAAAACTGGTTAGCATCTAGACTTTTGTACCCTTATAGGTCTACTCTGGTGTAAGAGGAAATACAATTTATGGCATAACTGTGTGACCCGTGTAGCGTAAATTCAAAGTCAATTTGATTAAATCAACAAACAACAGGGAAAAGACATAGGTTGCTTTCCAAGCTAGCTACTTCCAGGTTGAGTAAAAACTGTTGCCTATCAGCCACAAGTAAGTGTGCTACTTTGAGTCTGGTGAGAGCACCTTCACCAGAGTTTATTGCTGCAACTGCCCCACCATGCTGCTCAATTTGGTTTAAAAAAAGATTGGGCTGCATAAAAAAAAATCTAACAAGTTGTGTTTGTTGTAAATGTTTGAAAAAGTTTGTATATTTTTTAAAACATTTTTTACGTTTATTCATGCTCAGGTCCCTCTTGAAAATGAGATCCAGATCTCAGCGGGGTTTACCTGATTAAATAAAGGAATATGAAATAGAGTCTGTACGCCATCACCTAGAAATATTAACATCTGTTTTTTCTTAAGCGTTTGATTTTTTAAAAAAAGTGTGAAAGCCATAAACAAAAATGTGCATTGCCGTCAGCAACACATCAAAATAAAAGTTTGTAGACAAACAAAGGCATTCATAACGCGCTATAGTTGGTCGTGAAGAAAGCTGTGCAGGATGTCATCACCTTTTCTTTCCAACAAGTCCTGATTGTATTATCAGAAACCTGGCATCTGGGCGTGACCTTGTTAACTGCCAGGGTAATCAACTTTAACCAAATGGGAGGAGAGGGGATGATAAATTATTAGTGAGGAAGATTTTGTTCATGTTTTATTAAATTGGCCTGTCAAAGGGGGCTGGTCAAATTATCTGGGGCCTCGTTTATTGGAGGCCGGCCATATTGGCGCATCTGTTACAATTATTTATAATTTCCAGGCAGGCAGCAGGACCAAGTGGGTTTTTTCAGCATCAGCCACATAAAGCAATTTAGAAATTAACTAATGTGGGAGTGTCTGACTTTTCCTCATTCAATCTTTCTTCACGTGCTGATCTTGAAACTTAACTGAGGAAGGGAGGGAGGGAGAGACATAGAGAAGGGAAAATACAAACACAATCCAACTATCAGACAGGGGAGAGGATGTGATTGAAAGGAAAAGAAGAGAATATGCAGGTGCAAGGCGGAAAAAAAAGGACTGAAAAGGAGGATGAGTGTGAGAGAAAAAGCTGGTCTCGGTAATTACTGAACACGATTATGTTCTTGGGGGATCTTGTCTGGCACTCGCGGCCCTCACTGGTGAGGCTGCGGCAAGCGAGACCATATGGAGCGAGGCTGGTGATTGTGCTCCCTGAAGCTCGTGACCCGTCTGCTGCCGAGCCCCTGAGCTGAATCCGAAATGAGACTTGCCAGGCCTAATGTTCTACACACGCACCATTTATGCCACAAAACAAATCTGATCACTGTTAATTATGGAGCAACTATAATCAGGAGGTAAACCCATCTCCCTGCACCACACACACACACACACACACACACACACACACACACACACACCCTCGCTCAATCAGCTCTGCAGAAATGAGCGAAATGACACAGAAATCGGATGGAACTGAGGAGCGAGGGCGACGGGGTTCCTGCTCCCGACCAGACCTACTGCACTTCATATTCATGCTGGTGTTTCTTCAAAGAATGTGCGTGTGAATAAATGTATGAGCGTCGGCATTAACTGGTTGCGTGGTGGGAAGGGACAGCACGCGGGGCGTTGGATGTTTTCTGTGTGTACGCAGCCCGGAGTCCTCCCACGCAGTTTGTTTGACCCGCTCGGCTTTGCTGTAACGAGTGAGCGCAGCGCTCTGCGGCGGCGGCGGCGGCAGCAGCACATGGCTGTGCTTCATTAATGAGGCGGCCTGTGCTACACGGAGGCTCTCATCTAATGAGAGCTGTTGAGTTTGTAAAACACACCACTGGCGTCCGCGGCGTTAGTGTGTGTCCTCATCTGGACGAAGGCCCGGCTTCAAACACACACCTAAACTTCTGTTCATCATGTTATTTACTGAAACCAGGAGTTCACACAAGATTACACACTGATAAAAATTAATAAATTAAACACTAGTTAATTTAACATAAAATATGATTAATGTATACTATTAATTAGAACCATTACCCAGTTCTAATTATTCGTCATATTCCATTAAAGCAGATACCAATATATTAATGAGATTAGAGAAAAAAAAAAGTAGAAATACACTGATTACTGATTACAGTTTTGTTTTGTTGTTTTTGTGCTGATTCCAATCTCCAATTTCTGTAAAGTTTTGTAAGATACACTGGAAAACACAGTTTTATTTTTTAAAAATGTTTTATTGGCTCCAGTGATCTTTATTTGATAGTGAATTTACAGGAAAGTGGGCAGATAAGATTGGTAGATAAGATAGGTTTCACGTTTAAGCATAAATATTTATTTTCCACTGTATACATGACTACAATTTATATCACTAAACTTGCCACTTTTTCATTGATTTACAATTCTTATTTCATTTACTGGTGAATTAAAATAGTCTTAATAAAAATGATTCTGTCTGTGTTATAGTCTTTCAACGGAAGTAAGAACTATCTCGTCAAACCTCAGCGAAACCTTGAAATTAGTATTGGCTAGTAAAAGCCTGTTTGGTCCATCCAATCCTACCTATATTAAGACTTCATAAACATACTCATATTTTTGAAACGATAATAAAACTGTAATTGGTTAAGTAATGATTTGTAGGAGTAGTTTTCTTGGTGAACATGCCTGCTGTATTTCCTGTTGCAGGAATGGTAAGAACCTCGGAGAGATTTGAATGACTGCCCACACTATTACCAGCATAGCGCTCATTCAGCTTGGTGCTACAGCCAAAAGGCCCAAGGTCTGTAATGGATTCTAATGTTCGTCTTTAATCACCGCTCAGATCTGTTAGCAGCCAAGAATCAGACAACTGTAAATACTTTTGATGCAGTTTGGGAGGCAGTTAGGAACTGTTCATTCAGGCTATCCATCCTTTTAATTTTTATCATGCCCCCTTAATCTGTTTACACAGCCCTCTGTTTCAGCAGAACTTTAAGTGTTGCTAGTCTTATTAAAGTTCCTGTAACAGTATAATTAAAAACAAAAAAGACAGGTAATATCTGTGCACAACATGTAAATATAATCCACAATGGGTGTTCTTCCTCTCTCCCACCCTCCTCCTCCTCCACCGGTGTTACTGTGGGAGGGGTGTTCAAAGCAGTCGCTCTGGTGCGTATTTAAATGAGCGCTGCGTCTCCCGCCTGTGCTCCTGTTGTGATCACCACTTTGATCACCTCCAATGTAACTCTCGCCGAAAACATTTAAAATTAAAATGGAATCTGCCCTAACAACCTGAGCATTGGAAATTTAACAGGTGTTCGCAGGGAAGTTGTGAAAGAATCTGGGATTATGCGCTCGGATAGATGCACCTTTAGTGAGACGGGCGCCCGTACGGACCCGGGCCGGCATGCATACAATCTGTCAGTGAAATTACAAGGAGGGAAACAGAAAGCTTTCCTGACTCAGAGTTGTAACTTGGCAAACCTGATGTGTTTGCTTTGATGTAAGTAAAAGAGAAAATAAAAATCTAAATCCGGCTGACAGCATGTCTAAACTGTTACTAGCTCACAATTATGAACTTTATATTTTAATAACTAATGTATTACACAGATTTGCTTTCTATCCTTAACAAAAATATAGAGAAGAAAATTGTTACTTACTGAAGACCAGATAAGAGATCGGCTGGTGATTAATTTTAAATTACACCACAATGTGTATAAGGTGGAAAACTCTAACAGTCTGTTACAAGATTCAAATCTCGTCAACTTGCCATGCTACAACCACAGACTTATTTGAAGGAGTATTATGTGTTTTCCAGGCACATAGTGTCATTTTATAGCACAATCAAGTACCTTTGTAATTTAATGCCTTGAAATTTGGCCCCTGTCTCTTTAGAAACTTCAGCTCTTTCTGAAACTCCACTGTCACAAAGTCATCACAATATGGCTCCTCTAGTAACCCTTTAGCAACCAGCATTAGACTGAGAAGTAGCTCCTATAATGAGCTCAGCAGAAGATCAGTTCCACCAGGTGTTTGCTAATTGGTGCTGGCTAGTCTGAAGGAGCCGAGTGGCAGAGGTCTGCTCTGTGAGACAGAAAAACTGCAGCTCAGAGATGGAGCTATGCCCCAAAGCGGAGCTAAGTCCAACCAGGCCTTTTGCACAGCTGAATGGTTGCCATGGAAATCAAATTATTTCTCAAACATGAATGAAAGAATCAAGTCAGCACTCCAGGATTGTTTGGATGGATTTTGATGGATGGAAGAGATGGTTAAGCTTCCTCCTTCTCTCACTGCTCTGCATCCAGGAAGCCTCCTTTTCAACTTCTCTGGGATTTGGGGTCATAGTTCAGGTATTAGTCGAGCCTTTGAGATGCCAATCACAGCATGATGCTCCCACCACCATGTATCATAGTCGTGTGAACACCCTATTTATACTCGATGCCATTTAGATGCCTTCTGAAGGCTGCCGGTTGCACTAATCGCGACTGCTTTTGTGATTTTATTTTTGAAGTGAAAATGACTGATTTTGTGATCCTACTTCAAAAATATTTGCAAGGAATTGTGCAATATTTTTCCCTATAGCCAAATATAAAAGAAAAAACATGAGAAAACAACAAGCAGAAATGTTGCAGGCAAACATTTTCATTCTTTAAAGAACTTGTGCTTTTTGTTCCTTGCCTTATCTATCGTGAACTAAACTTAATGTCCAGGGAGGCTGAGGCAGTAGTATAGTAAAAGTAAAAAATACTGCCACCTGCAGATGGGCATTAGAATCACTTAAACCAAATGTTGAAGTGAAGTGCAAAGTTTAAAGCGCGAAAACATTTTGTGATTCCGTGATCACAGAATCTGGGATTGACTAGATTTTATTTAGGGGTATCAGAGTAAAGGTGCCAATTAGACCGAATTAGCTCCCCTGGAAACTTGTTGTATTAACATACATGTATGCCCAAGCTTACCCACCATTCACACACAAATCCACACACAGAGCACTATCTGCATCTCCTCTAAATGTACTGTAGTATTAATTACTGAGGGAACGCTGCAGAACTGTATTTAATTACTGACTAAATGAACCATTTAGACTTTACTGCTGGTTTAATTAACCGGGTTAAGTGAGATACGGTGATTGTAACTCACTTAACATTTGAGCTGATATCTTTTGACTTCTACAGTCTGGGGGCAGCAATTTCAGGAAATATCAACCGATGATCAAATTAAATAATTACTGTCTGTGGAGGGAGAGATATTGCACGACTCCTGGAAAATGTTATCTTAAGCTGAGATAGGTTCAAACTGAATCAAGTTAGAGCAGATTAGGAGACGACTTCTGCAAACTGCAGTCTTCAGCAAGCTCTGTGTGTGGTCTTTACCCTAACCCTGTTTATACTTCTAAAAATTATGTTAAAAAACAAGTAAAATAATCATAAATTGTGCTCTGTTGTCACTGGTAGCAATGTTTAAATGTTGCAGTTTATTTTTTAAGACTCCTGATTTCGACTTGAGTTTCTTCTGCTCGTTTCTGACTGCATCCTCTCTGTTTTATGCATTAAATAACTGTTAGCTAGCATTTGGTGGTATGCCCAAATATGATATGGGAAATTTCATGCAGAATTTGTACCACATAAGCTTCAGTTTATTGATTACTCCACTACTTTGCTAGAATAAACAGGGCTAGTTTTTATATTCAGATCATTCAGTTTTGGTCTGCATAAAGTTGAACTGCAATGCTTTGGTCTGAATTCCACAGGACCGTCTTTCAACCCCCGATCTGATGTGTGTCGTTTTAGTGCCGTCTCTTTAAATACTAATGAGGTACTACAAACCCCGGGTCCTCCTGGTCAAAGAGCATTACACTCCACCCTATTCAAGTGGAAGATATCTTAAATATGGATAAATAAACAAAATGACCAAAAACACTGAAACCGTAAATGAAATGGATTATGTCTGCAGACAAAATTGCCCTTCAAAACATATTAATCATCAGAATGGAAGTGATCAAGCTCATTTTAATTTATCATGAGATTGATTTATTGATTTATTGCAACAGACTTACCGCCATCCACAATGGCCCTAAAAGATGTTTGAATGATATGAGTGGGAAATAAAGTATTTCTGATTTGGCATTAGTAATCTTGACTCCTCCCACTGTAGCGACTACTGCGACATGTGAAACTTGTGTCTTTGTTGAGCTGAAACTTTAGATAAAGGATAAGAAACCTTCCCAAACTGTCAAAGTATAACAGAAGTGTTGCTAGAGCAGGTGCGCCGATCACCATATCATTAAACGCTATTAAAGGCCTCTATCGCCTCAGGGTGACTGTTCAAAGGTGCTGAACTGAAGTCAAACTCCCGCTGACTGACAGATGTAGAATTGTAACTCTAACATCATCTTCAAGAACATTACTGGCCTCCAATTAAATCACCTCTCTCCACCTCGTTTCTGCACGTCTTTTCTGTCCAGAGTGTGTTAAAAGGACTTAATGTTACTTGGGTGGTTTGAGATAAAGAAGATTGATAGAGTAGGTAAATCAGAGAGTCGGTGTGTGTTTGGGTCTGAGAGGATCAGATAACTGACATAAAAGACAGTGGTGCAAAGGGAGACGGAGAGATCAAGGGATGAACCAGTGTAATATCAAAAGATGATTCTGAGTCATGGACCACCACTACAGGCCATGCTGGGTGGGTCAGTTCTTACAGTACAGCTAATCCACCTTATACCCGATTCAGACACCAGTAACTTGGCTGATCTGACAATCACAATAAAACTGTTTATTAGATTCCCAAACATTTAGCCGGGGACTCCCTTTGCAAAGTATATCCATATACATGCAAAATATGTAAGAAAAGATCAACCTTTCAAATATTTTGCTCATTTAGCATAAATCCTGCTTCATACCTTCTTAATTTAGTCATCCTTCTGATTTTTGGACGGTTCCTTCTGTCTTTACTGGTTAGAAACTTTTCCATTTAGCACTTGCTCAGCTGGCTTGATAAATTTGACTGACAGCCAATCGGGAAGATGAGCAAATAACATTTCAATAAATTACTTTAGCTTATGTTAAAAAAATAATAATAATAAAAAGGATTGGAAAAAATATTACTTTATGGTAAAAATAAAATATTTATGATTAAAACGTCAGATAAAATTTCTTTTCTCATCTCCCCTCCAACTTTCTGAATTTTATCACGATACTTATATCACTATACTGTGTACTGAGACTTCATTTAATCATATTTTCAAATTTACTGATATTTATACAGAGATGCACCTCTTTCAGCATTAAGCAATTCGATTTGACTTGATTCCAATTTTTCTCTTCTGAAATCAATTTTTCAATTCAAACGGTCTAGATTTGAATATTGTCCTGCCTGGGCTTTTCTTAAATAATAGAATATCAATAATTATTCAAAATATAATTTTACAAAAAAATTGAGTAGACCAAAATAAATTTTTGAGCATTTTGAATCAGTTCAGAATTGCTATGACAAAGAATTGTGATTCTCTATAGAATCGATTTTTTCTGCACCTCTTATATAGATGCTCTCATAGAAAAAAGTGGAGAAAATGTAAAAAATAACCTTTAGTCAGTTTTTAAAACATTTGAAAAAATTTATTGTGACGATATATCAAAAATCTTATCTTGAAAGAAATTTTCCCGATAAATGATGAACGATCTGATAAATGCCCACCCCCGTGTGTAGCTGATTGTATTACAGTGCGAATAGAATAGAATAATGAACTTTATTCATCCCAGCAGGGAAATTATTTCGCAGTTACAGCAGCATAGAGACAAGACACAACAACCACCACTGAGTAGCAATGTAGACAAAATAAAAATAAAATATAACATGCTGTCAATATAAAAAGCAACTTAGAGCAGTCCTTGCAAAGATTCAAAAAATGCAGATACAGTATGTATATGTAAATATATGTATATAATGATGTTTGTGTGGGAGACGATAAACAATCGAATTTACCTTGAAGTTGGTTTGTCTGTTTGGTGAGAGAGCTGCAGGCTGCATGTGCTGCTGCAGCAGCTGGATTTGTTCCTGTTGTTTCTGCAGCTGAGCCTGCAGTTCGGAGATATGCTCGTCTTTCTGGACCACCTGGGTGCTGAGCTCCTGGTGACTCTGCCGCAGTTTAGCCTCGCTGGAGACCAGGGCCTGGTAGCACTGACTCAGCTCTTTGTACAGCTGGTAGTAAACAGGAAACAGGAGGCGACGGACCGTCAGTGATCAGATGTTACATAAAAGATGACACTTATTATGGGCCATGTTGCATTTTACATGAGGTAAAATCTGGAGAATCGAGTATTAAAACAGATAAAACAGAGAAACATCATCAAGCTAAACGGTGTCCTAGTGATGCAGGCAGCAGGTACTGGGCTGTTAAAAATGGCTGACTAGAGAAACCAGTCTTAAACCAGTCACCCAGGACCAGGCCCGTCACAATAACAAATATTGCTGGAACATTGAACACTGGAACTGGAAGACATTTTAAATATACAAACAAACAACAAAAATAACAAATAAAATGAATTATGAAGTCTCTGTAAACAAAATAGTCGTTCATAAAAAGAGCTAACTGAGACCAAAGAGCCAGACTGAAGACTTTAGTAATCCAGGTAGAAAGAGAGAAATGATAAATCAAATGGAAATTATTGAGCGTGTTTTAATTTCTTATGATTAACTGATTTATTTCTCATTGCGATAGGCCTATCCAGCACATGAGAATCCTAAGAGCTGAAACAAAATGTTCTGATCTCGGCTTAATGGGGCCATATTGTACATTTTGTCCAGTTGGTACTGTTGAAACTTTATAGCTTCCTTTGTGGGATTTTCATGAAGTATTTTAGACAAGTTAGAAAAGTTGATAAATATTAACTTTCCTGTTGATCTTCTGCTAAATGATTGCAGTGTTGCAATGATAAAGTAGAAGTGTGATTTAATAAGGCATGTAAAACACTCAAAATCATGTTATTTTCAGCTAAACGGAGGTATTATTCCTACAGAGTACCGCTGCTAGAGGTACTGCATGGTGAAATATGCAACACTGATTCTCTGTGGAGATAAATGACAGCTGGACGCTGTGGAAGATGGTATAAATTCTCTGAGATGAAGAAACATGATGATGTCATGAGATGGTCTCCAACCTTTGGACATTCACAAAAAAACACCTACAAATTTCTGCATCACAGCATGCAGGCATCACTCCTTACAACAAAAACAAGATAATGAGAACTGAAAACGGGCTCATATTTCAGCACAGCCATCTTGAAAGTTCGTAAAATTTATGATCAGGATATTTAAGTACAAACTGTATTTGCATTAAATCATATTCAGATGTAATTAGAGGTTCCACAGAAAGTCAGAGGAGTGTGAATACCTCTTGGTGGGAAGTGGCGTCGGCCGTGTGCGCCTCCTCCTGGTTCCTCAGGACCCTCTGGGTGTCCAGGTTGAGTCCCTCCAGCTGCTTGATCAGGTGGCTCTGTTCGGCTGCGTGCTCCGTGCTTTGTTTGTACAGACCCTGGACTTCAGAAAAATCACGCCTGCAGAAACAAACACAAGGCGGCACACAGTCAAACTGGATCACTAATGTTACGGCTGCCTGCTTTACGCAGGAATTACAGGTCAAGGTTTGCAACTTAATGCAGGAATTCTCAAACTGTAATCACGCCATGGCCCCCAAACGGCATTAGCCCACAGACAATGCTATGAAAAACGTAAAAAGACATTAAATTTTACTTTTTCTTCTCACTTTTATTTACTATTCAATAATTATTACATTTAATTAGCATAAATGTTGCCTCATCCCTTCTGATTTTAGTTGGCAAGGAGTTCTGTAGTGGAACATTTTTATCAGGAAATAATCTGATGTTGAACCAGGACAAATTGCCTTAAAAACAGTTTTTACCCGATGGCAATCATGGCACTAAATTCAAAGGCATAAGAACTTCTGCTCTTGACATCACTTTGTTATAAATGTAAATTCTGTTGCGACACCTCCAGGCGCTGCAACCATCTTCTGATGTCTATTTATTTCTCATTTTGTACCATTTATTTCTTTATCTTGGTATATTACGTATATACACATAACCTGCATCTTAACTCGAGTCGAGCAAATCTCAATCTCATTGTAATCTGTTAATGACAATGACAAATAAATATTATCTTATCTAATATATTATCAGATAAACTTTATGTAAATATGTAATATTTGTATAGTAATCCCATCAAATTTGATTTAATCTCCACAGTTTCGTTTTTGCAGCAGGAAGATTCCTTCTGTCTTTTTCTTGTCAGAAACTTTTCCATTTCTAGCTTCAGGAGCAAAAAAACTTGATAACTTTAACTGGCAGCCAATAAGAAAGAAGGACATCGCAAGTCACGTTTCCTGAATTTCCCCTCTTTGGGACAAGAAAGGCTATTTCTATCCTCTATTTCCATATTCAATCAATTATTTTAACTTACATTTTAATAAAATTACATTTATAAAAACATTTAAGTGTATGATTTTTTCATCTTCTCTCCAACCTTTTGAGGCCCCTTTTAGAAAAACACTGACTAAATGTATAAGACCGTCTTAATGAGTTAAACGTTTATTGAAACTTAACATTGGTTTCTTGCTTATTGATTTAAAACATACTTCAGAGTAAAAGACAAATTTGATAACATATCTGAATATGTTTTCACAGCAGTCCTTCGGTTTCCTAATGCAGCAACGCTGATGAGCTGTGAATCATTCTGGATACTAATAAGGTCAGCAGAAGACCTCATGCCTCATGCAAACATCAGAATGTGACTGACATGTCAGGGTGCCTCTGGCATTAAAACTGAGAAGCAGTAAAAAGAAAAAAAAGACAGAGATTACCATTAAAGCTCCTACAGTTCTGTCAGTTTCTATAATATCGACTAAAGCTTAGTGAAAGCCTGCCCTGTTTCTCTTCTTCCCTCCTTTAAAGCACATCCACTATGCAGGGCTTATCAAATGGCTTTAGGTGAGCCGGAGATGAAGGAATGTGTGTCACCCCCAAACCTCACAGCATATATGCTCCATTTACACTACACCTCCTTTACCTGATAAAATTACCCATCAGACTACCTCTAGTGGCGCCTCGGTTCACAACATCAGACGTTTTTTTAAGCTGATTTCAACTCACTGTATTTTTTCAAGTCGATCTTGTTTTGCAACTAACTCCGTCTCTTTGGAAGAAAGCTTTGCAACCAAAACGGCGCAGTGCGCCTTCACTTTAGGAAGCTCCTGACAAACACGCTGCAGCTCCTTCTCCAGAGCCTGGTGGAGGAGAGCAAAATGCATTTTTAAAACTTTTTCCAAGTTAGAACCTGATAGTTATAAGCACAATTATTTTATCTGTTACATAATCTATCCATAATTAGGACTTCTGCAAGGTTCAGTACATTTTTTAAGTCTTTTATTGAACAATATGACGGCTGAACCAAAGGGGAAAAGTCTACAACCAAAAACATAGAAATAAAGGGGAAAAAAGTTTAAAAGAAAAAAATAAGAGAAGAAAAAAATGAAAAACTGAGAAATCATGGTCAAAAACTGAAGAGTTTCATTTGATTTAATTTCAGACAGCGCAGAAAAAACTAAATGTGTCACTTTATACATTGTTAATCTGGTTTCAACTACATATATTGATGGATTTAGCTGTAAATCCTCACCAGATTAAACTTATTCTGTATGTTTCAAAGAACTGAAATATTTGTATTTAAGTAACAAACTGCATGAATAAATGTAAAACTTTAAGAATTCCTTAATTTTTAATTGGTTGAAAACAACATTTACCCCTTAATGCATTTCAGGTGCATTATATCATCATGCTTAAACACTTGAGTGTTTAAGCATGATGATATACTGTATATATATATATATATATATATATATATATATATATATATACAGTACAGACCAAAAGTTTGGACACACCTTCTAATTCAATGGGTTTTCTTTATCTTCATGACTATTATTTATAAGGCAAGAAATCCCACTTATTAACCTGACAGGGCAGGTTGACCTATGAAGTGAAAACCATTTCAGGTGACGACCTCTTGAAGCTCATCAAGAAAATGCAGAGTGTGTGCAAAGCAGTAATCACAGCAAAATGTTGCTACTTTGAAGAAACTAGAATATAAGGGCTATTTTCAGTTGTTTCACACTTTTTTGTTTAGTGTATATTTCCACATGTAATATTCATAGTTTTGATGCCTTCAGTGTGAATCTACAATGTCAATAGTCATGAAAATAAAGGAAACTCATTGAATTAAAAGGTGTGTCCAAACTTTTGGTCTGTACTGTATATATATATATACTGTATATAGAACTTGATAAAATCTGAGGTTAACTCCTTTTTCACCTCAAACCCAGGAGAAACCGTCTCCTCCATGTTACAACATATTTTTCCACATGTCTGAAAGCTCTCCCTGCATATTTATATCTATACTTTGATAGGAGGATGGTGTTATATTCACTAGCTGAGGGTGTGAGGGACCACAGAGTTCAAGGTCTGCGTGTTTCGGAGAGGACTTGTCCCTGTGTTGGGAACCTTTAGTCTGGCCTGGGCGGCGTCCCTCTCGTCTCGCTGGCTGTCGGCCTGCCTCCGTTTCTCCTGCAGGTCAGCGCTCAGGGCAGCGCAGCGGGACCTTAATCCCTCTTTCTCCTCCTCCAGAGCGCGCACCACCCGCTGCTCCTCCTCTTTCTTTTTTCTCTGCTCCGTCCTCATTTCCTACATAAAAACACCAACATTTGTGTGTGCAGGTCAAAACAGCCAAAAAAAAAAACAACAGTGACAAAAGCAGGAAAAGAAAAAACACAGAAAAAGTAGCGGTTGAAGCTGAGAGAAGAAGCCCTGCAGAGGGAGAAAAGGAGCAGCGGCCCATGGGGTTGAGTCTGAAATGAATACATAAACAGCAGAGGCTTTGCTGCAGGAGGCCCCTGCATGGGCTGCTGATTAGCCAAGGTCATCTGCACGGTACGACTGGGCCCTCGTGACCAGGTGTTGGTTGGTATGGGCCGAGACGTGCTGCAGGAGCTCAGCTCATGCGGGTACAAGGGCCAGTCTGTCAGCTTTAATGACAGCTTATAATGAGAACGGTGTTTGCAACAAAACCCATTAGACTCAGCCCAGGTATCCTTTGATGATGTCCCCCACTATATCTCGCAGGAGACCCCACCAAGACCATGTGAGGACCGCTTCGCTATTAATTAATCATAACCGTGTCCCACAGAAGCATAATTAGGGAGAAGCCACATCGTGGCATGCATGCTTTTCAATTTCCCCAACTGAAGGAAGCATCAAATATTTATATCCGAGTTAAAACCCGGCTTTCCTTTGGTTACTTTATTCGATCACAGTCAGATTTTGAGCTGTTAAGTATTCTGTGTTTTCAGGCTGTGAGACAATCCTTGCTGTCCTCTAAATGATTCAGAGGCCTGGGGGCTTCGTGCTGCATTCAAGTGACACTCTGAACAGAGACTTTGGTCCTGGGGGCCCGCGCTGCCACAGGAAATCTGTTTCACCCACCTCAAGTTGCCGATTCTTGTTGTCCAAATCGGCACGCAGGGTTGTCAACTCCTTCGTTAAAGAGCCGTCCTGCTCATCCGCCGCCGTCTTCTTCTGCAGCAGCCTCTTCATCTCCTGCTGCTGCCCTGTCACTTTCTGCAGCAGTCGGAGGAAAAGAAAAACAGCAGAATGCAAAACTGTGAAACAGAGGACAAAAATATACTGCAGACGAAGCAACTGAGTCCAATAAGAAAATAAAACCATCAGCAGAAAATCAGTTTATCACACACAAACATTTGTAATTTGATAAATAATTGTACCCAAAATAATGTCACAACTATATATGTTGTCTTTTATGCGCCACAAATTTGGAACAAATTCCAAAAAACTGCCAAAGAGCCAAAACACTGAGTTAATTTAAATGAAGAGTAAAAACCCACCTGTTTCTTGTTGCCTTTGAACCATCATAAAGGGAACACCGACCAACATATTTGATATGCATTACTGATGCTGATGATGTTTATTATCCAACTTGTGACTTTGATGTTGTTGTGATGTTTTGTTTTTGCATTTATATGATGTAAAGCACTTGAACTGCCTTGTTGGTGAAATATCCTATTCAAATAAAATTGATTGACTGATTTTCAATAGTTTTTAATTCCATCCACAGTAATGCAGCTTTTCTGGTGTTTTCATTTCAGCTAATGCACAGTTCATATTGCTTTACACCATGAGGACATGGTGTAAAGCATGTAACAAATTACAGAACAATCCAGATATATTACATTTAGTCAAATATCATCATCAAAATCCTCAAGTAAATATCCATCACAAATATTGATCAATGTTCCAGTTATTATTAATCAAAGCCAGGTGAGTTCCTCGTTTTCAAGGAACTCTGTGTTTCAGCTGTTTTGCAGATCTCCAGAAGTTTGTTCCAGATCTGTGGTGCATAGAAGCTGAATGCTGCTTCTCCATGCTTGGTTCTGGTTCTGGGGATACAAAGTAGAACCAGAACCAGAGCCCACCTCTGAGGTCCTTAAGGTTGATACAACAGCAGCAGATCTTTAACCTGTTCAGTGATTTTTAAACTAACAGCAGTATTTTAAAGTCCATTCTCGGAGCTACAGGGAGCCAGTAGAAGGACTGTAGAACTGGGTGATGTACTCTATCTTGGTTCTAGTCAGAACGCCAGCAGCAGCGTTCTGGAGCTGTGCAGTAATCAATGATCAATGCATGGATGAGTTACTTTAGATCTTCCTGCCACATTAGTCCTCTAATCCTGGAAATGTTCATTAGGTGAGTCTTTGAAAGAAAACTCCTTCACTTTCCCTTGATTTTTTTAAGCTTGGACGTATTTTAAAATAGTTCACTAAGATTAAGAGACTCTGGTTTAAAACTGTTGGGAAGTTATATGCAGCAAAAAGCAATATTATTCCACACAGTTAGCACCTTAAACTTTATCATTTATTCTTCTTATTCAACTTCACTCAAAATAAAATTAAAAAGGCACAAGTAAGATTATTTTACTGTGAAAGTCATAATACTTCAGCAACAGTAAGATTACTTTTTCTTTTCTGTTTAAATAAAAACAATTAGAAGAAGTTAGATGATAAAATACTGCTGTATGATGAAGATGTGGCATTTTTATTTAAGGTGATCAAACTTTGAGAGTCTCATATCAGATGCGAAATTAAAAGTTCAACGAAACAAAGAAAAACTAGCATTGGCTCATAAACTGGAGCATAGATAAGTAAATGTCTGAGTCGTACAACATTCTCACATCTTTTCCTCTTTTATTCAGATTGACTTCAGATTGATGCAATGATCCATCAGCCACCAATTAAAATACTCAAATTTCTCCTTGATCCACTCTGACCACTGGTTGTCAAGTCAAATACTGAAAAACAAAAACGATAATTTAAACCATGGAGGCTGAAGCTCCCAGACACAAGCAGCCTGATGTACTTTTAAGCAGAAATGGAGATAATCTCATATTTGCTCATTTTTCACTGGATTTAGACGTTCCAACTCCATCAAGAAACCGACACCAGATTTCTTTTATGGTTTGTGTTGCTACATTTAATTAATGAATAAAAACTAAAAATACAAATTAGTTTGCGTAAGGCATCGATTAATCAAGTTAAATGCTTTTGAAGATGTAATACTTTTAAAAAATCTGGATTTTTTTTCACAAATGCACTCCTTGGGTTTATATAGTCGTGTGTTTGTACATGTGATGTTGTGTGTGTATCTGTGCGTGTGTGCGCGCGCGCGTATGTCATAGGGCTGAAGAAAATCTAAATTGGCAGGACAGAATCAATATCGGCGCCTAAAAATTGGATCAGTGCAACTCTACAGCTAATTCTCACTCATGCGAGCGACGTTGTGCAAAACAAAACCGTTTAATTAGCAAAGCTGAAGAGGCGGCTATAGAACAAGAAGAAAATCAGAGATGGCTTAATAATACTATATGTTTCATTTATATTATTTTGGGAGGAGGATGGCTTCCTAACTGCATCGTCTGAAGTTCGGCGTCGGGTGGTAATCCGTGGCTTTCTGTGGGTACATCTTCTCAAATAACACGGGGTTCTGGGATGCAATTAATTGCCATCTGGAGGGAAACTGTGTCCGCATATCAAGAAAGTAGACTTAGAGTTCCCTACTACTTCTAGCTTGCAGAGAGAGGGCTTTAATAGAGATTTATACTGTAGAGCAGGATATCAATTCAAATGCTAATAATGAGATTGGCAAGAACAATTTCAACCTTAGCGGAGCTTAGCTAGGTGGAAAAATCGTGTACCAAAGTCGAAATATCTAGGAGAGAAAGATTAGCGTTGGAAATTTCCCAATGAAGAATGAAAATCTAAACAAATTATGTCACAAAAAGCACAAGAAAAGAAATGGAAGAAACAAGGAGACAATTCAAGATCCCATGTGGATCCAGTGGATCATCGTGTCTCTAAAGAGGAAGGAAAGAAATCTGTGATGGATGATGAATGTCAGAGAACCAAGAGACACGGCAGGAAAGAGACACGAATCTCAGGTTTTATTGAGCTTTTCAAACAAAAAGAGCATCTAAAAGCACAAAAGTTGCTTTAAACTAAAAGTTCTCCATAAAGTCTCAGCGCCTGCTCCCATGAGCCACTGTTATGGCTGCTAAAGAGAATAATGTCAAAAAGCAGAGGCAGGCTGATGACTCCATTACGGCCCATCTCATTAAGAATGAATGCCGTTCCTCCATGAGGGACGCTAATGAAGGAGACGCACAGCGGCCTCAGTGAAGGAATGATGTTAGAGCAGAATACACAACTGTCCTTATCACTGCAAATTATTAGCTGATTGGAAAAAGACAGCAGGCAGACAAACACAGCTGGGGAGACGCTTCAAAACATCTGTCAAGTCTGATTTCCAATCTAGAAACATCAGTTTTCTAAATGATAGGACTAAAACAAGATGCAAAAAAAACTTGAGTGCACAAAATTTTGATTATTTATATAAAATTGCAAAAACTAATTTTTTTCATTTTTCCCTGCTGAACTATAAATTAAACACACAATACTTTAATGAAACAATTAAATTGGTCTGATTTAAGTAAAAATAAAGGATTTAGACAGATGCAAAACAAACACATCAGTATAAAATCTCCTAATTTTTTAGGCTGATTATCTTTTTGTGTATACTTTCATCAACAAGAAATAAGTCACACTTGTTTTATTTATTTACTAAAGCCTGTTTTCCAGTAAACATCACTAGATGTTTGCGGTTTTATTTACTACCAAATTAAATTGTAATAATAAAAAAAGAAACAAGACTGATTTGTATTAGCGTGATTTTTAAAAAAGCCTCGATTCAGTGAAAATTGCACCCTAACATTTACTTTTACATGAAGTAAACCAAGAGTCTGAGATGAATTGTGGTTGAGGGCCACACAAACTCATCTTGAGGGTCAGAAATTAGCAAATAAAATGGTTTGATTTCGCTTCAGAAAGTGAGGAAAAAAAGGAGCCTTTTTATGTGATTTGTTATTTAAACTTCTGTTTTTATCTGTAGTTTCATGTCGCTGGTCATTTGTTCAGCCTAAGAAACGTCACCACAGGTTTCATCGGACTGTTCTGTACCTGTTCTAGGTCCTGGATCATGAAGTCTTTGGACTGCAGGATCTCCAGCACTTTTCTGTCCTTCATCTCAGTTTTCTGCTTCTCACTGTGAAAAAAGTCAAGACAAAAACGACATCTTAAGATTGTTAAAAAAAAAAAAAAAACTACTATCAAACAGTTTTACTAGTTTTACCTCATCACTGTGAGACTTTGGAGCTGCTCAAAACTTTGTGAATTTCCATGATCCAAATATCATTTTTTTAGTGCGTTTTGAATGAACCAAAAGGGAAAAAAAGCCTTCAGTTTGGGACCAGTTTGTTTCAACTGCTTTGGACCAATGGGAACAAACCCGTTAATTCCCAGATCCGTTGTTCCTCCTGCACCTCCATCTCTAAGGCCTTTTCTTGTGATCAGCCTTCTCCGCTGGTCGGCGATGGAACAACAGTTTTTTTGTCCCGGGAGGGGCCCAAGCACAGGCAGGCCTAGCTGCGCTTCCTCATACACGGGGCTGTGTTCGCCATGTCCTGAGCAACCAACCAATCACTCTACACGATCCGCACAGTAAGAGGAAGGAGGGATGAATGGCAGCTCCCACTGGGCACGGGCGCTTGACTGGAGTCGACACAATTACCATGTCAATATCCTCCCGCGCATTAGATTATACAATACACATACGATCTCTAGGTGCATGTTCCCCCGGCAGTCTCGGAGGACCGGTGCACTTTGATGGGTTTCCTGTGGGGCAACAGGAAACTGGAGAGGGTGTGGAGTAGAAAATGAGAGGCAGCGGAACTAGAGGAACTCTGTGCATGCTACTGCTGCTACACCGTGGAGGCCCAACTCCGGCCCTCAGAGCTGCTGTTCTGCATCCCGTCTCCATCACACCGCAGTGTGACGGAAACGAGACATTTTTCAGCTGCTGCGGTTCTCCTTCACACTGCAGTATATTAAACGAACCAAACCCTTTGAAAAAGCTAGAAACGTGCGTTTGTTTTAGCTCAGTGGTTCTTAACCTTGTTTGAGGTACCGAACCCACCAGTTTCATATGCACATTCACCGAACCCTTCTTTAGTGATAAATCAAATATGATTTTTTTCCAAATTCAAGACAGGTTTTTTTTTTTTTTTTACTGGTACACAAGTACACAAGCTGTTCCGAGTATCAGATTTGCATAATGAGTTGGGTGTGTCTTGACCTCCATGGCAGAGGTTCCGTCGAACCCCTGAGACCGACTCACCAAACCTCTAAGGTTCGATCGAACCCCGGTTAAGAACCACTGTTTTAGCTGCTTTCACCCAGAATGCCATGCTCTGCAGTCAGTTTCCTGCTTTGGGAGCGGTGTCCGGTCCACTTGGTGTTCACAGAAGCATTCAAATCGCATCAGAGTTCACTTCAACCGAACCCAGACTGAGGTTTTTAGATGGACCAGAATTCGCATCAGAATTCGATTGCTCATTCACACCTCCCCAAACGAAGCTGAGTTTCTAGTCAAACAAACAGGAGTTTGATTAAAGTGGACGACTCTTTGAAGATACTTGGATGATATGAATAACAGAAACATTTAATCTTCCTTTTGGATACATAAAATATGTTTGGATTGAATTGAATCAGAAACAAGTAACAATGTAAATACACACCACATTTATCAGATTTTTTACTTGTCAATCATTTTGAAAGTCATACTAAATTTCTCCTCCACTTCATGTGGGTTTATATGAAGTTTGTGGCCGTAACGTGACAAAATGTGAAAAAGTTCCCTGGGAATGAACACGGCTGCATGGCACTGCCTTATTTGTCCAAATATGCCTGATGAGGATAAAGGAAGCCCCTCTGCGCTCGCCGACAGTTCCCATGCCACAGTTTTTCATCTGGCTTAGCCATCCAGCAAAAGAGGCCTTACTCCATCTTACGATTTATCCGGTAAAGACGAGCATTTGGCAGGAATGCTTCAACTGTCCAGCATGAGAGCAGCGGAGGAAAAGTGTTTTCATTAAAGAGGTTTCCGTTGTTTGAACTGGGAGAGCGGGGATAAGAGGGCTTAAACCAGCATCTGCACCTGATTCCGTCATAACCCATGTAGGTGCTTTAAAAAAAAGAAAAAAAACTTTCACACACATTTTTCGTGGCTTGTGAGATAGAGTAACATTGAGCTGTGAAAGATGAAGCCACTCACCGCTCCACCACCAAACTCACGGTTTGGGTCAAGTCCGGATTTGCCACTTGCAGCCGTTTCCACAGAGACCACACAAACTCCTTGTCTGCCTGCAAAACAATCGAGGAAATCAAGTGTTCATGTTTTTATTGAGAGATATATCATTATTCGGGTGACAACTAATAATTATTTTAGTAATCCACTATTCTGTAAATTAATCAGGTTAAAAAAAAGTGACATTCAGTAGATTTTTCATTCACTTAAGTCTTTTTATACATTAGAAACATTAAAAGATGAAGATAAAATAATAATTCAATTCCATTTTTAAATAAGAAAATAAACATTTTAGTGCCTAAAATGTAACAACAGCATTCTTTTAGTGAACGCTTTGTAGCAAATAATCTGCAGCTAAAAAATACTTCTAACATCAACAGTTCAGTCTTTTCTGTTTGACTTGGCATCAATACAGTGAAGGGCTGATTTGGTGATTATTTTTTCAATCAATTCATTAATAATTGGATCGCGAAAGGTGCTTAGTAGGATATAATTTATTACATAATTTCATCCAGGTTTAGCTAATTTGCCATTTGACAAGTTCTGGAGGCGACATATGTAGAGACAAAGGGGTTTTTTAAAATCTTAAATGTGAAATGTATATCTATCTGGTACAGTTTTGGTTTAATTACTGCTCTAAGTGTGTTGTTCTTTAAACAAATGACCCTTTTTGAGTCTTTCTACTTCAATTAACGATTCATTGATTTCTAAATTAGTTGACAATTATTTTAATAATCGATTCATCACGATTGACATGGTTTAATGTTTCAGCTCTGACAATTATGATTAGGAGTGGACGATATGGACCGATAATGTTTTTGCAATATTTTGTGACATAATTGTGATTATGATAAAGATTATGTTAAAAAAGCTACTTTTTACTTATTTTAGATAACTATATTGCTGGGACTGCATGGCACAGAATTAATAGTGCCACAAACACAAATACTATTATTAAGAGTGTGATTTATATCACCAAACTCCAAACATAATCATATTTTTAAATTTACTGATCTGCCTGTGGAAAAAAATAGCAAAAATAACATTTCTGTTCATACTATCTGAAATCTATAATAAATCAAAAATTCTCACCACAACAGGACATTTAGTTTTACAATAAATGATAAACAATGCGATAAATACCCCATCCTAATTATGATACATTATATGACGACTTTAATCAGCCTGTCAAAGAAAAGCAAGCAGCACATCAGAGCTCTTCTGGCTGGGAAAAAAATAAAAAATAAAAGATTAAC
Source organism: Xiphophorus couchianus (assembly GCF_001444195.1). Taxonomy (NCBI): domain Eukaryota; kingdom Metazoa; phylum Chordata; class Actinopteri; order Cyprinodontiformes; family Poeciliidae; genus Xiphophorus; species Xiphophorus couchianus. Next base: position 3,858,284 of record NC_040232.1, on the reverse strand, counting down.
CAGGATGCTCATTGGCATTAGCATATGACAGTAGGGAAGTCAATCAATTATTTAAACAACTTGTACAAAACAGTTTCTCATCTGGCCTGCCCGCTCTAATCATGCGCCCCTCTTTGCAACGGTCTCCATCACTGAGATGTGACCTTCGACTCGCGGGGAGAGACTTGACACTTGTCATTATGAACTATTTATGACTGCTGGGGATCCGAATCAAAACGCGGCGGCCCGCCTCGTGTTTTCCACCAAACTCAGAGCTGATGTCAGGGAGAAAAGTCATGAAACGCATCTCCAATTCAGACTGTCGTCCCGGTTTCTCCAAATATTTTTCACGCAACGCTACGTCTAATGAGCGACATCTAAAAAGTACGTTTGGCATTAAAAGACGGAATTATACCAAATCGACTTGATATAAAAATCATCTGATAAATTATGTTCACATCATCAGAAGATAAAAGCCATCCCTCCCACTGGAATCTACTGGTCTCCAATTAGTACATGAATTTTAAGCCCCTTCTCAAAAAGTGTCTAATCAATTATTTAGTAAAATGGCAGCGTCAGACCTTGATAAGGCCATGAGCTGAACACATAAAGAGGAAGGACTGTGATGTAGATCTCTGAGTCTGTATGTATCCGCGATATGTGTGTGTGTGTGTGGGGGTGGGGGGGGGGGGGGGGTCTCACTAAATCAACACTGTAACGCAGCTAATGATTAAATTAGGCGGCCTGGTTTACTCCGCCTGCCTGGCCTTTGGCTGCCATTAACCGTTCCGCTGACAAGTGTTCAGCGAGGACCCTCATCAAGTGCCCTCCTCCGCTGTATGCGCGCTTAAAGATACATTCAATGAGTGTTTGATGATGGCATGAATTATTCATCCTAAATCTGGAATCCTGGAACACCATGGGCTAAACATACCAGAGAGAGCCACTGCGATTCAACGCGTATTAGGAAAATTAGCTGGCTCTAGCCGGAACGTTTGCTGGCTGACGGACGAGTCTCTTTGTAGTTAATGGCCGTCCTGAACTGCGTCATGCCCGAGACTTAACACATCAGTGGTATTCAAATGTCACTATTTAAAAATGTACACTGCACATCTTAGGGCCGTTATTAGATAAACAGAATCGCTGATGGTCCGCTCTGTCTGGAACAGACCACCAAACATGGAGGGTCTCCATGCCAGTTCAACGAAAGGCTGCAGCGCTGAGGTCAACACTGTTCGGCGCAGATGAATAAACAGCATCACAGTTCAGACAGGTGAAAGAGAAAGGCACTTCTCACATGCGTCCTCGTTTCTGTGCACCAATCAGAAGCAGCATGGTAACCACTATAGTTAACTAAAACTAACAAAATAACAAAAACTGAAATAAAAATTAACTGAAAATAAATAAAAACTGTAATTAATAGGAAAAAACTATAATTAATAGAAACTATATCCTTTGTTTTCGTGTTTATAAATGTATTTATTAGCCTTCCGAAGCAGTTTACATCAGATCTCTGCAAATCACGGCGCTCCAGGGCGATGATTTGGGCCTGGACAGCGAATAAGAAGCCATTTGTCTGAAATCTGATCAAAACCAGCAAGAAAATAACCTCAAGCAGCAAATAAGTAAAATAAAAAACAAATGAAGGAGCTGCAATGGCCCAATCAAAGTCCAGGCCCTAATCTGTCTGAATTAGTGTAAGTTAAGGGAATCTCAGAGACTCAATGAACCAAAATTCCTTCTTTAGTTAAGAAGGATCATAATGGGCGTGCCGTGGTGGCGGAGGGGTTAGCGTGACCCACATTCAGGCAAACAAAGCCTCGACGCGGCTGTCGCGGGTTCGACTCCCAGACCCGACGACGTTTACCGCATGTCGTCCCACCTCTCCTTCCCCCTTTCCTGTCAGCCTACTTTGAAAAAAGAGACACTAGAGCCCACAAAAAGACCCCTTGCCGGGCCAAAAAAAAAAAAAAGAAGGATCATAATAAGAAACATCCTGATGAAGGCTGATCAAAATGACAAGTTGTGATTTGCTCCATTTGGTTTGGGTTGGATTATCCGTATCTCTTCTATATCCTAGTTTCTTTATATAAAGGTGAGCTGTATGAAGTAGTGCGTTTTTCTGAGAAGGCATTTTGTATATTTACTATTCCCAATATGTTTGTGTTTATATTTACTGTAGTCCTGTGCTCTAACTTGGATGGAGTGTTGTTTTCATGGTTAAAAACCCTGCATGTGAACAAGAAGTGCAGATGCAGCAAAAACTGTGTTTTGCACAGGTTTTAGTAGTGATGCACCAATCGATCTACAAGTGTCCAACAGCTCTAGATCTTTCCTAGATCAGCTCTGACCTGTAATGAACCAGTGAAACACCCAAAAAAATCTGAATTTTTTTATGATGTGATCACTGAATCCTTAAAAACAGAAAACTCCCACGATTTTCAGTTTGTAAACACATCAATAAACAGCATGTTTTCTGATTCGCTGCGTTTTCAGCTCAGTATGAAACAGATAAAGGTCTCTCTGTTGAATTCAAATCTGCTATATTTACCAAAGAAACTGATATTTTCCTTTATACAAAGTACATGAAGGGAAAAACTGTAGAAAACAGCAAACTAAAACCACAAATCACAATGCAACGTGTGTTTTTAAGTTAGAATGGCTTGCATTAGACAATTACTTTCTAAACTTTATGTAAATTCTCAGTTTTATTAATAATAAAATATTCAAAGACTTGTAAATAAAGATGAAAAAGAGGACAGAATATTCCCCCCACTCAATTTATTGTATATAAAAAACAGAAATGTATTACTTAAACCATATATTTTCCTTAGTCTTTAAGTATTTAAAGTTGTTATACATAAACTTGTAATGGGATAAATCTACATGTATTGCAGCACTGATATCCTCCCTAAAGTAAAGAATATTTCTCTTTAAAGCATCTGACTGCATTGATTCACTTATGAAAAATCTGACTTGGGCCAATGAATTACAGATGGAATCTGCAAGATTCTTGAACTCATGGACAGAGATTAAATGTGTGTTTCTGTGCTGGATCTCCTCATAAGGCCAGCTGATGTCCCAGTCTGTCTACCTGTAGAAGAAGACATGCTGGGTCACTTCACTCCTGTTATTAGACACCACCTGGTGGTGAGTATGCAGGGAATCCTGAAATCACCGACTCACAAAGTGAAAACAAAAGTTCATACAGAGATGCCCATCAACATTTATTTTAGTTTTTACTGAAGCATCTAGTGCATGGGTCTGCAAACTGTGGCTCTTTGACTCGTTCATAATTTTTCTCTTAATAATTTGGCAAAAAGTCCAGAACCAATTTTTTAAAAATGTAGACAAACAATAAAATGCAGATTTTAGCTGTTTTTAGTTGTTTTTTTCCCCCATGGAATAAATCTTGTCTTAAATTTCTACAAAAGAATGATGAAGTATTACTAATACTTGTTATTGTTTTCTAATCACTACACTTTTTTTCGTTTAAATCGTTTTCCACAAATATCAGCATCCCAGAGAAGAAAATGCTTCGATCCTCTTTTTGTAAATGTTCACATTTTCTTACTTTAAGACCTAAAACAGATATAAAATGATAGTTCTTTAAAAATGACCCTATATTTTCTATAGTAGATATTCATTTAAAAAGTTTAAGTTGTTTTTTCATAAGACGTTATGTAACATTTGTGGTTCTAAATGAGACCTTTAGTTTGTAAAGTTTGCAGACCCCTGCTCTAGGTGTTGGAGAATATTTGGTATTTCTACTAATCCAACTGTGTTGATGGCATTTGCACAATTTTGGACTAAACAAAAAAAATTCTTTCTGTACTACTCTATGTGAGCTTTAGTCTTTTGGGCATTTTTAATTGTGTCGGATGTGACGTCAAACTAAGGTTCAATATATAACTGGCATGCAAAGTGTCCATTTAAATATTTTAGTGGGGAATTTGTAATTTTTTTAATACATAAAACATAATGTTAGTTATGTTATGAAGAGGTTTCTTTCTGTTAACGGGGAGTTTTTCCTCTCTACTGTCGCTACATGCATGCTGAGTATGAGGGATTGCTGCAGCCAATTATTTAATGCAGTCTGCTGGGTTTCCTTAGAGACAGAAAGAAAAACTTTAAACTAATTTGAATAATAAATTAAACTTAATGCGGTGACATTTCAGACGACATTTGTTAATTGGTGCTTTATATATGAATTGAGTAGTTCAATTATCTCGAAGTATATAAAACTTTGGAAACATTTGTAATAACCGCGGAAATTAGTTTAAGAAAAACAGAAAAGAAGGCAAAATTAGACATTTTTCCTTCTTGACAGCAGACACTACATTAGATTTGTATGTATGTACAGTATATGTATACATACCTGACACTGAATTAACTCCTCTGATAAATTCTTCACCTCCTCCTCCAGAACCAGGACGCGACTGCTCTCGTGTGAGCACATTTTGGACCGACCAATGAAAGAAAATCAAACTAACCAACTAGAAAAAGCTCCTTGGCATCCTACGATGCTACGTTGGCTAACTCTGCTAACGTTAGCCTCCTAACGGTCATATTTACAGTTTAACAGCGTTACGTCATCGCCACGGACAACCTTAAAACAATGCTAAAATGCCCCATATATTTATGCTCTAAGAGCTCTCAATCTCTTCTCTCTCTTTAAAGGTGAATTAAACTTTCCTGGACGCCCCCCTGGCAGTAACCACAGCGACGAGTTTTTCCTTTCAAACCGGCCCGCTGTTTTCGTTTTCCGTTTCCGTTTCACTTCACAACTGCGCACACTCCATTTAAACGCCGGCGCGGCTTACGGCGCACCGAGCAGGTGGAGTTTGTACAGTTTATGAAAGGTTAGCTTGATACTTTGACAAATCATGGCTGTTGCGTAGTCAAAATTGAAGTTTAGTAAATGTTTCAAGCTGTATAATACCCATTAGATGGTTTTGTTTTAGTATTTATTCTGACATGCGACAGACTGGCGACCTGTCCAGGGCGAACCCCGCCTCCCGCCTGGAACGTAGCTGGAGATGGGCACCAGCAACCCTCCCGACCCCATTAGGGACAAGGGTGAACAGACAATGGATGGATGGATGGATGGATTTATTCTGACACATCAACTCTGAAAAATCTTGTCAGAGATGTTGTCATAACAGCACAACAGAGGTGATGTTAGGATCCTGAAACATTGGGGCATAATGAATATAAATCACAATCGGCTTTTTCATCAAGCATTAACGTTTATACACACAAACAAGGAATTTGACTTCAGTTTTGTATTGCTCCCAGAAAAAGCAAATACATAATAAATTCTGCAGAGATTTGTTAATGTGAATAAATTCTAAGGCTAAGTGACTTACACTTTCTGTTTTCAGGGGAGCTTTTATTATATATCTTCATTTTTTTTTTCAAAATTACTTTGAGGATTGAAGTTAATAAAGGTGACACTTTGAATTTGGCTCTGATTCTCCAATAAATGAAGCATTCTGTTCTTTGATTTATAACTGGCTTTGCTCTTAATTAACATAACGCAGGCTCCGCCCCCATAGGAAGTAGAGCAAAACTCTGACAACCAAATAGTGTTATAATGGCAAAAGTAGTGGAAATCAATGCGTTGAGTCATGTTTGTCCTACTGGCCAAACAGAGGCAAATGCGACAGGCAAAGTAATCCTCCAAGGAGTCCTACATCAGGTCTGTAAGGTTATTTGCCTGAAACAATGGAGAAATTAACATTAAAACCCAAACATTATGTAGCCTTAGGAAGAATGAGGGACACAAAGTCTCACTGGATGAGAGTGTGAAAGCTGTCGGATGCATTTTGCTTGTACAAAGTGGGTGAGTAATGACTTAAATAATACCAGTTTGTGAAAATCTGCCTTCGGGAAAATGCTTAAAAATACACATTAGCATAAAAAGGTGCTTAAAATGTAAATACCACAGTTACTACAGCACATGTCTTCACGCTGCCACAGCGCTACCATCGGTATTTACACTCATAAAATCAAGCATTGCTATCAATAAGTGTCGTTATGACGAGAAATGGGATGTTTACTACTGGTTACCTTCATACAGTCGAACATGTGGTGGTTGCCTTCAATCACAGATTTATTCAACTGGACAAGAGGTCGGCTCCAGGCCTCGACCCATCTCTTGCATTATTCCAGACTTCTTTGGGTTTTTGAATTGTAATAAATAGTATTCCGTCCTCTAAATGCTCTGGCGAAAGGTTGTAGGGATTACATGTTCCACACTGACAACATTGGACCATGATTTCCTATAGTTTTCCTTGAAATCTTTATGAATGCAGGCGTTAGCATAACAAACCTAACGAGGTTCAGCTGCTTCAGATTAGGGGTGTATACTTCAGGACAAATACCAACCGCTGATTGGTCAGTTGCTGACAAACTGACCAATAGAATGACTGACAGGTGGCGTCATGATCAACACTATTGATCTATATAAAAATATCCTACAAGTTTCTGTCCCATATTCTTTTTAACTTAAGGAGACAATAAATACAATCAAAACGTTATTTAAGGGAGTAATGTATCATAAATTTATACATAAAATGTTGTCTATAAAAAATTACAAATAAATCCCAGGATAAAACCTCCTGCTCTACATTTAGAGACTGCTTACATCAGTGTTCATCTTTCAGAGGAATAACAATAAGAAAAGATATGATCTGAATTTTATCCAAACACATTTATTTCTTTAGTCTTAACCCCACTTACACCTTACACCGGCATATTTTGGCCCATAAATTTGTTTCTTTTCTTCTGAAGGGCAACAGAGGCCATTTGGCGTCTTTATTTTGGTGGTGAGTCAAGACAACAATGCTACATTGTGCGGCTAATGCATTTAACTGTGCGTCCAGATTTGGAGCGCGGGGCTGGAGAGGAAAATGAAGAAATATGATGACTGCCGGTGCTTCTGAGTCTGACAAATGTTGGTTCGGCCTCACTGCAACACAAACACACACACACGGACGAAAAGAGACTAAATCCAATTGACTTAGCATGATTAGGCTGCCTTTCATTAGGATCCTCATTTGCAGGGCCAATTTCAGAGGCAGTAGACCGGCACATAATGCACAACATCTGCCTTCCCCTTGTTCCTTGTTCAGATACATAAACACATGGAAGCTAAGAATGAGCCTCCATCACTCCTCATGCACCTGCATAACCCGGTCCTTGTGTTTCCTCTCACTGCCCAGAATATACAAACTCTATTTTTTAGTAAATTTATTTCTAAAATGGAGCAAAAATCTAATTTTTTCCCTCCAAATATTGGAGTTTATTCACTCAATTTATTTGAACAAACAGTGAAACGTGAGCAAGAAGAACAGATTGTATAAAAAATCTGGCCCTTTTGCAATAATTACAAAATACATTTTAATATTAATACACATTATATTAAAAATATAAGTTCCAAGCAAAATGTAATTCTCCTCATTGACTCAGAAGTATATAAGGCTGTGATTTTTTAAAATATATTCTAACTTGTTTTGAATTGACTTATAGTCAAGCATTTTTCAACTCTTCACTCAAACTGCTCCATAATTTCACTGCAAAATGTACATTTGTTTTAAAGTAGCACACAAAGTTTTACTTTTGAAATCTTACTTTCTTCTGTTATTTCTGTCACTTGCCCTTAAGACAAAGAACTTCTGTAACATAACTGATACCATTTTTGCATTAACAAAATTCCTTAGTTTCAAGATATTTGATTGAAAAAACAATTTATTAACTATTGTCTAGTATTCAATTTATATAAAATTCAGTTTTTTCTGTTCTTTTTCTGTTTTTTGTGTCACAAACAATGGCTTAGTGTTGGTTTTATATGTATAAAATAAGTCATTTATCAGACTGTAGGATTTAGGGGAAATTCACTACTTTTTTATGAGAAAGAAGTTGTAATTTATTTAGTAATACAACTTGTTACATACATTTCTTTTTAAGTGCATTTAGACTTGTGTTGCAGACATTTTATTAATCTTTTTCTGGTATAGTTCATATATCATGTAAAAATAACAGGATGTAATGATGGTAAAGAAAATACAAGCTTTTCCTTCATCTTCTGACAACAGATCACAAGTTAGTACAGTTCACATTTACACATCAATGCAAATTAAAATTAAAAAGTTGCTCTGAATGCGACTCCTCCCTAATGCAGTCATCATGTTACCTTGTTCACAAAGAACTGCATCTGGTGGGCGTGTTTCATTAGTACGTAAAAAACCCCTAAACTAACTGGACCTTTTGAGGATGTAACGGGGAGAGGAACGACACAAAAACCCAACAAAGCAATTCCAAATGTGCTTCTTATTAAAACAAAAGTGTGATTGAAACAGCAAAGTGCAGCTGGAACTAAAATCACTAAAATTCCTCCCTTGAGAAAGCTGGCAGCATAAAGTGATCCCGCCCTGACTATCCCCACTTTCAACATCCAATCTGTGTAATCTGACCACTTAGACACTTACAGCTACTGCAGCAGACATGCTCCGCCATGTTTTGACAGCACATTTTGCTCTCCTCTCTGTCTGAAGCAGCATTACCTCCCTATGTCAGGTGTTTGTTGTCTGTCCCACTAATGACAGATTAATCCACATATAAGCTCGTTTGAAACCCACATAAATGTCAGGTCTCAGCCCAGGAGTCTTTCACGCCATCCCAGTGCTTCCTGTATGAACCATTAAAAAGATACTTTTCACACATGGATTTCAGCTCTAATGTTACTTGAGTCAGCTTTTTGTTTTTACCCGAAAGTCTTTCTTTAAAAAACATTGTTTTTAAAATTCTGTCAGAAAATCAGAAAATCTAGTCTTGATTTATAGTGTGTTCATTTTATGTTGGAAAAAGCAAAGTTTCAATATAATCACATCTTAAAAGTGTCACCACTCCCATTAACACCAAGACGTCTATGATGAGGAAATTAAAAGCCATTATGAACATTCATATGGAGGACCAAAAGGGACAAAATTAATCAAATAAAATATAAATAAATCATCAATTATGATGAAACAAATAAAGATGGATGGATGGATGGAAATATTTAATATCTGAATTCTTCAGACTGAGTCTTTTAAAAGTATTTTTCATACATATTTAAAATTTTAATAAATATTACCTTAAAACTTCAAAAGGTTTGGTGCACAGATCCAGACTTTTCCAAACTCAAACTGTTTCCAAACTGTTTCATTTCACCTCAGTTCCCTATCAAAATGTCCGATATTTGTGAAATGTGGGAACAGGAAAGATGGATAGAAGAGTGAAGTTATGGTAACTTAATTTCTTTATTAGGATGAAATATTGGGTTCTATTCTGTTTTTATGCTTACATAACATCACTTATTCAGTGAAATGAGCCTCAGAGCCACAGAACCGAGAGCAGGGCAGATGTAAACTGGCCACCTGCATCTGCAAAGAGCCTTGAAACAAGATGGCTCCTGCAGAGACAGTCCCAATAAGCATGCTCCTCTCACTCCTGTTCTGCCTCGCTGAAGTTCAAGCGCTCTGCAGCATCTACTCTACCAGGGGAAGGAGTGACACAGGATTGTGATCATGCAAATTCACCTTCATGAAAAATTCAGGAACCAAATGACAAGCCTTGGTGTGTCAACACTGACAGAGGAAGGCAGAGAGGGGAGAAAAACATGACACTCCGCAGAGAATTGGGAAAGCGGCGTCTCCGCCCGCTGCCTCAGGTAAGCGGGGTTATTATCTGCAGCTCTGATGCACCTGGAAAACGCAGCAGACGACAGTAGCTGCTGAAGAGTCCCCAGTTTTAAAGGAACACTGATTGTACAAATGCCAGCTGGGATGTGAAAGCTGCTCAGCGTTTAGCAGAACAAGCATCCTCCTACATGGGAACGAGGCAGGCTCCAACATGCCAGCGTTTTACGGCGAGGCTTTGAGCGGAGTCACTTTGTAGCGTGGCTGACGGCTCCATTTATCGAGCTGTGGTGTGGGATTAGACTATAACGAGATGTTGTCACATTAACTGCTTTTCCATTGCAAATGTGCCCAAAACTTTGGCTGAAAAAGACAACATCGCATTCAATATGTTTTTATGAAATAAGAAAAGCATTTAAAATCACAGGTGTATGAGTTTGTTCACTCGATAAATCGCTAAAAATCCCCCCATGCCATCATCCTCCAACTACTTCCTGTTGTTTTCTTCTTTGTGGTTTCCACCAGCAGTAACATCCAGTTGTTGATCACTAATAGCTGAGTTTTCATTACAAATATGGGTAAACATAGTCAAATATGGCCAAAAATATATTTCTTTAATCAAAAAACAAGTTTTTTTTTAAATCGGTGTGTTCCCATGTAGCAAACTTATTTTGGAAATTTCAAATTGAGCAGCTGTATATGATGACATATTAGGGCCATTGTAGACAGAAAAACTGAGTAAATTTCCACCAAAACCCCAGAAATGTTGAAATGAATTGATTCATTTGTATTAAAAAGTGTTGGAAATTTTGAAGATCCCAAAAACCTTTACACTTTTGAAACTCAGAATATTTCCAAAATAAAAAAAAACGGAGAAAATTTCCAAGTTTTTTCTAGAAAGATTAATCGATTAATCTCAAAATTTCTAGCTTTTTTCTTGCAATTTTTTTGTGGCTTTTTCAAATGTTTGGTTTTTAGGATCTTAGAAATCCAAAAGACTTTTTAAAATAAAATTTCTGCGATTAATCTAAAAATTTTAGACTTTTTTCTTTCAAATTTTCCAGTTTTGAATCTCAGAAATATCCAGGTTTTTTTTTAATTTTAAGATTAATCTAAAAATTTCTGAGCTTTTTGACAGATATCGAATCCTTTTTTCTGTGTACAATGGCTCTGATGCGCAGCTACTGCGTGTGTTTTGAAACTGAAGTTGCCTCAGCAAAAGGGCACTCTGACTTTGTATTGAAGTGATGAACCGTGTCTGTACAGATTTCCATTGGGTTGTTGCCCTCAGGAGGAAATCTGGAATCTGTGGGAGAATTGTCAGCCACTGTTGACCTCGGACATGAACCATCCTCATGTTGAATCCTGTGAGACCTCAGACAGGCTTGCCAAACCCCTGGGACAGAGAGGCCATTGATTACCTTCTCCTCCACCGTTCCCGCCTCTAAACACACATCGGAGCTCAAATCGTTCCCTCGTTGCGAAGCTTCAACTCTGCAACTGCCATTTCTGTTTTCACATGACGGTAATAACCTTTCTCCCCAAACCCCAACGAGACGACGCGGACCTTCTGTCTGACTCCCATCTGATGACCTTCTGGTCCCCTCCCCAACCGGCGAGCGCCCTCATAAAGGAGGAATTGATCCGAGAGGTCACATGGATGCGTATGTGACTGTGTTTTTGTTATCCGTGAACTGCAGGGCCACGCTCTCTAACAGTTCACTCACCTAGTGTGCCATCCGGGCCCCAGTCGGCCCCCTCCACCGATGTGTGGGAACAAGGAGTCAGACTATTTCCCTCGGGCTTCGGCTGGAGCGCTTGTCCTTTACTTGGTGAAAGGGTAAATTAAGGTGGTGAGGTTGTATTTAAGTTCATATTTCCCCTGAGTATGTGAAAGGAGACCAAGGACATGGGACATTGATCGCCCTGAGTAAATGTTGTCCACTTGGAAAACAGCTTTTAGATGAGAAAAGTATTTGTCTTACTTACACTGCCAAAGCTTCCCTCAATAAGAGTTTGAAGGGATCAAAGCGAGAAAATGACAGAGGCTCTGCATCACAGAAAAGCTTTTATCTCAAACGGTGGCATCAGAAATCAAGTTTTTATCTCATTATTGTGTAAAAATCTACTTCCATCACTCAGTTCTTTATACTTTGCTTCCATTAGACGCCCCAAGGTGGGAGATCTGGGATCATCCCTCATTCTGATTCAGTCCAGCTCAGTCAGGTTTTCTTTAGGTTTCAGGTCTGGGGACGACATGATCACGGGGAAAAAAAGCCTGATTTTGTTTCTGGTAAATAATTTCCACCAGATTTTTATTCAAAATGTTCTGATGTATCAGAGTTGGTGATGTTGTTCATGCTAGCAACTCTCTTGCGTTGTAGAATCTCCACCCACCCATCTGGAAGTATCTGCTGCCCAAAACGCTGTTTGTGTTTGTGATGGTAGGACGAGTGGCATGTAACTTTGGAAACGTCTTCCCCTCCCACTTTTCCAGCCTCGTCTGTCTCTGCTCTGGTCATTTTAAACTTTTCACTTTCTCTGACTTTGGATCTCAGTAATTTTCTGTGAATTGTAAATTCCTTGTAGCCGTTTCCTGGCAGATGAAGATCAACGCAGGTCTCCCTTACATAAAGGGGATATTCTTAGGTCTTTCCCATTTTGAAGAGCGGCTGAATGAAATGGACTCTGTGTCATGTTGAGGTAATACCCCAAGAAGAAACAAAAAGTAATGGATTACTGATTAAAAGTTCCTAGACTCCATGTTTAACCCTAAAAATTTAAAATATTAATTAAAATTCTTTACTTGTGATTACTTTGTAAAATTTGTTTGATGTGGAAACTTTGTAAAGAAAAAGAAATGGCTACTACTTCACATTGTATGCAGGGTTGTTCATTTTTATGTAAAATAAATAGCATTTTCTCCATTACAAACAGATGCAATGGAGTGCACCCTTCTGCTAATCCAATGATGCGCTAATTGCAGAGCTAATTTCTGATTAGCGCTTTAGCTAACTTTGAAACACTTAGCACAATTATTCATCTCTGATTTTGATCTATTTATCTTTTGGGATAAATTCTAAAGCGCTAACCTTCTTGGCTGTTTTTTAAAACTCTGCCAGAGAGCAGAGCTTCTACTATGAAACTACATTGTCTTTAAAATATGAAGTTTGTAAAACTAGCGTCAAATATTAATCTTGTTTTGGGAACTTTAGGAATCTAATAAGTAAATAAGTCCTTTAAATCTGAGTTTCTTTAAATCTGGACTAAAAACCCACCTGTTTAGGTTATTTTGAACCATAACTATTGAAACACAACACAAACCAACATTTTGATGTGAAATGATGGCAAAACGTAATATTTTATCTGTTGACTTTTTACGTATTTACAGAAAGAATTAACCTCAGAATAACCTGTTTCGTGGTTTTTGTGTGTAAAGAAGAGTGAAATCTGAGCCACTTCATGGTGCGACTCGAGTATCGATTAACCTGGAAGCCCATCTGCTCTGCTAAGACAGATGACTCAACACAGCAGCACAAACACAGCAGCACAAACACACAGCGGTTGACCTTAAACACAGCATCTCTGACAGGCCTTTCTGCCATTTCTGTGCTCTTAATAAGTCAACACGTGTGCAATAAGCCAATACAGTGTAATTACTGACCCTGCTGCTTTATTAAACTTGCAACAGGCTGCTAAAGATCTGTGATTCTGATAGTTAAAAAGCTAAAACAGTGTCATCACAAACTTTGTTCTCGATTTGTAACATCAAACTCCTTTAAGTACAAAGTATGGAGGCATAAAAGTTTTAGATCAGGCAACTTTAACTGAAGATTAATTTATTTTAAGGCTCTTTATTGAGCCTGTCATGAGACCGAAATTTGCAGGACGCCAGAAGTTATCGCAATAAATGATAATATTGTTGATTTGAGACCATTTTCAGGTCATGTAATGGTAATGGGTTACAAATTCAAGAGCACATTCTGAAAATTCATTAAACTTTAAATTCTAATGAACATGTAACACTGGAATTAAGTATCCAAAATAAACAAATCAAATCTATGTGGTGAAAACTGAAACATTGTATAACATGTGAAACACTGAGTTCCTTTAAATCTGGACTAAAAACCCACCTGGTTAGTTTATTTTGAACCATAACTAATTAAACACAATCCAACATTTTGATGTGAAATGAGGCAAAATGTAATATTTCATCTGTTGACTGCGTTTTATGACTTTGCATTTTTGTGTTTTCATAATGTAAAGCATTTTGAACAGCTTGGTGGCTGAAATGTACTTTACTAATAAACTTGGCTGATTGATTGGTTGATTAATCAATAGAAATATTAAATAAAATGAATTGTGAGGTCTCTGTAAACTAGTTGAGACCAAAGCACCAGACTGAAGACTTTTGTCATCCAGTTTTTGGTAGAAAGAGAGAAAAGATCAAAATGATAAATCTTTAGACAACCTAATAAATGTGCCAAAGCTTCAGCATCACAGCTAAACAGAAACATGTCACGATTTAAACTTAAACTGTATCGCAGCAGTTGAAGTCATTACAAAAGGCTTGTTTCCTTCTTAAATCATCTTTTAAAGGCGTTTTGCTTGTTGTTCACATAAGTATCTAATATCTCATTTAATTAGCAGCCTAAGCCCTCTGACAAACAAGCATATGGTCCTCGCTCTCCCACGGCCTTGGCCAACAAATGAATATGCATATCCTGGGACTTCCAGTAGCTTGTTACTCTGGAATGAATTCTACACAAGCCTAATCCCTGATCTATTATTTACCCCTTGACCAAACATGCAAGTGGGGCTTCCAGACGCTTGGCTTGATAGAAATGACTGCCAAGGGACTCGGCTGCCTCTCACCCAAGTGGAAGAGCCAGACTGAGGCAGAGGAGCACAGAATGTTCCTCACAAGCCCTTCAAGTCATCACTCCGGAGATGTCTCAGTCAAACGTTGAGCAAATCCTCGTAAAAACAAGCACACTATGAAAGTTTAATGAAGGCCTCATTTCTGTGGGATCTGGGAAATGAGTGTCACATCCCCGCCGAAGATGGAAACACTTTCCTGCAGCTTCCACGCTGCATAAATGTGGACTCTGTGACAGCAGGAAACACACAGACGGCGCTTAAATGAATGCAAATCAGGAGTAGATTCAGGTAATCTGAGGCAGGGAAAGACTCTCATCTCTGTCTAAAAATCACAATTCATTGGTCGCTTTATTAGGCACCCCCTGCCAGAGCCATATTGGACTTCATTGCACATTTCAAAGTGCTTTATATCATAGAAACATTATACAGTTATCAGTTATGAAACAACCAATAAACATTACATTTTGTTAAATGCCATCATCAATAAATATCAAATATATTTATAAATATTCCAGTTATTACCAATAAAAATAAACTCTTAACATGTGGGTTCTCAGCTTTGATTTAATGTTTCGGCTGTTTTTCAGTTTTCCTGAAGTTTATTCCAGATAAATTGAATATTTAGGCCAGAAGATAATGTGTGGTGCAAATTTCAGCAGCAAGGCAGTTCAAAGGGATTTTACACTATAAAGCGTCACAGTCACCAATTATGAAACAAGCCATAAACTTTACAGTTTGTCAAATGCATTCATCAAGCAAATACACATTAAATCTGTTGATCAGTGTTCCAGTTATTATGTTTCAAAATCAACTCTACATGTGGATTTTTAGCCTTAACTTAAAGGAACTCAGTGTTTCAGCTGTTTTGCAGTTTTCTGGAAGTTTGTTCCAGATGTGTGGTGCATAGAAGCTGAATGCTGAATTCTCAGCTCTTCCTTGCTGGTTCCTGTGAAGACACTGTTGCAGTAATCAGATAAAAGGATGAGTTCCTATAGATTGTGCTGGAACATTTGTCCTTTAGTCATGGAAATGTTCTTCAGATGTGAGAGTCTTCGTTAAAAACAGCCATAAAATCGGACATTACCGATCTTTTTTTAACGTCGTCCGACGATGAAAGTAAAATAAATATACTACCATTTAAAAATAAAAGATTGAAAACACAAAACTTTGGTCTGTTGACAATCCACACAGCCATTTGTTTTCAGTAACACATAAGAAATTATCACTGATTGGCTGGTTGCCATGATTCTTTCTTTCAAGCATTTTGATTGGTCTATGCCTCAGAAATGGTTAGGACAGTATATGACTGTTTCAAACATGAGGTAAGCATAACTTCTTAAATTTTAGGAATATTTTCAAACATTTTCATTAAAATTCCGGAAAAATATCATAACCTGCCAAAGTTGATCAGAAAATTGACAATTTCCTGATCAACTTTGGCAGTTTATGATATTTTTCTGAATAGAGTGACTGTCCAAGCCTTACGCTACAAAATGTTTTGCACTGAGTTTTCCCCCCAACATATTATGGTAGCATAATTTTCAGTGTTATGTCTGACAATAGTGAATCTAATGATGATTTCGGCTACAAGATGTTTGATGAACGGGCCGACAGAGTGACCACACGTCTGGCTTCAGTGTCGGTTTGACTGCTGTGATCTATGAGGTTTTTATGTTTTGTTTATCATGTTGGTTTTGTATTTGGATCATTTCGGTTCGTGTTAATTTTTGGTTTCCACACTCATTCCTTCATGGAGAAACTCTGTGTCACAGTTGGAGTAAAGAATGACCCAAGTCCAGAGAGTTATGCAGCGAAGCAAAATTTTTTTATAAAAAATAAACAAAGAAAACTTACAAAGACTGCTTGAAGACTCAGACGTGGGCTAGGAATGAGAAGCTAACAAACAACAGAAACAGAAACGGAGGAGCCAGCGAGGACTAAGGCAATCTGGAGAGCTTAAATACTGAGGAAGTAATAGAAGGAGCTAATTACAGGTGAGTGGATGCAGCTGGAAAAGGAAACAGGTAAGTGCAAATAAGGAAATGGTTAACAGCTGGGAAGAGTCATGGGTTGGTCTCAATGGAGTTTCACGGCCAGAAAATCATACATTATATATTTCTTATTTAAGTATGACAATAAAGTCATATTATTAGTAGAATAAAGATGCAATATTGGCAGAAGGAAGTCATAAAATTACTGGAAAAGAGTCATTTTAATGAGAGCAGAAATATATGTAAACCACATATGTAGCTATTTCTGGTAATATTGTGACTTATTATTACTATGTTATTAATATTATGGTCTATTACAACTTTTTTGTGTATCATTACAGCTTTATTCTCACATTCTGAATTTATTCTTGCATTTTTTCGACTTCATTGTCGTATGACCTTATTCTCGTAAATTAAATTTTTTCCTAAGCCTGGCCCTACTTCTCCATTACAGGGTGAAGTGAAAAATAAACAAAGCGAAGAGAATGAAAAAGGGTATAAAAAAAATCTGAATCTATAATACAAACAGTAAACGGTCATCTGAAGAAACAAATCCAAAACATAAACAATGAGACTAATACATGAGAACATGAGATAAACCAAAAATGGTGAACGTAAAAGGTTATGGGAGGCCGGATTTGGCCCGGACCTTCAGTTAAACATGTTGTACAGTAAACATGAACCCACATTTCTGAATTAGCCGCCCCTTTTTCTTTTATTGACCTCATGAAATATTCTTTCAGAAGCTGACTGTAATAGTAAAAATGGATATAGCCTGGCTTTGTTTTCTGTGTGCATGCAACAAAAAAACAAAAATGGAAGTAAACAAACTTTATCACCTTTTTTCTACCGAACTAATGGCCTACATCACAGGCTTCAAGTCCTCCTGAGTGTCATGTTCCGTGTTTTTCCTGTGTATTTATTTCACGTTTCTGAGTTTCCATGTTGTCCTGTCTTTCCCTTGATTGTCCCCAGGTGTTTCTCGTCCCCGTAATTACCTCCTGTGTATTTAGTGTCACCTGTGCGTCTTTGTCGGGTCCTCGTCTCATGTGCGCTCAGTCCTTCGTGTGTCCATTCGTAATTCAGTTGCTACCGGCGTTGAGCCCTGGCTTCCGCTCAGTCGTGCTGCCTGTGTTTCTTGGACTAGTTTCGGACTGTTTGACTTTATTTATCATTAAAACAACCATCAATCATCCAACCTGGGTCTACAGCGTTTGCCTCAACACACCGTT
Organism: Xiphophorus couchianus; assembly: GCF_001444195.1. NCBI lineage: Eukaryota > Metazoa > Chordata > Actinopteri > Cyprinodontiformes > Poeciliidae > Xiphophorus > Xiphophorus couchianus. The sequence continues at coordinate 3,840,518 of NC_040232.1, read as the reverse complement.
TCATGACACTGAGTATAAAATTAAGTTTTTATTAAACTTTCCTCCACCATTTAGCATCCAGTTAGGTATTTTGGCTTCCAAATTTGCACAGGTGCCTCTCAGTAAATTAGAATCTCACTGAAAAGGTGTTTTAGTAATTCAGTTTACAAAGTGAAAGTCACATGTTACACAAAGTGTCATTTATTTCAAGCCTTTATTTCTATGTAAATATTACGTTTTAAATTTTTTTAAAGGTGCATAAATACAAGTCTAAACGTGGATTTTAACTCGCTCCAGTACATGTTTACGCCAATAACAAAATGTCCAAAAAAGTCACTTAAAACTGTTTCGTGATTAAAATATAGTTATGAAAATATGATGCACGCTTAATTTTTTCACCTAAAGTTAATTGGCGCCTTGATAAGTAAAAAATCTTGGGATATTTTTCTTACTTCATTAAGTAAGTAGTTTAATTCAGCGTGTTTCCTCTCAGGCGACATTAAACGTGTCTGATCTGAATGAGCGCAGCAGAAAACTGCCCTGAAAACTTTTCAAACGTTGCACAAGCTCTTCTTATCTCGGGGCTACGGCTTTTCCCCGCGGATCTGCTGCGACAAGATGGGAATCTCGGTCCTGACACAGCGTCGTAAATCAGCTCAGATGGACCCCCGTGCCCAGTCACTCAGGGTCTGAAACTGAGGTCTGAATTCACCCGAGTTCCCCCTGCAGCCCCGGACCGTCCGCAGCTCCTCGGCGCACACTGTGCTGCTGACTCTGCACTAGAAAATCACCAGGGAAGTGTAAAGAAGGCGTTTTCACCCCCCTCTCTCTTCCCTCTTCCCCGTTTTTCATCAAGGTAGGACAAGCAGCAACAGCCCAGCTCCTGCTTGTCTGTGATTCCTGCTCGATTTCTTCACTTTGCGGGTTCGAACCGACGCAAGGCGCAGCGCTCCGCTCCGGGACACCGACGCGTATCCAACCGACGCGCAAAGCAGCCGCGACTCCTGCGATCCCGCTGGATTAAAAATCCAAAACAAAAAAGCCCCCAAACAGTGACTGTATTCTTCAGGTGAATAAACCCTGTCAGAAACATCGAGGCAGAGTTGGTGAAAGAGAAGAACCGAAGCGCAGTTCCTGATTTCAGAAGCGACTGGAAGAGGGAGAAAGTTCCCCCACTTGAGGGCGAAATCTGACTTTTTTCAGGACGACAAGTCTCCAAACGTCCCAGGAGCCCCGAGGTCTGTCAGATACAACATGCAGCAATGGTAAATATGATTTTTCTTTATGCTCCTCATTTCTGAATTTACTCAAACTAACTTTGCTGCTGAATAAAATGAGTGAGTTTTAACTTTATTTGGACAAAAGTTACAAAGATCAGACCGAAAAGGAAACATTTCCCATCTTCATCTGATGACTGAATCTAAGTGAAACTCTTCCGATGTTCTTTGTTTGTTTTTCTTTGGAACAACCAGATCTGACAACAGAAGCCTTATTGAACCATGACGGCCCACGAAACAAACTTTTCATGACTTTCAGAGATTTAAAACTGAAATAGCTCTGACACACAGCTTGAAAAACTGTTAGAGGATTTTGTCTGAACACACTGGCTGTGTCATTATGTTATCAGCCAGCAGAAAGCTGGTGCACATGTGCCATGTTTGTTGGATGTCATTTCGTTTGTGGCAGGCCTGAAGCCGCTCTGCTGGCTTCCTTCTCTGAACCTTAAATATTCTGCTTTCTCTGTGATTCAGTCTGAGAAACAAACAAATCCGTTTGCATGAGATCTGAGTTTATTTATGAACGCAAAATCCAAAACGCATCTTCACTGTGTTTTTTTTGCAGGGAAGAACGGATGTGTCTTAAATCAGTTCAGGTCTCTTCTTTTTAAGGGTTTTGTTGGCTCCAGTGGCCTTTATTTGAAAGTACTTTGACAGGAAAGAGGGGGAAGACATGCGGCAAATGTCACCAGGCCAGGAATTGAACCTGTGACTACCACCACGAGGACTAAGGCCTCCTCCACATGTGGGTCGTGCTTTGCCCCTGCGCCACCACAGCACCCCAGTTCAGGACTCTTCTGAGCTTGGATCGAACACTTCATGAGATGAGCAGACAGAAGGAGGGAAAGTAAAGAAACTGTTGCAGAAAATGTGGATGAATGTTGCTGCTTCAAACGCTCTGCAGCTCGTCTGTCAGCGGGATGTTTGAAACATCGGCGTCTCTCTCAGAGCCTCGACCTTTTTCCCTCATGCCGCAGTTTCTTCAGTCGCAAGGTGAAATGCAGTTTCAGTAGTCTTTGTTCTGTTGACGTGCGAGTATTTGTGAGTTCAGGAAATAACATTTCTCATCTTCTGAAGGTGACAACGGTCGAAAAGTATACAGTGGTTAAGGTCAGCGGCAGCGGCGATGGAGTCAGGTTAAAGAAAAAGTTAAAGTTGTCAGAGAGGCTGCGGTCGTGATTCCTCTGGGTCTGGGAGAATCAGAGGTGTGTGTGTGTGTGTGTGTGTGTGAGCCACTGGTTAGTCGGTTCAATAAGCTGGTGGACAGGTAGGCCTGTGACGCCCCCCCTCCTTAGAGAGGCCCCTAATGAAGAGAAGGGCTGCTTAGTGGTGCTCTGCTCTGACCCCACCAACCTCCACTGTCCCCCCTGCTGGCTCCCTCTGATTACTGCTCACATGGTGAACCACCCCTTCTCACACACACATGCACCCGCACACACACTGTCCTCTTCCCCACTTTGTCTCCTTCTAAACTCTCATTAGCTGCGTTTCCAATAAATTTGTGCAAATCTTTGTCTAAAAAACAAAATTTTGCTATTTCTGTGTTTCCATTAAATAAGAAATGAAATTAATTGTTCATGCGATAAGTCATTAAAAATCATGGCAGTGACGAATGTAAACAGTTACTTTAGATATGTTCATAATTCAGTCATGACGCTAGAGCTGATCATCTATCAGCAGTGTTTCCTTTAGAAGTGCACAAAACTTTGGCAATATTGCACTAGTGTAGAAAAAACACAATTTCGCAATTGCGATGTTTCTATTAAAAAAGAAATACAATTAAAATCCCGTGAATAGGTTTGTCGATACAAAAAGTTGTAAAAGAAATCACGGTGCGCCATCATCCTACATCTACTTCCTGTCGTCTTCTTTGTGGTTTTGATCATGTGACTCGTGTGATGTGAAAACAGTGTTTCTGTTTCTGCCGCAGTTTTGTTAAATATACCAAGTTTTGATCCATCCATCCAAAAACAAAACTTTTTAACAAAAATCGTGAGGTTTTTCAGAATAGGCATATTTCCAATGAGCAAATCTAGTTTTGTAATTTCAAGTTGTACAATTTTAAGGTAAATGGAAAAGCAGCTGCTGTCCATCTCTCTGTCTGTGCGTCAGTCTTTTCATAGGAATTCTCACTTTTATTCTTGTCTTTGTATATTTCTTTCAAATCAGATTTTGATAACATAACCCTCTAGTTTTCTTTGTTAATCTTCAGTCAGAGGCATCTTCATATTGATCACAAGACTGACTGCTACTGGAGATACTTGGATGATATGAGCTAACACTTAAAGAGGCAGTATTATGTAAAATTTACTCTTTTTTTAGCTTAACATCATGTCATAAAGGTATTCTCTCAACAAAAATATACCTGGAGTGTTGCTTTGATTCTTTCATGCATGTTTGAGAAATCCTTTAATTTCCATTCAGCCGTGCTAAACGCCTCGGTGGATCTAGCTCCGCCTTCGAGACGCAGCTCCGCCTACAGTCAGCACTTTCAAACTAGCCAGCAGTAATTAGCAAACACCTGGTGGAACTGTTGAGCTCACTAGGAGCTACTGCTCAGTCCAACGCTGGTAAAAACGTTGCTAAAGGGTTAATAGAGGAGCCATGACTTCCTGAAGGCGGAGTTTCAAAAGGAGGAGGAGCTTCTTAAAGAGACACAGGCCCAATTTCAAGGCATGAAATTACGACATCAAATTTCTTTTAAGTCATATTTGATATACACAGTATTTTATAACAACTGAAGGTAATTTGCTATAAAATGGCGCCACGTTATGCCACTTTTAATCATTTCTACAAAAAACATATTTCATGAGCCAAAAACAGATTTCTGCTTAAACTAAACTTTGTCTTTCATTCTTACTTCTATGTGGAGATTTTGAGTACATTTTTCCATCTCACCTGATGATATCAAGCCAACGTTTCTGCTTGATATTAATTGTTTTTAATCCAACCAGCTGCTGGCTGTAATGATCCATCCCAGCTACGCTCTGTCAGTAATCTCCTGTGTGGCTGATAGTGTGTCTTGGCAGTGACAGAAAAGGTAATATTTTGAAAGTGGGAGTGGGAGGTGGGGGCAAATGTAGCGGTGTCTCTGTGTGGAAACCTTTGAACACAGCAGCGTAACTCAAACCGTGAACTTTAGAGACCAAGCAGAGACACGATTAAATGTTAAAACAAATTGGATGGCTGGACTTTTAATTTAATATAAAACGTAACTTAGAACAACATACATGTGAGAGAGATAATTACTTTTCTCCTTTTTCTCGCTACACAAAGTATGAAACTGAATCCTCACACACTTGCGCTCAAGAAAACATTAGGAAATCTGGTCTCTGTTCATGTGATTCTTAGACAGCCATCAGACAATGTCATGAATTCAAACCGAGAGGAAGAAAAAAATACTGGAGTGAGTTCACTCAGACCTTTACTTTGCAGCAAGGGGAAAAAAATCTGAATATTTTTAAGAGATGAACATTCTGGCTTCCTGAGGAGACACAAGATCATTTGCATTTATAAAGAAATAACCGTACGATTATTCAACTGAGTCTGCAGCTCAGCCTTCGTCTGAGTCAGTCAGTTGAAGAAATGGAAAGGATTCTAAATTAGCCTGATTGGGGCAAGAGATTTTTTTGTCACCAGCCATCAGGATCTAAAACTTGGAGATTCCAAACGCTTTAGCATCAGCCAATATCAATGTTCATCCTAATATATTGAGTATCTCTTTCTCACTTTTATCTCCATAATTCATCACTGCACTTAAGCTGCTAAGTTAAATGTAGCGATATGAGACATTTTTAGTGCACAGGGTTGGAACAAGTAAAAAACACGAAGCGTAGGAATGATGGCAGCGCATGAATCCAATCTGAAGATGTGGCGCCCTCAAAGGAAACATCCAGGTAGACGGAGGAAGACGTCGGGACAGGAAACTCAAAACGATTTACATTTAAAACAGAAAACATACCACACTTTGACTGGAGTCAAACTATAAGAAATCCATCCATCATTTCACTTCACCTGCTTAACCAGTGCAGCATCCCGGAGGCACGGAGATGAAGATGTAGAAACATCTAAAGAACGCAGCGTATTTCCACTGTGAATGATGAAGCTGCATGTGAGGTAGAAGAGCGGGCAGCTGCCGTCAATACTTTGACAGGTTGAAACATTTCTTTCAATCCATCAATCTAAAGTAGGTTTGCAGATGATTAAGTTATTTTTCACTACAATTATGTCCACCAATGAAAACGCTTGGAGAACGCAGCATGGTAGCAAAATATGGAAAGAGAAAATAAGTGTTAGATTAGGGACCACAGCGGCCCGCGAAAAACGCTCATAACTGACTATTTTAATATTTCAAACCCCAAATATACTTTAACATGCACTAAAATACCTACAGTGGAAACCGTTCTGGCGCTAACACTCAAGTTAACATCTTCAGTTGTCCTCATCTCCGAATTTGGGGGTTCAGCCAATCAGCAGCAATGAAAATGAATGCTGCTCCTGGATTGGCTGGTTGGTAAACAGCAGCCAATAGCGTGTAAAGTTGCATTTTCTTTCAAGCACTTTAGAAAACATTCACAAAACAGCACGTTTTTCTCAAATAATTAAGAGCCAAGTTCACTGAAATGTTTCACTGTAATCAAAAACATTTTTATTTCCAGATTTTTTCCTCATTAATGAGAAATTCCATCGCATAAATGTGTCCTTTTATTTTATCCTACCTTCGTCCCTCATGTCCTGGCTTGTGTCCTTCCTCCTCTTTCATCGTGTTGCTCTTCAGTGTGTCCTTCCTTCCTCCTTTCCTTCCTTCTCTTCTTTCTTCCCTCCTTCCTTTATTTCTGTCCTTCCTTTTTCGTTCCTACTTTGCTTCTTTTTTCCCGCCTTCCTTCCTTTCTTGCTTCCTTTCGGTCCAGAGGAGTTTCTACTTAAAACCTGTTTATTGTATAAATATTTATTGTAACTTCATTGTCAACTTTAATGTTTTACATTTTAAAACACAAAGAAAGGAGAACAGTCTGAGATTCTGACATTAAAACATTTAGAAACTTTTCTCTGTTCATTTCTCTCTTTTATGTGTTAGTTTTTTTTTTGTTTTTTTTAAAGTCAGCATCTCAGACCTAAAAAAAAAACGGAAATCTGATCCAGTTTTGGTTAAGACAGCTTTGTGTAAATGACTTTCCTTTTTTGTGCTGTAAAGCAAAACGTCATCCCTAGAAGTCATTTGGTTGTTTCATGACACGGCCTGATATTATACAAAAGCTTTAATCTGCTAAATGATAGTATTGTCTGCGGTGGGAAGAAAGATCACAATTGCAAATGGCAAATTAATCAGATTAGAATCAGTCTCTGTGGTAAAAGGTGTGTTTAAGCTGTAAAGCTGAGGCTTGTTGCTACACGCACGTCTTTTTTCTCCTAAAGCTTCATTTTGCATGTTCATCAAAATGCTCCGTAGGACAACCTGGAAAAAAAGGAAAACCCGGACAAGCGTCTGCAGGAGTCTCACTGACTAAAGGTCACTTTGAAAAACACAAAAAGAAACGTTAAATGTGGTTTTTAATTAACTCCCTGCGTAAAGGACTGCGTTGGGTTGTAACTAGTTACATTTACTCATTTACTTGAGTAACTTTGGAAAAAAAAAACAAAAAACTTTCAGGTGTGTGTCTGGTGACTTTTTGGTTAAAACATGTTTGTTTTTCATTCAGTGCAGTTTTTGTTAAAGATTCACAAGTTTTTTATTGAAAGAAACTGATTTGGAAAATAATTATTTTTGCCTAATTTTATTTTTTTGTTATTATATGAATTATTGTCATGTTTGTCCTTAAGATACCAAAATTTCCACCTTAAACTTTGGTTCGCCTGATGATGTAATTTTTAAATATTAAACGATTGATAATTTCATCAGTTATTGAATAGACGTTTTTCCAAATACATTTTTACTTTTACTTGAGTAAACTATGCTGAAGTAGTGCTGCTCTCACGTCAGTATATTTCTGGATTCTCTGCCCACCTCTGGTTTAGGGTGACCTTAATTGATTCTGTCCAAAACTAATTACCAGCAGCTGCGTAAAGTAAACACTTCGTTGTCTGGGCCTGGCGGCGCTCCAGTCGGTTCCATTTGGGCCGTGATCCGTACGTTGTTGAGCGGCGCTGGGATGTAACTCATGTCGGCGGTATAGAAATACCAGAGACCTGGAGCTGCAGCGAACAGGAGTAGAGTTGTAACCAAATGGCTCAGCTGGGAGGTATAAGGTTATGTGATATAATTTATATTTTATGGCTGCTGCCTGCATGAAGTGCAGTGCTGGATAAAGTTGTTCGCTGGATTTTCATGAACAGGCAGTGAGAAAATCTGGATTTTCTACTTGTAATTGAAACTCCAGCTTGAAGTTGGAGCTTTAATTTTCTTGTTGGGTTTTTTCCTTCTTTCCTTCCTTCCATCTTTGCGTCCTTCCTTTTTACTTCTTTCGTTGTGTCTTTTTTAAGTCTTTCTTCCCTTCTTGCTTCCTTAATTTCTTTCTTTGTTTCCTTCTTCCATCTTTATATAATTTTTTCATTCTTCATCCTTGATTCCTTATTTTTTCGTTCTTTCTTTTCCCTTTTATTTTCTTTGCTCACTCTTTCTTTCTTTCCTTCATTTCTTTCTCGTTTTTTGTTTATTCTTTATTTCTTCTTTCCTTCCTTTCTTTCCTTTGTTTCTTTCTGTCTTCCTTTTTGTCATTCATTCTTCTGTTCTTTCATTGTTTATGCTTTTCTTTCTTTTTTCTTTCCTTCCTTTCTCCTGTCTTTTCTTCATTCATTTCTTCCCTTTTTTATTTGTTTATTTCTGTCTTCCCTTCTTCCTCAGCTCCTTTTCTTCCTAACTTACTCCCTTCTTTATTTAGTTTCTTTGCTTTTTTTCTTTCTCCCTCTTTTCATTCTTTCTTTATTCTTTCCAAACAGATTGACAGAGAGCATGAGGATATTAGTTTGCTGGGATCATTTTTTTCTTTTGGGGCGTGTGCGTTAATAGCCATGCCCCGGTGACTCAAGGTATGGAGAGATATCCTCAGGCTATACAGAGTGATTTGATTAAAAGAGAATAATTTGCCCTAAAGGTGTCTTTTGCCTTTTCCCTAAAAAGGCTAGTGGAAGAAATCTGATATGACAAGATAAGTGGTGGCTCATAAAAAATTCCTGAGGACTGAGACGTAGCATGTTGACTTTGGAGGTATTGCCCAAAGTGTCTCGGTCTTTTGCTCCTAACTCTGCCTGACACTCTTATTTCACCTGCAGACTCCGAATAGATTCATATTTCTCCCAGTGTTGAATTTTCTCAGTTAAAGTAAAACAAAGACAAGAATGAATGAAGTTTTCATTTCTTTGTCATTTTAATGCTGCAGCTCATGTGTGCCTCTATGCAGTATTCAAAAATATTTTTGCTTTCACTATTAAACAATGCCTTGAATTGAACTGCTTTATATCATTTTAGACACATTAATCTGCAGGAGACAGTTTACTTTAGTAATTAGCTGCTAAAAAGTTATAAAGCACAAATTATAAACGTTAGTTCTGCTAATGCTAAAGCGCTAACTTCAATTGATATTATATCCATCCTTGAAAAACTACAACCCTCATGTATCAATTTAATTTTGATATTATTTACTCTTACTGTTATTTTGCTCCTGTATGTTTCTTGTTTGAAGTAAAGTCATTGGGATGGAGAAGAGAGAAAACGTGGAGAGGAAATGGAACTGCTGTGTCTTCACCCACTTCAAAATAAGAGCATGAAGATAGTCTTTTGCCTGAAATAAACTGCCTTGAATTAAACTGTTTTATGTCATTTTAGACATTTTAAAGGCTCCGTAATAAAGATTTTATAATTATAAATTATATTACTGATGATAGACATTAGTTCCACATTCATCTACAGGACACAGTAATTAGCTAAAAGTTAGCTGCGGTAGCAATAAGATAAATTAGTTCTGCGTTAAATCGCTAAACCAACACAATATTCAGCAAATGCTAATGCTGAATATTCAATTCAAATTATATATGCCCTCGAAAAACTACTAATATTATATAAATGTTGTTTCTTCTTGTTTGAAGAAAAGTTCTTGGGGAGGAAAAGAGAAAACGTGAGGACAGGAAATGGAACTGCTACGTTTTCACCCACTTCAAAATAAGAGCGTGAATATACACTTTTGCTTTCACTATGAAACTATCAGACTTGAATTCAACTGTTTTATGTCATTTCAGATGGTTTCACTGTAGTTAGTAGTTGATAAAAACTTAGCATTACTAAACCAAAAGCACTAATTATAGACATCATATCCACAAATGCTAAAGTTCCAAGGTTTAATTTAAATTATATTTGCTCTCGAAGTACTACAACCCTCAAGCACCAATTTAATTTTTACATGTTCTGTAGTGTCCCCATATATTGTATCTATTTTTATATCATGTTCTCTACTGTTTGTTTGAAATCCGGTTATTTGAGGAGAAGAAGAGAGAACATTAGGACAGAAAACAAAACTGCTGCGTCTTCATCCACTTCAAAATAAGAGCATGAATGTAACCTGCCATTTTTTTGAAGATGAAAAAGTTGAATTAGTATTAATTATAGTGAATGGGGCTGTAGTTTGTACAGAGCTGGCCGAAATAAGGACTAAAATCATCCAGAACCAGTTAATGTTTGGAGTTTATTGCATTGTTCTGACAAAGTCTTGAACTTTAGATTTAACACAAACATGAAGATTAACTCATAAGCCTCACCTCAGGTACAGCTTCTTAGTTCTCGGTTTTAATTGACTGCTCCGACCAGAAATTTAGATGATACGTTTGAACGCCGAGCATGTGATTGTTGGCTGAAAGAGGCCATTTGTGGCGATAATCACAGTAAATAAGCAGCCTCATGATGACAGGATTGTGTGTGTTTGCTTCTGTCTCAGCAAACTTTCCCCGTTTGAGGGAAACGCAACATTTTTCAGCGAATGTCTCTTTGCAGACGCGTGCGTGCGTGCATCTGATCGCCAGGCCGTTTCTGGAGTTGGGGGAGAAATCTGCTGACAGGTAATGTGTCAGGAGGTGGTGGGGGGGAGGGACAGTGGTGCTTTTGAGACAGACACAAGAGACGAGTCTCAGAGAGAAAGAGGGCCTCTTTCATGTGACTTTGCATTCCACCAAGGCGCAGGCAGAGAGAGGCACAAGACGAGACATGCGTCCCCCCGATCCCCCGCCCGCTCCTACAGTGCTGACCTTAACGTTTATCAAGGAACCCCATGCTGGAATTCCTCCTCATCATCTGTGTCCTAGAGGGACAGTTGGATGCACACCCACGCACACACACACACACACACACACACACACACACACCCACGCACACACACACACACACACACACACACACACACACACACACACACACACACACACACACGCTGTCGCAAACTAATCTGTTTTAAATATTGCAGCTCTCCCCGCCAAGGCACTCAGACATGGACACATGCTTGCACACATCTCCTCTCCTCCCTCTTCTTTCTTTATTGTACCTCCTGTCACTTTGTCCTATTCATTTAACCTTTCATTAGAGCCAGCAGACTACCCTGTGTGTGTCTGCACAGCTTCAGGAACAAAGCCAAAAAAGCCCCACTGTCACAGTTATTAGATTCCTTCAGCCCCCTTTTAGCCCAGCAACTCAATATTAAGAGAGGGAAAGTGTGGAGGAAAAAAGCAGAGGTTGACACGGCGGCCCGGCTCCCGCGGCGAGGGTTCCTCTTTACTTGTCAAGGACATGTGCCACATGTTGATAGGAGACAGATTCCCCAGCAGAACGGGGAGCGGGGGGCGTCAGCGACAGCGGAGAAGACGGAGACAGGCACAGAAAGGAGCGCAGGGTTATCTTGTGCAGCAGCCTGGAGGAGTTGAACTGAAAACAAACAGTTTGTGGAGGAATTCAGGCTTTAATGGGCAGACAGGAGGAGGCAGAGACCGACTCCTTATCCTCCACTTTGCTCCTTCTTTGGTTTTTTTAAAAAAAAATTTCAAATGAGTCTCGACTACTTGCAACTGTAAAGTTCACATTTTTACGAGAAGTTTGAATCAAAAAAGGGAAGTTAAATTGTAACTTCTGTAGGCGGGAAGAATCCTCTATTTGAGATTAGTTTATTTGTGTTGTACATTTCAGCAATAATGCAGTTTAAAGTGATTTTAAAAAACATCAGTGACCAGTTATGAAACAAGCATTAAACTTTACAATTTGTCAAATGCCATCAACAAGCAAATACACATCAATATTAATCATTGTTTCAGTTACTACTAATTATAGAAAACTCGTAACTGGTGGGTTTTCAGTTTTATTTAAGGGAACTCAGTGTTTCGGCTGCTTTGCAGTTTTCTGGAAGTTTGTTCCAGATTTGTGGTCCATAGAAGCTGAATGCTGCTTCTGGTTCTGGTTCTGGTTCTGATGCAGAGCAGAACCAGAAGACCTCAGAGGTTGATGCAACACCAGCAGATCTTCAATGTGTTGTGGTGCTGAGAAACCATTCAGTGATTTACAAACTATGCTCTCTGATTGATGTTTATCTGGTTAATCTAGAATAATCAATTCCTAAAATAATCATTAGTGTACTCCCATGTAAGTGTTGCTTTCTGCTACGCCACAGCGCCTTCCCAACAGCACAGCCTGCCATAAATGCTAAGGCTAGTTAGCATAGCCACAGGTGATGGCAAATAAACAGTTTTCCTGAAAGGTAATGTTCTTTCACTACCATTAGCACATTTAGAAGCGCATACATGAGCATAATTGACAGTGCTAAGACCCTCCTCCTGGCTCTGATTGGTTGTTTTTCACCAGCAGCTGAGCATTTCTCCACACAGCAATAGCAGAGGAGGTGGAGGAGGTCGATGTTTTTACAGATTATCTGTCAGGGCATGTTGACAGTTTTAAGAAACAACATATTTTTGTAAAAGTTTCCAAAAAAGCAGATGATCTGGTGGTTAGTCTCCAGTTGAAGGAGAACGTTTGGGTTGGTGGGCGACTTGTTGAACCATCTGTCTAAACGTTAGCTTCCCTTCTTGGTCAGTTTTCAACAATAACTGGCTAAACTCGACGTCGGATCTCCTACAGAACCAAGACAGTCAGAACTGACTGGAACCTCAGCCTGGTCTGAGCATTTTATTTACCAGTTTATTGCTGCTTATGCTTGGGGAAAGCCCAGTGCAGCCCAGTAAGGTGACTGGGTTCTGATCCATTCCGCCCAGTCAGCAGTGAACAGTGATCGGCTTCCAGTTATCAATCAGCTGGAATGGATCAGAGCCTGGGGCGGAGAGGCATTGGTCATTCGGGCGGAGGTAGAGGGGAATCGCTCACCTGTCGGTGGAAATTGAGCCAGCATGGACACACACACACACACCCCGACACCCCCCCACACACACATACCCCCCACCACACACACACACACACACACACACACGCACACAAAGCAGTTAGACCATCACAATTTCCCAACTTTCACTGGAACCAACATGGTGGAGAACAAATCCGGCTGTCATCCAATCTTACATGTCTCCCTCCAGGCTGTCCATCCTCATGTCGGCTCCCCAACCTCTCTCTCTTTCTCTCTCTCCCTCTCTCTCTCTTTCTCTCTTTCCCTCTCTCTCTCTCTCTCTCTTGCCCCATCCCTCCCTCTCTCTGTAATTGATGGTGGTGTTATTGTGTCCTGTCCTCCACCCCTGAAGCTCTTTCTTTGAGTTCAGTCCACAGGTAAAACATTCTGGGAATCCCACTGCAAAGCATTTTTATTGTCCCTTTGTGCCAAAACGTGAAGCTTATTTCCTCTAACCTAACTTTAGCTTTGGAAAAATTCACCTGCTTGGATTTTAGGTGTAAAATTCTCACTTTGTCATTTTAAAATAGGGGACAATAGTTTCACATCTCAAGGGAATCTTCTTTGCCCTTGGTGGCTTTGATTGCATTCATCCTGTGGTTCTTTCTGTTTGAAGCAAAGTACGGAGAAATTTAATGTTCTGGAGAATTTAAAAAATCTTTTTGTCAGAGGGAGAGAGAAGAACTTTTATCCTTTCCAAATAATTTTATTTGTTCCTTGTGTTACAATCAAGGTCCTTGTGCCTGAAGTTTCCACCTTCTCTTTTTTTCTTAACTGAGGCAATTTTAATGTTATAGCCACTGAAAGATTTACAAGGTTAAGCAGTTACCTGCAGCAGCTTCACAGCTTTTGTGATGTGTTAATTTATATCAACTTACTGCGCTCTTTCTCTCTCTCTTTTCATCTGTCTTCTTTTCGTTCCTCTCTGTTTCTTTCTCTCACTCCGGGCTCTGGTCCTTCCCCAGCACGGACCTTGTATTTATTACCCTCTAAGTAATCACTTTGCTTTCTCTTTTGATAGACTGTTATTGCACTAACTAGCTGAGGTCCCTATAGGTATTTGGAGGCTTTCCAGTTTTATTAGACAACGGCCTCATTATTCAAGGCCAGCATTAAGACTACCATTAGGTCCATTTGCCCCCTAGTCAGATGTATCCAGTTGCAGCCAATTCATATTATAGCTCCTGCATACTTACTATTTACAACACAAACATACTCATTCCCTGTTGTCAACGTTGAATAAAGTCGATAGTCAGAAAGCAACCTTTTCTCTGTTAGAAGCAGTTTGTCCCTACGTGTCTCATCTATCAACAGTTATTAAAAAAGGTCTAAGAGCTCATTAAAGTACGGAAACAGCAACGGGGAAAGCTGCTCGTAATATTCCTCTGGTCTCAGATGCCGGACTTGTGTCTGCATCTGACCACCATTTTGTTTTATAGTTGACTGGACGCGTCGTGGGGATTAAGGGAACAACAGGTCGCTGATGTCGATCTTCCCCCGTTCACGAAAACTCGACTGCGACAAATAAATCCTTCAGTTCCCACCTAAAGGAAAGACATCCATGACGTCTTCCTGGTTCAGACAGCAAGATTTCACCCGATCTTCCCCTTCCAGCAGTCCTAGTGGAGCAGTGTTATGTAAAATCAACCTTTTTGAGCTTTACATCAAAGACATACCTGGAGTGTTTCCTGAATCCAACACAGCCAAGACAGAGTAATGGTTTCAAAAGATTTATTTAAATAGTTGATATGGTGCTGCTAAGGTCTGGTCACGCTGAACGGTCTGGAAGACAGAAACAAAGATGAGCGACGTGATTGGATGAGAACCAGGAAGTAATGAATGCGATCATATTTAGAATTTACTCAGATTTACTTGTTTTCAGTTTGTTTTCTGCTCTCTTTGATTTGTCAAAAAACTGAGCAAGCGTTTATTGCTGCATGTGTTGGATCTCTTTGTTTCATACTGAGTCTGAATACATGAAAACTCTTAAGAGGCCACATTGTCTGACTTTGAAGAGGAAATTCCCTTGAAATCTGTTTTTCAGGAGGGTAGGAGCCCCACACATTGTACATCTTGGTTCAGGACCAATAAAACTACCATTGTGGAGTCGTCGGCCCAATTCCCGGACTTTAACCCAGTAGAAAATGTGCTAGGTGACCTTCTGTTTGTGAGGTAAAACCATCAAATGCTGAGGTATTGTAAAATGTCGTCCAATTATCCTGGGCTGGAAAAGACCTGTTCACAGGCGCAGGAGGTGGTGGAGTCCAAGCAGCGCAGATGTGAAGCTCTGGTTACAGCTGAACAGACTCAGGAAAACTCAATCTTTAAATGTTTTAACTAGAACATTTTCTAATATTTGTAGATTGACAAACTAGCGATAAATATTTTGCTCATGTTCAGAATCAGTTCTTAAGAGAATTTTGAGTTTTACTCACATAAAGATAATAGAGTTGAAGCATGTTTAATGTGCTGCTCTGAACTGCTGGTGTGGATTGACAGCTCTCACAGCCACCCAGACCAAATGCATTAACCAGGCCTGTGCAGCTGAGTTTGTTAAACCCTGGAGACTTCCTGGAGAATGTGTGGACAATTCTGTCCAGACTTTGCCCGGCGTTGCTGTTCACATAAGAACGTTGTGCAAAGAGGATGCATGACTTGATGCAAAAGGTACGAATGGGACTTTGAGTTAGTTTTTTCTTTGCTGCAGCACAAAGTGAGCGACAAATGACCGTCCTTAATTACATTTTTGTGCTGATATATCAGGTACATTTTGAAAAAGTCGAGTAAAGCCTAATGAGTCAGTTAGAAAAATGTAAATATGTGAATACCATTCTGCTCTCAATAACGCTGAAATTCTCTGGTCATTTCCTGTTGAATTCAGATTTTGGTACTTCAGCTTTGTGGATAGTTACTCTCTGGCTGAAAAAAAATCCTCGCAGACATTTATGTCTTTAAACATCTGCAGGAAATGCCAGGGTTGTAATGCATGTGAGGTTTTACATGATGCAGCAACAACTTTGGAAGTGAGAAACCTAAAACTCTTAATTCTTTGTAAATGTCAATGCAGAGCAAACTCAGATTCTGACTGATTACGCTCCAGCTTTTACCAGAAATCTAAAACGACATGATTGCAGAAGATGCATAAAAGACGTCAGTTCGTCAGGCGGTGACTAATTTCACCTTGCAGTACACTTTGTTCTTTCATTGTTCACTCAGGTTCATTATTGTGACTTCTTCCCTCCAGATGCAATGAGATCCACGCGTTCCACTTTAGTTTCCTTCCATTTCTTTGTTGCAGCTTTTTAATTTCTTTTTGCCATCTGTGCGTCCAATATGGTGCTCATCCCGTCCTAATCGATGGCCCCTTATTGGCTTTCTGTGTTTGGTCAAATATCTCATCGTCTCCCCCCCCCCCCAAGGCAACAAGTTCTAAACTAATGAAAAATCTCTGTCTCTTGGGTTGGAAAATGAAAAATGAAAAAAAATTATTAGTGTAAAGATAGTTTGTTTCTGTGACCAAGATCAGAATTTCAAAAAGTTTTCTCTGGTGAAATCAAAACCTCTAACAGGAAGGTTTCATATAGTTGGTTAGAAAACAAATGTCAGTAAAAGTTCTCTAGTTTTAAAGTGCAACAGTAAATTAGGGCCAGAATATAAAATTCTTATTTTTTTAAATTTGAGAATAAAGTCATACTATTAGACCATGAAAGTAATAATAATACAAGAATAGTCATAATATTACCAGAATAAATTCACAATATTAGGAAATTCAAGTTATAAAATTGCCAGAATAAAGTTATAATATATTAATAATGTTGTATGACAGTTAAGAATAAAGTCGTAAGAACATGAGAATAAAGTCGTAATATTAGGAGAATGAAGAGGTAATTTCATGAGAACTCCAACACAAAAAATAACCAAAAATTAAAATGAGAATTGTTCAGCATCTTGTGTAGTTATGCTTTGGTATCAGTTTTACAAATAAGGACATAATAAATCTTTAAGCACATCAGTATCAAATTAGTTTCAGCAACAGGACTTTTGAAAATGAAAACCCATAGAGATTAAAAACCTGTCCTGTCTGAGAGGCAGCAGAAATTCACCTGAGAAAAACTAAACAGTGAAAAGAAAATGTCATGCTGTAACAAACAGGTGCATGTCATAGAACCAGCCAAATTTAGCTTTAGCACTTAGCTTTTAGATTAATGAGTTCAGTCAATCTAAAAGTTTCTTCTAAAAGCTTCATGAAGAGCAAATAAAATCCTTTGTGCTCAAATCAGTCTGAGCAACAGGGACAGAAAGAAGCAGCAAAAAGTAAGAGTCATCTTTTCTCTGGGAAATTTCAAATATGACATTTGAGTCATATTTAGTCATGTCTACTGTCTTCTACTCTTTAAGTCAAATAAATTTAGCGAGCTTTAGATTTTGAACCTAAATTTGTGAATTTGTGAAAGATAAACTTAGAGTAGTAAGTTGTGCAAACATTTTATTAATTTTGTCAAACCTTCAGGAGTTGAATAAACTACAGTTTTCAGGTTAGCACTTAAAAAAACTGAAAGAAAAAAAGACAGGAGTGGGAACTATTTCCCAGAATGCTTAGTAGCAGGTTTTTGTATCCTGAGATGGATATAAATCTTTAAGCACGTTGATCTGACTCTTATGTTTTATTTTAAAAATTTTTTTAATGCGACTGACAGTTTGCAAAGCTTGAGGATAATCTTCTGCTCACACTAAATGTTTCTGAGCAGAATTCATTGTGATGTTTAATAAAATCTGTTATCAGAACAGAAATATTTTGGTTTAAATTGCAGCATTAAGTTAAAACTCACAATTCAAGATGAATGAGCTTAAAAAACAATTCGTAGACAATTTATCTGTTGTTTTTAAATCAACTTCATGAACTTTCATTTCTGCGTTAAAACCAAAACGATTTTCATGTTGACTTGAATTGTATTTTCAAGGCAGCAGGTGGGCTTTGATTTTCAAGCTAAACCCCTTCAAATGTTTTACAGTGTATGCCAGCAGGAAGCCATGTAGCGTTTTGTAGATAAAAGTTAACCAGTGGGATTTCCTTCGGGTAGCCAGACCACGCCATCCCATCCGCCAACATAAATCGCAGCGATGTGCTGACTAGTGATGTGCAGATTGATACTGAAATATCAACTGTACATTTATACTTTAAGATCGATTCTCAAATCTAAGTATCAATACCTTAAATACTTCAGTCTTTTGATGTAGTGTAGCTTACTACTTTTTCTTCCGCCTGGTTAAGTGTGTAATCAGTAAGTCAGACTACGTTACAGTACATGTTGCGTCATTGACACCAACGTTTAACTTGAGCACAACAATCAGCTTGCTGGACTCATAGCTTCCAGATCTGGTGAAAGTTGCTATTTATTTAGGAAACACACAAACTATACACCATGTTCCTGTTTGTTTGGATTAAGATGAGTGGAAAGAGAAAAAAAACAACAATTGTTGCTTTTGTAAGTTGCGATCTCCCTCATAAATAGTGAGAATGAGAAGTTTTCAGCAGCCTTATCATGTGTCAATGTGGCTGCAGGTAGTGTCAAAGGAAAAGTTTTTATTCTTCTGTCTGGAGATGAGATGGTATCCAGATCCTGTGCAGTTTATTTACTAAACCCAACATAGACACAACAGATAAGAATAGATTTGCTCGTAGGACTTTTATGACACAATAACTTTTAAGTAATTGCATCATTGCTCTTGTACAGTATATATATATATACTATATATATATATATATATATATATATATAAATGGGAGCGAGAAGGATACGTTTTCCCGTAAACCAAGCCTCTAATGGATGTTCCTTAAGAAGCTCTGTTAGTGAACTGTATGCCATGTCTTCCCATCGTCCATTAGCATTAAATAGCATCTTTGATTGTTTTAATAGTCTCTCCATACTTCCTCTCTCTGCTTCCACAGTGGTCGGACAAACACTGGTGTCCCTGGTGATCTAAGAGGAATACATTGAAGAGCTATTGTGGTTTTCAATGCCCTGGCTCTGTATTGTTTACTGGGTCTGCTTGATTGCCCTCAGTCCAAATCAGAGGGTACAGGCAGTCATGACAGGGGTCTACTGGGATGGACTGGGTTGCGGGCTGTCCCATTGCGCCAGGAATCTTCACTCACCCCATGGCTCGGAGGTGAACCTCTTTCCATAGTTCAGTAAACACACACACACACCCACATATACACACACATTGTGGGAGACTTATGCTGCATGTGTACAGCAGGGACAGAATGACTGTGCACAAAAGTTGGGGTGTGTGCAGGAAAATCTGTGCAGTAGGAAGACATGCCTGTCCTTCCTCACGTCACAAATAATGACCCCCTGTGTGGCTTCGCTTTGCACAGCCAGGAAACACAGGAGGGCCTCATCACTGTTAGTGGCACACACTGCAAACTAACTGAGCACAAATTAAACATGAAGTACGCAATGTTTGGATTTCAGGCTGGTTTTCTGGTTTTCCCTGAACCTCGCTTGGCTCATCGCTAATGGCAACTGTTTTAATGAAAACTTTTTTTCTCCTGTGTCTAATCTTCGTTAAACTTTGATTTTTAATCCCTTGCATAAAACTTAGCGCAGCACTAATTAGACACTGTTTCATAATATACGACTGAGCCTCTTTGAGGCCAAGAATCGTCAAGGAGCAAGGTTACATCTTCCAGTTACAGTTTACTAAATGCTAAAGGCTAACACAGTCATTCAAACTTTAAATATTTCTAAGGGAAAGGATTTTTTTCTTAATCTCCCAATCCCAAATCAGGTATTTTCCAAGAAGTGAAAGTTTTTAGGGTTTCTTGAAATTCACTTTTTGGATTTGTGGCTTCAGAACATGTTGTCCTCAAGGTCGCTTATGCTAACCTTGCAAAACAGCAAGGTAACATTAGCATGTATTATGAAAGCAAAGCACAGTTAGCAAATGTACGTTTTTCATAATTTATTAGAATTTAAAAGGAGAAACATTGTGCAAATGTGTAGACCTTGACTCAGAAGAGAAGAGGGAACTACGACTCCCTTAATCAGCAGGTTTTACACCAACCAAATGGAACAGGTGACAGGTGGAGCACCAAACAAACACCAATTATCTATTTATCATGGTAACTCAGTGGATATCTTGGGTAGTGAGTGAACAATTTAGGTGTAAAGAGGAAATATTATGCAAAATTCTCGTGCACATTATAAACAAAGTCAGGGGACTCGCTGCAGTGCAGAGACATGTTTTATAGCCACAGGCTCCGCCCACAAGAAGAGAAAAGAGGAATCTTCTCACTCAATAAACTGTTATCAATTTATACAAAATAAATATAAAAACCATAACACTGAAAAAAAGAAACGAAAAGTGCAATGCTCAACTTAACAGAAAACGCTGAATTAATACAACGTCCTGATTACGTCGTTACGTAACCACGTGACTCCCTCCCAGCGCCTTTTAATCCAGAAATAGCTTTGTTTGAATATCTGAACTGGGAAAATGTTTAACACTGGAAATTACGAGCTGGGCTGGATGTGACAATTGAGGCCGGAAGGTCAGGGACACCGCGTGTGTTCACCCACGATGAACCGCGCCTGGTTGTTCTGAAACCAAAAACTAAGTTATGTCGGGTGTGTGTGTGTGCGTGTGTGTGTGTGTGCTTGCACGTCGGCATGGACTCTACTGTCGCTGGTGTCGGCTCCTCCATCACAAATATATTTAGCATTTTTATAACAACTGACGGTAGCAGGTACTTCACAGATATAAAATGGACGGACGGACGGACCAATCTAATATTAATATTATTAATCGGTATCAGTGACAAAACGATTTCTTATTTCTCAACCACTTGAAGAAGATTGTTGCAGTTTATTTTTACATTTCACGAAAATAGCCAACCTAATGTTTACGACAGTTTCGATTTCTTTATTACGTATTAAATATTGGCTGCTGTACTCCTATACTGACTGAACAAGTTAAAGTTGTTTTTACATGTTTGACCAGCTTGTGAAGATGTTGGTGTATTTAAATGAGCTGTACTGGTGCCGCGTTACCAAATAAATTTATAAGTCAATACATTTATGTTAGAAATGCGTCAACTGCAAGTTTTTTTAGTCAATTCCTGATTACTGATCTTTAAAAGCCTGACCTGCTGTTTCCGATTTTGGCCGATATCATTTTTTTCCCTCTGAATTTTGCTAAATATAGCAAGAAAGTTGCTGAGCTTGCATCAGTGTGGTGACTATTAATTGCAAGCGTGCAGACATGATCTGGTATGTTGATCTGTCCATGAAACTTCTCACAGGAGAGCAGAAGAGACGGTGACTGATTTTTAGACTTTTGCTGAAGTGGATAAAATCGGCTTCACATGTAAGTATCGGCCAATCACAGATTACATTAAGGAACTCGGCGGAGATCAATCAGCTGGACCCTAAATCGGTGCACCCCTAATTCATGTCTGTTTAAAATTAAACATTTAAAATCAATTTAGAGATGTTTTGTCTATCGGATTGGTATTGGGCGATACTAAGCCTCAGATATCGGTATCGGGAGTCACAAAAGTAGATCGGTGCATCCCAAATGATAAAAATCACAAACACTCAAAAATAGTACAGGTTACCTTCTCTGGAGTTAATTCTTTCCTTACAGCAACTCAAATTTAAATTCAGGAACAGAAAAGTGACTCTAAAACATCCACGCTGCCCCTGAATTTGATGCAGCCGGGTGAGGAAACATTGCCTAATCGCTGGAGGATGCTGGGAGAATTCAATCTGTATATTTGTTTTGAGCTTGTAAAAGTTCTGGCCGTGTCTCTGAGGGTTGCGGCGACTTGATGTTGTTTGGACTCATCTCCCTCCCTTCTCCCCCTGGAGAGCTGTCTTTGTAGCAATCCGGCATCCTGCTAACTGCTTCGCTGCATCCATATCGCGCTAATGATCATGGGAGTGGACAGCTGCTTAATGCAGCAGTGTCATCGGAGCGGGTTTCTGATAGCGCCTCCATTGCACTTGACGCGACTCAAATGCATCTGCTCCCACGCGCGGATCGACTAATGTGCTTCTGGAACACCTCGGCCAAGGTGGATTAGATGTGTGCCAGATCACATTTGCTGTATATGATTACAGACAAGGTTCTGATCATTTTTCACGGCTCGGGACGCTGTCAGGTTTGGAGATGGGGCTTTCAGTGACGTTAATATGCTCTTAATTGGGCAGTAAGATGCATTTTTAACTTAAATTAAAACAGAAATAAATCAAGAGATTGAAAGGAAAAGGTTTAGATTCTATTTGCTGAAAGGTTCTGTTTTAGTTTTTAACCTTGGTTTCATGTTTTCCAGACAAATAATCAGACAACTAACTCAAACCTGCTTCCTTGTCCCTCCAGAAGAACAGAATTCCCGTAGCATGATGGTGCCACCACCATGTTTCAGAAGACTTTGGGTGCTTCAGGGTTCATTATTGAAAAATTTCAGTGTTTACATGCGAGCTGCATTTCTTCTGTGATGCGACATTCTCACTACAGCATCCATGTTTTCCTAACTGTTTTTACGAAAACTTTACGTGTTCATCTCCGTGTGAGCGGAGCCTCTGGTTAAATTACACACATCTGTACTCTTCACTAGTTAGGTTAAATCTGAAGGCAATCGGTTGCATTGAATTTTATTTGGAGACATCAGAGTAAAAGGGGAGCAATGCAAAGCCATGTCAAAAATTTACATCTTCTTTATCTAAATTGTACACTACTCTTTGTTGGTGCATCACAAAATATTCAATATGTAATAACAATATTTTATCACAATGTGAGAAAATGCTGAAAAGTTTAAGTATTTAATTGAATCAAGAAATCATTTAAAATTATTAAAATAACTGTTTCTGAAAAAAAACAAGCATTTTCTTTCTTAGACTCCAGCGACAGATTTTCAGATTCTTTGCAGACGTTTGTGTCTGCAGCTTCCAACAAGCCAATTCCAGACAATCATATTGCTTATTTATTTTTACTTTATTGTTTATTTTATAGGTACTGATACATGAAACATCAAAACACTCTAATGCCTTCATCGCAATCTATGAAGCCATACCTAATTCACAACATTTGTCCCTAGGAAGACCTTTAACAGTTAAAATGCAACGTTAAGATGGACAGAAAATAGAACAAATGATGGAAAAGAGAAATATTAAAACTACTGAATCAAAACAAGTATAATATTTAAACAGAAGTACAAATCTGGCTCATCTTTATCCAATTCTTAATCCTAGAAATTTATATTTTATTGTCAGTTGTGATCTTAAAATCATGAAATTGTGATCAGTTAAAAAGTTAATAATAGTAAAATGGCAAAAAAACAAATCAGAAGCTCCCTTAATGTTAAACTAATTGGATCTTATTGCCTAGTAATAAAGTAACTGTTTGTTTATTTAAGTAAGTTAAACATTTGAAAGAAAACATCTGGATTTTGTGCATGAACTCTATTATGTGTTTTTTAAAATTAATGTATCTTTATAAATTACATCTTTCACCTTGAACTAAACAGTTAGATCACACTAGTAGACTGATGACAGATGAATAAATGATAAACTCCTGCAAAGGCCTGAAGCTTTTTGACTTGTGTACACAAATGCCTGAAAACCACAGCGTCAGCTGACTTTACTAAAACGTAACGAGGTTTTTTGTATCTTCCTCACATCACTCACATCCCGGTGTTTGTGAAATAAAATACGGCAGCTATTATTGAGCCGCAGCCTGCTCCCCTCACCAGAAGACGGTTTCTGAAGAAACCAAAACAAAGTTGTAGCAAGTCGGATGTGCCGGAAGAATTTGTGGGACATTAGTCACCCAGGACAGCCGGATCATTGTTTGCTTTGTTACACATAAACATAAATAACACTTACAGTGCCTGTAAAAATGATTCAACCCCTGGATGAAGAATGTCTGAGAAACCTTCTAAAGCAAAAACTGATTTTCTATAAAATGACAATTAAATAAAAATATGTGAACTATATGCTAAAGTGACTGACCTAATTCACCAGAGGTCCAGACAACTGGTGCAAGTCTCACAGTGATTGGAGTGGAGATCATAGTTTAGTAGGAAGGATGAAGGAAAACTGCAGATGTGCAGCTCTGACTGAGACCGATCCACAGACTCCCTGCTGCCATCGCACCCACAGGTGTGACATACTGACTTAAAGGGGAAATCACTCACTTTATGTTACATAGTTTTATTATTTAACTGTTATTATTTAGTAGAAATCAGTTTTCACTTTGACATTTTTCCAGATTATTAAAGCCTTATGCTGCTCATGTCCTTAAAGAACTGATGTCATTAATTGATTTATTGCGACAGGCGTGACATCGTGATACAGCCGCATCGTCCAGCAAACATTTTTTTAACTTTCTTGGTGTACTTTTGGAAGAATCCTGTTTTTTGAACTCTGAGGTTTTACGCTTAAAGTTTCTGTCCATCCCTGTTCTCTCTTCTTCCTTCGCTGTCCCTTTTCCTGTCTTGCGGTTCATATTTCAGTTTGCTCCCAGGAGCTCGCAGGTCCGTGCCAGACGGAAATTTGCTGAGGCTGCAGGAGCCCCCTTGGAGGCCACATGGAGGTGGGACAGAGGGGGAACAATCAAGCCCAGTCCTCTTTGCCCCCATGTACTCTTCCTCCTCCTCTCCCTCTCCTACTGTTGTTTCCTTCCCTCTGTCTCCTCCACATCCAGCCTGCCAGGCTACTCGGGTCCTCAGGGTGACTTGCTTTAGGCAGGGGTCCCTCTCCTTCACCCACCGCTTCCCTCAGCTCCTCCCCAAACTCCCCCCTCGCTCCCCGTTCAGCGGGCTCCCCGGGGGGAAGACGGCGAGGCCGTCCAGTCCCGAGCTGTCCATCAGCCGGGGTGTTTACTCGCGGCGTGACAGGCCGACACATCTGGAGCGCATATTCGCTGGTGTTCACACTCCTTCTCCACCTCAGTCGTTGCCGGGTCTATATATCCTGAGTCTGCCGCCAGAGGCGTTCACCGCTGCTCGTTTCAGTGTCAAGTTTAAGACTTTTAAGACCACGGTGAATGACTTTTAAGACCCATATCAGGGCAGAAATGTACAAAAAATGTACATATATTTATTTCGGCATAGGCACGTATCGTATCGTTTATCATTTATCGTGATAAACTTATCATGATTTCTCCTTATGATAAATTCCACTTAATGATGTTTAAACCTCCCCAAAACTGTCTTCGTGAATAGTTTTACTATTTTCTTCACTGTTTATTCAATGAAAATGTCAATAAATACCAGTAAATTTGAAAATACTGTATATTGTTTAGTGACAAATTACACTTCTTTATGTGACTGCTAGGGCTGCTATGATAACAGATTTTGCTGCACAATCAATTATCCCAAAAGTTATTACGATAAACAATAGTATTGCTGCTTTGAGACCATTTTCAAGTAATATAAATAATGGTAATGGAATAATAAAACATTCTCAAAGATCGATAAACCTTAGATTCTAATGAACATTTAACACTGGAACTGGAAGACATTTTAAATATCCCAAATAAATTTACAAAACAACTAAAACATTAAGTAAAATTAATTATGAAGTCTCTGTAAACAAAACTGTCCTTCAAAAAAGGACTTAGTTGAGATCAAGATACCAAACTGATGACTTTTGTCATCCAGAAAAAAAGAAGAGAAAAATTATAAATCATGCAAATGGTGTTTATTGAATTTGTTTAAATTTATCATGCAATTTATTAATTTATCGCTTATTGACTGGTGTCCTGAAGAATCGCATTACAAATGTTATAAGTTGCGAATGTTATGAAAATTACGAGAATAAAATTGTGATCTTACAACTTTATTCTGGTAATATGACGACTTTATTCTAACAATTATATGAAGAGCAATATTTGTGTTTGTGGGGCTTAAATGCTGTGACTCACAGTCATACAGTTACTTAAAAAAGAAGAAATAAATAGTTCTTATTGTACTTTTCTCTGTATCACAATAGTACA
Source organism: Xiphophorus couchianus (assembly GCF_001444195.1). NCBI lineage: Eukaryota > Metazoa > Chordata > Actinopteri > Cyprinodontiformes > Poeciliidae > Xiphophorus > Xiphophorus couchianus. The sequence goes on along the minus strand of NC_040232.1, from coordinate 3,814,897 downwards.
ACAAAATATCACCATAAAACTTTAAAACCATATCGTCCAGCCCGGTCGGATCAGGTGGTTTTTGTGGCTGTACAGAAATTAGTATGTTCTGCAAAACTGCTTTGTGACTAACAACAGGATGTTACTACTGGCGGAAAAGACAAAGAAGATGACAGGAAGTAATAGGAGGGTGATGAAGTGAGGCAATGGCGAAGACGAACGTCATCCAACCAACGTCCAATAAATTTACACCCCTTACCGATGATAGACAGAAAAAAGCTGGTTGGTAACCTGAACCTCCTCGAATCACAGAACGCAATCAAGATGTCTGTGACTCAAACTGTGGCATGATGGGGAGGGAAAAAGTACATAAAATATACAAGAATAAAGTCGTAATATTACGACTTTATTCTCAAAATATTCTGAGTTTATGCATGTAGTATTTCGACTTTATTCTCATAATATTACAACTTTATTTTTGCGTTATTTCGACTATTTTTGTACTATTATTATGACTTTTTTCTCATATTATTACAACTTTATTTCTGTATTATTTTGACTTTATCCCTGTAATATTATGACTTGTCATTTTATTTATTTTTAATATGTGTATGAGATTGAATAGTCCTTCTAAGACAACATTTAAAACCTGTGCATATTTAGGACCGAATTACATTTAATAAATGAATCTAAGACACTTTAAGGCCTTAATTTTAGACCCATGAATTTTTTGACTTTTTAAGTTTCTTAAGGCTGCAGTGTGAGCGATCCCGCTCAGAATCACACTCAGCCTCCTGCACACAGATGGATCTGTTTTCGTCCATTTCCCCCTTTTTCATTCACCCCTCCAGTGGTTTTTCAGTTGCATGACAGAAGTTGGAGTTAGCGAGCGGCAGGGGTGGGCTGCTGGGACTTGCGGTGGGGCGGGTTACTGATGCGGACGGGGCAAAAGTCAAACTTCTCTCATCCACTCCTCTCTCGCTCCGTCTGTATCTCTGCAAACTAATTACAGCTGCCCTCCTCCTCTTTGGAAACCCATGACTACCGGTCTAATGAAGTGTCGCCTTCTCTCCGTTCTGTGTCTTTCGGAGTCGTCCTCCCCGCCTCGCCTCGCCTCGCATCGCACCTTCCCGCCCACTCGCCCACCCGCTCTGTTTTCCCAACATTCCTCTGCTGGTGTGTGACTGTGACGGCTTGTCATCTCGCAGGAATGTCCCGCTCTCCCACCTCGTCCCCCCGATTTGCCGTGAAGCATTTGCTCCTGGTTTCCGACTCTGCACATGCACGCACTCAAACGCCCACACACACACACACACACACACACACACAGGCAGGCACACATTTGAAATGCTTGCTTTAAAAAAAGAAAAAAAAAGTGTTCATGCAGATGGTGTCCATTGGGCTGCATACCTACCCTTGGTGTGCGGCCACAACAAGCAGGCCACTCTCAGATAGTCCTTTTCCAGCTTGTTTTTCTGCAGAAAAAGAGCAAAAAAAGTTGATTCATCTCATTTTTCCTGTGAAAAAAAACGTCATTTAACTTCTCAGATAAACCTGAGGAATTCTCCAGATTAGAAACCATATTAAAAATACGACCACTTCTAAAGGAACACAAGGTAGCATTGTTCACAGAGAACAGGGAGCGGGATTTTCAGTTAAGTGCAACATATGTTGAAAGCTTTTTTTTTTTCTTTTCCAAAGAACCGAACAAGGATCCAGTTCCAAATGGAACAGATTGTATAATATGAAACACATGTGACATTAGCAGAGAGAGGGACATATAATGACTTTCCACCCGGTTCAGCCGTGTTTCATGTTCTACTGTCTGCATGTGGTGCGGACTTATCAGAGGCTTAGCAGGAACACGTCGCAGTCAGTGACCCGGTGGAAGACGACGCGCTGCCTACGGTTTCCTTCAGGTGTGCAGGACGGCGGCCTACTTATTGTCATCATCTGCTGGAACAAGTCTGGCTTCTCCCAGATCCGGTTGATGCGTTTGCATGTGTGTGATTATGTCTGTGGGTGTGTGTGTGTGTGTGTGGAAGATATCAGCAGAGCCTCATGTTTATTCAGCTCAACGCCTGGATGACCGGGACTTATCCGCTGTTCTGATTAGCCTGCCTGGCCTGCCACCATTAATCCTTCAGAGACCTCAAATCCCTTAAACAGAACCGTCTCTTACTGTACACACGACTTTTACTCCTCTTTTATTCTGTTCTCTGTTTCCAGGTTAACTATTGTCTGTGTACAGAGCACAGGGAAAAAGTCTGAAGTCATCCCTCATGCCTTTGACATTTGCGGTCCAAACTTTATGGCATAGTGGCCAGTTAATTATAATTGCAAAAACTATTTTGTGTTTTCATTTTTACTTGATCAACAGTAAACTCAGCACCATCAGATTTCTGTAGACAAGCAAAATTATTGCAGATTGAACAAAATCAAAAAGCAAAACGACAACAAACCATATCCTACATTTTTCAGGTTGAAAGGCTCAACTTTGCTCCGTTTTGAAAAGTTTATTAATCCCTTCAGACCCGGCGTCCACAGGAATGGACGTGATATATTTAAATAAAAAAAGGATTTTGTGATTTGAATGACTCTTGTTACTGACTAGTTTACTATTGACCAATGACATCAGTTATTGCAATAAGACAAGACAAGTGTTGCTTTGAAACTAGAGAGAAGGGGAGGAGTAAATGCTTGTTTTCCACCAAAAATATAAATTTAAGTTTATGGTTCCTACTGTCTGAAGTTATTCTGAAAATAATTTTCCATCCTTAAATTGCAGGGTTTTTTCAGAGTTGAATGTCCATCACATTGTACATCAGGAGTTGAGGTATATTAGTCACGCTTAATTATTTTGTGTCACCATGCAAAGAAAAAAGTATTTCTAAGCATTTTATAGCTTATTTGTGGTTTCAATATTACTTTTTTATTTTTAAGTTATGTATAAATGCTGACTTCTTTGAACTGCTTGTAAAATTATTATTTTTATTTCAATGTTGAATTTGAGTTTAAAAAAAATGTTTTTTTAATTTGTAGATAGAAACCAGGTCTGAAGGGGTTAAACATTCATTTTAGAAAAAGTCAGTGGATGTTTATGTTTACTATTTACTGAGCAATCAAATTAAAAACAAAAACATGGATGGATATTTTTTGCAGTTTATATTCTACATTTTAAGATTTCAAAATTGCTCCTAACATTGTTTTTGAATCTGTATTTACTTCCTGATCCTGCAAACCAAATTTAGTCTAGTCTTAAACTGCGATCAAGGGCCACCAAGTATTGCTTCAAGGTCCTCAAATGGCCCCTGGACCGCACTTTGGACAACTAAATATTCTCCGACTCTTTAAAAGTCATCCGATCAATAGTTCTGCAGCTTTTGTGGAAATGTTTTAAAATTTTCCTTTGCACGCCCTCAGGCATAAAAAGGCTCATAAAGTCAGGGGATGAGCCGGTGTTGTGTCTTAACATGCAGACCACTTAGCAAAGAACCAATTTCAAATCTTCAGGCAGCAGCCTGTCACAAAGACAGAATCTGTTCCTATTTACTCAGTTGAATCAGTGACAAAATCATAAAACATTTTGACAGACAAAAGTGACTCACTGACAGACGTGTAATGAAATATCCAGCTCTCATGAAACTGAACTGAATTTCTCAATTCAGAAATCCAAAAATATAATTTTGACTCGCCATAATTACGTTTGAGAAACGTTGAATTGTAATTACGGATGTGTGACCCTTCAAATGGTGAATCAGAGATATCTTGCACTTCATTTTAACTTGTCAAAATGTAATAAACAAGATCTTTAATTCTTTATTGTTTTTAATCTGTTATTCAGGTTTTTCAACCGTCTGATCGGAGCTAAGTGTTATTTTAGCCACTCCATGAATGTACTAAAGAACATTCATGGAGCTTCTTTAGAAAAGTAGACTGTGGTTGCTGACATTAGCATTGCTAACATCTGTGCTGCTGCTACATGATTAGCATTGAGATGCTATTTTAGGCTTGCTAGGCTAACTCCTTTGAGCACATCTTGAACACAACAATAGTTTTTTCCAGCAGCCAGTCAGATCATTTTTTGAAGCAGAAATTAACTCCCAAAACAAGAGAAGCAGTTTTGTCGTCCTTCGCTGTTAGCGGATGTTGCTTGTGCGCCAGATTTATGGGTGCACCAGAAACATACAAATACAAAAGTTCCAGCTGGAACCTTTGTATTTAAAAAGAAAAAAGTGATTGATATTGCGAGAAAAATGTTAACGCATTAACATCAATGTAGTTAATTAACCTAAATAAATGTGTTAAAATCCCTGTGCTACTTAAAACTGACGTATAAATTATGACATATGCTAACTATTTTAATAACGTGAAAATGTGGTCTAATGTTTACTGATAATAACTGTGGTTTAATAGTTATCAGCCTGATTTTTGAAGGTTTTGTTTAGAGTAAATTTGGTCCATCAGCTGTTTTTTGTCACAAACAACTTGATTCCTAATGATAGCTAAAACCTCACAAAGCAGTGGTGCCCAGACTCGGTCCTGGAGGGCCGGCATCCTGCTTGTTTTAGTTCTCTCGCTGGTTTAACACACCTGGATCAAATAATGGCTTGTTAGAGGCCTAAGAAGAACATTGACTTGCTGAAAAGGTTGTTATTACCACCAGGGAGAGAACAAAAACATGCAGGATGCCGGCCCTCCAGGACCAACTTTGGGCACTCCTGTCATAAAGGATGATGAATCTCTCCGTTCCTGTGTCAGGATTTCTTTCTTGTTTCCAAAGGACATGATTTTTAGGTATCTCTTGAGAGTCTTTTCAGGTCAGAAATATCTTTATTTGTCTTTAATCTTATTAATTTCTTCAACTACAAACTGAGTAGTATGAAAAATGAGTGAAATTTGGTTATTTATAGAAGTTTAAGCTTCAGCACAGTCCTGTTTACAGTGTTTACATTTGGGCCTCTTGAACGTTCAGTTCTTAGTTTTTTTATTCGTAAAATAATTGGTGGCACATATTTCTATCGGCCTTGCATAATTACCTCATTTGTTGACTGAATATTACCACATTCGAGCTCTTTTCACATAACAGCCCTATTTAAAAAGACAATAACTTTCTGGCAAGTGGGTGGACAGAGTTCAGCGTGCGAGCTTTTGTCCACCGTTGTGCACGTATGTGAGCATGCATACATGCGTGTTCAGGAACAGTCACCGCGCCAAGACATAATATTGACCATGGCTGCGTTCCCCGTTAAGGTTTTGCTCAGAGCAAATGATGCAGATTAGAAAAGTAGAAACACATTGAGCTGATAAGTTTGCCGTTTCTTGGTCTCACTTTACCTCAATTCTTTGTTTCTGAGTGTGTCCGTGTGCGGGCATGTGTGTCTGAAGGTTTAACTGTGGTTTTTATGCTTAGAGCGAGCTGCTAGCGAGGGTGTTTGGACTCTAAAGGTTTGACCATGAAGTGCGGTGCCAAGTCCCATCTGAATATACGTCTCAATAGCGAGGAACCCGTTCATTATAAACAGAAGCTCGTACTCCTGAGTGTGCATGTGTCCAGCTTATATCTGCCCACACAGAACTGAAGTAGCAGAGCTCCGGGATAAAATACTGGAACGAGCACAGCTGGAGCAAGATCACGACTTGTGCATATCGCGTATCTAAGGAAAACACAGCTACAGTTGGAGGCTTGTTTTAATGTGACTCCTCTTATGATTTCTACACTGCAAAAACACAAGATCTGACCAAGTAATTTTGATCTGTTTTCTAATGCAAATATATAGGTACACTTCAAAAAAGAAGTTACTTACAAGTAACTTACCAGCAAGATATTGAGGCTTGTTTTAAGTCAATTATTTCTGAAATGGGACGAATTATGCAAAAGTCACATTTTGCATGTTTAGGAAAAAAAAACACCCAGCTGGTGTTTTTTGGTGTCTGGAAAATGGACCGATTCAAAAGCTTCTGGAACATAACGTCACAAATCAGCACCGTTACCTAGCAACTCCAGCAAAGCCAAGCCTGTTACCTAGCAACCCACGCTGAGTTCCAGCATGTAGTGGGGACGGGGAGGAGGGCGGATGAGCAGCGCCACACAGACAGTGATTGACAGCACTAATACCCACCTCCTGGCTCTGACTGCATGTTCCTAGTTAGCACTGGGAGAACTGGGAAAAGGCAGAAGAGCTCATTTTTTCCACAGATTATCTGTCTCATAACATACTGTCACGACATGGTGACAGTTACACCAAATATGTGAGAAAATATTTTTTTAATAAAAGTTACATACTGCAACTTTAAGGGATTTATCACCTTAAAATAAAATAAAATACCTTCTCGGTAAGGTTTAGTGTTTTGCAGTGCTTCCTGTGAGATGAATCAGCTGTCACTGCCTTTGTCTTTCAGCGCTCTAGTTTTCCGATTCCCTCCCTTTGTTCCGCTCGGGGCCGTCCGATCACCTGAGGAGACTCGAACTGACGGCGACTCGTCTCCTCCGAGTCCTCCCCCTCCTCTGCTGCCTCCCTCCACTCCTGTCCCTGTCTTCTCTATTTTCCCATAACAAATAACAGTGGAGAATTCCCCTCGCCTCTCTCCTGGGGAATTTTCATTACCGCCCAGTCCCCTACCCAGAAGGACTCTCCGCCTTGAACTGTGCAACAGCTGTGGTGTGGACACACTCTTCCAAAACAGGCCCACTGTTCACAAACACCCACTGGGCTCAGGGTGGGACTCTGTGTCAACCTCCACGGCTCCGAACGCCAAGCTTCTCTAACATGTGACCCGCGGCGGGGTCGCTCTCCTGCAGAGAGGAACAGGCCTGACTCTTTACCTTTCCTGATATTACACCAACAATGAGGAGGGAAGGAAAATGAAATTGAATTTCAGTTTATTACAACTTTTGCTGTAGTAAAGTTTAAGTCGTTGTACTTTGGCAAACCTCTCAGTGGTTTTCCAGCCGGGTTTTGGAGCTGAGCTCGCTGTAAAGTAGTGTGTGTTATGACTCGATGTGAGCTGTGTGAGTGTAAATGTTTGTTAAATGTTGGGTCGGCCATCTGCTGCGGATTAGGATGGAGCGTGAACACCTTCTCAGGACGGAAACTGCCGACAACCAGAGATCTGGCTCAGCGGAAAACGTTTTGTATTGTCGACCTTTGACCCCAGAGTTGGATCGCTTGCGTTACGCACACAGAGGCAGAACTGATTTTACGGAAAGGCGAGAGTCACGACGTTTTACACCTCCATTAAAACAAAGTAAGCTTTTAAGAAACAGCGAATACAGAAGGGAAATGAATGGATGAAAGAGAAACATGGATGGATGGATGGATGGATGGATGGATGGATGGATGGATGGATGGATGGATGGATGGATGGATGGATGGATGGATGGATGGATGGATGGATGGATGGATGGATGGATGGATGGATGGACGGACGACAAGCAAAACTGATATGGAGTAATCAATTGTGATCCTGAAATATGATAGATAGATAGATTGTCATAAGGTGCGGTGTAGATGGTGAGGCAGAACGCTTGGAGACCCAGGTAGAGGTGAATAATGATGATTTATTGTAAAATAATCCAGAATGCAGAATAATCCAAATCTCTAGCAGCACTGCTGAGCGGAAGCTGAGGCCCATCACAGGTAGCAATAGAGAACACGAATGGACAAACCTGACACACGGCAGAACAGACGCCAAATGAGACGAGGAGCCGACAAAGACAGAGACACAACGGTGACACTAAATACACAGGAGGTAATTACGGGGACGAGAAACACCTGGGGACAATCGAGGGGAAGACAGGACAACATGGAAACTCAGAAACACAGAAACTCAAAATAAATAGACAGGAAAAACACGGAACATGAGATAGATAGATAGATGGATAGATAGATAGATAGATAGATAGATAGATAGATAGATAGATAGATAGATAGATAGATAGATAGATAGATAGATAGATAGATAGATAGATAGATAGATGGTTTCTGCATCCCTCAGCATGACCAAGGGTAAAATGCTTTTATCAAAGGCTGCAGCCGCCACCTGCTGCGACGCCCCACAGTCAAAATGCAAAGCAGCTTAAATTAAAACTCTCTTCATCTGAATAGATGAGAAGCTGCAGCGGAGATGCGTCGCCTCGCTCCCTGCCAGGCGACATCCATTTCCATGAGATCAGCAGATTGTAATTCGATGGCTGGAGGGCTTTTCGTCGAGGTGGCAGTGCGGTGTGTGTCTTGGCTTCTCCCAGGAAGCCCTCATAAATGTGTGCGTATCCGCGGGAGACGCTTCTATCTTCAGTCCTCCTCGGAAGAAGCGAGGAAAACTTGGCAGCGACGACACTGGAAGTCCCCAGCACTTGGCCGCGGCGTCGGGGACCGGGGCCAAGTGTGTGTTTACGAGCGTGTCCGTTCACATAGGAAACGGCCCATTTGAATGCACTGGAGGGGATGGGACGAGTGTGTGGGAGGTATTTCTGTTCATATACCAAGAAGGAGATGATTAGGGAGCAGACAAAGTTTGACCAGACTCATCCAGTCTGTTCCAGCCTTACATCACAGGGTCACAGATCATTTGGATACTTTAAGAAACTGTTCGCATAAGAATTATAAGTCTGTCATTCTTCCAGTCATTATTCCCTCATTTACTAAAACGCTTTTGAAAATCAGTGATGCTTGCTAGGTAACACCCTGGTTCACCTTAGCTGACATGTCTGTTTAAATAGAGCGCAGCCAAGGAACCTACAACTTTGTACATTTTGTCACGTTATAACAACAAATTTCAGGGTAATTTATTAGGATTTATTTTGCAACAGACCAACATAAAGTACTGCATAATCCTCAAGAGGGAAGGAAAGTGTTACATACATTGAATTTATTTTTTCTTTTTGCATAAAAAAAATCTGAAATTATAGCATGCCTTTACTCCTATACTGCCAAATAAAATTCATTTCAACCAGATGAAGTCAGATGTTAGCTTGCTAGAGAAAGCCTGTCACAATTAGCAATATTAGCTGAATAGATTTGAAAAGCTTGACCTGTGGCTGTGGCTGCAGAGAAATGGCTCACAGAGGTGAAAGACCAGTTGATGCCACATTTTGCAGCTTCTTTGAGTAATGAAACTCATCTAACATTTAACGTTCAGATAACATTTCCTGACCCTTTCCAGGACCGTCCGACAAACGTTAGTACATGACGAAACATCAGTAAATGTCTCAATGACGTTGCTTGTGGACGCGACACGATTGTTGGCCAAAACAAAATGCCATTAAAATTTCCAGGTAACGCTGCTGGTACCAGTTCCACTGAAGATTATTTCACTAAAAATATTGGGAAAATATCTTGCTAAGTGAAGTAATCTGCCAGTAGATCCAGTAGTTTTTCATCAATATTAATTGATTACTGACATAAAGCAAGCTCATATTTCTTGCTGAAAAGTTGTGTCCTATTTCAAGTGTACTAAGATATTTGTACTAGAAACTAGACCCAAACTTCTTGGTAAGATTTTGCGTTTTTGTAAAATGATCTCTACTTTAGTATATTTTTACATAAGTATAATTTCCTGTGCCACTTTGTGTGCGAAACCTGATGAAGTTTGTGGCTGCAGCATGACGTCGTAATGTATGCGAATGTGAAGTGAAACATTCTTTAGGCCCTCCGCTCTGCTTTTGGGCGACCATAACAGAGACACATATTGGGCTGCTTGTACAGCGCGCTTTCAGAAGCCAGTGGGAGGTGCAGAGCTGCGCTGAAATGGTTTATTTGCTTCAGAGACACCTGGCCTGAGCGGAGAAGTTTGAAATACTATAAGCCTGCTGCTTCTGACCTCCCTGCCCCCTCCTCCTGCCGCTCTCCTTCTGCACCGGACTGTTTTGCTCCTTGTCCCCCCCACCCGTCCCGTCTGTCCACATTCCATCCGCCAGGATACCTCTCCATCCTGTCCCAGAGGAGTGTGTCCGCCCTTCACTCTCTCTGTGTGTGTGTGTGTCTGTGTTGAAGGAGGTGGCCCACAGGCCTCGCCTCTGGTCACTTTATTAAAGTGTGTTTTAATTTACTCGTAAGCTCCTGCGAGTCCCAGCATTCTGATACACACACATACACACACACACACACACACTCACACACACACTCACAGCGGCCCCTCCTGAGACATGGCTTATTAACTCTGCTCCTGTCTGTCACACTGTTAAGGGCTTGGGGGGCAGCATGGTAGCAGCTAGGAGCAGAAAAACATATTCTTTAAAATGTCTTCTCTTTTTATGCTAATATTAATTATATTGATGATTTTTACTTAGATTCATGCGGGTAAAATCTGCAGGATTTGACCCTCAGCATCAGTTCTGCGTTTGTTTTCCCAACAATTAACATGGTGATAATTGGTTCAGGGTAGATTTCTGTAGATTTCTCCTTGTGCATGTGTGGGTTCTCTCCAGGTATTCTTCCTCCCACAATCCAAAAACATCCGTACATTTGAAATTTAAACATTTGTTTTGATTTTTTTTAGAGTTTGATTATGCATTCACACATTCCCAAACAAACTGGACTAGAATCTGATTTAAGTGAACTAAACTGGGCTGGTGTGAAATCACCCTTAGTGTCAATTTACACTTTGGCTTTTCCGACACCCATAGATTAACCTCAGCCACACTTCTTGTTAAATTGCCCTTAAAACTTTACTATATATATATATATATATAAAATACTTTCTTTTTTTTTTTCTGCTAATTTTCCCAAAAAAGATGTTTTTGACTCCCTTAAATTCACTCCTTTTTATGTAGTTGTTTAAATCAGCACCCAGACATCCGTACATCTCTATCTCCACCTCCTTGCGTTATTTATGAGTCCCCTCTACCTGCACATTATTCTCAGAGCTCTCCCTGTATCACCGTATTAAATATGAAGGGGATTCTGTCTCTGTCGAAGGCAGAGGAGTCGTGTCGGGCTGTCCTCGGGTCGTTGTGTGTGATGCTAGCGCCTCGGGCCCTCACCCCGGTCTCACAGAAGAGCCTCCGGGGCAAGAGCCAGAGGGGATTTTCTGTATACATTTACAGCTGTGTGCATGTGAGAGTGTGACACATTGTTTCTCTCTCCCTTGGACCTAAGCGGCGTATAATTCGATGCATACAGGGAACGGTTGTTATGTGTTTGCGAACGTATGTGGGCCTGTCACCATATTGGTGGTGAATCCAGAGGAACTCGGCTGCCCTGCTCTGCATGTGTCACTGGTGAAAAATGTATTAAGACTCTGGAAGTACCAGCTGGGAGAAGAAAGGAGCAGAGCGAGGGAGACGGGGGAGGCAGGTGGGAGGGAATCAGGGAGTAAGGGGCACAGCTGTAGGGGATTAATGCCCAGAGTGGAGAAGCTGGAGCCCAGGAATGTTCCCCAGCGCCCCCTCAACAGGGAGGCCAGGAGGGAGTGGAAAGAAAGACAGGCCACAGGGATCAGATGTGTCTTCTGCTGCACAATCTCTGTGGATGTTTGCTAGAGAGGAGGACCAGATGGCATTTCGTCCAGATCCACCGTCCTTCAAAACATTTACAGCCTTTAAACCATTTCATGGAGCTCGATTTCTTTCTTTCTCTGAGTTCAGTCGAAATTTTTGAGACTTTTTCTCCCAAATCTGACTGTGAAAGAGGAATGATTGTAGAAATGATTAAACATGACATACCGATGTCTTATGTCTTATCTTTAACAGGCTGTACTATGTTTTCCAGGCACAAGCTGCCATTTTTGTAGCACAATCAAGTAACTATGTTAACTTTGCCTTAGCTTCCTTAGGTGAAGGTAAAGTGAAGAAGTTTTACCTTCATCCGGTTCAAATTCTGTAAAAAATAAACTATTTGTATCCAATTTTGGTATCCAATTGGTTAATTGGATGCCAAAAACTTTGCTTCACTTTAGCTTCCTAGCTAATCTGGAAGATGAAGCTTAGCTTATCTTTAAATATACTAGAGTATATTTGCAGACAAGGAAGTTTTTTTAATCTTAAATCCAAAACAATAATACCTAACTACTAGAGAAATTTAGATTAACTCTACCAGATTCTTCCTAGAAGAGTCCAACCATGTTAGAGGTTTGATGACTTCTGGATGAATGTTTCTGCTTGCTAAGAGACATTTGTAAATTTTCTGAGCTTGTATTGACCATAAAATTTAAAATTAACTAATTTATTTATTTCTTTTTTTTGTTTGCAAACCGGTTGAACAAATTAGAATATTATTGAAAGGCCCATTAATTTCAGGAACTTTTAAAATTTATTTAACACAGATGGATGTTCGAAAGTTTTTGCTTATGTTGATTATGGTGATTTTCCACTTGCAGGTGATAAAAACATGATATTTAAAATTTGAATATTACATCAGAGCATTTACTGTATCACTTATCATTTAATGTGATAAATTTCTTGTCATAATAATAATATTGATTTATTGTTGTCACAACAAAATTGCCCATATTGTCAGGATTGTTAGTTCAGTGAAAGCATCAATAAATTTGAAAATATGACTAAATGTAGTTACAATTTGCCATTTAATCATATAAGTCCAACCTTTTTTTGTGTCCTAAAGAAGCATATTTAATACCAAGTTAGAGGTTGTTTTAGCTTATAAATTAGCTTCACTGGAACCGATATTCTAATTTACTGAATATGACTGTAAATGTTGGACAAAATAAATCACAGAAAACCTAGAATTAATTTGACATTTATGTCTGCGATGAATAATAGTAAATTTGTACTTCTAGTCACTTTTGTTATTGCAATAGTACCACAAGATATTGTAATAAAACTTTAAGTTCATATCATTCACTCTTAAATACAGAAAGTAAAACAGAAAGTATACTAAATGAAACGTATGTTTAGTACCTGTGCGTATGTTGTTTTAGCTGATAAATAAGTTAGCTGTATGATTGAAAGTGTGGTACAGATTAAATAACTGAAAACCTAGAATTAATTTGACAGTTTTGTCCAGGAAGATGCCTCCCTCTATCCGGCCCTGTGTGCTGCTGAAACTGCAGTCATGCACTGAAAGCAGCATTTATCTAAGTGTTTCTTTACATGTTTTTTTTTTTGAGTGTGTGAGTTTGGGCTGTTATTGGGTTGCTGCTGAAGTGCTTTCCTCCTCCATTAATGCCTCACAGCAGTCACTTCTTTGTCTGGTTATGCGTCCCGTCACTCCATCCGGCTCCCCGGCGTTGACAGTCGTCAGCGGCAACCTGCTCATTTGCCCTGGACGTGTTCGATGGGGCTGCACTGATCCCCCCTGACGACCCTGAAGATGTGACCGCCGCATCTTCAGGGCCACGCTACAGGACGGGATGGAGCGCCTGTCGTCGTGACAATAACCCGTCCGTCCATCTGTCTGCTTGCTCAGCCGTGTCTCCCTGCCTCCCATTTGGAAACCACTCCACCTGGTTCGGACGATTACCTCACGCGCGCTCGTCTCCTTTTCGCTGCCTTAACTCTTCTTCCACCCACTTGAGTTGTGATGGGCTAAAAGGGATGCTTCAGCCTCCGCCTGGACTCTGCACTGTTATTAGATGCTCAGAGGTTTGTTGACAGCCCATAAAACAGCCGCGGCGTCTCATTGTGTCTCCCCCTCCACCTTGAGGGAACCTAACAGAAGCCTGGGCATTGGGCCCGTTTCAATCCGTCCCGTCTGATGACGGCTTCGTTCACTCAGCAGGAAGGGAAGCTGGTGTTCCCCGCCCTGTGGACCTTGCCCTGCCTCAGAGTACCTGCTCAGACAGTCTTCTCCATCTGCTGCAGGGTGGGGTGCAAACTGGGTCTTCCAAGGATGCAGGTCTGAACCCGTCACCTCGCAGCGACTGACGCTAATGTTAGCAATCAGTTTTCTTTTACCTCCAGACAAACATTTCTTCACATTTTTAATTCACCTCTTCAATTTTTATATATTCTAGCTGCGTTTCCATTAAGCATAACCAGGGTTTCCCCAGAAAACTTGATAATCCCAGTGGTGTTGGTAGTCATGCAGCGGTCCGCCATGTTTTTGAGTTTTGAGACAGGAAATCTGAAAATTTGACCTGATAATACCTAAGCACCAACTAAAACATCTAAAAAGGCAGATAAAAAATAAAATTTTAAATAAATATAATTTTTTTACACTTCAGTTGTTGCAACCTAATCAAAGTGTCCAAAATGTTTTGGTCTTTTATCCATGACATGTCACTTTATGCCCTGAAGTTGCTAGTGTGAGGACTGGTAAAGACAGGATGTGGTTACAGAGTTTCTGTGAATAAAAAGACAAACCCGACCTCAGTCTTCCTAAAAGACTTCCAAAGAGACACTATCACTGTTACGACTGTATAAATAAACCTAGAATTATTAACAAGCAATGCTTAGCCTGGTGGGGGTGCAAGTACAGCCTGTTGGCCCGCCAGGCTTATGATACACTGGGGGAAATCCTGACAAAGTTATGCAAATTGAAATTACAAAATAAATTTGCTTAATACAAACATGACAATTTTGAAAAAACGCATTTTTTGATAAAGAGTTTTTGCACTAGGATGTTTTCCAGCCTTTTCAAAATACATGTATTTTGCAAAACTGCAATGGAAACACTTTTATTGTATCAGTTGTTATAAAAATGCGGTATATCAAAAATGACTTTAAACAAATCTGACTTTGGAATTTAACACCTTTTAATTTGGTCATCACAACATGGCTCCTCTATTAACCCTTTAAGGTTTTTACCGGTGCTGCACTGACAAGTAGCTCCTCTAACGAGCTCAGCTGATGATACGCAGTTCCACCAGGTGTTTGCTAATTGCTTCAGGCTAGTCTGTAGGAGCTGAGTGGGGGAATCACAGGGGAGAACTGTTCTTTGCCATTAGCACTGGGAGAAGGAAGAGGAGCTAAATTATTTTACAGATTATCTGTCTCATGTTATACAATGACAACATAGTGACAGTTTTAAAGGGGCAGCATTACGTAAAATAAACTTTTTGAGCTTTACATCATATTATAATATTCTTCTGGCGTAAAAAAGTGAAATATATATATATGTGTACACACATGCATAAAATGAGTGAAAATGTTGATTTCTTACACCAGGTTTGAAGTTATGCTAAAATTATTAAGGCGGTTGATTTGTATTTTTGTGTTTTCACAAATGAAATCTTTAGTTTGTGTCTTTTGATGTCTTTCTTGTATTGTTGGTAAAAGCATGATTTTATTGTAATGTTTGTGGTGTGGACCCCAGGCAGAATAGTCTCTGCTATGGTAGAGACTAATGGGTATCCTTAAATAAGCAAAATAAACAAATAAAACATGGCAACCCCAGTTTTTTTTTAACACTGACCTGAAATCTCAGCAATTAACCTTAATTGCAGGGGAAAGTTTAAACATCTGTTTTTATTCACCAATTTTTATTGGCATGAGTCACCCTCCATGCTGCTGCCTTCTGCTTTCAGCATCCAACACTTAAAAAAGGCATAAGAGAACAACACAAAAATCTGAATAAATGCTAAAAAAGAAAACCAACAAAAAAAACCTTTATCAGTACATTGAGGAGCTTTCTATTGTAAATTTAAACTCACAAACAATCAAAGAATAACAAGCTCTTAAATCTCAGCTCTGGTTTTGTTGGGCTGATTGTTAAGGTGACATGCACCTGAGTGTGAAGAGGTAAACTGGAGCTCAGATGTTTTCATGTCAGTTCTGCAGGTGCCACACAAAAGTTTAAAATTACTTAACATTAACCAGCAGCGTCGTAAGTTCTCCATCTCCCATTGTGCAGATGGCAGCAGCCTGTGTGGCCTGATAAACTGTTAATGGTTTAAAGAGGAATCCGTTATTACTTCCCCCATGTAGGGGAAGACCGAAGTGGTCCGCTTTTTTTGATTTTGTCGAGTTTGTGCATATCTGAGGCCGTTTATGTTCTGCAGATCCAGAACATTTAATCATTACGTGCCACAGTTCTTGATGTTCCTGCATGACTTTGGCTGCAGGATGTCACTGTGACCTGGAGATCACGAATGAGTGATGAATAAAGATAGAGTGATAGATTTTTAATTAATAAAATGGGATCCGAACTAAATACAACATGCATGAAAAGGTTTGGACAAACCTATTGTAAAAATTTTTCTTTTTGTTAATGTTTATGATCAAAGCTGTATGTAGCAACACTAGCTTTTTAATTACCCTTAAGAAGAGAGAAAGATTGTTCATATTGAGGTACATTTGGTGTTTGAACTGTGAAATTAGGCAGCTCTAAGCGTTTTAAGCTATTTCCTGGCTGTTGTGGACCCCCACGCTTTTTATTTGATTGGTTTATCTTTAAACGTTTTGTCTCAAATAAACCTTTTATGAATCATTCATTTATAAAAAAAAATCTGTGATCAGTGCACAATAAGTCACTGTATTTCTTACACTGTGTTACACTGTATTACGATTTTTACTCCATAAGGATTTGATGACGAAAAGCATTGCTAATTTTCTTTTTGTTACAAATGTAAAACTGTGCTTGAAGTGGTACAATTATCCAATTCAGCTTTAATCAGCCAAAGTTCTTTAAAATTTGACCCAGAGAAATGTAGTTCAGATTCCTTGAAAATGTGAAACATATCTTTACTTTAGCAACAGATTAGCAGTTGTAAACCTATTTTTCCCCACCGTCCTTTATGTCACAATTTGTTTTCTCTCCTTAAAATGCTGCGACTTGAGCAACTTTAATATTTTCCTCAATGCTGTTTAGACGTCTTGCTGACATTTGCTGTGTTTCCATTATAAATGTATGCAAAACTTTCTCAATAATCTGCTAATGTTGGCATAACACAATTTTTGAATTTTGTTTTATCCATTAAATAAGAAACGCGATTACATATGAAAAAGTTTGTTTCCACGCAATAATCACGCTGTGCCATCATCCTCGAGCTACTTCCTGTCTTCTTCTTCTTCATCTTTTTCTCCAGTTATAACTTCTGGTTGTTGATCATGTGATTCGTATGATGGGGAAAAGTGTTTCAACAGCAGCTCTGATACAGCCAAAAAATCCCCTCATAGAAACTTTTCATCAAAAAACGTGAGTGTTTCTAAATTGGTGTGTTTCCATTAAGCAAATTTATTTTTGTAATTCCAGTTTGTGGAATTATATAGTCAGTGGAAACACAACTTTTGACTAGATAGATAGATTTCACCTCTACTAGAAAAATCATCACTTATCTCCTAATGCCTTTATCCTACACATGAAACTACAAAATTGTAATTACTGGCAAAAAGTCAATTTTAGGGGTTTTTTTGCAGAAAGGAATCATTAGTTTTAGTCATAGAGTCTCGTATCTGAAGCATCTGGCAAGTGTTTTACTTGAATATGATCCAAGACATTTTTGTAGAGAAGCAGAAACAAACAAGGAAAGACAGAAAAAAATGGAAATGATCTTTAGGGGAGAAGGTGAAAGTAGACAAATCGCTGAACCATCAGTGCCAGGAACTGAGGCGAAGGTGGAGGTAACGCACAGAAAGACGAGCAAAAACATTAAAGGAAGTACAGAAGTGAAAAGGAGGAGAGCAGCTGGAGGCTGGGTGGAGTGTTTTTAGGTGTCTGGCTGTAACAGCCCGAGTCTCTCCCCCGACACCTCCACAACTTATCATTCCTCCGCATTCCTGCACAGGGACACTCCCCTGCCCACTGACACTGCACTCTGTGTGTGTGTGTGTGTAGGGGCGTGTGTGTGTATGTTCTGTTTTAAGTGAAAGGGCACGTTGGCCTCCCTCTCCCAGGACATCTGCCTGCAGAAACAGGGCTTGTGTTCGACATGTTTATGTATGTTTGTGTGTCAGGGAAAGTGGAAAGAAAAGAATAAAGAGAGAAAAATTGTAAGCAAGAAAGATGTGAAATATATTAATTTTCTTCGTAGACAAAATAGAATTTTACATTTGGAAGAAACAAACATGTCAAATAAAAGTGTGGCTGTTTTACTAATGTAAAAAATGCAATTATTACAATATCAGACGGAAGGAAGGAAAAGAAGAAAGATGCACAATGTATTCATTGTACATTCAATTTATTACAATATTAAGAAAGAAAGAATGGAGGAAGAAAGCAAAGAACAAAGGAAGAAGAAGAAAGAAAGAAGGAAATAAAGACAGATAGATATTCAGAAAGAAAGGAAGGACAAAGTAAGATAAAGGAAGAAAGATAGAAAAACAGAGAGAAAGACAGACGGATAGACAGAGAGAAAGAGGGAGAGAAGCAGCAGTGTGAGCGTGTGACAGATCCAGTTGTTTCCCTCCTCCACCGGGTCCAGCGGGACGTTAGGTTGTGGTGAGGAGAACAGAAAACATCTCAGGGATTTCCTGCCATTCAAAGCCGGCCCTGAGTCCCCGCTCGTCTCCACCCTCGCATGGCGTCCACCTCCTCACAAGCTCTTGAAGTGAGAGGTGTGGCTGCAAACGCTTCTTTAATTTGTTAGGGCATCCAATCTGTGTGTGTGTGTGTGTGGGCATGTGTGTGCCTTTGGGTGTGTGTGTCTTTCAGGTCAGAGGAAGCTGTGTGTGAACTCCCGCTGATTACAGCAGAAAGGATGCATGTTATTACAGCAGCTTTGTGGACAATGTCGTGCGGCGACAAAGATGGAACAACAGCCAACTTCCCTCTTTGTCAGAGGACTCGTATGTGTAACGTGTTTCTTAAAACTGACTTCATGTTCGAGAAATTCTTAGTCAGATTGAGGAGAAAAAAGTTCTGACTAATTCATTGATAGGTTCCGTTGAACTTTTGGTCATGTTTCTGTACATCTTCCAAGAAGTAAATCCATAAATATATATTTAGTAAGGAATAAATGACTAATTAGAAACTTTACTGTAATGCAACTTACCCTCAAGAGCAGGTATGTGGCGATGGTGGAGAGGAAACTCTCCTTTTAAATGGCAACAAACCTCCAGCATGGCTTTCTCAAAGAGTGGGGGGCGCCAGAGATCTGCAGTACAGAAACAACACTGGATATACTGTTTCCCAGTGGTTTCTTTCAAGATAACGAGTTAATTTCCAGATGGTTTTCTAGAAATAATGAGTTAATTTCCACATATACTTTTTCCAGATGCTTCTCTTGAGATAAGGAGTTCATTTCCAGATGGTTTTCTCAAAATAACAAATCCACATGAAGGATGGATTTGTTATTGATAGTTTAACACTATCATTAACATCTGTCATCTTGCGATCTTGAGAAAACAAAGTTTGCTTTATCGAGATTAACTCGTTCTCTCAAGAAAACCAAGTATATGTGGAAAATGTCTGCTCTGGGCTTCCGTACTTCAGGGGATTGTAACAACAAAAAAAAAAGAAAAAGTAACTGCGGATAATAACCCACTCCTCCCGACCCCACTAGGGACAAGGGTGTGCAGAAAATGGATGGATGGATAATAACCCACTTCACCGGCCTATAACGCGTCCATTCATCCAGCCACTGGGGGCGCTGTTACAAAAGTACTGGCTCTGCATGGCTTGAGCGGACCTGTCTGGATTTTACTCAAAACTTGATGAAAAGTTGATATGGCGTTACCAAATTCAGCGGTGAGTTGCTTGATATTCAGGTTGTTTGGATCCTTTTGTGGAGGGTTGTTAATTTTACCGTTAGGATTAGTTTTTTGTCTGTTATACCGCTACAACGTTCGCGGTACAGAACTCCATAGTGGAATTATGTTATTTTTGATAAGTATGCCTATAAAACTGTACAGCATTCTGAAATAGGAATACGATTTTTTTCGGTTACTCTTTTATGGGTCCTTAACAATTCGGCTAAACTTCCATTTTCCATTTATTTGTTTTTGGCTGCTTTTGACATCATGCTTGTGGCATCGTTAGTAAAGTTCCTATGATGCCTGGGCTTATTTTCGGTCGATGCTAGCACAGTGTTGAATGTAATTGTAATGAAAGACTGGATGTTTGTTGTGCAACATATGATTAATTAATACATTTTGCTGACCTTGCTAAAATGCTTTTGTTATTAGATTAGTTGTATTTGTTTGTATATCCATTTCTTATTTCTTCAATGTGTTGTTGCGATTTAACTTTTAAGTTAAGTTTATGAAAATACTTATTACTTTTTTTTAGCTAACATATATTATTGCAGCAGTGTGTCACAGCAAACACAAATAGTGCTCTTGAAAAACATTCCAAGAGCTGCAAATCTGCATTTAATCAAGTTTTCAATTTTATTGACGTTTGTTTGAGCAAACGATAAATCAATATTATCATAAGAAATGTATAAATGATAAACGATACGATAAATACCCGCCTCTTTAGCTTCTATCAGCCTGTATGGTTATAATTTAGTCAATGGTTTCTCTGATCTTATCCCTCAGTTTACAAGCATGAACCTTCAAACCAAAACAATAACTTTACACCTTCTGTTTTCATTGAATTGCTCCCCAGAGTTTTCAGTAAACCGATACACCGCCCTGTGGCACCTCGCACTTCTGCCCTGCTGAGCAGACGCTGCTTTGAATATGAACTTCTGTGTTTCGCTGGTTGTCAACATGTGGTTCCTCCAGTCACTGGAGCTGGAGGGCAGTAAAGCTCTAAGGGACTGCAGCTGGCACAACAGAGGAGCGAGGGAGTGGGTGGCTCTCCACAGCTATCTCTTTGAAAAGGAAAGTGTGTGTGTGTGTGTGTAGGGGTGTGTGTGTGTGTGTGGACTTTGAGCTTGGGGGAGTGTGTGTTGTTTTACGAGCGTCTCTTCCCATCTTGGACCCGCTGGTAGCTTTTGCTTTTAGACTTTGATTAATAGAAGCTTGAGGGCTTGGGAGAAATGCAACTTTGCACACCTATTAAATGTTTGCTGCGCTCAGCATGCAAAACATCCCTAATGTGATCAGTTTGTGTGCAACAGCACAGTGGTAAGGGGCTGTAGCTTGAATTAATCACATCCCAAACCGTTTTCTGTGGAACGCAGCAGCACCGACAGATGTTGGGTGGTTCTTGCTGTAAAAATGACACTTGCAGTTGTACCCAAGCTGGTACAGCAGCACTTTGGCTAATTTCTGGACATTACCTCTCTGCACTAACCTGCTCTCTTTTCTCTGTGTCTCTGCAAATGAACTTCAAGTTGAAAATGTCTATATACTGTTTGTGCATGTGTGAATAAAACCGAGTGTCTGTTGGCGTGTGTGTGAGATAAGTCTGTGTGCCCTCCCTTTCTCTCCACGCCTGGATGCTAACCGCTAGTGAAGGCTAGCCAATTATCCCCAATCAAGCTACCCTCTCTGGAACTGGCGCGAGAGGAAGCTCCCACTAGAGCTTATACTAGTCATTATGGGGCACATCCTGACATTAACTTTCTCCTTTTACTCCTTCATGTTTCCCTTCTTTTTCTCTCTTTGGCATTGTTGAGTCAAACCAACAATCAAAGGCACAAACTAAAAGCACATGGGTTCCTTTCTAATAGCCCATTAAGGAAATTTGGGGGCTGACGATCTAGAAGAGATTGGAAGGCTATGCGGTCATCGTTTAGGAAGGAAGGAGGTGCGTTTCTCTGGGCGATTGTATCTCTCTTGGTGTTGCTTGAAGGATTGTCTCTACCAACTGGGAATAGGCCAGGGAGACTGTGGATTCTGGTAAATGTCACCCCCACGCACACACGACTCCTCCCTCCAGAGACACTGAGACAGATTGGACTGAAATCAACTCAGGTAATTTACACGCAGACAGTGATTACCGCTCCCTCCGTCTGGGTGTCTACCATTTCTTCTGGTCTGCAGAACCCTCCTGCGTGACAACAGAAGGCTGTCCTCGCGGTTCTTCAGCTCCTGCGCGTGTTTGATGGTTGGATGCGAGCTGAACGGTGTCATTGTCTCGTCTGCGCTCAGTCAGATCAGTGGGAAAGAGAGACCAGGCGAGGTGTGGTGCCTGTAGGTGATCCACTTCATTCCCCTCCTGTCTTGTTGTGACAGGACCGGCATTAAACGTAAGGAGTCACTGATGGTGCAGTGACAGGCCCAAATCTCCACCCACCATCTGCGTGGTGTGTGTGTGAGAGAGAGAGAGAGAGAGAGATTGAGCTTCTTCGCAAGCCTTCGTCTGCATTTTTAGTTTCTCCCTGGGACCTGACAACTGAATGGCACCTGTATGGCGCCTTTTCCCGCTGTTCATCAAGCCCTGGCCGTCTTATGTTAACTGTAGTTGTGGCTACATGCAATAAAACGCACCTTAGTTTAATTTCCATATATAGTGCTTAGTTGTCAAAGAGCAGCTGGGTGTCTTGAGATCAGCTCCGTTTAGAAATCTTCTGCCTTTTACAGCCAAACTTCTGTGAAAACGTTTAAATTTTTCTTGATCAGTGGTTTTCCAGGCCTTCAGTGAAGACTGGACAATACGGCTGAAAAACATATCACGATATAAGCTTTTCAAATCAGTCTATCTATAATTATCGATTCGTTTTTTGTTTTAAACATATTAAATGCTACCAAGTGGAGGGATTCCCCCACCCCCCCATTTTATTCAGTTTTCACTTTTTTGTGAGGAAAGGTGGTGAAACAAACTTTGAAGGTTACTCAGCAGGTTGTTGCTCGGTAACCAAAGAATTAGTGAGTTGCCAGGTAACGAAAGAGTGAGTGAGTTAGTTACTGAGCTTAGCTAGCTGTGAGAAGTTGAGCGGCTAAAACCTTTTCTCTGCCTACCTCTCCCAGAATGCTGTGCAGTTTTGGATCAGAGGTCAGTCAATAATCTACGTTTTGAATATTGAAAATTCTATCAGCTGTAATATCTATTGATATTGATCATGTGAATATAAATACATTCAGTGTTTTCCTTTCTTTCTACTGTGTGTGACAAATAAAGCTGAAAGTGCAAACTGTCGTACTGAAGCTCATTTGTCGTATTGAAAAGCTGTGAGTTAATTTTGTGGCATTTCAAGCACACTAAGATATTTGCATTAGAAACTAGTCCAGTAGTACTTGGTAAGATTTAGTTTTTCCAGTGTGATGCCTCATCTTTGTCCCACTCTTGTCCAGTTTTGTCATTTTCTGAAGTGTTTTCTTCTCAATGCAATCAGCCAAAGTCCAGACATAGACTTTAAAAGTGCATCCAGGACACATGAAAAACCTTTGATTAGGACAATTTGATGACCTGAAAACCAAAGATAATTTAAAAATGTTATTGTTTATAGCCGTAAAAACCAACTTGGTTTGTGCTTCTCTTCAACAGACCTGTATATGTGAGGCGCATAAAAAAATCTGAAATGTGATCAAAAGGCTTTTGTTTCTAGAAAACCTCAGACGCCGTCGTGTTTCCCGTGTGTTTGGGGCAAACGTTAGAGACAAGCGTTACCCTCCCGCTTCGTCTTCCCTTTCAAGCCAATTAGACGTGTCCTTTAGAAGAGGTTTGGGAGTGTATGTTGAACATCAGCAGCTTTCATTGTTGAAAGGCGCATCTCAAATTAGCGCGCCCCCCTCCCTGACTCTGTACCCGCCGTGTTCCCCCCTGTGAAGACGCACCGGCCCCCGGGGCCCTGAAATGTCTCCACAGGCTGGAAATTGAATCAAACAGCATCAATCAGGACACCTTTTTTCTGTTCTCCTCCTGTGTTTGGGGTATCTAAGCAACCTGCCAAGTTTTTATATTCAGCACAATTGGAAATGAAGTGAAATGAGAGAAGGATGAAGGGGTTTTAGTCATCTTAGTGCCTTTAATCAGCGTTCCCTCAAAGTCAGGTTGCTGTGGACACTTTTTTTTTTTTTTTTTTAACAAGAATTGACTCAGTATCTTATAAACTCCATGCTGCTCACACACACACTCAAACACACACACGGCTATATTATTATCCTCCTCTTCTGTGGCTCTCTGCTGTAAAATGAGTTTGCCCCAACTCCATTAAAACCCGCGCCAGCCTCTCCCCTGACGCTGCTGCCCTATTTGCATGTGCTAGTGAGCCACTCCGTCGAATGAAGGATCTCCTCTCTTCCTCCTCTCCTCCTCCTCACTGTCCCACCGGAGCGCACAATAAGTGGGCAGATGACATTCACAGGGAAAGACTGCAATAAAGTGACTCTCCTCTTGGCTTCTTCTTCTTCCTCTCCCCCCCCAGCCCTCTGTGTGCCACTGCATCAGAGGCAGGGAGAGGATATTGCAAATGACACGACCCAATCAGCTGCAAATGGGCGCTAATTTGATTGACATCTGGGCCGCTGTCACAAAAAAAGCCGCTTTTCAAGTAAATCACTTCTTGTCCGTTGGGTCCTCCCTGCTTGTCCCTCTCTCCCGTTTCTTCACTCTTCCTCCTCCACCCGCCCTCCTCTTCCTCCGCCCGCCACCGACCGACTCGCCAGATTCTAATTGCGTGTGTCCTTCCTCTCAGTGCAATTTTCCCATTACCGCCACAAGAGCAGCCGCACAGCTCATCCGAACTGAGGCTGTCTCCTGAATATGCACCTCCAGGTTTTTAACCCTTCGCTTGCCCCCTGTGATCACACAGTGGAGCGATAGATGCTTTTTTTTTCTAAACGAGGTCAAATCTGTTAAAAATTAAAGCTACAGTATGCAACTTTCATAAAACATTTTTTTTATGTATATGTCAAAACTGTTATTATGTAGTTTGCCTTCTGCCTTCTCCCAGTGCTAGAAACAACCAATCAGAGCAAGGAGGGCGGGTTTTAGCGCTGTCAATCACCCTTCCTGTGGCAATGCTCATCCTTCCTCTTCTTCCGCCCCGTTGCTCTCTCCTATGCTGCAGCTAGCACTAGGCCTGTCGCAATAAGTAATAAATCAATTAATCGCACAAATTAAAACTAATTTCAATTTCCTTTGTCATTTTTATCTTTTCTCATTTTTTTTATCAAAAACTGAATGATAGTCTTTGGTCTGCTGTTTTGGTCTCAACTAGCTCTTGTTTTTCAAATGACAATTTTGTTTACAGAGACTTCATAATTCATTTTATTTGTTGTTTCTGTTGTTTTCTTTCTTTATTTTTGATATTTAAATCGTCATTTAAAGTTTATTGATCTTTGAGAACGGGTTTTTGTATTCTTATGTCGTTACTATCATTATGTTACTTGAAAATTGTCTCAAAACAACAATATCATTGTTTATCACAATAATCTATGGGACAATTCATCATCCAGCAATACAATGTACTAAATTTGTACTTAAGTACATTTAGGGTTGTGTTTAAATAAACGTTTTAAGTCAATTCAGCGATGATTTTATGTAGCATGTCTTTCTTTGTATCCATTGCTAGCTAAAGAAAAAAACTCAAATTGTTAAGGTTTTAACCCAACAAATTAATAATAAAAATGAGTTTCACAAATGTGAAAACTAAAATTCTTCCTTTTTGTCTCTTTTACATGTGTTCTTCCTCTACGCTGACATCCCTGAAGGTAAGCTTCAGTTTTTCTGTTTTAACGCAAACTCAGCAATTTAATCTGGGTTTTTAAAAAGTTTTTATGTGTGCAATGCCACTATTTTTACAATTACGAACACTTGGCAGGTAAGATATTGGGTAATTTGGAGTATCAGAGAGTAACTCTCATGAAGTAATCGAGCTCTGGTTCCTCTCTTCACCAGAATGTCTAAAATTATACCCATTATTTAAGAATCTTTAGAGCAGAGGTTGTGCTAGACTTTTTAATTTTCTGTCATTTTGACTCGTGGGGTAAAAAAAATATACATTTTTACCCATCAATTTTAAAAGGAAGATAATAACATATTCGATAGTATTTCATTTTAATTAACAGAGAGACTATAATGTACAATCACATCAGGCATCATGCTGCATGTAACTTTTTCTCCTCCGTGACCAAAGTGACCAAAATCCACTGACTTTGGTCGTAGTAGCTACAATAAACAAACAATAAAATTAATTAAACAAATGAACTTAAATGGCGCGATATTCTCCTGCTGTGGTCCGAACCCACAGCCTCACTTCCTCCTGGTTCGCATGGACCTGAATTGCATGTGAGGTTTTGGACATTTGCCTCTCATGAAGGCTCTGATGTTGATCTGGAGGATGAATCCTCCTGCTGGATCTGCTGCCAAGTTGAAGACAGGAATTACAAACACCACTTCAGGCAAAGTTTTGAAATCAGGGAACATTTCTCCAATTAAAGGGATCAGAGATCAGCAAGACTGATTGCTAGCGAGAGGTTTTCTAATTCCGTAAGCACTTTAGAGTGGCGTAGTTAAAGCAGGGACTTGAATCTGATTCAGAAAGTATTATTGTGCTTGAAAACCCTCTACACTGCAAAAACACAAAAGTATTTCTGGTCTAGTTTCTATTGCGAATGTCTTGGTACACTTAAAATAAGACTAAACTAACTTACAATTAACTTTTCAGGAAGAAACGGTAGACTGTCTAGAAGTGATGTGTAAAAGGGGGTACATAGTTTTTCACTGTATTGTAGCAGACATTTGTTCCTCGTTTAGATTATTTACAGTATGCAGAAATGTTGAATCATTCCCACTTTTTTTAAACCTTCGTTCTTCTGCTTCCCTCAAGATCTTTTAAAGTTTTTGGACTTCAGTGGTTTATCAAATAAACATGTTAGCACATTGTATAACTCGTGGCAAAAGAATGAAGGACAAAAGTTGAACAATCAGGTGTGAAAATTATCTATGACTTAAACTCTGGACTCTGTTATCTAGAGTGAATCTTCCTCTTCACACACGACTCTATTTTAAGGCTGCTGTGGACTGAAAGTGATGTTTTGCATGGGTTTGATTAATATCCCACTGATGCTGGGTTAAATAATTCCTGAAACTAAACTGTCTTCTCAGTTCTGCATCACTGATCTTCTTCTTCTCACCAACCTTGTGTCCACATCTTCATCTGAAAGCACTGGGCGGAGACGAGGCGGCATGCTTCACTGCCTTCTTTCCAACATGTCAGGTCAATATAGGACCATCTCATAATTCCAGACTCATAATTGCAACAGAGGAAGACCTGTGGCTCAAATAACTGATGAGAGATTGCGATGGATTATTATCAGAACCCGACCGCAGAACCTTAATACTAAACTTGCTTGGAGGGGAAATGTATTATGGATTCTTCTATTCTTTGATTTCCAAAAACAGAATGAACTACTTTGTCTAAATAAAAATTAAATGTATTCATTTTGTGACTAACCCAGCTGTCTCGTTGGGCCGGATACCTGTATGTACTGCGCCTGTAGCACCTACTAGCCGCTACAGCTAGTGACTCGAACCTGCAGGCGTCATTACTATACTGAGTCGTGGCCACAAAAACACATTGTTCAAATGCATGAATGTGTCACAAAAATGGTCACAGCACCTTTATTTCTTATCCAATTTCAGAGTTTTAAAATGTAAAATATGTACATTCCTTAGACATAAATCTGTAAACAGTTTTTTGTCAAGATGCAAGAGATGACTAAACAAATTTCTTTTTCTCTTTTATAGTGGACAGTTACTTAAATTTGACAAAATTGCGACTTTAAGAGCCATAACTTGTTTAATACTTTGAAACATTTCATCGTGTTTGATGATTGTTCGGAATATCGTAACGTTCTTCATACAAAGGAGGAAATTAGTCCATTTTTCATTTTTTGTTGAACCTTCAGAAATTACATCAGCTGCAGTGAGCCACCGCAAAGGAAAAACAACAACTCCAAACCACTTGTATTTATTTATTTTTGCGTTTTGTGACTTCTGCTTTACTCCCCACGCACACCCGTTGTCATGGCAACCGACTGACAACAGTTCCACTAGCCGACAGAGCAGGAATTACATTCAAATGTATCAGGAATCAACACAAAAAAAAATCCATATTCAAATGCAACACAAAGAACAGAAAATTCTGCCTGTTACAGTTTTATGTTTGGTATTTATTTTGTGATTATTGATAAGTGATTGCCTGAACACTGGGGGGCGTTGATTAGCTAATCAACGGCCCCAAATTGCTCTACTAATGATCCGTCAAAGTTGTTGTGTGGGTCGACTTGCTTTTGTGTTAGCCAAACTGAAACACACCAACCTGAGCAGCACGTCTACATATGAAGGTTTTCAAAGTTAAGCTAACATAACTGACCTAGTTCCCTCTTCCTTGCTATTTTTTTTCTCAAAACCTTTATTTTAACTGTGAAATGTGATACCCATGGACGTTGCTACCCAGGTGTCGTAATGTTGACCACTAACAGCAAAGCACTGCTTCACTTTTTCAGGTTCTTTGGGTGATTGTGTCATTTTCTTGACCCCAACTCGGTACACTGGAAAAACACAAAATCCTACCAAGTAGTATTGGCTGAGTTTTCAGTGCAAATATTTGGGTACACTTGAAATGAGACAAAACTAACTTACAAGTAACTTTTCAGTAAGACATCAGAGCTTGTTTTAAGTCAATAATTCTTTAATATTAATGAAAAATTATTAGTTCCACTGGCAAATGATTTAACTTATACCAAGACATTTTTCCCATAAGTGAAATAATCTGGCAGTGGAACTAGTAATTTTTCTTCAATATCAAAGAATTATTGACTTAAAACAAAGTACGATATCTCACTGAAAATGTACATGAGTTAGTACACTTGAAGTAAGATTAAAGTAAGACATTTGCACTAACTAGACCAAAATTATTTGGTCAGATTTTGTGTTTTTGCAGTGAATGGCTCGTGTGTGACACATGATGTCCACTCCAGTAATGTATAAACATCCATATTGTCTGATGAAGCCAACAGATCCCCTCAACATATTGGATGCACCTAGAAATCCAGTCCATGTTGTTTAGAAAGTCGGTAGTAAGTTGGACTTTCTGGGCTGCATGGAAGAAAACATCTTTATTTACTCACCTGCAGCTTTAAGACTATCCCCAATACATTCAGAAATCTGGATTTTCTTTTCTCCAGTCGTTTTTGGAAAGCTGGAAGGGATAAATCTAGGAAGTGAACGAGTGAGTAAACATGGCTGTCCATTAGTCAGCTGCTGTGATCATCTAAAAGAGTCACCCCTGGCCCCTAATGGCTTTTCTGCTATAATTGCTCCACTAGCTCCCCTGTTCCTATTCACTGCTGCATGACATACGTTTGCTCCAGCCATCGCTGCGCATGTCCACATCCTAGTTCTAGTCAAAGCACCGCAGAGGGGCATTGTGCCTCCCACATGTTGCTCTAATAAAGAGACTCCAGGTAAAGATTCAAAAAAAGAAAGAGCTATTTTCCCCCCTCTGTGTCTTCCCAGCACTCTGCCATATTTCTTCAGCCATCTCCTCTGCTCTCTTGGCTGAAACCTTTATTAATATAGAAAGTAAGACGTATTCCTGGGCCACGTCTCCAAAGCGCAGAAGGACTGCTAATGTTTTGGATGAGCCAAATGTTGGGGAGTACATTCAGCTTTCTTGAGGAAGTTCTGACCCTTTTGCTCAGCACGGTGCGGTGAAAAAGCTGCTCTTCTCGTGTCGCTCTCACTCTCAGGTTTCCTCTGCTTGTGGTGTGTGAGAGCGACAGAGTGAGAGACGGGAGGGATGAATGGAGAGTCTCACAGGTCCTCCAACTCAGCCCAGGTTAATGGAAACCATTATCAAACACAGCCACTCAGTCTGTACAATCAGAGTCTCTCTCAGAGGGAGGCACTTTGTCACTCACACACACACACACACTCACCGCCGCGCTGTCCATTCCCTCTGCAGCTGCGCCTCGCTGCGTTCAGGAAACAATAATTGTTTTATCGTGAGACAAAAACTGTTAGCCAACATGTTGGAGTCTTTCTCCAGAACAAGAAACGTCTTCCACACCGAGCAGCTGATGTGACGCACACCATTAGAGAGAGAGCAGAGGAAGCATTTCAGCGGCATTCGTGCGATTTTACTTTACTATCGATCAATCAATCGAGTTTTTGTGTTGCACATTTTAACGACAAGGCACTTCAAAGTGCTTTACCTCATGAGAACATCAAACGCATTATGCAGTCAACAGTTTGTCCAGTGAAAATCATCAATACACATTAGATATGTTCATCAATATTCCAATAATTATCAATCAAAAGCAACTTTAAACATGTGGGGTTTTAGCCTTGATTTAAAGGAACTCAGTGTTCAGGCTGTTGTGCAGTTTTCTAGAAGTTTGTTCCAGATTTGTGGTTCATAAATCTGGTTCATAAAAATGGAGAAGCTGAATGCTGTTTCTCCATTTCTGGCTTTGGGTCTGCAGAACTCATAAGTAAATATATTTGCACTAGAAACCAGATGAACAAGACCAGCTACAGAATCAGTCCCTGTAGCTGATTCCAATCAGAGGGAGAAGCAAACTGGAAGGATTTTTTCCATGATAGAAAAACATTTTCTTTTAGGAAAAGTTTTTAAAATGAGCGGAAAAAATAATCACCTGAAAATTTTCTGACACTAAATGACAAGAGATGTGGCTGTAGTGAGAAATTTTTTATTTTCGTCACAATTTTAGGAAAAAAATCAACTAAAAACCTGCAAATGTTTCCCAGAAGTAATTTTTCACCACATCTCTGGTTGGATTTATATATATATATATATATATATATATATATATAAATTTCTTTAGTGTTGTTATCTTAACTATTCTGAAAAACTGAAATAAAAAAACTTTCTTAAACTCAGAGGAGGAATGAAGTGATGTCTGGACTGCATTGGTTTGTTTAACATGTTTGTGAAATTCAGTCTCCTCATTCAGCTCTCCAATTGTAACCAGCACCTTCTGCTCCTGCTCTCTCTCTCTCTCTGTGTGTGTGTGTGTGTGTGTGTGTGTGTGTGTGTGTGTGTGTGTGTGTGTGTGTGTGTGGCTTTGTTGATACTGTCTCAATCAGAGAGGAGTGGACCCATCACAAAGCCACAGTATTTCTGTGTAAACACACAGCCAGAGCAGTAACCCCGTGTTCCCCTGTAAACTGTTTACAGCGCCTTCACTCCCCTTCATGCAGACGCAGGCCAACGCGTCAGTGTTGTGTTCAGCTAATCCCACTGTTTGGCCTCTCTTGGCAGCGTCTTGCATGGCCGCGTAGCCGCATTCGTCCCACGCTTCCAGGATGTGCCGTCCTGCATCCACGTCGTGTTTGGGTTCCGTCTCTGCCCCGCTCCAGCCTCTTTTGTTTAGCCACGCTTGTTTTCTCGTCGCTCTCGCCCTAATTGAAACTGACCCGGCCGACCTCGCGGCGAGCGCGCCCAACGCAGACCTCCTGACTGCGAGGCCTGCGCCGTGCGGTTTTGGCTTTGTGCGGTAACGGCCCAAGGTAGGAAACGCTGTTTGGATTAAATGTGCTCCGATGTCCTTTTTTCTTTCTTTCACACCACAAACTTCCCAAACACTCCATGCAGAAACACCAGCGGTGTCATGATTTGTTTTTTACTCCAGCACGTGACCTGTTTGTCTTATCCTAAAGAAATTACATTTTGTGATTAAGCCTTTCTTGTTTTGTCTTTTAACATCTATTAGATGTGAGATTTGAGGGGAATTTCTTCTCACATTTCCTCAGAGTCGCTCACTGCTGCCAAGCAGCCCAACGTTCTGCCAACTGGAGCACCTAAATAACAGCTATCAGAGGAAAAACTGACATTCAATGCCTGCTTTATGTTTTCATGATGGAAAAACTGAGGATTTTTCTTAATAAACTCTGTGTGGTCTACTTATTATTTATCAGTAGTTCAAGCTGTGATTTTTGTTTTGTTTCTACATGATCAAAATAGTCAACTACTTCACTATGTGAAGCTTTGAAACCGCATATTATTTCAAATAGTTGTATTTTTATATTTTGTTTTCTTGAAATATGGTTTTCATGAATATTTTGATAAGTGAGCAGAATATAAATGTCAATCCAGTAACTTTTGCTTTTCTGCTCAAAGGAGTCCAGAAGAAGCCAAACATTTTCACTCATTTAGTTAAGATGGATATCAGCTTCTAAATCAATAATTTGCCTCACAATGATGTATTTGCAGTTTGCAAGTAGTTAATGTCCTTTATTCCTTCATCTACTTCAACATCTTTCTCTTTATCCAAAAATAAATCCTCGTGTGGAACAAGAAATCAATTAAAATACATTCAGTATTGGTTCTGAAATTGTTTAATGTTTCCTGACAAATTGAACCTCAAACGCCCATTTTTTGCAGCTGAGTCAATATTATACCTCATTCAGGCAGAGCTGATAGATTTAACTAAAAACAAAATACAGTTTTGCTGGTTTCAAAACTGCACCACAGCATAATGCTGCCACCGCCATGCTGTACAGTTAGTACTGGCAGCATTTGTTTTGAAAGCCACAACTTTTAATCCTTCAGTCACAGTTTGTGTCACTGAGACCCAAAAGCTAAATGATTGTTTATAACGTTTCTGTAGAAGGTGTTTGGCTTGTCAGATTTTAATTTTTAGAGAGTTTCTTTGGTCAACACCGCTGGGCCAAAAGTGAAGAGAAATTGGTTTCTTCCACTTGACCAACGTTTTCTTTGTACTTACTTACATTTTATTTTGTAGTATAGTTTGACGTAATGACATTGGAATCTGCAGAAATAATACATGAAATTTTTATAGAGCTTTTCAGACAGTCAAGACCCTCAATGTCTCCAAATGAATTTCCTAGCTTGTGTAAATCTACTATTCTCTAAAGAAAAGGATTAGGGTCACTAAAAAAGAAAAAGAGTTCAGACTTTTTTTTTTCTCAGAATTCTGACCTTTCAGAATTTTGTTTCCCAAATGAATTTAACTAATTTAATTTAATTTAATTAACTTTAATTTCAGAATACTGACTTTTTTTTGTTGAATTCTAAATTTTAAGTTTGTAGCATTTTCCTTCATCGTACCGTTAAATTACACAAAGTTACATGAACAACAATAGTTTGCATTGGCTAATATAGTGTGAGGGGATCTTCAGAGTACATGACCAGATCAAGCCACATATTTTATTATATATATATACAGTATATATATATATATATATATATATATATATATTTCCAGTGACTCAAATTCTTTTCCTTTTTAGATCCTCATTGTTCCTTTTACTTTCCCACTGAGTGCTGCCTAACAAATCCTTTTATTCAGCCATAGGGAAACTATCAGTTGCTCTCAGCCGTGATCAGCAGTGAGGAGTTGGTGGGCGTCGGTCTTGTTAACTTTCAGCACCACTTACTAAAAGCTTCAGGTGAATGTCAGTTTGCTTTTGAGCCTGGATCTTGTGTAGATTGACAAAAAAACCCAACCCCCCCCCCAAAAAACGTAAAATCCTGTAATTTATATGAAAATTGTGCTTAGGAAGAGTGTCTGTAAAGTTCTGCCCTCAAACGTAGCTCCAGTTGACAACATGATAATTGGGCAATTCCAATTGGATGATAAGCAATCGGTGCACATTAACTGTTAATGGAAAAGATAAAATTAAGTTTTCATTGTTTAAAAAGAATCAGATATGAGCAGCTTCTAAGTATCATGGAAAAATGTTTGACTGTTTTGGAGTCAGAAAAGGCGACAGAGCAAAAGAAATAAACCCAGTTTGTTTTCTGTTAACTTGTGCAGCTTTGTGTGTGAAGAGTGTGTGATGTGATCAGACCAATCTCTCCTGCACTCCAGTGGCCCCGGCATCATTACCTGCGCGGCTGCTGTATACTTCCCCTATCTGATGCAGTGACAGCCACCCCTATAGCCCCCACATCCTGTGCATCTGCACGCCGCGCGCCAATCTGCAGCAGCGGCCCCCAGGAGCCCCGTTCAGAACCCCGGTGGCGGCCGGCAGGAATATTAGGACTGATGGTTGTTTTCAATCAAACGTCCGGCGTTCTGCAGTGTTTAACGTTCACTTTCTGTAACGAAATCCGGGACTCCCAAAAGAACAAATGAAGTCAGGAGAGGGCAGTCAAGTTCTTCTGCCTCTGCTGTTTTCCAGCTTCCAGACACACACCTGCGCAGCCGACATACTGTACGTGTGTGCGCTTGTTCGCTGGAAATCTTCAGCCCCACATGCCTCTGATTTGTGAGCCGAGCCGATTCGGTCTTACAGGCCCACAATCATTAAAGTTACGGCTCAGGTGGGAGCCGCGGCTGTACGTTGAAGTGCGTGTCTTTCTGTGTGTGTGCGGTAAGCGCTGTAACCTCATTCGTTTTAGTGGCTGTCACACCTTTTCAACTCGCCATGTTAACGTTCTCGAGTGGTCTCGCTCACATTAACGCTTTGAACCTGGAGCGCTCGCACACGGTCAATCTGCTGCTTAAACTCCACCAGAACCCAGTAAAGTTAGGAGTCAGTTTTATGTAGTGGGCTGTTTTCAAGGCCGTGTGAGCCGGCGCCGTTTATGCACCTGGTCAAATGGCTGTTATAAATTGTTTGATTCACTCTGAAAAAAAGAGAAAGGAGCTCCAACTTAAGATAATTCTGTGCATTTGTCGCATGTAATTGAATTAACCTTTTCAAACTTACTTTAGTTACAACTTCATAAACGTAACTGTACTCGGATGAATTTATTTTGATTACTTGTGGCCAGTTATCTTTGTACTTCCCGTTGGGTTTCTACTACTTCTTAAAACAGCCAAGTGCTTAAAAATCCACCCCGCTGTTTTTGTGCCAATGAGCTGATGTTTTTTGGTGTCTGGAAAATGAGCCGTTTCAAAAACCTCATAAATCAGCAGGCGCTGCCCGTCACCTAGCAACCCCAGTTAGCCCCAGCTCGTTGCCTAGCAACCCCAGCAGAGTTCCCCCTGCTACCTAGCAACCGAGCAACGAGCTCCAGCACGTTTGGAACTCAGTCAGCTGGTTTTACCTCTGTATGTACAATGGCTGCTAGAAAAGACAACTGTTTTGTTGTCGACTTACCATCCAGAAACCACTTGCTGCGTTCTTGTTGTTGTGCAGGAGGCTCCACTTTTGCTTTTTGAAGATGTGTAGTTGTATAACTGCACATCTGTTTGCAGCTGAGTGTAAACGTTGAGTTGGGGGCGTGGCCAGCAGCAGCTTATTGTGATTTAAAGTGACAAGACGCCCTAAAACAGCTCAAAACAGACAAAATTGAGCAGACAGAAACCTCATCATCTAAGAACTAAACTATTTTATGCAAAAAATGTAATGAACATGTTTTGTGTCACCCGTAGGAAGTAGCACAATAGGTCAAATTGAATGCAGTACATTTAAGTTGGATCATCTGTTTTTTTTGTCAGTGCAGCATCACTCTCTGCATTTCTCCGTCTTTAAGTATTGGCCAATTTGTGACATGTCTGCATTAAAGTGAAGAGATTCTCTTTATTTATTTACTTTTTTCATGACATGGGAGGCTAGTATACGGGGGTTCAGTGTAGCTCAGCCATGTGTCTCTCCATATGTTGACTGCTGAATGTTTTCTTTTGGCAGCGGAGCAGAGGATGACTGTTGCAGTCTTTTTAAATCCCACTTCTATTAATCATGACTGTCTGTGGGCGCGCATGTGTCTCTGGGAAAAGATGGAAACAATGCGATGAGAGCCACGCATGGTCATAATGCAGATATACAGGATGCATACATAATGATAGTTTGTATTTATACTGAACTCTATGTTGCAAAATGCTGCTCAAAAATGATAAAATGAGAAAAAAGTGTTTAATTTTAGCATTTAATAAATTATTAGATCTTTAAAGATTAAAGTTCTGATACTACTAACCAACACACAAGGTATAAAGCAACAAATATAAAGTGCTGCTTTATATTTGTATAAAGTTCCTTGCACATCATTGGCACCCCTTGTGGGCAAACAAGCCTCAAAATGAATTAATCTGGTATTGCAAAAGTATAATCTCACTTTGAAAATTGAAAAAATAAATAAGAATCCAAACTCTTTTTTTTCTTGTTTTGTTTGGCAAATTCACCAATGCCACACTTTCTGAGATCCACATTGATTTACTTTTACTATAAACCAATACAGAAGCAGTTATGAAACATTATGGCATTGATTTACTCAAAAAGAACCACAGCATATGAATGTTAGCTCAGATATTTCTTAATATTCTTAATATTTCTGCAGACTTAATATTTCTTAAGTCTGCAGCTGAATAAACTGTAAAATGTGTAAGTGGCACTGCGATACAAAAAATACAAATAATCTGGAGCAAAACAATTAGATAATATGATACAATTTTAAGTTTGGCTCCATTAAAATCACAGAAATCAACAAAAAATATATATATGATTAATAAGACAATTTCATCCCATTTCCCTTTGCAAGCACAGTCTTATTGTGTTCTTCAGGTCCAATAAATACAAAGTGTTTCCAAACTGTATGAGTAATCTGTACACTTATTACTGTGTTCAAATGGCCAAAACATAAATACTGAGCTGCCCTGAAAAGACGTTGTTATTTCAACTGATTACACTGAATCAAGGGCAAAAGTACAGGAAGTCATGACTGTAGAAAAAAATAAAGACATCAAAAAGCATGACTGAAAACCGCATGTAGAAACATCCACGTTTCAGAAAAATAGTTTAATGACAAAAGAAATGAAACCCAGCTGCTGTGCACGAGGGTTTCCACACAGAACCGTTTTCATTTCTGTCACCTGGTCTTTGAAAATACCAAAGATAAAACTCAGATAAACAGAACATTATAACATTCTATTATTTGTTAGCACCTTATGGAGTCCATCGTTTTACAGTGAGGAAGAGGATTCACGAGTTAAAACATTTAAAAGTTGCTAAATGAAGGGGCGACCCTGTGAACCTTTGCCTCATTTCACTCCTGCCAGAGCGTTAAAGTCCAGAAATTATTCATTATTCTAATTATAAACATCAGTTACGCTAATGCTAAAGCATTTTTTGTTTGTTTTTTATTCCACATTTCAGCAGCAAAGTGCTTTAC
Source organism: Xiphophorus couchianus (assembly GCF_001444195.1). Taxonomy (NCBI): domain Eukaryota; kingdom Metazoa; phylum Chordata; class Actinopteri; order Cyprinodontiformes; family Poeciliidae; genus Xiphophorus; species Xiphophorus couchianus. Next base: position 3,778,198 of record NC_040232.1, on the reverse strand, counting down.
ATAATAAAACGTTATAAAAGACAGTAAGCATTAGGTTTTTTCAAGTGCCACCGTTACTCATCAAAATGTTGGTTGATGTTCCAGTTATTATGTTTATAAATCAACTTTAAACAGCTGTTTTCATTTAGTCTAGATTGAAAGGAACTCAGTGTTTCAGCTGTTTTATAGTTTTCTGAAAGTTTGTTCCAGATTTGTGGTGAGCAGAAGCTGAATGCTGCTTCTCCATGTTTGGTTCTGGGGATGCAGAGCAGAACCAGAAGACCTGAGAGTTCTGGAAGGTTGATGCAACAGGATCTTTAATGTATTGTGGTGCTAAACCGTTCAGTGGTTTATAAACTAGAACTGTATTTTAAAGTCTATTCTCTGAGCTCCACGCAGCCAGTGGAAGGACTGTAGAAGTGGGTGATGTGCTCTACCTTCCTGGTTTTAGTCAGACCACCAGCTGCAGCGCTCTGGATCAGCTGCAGCTGGAGGATTGATTTGATCAATGCGACTAAAGATAAAATGCATGAACAGAGTCGCGTAGTAACTAGTTACATTTACTTGAGTAACTTTTAGGGAGTATTTTTACTATGCTATACTTTTTACTTTTTCATGAGTAATTCTATCATGAAGTATTTCTACTCTTTAGGGAAATTTCTAGATTTTCTACTCACTGAATATCAAAACATTCTGCAGATACAGACACACACACCTGCAGTTTTTGTTAAAGTTTCCCATCAGTTTCTTATTGAAAGAAACTGATTTGGAAAAAATTTGTCTGATTTTGTTATTTTTATTAATTATTGTAATTTTGGTCCTTTAAAAAAACAACAACTTCGACTTAACTTTATATTTTTGTCTTCTTGATTATGTCATTTTTAAATATTAAGTGATTGATAATTTGATCAGTTACTCAGTATTTCAGTAGAAAACTTGCCAAATACTTATTTTTACTCCTACTTGAGTAATTTCTTGCTACTTTTTACTTTATTGAAGTAGCACTATTCTTGAGTACAGTTGTTGGATACTCTGCCACCTCTGTCCATGGATGAGTTTCCCTAGATCTCGCTGAGACATCAGTCCTCTAATCCTGGAAATGTTCTTCATGCGATAGAAGGCCGACTTTCTAACCATCTTAATGTGGCTCTGAAGGTTACACCCAGATTTCGGGCCTGATAATTGATAATTGATTTCTAAAGGAAATCAATTATCAGTTTGCATTGGGTTTTGTGCCGGTATGAACACTATTGCATGGCTCCCTGTCTCCATGTATGAGTGAGTGAGTGTGACCATGGACCAATCCTATATGGAAGCAATTACTGGCAGCAAGAGCCCTCAGACACCCACCGAGCCTCTCACTTTGGGCCAAGCGGAATGCACCTCCCTCCCCCTTTTCTTCCTCTTTCTGTTTCCGTCTGTCTGTTTTACTACCTTTCTTTTCTTCTTCTTTGTGTTTTTTCTCCCTGTTGCACCAAATTGTTTTCGTATGAGCGCTGACAGAGGGATACGGTGAACCCCTTTCAATGCTGTATTTTAATTCCAATCACACATTTCCAATTTGTGCAAACAAGCCCTGGAAATACCAGAACTAATTAGAGTAAATGTGATGTGTTTTTATGAGGGGGGGTCATGTCATGGGTTTGGGTTGGATATGAGCTGTCGTTCTTTGCATTAAGTGCTGTTCTGCACATGTGCCTCTTTGTTTAATAGTTTAAAAAGTTAAAAGTTGGCAGCCAGTGGTGACAGGACTGCAATTTTGGGGGTTTGGCAGAACTTTACCCCCCCTTCTCTCTTTACGGTCAAGGAAAACTCAATGAGGGAACGTAGTCTACCTCGCCAGCCGTCTCTCCTCCTCTGTTTGTGGGAACTGAGAAGCTGCCATGTGTATATCCCTCCAAACGGACTCTAAATGAGATAAATAGGTTCAGACTAAATTGGCAGCTGCCGTCCATAGCCATTATTCTTTTCCTAATGTCTCTCCCCGTTGGAGTGGAGGAAGACTTGGCCTGCGCCGGAGTAGCGCGGGGTGTGGCGCGGCGGCCCGTTCCAACACAAAGAAGTGACTGACGAATGATGGCAGCCAGAGTTTATTCGTCGGGTTCCTTCGGCGCACACGCCGACCCCCATCCTCCTCAAACAGTTTGTCTCTCTCTCCGCACTCCTCCAGAACTTGGACCGCGACACGGCCTCGCATTCCCTTCACATGAGTCCTAGCGTGGCGAGTCAGCAGAAGGACCCCAGATTGCGCTGGCCGCAACGCCGCCTGAGTCGTTTGGGAGCGTGCCTGGGCCCTCCATCTCGGTAACCTTGGTTTGCCCCCTCTGTTTGTGAATTCCTGTCGCTCCAATAGGACCGCACTGTCCCCGGTAACGCACTTTCAGGCAAGAGGGGCTGTGGGAAAGTTAAAGGAAATGAAAAAAAAAAGTTAGCTTAATGTGTGCTTTTCCTACAACACTGCAAAAACACAAAATCTTACCAAGTAACTCTGGTTTAGTTTCTAGTGCAAATGTCTTAGAATACTAGAAATAACATAAAACTAACTTAAAGCAGGTGTAACAGTTTTGAGTTTTTCATTATAGGACAGTTTTATTACATTGTGACTCTTTGTCTAATTCAGTTAGTTTTAGTTAGTTTGTTGCTAGTTTTTACAAGTGATTATTAGTTTTAGTTTTAGTTTACGTTTTATTAGTTGTTCTAGTAGTTTTAATTTTTTCATACTTTGGTTAATTTTTAGGTGCAGAATTCAAAAAGATCAAAATATTGTGATTATGTATACATGAATTGGATAATGAATATTCAACAGACGATAACATTTTCAAAAAATTTATTCAACTATTCTTGAACAACCACCTGGCATTTTCTCCCAACTTTTTGTGTCTCCAGTTACTGTTTTGCTACACAGTTGTTTAATTTCCAGTGTAATTCACTGGTAGTTTATTGTTATGTTTTGCTGATTCTGCTTCCTTGTCTTTTCCGTTTGATTGAAACAAACGGTGCCTCGTTGCTCTCTGCACGGAGGAGAGAAAACATGATTTGATCGTTTTCTGTCGTCGTCTGATGAGACCTGGGCCTCGATTGGCTCTGGAAGCCAAGCGAAGACGCGTGATTGGTTGAAAGGTCTCACCCATGCCATTTAGTGGCGGTGTTTTGTGTCTGCCAACACTCAGACTCTGGAGTGTTTAACCTTCACTGTTAGTTCTGCTGTCTAAGGAATTTCACAGGCTCAGTAATTCTCAGTTATGTCTTTGTCTCTCTTTCTATCCCGGCTTGTTTAAAATCGGTTATTTGCGGTGGGACACTGGATAGTTTACAGCACTGGAACAGCTTTATTATTCCAGGGTTATGTATCTGGTCTTTCAGCATAAAGTTATGAGAGGCTTCCCTGGATTAAAATATCAGATTACTGATAACCGTATAAATATTAGTTGAATTTCATAAGACTAGCATAAAGGATATTTTTAAGTTGCCACATATGGAAATAATCATAGGTATGTGATAGAAGTGGGAGTAAATGATTCAGTTTTGTGCAATAGTGTTGAGTCACTTTTGCCAACCATTTGTCCATTTTTCCCTACTCCAGAACATGCTGCACAATCATCAGAAAATGTGTGTAAAAATAGCAAATAAAAAAAAAAAATCAATTAAGATCAGGTGTCCCAGTGGAAGGTAAACAAAATGATTGGTTGCTAAAAGGTTTTGCTCAATAGTTTCAATAGTTAGAGCACTTTTAAACAACAACAGCTGTGACAAATTTATGTAGAGATAAAATCAATAAACATTCAAAGTTTTGAAAGGACAGAAGACAACAATAGAAACAGTAAACCGCTGTAATTGAAGTAAAAGCTACTACTTAGTTAAAACAATGACTGGGTCAAACATTTCCCTTCATAGTTCACTGTTCAGATTTAGCAAAGAACAAATTTCCAGTCTCACTGCAGTGCTGTGGAAAAAACTTTCAGATCATTAATTTAAAGAAATTTAAAGAAAAGTGGAGCAAATATGAAGTTTTCAAATAATGATTTCATTTCTTCAGGGAAAAAAGCTGTCCAAGCCCACCTGGCCCCATGTGAAAAAGTAATTTGCCCCTAAACATAATATCTGGTTGTGCCAAGAACTGCCATCAGATGTTTGTGATAACTGGTAATGAGTCGTTTTTGCATTGCTGTGAAGGAATTTTTGCTCAATCTTCTTTGCAGAAGTGTTTTTAGAAGATTTTTATGAGCATGAATAATTTAAAGCCATGCCGCAACATTTCTATTAGATTTAAACCCAAAGTATGACTAAGCATCTCTGAAGCCTTGCTGGTTTATTCGGCTCATCGTCTGCTTACGGCTAAGGTCACAAAATGGCGGCTGGATGTTCTCCTGCAGAATGTTTAGTTTGAGAGCAAAATTCAAGGTCCCATCCTAAAATCTGAAGAAGCCAAGGAGATCCAAACCATCACACTGCCGTCACCATGGTTGACCATCAGTATGATGGTCCTGTGTTAGCTTCCTGTCAGATCAACGGGACACACAGCTTTCAAAAAACAGGTTCATCTTTTCACTTCACCAAATATTTAGTTTTGCTAACTAAAAAGTTAGGTGTGCTAACCCTAAAGCACTAATTGTAAACATTAGTTCTGCTAACACTAAAGCACTACACCAACAGAAGCTAATGCTAAAGTACCAACTATACAAATTTCATTTGCCCTTAAAAGACTAAGTTTAATTTTGACATAATTTACATGTTTTATAATACCCTTAGATATTGTATTTCTGTTTTCCACAGTCTGTTTTATTTTGTTCCTGATGTTTTTTCTTTGAAATAAAGTTATTGGAGGGAAGAAGAGCGAATGAGAGGAAACAGAACTGCTGTGTAGTCTTCACACACTTCAAAATAAGAGCATAAATGAAAATATCTAACTGCTTGACAAATTCTTAAATTGAAAACCAAAACTTCAACACTGATGTTGAACTTTATTCAAAAGCTAAGTGCAATAAAAGTTAGCAAAAGCGCTAAAGTCCTTACAGAAAAATTAGCTACCCTATTAGCGCATTAGCTGTAATGGCCCAACACATCTAACTATCCATCCATCCATTTTCTGTACATCCTTGTCCCTAGCGGGGTCGGCAGTCCCTAGCGGGGTTCACCCTGGACAGCATCTCACTACTTTATGATTTTTTAAGCAGTCGACGGCCAAAACGTCAACACAGATTTTGTATTTTATTTGGAAGCTATGTGCACACAATGTTTTCAAACTTCAAACAAATGCTAAAGCGCTCACTGAAAAATTTGCTCATTGTTAGTACATTAGGTTATTAGTAAAAATGTGCCCACCACTGGTCTTGGGGATCAGAAACACGTCTTTTGTAGGATGGGTCGTTTGTTGCAGCTGTTCAGAGGGAGTTTCTCATTTGACACTCGCTCATTTTGCCCAGTAACTCTCTAGGTTCTCTAGGTTTTGACTTTAGTTCTTTTACTTTTAGTCCTCTTTCCAAACCAACTTTATTTCTAATCTGTATTTAAATTCCTTTATATTTGGCCATTTGTTTAGAGATATTTTTACGTTCTGTTTATCTAGTTATTTACAAATACTGTGGTTATGATTTAATAAGAGAGGTCTATACTTTTCCACATGAAGCCAGATTAGTTTTATAGCATTAAAAAAAGACACTTTCTGCACTTTGTGATGTATTTAGACAAAATGACTGATAATTATGGCCTTAAATGACACATTTAATTAGCAGCGAAGCTCCTGGAGCTCCAGCTGAACTCCATGGTGACGCTGCTGTCAGTTTCCTCCCGCTGTCGGTTTGCTCGATGGTCCACTGTGTCACAGTGCTGCTAATGGCCGCTGCTGAGCCAGCCACTTTCTAAATGACACCCTCCTCCGCTCAATACAGCTGCCCTGCAGTTACACACGCCTCCGTTTTACTCTTCCTCCACCCTCAGCTTTTCCTCTCATGCATCGAGGAAGAAAGGCTCCCGATGAAACGTCTCATACATCACGTATCGCTGGCTGAGTGACTGACTGACAGCGTGTGACTGTCCGCTGGTAGCAGCGCGCTCACCAACATGATGATTTCCTCATTCATCATTTATTCCTCTCAGACTCTCTCACCCGACATCCCATCCCTTTCCTTTTAATCATCCTCTTCTCCCGTTACTTATGTCTTTGCTGCAGAGTTCATTCAATGCAACATGGAGTTACCGAAAAAAGTCAAATTGTTTTTGGTCTTCGACACGATTCCCGAATGAAAAAAAAAACATTAACTTGATCCTTTCTACGTCCACATTACAGCCGCAAACAAAATATTTTTTAGTTGTTTATGCACCGTCAGACTAACACAGTATCAAATCTGAAATCTACCAAATGATTTTGTGGCGTTTTTCACTGTGGATAAAGTGCATATTTACAAATCCTATGATAAGGAAATAATAGTTTTGTAGTAATTTTAAGAACAAATTATTTGTTTATTTGAATTTTTATGTAACAGGCTAACATAAACTAGAATTTTGGGATTAAAATCAAAATTCTGAGGAAAAAAGTCAGAATTCTGGTAAGAGAATTATTTAATCTGAGAATTCAGACATTCTTTAATCTCATTACAAAAACTGAATTCTGACATTTCTCATAATTCTGGAAAAAATCAAAGTCTTAAATCTCAAAATTCTGAAAAAAAGTCAGAATTCTGAGATTAAAGTCAAAAATCTGAGAGAAAAGTTCAGATATTTTAAAAAAAATTCTTCTAGTTCTTATTCTGATTTTTAGAAAAAGTTAGAATTCTTCCATCTTAAAATTCTGGGGGGGAAAAGTCAGAATTTTTAAATCTCAGATTTATGAGATTAAAAATCAAAATGACACAAATCTGAATTCTGAAATAAAAGTCAGAAAGCTGAGAAAAAAATCTGATATTTTAAAAATTCTTAGAAAAAAGTGTGAATTCTTTAATCAGAATTCGGAGATTAAAGTCAAATTTATTTTTTTCTCAGTGGCCCTAATCCTCTTCCTTACTTTCAGGTTAAAATTGGTAATTGGATTAAACTGAATTATGCCATATAAACGGATCAAACCTTTCCGGGTAATCGCATGCCTTAACGCATTGACGGCCCTAAAACCCAAACCTTCATCCCTTCTACCTCCACTTCTCTCCCTGCAGGTTCCAGTTGAACCTAAAGTAGATCGAGTTTCTTTATGAAAACAGTCGCATTTGCTGCGACCGAACCGTTCATCTTTCCCGCTTCCCTGCGAAGCGGACACACACGATCGCAAACTTCTCCCCTCAAAGTTCAGCGGTTAATCAGCCAAGGGTTCCAGATCCGAAGAGATGGGTGTGTGATGGCAACATTCTGGCAGCGGCCGCTCGTAACTGGATTGAGGTAATTATTCATTGGGAGAGTGATGCCTTCCGGGGGCTGAAGATTGATTAGGTTTGATACGCGACTCGGTGTAATCTGTCTTTGACCAGGGCTTCTGTCCAAATTGGCAGGAATAATAAAAAGGGAGAAAGTTATCCCCCTTCCAACCCAAAACAAAAAAAGAGAGCGAAGGAAGATGGTGGGGCGGATAAAGGGAAGACGGAGACATTGAGGCACATTGAGTCATTCCTCCAGTGCATCAAACGTAAACAACCATTCCAACGCCGCCATGTTTACGTCTGAGCAACTTAAATGTTGCACATTTACAGTCTGATTTATTGGTTTTCAAGAGATTTCTCTGTATTCTCTTCTGTGTTTTGCTTTCAACCGGCTTGATTCTCGCTTGTCTCGTTTTCCACAACTAAAGTGTGTCTTCGGTGAATCCTCCAGTGTGAGCATGGCAGGACTTAAAAGGCTTTGATTAGGCCGCTGTGTCCCACAGCTCAGCTGGATGAAAACTCGTGACACACTCACAGAGCCCGTGCGTTCACCAGAGACCTCTCTTTGTGTTAATTAACGGAGTCTCAGCTGCAATTAGCAGGCTTTACAATGAGGAAACACACATACAGCAGCAGGAGTGCGCGCCGTAAAGCCGACACATCCAAACATTTAAAAAGCTCGCAGGCGTTTGGTTCGTGTCTGGTCAATTCTCCTGTCAGAATCATGGAGGACTTCAGTCTATGACCAGAGGAGTCGATTATCAACCTTTTCTTTCTGTTTTTCATGTTTAATTCATGATATTATGTAGCAGTGGGCGAAATGGACTTAAAGTTTTATCACAATACTTTGTGCTACTATTGAAATAATGATAAAAGTGATTATAAGAACGATTACTTCTTTTTAGGTTATAGCTATGACTGCATGACACGTGTTTTTTTTGGACATCAGTTACTTAAAGAAAAGTGGTTTATATCATTAAACTGCACACAGTAAATTAGTCATATTTTCACATTTATCGGCATTTATTCCAATTTCAAATTCAGGATTATTTGTATAGCACATTTCAGCAACAAGGCAGTTCAAAGTGTGTTGCTTACATCATGAAAAGATGAAAATAAAAAGTCATAAGGACATTATATAGTCGCCAGTTGAGAAAATCAGGAACAAACATTGCATTTTGTAATTCCCTTTTTAAATGACAAAATTGAAATTTTATTGCCTAAAATGCAATAACAGCATTCCTTTAGTGAACACTTGGCTATTTTTATCTGCAGCTAAAAAAAAAATCCTTCTAAACAGGTGAAGTTAAAACTACCGCTTTAGTTCTGCAAAGAAAAAGAAATTAAAGGTTTTTTCCTGCATCTTAAATGCAAACTGTATAGTTATATATATTTATAGTGCAGTATTAGCTTAATTACTGCTTTAAGTATGTTGTTGATTCTGTATATTTCAGTTAACGATAATTTAGTTGACGATTATTTCAAATACTGACTCATCACGATTAATCCGATTAATCGTTGCAGCCCTATCACTAAAAAACAGATGACATTTTTCTGTGCAACATGACTTAAATTCTGTTTACGTCTTTAGATATTTTATTTGAAGGTTGCAAACCGGAGGTTAGTCAGTTTTGTCTTTAGCTGTGATTCGCTGACAGTTTTGTGTCGGATAATCTCGTGTTTTCTGCAGCTCTTTGCTCTTGCAGCAGGGTAGGAATCTGTTTGGCTGTGAGTGTCTCTCTGATCAGACCTTAACGAGTCTCAGACGGTACGGTGGCAAGTCGCCCTTCATCCTGTCTCCTATGTACTGAATTAGGCCCGAGCCCACCCAGTGAGCTTCAGCCTTGTCACGGACAATCAAGACCTGAATTAACTTAAGTGAACAAAATCCCACTTTGGCACATTCAAGCTTGGAAAACGGTGGCAAACCGAAGCTCTTCCTCCCTCCGGACGCTCAGGCACACACACACACAGGTGTGGGCACCAATTTACTGAGCCTTTACGAGGGGAAAACTCCCAGTGAGGCACAGAACTCAGCCACTCCACTCATGTATTTACTTATTTATTAGCGGCGATGACAGGGCCACTCACCCACAGACGGCCTCTAAGGAGCCGCTGCGTCCCTTTGAGCGGCGGCGTAAAAGTTTTAACAGCCCCGGCCCGGTTGGACGGCGTTGACGCCGGTTAGCGTGTACTCGAGTTGTCGGGTGCATTCAGGAGGCTAACCGTTCTAATGCCTTCACTTTCCTGTTTTATGAGTGTGTTTGTGCGTCTCAAAGCAAAGTGTCACTCAATAATTTAGCCTCTGGTTTCGTCCCCCACTCCCCCTGCCACCTGCCATCCATCCATTCGCGGCTCTTTATGTCTCGCCTGTGGGAATATGGAGGCCATTTCTCTGCTTCTCTGGGAGTGATTGAATGTGCAGAGACAGGTGACAGAAAGGAAAGAAAGTCTGAGACGTGGAAGATTGCAGCTGAGATGTGTTCAAACCGCTGAAACGTTGACATTCTGTCACATTAAAACCACCAAACTCAACCTGTTTCACTGGGATTTCAGACAAAGTAGTGCATCACTTTTTGAAAATCTGAAAGCATGGCTTGAAATTATATTCAACCCCCTTAAACTGACACCCCTAAAAATATGTATCTGCTCCATTGTTCTGGTTTTAGTGAGAACACCAGCAGCAGCGTTCTGGATCTGATTGATTTTTCTTTTAAGCAGTAATCAATGCGACTATAGATAAATGTCTGAGTGAGTTTCTCTAGATCAGTGTTTGTTAAACTTTTTCAGGCACTAGCTTGAAATTTACCTCACATTAACACAACATCTTAGTACATACAGCCTGAAATTAAAATATTAGTTTCTTTATTATTGAATAAACCACTTTTTGGTTCGAGTAGAACTGCAAGCTATTGTAATAGATACAAAAGTTCTGCAATTCACCCTGAGAAACTGAAACGTATTTCTGCAGACATGAATTCTTCTGATCGTATAAATGCTCCTCATTTTCTTTCCACCAGTATATTCGGCTTTTCTTTCTTTTTTTGAGTGACCCGGTCCTAACCCACTCATTCATTATTACTTTTAAACACAATAATTTGGTAAGCTAACCGTGTGTGTAACACTTTGAGCTCATGTTTACTTGGAGTACCTTGAAATGTATAGGATTAAAGCAAATTCATGTGTTAGAATGGCCTAATCAAAGTCCAGACTGAGAATCTGTCCAGCAGATCTCTCCAAAAGATTTTCCGCTGGAATCTGACTGGAAGTTGGTTCTGCAGTGGATTGAATATAAATGCACACCACACTTTTCAGATTTTTTTCCTTTGAAAACCAAAGTTTTTCTTCCACCGTTCTTCACTACTTTGTCGGATGAAAAACATATTTTTAAATTGTCTGCGAGGTTCTGTGGATGATTTTTTATTTTTATTACATCCTGGTACAACGTAATAAAATGATGCAACACGGACTAATCTGCAGCAGTACTCACACACAGCTGGGTTTGTATGGACTCTGTTAACTCCAGATGTAGACGTGACATTTTTTTTTTTCTCTCCCATCCATGTTTTCCGACTCACAGGTTCTTGTTCTGGGTGGAAGTGGTTAAGCTGGAGCGGGAAGTCAGCGCTTTGGCCATGCTTGTGATAATTAAATAATGTACGTTGGCCACATGTGAGAGTGTGTGTTAATGCACAAGAGCTTTCATCAAAGTCCCACAATGCCATTGGCCTCCTATTGTAGTTTAATATGACTTGATGTTCACTTAACCCTCCCTGCCTTTTCCGTGTAATTGAAACCTGATGGCGGCATCCTAATCGTTTCTTCTCCGTTTGTTTCGTTGTTGTGTGACCAGGAACAGACAGAAAACGCTCCGATTTTTCTTCCTACTGACGCAGCTCATCGCGATAAAGCGTAGAGATTTAATGAGAAAGTTTACCCAAACTTGTGCTTTACGGTTTTCACTGCCACAGGATGATTTGTGTGACATTTATTTGGGAGTGTTTGTGTGTTTGTCGTTGTGTTAGCGGTTATGTTCCTTGTCATGTGTGTGCCATAAATAAAGACTCCTTGCTAATGTAACCCACATGTCCCTCTTAGCTCAGCATTTGTTTTCTGGGGGGAGTCAGATGCTTCGCAGCCCTTCTGGCCTGCATCTGAGCTGCTCTGAGGTCATTGAAGTTATTTTTTTATTTTTATGACACAAACAGCCGTGGACTTCCCTGTTGCTCACAAAGGTTAATGAGGAGAAAGCGTGATTCCCATAACTTTGCTGCAGCGCTGCGCAGCAGATGCCCACGCAGATGACTTGTTGGGAAAAAAATGCGCTCACGCAGTCGAACCAAAGGAGGACGTCTGCTCACTGTCTGAAAGCTGTTTTACTTTTGGTCTTTTGATTTATTTTGACAAAAATAATTAATTTCAGATTATTATGTCTGGATGTTCGCCTCCTGCTTGTTTTACTGTGATACTAACCCGAGACAACTACTAGTCTTTTTTTAATGCCTGCCGATTTTAGGTTGATCATATTTCAACCATAAGAATCCATAAGTTTACATACACTTAATGAAAACATAAATCTGATGTTTTCTTCTATATTTCTGACATTAAATCAGGGCAAACTTCTCTTGTTTTAGGTGAGTTAGAATCACCACCATTATTCTGTTTGCTAAATTTAACAATAACGACAGAATTATGTCCGATCTGTATTTATTAATGTCTTCAGATTCAGAAGTTTACATTCACTTCCTCAGTATTTGGTAGTGTCGCCTTTATGACTCGGGTCATTTTGGGCTTCTCTCCAGAAGCTTCTCTCAACAGTTAGCTGGAGTTCTGGTCCAGTACCGGTGGAACTGGGTCAGATTTGTAGGCCGCCTCGCGCTGTCAGATTTAGCCAAAACTTCCCCATTAGACTGAGGTCAGGACTTTGTGATTCTGTTGTCCTGAAGCCTGTAAGATAGTGTGGTCAAGGAGCCACAAGGTGAACGAAAACAAACAGCTTCATAACTCTCTGACCACCATCCAAAAACAGTTTTTATAGCCAGTTGGCAACACACCTGCACATGAGTGGACCGATCCGCAATTAAACAGGAAAAAAAAAAAAGTCTACACAGAAACAAGAATAATATTATTAATCTAATTTACAAACTCATCAACACAATGAAATAGTCTGCAAAATAAACCCTGTAATACAAGATAACTCAAAAGTTACTTTAAAGAAAAGCAAACAAAGCAATACTACAAAGAAAACCCTCTAATTGGTAGAACCCAGCAAGGTAATCAGTGACATCATCCAGACATTTAAGCAGGAAATACTGGGCCGGCCTGGCCCGGCCCGTCCCGTACTCCTGCCCTGCTGCAGATCTACAAGGGACAAACAATGGTGAGTAAAAAGAAACACAAATACCATGAATATACTCTGAAACAAAATAAACAAGTTCAACCGATAGTCCAGAAGTAGTAGCTTTAAACTAAACATATAAATAGATGGAAACTGCAACATAATGCTAACACAAACAAACCTGAGATAACAAGTGAAGCAAAGTTGCAAACTAATGTTTAAATTTAAGCATTATGACCAGCTACAGAAAGTAAATGTATCAGAAATAAGAATAAGGGACAAGTAGTGAACACAAACTGAACCACTTTGTCACAAAGCCATTCTGTAAACTGACTGCATATTTAGAACCACTTTAACTGTTTATTTAGGATTATTAGGATCCACAGCCCAATATTTTACTTCCTGCCTTCAATATTTCCACATAATTGTTCTTTCCTTGTGATATTTTATGAAGTTCATCAGTTCCTCCTGCAGTAAAACAGCCCAGAGCATGATGCTGCCACCCCCATTCTTCGTCCCGGTCCTCGTTAACGATGGTTTTTGTGTCCAAGCGGTTCCTCTTTAGTTTCCTCAAACTACAGTACATGAAATATCTCCACAAATGAAGCTCTTTGTTCCTGTGTCATTTTTTCTTTTTGCTGAATTGGCTTCTTGCTCACTGATTGGCCTTTCAGTCCATGTTTCACTGTGGAAAACGACTCTGTCTTACCAGCTTCAGCAGCATTTTCACGACGACTCTGGCTTTTGCTCTGCGGTCAGTCTGCACGTTTCGGACCAGAACCCGCCTCCTTCCTGAGCGTTGGACATTCCCATCACGTTCATACTTGAATATAATTGTTTACACAGATGAATCTTCACCTTCAAGCATCTGGAAATTTTTCTGAAGGATGAATCAGACTGGAGCAGCTCTGGGAATATTTTGAGGTTTCCAGTCAAACCAGAAAGCAGAGACTTTCAGGTGTGACCTTAAAATACATCCACAGGTGAGACTCCAAATAAAACTAAAATGTGCCAAAATTAGAAGTTAGAAGTAGCTTTCATTATTGATGCATTTCATTCCAGCCGATCGGAAACGAGAGAAGTTTGGTCTGATTTCACTTCAGGGAGAAAAATCTGTGCGTCTTTCAGTTTGCGTATGTAAACTTCCTGCTTCGTCCGCAGATGGATACGCTGATACCACTAAAGCTTGCTGCTATAGACAAAGACACATTTCAGACACATGATGTCATTGCTTATGTCTCATAATAGCTTTATGCTAACTGACTGCCCACGAAGAGGCGGACCTGATCAGGGACATGAAAGCAACACAAGCAGCTGCAGTTAAAGTCCATTCAACAAAAGTGCATAACAATATTTTCTGTATAAACTGATGGTTTTGTTTTATCATCAGTATTTTAAACCCAACTATAGTTTATGTAACAGTAATTTTCTTGCTAACTGCAAGTAAAACTATAACTGAGTCACTTGACTTAATATTTGCTGTCAGTATTTATATATTTACTCTAAAGTTTGTATTATGTGCTTCCATTTGAACACAAACCATCATCATGGTTTGTTTGTGGAAATGTGTTTCCTTACATTCAGTATGTCTGGATTCTTGTTGCTTTAAATTTATTAACATTTTCTGATATCAGTGGCTTTTAGGTTTAGTTTTCAGAGCCTCAACGTAAAGAAGAAAACCTGATTTCTGTAATTTTGTAATCTGTTGTGTGGATATTCTTTGGTAGGCAGCGAGGATCTATGTTAAGATCCACAAGATTTAATGTAAAGTTGACCTCTTCTTTTAAGAAAGACCATAGATGTTACCTTTAGCAGTAGTGCTAAGACAGCTTTTGTTATGTGTATTATTGCACATTAATGTATGTTTAGTGTTTGAATAATTAAGTTAATCAGCTATAGGTGATCAACCTTCAAAGGATTAAAATTTTGATACATCCATCGTTTGTCACCGTTTTCTTCTCCAAACTTTAAACTGAAATGGCTCCAAATCCAGAACGACTTATTTAAAACTAAAAGTCCTAAAGATGCAGTATTATGTAAAATCTACTTTTTTGAGCTTTATATGAAGTTAGAATGTTTTTTCCTCATCAAAGACATAAATAAAGTGTTGCTTTGATTCTTTCATGCATGTTTGAGAAATCCTTTAATCTCCATGGCAACCATTAAGCTGAGCAAAACACCTGGGTGCATCTAGCCCCGCCTTTGAGGTGCAGCTCCTCCTCCGAGATGCAGTTTCTAGCTTTCTAGCACAGCAACATTCCCTCATTCAGCTCCTTCAGACTAGCGGCAGCAGCCTACTGCTAAGCTCATTATAGAGCTACTTCTCAGAGCAAACTGGTAGAAACGTCGTTAAAGGGCTAACAGAGGAGCCATGTTGGGATGACTTCCTGGAGGTGGAGTTTCAGAAAGAGCAGGAGCTTCTTAAAGAGACAGAGGCCCAATTTCAAGACATTAATTATAAAGTCAAATTCATTTAAAATAATTTTTCATATGCAGCAACTGAAGGTAACATACTTTATTCTGTTGTGCTTTAAAACGGCACTTTGTGCCTGGGAAAACACATAATACCGCCCCTTTAAGCAGAGACACAGGTTGTCAAATTAAAGCACTTCATATCTGGAGCTCAGACGTTTTTTCTACCTGATGGCGTCTCGTTTTGACAGCAACAGGTTGAACCATCGCCAGATAACCTTCACTTTGATGAGAGAAAGTGTTATAATATGGCCAGGAAATCCCATTACAGCTCAAGTCATAAACTGCAATTATTTGCTAGAACACAGTCAGGTAACATTTTAATGAACATAGGATTCCCTTCATTTGTTGGCACCTTTTTTAAGAATTTTCTTTCCTTAGATGCTTTATTTTAGACTAGTAAGAAAACTTTATTTTCTGCATTTTGTGACTCATAATTATAAACAGGCGTCTCTCAACAGCTTATAACTTCATTTAAAATGTGTTTTATTTATGTACGTCCATTTAAACAGTGAAAATCACAGATTCAGAACCCAAAGAGATATTTTAAAGTTTTAATTTCTGTTGATTCTGATTGATGCAAAATTCTGTTTCAGTTTTAATCAACTAAAGAAATGTTATGCATGTCCAATCTGAACCATTCACAAAGAGAGTACAACACACAGTAATCACTAAAGGCACTGAGTATTTACAGATTGCTGTATCATGGAAAGTTTAGTGGAAGGAAAAAGTGTGGTAATGAAAATGTCCACAAGGCACAGAGATAACTGCAGCCTTTGGTCCATTGGGTCTTATCAAGTCCAAAGTAGAACTAATGAGCTAGCATGTGGCTCATTAGCAGCTAGCATGTGGCTCATTAGCAGCTAGCATGTGGCTCTTTACCTAGCTAGTTAGCTAGAGAGCACGAAGCTGTGCCCAAAAGCCACAGAAAGACCCCAGACTTTTAAAAGTTTTGGCCCCAGCATTTCTGTGGCACATCTCTGTTGTGATGTTTATAGGAGTGGACACTATAAGGGCTTAAAGTTTTATCACAATATATTTTGATGCTATTACGATAAGTCATGAAAAGTGACTCTTTTAGGTAACTATATAGTTACATCCATTTGTAATAAATATCTTCAGGACCCGAGTCACATAAAGAAAAGTGATTTTTATCACTGAAATGCACACAATAACTGCTGTTAGTCATATTTTAAAATTTATTCAACAAACATTAGAGAAAAATTCTAAAATCACAATTTTGACAATACCGACATCTTTAGTGTTAGTGTTGGGTTATTTTGGGGTTTGTTTGTTATTCAGTTAAATCCCTGTTATCTCCGTCGATACCCTGATTACTTCTTCGTACCTGGTTCCTGTTTTTGTTCTGCTCTGGCTCCCTGCGTTCCCAGTGATTTTTGTACATTTCCAGGTTTATTATTAAATCAAATTGAACATGGTCTATGCTCCCAGCTCCTGTCTACATCCACAAACTCACTTATCATGACATTTAGGGGTTTTTAAACATCATTAATGTAACTTATTGTGACAACGAAGAATCAAATTCAAGAAATGTATCATGATAAATGACATAATAAATGCCCAACCCTGGATAGGGGTCTAAAGTTTTATTTATAAATGTCTTAAAAAGTCTTAAATTTGAGTCGGTGAAACCTGCATGAACCCTGTTACCAATAACAACAAACATGAGTCCTCAGGTTGTAAAAAACAGTCATTAAACTTCCTCTCCGTCTAACTCTGCCTCGCCTTGCAGAGGAAGAAAACGTTTCATCGAGGGTCCAAGAGAGGAAAACTTGTAGACGTGTTAGTCAGGTCAGAGGAAGAAAGGAAAATCTTTGAGAATGAGTAAAATTATAATAATGAGAGATCCGGAGACAGAAAGTGGAGATGAGAGAGGGAAGCGAAGGACTTCGTCAAACCCTCCACGCCGGTTCTGGTCGACACCGGGCCAGCGGAGGGGGCGGGGGTGCACGACAGGGTTGCCACGGCAGCGTTCCGGATGGGCGGGCGGTCTCCTCTCGGGGGGCGCGGGGCGGAGGCGGAGGGGGGACGCGGGGCTGTCAGGGAGCCTGGCAGGTAGAGACACAACGCCCTGTGACTGGGGGGAGCACGGGTCAGTGAGAGAGGACGGGGCCGAGGGGATGGAGGTGGTGAAGCCCTGTCTGATGAGGTGAGCGGAGGGTAGAGAGGCGGGGGGCGGCGGGGCAAATGAGGGTGGAGAGGAAGAGGAGCCAGAGATGATTAGAGAGGAATTATCCAAGTGTAAGGGTGAAAGGCTGCTGAGGAGAAAACGGAGAGATGGCAGGAAGAGGAAGGAGCTATTCTTCTCTTTAGTGTCCAAACTTTTTACCCCGAGCCAAAAGCCAAAATTTACTCTTCCCTCTTATTTCTTTTGATTTGTTTTATTTATTTCAAACAGGTTTTTACAAACAAGAAAAGAAGCAATCAGTAGGACAGAGAAAACACAACCATGAACAAAATAATTAGCTCTACTTTTCTGTTTGAAAGGAAGTGAACACTTAATTAATCCTACCCCTTATCGCAATTTAACAACTCAATAATTATCAGTATTTATAATTAAACCGTGTTATAAGATTCACGTGCCTGTTGAAAATACTGGGCTAAGGAGCCAACAGTTAAATTATATTACACAGACAAAATGGTTATAAACCAACTCATAACAAGACAAGAAAATCTGGATAATAATGACAATAACAACCGGACATAAAGCATCAGACTAATATCCAACTCCTTCTCAATGTACACCAATCTTTTTAATTTGTTATACTTCAATAAATATGATCAAAGGATGTAACATTTTACAAAAAGGCTTACTAAAGATAGAAAACTGATTTACTGAACATTTTAAGAAAACAAAAAAAAATCACGAACAATTTTTGAGATACAAATTTGTGCCTTTCTGGACTTGAGGTCAGGGGTCACAGAAAACAAATCAAAGGGCCACAAATGGCCTGTGGGCCACACTTTGGACAGTGTTAACTTTTATCCCAAGGATACCACTGATGCACCGATCCACTATTTCCACTGATACCCAATCTAGAATGTTCTTCCGGTATCAGCACCGATACAGATATTAATATCTGACCAGTGGATCTCTATTTATAAATCACAAAACAGCTCAGCACCAAAATGTGAAAGAGCAACAATGAACCGACTGCAGTTTTCTAGCCGATCGCTGATTATCGATCTTTAAAAATCCTCTACTGCAGATTCCCATTTTCCGATACCAATTGTTTTCTGTCTGCGAGTTTTTAATGTCTATTAATAAGTCTCAATCTTGTAATGCCGTGTAACTCTCACCCCCGGAAAATACAGTGGAAAAACGGCGCAGGCGATCCGCTGCTGGTTAAGGGGAGAAAACTTCTGGTTAATGTGAACATTTCTTTTTTTAATTATTACTAGTTTTATATCTTGTTTTGACAAGAAACTTTTCTTTTATACCTTAATGTGAAAGTTTCTCATTTTAATTACTGTTTTTCTTGTTAAAAATCTATTTTTTGTTTCAATGAGAAACTTTTCATTGAGGTTTATAACATTAAACGTGAAAGAAACATTTTTCAGCACAGAAACGCTGAAGGCCGCTGGTGGATCGCCGCAGCGCTCCTACTACACTGCAAAAACACAAAACCTCACCAATATTTTTGGTCCAGTTTCCAGTGCAAATACTTTGGTACAGTTGAAACGAGACACAACTAACTTACAAGTACATCTTCAGCAAGATATAGGAGCTTGTTTTAAGTCTGTAATTTCTTAATATTGATGAAAACGTTCTAGTTCCACTGGCAGATTATTTCATTTATTTATACTTGAAACAAGTAACATAATCTGCTAATGGAACTAGTAGTTTTTCATCAATATTTAGTCATTATTAACTTATTAAAACAAGCTACTATATCTAGCTGAGCAGTTACTTATTAGTTTGGTCTAATGGGTGCCAAGATATTTGCAGTAGAAACTGGACCACAAATATTGCTGAGATTCTGTGTTTTTGCAGTTCACCAGCCTTAGCAGGTTTTTGTGGGGGAAATCCTGCATATTTATTTTATTATTTTTTTTTTTTTTTATGATTGGTGGCTGTAGGATGGCCTTGTTGCTGAAAAGAGCAACACAAATAAATTTAACTCAACTCAAACAAAGCGGGAATAAAAGTCTGAGACGGCTGGGAAGTGGCATTTCCTAAACCGGCGAGTGCAACCGTTGTACATAAGCAGCAGCACATGGCCGAGGGCTGGTACTGCCGGTGACCCGCTTTCTGGTCTCAGCGCACGCACATGTGACAAGGAGCAGCGTGTCTATCAGATGGCGCAGGGATAGAAGTGTCCCTGTTCTGCTACCACTGCAGCGCCACAAGACATCATATGACAGCAGCAGAAACAGCTCCGCACTTGTGATGGCGGGATAAGAGCGAGGGTGAGGGGAAGACGCTAGACGGGGGCACGGGAAGGTCTGGGAGACAGGCGGGAGCCACATGATCGGCCGCGTCCCTGATCACTGGCAGCTCGCCTCATAAAGTGCACCTTTGTGAAAATGAAAGGAGCAGAATCACCTCGGCCTCATGAGCGCTTTGTAGTAGCACTGGTGGTGAAACAACAACTAAAGCGTTGATAAGCTGGTGACCTAATGACACACGCTGGCCGTAAATGTCCCCTACACTGCAAAAACACAAAATCTAACCAAGTCATTTTGGTCTAGTTTTGCAGCAAATATCTCAGTACACTTGAAGACAAAACGAAGTTTGCAGCAAGAAATAGGAGTTTGCTTTAAGTAAATAATTCCTATTAAACATTATGAAGACACTGGTGTTGTCAAACGCCCGGATTAGTTTCTCTAGATCTTGAGACGTTTTTAACTTTAATGCTGGAAATGTTCTTCAGGTGATAGAAGGCCGACTTTGTAACCGTCTTTATGTGACTCTGAAGGTTCAGGTCCATCACTGCACCCACACTTCAGGTCTGATCTCTAGTTTCTTCTGGTTTATTGTACAGTAAGAGGGAAAAAAATCAGTTATTTCAAATAGACAATAAAACGTAAAAAACATAAATGTGTATAAGATATTAGTCACTCTAAGTGACATTTACACAATTTGTAAAGAAACAAACAGAAGATGCAAGATCTTATGATTTCCTCTTACACCAGATAGCGTTTTTACATTCTCATAATTAAATGTGCAATTATTTACACATTATTAATATTAATAATAGTATTTTTGTCTTTGAGACACTCATCATGTCCAACATATTTCCCTATAAGTTTCTTTTTGTTTGATCATTTAATCATTGCATAAATCTACCACACACACCGGTTTTAAAAACTCCTTTTGGTTGTTTTTGTTTTAATTTCCTTCTCAAAATCTTGAAGTTTCAGTTTGGAAAAAATAAACTTGAAGAAGCATCACCTTCAGTGAAATCACACTCCTCGATCCGCCTCTCTTCGTCTTGATCATTTCTTCACCATCACTGCGAAGATAATGCAGCTCCACTTACTTCGCCCTGAATCCAGCTCTCATCCTTCCTTTTGACCTCTCCTCACGACTTGTATAATCACACACAAACAAAACTAAAAAAAAAAAAATAAGGCAGCGGCTAAGCATTGTAATTTGGACCCGTTGATGACAGCAGCATCCGTTGTGTGCTCCAACAAGGCGCTTTTTCCTCTCAAGACTCGAGAGCTGCTGCGCCCAATTTCTGAGCTATTTGACCCATTAGATGTCGGTGTTTAGAAAACAAACAGGCAGCGGCTGAGAGGTTTGACGGCCGGTGATGGAGGGTGGCTGCTTGCTTACAGTCAAAGGACAAGAAGTTCAAGAAGCTGCTAAAAATCCTGCTTTTACCTTCCCTGCACCACTGCTACTTCCCTTCACAGAGAACTAAACCTGCAGTGAACTCAGGTTTATCAGATTCATTCAGAAGAGTTTTATGAACCACAACCAATAAACATCTACTAAATACTTCAGATTTCACCTAAACACCTAAAACTGATGGTCTTAACCATTAGAGGAGAGAGTTTTAGTAATTAAGTAAAACTTTATTTCTATTTCACTTTCACAGATATGTACATGAAAAATGCTTTACAAAGGGAAGACACTTAAGACAAAAACAAACAAATAAACCCCAAAAACTAAAAAACACAAATAGTAAAACTTGGAGAAAAGATGGCAAAGTATACCACAGGCCCTTTCTTAACTCCATGTCAGCAGAAGTTTGATCTGATCTGACATTTATTGTATATTTTTTCTAAATTCAGACATTTTATTTTTTTATTTTTACCCCTCCAGAGGGTCTTTTGTGGGCTCTAGTGTCCCTTATATGAAAGTAGGCTGACAGGAAACGGGGAAGGAGAGGGGGGAAGACATGCAGCAAATGTTGTCGGGTCCGGGAGTCGAACCCTCGACGGCCGCGTCGAGGACTCAAGGCCTCCAAATATGGGTTGCGCTAACCGCTACGCCACCACGGCACGCCCCAGACATTTTATTTTTAATAACACATTAACATGAGTTAACATGTAATAAATTGATTATAAAATAATGTATTTCAGTCAGAAATGCCACATTCAGTGAGCAACATTTTTTTCTCTAATTTATAGTACAAAACTGACTTATAAGCAACTTTTCAGCTGGACATGGGATCTTGTTTCAAGTCAATAATTCCATAACATTGATAAAAAGTTCTAGTTTCAACGGCAGATTATTTTTCACTCATAAGGCATTTTTCATGTGTTATGAATTTTTGGGACAATTGTTTTCTTTTTTGTGTCAGAAGAATATTTTAGTGTAAGCTCAGCAATAAGAGCAGGACATCGGTCAGTCTTCGCTCTAATGCGTTTGCACTAATCGTTAGCATCACGGCTATTCTTGAGTAAAAGTTGGGTAAAGTTTGGAGTTTGATTTAATACAAAATTAAGACTCTGTTTGTTTGAAGTGAACTCTGCTGCAGTTAGAATGTGTATGTGAACGCCAGGCGGACCAGAGACCGCTCCAAAAGCAGGAATTGGACTGCAGCGCAGGGCATTCTAGGTAAATACAACCAAAGCAAACGTGTTAGCCTAGCGCTACACGGAGAAATGACTCCTGCTCTTTTACCAAAGACAAAAGAGAAACCCTCCAACTGCTAAAACATATTTCACTTTTGTTTCCATTTGGTGAAGAAGGAAGTTGAGCTCAGTGTCTTCTTCAGAGGTTTTTGTGTTGTTTCCTTCAGTGGTTCCTGGTGCAGCGCCCCCACAGGTGAGGAGGGGAACAGGTTGCTGAAAGGGTTCGGTTGCTTTGACTCGGTGCAGAGAGAAAAAGAACCACAGAAGCCGAAAATGTAACAAATGTTTAAATTTTGGTCCCGAACCAAACTGAATCTGCTGGACTATAAGGTGGAAAAACATAATGAATGGATCATCTCAAGCACAAATGAAACACATCTTTCTAAAATAAAGAGAAAAAGTAACACTAAATGAACCAAATCTTATTTTTATGACACTGAACTTCAAAATAAAGATGAAAATCTTACCTGGAATACTTTACATTTTTCAACAGAAAAACCCCAACTCGTTAAATTTAGTTTACGTTTTTAAACTTCTTGTCATCTTTCTGCTGAATTTTACCAGTTACTGCGCTCCGTAACGTTTTCTCCTTGACATTCGCTCGCTGACCGCTTCAGATTGTGAAAACCGCGGGTGGGAGTCGCTGGAGAGCGAGGATGCTACGGCCGGGCTTTAACCTCATGCACACATTCGTATCGATCCGTACAAGCCTCAGTGACTGTTGCTACAGAGCGGCCTGCCCTTATCATCCAGATCCCCTCCTCTGTCACCAGCCAGTGGCGGCTAACGAAGAGCAACACACACACCCTAACACACACACCAGTCCTGCCTCCATCTTCACCCTCCCTTTTTCTTTTTTGCTCTCCCTCTTTCTCTACCTCACTTTTCCTCTAATGAGTTGCAACACTGATAACGAGCCTGATGATCTTCCATTGATTCAGCTATCACTTGCTTGTCTGGTAATTGATCCGTAGCTGAGCCTCTAGTTAATTATATGGGCTTCGACATGGACCCCTGCCCCACGGGGAATTCTCAAGTCCTGCACAATAATAGTTTTAATAAAGGAGCCTGAGAATCTCTAGGATCCTCTTTTTTTCTGCAGCTAATACAGATTTTTCATCATTCTGTTTCCACTCCAAATTTTTTTTCCCTCCTCCTCCCGCCAGTAGCTGCTATCAGCAAGCGGCAAAGAGAGAGAAAGGGGGGAAAAAGTGTGAGAGAAATGAGGAGGAAGAGTGAGCTCTATTGGCAGAGTCCACTCCTCCCTCCCACAAATAACAGCCATTAAGCAGCCGGGTCAGAAGCTGAGCCACCAACTTGACTTGAAACACTGAGTGCCACTTGAAAAACCCACAGACTAGCACATTTACAGCTGAGGGGAAGGGAGAGGCAGCGGGGGGAAAGTCTGGAGAGGGGAAAAAAAGCAACCTTGGCGGCTAAATTGTCACTTAATAGAATTAGCCTGAGCCTCATGCATTATGTTTTCAATAAGTTGTTAAGAGTAAAGCTGCGCATCCAAGGGGTGATACATTAAGTATTTTATGATGGTGGCTGCTGACGGGTCATAAAATAAGACAGGGAGATAAAAGTAGAGATGCTTTTTTTTCCTGGATAAAACAGAAATCTGTGTGTGTGCAAAGCTGCACGGCGAAATCTTCCAGTGAAGATGGAGGCTAAAGCTGGCGACACAGATCTGATCATGGGGCACATGAAAAAGCATCTGATTTTTAATCATTTTTTAAAAAATGCACTAGAGTATAAACTGTTAGATGAAATCTTATTGGCCAAAATGATTGGAAGTCTTGAACTTGAGAGTTTTTATCAAACAAACCTTTGTTTTAAATCAAAGT
Source organism: Xiphophorus couchianus (assembly GCF_001444195.1). Classification (NCBI taxonomy): domain Eukaryota; kingdom Metazoa; phylum Chordata; class Actinopteri; order Cyprinodontiformes; family Poeciliidae; genus Xiphophorus; species Xiphophorus couchianus. The sequence goes on along the minus strand of NC_040232.1, from coordinate 3,754,166 downwards.
TATCAGTCAGTGAAATGTATTTGTATATCACATTTCAGCATCAAGGCATTAAGTTCAAAGTGCTTTACATCATAAAAACATAAAAAGTATTAAAAACAACATACAGTCACCAATTGAGAAACCAGTAACAAACATTACGTTTTGTCACATTCCATCATCAAAATCATCAAAACACATCAAATGTTTTTATGGTTCATAAGCAACTCTAAGAATTTAAATTATGTCGTTAAGTACACATTAATGTGAATCCAACATGTTAAAAATGTATCGAAAAATTATGGTTTTCAGTCAGAGACGCAAAAAATGATCAAAAATCGGTTCGTTATGTTAAATGTTCTGCATTTTATGCAACTATATGAATATTTATATATTAGTGGGTCTGTAATTAATTATTAAAAAACAACATAACAAAATAAGCAACATTTTCAATTCTAAACCTTTTTTGCTGCTACATTGTTGAATAAATAAACATTTTGCACCAGATTGGTGCAAAGTGTTTGTTCATTCAGCTTTCAAATGTTTTATGTAACTTCTTTGTAAAAATACATCTTTAGAAATGTTTACACTAATGTTAGCATCTGTGCTGCTTTAGCATCATTAGCATTAAGATGCTATTTTAGCTAGCTGATAGGCTAACTCCTCCTAGCACAACTTGAACACAACAAAAGTCTTTTCTAGCGTCCAATCAGATCCTCATTTGAAGAAGTGGCTTTTTCATCTGGATGTCAATTGTGTGTCAAATTTACGGGTGTACCAGAAACCAGCAAAAAAATAAGTTCCCTCTGCAACTTTTGAATGTAAAAAAAAAACTTAAGGGATTAATTGCACTAAACTTTTTAATATTTTAAAATCTAAGTAAATAATCAAATTGAATCCATAAATATTCATGTAGTTGGGGGTTCCATTGAATTGAGAGTCCCAGGATGAAAAACGTTGTAAACGTCATTCATCATTCCTTCATCCAGCTTTTAATGTGTTACATGAAAAGCCTGATTTGACAGTATCACGGGATCGGTGCATCTCCGGACACGAGGAGAACAAAAGCGATGAAGACAGGACAGGAGGAGAAAATGGAGTTAAGATGTAAATTAAACCCACTTGACAAAAAGACACGCGTTCAAGACACATGCTGCACTTTTCTCTCCGCTACGTCGCGACGGGTGTGATAATCTCAGCAAAGGTTAACTCTGCACTGCCATTAGTGGCTGCTACAAAAGGCTTTTAACAGACAGCCAGGCAGCTGTCTGCAGCAATTTAGCACAAAATCTGAAGTGACTCTATAGATCAGAGGCCGTTTAATGCAGCTGGCGAGAGAAGTTCTCCGTCTGTCCCTCTATGCTGCTGATCTGCCGTGGAAAGATCACGGTGACATCTCCGTGGAACCCCGAACCCGCTCCGTCATTTCTCTAATGACGGCCTGATTGTGGGGAAAGGAGGAGCAGAAGGTTGTAGATGAGGGAGGGTGTCTTCATTGTTTGAGATGCTGTGTCAAAGGAAATGTTTTCCTCTCTTCTTCTATCCTCCTGTGTGTCTTTTTCTCCGTGTCTGTCTCCTTCTACTCCTCCATCCCTCATTTTATTCCCACACCTTCGCTGCTGTGGGGACCAATTTGGCTAAAATGGAACCTCTTCCTCATTTTTTTCTTAATTAAAATCTGAGCGCCTCCACGGAGCAGCAGGAGGAGGAAGAGGAGGAGGAGGAGCGCGGAGATGGTGGCAGATTGCTGCTGTTTCCATTAGTCCTTCATTAGAACTGCTGGAAATCAAACAAAGGCTGCAGAGTTTTTAATGACAACTGAAGAAACCTGTGTGTGTAAGGTGCCACAGCATTTGCACACGCACAAACAGAAAATGCTGACTAGAAATAATTAGTTTTTTGTGGCGCCCCCAATAGCGTAGCGCCCCCAGAGCGTCGCATATAGCGAAACCCCGTTTTGGGTTGTTTTTTTCCTTGCGGAGGAGAACCAAGTTGCTGCCGGCCACTCGCAGCAGCCCACATGGTAATAAGGCAGGGGGACACGCAGCTAACTCCCCCTTCCTCCTCCTCCTCTTCCTCACTGCCCCCACCTCCCGGCCCCGAGCAGAGGAGGGGTGTCGGTGCCGGGGAAGTGTGCAGCGCAGTGTCACTGAGCATCTCAGCGGCACAGTTGAGCCCTCACCGGCCCCGGCACACACTCTCACACATTTACTCTCTCTCTCCCACCCCGCTCTCTCTCGCTCACACACACACACACACACAGGCGCGCGCGCACACACACACACTCCGAGGCGCTCGGCTCAGTTCCTCCGTGGCTGCGGCGGAGTACAGAGGAGTCAGACAGAGAGGGAAAGAAGGAGAGAGAGAGGGAGAGAGAGAGAGGACAGGCAGCGGCGCGGACGTCGGGAGAGGGACGGAGTCACACAGAGAGAGGAAGAGACGGAGGCAGGGAGAGGAGCGGGATAGCTGGTGGCTCACACTCACTCCTCATCCTCACTTTTTCCCGGGACGGCCGCTGGTTTCATGGTAAGACGCGCGACTTCGCTTCGGTTTGACTCAAACTCTCAAACTTCAGGCTCAGATTTTGTACTTTTAAATCAACTTTCCGGTTCGCATGTGTCGAGTTCTTATTTCCAACTTTTTTTTTTCCTTTTGGTTGAATATTTGGCAGGTAATCTGTGTTCTGGTGTGTCCACACACACACACACACACACACACACACACACACACACACACACACACACACACCCCAACACGCACACACACTCCCTCCCTCTCCACCTTTTATTTTTGTTTTCCTCATTCTTGCTCAGCTTTTCATCAGCCCCTCCATCCCTCTCTCCAACCTTCCTCACCTCCACTCATCATCCTCCTTCTCCTCCCCCAAGATGAGGAGGCCCCTGAGGAGATTCACCCTCTTTCCTCAAACACACACTTCTCCTCAAAAAGAAGAAAAAAAAACTCAAAGACAACACGACCCCAAAAGAACCCACCTTCGCTGACTTATTTTTCTTCTCTCCTCCTTCACACTCCTCCCTCCCTCCCTCCCTCCCTCCCTTCCTTCCTCCTGTCCTCCCTCTCTCCCTCTTTCTGTCCAAGTCCAAGGAGGCAGAGTTGGATGTGAGAAGCAGCGAGTGCGACCCAGTCCCAGCAGAGCCCAGCAGAGACCCGGAGTCGCCCAGGCCGCCCCCTCCTCCTCCTCCTCTTCCTCCTCCGGCGGCTCAGGTTCACCAACCCACCGGCGGTGTGAGCATCCCGTCCAGCAGCCGGACTCACCCCAGCCTCAGCAGCAGCAGCAGCGGTGGTGGTGGTGGTGTTGGTGGTCAGGGTGGTGTTAGCATTGTTAGCAGTGCTGAGGGAGCAGGCAGCTCCATGCAGTTCAGCACCAGACCGCCTAGCGCCGAGCAGCCGGGCTTCATGGGGACATGGCAGCAGCAGAGCAGTGACAGCAACCTCCTCTACAGAATGTCCCAGCAGGTACGTCCGCTGTCGGTCCTGGAGGGGAAAATTCATTTTTCCACCCCTCCGTGTGTGTGTGTGTGTGTGTGTGTGTGTGTGTGTGTGTGTGTGTTACATGTTATCTTCCACTTTTTGCTCCTGGAAAGTATTGGATCTTTAATCAGTGCTGAAAGTATTTATTTTTATTTCCTGCTGAATGCATGGACTTCTTTTATTTTATTTCATCCTCTAAATATATTTTAAGTTAAAAAAGAATTATGTAGAAAATATATCCGATTTCAATCGCTTTTAAAGTCTCCATCAGTTGCGGAGTTTCTATCCGTGTTTCGGAGCCCTCAGAGCGGGTAGCAGCTCCGCCAGGTTCCCCCTCTCACTCCGGCGCCTCACCTGCCTGCGGCCGACGCAAGGTGCTCCCGACCCCGGACCACGGCTCATTTCTGCCCCCGTTTGCCTCTCCCTCCTCTGCTGCCTTTCTTTTTTATTTTTCACTCCAGGTGTAAACCTGCAGCCAGAGCGGGAGACCGGAGTTATTTTTAACTCATTTTGGATTAAAAAAAAATAAAAATCGGAGGCTAGAAAGGAGGAGAGGAACGAGGGGGAAAGTCGGACCTTTGTGAGTGCGCGCGCGCGCGGGTGTGTGATTGTGCGCCTCAGTTGTCGTGCACGCGCATGAGGGGGAGCCGGTGAGGGTCGTGCGCGCCTGTCAGGGTTGCAGTTAATCACTGCGGGACCTGCAGGCTCCGCCGTACCTTGCGCACGCTGCTACGCACCCAGGACGCTGCGGCTCTTGCGCAACAACTTCTGGGTTGGAAATAAGGAAACTTTTCATTTAATCTTCTGGCTTTTTTCTTTTTTTTTTTTTTTTAGCCTCGCAACTATCACATCAGGAATAAAATAATTCCTACACTGTTGTATCAGCCTGATAGCTGGAATTAATGCTGGAATTTCACCAGTATTCGGTTTTAAATTACTTTCCAACCTACAGACGTATGAATAAAATTGTTTATTTATATATTTAAGGAAGTGTGGGTGGAAGAGCCTGTTGTCCCCCATTCTGCCGGTGTGAGCAGGTGGATGGGCCCCTGCGCTCCGCATCTGCTGGGACCCCCCCTCTTCCTCTCCACAAACGCGCATCGTTGTTTCAATGTAATCAGCTGTGGGACTCTCTGTTATTTATCCTTCCGCGCATCACTTAGAAGATATCCTCTGACATAAATTCTCCGAAGGAAGCTCGTTCCTTGACAGACTCGCCTTATTGGAATCTAAGCGATAATGACTTTGTGTTTGCGGAGCCTGGCGCACCCCTGGGGTGTCCGGGCGGAGAGAGAGAGAGAGAAACAAAGAGAGAGAGAGAACCTGTAAAGAAGAGCCGGGTTGCGCGGGGTTTTATAGTTCGTTAGGCCGGATTAGATGTGATCGATACGCAGGAAGAAGTCGGCGCAGCGCGGTGAGTTCAGGAGAGACGCGGCTGCGCCAGAAATCCAAACATCTGGCAGGATTTCTCCAAATGTGTGACAAGACTGGAGAAGAAGAAATGCTACTACGATGTGAATTAAAAAAAAAAAAAATCATCGATCCTTCCTGTAGTTTGCAGCAGGTGTCAAATCATCCCATCTTTTAATAACTAATCGATAATTCTCTTTTCACTTGACTTTTTTTTCATCTCGCGGTGTTTCAGAACGCAAACCTTCCAACCGACAGGAGAAAATATTACGTTTATATTTCATTTTTAAATTCTATAACAGTTAAGTGCAAATATTGTATATGTTTTCTTTTTTATATTATAGATAATATTTATTTAAATAATATTTGGACACAAAATCGTTTCATTGTTAAAAACAAGCAAAATAAAAAGCAGGCAGAGTAATGTTTTTTGTGTTTTTCATCCCATCAACCTGCATTATTTTCTCTTTTGTTTCTAATTTATTATTATGTATATTTTGTACGTGAAACCCGGAAATAACTGGCACTGAGGAATCTTCTGAAATGAGAATAATTAATGTCTCCAGCTCAAGGCCTCGGTGAGGTTTTTAAATCGTTTTCCCCCGCAATCTAAATACAGACACGCAGAAACAAGGTGCAGTTTGAAAGAAATCAATTAAACAGACTCGATAAATGCTGCCTGGTTTATGAGCTTTCTTCTGACATCTGTGCGCATTTTACGCAGCAAAATAAAACTTTCATATTTGTTTCACCTCACAGAAGAATTACAGAAATTTGCAGTGAGTTTAATTATTTCCCAGGCATTACGCACAGATAATATTCGGAGCCCTAATTGACCCGCAACATGCGTGGCTCTGAATATCGACCCCTGCACGTTAGAAACTCCGCAGTTAAGCGCTTCCACGGGCCTAATTGGCTCATCAGGGATGTTTCCTCAGTAACACAGCAGCCGGAGGCCGCGTCCCTTTTGCTTTTTTTTTGTTTTGTTTTCCTCTCCGCTTAGTTTCGGAGAAAACGTGGGAACCAGCATCAGGCTTCAAGGGGCTCGTAAAAAAAAAAAAGCGCCTTCACCTCCAACCTGCGGATCTGAGACGCCACCCAGGCGCGCAGCACATTTCCGTAAAAAAAACCCCCAAAAAAGAATAAAATAAAATCAAAATTCAGTGCTTGTTTTGAGTCTAAAACTAAATCTAAAATAGAGTTTCCTTTTTTTTTTTTTTTTTTTTTTGAAAGGGTGCAGTAACGCGGCTTCCTTTGAAGGGCGACAGGTCGACAATGGGCCGAGACCTGGAAGAGGTACAGAATTTACTCCTGTCTGCTTCCTTCAGACTCACACTGTGAAACACAGCAGCTCCACTTAATGCAAGCAGAGAAAATACAAAAAGCAGAAAGAAAGAAATGCAAAAGTTTTTAATGTAATTGCTATAATTTACTGCAAACTTCTCTGAGTGCATTTCTCACTTCAGCTGTTAAATTAATGATAAAACAATTCACTTCTTTCTTGTCTGGAAACATTTTTATTTTGCTTATTTGAAAATAGTAGAAAAGTTGAAAATATTTGCCTAATTAAAATCAGAATATACTTATAATTTTAACCCGTTTCTTGCTCATATCAGCATTTTTTTAACAGCTTAGATTTTTGCCTGCTTTTGTTTTAAAATACACCCCTTGACTTTCAGACCTCATTCACTCCCACCTGTCTTTTCCTCCTTTAGTTGTCTTGTGTCACCATTTTTTCCTGCTACTCAGACGTGGGTTTTAGCCGCGTCTTGCTCCGCTTGCTGTGTGTTTTCTGAGTGAGAGCATTAATCGCTCTTTAGGGCGTGATGACAGACGTATTTGTGGAAAAGCTCTGCTTTGTTTTGTCTGAGGAAAGAAGCAAGGAGGATAATATCCTCTTCAGCACAGATCACAGTGCAAACTAATCTGCCTATTAACACCCTAATAGACTTATAGCTGCACGTCGGGGTGAGGGCGTGTGTGTGTGTGTGAGAGAGCAGCTTGTTTTACAGTGTTCGGTACAGGAGTGCTGCATGTTGCTTATGCATTGCTGTTTTCCTGCAGAGCTGGCCTCAGAAGGCAGTGATTTGATGCATATGTGCAGAATTATCCACACGGGGTGAACATGTGTGTGTGTGTGTGTGTGTGTGCGTGTGTGTGTGGTTACATTCGACTGTTATTATTTCCATGTCTGTCTTTGATGGGTCGTTGCACATGAAGCATATGGATGTCTATACGTGCGCGCATCTGGTGTCGAGGCGTTCGTGTCTCCGCTTCTGCCATTTATTTTTCTGAGTGGGTGGCTCAACAGTCAGATGCCAGTGGTGTGTGTGAGTGTGTGTGCGCGCATGCTGGAGGACGAGTGCGAGCGTGTGTGTTGGCTCAGGCTCCATGTGTGTGCGGGTGCGAGGTGAAGTGTCTCTTGGCTGGCCTGATGGAGAGCTGGAGGAGAGCAGAGGTGAAAGAGGAGATTTGCAGGAAAGACATGCACCACTTCCCCCATTACTACTCCTTCTTTTTCTTCTGTCTCTCACCGCTCCTTTTCTTCTTCTTCTTTTGCATCTCAAATACAAAAACCCCCAGAACTTAAATGCAAAATAAGCCTGGGATGAGGGTCCTCTCTGCAGAAGGAGAAATGATTCCTGTTCTGTTGTTTTTAAAAGCACATACTGACAGCAGTAAGGAAGCTGGTGACTGTTTGCTCTGGCACCTGATGGAGAAACGCCGTCTTAGCAGCATCTTCCATTTCTGCACCATTTGAATCTGACTGCAAGATTCTCGTGTTCACACTGCAAAAGCACAAAATCTTACCACATATTTCTGGTCTAGTTTGTGGTGCAAATATCTGTGCACATATGAAATAAGACAAAACTAACTTAAGTTAGTAAAGTAGCATTTTATTAAGATATAAGACAATTAAAAAGTTCTACTTCCACTGACAGATTATTTCACTTATAACAAAAGATTTTTCCCATATTATAAGTGAAATAATCTGCCAGTGTAACCAAAACATTTCCATCAATATGAAATACATTTTGACTTAAAGTAAGCTCCACAAGTTTGTTGTGTCATATTTCACTTGGTATGATTTTGTGTTTTTGCATATTTGAAGCAAAATGAAGCCAAATTAATTACCCACTATATTAAAATGCTGTACATTTACACCCCAAATATGTGATTATTTTATTATGTAAAGGATGAGTGAGTCAAAACTGTTCAAAAATAGAAGATATGAACTACAAAACAAGTTATGCTAGTGAGAGGTGCATCAAAAGATGAGCAGAGGTTCAAATCTGCATATTAAATGATACAAAATCAAAATTTGCTGAGAAATTTCTCAATTTTCAGCATAGAAGTGCATCAACCAAGGCCACAAGCTGTTTGTACTAGAAACTCGATACTTGTTAAGATGTCGTGTTTTTGCAGTGCAGCATGTGTGCCCTATTAAGAAGCCACCAAGCTTAACGAAAGAATGCACAAAGTCCCATTCATGTGTGTTTAGCCAGGCACCAGCTACAGTTAAACTTTATCCAATAATTGCGCCATTGATGTCCTTCGTTTAAACTCCCATTAAAGAAGAAGAAGCATCTCTTCTTCTTGGGTAAATATCCTGATCATGTGCATTTTGGGGTCATGCTGCAGCCTCTGCAGTTGTGCAGCGATGCCCTGCGGGACGGGTGAGCGCTGACCCCGGCTCTGCGTGTGAGACCCGGGGGCAAACAGCGATCAATACGCATCATGTGAGCTTCGCTGCAGGGCTGCGTGTCAGCTGTTTCCTGTTTGTCCCAAGGAGAAGCGCCGCCGCCGCCGCCGAGATGCACAGATGCATTCCTGAGAGTCAGAAGCGTCGTCTCGGTCCCCTGCAGCAGCGTTGCATCGTCTGAGCTTCACTCCTGCAGCTTTCAGGAACAACGTTTGTTCTTTATGTAAAGATGCACCAATTAATCAGACTGTTTTACCTTTTGATCAGCTCTGATCGGTGATTGGTGTGTCAAAAACGGAAAAATCTGAAATTCTCCTAATCGTTAAATGCATCAAAGCTCAGAAATCCCAGCCTTTTCAGTCAATAAATGCATCATCCATGCAGCTTGTCTGATTGAAGCCTGGTGCGTTTTTCTCCTTTAGTAATCATAGCAATTATACATTTGACTAAAAAGTCATTTTCAAGACCCTGTACAGAAACAAAGATTAAAAATAACAACAATAGCAACTATAAACAATCAGGAAATATTACACATTAAAAGCAAAAAAGGTTTTTTTTTAGTAATAGTGATAATAAACTTTATTACTATCAACATCACAATTTGATGCGCTGTACCAGATCGTGGCTAATTTGCTTAACAGAAATGTGTATATAACACAATTATAAATAAAACAGAAACTATAACACATACAGTCCTGACATCATACAGTTAATGTTTACAAATCTAAGCAGTTTTTAACAATATGTTCAAGTTAGATTTGAAAACTACTCACATCAGGTTTTCTTAACCTTTGCAAACAAACAATAAAACAATCAGAATCAGCAGCTGAGAGCAGAAAAGCCTGATTGGTGAATCTCTACTTCCAAAAATTCAATGTGAATCCATGAAGTCAGATTCAGACATGAATGCAGCTTTAATAAGGATAAGGTGGGTCATTTGCATCACATACTTTCTGCTGCTTTGCTGCAAAATATCTGACATATATTTTTTTATATTAGTATTGTCACAACTGCTGCCATTCATTGTCATTTACATGTTCCTGATGTATTTTTCTTAATTCTGCTTACTTGTCTAATTTGACGTTTGCTGCTGCCTTTCTTGGCAGGTCCCTTGGTTGAAAGACGTCTTGATCTCAGTGGGTTTTTATCTGGTTAAATAAAGTTTTAATAATAATAATAATAATAATAATAATAACAAACCTCTTTCTGCTTCTTTTCCTCCTTCTCCTTAAATCAAAAACACAACATTCAGTCATTTGTCTCTGGGCAGTTTCCTGCATTCAGGAAAAGTTGCCGGTGTGAGGAGGAAGTGTGTGTTTGAAGAGGCAGCCGCTCAGGATGTCAACACCCCACCGCCAGCTAATGAGGGGACACACACACACACGCACACACACACACACACACACACACACACTCTGAAATGGCAGGAATGCAGTAGCTGTCACCGGTTTGTGCGACTCGTTGCGGCGGCAGCAGCCCTGGTTCGGGTGAGGAGCCCACCGGCATGCTGGGTAATCCCAGATTAGAGGCGTTTCTCACGCCGGTCCATATGGCGGAGACATTGTCTCGGCCCGTCCTGCAGACAGAGGAAGGTGACATTCGGTGTGACCTGCGCTAAGTGACAGGAACCCGGGCCATACTTTCACCACAGCTTCTCCCTTTTCCTGTTATTCCTCAACTCCTGTTATGTTGTTTGGCTTGGAGCCGCGCCAGCGTAGCGGGCAAATCGACAGCCCACTATTTTTACATCCGTCTTTAAGGACCCCGTCTGCCGGCTCTGCCTGCCAATTTGCCCCATCAGCAGCGGCAACAAAGGGGAGCTCTCAAGGCAGCGAGCCTTTCATTTCTCTGCTGCCGGTGTGACTAATGTTGTCACTGCTATGTGAAAAAGCACTCAGCCTGGATTGCTATTATTATTGTTAAAACCATCATCATCATCATCATCAGGCTTGTTTATGGTTATGGATAATGATGGTAATTTTGTCCGGGCCTTGCAGTTGACTCTTTCTCCCAACATGCACTGCTGTGTGCGTTTCTAGACGCGGGGAAATTACTGAAGTTGTTGTTGAGAGGAAAGTGGTTTTTCTATCAGGTAGCACAGCCGCAGCGGTAGGAATGGGGAACTTTGGTTCCGTCTCCTGCAGGGGTGCTGCCAGTAGGTGGGCTTTGGAGGTCACCCACATGTAATTTACAAGTCTTTCATGTTATATAACATTTTTAATGCATGAATGTAGAGAAAAGGACAAGTCTGGATAAATTAGAACATTGAGTTTTATATTTTAAAATATCCTAGATGCACCAATTTGACGTTTTATGGCCAGTACCAATTAAATTTTTTCTTAGTTTTTTAAGATTTCCTTGCTTCAAAAATTGGCCCAGTTACCCTGTAAGGGTAGATTTACTCCACAAGAATTAGACGTTTCTGATTTTAGTAAACTCTGAGTATAAAATTAAAGGTAGAGACGAACAAAGTGCATCTGGCAAATGTATTCATACATCTGTGAATGCCTGTATGAATACATGCATACATTGCCAGCATACATGCATTTGTTTGACCGGGAAACAAATGCACTAATTTTGACTTATTATATAGATTTTTATGCATAAAAATTTTATTTATTTGTTTCTTCATTCAAAAGTCCTGAGCCAGAACCTTTGTATTCATGTGTTTCTGGTGCGCCCGTATTTCTGATGCACAAGATTTCTTATTATTATTATTATTTAGAGCTGAGACTTTAACTCATTAATTTCAATTATTTAATTGATTACATTTTTTTTTTTTTTTTTTTTTTTTTTACATACAGTGGTCCCAGATGGAACTTTTTGATTTGCATGTTTCTGGTACGGCCTGTAAAACTGACGCACAAGCATCATCCTCTAACAACAGCAATGGCTAACAAAGCTGCTTCTCATGGCCCACTGGGGGTTAATTTCTGCTTCAAAAAATGATCTGATCAGATGCCGGATAAGACTGTTGTTGTGCTCAAGTTATGCTAAAAGGAGTTAGCCTGACAGTGAAGCTAATTAAGGCTAATTTAGCATCTCAAGGCTAACCATGTAGCAGCAGCGCAGACGTCCCCAGTGCTAACGTCAGCGTCCACAGTCCACATTTCTACAGATGGATTTTGAAACTCTGGAAAGCTGAATGGCTAAAATAGCATTTTGCTCCAATCTGATGGTTGAATAACATAAATAAGAGATAAATATCATAAATATCTGTTGTGGCATTCATATGTCTATTTATTCAATAAGTTAGCAGCAAAAAATGTTGCTTATTTTATTATGATTAAAATGCACACAATTAATTACAGACCTGATGTATCTTAGCTGCTGCTGCATGCTGCCCAGTGTGTGTTAATAATGGTGCAGTTGTGTGTGTGTGTGTGTGTGTGTATTTACTTATATATAATACATAAAGTGGACCACATTTACTGCAATATAAATGCAAAATGTTATTTTGCACAATCGGATGCAGAACACAACGAAAACACAAAATCTCCCCAAATATTTTTGTCTGGTTTCTTGTGCAAATCTTAGTGCACTTAGAATAAAACAAAACTAAATTATGAATAACATTTTAGCAACAAATATGAGCTGTTTTAGGTCAGTTTGTCTTAAATATTGATTTTAAAAAAGTACTAGTCCCTCTGGAAGATTGTTTTATTAAATTTCTTGTTATAAATGAAACAATCTGCCAGGTTAAATAGTCATTTTTTATATAAATATTTAGGAAATATTGATTGAAGACAAACTTTTATGTCTTGCTGAAATGTTACTTGTGAGTTAGTTTTGTCTTATTTTAAGTGCAGTAAGATATTTTCACTATAGACCAAAAATACTTGGTAAGAGTTTGTATTTTTGCACTGAACAAATCAGACGTTCAAACATAACCTGGCAGTTTTAATAAAGTGAACCAGAATAAAACCCCCAGAATTTCTGTTCTGACTCGGCTCTGAATATTTCTGGGCCTTCTTGCCAAGCTTTTCCTGATTTGTTTTAATGTGTTCGCGGAGGAGGAGGGGAAGGCGATGGCGGCTACTCTGCTCCTCGCCCTCTCCTGTTGGCGGCCATGTTTTATTCTGCGCCTATCTCTCCCTGCTCCGCTCGGCCCGGCTCTGTTCTGCTTCCAGTCTGCCGCGGGGATCTGATTGCTGGAGGCCCAGGGAGGATTTTAGGGTGGTTCTGGAGAAAGGGAGGCTAGTGGTACAGGCTGTGGTTGGCGGCGAGCCAAAGTACACACGCGTGCACGCGCACACATCAACAGCACATGCTCACTTAAACACATCCAGTCCCTTCAGGTACAGATACACTTTTTCCTGTTCTTTTCCTCAGAATGAGCAACAAGTTCCTTTAAATCTGCAAACTTCAGCCTGCACTCATTAGCCTGCTACTTTCTGTTGTGAGCAAAGTGTTAAAGCCACATGTGTTAGCATTTGTTTGTGTGCTCTGCTGACTTTGTAAAGATGTTGGATTAATAACATTTAATGGCCACTGTTAAATGCAGCTGCCCTGGCATCCCACAGCTTGTGCTTTTTTTTTTTCTGGCAAGCTTTTGTCTTTGTAGGTATTTGTGTGTTTGCAGGCAAAGGAGAAAAATATCACTGAGTGTGTGTGTAGACCTCACCTCGCTGTGTCAAACTACTACAAGGGTTTAACCCGTTTCAGCATTTCCCATCATGTGATTGTTACGGTTTAAGTCATTAAAATGAAATAGAAAGTCGCCCCTCCCCCACCTGCTGCTCAGCTGGCTGCTACTCTTTTCTGTTACTTAGTAAAGGGGTCACATAGGGTGGTCAGGTGTGTGTGGGTGGCAAAACAAAACCTGAAACAAGGACAGAAAGTGAGGAATTTTATGATTGAATCATTAATTATTGAAAGTGGGATTTCATTTATACCAAAAAAGTCATATAACTCATCTATAAATTAGTATATTTTTTAATAAATCAATAAGAAATTTGATTTTCTTTTTAATCAGTGATTCTGCTGGGTTAGGTAATGGCCCCCCTTACACCCACCTTAGTGACGCCCCTGCATAGAAGAATCGAATAGAAACCGACTTTATTGTCCCACAAAGTGGAAATTCAGATGAAACGGCAGAATCAGGTTGAAAGGTTCACACACAAAAAACAATCTGTAAAAAACAAGATTAACAATAGCAACAGCAATACTGATAATAATACTGACTGACGAAACAACAAAATACTGTTCAGTTATTATACATAAAAATATTAGACTCCTAATGATGTGAAACTGAGTCGGATTATTTTTCCAAAATGTGCCTCGTGTTCCGGTGTTGAGCATCGAAACAGACAGAATATTTACCATTCAGTGTGTCAGAGCAGAAAAACAGATGTGCAGCTTATTTTTCAGCTATTTTTAAAATATTTCTGGTTCTAATAAAAACCCAGCAAGTAACAGTGTGGCTGCTATATGAGCGAGAATCAACAAAACAACAATATTTATCAAGAGTTCATTTGTTTGTGTTTTAAAATCTGAAACACGGAGCTGTAGTAATCAGTATGTTACATCATTCTACAGCAGTACCATTAAAAATAAAGGCAATTTTGTCATGTTATGCTTTTTTTATACATGTATCTGTAAAAAATATAGATTTTTACTCCCGGTGGGTAGTTTTTGTAATGAAGCACGTGTGTGACGTTTTGCTGCTTGAGCGCTCCTGATTTACAGGGATCCACCATCAGCAGGTTGCTGCTCAACCTGAATCCAGTCTGAACGGATCAACCGTTTAAAACGTTTAAAACAATAAACACCCCAGTAAGCCTCCACAGTCAGACGTGGCTTCATGCATGTGTCGTTGTTTACCTCTCTGTGACATTACCTGTTCATCCATGGTGACAGTTTGGGGCCCAAACAGCAGAACAAAGTGAGAACTCCTGTTTGAAATAAGCAGAAGTTGTGTGAGTTAAAAGCAGGCGGCGCGTTGGCGTTGTTCCCCCCCTCACAAACTCGTTGCCACGCGTCCACACTCGATTTCTTTGTGCTGATGTTTTCTCCGTTAATGGCCCGAGCTGCATCCTCCTCTGTCGGGAAACACACTCCGACATAAGTGCTTTTGTCCGCTGTGACTCTGACTGGCATTTAATATTTCATGGCATTTAATCCATTTGATATGTTTTTCTCCAAACACACAAAAGATACGCAGCCTTTGTTTGCTTCATCCAGGCCATTATTTCACACTTTTAGATGTGTAAAAGGACGAGAAGAAAGCAGCTTCTGCTGCATCATTGGAGGCATAAAGTCAGGGCTGGGTTGTTGCTAAAATATGTGCTCATTACCGTAAAACTCAGCGCCCCCTCCCTCTCCGTCTCGGCGCTTAGCCTCACATTTCCAACCATTTCAAACCTGCAGGACGTCCCAGTTGTTCCTGCTGATGGGAGCCTGAGCGAAGAGAAAACCTGGCTCTGTACCACCGCTAATTATTGTTATGAAAAGAAAAATGATCAAATCTAAGTGTGTTACTATTGCAACAAGAGAAAAAAAGCAACAAATGGTGTTCAAAATAGGGGATGGGGGCCATTTGTGGCCCCTGAACTGATTTTTGTGGCCCACCCAACAACAAAAATGACACATATTAGGACAAAACCACAACTTTTAAATTAAAATCTGCTCACAAAAATGCTAAATGCTTTTCCAATCTTTATGGTTTTCTTCTATTTTCATGGTAACTAGGACTTTAAATTACAACTTGATGCACCCAAATTTGCTTTTAGTTGCTGTACTAATACATGACTAAATACAGTAAGTGTTACCAAATGAAAACTGTTTTTACTAAAGAGCTAAATAGATTAAATATTCTATTTAATCTAGGCTTAATATTTAATATTTTAGGCTTGATTTTCTTCAATCAAGCCTAAAATATAACTGGATGCTTTTCACATAACAAGCAAAAAATATTTGCAGTTTTGGAATTATGATCCTAATCCTACAAAAAAAATGTGATTACTTTATTTAATTTAAATAGTTAATTATTGTTGAGTAGAAAAAATAAACATTTTTGGTGATTTTAGTTTTTTAAAAAGTTTTTTTTTTCCCCTCAAAAACTTTTATAAACTATTTTGGACCATTTGACAACAAGTTTGAGCCCCAATGTCATAAAGTTTACTTTGATGCGTTTTGATATTATTTAACATTTTCTTTAACTATGCTGCCATTTTGGAACTATGTAAAAATAGCTTTGTTTTGATCATCTGCTGGTGATACGATGTATAAAATGTAACCATGTAAACTAAACACTGTAAAACAGATTGTTTTAAACTTGTATTGGACATAAAAAACTTTTTGTACCTTTAAAAACTCGTTTTTGCTCTGATTCTGACCAGCATTTTTGCTCCGACGTGAACAAACCCGGTTCAGTTCCTTCCTCCCAGCTCGGCCGCCATAACGGCAAACTTTACAGTAACAAGTCACTGAATGCTTCTGTAAGTCTCACCTTTCTCCACATGATCAGTTTCCCTACAGTCTAAATGTAATTCTGAACCCACCAGCGTCAGTCTGCCGCCAGAGTCAAACGCGCTTCTTCATTTTGCTCAGACACAAAGAAAAAAAACAGCAGAGGCTGTTACAGTTAAACATGCAGGAGCAGTTTAATGATTTACTGTGATCTAAGGTCATCAATGGATGTTTTCTACTCATAGAATAATAATAATATGATTAAATCTGAAGTAAAGGAAAGCAAATACTATTTTACTCGAGTAATTTCCTGGATGGCTACTTTTTACTTTTGCTTGAGTGAAAATATGTTTAATTTGTGCTACTCTGACTAGAGTACAACTTTTGGTTAGGTATTGTATCGTTTATCGTGTACATTTTGTTATAAGATTTTTAATTTATCATTGTTACAATAAATTTCAGTTAATGATGTTTTAAAAAAACAAAATCCTCTGGATTGTCAGGATTGTTAGTTTTACTATTTTCTCCACTGTTTGTTCAATAATCTGCCAATATGCAGTTTCTGTGCGCAGCTTAGTGGTGAGAATCACTTCTTTATCTGTCCTACAGAAGCTTATTGCACCCAGAGGAATGTTTTCTAGAGCAGACATTGTGTTTGTGGTGCTGTCACCTAAAAAAGACATAATAAGTAACAAGGTATTATCGTCACTTTAATCGTTATCACAACAGTAACGCAAAATATTGTGATAAAACTTAACTCCAGATGGAGACCCGCCTCTGGTTCTGAGGAAGATGAGGAGAAGCAACCGAGGAGGCGTCTCTCTTTGGAGATCAATGGGTAATAGTCTGAAGTCGCAGAGGCGATTAGAGGCGTCGACTTGCCTGTGTTGTAAATGCTGTCAGATCTGTTAAAGGAAGCCTAATACCTCTCAGGTTGAAAGCTGTAATAACATCAACTGTAACCGAATCCGCGGGGAAGTGCAAGTCTGTCTGCGTTTGTGTGAGTGAGTGGAAAAACAACGGGAGGAAGGAGAAAGAGTTTCATCTTGTGTGCGTTACACCAGGTGTGTGTGTGTGTGTGTGTTCAGGTGGGCGATGTGCCGCGGGGTTCGCTGCCGGCTCTTCCTCTATGGCCACCAGACGCCTGTCACTGGCATGGAAAAAAAAAAAAAAACAGGCCGGTGGATGAGGAGGAGAAGGACAAAGGAGGAGCTGAAATCATGTCACGTAGCGCTAATTCATCCAGCCTCATTAGAGAGCGGGAGGAACCCGGGGGGAGTGGGGGGCCCGGGCCCCGACTGCCACACACACAGACGCATGCATGCATTCCCCCGGTGGGTCTGCAGCACATGCTTCCACACTGCAAAAACACAAAGTCTCACCGAGTATTTCCGGTCTAATTCCTAGTGCAAATATCTTACTTACAGATGTGGACAGTAACTAGTTACTTTTACTTGAGTAACTTTATTATGAAGTACCACTGCTCTTACTCTAAAACATGTTTTAACCAAAAATTCACTAGACACACACCTGCAGTTTTTGTTAAAGTCTTTTATTGAAAGAAACTGATTTGGAAAAAAATATTTTGCCTGATTTTGTTATTCTTTGTTACTGATATGAATTATTGTCATTTTCATCCTTAAAACACCAAAATTTCCAACTAACTTTATATTTTGGTCCATCTGATCATTTTAAAAGATTAATAATTTGATCAGTTCCTCAGTACTTGAGCAGTCCTTTAACCAAATACATTTTTACTTTTACTTGAGTAAAAATATGTTGAAGTAATGCTACTCTTACCTCTTACTTGAGTACAATTTTGAGTATTCTGCCGACCTGTTAGTGCACTTGAAATAAGATAAAACTTATTTACAATTAACATTTCAACAAAATGTAGGAGCTTGTTTAAAGTAAATAATTTATATCGTGAATTATTTAAATAATTCACGATATAAATTATTCACTGGGTGGGACTAAATAATTCAGAGTAGCTGGGTGGACCTAGCCCCGCCTTCGAGGATGAAGCTCCTCCTCTGAGATGCAGTTTCCAAGCTTCCTGAACTCAGCAACACTTCCCCACTCAGTTCCTTCAGACTAGCCAGCAGCAATTAGCAAACACCTGGTAGAACTGCTGAGCTCATTTTAGGAGCTTCTTCTCAGAGCAACGCTAGTAAAAATGTGTTAAAGGGTTAATAGAGGAGCCATGTTGGGATGACGTCCAGAAGGCGGAGTTTCAGAAAGAGCAGTAGCTTCTTAAAGAGACAGAGGCCCAATTTCATGAGGTTTTGATATGTACAGCATTTTTCTAACAACTGAAGGAAACATAGTTACTTGATTATGTTAAATGACACTATGTTCCTGGAAAACACAGAATTGATGAAAAAGTGCCAGTTTCACTGGCAGATTATTTAACTTCTAACAAAACATTTTTCCCATGTTACAAGTGAAATAATCTGCCAGTGGAACTATTGGTATTTTTCATCAATATTAAGGAATCATTGACTCCTATTTCTTGCTGAAAAGTTACTTGTGAGTTAGTTTAGTATTATTTTAAGCGTACTGAGGTCTTTGCAGTATAAACTTGACCAGAAATCCTTGGTAAGATGTTGTGTTTTTGCAGTGCAGTCAGATCCGGTTTCTCTGCTCCCCGCACACGTACGCAGACGACACCGGCGCACGGCGCTGCGCGGGGGCAGTTTGGGGAATAGAAAATTGCCTTCTCAGGAAGGCCCCGGCCAATTAAGGACCTGACCGTATTGAATGTCAAGTGTTAATTTAGGCTCCCCATCCCCCCCATCCTCACCCCTCAATTTCCCAGCAGGGTGGGTGGTGGGGGGGGAAACGGGCTGAATGTGTGTGTGAGATGAGCAAATGCATGTCAAGCCAAAGTTGATTGCCTCGCTCCGTATTATGTGTCGCGGGCAAGTGGCAAATGTGCTCCCGCCTTTTAGCCTTTCACGCACCCCCAGAGGGACCCGGCGCTGGGAGGAGGAGCGGCGGAGGATTAACTGTACCGCCGCGATAAGAACGGAGGGGGGACAGACAGGGAGAGGACGAAGGCTTGGCTTGATCTCCAAGGACTGGGCGGTGACTTTGATAGTCTTTTAATTGCCTTCATTTGGCAGAGGTGACGTCCCTCGGAGACATCCTTTAAAACCGAGCGTGACTTTAAAGTTTAAAGTCCCGCTGAACGCTTTGATCTCGTAGGTTGCGTCTGAGTTGGGCTGATGGTAAAGGCCCACCTCCTTACCTCCGTGATCTAATATACATCCACTTAGTCTTAATGGGCAGATTCCCTTTCTCCTCTTGTGATGACTGTTGCACTCTTTAAAAGTGAAACTGCCAGCTTGTCTTTCCCATCTGACCCCCTCCTTTGTCTCTGTCGGTCTCTGCCTCCTCGGCCTCCGCCTGGGTTACAGCAGAGTTTATGCTGGAAACCGACCTTCCTCTCTTTGTTTTGCATTCATGTTTTCACATTTGCATGAACGTGTGCGAGCGCTGCTTGACGTAATGCTGTGAAATTGAGTAAAGAAGGGTGAGTATCGATCATTTACTCCTGTGTGTTGTTGGTGTCTGCAAAGTCGTGCCAGAGAGAGGTTGGGTCATCTGCACAAATGCAAACAGACGAGCAAACGCATCACAGAATGCTGCAGACGTTCCTTCAGTTTGGGTTTGTTTCATGTATTGAAAACATTTTTAATAGGACAGAACAGAAATATCTTTAATTGTTGTCCAGGAGTAACAGCAGCAAAGTAACAATCAGCACGAAAAGTCACACAAAGATGAAAGTATAAAAATAAGAATAACATATGTAACATTGTAAACTCTGATCCAAAGGAATGTGTGACTGTGTGGGATAATTTAAACAATGTTCTTTAATAAAACAACAAATTGTTAACAAGGTGTGGAAATAAAACAGTGCAAATAGCAGCTGGGATATAAACACTTACTGTGTTTTTTGGCAGCGGTAGATTTGTTTACATTACAAATGCACGCAAACTTTAGGCAATATTCTGCTAATGTTGATAAAACACAATTTAGGAATTTTCATTAAATAAAAAACACAATTAAAAACACTTGTGAATAAATTTGTCATCTAAAAACTTGCTGAGCCATGATCATCCAACTACTTCCTGTGTTTGGGTCAGTGGTAACATTCAGCTGTTGATCATGTGACTCGTGTGATGCGAAAAAAGTTGTTTAGTTTTATTGGTTAGCTTTTATGCTAGTGCTAAGATATTTTACTTGCATTTGCAAAGCATCTCATGCACCAGACCCCAGAGCGGAGAAAAGCAACATCATTAATATTAGCTTTTATCCTGACACTAGACACTGGTCTTTGCAAACCAGCCAATCAAGGAGCTTCAAGACCAGAGGAAAGGAAAACCATAAATATTAGCTTCTGCACTAGTGCTACGACAGTTTCCTGTCCTGTGTTTGCAACACAGCGAATCCAGTAGCCCAGAGAATGGAGAAAAGCTAAACAGTAGATGTCAGGTTATATGCTAGTGCTAATATGGTTTCTTGGCAGCTAATCCACAGTCTCCAAGAGCAGAAAAACCGAAGACCATTAATGTTAGCTTCTATGCTAGAGCTAAGATGGTTTTTACTATTTATTTTATTATACATTCAGCTATATTTGGTGTTTTAACTATTAAAATAGTCAGTTCCAAGTGGTTTTTGAGAGAGTCTCTAGTAATCATGGATTTCAGCCATTTGTGGGCCACAACTGCTGGTATTTATACCGTATTTGTACCCAGTGAGTGAGTTAATTGGTTAAAAATAGTTGCTGTGTTTCCAGAATCAGTGGCAGAGTCCTGGACAGGCAGCTGTTGCAGGTCAGTGTTTGGAGTAATTCAGTCCCTGATCACTGATAACAAACCAGAGGGAGCGCGTTAAAGCAGAAAGGAAGAGTTCAGCCGCTTGGCAGACTCTGGAGTTAGACTGGACCGAGAAGTCTGTCAGGCTCAAATTGATCACCAGCCCTGGGAAACCGGGAGCAAACAGAAAGGGACGTGGACAGATGCCACAGATCAGGCAGAAAGAGAAAGAAACGGGGAGAATCTGTGGCTTAATCTGCCCAGAACGGCCATTTTCCCCTCTGGATGATAGATGTCGTGGGCCTACCGGGTGACACAGATGGATAACGCAGGCGTCCGGGGTGATAGGGTTATAAATTAACACATTACTGGACCCTAATGTGAACTACAGCGGCCCACCTCGCAGCAACGCGATCGGCCCTGCAGGCGAACACACCAACACGCCCACAGCTTCGCTGATGCGTCGCGCTGAGCTCAGGATGCGGATCGTGCTCCTCAAGTGGCATTGATTTGGCAAAGTGCTGAATGAGCAGCAACGCTCCAGCTGCTGTTCCTTCTCCACTTTCTTTACTGGTTTCCTGCATTTCACACTTTGGTCCTCATTTATTCTCCTTTTGCTGCTTTAGTGCAGCGCAGAAAGATCACTCTGAGTTTGGCTTCTCGGATTCTTTCACTGCAAAAGCATGAAATCTTACCAAGTATTTATGTTTAGTTTCTAGTGCAAATATCTTAGTACACTTGAAATGAGACTAAACTAACTTACAAGTAACTTTTCAGCTAAATATAAAAGCTTATTTTAAGTAAATAATTCCTTTAATATTGATGATTTCACATATAACAAGACATTTTCCCCATAAGTTAAATAATTAGTCAGTACTTTTTCATCAACATTAAGAAATTATTGACTTAACACAAACTCCTATATGTTACTGAAAAGTTACTCATAAGTTAGTTTAGTTTTATTTAATGTGCATTAAGGTATTTGCATTAGAAACTAGACCAAAAGTACTTGGTGAGACTTTGTGTTTTTGCAGTGTTCGCTGCTCTGCCAAGACTTCTCCAGCGTTTCTCTCCTCAGATGTCCTGAAAAGTGTCTGCCTCTGCTTTCTCTCTCCAGCTGGAACATTTCTTCTTCTGGCCCACACAGTTTTCACCAGCCAAAGCTGTTATGTCCCCCGAAGTTGAGCCCAAAAGGGAAGTGGTGTGTGTGTGTATTTGTAGCTGGGGATTGGTGTTTAATAGCCCGACATACAGAAGAGCTAATATCCAGAGCAGCAGTAGCCTGCGCGCTGCAAGGCCACACACAGAGGCGCGGCTCTGAGCAGCCTCACAGTTTTGGGAACTCGGCTCTCCGCCTGCGAAGCGAGGCGAGGGCCCAGACTTCTCCCAGCCGACCGCAGCCGATTCAGAGTCGCTGCGTGCGGCGACCGCCACCGGTTCTTCTGACGAGTTTCAGCTGAAAGCTAAACGTTGTTAGCGTCCGCTCAGAGTGTGTGTGACGTAAAGCCTGAGATGAAGAAACTGTCCCTCCTGTCTTCCTTTCTTTCTGTGGTTCGGCCAAACGGTTAACATCTGGTGACCAGCACCTGACCTTCATATGGCCTCTCTCTCTCTCTCTCTCTCTCACACACACACACCTACCCACACACACACACACACACACATAGTTCACCAACATAAAAGCACAACAAGAGCAGGACAGTGTCCAAGCGATGAGTGAATGACCGCATGCGCCCCCTGCCTCCCCCGCTGCGCTGGGTCTGCCAGACCTCTGGGGTCCCTGCAGATGATTGGTCGATGAAAGGTTGACGATGCGTCCAAAGTTTCGGGGGAAACGGTCCGAAACCTCAACGGGACGAGAGAAAACATCGTCTACCACACCTGAGGGCAACTTTTACAGTTAATTGATTTATTTTGTTGTGGTAACTTGTTTTTTTATTTGGAGAGAGACGAGTTTGATATGGGAAAATGGCCGCCGGTCTTTTAACGCAATTTTTTGTTTGCGGTCGATTCGTTGTTAATTCTTGATTTATTTATTTTTTAACAAAAATGCATCAATTCACTCCAAATGTGATTTAAAGTAAATTTCTGTAAAGCCATGCTAAACTGTAGAGGTGGGCAGATTGGTCCAGATTATATCGATATCAAGTTATCACATCAATAATCGATACTTTAGCTTCAGATTCCCTCTTGAAATCTTTGGTGGAGTGTATTCTCTCCATTCTACCATAAAAATAATTTTTAGATTACACATTTTTTACACAGTTTATTTAGAAAATAATGGAAACAAATTAGTTTAGTCCATTTTATGATGTTAATAAAGTAGTTTGTCAACAGTTATACTAACTTTACTTAAATTCTTAAAGTTTTAGCAAAATTTTAAAAAAACACAAAAACATCTAAACAACAAGAATTTGGTGATATATTGTACTTGGATAAAAAGTATTGGTAAAATCTCTCCAAGTATTTTTGGTTTAATTTCCATCTTAAGCTATCTTCAAACTCTTAAAATAAGACAAAACTCAATTTGAAGTAACTTTTCAGCACGTTTATGAGGTTGTTTTAAGTAAATCATTCCTTAATATTCATAAAATGTAGTTCATCTTGTCACATGACTTTTTCCCATGTTATAAATGATATAATCCACATTAATAATCAGAACATTGACTTATAACAAACTCCTACATCTTTCTGAAAAGTTACTTCCAAGTTGCTTTTGTCTTATTTCAAAAGTACTAAACTATTTGCAGTGGAAACTAAGCCAAAATTACTTGGTAAAATTTTGTGTTTTTGCAGTGTGATAAAAATTGGACCAATTTAATCTTCAATTTAGTGATCGGTGCATCACCAGCTGGACCAGATGGCTGAATGAAACGACCAGTCGCTGTTTGTGTTGCACTCAGGGCCGATAAGAAGGAAAAAGTCCCGAGAAATGAGGTCAGAGGCAGAAAAGGAGTGGCTCATGCATCACAGGCCCCTGACCCGCCGGGGTCGCGACCTTTCATCACCCTTTGGTCTTTTTTGTTGTTGTCTTTTTGCGCCTGAAAGTGTGTCAGAGAGTGAGCGTCCCGTCAGAGGAAAAAGGAAAACCCACCGCCGCTCCCTGCAGACGCAGTCCGGGTGAACAAGGACCGCGCGGAGATCAGGTCGGATATAGAGAGCCTCACTTTTCGGGTTCCACCCAGACCGGGGGAGACCTGGAGGGCAGCGGTGACAGGGAGCGACGGAGTGGAGCGTCTCAGCAAGAAAAAAACTCTTACAGCACGAGGAGGGGTAGTGGGGAGCAGCCTTGGGATGAGGGGCGGGGGGCAGTGGGGAGGAAGCAGGAGCGTGTCCCCGCCTGAGGCTGATGCATTGTGACAGTCACTTAGAAGGATTTCACTTCCCCTAAACTGTGGCTTGCAGGAAGAAACACCATAAGTTGGGACAATTACTGGCTGAAGGAGATATGACAGGACACATGCAGAGCCACAGAGGGAGGGCAGCGTGGGGGTGGGTGTGTGTGTGTTTGTGTGTGTGTGTTTGTGTGTGTGTGCGCACAGAAAGTTGTATCATCTGCTGCATATATGGATGGTTTCACTGCAAAAACACAAAATCTTACCAAGTATTTTTGGTTTAGTCTCTACAGCAAATGTCTTATTACACTTCAAAAAAGACAAAACTAAGTTACAAGTAAATTTTCAGCAGCACATAGGAGTTTGTTTAATGTTTAATTCCTTAATATTGATGAAAAGGTGCTTGTTCCATCGGCAAATTATTTAATTTATAACAAGACATTTTTCCAGTGTGATAAGTGAAATAATCTGCCAGCTGAACTAAAACTTTCTCATCAACATTAAGGAATTATTGGCATTAAACAAGCTCCTACATGTTGCTGAAAAGTTTCTTGGCAGTTTGTCTTATTTGAAGTGTATTGAGATGTTTGCAGTAGAAACCAGACTGCTTGTTAGGACTTTGTGTTTTTGCAGCGCAGTGCGTGCCTGCGGGTCCAGGGAGGTTCTGCCTGCGTCCTGCTCCTCCTGGTACCGAGCGTCACGCCGCAGCCTCCCTCATTCCTTCACCTCCGCGCTGCAGCTCAACCTGGTGACGAAGGCCAGCAGGGAGGAAGGAGGGAAAAACAAAAGAATCCATCAAACCAACTGAAACCAGGCCAAAACGAAGAGAAATGGACTTCATTTAGTTTTTGACTTTAGTCTGTTTTTTTTATTGTTGAATTTTAATACTTTGGTCTTTGGTGTCGTAGGCTTGATGAATGTCCAGAATGTTCTCCGCGCTGCAGCACATTGTGTTACCCGTGTGCTGCGAGCCTTGCCAAGAATGTCTCTGTAATTTGGGTGTAAGTGGATTCCAAGAAATACAGTTTTCCTTTTTCATTGAGTCGTTTTGCTTTCAGCGCCGTTATGTCTTCACGGCGTGTGTGAGAGGGAGGGAGGGCGAAATTATCTGCGGCTCTGCATGGCACCCACCGTCCGGCGTCACAGCAAAGTACGGTCAGAGTGTCCAAAACGGTGCGTCCTGCTTTCATTGACCTTGTTTGCAAAAAGCTGGAAATTTTTGAGCATTAATGTGAAGGTGGGAAGAGAGCAAGTAGCACAACTTCAACATGGCTTCACAAACTGAAAAAACACCAAATCTGAAGTTTTATGTATTTTCTACTGCTAATGTCTTAGGACACAAAAATATTTACTTCCACTGGCAGATTATTTCACTTATAACAAAACATTTGTCTCATGTCATAAGTGAAAAAATCTACACATGAAATCAGAACATTGACTTAAAACAAGCTTCTACTCCTTCCTCAAAAGTTAGTTGTAGGTGAGTTTTGTCTGATTTTAAGTATTAAGATATTTGAACTAGAAACTAGACAAAAATAATTCTGTGCTTTTGCAGTACTCAAGTAAAAGCAAAAAGTATTTGTCCAAGAAATTACTCAGAGTAAAAAAGTGGAAAGGCTGATCTTAACATCTGATTTAATATTTAAAAACTATGTCACCAGGCAGATAAAAATATAAAATGATGTGCACATTATTTTATTTAATAGAGTAGATAAATACAAATAATTGCATAATAAAAAAGAAATTAATCTTTTTAACAAGAAACTGACAGGCAGTGTAAATATGCTGGAGAGCAAAGTGAAAATATTATTTATTTATCAGTATTATTACTATTATTATTGCAGAGGCCTCATTAGATGCAACACACTTGGAAAAATACACATATAATGTTAAAGAGTTGGACAGATAAAAATGGTGCAAAAATTCCTCATTTATTAAAAATGCATGGAAATGTAATTATTTGTGTTTGTCACTTATGGATTAATTTTCCCAGCTGTGACTCCATCGTTTGAAAGCAGATCCGCTCCTGCAGCATTAGCAGCGTTCTCTCTACAGTTCAGTTTGTTGTTTTATTCCTTTGCTGTTCAAACTATAATCCACTGCAGCAAAGCAGATTCAGTTTTCAGATGATTTCCATTCATGTCACCTTCGCTGCCTCCGCCGCTCTCCGCTCATCAGGGTGGCTGGAAGACGTTGGTTTGAGATTAGCTCCCCGATCTCTCCGTTTTCCCTTTTCCCTCTGGGTTTTGTTCTGATGCACCTCAACGGTTGGCTATGGACGGATGGATGGACGGACGGATGGATGGATGGATGGACGGACGGACAGACGGATATAAATTCTAAATAAATGAGCCACTGCTGTAGGAAATTGTCTATTTTCAGCACGAAAACCAAACCAATCAGTTTCATTGTTTGTAAATTCACACCTTTAATTTAGTCAAAAATTAAATATTTGACTAAAATATTTCAGTCAGTTTTACATGTTTTTGTTTTCTAAGCATCGCTCTTAACTCTTGAAACGAGGCAGTCAGTGTTTTACAGTGTATCTGTACTGGATTCACCCTTTTTATTTCTGTCTATATTAAGTTAGAAAGTTTACTTTTGGAGAATTTCACAGCTGCTTTTGGCTTTTATGCTCCAAACCCACAAACCCACAGGTTGCTGCTTCCTACCCTTGGAAAAAAACTTAATTCAATTCAAAAATACTTTATTCATCCAGATATCTTCAGAGTTGTTAGTGATTCTGTAGGCAGGAAAGATCCAGCAGTAGCAGTCGGTGCTGCTGTGATTCTGAAATAGCCTCTGACTGAAGATTGTTGCTATATGACCACCTCATTACTGCACTGCAGATACACAAAATTACGAAGTATTGTTGTTGTAATTTCTAATAAAAATATCTGTACTGGAAATATACCGGAGGGTATAATTGTCAAATCATACAACAGAAAAAGCTGAACCAAAGTCTAGAAAATAACAAACCAGAGCTAACTTAACGTCTCCAACACGCTGCCACCACGACGCGCCGATCTGGACTAAAAAGCCAAACTGCTTTCTCCTTCTTAATGCATATTAGCCATAGTTTCTTGAAGCAGTCATTACGGATGACAGGGGTCAGCAGAGGTTGTCGCCTGAGCACTCCATCGACTGGCGGGTCGATAATGGACTCGTGTCTGTCCACGGTGACCCTTACAGTGATCTATATGAGCGGGGAAGCAATATCCAGCCGCGTGTTTGTGAGGAGATTAAAAGTCAGCAGATCGTGATCCATGTTGTAGTTTTGGGAAAAGTGACTGAAAGTGCATCATCACATCAGAGGATAGACTTTAAATTACTGATGTTAGCTTAGAACTGGGAATGAATTGACCCACATTTTGCTCTTTCGAAACCGATATCTGACGCTTGTTATCGGCCGACACCGATCCAATACAGAAAAACAGCTGAACTGACTTAAAACCTTTTATTTTTTAAATATTGGGATCAATACAGATATTAATATTGGATCGGTTCATCTCTATTTAAAAATCACCGAACAGCTTAGCACTAGACTACATTAAAGATCTGCTGTTGTCATAGCAACCTTCCAGACCTCTCAGGTCTTCTGGTTCTGGTTCTGTTCTGCATCCAGAACCGAACATGGGGAAGCAGCATTTAGCTTCTATTCACTACAAATCTGGAACAAACTTCCAGAAAACTGTAAAACACCTGAAACAATGAGCTCCTTTAAATCAAAGCTGAAAACCCGGCTGGTTAGAGTTGATTTAGAGCCGTAATAATTAGAATATTGATCAACATATTTGATGTTTTGATGATGAAAATGTAACGTTTGTTGTTGGTTTCACAGCTGCTAACTGAGCAGGGTTTCCCCCGGTGTTTTATAAGCCTGGCGGGTCACCAGGCTTTACTCCCCCCCCCAGGCTAAGCACTGTTTGTTTATTTATTACAGGCTTATTTAAACACCAGTATCAGTGATAGCAAAGACGACTGTTTGGTTAAATGGTTGGAAGCACAATGGCGACATAGTTCAGTCAGCGGACTGAAGTCAGGTTGTTTACAGACGGAAATCACTTCCTGTCTGTACCTGGGTTTTGGACGTTTTTCATGATTTTATGTTGTACAGCGATTTGAACTGCCCTGTTGCTGAAATGTGTTTTACAAATAAACTCGATTGATTGATGATGGAATGGTAAAACCTTCAGCAGCGGCGGCGACTCCCCATCTCGTCCACAGGGCTAAATTATTTATCTGCTCTCGCTCTACCTCGGTCCTTCACCGTCTCCCCTCCTCCTCCTCTCACACTCCTCTTAGCACTTGCTTCATTTGTTTGCTTTAAGGAGCTAAATCTTGTTTGCACGTATTAATAAGTCAAGGCGGATTATGCCCCCGCCCGCCGCCGCGGCCCCTCCAGCACCCCAGCCGTCTCTGCTTACACTGTTTGGCTCTGTTTGCTCTCCCTCCCCTCCAGAATGTGCCAGAGCTAGCACGCTAAGCTAAATATATTAATTCCGACGCCCATAATGATTGCTTGCCATCCATTTTTAATGACCGGAGCATATCAAAGAATAGTAAAGCGTGTTACCCGCAGCCCCCTTCCGACTCCCCAGGGTGTCGCGGCTCAGTTGGGGGCTCTGGCTGGCTGTTAGCGTGTTAGCATCTTGCCCATTGTTTGTGGTCTCTCTCTATGTGCGTGCTTACATATGTGTCACTGCAGGCTAAAAGGGAACATATGTTCAGCTTGGCCTTTTATAGACCCTCTGACACACACACACGCACACACACACACAAAGCAAACAAATCAACAAAAAGATAAATATTCACGTTCCTTAAACATTTTCACATTTATCACACTACCACCACAATCTTCAGTGAGATTTTATGCTAAATTTTCTCTTTCAGGCTTAACGAACATTCACGGACCACCTAACTTGAAATTGGCCCCACAATAACAAAACAGCTCAATTTATACAACCTGACATGAAAACTTTAGCCTCTTTTCTCCCTTATTGTGTCCTTTTTGTTCATCCTGATAAGAAAGTCGGTGCTGTTTTGTAAATGTGATTGGCATCAACAAAACCATGAACTATTTGGGGCGTTTTGAGGTATTGACAGATTCTGACAGTGTGGTTTCTAAGCGTTCCAATAATGGAAAACATATGGAAATCAAAAAAGAAGTGTTTTGTGTGCATTGATAACATTTTAGAGCCATTTGTAATTTCAAAGCGTGATAAAAGAAAATTAGACTGAAGTTGCTTTGGAAGAAACATTTTCTTTCAGGCTGAAGAAAGCTTGATGTAAATAGTTATTTTATTTTAAGCGTTAAGATGCAGCCAGTCAGCGCGGGGTGCAAATTGTGTCATAATAATGTTCTAAAAACAAAAGTTCTGCAACTAACCCTGAGAACTGAAAAATATTCCTGCAGACATTAATTACTTCGATCATATATATAATCCTGCCGTTGTTTTATCCTCAGTTTTTCTTTTCAGTGACCTGGTATTAAGCCATGTATCCATTATTACTTTTAAACACAGATCTTTGGTAATTTCACTGTTTGCATTGCACTTTGACCTCACATCATGTCAAATGAAAACAGTTGTTTACTTGCAGTGCCTTTCCCGTGTTGTTGTTTACAACCGTTGTCGTAGCTCAACAGTTTCACCAGATGTTTGATAATTGCTGCTGCCGCTAGTTTGTGGGAGCTGGGTGGGAAGAAGGGCGGAAGCTCTCCGTTAGACTGCAGCTTTAAAGACTTTGTAAGAGCAAATGTTTAGGTTAGGTTGCCATGGAGATTAAATGGTTTCTCAAACATGCATTAAAGAAGCAAAGCAACACTCCAGGTACGTTTTTGTTGAAGGAATAACATTAAAACATGATGTAAAGCTGGAAAAAGTAGAATTTTAAAATGAATCCCATGCTGACATGCTCTGTTTGCACTGAAGAAGATTTACTCACCTCTGCATGCTGAACGCTGACAGCTGCTCCAAACTGTTTTCTGATTAATTGGAGTTTAACCGCAAATCAAAGCAACACTCCAGATATGTTGGAATAATATTATAATATGATGTAAAGAAAAGAAAAAAATCTAATTTATATAATAATTATGCTGTAAATTAATAGGAAACAACTTCCTTTGTGACATAGTAGTGGCAGCATCATACTGTGGAGCTGTTTATCTTCAGCAAAAATGTTCTAGAAATGAGTGGAGACAAATAGAGGGAAACCTGAGAGAAAACCTGAATGAGAAATTGCTGAACGTTCCCCTTCCAGCAGGACAGAGCTTGTGTTAGAATGGCCTAGTCAAAGCCTAGAATCTGAATAAGCTCTAGGAATTTTGCAGAAAAGAATGAAAAGTCACTAAAATTGCAACAAAATGCAGATTCACACCTCCATGTCCAGATGTGTGTGAAGAAATCACATAAAACCCCCAAAAACACACGGAATATTTTGATTATATGAATACTTAACTCTTCTATGTCATATCCAATTTTCCTCAAAATACATAATCAAGCATTAAATCATAGTTTACACCTTTCTCTCCCTGAGCAGCTGCACTCATCTCCCCTCTTTATGCACTTGAGATGTTGCTCATCTTTAATAGATAGATCCCTCCTCTCTCTGTCTCTCTTCCCTGTAAAAGCTGCATAAATATTTGAGAGGGAAGCAGTTCAAAAGTGGGGGGAAAGGGGCGTTTAAAGTCGCCGTTTGGAAACACAAACGTGAAACGAGAGCCCGCGAAGGGATGAAAGAGTCGGCATGGCGAGGTAAGAATCGGAAGTGAGGCCGTCCCAGTTTGGCTCTGGCAGGCTGAATAAACAGCTTCGACGTACAGAAACTCACACACGGAGTAGATTTCCATAAAATATTAAAGGAGGTGTTTCCTGTAATTATAGCACTGTTTGCCTCTGCCTCAAAGCCTGATCTGTAATTAAACAGGATCACACATATGCCAAAGAAAAGCACGCACACACACCTGCGTACACCCCCTCACACACACACACACACACACACACACACTCCCCCCTTGAGATTGCTGTAATTCATACTCTCCTTTAACACATGCTCAAATTTGTACCCACACACACTCAATGAACTCATTCATAGACAAGTGGCCCTGCACGCTAAGACTTGAGCAAACACCGTTTTATCTAAAAAAATAAAAATAAAACCAGGAGTCTATAAAATGCTTTCCCAGACACCCTGCTGTGACGTTATCTCCATAACCATCCATATATTGATCCATCTTCCCTCCTCTTTAATTCTCCCCTTTCCTTATCTAATCTGACTACGCCGCTAATGGCAGCCATTCCCAGCCATGAACAAGCGCCATAATGTTCTCTGGTAAGACGTTATGATGTGAAATGACCCCATTGATTGGCTGGCATCCCCACTGACAAAAGGGAGAGGTGGCGGCAGTCACTTATTGCTGTTAATGAGCTGTGGGATGGGCCCAGAGTGGCGCTCCGCACAAACACACGGCCCGGCCTGCAACGCTTTCTGCATAATTGTGGAGGCATCACTCCTACCTGTCTGCGGCCCGCCACGGTTTTGGCTCGTTAGCGGCGGGAGGCCCCGGCGACGAGATTTTAATGGCCGCCGCTCGGCGTTGTCACGTCGCGTTTTCGATGGCTGTTGCATCTGTTTGTGCTCCTGCATCTGTTGTCTGCACCTGGTGTGTCTGCAGCGGGAGAAGCTGAAATTTAGCGCCTGACGGATGAGTCAGGGTTTCTGAGTTAAACGGGATCCATTGTGCAAAAATTCACATTTTGTACATCCAGTCGGATGTCTGGTAAGGGTGGGCGATACGGACTTAAAGTTTTAGCTTAATATTTTGCCATAGTTTTGTGATGATGATAAAAGTGAGGATTATTTTTTCATAGCATCACAAACATAAATACTACTCTTCAGCACACGAGTCTCATAAAGAAGTGCAAAACTGCACACAGTGACTGCATTTAATCATATTTTCAAATGTATTGATACTTGATGACACTCATTGACCAAATAGTTGGAAAATAAATCCCAACAATAAGTACATTCTTTGTGTTTATTAAACACTAACAATCTTATTTATGACAACGGCAAATCAAAGTCCACTTCTGCTTTTCAAAGATGTATGGTTGTACAGTTGCACATCTGTTTGCAGCCATTTTTGTGCGAGTGTAAACGTTGAGTTGGGGGCGTGGCCAGCAGCAGCTTATTTGGATTTAAAGGGACAAGACGCCTTAAAGCAGCTCATTCTGGAAGGAGATCAAAATGGACTAAAATCTGATTATCTAAAAATGATTTTGTGCAGAAAATGTGCTGAACATGTTGTGTATCGCCTGTAGGCCTATCCTGGCATGTTGGAGGGAGTTTAATGGGTCACCTTTAAGCGTGTAGAGGAGCAGGAGGCATCTGATGAGGCCACAGGCATCGATCTGAAGGGATTTTATGAATGAGGAGAATCTGCTCCTTCTTGTCTGTGTTTGCATACGAACACAGCCGCCGCTTGTTTTCCGAGCTGGCAGCCCCTCCTGGGGATTATCCGTGGGACTCATCCAGCGTGCATGTGCGACACATGTTTTTTTATTCAATCTTCTTGTCTTTTTATCTTTCGCCACCACCATAACGCTTCCTGCTATTTTCTTCCCAGCTCGGTACAAACGAATAACAGATGTGAGAGGCTGGAACAGGCTCCCCTCTCCCCGTTCCCCGCAGCCCCTCGTCCTGCGCTGCGACTCGCCTGCGACAGCCTCTGCTCTCTCGCTCGTCTCCTGTTTCCCGCTCGCTTTATTCCCTGAAGCCGGCCCATCCCTCGTCTGCTATGTGGGGACAAGAAGCTGCTCCCGCTCCCCACCCAGACATCCAGAACCTCTGGTGCTTACACGACTTTTCTGGGTTTTGGTAAAACATTTGTAGACAGCATATGATAAAAAAAAATTAGCTGAATGATAAATTGTCCCAGAAGTTATCATAATAAACAATAATGTTGTTGTTTTGAGACCATTTTCAAGCAATAAAATGCTATAACACATTGCCAAAGGTAAATAAACTTTAAATTCTAGTGAATATTTAACTGGAAGGCATTTTAATATCCAAAATAAATAAACAAAACACCAAAATAACACATCAAATGAATTGTGAAGTCTCTGTAAACAAAACATCATCCGGTTTTTGGTAGAAAGCAAAAGAAAAATGCAAAAAATGATCATGCAAATGGAAATTATCCACCTTGTTTTAGTTTATCATGTGATGTTTATTCTATAGTTGAAACCACAACTGCTAAAAGAAACTGAAAACTCCTTCCAAAGTGTCCAAATCGCCTCCCGTTGGCTCCGTCTCCTTACAACTGTCATGCAAATTTAGAGTCAAGTTCCCAGGACAGATTATTTTAGAAGATTAGTAATTAAACCCTCATCCAATAGCTTTACTTATTAATTAGAGCCTCTGAAGAATACAGCCGTGTCATATTGATGTGGCACGGTTAAAAAAAAAAGTATTTATGTAAGAGGATAAAGCGAGGTGTCTGGGAAGAGTCAATAATTTCATATATAAGCCTGTGAAATAAATGACCTGATAGCTGCAATGAGAAGGCTCATTTTAAAGCCGTAATCCCAGCTCTGATTCTTGGGAAGACGGGAGCAACAGGATCAATGAGGGTTTAGATCCTGGGAAATTAGTGCACACACACACACACACACACGCCGCCCCCGCCCCTCCCCCCCACACACACACACACACGCCCCCACACACAGAGCTTCAGCTATCTTAGATCCTTTTCAGGAATCATTCAGTTATATTTGATCTTACTGTGAAACTGCTAAGTTTTCGACGTTTGGGACTTCTTACAAAAATTAGAAATCAGTTGCTGAATTAGATCCAAATCCCGCCCCCCTCGCCCCCACCCCAACAGAACCGGACCTCAGGCCTGCATAGTGGAAACACATGTTGAGGAAATGATTTCTAATTTTCTCCACACTTTGTGGATTCTCAAATTTATTTTCAGGTTGTCCAAATTCGACGTAACCAGGACCAGAAGTTGATTCTTACAGCAGCGTTAAAGACAAAGGCTGTCGTGTTTTAACCTGAGAGCGGAGGCTTCCTCTGCACACACACACACGCACACGCACACACACACACACACACACACACACACACACATTAGAGCCATTGTCACACTCACACATAAACAATTAAAATGTCATTACTTAGCTGGAACCGAGCAGCTCAACTAGACAGAGGAGACAAGGGGAAGGGAGAAAACGCGAGACCAGAATGGCACTTAACGCTTTCATTATCCAAATGAATGAAAATCACATCAATGAGTCGAGACAAAGCAGCACTGTACATCTGTCTGGGAAGCCGCTAACAATTACTAATGAAGGCAGAAAAAAATCGGAGAAACATCAGAGCCGACTAAAGGTTTTGATCGGGTTTGGAGGAGCGGTGCCAGATGAACTTTGCCCTCAGAGCGGAGTGAGGAACCGGGCTGAGAGCTGATTAGTTGGAGGAAAACAGGAAATCCTCAGAAATTACACACTTTCTGTAGGAGTAGCATCTCTAGATGCAGCACCGACTCTGAAGCTACGCTAACACTTCAGGTCTCCGATTTTTTGCTGAAAAATGATTGATTATTTTTACAGAAAAATCTCTTTAGACTCACCGTCTCATTTAGAAGAGACAGCAGCAATAAATGACATAAAAACAATAACAATACATTCATTTTTGCAGCGGTTATAGGCAATAAATCAATTAATCACATCATAAATTAAAACAAACTCAATGATTTCCTTTTGTATGGCTTTTTATTTTTCTCTTTTCTCTCTTTCTACCAAAAACTGAATGATAAAAGTTTTCGGTCTCAGGCTGGTTGAGACAGAAACTTAATAATTCATTTGATTTGTTTTTGTTTTGTACATTTAAAATGTCTTCCAGTTCCAGTGTTAAATATTCAATGACATCTTTAATAATGTCTTCCTGCATTAGTATTATACCATTACTATTATACTGCATGAAAATGGTTTTAAACAACAACATTATTTTTTATCACAATAACTTCTGGGACAATTTATTGTCCAGGAAAATCAGTTGTTGTGACAGGCCTGCATGGTCATTTATGCTCCAAATTAAACCCAAACGAAATGAACAGTTCATGTCACAAAGCGACTCGGATGTGCAGAAGAAGAAATTTGGCGTCACACAGCAGCGCTCTGTTCACGGCAGTAATAACAATGGCCGCCGTCGTCTAGGTATCGAATTTAAAGTAACAGGATGGTCACAAAATTATAACAAGATGAAGGAAGCCAGGAAAGAGAAAACAGAACTAATAGCAGCGGTGTTTAGTGAACCAGTGACTGCAACTTCTGAAGGGAAATCTGGGTGTGTTTTGTTTATGTTTTACTTGTGAACGGAAAGGTTAAAAATGCCCAAAATAAATAACTAAATAACACTAAAAATAGCTCAATATCTTAATCATTTTCAGCCATTGTTTACAATTTTTCCACATTTGGCTTCTTCTGGTGCAGAATTATGACGCACGTTTCGCCTCAGCGACATAAAAGTCAGATAATCAGTCGAGTTTTTTTGTATAACACGTCGGCAGAAAGCTGCTCTACATAATAAAAACAGAAAATTACAAAGTTATACAAAGATAAAATGCAGACGCTTTGAAAACAATCAGCAAATCCGATTTAGTTCCACATTTTTTTTCCCCAAATATGTTTGAAGCCAAAAATGATTTAGGTCATTCTTTTAGGAAAGGAGACGATAGGAAAGTGGCACACATCTGATTTTTTGGGGTTGAAAAATTCAGATTTGGGTCACATTTAGGCAATAAAAAAGGCGGATTTGGGTCGCATCGGCCTGCTGTGTGAACGCAGCGTTGGAGTCTGCGCTCTGCTTAGCCGGGGCCGGTAATAAATGGAGAGCAGAGTGGTAGGGGGCATGTAGAGGACAATCATTAGAGCTGCACAGAAGGGGGCGGTGAGGAAAAGCTGCTGGGTGTTAGAAGGAGAGCGCGGGAAGCTCGGTGGTCCCCGAGCATCTGGCACGGCGTCGCAGGCAGCCACGGTCCCTGTCATTAATAGTGATGAAATCATTTAAGCCATCAAGACTAAACGAGCCAGTTAAGAGACACTCAGCGCCGCCGAGACGCTCTGCCTCTGCATGCTGCCGGCATCCACACACACAGAGAGAGAGAGAGAGAGCAGAGAGACGGAGGAGCATCTCCACAAACATCCATGAGTATTAACCCGTTCACACAGAGGAAACGGGACAATCCAGCCTTTAACTGAAGTGCAGTTAATTAGTGAGGCCCTATGTTGCTAACCTTCTGGTTGGATCCTGCCGACGCCGCTGGGTCTTACGCTCTCCTCAGGTTTTCTGAACCATTCCTGTATTTATGCTCCGATTCGGATCATTATCCCAGACGGGTCATTTTTTTAGTTTTCTAGCAGATTGATCATCATAATCAGCTGAAGCTTCATAGTTCATGATGTCAGATCCTCTAGCAGGGTTCCCATTGCCTTGAAAAGGAAAAAACAGACCCACAGCATCACATACCCACTACCATACTCACCAGTGGACAATGAAATAATGCTTAGCAGTTGCAGAAATCCTGATGCACACAGCAGGAAAATGTGACCCAGATCCAACCCTTTCACTGCAGTCTGAATGGCATAAAGCCAAACCTAAAAAATCTGATTTGTGCCTCTTCCTTATGTGGAACTAAATCAAAACAAATCCAAATGTTTTTGATGCATCTGCAGTGTGAACTGTCATTTTATCTGACTTTTACGTCATTGGTGCGAGGCGTTTGACATTATTCTGCAAAAAAACACAACATTTTACCAAGTATTTTTGGTCTAATTTCTAGTGTAAAAATCTC
The DNA here is from genome assembly GCF_001444195.1 of Xiphophorus couchianus. NCBI lineage: Eukaryota > Metazoa > Chordata > Actinopteri > Cyprinodontiformes > Poeciliidae > Xiphophorus > Xiphophorus couchianus. Next base: position 3,717,161 of record NC_040232.1, on the reverse strand, counting down.
AGTACACTTGAAATAATTAAGACAAACTTATAAGTAACTTTTCAGCAAGATGTAGGAGGTTTTTTAAAGTCAATAATTCCTTAATATTGCTGATAAATCACTAGGTCACCTGTCTGATTATTTTACTAATGACACTGGAAATGTCACAAGTGAAATTATCTGACAATGAAACTTGTTCTGTAACTTTAACATGGATCCATCGACGGCGGCGGCAGTAAACAGTTCACTGCCTGCTGCTTCTGCGCATGCGGGTCGCATGCGGGTCCTAAACCGTTTACACAGGAGTCTGATTGCGGTTGCAATTAATTAGCAGTATGAACGCCCATGCAAAAAGAAATTATAATGAAATTTCAGCAATAAAAAATCTGAACTAAGCATTAAAATCTGCTGCCTTAGTCTGATATAATCTAAGCTTACTTCTCCAGTAACATTCAGCAATTTATGCACATTTCAGTTCTGATATTTGTAGAGAAAAATCCATTTCTTTGGCAATTTTACATTTTCTTAACCTCTCTTAACCTGCTGAGTGTGGGTTATAAGATGAGTCCAGTGTCAGTTTCTCCCAGCTTCATTTGTGTTAAACGTTTATGGGTAAGTTTAGCTGACTCATGAAGAGCAACAAATGTTCTCTTGTTTTTCCCTTTTTGAAGAGTTGATGCATCAGATTTTTACCTGTAGGAAACAGGAAGTCACGAACTTCTGGTTCAGTTTCTAAACAAGCAGAAAAATAAAATACCAGATTTTTTTTTATTTTTGTCTTGCGCAGCTGTTCCCAGTTATTCTGGAGTAAAGCTGTTTTAAAATGCCGTGAAAACTTTTTAAAATAAATTTTGAATTGTTTCAAATCGCCAGTGCAAAATAAAACCCAGATTTCAGATGTAATTTGTTGCACTGTAGGTTAAAAAAAGAAGATTGAGACAAAAGCTATACAACCAAAACCAGATGAAGAGTAACTTCAGAAGTTAACATGCTAAGAGTGTTCAAAACAATAATCTGACAATAATTTATCAATTCTGGTTTGGATTTGGAGGAATAACGTAAAGCTTTAAATGTTTTTTTATTTTACTGAAGATTTGTATTTTAGCTGGCAGAATGTAAAACGTTAGCAGCGTTGTTCCGAATGCCGAGCAAATCAAATGTTCCAGTCCGAACCACACAGGTTAATTATCTCTCCAGGCCTCTTTGTGCATTAAGCTCTCCACTCTGCGCGCATTACAGCAGCGAAAACATCTCACATACTGGTGGCCGCAGCAAGAGGAGCCAAACGTTGCTGGAATTAAGCAACAAACTGTTGTTTATCATTGGTGCGCCGCAATTTACAAGTGATGCACCATCATTAGAGCTGCAGCGAGCGGAGAGGCAAACCACTGGCTAAATCTGCCATGAAATACTAGACTGCTGCAATAAAAGCTGAGCATCTGCACTAAACTGGAACCAGATGAACCCTGTCAAGGATACACTGTGCTCTTTACCCCTCCTTGTTTCCTACAAGGCTGTGGGTTGGGATGAATGTTGAGAATAGTCCCCTTTTTTGGGGGGGTAATTGCCTGCATTGATGTGCATGCATTGTGCAGCAGTATTTTCCAGTCGCATGTGTGTTCCAGTGCATGCTTGTTGGTCTTCGTGGGTATCGTGTTATGTGCTGCACAAGTACGGCGGCCACAAAGGGAACCGGCTGCCAACAACAGCACAGCCTCTGGCGTGGAGCCACACCGCCCCGCGGCCTTGTCTGGAAGGGTTCAATCCTCCGCTGTCCGCTTGCTCCTCAGAAATCTGTCAAAAATCCTGAATATTCCAGCAGATTAAAAACCCGGCCTGACCCAAAGGCCGCGCCGCTAGCACCGAGCGCTGCGCTGATGTGGAGCTGAGTATAGCGCAGATTTATAGGCTTCATTAGGAGTCAGATGAGAACATTATGGTGCTTATTGTGAATTAGGGCACGGGCTCTTTGCCGTGTTTGCTGCTGGGGCGAGGTTGTGATATCCCCTTACTTCCTCAAGGCCCTCACTCAGAGGGGACAAGCGGGCTTTTTTCCATCTCCGTCCCAGACAACTTCTTTCCACAATGTTGGCTTTTGCTTATATAACGATATTTGATCGGTGCAAGGCCAAGCTGGATGGCTCGTTACACTGTACAGATGTGGGACGGTGATTGGTTTATTAGCCTTATAAACATAACGATGTGCTGTGTTTGCTTTTTTGGCAAAGTGGAATGAAAGTGGCTGCAGGACGGTCGGGGTTTTCCTCGTTGCTATTCTCCGGGCGGCGCAGTCGGATGATGTGTTATGTTTGCAGTAATCCGTCTGAGCGAGTGTTAACGGTCAGAGCGTGTTCTCCGGTGGCGCGGCTAACTCTGCCCTCTGCCCGCCTCCTTTGTCTTGTCATCCTTTCCTCCAGCTTCCGTCAGTGGCGCTGCCATTTATTGACAGGGCAGTACATTCTCTGCATATCTGGGGGATTAAGTTGCAAATTTAAGCAGTGGGAAAATCAATGGGTTCCTCTTTTAATTCATGAGAAAGGGCTGTCACTGTGGAAAAAAAACACTGGGAAGATGTGGCTGTTTGGATCACATTCATCTAGGGAGAAGCTGAGGAAGAGGAGGAGGAGGAAGATGAGGGCAGGCTTTAAATCTCTCCATCAAATGAGGGTGAGGCTGATGGTGGCTCATGGGAAATAAAACATGTCCTTTGTTTCTAACTAGTCAGACTGTTTGCACAGATTTCCTAATAAAAAAACATTTTCTGTAATTCTGTTCTTACCAAACATATAAACACATTTATTTATTTATTCATATCCTGTAAATAAAAACTTCTGTGTGTTTAGTGGGAGTTATGCTGTAAAGGTACATAACACAGAAATGAATGTGTGACTTTGACTAGGCCGTTCTAACATTAATGTGCTCAAGCAGCTGTAGACACACGTCTGCTAACCGGCTAAGGCGCTAACAGCAGAGCTCATTTTTTTGCTAATTAAATTTGTCCGTTTTTTTAAACTTTCAGTTGCATAAAGTTTGACATCTGTGTTGAAGTTTTTAAGAAATCAGCTAATGTGCTAATAGCAGAACAAATTTTTCGCTAACTTTGAAAACATTTAGTACTTTTAGGCAAAGCTTAATAATTTTTAAATTCTAAAGCCTACTTTAAATGTCTAGTTTCACAAACGTTCAGTTTAATTAAATTTGATATCTCTGTTGAAGTTTTTATCAAGAAATCTTCAAATAGTTAGACAATAATATTCATGCTCTTATTTTGAAATTTGTTTATGCAGCAGTTCCATTTCCTCTTTTTTTCCCCCTCAATAACTTTATTTCAAACTAGAAACATACAGGAACAAAATAAAACACAGACATTAGAGAACAAAATATAATCATTGAACAATATCTAAGTGCTTTATAGAACATGTAAATTATAATATCAAAATTAAATTGGTTGTAATCTTCCAAGGGGGAGATATAATTAAAACTTAGCTAACTTAGCTTCTGCTAATGGTGTAGCGCTGTAGCATTAGCATTTTTATTTGCCCACCTCTGTTTAAGCTTTGTGATGTAATAATGTTTATCCTTCTGCTCTATATGTTGGCGGTTGTTTTTTGAAAACTTCGGTGGCAGCATCAGTTCTGAAAGGCGCTGTTCGTCTTTTTGCAGCTTCTCTGGGTAACAATCAGGAAACTCATCAGACACTCAGAGTGTTTTATGACTCCTCTACTCCAGGGGCGTTCATCCCCAGGTTGCACTGAGTTACTGTGGATTCCCTGCTGACTTCAGGGAGTTTGATTTTTTTTAATGAACAGCTCAATATCTAATTCATTAAAGTGGCTGCTTTATTTGATGCACTTTCTTTGCTCCAGCTGAACCCGGGGAGCAAGCCCTCAGGATGATAGATGTCCAGCTGCACACGCACAGAACGAGCGAGCGCCTGGGAGGGTGTGCTGGCTTGTGGCCCCTCGGAGAGAGACCCCGGGGGTCTCCGGCTGATTGTGACTCCTCTCCGCGGGGGCTGAGATCAGGAGTTTTACTCTGTTTGACTGCTGAGAGACAGAAGCTGTAATTGGCCCCGCGCACACTTCCCTCTTCATCATTAGAGGCAGGCCAAAAGGCGAGCTTAACAATCGGTTTGGGGCTCAACGCCAGCATCCGTCTGACAGAGAAGAACAGCATGCAAGCCTTTAGTGTCCTTTAAGAAAATGTCGCTCCACTTTAACGCTGCATGTTCCCTCTGACCTTCTGCAGTTACAGGTTAGCCATACATGTGCATCACGTCATTGAAATACCAGTAATTATTGTTAATTTTCATGATTATGGCTAACTGTTAACAATAATAAATATACGGCTGATAAATGTCCCGAGACATTAGAATGCTACATAAACCAATAAAAATTATTTTAAATTTAGAGAAATTGTTGACAGAGATTGCTAACTAGACAGTTGCCCAGCAGACAGTCACTGACTTCCTTACTATGCACATGCCATTTAATGGCAGATATGCCATTAAATGCCATCGTTAAAGAAGATTGATTTGGAAAATTGAGTGGAAGGTAGAAATGTATCAACAGCAATAACCACAGTTTTGAGAAGACTGTGAAGTAAAGACCATTAAAAGGGTTTGTAGGAGATTTCAGGTCAGAACCGTTTTACCCGGGCTGAGGAGAAAAAGAACCGGACTGCTGTTGTTGTTGAAGTCAATTTTGCATTTTATTTAAAAATTAAGATCCCAGAGTCTGGATGAAGAGTGGAAAAGAATCTACAGAGCTTGAAGTTTTCACATCCTACATATTTACTACAGGCTGTAGTTCTACAGTAAACGGTTCGAAACCTGTTGATGTAAATGATCTGAGGTCAGTTAGGCTAAATCAGTGGCTCACTTAGCAAAAGTCATCAACTGTAAAACTGAAACCATTAACTAAAGGTCTGAACTTCCTGAAGCAAAATAACAAATATGGCAAAGTTGAGAGGGATACACTATGTTGTCACATGTTGTGTCATTTACACATGGGGGCATCAACATGGTTGAATTTAGGATTTTAGCATTAGCTTCTGCTAATGTTTGTGTAGCGCTTTAGCATTAGCGGAATTAATCTGTAGCACAACTAACCTTTTAGTTAGTGTTGGCCACCACCGACCAGAACAGCACAGATGAGGTGAAGGTTTGTTGGTTCAATTTAGCATTTTAACATTAGCACTGAATTCGGTTTTGGTGTAGTGCTTTAGCTTTAGCTCATGTGTATGATTAGCATGTTAGGATTAGTGCAGCTAACTTTATAGCTAGCGTTGACCACCGCTGACCAGAACAATGCAAATGAGGCGAAAGTTGCCACTAAATACATCTTTTCAGTAGGAACACATAATTTTTCCAAAATGAAAATCTTATCAACATCAATATTAACAAAAATAAACATGAAAGTTTCAGTTTTTGCATTGAATTTCTGAAGAGATTTTTTTTTGCAGATGCTTCCTTCCCTCTGCAAAACATTTGTAGCACCAAACACCTGAGAGTCAGCAGACTCCAAGACAAGATAGAAACATGCATTGCATAATGCACAAAACCAGCGAATCTCATATACAGCAGGTTGGAGACACTGAGGACAGAAACCTATGGAGGGGAAGGATGTGGTAAAGTGAAACAGGGATGATTTTTGAAATTTGAAAGGGTCAGAGATGGAGTGGAAGGAGCTCCCTAGCAGGGGTCTGGGGATGTGTCAGGTGCCTGAGCTGTGCTCCGTGCCGGCTAAGGGTTGTTGTTACACCGAGGGCAGCGCCACAAGTCCGAAAGTATTGATTTCCCGCCTTGTCAAGATGCAGAGAACTGTCATGTGGAGAGCACTGACCTTGTACGCACACTAAGACAACTATTCCCCGCGGCCCCCCACGGCACCGAGAGCAGAGAGGAGCAAGACGTAGCAGCATCAAGCAGCAAACAACAACAAGCTGCTAAGACTCCTGCAGGGGGAAGATGAAGAAGGTGAGGTTGGGAGGAAGGGAAAGAAGGGAAAGGAAAGGAGAGAATAAAGGATCAGGAAGCAAGACGGAGAGGGGAGAGGAGCTAACAGTCAAAGCCAGGGTTGGTTCCCCTGAGTTGTCAGTGGGCAGCACAGTGTCTGGTTATCACGCTGTTTGAAATGACAATGGCTTGACTTGTATTTTCCTCCTGAGATCCAACTCAGATCTATAAACCAGAAGGAGGAGGGAGGAGGGAGCCTTGGAAGACTGGAGACAAGAAAAGGCTGGTCAGAAAAAGCAAAGGGAGAAGAGGAGGCAGGCTGACACAAAGAGACGAGAGCCTCCTTCTGTTTCTGCTGCTTGTAGCCTTTGAGATCCACAGAAAGACACCGAGAGGAAGGAAGGGAAATAAGGCAGCCGCTCGAGTGAAATGTTTTTCAAGTGGGAGCTCCGTCAGGACTTGACAACAAGAAAGAGCTCGCTGTCACCTGCAGCTACAAGACGAGGCTCATCCCCAGTCACAGCGGAGACGCTAAAAAACACTACAAAGAGCTCTCCCTGGGTTAGATCGCGGTGACAGACACTTAAGAGACCCGGCTTTAGTCACACATCTCTTTCCTCAGATCTGGGCGTTTTGCTAACAAGCTCAGCGGCGAGTTTCCTCTCCTGTGCACAGAGGCCTCGGGATAAAGGCCACTTCTTCATGATGAAGAGTTCTGTGTGGAGTTGTGAGGGAATCTGAGCACAAAGTCTCTTTTTAGAGGCTGAAAGAAGTCGGATCCTAATTGAATTAGCTGACTTATTAGTGTTTGACGCTGTAAGCTCAGCTATAAGTGAGGACGTGGGGATTTAGGGAGTGGATTCAAGGAGCAGTGTTGGTTTTGGTTCTAATTTTACCCTCTCCTGACACACATTATTCCCCTTGTAGCAGCACTTAGGCCTGAATATGCTAATGCTAGCCGTAATGCGTGTGCAAGCGGGTTTAAGGCAAACCTGAAACCCAATGAAAACCAACATTAACAGTTATTCATAAACAAGATTAATAAAAAGCAAAAATACAAAAAAATTCACTAATTGTTTCATTTGAAGATAAAAACAGGCAACCTCCTTTATCCTCTGCCTCCCAATCCTCTTATTTAAAAATGTAGAGAAAACAGATTAAGCTCACCTTTGGCCATATTACAGCGCAGCTGCCTTGATACTGATAGTAGCTTCTGTTATTTTACCTTAATTTGGTCTAAATCTTGTTACTAATTAGCCTTGCTTTTATTATCTCGGGGTATTAAATCCAAAGGCTTTAGGAGAATTAACTTTCCTCAAAGAAAAATGAATCAAAATTAAAAACACACTCGCTCTCTTGCAGTGACTCTAGTTTCTTCTCATTTTACGTCTTTGTTGTTGTTTTTTTTACAATTTTTACAAACTCATTCTTTCATGGATTAGATGATTTGGACAAAAGAGGATTAGGTTCACAGAAATAAAAATAATTTAGACTTTAACCCTAGCAGTGGAGGGCAGCTAGCTAAAACGTTAGCTGTGCTATCCCTAAAGCGCTAATCATAAACATTAGTTTCACTAATACTAAAGCGCTACGTCGACACAATATTTAGCAAAAGCTAATGCTAATATGTTAACTTCAATTCAAATAATGTCTGGCTTTCTAAAACTACAACCAATTTAACTTACACTTTATAATTTACATGTTTTGTAACATCCTAAGATATTGTACAAGTTTATATCTTTTCTATTGTCTGTGTTTTGTTTTTTCCTGTGTGCTTCTTGTTTGAAATAGTTAAAGGGGAAAGAAAGGGAGAGGAAACGTAACTGCTGCATAAACAAACTACAAAATAAGAGCATAAATATAAACGTCTAACTACACAAAGAGCAAAACTTCAACATAAATGTCAAACTTTATTTAATTGTAGAGTTACTAAACAGCCTGTTTAATTAGCGGATAAGAATTTATCCAGGTGAGCTAAACATTTTCAAAGTTAGTAAAAGCACTAAATGAAAAATTAGCTTCACTTTTAGCGGACAAGCTAACCTCGACTGAATCTCACAACTCAGACGGGTTTTTTTCCCCCTCAGAGTTCTTGAAACTTAAATGTATATCTAACATTTTTTGGTTTAGTACTTCGCACAACTTCCAAATCCAACACATTGAAGACTGAGATTGTAAAATGGCAATATGTGAAAAAAATTCAAGGTGTATAAAATACTTTTGCAAGCTACTGTAGATTGTCAGCATCGTTTAGGATTAGAATAAGACGTCCCTGCAAGCAGCACAAAACTTTGCACCTCATTAAGAACATTAAACTGGGAACCAACATGCCACTTAGCCTCCATACTTAGCTGTTGCAGTGAAAGGTTGTGCTAAAAGCAGCTGATTCGCCCAGGCCTCTCCTCTCTTTGGGGGCGCTCTTTGGGAACGGACATGCCTGGGAGGCCATCGTTTCCCCCTCGTTTCCCTCCTGGAGCCAAACGGCAGCGCGCCAAGCACATTCCCTGACTGACACATGATAAACTTGGGGACAGGTGACCAAAGTGAAGCTTACCATTCTTAGCATTCCACACAAGCTTCCAGGTAATGACCGGCCAGCGGAGAGTTTCACCTCTCGTTAATCCGGCAGGAAAATGGGTCGACGCTTTTAGTGCCGTCGACAGGTACGATGAAGCAAAGGAGCTTCGGGGTTAAAGATTCGGATATTGAAAGGTCAACTGTTTTTCTCGCTGCACCCAGGTCAGTGAAGCAGCTTTCAGTTTCATATTTCAGATTTAAAGGGGCAGTATTTGTGTTTTCCAGGCACATAGTGCCATTTTACAGCCTCATCAACTAACTGTTATCTTCAGCTGTTATAAAAATGCTGCATGTGTCAAACATGATATAAAATAGATTTAACTTCCTGATTTAAATTGCACTTCTGTCTCTTTAAAAATTCCTGCTCTTTCTGAAACTCCGCCTTCAGGAAGTCATCCCAACATGGCTTCTCTATTAACCTTTTAACAACATTTTTACCAATGTTGCTCTGAGAAGTAGTTCCTGTTCTAAGTTCAATTTAGGTGTTTGCTAATTGCTGCTGGCTAGTCTGAAGGAGCTGAGTGAGGGAGTGGAGCTCTGTTAGGCGAAAGCTTGTCTCATTTTTGTTCGTCATATCCGTGCATCCCTAATGTTGCTATTTTTTGGGGGCCATTTTGTTTCTGATGAAAATCAGCATGACTGCCTTGCCTGTAGGTTCTCTTGTCTTTCATCTTTTAAAGCTCGTTTAAGAAAAATTTATACATTATTCACAGCAAAGCATTTATTTTATTTGAATGGTTGTGGTATCTATTTAAGAGTGGTTCTTGTAATAAACAATTATTTATTAACATAAGGTAAGGGATGGGCATTTATCGTAGTGATTATCATTTATCGTGAAATTTTTTATCAAAAGAATTTTAATTTATCGTTGTCATAAATTTAATTGTTTTTGAAATGGTAAAAACAAAACATCAGTAAATTCAGCAATATAGTTTAATTCAGTTAGTGATATAAATCACACTTTTATAATTATGTGGCTGAATGTAAATGTTTTTCAAGAATATTATGTTCTGCCATGCAGTCACAACCATACAGTCGCCTAAAAAATGTTGTAAGAAATAATTTTTTTACATCTTAATCTTCATTGTTATCACAAATCACATACAAAACATTGTGATAAAATTCCATATTTTCTCCACAAAGATGTTCTCAAAAGAATAATTCAGCCTTTTCTTAAATGTTTCAGAGATAAAGCTACTGTAACAAAAGATGAATTTGTTCACCAGCGGTGCCAATCAGTGTGGACAGCAGTGTGGGGTTTTTTTAGCTCACAACAACATAATTACATTCCGTTTCATTACTTCTTGTATTCTTCCTTGTTAGTCCTGCTTTTTCCTGACCTGCTCTTGTATTTACTTCACATATTCCCCACTGTCCATGGAAATGCCTGGTTAAGTGCTGTTCTGACATTAGCAGAGTGTAGTCACAGCATTTGGCCCGGGGACAAATGCCAGGAAAGCCCTATAAATATGGATGCCACCCTCCTCCCCGGGCTCCCTGATGAGCCTGCATGTGTCTGTGTGTGTCTGCGTCTGAGCGGCGAGCCGTTTGCTCTGTCACACCGTGTCCCTGCTGTTTGTTTACTCACGTTGACAGAGATACACTCGCTCGCTGATGGCCCTGCGAGTGCCAAACGGCTCTCTAACGCTACAGCTCCTCCTGTAAATAATGCATCCACTAGCAAGCGCCACCAACTCGGCTGTCTGAACCGTTTCGTGGGCTGATAAATTTATTATCTGTTGCACGTCGCCCTCGGTTTGCCTGTTTGCTGTTGTGTCAGTTCTTGCTTGGTAGTCACAGTCAAAGAGTTGTGTAAAGGCGACGTAGCTGCCGCCGCTAGTCGTCTTCCTGTGTGTCAGCTGCGAGGGCCCCGTGGCCACCCTGATGCCAGCGCGTGCGGAGCAGCGGAGAGGGCGGCCGTGGGGAGGAAATGGGCCATTAGTGGAGTCCCTGCCCCGCCATTTTATTCCACTTCAGCACATATCACACAAGGCCACCCTCTGCTAACTATCTAAAATGCTAATTACCCGAGCGACAGCGCTGGTTTGTCTTTGCTCTGTGCAACTACAGAGCAGAGCTGGGCGAGAGGAAGAGGCCAGGGACCGATGCTCCATTAAGTTTCTTATTTTTGGACACTTTGAATAAATGTGAAATGCAATAAAACGGCAAGGGTAGCAGGCAAAGAATGACTGATGCCTCAAAAGCGGGTCAGCAAGGACTATCCCCACTAGATTACCAGCAAAGCATGAAGTACTGCTATAAAGTGTGAAAGTCTTAAATCATTAAATCTGCATCTTTTACATCCAAGCAGTCAGACTTTCAAAAAAATTAGATAGTCTTTAAAAAAGGTTTTGCTTTAGCTCCAAGAAGGTGAATTTGCTTTTAAAAAAAACAAAACGCTGGTAAGTAGTTGTTCAACTAAAGCAAGATGCATCATAGCCGGTCTTTGTTGGAAATATTCATAAATACTTCATTCAGATTCAATTTATCACAAGTAGATAGATTTTCTTCCTGTCTTCATTTCTATATATTTTTATGTTTCTAGAAACATAACAGTAGCTAAAAAAAATTACAGTTTTTTCTGGTTTTTAAGCTAAATTAGCAAAACGTGTGGAAAGTGATAAAGTGTATTAAGCTTAAGTTTACATTTATATGAAATGTGACCGCTTGTTACGCTTCGCAGGAAAGCGCAAATGTTTTGTTGCGTTTAGGCCTCAACTTTCCACGATAATGTGTCTTGGCTGGACTAAAGCGTAGAAGTTTGAAAACGTTTCAGAAACGGCGTACGTCTCACAAAGTTTCATCGCCTCCTACAGGCCTGGGGTGTGTATTACATAATTTAAAGCTTTGCAAATGCAACAAAAATCATTAAATATTTTGAATATTTGGAGGCGAAGTAGACAAAAATCTTTTTTTTTAAACCTTTAGTCAGTACAGTACCTGTAAAACCAAAGCAAGATGCCATTTTTCTGTTGCCATACATTCTACATTAATGAAGCACGCTGTGTGCTTTCCTAACAATTGGCCTTTCCTGTAATGTCTTCATTTTCTGGAAACAAGAAGAACCGCAGCCTTAATGAAACTTAATGATGATAGTCATAACACAACAATAATCCAGTGGTCTGGAAAACTAATCAATGCATCTTCTCCCCTTCCCCTAATGACCTGTGAAAACAAAGCAATAAAAAGGCGGTGCGTGTTTATTTTGGCCTGAGCAACAGGCTGATAATGGCGGCTGGCTGATTGGTGATGAGCGCAGCTGAGATGGTCGCGCAGATTACGCCGCTCACAAAGCCAATGTCACCGTCCGAGGTCAAAGTTCAAGCATGCACGTTTCTTTTTGATGTTTTTCCTTTTAAAGCGTATTCATTCAACAACAGAGGATGTTATCTTTCAGGCAAACAGGCAGAATTACTGGTCCTGTTTTTTACTGTCTAATATTTTAGCTTTTAATAGATGCCTTTAGGAGAAATCTCTGTGACCTAATGCGCGCCCACGGATCCCTAAATTAAGGAAGAAGTTTAAAATCACACAACCTGCTTTCAGTGTCCAGTTTTAGTCAGTGCTTTATGGACAAGGCTTTTATGGGGCAGACATTATCAAGTGTGGAAATGGCATTTTAAGCTTCTGTCTGCTTCTTTGTTCCTGATTTAACCAGCAGCATATAATTTTTCTTCACTCAACATTTTCCTCTAAAATACAGCCCATAATTTCTAAAACTCAACTCATGTAATATACACATATTTAGTAAACAAGCATATAATACATAAACACGCGTATAAGCAAGTGTATATTTCATGAGTTGAGTTTTATAAAAGGCTTGTCATGATAAATTGTCCCAAAGGTTAATGCAATAAATGATAATATTGTTGCTTTAGACCATTTTCAAGTACTATAATGTCATAGAAATGCAAACACACATTCTCAAAGGTCAATAAACTTTAATTTGTAATGAACCTTTAACTGGATGACATTTTCAAACGTCAAAAATAAATAAACACAAACAGCAAGTAAAATTAAGTGAGACCAAAGCTCCACACTGAAGAAGAGAAAAATTATAAATCATGCAAATGGAATTTGTTGAGCTTATTTTAATTTTTCATGCATTTAATTCATTTATTGCTTAAACGAAAGGTCTACGCTTGTTATACAAACCCAAAAAGGTAATTTAGAAATTAAAATCTTTCACAACAGCTTGAATTCTCCAAGTTAAAATCAATAATTTTGGCCTACAATGATTTTCTGATCTTGCAAACACACCCAGCATAATTCATATGTAGGCGTAGGTGATCACTGTCAGGTGGATTACATGGGATGATGAGGGTGATGTGTCTTTTTTCCCCTAACTCCCTATTTGCCGGAGAGGCTGGTGTCCTGATTAAAAATTTCAGCTCCACTGCCTTTCTAATTAATTAGCGAGGCCACTCAGAGGAGCGGCGTGGACCAATTAGTCTCTAGCAAGCCAATGATGCCTATCACTGCAGCATCAGCCTACAGCTGTCGCTCGCCGCTTCGAGGTCGGCTGGGGACGGGCCCTCAGGTGTTTGCGCAGGTTCAGACTGCACACCAGATGCACGCTGGTTAACGGTCAAAACGGAGACAGAGACGGAGAGACGTGAGTTCTCCTCCGAAAGTCGTTCTGCAAAGGGCTGGAATTGATCTAAAAGCAGAGTACAGTGAGCAAACTGCTTAGCTATTTTATCAGTAGGTGGCATTTCAGTATGGAAATTATTATTCAAGCTGGATTATTGTTGTCTTTTAGCAGAAAATATATATGTAAATCTTCATGAAAGCCAGTCAGCATCTTGTTCAGTGCATGTATTCAGATTTTGGTGAAAACAAATATTAGTGTTGCCACAGTAGAAATGCATAACAGTCGTATTGTTTTGTACTGATTTGAAATGTAAAATTTTTGCTGTATTATAAACATTTTTCTTTTGAAGACTTAATGGAGACATGTTTGTGATAAGATCCTGTGTGCGTCTGTTTGGCATCTTTTTATTATCTCTCAGCTGCAGTGAGTTTCCAAGTGATGCATTGTTAATGGATTGATCTGGAAATTGTAATTAAGGTGTGGTAACACTTTCAGAGTTAGCAAAAAGCGCTAAACAAAAAAATTAGAATACTTATCGGAATAGAATTGATCATTATCAATAGATAATGCATCTAAAAAGTCAATCATTGTACTGAACCCTGACCCAGAACTGCACAGCATTCTGGGAAATGTAGGCAGGGGAAAGATTTTAGCCACTCAACCTCTCACAGCTAGCTGGAATCAACTAGCTCACTCGCTCTCTGGTTGCCTAGCAACAACCTGCTGGGTAACAAGCAGTTTCAAGTTCCGCCCAACTTGGTTACCTAGCAACAGCCTGCTGAGTAACTTACACAGCAACAGTTTAAGGTTTCGCTTCATAACTGTTTAAAAATAAACAACAGCCTGGAGTAAAAACTGGATAAAACAGAAAAGGTCACGTCTCCAGTTTGGCTCTATTTCAGATTTTTAAAACAAAGAACTAATCAATAATTATCTGTTGACTCATATGGAACGCTTGTACTTTTATTAATTTTTCAGCCCTAGTACGAATACGTATTAAGTTATATGAGCTATGTGATCTAAACGAGGTTCTTAAGCAGGTTAATCATTACATTAGACAGAATTATGAGGATCTTTGTAAACTAACTTGATGTAATATGAAACAGAAATTAGCCATCAACAAAGCCCAGTTTTACTCTATTCTTAATAAGACGAATGTCTAGAATTTCCCAATAACTCTGAGAAATTTCTTGAAAAGCACTTTAGGATGACAGTGTGGGCTGCATGGCTTGTGAATTCGTGCTGCATGCTGACCACAGGGCTAGGTGGAGAAATGTCTGCAGATCTTCAGCGCTGGGGTGGGGATGGAGGCGGATGTCAGAGTTTGCTGACTTTGTGAGAACGGACTAGTTATGAGACCGAGGAAGCTCATTTCCACTTCAAGGGGTCGTCTGAAACATGGCATCAGCAGGCGCTCTCCTGCGCTCTAAAACATGTTCACACACCATCCCATGATCTCACTCTCAACGTCGCCATCTTCTCCTGAAGTCTAATGTTTACTTGTAGTCGAGGGGAAAAAATGCGCTGATGTCGTTTTTCTTCAAATCTGAAAAACAGCCATAAGCTAAAAAAAAAATGTTTAACTTCAAAGCCCCGCATGGCGGCGGCGGGTTTGGGATGGGAGTTACACACTAATGATCAGATCACACACTTTGCACACACAAACACAGACACCAGTTTGGTTTCCACTTGGACTTTAGATTGGCACTCTTGAGTGTGTGTGTGTGTGTGTGTGTGTGTGTGCGTGTGTGTGTGTGTGTGTGTGTGTGTGTGTGTGTGTGTGTGCCGAACGCGAGTCACTCTGCAAGCAAAACAGTCTGCAGCGCGGTGGCTGATTAGTATGAGAGGAGTGGATGAATGCCGGAGCAGGGCCCTCGAGAGCCGCAGATGAAACATGGAGGGGATGTCAAAGCACTTTGTTCCCATCTCTTTCATTAGCTGTAACTCGGAACAACCGGAAGCTCGCCGAGCGCTTCCCTCTCGCACAAACACAAACACGAACGACGCACGCGCCGAAAACAAACGCTGCTGGAAACAGTTGTAGTTATTACATCGGCGTGTCTGACATTTTGTCGACATAAGTAATTAATTTAGTCTTTCTATTAGGAAAGTCCAAAGAGCCCAATTAACATGGCTAATATTGCTGCATGGTGTAAAAACATGAGTTTTAATACAGAGGGAATATTCAAATGACTCGACTTCATTATTCAAATTTAGAGGCAAAGTCATCACTCGGGAAAGACCCGATCTGGGATTCACACTCTCAGGAATATGGAAATGATAATCAATCTTTTAGTTCTGCAAAGCAATCAAATACGAAGCACATGAGCCGTGGCGTCAGGGTTTTACTGCGCCGGTCCAGTTTTTCTACCAGTGGCGTGACGAAGGCTGCTGACTGACTTATCTTTATAATAAATATTAATATTTAAATTTTAGAGAGGACACAAGCTTTCACGAGTTTCAACATTAATGTTTTTTTGTTTTTTTACTGTCTAAAAGCTAAGCTTATCTCAATAACAAATTTTACTGGACGATAAATTGTCCCAGACATTTTTGCGATAAACGATAATATTGTTATTTTGAGAGAATTTTCAAGTAATATAATATGAATGGCATAATAATGCAAGAACATATTGTCAACAAACCTTAAATTGTAATGAACATTTAACCCTCTAAATATCCAAAATAAACAAACAAAACTACAGAAACAAGTTTTTATAAATAAATTGTCCTTTAAAAAAAGGTAGTTGAGATCAAAGCATCAGACTGAAGTCCTTTGGTAGAAAGAGGAAAATGATAAATCATCTATATGGAAATTGAGTTCATTTTCAATTATTACACAATTAATCGATTTATTGTTTATTGCCTAATTAAAGGTTTTATGTGTAACTTTGCAATTTGACTTTTGAAATTGGGCCTCTGTCTCTTTAAGAAGCTTCTACTCTTTCAGCGTGTCATCACAACAATGCTCCACCATTAAGTCGTTTCCAACAGTCTTTAGGCGCATTGGGCTGAGAAGTAGTTCCTAATATGACCTCAGCAGATTTGCAGTTTGCTAATTATATCATAATAGAGACAAGACCAATATCGATCGATTATAAGTCCAATAGAATATTCAATAATTTCACAGAGAAATGGATTCATCCGCTCTACCTCTCACAGCTAAGCTAAGCTAGCTTGGTGGAATCAACTAACTCACACAATCTTTGGTTACCTAACAACAACCTGCTGGGTAACAAGCAGTTTCAAGTTCTTCTAACTTTGGTTACCTAGCAACAAGCTGATAACTGGCGCAGCAGCAGTTTAAGGTTTCGCCACGGTTCCTCCTTACTGCTTAAAAATAAAAAAACAACAAGAAGTTGAAACTGTGGATAAAACAGGAAAGTCACGACACCAGTTTGGCAGTATTTCAAATATTTAAAAAACTAATAAATTATTATAGATATCGACTGATTTGAAACACTTAACATAACATGATGTAAACCTTTAAAAAAATCAATTTTACATAAAACTCCCACTAGAATACTTAAAACACTTGTTATAACGAGATACATCTTTCATTAAAAGTCAAATGTCTTCTCTTTTAAATAAGAAAGTTCAGAAAACAGCAACAACCTTTTAGATGTTGTCTAAAAGAAACAGTGTGAAGAGTCACAACGAGTCCTTACTGCCTGTAAGAATCAAACTCTTTCTAGGAAAATATTTTAAACCCTGTAAAATGAGAAAATGTATTAAAACGAGTTTATATCTCATTTTAAATCTGTTTGAAATGTGGAACTTTCTCCTTGTAACAAGTTTTATATAATTTAAAGGAAAAAGTTTCTCCTTTTAACGAGTTTTGCACCTTGTTTTAATGAGAAACTATTAATTTATTGAGGTTTATGCCATTAAAATGTCAAAGTTTCACATTTTAACACTTTTTAATGAGAAACTTTTTCATTTGAATGAGTTTTACATGTTGTGAACAGTTCACGTTATGAGATGAGTTTTATATGTCATGAAGAGAAACTGCTGCTGAATTCATTTCAAAGCTCTGGTAGTTAAACTTTTACTTTGATACGAGTTGACTGACAACACAAAGTAGGTTAAAGAGAAAAAGCAAAATGCTACGCTCATATTTAAAGAGATTCAAGTCAAAACAAGTTTTTTAGTGTTTTTAAAGTTATAAAAAAATGAGAAAACTTCTCGTTAACGTGAAAGTTTCTTGTTTTAATAAGTTCTATATCTTGTTCAAACAATAATCTTTATAACTTTTATATCTCGTAAAAATGTGAAACTTTCTTGTTTTAACGAGTTTACATCTTTTAATGAGAAACATTTTTTTTCTCATTTAAAGAAAAAAGAAGGTTTATATCTCGTTAAAATGTGAAAGTTTCACATTATAATGAGAAACTTTCATTTTAACAAGTTTAATAACGTTAAAATGTGAAAGTTTGTAGTTTTAACAAGTTTCACATCTTGTCGATTTATTATAACGAGAAAGCGCTCCTGAATTTGACTCGTCTGACAACACAAAGTGGGCTAAAGGGAAAAAAAAATGTTGCGCTCAAGATTCAGGTCAGTCTGGGGACTCCAGTGATCCACACTGAGAGATTTCTCAGTTTTTTAACTCAGACAGGAGGCCAAACCAAGTCCAGCGCTGAAAATGTGGATGTGATGAGCATGAGGGACATTTTGGGGCTCATTTGAACCGGGGTGGATACGCAGCAGCGTTTTGCGGGTGCCGTGTTTTGTGTTTTTGCGCCCGTTCGGCGTGTTTGTTTTGTAGCGAACTCGCAGGGCCCCTCTCCTGCGAGGCCTGAGCTCCTGGCTCCACTCTCCCACTCGTATAGCTGTAACAAAGTCAATATCACAAAGAGGTAACATATGTCGAGATACGCTTCAGCCATGCCCTGCTGCTGTGATCCTGGATCAGAAAACACACTCACACACACAGACTGAGCACTGCAAAAACACAAATTTTACCAGGTAATTTTGGTTTAGTTTCTTGTGCAAATATCTTAGTTTTTCTTATTTCAAGTGCACTAACATATAAGTAACCTTTCAGCAAGATGTAAGAGCTTGTTTTAAATTAATAATTCCTTAATATTGATGAAATTCACTGGCTAATTATCTCATATATAACATGAGAAAAAATATCTTATAAGTGAATTTATCTGTCAGTGGAACTATCACTTTTGTAAGTTAGTTTTGTCTTATTTCAAGTGTATTTGCAGTAGAAACTAGACCAAAAATACTTAGTTCACTGGAAAAAAACAAAATCTTACCATGCAGTTTTGGTGTAGCTTCCAGTGCAAATACCTTAGTTAACACAGGATCTTGTTTTAAGCCAATAATTCCTTAATATTGTTAAAAAGTGCTATTTCTGTTGGCAAATTACTTCCCTTATAACATGGGGAAAGTGTCTTTTTATAATCTGCTAATTCTAATAGTGCTTTTTCACCAATATTATGGAATTATTGACTTTTAAAAAAGCTCCTATTCCTTTCTGGAAAGTTACTTGTAGGTTAGTTTTGTCTTATTTCATGATATTTTCACTACAAACGACACCAAAAATGATTGGTAAGATGTTTTGTTTTTACAGTGACTGCGTGCTTTTTATTGCCACACTGAAAAACTTTTTTTTTGTTGTATTTATTTTTTCCCCCATCTTGTTGCAAATTTGTTCCCTGGATGAAGCTGGCGTTTCAGCTCCTCTCACATGTGAAATCGTTCATGTATGTGGATCCAGTTGCGTGGTATTAAGTGTGAGTGAGGGACTTGTTGGTGTTTGTGTGCTCACATAAAACCGGAGCGGGCGCGTGTGTGTGTGTGTGTGTGTGTGTGTGTGTGTGTGTGTGTGTGTGAGGGCCAGTTTGTTTTGATTTTCCCTTACTTCAGCACATCTGAGAGAGCTTTTCTGGAACTCCTGAGCCCTGTCCAAACAAAGATGGCCGAATGTGAGGGGATGGAAGAGGAGGGGAGGTGGATCAGGGAGTACGTGTGTGTGAGAGTGTGTGTGTGTGTGTGTGTGAAGGGGTGCGTGAATATGTGTGTGTTTGGGAATTTTAAAGTAAGCTGGGACCAAAAGGGCCTTGCGAAGGGGAGGGAGAGAAAACCGAGCCCCTGAGAAAGGCAGCTGGAAACATGGAGACTTGTGGTCTTCCTCCTCCTCCTCCTCCTCCTCCTCAGTTCTTACTCCCTGGTCCAGCTGCACTCAGATGTGTCTGCGTGACTCCCCGCTCCTCCATCGTCCGTGCCACTGCCAAAGACGGTGGGGGGGCGGGCGAGGGAGAGTGTCGCAGCTGGTAATACTTACTGGCCATTTCAGCGCGGTGAAGGCATGAGATTCATTAGGCCGTGTGTTTTGTGCTGAGTGCTGGCCGTGTTATTGTTAGGATGTGGTAAAATTATAAATATGGAGGGGCGATGGGGGGATTTTGAGGAATCCTAGTGGAAAACGAGGGTTTGGGGGGGGAACATGCCACTCATTAACTCCTCTGCCACAGCCTTGTTTCTCATGATTGGGTGGCAATAAAAAGAGTCTGTCACAATTTGTCAAAGTTAATGACTCAATGGCACACCAGCTCTCAACGGCCGGGAGACACGCAAGCACATGTCGAATTAGTCGATAATATAATTGCAGAAATAAGGAATCCGGCTTTAGCCAAATGAGGCGGACGTAAGCCGGTCCTGGGAGGGAGTTTCTGCAATTTGGCCAGGTCGATCGCCGAGCGTCTGCTCTCCTTTATCCAATTATCAGTTCTTCCTCTGACTCCTGGTTCGCTCGCCGCCGTTTAACCTGTTCGAGCCGCGGCTCTATCTGTGAACTTTGTCAGGCTGATAAAGGCGGACGGCGGTGACACGGCCGTCGCCGCGGTGACTCAGCTTAAATAATCCATGTCTTCTTTCTGTCAGCTTCCTCTGGGATCTGAGTCAGGAGCCAGCTTCTCGTTATGGTGGCTGAGGTAAAAAATGCTTCGTGATTTGCTTTTCCATGCAGCTGAAGCCACTTTGCAGCAAGATGAAACTTTTATTTTTCTATCTTTCTGATGTTAAATCAAACTTCTCCTGTTTTAGGTCAGTTGGGATTATCAATATTACTCCTACACTGCAAAAACAGAAAATCTTAGTAGTTTTGAGCTAGTTTCTAATGCAAATATCTCAGTACATTTGAAGTAAGAAAAACTAACTTATAAATAACTTCAACAACTTTCCACTGGACAAGGCATTTTTCCATGTTATAAATTAAATAATTGAAACTTTTTCATCAATATTAACAATTTATTGACTCAAAACAATCTCCTGTATCTTGCTGAAAAGTTACTCCGGAGTTAGCTTTGTCTTTTTTCAATTGTACTAAGATATTTACACTAAAAACTACTTAGTAATATTTTCTGTTTTTGCAGTGCATTTGCTAAATACTGCAATACTGAGACTTTTTTAAATCTGTAAATTCAGAAATTTGAACAAGTTTGGAGCCGTTTTTCTTTTTGTTTTTCTGATCATTTTTCTTTTATTTCTAAGGTGTTTATGGTGTTAATGTTAATGGTGTTATTCGTTGGTTGTGTGTATTTTTTACTTTGTCGAAATGTTTTTTGTTTTACCTCGGTTTAGTTTTGCGTGTCGAGTGTCTGGTGATTTGTTTGTGGGTCAAAACCTGATTTATGATCATGATTTGAAGGAAGAAAATTCAGAAGTTTACATTTCCTTCATATTTGGTCTAAATGATTTTGGTCAAATGTTTGGGATTTCTTTCCTCAAACTTCTATCAACAGCTTTCTGGAGTTCTGGTCCATTTCTCCTGGTGAAACTAGTAAAACTGGTGAAACTGGGTCAGCTTTGTTTGCTCTGCGCTCAGGTTTTCAGCAGAACTGAGATCAGAACCTTCAGTTTACCGTAATGAAGATACTTTTAAACTAATCTGGCGTTTCGTTGAGGTCTTGATCCTTTTGAACGAGTCATTTCTCCGTAAAACCTTTAATTGGTAGCTGATCGTTTGAGACGTTGCCTCCATATTTCCTCATGATGTCATCAGTTCAAGCCATGATGCTGCCACTCCCGTACCTCACAGTTGGGCAAACACTTCAGTTTCAGGATATGTCTCAAAAAACGTTTCTTGTTTATTTGCAAAAAAAAAATCTCTTTTTTTTTTAATGATTTTGTTGGAGTTGTGGCTTCTTCCTACCTGAGCGGCTTTGCAGCACCAAAGACATCTTTATGATTCTGGGTCACATGGCCCCCAACTGCAACGTTTCTTACTTTTCAGCTTTCTAACTTCATGGCCAAGCAGAAATTTAAAGTGTAGTGGCAAAAGCAAAAGAGGTGGATTAGCAGAGCTAGCTAAGAGTTGATGAATTTATGATTCTGGATTATAACTCTTGATCATACAGTCCTGGACTCCAATGTTTCTCTTTTTGGCTCTTTATCTCTACGGGCAGACAGAGGCTTAAAGAGGAGCAGCAAAAGCAGAAGAGATGGATTAGCAGTGATAGCCAACAACTGATGATGTCATCAACTGTTAGCATGTAGTGACAGTGATGACACGGTCATACGGCAGCAAACTTCAGTCAGAGGCGTCTTCAGGTTCGTTGTAAGACTGACTGCTACTGGAGATCCTTCCTTCCAACATTACGACTCTTTGACTTGGATGATATGAGTATTGACAAGAACTAGTTTCCATTTCTGGGATAAATAAAGTATTTTTGAATTGAATTTGATTTTAGTTAAACTGAAATCACTTTCCCCAAACTCTCTCCAGTTGTTTAACAGATAAAAACGGGAAAATTTTCATCTGATTTAATGAAGTGAAGAAAAAGTGATTGTGTCTTTCATACAGTGTATGTAAATATCTGGTTCGGACTGTAAGAATGCGGTTTGGAAGTAATTCTATTTATTCCATCGCAGATTTTTGCGTTTCCTCTGCTGCTGTGCGCGCAGGCCCAGGTGTTTACAAGTAAACCACCGTCGCTGACATGTTGTTTGAACAAAACGCAGAGCAAAGAAACAAATATTATTGCCGGGTCGTGTGTCTTGAATCGAAGCCAGCTGAGCTGCAGTAGTTGTAACAGAAACATAATTTGGAAATTGCTTACTCGCAATTAGCGCAGGCTTTTTTTTTTTTTTTCGTTTTCTTTTTGGCGTCAAAAATGGTTCAAAGAAAATAAAGAGCGATTGGCAAGATTACATCTAGGAGCTATTCCAAGCTTTCTCTGGCTATGAGTCCGTTTGAGAGGGGAAATGGGGTGTGTGTGCATGTGTGTGCGTGTGTGTGCATGTGTGTGCGTGTGTTAGCATGACGGGTTTGCGTGGGAGAGTTTGAGAAAAGAGTGACTGGATGTTCATTTAGGGGAGTCTCTGCAGCCATTTCAAGGCTGTGTGTGTGTGGGTGGGTGTGTGTGGGTGTGGGTGTGTGTGTGTGTGTGTGGGTGTGTGTGTGTGGGTGTGGGTGTTATCATTGGTGATGGAGAAGTCCCCTCTCAGAGAGGAGTCTGCTGTGGATGCTGACTAATATCTTCTGTTTGTGTCAGATAGGAAGGTGTGCTCCTTTTATTGTTTTTCTCTCTTTTTTTTTCTCCTCTCTCCAAGTTTATTATAATTAACTAAAAATAACTACATTTTTGATAATTTTCCACTGGAATAAATAAAAAACAGTAATTAATGTGAAAAATTACAGCTAAGTGGAAATATATCTTGTGTTGTTAAAACTGACTAAAACACACTGAAATTATAGATTTAAAATCCTTCATTTTCGTGTTTTTAAGTGTATTTATTAGCCTTTTGAACTGATATGAAATTGATTTTTTTCCCCACACAAGTAGTTTATATCAGCGGACGGCAAATTGTTGCGCTCCAAAACGCCACAGTCAGTTCAGCAAATATTGAACACATTTTTGAGTCTTCATTACCCAATATGACGTGTACATAATCACAATACAATACTTCTGCACCTGAAAATTAACCAAAATCTGAAAAACTAAAACTACCACAACTAAGAAAAGTCAGCAAACACACTCTAAAAACTAATAACTGAATTAGATAAACAAAGAGTCACAACAAATTAAAACTAAACTACAATGAAAACTATCACCACCCTGCCTCTCTCTCTGTTCTTCACTCTGCGCTAGAAAAGAATCGGACCCGGAGATATTTCAGTGGGCCAGCAAGTGCAAGTGTCCTTATCTGCAGCTGTTGGCTCCTCTGATAGGCCGAAGGTCGGAGCAAATCTAACATATACCGACGACAATGGCCTCCCTGTTTTCCTTCCTCCGCTGCCCCCGCAGCGCTCCCAGATAAGGAAGTGTTTGTCCAAACCACAGAAAGGCCTCCATGAAAATGTGTGGCCATAAATTGACCTGTTTATGCAGTACAATAACAAATCCTTAATGCTGTAATAGTGTTTGATGCTGAATTATTGCAGGAAAAACTTGCACTGATTGTTTTTAAAATCAGATTTTTAAGCCTAATCTGTTCCTAAAAACTATGTTCTGTTAACAGAACTTCAATGTTCACGTGAGCTGATCCCCTTTTTGTCACATCAGAACCACAAACTTTAATCTTTTACAAATAAAAATCTGAAAAGTGTGGCATGCATTTGTATTCACACTGCAAAAATCCGAAATCAAATATTTTGTTTAGTTTTTAGTGTAAATGTGTTTGTACTCTTAAAATGAGACAAAACTAACTGGAAAGTAACTTTTCAGGAAGATTTAGAAACTTTTTTATGTCAATAATTCCTTAATATTGATTTTTTAAGAAGAACTAGCAATGTATCACGATACGTGCTTTCTCAAATCCTACTGAAAGACATTTAAAGTTGGTAAGATTGAAAAAAAAAAGTGAAATATTAAAGGGGTGTGAGTATTTTCTAAATAAATGTTAGCATAAACTAAATATTCACCATTTTGTACCCAAGCTTTTACTACATTAATTTTAAAAAAAGCTCAGCTTTCAGAATTTGTGAAGTAAAGTCTTAAAACGTGTTTTCTTTCACCTTTTGCACATTTATGTTTGCCATCTGCTTCATCCTACCTCCCCTACAAACATATTCCCATCTCTCCCTCCTCCATCCCTCCATCCCTCCATCCCTCCATCCCGCCTCTCCCATCCTGCCCTGCATTCCCCAGCACCCATCTTTGAACCGGGCGCTGTGCCTGCAGACCCAGAGGTCTGTCGCTGGGCGCGCGGTTTGATCTCTGCCTGGGGAAATGCTTTGAGGTGAGCCGAGCAGAGCCGGGGGCGGGGGCTCCGGGGGGGCCCTGCATGCGCTCCCCGTCCAGCCAGAGCTGCTATTTGAACTCGCGGCTCAGCCAGAGTTAGCGCTGCGGTGCATCTGTCCACCTGTGCCGGTAACAATCCGACAGCATGGCATGTGATGGCGAGATCATAGGCCTGTGCGTTCTGATCCGGTATTGTTGTACAACGCTCCCTCTTCCTCGCAGTTTCACAATATCAAAGCCAGCTGGGTCGCTTTATCCGTCCAATTCATAAACAAGCGTGACTGTCCAGTAGCGCATGCACAGACGTTCATCATGACGTGAGTCAGGCCGATCCGGCTGGACGACCCGACGGGGCGGTGCGCTCTCTCTCCCTCTCTGTGTGTGTGTGTGTTTGTGTGTGTGACCGTGTCGTTTCACAAAGCTGGGGGGCCGAGGTTGCCAGATATGACTGATAGTTTCCATCCCAAATGCAACAAAACTCCCCAAAAAACCAGCACACATCTCAACCACTAATGAAACTCATGTTAAAAGTGACAGATTTAGTCAAAACACTTAATATTACCAATCATTCTTGGTCTAGTTTCTAGTGAAAATATCTTGGTACACTTAAAATATATAAAACAAAACTTCCTTATAAATCTTATAAACTACAAAAACACCAAATTTTACCAAGTATTATTGGTCTAGTTAAAGTTCAAATATCTTAGTACACTTGAAATAAGACAAAACTAACTTGTTTAAGTCAATAATTCCTTCACATTTATTCCACTGGCAGATTATACATGAAATAATCTGCCAGTGGAATAAATGATTTTTCATCAATATTAAGAAGTTGGTTTAAAACAAGTTGCTCTACCTTACTAAAAAGTTACTTAAGCAGATTTATTTTCATAATTCCAATTTGTGCAATTTTTCTCTCACTGAAAACGCAGCTAATGGTAAAATCAAAATTGCACATATGCACATTTCTAAAGAGCCTCAGTTCAAAAACATGTTTACAGATTCAGGAAAGTGAATGAAAATTGGTCTATTAACTGTGTTCATGTTTGTTTGTGTGGAATCATTCAGTGGAAACAGAACTGTGCATGATATCGGCCCTTTATTAACCAGTCACACCACCAACACGAGTGAAAATGGTGATGTTACAAAGTGGAATAACTCAAAATTAGTTCAAATAGTCTGGATGTATTTTTTCCTTCTTTCCTTGTTGCAGAAAGTTTCATGTTTCTGTTTTCAATCAGAGATGGAAGCTTCATGTTTGACCCGTTTTTCCTCCAGCAATTTGCACATAAGTTTGTGTTGCATTTGTACCCAAAAGAGAAATAAATATATCTCACAAATGAATATTAACATACATGTAAAGGCCTTTCATAGTCTTTCAGTGTCCAACATTATTGTGACGGAATGTAAAAGAAAGAAAAATCTCTTTGTCCCTTGTGGACGCCGTAGGTTCAGATCCAGAAGGAGGTTTTTGTTTTCAATAAAGCAGGTGAAGGCAAAGTGCAGCGAGGCTCAGAGTCTCAGCCAAACATCTGAAACTGGTGATTCACATTTTACAGACACAAATTGTTCTCAGAACAATGAGATTCAGATGCACCTTATTGTTTCTCCACTCTGCAGTTTTGTTTTGGTCCCTTTTGAATGTCACGCTAGTTTGGAGTCACTCAGTAGAGAAATCCAAAGCCTCTGGCTGCGGGGTTGTGTATACTCTGTCCAGTTTTAGCCGCATCTGCTGAAAGACTTTAAATTAGCTAGAAAGGTCGTCTGCTGTTTGCGGGGCCTTCGCGGCAGCAGATGCTGCTGCTCCCATTTGTTTGACATGAGAAAAGGAGAAGAGGGAAACAAAAATGAGCGGCTTTGAGTTCTTTGCATGAATACACGAAAACACATGCTTCTCTTCTCCTTCTGTAATCCACCGGGGGCTCACGCCCCATTTGGTTCCCATTAGCATAGCTCTGGTGGCTCTGCCCCGTGTCAAAGCCCAGATGCACAGCTGCACGGAGGACAGGGACCTCTGGCAACAAGAGCTGACAGGGAGGACCGACCTGACGCAAAGTTAGTATGAAGCTAACAAAACAACGAAAGCTGAGGCCGAGAAAACAGCTTTGTTAACGGAAATAACTTAAACCGTAACTAATGGGGAAAACTATAATAACTAGAAATATATGGTGCTTTTTAAAAGCTGACATTATATGTATAACATGCTTTGTTTTGTGTTTATGAATCTATTTATTAGCCTTTCAAACTGATGTGAAATTTATTGGATTTTATTTCCCAACATAAGCGGTTTACGTCAGCTGTCGGCAAATTACGGCGCTCATCGTCGTCTTGGCGGCTCTTAAATGTCGACGGCAAAAGTTTAGAGAAAATGACATGAGGTGGTTGTTCATAACCAATAAATCGATTAATCACATGATAAATTTAAATAAAATAAGGTCAATATTTTCCATTTGCGTGATTTATCGTTTTTCTCAAAACGATAAACGAAGCAAACGAAGCCAGAGTTTTTGTTTGCTTGTTTGAGACTTCATGATTCAAGTTTTTGTTGTTTTGTTTATTTATTTAGGATATTTAAAACATCTTCCAGTTCCAGTCTTTAATGATCTATAGAATTTAAAGTTTATTAATCTTTGAGAATGTGTTCTCACATTATTATGCCATTAGCATCATATTATTTAAAAATGGTATCAAAACAACAGTATTATCTTTTATTGCAATAACCTTTGGGACAATTTATCGTCCAGCAAAATTAATGTTGAGTATTCGTTACCCAATCGATGTATGACCTTTTTGAGATCTGCACCTAAAAATTAACCAAAGTGTGAAAAACTAAAACTAATTAATATTTAACTATTAACTAGTAAAAACTAGCAAACACTCTCTAAAAACTAATTAAAACTTACTGAACTAGACAAAGAGTCACAATGAAAAATCTCAAAACTATTATAACCCTGACCTGTTGCTGCAGAGATATCAGTTAAACTTCCTGTTCCTTTCTGAAATAAAGGCTTAAAACCAACATAGTTGAAGTGATTATTGTTTATTTGGTGGTTTTGGAAACTCAGCTTGAAGTCAAACAATCGAAGATCAGTCCTGGCATGAGGTATTTGCTCCCTTGTGCTTTTGCGGCGCGCTGCGTCACACTTCAAAGACTTCTACTTTTTTTATTCTCCGTGTTTTATTTGTCACCTGGCTCCAATATGGACGCCATGAAGCCCCGATCCGTCCGTTTTTATGACACGCAAAGCTGCCGCGCCTCTTTTCCTGCACACGTTGGCCGCACATTTCTGGCAGGAAATCGACGGCATTTCGGCAGCTAGCTCACGGATGAGATAATATCTTGTGGGTGGAAGAGAGGACAAGATGCTCCCAGTGTTTTACAGTGACCCTAAGCAGAGACAAATTTAAATCTGAAGCCGATGCTGCGCAGCCCGGCTCTCTCTCTCACGGGGTTTTCATTTAAATCTCGGCTTTGCTTAACTCACCAAACAAGAGATGTGGTCTGTGGCTGTGTGTTGAACATGCTAAAGGTTTCAATTAAGGGAGGAGGAACCAACACACACAGCTGCTGGATGCTGGGTGTGTGTTGGCTTCGGCTGAACCCGACAGAGCAACTGGTGCTTTAGCAGTTTCCTGCGGCATTTAGTTACAGTGTCAGCCTTAAAAAAATGATGTCAGGGCACTAATTCAGTTGTACAGGATATTGGTTTAGGATCAGCGTGGCTTCTATTGTTTCATGAAACTTGTACAGACTCCATCGTTGGGTTTAGATCCAGATCCTGACAAATGTTGTTGGCCTTTCTTACTAGAAAGTTTAGAAACAATTGTTTTATTTCGTCTTGAAAAGAGTTTCACATTAATAAATAATTGTTTATAATAAGTTTATCCATAATTAATATGATATTTATATAACAAAAACATATTTTTGTCCATTTCAAAAATACATAATTTGTGCTGAAGGGAATTTAAATGTCATAACTCAGAGAGATGGTGATGCTGTGGGCAGAAAGGATTTTCTGTAGCAGTCAGTCTTGCAACCAATCCGGACATGCCTCTGACTGAAGAATGCTTCTGTATGACAGTCTTATGACTTTTATGCTATGCTAACAGCTCAATATCAGACTACAGAGACGATATTTCACTGTAACATGTCCTAGTTGTGCTGATCAACCTCATTTGCTTTTGCCACTCCAATTTAAGTTTCTGTCTCTCTAGCATTATATCTCCAGAACAACCGTTAGGCACCATCTCCAACTCATCTGGTTGTAATCAGTGGAGTTTTCTAAACTCACATGGGATTTTAGGATGTTTTCACACCTGATTATCTAGTAGACTCAGTTTGATTGGGGACAGAAATTGCCCCTCGTTGCCTGTAGGGGCGCTGCACCAAGAACCACAATATGAAAACCTCTGAAGAAGACTCATGAATGGAGTGATGTCAGAGTTTAGTGGTTGTAGGATTTCTCTATTATCTTTGGTAAAAGAATACAAACCATTTCTCCCTCTAGTGCTTGTCTCGCTAGCGTTTGTTTTGGTTGTATTTACCCAGAATGCCCTGCGCTGTAGTTCACTTCCTGCTTTTGGAGCGGTCTCTGATCCGCTTGGTGTTCACTAATGCGTTCGAACTGCACCAGAGTTCACTTCAACCGAACCGAGGCGAGGTTTGTAGTCGGACCATAATTCACTCTTTGGTCTCTTTGGTTAGTTTGATTACGCATTCACACCTCCCCAAACGAACCAGACTTTCTAGATAAACTCACTGGAGTTGGATTAAAGCGGTTTGAACAGGACTGTTGGGAATGCAGCCTTAATTGGACCTAAAAATGATCTTCTTATCAATAAAATCTACAGGTGGGTTTGGTGTGAAACAAAGGAAGCGTAAAATCACTCCTTAGCTTCTGTGATGCATGGTGATGGTTTGGGCCTGTTTCTGTTGCAGGCTTCATGAACTTTCATGAAATACCAGGATGTTTCGTCTAAAAATCTGAAAAATTGGTCATCTTTCAACATCTGGCCAGATCAATGCAGAAATCTTAAATATCTTTACTGGGCTGTGAACAGATTTCTCTACGTCTCTTTGTGGTTTTGTTTAGTTTTGTATTTGTGATGCTGAGATGTGCAGACTGTTTAAAATGACCTTGGACCTCCTTCTGCTGTTCTTCTTTGCTCAACTTCTTCACTCCATCTGTCCTGTTAAGAGTGTTTTAATCGAGAGTTCGATGCTGGCCATCGCTGCTGTCAGTGTTTACACAATGGGGCTGGGACAGCGGCGGTGAGCCAAGCAAAACATCCATGAAACATCAAGCCTCTGGCTAAACAAAACCCTGCAGCGACACACACAGAAAGTTGAGTAAGATAAGCGCAGAAGAAAAAGAAAAAGAAAAAAAAAATGACACTGGACTACACTGTTGACTGCAGCGGCACCGCAGCAGCTGTGCCTGAGTGTTGACTGTTGTCTGGTACTAATTGCTGCAGCGTTGTGGGAATTTCTTCAGCTTTTGCTGAACATCGTCCTCTTTAGGTCCGAGCCAGAAAGGAAACGCTGGCGAGACGTTTGTACGGTGACTAATGTGGAGTATTTGGCTGAACTTCCTCCCCTCTTTGCCTGCTGTGACAAATATGTACATGTGTAGTGATGGGATCAGACAGAGTGTGAGAATATACAGAATCATGATTCAGTTTCTTGTTTTTTCTCTCTTTTTTCCATTTTATTCTATAAAACACTCCTTCCACCACCAAGCACATGAATATCATTCCCATAAAGTTATGATCATATGACATTTGTTATTTCATCGTCCAGTCTTATGTAAAAGACGTTTTGAGAGTAGTTAACTACTGGGTTAGTATTTCAGCGCTAGCATGCTAGCTGTCCCGCTAGCTCATGATGATTTAGTTTGTTTTTTTCTCTCTTTTTCCCCTTTTATTTTAATTCCTGGTTGAAAACATCCACCAAGCACATTACCATCATCCCCATAAATTTATGATCATATAATATTTGTTATTTCATAGCAGCTTTATGTAGAAGATGTTTTGAGAGTAGGATAAATGTGTTAGCCTTTTGGCACTAGCTAGTTGCCCCACTAGCTTAATAGCTAACTGCTAATCTGTTAGTGGTGATTTAATACAGCATACATATCATGTAAGCAAGTGAACAAAAAACATTTTTTACAGCAAGTTTCTTGTTTTTTCTGCCAACCTTTTTTCCAATGTTTTGTCTTTATAAGCTTTGATGCCATCGCAAAGATTTTTATTATGTTATTCCTGTCTGACAACTTTGACTCAAATTAATCGTAAGAACTAACAAGCAGTCTGTTCCCTCACCCTTTCTGCCATCATTACCCACTCAGTTAAAGGGGGGTTGCTGCTTCTTTATTGCTGTTCTTAATGCTGTTGTCTGCTTAATGGGCCAGATATGAGAGGTGCTGCAAGCCGGCGTAATAAGTCAGTGATTAGAGGGCGCCTTGTCACAGCAGCAGCAGCCCCGCAGACAGTGGCATGCTCTAATTGCCGTATTAGACGCCCCTTAACTATCTCATCAGCTGTCAGAGTTCAGCTTGTAAACAGCGGAGGTGCATTTGATATTTCCATTTGTTTTATTTCCACCGATCCCGTTTAATCCGAAACGCCAGCACTGTGTGACAACGTGATGTTTTACAGAAAACTCCTTGGAGAAGGAAAAAGAAAACGCTCCGAGAG
Organism: Xiphophorus couchianus; assembly: GCF_001444195.1. Taxonomy (NCBI): domain Eukaryota; kingdom Metazoa; phylum Chordata; class Actinopteri; order Cyprinodontiformes; family Poeciliidae; genus Xiphophorus; species Xiphophorus couchianus. The sequence continues at coordinate 3,686,161 of NC_040232.1, read as the reverse complement.
TTTAAAGTGGGGTGAAAGATTAAAAAAAAAAAAAGAATAAAAAGCATCTGGTAAGCAACATAATTTCAGCTGCAAAATGTTATTGCTTTGGTTAAATAATCCAGCTGTTTATGGTCTATTGATATAAATATTGCCCACCGTGGTTTCTCATACATGAAAAGAAAGTCCCCACATTGCAAACGCTCTGCACAGCCTGTCTCCACCAGGGCGAGCAGCTGGTTTTCCCAAGGGGCCATTTAAGCAACTATGGCTGTTGTTGAAAGCCAAACCATTGACTGAACACAGTTTTTATTTCATAATATGATTTGTCTTCATCTTTTTGTGGCAGAATTATATCACTAATGTACTGATGTAAATAATAGCATTCTTTTTAACGTTGACTTGTGTTAATAACTACTTAAATCTGGGTTTGGTTAAAAACCTTTCATTATGTGTCAGTATTTCTTTTAATTATGAGCTGAAAATCTCTCTGGCTACGTTCACCCAGCAGGTCTTGGTGTAATGGACGCTGCTCTCTGTGGATCGATTTTAAAGTTATTCAATAATGGAAGCCGACAGTATCTTCACAAGATCATAACAAGTGAAGGAAGCCAAGTAAAAACAAAGCGAGTTTATTTACGTCCAGATTTATGACGTCTGGCTTCTTCTGGTGCAGAATTATGACTCACTTCAATGAGGTAAAAGTCGGATACTGAGTTAGGTTTTGAACCAAAAAAGGAGTTAAAGTAACTGAACAGCATTAACGCAACTCACTGATGTTAATTATATTAGTCACAATAATTTAATTTTCTGAAGTCTGACCAGGTTGTTGAATCGTTCAAAATGGCGGTCTGTGAAGTTTGAGACTCATTTAACCCAACAAAGTGGGACGAAATGTTTGACCTAAAGTTTAGTTAAGATATTCAGCTTCTGTCCCAACAATAGAAACTTAGGATTTGAACCCAATATATTTAACATTGTGTAAAATGTCACCTTTATGAAAAATTGTTTGGTCAAAGTGTAGCTAGCGCTAGCTTGCTTAGCAGGTAAAAGCTAATGCTATCTTGAGCAAACAAACCTCCTTTCTTGTGTACAAAACTCTAATTTTACAGTGTAATTTTGCTAATTGATGCAATCATTTCATCTCATCGAAGTAGTTTAATAAATTATTTTTATTTAGCCAAGGCATATATGCTAAATATTTTACTGAACGATTTAGCCTAAACAAGTACATTTGAAGTAGCTTCAACCGTTCAACTGCTTTTACACATCAATAAACATATTTTCATTGATGTCTTTTATCTTTTAATTGTCAACCACATTTTTACAATTTTTCAAAAGAAGTCTCTTTTCTATATTAACAAAAAAACAGCCAACAGCCTTCACTGTCCGCAAAAACTGCAGAATTTTAATTAATTTGAGTCACAATAACATTTAATTTCCCTTTGGGAACTATAAATATTGTTTTAATTTGAATTTTTTATGTGGTTACAATTACCCAAGTTCTCTGCTAAACAGCGTAAACTAAAGGGATAATCCGGCAATTTTTACAGTAGTATCAGTGACAATTTACATTAGGAAAGGGAAATTGGTGAATTTGAGGTTTTTTTATCAATATAGTTTATAACAAAATAAAAAAGAGCTTAACTGCTAGAGAAAATAAATCTAGGTAATTTCTGTTGGCCTTTTATGTCTAAAAATGTTCACATTTCTGGCCGTGTGATCTGTAGGTCTGCTCCACCTACAGTCTGCTGAGGGAAGCAACCGTCAGCCCGTTAAGAGCGCTCACGTCTGGATTTCAGTCGCCGACTTTCTGTAAACCTGACACATAATCCTCCCTCGCACCTGGAGAGCTTAAAAAAATGGTGTAAATTCAAATCACCTCCGCCTCAAGTGTCATCCGGTGTCAAACTGCGAGGCGACGCGGCTGGAAGTGGTGTAATTTTGTGTTTAATCTCGGATTAGCCCATGTTCGCTTTGACACCTGCAGGAACTAATCTGGTTTGTAACACCTCAAGGCACGCAGGAGGGGATTCTGATAGATTTTACGCTCCCTTAGTAGATTAGAGGTTTTATATGTTGCAGGGAGAGGTTCTAATCCACAGACTTTCTGTTGAGCACCTGAACGTGCCCTTGAGTTTGTGCACATGCAGCGAGGAGCAGAAATATTCATTGCTTCTCATTGATCGAGCGGCGCTCTGATCTGTGCTGATTGGCTCTGTGTGATTGTGAAATAAAGGCCACAAACCTGCGACCTTTTGTCACTAAACTGCCACACCAAACAGCGAGAAAAGCTTTGATAGCGCAGACAGTTCAGGCTGTAAATTCATAAAATTTCAGCAGCTGATAGGCGAGGTTTCAGTTTGAGAGCCAGCAGACGTTTTGCCACAGCTTCTTTATGTCTGACCGATGTCCGAACTACTGGATGGTTTAGATTTGCCTGTCAAAATAAACAGACACATACTAATTTCCTTTCATATTAAAATAAAAAAAATATATAAACTCTAATCTTTAAAAACTGCAGAGAGAGGTAAGAGTTTTCCAAGTTCTGGTTTTGTTCAGTACATGTTCTCCTTCAGCTGCAGAATTCCTGCAAATTTTATCAGTTCATCTCGATAAGATAAAGAAAATACATGTAATAAACGAGGAGCTGATATCAATATTAATGTTTGTACTTTTGCTCTTTGTTGTCATGAAACTTACAGCTTGCAGCTGCTGCACTGATTTGGATGAGGGAGCTGTGTTTGCTTTGTGACTGCAAGCAGCTGCTTTGTTTTTTAATTAATTTAAGGAAAATTTAGATTTTTTTAAGTGGACTCCTGTAAAATATGTTTAAAGATTTGTTTATGTGGAGTAGCCGACGGCCGACATGGTGTATGTGTTGTACTGAGATGCCCCCGTCGTGTCTGGACACTTAACCTTTCAGTACTAAAAGCTTTACAAGGTCAGATGAAGTGCAGCTCCGGTGTTGAGTAATGGAGCCTCAGTCGCAGCCAGCCACGGCTCCGTGTGTTTTCAGCAAAAAAGTGTGTTTGAGATTTTTATTTCATTTTTATTCATCTCTGCTTTGAGGAAACTGTTATGTTTTGAGGTTTTAGTCTTTTGAACAACCATAATAACCAGTTTTTATATACATTCAACTTATAACTGACAAAATGTTTGATATAAAAAAGACAGCTATGTTTAATTTAATATCTGAGAAGGGGAAGCTTTCATTTGGCACTTTGAACCCAAAACTATCATATATCTGCGTTTTGTTTCAGTAGCATTAGAAAATATTGAACCATAAGTTAATAAGTCTCCACCTTCCTATTGGTTCAATGGTTGAGCAAGAATAAATTGATCTCTAGCTAATCTCAAAACACTCTGCAGTTAGTCCAATATTTCCACAATGACTCTTAATCTTGAGCAACATTATGCGAATGCTTTGTCTGCCCAAATAAAGATTTACTCACATTGAGATTCCTTAAATAGAAAACAGTTTAAGGTCATTAAAAAAACTTTGTGCAAAAGTTAAAAGTCTTGTTGACACAGCTGATCACTGTGAACTCCACACTCTTGATCCCAGTAGACATGCTCTATTCAAGAAACTCACACATGTACTTTGAAAAAAATAAAAAAGAGAAAATAGTGAAAATATTTGAAGATTTGGGACTTTAAATATTTTTCTTATTTTCTGTAACAATAATTCACAGTATTAACATGGTTAGCAATGCTAACCATAAACATTAGACTCAATCTTTATTCCCTGAAGAGTTTATAGATCCGTATCTTCTCTGTGGGTTTTTTTTGGAGGCTTCCATCATTTCCAAATCAGCTTCACTTTTGCATCCCTTCAGACACCTTTTCATTTCAGACCCCTCATTGGTAAAGAAAACGTCTTCTTCCATCAGTTACAACTTCTATTCTGAGGAGTGTTGCCAACATAATCTGTTAATGCTGAAATGGTGCATTCACTGACTGGAAAAGAGCCGTTTTTTTGTGTTGCTTTGTGTTCATTGGAGCTGAAAATCAGCTCCTTCCTGTCGTCTTTTATTTTGTTTTGTGACTAAACTCTGCTTTGTTTCTCGTGTTTCTGCAGGCCATTCGGTGCACACTGGTGAACTGCACATGCGAGTGTTTCCAGCCTGGAAAGATTCACCTGCGGACATGTGACCAGTGCAAGCACGGCTGGGTAGCTCATGGTAAGACAATGTCCAAGCTGTGCTGTATATATAAATATTAGTGCGCCATCAAGGTCCTGACCTCATATCTATACATATGAGGAAAATATGTTGGAAAATTATCATAGATGCCAAAAGCATGAATTCTGCTCTGCAGCGAGTATTTTGAGCTGTTCTTGTGTCATAAAAATAAACTTGGTAGAAACGTAGAACGTTTCCACCTTTGTTTCCCCGTTCTGTTTTCGTTTTCTTTAATTATTGTTTTTGTGTGTCTGCAAAAAAAAAACAACAAAAACACATTTTTACAGGGGAGAAAGTAATGTTAGAGACCACACCTTATCCGTTTTATTACACAGGTAAAAAAGAAGAAAAAGGGAGAAGAGAGAAAGAAAGTACAAAGCGAAGAAGGAAGGAGGGGGAGATTAAAAGAAAACACCTGTTTGGCTCTCGTCCGCACAAGAACAGGCTGCGAGGCCTTCAGAGGATCGCACAGGACCCCATTGACTATTTTTTAATCTCTCCCTCTGAACTGAGCTGTCAGGCACACATCTCTCCGCTCTCCCCCGCTTTTCATTTCATGTCGGCATTGGCAGGGACTCTGACAAGTAGTTCTTCATATTTTATTATGTTCGTGTCTGGCTGCGCTGCCGTTGTCAGGCGAAGCCTTCGTCCCAGGATCAGAGAGGGAGAGAGAGAGAGACGCAACCAGGTGTCACCCAGACAGGCAGGAGGGAGGGAGGGGGAAGGATGAAGTAAAGGAAGAAAGGAAGAACTGAGACAAAGAGGACGAGTCGAACAGGTGTCGCCCAGACAGCCAGAGAGTGGAAAGAGGTGACTGAGGTTGCACAGTAGAGCTAATAACAAATCTGCTGGACCTAAAGCAACATGTGAGCCCACCTGCCCTGCAGCTGGAGTTCGGTCTGCTTTTTTACATCAGAGTCGGGTCGTAAATCACTGTTCTTTACATGTGTTTGGGTCAAAAATAGTTTAGAATGCTTTACCTAAACTGTCAGGGTGTCAGTGCACTAAAGGTTGAAAAATCTTTTTTAAATTTTTCATTTTTATTTACGCCTCTCTACTAGCAAGTCAGCTAAGTAAGTAAAATTATTTAAATGTGGAAGATGGTGTTCTGATCAGATGAGAACACGCAAAACTTTATTTTACCTTGAGTAGCACAGACACTTAGCGATGTAGCATCATGCTGTGCAAGTTATCAGTTCTAACTCCAGACAAACCTTGAAGAAAACCTCCTACAGGCCGCAGAAGACTTGGGCACAGCGCTACGTTGAATTAAATGGACAGAATAGCAGATACTGACCAGCAGTGGTGGGCAAATTTCTACTAATGCGCTAATAGCAGTGCTAATTTCTCTTTTAGCGCTTTTGCTAACTTTGAAAACCTGTACCGCACTTAGCTTCTATTTGACTCAGCTTTTTCATAAACGTTCACTTGAATAACATTCGACATCTGTGTTTAAGTTTTAGGCTGCGTTCACACTGCAGGCTGAAGTGACGCAATTCTAATTTTTTTACGTAATGCGACCTGTATCTGATCTTTTCATGGCAGTCTGAGCAGAACAAGTCGGATTCTTTTTGAATGCGACCCAGGCCACTTGCATATCCGATACTATTTATTCAAATGCGACCTAACGTTCAGGTCACGTTCATCCGGACTGAACGTCACTGATGCTGGACAAACCTCACTATTCTGCGTCCTGATACACGCAAACATGACGCGTAACAACAACCACGACGGATTATAATGAGGATTAAATTGTTAATAAGCTGCTCCAGTCGGACAACAACTTCAGATATGTAAGCTAAGCTCCACCGTTAGCCTCCATCTTTACTTCCGCAAACACTGAGCACTTCTTCTTTTTATGGCGGTTGGCAGAACAATGACAACACTGATGTTATTGCGCCCTCTACTGCGCATGCGGGACACTTTCAGGCCGTTCAGACACATACAGGTTGCAGAGTGAACGGCCCCGGCAAAAAAATCCGATTTGACAAAATCTCGGAATTGGCTCATTTCAGTCTGCAGTGTGAACGCAGCCTAAGTTACTGACTGTTAAGAATTCTTTAAATAGTTATACTTTTATATTCATGTTCGTATTTTGATGTGGGTGAATGCAGCAGTTCTGTTTCCTCACATTTTCTGTTTTTTTAAATAAACTTTATTGAGCAAATAGCAAGAAGACAAAAAACAGTCAAATGAGGCATACAGAAGAATATAACACATGAACAAACAACCAGGGGTGTAAATTAAACAAATACATGTAAAAATTTAAATTTATGAATTGTTTTGCCTCCTCTCTGCCGGTGATACAGTGCAGTAAATGACATTTATTCTGTACCCAGAATGCTTTGCAGTAAAAGTACAGTCTGTAAAAAACAACAAAACTGCTAGTTTAGTAGTGATGGGATTTTCGGCTCCTTTTCGAGATGCGGCTCTAATGGCTCTTCTTACTGTGGAGAGCCGGCTCTTTCGGCTCCCAAATGGCTCCCCATATATATTTTTGACATTATTAATTAATTAATAGCTTAAACCTAATTTTATAATATTTTGTTTCATTATTGACATTGTTAAGCACTTATGATGAGTAAAAATGCCGCATAACAATGCTATAGCAATACCGATGCGTGTGATGTCCGCATGTGCAGGTTGATAGGAAATGCTGACTTTGCACAGTCTGCACTCTGCCCTGGAGCTTGATGTAGCATTAAAATGAGTCCAAATCTTGCTCCGTTTTCTGTCACTCATTTATTTTCACCTATTCAGTTCTCACACTGACTCCCCTTCTTTCTGTGCTTCTTGACCGCTGACTAAGTGTCTGTACATAAACACCTGCCGACGAACGCTATACAGCTTGGCCAATTGCCTGCTGTTTCCACAAAAAAAGTGGAGATAAACTTTTTTTTCAGTGTTTTCCCACCACATTATTAATTGAAACTATGTGTGATTGGTCAGATGTGTGGAGCACACGCTTGACATGAGGGCAGTGGACCGACCGAGGGAAAAAAACTCTCTGCTCTAGCAGAAGAGCAAAACGAGCAAGGAGAGGGAGAAGGGGAGGAGAGACAGCGAGGCACCGCAGGACAAAAAAAAACGATGTGGGGAAAAACTATCGGCTCTGGCACTTGCAGAGCACAAGCACAACGACAGGGAGGCGGAGAGACAGCGATATACTGTAGAAAAAAACCCGGCTCCCAAATAGGATCCTAAAACGGCTCCCATTGTGGAGCCGGTTCCAATCGTTCACTTCAAAGAGCCGGCTTTTAGAGCCGGATCGTTCGCGACCGACACATCACTATAGTTTAGTGATTCCTTCTGATCAAAGGCCTAATGGAGTCAATTTGGACAAATCAGCAACAGAGTTATCAAAACTCAACTTTAAAACTGAAACCATGATTGAAAGGTTTGTTCCAAATAATCACCTCATGAACCACAATGGTGTTTAGTAGAAAGTTTGACCCTGCTGAAGGTGATATACTGTGCTGCGATTAGCCTACACGTTGCACCGTGGAGCATATCAACACGGTTGAATTTAGTGCTTTTCTGTCATAGTGTAGCACTTCAGATTAGCTTCTAAATGCTGTCTAAGTATAGTGCTTGGCATTTCTTTTTGTCTTATGTTAGAGGTTCACTACTAGCTTTTGCTAAATGTTGTCTTTGTGTAGTGATTTAGCATTAGCTAATGCACAAGTCAGTCCAATTTCGCACAACTGCACTGTGGCACACTTGCTGTACATATATTTACATATACATTCTGTTCTGCATTTTGAATCTTTGCAAGGACTGCTCTAAGCTGCTTTTTATATTGACAGCATGTTATATTTTATTTTTATTTTTATTTTGTCTGCAATTGCTACTCAGTGGTGGTTGTTGTGTGTCTTGTCTCTATGCTGCTGTAACTGCGAAATAATTTCCCTGCTAGGATGAATAAAGTACTTCTATTCTGTTCTATTATATTTTATTCTGCTAAATAATGTCTTGGAAAAGAGCTTTAACATTAGCTCCTACCAAACACTGTCTTTTTATAGCACTTTAGTGTTAGCTTCCACTAAATACTCTGTTGTTATAGCCCCTTACCATTAGCTTATGCTAAATTCCTTTTTTTTAGCGCTTTAGCATTAGCTTCTAGTAAATACCATCTTTGTATATCGCTTTAGCATTAGCTTTTTGCGCTTTAGCCTTCTGCTAAATATTACCTTGGTAGCGCTTTATCATTAGCTTCCAATTAATACCGTCTTGGCATAGCATTTAGCAATAGTTTCTGCTAAATACTGCCTTGGTATAACATTTTAATGATAGCTTAGCTAATTTTTTAGTTAGCGATGCCCACCACTGCTAACCCGGTGGACTAGAAAGAGGAGAGAACTCTAACCGAGCGCCCCTTAGCATTTGCTGTTCATCGTCTTCTCCTCATCTTTTTGCCTGCTCCTCTTTGCAGCCCTGGACAAGCTCAGCACCCAGCACCTGTACCACCCGACCCAGGTGGAGATCGTCCAGTCCAACGTGGTGTTTGACATCAGCAGCCTGATGTTGTACGGCACCCAGGCGGTTCCGGTCAGGCTCAAGATCCTGCTGGACCGCCTGTTCTCCGTGCTCAAGCAGGAGGAGGTTCTGCACATCCTGCACGGCCTGGGCTGGACCCTCAGAGACTACGTCAGGGGCTACATCCTGCAGGTCAGTGGCCGCCACACACCGCTATCAAGGCGTACTTACTCTCTCGCCGCTCCAAAATGGAGCCCTTGCTGACAATTTTCAGCCATTTCTGAAAGTGGAGAATAAGTCCACACCAGTGATCACTATCACCTTCACTTTTTTCCTAAACACAGCCCACAAATTTCCCCGACCGGCGCGGCTTTTCTGAGAGGAATCGATCGAAAGCGTGGCAGTGACAATCTAGGCCACTTCAGCCCCATTTCCCGGACGTTTTCCCGCTGTTACTCCCGCCTCGGTTCGCCCCCCGTTTTCCTGCCCCACAAACACTGCAGTGTGCCCCTCAGCCTGAAAAAAGGGAAAGGAGAGGAAAAAAAAAAACAAAGTGGAGAAAAATGTCACGCCAGCAAACTATAAAACCACTGTAGTGTGTTTCCTCTCCCCATCCATCCAACCATCCCTCCTTCCACTCGTCCCTCCCAGATAATTGCAGACAGGCACGTTTCTCAATCAACGGTGCGGAGGTTTTGGTGTTGAAACCCAAACCAAAGTGTTCCTGAATGAATTAGTTAACAGTGACTGAACATGTGCATGTGGTTAGCCCTATGTGTGTAAATCTGAGTGTGAGTAAGTGTGCTTATCTCAATGCATGTAAGGTTTAGGCTTCCAAGAAAGTAAGTGGAACAGTATGGTGAGCGCAGGCTGGGCTGGAGGTGGAAACTGCTTCACAACTCATTCCTTTACATCAATATAATATAATATAATATAATATAATATAATATAATATAATATAATATAATATAATATAATATAATGTTTAAATCTGGTGTCTTTCCGCATAAAGTTGGAAGGTTTTTAACTATAAATAATCATTTACACAATTTAAAGACAAAATCAGTTGGCAATACCAACAATTAAAAAAATCTAAATAAGCTTTTAATTATGTCATAAAGACTAATATTTTATCAGTAATAATTAAAAACATTAATTCAGTCTTCATATTTGACTTAATCAAGGCTGTGCTATTAATTTGTAAACATTTATTTATGTTAATATTCAGGTAAATTAGATTGTATGATTAATGTTTTTATGTTATTTGTTTTTTTATATAAATGAGACAATTAGTCTAATTTACAAAAAAAGTAAAATATAAATCAATAAAAAGAAGTACTAGTTCAACTGGCAGATTATTTTCACGTATAATTAGCACTTTTTCTTATATTTTAAGGAATTGTTGACTTAAAACAAGCTCCTATTTCATGCTGATCAGTTGGTTGTAAGTTAGTTTTGTCTGAATTGAAGTGAAATTAAATATTTGCACTAGAAATGACCAAAGTTACTTGTTAGGATTTTGAGTTTTTGCAGTGATTGTACTCTTACCACTTCTTGTTGTTCACATTTACAGCTTAAACCACAGCCAGCTGATTCTGTGAATCCTTTATAAATGCATTATAACAGCAACTTGTAGTGTTTTCCCAGAGCAGCTCCATTTTCCATCCGGGTTTAAGCTACTGGGCAAGCTGTGTTTTTATCAGCTGGATCTAATAGTCAGCTGGTGGGAGCAGAGTTGCTCAGCCTCGTGTCACGCCACTGCCTAAATCCTCCCGATCTGCTCAGACGGGCTTCAAAGGCGCCGCGGCCGCAGACGAGCAGCCAGTCACTTCAGGACAGTAAGCGCTCGCTGCTTGGCCCGATTAGCCTGGGAGTAGCCATGAAATTCAATCATCTTCCCCGAGCCTCAGGGCCTCGCTTTATGACAGGGTGTGTTCCTCACCGCTGCGCTAAATGAGAGATAAAATGAGGAGAACGGCTTTGGAGATGATAAGTTTTGCTTTTAATAATGATGTCAGGGGATGATGTTTGGTGATGACTTGGTAAATCACTGCAGGCATCTTGGGGTTTTTTACGGCGATTCAGGATATGAGATGGTAAACTCACTTTTTTCACTTCCGATGTCGATACTGGTATCGATATCTGAGATTTAGTATCAGCCGGTACCAATCTGGTACAGAAAAACGATGCTGAATTGGCTTAAAGCGTTTATTTTATTTTAAACAAACACAAAATCATTATTCAAATTATTTTAAAATATGAGCCAACAGAAATATCTGAGATGTAAAGTGTTTCATAACTGTTGACAACTTAAAAGAAAACTTTTTAAATCTAGTAATTTCTATGTAATGCAAAAACACAAAATCTTACGAAGTATTTTTGGTTTAGTTTCTACTCCAAATACCTCAGTACACTTGAAATAAGAGAAAACTAACTTAGAGTAACTATTCATGAAGAATGGGTTTGTTTAAGTTAATAATTCCTTGATATTGATGAAAAAGTGGCAGATTATTTCACAAATAAGGGAAAATGTCGTGTTATAATGAAGCAAACTATCAGCTGAACTTGAAGTTTTTCATCAATAATAAGAAATTATTCACTTAAAACAAACTTGTATAGTTTAATAAAAAGTTAATTGTAAGTTAGTTTGTTCTTATTTGATGTGAACTAAGAAACTAGAAACTAGACCAAAATTACTTTTGTGTTTTTGCAGTGCAGACATAAATGTACTCAATTGCTAATTTATTTGATGATTCTGCAGCTCACATAATAAACAAACAGCTTCATAAGCTGGTTAAATATGTAAAAACAACTTTAATTTCTTCAGTCAGTTCAATTAGGAGTAGAACAGCGAATGTAAAATAAATAATAAAGAAACCGAAACATTAAATTGGCTAATTTGTCCAAACATGTAAAAAGAAACTGAGACAAACCTTATTTCAAATGGCTCAGAAAGAATAATTAGGAATGGTAAGCATATTGTACAATAAATAATGGACTACAAAGCGTAGAAATAGACTGAATAGATACAGATATTAATATAGACTCTTTTTTCAATATTTTTAGCTTCAGCTTATCTTCCTCTTCATGTCGTTTCTGCTTCGGCTGAACTAAATGCGTTTCTCAGACCTGTGAGGTGATGTGTTTAACTGTGCGGTGGAAGGGAATAAAAAATAAAATAAAAAAGCTCCCGAGGTCGGGATTACGCTGCTGCATCTGGATTGATCTGTGAGTGAGTCGCACACCTACGCTGCTGACGTACGGCAGCTACCTGGAGCCGTCGCTCGTTTGCTGCTTACTCACATCTGTCCTGCGTCAGCTTCTTTCAGCTCAGTCATCGCAGCTCCGCTGGCCAACCGAGGTCAGATCCTCCTGCAGAACATCCTGCCATTCACAAAATAAAACTACACATGAAGACGGGGTTCTGTGAGGAGGTTATGAGCAGTTAGTATCTTACCTGTAATTCTCTGTTCAGATAATCTGGAACAAGTTTGGGCTAAAAAAAATCAGATTTCAAATTCAAATGTTACTCCTAGTGGTAGTTGATTAAAATTTTAATGGATTTAGACTGCAAAAACAAAGTATTTTTAATCTAGATTCTACTGCAAATATCTTAGTTTTGTCTTATTTGAAGTGTACACACTTAAAAGTAACTATTTTGCAACATATATGCGCTTGTTTTAAGTCAATAATTCCTTAATATTGATGAAAATAAATTATAGTTCCTCTGGCAGATTATTTCACTTATAATATGAGAAAAACATTTTGCTGTAAGTGAAAATAATCTGCCAGTGGAACAAGCACTTTTTAATCAATATTAAGGACTTATTGGCTTAAAACAAACCCCTCTTTCTTGCAGAAAAGTTACTTAAAAGTTAGTTTTATTTCATTTCAAGTGTTCCAAGATATTTACACTAGAAACTAGGTCAGTAATACTTGTTAAAATTTTCAGTTTTTGCAGTGTAATTGCAGGTTCTTTAATGCAACATTTTCAATGCAAAAATCATTTTTTCTTCTAAATTTCTGAATAAATCTACATTTGAGCTCAACAACAGAGAGATTTATTGTTTTTAGTATTTCAGCTTCTTCAACCATCAGATTGGTGCAAAGTTTCAGGAAGTTTCATTCCTGGAGCTTCTTCGGAAATATGAACTGCTAATGCTGACATTAGCTTTAGCATGTGTTCTGCTGCTACATGTTTAGCATTTGGATGCTAATTTAGCTTGAATAGCTTCGCTGGTAAGCCAACTGCTTTTAGCACAACTTGACCACAACAACAGTCTATTCCAGCGTTCAACCAGATCGGTTTTGAAGCAGAAACTAATGCTCAGTGAGCCGAGACAAGTGGCTTCACCACCATAACTGTTAGCGGGTGCTGCTTGTGCGTCAGATTTATGGGTGTACCAGAAACACATGAATGCAAAAGTTCTGCTTGGGACAATGTAATAAAAAAAAAAAAAAATCCAAATTAACACATTAAAGTCCCGGCGCTAATATTAAAACAACAGAACAGCTCATGAAAATTTTATTTCATAAAAAAGTTACACTGCTGTCAATTTGGCAACAAACTGAACTAAACTGTGGGGAAAAAAATAAGCTAATACTCTGGCTGTAGTAGCACCAATCATGGTTTCTTTTATTTCAAAAGCAAAAGCATATTTAAGTTCCACAATGAAATTCACCCAAAATTTCATTATTTATTGATTTATTTATTTTACAACAGAAAATACTAATGGCATTAGTTCCACTGGCAGAGTATTTCACTTATAACAACACTGCAAAAAGACAAAATCTTACCAAGTATTTATATCTAGTTTCTAGTGCAAATATCTTATGAAAGAGCAAACTAACCTAAAAGTAACTTTTCAGCAAGAAATAAGAGCTTTAAGTCAATGCTGCTTGAATATTAATGAAAAGTTACTAGTTCCACTGGCAGATTATTTAACATATACAAAGACACTTTTTCCATGTTTAAAGTGAAATAATCAGCCTGTTGAACTACTAATTTTTATCAATATTAAGAAATTATTCACCTAAAACAGGATCTTATGTCCTGCTGCCAAGTTACTTGTAAGTTAGTTTGATCTTATTTCAGGATATTCACTGTAGAAACTAGACAAAAAAACTTGGTAAGATGTTGTGTTTTTGCAGTGTACTGTTCGTTTTTACCTTAAAACTTCTCTATTTTTGTTATATTCTGCTGGTTAGATCAAGATAATCCTTCTCTCCTTTCACTCTGGTTGCAACCCCTCGCCCTTCATCTTCTCCTCCTCTTCGTCTCGCTGGTTGTTTCCAGAAAGCCCCTCGGCCAACGTGCACCAGATGCCCGACTCCTGAGCCTGTCACCGCTCACTCCTCTGCTGCGCGCCGACAGATGGAATAGCAATCAGTGCGAGTCTCTCTGTCTCAGCTACTGTCTCCCACACTCCTCACCAGCTATTTTGTCTTCCTCTCTCTTATCCCTCGCAGAGCGGAATAATAAGAGCGCGAGCGGAGAGCCAACATGTGGGCCGGGGCCCAGGCTTTCCTGAGCGACATTCTCAGTAATGTTCTGTCCTTGTAGAACATTGGGCTGCCTCTCCTTTTATGAGATGCGGTTTTTCTGACTCCACGCGGCTTCCAGGAGGCCCAGATGGAACCGCTAACGGCCCCCACCGCCGCCACACACACACACACACCCGCATGAACACCCCGTACACACACAAACGGACCTAAGCCCTAATTGCACACACACTCGCAGGAATGCTTATCCAAGGCAGCCGCGAAATCACACTCATCTATTCGACGCTTCGCAGACGGGGGCTTTGTTTGAGATCTGCTTTAGGTTAATGACACTCAAGTTCCCTGATTTATCTGCTTTTCTCTGCTGTGTTGTTTCTGCAGGCACACTGCAAAAACACAAAATCCTACCAACTGATTTTGGTCTAGCTTCTATTTCAAATATCTTATTACACTTGGAATGAAACAAAACTGACCTACAAGTAACTTTTCAGCAACATACAGCAGCTTGTTCTAGTTCTACTGGCAGATTTTTCACTAATGGGGAAAATTTCTTGTTACATACAACAACAACAACAACAACAAAATTTGCCAGTGGATCTGATACTTTTATTACACAGAAAAAAACGAAAACCTTACCAAGTATTCTAGATTCTAGGTCTAGTTTGTAGTGCAGTTTTCAGGTATATATAGCAATTTAGTTTGTCTATATTTTCTTAATATTGATGAAAATAATCACTCCCAGATTATTTCCCTTATTACAAAACATTTTTCCTGTGAAATAAACTTCCAGTTGAATTAGAACTTTTTCATCAATATTTATGAATTGTTTACTTACAAACAAGATCCTGTTTCTTGCTGAAAAGACATGTAAGTTGGTTTTGGTTTTGTTTTTTCAAGTGTACTAAGGTATTTACACCAGAAACTAGACCAAAAATACTTGGCATGATTTTGTGTTTTTGCAGTGTATAAGTTATTTCTTCATTAACTGGATTTTAAAAGCTTTCTTTTAAGTTATGAACAATTACGAAACACTTTATATATTAGATAAGTGAAATAATCTGCCACTTTTTCACCACTACTAAGGAATTACTGACTTCAAACAAGCAAATCTTTCTTGCTGGAAACGTAGTGTGTGCTAAGATACTATATGTTCAGTAGAAACTAGATCTTACCTGGCAGGATTTTGTTTTTGCAGTGCAGATGTACAGAGGAAAGGGGTGGTGCTGCAGGAGGGTCTGCAACCCTTTTCCCACTTTCCCCCCCCTAAATTTTAACTGTAATGTTGTACATGTGTACTTACACATGTGGAATATTGGGTGTAATTAGGTGGATTAGGGTACAAGAGTGTTATTGTAGGACAGGAAACCATTTCCACTTGCAGGTGGGCTTCTGTCAAGGTAAACTTAGCGTCTCTGTTGTGGTTTAGATGGGTATTTATTGAGCCAGAGCCACATTTCTGTGAATTTCTGTCATCTTTTTTTTCACCCCGTAAACTCCCCACATTTCTCGTCTCACACTTTGTCAGCCGTGAAGGTCGCCGTATCTCCTGATCCGCCCGCCTGAGAAACTTCCATTTTAGGCAGTCCGTTTCTGTGCAGCAGCGTTCTTTTGGACAGAATCCCTCCGTCTCCTCCGTACGGCACAGTTGTAACCCCACCGTCCTCCCGTCCTCCCCGTCCGCCCTCCATCACCTTCCTGCTCTCAGAACCTGTTTTCTGTTATCACGACTTAATGCCTCACCCTGGGAGATGGACGGGCGGAGGCGGGTGGGGGGTGAAGCCATTCTGCTACGGTGGAAATTCTTACGTTCATATGGTTATGATTTGGTGGGGAGGTCAGCCTCGATTTTTGCTGGAAGGCTTACGGTTGGCTGTGCGCTGGCCGTGCTGGGCTCCAAACACTTCAAAGACAGCCGGCGTACTTAATCAAGGTGAATCTCAGCCCCACCTCCCCCACTTCATGTGCGCACACACACACCCACACACACACACAAACACACACCCCACGCACACACACACACTCTCTAACACACACCACTGTCCTCCCTACTGATTTTTTCTCTTCTTTTTCTCAACTCCTCATTTTTTACTAAGAAGGAGGTGAACCGATGGGATTTACAAAAAGGGGAAAAGTCATAAATTAATCCTGATCATTTGAGATAATTAAAGCTACTGATGCACCAATAATTCAACAATTTCATTTTCCTTGAGGCCTGCCCTCATGATTTGTTTTTGAGCGTCCAAAATAGCTCAAAATAATCAATATTTCAATTAAGGCTGAAACAATTAATCGTGATTAATCACTGATTAATTGTGATTAAATGCATTAATTATGATTAATTGGATCAATCTTTATTAGTTGTATTGAATTGGATTCATGATTAATCATAATTAATCGGTTTAATCAGAAAAATCTATTATTTAAATAACCGTCAACTAATTTACCAATCAATTAATTGTTAACTTAGAATAGAATAGAATAGAATAGAATAGAATTCAACTTTATTGTCATTGCACTGTCACAAGTACAAGCAACGAGATGTAGTAACTTGAATATAATAATCAAAATAATCAATATTTCAATTAAGGCTGAAACGATTAATTGGTTTCATCATTATTAATCGTGATGAATCGGTTATTGAAATAATTGTCAACTAACCTAATCATGGATTAATTGTTAACTGGAGCATGCAGACTCAAAAAAAGACTATTTGCTAAAAGAACAAACATTCAGAGGCTTTGATGTCTGAACTCGTTATTTTTTCAAAGGACTATAACTCATAGGAAGGAGAATGAACTGCAGCATTAAATCAAAATTAACCTAAATAGTTAAAAATAATCAATACTTTCACTATGGCTGAAACTATTAATTGGATTCTGGATCAGTCGTGTTTAATAAGATTAATCATTATTAATTGTGATTAATCATTCATTGAAAAAGAGCATTTGCTGAAAGAACAGTAATAAAGCCAAATCTTTATATATATATAAAGATATGATGAAAAAACATCTTTGTCTGTAAATATGTTTTACCCAGAATGTCTCTGGTGGCAGTTTCAGCTGTAAAAATATATCCCATCAATCATCTTTGGCTTTTCAGTTATTAATCACGTAATTAATAAATTAGTCACTCCATATTGCCTCCACTGTATTGGTTGATTGAATTGAAAGGATTGATATTTTTACATTATTGAGATAACTTTTTTAGCTGCATCCTTTGCTACAAATAATCAAGCGTTCACTAAAGGAATAATATGTTGTTGCATTTGAGGCAATAAAATATTAGAATCTTTTAGCTTTGTGGAAGAAAATGTGAATCAATATGTGATTTTCTGCTCACCTATCAGAGCGAATAAGAGAAAATATGGATTTGTCTGATTGATTGGTGCATCTCTAATTAAATTCTCCTTTTTCACTGGAATATTTTAACTGACCTGGTTGTAGGAAGCTGAAAACCTCCAGCCCTGTTTGCAGTAACCTTCCTCCCTGTCACTTCTCTCACGTCTGACAAAGCTCGTCTGAAGCTCCTTACACAGGTCCTGCCCATGCCAAATCCTCGGCCGCTCACCCCTGAATCCAGAACTCAAGCCTCAAATGAATTCAAGCTGAAGAAGCGAGGTTATGTGCAGGTTAGACTGTATGCAGGAATTTGGGGAATAATTCCCTTTATATTGGATTTGGAAGGCAGTCTGGATTTGACCAACAAGGCCTCACAAGTTCAACACTGAGACTAAAATAATAGTGTTAGAATAATGATATGCAGCCATTTTTTTCTGGTTTAGAAAGCACATTTCTGTGTTAGCATATGAAGGTTGTGACCACAGTAACTCGGAAGCAGCTCATTTCTTCGGCTCCGTGTCAGTTTGACTCTTTCTGATTGTGTTTATGTTTCAGGAGTTTGGGCTTTTTTAAAATAAAAATAGCAGATAGACGGCACCAAACTTTTTCACTAAGGTAACTGCTCCTTTCAAAATCCTCCTCTCTAAATCCTTTCTCCTCTTCAGCTCAGCCCACAGGTTTGAACAGGATTTACGTCTGAGGTTTAAAAGTTGATTTTGTGGTCGGTGAGCATTTTCTCTGTTGGTTTGGTCAGATGTTTTGGATCATCATCTTGACCCATTTTCAGTTTTTTGGCAGAGCCCAACAGATTTTTATGTAAAACATCCTGATAGCCATATATGAGTATAATAGGGACTGGAGGCGGAGCTTGTTTATGAAAAAATGGGAGTCTCGTGTCTGTTGCTAGGAGTTTAGATGTCTGTTTGCAATGTGAAGATATTTGTTATGTATGAAAGAAAAAAATAATGAAAAAATATGAAACGTGGTCCCTGCAGTGCGTCCTGGTCTCTTTCATGCCTAAAGGAGATGATGAAGTCTGTAGATCCTCCTTACTTTGGTTTCAAAACAAACCTGCATCTCCACTGAGCATCGTTGCCACGGTTTCATTTGTTCAAAACGTATTACTCTGACTTTAGTATCGGACCTGTAGCTACAGAACGACCCACAAGATCAACACACACCTACCTTACTTTAATGGCATGTTCTCTGCTTTTTCCCAATTTAATTAATGGTTGTATCATATTTATATGTAAGGACAGTGCAGTGCACCACTAACTGCAAAGTTAGTGGCAGCTAACCCTAAAGCACTAATTATAAACATTACTTATGCTAATGCTGAAGCTCTACACCAACACAGTATTTAGCAGAAGCTAATGCTAAAGTGCTATATAAACACAGTATTTAATGGACGCCAATCCTAAAGCTTTGCACCACCACATTATTAATGAAAGCTAAAGCTGAAGCGATAAAGCGCTAGCTTCAATTCAAATTATATCAGGCCCTGGAAGACTACAATCTTTGAGCACCAATTTAATTTTGACATTATAATTTACATGTCCAATAAAGAGATAAATATTGTATTTATGTGTACATCTGGTGCTGTTGGTGTTTAAGTAAAGTATTTGGAAAAATGGAGAGAATGTGAAGAGAGGAAACTGAACTGCTGCATATTTATCCACTTCAAAATAAGAGCATCAATGTAAATATCTAACTACTTGAAGAATTAAAACAGTCAAAAATCAAAACTTCGACACAGATGTCAAACATTATTTAACTGAAAGTTTACAAATCAGTCAAGTAAATTAGCACTCTATAAATTTCCAGAAATATTAATTTAGGTAAAGTTAAGTGCACTACATAATTTCAAGTTAGCAAAAGTGCTAAATGAAAAGTTAGCTCTACTATTAGCAAAGTTGTAAACTATTAAAAGTTCACAAATCAACAAATCAATAAAGTTGTAATTTATAAAATCTTTAAGTTATATTTTATTTCTCCCGTTAAATAAGCTCCTAAATTATCAGTTTTTCAGTCTTAAGTTGATTCTACTGTAGTAAATAATTACTTTCCGATGGGTTGCTAGTTCCAATCCTTTACCAGAAAGGCCATTTGGAGTAGAGTCTGATTTTAGCAGACAATGGATGATAAAAAACAATTTTCTGTAGATCTGTTCCATTTAATGGATGAAAGAAATAAGGATTTAAGTTTATTTTGTCTCACAAGCAGAAGTTTGGATTCTGTCTTTACTTAATATCTCAAAATGCTTTAAATTAAACGATGGCACGTAAAGTGAATTGTTTGTCCTAAACGATAAACTCCATGCAGTCGCCCCTGACGTGTGTGAGAGTTGCTTGGTGACGTCTGATTGGGAGTTTTTTGTGCTGCGCTGTGCGAGACCAATGCTGGAAGTGAACTGATCCGTTTAACATACCTGGTCAGGTTCAGGAGCTCCCAGCGAATCTCAGGAGGGGCTAAACTACACACACACTGAGAGTACGAACGCCGCCTTCTTACCCGTTTCCCTCACAAAGCCCACGATAAGACCGACTTCAAAGCCAACCTGGCAGCTTTATCAGAGATGCCGGTTTGATTCCCTGAGCTTCGCCTCTTCCCATGGCCCCTCCCACCTCACTTTGACACTAAACTTCCTTCAGCCTCTGAGGAAAGATATTTCATAATATCCTAAAGTGTGGAAGAAACTCCTCTCATTAATCTTCCTTATGCTGCATAGTTAGCAGAGCTGCATCGAGGTTGGATGGGGCCCAAAGTGGAATTCATTTTGGGGCCCAAAATCCACCACTGCTCTACTGTTTACACTGTTGGTGTTACTTAGGAAAACTGGCATTTCTACATGCATATTTTCTCCCTTTCAGTTCATTTCATACCAATATACATAAATCAAAGTTATTTTTTTCATTTTAGTTAAGTGTTGTCATAAACTGTGGAGATAAAAGTTACTAAAAATACTTTTAATAGTGCAGGGCATTCTGGGTAAATACAACCAACACAAACACGCTAGGCTAGCGCTAGCAGGAGAAATGGTTCATGGAAAGACAGAAGAGAAATTCTACAACCGCTAAAATCTGATGCCACTCCGTTTTTGTTGTTGCAGCGCCCCCACAGGCGAGGAGGGGAACCGGTTTTTAGCACAGTGTAGAGTGAAAACATAACAAATGTTACAACTTTGGTTCCCAATCGAGCCGAGTCTACCGGACTATCGGGAGTAAGAAAGCAGATTTTAGTTTTGCGCTACGCTGCCTCCTACTGATTTGCCTTGTTTAAAACGACGTTCAGAGGCGAATATGTGCAGGTTTGTGTCCGATGTTGTTTTTATTAAACAACATGGTGGAGACATGTATTTTTATAAAGACTGTGTTTACAAGGCCTAAATGTGCTTTGTGATGTTTTTGTGTAGAAGTTGCAAACTTCACTTTTACTTTGGGTTGGCTTTAACTATAGCAAAAGAGAATAGTCTGACAATATTTAGAAGTTGAGAGTATTAAGAATGGTTTCTTTCCATAATTATCCCAGAAAGCCATAAGTCCCATCGTCAAACTGAAACCAGGGATCTAGCAGCATGTTATTTGGGTTTCTATGTACCTTAGCTGGTCTCTGTCCTCTTGTTATAATTACCTCCTCAAACTGAATCCCCTCTCTCTGTCAGGGTCCTCTGCTCCATGTATCCCTCTCATAAGTTATAATATCCTGTCTTTCCTGCGCCGGGAGGAGGAAATAGCTTCTGAATGCTGAAGCAGCTCGGCGGGGGGGCTGCAGAGGGCGGCTTGTTGTTGTTGCGGGAAATTGAATTTTACTTCAAGGTCAGCGACACTAATGACGGTGTGGGAAGGTGTTGATCTCGGGCAGCTCTGGTTTGTCCAGCAGCTTCCTACGGTATCAATCCGGACCACAGATTCTAGTCCGGCATCGATTGTCGTGCTGAATAGTTGAAGAGAGCCGTGGAAATTACTGGTGTGGTCACCCAGGACTGCTGGCACTCTCTGGGAAACAAATACATAATTAAAGGTTTCAGATTCAGCACTCCATAAAAGTCGACAGATCATTTATGAATCCATCTGCTCCTTTCGTTATCCCTAAAAAACAAGGAGTCCCTCCGGTTTCCACGTCTCTAGCTGCGTTTCCATTACAAATGTGCTCAAATCTTGTCTATATTCAGCTGGTGTTCAAAAACCGTTTTGCAATTGCAGCGCTTCAATTAAATAAGAAATTAAGTTGTTTAAGCGATAAGTCATTAAAAAACACTCCATGCCATCATCTTCCAACTACTTCCTGCCGTCTTCTTTGTCATTTCCTGCAGTGGTAAAATCGTGTTTTTGATCATGTGAATCGTGTGATGTGAAAAAAGTGTTTCGATTCCAGTTTCTATTTCAACAAACCACCTCATCCTACCGGCAATTTTTCTTATTAAAAAACAATAATTTTTTTTTAAATTGCCGTGTTTCGATCAAACAAAATTATTTTGGAAATGTCACATGACTTGTGTGGTATGAAGAAGAAGGATTTCCATTTCAGTTTTGTGAAATAAATAATTTCAATATGATAAAAAACCACCTGATTTTAGCACAGAAACAGTTAGTCAACAAATTATATACATTTTTTTTTAAATTGATGTGTTAAATTAGGCAAATTTAATTTTATGGTCAATGAAAACACAGCGACTGTAAAATTAAAGATATAACAACCAAGAAAATCCTTTAAATAACAAAGAAGACCTGCAGTAGCTGCGTTTCCATTGGCTATTAAACTACAACAGAGTACATAAAAAACCAAACAAAAACAAATCATCATCTTCCTACAAAAAATTGCAGTTTTCCAAATTAAACCAATTTCAATAAGGTAGTAGAAAACTACCTCGTCCTAGCTCAAAAAGTCTTTATCAAAAAACTTGAGTGTTTTTGAAAATGCCGTTTTTCCATTGAGTGAATTTATTTTTGTAATTTCAATTTGTGTAATTTGTGGAAAGGCAGCTGGTGACGCTGCCCCGAAGCGGCTCGCTGCGCTGCTGCCCTACGGTGTGAGCGAGTGTGTGTCACTTCCCACACAAATGGAAACATTTAGACACCGAAGTGTGTCCTGAGGTGAGAGCTGCAGAAGCTCTCACTCATAAAGTAGCAGGGAGGCAGCCTGTGGAGGAAATGAGCTCTGCAAACTGGAAGAGAGAGAGGAGCGCGACACACACGGAAAGACCTCACACACAGGCAAAACACACACACACATGCATGGGCGACTCCAGTGGTTACGCTCTGCACCGCGACTATCGTCGTCTCGTTTCGCAGCGACGGCTCCAGCTGTGTTTGACTTCCTGATGCTGTGGCGGCGCCGGTTAAAGGAAGGTAGAACGGACACCGCTCGCTCTTTGCAGCGGCGGCTAAAGGCTGAACTGACCCCATCGTGATCCCACCGTGACCCCACTGCAGCGCTGAGGCACCTGTAGGAGTATAATGGAGCCTTTTCAGAATCCAGTTCCTGGCAAAAAGTTGGTTTTTTTTGTCACATTTTAACCACAAACTTCAGTGTGTTTCATTTGAATTAAATCATAAGTTGTTGAAAACAGGTTGATTTAGGGCTGGATGTGACTTTCTATGATACAAATACAGATGTAAAAGTATAGACATGTGATCAGAATCAATATTTAATCATTTCACTGAACTCGATCCAGAACCATACA
This sequence comes from Xiphophorus couchianus, assembly GCF_001444195.1. NCBI lineage: Eukaryota > Metazoa > Chordata > Actinopteri > Cyprinodontiformes > Poeciliidae > Xiphophorus > Xiphophorus couchianus. The sequence continues at coordinate 3,662,999 of NC_040232.1, read as the reverse complement.
GCATTCTGGGAAATATGGTAGGCAGAGAAAATACTTTAGCCGCTCAACTTCTCACAGCTGGCTAGGCCAGCTTGGTGGAATCAACTAACTCACTCTTTGGTTGCCTAGCAACAGCCTGCTGGGTAACTTAGTAAATAGAGTCCAGAAGTGGCATAACGTTTTGTGCTACCCAGAAAATCATATATACTTTATTTATCCAAAAGGGAAATTAAAGTTTGTTGTAACTCAAATCATCCAAGTATTTGAGGGGAGGAAGGCTCTCTGGTAGCAGTCAGTCTCGCTGTGAATCTGTAGAAGCCTCTGACTGAGGATTGTTTTTGATGAATGTTTCATTCATTCTGGGAAGCAGAGATAAAATTCCACAGTCGTACGTTGTAGATGACACCATCAGTTGTTGACAAGCTCTGCTAATCCACCTCCTTTGCTTTTGCCACACCGCTTTAAATTTTAAGTTTGTTAATGTTTTTTTTCTGTAATTGTTGATGCCACGTATATATATATATATATATAGATATATAAACCAAGCAGTTTGTGGATGTTGGTTTGTCTAAAGTGCTTTAAAAATAAAGGTGGTATAGACATTTACTATCCTCACAGTGAAGCAAGGTGGTGGCAGCAGCATCGAAGGTTTGCTTATCCAGCATAAAGTAAAATCCATATGTTGCTTTTATGTCAAGTTTCTGAACTATTCCATGTTTTTCTATTAGTTTGTGGCTTTAACGTGAGAAATTTCAGAAGGTTTTCAGACGTTTTCAAACATGCCAGCCGAAAAGTGGCTTTAAAAAACGTGATAATACATCATGGAGGTGCAAAATAAAGAAATAAAAATAAAAAAAGGCTGCTCAGTTCGCTGTGAAGGAAGGAGGAAACTTCAGCATTACCACATAGGTCAGCCAGTTTAAAACAGTAATTAGCATTAGCATCCAATTCAGGCTTAAAGAATCTCTTTTTTGTTTATTTATCTGTTTTTATCCTCAGCTGTGCCAATATACAATCAGTGCATTAAGTGGTGAGCAAATAGGATCAATTCGTCCAGTTTTACGCAGATGAGCGCAGAAAACGAGGCGTGAAGCAGCCGCTCTCGGTGTTTGGAGTGGCTAATTAGGAGCTCATTACAAAGCTCCTCAGCATGGCGCAATCCTGATTGTTTATTTGAATTTCACTAAGGTGAAGGGGGCTGAGCGCGATGCGGGCGGAGGGGCAGGGAAAGGGGACTAATAGTTGTATTAAATGGATACCTAATAGGGAGAGACACACATGTGCAGCGCTGGTGAGTGCCAGCCTGCGGGCTGCCTACAAAACGACTCTTGTAAAAAGTAAAGGAAAGAAAAAAACCTCCAGCGCAGTGCACATGCTTGGCTCTCCGTCCTCTTAAAGAGCGTCTTATTAAATGCGTAAGTGGCTGAGTGTTGGACCACCAAGTGAGCTGTGCTGTCACTGGCACACAGACAGGATATGATACACTGTCCCCAGAAACGATGCCTCAAAGCTGGACGACGCATCGGTTCCCAGCAGTCACTGCCCAGCCTGCCAGCAGCTGCTGTTATTCTCTGATCCTGGAGGATCAGAACATCATCGTTTGGGTCTTTGCTTAAAAACTTTGGATGGTTTTATAATCTAAAAACAGACTAAAGAACAGAGTTGTTGACCATAAGAACATCATTCATTATGTGTAAAAGGGACTTAATGGTCCAAATACAGTGATGTAGGTGTAAAAAGCTAGTAGTGCAATAATACATCTTCAACATAATTTGGAAACAAACTTTGTTTCACAGCCACAACAGGAGGTGGAACGTAATTTATGATAAAAAAACTAATTATGACAGACTTTAAGCTAAATTGGAATTGATGCTAAAATAAAGTTTAGCATAATTTTCATTGTGGCTTTTAGTTTAGCTTTGGTTTGTGTAGTTTGTTGACCCTTCTGGGCCACCGTAACAAACAGCTCATCAGTACTGCTGCTCATATCCCTTCACTACATTTTGAACCTTTAAACAAATGGCAGCCGTCGATACAGAGATGCTTTGTGTTCACCTGTGACTGTTTTTAGGGGTTAGAATCAATCTTGTTCCTAAACATAAAACAGTTTAATTAAATTGTGAGATTTTAGATTTTTTGTGATATTTAACATTATTTATCAAAAATAGTTTGTCAGCAAGACAAACTGAATTGGCAACAACAGACAATGATGCCCAAGAAACATCAAGTCATAAAACTTTATTTTATTGCCATTAGTCATATTAAACTCTTGACATATAATATAAAATATGCTTTTTAGGCATCTTTTCAACAAATACAGAGTTTAATTTGATTAAATTCTGAATAAAAACTTGCTGTTTTTTTATATTTGTATAGTTTCACTTACAACAATCAACAAAGACAAGAGGTTGTAGTGAGCAGAGAGCAGATATTTAAACATAAGCACCCTCCTGATGGACTCCAGTTTCCTCCAGAGTGTGTGTGTGTGTGTGTGTGTGTGTGTGTGTGTGTGTAGCCACAAACAAACTCCCTCATCTTCAGGATCTGAGGCCCATTGCCAGCTGCTCCTCTGGTGCCAGGCATCGCCTTATCGCCTCCCCGGCACACGCACACTCAGAGTTGCATTCTTACTTCCATGCGCACTTTAAACAACCAGTCGGTGCGCCGCCACCGCTGCTGACGCGCACGCGTTAACACCACGATCTGCCCTCCGCGTAAACAGAGATAAGAGCAGGAGCGCTGCAGAGCGAGGCCCCAAGAGGCACACAGCTATTACTGGGAGACCAACGTCGCGTGGCATTCGGTCGGGTTTGTGTTCAGAGCCAGCTGGACTGCAGAAACAACAGCTCCCAGTTCTGGGTTTGGCTGCTGGTTGCTTCACAATGGCAGCTTGAGGTGTTAACTTCCTGACAGTGTCTCCGCCGCTGACGCTCCGACTCTGTGATCTGACACGAAAATCACAGCAAGGCTCCGAACAATGTGCCGAAGGGCCCTGACAATCCGACAAAGTCTCTGTCAGAGCCACTGCCTCGCGTTAGGAATTCACTCACACCTTCGGCGAGCGGCGAGGCCTGCTTCGGTATGGGGCGTGTGTCTGCTGCTTGATCCCCGACAGAAATCCAGCCTGTTCAGGTGACACGGTACAAAGCGGTTTCTTACTCTGCCAAGCTGACACACCTAATTAGGGAGGTAAAATTCCCAGGATCAGTCCTAGATCAAGTCTCCTTAGCACCGGGAGCTGAACACCCCGGATCCCTCAGGGAACAAGCATCTGCAGATTCCACAGATTTTCCAAATTCCCAGGCTTGAACAGTGAACAGGTGTCACTGAAACTCCCATCGTTTCTTCCAGATGAAGAGTAGAAAATGGATGCCGTTTCGTGGGACAGAACCTGGCAAGCGTTGAAAATGTTTGTTGCACATTCTGTTATGCTGGAACCACAAACTTCAATTTGTTGTGTATTTGTATTCAACTCCCCACATTTCAAAAACACAAATGCTTACCAAGTATTTTTAGTCTAGTTTCTAGTGCAAAAGGCTTAGTACATTTGAAACGAGACAAAACTAACTCGTAAGTAGCCTTTCAGCAAGATACAGCAACTGGTTTTAAGTCAATAATTTCTTAATAATTACAAAAAATTTCTTGTTCCATTAGCAGATTTCACTTATAACAAAGGAATAATGTCTCATTGGCTCAATAACCTGCAAGAGGAACTAGTACTTTTTATGAATATTAGGAAAGTATTTACCTAAACCAAACTCCTATGTTTCTTTAAAGCTACTTGTAAGTTAGTTTTGTCTTATTCCAAGTGTGCTAAGATTTTAACTGAAACTCCCGTTTTTAAGTCATGTCATTTTCTTAAAGGGGACATATTGAGCAAAATGTTCTTTTTGCACGTCTTTGTGCTTCCGTTTGAGTTTATAATGCTTCTAAAAAGAGCACAAATGCTTAAAAACAAAACCAGCCAGTTGTTTTTTGGCAATAAGTTCATGTGTTTTGAAGGTTTGTTGTTGACTTTCTATCCAGAAACCACTTGCTGTGTTCTTATTGGTTATGCAGGAGGCTCCACTTCTGCTTTTCAAAGTTGTGCGGTTGTATAATTGCGCATCTGTTTGCAGCCATTTTGACATAAGGCTGTAAATCTTGAGTTGGGGGCGTGGCCAGCAGCAGCTGTCATTTAAAGTGACAGGAGGCCCTAAAACAGCTCAACTGAGCAGACTGAAATCTTTTCATGTAAAGAAGGTTTTGTGCAAAAGTGTTATGAATTTGTTTTGAAAAGACCTATCATAACCTGTTCAAGGAAGTGTAAAAGGTCACCTTTAAAAACAAAAATCCAGCTCAAAACCTTCTTGTTTTAAACATGACCTGGTAGCTAAAAATAGGCGGTTTTAGGAGCTTTTCTCCAGCTTCTCTCCAGTGTGCAAACCTGGAATGAATTCCTCAGCATTATGACCACATCGGTTGTTTCAGCTCTTTGAAACAGATGCAGTCTCTCTCTCTCTCTCTTTTTTTTCCGCCGTTATCAGAATGTCAGCCCAGCCACCTTCTCCCTTTATGGGCATGTTTTTTGCTAATCTTGCTACTGGCCTGTTGCGTTTTTTAAGTCAAAACAGGTGTTGCACGTAGGACGTAATCTTCTATTAGCGCGAGCATTTGGACTCGCGGTCCTCCAGGGTCGTGTTTTCTTTATGGATGCCTTTCTCCGCCACGGGGCCCACACTTTGTTTCATCTGAGGGTGAGACTTAAAGAAGGAAAACAATGAAGCTATTTTTGTGGGGGTGACATTTCACAGAGTGGCTTGCTGCAGGGTGAAGGGTGATCTCGTTACACGTCCTGCTGCAGCCAAACTGAAGCCATCCAAACTGAAATCGTGTTCAGTGTGACTCAACTCATCCACCCTGAGCGTGTTAGCCTTGAAATAAAAGGGATACAAGGTAAAAATAAATCTGGCCTATGAGCCGAAAACAGTTTCTTGTTTAGCTGCTTCAGCTGGTACTGTGCAAAAGTTTTAAACCACCTTTTATTTCTTTATTCCAAGCAGCTAGAGTTGGTTCTAATGCATGTAGTCTTGATCATTAGTTCTCCACACTTTGTGAACTCGTTCCATTGTTTTTGTTTTTGGACTTCAGTTTTTCAGTTTATATCTGAGCATGACACCTGAAAAACTATGAGAAGTTAACAATCAGGAACCAGCAGCAAACAATCAACAGCAGTGGGATTTGGTCTAAAAGTCATTTAAATGATGTAGCATGGAGTTTATCTACCAAAAAGTAATGCTGCAGCTGCTCCTTTTTGCATTTTATAATGCACAATTTGATCTTCAGCTAAATCCAAGATGCCACATATGTAGTAAAAGAATTAAACCATCTGAGTTTTTCCAGATGTAGCGAAATGTCGCTACAATGAAATTATGCATTTTCTAGGCACATGGTGCCATTTTAAAGCACAATCAAGTAACTATTTTACCTTCAATTATTATAAAAATGCTATGAATATCAAACATGATGATAACACTTTATTGAAAGGCTGTGCATAAGACTGACACGACACTGTCATAAATATAACAAATGTCATGAACATGAAAGAGTGTTTGACTGTTGTCATGAAGTGTCATTCAGTAAATAATAAGCTGCATTAAAATGTCATTATTTACCACGTTTATGACTCCTTCATGTTTATGACTGTGTCATGTCAGTCTTATGCACACCCCTTCAAATAAAGTGTTACCAACATGACAACAGACGTTTGACTTTACAATTAAAAAAACTTGAAATTGGGCCTCTGTCTCTTTAAGAAGCTCCTGTTCTGTCCAACACTCCACCTTCAGCACATCATCACAACATTGCTCATTATTTGTAAAAGCTCTTAAGAACTTTGGACATAAAGTTATGTCATAAGAAACCCTCAAAAACAATTCACCTCGGCAACTTTCCTGAATCCTCAGAAGTACAACATAAAGGAAAGAGAAATTGCTCAAGACTTCTCTGCATGTTTGAGGACAGAGAGATTAAAGGGAGGACTGAAGAATGACCATCAGTCAAAGAAGAGCGCTGTCCTGTTCTCTGTCTTTCAGTCTCGGGTTGAGCAAACCTCCGTGCAGATCCAACATGTGGATCATCAAACACGCTAAAGGAGCGCTCCTCCGGGACGCCGGCCCATCCATTCATATCGCCCCACGCTGATTCCAACGCAGGAGAAAACCATATTTCAAAACCTGAGAAATGGATAAATAAAAGTAAAAGTCAGACTACTTTTGGCTCGATGTCCACAGTCGAGCTTTCCAAGTATGCGTCTGGGGAGGGGATCTGGTGGGACGGAGCCGGAGTCGGCTTGGAAGCGGTAGAAACGGACGTCACGATGGATGGAAATTTATATGGTGTGGTTCAGGGAGCAGCGGCTGTAAATTGACAAGTAATGCTTGTGAGCAGCGCTGCCCGTCTGTTTCCCTTTCCCTCATCTTTTATCTTTTTTCACTCATCTTTTCTTCCTCTGCCGTTGCTTTGCGCCCCGATAGGTGGGAACGGATGGCTGTGCTCACACGGGAGGGAAGCCGACTTGTATTCCCAGCGGCGAAAGAACGATAACGTGAAGTACATCTGAAGGCGGTATCGTAACAAAAACAACGTTTTATTTGGATGTATTGGACCCTGGAGAGTGCTGGCGCTGCAGAGTGTGAAATGAAGGTGAACTCTTAACATGATTCAACCAGAAAGTACTCGTCGTTTTGTCTGATTAATAAAGTCAAGCCTTAAATCAATCAATCACGTTTATATGTGTAGCACATTTCAGTAATATAAAATGCTTTACATCATAAAAACACAAATATAAAAAGTCATAGAAGCATCTTAATCAACAATTTGAGAAACCAGAAACAAACTTTACATTTTGTCAAGTTCCATCATCAAAATCATCAATTCACAGTTGTGATGTCACACTTCTGTGAACTTTGTAACTGACAGCCATCTTGGTAGGCAGTTGCTATGACAACAATAAACAAACCAAAGCTTAGAATTATATCTCACCTGGTTCCTATGTAACTTCTAAACAATGTACAAAGTACATCTCTACTACTCAATCACAAGTATTTGAGTATTCTGCCCACATAACACTAAAATAAATATCAGTGATATTAATTGTAGTACTCACTGCTGAACTAGCAAAATTAGCTTAGCTAATGTAGCTTTTATGCGCTAGCTAAGGCGGCCATGTAGCCTACGTGTTTATTACTACATCTACTTACTCTGAAAGTCAGCAGAAGCTTTTTAGCAGAACACGAAGAGTTCTTCCATCTTTTACAAATCCGTTTAAACACTGATTGTTTGCGTCATGACGTGAAGCTCCTCCATGTTTGTCACTCTGTAGTAAACTATATTGTAGTGTGAGATCGTCTGACACATTTTCCTTCTCCGCCTCACGGGTTGATCCTGACAGCAGCCATTTTGTTCATTGGCACATTGGTTAAACGTGTCCACATATTTTCTTTTTGTTGGTCTCAAAGCCATGAGTCCGCTTTGCTTTGTGCTATGAAAACGGAGGCTTTAACGTTTATTGGCATTTATGTATATTTTCTGCCAGTCTGCCTGTTAAAGTGTAATATTCTGTCCGTGAAACTTGTAATTTTTCATCGATATTAGGGAATTATTGACTTAGATCAAGCTCATGCATATTGCTGTTACCACTGCTAGTTAGTTTTGTCAAGTGTAGTAAGACATTTGCACTAAAAACTAGACTAAAAATACTTGGTCAAATAAAATTTTTTTTGCAGTGTTTGCATGATCTTAAACTCATTTCTTATTTAGTGGAAAGACCTCAATCGTGAAATTGTTCTTCTTTTGTTTTACATTAGCAGAATATCGACAAAAATTTGCGCACATTTGTAATGGAAATGTGGCTTGTTGTGTCTGGTTGTCCTGACCCGGTGTGATGGGAGAAAACGGGAACGACCTGCTGGTCCGACGTGTCAGAGAAAACGATCAGCGCCATCAGCTGAGTCCCACCAGAGGATGAATCGCCAGGACATCTGCTTTCCTCCCACCGGCGCCGCCGCTCTCCGCTCTCCGATTGAGATCAGACAGATGCCGCGGCGCTGTGGCAGCTCTGTTTTGCTATGGGAAACATGCTGTCACATCTGGGCGCTTCACAGCCAAGGAGAAGTGAGGGAGGAGATGATGCGAGCCAAAAGCGGGCGAAAGGATCACCGTGGCGCGCTTTCAACAGATGCTGGCATGCGCATGTCACAGACCCCCAAACATCAGGTGATGCCCCTTCAGGGTGACAGCGTGATAAGAGGGGAGAATTACACCGCAGCCACCTCCACACCCCCCCTCTCATTAACCTCCAGTCTGATTGCCCCCAGGACTCCCTCGTGCTAATTAGAGGGGGAAATATGTCTACGATGCATGCCCTCATGCTCACGCGTGCACGGCTTTTCCACGGCTGACAGAAACGCTATCTGAAGGTGTGAGAATGAAAGGCCTGTCTGTTATTGTGTTGGCCCCAGCAGGTTGATTCCTTTTCACACAGACAACCTTCATCGCGCTTTTTGATTTCACCGCGTTGAATCAAGAGGTGAGCTTTTTGTCTCAGCGTGACGCAGACGGCGAAGACGTCTCTCTTCCACTTGTCAGCCGCTTAATTTGATGAGTTTCGCTGTTGTGCAACATAATAACAGTAGAAATTTATCAAATTAGGAAATTTAATTAGCGATTTTATTAAAGCAAACTCGCATTAATAAAAACTGGTACGCACACAGAGCCTGCTGCACAAAATCTTACCAAGTACTTTATAATTTCTAGTGCAAATAAGATCAAAATAACTTACAAGTATTTTTTGATCAAAAAACAGAAACTCGTTTAAGTCAATAATTCCTTAATATTGATTAAAAAGCAATAGTTCCATTTACAAATTATTTCACTTCTAACATGGGATACATGTCTTGTCAACAGTTAAACAATCTGCCAGGGGAACTAGTAATCTTTTATTAATATTAATGAATTATTGACTTAAACAAGATTTTAGTTCGTTTTGTCTTTTTTCAGATGAACTAAAATATTTGCACTAGAAACTAACTGAGCTCTGGTGTTTTTGCAGTGCGGGGATGTCTCTAATGGCATCTCTTTGTCTGCACACTGAGGGCACATTTTCCTCTTTTGTTTTACACGATGTCAGGGACAGACGCACACGTGTCCAGGGACCGGTACAGCAAAGAGGCATTTGTACCTGGACTGGACCTGGGGGCGTCCGGGAACCGGAGGAGAGGCGAGGGGGAGCTGAAGGTGGGAGAGTATTTAAGAGCACTTGAGTGCCGGCGTAGATGTAGTCGCCTCTCCCAGCGGGTCGGGCCGGGCCCCTCGGCACCGTGGCATGAGTTTTCACTTTAGCAGGCAGCACTCAGCGCTGCGTCTTCTGTCCACCCACTTTTTTCTGCTCCTCTCAGTCACTGTGTGCTTCACTGAACCCATCATTCGCTCTCATTCACTTTGGACTACAAGGTGCACACACACACACACCCACGCCCGCAGCACACACACACACGGTTTGACCCATTTGCCCCTTCACCAGGAGTGGTAAATAATTCCATTGTGAGATCCATTAGCAGGTAGCTAAAGGGTTAGGAGGGAAACGACACAGGCAGTCAGACGGGCGATTAGACAATAAGAAGATAAAACTGTAATGTCGTCGCTTGTTGTTTCACTAATCTTGCCTTAAATCAAGTAAAGCTGTATTTTTTGTATTTTTTATGATTAGATTTGTATTCTAATTCTTGTGTTGCCTTGCAAAAATATTTACAGTACATCCCTGATACTCTCCTGAAATCCTTAAAGGGGCAGTATCACGCTAAATCTACTTTTTAAAAATGTTTCCATCATGTTATGTTTTCCCTCATCTATAACACTCGTGGCGCGTTGTTCTGATTCTTTCATCCATGCTTGAGAAATCCTTTTATCGCCATGGCAACCATTCAGCTGTGAAAAATGCCTGGGTGAACCTAGCTCCGCCTTTGAGGATGAAGCTCCTCCCACATTGAGATCCTTCAGACTAGCCAGCAGCAATTAGGAAACACCTGGTGGAGCTTTAAATCTGCTGAGCTCGTTGTAGGAGCTACGTCTCAGTGAAACGCTGGCAGAAACGTTAAAGGGTTAATGGAGCAGCCATGTTGTAATGACTTCCTGAAGGACAGGCGCTTTTAAAGAGACAGAGGCCCAATTTCAAGACGTTAAATCAGGAAGTAACATTTCTTTTAAGTTGTATTGATATATATAGCATTTCAGCTGAAGGTAACATAGTTACACTGCAAAAACTCATATCGATGACAACATATTAGTTCCATTTTCAAATATATTCACTTATAACAAGACATTTTTTCTATGATGTAAGTGAAATAATCTGCCAGTGGAACTGGCACTTTTTTATCAATATGAAGGAATTAATTATTTATGTTAAACAAGCTGCTATATCTTGCTGAAAGATTACTTGTACATTAGTTTTGTCTTATTTCAAGTGTACTAAGACATTTGCTTTAGAAACTAGAGCAAAAATACTTGGTAAGATGTGTTTTTGCAGTGTACTTTATTTTGTCCCTTTACAACGCTCCTCTAAATAACTTTTAGCTGATAAAAACTAATAATGTAATGGAAGAAAAGTTGAGGCCAAAATCTGAACGAAGTTCGTAGATGCATCGAATAGCAGCTAGAAAATAAATGGCCACAATATTCCATTGTATGTGTGTAAAAAAACATGAATAATGTAATTATTTTCCATCTGCTTCACAATTACTTCTCCTTTCTTTGTTTAATTGCAATGAAATCCATTAAAGTTTCTTTTAGTAAAGAAAAATACGTGAACGTTAAGAAGCATGAACCCTTTTGTCGCGTTTTGTCCATATTTTAAGTCTGTAAATGGTGAACAGACCTGGTTCCCGTCACTGTTAAGGGAATCTGAGATGCAATTTTGCAAAGTTTGGAGAGCCAAACTCCTCATCTGTTGCCTCTGCACCTTACATGGTCCGACCGCCGTCCCGCAGGCGACTCAGCCTGTTAACAATCTGTGTCACCAAGCCAGAAACCTCACAAGAGAAACTAATTCTGAATAAAATGCGTCACAGTCGTGTGTAAGATGTGTGTTTCCTAGCAGAGTGGCCCTTCTGCAGACAAACTGGTCCTCTGAGCCTTCAGCTGGGCCACTGTAAGAAGGATACTTGTATTTTTCCACAGTCATCTCAGAGGATTACACAGTCCCTCCGCTGTTTCAGTGACACACAAACACACACACACACCGAGTCAGAAACATCAAAACGGCACGGCATAGTGGCCTGCACTGAGCTGAGGGCACACTTACTCAGCAGGCTGCTGGCACCAACTCTGAGCTGGTCTGCAGGGCTTTCAGTGACAAATACAGCCTGTGTGTGTGTGTGTGTGTGTGTGTGGGCGGGTGTGTTTATGAGTCAGAAGCAGTCTTTACTCGGTTCATGTAACTTGAGAGAGTTCTGACAGGGTGCATTTTGGAAATACATAAAAAAAATTCAACAGTTTCAGCTAAAACATTTCAGATTTATGGCAGGTTTTTTGGCTATACTGCAAATTTGGTTTATTTTTAATATTTAATTACAAAGACGTGATTCTCTAATTCTCACATATCCAAACAATGGAGCGTAATAGTCATTCAGTCATTATGGCTACAACAAACCTCCATAAGATTTATGTAATAAACACGTAGTTGGACAACTAGTAACATTGGATATAATATTTGTTTGCTTTCACACTGAAAAACCACAAAATCTTACCAAGTAGTTTTGGTCTAGTTTCTAGTGCTGATATCTTATTATAATTGAAATAAAACTAGCTTAGAAGTTACATTTCAACAAGAAATGGGAGTAAATAATTTCTTAAAATTCATGAAAAAGTATTCTTCTACTGGCAGATTATTCCACTTATCACAAAACATTTCCCATGTTATAAGTGAAATAATCTGCCACAGAAATAGTAATTTTAAAGAACAATACTTAAAAGAACTATTTACCTAAAACAAGCTGCCATATTTTACTGATTTGTTACTTATTCATTTGTTTTCTTATTTCTAATGTAGTAAGATGTTTGTACTAGAAACGTGATCAGAATTATTTGGTGAGTTTTTGCAGTGTGGAGACGTTTCAGGGTGTGAATACTTTAGTAGTTTATCCATTCATGTCCAAACAGCCGACATGAATGCAGAAACTGATATAGTGTTTGCGATCTATTGCGCATCAATTATTAAAGCACCTGGGTTTTCTGGCTGAAGGGAAGATACAGGGTGTATAAATTATCCCTTATCGATATATGGAGTTTAGTGCTAACATGGTTTCTAATTATGCCCCGGTCTGACCACAGGCCGACCTCTTCTCCCTGGTTTTCTGAGCTCTGCCCAAACAGGTGAGGAGCTGCAGAACCGCGCAGGGTTTGCAGGTTAACGCGCAGCAGCTGCTGCAGGATCTGCAACCCAAACACCTCCAGGTTGATCAATACTCTGAAGAAAAGCATTAACAGCCCATCACATTCTCTCCATCCTTCTCATTAAACACTAATCATTTTTTCAATGTTGCCCCATCGCCTCCCCCTCCTTCACTCTGCGGCGGAGAGGAAAGTTTATTTCCCAGCGCTCCAGAGATTTCCCAGCAGCCCCTGCGCTCCAGCCTTCGCTCTGAGCCGCAGCCAGACGCCGGTTAGAGGCTGTTGCACTCGTTCACTGATTCCCTCCATCCCTACGGGTCACAGGCAGAGCCCAACATCAGACGGATGGACGGACGGTGGATGGATGGATGGATGGATGGTGGATGGATGGACGGATGGATGATGGATGGATGGACAGATGGTGGATTAATGGATGGATGGATGGATGGATGGATGGATGGATGGATGGATGGATGGATGGATGGACGGACGGATGGTGGATTAATGGATGGATGGACGGACGGTGGATTGATGGATGGATGGAAGGATTAATGGAGGGATGGACGGACGGACGGTGGATGGATGGATGGACGGATGGTGGATTAATGGATGGATGGACGGACGGACGGTAGATGGATGGATGGATGGATGATTAATGGATGGATGGATGGTGGATTAATGGATGGATGGACAGATGGATGGATGGATGGACAATTGTTGGCTGGATGGATGGACGGACTTCACTCTACTGTTTAAAGGCCAGTGTTTTCCCAGCAGCCCCTGCGCTCCAGCCTTCGCTCTGAGCCAGACGCTGGTTAGAGTCCGCTGCACTCGTTCGCCGCCTCCCTCCGTCCCAGCAGGACGCAGACAGAACCCGGCCTCAGCCGATCCATACTTATCGTATCTGGGTTCCTCTTACAGCCTTGTAATTCTCATGGAGAGACATATTAGCGCGACACATTAGGCCGGCGAGGCGAGAGGTTGCGCTGACACCAAATCGACTTAGCCGAGGCCCCGCGGGACGCCGCAGGGCACCGCCGCTCGCTGACGGCCAGAACCCCCGGCCGGCCCGGATCGGGTTTCGGCGACGGCTGTTGGGCTTGTAGTCCTACACGGGGCGGAGCGGAGGATGGAAGACGCTTCTGCTCATTGCATTTACTGACAGGAACCCAGCAGACCACAAGGCCGAGGGATCAATAGCTTGGCTGTGCACCGCAGTGCCAGACCGGGCCGACCCAAACAAGGGCAGATTGCATTACACAGAGCTTTAAATCAGGATGTGACTGCACTGCTAGCATCACAACACAAACATGTTCGCTTTGCTCTCAAATTACAAGAACTGTCGGTGCTTTCTACGAAGAGACACTTGGACAGTGGTGCAATCAGAAAGTCATGACCCGACCCAACATCTGAAAGAACCGAACGCTGGTGGTACACATCGTCCACTTCGTTCCAGATGTTTCCTGGTTAAAAGTTTAGAGCTTTCTGCTGTTTCTGTGGCGGCAGTGGATTCAGTCAACAGGCAGGAAGAACCGAAGACCTGCAGCAAATGGTTCAGGAACCGAACAGAACCGGACCGGAGGGGGCGGGGGGGATGGATGGATGGATGGATGGATGGTGGATGGATGGATGGATGGATGGATGGATGGATGGATGGATGGATGGATGAACGGACGGATGGATGGATGGATGGAGGGACGGACGGACGGACGGACAGACGGATGGACGGATGGATGGATGGATGGATGGAGGGACGGACGGACGGATGGATGGATGTCTACCACAGGTCAACATTTGCTTATCTTTTGGCTTTCAGCCAATCAGGAATAAGACAAAAATAATCCTGCTCCTGGATTGGCTGCTCTGCTAAATCCAGCCAATCATGTGTCAGTAGCGTGTCACTTCCTGTAGCTGTTTCCCAGCTGCATCTCCAGCCAATATTTCACCTTTACTCAGTGAGAAACTCCAGTAATAAGCAGGTTTTTGCTGGATATTTGGTGTTGGATCCGCTGCAGGTTTTCACTTTTATGGCCACCAGATCTTTGCGCTCCGGGCTGATCAAGCGATGATGGTTTGTTTCTGCACCCGAACCTCTGATCAAACAGAACCGGCCCACTCGCCTCCCAACCCAGCCCAGACATTGTTCGTCCAGCCCGGCCAGTCAGGGATCTGCTGCGGGTCGGTGTTTATGAAAGGAAGCGGCGCAGGGAGCAGGCGGCGCTCTCGTCACGTTGCGGTCCAGAACCCGGTGAACACGCCGGGCTCGGTTCCCAACAATAACAGAAACAATGAAAACAATGAAGGCTAGCTTTTCATTATAGTTTAGTTTTATTTCATTGTGACTTTTTGTTTGTCAAATCCAGTTAGTTTTAATTAGTTTTTACAGTGTTCCTGCTGGTTTTATTAGTTATTATAAGTTCAGTATTGTCACAGGCCTAGTCAACAAAACATACTAATTTCAAAAAATGTATTTAATTTTTGTTGAACAACCAACTGGCTTTGTCGCTATTTTGCCGTCAGGAGGTTTATGGACGGAAAAGATCAACTTCAGTTCAAAAGGCTAATAAAGAGACTAAAAACCACAAAAACGAAGGATATCATATCTTCACTACGTTTCTCAGTTTTATAAATGTACGATGCAGTTCAGTTGTAGTTTCTAATTACCGTTTTTATTCATTTCAGTTAATGGAAATGTTTTCTCAGTTTCAGTTTTTGTTAATTTGTTAGTTTTACTTAAATATAATAACCTTGCTCTCATTGAGTTTGCACAGCTGATGACGATTTACTTCTTTATAAATCTAAACATTTCTGCTGCATGCAGTATATAAGAGGAGCGACTTTACTGACGTGATGAGTAACAATAATGATGAATGGATTTTTCTCTCTGGAAGGAGAGGCGCAGACTTTAGTGGACCGTGAGGAACAATGAAAATCCAAAGAGAAGCTGAGTGAAACAGATTCAGTGTGTGGAGGGCCAGATGTTCTGGGTTTGGATCAAACATCTGCTGGCTCTGCAGGACCTCGGCGACCCCGAATCACCCCCGTCTGCTCACCTTTTCCTCCAAACGTTGCTCCGCTCTTCCTCCGCAGGTTTCTGATCTTTGGGAAAACGTGAAATGCGATCCCACGTTCAGAACATGACGAACTTTTCCAGGTCGTTTTTAAGCTCGTCTTGTTGTCGGCGTGAAGAGGCAGCAGATGTTTATTTTTCTGAAAGTTATCACCACTCTGGAAAACCAGACAGGATTCAGACCCGGCGACCCAGAACCGTGACCCAGGAGATGCGCCGTGCATACAGCAGGTTGTTACAGCCAACTAAAGCTAACACAGCAACCAAAACTGAAACCGGGAAAACGTTCTCCTTAACTGAACTAAATAAAAACGCAGAATTAATCGGGAAAAACTAAAACTAACTGGAAATATATTGTACGCTTAGAAAACTAACTAAAGCACTAAAATTATAGATGTAAAATCCTTCGCTTCTGTTTTTATTAATCTATTTGTTGAAGGGTTTATCTTCTGTCCAGTATTCATGACCCAATCCAGGCATAATCACAAAACTTTGATCTTCTTGAATTCTGCACCTAAAAATTTACCAAAAACTAATATAACTAATAACAACTAAACTAAAATTGAGTAATATACAACTAATAATGACTGACAAAAAATAGGAAAAGCACTGTAAAAACTAATTCAAACTTATTGAATGAGACAAATAAAATAAAGCTAAATGAACAGCAGCATGCATTAGTAGCCTGCAGCAGTTGCGACCGGCCCGCGGTGATGGATGTGAATCTTCCTCTCTGTGAAAACCTTTAGTGATTTTACTGCGTCCACCTGCAGCTCTTCTGGAGAAGCGATTTGTAAAATGTTTATGAAAACAGATAAATAAAGTTCTAAAGTTGTTCTGTGGTTATCTACAGCGCAAACTTTCGATGTGTTGATTCACACGTCCTTACGTCGCATTGGCAGCGGTAAAAAGTGTGACTCGTTCTGAAGACGCTCCGGGTTCTGGGTTCTGGGAAATCCGTCGGGATCAATTACAATCCTCTCTGGTTTACACAGTTTAAATTACTTTCGTCTCATAATTGGCCAAATTTCTGGAATCAAGTTTCCAAGGATTCACTCCAAGTTTGACAGTAAATATAAAAAAACAAAAACCATGGCTTGAATTTATGACAGATATTTGTGCAGATAAAAGGATTTATACTGTATAGAACCGATGGATGGATGGATGGATGGAAAATTTTGATTTAAAACTCGTTTCTCAGACGTTTTCAACCCATTTTGGCCCAGTCTGAAGCTTAAACTGGTTCTGAGTTGGAACCAGTTGGGCAGTGAAACATTGTAGGGAAAGGACTGGAGGAAAGGTAGCAGATAGCAACACTCTCTCTCTCTCTCTCCCCTAGACTTGAGTTAATGGTCTTGCGTCTTCCTGGCAGCCTGTCAATAATGGCTCTGATCACATTAAATAAAGAGTCCATTAGCTTATTCTTTCTCTTCCTGCGCTGCTAATGCGGCGCGTTGCAGCTTACACACACCTCTGCTGCTGCGGCACCAACGCAGCACAACCTCAGACCCGCCAGCTTTCCAAACGCTTCCCTCCGCTTCCTGGAGGTGGAAGTTTCGATACAGGAACGCCAGGAACCGAACTTTAATGTGGCTAAAGGAGCAAACTGTGAGCATATGCTGCTCTGTGCGGCTCTTCTGCCAACACGGTAATCAAGACAAAGGAGATGTGATGTAAGTGGGAGAGGGGAGCGTTTCTCCGCTCCTCCGCCGCCTCACTGCTCTCCTTTGGCCCTGGAGCGAACGCAGAGGCCCCTGCATCTGTCTCCCAGGCCCACGACGGACCCGGCTGCTGCTGCTGCCGCAATTAACAGGAAGCATCAGACAGTCGCTTTCTCCGAGGCGTTCCCCCTGGCTCCGTGCTGGGTCCGCTGAGCTTTCGCCACGGTTACGGTGCTTCAGCGCTCAGAATCAGGGTTAAAACAGATCTGGGTTTTTCAATGGTCTAATTCAATTGTTTTTTTTTAAAGTGTGTTTGCTACTTAATATTAGTTATTAGACGTGTCACTATTTACACTAGAAACTAGAGCTACGATCTTGTGTTTTTACAGTGTTCTGCACCAGATTCTGGATGTTTCACACTGAAAAATAACAAAATCTTACCAAATAATTTTGGTTTATCTCAGTTTACTTAAAATAAGACAAAACTTACGGACAAGTAACTTTTGAGCAGGAAGCTTGGTCTAAGTCAATAAATCCTCAATATTGATGAAAAATGCTAGTTTCACTGTCGAATTGTGTCACTTTATAATATAATATAAAAATGTCATAAGTGAAATAATTTGATGTGAAACTTTTTCATCAACATTAATGATGTGAAACAAGTTAGTTTTGTGTTATTTACGCCTGTCATGACAACAAATGTTGGACGGGAAATTGTCCCAGAAATTATTGCAATAAACGATAATCGTACACATTTCAAAGAACAACAATGCTGCAAGATTTCAACATCCAGTAGAAAGTACTTAGTTTGCACTACCTGCCACTGTTGCCTGTTTTCCCTGTCAAAGCAGAACGATGCATTCATTTTATTTGTTTGTGCTGTTTTGTTTGTTTTGGATGTTTAAAATGTTTTCCAGTTCCAGTGTTGAATGTTAGCTAGAATTGAAAGTTTATTCATCTTTGAGAATGTGTTCCTGGATTTTTATGGCATCAAGACAAAAAGATTATCGCGATAACTTCTGGGACAATTTATCGTCCAGCAAAATTCATCGTGACTCACTTCAGTTCAAAAAGATAATAAATAGATCCATTAACACGAAAACATTGCTAAATCTATCATTTCAGAATGCTCTAGTTAATTTTATAAATGTGCCATATATTCCAGTTAGTTTGTTTTTCCCCATTTGTTACAGTTTTTCTATATTTCAGTTACGGAACGTGTTTTATTCATCTCAGCTGATTCTGTTGGTTTTAGTTCGCTATAAACTGTCGGAACAGCGAGAGCGCGCCGTGCTCCGGGGTCTGAAATGGCTTCCATGTGCTGCACCTTTCGCCGGGCTGGGGGCCAAACGACCGTCCCGTCCTCTTTCTGAAGAAGCCGGGGGACATCTTTTCGACGTTAAGCACCGCTGATGACGGCGGCGGTTTGAAGTCGGGAGAGTCAGATGAATCAGAGCAGAGGAGACGTAAAATGACAGCTTTGTTTTCAAAAACAGATAATAAAAGACAAGACAGTGGAAAAAGAGATGGAAACGGTTTGGGAAAGGCCACCTGGAACCCGGCGTGTGCCAGGTTCTGACTCACCCGCCCGTACGGCAGGCCGTTTTACCATAAAATCTGATCCAACAAACTCTCCTTTATGACTAGACATGTTACTTAAGTTATCTCCAATTACATTTCAGATTTCAAATATTAAGACTTAAATTATGATTTGTCATAAAGTAATATTTTTTTATGTTTTGACTAGTCATTTCCAATTAAAGATATCTTAATTTGCATCCATATTAATTTATATTTTGACAGGAGATATTTACGATTCGACTGGTGCAAATTAAATTGCAGAAATCCTGAAAGCGAATAATTAAATGAGATATCTAAAAGTGTAAATCTGAGTAGTAAAAAGTCTCTAAATCAGGGGCGTCAAACTCCAGTCCTGGAGGGGCGCCGTCCTGCAACTTCTAGATGTGTCTCTGCTGCAGCACCTGAACAGAATAATTAGGTCATTAAGGTTCTGGAGAACTGATCTACACAAGGAGGAGGTAATGAAGCCATTTCATTCCAGTGTTTTGGACCAGTGGCTCATCTAAAAACTGCAGGACAGCGACTGGAGGACTGGAGTTTGACACCTGTGATCTAAATGAATTCGGTAACTTGAACATAGGCGGCTTTTCTATTTCAGAGGTCTTCAATTCTGGCTAGTCAAAAAGTCACAGATTTAGGTGCAACTTTCAGATTTCAGTGAAACAACATAAAAATGTTTTTAAAGTGCTCCATTTTTAGCTTGGTTATAAAGATGCACTTTTTGCTCCCCAAATCCGTTTCTAGATGTAATTTGTTCGTCTGAAGTCAATGAAAGGAAATTGTTTGTGGATTTCTGAGTTTGCGAAGTTAAACTTTGTGCTGGAAACCCAAAACTCTGCAGGCAATTATTTGGACACCTTATGGGGGCTTATGTCAAATTTCTTAATTCAGACATGTATACTGTAAATATTTAAGGTAATTTTGACCATTCATTGGCGATACTTTGAAGTGTAATTACAGACGTGTTGCTTATTTAAGATATCAATATTTATTTACATAATAAAAACACTATAAACACACCTTACATATCTGAATGAACAGTTTGAAACCAGAAGCAGACGTTACATTTTGTCAGATTCCATCGTTAAATTAATTTAAAAAACATCAAATATTTTGGTCAATGTTCAAAAGCAACATTAAAATCCAGGAAGGCATTTTGATTTGTCAAAATTTAACTGAAGACATCTTGAATTATTATTCCTACTAGTCAGAACGTAAACGCGGATGGGAAAAATGTAGTTGTGTTGAGTCAGCCACACTGCAAAAACACAAAATCTAAGTATTTTTGGTTTAGTTTCTAGTGTAAATATCTGAATACACGTAAAGTCAGACAAAACTAACTTATAAGTAAATTTTCAGCAAGATTTAGAAAATGTCTCAAGTCAATAATTCCTTAATATTGATGAAAATTTTTGTTCTATTGGCAGATTATTTAATTTAAAACATTACAAAATGTCTTGTTATATGTGAAATACTTTTTCAGTAATTTTAAGGAGTTACTGACTTAAAACAAGCTCCTATATCTTGCTAAAATGTTATTTGTATGTTAGGTTTGTCTTATTTCAAGTATACTAAGACATTTAGAAACTAGACCAAAATTGTTTGGTAAGATTTTGTGTTTTTCAGTGTAGAACGCAATTAGTCAGACTGAACCGATTTTATGTTCAACTGGCCTGCCGTAGCGTCTTCTGCAGCATAATGACCCCTGACCCCCCTCCCTTTCCATCCAGTGCAGCAACTGCACTATAAATCTCACTCCAGTCAATTAGCGTGCCCTTAGCAACAGCTAACACACGGTCATGAATTTTTAACCGAAGCCATGATTCAAATCGGGCAGAGAGGTGAAGCCAGGGTATCCTGTGGCCTGTTAGCTGATCGCTGCGTCTGCTGCAGCACAACCAGCCCTGCGGCCTCCTCACATTCACTTATCCTGCAGCCGCCTGTCCTCTGTGATGAAGTCGGCCCTTTTCCATGGTTCCTGATTAGATAAGAGCCGCCTCTGAATGGCGTCTCATCAGCTGGCGCTTATTCAATCATCTCCGTTTCCACATCGCTTCTGTTTTCACGTGGAAACCAGAATTTGAGCAAAAAGTTTACAGAAGATATTATGTACCCTTTTAGTTCCTGAGGATCTCGTTTCCCACCAAAGCGTTTCTCGTTGAGGCCGAAAAGACCTTGAAGCTTATTTGTGGAGAGGCGTCGTGTCTGCCCGCTGAAACTCAGGCCACCGTTTCTCTGAATTCTTCACGTTTGTGGAGAAACAAATGATTGAACTCTGCAAAGTTTTAAACAACCGCTTTTATCTTGTTACATTTTCCAAGGAAACCGACTCCGACTGGCTTTGACTTGTACATCAACTACAATAAACTAAATAACTCACTTCAAAACATGGAATTAATTTAGATAGTCGTTTCTCGGAGTGTTTATTTTTGATGGCTGAAAACTAACAAACCTAAAACTGAATTTCTGTTATTATGTCATGAGCAAGGTTAGAGTTTGTTGATGCTAATTTGACTTTGACTAAGAAGTGGGCTGCTCACGGTGCTTTATCTAGGGATGCTACTGGGAAATTGAGTGGAAGGAAAAGATCCATCTGTTGTAGTCCATAATGTTTCTGTTATCCGTTCATCAAAGCATACATGGAGAGTTGCTTTGATTCATTTATACATGTTTGAATCAGGGGGAGGCTAAGCGCTAGCTGTCACAAAGCTCCGCCCATTTCCACCAAGCACAAATTTCTCTTAAGTTGTTTTTGATCTATACTGCATTTTCATAACAACTGAAGCTAACATATTTCCTTTGTTGTCCTATAAAATGGCACTATAATAATACATACCGGCCCTTTAAGAGATGTTTGGAAAACCTGGAGAACTGATGAGCAAAGCAAACCGAATTTTACATCAAATTTGGCTGATTGGGAGAAAATATATAAAGACAAAACTCGAAGTGCAAGTTATGTTTGCTAAAAATCTACCTGTCCCTCCATCCATCACTGTTATATGAAGTTTTTGATCAACGCAGATTACGGTTGAAAAAAGTGCCAATGAGGATGAAATTAATTGGCCTACAGCAGCTGGAACAAACGTTCATTTTCGGCTCCACTGCAGAATAATCTCTTCTGATGAACCGAGCTTAAAAGAGAAATAACCCGAGATCACAACGTGTAAATTTCAGCCTTTATGATTCCTCCGAATGTCGTCCACCCACATCCTCGTGTAGCTGGAGATTTTCCTGTGCGCCATCACAGGGGAAGCAGCAGAGATGGTTGTTCACAGATGACCTTTGACCAGCCGCTGGGGAGGCGAAGGGGGAGCCAGCTTGTGCCTTTGGAGCGGCTGGCCTCTGATGTGATGGCTCCAGGCAGTGGGCTTTGCGTGAACCGATCCCCGATGGGGCCCCCCTCGTCACTAGATCCTCTGCATTATTCATCGCGGTCCGCAGCGGAGCGGCGGAGGCAGGCGGAAAACGGAATAGAAAGCGTCAAGGTTCAGGACCTTCTCAGATCACAAGGAACTTCTGCTTAACCTCCCTTGAAGTGATAAACACAGGAATAGAGTATGTTTTCTTTTTTTTAAGCAACTGGATCTGAGAGTAGGACTGGAGATCAATGGGGATTCCCTGGAGGCTTAGAGGAGATCACATTCACTGCGAGGTGATTGGTGGATCAATGCGGTTCCCATGGTTCACTTTGCCATTGTGAGAACGGATCCTCTTCATTCCAACCAGTTCAGAGATCTCCCAGTTTACTTTCTAGCTCACAAGGAAACATGCAACAAATTGCATAATCTGCTAATTGCATAATTGGTTGACATGTTGTAACCAGGAGCGCTAACCCAGCCCCGGGGTTAGTGGGCTACGTTAAGACATTTTTGCACAACATCCAGCATTCGCGACGCAGCAGCGAGAAGACGGATGAACGCGCTTGCGTGCCAGATTAATTCAAGGAGGCAGGCGGATAAAATAAACCAACATCTGAGGCTGTGGAGCAGATAAAGTGGGGGTACCCCGCCGTCTCTCTGCTGTAATTATTGGCTAATAGTCATTAACCTGGCAAACAAAAGGTTTAGCTGCATTGTTTAAAGGACTCTGGGATGCATAATGACAGACTAATATGTCATAGCACTAGGGGAGAGGGGGAGGGTGGATTAATGAAATTTTACTGAAGGGAGTGTACAAGAAGAGGTGGGGCACGGCTGGAAAATAGAGAGGGAAGAGGGCCACATTAAGCTAATTGGAAGATGAGTGCCTACTTGTAAAAGTGCTTCTAATGGCGTATTTGTTTCTCTCGCTGCAGCACAGAGCTAATGCAGGGGAGTGCAGCTGCAAGACTTAAAGTAGTAAAGATTATGAGGACAAGCGTTTGTCTGCGAATGTGTGTCAACACGCTTTACATCAGGGTGTCCAAACGTTTTGTCAAAAAACCTCAAAAGGTAAAGAAAAAAAACAACAATGTTCCTTTTCCTCCTCCACAATACACTAAGCATCCCCTGCTTCATTAAATAAATAGAGCAGTCAGGTTCGTTGCTGGGGAAACATTTTTTTTTTAAATTATTATAGATTTAAATCGTAAATTGAATTTGCCTCATTAAAAGAAAGTTTGCAAATTTTCTAGGTATCGATTGGAAAAAAAGTAGAACAAAATTTATTCAATTCTGAGCAATAAAATGAGGATTTGGTTCATTCTTCCTTTGAAAACACTGTATTAAGTTTAATGCGTTGATTAAAATCTGATTTTTTGAGTAAAAGTCTCCAATAACAAAGTTTGATCATTTAAAGACAAATAGTTAGAAATGTTTTCTATTGTAAGGAGATTTAATTTGAGATCATTTAACAAAACAAACTTCAACAAGGATCAATAAAGTACAAGTCTAAGTCTAAGTCTTTCCATCTACATCAAACAGGAAATTTAGATCATTCTGGAACTGAAATCAGGGGCCACACACAGTCATCTCAGGGGCCGCAAATGGCCCCCGGACCTCCCTTTGGGCATCGCCGCTGCAGACGCTGGACATTAGCGCTCGTAGCTTCATCATCAGAAGCTCCTGCAGGACGGACAGCTCATGTCTTCCTGCAGACAATTCTTTTATTTCTGAACTTCTGTTGACTTTTGGCTTTGAGAGAGTTTATGATTAATGCAGCGGCTCCATCTGGACCTCTGGCTGCTTCCTGAAACTCCAGCGACCGCTGAACAGCGGTTCTCTGCGTTCTGATTCCCTCCAACGCCTCAAAATAAACTGTCTTCTTCCTGTAAATTTGAAGTAAATAGTTGGAAATGTTTGTCTTAAGGATATTGTTTTAATCTGAACTTATTAGCAACTCTCAACACTTTTTGCATATTTGTACAATGTCTTGCAAAAGTATTTATAACCCCTGAAGTTTTTAATTGCAGTCACCTTCCACTCCACTTAAAAGTCTCATCCAGTCCATCAGACTGGATGGAGAGCATCTTGAAACTTATTCCAAGTCGGGCTTTGGCTAGGCCATCCCAACACATGATAATCGCCTTCCAGTTCGTCTGCTTGGAGTGAAATACAGCAGAGTTAGCTGTAAAACTAATGCATTTTGAAAATCTTGTACGTTTTTCCTTCCACTCAGCTGCTGTGAGCAACTTTATGTACGTGCAGTCACATAAAATCCATGTAAAAGATGAAAGTTTGCCGTTGTGTCGCGACAATGTGAAAAAGTTTAATGGGTGTGAATACTTTCCCAAAACGACATCACTTACCACTCGAAATTACGTGATGTCGTTTTCATTTAAAAGGTGAAAATTTCCTCAATTTCACCTTAAAAATCCAGAATATTAAAATGTAAATAACCAGGCGACCTCTGCGTGTTTATAAAGTGTAAAAAAAAAGTCAGTTTTTGTTTCCCTGAAGTGTAAAACCCAGACTGCTGCTCTTCTTAGAATCCCGATTTCTTAAGAACATTTTTCAGATGGTGGAACTATTCACAGATTCACTTTCTAATTTACTTTCATTATTTTGTTTCAATTAAATCAAATGGAAGTGCTAATGCCCGCATGGCCATGCAGTATGAAATAATAGTGTCCAGGCTAGAATTTAAAGTCGTACCTCCAGGCTAAAACTCCAGAGCGCACACAGAATGAAAGTGTAAAATGTTTTTTAATGTATATTTAACAGCAAATACCCCAGTGACTATTGATGTTTGGTCTCAGAAGAATCTATTTCTCTGGTATATCTAAGGGCATGATATGAAACCACTCACACTTTTATTTCTTTTTCTCTGTTTTCTTCCTCTGTGTGTCTCCCGTAGTATCTCCCTCTCTCTTTTTTTTCCCCGCTGTCTCTCTTTAAACATTTATCTTCTGTTTTCTCCTTACAGGCCCTTTGTGCTTTTGTGATGTTGGTTTTTACAGCTTTCTGCGCACCACAGTCGCCATTTATCTTTTATAGATGCCAGCAGCAAGGAGCGCGTAAGAAATGCTACCATTTCAGCATGACTAATTGTCATCGCTCGGCGCTGCTCCCCTGATGTCACTCGCTGCTGCTCCCCTGAGGGCCTGCAGTGTGTGAACCGCAATGTTTACACTGTACATTTCCATTTTGTTCACATAAATACTCCAACTCTGAATATTATCATCAGTTGCAGCGTGTTGCTCGGTTTGTGAACTCATTCGCCAGCAGCAATCTGAAACAGGTGAAGATATGGGGCCCCAGAAGAGGAAAAACTATCAGAATAGTCTTTGCCTGAACTAAGCCTCATCATCATCTGTTTACCTTTGGATGCGCTACCTTTCTTTTTAAATCTGTTTATTGCAAAAAAATCCAAGCTAAGTCAATGCTTTATTTGGATCATTACCCAAATCTCAACAGTAGATATTTTAAAATTGAGCATCAGTTAATCAAAACTTTAGTTTTATTGTAGTTAAACAAGACGCATTGTTATAAAAATGCTCACATTTCACTTATAATAAAATGTATTTAGAGAGTTTTACTAGAGGTGCACCGATTTATTGGCCAGCTGATTGATTGGCGGAGATTTCCTTAAGTTTGGGAGATCGGTGATCAGCCGATACTTACATGTGAAGCAGATCTTATCCCCTGAGATTATCAACAAAGATCTAAAAATCAACCAATGTCCTCTTCTGTTCTGCAGTGAGAGGTTTGACTGACGGACCGGCCCACCAGGTCATGTCTGCACGTTTACAGTTAATAGTCGCCTCAGCAACTTTCTTCCTATATTTATTAACATATCACACAAAATAAATCAAAATCAGCGGGTCAGGATTCTTAAAGTTCGGTAATTGGCGATTGGACCGAAAACTGCAATCGATGCTCCCCTAATTTTACCCAAAAGTTTTTATGGCACTGCTCCTATGTAATTTGGTCTGCTGTCTCTTAAATAATGACAGATTAGGGCTCCTGATCAAACCTAATATACTCATATTTATTCACATTTCCTTACAGAAGTTAATAAGCGGATTGGAGAAAATGGCATTAAAGCACCAGGTGTCAAGGGAGGCAAAATGTCTCACAGTAGATAATTGTTTTAGAAATTTAAAAAAATTGGGTACAAAACTGGAAAGACATCAAATGGTAAAGTGTCAAAATGACCTGCAGGAGCTCAAAAGTTAACTAAATGTGACCATAAGTCTGCAAAGACACAACATTTTCTATACTGTCGTCACTATTAAACAACAAAGTGTTATTTTTACCATGACATCAAAACCATTATATTCTCAAATTATGAAAGCAATTAAATCTGAAGTCATCATGAAATTAAAACCTTCCAGTCCCTCAGCAGGTCCTACCTAACAAACATTTCCTGTCTTATTCTTGGTTTATGGTAATATTTCTGTTTTTGTTGTCTGGATTCAGGTGTTTCTCAGGTAAACGACACGTTGGGCTACATTTACCACTAAATACATCCTGTATTAACTTGTACTCTGTTTTTTCCTCAGTAATGTTAGAATTGTTATTATTACACATACATGTGTCTTGTTGTTACTCAGTTTTGTCCTCTTTGTGCAGTTTCTCCTGAATTCCTGATATTTTTAAAATCAGATTAAAAATGGTGGACCTTTTGATTCACTTTGCCGATCTGCAGGACTGATCAGCACAAGAATAAGAGAGATTGTTGAAGGGTAGACCTTTGATGAAGCGTATCAGGTGTCGCTCCAGGGGACCTCTGGGTATCATGAATGGAAAAACCCACCTTACCCCTTGCTCTGTATCTTCCTTTGACCAGACTAATTATTCGCAATCAATAACAGTCTGTATCTTCTCTCTTGTCTCTCTCGTCTCTTCTGGGACATTCAGGATGCTGCAGGCAAGGTTTTGGACCGCTGGACCATCATGTCCCGTGAAGAAGAGATCATCACCCTGCAGCAGTTTCTGCGCTTTGGTGAGACCAAGTCCATCGTGGAGCTGATGGCTATTCAGGAGAAAGAAGGTCAGGCGGTCACAGTTCCCTCGTCAAAGACAGACTCTGGGATTAGGACGTTCATCGAAAGTAATAACAGAACCCGCAGCCCGGGGCTCTTGACACATCTGGAGAACAGTAGCCCCTCCAGCATTCATCACTTTGAGAATATCCCCAACAGCTTAGCCTTCCTCTTACCGTTTCAGTATATCAACCCGGTCTCTGCCCCCATGCTCGGCTTGCCCCCTAATGGCCTCCCAATGGAGCAGTCTGCCCTTCGGCTTCGGGAGCCCAGCCTCCCAAACCAAGGAGAGCAGGTGGAGACCAGCGAGTCAGAGGTGTCCCTATCGCCCTTCCGCACAGGTCAGAGCCCGAGTCGCGGAGTACTGGGACCCATCAACAACACTGAACCCAAGACAGAACCCAACAACTGTGCATCGCCCATCTCCCCAACCCCGTCCACCCAGCAAGCTCAGCAGCAGTCGTCCCTTCAGCAACCGCAGCAGGGCCAACAGCAGACCCAAAGCCAGTCTCAGCAACACAACAGTCTGGGCGACCATCAGGTGCATCACCACTTCGTCAAGGATGAGCCTTCGAAGTCCATCAGCCATCCTTCGTTCTCCTCCAAGATGCATCGCATACGCCGCATGGGAGCCACCTCACGCAAGGGTCGCGTGTGCTGCAATGCGTGTGGAAAGACCTTTTATGACAAAGGCACACTTAAGATACACTATAATGCCGTACACTTGAAGATTAAACACCGCTGCACCATCGAGGGATGCAACATGGTCTTCAGCTCCCTGCGCAGCCGCAACCGCCACAGTGCCAATCCCAACCCACGGTTGCACATGCCCATGCTGCGCAACAACCGCGACAAGGACCTTATCCGTGCCAATTCCACCACAGGTACGCCTGTCATCTCAAGCAGCAAGAACGGCGGCTTCACGCTCACCAGCCCCGGAAGGCCACCGCTGGGTTTTACGACTCCCCCAGTAGACCCGATGCTTCAGTCCCCGCTGCAGAGTCCCCTGGTGTTCCCTTCACTGAAATCAGTGCAGCCAGTCCAACCAGTGCCCCCGTTCTACCGAACACTCGTGTCTCCAGCAGACCTCGTCAGCCCTCCAGTGTCACTGCCAACCAGCCCCATCATGCCCGCTACTACCAACAGCACCACCCTGATGGACCAGCAGCAGCAGATCCTGGCTGCTGTTGTCTCGCACAACAATGTTCACGTGTCAGAGGCAAGTCCAATGTCCCACCGGCTGTCCACTGGTGGCAGTCAGGACCTCACCACAAGCAGTGACCCCACACCCAAGAAGAAACCTCGTAAATCGAGCATGCCAGTTAAGATTGAGAAGGAAGTGATTGACGTAGCAGATGACTTTGAGGACAAAGATGAGGACGACGACGACACTATCCACCATAATCACCAGGCAAGTCTTCTTCACAACAACATTAAAATCAACGGTAACTGCAACAGCAACAACAATGGCGCAAGTGGCACTGGCCACCACAGTGGCGGCAGTGGCCAGCAGTCGCCCTCCCAGGACGAGATGAGCCCTGGCCTGGCCCTTAGGGGGATGATGAGGCAAAGCGAGGACGAATGTAGGGAAGGGACTGGCAGCGACAGCAGAGGCGGCGCTTCAGAGCTGCGTTGTATGGACAGCTTTACCTCAGAAGATCAGGACCACGAGAGAGACTTTGAAAACGAGTCTGAAACCTCAGACTCAAAGATGTTCTACCGTGATGACCTGATGGACGGAGAGGAACATCAAAAGCACGGCAGAGGAGGAAGAGGTCTGGACAAGGAGCATGAAAATGAGGCCCACGAGGACGAACACTTGAGAAAAGACATCGAGGGAAACGGTCATTCCTCACCGTCTCCTCATGGGCCTCCGATCAAGATCAAAGAAGAGCTCAATGATCCGACTTACGACATGTTTTGCATGAGTCAGTACGGCCTCTACAACGGGGGCATGGCAGCAGCAGCCGCCGCCGCCGCTAGCATGGCCGCTCTGCACGAGAGCTTCATTTCCTCCATGGGGTACGGCGCGAGTCCACCCAAATTCCCCATGTCTCAGTCGCCCGAAGGAGACCCGTGCTCCAGCCCTGACCCCAAGATCTGCTACGTCTGTAAGAAGAGCTTCAAGAGCTCCTATAGCATGAAACTGCACTACAAGAACGTGCACCTGAAAGAGATGCATGTGTGCACGGTGGCTGGCTGCAATGCTGCTTTCCCCTCCCGACGGAGCAGAGACAGGTGAGTGCAGCAGGACTCCAAATGACACATAACTTTACTGTGTCTAATGTGTTTGATTTAGACTTGATTCAGAATGTGTTTTAGGTTTTCAGGTTCTACATTTTTCATCATGCTCCCTAATATTTTGCTTCCAAGCAGCCAAACTTTTCTCTTTGTGTCTTTTAAAGTTGTCTAGACCAACAGTTCTTCAGGCTTTCTAGAGGCATTTCAAGGTGTTTTATTTGCACACTGACTTTCCCCTTATTTTCACTAAAGTCTTTGTATCGTAATACATTAAGGATTGGCTTTGCTGTTTAAGCCCCAACTCTGACCAATGAATCATTGGTCAGAGTTTTTAAGTTACATAACTTAAAAAAATAAAATCTCCCAACCCTAAGGGATAGATAGCCAGTTGTGTCTACACTTAACCTGAAACTTACAGAAGCAAAGAAGCATGTTTTAAATTTCATCTCAGGGCAGGTTGTTGCAAAGACACATTTTGTTTTTTACGTGTTCAGCTCTGAAACATGCCAAAGGTAACAAGTTTGAGGCATGAAATAATATTTTTGCATCAACAAGATGATTTCCAGTGAGCCATTTGCCAAATGTTTTGGCATAACTGGGCTATACGCGTACGTCGTGTCCTCATTAAATCGAGAAAATCCGAACAAGCAGGGAGGAAAAAGCCATGCAGACACAAAACTTGTTTTTTTTCTCTCTTTACATCTGAAGTTTTATGATTTACACAATGCTGTCTGCACTTATTGGCGCCCGTTGTTGCCACTCTGGGGAGATTCATATCTCCCTAAATCTTCCTCACTGAGGACGGCGGCAAAATGAACTTCTCTTCTTTGTCCGAGTTATTTGAACTCATCTGACTGTAGATGTAAGTAAGTTTAGATAAGTAGACATTTTATCGCACTGCTGCTGAATCCTCAGCAAGAAAAGGAGCTACTGGCTCTCCTAAAAGTTGCTGGATGATTTCATCGCCTAATTTGCATATTTGCTCATTTGCGATCCAGACAGCAGATGAAAAGAATATCTACATTGGCAAGAGAAAAAGTGATTAAAAATGATTAAAATGTGTTTAATGGACTTTATGGAATAATTTAGAAATATTAATAGTTTGCTTTAAACAAAGGACACTTTTGACAGTTTCTTCTCAGAATTGGTGTTAAATTAACTCTTTCAGTTACTTCAGTCATGGAATAATTTTAACACTTGAAATAGTTAAAACTGCTCGACGTCTTGTTGAAGTAACTCTGAAAGAGTTAAATTAATCACCAAATCTGAGAAGAACGAAATAAAAAGATTAAAAGAAAAACATTCAGTTCCATCAAAAATGATATTTACATCCCACTGTGCAATCTTTCAAAATATTTACCTGCAAAATTTTTAACAACACAGTGCAATGTAGCTGGATTTATAGCCTTTTTTTATTGGCAACAGTATTTTCACACAATTATTTCCTGATTTATACAGATTAACAAATCTGCAATACAGGAAATGGATGTTCTCTTGTCTTTCTCCTCTAGAAGAGACCTCAGGATATTTAAAAAATTAATAATAAATAAATAAACATTCCCTTTTCAGTCTTTCTGGGAAATTAATAATAGTTGCACCACTGATTTTCTTAAATTCTAATATTTTTATGTTTTTACCTTCTGGATAAATGTTTTTATAGTAGTTTATAGCAGTTTATACAGTAATATATATAATATATTAATATATAATTTTCTGATCTTTACCAGGAATGAAAAGCATTGTGTGTTTTTGTTAAATGACTTAAACAAAACAAATGTCAACAATAAAAGAAATCTATAATCTCAAAGTCAAATTAACATTTTGAAAACCTTCCAGAACCCTGGAGAATTATTGATTCGGATTACTTTAAAATATGATGCAGCAGAGGAAACAAAGTGGCAGTAAGTCAGTTTAACTCTCAGCTGCTTTCAAAGTTTTTCTGTACAAATTAACACTTAACATCTGTTAGTTAATAAGAAATTAAAAAGGTACTCAGGGACATCTGCCTGGTGTCAAGTTAAAGTTTAGAGACCAGAGTGCGATGCAGAGAAACACACACACACACACACACATATAAAAATACACTCCAGGCTTCCAGCTGCAGCGTGTTGTTTACCTGCCCTCGCCGCCTCACCTTTGCACCGTGAAATCAGGCCGCATACGTTAACGGTGACGGCGGTTTGTCAAGCCGCTGCATTCATTAGCGCATCAGGAGGTGATGCGCCGCGCTCACCTGGGCTTGTTAGCGCGTATCCGTCCCGCCCGCCCCGATCCACACGACACCCGGCTGATGGCAGCTGCATGTCACAACACGCTGCGTACCACGCTCAGGATGTCCAAAGGGTGGCTCCGGGGGCCGTTTGTGGCCCTCTGGATTATTTTGTTCGGCCTCTCGCTCTACAAGCACAGGGAAGGATTTCTACAACTAAAATCTAATTAAACGACTTTTTTGTTTTCAGATACCAGACTAAAGTATTTTCTTTTATCAACAATGATTCTGCCCAACGTAAAAATGAGAACAATGAACCCAAAACATGTTGGAGAATATTTACCCTGCTTACATTTCTGTCAACAATAATTCACAGATTCACTTTGCTTTATTACAATATTGTCTATTTAGTAAATTATTCAAGAGGTAAAAACAAACAAATGTCCTAAGAAATACATTTTACACAATATTGTGGCAATTGAGTTTTCTCAGCTCAACTGTTTCGAACCTTCACTGCAAAAACATAAAATCTTAACAAGTATTTTTGGTGCAAATATCTCAGTACACTTGAGATCCAATAAAACTAACTTACAAGTAACTTTATCAGCCACACATTGGGGTTTATTTTAAGTCAATAATTCCTTAATATTAACTAGTTCCACTGGCAGATTATTTCACTTTTAACAAGGGAAATATTTCTTGCTATAAGTGAAATAATCTGCCAAAGGAACTTTTTAATCAATATGAATGAACTATTGACTTGAAACAATTTATTATTTCTTGCTGAAAAACTACTTGTAAGATAGTTTTGTCTTATTTTAAGCGTGCCAAGATATTTGCACCAAAAATGCTTTTTGTGTGTTTTTGCAGTGTAATGGCAAAACGTTTGGACGCCCCTGACAAGTCTGCTTTAACTTTTCTCCTCTGCAAGAAAATCTGAAAACATAAAATGTTTTTCCTGTCATTTTCTACTTCGCCCATCTTTTTTCAGTTGAACTTTTAGAACTTCTTTTGTTGTTTCGAGCCGTGAACGCAGCTCTAACCGTGAACGCAGCTCTAACCGTGAACGCAGCTCTAACCGTGAACGCAGCTCTAACCGTGAACGCAGCTCTAACCGTGAACGCAGCTCTAACCGTGAACGCAGCTCTAACCGTGGCACGCACCGCCGCTCCGTGGCGCGTCGCGGATGCCTCTGTTATGACCAGCCTGCACAAACACGTTCACCACTTTCAAGTTAAAACACTTCTTTTCTTTGGTTTCTTTTAATTCTCGAATTGTGAAACACCTTGCCTGCAACATCGCCATTAAAAGAAATCTAACGCGAAAAGCTGCATTTTTCAGCTGAAACTGACAAAATGCTGACGTTTCGTCCGTGTGAATGTCCATAGATCTCCATTTATTTATTAAAAACACATTTGTTAGAGCAACAGGACACGAGTTTGAGCTTCAAACAGGAACCAAAACAACTAAAATCAGAGCAAACAGCCAGGCTTTGAGACGAGTCCATACTCATCAGATCTGTCCCCGGATAATCCTTTAATGACATAATGTGTATCTGAGAGCAGTGGAAGCAATAAAACAGGAATATCATTTAGCGGCTTTCATCAGAGCATTGTCTCTGATAAGATCAAGAAACTACGTGTACGGATTTATTCGGCACAAATTGCTGCTTGAACGTTGATTGCTTGGAAATGTAATAAGTTCTACTAATTCCTTTTTCTTCTAATCAGATGTTTGTGCAGCAGAGACAATTAATAAGCTGGATAAAACACTTAATTTCACTTAAATAGTATTTGAGAAAGAGATAAAATCAGTCTTTTTGGATAATTTGATGTTCGCGTGTAAGTGTTTCAATAAATCAATTAATATGATCTCAAAGATTTCCGTTTGCATAATTTTTAGCTTTTCTCTCTTTCTACAAAATTACTAACAAAAGTCTTCAGTCTGGTGCTTTGCTCTCAACTACAAGGACAGTTTTGTTTACAGAGACTTCATTAATTTCATTTTTTGCTTTATTTTTGATATTTAAAGTCCAGTTGCAGTGTTAAATGCTCATCAGAATTTGAAGTTTATTGATTGAGAATGTGTTTTTGCATTATTGTGCCGTTACTTGAAAATATCCTCAAAACAGCAACGTTATTCCTTATTGCAACAACTTCTGGGGATATTTATCATCCAACAAAATTTGCTGTCCTGACCGGACTAATGATTACAGTCATAAATATACATATAAAAACATGGCAAAGTTACATATAAAACCCCGTATATAATTAAAGCTGTCTAATATATAATACTTGTAAAAAAAACTCAGAGCTGATCCCACAGTTAACGGACGGGAACAGAAAAAGGGGGAGGAGCTTCTGTAACTTTCAGTTACTGGTTGCTATGGTAACCTCCAACTGCCAAGGGCCGAGTAACATATGGTGAAAATGGTGTCAAAACAACAGTTTTATGGCTGAATTTGTCCTGACGGGTCTACTCTCTATGTTTGGTCCACAATATTAATACACCAAAAGCAACAAAACAGTAAATGACGCCATCTTTGGACCCGTTTACCGCTCAGTCTGCACTGTTGATAAATAAACAGCAGATTTCACACAGTAAAACATCTGCGCTCAGTGTAATACACTCACTTAACGCGGCCTTGAGCCAGCAGGTTCTGGACGCGAGGTTTTTAAATGTGAAGCAGAACAAATGAAGGTTTATTTTAGGGGGCTTGGAGAACCCAGATCTGTTTTTACCCTTCCTTCACCTCCAAAGGCTGGACATGTTTCCGTGTCGCCGCGGTGAGCAGGTGTCCTCCATCTTCTGCGTTCCCGCGACGCAGCCGAGCGCAGCCCGCCGTCCCTGCATGCGCCGCTGCAAATGGAGAGAGTGAAGGTTAATTATGTTGGAAAAGTCTCTCCTTCCTCTTCCCGTCTTTTCCCCTCGGCCCCCTCACGGCATGTGGGCTCCGAGTTCGGGTCTCCCAAACAAAAGGGCAGAGAGAGAATAGGTTAGCAAAAGCCACTCCAACTATCTGGTGAATAAAAAGACATCACTGCTGATTAATTTTAAAGAGAATGCAGAATAAAATCCTCATTCTTAGATGAAAAACGCATAGAAAACCCACAACTTGTTTTATGCATTTTTAATGAACAATTTAATTTGAAGTCTATGCTGTTTGGAAAGTTTGAACTTTCCAAACAGTAGCAAAGGTTATTATGATTAAATAAACTAAAGGTTAATGTTTATTTCAGACCTTTGCAAGAACAAAACAATCAGCAGGAGAGACAACAAAAATAAACAAATTATTTAATATTCAACACATCTCTGCTCTTTATTCATCCGCTTCATGCTTGGATGTAAATATTTACTAAAACTAAACATTATATTATTGATAACTAGCACAAACACTGTAAAGACTAATTTAAACTAACTCGATTAATAACTAAACTAAACTAAACTATTATTACACTGCAGAGCAACATTATTACAGTTAACCAAAGCAAATAAAAACAGTAATTAATTGAGAAAAACTATAACTAACTGGAAGTATATTGTGCATTTATAAAGCTAACTAAAACATACTAAAATTATAGATACAACATCCTTTGTTTCTGTGTTTATGAATCTATTTTTTAGTTTTTTGAGCAGATGAGAAATTAATATTTTCTTTTTCTTCCCCAAATAAGCAGTTTACGCCAACTGTCGGCTAATTACGTCGCTCCGTACTCCCCCTGGTGGCAAAATGGCGGCAGCACCAGCGTCAGCTGGTTGTTCAACAATAATTTAATACACTTTTGAAAATGTATTATCTTCTGCTAAGTGGGCCTGTCAAAAGGTATCGTGATAAATGATGATATTGTTGTTTTTTCGACCATTTTCTAGTAATATAAGGAACTAGAACATATTCTCAAAGATCATTAAACTTTAAATTCTAATAAACATTTAACACTGGAATTGGATTTTAAATATCCAAAATAAATAAACAAAACCAATCAAATGAATTATGGTGTCTCTTTGAGACCAAAGAACCAGATCAAAGACTAGTTTTCTCATTTTTGGTAGAAAGAGAAGAAAAATAGAGAAATAATCATCATGGAAATGATTATTTTAATTTAATTGATTTATTGCATCAGGCCAAAACACAAACACAATACAATACTTTGACCTTTTAGAAAACCTGTAACTACTACCACAAAAACTAGCAACAACACTGTAAAAACTAATTAAAACCAACAAAATAGAGGTAAACCATGCTGAGAAACCCAGAGCTATTATAACCGTGCGGCGGAGTGATGAATGTGGGTAAAATCCACGTCCTCCCACTCACCTAAGAGCTCATAACAACGCCCCGAACGACAGCGAAGACAAAGGACCGGCAGCGTCAGCTCGACACCTCGCCGCTCTCCATCTCATTTACACATTACGAGCCATTTAGACAACATGAGCACATTTAGGTACGAATCCGAACACGTTCGCTCCGACACGGAGACCAGGGGCAAGGGCCATCAGATGAACCTAAAGATGATTAACGGTGACTGGGACAGAAAGGCTGCCTCCTCTGCACGGCTCCCTGCGGAGGCCTCCCCCGTCTGCTGGGCGAAGATGAGACTGCCGAATTGGTTTGCCAGCCGCATTACCGGCCAGCAGGGAGGCGCTGGGGAGGGAGCGGGGGGAGGAAGATGAAGCGTACTGAAGAGGAGTGATGGAGGAACGGAGGGGAGCGGCGGATCTAAATCTGATAAATGAAGAGAAGAGGGCATAATGTGGACGCAGTTCACTTATCCTGACAACACAAGTTAAATCGAGGTCATTAAAATGACCACAAGCTGCTTTTTGTTTTGTTTTGTAAATAATTACAGTAAAATCGTGTTGAATTTTGCTTACAAGTTCTTGTGAAGAAGCAACCTGGTAGTTTTAAGATTTTTATTCATTTAAATAATGTGATTTTCACGACAGAGTATTCGGGCCAGACTAAGAGGGTTGTTGTTTTTTAATTATGAGAATAAAGTTATTAGTAAAGTAAAGCCGCCATAAAAATGAAAAGAAAGTCGTTTTAAAGGTCAGAGCCTCGATAGACACAAACGTTTCAAAGTCCTGATACGGATAACGATTTATGCTGATGTGTAAAAATATGAAAAAAAAAATCTTACAACTTTTTTTTTGCAACTTCAGTCTATTATATTTTGAGTTTATTCTCGTATTATTGTGACGTTATTCTTGTATTATTTCAGCTTTATTGTTAATCACAATAAAGTCACAATAGTACAAGAAACATTTCATACAACTTATGAGTTTATTCTCGAATTGTTAAGTCTTTGTTCTCATAATATAATTATGTTTTCTTTTTATTCTGGTATTTTACGACTTCATTCATAATTTCACGTTTATTCTCATAACAGTATGACTTAATTCTTGTAAGACTTTTTCTCACAATATTAGGATCTTATTCTTGTAATATTAGTCATTTATTTTTATAACACTATGACTTTGTATTTTTCTTTCTTAGTCTGGCCCTTACACTCCATCGTAGACTCGAAGTTTGCATTTCTATTGTCTGAAAAGGATTTTAAGCTTTACTGCTTGAGCTTTAGCCTGTTTGACTTTAACAAATTAATTTAGAGCTTATTAGCAGTGTGAAGGTGTTTTTATGGACATGGAGATGTTGTTGCAAAGGGCCTGCCTACCTGAGCATCATTACCAGCACCCAAACAAAAGCCTGTGGCTCCCCCCTCAACACTCACAGCAGCCCAAACACAGAAAACACTGATAATGATCCATCGCCACATGGCTCTCCGTCCAACATTACACTCATAAAGAAAACCATATGAGGGGAAAATATTGTCAGTTTTCCACTGAGACACAGGAAGGTTTGAACATCGTGCAGCGACAGCCACGGCCGATCAATTCGCCACGCTCCCCCTCACCCCCCATTCACCATGCTGACGATGCTCGAGTGGACGGGCTCCTGGTTGCTTGGCTCACAGAAAAGAAAAGGGTCCCTGAAATGAATGTATGTTTACCTCTTGCAGGACAATGTCGGATAGGGAAGTAAATAATTAAAGGAAAGGGACCCTTTTTGACTGCATCAACCCTGCCACTGCTGGTAAGCTCTACAATCCATTGTGACTCCATGTTTTGCCCATCCTGCCCAGGATGATCTTTTATTCTTTTCTTTCGTTTATTTTATTGTGTTTTACACACATGTGCCCTCCCTGCATGGAAACCCTTCACATTAAAGGCGCAGAGTGTGTGAGAGGAGCAGGCCTTTTATATACTGTCTGCTTAAGTTTCCTTTCTGTGTTTTTATGCAGTTTTTATTGTAACGTGGGCACCTCTCTCCTCTTTTTTAAAGTTTTCTTAGCAGCTGTGAAATTGGAGTTAAAAAAGGAATTAGGCCTGTCGTGATAACAAATTTTCCTGGATGATAATTTGTCCCAGAACTTATTGCGATAAATGATATTATTGTTGTTTTGAGGCTATTTTCAAGTAATCTAATGGTAATGGTATAGTGATGCAAGAACAACCTATCAAAGGTCAATAAACTTTACCTTCTAATAAATATTTATCGCTGGAACATGTTAAATATCGAAAATAGATCAACAAAACAACTGAAACAACAAATAAAATTAACTATAAAATCTTTGTCAACAAAATTATCCTTAAAAAAAAAAAAGTTTATTGGAGACCAAAATACCAGACCGGAAACTTTCATCATCCAGTTTTTGGTAGAAAACCAGTAAGTCATTCCGATCGATCTTAATAATTGATTAATTATTGCGACAGGCCTGCTCCCTGCACTGTTTAGCATGGCTTTGTGTGTTAGCTCCGGTGTCGCTAACTGTGTCCCGGCTTTAGCATGGTTTGTTGCTGCGTTTCTTTGATCAGTTACGTTTTGTTTGAAGAGAGGGATTAGAAAAAACCTCATCTTCATTAATTCCATCTCAACGCGAAGACGTGTTCATCGAGGTGCTCGATTAAACCACCTCTAATACTCAACCAATGAGATAATGCTGTCAGGGCCTCGTGCTAATATGCTATCCAGTTCCCCTCGATTATCACATTACCTCTGCTCAAATCAATTGATAAACTCCCATTCAATATGGTGGACTATTTAATTGAGTCAGAGTCTATTGGATTTGAGGGCTGAGCAGAGCAGACATGCTGACAGTGGTAAACAGTAGCAGGATGCTCTGTCTCTAGCTTTCTGTGTTTTTATTAATTAAAACAATAGCTATAATGTGGAATAATGTTTAGATATGTTAGGTTTATTAATTTTGCTTCAATGTTCAAACTTTCTTGTAATATTTTTAAGTTTTAAAGTGGTCAGTTGCAACCTTTTAACCTTTTTTGTTGCTAACAAACCCCAGAGGACTGCAATCTGCTAAAACAATAAGGAACCAACTGTGATTAAATGTAATTTATTTTTTTTATTTCCACAATAAAATCACTCTAAAAGTGCAGCTACTATTTTTCTACATCTATTTTTCTTTTTTTAAAATATAATTTTCCATAAATAAAAACCTCCCATTGTCTTTCCGCAAGGCTTTTATGTTTTTGTTTTATTTTAAACTCAATAAAAATAAAATGATGGTTCTTTAAAAATGTTAAGAGTTTTTCTGTAGATATTTTTCAAAAATCATAAGATATCTTTTTTCCAGAGGTCGTGTCACATTAGCGGCTCTAAACGGCTTTTATTTAGCAAAAACTAGAGTAAAAATGGCTCTTGGGATTGTGAACGACCTTTGACCTACATAATTCCAACCTAAGAATTATTCATAAAAAAGTTGCAACCAGTTTAAAATTGGGTCTGCGTGTCAGTTGAAATTAGAGATATTTTATCTCTATTGATCAATATTGATTTATATTATATCGTCACATGAAAAGGCTACAGGACATCATGATACAGTAAAAGATGCTGTAAAACATGATTTTACTGATTTAAGAAAACCAAAACAAGAAATAACTGTATAGATTCACATTATTAGCGATTAGCGCTGTTAGCATTCGTTTCTGTTAGCATTCGTTTGTTTCCACCCAGAAGCTAAAGCTGCTTGGGAACCTCTGGTCTAGGCCAACTGGACTCCAATCTGGTTCCACAAACATCCAAAGATGATTAATGTGACATAAAAAAATAAAAAATAAAAAAAAAAAATATATATATATATATATATTAAGAAACCTACTAATAAAACAAATATGTAAATATTTTTTGAAAAAATTATGAGTGAACACTTTCTATTGGCTCCAGATCTTTTTCCTGCAGTAGTAATTATTGAAGAGTGTTGAGGTTAGCGCAACCTTTTGGCACCTAAGCTGAAAAATAATAATAGACTTCATGTCAGAGAAAGTTGTGTGAATCCGATGCCTCCGTGCATCTCTGGAGGCTTCTCCACCAAAGACCCTCAGGGTAATACAGGCGGTTCCCGGTGAGCCGACAGCTGATAGAAAAGAGCAAAGGGTAGACGATGAACTGAAGGACGACGCATCGCTCAGGTTTCCTGGCTGCTAACAGGAATTACTCGCAGATATTGTTCATTTGACAAACAGCAAACGATTTGAAAGGCCTTCAGAGAATCTCTGATCAAGACAACTTTAAAAGAAAAAAAACCCTGAAAATGTCAAACTTTGCACAGTGCCATGTTTAAAGGGACAGTATCATGTAATAAAAAATATTTTTTTTAGTTTTACATCATGTTGTAAAGCCAGGTATGTTTTTGATGTTATTCCCTCATCTAAAACATACCTGAGGTGTTGCTTTGATTCTTTCATCCATGTTTGAGAAATCCTTTAATCTCCACGGCAACCATTCAGCTGAGCAAAACGCCTGGGTGGACCTAGCCCCGCCTCCAAGACGTTGCTCCACCTCTGAGCTGCAGTTTCCAAGCTAACTAACTTCCCCCATTCAAATTCAATTCAAATTCAAAAATACGTTATTGACCCCAAAGGGAAATTAAATGTGGTTGTAGCTCATATTAATACAAATTTTCTTCAGTTATTCATCTCCTTCAGACTAGCCAGCAGAAATTAGCAAACAACTGAAACTACACATTTACAGATCCTCATAATACATCTCAGGTAAAAATGTTGGTAAAGGGTTAATAGAGGAGCCATGTTGTGATGACTTCCTGTAGTCTGAGTTTCAGAAAGAGCAGGAGCTTCTTAAAGAAACAGAGACCCAATTTCCAAGCATTAAGTCATGAAGTAAAATTTTATATCATTTTTATAACGGCTAACGGTAACATAGCTGGTTGACTGAATGCCGCCCCTTTAAGACTGACTGTTTTTGTTTGGGTTTGATTTCTAACCGCCTCTCTCTTTACGCCAGGCACAGCTCGAACATCAACCTGCACCGCAAACTGCTGACCAAAGAGCTGGACGACATTGTCCTCGACCCTCAACTCACGCCACTGCCCAAGGACCTGCGAGCCGAGTTTCTGGCCAAGCTCTACGCCGGGCACCACATGGGTTTGGACCCGATGGCCAGGATGGGCTTCCGGGGAGCCGCCCTCGGCCTCCCTGGCCTGACCCATAACCCCCTCTCCCACATGAGCAACGAATACCCCCGCCATCCCTTCAACCACGACCTTAGAAACCACCACACCAACGGCCTGTTCCGGGGCCAGCCGGACGACTACATGGTGCTGGACCTGAGCACCACGTCCAGTGTTCAGTCCAGCAGCAGCATCCACTCCTCACACGAGTCTGAAGACGGCAGTGACGAAGGCATCCTCCTGGATGACCTGGAAGAGGATGAGGAGGAGGGCAACAGCGAGGGAGAGGACCTCTCCCGGCGGGCGGAAGGCGGACATCAGGATGAGACCGCAGAACTCAAAGGAGGACAAGATGAGGGGCTGGACTCTTCCTCGTCGCCGTTCCTTCTTTCGTCCACAGGGGGCAGTAATGGCAGCAGCGGTGGGATCCTCTGTAACATCTGCCACAAGGTATACAGCAACAAAGGGACCCTGCGTGTGCACTACAAGACTGTGCACCTTCGCGAGATGCACAAGTGCAAAATCCCCGGCTGCAACATGGTGTTTAGCTCCGTGCGCAGCCGCAACCGACACTCTCAGAACCCGAACCTCCATAAAAACATGCCCTTCTCTACGATTCTAGACTAAACGACGTCCCTCCTGTCTCCTCTGCTCCTTCATTCCTCCTCCATCAAATACAAGCCGTAAGTCCCGTCCTTTGTAAGTCACTGCAAGACATTACTCTCTCCATGTATAAAATGATTGACTCTAGATGAAGTTTATCATTGTGTCCTTTGACTTTTCCTCCTTTGGAAGAACAGGATGACGCCAATCGGCACCTGGAGCTTTATAGCAAAGCTCCAGGTGATTTTACTCATTAGCCCCACCATTTTTTTTGTTTCAATCTTCTACTCTGTGTTTACGTCCACGTCCAAAGAATCTGTTCAAACTCTTTATTTGTGACTTTGCCTGCGGAAACAGTAGTACTGAGAAAAAAAGAGAAAAACTTCTTGTTGTATTTGTGTATCGATAACTTTTAAATGGACCCCTTACAAAGCATGACAGCTCCATTTGTAAATAACGTCCCAAGAGGCTTTTTTGGTGTAAGAGTTGTGTTGATGGTTGTTTGCTTCCTTTTCCTCTCTTTTTATTGGATTTATGTTACAGTACAGTACAATACTTCCATCTATAGGCAAGAAAGAGGTAGCATCCTTAAAGTTTGACTCATTTACGTTGGTTTGAATCTGATTAATGGGGGAAAAAACCAAGATCATGTGAATTGTTTTAACTACTCGTTAGATATTCAGAGGTTGCCAGCATGCTTCTTTTAGGCTCTTACACTGATATCATTCTCTGTATTTTCTGTTTTTTAATTTCTTTTCTGTTTTTGCACTTTGCATCTATACAAGAGGGAATGTGTAATAATTAATGAGGATTTCTGCAATGAATTAAAGGGGGGGTCCACGGTGGTTTCGTTGCTGATCGAAGCAATAGTACCTTCAAATGCTTTCTTTCTGCATGCGCTCAGTTTCGAAGCCTCTGAAAAAACCCTGAAATGTTTCCCAACTCCTTTATGACGTAGTCAAAGTAAACCCAGACTAAGGCCTAGTCCACACGTACTTCAGGGAAAACAAATTACCTTTCATCCACACAAAAACTCAGCTTTATCATCACTAAAAATTATTTATGAAAACTCCAACCAACCAGGAGCCAACAGGAACCTCTGTATTTGTGTTTGCATGTTTTGTTCACTGAACTGAATCACCGAATTCTGCGGCACATCTAAATGTTAAGGTTGTCAAAGTCAAGCTAGCATAGCTGACCTACTTCCCTCTCTAACCTTTGCTAACCTGTGAAATGTGATGCACTTGGATCTTGTCTTGTTGTCTTAGTGTTGGCAATTAGAAGAAAAAACTGCATCCCTTTTTCTCTTATATATCAGTCGTACGTTTAAGATTTAGTGCGTTGTGTTGACAACTTGACAGCTAAATCCAACAATAGTCATACATATACAGTACAGACCAAACGTTTGGACACACCTTTTAATTCAATGAGTTTCCTTTATTTTCATGACTATTGACATTGTAGATTCACACTGAAGGCATCAAAACTATGAATAACACATGTGGAAATATGCACTAAACAAAAAAGTGTAAAACAACTGAAAATAGCCCTTATATTCTAGTTTCTTCAAAGTAGCAACCTTTTGCTGTGATTACTGCTTTGCACACACTCTGCATTTTCTTGATGAGCTTCCAGAGGTCGTCACCTGAAATGGTTTTCACTTCATAGGTCAACCTGCCCTGTCAGGTTAATAAGTGGGATTTCTTG
Organism: Xiphophorus couchianus; assembly: GCF_001444195.1. Lineage (NCBI taxonomy): Eukaryota > Metazoa > Chordata > Actinopteri > Cyprinodontiformes > Poeciliidae > Xiphophorus > Xiphophorus couchianus. Next base: position 3,619,639 of record NC_040232.1, on the reverse strand, counting down.
CCTTATAAATAGTCATGAAAATAAAGAAAACCCATTGAATTAGAAGGTGTGTCCAAACTTTTGGTCTGTAATGTATTTGTCCACCAAACAAATCTCCAGGCGCCATGTTTAACGCCTAACAGGAAGTCATGGTTGTTTTGAAGCGATCTGAATGGCTGATGTAGGTTTGAGCTTTGCGCTGTACTGCCCCCTATGGGTCTGGCGTGTTTAAAACAACAATCAGGGACAGATATGTTTGGGCTTATGTGGATGAAAACTTTTCTGAAAACGATCCCATGTGTACAATATTTGTTTTTAGAAGAACCCAGCTACGTGTGTGCAAGGCCTAGATCTATATTATAAACAAAAAAAGGTTAATACGATGAGTTTGTATTTTAAGAAATAATTGGTGTTTTTACAAACATCAGCAGATTTAAATGAAAGAATAATCTTCCAATGAGACCAAAATGCATGAGTTTGCTTAAGAAAAAGCTCTTTCAGCAAGACATTGTCTTTAAAATCACGCACCATTTAACCAATACGATGCACTTGAGTCTTAAAACGTTTACTGTGATTTTTTTTTTTTGTTTGTTTTTTCCACCGCTGAGCCCCACCTTCACATATATTCTGCAAATGTTGTTTTCCTTCTTTTGGTTGCAAACAGTCCCTCACGGTACACATATTTTAATTAATTGGAGAAAGCAGCCAAAGGAAAGGGTATTTATTAGTGGGTGATGTATGTTGTCCAGTGAAAGGTTGTTTTTTTTTTTTTTTGTAAAAAAATCACATCTGTTACTCTGTAAGGAGATCTACTCTTACTCGACTGGTGCTAACATACAATGGTAAAATGAGTGTTGTGCTGTACAGTATTAACACCACCTTACATCCATAGCAGTGTTGACTTCCACTTCTTTCAGTCATCCTGCTGCAGACGTCGTGACCCGTTCGGCTGAAACCTCTCATGCGTTTTTTAAGACTCCACCTACAGGAGGCACCCGGTCTTCCTGCGCCTCCTGTCTCTGAGATAAAGAGGAGCTGAGGTTGATGGAAAGGTTGCGGAGGTGGAAGGCTGACTAGGGAGGAAAGGATGACAGCAGCGATCATTAAAAATGTGCTGCTTCCCTGTTACCTGGAGGCATCCCGCCATTCCAGCTTCTTCTGTCTAATAACTCACTTGTCACTTTGTTACACTGCCAGACGTCAAGGTTGCTGACGAGACTGTGACACTGACAGAGGGAGAAAAGCCAAGGATGAGAGTGCGCTCCAAACAATTTAATTTGACTCACTCAATTAAGCTGAATTCAGTTCATCTCTTCATTTTCTGTGCTTATTCTCCTTCAGGGTTGGTAGTAATTTATTTCAGTACTTTTTCCTCTTTTTTCAACCTTCTTCTTTGTCTGTCAGAGCAGTCATTGACCCGTTCCTTCATCCTGCTACTCACTTACCACCTCCACACGCCGCAACGCAGATCCTACAGGGACATGCGCTAATAGTGTATGCTTAAGTTCACCGGACGGCCATGGCATAGCAAAAAGGGATGGGTAATTGCCTGTTTATCCCAAGTGAAGGGAAAATTGAGTACAGGAACCCCTGCCTTCTCCCTGGAGTGAGCTTCAGCGAGGCGCTGGCTGCCTCTTCGCTCATCGAATTGCTCCAGCAGAAATAAAAAAAGTGCTTCTGCAGGAACCCCGCTGACAGCTGTCTCTCCAGCACAGAAACATCCAAAGTGGCACACACGCTGGAGAGCGGCCGTCCCAAGATGATACCCTAACCTGTAGTTAGAGGAAAGACAAATGTTCTGTTCATTTCTTTTAGCAGCAACGTCACACCAGGAAGCTGATACTCCCTCACAAAGGAACCAGAAAGAAATCATACATCTTACTTTAATACTAGATATTTGTAATAAATTGTTTTTGGGTTAGTGACATCTGAATGCATTTTTCCTAAGGAGAAGAATCCATTTTAAAAAGCAAACTAACTTTAAAAATCAGGTTGTATTTCAAAGAAAAAGCGTAAAAATGTGTCTTGAAGAAGCCAACATCAAGTATTCCACTTCAGCTCTAACTAAAGTATTTAACATTTTTATCTAGAGAGCATCAAATGTGTACTTCAAGTTTCTTTGGAAATCCCCTTTGGCTTAACCGTTAGCAGCTGGCGGTGGCTAACGGTTAGCTGCTAACAACTGCTAACATTTACCTTGTCTCGGTCTTCTCCTAGGGCTTCCAAATTGTTCCAACCCTGTCTCTCATTGCTTCTTTTGTTTCTAAAACTCAAAATCCCGCCTCACAAACTGCTTAAAGGCGATAATATACAGATTTATAAGACTTTATAACCCTAAGAAGCAGCTTCTTTATTAGTAAAATCTGACACAAAGACAGCACAGCAGATACTTCCTGTATTGCGCCAAAATAAGAGTCTCAAATTTATTTTTAGAATGTAAAGCTTAAGTTATTGGTCTTATAAGAACATCAGTTTAATTCACCAGTTACATTAATGAGACCGACTTCAGTTTAATGAGAAATGTGTTTTAATTTCACAAGTCTGCTTGAGTAGTTAGCATCTGCCCACTAGTTAACTTGCTTAACATCTTTATTTGATCTAAATACAAATTAGCTGGGATATCAGGTTCACCCTATCAGGTATATGAAAAAAAAAAGTTCAGTTAAGGTTTAAAGTGCTTTAACCTTTTGGTAGAACCATGACTAAACAAATCCTTCAACATTCAGCCGAGTCCCTTTAATAACCCAGTTTTCAGTGTCACACTTTCCTTTTGTCACTTTCATTTTCTGTGTTAGAATGACACTTATGAGTTTAAAGCAGAAAACAAGATGTCACAGGTATGAGATGGTGTAGCTTAATGCTACAAGCAGCCAGAAACATCTGGGAAAACGTGACTGGAGACATTTTGAGAGGCAGAGAGAAAACATGGTGTTTTGGACATGTCATCTGACACACAGGAAACGGAGCGCTTACACAGGTGGAGGTGGGAGTACCTCCACCTGTTTCTTCTTCTTGATTGTTGATGAAACAATCCTTTCCTTCGTTGTTTTTGTTTGCTCACTTGACACATTCTGCTAGCCGGCGACCATCCGTTTCACTTAGCGCGCTTTGTCGGCCCAAACCACCGGAGTGAACCTTAAATATTTGATCAGCCATTATTCCACAGTTCCACCCGCAGGGAGCCGGGGACAAAATGGCCGACTTATCCATTTTCTTCATGTCGCGGATTGAGTGAGAGGAGAGGATGATGGGTGCAGCCAATGTAGCTCGAGGTGAAATGTTTGGGACGTCATTATGCAGATAAAAGAAAAAACACACGTTGGTTTGTACAGATCAGAATTCCCTCATCAACTCCAACTGGAACCTGTGAGAATAAAATACTGTAAATTAATCAAATGTTTTACATTCGATTTTCACTTCTTTTTTTGCAGTCTTAAAGTAGAAATAGTTCAAAGAGCTGGTGAAATTAGATTTTTTTTACGTTCGTTCACTCGTGTTTTTGAGTATCCGATGCATTAGTGTCTGTGTTTAAAAAAGCCTGTGTTACAGCACTCGACAGCGTTGCATGGCTTCATAGTCGCACTGCAAAAAACTAACAAAAAAAGAAAAAAAAGAGAGCAAAGGATCTCGCATCACTTTGCTGTTAAAAAGGTGACTTTGGAAGCTTCATTGATACTGTATGTTACCTGCAGAGGTGTTTCCCATGTGCAGACAGAAGGACAAAAATGATCCTTTTTAAGAGACTTTTTCTTTTTCTTTATTTTTAGGCTTTCTTGTATTTGTTTCTGTATCATAACTGTCTATGTTTTTTGCATAAAATGCATAAGGGTTTTGGGATGTAAATGGAATTTTATTCATATTTTGTCCAAATACCTCTTGTAATTTGTATCAGAATTCTTGTACAATTTTTATATTAAAGATTTATCAGTCACTGGCATTTTGTCATGTTTGTGTGTGAAATCCAGCTACATTTAATCAGACACTGTGATTTCAGGGCTCTTCAAACTGCTCCATGATAAAACAATAATCCACAGAGAAAAGGCTATCTTGACCAATTAGTGGATGATTAGATTAATGGCGTTATTAAAAGATGTTGGGGCATGAGAATATGGTGCTGCGGTTAGTGAATCAGTACCTGACGGAGGTAAAATCCCTTTGTCTGATTAAAGGGTGAAATCGAATTAAAAAGGGACTGAAGTCAGGATACAGCAACGATAAAAAGAAATGTACATTAATAGCAACAGCAAATATGTATCACCATTTCTTTGGACCAAAAAGGATCAAATCTTTTAAATTCAAATTCCATTAACAGAAATCTATAATCTTAATTAAAATGCTGTAATTTACAAACTAAAAATAGTTATAGCATAAGTGCCATGTTCAGGTATCCAGAAATCAGGTCTGTTTCATCGAATCTGTGAAGAAGTGGGTCGAAGTTTATTGGTCTTAAGTTAGACACAAATTAAAATCCCATCTGTCAATGTCAACTGGTTTTTGGAAACAAAAATCTGTCGTTTCTAATTGGTTTTTGTCAATTGACAAAACTCTGTGAATTAAAGTAATAATTAAGTCCATTTTAATTATTGCTTTATGTATTTTCTAGATTGTCTGTTTGTCAACACCAGAGGGGCGATTTGAGGTGAAATGGCACCAATTTGGCCTTGAAGCATTGCAACTTTTATTTTTTGTACCTAAATATGCTGATTTCATCAGCTGCTAATGTCGAAAAAACATAATTTTATAATTCTGGTGTTTCCATTAAATACGAAATGCAGTTAAAATCACACATGAATAAACATGTTTAAAAATTATGCCGTCTTATTTGAGCGTTGGAGCAACAAGCCACTTATACCTGGAAGAGGCAATGTATGGCAGACGTGTTTTCCTAAATTGTTGTGTTTTCATTGAACAAATGGAGCTATTGTCTGAACTCTACGGAGCCAAACTTTTAAAGGTGCATTCGCACCAGCCATGTTTAAATCTCTTCAATCAAACTTCGTTTCCCTAGAAGGTCCAGTGTGCAGTCGGATCAAAAAAGCGAACTCTGGCCCTTCTACAAGCCTTGGTCTCAGTTAGGTCGAAGTGAATTCTGGTACGGTTTGAATCCATATGTGAACGCCAAGTGAACTAGAGACCGCTCCAAAAGTAGGAGGTGGACTACAGCGCAGGGCATTCTGGGTAAATACAACCAAACATCAAACGCTAGCAGGAGAAATTATTTCTGGGCCTTCATTGAAGTCAAAAGTTAAATCCTCCAGCCACTAAAATCTGCCGCCTCTCCATTTTTGATTACATTTTGTGAAGAAGAAAGTTGAGCTCAGTGACGTCTTCAGAGGTTTTCCTGTTGTTTCCTTCAGTAGTTCTTGGTGCAGCGCCACCACAGGCAAGGAGGGGAACAGGTTTTTCAGTTGGTTTGGTTCATTTGACATAGAGCAATGTGAAACCAAACCACCAACTAAAAATTTAGCAAATGTTGCAATTTTGGTCCCCAATCGAACTGAGTCTACTGAAATACAACATGAAGAAAACCCCTTTAATTTCTGTCTCAAATCTGTTGTGAAATGAACCTACCAGAAAACCAAATTATCTCGGCTTTCCCTAATTAAATGTCTGGTTTCAGCTGATCATACTCCTCTAACATCAATGCAGGAGTAAAAGCAGAAATCAATTTTCTTTCAAGACCAATTGATTGAATAGGTAAACCTTAATCAAAGATAAATTGGACGAATTTGTGAAGGAAAAACATTAGATTTTACATGTCGCTGCAAGGATGCAGATTTTGCTATAACTATATTATTCTGAGGAACATTAATCTTTCATTAATTTTTCTTAGGAAGTGATGGTGAGCAGAAACACTCATCTTTTATTGACTAACTGGGGAAATACAGCAATAAAGAGAATAAATTAGGCAGCGACTCCTGGATTCTTATAAAAACTCATCTTTGGTAACATGAGGATCGGCTGAAATGGGCTGTGCGCACCTCTAAGACTTTTTACTGGGCCCTATTGATTCGGTTCTACACCAGTGAGGCCTGCAATGCTGGCTAATGCTATTGACGAGCCATCAGTCTTGTCCAGAAGTGTGGAGGCATGCAGCTCTTTTTCCAAGACCAACCAAGAGAGGAGAGAGGACGAGGAGCGAGGAAAGAGAGAGGGAAAACATCAATGGACAGTGATGGAGAGCAGGGAGGAGGGCAAAGATGCAAGCGCAGCAGACACACTCAGACTCCTGAGTGTGGTTTGGGAACACTAAATTAGAAAGAAGACAAAAGGGGTGAAAGAGGGAGAAACTGTAAACAGCCGCATCGATCCAACTAGAGTTGGGCAAATCAAACCATTACGGCCGGATTCTTATGCCCCTCGGTTCAGAGAGATAGTGTGAATATCTAAACACTTCCCTGGAAAAGACAAAACTTTGCACAAGCTGGATCCATTTACAGGGATCAACAATTAGGTAGTAACAATAGACTTGTACAAGAGGGTGCTGGATGTTTTAGTTTTTATAAATTAAAATAAAATACTGTCACATGGGTCACCATGTTGTAGAAAGTAAGCAAGAAAAAGAAGGGAAAGGAAAAGACAACATGCATTTAATAACTATAGTTAGCATATTGAGGAAGCCTCAATATAAAGTATTTAATGACACAAAGTTAGGTGAGAGAATTTAATTAAATTAAACTATTTTTTTAAATCAAATAACGGTATGTGAAGATAGGTTGAGTTAAATCTGTGGATTACAACCTCAGTGTGGTTGATGGCCACAATCCACTAAGATTATAAGCTGCCAATAAACTCTACAGAAGAACAAGTTGCCATGTTGTTTACATTGCAATGCATCTTGGGTAGGTGGCGGGTGCTAGGTATCACTGCACGATCCTTACCATCAGCTAACTTACACATGTGCTAAAAAAAATAATTTTTAGTCATTTTTATAAGTAATTTTATCATAAAAAGAGTATATGATTTATTGAGAATAACAAGAAATAAAGAAAAAAAATGTTTTAACTGCGTTTGGGAACAATGCTTCTGAAAAAAAAGTAAATGTATGTGCCCTCGTATAAACATCAAACATGAGGACAGAAAACGTACTAAATTAGTTTCCCAAGAACACATGGTAATATATAGTTTTGTACAGTCCAATAACACTTTTAGTTAATCTCATAAAAATTGTGATTATTATAAAAGGTCTTTTTTTGTCCTTGAGTCCACCAGAGGGCGCACTGACAATAGCTACTAGCTAACAGTTTTTCATTAAGAGAATTATAACATTGTCTAGGAAAATAGGTAATATTATAACAAGTAGTATTTTAATTCATGTGAATAAATATGTTACTTTTTTTATGTACATTTTCAGAATAATCTGGAAGTGTTTCTCCAGCGCATGTGTAGATGAGCCAGAGTGACGGATCGTGCTTCCTGAACAGATCGTGATCCGTCCAGCTGGGCCAGTAACGTTCAGTCCTTTCAATTTCAAAGACAACGCAGAAAACAAAACATGGAACGAAAGATGAGGAAGAGGAGAGATTCAGATGAAAAAGCAGCTGCTGTTTGGAAATACCGATTGGACAGTTTGCTGCAAAGAGCTCAAGTTTCAACCTCCAGCTGCTCAAGGTCAGAATCGAGATCACAAACATTTTCTCAAACAAATTAGACGTTACAACAACTTAAAGATGCTTCATTGTCACTTTAAACATCCATTCATTATTTTTCCATTTGTTTTGATTTCACGTTTGCTCGTGCTAAAAGTGTTAGCTCCTCCTAACGGTGTTAGCTCCTGCTAACGGTGTTAGCTCAGGATAATATAGTAAACAGTAAATTATAAGCACATAATCTTTGTCTGTTTGTTTCAACAGATTTCTCATGTATAACGAATCGTGATCTTTGAGGCAGTTTGCCTTAATCCAGACATTTTCTGGTTAGCTAGTTAGCCTCAGCCTCCTATGTTTTGTTTATAAACTCACCCTCACCACCGGGGGGCCCCAACAGCACCAAGCTAACACTTTATGAATTTTTTTAAATCTCTTCCTGTTGTTTGCTGTCAGTGTTGTTACCTTGTTTATCTTAAATTCAATGTTTATCAGCTGATGTTACTTTCAAATAGTTGAAATAATATGACACACTTAAACACAACTCTGCATTTCAAAATCAAATGTCTTTTTTTAGCTTTCTACTCCTGTAAGCTTAAAATCAATAGTCATAAAATACCATTGGTATGATCTAAGCTAATCCTAACTGATGCTAAAGATAGTAGGTATGTTAGCTTAGGAATGATAAAGCATGTTGGTGTTGTGGGCCCCAAATGAAAATCTGCTTAGGGCCCCAAAAAGGCTTGGGCCGGCCCTGTCTATAGGTGAAACATGCAGAAAAGAATATACCGTTTTGAAGTAATTAGGAGTTTTTATGCATCACAAACAACTTTTAGGTTAATGGGAAAATTACAATGCATTGAGGCCAACATAATGAACGAGTTCTGGATCCATTTAAGAACTGCTGGATACAAAAAAAGCGATAAAGTACAGCCTGGCTAGGAAGGGGTTAAGTGAAAGGATGGAGGGAAAAAAATCCTTCTGGCAACCTGGGGACAGAGGGAACGCTGAACTCATCACAAACCCCTCTCCCGGCGTCCGCCAGCACATAATGACCCCAACAAGATGGGAATCCCTTTTAATTAAAGTGAAGGGAGATCAGTTAAGCTGATGGTTGCCAACAAATATTAGGGGAAATAGAATGTTTAATGGTCTGTGCACTTATCGTAGGCTATTTTCCACACCCAGGCCCCGGACTGATAAACAGGACAGGACCTTGTTAATCAACCTTACAACCTTTAAAGCCCCAGATAAGAGAATAATTCGGGATCTTTGTAAATTAGCTTGAGATGTGGCGAAGACTGCGGCCCCCCGAGCGCTCGGGGCCAGGCAGTTGAGGAGGGAGAGGAATTTCTATCAGTGTAATAGCCTTGAAGAAGTTTAGGGGGGAAAGTACTTTCTTTCTTTATTATTTTTTTACAGTGAGTAATCATATTTTTGGTTATTTTTCCTCAGTTTTTATTCCCCTTGGGTTTGACCCTCCGCTGCAGTCTTATCTGTGACACAGGAGAGTCACCTGCTTTCTACAGAATAATCTAAACAGAGAGGCGGGGAGTGGGCGGGCTGACAGGTTAACAGGTCCTTGACCTCCTAAATCACAGCCAGGCAGGGCAGCGTGTTTATTTAGCAGATAAAAGATGCCGGTGAGGGAACAGGCTGGTATTTATGTTATAAAATACTTTAAAATGTGTACTAAAATATTAGACTTTTAAGGAAATTGTTGAATTTCTGGCAGGTAGACAGCATCGGCAGACATTTTGAGCTTCTTCCTGAGGGATTTTATTCACAGAGATTTTAATTTCTGCAAATTCTGCTAAGAATTAAAGAGGCAGAATTATGTAAAATTGATTTTCTTTTTAGCTTTGCATCATGTTATTATGTTATTCCCTCATTAAAAACATACCTGGAGTGTTGCATTGGTTCTTTCATGTTTGATTGAGAAATCCTTGAATCTCCATGGCAACCATTCAGCTGTGTAAAAAGCCTGGGTGGACCTAGCTCCGCCTTCAAGGCGCAACTCCTCCTCAGAGCTGCAGTTTCCAAGCTATCGAGCTTCTCCCTCACAGAGCAGCCCTCCCCCACTCAGCTCCTGCAGACTAGTCAGCAGCAATTAGCAAACACCTGGTGGAGCTGTGCATTGTTAAAGGAGCCATTTCTCAGAGCAACGCTGGTAAAAACGTTAAAAGGTTTAATAGAGGAGCCATGTTTTGATAACTTCCTGAAGATGGAGATTCAGAAAGAGCAGGAGTTTTTAAAGAGACAGTAGCCCAATTTCAAGGCACTGGGACTTTTAAATTATTTTTTTAAATGTCCCATTTTATAGTACAATCTAGTAACTATGTTAACTTCAGTTGTTATTTATCAAATATGACTAGAGAGTAAAGAGAAATTTGATTTTATAATAAAAAGCCTTGAAAGTGAGGCAGAAGCTCGTTAGCTTGGATACTGCAGCTGTGAGGAGGAGCTGCGACGTGAAGGCGGGGCTAGGCCCACCCAGGCGTTTCATTCAGCTGAATGGTTGCCATGGAGATTAAAGGATTTCTCAAACATGCATGAAAGAATCAAGCAACACTCCAGGTGTGTTTGTGATGAGGGAATAACATAATAACACGATGTAAAGCTCAAAAAAGTTGATTTTACATTAGAATGTCATTTTATCAGAACTACATGATCTACATGAGCGTTTTGAATTTCAAATTGTTTCTCGATAAGTAAAGAAATTCTGAATGCTGATCATTTTTGCCACTTGTGGATATTTTGTCTACACCCTTTTTATTTTATACAAAACAAACTTAAAGTTAACCAAGCTGCTTTATTTTAAACCTTTTTTCTCCTGGAGTTTATTGGCTCTGTTGTTTTCTTCCTGGCGTCTTGGAAAAGGGACCTGGGATAAAAGCTAATTACACAGAGAAATGCAGACATTTATCAGTGCTTGCGGTTTGGGACCTTTAAATGTTCCTGCTGACAATTTCCCTTATAGGAGGCCACTGTGGAGCTGGCAGGTTCTGTTTGGAGCCCCAGCGCCCCGCTTGAACACTCAGAGTGCTGCCATATGTCGGACCTCGGCGGTGCCAGCAGCAAATGTGCTGAACAATGCGACTGAATGCATGAACTTGGTGCCTCGCTGCAGGGTGTGTGCATGCAGCGCTCGCATTCGAGGTTGTGATGGTTTGCTTTGTGTGACATCATGTCTACCGTTACGTTTGTCCCCACCAGGAATGCTTCGCTGACTCGTTCGACATTCATACGAGTCTGGAAAGCCATCCCAGACAGCCGCGGGTCGCACCTGGTTATGCTTCTTCCCAGTCTTCCCTCTCCCTCTGCTCACCGGTTCCCACACCGGAGGCATCTGGAACCTATTGGCAGCAGAGTCACACCGAGCCATAAAGCCCTCAAAAGCTCACAAACAGACGAGGGGTAGAGCGTTAAACAATGTTGGCCCAACAAGCTGCCAGCAGACACAACGCATCTTGAACCTGAACAAACCCCACTGCTCATTTTTTATCCTCGCTGTCTCTCGGTGCGTCTCTCTAAACTATTCCCCTCCCCTTAATGTTGAGTCGCTGTAGGACGCTGGATTCAGGTCCAATGTAAGTCAACTATTCGCACTGATCTACAAAAACCTCCATGTTCGTGTCCAGATACAAAGCATGTGGGGGAACAGTCACAGCTCACTGTTACTGTATGACTGGGAAGGTTATATTTAATTTATTTAACTTTTTAGCATGAAAGTCCCACTGAATAAACATTATATTTTTCTGTCTGTGATTCAGCACTGAGCTAGCTGCTATCAACATTAGCACTCTGAGGACAACAAGCCAGGGCATAAAAAGAATATATCTTACGTCACATATGAATGCTTAGCTTTCTAAGTAACTGTCCAAAAAAACATCTAAAATACAATTTAAACGATGCCATCGTTACCTGTTAGAAAGTGGCGCTACAAACTCTGGCGTTGTTAGTTTTCACACTTCCTGTTTTTAGCTGTAGATTGTTGATCCATTTTTCTCCTCTTTTTTCGGTAATTTCTTTTTAAATTAACTCCCTTGTGACCAACTACCTTCGAAACACGAAAATAACGTTTATCTTTCTCTCTATTAGAACGGTTGGCACAACCGTACAGGACTCAGACTTTAGGCATTTTGATGCTGGATCAACAGAAATAAACGGGCTGCATTTACTTCCTGCCCTCCATCTGCATTGGATGACGTCATTGCTATGTCATCTGAAACCCAGCAATTGATGTAGCTTATTTCTACTATAAACTTAACAGTATTTGACCGAATGACATCACAAAAATTAAACGAGTGAAATATCTTCAACTTAAGAATCTAAAGATTTAACAAGTTAAAGTTTTTAACTTTGTATGCAATATGTGCAATTTTTTGTACATTTCAGTTGTGCCTGTCAGGATAACCATTTCTATCCCAACAATTATTACATAAATGTGTTCTTCCATTACTATGCCATGAACTATGTTGTTGAAAATGGTCAAAAAATGTTTTTATTATTTATTGGGAAAATGTATCGTGACAGAACTTGTGATAAACAATAATAATGTTGTTTTGACACCAATTTTTAATGTTATATTAATAAAGCTCACCCAACGACTAACATACTTTAATTTTGAAAGGAACATTTAACAGTGAAATTGGAAGATATTATAAATATCCAAAATGAAACACAACCAAACAATAAAATACAACAAAAGCCGTAAATAAAGTTTTAATATCAAAATTAATCACCAGAATGAAAGTGATGGAATTTCTCATGCGATAAGTTGATTAATTGCTTATTGCCACAGGATTAAGTTTCACTCATAGTAGATTTTTTTTTAAGTCTTAAATTTCAGTTTAAAGGGATTTATTTATGTTCCGGCTCATTTTTTGCCCTTTAAAAATGCCTTTGATGGTCACCACAGAGCGACCAAAGGGTTAACGATCACCCGACAGATAATGTGATCTGTTCTGGATTGGCTCTCATGAGAGTGAGTGAGATCCATTGTCACCCTTTTAGACACGAGACGCGGTGGGTTGGGGGTCGGGGTCGTTCTGTCACAGCCTTGTAATGCACTTATCGATTCTCCATATCTGTTACTGAGCCTTGGAAGCATGTCCCAAATTTGATATGCCGCTTCGCAGAGGCCAAGTTCTTGAAAGGACACGGCGCGGATCAAAATGTTGCAGCTGAACAATTAAATCAAACCTAAACTCGGTTAGGTGCAGTTTCCCCTGAGCTGTTTCTCTCCTTCTTGATATCTGTGACATAAAAAAAAGAAATGTTGGACTGTGTCTCAGCAGAAAAATGTGCACTGGAGCCATTTCAAACCAGCTTTTTATTGTTAACAAATGGTGCCTTTGATATGGGCTGAAATGGGCGATATGTTTCTGTTTGTTTGTGCTGGAGGTGAAAATGAGTTGCTAACATTTGAAAGGCGAGGCTTGTGAAATGTAACACACTCGCGCACGTATTCCCACACACACACACACACGCACGTATAAAAAATGGCAGACGTTAATGTCGTGCAGGCGAAATGTTTTTCCACTCATTAGAGGGACTTTGAAGTTCGTGTTTGAAACCTCAACTCTGGAAATCTGACAGAGACAAGATTTCGGTACCCGCCTTCCTCTCCAGGAACGCCGCGATTCAAGGTAACGTATCCACATCCCATTAGTGCGTGGTGAACGTACCAACTCGATGCAGACAGAGTGCGCAATTTAATAGCGTTTGTCTATAACAGGGTTGTTAAATATAATTCCAGCTCACATCAGGTTTTATAGCAATAAAGCCTAAAAAATTATTTATACCCTGGCAGATTTAGATTTAAATCTACTTTATTCAACCAGGAGGTTTCATTCTGACAAGAAAAGTGACATTTCAAGAGAGAATAAAACAATGTGCACTTTGAAAAAACATTCTCATTATTGACATTGCAGCAGTCAATCTTTTCTTACATTTGCTGACCACCATTTTGCATGTTTATCACCAAAAATAAATCATCAAATTACAAGTAGAAAGTCCTTGAAGGCCTCCTCATCTCTAGCTCCAGATTTAGAAATTATTCTCCATTTGCGCAGGAGGTCTTGATGCTCAAATTCCAATTTTCTTTTTTTTTTGTTGCTCAGATACAATTTATTTCCTTGGTCGTTCATACGAGTAAATAAATAAATACGACTTCAATTGGACATTTGTGTGAATGGTTTACGACCCCAAAGCAACCCGCATGCACAGAAGAAGAACGCTGACGTCACACAGAAGTGTTCTGTTTATGAAAATAACAATGGCCACCATCGTCTATGGCTCCAGTTTAAATTTATTCATCAATGAGAGCTGACGGTATCGTCCCAAAGTCATAACAAGATGGTGAAAGCTAATAAAAACAAATCACTGCTAATAGCAGCAACGTCTGGTGGAGGACTGACTGCAGCTTTGGTAGAGAAGTCTGTTTGGGTGTGGCGCAAAACCAGCCGGCCACCCATGCCAGAGCTCTGCTGGGGTTGCTAGGTAACAACGCAGTGCGACTCAAGAATCTGGAGGTTTTTGAAACGGCTCATTTTCCAGACACCAAAAGAACATTAACTTAAAGCCAAAAAAAAACTTGTTGTTTAGACACAGAAACCCAAATAGAAGTACAAAAACGTGCTAAATATGTCTAACATTTTGGTGAAATTGTTGCTAACTGGGGTTGTTGTTTTTTTGTCATTTGTGCTTATTGTGAAGTTGAATTTTATTTCAGGTTGTACTAAAACATGTCTTATTTAAATTGCCTTAAGGTGTAGGAACATCATTTCTCAATATCTGGCTCAAAAGTGAATCAATATATTTTGAGCTCCAAGCCTGAAAACATTTGAAAAGCAAAATTATGATGTATGGGATTTGAAAAACAAAAATACGTGGATGAAACGCTGCAGACGTGATTTGCTGGGCTTCAGTCCGACTGACTCCTGTGAGAGTTTCTGCACTCTTCCCTGTCAGACCCCGGGGTTCTGTCTAAATTAGCCGGGACGAGCGGCTTGCTACCAGGATGACCCTTTCCCTTTTTACCCCGCTCTTCCTCCACATACATAGACAATCACTTTATCACACAGAGACACTGTGAACGTCAGCTGCTAAGCCTCCATAAATCTGATAAGCCACCCTGGTGGCTGCTGCACCCAGCCGACGCGGCCGGTACCAGGCAGCCCGCAAAGCCTCGTCAAGTGGGACTTCAAAGTGCTGAGGGGGCCGCGCCCGAACCCCCGAAAACTGGTCAGCCCTCCCTTACTGCACCCCATGCCCCCGCCCCCGGCTGGTGTCGTTATTGAAGTCTTTGGCGCTCCATTCGAGGAGTAAGTTACCATTGACAGGTTCAGGGCTTGGTCGACTCACCCAAGAGGATTCATGACTTTGAAGCTACTGGCCTTAAGCTGCATGTTATTCTTTTCAGGCTTTCTACGCTCCATCAATACACCAGACACCACCCTACTACTCTGCACCCACACTGTAAAACACAACGAGTGGAGTTTACTTACATAACTTTTAGAAAGAATATGTTTTTTACAGATTTATTGAAACCATGTCACCATGTTTTGACTGTTTGAGACAGATAACCTCTGAAAACATTGATCTCCTCCACCTTCTCTCTGATTTACTATTGCAGTCTGAAGAAACGCTCCGCTCCCGGCCAAAAACAACCAATCAGAGCCAGGAAGAAGGTCTTATCGCTGTCAATCAAGCTCATTTACTCACTGCTAAATGTGCTTATGCCAGAAAAACAACTTAATGTTACAGGAAAACCGTTTAACCACTGCCATTGGTGGCTATGCTAAGTAGCCTTAGCATTCATGAGAGGCTGTGCTAAAGAGAGGGTTGATTGACAGCGCTAAGACCCGCCTCCTAGCTCTGATTGGTTGTCTCTAGTTAGTAATGGGAAAAGGCAAAAAGTTCAATTTTATTTACAGATAATGTCTCATACAATACTGTACCAACATAGTGACAGTTTAAACAAATGTGTAAAAAAGTTTTAAGGTGTATTATTTAAAAGTTGCTTTAAAAGAATTTTGCAAATTCATTACCTCAAGTTTTCAAAACTTAAAAGACGTTAATATGTGCAGGTTGTAGATCTTAAATTCATACAACTTGACTAACCTGATAGTTTTGAATAAGTTGTAATGACATGACTCAGACCTTTTAGCTTGAATTAACTGAGTATCACTAACGTGCAATTTTAGTGAGCGTAGCGTAAATGATCTTAATAAACCCGAGTATGTTGTAACTACTAAAACACCCAAAAGCTTGTTTTCAACTAGAAATTAAAAGAAAACTACTTCATTGAAACGATTCCTGTTTTTCTCTGCTCAAACTTGAACAGAAAATAAAGAAATCTGATAATTTGCTCACTTTTTTCCAGCCAAACAAACACAATCATGAAAACCAACAAATGAAAATGGCACAAAAAGACTAGCTAATAAAATCTGTTCTGCTCTGAAAGTGACTCAACCTTCACGTTTTGGACTTAAACATCACAAAACTCATTTTTGTGACAACAAAAAACATGATTTAATTAGTTTTGGCTGCAGGTGGCACAATGCATTGTGGGATACCTTGTTGGCTAATCAAATTCTTTACTGTTTTGCATGGCTCTACTAGAATAGATGAACTTATCATGCGGTTTTTATCCAAAAGTCACAACACTTGTTTAAGCTGAGTACAAACAACAAGTTGATGAGAATTAAGTTCACTTGAAATCTTTTACAGTGCACACAGTCCGTATCGTGCATAAACACACAGACACACTCAGAGGTAGAAAGAGACCATATGCAAGCACACTCTCCCTGACTTATATATCTGCAAACACATGCTTTATTGAGCGGCCCGGCCGCCTCCCTGCACGGCAGCAGAGCGGTACCAGGCTCCATCAGCACCGGCAAACATCCTTCCACGCAACCGCTCACTCCCTTCATCAGCACTTAGTGGACATCTGTGCAGTGCCAGCCCTCTCCGTATGCCGTGGCAGCCAGAAGACAAACGACCGTGTCAGGGCGGTGGCTTGCCTCCACGTCTGAGGCCGCGCAGGGCTTCCAGTGCCGGAGCGATACGGGACTCAGAACCAGTCAGGAACGAGCGAAGCTGCTGGCGAGGGGCAAAGAGTTCCTCAAACCATAGACACAGGTGTTATCAAAACATCCGCAAGGATAATGAGGCTCTCAGCTGTAAGCGAACAGGAACATTTATGCTTCTTTGAAAACTCAGATTGTTTCATGTTAAGATTGGAGCATATTTTCCTTTGTCTTAACCATCCGTCTTGTTTCTACGATGCCGTATTAGGGCCATTGGAGATGGGGAAAAGAGGAGTAAATTCCTGCCAAAAAAGTAAAGAATTTAAGATTAATTTCTGAAATTTTCAAGAAAAACATTGAAATTTCAGAGTTGAAAGTTTGCACACAAAAAAATTAGATCAGTCTTAGAAATTTTCTACAAAAAAGGTGAAATATCTGAGTTTTACAAGTCGAAAATTTGAGAGAAAAAAACAAACTGAAAATTTTAAATTATCTCTGAAATTTTCCAGAAAAACTTGAAAATTTATGACTTTGAAAAGTTGAAAATTTGCAAGAAAAATGTCAGATATTTTGAAATTAATCTCAAAAAATCTTACAAAGATTTCTTACAAGTTTCAAAAGTCTAAAATTTTCAACTTTTGAAACTCATAAATTTCAAAGTTTTTTCAAAAGTAACGTCAGTGAAATATAATAGAATTTTTTTAAAGATACAAACTAGCATTAATGCTGCAGTACAGCTGACTTTGTGGGAAGTTGGAACAGCAGAACATAAAACTCAATCAGCCATAACTTCAAAAGTGCCAAAGACAATACAAAGATACTAATTAATTAAACCATATTTATATATGTAGGTTTCCAGAGGTGATCTAAGGTCAACCACCCCAGCGGTATAAAAAAAAAAAAAAACTTATAAAATAAACAGTTTTGGTGTCAATAAACTCATCTTCAGTTGGGCAGCAAAGACTTTCGTTCTTGCGGTTTGTGCTTTGAAGATATTGATGATGACCTCTGGAAACTTTTTTATTAAAATCTTTAAAACAAAACAGAAACAAAACATTTTGCTGCACAAACGTTTGACACCAATTTTGTCAGATGTGAAGAAGGCGGGGAGGCTAACGTCACTCAGGTTTTACCTGGTACCTGTCGCTTCATGTCTCACCAATGAACAGCATGAACACTGAATCCATGGAATATTTCTGGAATTTCCTGCAACAACAAATCAACAAAGCATCTCATGTTGAATCAGTGAATAAATTAAACTATTTTTCTCCACCTGGTTACTCTCAACAGAGAGCTGCCATCCTGACTGGATGAGCAGCGTCCGGTCCTGAGTTGACGTTTTGACCACTCCAAAAAAACCTTCTTTCATGTCTGCAGATAACCGGTTCTGACAGATCCTGAGAGAGACTGGATCTGCTTCAAGCTCAGCAAATGTAGCAAGACGAATTATTGTCATTCCACGTTTCACGTCGTTCCACAACTGTGCACCAGCCGTCGGTGGACGGGCCAGCCTCGTCCGACCACATATGACTACAATCAATACGCTTTGGCTTCTCCTTCTGGGAAACAGATTCATACCAGCAGCATCGCAAACATCTGGATGTCACAGTCGTTATTGAACCAGAATGAACTGTTTTAAAAAGTCTGATACTAAGCTTCTTGGAACATACAGTTCATCAGGAAAACATTCATGTTTGTTCATTTTTTTCAGCATTGTTTTGTGTTGCAGCCTATTTTATACATACATATAAATATATGATTAAAAATGATTTTTTTTTACAAGAAAATGTTTCAAAACAGCATGTCAAACAACAAAAGGCTAACAACACAGCCGCTACAAGCTATTAGCATATGGACCAGCAGATTTTTAATGTGTAAATGAGCCAATCAACCTCCACTGTGTTCAATCACTTATTAATGAGCACAAAATAAACATGAAGCCTGAAGACATAAGACTGTGTCAAAGTGTGGGAATGTTTGTGTCTTTTTTAGTGTTGAATCCTGATACACTAGTGGGGCTGCTGCCAGTCAGTTGCTATAGCAACAGGTGTATAGACACGTTGCATGTTACTGTTTATATCTGGAAGTTTTGTGTAATGCTGGGCAAAAAGATTATCCTTTTACTTTGCATCTATAGCTGCTGTCGGCTATGATACACACAGGCTCATTGCCATAGCAACCGACAACAACGGGGCTACACGAGTCAGGAAAAAACAGCGACATTTCCCACACAAAGAGCAGAACCTTCAGTTTCATGTTTGTAGGTTTGACGTTTATTTTGCGATAATTGACAAGATCTTGTTATCTAGTTATTGTTGTGTCTACAAAACACTCTGTCCGTTTTTCTTTTACGCCTACATTTAAGATTTAGTGCGTTATGTTGACAACTTGACAGCTAAAACCAATGCTAGTCATTGTTAGCTAGCAGTTTTTGCCCTCCATCAGTGTGATGCGCGAGTGACGTCACACTGCGATGGGTTTGTAGCGTAGCCGACACCAAGAGTGAGAAAAAAGAATATGATTGGCATTTAATTATTCGTCAGCGGTTTTTCTGCGTTATTTTCCCCATTGTTGTGTTGCACTGCATTAAATTAATAATACCAACTTCTCCAGGTTTTATTTGTTAACTGGATTTTTCTATCTCAACAGCGTGGATAAAGACGGCATGTAAAAATCGTCTTTCTGCGTGAAATTCCAGATCTAAACAACAACAACATGAAATTTGTGTCTATTGCATCTGCATTTTTATATGAAACATTATATAGTTAAAAAAAGTTCTGAGGTGGTTTATGGTTAGCAATGTGATCAGCACGATTTTCCTCTGAATTACTCAAGTTGTCCGGATGATTTCATAGTGAGAACAACAACAGACTCTTTCCACTGTTTAATAAACCCGATGAAAGTGGGATGATGGAAACACAGCTATGATAGTTCAGGTTCACATAAGGTCAAAGTCGTCATATTAATACTTGTGGCTTTAGTTTGAGGTGTGACGCCGTGACTCAACCTCAAAAATCAGAGTCCAGGCTTAGCTGGTAGATGTGAGGAGGTTTGTGTGGAAAAGTAGGGGAGGAATAGCAGTATTCCCGGGATAACAGGCTCTGGCGAAGGAACTGAGAGGTGTTTTGGCTTGTGTTACATTTAGGGAGAGCGCAGCGTCTCCAAGAAGGAGGCTATAAAAAGACAAAAGAGGCAGGAGGCCATGTGGAGAGACTGTTTAAAGTGAGCAAACACCCACTCTGTAAACCGAACAATGCCACCATCACCACCACTGAGGAAGTGAAGGAAAAGCTCTGTGGGACTGAGATCACATAAACGCTACAATAAGCTGTTATCAAAACCAGATGCACACCTTCGCATTAATATGAGGACCAAATGGAAGGACTGGTTCAAACTATGCCGGACACAGTGACCCTTCGTTTTCTGACTAAAGTGAAAGGGAATGACAGATGTCATCACCAATGCAAACTCATTCTGAGTTAAATAAAAAGAGAAGCAGCATAAAATAAAATAGTTTCCATATGTTCCAAAAGACATTAGTATTTTTATTTAAATGTGCACAACATAAAACACACCATCCATCCTGAGGTTGCAGCTTTTACAGCTTCACTTTCACTGATTGTGAGACTGAGTTTTCATTTTTGGTAATTTACTGATTTATTTGGACTGTTTGATTATACAACATAAAACTGGAATGAATATTAGGGTGCATTCACACTAGTCCTATTTGATCCACTTTCATCCAACTCCAGTTCGTTTGCCTAGAAAGTCCAGTTCTTTTGGCGAGGTGTGAACATGTAACTGGTCCGCCTACAAACTTCAGTTTGGTTGAAGTGAACTGTGGTGGGATTCGAATGCATGTGAACGCCTAACGAACCAGGGACTGCTCCAAAAGCAGGAAACACAGGGCATTCTGGGTAAATACAACCAAAACAAACATGCTACCTTTTAGCTAGAGGGAGAAATGGGTTGTGTTTGTTTATCAACCACAAAAGAGAAATCCTACAACCGTTAAAATCTGGTGATATTCTGTTTTTGTTTGCATTTTACTTCCATTTTGAAGGAAGTTACCCTCAGAGTCTTCTGAGGTGGCTACAGATGAAGTCTATGCTGCTTTATACAAACTGCTGTGACTTGTGTGATGCGAAAAAAATAGTTCCCATTGCATTTTTGTGAAACAAACCAGACTTGATGCAGCTGAAAAACCAATCCTAGCAGTTTTTTTCAAAATTGCTGTGTTTCCATTCAGTCAATTTGAGCAATTTTATGGTAAATGAAAACGCATCTACTCTTGCTGTTTGGTATAAATTTCACTTAAAAACATGTTGTCTCAATATCTTTTAGTTATTTCAAATTTTTCCTGTCTTCCTTTGATTCAGTATTTCATTGGTCAGCTGCTTTAACCACAGATATGTGAGCCATGAGATAAACCTGGCTGTCCTTACAATCGTCTTCCTTCCAGCCGTGTTCAGACTGCAGAAGCTATTTGGATGAGGAGAAACGTCTGCCAGAAACAAGAGAAGTCCAGTTGCCTTTCACTAAACCACAAGCAGGAGCGCCTCGAAATTCTTTAAATTCTCCTCAAATCAACAGCTAGATGGTAGAAACTATGACACGGTTGTGTTTTCCAACTGGACAATGATCCAAATCTGTTTTTTTATGAAAAAGGCAGGATAACATTAAACTTCTGGGTCTTCCTTCCAATGTCCCAACCTCAACCCGACTGAAACTATTACTAACCCCTAGAAACATCTATGCAACAGATTTGTTAAATATTTATGATTTCAATCAAAAACAAAACATGTCTGATTTTACTTTGTGTTTTAATCTCCTGCCTGGACGTTCTGAGTTTGTGTGTGTTTGTCTGGTTAGCCAATGCGACCAAAAGGAAGCCATTGCCACGTTAGTTATTAAACCTTTTTTTAAGGTTATTAGTTGTAATTTAAATATACACTAAATGAGCCGCTTTGTGTTGGTTAACATCCGACTCCTTTGGCGTACGTTTGGTAGACGGTTGAGTTCGCTAACTGATGTTTTTAGCCAGTTTTAACGACAACTAATGCTAACATGCTAAGCTAGCTGCTGTTTCACTGCAGCAGGTGAAACAAAACTGCCTCACTGTTCTTGTATTAGTGGAGCAGAGAGTAACACCAGGTATATACGTAAATATATATTTATATATATATATATATTAAGTAAGGTGAATTTAGACACTGGGTGGCTAACGCGATTCAAAATCAGATTTCTTTTCCTACATATCTGACTTCTTCGTGGAAATCTCATGGCCCAATTCCAAATTATTCGATTTGTTCCAAGTGGTACTAAATCGGATATGTGTCTGATAGTTTTCACAGCGTCCACAGTATGGACGGTCATATCATTTTATCAGAAGTTTACATCATTTATGTGAGACGTGTTATGATTTACAAACAGGGCACTGTGGGTCGCTTCGGGGCTGTAAACTGTTCACAACCATGCAAAATACATCAAGTTTCAACTAAAATATCTGATAATTTGGCCTGTTGCAATAAGCAACAAATCAATTATTCACATAATAAATTAAAACAAGCTCAATAATTTCCATTTGCTTGATTTATTGTTTCTCTTTACTAAAAACTGGATGATAAAATTTTCAGTCTGGTGTTTTGATCTCAACCAGCCTTTTCATGATCAACAATTTTGTTCACTAAGACTTCATAATTAATTTGATTTTTGTTCGTTTATTTTGTATATTTAAAATGTCTTCCAGGTTTAGTGTTAAATGTTCACTAGAATTTAAAGTTACTGATCTTGGAGAATCTGTTCTTGCATTATTATGCCATTACTATCATATTACTTGAAAATGGTCTCAAAACAACAATATTATTATTTCATTCAATAACATCTTGGACAATTTATCATCCAGCATGGATGGTGACTAATTCCAATGAACATTTAACACTGGAACTGGAGACATTTTAAATATGCAAAATAAATAACTTCAGAAATAACCAATAAAATGAATTATGAAGTCTCTGTAAACATAATTGTCCTTCATAAAAAGTTTGAGACTGAAGCAATAGACTGAAAACTTTTGGTAAAGAAAACAGAAAAACAATAAATCATGCAAATGGAAATTATTGAGCTCATTTTAATTTGCGATTAATTCATTTATTGTGACAGGCCTGGGTGTATGTATATATCTGACCCTCTGTGTAAAACCCAGACTGGTTATTGTGCACCTAATTCTCATTTCTAATTATTAATTGGAGTTGCATGTGGTGTAACTGCACTGCGGCAGGAGAACAGCGGTAATTAACCCAGCATTGGAGGCCGTGGTGAGTGGATGTAAACTTCTCACCAGAACTGCAAACAAACATTAATAAACCAAATTAAACAGAACACATGATTGTTTCACAGAGGGGAGCGCTGCACACGCTGATTTACCCACAAATATCTGAGCCATGAGGTAAAGCTGGCTGCCCTCTCCGACCAGGAGGCATCAGAAATCTGCATGGCTGATGCAAAACAAATCAAAATCCAACCAAGCTTTGATTTTTTAGGGGGGTTTTCTCGGCCATCGTGGCCCAAACATGGGAGACTGATTTGAGCGAAGGGGATGAGAACCAGAAAGGAGAAAAGAGGGCAAAGAAAGAAAGGAGGGGGAATGTGCCATATCCAATTCTCAATATTTACGTGTAAAATGTGTTCTGCTGTTCTTTCCCCCAGCAGGTCCACAGGAATGCGGTCCACTGGCCGCTTGCCTGGCTAAATGTGTTCCCTATGTGTGGGCTTTCTAGCCTCATGTGGTGTCTTCGCTAAGAGGCAAGGTGGAGGAGAAAGGTGCATTTGGTTAAAAAAGCCTTTCTGCACTGCAAAAACACAAAATCTTACCAATTAGCTTTGGTTTAGTTTCTACTGCAAATATCTTAGTACATTTGAAGTAAAACAAAACTAGAATCAAATTTTCAGGGAACTTGTTTTAAGTCAGTAATTCCCTAATATTGATTTCAAAAAGTTGTAGTTCCACTGGCAGATTATTTCACTTATAACAAAACATTTTCCTCTTGTTATTAGTGAAATAATCTGCGATTGACTGGTCTTCATCAATATCAAGGACTTATTTACTTAAAAAGGTTCATACATCTTGTAAGTTAATACACTTGAAATAAAACAAAACTAAGATATTTTCACTAGAAAGGAGACCAGAAACTACTTGGTAAAATTTTGCATTTTTGCAGTGTAACACAATTAAAATCTTTAATGGAGTCCCAACACTAGAAAGAACATTTGAGTTTCAAATCAGCTTTAATTTCTTTCAAAGACAAAACTGGCATCTTTTAAGTGAGATATAGGCGTTATTTTTAACATTTTTATTATTTTTATATTACTTTAAAATGTAAAAGTTTCACTGGCAGATTATTCCATTCATACCAAGCCATTTTTTTCTGTTTTAATCTGCCAGTGGACTATTTAAATTAATATTAAGAACTTATTCACTTAAAACAAGCTCTTATATCTTGATGAAAATTTACTTGCAAGTTAGTTTTGTCCTAAAAAATCAAAGCTGATTTAAAATTCAAACGTTACTTCTGGTGGAGGGACTAAAGTTTTTAATCGCATTACAAAGAAAAAAAACACAAAATGTTACAGAGTATTTTTAGCATTAGTTGATGCCACGCACCTGGTTGAGCTGCTCCTCGGCCTACATCTCCCAGAATCCTGTGCGGTTCTAGATTAGAGTCCAGTCAAATTATTGAACATTCTGTATAATCTATTGATATTGATCACATATTTATGGCGATATATATCATTGATTTATTCTCCAGTTCTAAGTGAAACTAGAACTTTTTTTTTTTTTACCAATATTAAGAAATTATTTACTGAAAATAATCTCCCAGCAAATAATCTTGCTGGAAAGTTACCTGTAAGTGAGCTTTACCTGACTTCAGGTGTATTTGTAGTGGAATCTAAACATGTTGGTACGGTTCTGTGTTTTTGCAGTGCGACACATGGAAGCAGGAAAAAGTAAGGCAGAGATCAGGTGAGGCGAAAGCGAAAAGCTGTAGCTCTGTGGTTGAACCCGAGTGTGGGAGGTCTAGAAACCCCCACCTCCATTACAATTAAATCCCTTCCGAACATCCCGGCCGGCTCTTAAACAGAGCTGCAGAGAGGAACCTGTAGCTGCGGAGGAAACCAGGCATGCCCAGAAGGGGGGGATGTTGTGAATCGCTGGGCGACCTGGCACAGCTCTACCCCTCCAGCTCATTGTTCTGGCTCCAACAATGCTTTATAAGCCAATTACAGTGTGAATTTTACCAATCAAATTGGAACGTCTGATGCTAACAAATAGCTTGCGCTGGATTTTATGGCTGCTTCAGCCCACATGGTGCAAGCCTCATGCTCCAATGCGGTCAAGGTGTTAGCCATTACGTTGACAGACGTGCACACGTTTCTACATCTGGCACTCGTCAGCACTAACACGCCAAGCCAATTACACGATGTTGTTCTTTTTGCCATATAATGCTTTTCATAATCATATAATTGCTCAACCTCTAAAATCCCCCTGAAGTTTTTTCTTCTTCTTCTTTCTTCCCCCTGCGCTGTGTGAGACTGCCAAACCGTTTCATCAAAAGCAAAAGGAATCTCTCCAAGCACCAAGAATCAATACTCAAGAGACGGAACAAAATTACGTGAAAACCAGAGATCAAAACATTTTTTATTTCAACTTAAATAGCGTGCACATGTGTGGAGGAGACTTCCTGACACACATTTCCCTCGACAAGAACCTGTCAGCTAGCATGAGAAAACAACCACGAAGTCTGCCGAATGTGTCAAAGCCTTGACGAAGGGTGGAGATCTCATGATTGAGACATGCGGCTGCATATTATTCCTCAAATCAAGACGCGTATGCTGAGCCGTCATATCTGGCCAGAACCATCGAATCTGCACCACATCACATCCGCAACATTTTACCCAAAATACTTCACACCCTCTTAAGTGCATAAACATTATTGTTGGAGGACGGACGCATTAAAAGTAATGTACTGGTTAGGGTGAAACCATGATCTAGGCTTAACAGCACACTGATATTTTGACTGCATGAAATATTAATGGTTGATTTTGAATAAAAAACCGCAGGAATCCGGTCTGCAGAGATTGAACGTTTCCCCAAACCTGCGTAAAGTCAGGGTCAGAGTTTTGTGAGATTTTTGCTGCAGCAACAAGAATATTTGCTACGTTTCTGTTCTGCTTTTACAAAATCTGCGATCCTGTTAGAATCTCTTAGATTGTTTTCAGATAATTACATCTTGGTCTGGAGTTGCCACTAAATTTACCTTGTTTTTAAATTATTTATGTATTTCTGTAACTTTTTCAACATTTTACCTAAGTCAAAAAAATCGCAAGAAAAAAACAACAGAAGGTAGCAGGCCTGTCACGATAAATTTAGCTGGACAATAAATTGTCCCAGAAATTATAGTGGTAAATGACAATATCACTGTTTTGATAGCATTTTTAACTAATGTAAAAATGCCATAATAACGCAAGTTTGCCCTCTGAAAGAGTAATAACTGCCTAGCAACCCCAGCAGAGTTCCACCCATTACGTAGCAACCCCAGCAGAGTTCCACCCGTTACCTAGCAATCCCAGTAGAGTTCCGCCCGTTACCTAGCAGCACAAGCTGAGCTCCAGTACGTTTGGTAAGCTGGTTTTCCCGCTGTCTGCGCTGTACAATGGCTGCTGAAAAAGACAAGTGTTTTGTTGTTGATTTACAATCCAGAAACCACTTAATGCATTCTTGTTGGCTGTGCAGGAGGCCCCATGTCTGGTTTTCAAAGATGTACAGTGGTAAAATCACACATCTGTTTGAAGCCATTTTCACATGCAAGTGTAAACATTGAGTTTGGGAGTTTGGGGGGGCAGCGGCATCTTATTTGGATTTAAAGTGACAGGAGGCCCCCAAACAGCTCACTCTGAAAGAAACTAAGCAGACTAAAGTCTCATTATCTAAGATAATTTTGTGGGAAAAAAATGCCCTGAACATGTTTTGTTTAGCCCATAGACCTTTCCTAACCTGTTCAAGGAAGCAGAATAAGTCACCTTTAAACCCCACCCTACTCCTTTCTTTCTGAATCTGTGTCCATTAAATCTGAAATAAGCCCAAGTGGAGCATCTTAGCGAAAGCCGCAACTCTCCACTTGTGAAAGTTAATCAGTTTTGTTTCACATTAACACTCAGACTACAACTAAGAGTGCCACACTGCCAGGCAGGACACGTTGAAAAAGAGAGAGAATCTCATACCTGCACTGAACATATCAAATGAAAATAAACAAGAAATGTCGGTGTAGAGAAAATGATTCTCAGACTGTTTTGTCAGTTCTGGATTTGAAATAAACTCTTATGTCTTGGAACAAGTTGAAATGGGATTAAATTGTGACACCAGGCTACACAGTCGACTTAAAATTACTGTCACGTGTTTTGTTTTGTTTTTTAATGAGACCATGCAAGCGTCTCGGTAGTGACTGATTTCAAAACGTTATGCAGAAATAAAGAAAAAACTTGTCTTCCACAAGATAAACTGAAAACAAACCAGTAGATCTCTGTAACAATCCACTCATTAGGAGTAATCGCCATCTGCACACAAAGACACCCAGTGGCTGGGGTAATTGTACATCTAATTGTCATGCAGTGTCTGCCAGTTGTCAACATTCGCTGCTGTTTTGGGTTTTCTGGCCTCGAGAATCTGACAGAAAACGAAGAGTGACGATCAGAGTCCTGCAGTCCAACTACACAGCAAAAACTGTTTGGGTTTCTGTCGCAATTTCCAGTTTGCTCGCCGTCCCACGAGGGGTTAATTTCTGCAACGCACAGCCAGAGAGTCTCACTACATCACAGGAAAAGAGACGGTGTCTGTTTTATGCTCCACAGATGAAACGCATTAGCGAATGCACAGCGAGGGACAGCAGAGGCGGAGGAGGCGAGGCGGTGGGGATGTAAAAAAGCTCTGCTCCGTTCCAGCGACATCAGCATTTTTCCCGCAAATTTGCAATTAGTCTTAAGGGCCAGCGTAAATTAGGTCTCCTGACAAACGAGCTATTGGGACAGGACATGAAGTTTCAATAAATCTGAGGAGCAGCTCAGGGCCCCGGTGTCCTCTTCCTTGCAGAGGAGGATTAGGGCCGCTGAAAAAATGAAAATAATCCCAACTTTAATCTCAGAATGAACTTTAAAGCAGACAAGAGGAAACGGCTTCAGTGGCCAAAGATGGAGGAAAACGGCAAACTTTCTGGAGGAACATGTTGGATTTAAGCCAGTTTTTCCTTTTCTGGGGGTCCCTGAAGATGATTTTCACTAATAGAAGAGCAAAACGGTTCCACCCAGATCCGTTCCACAGGACAATTATGAGTAAAAATTGTGGTGGAAAATTACTACAAGTTAAGATCTGTTGATCATGTTATATGAAATGCTTGTGAACTCTCACCAAAAGAACTATTTGGGTTACATGTACAATGTTTTCAACAGCTGCATCAGAACCAGGCTGTCTTTGATTCCTGATCCTTGGTATAAAACTCATGTGTTTCTCTGCCTGGCAGAGCTTTTCATCCAGACCTGCTTCATTATTGATTGTCCTACAAGTTCTCTGTATTATGATATATATATGAATATATGAATAAATCTGATTGAGTGATTTTACCTGACAGTGCTTGGTAAAATAGTTTTCTCCACAACAAAAGTCAGAATTGTAAGGAAAAAATCTGAATTCTGACATTAAATGCAGACATCTGCAAAAGAAGTCCGAAGATTAATTCTCACAAAAAAGTCTGATATCTGTGAAAAAGAGTCAAATTTCTGAGAAAAAAACAGAATCCTTACAAAAACCTAAGAATTCCAACTTTAATATCTGAATTTTGAGATTAATCTCAAATGTCTGAGATTATTCTCCCCAAAAAAGTCTGAAATCTGAGAAACAAAATGTACAATTCTGGAATTAAAGTCAGAAACCTGGAAAAAAAAAAACTGTATTCTCACAAAAATTCTCTCAATTCTTAGGAAAATGTCAAAATTCTGAGATGAAAATTTGAAATATGAGAAAAAGTCCAAAATCTGGTATTAATTCTCAGAAAAAGTTTGAAATCTGAGGAAAAAGACAAAATTTTGACTAAAAAGTCACAATTCTTAGTCTGAGAAATCTGAGAAAAATGTCAAAATCTGAGATTAATTTTCACAAAAAGTGAGAATTCTGAAGAAAAATTCTGAATTCTGAGAAAAAACATCAAAATTTTGAGATTAAAGTCAGATTTCAGAGATTTTTTATTTTATTTTTCAATTCAGTGTCGCTGATCCTCTTGTGCATCTTTCTCTTCCGAACCGACAGAGAAACTCTCGCTTCTCGCCTCTGAAAGCTCGGCTCAGCTGAGAGGTGTTCAGAGATGGAGATATGAGAAGCGGAGGGAGGGCGGCCGGGTCCGAAAGCTCCAATAAAAGTCGTTAATGTGCGAATAATCCAGCACCGGCGTCTGCGTCTCCACGCCTAACTTCGTAGATGAGACCACTTTGAAAGCGCCGTGGTCCCATTCTGGGGAGTCTGGTTGCGTCTCATCAGTTTAAACCTGTTAGCGCTGTAGCTGATTTGATCTGTTGCCTCGGTGGGAAGACATAAAATATAAGGTTTTACTTTTTAAAGACTTTGCAGTTCTCTCTGTAAGGTTATTGACGGTGCATCACCCATCGCGCCGGACGATTCTGGACAAGGATGACAGTTAATGGAGTCGGCTGAGCAAGGATCAGGTTCAAATGGATTCCCAGTTACTGTTCGTTTAATCCAATTCGACAAAATAACACACCACAATAAAGTGCTGCTTAAAGTCAAGAAATGTGTTTAAGGCAGAGGGAAAGTGATGACAAAGTGAGGGAATGTAGGATGGCACCGCCAATAGCATTAAAGCCCCATTTGTGAGGATTACCTGTGCTGAGGGGATGTGAAGGTTTCACCAAGAGGAACTGTGAATAATGTGGCGACAGTAGGGACCGCTTACTGAGTTACACACAGATTCAGCCCAAGATTGAATTGCCGGCAATTGGGAAGCTTGGAAAGTACAGATTGAGACATCTGCCTCATGTTACAGCGTGATGCAAGCGGTATCACGTTATATGGCCGGGTTCTGGCTATTCGATCAGTTTCATGGTGCCAAAAAAGGTGCTGCAGCTGTGCCTCCGAGCAAGCAAGCGAAAAATAACAAACAAAATGCTTAACAACACTTTACACTGACGACGTTAAATCATCAACAAGAGAGTAAAACTGGGCTCTGGATCTGTTTGTTTCCTCGTATTGCACCGAAACAAATAAATTCACAACATGCAAAACCATAATCCTTCAACTGGTTTCTGGTGATAATCTGTCTTTATAAATTGTATCGAGACCGTTTATCTTTCTGGACAAGTTTTTTGCATTTTTGTGTAAATTTGTTTAGTTTTACAATATTTAGCCTAAAACCAGTTCAATCCCACCACTCACAATTCTAACAATAAAGTTTTGAGAAATCCCACAACCCCAGAAATTTAACCAAAACTGTAATTCCCTAAATAAAGTAAGAATTCTCAGGAACTCTAGGATTAAACACATTCTGAAATTAAAATCCAACTTCTGGTAGAAAAACCGTAATACTGAGAAAAAAGTCAGAATTCTAATAAAAAATATAAATTCTGAAAAGAAAAAAAACAAGAATTCCAAGATTAACATCAGAATTCACAGATTATAGTCAGAATTTCTAGAAAATAGAAATAGTTGAAATTTTGTGGAATAATTTAACAAATCTGAGAGAAGACAAAATTCTGAGATTACAACCACAAACATCTCAGATTAAAGACATTCTGAGACTAAAATCCAAATTCTTATAGAAAAAAAACATAAGTCTGAGACAAGTAAAAATGCGAATTCTTAGAAACTAAACAAGAAATTGCAGATTAACCTCAGAGTTCTGAGACTAAAGTAAAAATTATGAGAAAAACTGAATACTTGGAACATCAAAATACTAGATAGAAAGTCAGAATTGTGTCTTTTTGGAGGATCTCTGGCCCTGTCTGTGTATCTGCGTAGCAGCATAATTACAGAGTGAGAGCATGTGGAGCTGCAGGTAATCAAAGTAAACACAGGGACAACATGTCGTATCAGAGATAATCGTGTTTTTCCTCTCAGGAGAAAACTGTGTGCAGCCGCAGCCTCTGCTGCTGCTCAGCCGTCGCGTTTCCACTGCCAATATTGACACAAAGTCAAGCTGATAATTAAATCACATGTGCTGTGTCAGTCATGAATTATTAGCACATGCTGAACAGGGGAGAAACTAAACGCTCACATCAGATCCAAGCACTTCCCCCGTCTTTTAATAAGTGATAAACAGTAGAAACTGCTGCAGCCGGGACCTCTCTTCTTTTTCATCAGGGAGGAACAACAGAGGGAAGCAGAAGCAGCAACAGCGTTCCAGTTTGGCATTTAGGTCCCCATTATAACCATTAAGGGCGTCACTGGGTCCCTTAGATGAGCATCAGTGGTACAAGCTGCAGGCGTCACATCAACACGCTGCCACCCTCGCTGATCAAAGCTACGACTGGAAATATGATCAGATGTCTCCACTGGATTTGTGTGATGTCTCATTCCCTTGGTGTACGGAAGACAATAAGTGCAACAAACGTGGCATTTCTGCAGCTTGTTAATCTGGGGATAAAGTCTAAACTCATTCTGAGAACTCTGAAAAAAAGTCTAAATTCTGAGAAAAATATCAGAAATACTGTATATTTTTCCCCAGATTTATAAGGGAAAAAAAATAATCTCACAATAAAGTCAGAATTCTGCGAAAATAAAGAATTCTCAGATCGAAGTCCGAATTCTCATAGAAAAGTCAAAATTCTGAAGAAAAAGTCTGAATTCTCACAAAACTCAGAATTCAGTGATTAAAATCTGAAATATGAGATTAGAAAAGTCAGAATTAGAATTTAAAAAATCAGATTTCTGAGATTACTCAGAATTCTTAAAAAAAAAAATCCAAAATCAGAGATTGATTCTCACAAAAGTCAAAGATTTGAGAAAAAAGGACAAATTCTGAGAAGATTGCTCAAGTTTTTCTTCAGAAATCTACAAAAATTAACCCAGAATTCTCACAAAAAGTCAATATTCTAAAAAAAAGTAAAATTTCTAAGGAAGAAAAACAAAATTCTCACAAAAAAGTAAGAATTCAGAGATTAAAGCCCAAATTAAAGTCTGAATTCAAAATTATGATTAAAATCTGAAATCTGACAAGAAATTCCAAAATATCAGCTTAATTCTAACAAAGATGTCTAAAATCTGAAAAATCACGGCCAAATTTGGAGAAAAAAAGTTGGATTTCTAAAAAACACCCAGATTTCTCATGACGAATCAGAATTATGAGGAAAGAAAAGTAAAAGTGAAGAGAACCGTGATGAGCTCATAAATGTCTCCAGTGGATCTGTAACCGGAACGCACAGAGGACGATAAATAACGGAGCATTTCTGCAGCTTGTTAAGCCGCACTTTCGGGATGAAATCTCCGTCAGCCTCATAGTTTGACTCTGGGTTCACCCGTCCAGTCCCCGTCCTAATCGAGTCAGCGCGCCTCTGCTGCCCGGACCTTATCGCATCACGCGTCCTAATTGACCTGCACTGCTTTATAACACAGCGCACCAGGAGCTTGACAAAAGTTAATAATTTTCACTTTGTCCAAGGCTCTGTCCCAATTAGGTCCCCTGGCTGGGGCCGACAGGGCAGCTAACGCGATTACAGGACAAGCTTATTAGTCTGAGGAGCAGCAAAATTAGAAACATTACTACAAGTCAGCTGCACACAGGGAATACTCATTTTTCATCTCATACAAATGCAAAAAAAATCACCATATTAGATTATATTTTCGTCCTTTGAGCAGCGGCGGTTTTAGATCCTACTTTCTTTGCCGTTTGTATGGAGCGCTAACTCTGAAGCACTGAGGCGGCTCCCTGCGAGTCTGACGGTTGGTCAAGAAGAAACCAAGCGAACAAAAAGTGCTTAGTGCGAGTTCACCAGACGCCAGGAGCAATGGCATCACTCTGATCCCGACTTCCAGCCAAGTCACCCTCAACTGAGGAGCAAAAGGGAACCAGTCAGACCCAATTAGGTGTAATTGCCCCAAGTCCATCACACTTTGCTGTGAAGCCTCTACTTTTGTTTTCTGCTGCCTGTTTGCTGACTGGGCTGCAGCGTGGCGATGCTGTCGAAACGCCTTCAGCAACTGGGCAAACTGCTCCTCACATCCAGGTCTGTCTGTTCTCCATGTGCAACACAGTCATCAGGACCTTCCTGTTTATTTCAGTAACTCCATCACTATGTGACGCACATTGTATCGGCTAATTATACGTAGACACGTTACATGTTATTGTTTAGATCCATACATTTTGCTTTAGAGGGCAAAAAGTTGATTCTTTTACTTGCAATCTGTAGCTGCGCTGCTGCAGTAGAACAACTAAATGAAAGCTGAAGGTGTATGTATTATTAGTTTAGTGCACAGAAAAGGGAAAAAACTGCAGAAAAACAGTTGAACAACAACTCAAACCCGCTCGTATTTTTCTTTTCTCGCTCTCTGCCAGCTACGCTACACGAAGGCCCGTTGCCATAATAAGTGACTGACAACAGCTCCACTAGCATACCAGGATTCAACACCAACCAAACCCCCACTCAAACATTTCCCATACAGAGAGTAGAACATTCAGTCCGTTACAGTTTCTTTTCTTTTGAGGCTCGATATTTATTTTGTGATTATTAATAAATGATCTCCTGAACACAGTTATTAGCTAAATTAAGCACCTGCTCTACTGATGATCGGTGAGAGTTGGTGTCTGGCTCGACTTTAGTTTTTGTTGTTTTTAACTGAACTGAAACGCTGAATTCTGCAGCACATCTAGAAGTTAAGATTGTCAAAGTCAAGCTAGCATAACTGACCTACTTCCCTGTCCCTTTGTATATTTTTTTAGTTAAAAATGTTTTCTGACCTTGTTATCTAGTTGTTGTAGTGTTGACAATTGGTGGAAAAGCGCTCCATACATTTTTCTCTTATATGCCACATACATTCAATATTTAGCGTATTGTGTTGACAACTTGATGACTAAAACCAATCTAGTCTAATCTAAAC
This sequence comes from Xiphophorus couchianus, assembly GCF_001444195.1. NCBI lineage: Eukaryota > Metazoa > Chordata > Actinopteri > Cyprinodontiformes > Poeciliidae > Xiphophorus > Xiphophorus couchianus. The sequence continues at coordinate 3,585,884 of NC_040232.1, read as the reverse complement.
CAATCTAGTCTAATCTAAACCAATGCTAGTTATTGTCAGCTAGCAGGGAACTTGGAGATGTGATTGTGGTGTGTGACAACAGGTTGCAACATGTTTATACAGAAACTATACGACTTTATTTCTGTTAATTATTATGAAAACATGACATTTATGTTTGGAATATTACATTAAACCCAAAAACACATTTGTAATTCAGAAATGTGGGCTTATTGAAAACTATGTTGTTGTTGTTATTTCCAGATTCTACATCTAGGCCTTGTGCACATGTTGCTTGGTCTTTATAAAAATGAATATCTTTTTAAAATATATTATGTCCACAAAATTGGCTTCAGAAAGTTTTTATCCACACAAATACATCCCTGTTGTTTTAAATATGCCAAACCCATAGGGGGCAGTGTAGAATCAGCCAATCCGATTGCTTCAGAGTAAACATGTTGATATAAGAGTGATAATATTTATATAAATGTACACAAACCATGCAGTCTACAGTATTTTTACTGTATTGTTTTTCTCAAACTAAGTAGATTCTTATAAGTAGTTATATTACAGCTGCAATTTGTAACTTTTATAAGAATTAGTTTTTACATATTTATTTAAAATGAGACAGATAATCTGTGAAAACATTGAGCTTCTTCACCTTCTCCTTGTGCTACTATTAGCTTCCAAAGAAATGCTCAAAAAACAACCAATCAGAATGAGGAGGCGGGTCTTAGTTTGGTCAATCATGCTTGTGAATGCACTGCTAATTTACTGCTACTTACAGTTACAACTTACTGTTACAGGAATACTGTTTATCCGCCGCTATCTGTGTCGCTAACTAGCTTAGCATTCAAAGAGAGAGTTAATTGAAGATCTGCCTCCTGGCTGTGATTGGTTGTTTCCAGTTAGCACTGGGAGAAGGCAAAGGAGCACGATTTTATGTCATGGAATATGTTTCACACCAAACTATCACGACATGGTGAAAGTTTCAACAAATATTTAAAAACTACAGTATATTTTTAAGGTGTATTTTCTCCATTAGGAATATCAGCAAAAGTTGAGTTTTTCAAACTTCCTGAAAAGTAGCTGCTGGTACTTCCTCAGAAAGCCAAAGCAGCATGTATTCTCAAGCTTCTTTTGAGTTTAGTTACAGTGCTGTCATGTTCGATCAAACGCTGGTCCAGAGATTAAGACAGGAGAGCACCGAAGCCAGCCGGTAGAAAAGAAGAGAAGAGAAAAAACGCAGCAGCGATTCTCTACAGACGGTGACTTCAATAGCCTCAAGTGCAAAATTACTCCCATGGCCGTGGGGGCTGTTTTAATGACAGCTCACAAAGATTGGCTTCACACCCCACGATTAAGGTTCCCCCTCATGATCAGAGGCAGAGCAATACAAACAGTTAGTCGTGAAAAACAAGTGAGCAGCTAAGCACAAAGACACCTGCTCACTCAGCAACTGCTGCGGTTTCAGCCATGGGGCCTCGCCTGTAGCTTCCTGGCTAACAAGTCCACGGCTCTCCAGATGATGAGAGCGTGACAGCAGCCTGGCAAGCTGCCGCTCTGTGATTAATATTTCATCCAGGAACTTTAGCCCTAAGACGTATCTATACTCGTCTTAGACTGAGACTAAAACCACTTTGTGCTGAGACTACAAAACAGGGACTTCCTACCCATCTGAACTCGTTTCCCCCCAGTTCTTAGAAAGTTTTCTTGAACAAACCAGCTGCGTTGGTTGTTTGTGACGAATAAAGTTAAAATAAAAGGCAACGATACCACACCTACTGGTACCACAGGTCAGGAGACAAAACAGAAGCAATATTTCACAAACCTAACCTGGGATTTGAATTTATTTATTTAGTGAGAAGAAAATCCCATGTCAATAAATACAAAACTCATTGATCATTGCTACTACACTGCAAAAACACAAAATCTCACCAAGAATTATTGGTCTCCTTACTAGAGCAAATATCTTAGTACACCTGAAATAAGACCAAAGGAGGCTACTCACTTGAGTTAGCTTTCAATAGGCTAATAACTAGCATGCCAAACCCGTTCAACGACTGGATTGGTTGGCTAGCATTAGCATGGATAGGCTAACATTAGCATTGGATATGCTGGCGCTAGTCATGGAGAGGCTAACAACTAGCATGCCTAGGCTGGTCACTCACTGTGTTGCCTGCAAAATGTTTTATGTTCCGCTAATAATGTTGAAAAAACACAAAGGCAATTTCAGTATTTCAATTAAATAACAAACTCAGTCAATTGTGAATAAGTTTGTTCATGTGATAAGTGAAAAAACATCATCCTCCTGCCATTTCCTGTCGTTTTTTCTGCCAATATAAACATTCGGTTATTGGTCATGTGACTTGTGTGACATGAAAAAAGTATTTCCATTGCAGTTCCACCAAATACATAAATCTTGATACAGCCAAAACCCCAACATGCTACTGCAAAAACCTTTGATCGAAAAACACGTTTTTCCATTATGTACATTTATTTTCACAATTCCAATTTGCACAATAGTCTTGGTTTTGGTCCTGAAACTGTGTCATATATGTGACTCTCAGAGAAACCAAATTAGAAATTTTTATAAATGCAATAGAAAATTTGGGTTTTAGACATTTTTCTGTATGTTTTTATGCAAGACTTGCATATAATATCCCCAACAGAAGGGCACTAATGGTTCATGGTTTTTTAAAGGGGCAGTATTATGTGTTTTCCAGGCACTTATGCCATTTGTCATTATCAAAATGTTAAATATGTCAAATATGAATTAAAAGAAATTTTACTTCCTGATTCAACACCTTGAAATTGGGCTGCTGTCTCTTTAAAAAATACCTGCTCTTTCTGAAACTCCGCCTCCAGGAAGTGGACGCCTCCTCTATTAACCCTTTAAAGTCTTTATTGGCTTATAATGAGGTGTTTGCTAATTACTACTGTTTAGTCTGAAGGAGCTGAGTGTGGGAGGAGCTAGGCCTCAAAGGCGGGGCTAGGTCCACCCAGGCGTTTTGCACAGCTGAATGGTTGCCATGGAGATTAAAGGATTTCTCAAACATGCATGAATCCAGATACATTTTTGATGAGGGATTAACATTACAACATGATCTAAAGCTCAAAAGTTGATTTTATGTAGTAATGCCTCTTTAAATTTGTTTTTTTACATTCAATCTAAGTTTTATCTTTGAAATAGTTAAATGATTTTCTTTCTTTTTTTACAAATAAAATAAATTTCACTTTAATTTTATTTGTCAAAATAAAACATTTTAATCGGTACATTTGTTTAAAATCTAGCTTCAGTTCCAGTTTTATTTATTTTCAGCAGAGGCTGAAGTGGCGCTTAGAACTGAAAAGGTCGCTGACCTCTGATCCAGACAGACTGTGCAAAAGCGATTGGTCAAAGATCCCTCTGTCTGCGCGCTCCAACCTTCTGAAATGTTCAAGAAAAAGCTAAATATGAACCAAATTAAAGAATAAAATGTGTTTTATAAATTCTGACCAGGTCAGAGGTCACTGGTTTCTTCTCAACGCAGCAAAATTGACTGGAAATTTGTAGAGAATAAAAAATTATCCTTGCTCCCATATGGTAGTATCTGTCAAAATTAACATTTTTATTACGCTGTGTGGAGTTTGGCAGAACTCCGGTTTTCCTACGTGAGTGTCTGGCACAAAAAGCAAAGATTAGACCGGGGATGTCCAAAGTGCGGCTCAGGGGCCATTTGTGGCCCTTGGACTGATTGTTTTATGGCCCCCAACTGCGAATTCAGAATGATACAGGTGGTTGATGCAGATGGGGACTTTTTATTTTTAATTTGTGTGAAATTATTACCGACATAATTACAATACAAAATGTTAAGTACAACAAAAGATATTTATTCTTCTATAATCAAGCTTTCTTTCTTTTTTTTTTTTACTGAAAATCAGCTTTTACTGAATTTATTAAAGCGTTTTGAAATATTATATTCTGACTGCGGAAACATTTGTTCAATTGAGCCCTAAACAATTTAAAAACCAATTGTCTTCCTTTTGATAAAGAAAAATCTTTTGCATAAAATCACTTTCCGACAACAAACTATAAAATTAGCTGACTTTATTTGCTTGATTTTAGTTTCATTTTCATTTTCTCTACAATTCGGCGTTCGGACACCCTTACATTGCAACATGGTGAAATTTGATGAGAAACCCACCTGAGAGGCTTCTGCTTTACCGATCAACGATTAAATAAGAGCTCAGTAATAAAAATCACTGACACACTTTTCACCTGATTCTGCATCATTATATTCTGAGATAAGGAGAATATCTCTGCCCAAACGCTTTATTAAAAATATTTACCCACACTGTTCTGTCACTTGCAGAAAAGAAGGAGGCGAGGATGAACAATCAATACGCAGCAAAGGCTAAGTCCAATTATGTAAAAGTGTAAATTATAGATTTGGTCTGATGCCAAGGACACTTTGTTGCGTGCACTCTTTGTTTCTGCCTCGCTTTCTCATGCAGACACACACAAAATAAGAGAAGAAAATATGAAATTCAAATGTTTTGAGCCACAAGCTATTTCAAGTGCACTGTGACTGTGCGGTGCACGCGTGAGACCATATTCAAATTTTGGGCTCTTTAGCATCAGGGAGCACATTTTTCACGGAAGGTTTATGAAAAATGCATCCATTAATTCATTATTTCGATTGAACCTGGATTATAAAAACCACACAAAAAAAGAGAGACCGAAACACAACAGTGATTCTGTCTGCCTCGAGTTTCTATTTCCATAATTTAATTGAGGTCACAAAAGCAGCTTTGAAGGAAGTCAAGAGTTGCTTCGCCATATGTTTGCGTTGACCTTTAATTTTATGAGATGTGCGTTACACAATCCGCAGCTTCCACGGGTCAACCTCAGTGATTATTCACAGCAAAAAAAGAGAGAAACTAGCAGCTGTTGACTCTGACAGCCACATTCCTCTCCAGCCTCCCCGCGTTTCAATTTGTCTTACAGCGAAAAGCCGTTCCTTTTTTAAATAAATTTCCCACTCAGGTCCCGCTGAGGTGAACAATCCCACTCCTGCCACCATAACCGCAGATACGCCGAGGTCTTCGGAGAGGTTAAAGCATTCTGCCGATGTTGGAGGAGGAGAGACGAAGGCAGCGGAGAGGGAGGGAGGGAGCGTCAGGAAACCGTCCCTCACAGCATTCCTCTGCTGCAGAAACGGCAGATCCCAACAGCCGGCCGCCACAAGACGCGTTCGTGGGGCAACGCGCAACGAAAAGCCAAAGATTATTGCTCTGCAGCCGCCGCAGGGCCGATCCGAGACACGGCGACCGGCCCAGGGGACGGGCTTCCCCGCAGCCGGCGGAGAGGTGCCGGTCCGATCCTGGGAGGGAAGGAGCGGTTCAGAGTGATGCTTCACCTCGCTACAGGCGGCCGTCCCAGCGGGGCGGCGAGCCGAGGCCTGAAGGCCACACACACAGAAATCTACGTCTCAAAACACACCGATCCTTCCTCCAGATCATCCTCAGCATCTTCCCCGCCGTGGGACTCGCAGTCCCAGCAAGATGAGGGTTAATATCAAACAGGAGCGCTGCTGCTGTAACCCTGCGTAGCTGAACGGTTGAGTCTGGGAGACCGTGGGTGTGTGATCCTTTCTGAGGTGATGCAAATCAACAAAACAAAGGAGTGTAAAACCAGAAACTACTGTCATTCAGGAGCTCATGGAATCGGCCACATGGGAGACGCCCGAACGCATCAAGATGGAGGCTGGAGGCCAATGCATTCAGAAACATACAGTAAAAACGCTTCGTGTGTCAGGAGTCAAACTGCTTTACAGTCTGAATCCTAAACAAGATGCAGAAACTACGTCTGAGGGCCATTAAAGGCAGAACAAAAAGAGAACCATGTTTCCCTGAAAAAAACCCAGAGATTTTTATATTACTGTCATACATTTTCCAGAAAAGACTTAATTTCCAAAAATTTGCAAAGGTCAAATATTTTTGACTTTTGCAAATTCAAAATTTACAAAACAGAAATTTATGAGATAAAACTCCAAAATTTTGAGATTAACAGAAATTTTGAGAAAAAAATTGGAAATGTTTAGGTACGAGTGTCAAACATTGCCACAAAATAGTTTGAGAATAATTTCAGAAATTTTCTAGAACAAAATGGATTTTTTTTTTCTTCTAAGAATCAGACGTTTGACTTTTGTAAATCAGAGAATTCAGAAGTTGAGAATTGCCACAAAAAAATCTGAAATTCTTAGATTAACCCCAGAAATTTTCTTGAAAAAACTTGAAAATGTCCAGAAGTCAAACTTCAGAAACAACCTCAAGTTTTGAAATTAATCTCAGAAAGCGTCTAGAAAAAGTTTAGAAATTTTCCAAATTTTCATTAAAAAAATCCTAAAACTTGGGCGTGCCGTGGTGGCGTAGCGGTTAGCGCGACCTATATTTGGAGGCCTTCAGTCCTCAACGCGGCCGTCGCGGGTTCGACTCCCGGACCCGACGATATTTGCCGCATGTCTTCCCCCCTCTCCTTCCCCGTTTCCTGTCAGCCTACTTTCATATAAGGGACACTAGAGCCCACAAAAGACCCCCTGGAGGGGTAAAAAAAAAATCCTAAAAATATTTTTGACTTTTGAACCTCACTGAATTTGGAAAAGTCAAAAACTGACGAGAAAAAAACTTTCAGAAATGTTCTAAAATTAGCGAGTAAAAGACAACATTCATACAGTTTCAAAGCAAATTCACGCTTTCCCATGACTGATGCAAAAAAGCTAGCAAGCTAGTAATGCTATATTAGCAGCTTCTTAGCGGTAGCCTCAGTCACATAACGGAATGAAGATGCGACACAAACTTTTCCCCAACATTAAACTCCAGCAGTAAATTGGTTTGTTTCCTGTTTTTGAAGCGATCCACTTAGCATTCGCATTCGAACTGCACCAGAGTTTCACTTCAGCCAAACAGAGACCGAGGTTTTCAGGCTGACCACCATTGTTTGGTCGATTGTGCATTCAGTCGAACTCTGAAAATCTAAGTCTTTTTCTAAATACTGCTGGCAAACTTTTACGTCTCAACGAAACAGTGAATCAGCTGTAAAAAATATTAGTAGTATTGGGATAATTTGTGACAATGGCATATGAGTAAACTTTATTGATTTTCCTTAAATAATTTTAATAAACATGCTGAAAGGCTAAATGAAATAACAAATATAAGTGACAAATCTTCAGTTGGCGTCAACTCAAACTGAAAGTAAAAAAATCTATTCAGAATAATTCACTCCAGATTATTTTGTCATTTATTTTTTTTTAAAATGTAAGTAGATTAATTGTGACACATTCATTATTTTTTAAAGAGCAAAAAGGCAGTGACAACACGGTATTCTCTGTATTTGTTTTCTTGTCCTTCAGCAGGAAACCCAGTGAAAGTCATGCCTGCAGGTCATGAATCAATAGCTTGAGATTTTCGTGCCTGAGTTCACGTTTTCCTGCCAGACAGGATTGTAATTACATACGTCCAACAGTACGGAGAGTCGAGAATTTCAAGGTGTTGCTAGAAAATTAAACACAGTAGTTAGGTTTTGTTGTCTTCAAGGTGAATTTTGAAAATGGAAATCTATTGGTCCATTTTAGTTTTGAAAACCATCTAATAATTTCTAAACTGATGGCTTATTTTCAAGGTTTAATTAGAATTTTTTTCAAATTTAAAGTTTGCAAATCAACCACCACTGAACTTTTAAAGTGGATCTATAAATTACATACACCTCTGATAAAATGTAAGCTTATCAGCTGTCAGGTTGCATAATACTGCCTATGGGTATACAGAGTCACCTTGCAGCGTGACGTCACGCGCAAAATAAAAAACTGTTGGCTGACGACGATGACTGCCGTTGGTTTTAACAGTCAACTTGTCAAAATACCGTACTCAATCTTAAATGATATATTAAATGAAAAGAGACAGTGTTTTGCTACTAACTCAACTCAGCAATAACTAGATAACAAGGTCAAGTAAAGTTTTAATAAAAAAAAAAAGAAGCAAATAAATAGGTCAGTTACGCTAGCTTGACTTTGACAACCTTAACATGAAGACATGCTGTGGAATTCTGTCTGTTTCGGTTCAGTTAAAGAAACGGCGACCCACACAGCGACTCTGACAGATCGTCAGTAAAGCAGGTGTAAAATTAGCTTAATCAGCCAGCGCTGTGTTCAGATGATTCCTTGTTAATTATCACAAAATAAACGTCCTGAAAATGTAAAGACTGTATATGAAACTATAACTGACCTTGTGTGGGAAATGTTTGTTTTTTGGTGTTGAATCTTGAAACGCTAGTGGAGCCATTGTCAGTCAGTTGCTATGACAACGGCTTTGTTCCAATGCAGAGAGTGAGAAAAAATAAAATCAGTGCTTTTAGCTCTTCTAGGGTTTCTTTTGTTATTTTCCCCCTTGCTGTGGAGCCCTGCACTAAATTAATAATACCTGCATCTCCAGGTTTTATTTAATGAAATTGTTGTACCGCGGCAGCGCAGCTATGGATGGCAAGTAAAAAATGTTTCATTTTCTCTTTCAGTGTTTTGCGCATGCGGAAATTTCCAGGTGTAAGCAATAAAATGCAACGTGTCTTTTAGCAATATTTGCCCGGTATTGACTTGGTATTGGATCAATGCCAAAATATGCAGAATAACAAACTGCTACAGTCCAATCACATTGCAGAGCTTTACCCAAACTGTAAAGCTGTGTTGTAATGTTAAAACAAAGAAAGGATTCAAACAGCTAATGGATCGATAAAAACCAACACCAAACCCAAACAAGCTGACCTTTTAATAAAAACCGCTTGTATTTTGCATGTCACTAACATTTCCCCCCCTTTTCCTGTCAGTGTTGCTTTCTCTTTACCTTTTCTACATACGTTATCGACTGGCTAATTTGGTCTGCAGGCCCGGTGAGACGCCGCAGCATCGGCATGACAGCTTTATCTATTAGAGTGAGCCCAATGACAGCCTTGTTCCGGCGCTGTGTGTTCGTGCGCCCGCGCTGATCTTCGTGTCGGGCTCATTCTCGGCTGCATTAGCACAGGAGCAGGACTGGGACACATCAACATCTTAATCAATACGCGAGAGTCAATTACTGAGGAAGCGCGTGCTTAAGCAAGATCTGATTATTGGGTTCATGTTCAGTCCACCAAATGGACCCAATCAATGCGATACGATATGTGGCGTATACACTCCTCACCTCCTGTCACCTCGCCCCAACGGTCCACCCAACCCTAACACACACTCACATTCCTCACACACACCGGAGGAAAGGAGGCTGATTGAAGTGACAAAAGGAGAGGATTTATGTTCTGCCGGGGAAAAAAGGAGGGCTGTGGTGAACCTGTCCAGACAGAACGAGAGGATGAAGATGAAACGGCTGGAAGAGCTTCAACAAGCCTTTAAATAAGTCATATCTGGGCATGATTTAGGAGATAAGCAAACATCATCTGTCTGCGCTCATTCCACTGCGGTTAATCACAGCTCAGACCTTACACAGGCCTCAGAAAAGTATTCATACCCCAGGTTACAACCAAAATTATGGTTTTTGTGGATTAATCCGCTAACTTATTAATCAAATAACAGTTAACTGGAGTATAGGCACATTGCATGTTATTGTTTACATCTGGAAATTTCGTGCATGCGCCAATGCCAAAGGGCTAAAAGACAATCCTCTTGCTTGGAAACCTGGAGTTATAATTAATCTAGTGCGATGCGCCACAGCAAAGGGAAAAATCACACAGAAAAACTGTTAAAGAACAACTCAAAACCACTCATTCTTATTTTTTCTCAGTCTCTGTCGGCTTAGCGCTACACGCAGACCTGTTGCCATAACAACTGACTGACAACAGCTCATCTAGCGTATAGTCAACACCACAAAATACACAAACATTTCCCACACAAAGAGCAGAATATTCAGTCTGTTAGAGTTTTATGTTTTCAGGCTGGACGTTTATTTTGCAATTATTAGACGATCGTCTGAACACAGTGGTGGCTGATCATTTAAAACACCTGCTCTACTGATGAGCTGTCAGAAATGCTGTGTAGGTCGTCTTTTTCTAAGTTAGTCAAAACATACAGAAATCCACAGCACAGCTACGTGTTAAGTTTGTTAATGTCAAGCTAGCATAACTCTCCCTTGCTATTTTCTTTATTTAAAACTTATAATTAAAACTTTTTAGTTGTCGTTGTGTTGGCAATTAGTGGCAAAGCCCTACATTCCCTTCTCTTCCTTATGTCATGTAAATTTAAGATTTAACTCCCTATGCTGACGACTTAACAGCTAAAACTAACACTAGTCATCATCTGTGAGCAGCTTTTCAGCCCTCCAGCAGGGAGCTGGTCCTCAAGCTGCAGCCGACCAAAACAACCAGTCAGTCAGGAGGAAGGTCTCAGAGCTGGCAGCTAATAAATGTAAATAAACAATCAATTCAACTCTCAATATAATAATGAAATAGGCAAAGCAATCAGATTTCTGTGAAAACATAAATTATTGTAGAGATTAAACAGAAATAGTCTTGCAGGTTTCCCAGATTTAATTTTTAAAAAGCACCAAACCATATTATAAATTTCTCAGATTGATCCTCTTTTTATTTTTGTCTTTTCAGCAACAAAAACAGGATATGAATCAATTTTGCCATATTTTGCTAAGTTCATTAAATTAGTAAAAGCCACTGGATGCCAATTTAATCTAATAATCTACTTTAAGTTGGAAGCAAAAACCTGGATCAATACTTAGACTTAAGTTTGTCATAATAATCAATAAATTAATCGCACAATTCGAGCTCAATAATTTCCATTTGCATGACTTATAATTTTTCTCTTTTCTTGCTATAACTACTAAAAACTGGATGACAAAATTCTTCAGTTTGGTGCGTTGGTCTCAAGTAGCCCTTTATTTTTGAAGGATAATTTTGTTTACAGAGACTTCATAGTACATTTATTTGTTGCGTCTGTTGCTTTGTTTATTTATTTTGGATATTTAAAATATCTTCCAGTTCCAGTATTCATCTTAATTTAAAGTTTATTGATTTTTGAGAATGCATTCTTGCATTATTTAACTTAAATTTAGTTAAAAAATAACATTATTGTTTATTGCAATAACTTCAGGGACTATTTATCATCCAGCAAAATTTGTTGTTATGACAGAACTGCTTAGATTTTCCATTTTAAGATTTTAATTGTCTCCCTTTTGAACGTTTTGGCATACAAATAAAATTTTAAGTTTAGGGTATTCTTGAATTGAGATCAAAGGCTGCCCAAAAGCGTTCTGAGGGCCACAAATGGCCCTCTGCCCGCACTTTGGACACCGTTGGTTTAACACACTTTGCAGCACATCGTGTTTCTTTTCTTTTAAGCCTCGCAATGATTCAGCTACACAGTTCAGTCGGACTGATCTTCTCTCCACTGTTGTATTTTCAAGGGCTTTGTGTTTCAGAAATCGGTGGGTGTGATTCTTTTTTTTATTCCTTTTCGACGTTTGGCTGTCATTTCTGCTTTTATGGAAGATTTTGTTTGGTGTGCTGCTCCTGTCCATAACCCGTCATCTTATCAAGATGGATCACACAGCGGGTTGCCTCGCCTCCTCGCTGAGAAACCTCAGCGAGGAGTGAGGTGGGGCCCCTCCTCGGCCCGGGGCCCCACCTCACTGTCAGACCACTTCTTTATTTACCTGACTGAAAAATTGCACCTGGAACGCACAGGGCTCAACAAAGGGAAGAAAGAAAAAAAAAACAGGGCAATGAGAAAGTCGGGTGGTAGGTAGAGGACCAACAAGGCAAGAAATCAATAGCCGAGAGATTTTTAACTAAGGGCTTTTTTTTCTCCCCTTCTCACTCTCTCTCTGTCTTTTTTATCTCATAAGCTGCCAAACATCGCCAGCAAAACTTGGACGAGGCAGTCGTTGCCAGAGGGTGAATCATAGCAATATTGATTTGATTATGTAAAAGCTCAGTGGAACCTCAAGCCAGATGCAGAAATAACTCCTCACCTAGGTCCAGCGGGACGGGACTCACAATGGTTCTGAGGAGAAACAGAGACGGAGAGGGTGGAAGGAGAAAAATAGCCAAAAAATAATGCATACATTGTTGTGGATAAAAGCGTAATTACTTCTCCTCGCTGGTGAAATATATATTTTCCCCGTTTTTTCTGGGTGATAATTAACCCTGCTGGACTGTTGTTGAATTAGCTGCAGAGGAGCGTCAGTCAGATCTGCATGTGAATTTATGGGTTTTTCCCCCCCGACGGTGTCATGGCAGACGGAAAACTGGGGAAAAGAAAAGGAAGAGCATGTTGGGATTCTGATCTATGGCACCCTCTTCTGGACCCACAATCGCTGTTTTTCTTCCTCCGCAGAGAACAAAACAAAACCTCAGTTTATGCCATCATGCTTGTTACTCGTAGTGCAGGCGTGTCTCAATAACCAGTGAATCAATTAATCGCATTTAAATTTAAACAAGCTCAGTAATTTCCATTTGCATGATTCTTCATTTTTCTATTTTCTTTCTACCAAAAATTAGATAATAAAAGTCTTCAGTCTGATGCTTTGGTCCTTTTTTTGCATTTCTGTTTATAGACACTTGATGATTTATTTTATTTGTTGTTTTGTTTATTTACTTCAGATGTTTTAAAATGTCTTCCAGCTCTAGAGTTAAATGTCCATTAGAATTTAAAGTTTATTAATATTTGAGAATGTGTTATTGCATTATTATGTCATTATCATTATATTACCTGAAAATGGTGTAAAAATAACAATATTATCAGTTATCGCAATAACTTCTGGAGCTTATTGGCGCGAGGGCCAAAAATGTCAAGCTTAAAGTACTCTGGGGGCTGCAGAGGTTTTTTATTGTATTATTCTTTTTAAATATAATTGCAAAAACTATGTTAATAACATAAATAAAGCAGTGAAATTTCTGTAGACAAGGGATCTGTAAATCATTGTAGATTTAATACATAAAAAAAGGTTTCAAAAACATAATTGCCAAAATATTTCAGGTTGATCTATTATCTGTTTTATGTTTTAAGGTTCACTTTTACTTAATTTTGTCAGGTGTAATAAATGGCCATGCCCAGGTCTGCATTTTATTACAAATCACAGGATGGTGTCTCTTTCACTATTAAAATAAATGTAATTTAAAGCAGAAACCTGGATGAATACTTTGTGTGTAAGATGTTACACTGCTTTTTAGAAAAGCCTGGCATAAGTGAGAATTACACCCCAACATTGCTTTTAAAAGCATATTTGGCTGGCAAACCAAATTTAAATCTGTCTTAAATTGTGATCAAGGACCTGCCAGAATCGTTTCCAAGACCACAAATGGCCCCCGGGCCGCACTTTAGACGCCCTTGTTGTAAATGGTAAGAAAAATATGTTTTAAGAAATGTATTGTATTATATTACACAATTTAATCGTTTTCTAAAATGTAGTTGGAGCAGGAGAGTCCAGGGTGATTTTAAATTAATTTGGCTGACCTTTTTTATTTTTTATATTCAAACTGTTGAGAATCAGTGACTGATGTTAACAGCCTCAAAATGATGGGATACGTTGAAACTGTGTGTAAAACTTGGCTTTCATAATTGGCCTGGGCTAGAATCTTGTGGAAAACGTTAATCAGATCACATGAGGAGTAGGAGTGTCTTCGAAGGCAGACGAGGCAAAGCGTTGGATTAGCTGGATGCAGTGAGACTTCGTGAGACTTCGTGATCACAGGTTCTCTACTCTCCCTCTACTTTTTGTTTTAGCTTCAATTTTTGTTTGGCTAAAACACAAATCATTCTGAAAGTGCTTCACTCATAAAACTTGTATTAGTACATCATTTTATTCATGAAATAAAATTTACTGAATCACTGATTTTGAGGTCATTTTGATTTAAAAATGTGTTTTCCTACATTTTTCAAGCAACTATGACATAATCATATTCATAAAACCAGTAGCTTTAATTTTAAAATAATTAAGTTTTGCAAGACAATGCAGTTACACTTAAAACATTTAACAAAATAATCTAAAAGATGACATACAGGTTCCTAAAGTGCAAAAAAAAAAAAAAAAGCATTTTAAGCAAGTTTGCTTTAGAAAAATACAACAGATGCAAGAGGAGGTAAAAGTATTTTTTGGGATATAAAAATAAAATCTGAGGCTGACTGTTTCTCCACCATCATCCTGGGTGATGAGGTATTAATCTGATTTAGCGTGAAGGAACGCACAGACTCGCACCTAAATGACATTGACTGGCTTAAGAGTAAAGATCAATTCCAGATTCCACATAATCATATTAACAACCTAACCGACATTGATTTCTATCCGGATCAGGCCAAACAGGAAAAAGTTGCATGCAAATGGGATAAAAAGGCTTTTTTAAAAACCGTGAAAACGACACGGACAACCTGAAGGACAGCCAGTACTTCAGGTTCAGATTCTTCCTCCTCGACTTGCTGGGATAAATACATTTAAATCTGCTTTGATAAAAAGAGCAAAATATGACGATTTTATCGGGTGTTAAGGCTGCAGCTCTTAATTAAGGTTTCAGTGTGAAGCCTGGACTCCTGTAAGCCTCCAGAATAACAATAATTCCCATTCATTCGTAAGATCTCATAATGATCACTCCCACACTGGACTCTGCCTCCAAATAACAGCAGCAAAACCATAAAATCAGCATATTTCACCATCAATTCTGGCTCTATTTACGCTGCCGCTGATTCCTTTAATACCTCCAACATATCTATTAGCACACTCTGCTTTCCTGCTGATCATTATTTAGCTACAAAAGGGGAGGGACTATCATTTAATTAGCCTCTATCATCTTTTGCCCTAGTAGTTTTTATTTTCTAAAATATTTTTGGAAACAATATGGGTTAAATTAGTGTCAGTGTGAAGGCAGATAAAGATGTATTTGCTGCTTTGTTCAGAAAAGAAAGAGCACCGTAATGCGTTACGTGAAGCAGTTTCTAATTACATCAGCGGTGCTTCGAAGCCCTGCGAAGACCTGCTCACTCCGCTGGGCGCACGCTCCTCTAATGAGCCCAAAATATAGACATATTTTCCAAGGAGCTGCAAACTCCGACCGAAGCATTTCACCGACGTCAAAAAGCTCACAGAAAAAGCAAAATCTCCCCAAATTTAATGCAAAAAAATAAAAAATAAACATGGGATTAATGTGCACATGAAAAATAACCACAATAGTATTTGATTTACAAAAGCTATTCTAAAAATGAAGACAAAGTAAATACAAGTCTATTTAGATGTTATTTTTTCCACAGCAACGTAAGGGGGCTACAGAAAATGTAATATGTTTTGCAAGGAGGAGTTGTGTTTATCATCTGCTGTTTGTAAAATGAGACAATAATTTTGATATTTAGCTTTTTATGAAAGAAAAACAGGGGTTTGTTTTTCAAAGCCATATTTTCACCATGTTATTCCTTCATTTATAAATGTCAAGTTTCAAACTAAATATTTAGTTAGCAAGCTAAACAACTAAATATTTAGCTCCAATTTAAATATTTAGTTTCAAACTTAACATTTAGTTAGCAACCCTAAATTATTAACAGCAATATTTTTTTAGATTTAGCCTGTTATAGGAGAAAAATGGGGATTCAGTTTTCTGTCATTTTTTCACCATGTTATTCATTTATTTATTAATGTCACAGTTTCAAACTAAATATTCGATTAGCAAGTTAAGTATTTAGTTAACCAACTAAACATTTATCTCCAATTTAAATATTCAGCTCCATGCTAAACATTTAGCTCTGAACTAGCTAAATATATTTTTTAAAACTAAATATTTAACTAATATGCAAATTCCCTTGACAATAACCAGAAGTTGACTACCAAAATAAAAGCTGGGTCAAGACTGATTCCTTTAATGCTGATGCAGATATTTGTCCAAATATTTTAAACATGTCGAACACTGTGATTTTAGTTATGAACGATAATTATATATATATATATATATATATATAAACATCCAAAAGTATGTTAGATCAAATACATAGGTTCAGGAATATCATTCAGAGAGACAGTGAGAGGAAACAAAGACATCTCTGTGTTCACACTGCATGTTGACCTGCTAAAAAAACTAAAAAAACAAAATCTGTCTCTCTGAACATCCCTGGCACCGATCGCTGGTGGAGGAAAAACACAAGTCAGAAAGGAAGAGAAAAGACATCATTTAATACTTTAACCACAAAATAATGATCTTTAAGCAGGGATTAAAGATGATTTTCATTAAATCCACATTTCTGTATTAAAAAGTTTTATTGTTTTAATGTGATATTTTTGTTTTCATTGGCTATAAACAGAAAAACAAAATGAGCTGAAATAAAGGCTTAAAACTAGGTGCAATTAACCTGCATTATGTGTTTCACTTGCCAGGATTAAGATTGTAATAAGATTCTAATATATTAAATATGACTTTTATCTGTCCTGTGGATAAACAGGTTTTTTAATTAGAGGTTATATATTTGTCAAAATTCTACTTTTCTCCACTTTGTGGTGTCAGAAATGTTCTTGGACGGCTGCAGTTTGGTTAATTTTGATTAGAAATATAAGTATTTCTAAATTATGATTTAGAAAAACTCAATGTCTGATTACTAAATGTGTTTGTTGTTTTGTTAAAGTGCAGTTGCTCCTGTTCACTGTCGCCTCATGACAGACGGCTCAATGCACTCAGCTGCGCTTCCTTCTCTGGCCACAAAACGAATCCTATTGAATTCGTCTCATGTTTTATATATATTTATGAATTGGACAACGTTCTTATTGTACATCTAATTAGATTGATTGGGTTCTGGTGCAGCTGCTAAGTATGACGCAGTGCGCCACGTTTGTTGAACTTATATTACAGGATAGACTAATAAAATGCTAATAATTCTATTTTCTTTGTAGGACAGGAAATTAGCAGTTTGTGCACAAGCAAAATTAGTAGACATAAACTTTGAAACGCTCCTCGTGTCATTAAGTGCATGCACAACTCCCGGGTCAAAGGATTTTAGTATCGGACACAGCGTTCCGTTTGGGAAAACTCACAGAGCCATTGGCTTTCTGCTCCCTTGACGCATGCAAGCATCCAGAAATTAAAAATGCTGCAAGGGGAAAAACAAGCAAATGATGCAATTAAAGGCCAACCCTTCTCATATAAAGCAAAATAAAAGCACTGTACAAATGGCAATAAACTGAGGATAATGACCTCAGGATGCCAAAGCAATATTTTTCCCCCCTTTTAATTGTACTTGTACTCACCCTCACCGTTTCATGTTATGGGGTCGGGCTTTTTAAACTTTTCACAGCTGCGTGGAAGAGAAGGGAAGGGGACAGCATCCCGGGGCGCTCTCAGGCACCGCTCTGGGTAGTTGTTGTTGTGCTGCCAGCTCCCAGGAACTTGGAGTCATTAACCGCTTTCGCAGCTCAAACATTACCTTAAATGGGGAGGCCATGTGCTGGCAAGGAAACCCTCTCGCCTTTTTTCAATTACGTGGACTCAAACATCGCAGGTATGCTAGGCACAGGGAAGCAGAAAGGCTTTTACCTTCAGTCACCTCACGCAGCTGGAGAGTTTATTTTAAGGTCGATCTGGAAACACTGCAAAATCTTACCCAGTATTATTGGTCTAATTTCTACTGCAAACATCTTAGGACACCTACAATAAGACAAAACTCACAAACATGTATGTAACTAGCTAATAAGACATTTTCCCATGTTATAAGTGAAATAATCTACCAATAGAACTAGCACTTTTTCATCAATAATAAGGAATTATTGACTTAAAACAGACTCCAATACGTTGTTCTCAAGCTACGTCGTGTTTCTGGGGACTTTGTAACTGACAGCCATCTCAGTAGGCAGTACGTAGTTGCTATGACAACAATAAAAAGCTACAAGCTTAGAACTAGCTCTCACCTCATTCCTATTTAAAGCAATATGGGTACTTTACAACTTACTTGATTATAACTTTTGAGTACTCTACCACCTCTGTGTAATACTAAGACAAATATAAGTGATATTTACTATAATACTCACTGCCGATAGCAAAATTAGCTTAGCTAGACAGTTTGAAAAGGAAAATTGGTATCTGAATCGAATTGTGCCCCTAAAAATCTCAATCGAATCACTAGACTGAAAGATTTCCATCTCTACTTGTTAGTTTTGTTTTATTTCAAGTGTACTAAGATATCTGAGGTAGAAACTAGACTAAAAATACTTGGTAAGAATTGTTGTTTTCGCAGTGAAACGATACTCTGGGTGCGTTTAACAACGTGATTTCTCTTTGTTATTGCGGTGATGACTATCGTCTGCTATACTTCATATTTGCCCTGCTTTGATTTCTAACTATGTAAAAAGGTCTTAAAAGTTGCATTCAACACATAAAGCTCTACGTGTTTCATTAAGCTTTCAATGTTGACATCCAGCGCCGCATTCAGGCTTTTCACATCACACCTGCAGTTCTGTGAGTGCCAAAAACAAGCCAGCCTTAAATCTGTTCGAAAAGGTTCGAACCTGCTTGCACAACAAACCCGGAGTCTGTGCAGGTGGTGAGGTCACCGCACTGGAAAAGGATGGTGAAGACATTTGTCTAATGCGCCACAACTGGAGGGAGTTTGATGACGCGGTGAAAACAAGAAAGACGTACAAAACGGGGCATGAAGCGAGGGCTCTAAATCACATAAAAATGGCAGCCAGGTTTATGATAACATGCTGAAACAGGCACAGATCATGGAGTACTGTATAAAAGTTTAAATCCACCTCTAATTTCTTTATACTATGTTTCCTGACTTTAAAGTGAATTTGATCACCAGTCACCTAGACTTTCTGAAGATCTTTCATAGTTTCCTTCAGATATCTTGCTGCTTTTACACTGATTTAATGTCATTTAACTGATCATGAGAAGACTTTGTGCAGTGCTGAAAGAAAACTGTAGGACAAAAGAAGAGTTTTGAAGCCGTACAAAATTATTTATGAGGTAAAATGAGAGGAAAAAAGAAACAGCAAGCTGGGAGAGCTCTTGATCAAAACCAGTTGAAAAGATTACCAGAAAGTCTGGTTCTTTTGGAGCAACATATCATGAATTGAGGTTTTTTTTTTCTTTTCTAAATGACACCTGAAATTGGGTCGCAGGGGTAACGGGTCCGGGAGGGTTTGGGTTCACCCTTCGCTTCTCAAACAACAGTTTGTTACCTGGATCTGCCAGGTGGAGATTTAGTGCAGAAAACCTCCAGAACTAGTCACCAAGGCGACATCCTTAACTCCTTTTGGTGTGGAGGACACCAGCTGCGTTTCCACTACAAATGTTTGCAAATCATTGTCGATATTCTGCTAATGTCGAAACAACACTATTTTGGAATTGCAGCATTTCCATTAAATAAGAAATTAAATTAAAATCACAAGTTAGCAAGCTTGTTCAAGCAATAAGTTCTTAAAAATCAATGACGAATGTAGCCAGTTAGATGGCACTAGTGATAATCAACTATCAGCCAGTCAGAGGAGATTCTGGGTCTTATTCACCTGTAGGAGCGTCAAGCTCCGCCTACATGGGAGCAGCTACGTATGCAGCGTTTTGGGGAAGTTGTAGTTGGCCATTTTACATAAGCTCTATGGATTCAACACGTTCAAAGCCAGGACGTGGAGCCAGCTGCACATTGTCAGAAAAAAAAAAACATAAAGAAGGCGACAGGAAATAGTCTTCTTTGTAGTTTGTAGTTTGTTTTTGTCCAGTTTTTACCAGTAGAAACATCCCACAGTTCTCCAAAATACATCTTTGGATACGGCTGAAACACCAACTCATACAGCGCAAAATCTTTTAATCAAAAAACATGACTTTTTTTTAATTGATGTCTTCCCATGTCAAATGTAGCGTTTGATTGGTGTCACATTCCCAAGATGTTTAAGGTTGAGATGAAAAGAGAAGATTTTACCTGTTTTTATCTGTAATTTATTTTTAAATAGCATCATATCTGATGGCTTCATCGTATATCCATCTCCAGTTCTAACCTACCAAACTCGTGAGCTTTGAGCTCAGATACTTGAACTTCTCAGCTTCAGACGCGCTGAAGATCCAGCACCTTTTTCTGCTTGAAGACGCCAACAGAACCACATCATCTGCATAAAAGACACCATTAGCTTTCCAAACTAAACACCTTCCTCTCCGTGTCTACATCTTAACATAGTTTTCCTGGACACACAACTATATGAGTCCAATCCACACTGGGACCAGGCTCGACTTTGTGACTTGTCCAGAACCTCAATGACCTGTTTAGCAACTCTGCTGCGCTTCGTTTCCACTGAGCGGTACCGCATGGTTCACTGTGGTCCAGCGTTTCCATCTCCATCTGGACTCTCACTGGGCAGGCAGGGTCAAATCCAAACGCCTAACAGGCATCAACATGCTGTGAACGTCACACACGTTTTTAGTCCGCATCAGAGTTTGATTATGGATTCACATCTCTCCAAACGAACTGGACTTTCTAGACAAACGGATTAGAGTTTGATTAAATCGGACTGAACAGGGCTGGTGGGAATAGACTCTCACTGTTTACCATGGAAATACAGTGATGCATTCTGGGTAAACTTCATTTGCTGCACCGCATCACAGGTGGAGAACTCGAGGAGAGGAAATGGAACTGCTGCGCAAACTTCAAAATAAAAGCTTGAATAAACAAATTCTCAACAGTCGACAACCAAAACATCAACACAGACGTTGAACTTTATTCAACTGGAAGCTTATTAAACAGCAAAGTAAATTAGAGCTTTGGGATTTATCTGGAAATTTTCATTCAAGGGAAACGCTTGGTGCACTAAATGTCTCTAAAGTTAGCAGCAGCGCTAAACAAAAAAATTAGCTCAGTTATTAGCAGAAAAGCCGGGGAGTGTGGGCACCAGTGCAACAGACTGCATGACGCCAGAAGCTGCAGCCTGACCGTAACGTACCGCTGCTCTGTGGAGCTACAGTGGAGCCCAGAGTGATCAGCTAAAACACAACACGTCTTTTATGGTCCTGAACACTGAGAAAATTGTTCAATCCATCAATCTGTTGAGGCAAAACTCTGAATATAGGAGAAGAGTAGAGCTAAAGGCAGATCATTACCTGTAAAATATTCCAACACAAACAAAAACATAAATTTATGTTATTTTCTGTTTTAAACACAGCTACAGTAAAAGCCGCTCACTAAGTTTTGCTCTGTTTGTTTAAACCAAAACAAATCATTCAAACTGAGAGGTTTTATCTCTTATAAACAGTAAGTACAGATTATACCAGTATACCAGATTATAGTGGGACACTGACCAGCATATATTGATGATTTTGATGATGGCACCTGACAAAATGTAATGTTTGTTACTGGTTTCTCAAACGGCGACTGTATGATGTTTTTATGACTTTGTGTGTTTTGAACCTCCTTGTAACTGAAATGTGTTGTTCAAATAAACTTGACTTATATTCCAACTTTAAATCAATCTCCATATTGAACAACTGAGAGACCCTAAAGGTGGAAACTGCAAACTTTATTGGTAGGTTTGTGTGTTAGTGTGAAAAAACTTTGTGTTTACCTGCTTTTTGTAATTTTAATCAAAGATGATTGACTTACGACAATCCATTGCGGACCAGAGAAACACTTTCTTTTGGTCTTTTTTATAGATTATTGCCATCAGTTCAGTGTGAAACACGAAACAGCTGCAGCAGGATCATGGATGTTCTGCAAAACATTCGTTTTTTTTATTTCCATAACATACAGTTACAGAAGCGGGATCAAAGTTTTTGAAGTGTCTTGTCAGCTCTTTAGCAGCGTCGCTTATAGCTCACTATGCTATCCAGAATCAATACAATATTTTTCTCCCAATAAATAATGTAGGCCTGAAAAAGGTCCATTGCGCACATCGACAGTTGGCTGCAATTAGGGGGCGGCGGCAGGAGTAACTGATGACAGTCCCTCCTTCCCTCCGGCGAACACCAGATCAGCAGAAAATGAAGACGCGGAGACCACTTTGTCACTGGCTGGGCTTGGACCTGGAAATGACTCCTAATGGAAAAAGGGCTCCCTGAGCCGCCACTGCATCTGCTGCTCCAAGCACTTTCTCCGGGCCAATGGGCCAGCCTCGACCGGCTTCTAGCTTCGTTTATCTAAGCCTTTCAGATCCTCTGGGCAGCTGGCAGAAACCCACGAGCTGAGGTCAGGCGGCGGGGAGGACGAGTGTGTCCATTTTCAGAGGATTGTGACAGAAAATGCTACGGCGAAGTGTTGAGATAAGAAGCAAGCGGTTACAGTAGCGTACAAGATAAAGAATGAAGAAAACACAATCCATTCTCCACTATAAACACATTGCAGCGTGTCGTCACGTGCAAACTCTCAGTTCCCTGCTGGAGGGCAAAAAGCTGCTGGCAAAACATAACACCAAAATCTTAAATGTACGCATGATATATAAAAGAAAAAGGGGCGCAGTGCTTTGCTACTAAATGTCAAAACTTCGACATCTAGATTATAAGGTCAGGAAAAGACTTTAATTAGAAAGAAACAGCAAGGGGGAGGGAACTAGGTTAGTTATGCTAGCTTGACTTTGACAACCATAACATGCAGATGTGGAATTCGGTGTTTCGGTTCAGAAACAAAACCAGAAAAAGCCGTTGCTCGCTATGGCAACAAGTCTGTGTGTAGCGTAGGCGAGAGAGAGAAAAGAAGAATTCAAGTGGTCTTGAGTTCTTCTTCAACGGTTTTTCTGCATTACTGTCCACTTTGCTGTGGCGCACTGAGCTAATTTAATAATACCTACGTCTCCATGTTTCATTTAGTTAACGGAGTTGCTCCACTGCGACAGTTTTGCCCTCCAGCGTTGTGGACATGCGCAAAATCTGCTGATTAAACGATAACATGCAAGGTGTCCAAAGGTCTGGTTGGTTGGATTATAACAGGGGTGTCCAAACTTTTTGTCACGTGGGCCAAAACCATCAGGTCAACAATACTCCAAGGCCGAGAAAATGAAAAGAACTAAAATCAAATAAATTAGTGCAATTTTTTTTCTGTAGGATCTGATGTTATTTTCAGCAGATTGTGTAAGAAAAACGCTGGAAAAAGAAACACAAAGTTACATGAGACTAAAAAGAAACACAAAGTTACATGAGACTAAAGGAAAAACCAACCCAGTATCTACTGTAGGTCTGACAGGTTGGATTAAAACTATCATTTAGTGACATTTTTTTACACAAAACCTCAAAGTCAACAAAAACATTCTTCTGTTTATTTACAGCATCATAGTGATGTTACCCATGGAGTTTATTTAGGGCCAAATTTCAATAAACATATTCAACATTTCATTAAATAATGCATAGTAACATTAAAAATATGTCTAATATGAGCCAGACTTTAGAAAGAGTTTAGTCCAGGCAATTTAATTATGGCTTTGTGGGAATTAATGGGGCTTAACAACCTTAAATAACAGCCTCTAAGGTTGTTTATTGTTGTCATAGCAACTGCCTACCAAAATGGCTGTCAGCTACAAAGTTCCAGGAAGTGTGACGTCACATGAGAACTACATATTGATCCATTGTACGTTTATATTTGCCAGATAATTCATTAATAACTCATAATACCTTTTTGCTAATATAAAGTATCATTGCTTTGTGTCTTGGACTGTGATGTATCATAATTTTATTTTTAAAAACAGGAGCCATATTTCCTCTGCCTCACATTGTTCTAAACTATATTTCTCTCCAACAATCCTCCCTGCTCTTGAATTGCTTCTGGATATAATGTGGGGAGATAAAAATAAACACCAAAGCAGTGAAATCTTACATGCAGCACTTCGGCGCGCTCCGTTGGGGACCGGCTCGCTCCGAGGGGGGTCTCTGTGTCACCGCGCTCCCGCCTGCAGGTGTCTTAAACTGATGGAGAGGGCTTTGGGCAACATTTATATCTCAAATCCACTTTATCGACCTCAGCGCTGTCAGAGCAGAGCAAGCAGCGCTGAGGGCCTGCAGGAGGACGAGCGACTCCAGCACACACACGGACACACACACACTCTGCGGCGTCTCTTTAGAGCGTGGAACCTCTTTATGGTGATTGTTTTATCAGCGTTCCTGTCCGTCCCCCGGGAGGCCGCGGCCCGAGGAGGATGACCCTCATTTTCTGAAAGCAAAGTGTTCAGTATTGATCAGCAGGAATGAGCAGCGCCTGACATGGGTTAATTTACTGGACCTGGAAAGGTTCATTGTTTCCTGTCATTCCTGAACTCATCAAGCTGACCTTTACTGCACACACACGCACACGCACACACACGCACCCCTAGATACTGGTTGAGTGACTCCCCTGCTCACTGACTGACCACACAGGAAAAAAACACCCATAAGACTGACACGTTGACAGGTAAAGACAAAGAACAACCACACCTGGAGGAGAAAAGATGCTGCATTGTTTTCCAGGAAGCAGTTTTACTACAGAGAACAAACACAACGCCGACTTCAGGCAGGAGACGCCGGTTTTAGAAAACACAGCTCCAAAAATACTCATACTGGTCTAAACACAAACAGCGGGTGGAAAAGTGTTGCCACTTTCTTGATTTCCATGTTTTGTTTGATATTTTATTTTTGGACGTTTGCCTCACTTTTATATGATGGCGTAGTAGAGAGACATAAAAAAGAGGAACAAATTTCCGCTTAATAGCAAATTTAAGATTAATCTCAAAATTTAAGAGATTTTGTTCTTTTTCTTGGCAAATTTTCAACTTTTCAAACTCAGAAAAGTTTAAAACAGAAATGTTCTAGCTCTTTCTGGAAAATGAGTTTTTTGGCAGAACATTTCTCCTTTTTCGTTTTTCTACATATAATGCCCTAATACGCCGGCATACGCCTCAGTGGGCGGCCATGTGTGTGTCCCGTTACAGTAACACCACGTTTCAGAAAAACAGCATCATAGCAACAATAAAGCATGGTGTGGTAGAGTGATGGTCTGGGCTGTACTGCTGCTACAGGAACTGGAAAACTTGCTGTCATAAATGGAACCATGAATTCTGATGAAGGAGGACGGCCAGTCACCCATGGTCTAGTCAAAGTCCTGACCTGGATTTACCGCTGGAAAAGGCTCACTGTAATTTAGATTCCAAAGCAGGTTTGGATTTTTTCTCCCTCAATAACAATGAACTTAATTTAAAAGCTGGATTTTGTGTCGAATGTTGAAATTGTTTTGATGTTCTGAAACACTGAAGTGAGACAAAAATGCAAAAAATATAAAATGAGGAGAATAACGAATAAATTCCTGAAACATTCTGCTAAATGTCATTTTTCAGCTCTTCAATCAGACCTGAAAGTAGCTCAATCTTTTAACTTCTTTAAGGTGAAACACAATCAATAGTAAATTCATAACCAACCTGCGCTCCGAGCATTGAGAAAGGTACAGGTCAAAGGTGAATGTCTCTGGGTGAAAAGGCCAGTTTCGTTACATCAAAAGGTCAAAGCCTTAATGTGAGGCTCAATGCCTAACAGTGACACCACAGAGGTCAGGTCCAAACCTCTTCGCTTCAATCCACAGGAAACAGAACAATACGAACCAAAGAGGTGAAAAACTCAATCATAAAAAGATTTTGGTCATTAAAAATGTTTAGTTGCTGTGATTTGGTTTTTATTTTTTTACTTCATGCAAAGTATTTTACATTTCGCATCGTTACTACTAAAGTAAACTTCACTGCACTGTGTTACTAAGATCCTCGTGTTGCTAACTACGTTACTTCCATGTGCAAATCATTTTCTGCATTTTTTTCTGCCATATCAAATTAAAGATGGTCAAAGGTTTTCAGATTTTTTAACAATTCCTTCCACTCTGTGTTGGTGGTTCTTGATAAGGGCAAAAAGGCTCTTTCACCAGGGCGCTTCTGTTTTAGGGGCGTTCAAAGAGTAATTTTATAAAGTTATCTATCAGTTCGTTCGCTCTGTTGACTACAGGTGCTGAAGATCGCATCTGATTTATGATTCTTATTTGGTGTTTAATTAAAGGGTTCTTTCATTATTTATTCAGGAATTTGGACTACGTTTCATCATAACTGAACGTTGTTTATTTAAAACATACCTGTTTTAAATAGATTATTCCCTAATATTGATGAGAGTATCAGTTCCACTGGCAGAGTATTTCTCTTATAACGTGAAAAACATTTTGTTGTAAATGAAATAATCTGGAAGTGGAACTAGAACTTTTTTATCAATATTAGGGAATGATTGACTTAAAACAAGTTTGTATATCTTGCTGTAAAACTACTTGTAAGTTAGTTTTGTCTTATTTTAAGTGTCCTAAGATATTTGCTAAAAGAAACTGGACCAAAAATACTTGATAAGTTCCGCTTGGGTTGCTAGGTGAGGGGCAGAATTCTGCTGGGGTTGCTAGGTAACGGGCAGGGCTTCGGTGTGGTTGCTAGGTAACGGCAGTGCCTGCTGATTTGCAACGTTGCATTCCGGAAAGTTTTTGAAACTGCTTATTTTCCAGACACCAAGTCATTAACTTATTGCCAAAAACTGTCAGGGTGTTTTTTTTAACCCAGATGTTTGAGACCCAAATGGAAAAACAAAAACATGCAAAATGTAATTTCTGTGTAATAGGTCCCCTTTAAGTCAGAAGCAGCAAAACTATGTTGATGAATTTGCAGAAAGGCAAGAAAGTGTTCCTGACTTTCTCTTCGTTCAGACTCGTTTACGCTCACTCGTGTATTTATTCTGTGCAGGATTCGCGCAGGTCGGATTGGAGATTTGGAGGTAATAAATCCGTGAGGTGTCATCTCTCTTCCCTCCCCTTTTATTTTTTTCCTCTTCCTGGCATCTGCGAGAGCTACGCCACTTCTGATTAGTGCCGCCTTTCCCTCCCAGAAAGCCAGCAGACAGGAACAAACTGATTACTGCCCATCTTCAGGGGATTGGAGACACCTAACAGGAGGCTTACATTAACATATTAACGGACTCCCCTCACCTGCAGCCCCCTTAATATCAGCCACATGCTCCTTTCGGTTTTTTATTTATTTTTTGTGGTGGAGGTGGAAGGAAGCAGATGCATTTCATCTTCAGTCAGAGAGCAAATAAATGAAGAAAGATTCTGATTCCCTCCTTTCCCAGGATGCACAGATCCGTCACTGGTGATAGGTGAAGAGGAGAGCAGTGCCTTTGAAGTTTTTCTACATAAAAAAAAAATCGCAAATAAGCGCAAACACATCCTTTCAGCTACTCACATGAAATTAGGACCTACTGGAGACGGGGGTAGGAAGCTGGCCTCCGCAGCCACAGCTAATCACTCAGACGGCGGCGGGGGCTCCGCCGGGAATATCCGAATTAGGGAAGTGAGAAAAGAGGAAGGGGTGCTTTAATCTGCCTCAGCTACTTTTACAACGTCTTCACAATGTTCAGCTGAAACTAAACAACAAACAAAAGACGAGAAAAGGGGAAAAGTTTTCAGGAATCAACACAAAGATGGCAAAAATGTGGCTAAAGTTGACTCCAACAGTGAAGTTATTAATGGGTAAAAATGGATGGTCAGATCTTATAAGATTTATAAGTATAAACTAGTTACTTGCTGTATCTGTCATTAATTAATCACATTTTAACAACTATTGACAAAATAAGCAACATTCTCAATTTAAAATCCCTTTTTTCTGTTAAATTCTTGAATAAAAAGACAATCAGCTCACCAACAAAGATATTTGTTGTTTTTAATTATTTTGGTTGTTCAAATTAGAGCAAAATGTTTTTTACCCTTTCAGCTTTCCAGTGTTTCCGATTTTAAAAAATCCTTATTTAGAGCTGTTGACTGTGGACACTGGCATTAGTGTTGGGAACATTTCTTTAGCATTGAGATGCTACTTTAGGCTTGAACAGCTTTGCTAATAGGCTAACTCCTTTAGCATAAATTTAACGTAACAATCGTCTTTTCCAGCGTCCCATCAGATTGGCAGAAATGAACCCCCAGTTGGCAGAGAAAAGCATCTTTACCCGAAACCTGTGAAGACATAGGTACCAGCAAGAATAAGATGTGGTTAAAATATTTAATATGTTAAGATCTATGTGATTAATTAATCAAAACTAATGCGTAAAAGTCCTTGGCATATTTTGACAAGGGGACTTGTTATGCAAAATTTATATTTTGCATATTTTCATGCTTCCATTTGTGTCTGAACCGTTTCTAAAAACAGCTGAAGCGCTTAAAAAAACAGCAACATACTGTACGGCTGCGTTTTGGCAGTAAGTTAATAGTTTTTGGTGTCTGGAAAACAAGCTGTTTCAAAACTTCCCTACTTTAGACAAATTCAGAAAAAAACTTGTTTTAACGTGTTAAAATCTAATTAACTTATTGAATTTAATGCATTAAAGTTCCAGACATAGTGTTAGAGTCCCACACGTTTTCTTGCAGTGCAAGTAGAGTACAAATACTCTAAAGTATTTGTACTGCTTTAGACAAATTCAGCAAAAAAACAACAACAACAAAAAAAGAAAAGAGATTTAAAAATTAATGCTGGGTAGGATTCGCCTTCATGTTCCTACAGCTTGTAAGGAGAGCGTGACTTACGAGGAGCCCAGCAGACAAATTGCTTTTAACAATAAAGAGATGGTGGAGAGGGGAAAGGAAAAAAAAAAACAAAAACAAGCTGTGAATATTTAATAGGAACCAGAGTCTCTTCACAAACAAATCAATAAGGAGATGGTAAACATGCGGCATCCCGAAGTGTGGCGTGGAGTCGGGGCGCGGAGAGGACAGGTGTCAGCAGGCCTCGCCACAGACTTTAGGTGCTTCCTGACATTTCTGAAGGTTAAAAGATTGTAACTGTCTATCCCTGTCAATCACCTGCTCAAAGGTCACAGCCGGCATACTTTTCATTAATTATACCCTCACACGTCTTCCAAATGCACCCAACAGCTCCCCAAACACGCGGACACACGCGTACGCCATGACTGTAAAGCCCCGTTTATGGCCGTGACTTGTTGTCCCTTTACAGAGTTGTAATGAGATCCATAAGTCCACACATTGAGGAGGGAAAAAGGATCCAGCAGTTATTCTTTTATGCTTTTATTGATTTTATTTTAGCTGTTTAGGGGCCTCTTTTGCAGAATTTTATTTGAGACATCAGTCACAAATAAATAGAGAACACTATCAGCAAAACAAACTGCTATTACAAACCACCATGGATAAATATGTTAACCTTGGTTAGAAATAAGATGGTATTAAATGCAAAAATATCTAAAACTGTGCCAAAGTATCAGCCTGAACACCAGAAAGCTTTCTGATTGCACTGATTGTCTCAGCAGATATGCAAAACGAGGAAAGAAGCGCAAAACATCAGGCTGTGACAAAATGATAACTTCTACACATTTTCACATGTTATGTTCTTTATAAAGTAACACCAGCTGCCATTAACCATAAAATTATGCAAACTGAACTTACAAAAATAAATGTGCTTAATAGAAACACAGCAATTTTGAAAACTCATGTTTTTTGAAAAAAGGTTTTTGCGCAAGGATGAGCTGGTTTTCCAGGTATATAAAAATAAATTTATTTCACAAAACTGGAGTGGAAACCATTTTTTCGTGTCATACAAGTCACATAATCAACGAGGCGACCGAACGAACGCAAGACAGGGGTGGAGAGGAGGAAATAGACCAGGGGACAGACCGGGGGGAGCAATAGGGGATATTTACGGCACAGTTCGTCACACTCAGAAACTCAGCTACCAGCCATGTCCTGCCACAATGCTATCAGCCACCCGTTTGTTCAGACCAGGATGACATGAAATTTATTGTGCGGTTCGTCCGTAAAGCTACACTTACACTGTAAGCATCAACTACTCGTTGTATAAATACTGCCGCAGCCTCTTCCCGCCGTTCGCTCTGAACCAGCAGCTCCCGAAGGAGAAAGGCTGCCGTACTCCAGGCATCGCGCCAGTCATTTTAAGGATGCCTATTGGTCCCCCAAAAACGATGAAAACCCGGGCATTATCATCAATCAATAAAATCCCCACAGCCGAACTTGAAAATTGGTCATTATGCCGCTAACACTTAGCTTTCGTCAACAACTCAGAGGCGGAAGTCAGAGCTCCGCGCAACGCAAATAATGTCCCGGCCGGAACACGGAGCGCTAAATAATAAAACATAAATTAACAAAGCTTCGAGGCAGGTACATTTTTCTCGAGGAATTTTAATAATCGAGGTACTCGAACCATTCGAGAAATCATTTCAGCCCTAAAATGTTTATTTGTACTTTTCATGACTTGAATCTTGTTTAATCGGTTAAATATACAGTTCTGTAAAATCTCTATTTATGCATTGCATGAATGATCTGTCTAAAATATATTTTAATGGGCGTGCTGTGGTGGCGTAGGGGATAGCGCGTCCCACATTTGGCCTTGAGTTCTTGACGCAGCCGTCGCGGGTTCGATTCCCAGACCCGGCGATATTTGCCGCATGTCTTCCCCCTTTCCTTTCAGCCTACTTTCATATAAGGGACACTAGAGCCCTCCCTGGAGGGGAGAGAAAATATATATATATTAATATCAAACATTGTTGCTCAAAGTCGTTAACAGCAACAACAGCATTAAGCTGGGTGACGTCATTCTCCTTTGTGCCGGCACGCTTACGTAAAGGCTATAAATGCAAAGAATTGTTTGAAATATCCAACAGTAGGAAGCGCAACTGAAGGCAGTTTTCAGTAACTTAACAAGCAGCTGTCGGCTGATTTTCCTTTAGCATCCACAGAGGACGTTTTCACAGCGTGTCTGGAGTACAAACACATCATACATACACTTAAAGCCTATCAATGCTCCTTCATTCTGCTGCAGAGAGGAGTTTTACGCAGCATAAACAGATTCATGTGAACTGCGCTCTGCTTTTATGCCCTGCAGGCAGAGGAGGAGTGTCAAACGGTCGCTGAAACTTCACGGTGACAGAATAAAAGAAAACAGCTCCTCCTGACAACTCGCCATCAAAGCAGCAGCAAGAACCAATTCAGAGCAACAGACAGAGAATCTACGGAGTTCTGAACCTGTCAAATTTATTTGGCGTCTTAATTTCTTTTCTATGTATAAATTTACATTGCTGTGGATTTATGAGAAATTTATACAACCAAATGTATCAATGAAATAAATTCTATATCAATGATTGTTGAACTGAAACTTTACAATCCAAAGAGCTATTTCTGTCCTCTGTCCAGCTTAATAAAACTAGCTTAGAGCCACAAATGTAAGGTATCCAGCTTTTGTTGAATATCTATTATGGGGAATGTGTGATAATTTTTTTAAAAACACCCTTTTATTTGTAGTTCTGCATGTTAAAATTTCCCTCTATGGGTTGTTAGCATTTGTAGGAACTAGTGTTAAAAAAAGTACTCAGCTATCAATCTAATGACAAGATATTACTTGTACCTTTAGTGTAGTTTTGTTGTGCAATTGTTGCATCTGACTGAAAAACAGCTGAAGCCTGCATACATATAAGTGCGCTGGTCCGCCTACAAGCCTTCGTCTCGGTTCGGTGGAAGTGAACTCTGGTGCGGTTCAAATGCATATGTGAACGCAGGGCACTATGGGTAAATATAACCAAAACAAAAGTGCTAGGCTAGTGCTAGCGGGAGAAATGACTCCCGCTAGCTTTTTCTTTAGCCGAAGAAAAATCCTACTACTGCTAAAATCTGACAGCATTCCATTTTTATTAACATTTTCTGAAGTTGCACTCAGTGTCTTCTTCAGAGATTTTTGTGTCGTTTCCTACAGTAATCCTAGCCACGGCGCCCCCTCAGGTGAAGAGAGAAACAGGTTTTTCAATTAGTTTGGATCGTTTGACTCGGTGAAAGAAAGAGAATTGCAGCAGCTGAAAATGAAACAAATGTTCCAACTCTGGTTCCCAATCAAACCAAGTCTACTGGACTACCAGGTGTGAAAGCAGCCCTATATAAGTAACTTTAATCTGATTACTGGACTGGAAATAGTAAGGTGTTAAATGACTTGTTACTAAAAAATAGGTTGGATTAGAGTTGCACTGTACTAACATCACTGGTTATTGGTTTTCTACCCAATCTGATGTACCCAAAAACACGCCATACTTACTGGATGTCTTGTTGTCTTTGAAGGTATTTTTTATTGTTTTTTGCAGGTGGGTCTCACCAGCAGGTTGTCCATTTTCTCCGCCAGTCACCTTTAACCCCTTCCGGAGTACTAAATGCTTTTCTTGTCTTTTGAACTAACTCCTCTTAGCTCACAGGGCATGTAAGGAAGAAAATGGCAGATAACCTGAAGTGAACAATGTGCGTGCACTCAGAGCAGGACGCTCCGCTGCCTGTGACCAGGCCCTAAAGTGGGCAGCGGACTCTTCTGAGCCATGAAATAATAATAACATCCCACTTCCGCCTCCCTGAGATGGGGAGGAAAGCCTCTATTGTCACCATCCACTGGAGAGATGCCAGTATCCCTGAGACTTTAATGGGAAACACAATAGGCCTGGCCTAAAAAGGCTCCAAATTAAATTTTAATCAGAGACTTCAGTCTCTCCCTGAATGCGACGATGTGTGCGCCCATCTCTACCCGGCTTGTTTCATCCTTCCCTGTACCTGGGGGGAACTATTTCACCGTCTCCTAGGTGTGTCGCCATCCATCTTCTTTTAGCCACCCAGCCTCCAGAAGGAAAGAAGACGTTAACGGCAAATTGGATTAACACCACGGTCTCTGGTCGGGGCACTTAACAAACACAGACGCACTTAAGGGAGGCCGCAGGATGATTTGTGACTGGACAAACGAGCAGAGAGATGGAGCCTCCATGACCACACCGCTGGTGTAATGTGTCCTCTACCGGAAGAGCAGTCAGCTCGGCCTACTGGAAACGGAGCAACCGCCCAACTTAAATTAGACTCACAACTTCTGTCTGTGGTAAAAATGTTTTGTTATGAAATTAAAAGGCTTTTTTTTTTCTGTTGGAGGTTTTTTCACCAAACTGAAACCAGTTTTTTTTACTGGTGTCACCTGAGTTTGGCTACAGTCACACCAGGGTTTCAATGGTTTTGGGTTTTTCATTGTGACTTTTTGTCTAACTCAGTTTTAATTAGTTTTTATTAGTTTCAGTAGTAGTTTTAGTTTTGTCATACTTTATTTGTGGTGCAGATTTCAGAAAGGTATTGTAATGTTATTACGTAAACACCGATGAGGTAATGACTATCCAACAGGAGATAACATTTTGAAAATTATTCCATTATTGTTGAACAACCAAATTTCGCTGGTGTTTTCTCCCAACTTTTGCCTGTCGTCCATTTGAAACTCCGTAATTTACCGACAGCTGACATAAACTGCTGGTGTTGGAGAAAGAAAAGAATTTCACATCAGTTTGAATGGCTAATAAACACATTAATAAACAAGAAAAAGAAGGACATCTATATTTTCAGTATGTTTTAGTCATATTGAAATTAGTTTATTTCGCAAGTACTTTTTCCGCTCCGGATGTTGCCACTGGCAGAAACCACAAAGAAGACGACATGAAGTAGTAGGATGATATTTTTAATGACTTATCGCATGAACAGACTTATTCAAATGTGATTTAAATTATGTTTATTACTTAAAGAAACACCATAATTGTGAAACTTGACAAAGTTTTGCTCACATTTCTAATTAAAACGCAGGTTATTGCCCAACATATTTAATGTGTTTTGGTGATTTTAACAATAGCACTTGACTAAATTTTTGTTTTTGTTTCACAATTGGTGACTATATGATGTGTTTATGGAGTGTTTATGTTTCTATGATGAAGAGCATTTTGAACTGTCTTGTTGATAAAATGCATGAAAAAAATAAATGCAGAAGCCTGATTAAACAAAGAGAAAAGACTTTTGCTGTTACAGATTTTATTGCAGAATGAGTCAGGAGCCGCACAAAATCATTCAGAGGGCCATAAATGGCCCCTGAGCCGCCCTTTGGACACCATAAGGATAATTAGCATATTCCTCATGTAACTTTTCCCCACCCTGTGTGCTTCGTTTAATTGCTCCTCAGTTTGTCGGGATAAAAGCCCATTAATAAACGCCTGTGAGTAATATAAGTTTCATTTGGTGACATTTCATGGCGAAGCCGAGCGATTGATTACCTCTCTTTGCTGTGTAATTGTTTCTTCAAGGTGCCGTGATCCTGTGTGCAAGTTAAGTTCCACGTATGGATTTCTTTCTAATTAAGGTTGGAATTATTCACAGGGGGCTCACCCTTGACGGTTGGCAAACAATGACATTACATTGGAAAAACATTTTTAAACCAATCAATGGGAAACATCCCAAATGATGTTTGCTGAATGATAAAGAGGCGCGCTCGGCATGCTGGGGCTTTTTGTCTCGTTCTGCAGAAAGTCTGTACCTGGGGATGGAGGATAAGCAGGCAGGCCTGTTGGGAACGCTGTTCCAAAGGAATGGCTTCATGGAAATCAGGGTTAAGGGGAGCGTCGTCCGTCCTCCGATATCGAGTTCCTGACACGTCGACCCCCCTCCGACATGAAGCCGTGTTATATGAGAGGGGGTCACCGTTCACCCTAATCACGGCCGTGACATGACAAGCTGTAGGTTGCCCCTCGTTGTTAAATATTTATGTCAGCACCACCGTTTTGCCTTGATGGCTGTCAGGTCTTTGACACGTGCTTTTTCATTTTTCTACCTCTCTTCTCTTCCCTTTCCATCTGATTTCAATTCAATTTGAACAAACTAGCAAAAAAATAAACATAAATAGACATCAATAAACCCTGGAAATTTCTATTTCCTGCATGTAAACAAACCGTTACCTAAGCCACAGCGTACGAGGTTGAAAAATTATTGAGATAAATGGTCACCAATGTGCTAAGTATGACCTAAAAACGCCACTGGATGGGGACCTCTGTATTTTCATCTAATTAAATTTAACAGTTTATGAACTCTGATCGAAACATTACTCAAAGTGATGGTACTCACTTTCATTACATTTTATTTATGCTAGTCAATGATGAGGAAACACATCTGCTAATGTGCTAACGGCAAAGCTAACTTTTTGTTTAGCACTTTTTGCTAAACGTTTACTGCACTTAGATTCCCTTAAATTGATTTTTACATAAGACACCTAAATGATAATTTACTTGGCTGTTTTGTCAACCTGAAGTTAAAGTTTGGTTTCCAACTGATCAGGATTCTTTAAGTAGACATTTATATCCATGCTCTTATTTTGAAGTAAGTGAAGACGCAGCAGTTCAGTTTCCTCTCCTCGAACTCCGTCTTTTTTGCAGTTATTTTATTTCCAATAACTCGATTTCAAACGAGAATCATGCAGGAACAATGTAGACTAATGCAGAACTAACAGTCATTATTAGCGCTTCAGCGTTAGCGCAGCCAGCTAGCAGTTCCCACCACTGATTCTATTCATATAAAATAAACTTGCAAACAATGTTGAAACAATTCTTTAAGCTAGTAAGAAATGTCCATTTGACAGATATGAACGAGCAAAAAGCCTAAACGAAATGTCAAGATTTGGAGGGTATGCATTTAAATACGTCTGTTTTAAAAGGAACTATTATGATAAGTTCATTTTTGCATATTTTTATACTTTCGTTTAGGTTTCTACTGCTTCTTAAAAAAAAGAAAAGCGCCCAGCCATTTTTGGCAATAAGTCAATGTTTTTTTTTTCAATCAATCAATCAAATTTTATTTGTATAGCACGTTTCAGCAGCCAGGCTTTACATCATATCAAACACAGAAACACAAGGCAACATAGAATCAACAATCAAAACACGACATTAAGTCAAGTTCCATCAATAAATTTGTAATTGATTACGTTTCAAATACAATCCTAAACAGGTGGGTTTTTAGTCGAGTTTCATCCATAAAAGGTTTACCTGTTACACTCCTACTGTGTTATATGGGACAAAATACCTTTTTTGTGATGTTTCAAAAACTTTCTTATTGTTGAATCAGAATCGACTGGCACTGAACAGTTACCTAGCAACCTCAACTGGATGTTGACTTACCATCCAGAAACCACTTGCAAGATTTTTGTTGGTTGTGCAGGAGGCTCTACTAATGCTTTTTATAGATGTACAGTTGTATAATTGCGGGTCTGTTTGCAGGCATTTTCACGTGTGAGTGTAAAGGTAGAGTTTCTAGCAGCAGCTTATTTGGATTTAAAGTGACAGGATTCCCTAAAGCAGCTCAAAATGCAACTAAACAGACTAAAATCTCACTATGTAAGAATGATTTTGTACAAAAGATGTAATGAACATGTTTTGTATCACTCATAGACCTATTCTAACCTGTTTAAGGAACCATAATAAGACACTTTAATCAAAACTTCTATTTTGCATCGCTGCCAAAAGTCTGACTAGAGGTGATTATAGGCGGAAATCACCCAATTTAAGTGTCGTCTCCAAACCCAGTTCCAGTAACAAAAACAGAAAATACATCCAGCACCAAAGTGTGGCTTCATGTCTGAAAATTACATTGTAGCACCTTGAGTGACAAGGCCGAGTCCGGAACATTTTGAGGGGAACTGGGATCACTGGAGACGTTGCTCTCCGTCTCTGGTCTTGCTGGATTCCCTGTGATAGGTGTCAAAGATATTCTAATGAATGTCAGCGCACATTTCAGGGGCCCATGCTCCGTACAAACCACTGAAGTGGCCCGTCTTACGGGGGCTGCTGCGGCCCCTCGCTTCATGTTCAACAGGGTTAAAAAGATTAATCAATGTCAATGTCTTTTCCCTTTTGAAGCCAATAAGGTGCACACTGTCTGGCCATGCCCAACAGAACATCACTTTGTTCCGTCGCGCAGCCGCCGCCTCGCCGACCCCCCGGCAGTCCCACTTGTCAAAGTCAAGGGGCCGTTTGGCGTTTGGCAGAGACCGGCCTTCCGGATAGCACTCAGCTCCGCCCTGCTTGACCTATTCTCTGATATTTGACCACTCGGTTGCAAGACACTTGCTCTTTCGAGCTGAAATGTCACTGGGGCATCTTGTCAGCTCACAGACACCTCAGCCTGACAAGCGATTTTACTTTGGTGTGCTACAAGGCGGAAAATATCGGGCCGTGGCCTTGATGCAACCAGACTGTCAGCTAGCCAGCGGGGCTGCTGGGTACCGACGTTAATGCAAAATAAATTGTTAAAAAAGATGCAAGACACCCGATTATTACACCTGCTGCCCCGCCCCGTTGTTTAGTGATTTATAGACTTCTGTTGGTTTATAAATCACTGAACAGCCTAGCGCCATAATACAAAAACAACAACAGATTTTTCAGGCATCAACCTTGCAGACATCTCAGGTCTTCTGGTTCTGGTCCAGAACCAAACAGGGAGAAGCAGCATTCAGTTTCCATGCACCACAAATCTGGAACAAACTTCCAGAAAACTGCACAACACCCGAAACTGAGTTTCTATAAATGAAGAACAAAATCCTCCTGGCTAGAGTTGCTTTTGAAATATTATAAATTAAACTGTAGCTGTGTTTCCATTGTGCATTCTGACATTTTGAAGATAAATTTGCTAACTGTTAACACACCAATTTTCAAAAAAAAAAACTCCACTTTTTCGATGAAAAGTTTTGGCGCTGAGTTTTTTTTGACTGTATAGAAATTGGTTAATTTCCCAAAACTGCAATGGTAACATTTTTTTCCACATCACAAGTCATGACAAACAACCGGATGTTCTACTGGCAAAAACCACGAAGAAGACGACAGGAAGTGGTAGGAGGATGATGTTTTGTAATGACGTAGTGCGTGAACAAACCAATTCTCATGTGATTTTAATTTTCTTATTTAATAGAAACAACACAAATGCAAATTTTTTGTTTTTTCAGTCTTAGTGGAATACAAAAGTTTTGCACATATTTCTAATGGAATCGCAGCTACTGATAAACAAAATGATATGTATTGATTATTCTGACGACACTGACAAAATGTAATGTTTACTAGTTTTCACAATTATTGACTGTATGCCGTAATGTAAAGCACTTGTTGCTGAAATGTGCCATACAAATAAACTTTATTAATTGACTGAGGCCGTTTTACTTTGGCTGCTTCTTTAATGAACTTTTGTCAACTGACTTATTTTTATTTTTTCATTAAGTAATTGTTTTTATGCTGAGCTACAAGGCGGAAAACAGGGCCATCAGTTCGCCAGCAGGGCTTCCTGATGCCGGGGTTAATGAAAAACAAATTGTTAAAGGGGCAGCATTATGTAAAATAGACTTTACATCATGTTATAAAGTTATTCCCTCATAAAAAAACAAACCTGGAGGGTTGCTTTGATTCTTTCATGCATGTTTGAGAAATCCTTTAATCTCCATGGCAACCATTCAGTTGAACGAAACACCTGGGTGGATCTAGCTCCGCCTTCAGATGCAGCTCCTCCCCCACTCAGCTCCTTCAGACTAGCCAGCAGCAATTAGCAAACACCTGGTGGAACTGCTGAGCTCATTATAGGAGCTACTGCTCAGAGCAATGCTGGTAAAAACGTTGTTAAAGGGTTAATAGAGGAGCCATGTTGGGAGGACTTCCTGAAGGCGGAGTTTCAGAAAGAGCAGGAGTTCTTAAAGAGACAGAGGCCCAATTTCAAGGCATTAAATCAGGGAGTAAAATTTATTTTTATTTAGCATTTTCATAACAACTGAAGGTAACAGTTACTTGACTGTGCTATAAAATGGCACTTTAACACATAATGCTGCCCTTTTTAAAAGAAAACAGTGTGATTAGGTGACAGAGACGATTTCAAAACATTTAGTCCAAAAGGTCAGCTGATAACCTTTGGCTTCCCGACCCTAAACTGGCTCCACTTTTACCTCAGCGCCTTTCTTCTCGCATCCCGCTGCCCTTCTTCTTGCCTTTCCGCTTTCAGTTTTTCACTAAATCAGCATGTTCTCCGGTGAAATGAGGGAAAGCACACTCCCGTCTCCCCTCTCTGCCCCGCCAGTGGCATTGCAGCATGAAAGAGAAGGATGGGGATTGGAAGTAGCAGTCACATCATTTCTGGTTTGCGCAACCTGCTCAAAGTTTGCAACTAAATGCTTGTCTTCAGTCGAGCTGACAGGGGAGAAGTGGGCGCTCAGTGAACCATGGCCAGGCTGCCATGAAATGACAGGAATCATTGGCATACATTTCAAACAGCCCTGCGCTATCCTATTAAAGTGCCACATCCCCACTTTAAAACAGACAAGAAGGAAGCTGCTTTGATAGATAGAGACTAAAATGGCTTATTGATTTTCCTCACTCCTTCCTTCTTTGTTAGGAACTTTTAAAAATTAGACCCCAAACTTCAGTTTTTCCTAATTACAATGAAGACAGGAAGAATGGCAGAGGCGGTCTCCTGCGACATCACGGCTGTCGTGTAATCGCATCTTTGAGGGATTGGATTGATTAAGCTAAAGCAGGGGTGTCCAAAGTGCGGCCCGGGGGCCATTTGTGGCCCTTGGACTGATTTTTCTGTGGCCCCGAACAAGGCCTGTCACGACATAATAAATCGTCCCAGAAGTTATTGCGATAAACGATAATACTGTTATTTTGAGACTATTTTGACAGCTGAAAAAAATCCAAAAAAATTATAAATTTCCCTCCATAATTGAACAGCAAAGCTTTGGAGAATATTTGCTCCATAATCTTTGCTTTGATTTTTATAAGCTGCTTCTTTAATGAACTTTTGTCAACTGACTTATTTTTATTTTTTCATTAAGTAATTGTTTTTATATCGCAAATAAATATATTTTGTGTTAAAATTATGATTCCATTTCCATCCATTGTGAAATCAGAAAAAAACGTCTCCAAACGTCTGGGCTTAAATGTTAAATATATTTTTTATCTAAATAAGTATCCAAATAAATTTTGGGCCATTTATTTAAATAAATATTAAAATAAATACCCAAGTATTTATTTGAAAAATATCCAAATATTTATTTAAATAAATATCTAAATAAATGTCCATATATTTATTTGAATAAATAAATACCCAAATATTTATATTAAAAATATACAAATAATTATTCCAAATTGAAATATAATGCATACTTTCAATTCTGATTAGAGAAAACCCCCAATCGATGCTTCCAGTTTTTGCTTTTATTAAATCATTACAGTTGTTTTCTATTTAATTTAAACATGAAAAAACATTTTAAATAACTATTTAAGTCACCATGATGTGTATATAGACTTTGACCAGAGCCACATTTAGCTTTAAATAATATCCTTTCCTCAAAAGCAACTTTTAGACCAGAGGATATTTACTTATACTTATTTAGCAACCCTGAATAAGAGTGTCTAGTTTATTTACTTTAGATCAACACTAGATTCTTTTTTTCCTTTGGTTTGTTATTTTGTTTGTATTTCCTTTTAATTCCTGTAAAGCACTTTGTATTGCCTTGTTGTTGAAAATGTGCTATATAAATAAAATTAGCCTTACCTTTTACGCTTTACTTTTGATGCCTTAGCTATCCATAAACAATCTTTATCAATTAGCGTGAGTCAACATTTTTATTTTGTAA
This sequence comes from Xiphophorus couchianus, assembly GCF_001444195.1. NCBI lineage: Eukaryota > Metazoa > Chordata > Actinopteri > Cyprinodontiformes > Poeciliidae > Xiphophorus > Xiphophorus couchianus. Next base: position 3,545,459 of record NC_040232.1, on the reverse strand, counting down.
ATCAAAAATTATTAGAAATGATAAATGTTCAAGCTGCTGAGGTGAATTCATGATTTTCTACTTCACTTTATAATCACATCTTGATTTCAGATAAGGTGGAAATAAAAAGATTTTATTTCTGTTTATGTCTTGATTGCTTTCAGCCTTTTATTAACTGCTGCGTTGACTGCGTAACCCTTTATGAAGAAAGGAGACATAATGGTCCTTTAGCAGTTTACAAAGCTTTGATTAGAGGAGGGGGCGTCCTGACATGAAGTCAGACTACAGAGGGAAACTTTTGGTCGAAATGTTGGAGGAATTAAGATTTGAAAGTGAGTGATTGCATTAGGCCGATGGAGAGGCTTTAGGTGATACTCAACAGGTCATCTTCATGCCGAGGTTCAAAACTTAAGATTCATTACACCATTTCTTAAATGAAGTTCATGCAAACAATTTATTTCGGAAAATGAACTCAAAGTGATTCATCCGAAGTCTGCCTGGTTTGGTTCATTTAGGGAGTTTTTACACCGGATAGTCCGGTAGAGTCGGTAAGATTTGGTACCACGGTTTTGTTACATTTTCAGCTACTGTGGTTCTCTTTCTCGCTGAACTGAATCAAACCAACCAAACCCTCTGAGCAACCTGTTCCTCTCCTCGCCTGTGGGGGCGCTGCACCAAAAACCACAAAAGGAAACAACAGAAAAACCTGAGAGCAACTTTCTTCCTCACAAAATGTAAAGAAAAATGGAGTAGTGTCAGATTTTAGTAGTTGTAGGATTTGGCTAAAGACCACAAGCCATTTCTTGCGCTAGCGCTAGGCTAGCATGTTTGCTTTGGTTGTAATTAACCAGAATGCCCTTTGCTGTGGTCCACTTCCACTTATTTTTGGAGCAGTCTCCGATCCACTTATTTGATCACATAGTCCGCCTTCAAACCTCGGTTGGGTTGAAACTCTTGTGCGGTTTGAATGCAAATGTGAACCCCAAAGTCAGAAGAGAAATCCTCCAACCGCTAAAATCTGTCCCTACTCCATTTTTATTTACATGTCGTGAAGAAGGAAGTTGCGCTAGTGTCTTCGGCACAGGTTTTCCTTTAGTGGTTCTTGGTGCAGCGGCCCCATAGGCGAGGAGGGGAACAGGTTGCGCAGAGGGTTTGGTTTGTTTGACTGGGTGCAGTGAGAAAGAGAAACAGCAGCTGGAAATGTAGCAAATGTTGCAACTTTGGTTGAAATAAATCTACTGGACCATCAGGTGTGAAAACATCCTTAATTCTCTCCTTCAGGCTGAAAGAAGTTGAATGAAGTGTCACCAGAACTGTGAAGAAAAGATGTTTATTCCTTTATGTAGGACTTTTTACCCCAATTGCCCACACATTCCACTGGTGGCAATAACTTCAACTCTGTAAAATGCATAAATTTAATCTGTCCATTAAAAGAGTAGAGGATCTTGTCTGAAGGTCTTTTCCTGCTTGATCCCCGGCGTTCGCCTAATCAGGTGACCGCGGTCGGACCGAGTCCTAACAGCCTTGTCAAATGCTTTGTGCCTTCCAGAATAGAGACCGTGTTCTGGCCCATCAGTTTCATAAGGCCCTACATTATGGATCGTTGAGTACGTTGAGGCACCCATAGCAGGGGATGATCTGCTCCATTCCCACACAAATATTACAGCCGCAGACATAACACAACGATCCGGGGGGCCGCGACTTTTCCCTCCCTTCAGTCCGCTCTAATTAGGCTCTTTTTGTCGTTCTGAAAGCGGGGCGCGGAGCAGCACTTCTGGGGTGTGAATGGTACAAAAGAGCGCGTCTCATTTCCATCTGACAACGTGACGGAGATTGAATGTGAGCTTCAGGAAGATAAATGGGCATCCTGCAGCCCTGCGCGCTGGGCTGAAGGACGCTCCCGGGGGAATCACTTAAAGCCCGGTTCTTTTGGGCGTTTTTCGTTCAGTACCGCTTAGTTTTGTCAATAAGTCGTCAAGCTGGCCGCTGATTGCAATTAAATTACCAGAGGTGGAGGGTGAAGATGGAAGAGGGGACAGATGGGAGACGATGTCCAGTGGAGATTGTCAATTACTGCAGTTTCTAACTTTTACAAAAAATGTTTTTTCCATTCGTCACCATGTTGTGACAGTATAATATAAAACATCTATGAAAAGATCAATCTCCTCCTCCTCCTTCTTGAGCTACTGTATGAAGAAATGAACCACTTCCAGTCAAAAACAACCAATCAGAGCCAAGATGAGGGTCCTAACGCTGTCAATCACCCTCATGAATGTGCTGCTAAATGTGCTAATAGATGAGAAACAACTTTCTGTTTATCCATCATAATCTGTGGCTATGCTGACGACCTTTAGCAGGATGGCCACATAAGAATGTGATTGACAGCGCTAAAACCCGCCTCCTGGCTCTGATTGGTTTATTCTGGTTAGTCCTGGGAAAAGGAAGACAAGCTTGATTTTTTTCACAGATTATCTGTCTAATAGCAATTTTAACAAATATGTAAAAATGTGTTTTTATATAGGCTACGTATCACAGCTTTCGCCTCTGTATCTATACAGAAGCTAGCAAGAATATTTAAACCATTAAATGTTTTTACATTTTATTGTGTACCATCCACAAACTGAAAGTAGGGCTGAAACGATTAATCACGATTAATTATTTCTGCCATACTTCTTTGTTGTTCCTTCAAATATATTTTTCCTAAATACCCAACCTGAGAAAAGTGTTTTTGTGTTATAAATGTACAGAAAAATACACAAAAACACTTTTTCTAAAGTTGGGGATTCAGGGAAATTACATCTGAAAGAACAACAACAAAATTAGGCTGAAATGATTAATCACGATTAATCCAATTAATCGTGATTAATTGTTTCAGTCCTACCACATTATTTTACTTTCAAATGTATTTTAAATAAATCCCCAACTTCAGAAAATGTGTTTTTTGTGTAATTTTCTGTAAAATGATTAGTGACGGAGTGCAGCAGCGGGTATGGGTGGATGTAATTAGGTGTTTGAATCGGGGTGTGTGTGTCTGTGTGTTTCTATGTGTGTGTGTTCCCTCCCCGGCTGCCCCGGCGGCCCGGCTTTAGGCCCGGTGACAGCGCTCTGTCTCTCAGCCACACTTCACTGCGTCCCGCTGACACTCAACTGTCAGGGTGGAGAGCCCTCAACCACTGGCCTAACATGCTCTACAGCTTCACCCAATTAACTTGCTTTCACTTGACATCGCGGCAAAGAGCTTCATAATAGGTGGTCAAGGTGCAGAGTGCGTTTGCCCCCCCCCCGTTTCTGACGACTGCTACACACACATTTAAGCATCGTAATCCGCCACTAACCGTGCTAACGGCGCTACCTCTTAATGCTTTTGTGCCTCTGTTGGCCGCCTCTGCCTGCTCACTTCACTGTGACAGCAGGAGAGCATCGATCCAGGATACAGCTGCTAACAGAGTCCTGCATGGAAACCCATGTAAACGAATCCAGACGGACTCTCTTCTATATTATATATACAGTATATATATATATATATATATATATATATATATATATATATATATATATATAGATAGATAGATAGATAGATAGATAGATAGATAGATAGATAGATAGATAGATAGATAGATAGATAGATAGATCAGACACACTCAGATTTACTGTATTTATGGTGATTAACTTCACTCAGTTACCAACGTCAACAGAAAAAGGCGGTGAACTGACTGATTGTATTTATATAATTAATCCACATAACTAATCTCATCTTTAATGTAAGTAGCAATGGCTATATATTTTTAGTTCTAGAAATAAAATTACACATGTAACATTCAAAGAGTATCTCATAATTGGTAACTGCAACATTACTTGCAGTTGTCAAAATTTAAAAAACACCAACAGAGAGAAAATCAAGTTGCCGGTTAACATCAGTCCAGCAGCTTCTGCCCCTATACATTAGATAAAATACAATAAATAACCCTAAAACTACAGAGCATGACATAGTTCTCATGCGACACTTCCGGGAACTTTGTAAATGTCAGCCATCTTGGCTGGCCGTTGCTATGGAGTTGCTATGACAACAATAAACAAGCTACAAGCTAGCTCTCACCTCATTCCATTCTAACTCATAAACAACGCATGTACAGTACGTTACAACTATTAAGTACTGAACGTTTTTTTGTTGGTCTTGAAGCCTACCAAGATGGCGGTTCGGTGGCGTGGATCACTTCTGGTTCAAACCTGTGGGACCTATGTATAAAACAATTAATAACATGATAAATTGAAACAAACTTAATTTCCACTTTCATGAATCATTGTTTTCGTCTTTTTCTACTAAAATCTGAATGATAAAACTCTTCAGTCTGGTGCTTTAGTCTCAACTAGCCCTTTTTTGAAGGACAATTGTTTTTTTTTTTATCAGACTTCATAATTTATTTTGTTGTTTCAGATTTTTTCGTTTATTTATTTTAGATATTGAAAACATCTTCCAGTTCCAGAGTTAAAAGTTTATTTTAATTTGATGTTTTTTGACCTTTTAGAATGTGTTATTGCATTATTGTCCCATCATCATTATATTACTTGAAATGGTCTCAAAACAACAATATTATCATTTGCTGCAGTAACTTCTGGGAAAATTTATCATCACAAGTCATAGCAGAATATATTATGATGACAGGCCCAATCATAACAGCTAAAAAACATGTCTTAAAAACACTGCAGGAAACAAAGTGGATCCTAATCCCACAGTTACAAACGGCAACAGAAAAAGGGGAGGAGCCGACAGTTACAGGTTGCTATGGTAACCAGCGACCGTCAAGAGCGGCCCAACAACTTTTACAGCATTTCAGGAGAAAATAACTCTTGACTAAATAAAATGAATTTGAAGAATAAAAAAAATTGATAACTCTACAATATTGTTAAAATAAAACTGTCAGTTGCTGGTTGCTTTGGTATCCACCAACTGTCATAACTCATATAGCATTAAAAGTCAGGAGAAAATAAGTTTTTGACTAAACAAAATGAATTTAAAGAATAAGTAAACAAATTTTGACAAGATTCACATCTATCATGTTTAAATAAAACCGTGTTACACATGCAGTCGACGCGTGTGCATGCATGTTTGCCTGAAGGCCGGGGAGCGTTGGTGTTAAAACGCTCTCATGCTTGCTTTGCATCCTGCAGATTAGAGTTATTTTTTTAAGTTGGGAATGTTCTCCAGCTCCCTCTCTCTATTAGACATTCGGTGAGTTGGACAACAAGCCAGAGCGGGCGCGGGGAAAGAAAGCGATTTGACCCCCGACAGCGCGTTTGGGGAAGAGGGTCTTGAAGCATGTCAGCTCCACTCAGGCTCCACTTCCCCTCTGTGTCCTTCCTATTTTTTCCCCAGTGCCAGGCCCAAACTTTGAAAACATCCACCTTAATAGGACCTAGTCAGTGAGAGCTACTCTTCCGTCTATCAAACTGTGATCCGAGGTGTCAGCCGGCGCTGACTTTGACAGAATGTCTCCAAACGAACAGTACAATGGTGTTTCCCTCCCCAGCACTCGGCTGCCCGGCCTCTCCATCTCACTACACCACCTCTACCTGAGTTCGCCTGCTTGGTTTCACCTCATAGAACACCTTGCAACGCCGTGCTGACTGACAGCCACTAGCCGCCTAATTGTCTTCTTTTTACCAATTTGGACCACATTTGAATGCCTCTGTAGCTGCGTTTCCATTGACCATAGAATGGCACAAATTGAAATTACGAAAATAAATTCGCTTAACAGAAACACACCAGGTTGGATAAAAGTCAAAAGATTTTGAGCTAGTGGTTTCTAGCCACATCAAAATAGAAGTATTTCACAAAACTGCAAAGGAAACACTTCTTTCACATCACACAAGTCACATGATCAACAGCCGGAGGTTACTACTGGCAGAAACGCAGAAGAGGACGATTATAGGAAGTAGTAGGAGGATGATGGTTTGTTTGTTTTTTATTGTAAATTGCTCAAATTTAAATTATGAAAATAAGTTAGTCTAATGGAAATGCTGACATGTTGAAAAAAATGATGATTAAAAATGTTTGCGCTATAATGACATAGTTGCTCAGTCATACTGAAATTAGTTTCTTTTGCAAAGCTGTACTAGAAACACATTTTTTGCATCACACGTCATGTGATCAACAACCGGGTGTTACTGCTGCACAAAGAAGACACGAAGTAGTTGGAGTATGATCGCGCAAAATGGTTTTTTTATTGATTTATTCCTTGAACAAACTTATTTATATAAGATTTTAATCAAGTTTTTAATTTAATGGAAACACCGTAGCTGCGAAATTGTTTTTTTGACATTAGCAGAAGTGTGCACATTGTAATGGAAACGCCTCGTTCTCATCGTCTTTCTTAGGAGATGAAGGTCTCCAGGAATGTCGAGGAAACACGAAGTAGCTCATGATTATTGCAATGAAAAGTCTGTTCTGCCAGAAGCTGCAGAGATGAAAGCAAAACCAAACCGCAGCGTTTCTAAGTTACACGTAGAGTTGTTATGGAGTATAGATGGTGGAGGTTTTGCCAGCCCGAGGTTATTTCATTAGAAAACAAACACCTGGAGCTCTAAATTGTATGTAGGAAATAAATATTGGGATTAAATTCCCACAGCATAACAAATCCAGTTAATCTATCCTTCCGTCTTCCAAAAAGAATGTGATTCATAGTTGCCAGGCCCTGTGGCATTCCAAATTTTCAAGCATCGATCAAAGATATTGACCATTCACTCGGTGTAACTCCTCCTGTCTTATTACAGTGAGCTCAAATTACTGGAAATCTGCACTTCCTGTTAAACAACAGCCTCCATGTGCAGCACATTGCAGTGTGAAAACTAAGAAACAGGTGAAATTAATATTTTAAAACATTACACATTCAAAAAAGTGTGTGTTAACTCCAGAGTTCAAATGGAAATGTGTGAAATTATTGCTTGATTTTTATCGTGTCCAGCAGTTCCACTTGAAAGTAACAAAGCTACCTTTAACAAGTTAGGAAAAGTTTATGGGCAAAACATGTTCATTACATTTTTTGCATAAAATCATTTTTAGATAATGAGATTTTAGTCTGATGAGTTCTGCCTTTGAGCTGTTTATCGGCGTCTTGTCCCTTTAAATCCAAAAAGGCTGCTGCTGGCCACACCCCCCCATCTCAGCTTTTACTCTCGCACGAGAAAATGGCCGCAAACAAGTGCAGAATTTCACAACTGTACATCAGGTGGTTTCTACCAAGTGTCTTTTCCAGCAGCCGTTGAAGAACGTATACAGGGGTAAAACCAGCTAAACAAACATGCTGGAGCTCAGCGTGCGTTGCTAGGTAACAGGCGGAACTCTGCTTTTGTTGCTAGGCAACAGGCAGAACTCTGCTTTTGTTGCTAGGTGGGTTGAAACGGTTCAGCTAACCAAACACCAAAGAACATTAACTTACTGCCAAAAACCAGCTGTGTGGTTTGTTTTAAGCATGTGGGCTGATTTCAGAAGCAGTAAAAACCCAAATGGAAGAATAAAAACATGCAAAATGTGAATTTTGCATTATAGCTCCCCTTTAAAACAACTCAAAGTGCAAAACCAGAAGCGGAGAAACCACGGCTGTAACCAAGACTAAGCTGTTGTTTGAAATATTAGCAGTCCAGGCTGTACTGGAGTGTGCTTGAACCCCCAAAAGTTCCTTCAAGACTTACATATCGTAGGCTTTGTCCAGTAAATCAGAAATAACACAGCAGTTGTGTGTGGATTAGAGCTGCTTCTGAGTCCCACTCCATTTTAGGTAAGGGAAAATAAAGTGATTTCTAACGCTGCAAAGTGCAAGAGTGCAGCTGGAGAACGAAGACAGGTTGGTTTCACTCTCCTCCTTTACATCGCCACACCGCTTTGTCCCTTCACAGAAGGGACGAAAAAGTCACCATTCAGTGTCTCATACTCATCTGTGCTGGGGTTTGCATTGAAATGACACTTCAGGGCTGACCAAATTTACTGTTTTTTACGAACATTAAGACTTATAAACAGGCAAAAATTTTATTTTTTGTTACTTTTTTTTCAGAAAAGCTGTTACGTTATTGTTTGTTTCATGTATTCATTTTTTTATTCCAAGACAGTAATTTTTAGCTCAAGCATCTGACTTCTTTTTCCTCACTACCCTCTGCTTTATCAGCAGGAAAGAAATTTATCGGGAGGAAAATCTTAAACATAAACAAATAAATAAATAGTAAATGAATGCATTATGAAAACAGAAAAAATGAATAGTTTGAAATATTTTTACTCTCCCAAGCTGATAATAAATTACAAAATTAACAAATTCGTCACTCCAAATATACTTACCGTTAAGAGCATTTGATAGATAAACAGCTAGCTTATTTACTGCTTACACACAGAATAAACTTTGTAATATGAAAAAAGTAAATTTCCTTCAAATCTGAAAGACGAATAAAACATCTGAAACAAGACAATTTCTGTCAAAATCATCTTTTTGGCCCCCACAATTTAATTTGTTGATTTGTTTATGAGCCATTAAAGATGCAGTAAAACAAATACTGGTGATACATTTCTGTGTAAAGCACTTTAGGATTACTTTTATAATAAGTTAGTACCATAAAAATGACTAAATAGCAAGTAGTGAATTAAGAAATTAATATTTATTATTCTCCTCTATCAGAGTCATGTGGTCAGCAGAAACGATACGCAGAATTCGATTCTACTTTTCATTTGCCTTTCCGGGCTTCCGTACACCCCTGACCGTCCCAAAATCAACAAACGAGTTCATACTGGTTACAACTGGAGCAGTTCCCAGTGGTTTGCTGGTTCCTGCCAGAACTGAAGGAGACACACACACAGACACACAAACGGACAGTTATTCCCAAGGACACTCAGTGCGGTTTCACATCTAGTAAACCACCCAAACAGACCAGTTTGGTCTTCCAGTTCACTTAAAAATCCAGACCCACAAGCAGAGAGGACCGGCTCAGGATTGCCAACTCCTCATCGTCTCTTTAGGATGCAGCTGAAGTCTCAAAGTTTAATGACACGTGCATATATATATATATACTGTGTATATATATATATATATATATATATATATATATATATATACTGTGTATATATATATATATATATATATATATATATATATATATATATATATATATATATATATATATATATATATACACACACCGTATCTTTATCTTCACAAGGACTTTGCATTGACTTCAATTCGTTTTTCATATTTGCAAGTCAAATTTAAGACTTTTAAAGACTGTTTTAATGCCACCTTGAATGAAATTTAAGACAGAAAAAAACTAAATATTGGAAGGTCCCGCTGTATTACAATCAAGCAGAGCATAAATTGTGAGATTTCTGAGGTCTGTTTGTGGCTCTTGGCAGCAGCTTCGTGCTGCAGCCTTAACCCCTCGTAGCACCTAGCTTAAAAGATTTCTTTGCACAGAATGCACCTAGCTTTGTTTGCGTTGGCAACAGAAGTGACCCAGTGGTGAAAACGAGCACCGACCAGCCAAATGGCGATAAATTTGAGCTTAAAGGGCTCAAAACATGGATTGTGATGTCACTCAATCTCCACTTATTTCCTATGGAACTTGAACGATGAAGCGATAATCGTTAGCTGTCCTCCAGCTAAACGATTGATGACACTTTTGTCGCTCTTCTGTTTTTACTGTTGTTGTTGGGTTTCACCCCGAGTGGCGATAACTTTCGCCTGTTACTGTCATTCGTGGCTCCCTGCTTGTCAAGCCCAAAACACCATGAAACAAAAAAGACACAAAAAAGCTACCTAGCTATCTAACAATGGTATATTAGCAGCTAATTAATGATTCAACCACTTTGAATCTTAGAAAACAATAAAGATATCTGAGTGCCTGACAGAAAACTACATACGATACTAAACAGTCCTTTAATTATGGAATTTATTATCTGTAATTGATGTATTTAAGACCAACTTTTTTTTCTTATTTATTAAAGACATTTTAAGGGCAAAATTTTAGATGGAGGGATTTTAGACTTTTTATGAGTGGAATTTAATACCTATATATCCGGAGTAATGTATGAACTTCATTCAGCCTACTGGCGAGAAGTTTGCTCTCTGAAAGACACAAAAAAGGAAGCTAGTTGACTAGCAATGGTACATGAGCAGCTAGTTAGCGATAGCCTCAATTGTCTTGAATCTGTCTAGAATACACCAGATTAAATATTCCTGTAAAGAAAAAATTTAAGACCTGTGATTAAAATAGTAAAGGCTAATTTACTTATGTATTAACTCAAGACTTTTTAAGGCGTTAATTTAAGAAATATGAATTTAAGACTTTTTCAGTTGATTATGAATAGAATTTATGATCCATATCGCCACAGAAATGTACAAACTTTGTCCAGATAACTGGCAGTAAATATGCACTAACCCATGCAAGGTAGCTAGCAAGGGTATGTTAGCAGTTAGTTAGCGGTAGCCTCAACCATCTTGACTCCATCTGAAATATACCAATGAAATAGTCCTGTCAAAACTAAATTTAAGACCTATGATTAACACACTGACTTTTTAATGGACATTTTAAGGCCTTAATTTTAGATGCATGAATTTAAGGCCAAGCAGCACTCCAGGTGTGTTTTTTATGAGGGGATAACATCATAACATGATATAAAGCTCAAAAAAGTCATTTTACATAATTTAAAAGTATATAATCAGCTAAAGACGATTTCAAGGCATGGACATAACACAAGACAAATCTCCTGTATAGTTTAGAACGGCTGTTTTGGTAAATATCCCAGCTGAAGTAATTAGTTAAATAAACATGAGAAATATCCGCCTCATGCATGTTCACTTCAGGCTTTCTGCAGAGACGATGCAGCAGCCAGGAAAAGCAAGAGAAGAGGAGGGGGGATTTTAATGGCTCTTGTCACCGCGTAATGTCCTCACCTGGATAAAATGCTGAAGCAGAGAAACCAGAGAGGACTTTTATAAAATCCCCTCACTGCCTCCAACATGTCTCATGGATATTCCAAAAGCAAGACGTATAAATCTGGGTCTTTTCACATCCAAGTCTCTCTCGTAAACACCGAATTCTCTCACATACCTTGAAACACTCTGAGGCCCCCGAGAAACCATGACTGCAGTTTTAATGCACACCGCTGCAACCAGCAGCAGGCCGAGGCGAAATGACCGACGCCAAACTGGAGCAGGCGGGACGCAGCTAGCTAAAAACCAGAGAATCCACCATTACTGTCCGACGCAGTTCTCTTCATTTGATTTCCATTTACTTTCTCCTCCTGTAGCTTACATTTCCTGTTTGTCTCTCATCCTAAACCTAAATGTGCTGCGATTTAATTCATGAATTTATTTGTTTGTTTTAGTAAGCTGTGGAGAAACCATCCATTTACGCCCGAGGTGTCCAAAGTGCGGCCTGGGGACCATTTGTGGCCCTTAGATGGATTTTGAGCGGCCCACAATGGCAATTCAAGAATCATAAAAAATTGTCCCATCGATCCCATGGGATTGATGTAAATGAAGACTTTTTATTTATCATCAAGGTAGATTTATTACCTACATAATTCTCTTACAATGGAAAATGTTAATTACGACACAAAGTATCCATCTTTTTATAACTAATTTTTTATAATAAGTTCCACCATGTCGATCCAGAGACTTTTACTGAAATGTTGACTCTGCTGCACCCAAATCAGCTTTTTAATTGATTAAACTTGGCTAAAAATAGCAAACGTTTTGAAAGAAAGTGACTCAAATCCTTTTTGTAACTGAGAATTAACGACTCAAAGAAGAATTAACTCACCAGGAGCATGGAGGCCATTTTACCACCATGACTTATTCTACTTTTACCAAAATGAACAAAATTTTATGGTGGTAACAAGAAAAAATGTGCATATGGTAATTAGAGAAATGATTGTAAATGGCAAACTTTTTTCTAGGTCAGAGGTCAAACGCAGGATTCAGATCCCACTTTGATTTTTCTTTCAGGTAGAAAAAAGTAGCAGCTGCCACACTTCAGGAAAACAGTCATGCTCTTTCATACATTTCTCTCTGCAGTCATATTTTTTCAGCTTGACTTGGAGAAGTGGAAGTCGTATATTAAGGGTGGAAGTTTTTAACAAGGAAGCAAATCTAAATTAGGCTGAAGGATGTGGTGAAAGGAGTTGCCTTAAAGGTGAATCAGTGGGTCAGAACCAACCAGCTGGTTTCCAACGTCAACAAAATAACAAAAATTGAAACTGAAAAACTATTTTGTTACATGAAATAAATAAAAACTGAATTTAATGGGGAAAAACTATAACTCAATGGTACTATATTGTAGGTTTATAAAACTAAAGCATCCTGAGATTATAGATATCATATTCTTTGTTTTTGTGTTTATGAATCTATTTATTAGTCTTTTGAATTGCTGCGAAACAATTTTTTCCCCCGTTGGTAAATTACGACGTTCCTCCTGGCAGCAAAATGGCAGCTGGATGTTAAACAATATTTGAAAATTGTATCTTCTGTTAATTATTCATTAGTCAATCGATGTAAACATAATCACAATACTTTGGTTAAGGGGCAGTATTATGCGATTTCCAGGCACATAGTGCATTTTTATGGCACAATTAGATAATTATGTTACCGTCAGTTGTTAAAACAATTCTCTATATATGTAAAATCTGAAATTTTACTTCCTGATTTACTGCCTTGAAATTGGGCCTCTGTCTCTTTAATAAGCTCCTGCTCTTTCTGAAACTCCGCCTTCAGGAAGTCGTCACAACATGGCTCCTCTATTAACCCTTTAACAGTGTTTTTACCAGCGTTGTTCTGAGAAGTAGCTCCTACAATGAGATGTTTGCTAATTGTCTTTGGTTAGTTGGAAGGAACTGTTTCTATAAAGAGCATCTAAGGTCCAAATCAAAATTATAAATATGCACTGAAGAGTTGCCCTCTTTATGTTACTTTGCAAAAAGGAAAATAAAATAAAAAACATTTCCAGTAATATTTTTGCCGAAAGCTGTCTTAGTACTGCCCTCTTTTGGTTAAAGAATGACTACTACAGTTGAATTTTCCTGTTGGTTTCGAACAGTATTAGTTGATTTCTATGTCACAGACATAGAACATTGAACTGTCTAAATTGCAATAATTTGCCGTACAAAATGTCTCAGTGCTGCCCCCTTTGGGTTGAATTGTGGATATTTCCTATTGGTGACAACAATACAGCTTGTCTAAGTCACAGACCTGAGTACAGGAATAAAACCATCTCATTCTTTGTAACTTTGTTGTTGCCAAAATCTCAAATAACACAGAAAAAAGCCACTAGACTTATTGCTAGTTTTTTTTAAATAAAGAAGTCACTACAGGGTCTGAAAACTCATGAAATATGGCACCAAGGCTGTTAAATTGGCAATAGCGTGCTCTCTTGTCTTGACCACGCCCCAATCATCTTCTCAGTTAACCACGCCCCTTTGAGCATCTTAGCTCCGCCCACTTTCGGTGGAATTTTTCGACATTTGTCGAAAACTAACATACAGCCAGATATCTGAGAAAATGTGAACATTTTAAACATTTTAGCATTTAATCAATGTTATCCATATATCTGTGGATTCTGTATGAATCTGTTTTCACTGCATAATAAAAGAGAGAAAGAGGCTCCATTCTCCATTGTGTTTTTCCTGCTGAGGCCTTAAACCACTTTAAACAGCGACTACTTCTTCTTCCAGGCCCATGATGTTTAAATTAAAGTCGGAGTTGAGGACGATGGGAGCAGCGTAAAGCAGAGAAAGAAAAGGAGGAAAAAAAGTTTCCTGAACATAGTAGAAAATTATTTTCTCTGGACAGTTTTAAGAGTCGACATCCTGTGCTGGAGTTCTCTAATCATCACCAGCGCAATTTACAATCAGAACACACAGCAAGCCAGTTCAGACCAGCTCATCTGTTGACTTTGGCCCCAGCTGAGCGCCGCGTCCTGTTCCCCCTCTCTCCCTCTGCGTGTGTGTGAGCCGTTTGAGACTCGGGTGACTCGGCACTCGGCCCTGACGAGGGGTGGGGTGACCGCACACATGCACACGTCCCCTCTTTCTTTCACAGTCGCACGCTTTTCTCCATTTTGCCCTCAAACATCCGCTGAACAAACATGGAAATCCACTCAGCTGCAGCACAATTAACACAGATGTTACCATGAAAATGGAAAGAGAAACATCCACACACACACACACACACACGGAGGACTGGGACTCAGCCCCCACCTCGGTGTGTGTGTGTGTGTGTGTGTGTGTGTGTGTGTGTGCGTCAGTCAGGATGATCCCCCACCCACAGCTCGTTTGGCTGGCCTCCATTTAGCCTGGTCCGGCCCAGAGCTGCAGCCTGGCCGCAGGGCCGCAGGCGGATCACCCAGTCTGCCCCCAAACTGCCCCCAACTGCCTCAGATTGTCCCGACCAATGTGCTTCTGATTAGGTGGCTAATTACAGCTGTAAAAACTATGTTGATATAAGCCTCAAAATTGCAGCGTGTCAGATACTATTAGCTGGTCTTGGAGAGCAGCCATTGTTACCCAACTCCTCCAGCAGCACCACCCTCCACCACTCAACTCATCCCTCTTTCCTCTCTCAGCTTTTCCTTTTTTCCTTTACATTTTTGTTGAATCAGTCAGAAGCTGCAGGAAAATCTGGAAGAAAATGTTATGTATGTATGTATGTATGGATGGATGACTGGCTGGTTAGATGTTCGTTTGGATGGGCGGACATATCGTTGGATGTTATGTTGGATGGATGGATGGATGGATGGATGGATGGATGGATGGATGGATGGATGGATGGATGCTTGGTTGGATGGCTGGACAGCTCCATTAACTCCCCTCAGAAAACCAGTTTGTGGTTCCAGAGTTTCTCTAATTTTTCCAGGAACAGTTAAAGTTTCCTGATTGTGGATAAATTTGCGGTTCAGAAACTGAAAAAGCCAAAACAGTTTTTGTAAAATCCTGAAGCCTGGTGAGTTGGCTATAGAGTAAAAAGCAGATCCTGGTAACTGTATCCCTGCTTTACTGTATATAAACCCATTTTAACGCAGATATCCATCAGCAGCGGCCCTCCTACCGGGACATTCGACCTGTTCAGTGATTTCCACTGATTTTAAATTAGGACTCTGGCTCTGCAGCAACGAAGAAAATAATCTGATGCAGAATATTGCAAAGTGCTGAAGGCTTCCAGCGAGCGAGGTCAGGCTGTCTGGACCGGGACGCGCTGTATGTGTTGGGTGCTTTGTGTTTCAGTGACAGTGACTAAGGAGTCGGAGAGTAGGGAATGCCAGAAGTGCGGTCCAAAGAAAAACATGGCAACACCGCCGAGTGGAGGCAAGAAAGAAAAACAAAGTATAAAAAAACCCCAAGTATGCAAATCTTGGGTGGTCCCATCTTCGGAGAAAGTCCCCCCTTTTTTGTGTCTGTCTCAAACCTTGGGGCAACTTCCACCTCTGCTATCCCGAGGAGGTGAGCGGATGAACGGCGGACATTCATCAGGCTCACTTACGGCTAATCGGCGGAGTTAAGACAACAGACACTGAATATGACAGAAAGCCCGCAGGCCGGGTCCAAACCGCGCGGGCTACCATGGTGGCCCGCCTTCCCCTTGTGGCCTGCTCAGCAGCTGGCACTTCAAGGCCTCCCAAAGGGGCCAATGCCAGGGGCCCCAAATTCACACCGCCACATAGAGCGAGGCAGACCGAAAGGAAAACAAGGAAGCCAACTCCCTTCGGCTCGTATTGATTCTTCTGCACTTGGCAAGGGTGTGCCTCCCCACTTCCCAGCCTTGAAAGGCGGTCTTGTCACAAAAGGTGGAGGCAGTGCAGTATTCTGTCGTTTGAATAATTGATGACCGATTCCTAAGTAATCAGTGTCCTCACAAGACAATGCATTCCCTCTTTCCCTGGTGGAGACAAAGAGCATGGCCTGTTTCTGTCCCGAAGCCTTTAGAAGGTAAAAGCTTTAATGCACTGAAGTCACTGGAAGTGCTGCCTCTGAAGGGCTCCCCGCGGACCCGGGCGGGATGCTGCGTCTCTCCTTACGAGGGGCCTATCAGAGTGGCCTTCCAGTAAAAGTAGCGAGGTGAACCAGACAGAGCCACTGAGTGTGCCAGAGCAGAGAGGCATTTAGATGTGCGAGTGCTGCTAAATGTCTCCTAAGTATAAAGTTTGTTTAGATAGTTTGCATAAAACAATTTGAGTTAATGTACGAGAATATTTGATAAATGCATGATGCGTCCTGTGATGCTTGGCACTTTCCTCCAAACAGGAAAGGAGAGCAGTTAATGTCATCACCACCAGGCAAACTTTAAAGGTGCAGCATGTAGCTTTCATAGAGTCGTTACATGTCGCTGTTTACGCCCGGAAATTTCACGCATGTGTAGCAAATCGACGTGGGACGATTCTGTTATTTGCCATCCTTAGCTGCGCCGCAGCAGTGGAACAACTCTGCTAACAGAATGAAACCTGGAAATTGAAGTATTATTAATTTAGTGCAATGTGCCACAGCAAAGGGGAAAATAATGCAAGAATAGTGATTGTATTCTTATTTTTTACCTCATTCTCTGTGTCAGCTATGCTACACACAGACTCGTTGCCATAGCAACTGACTGGCAACTGTTAGTGTATCAGGATTCAACACAAAAAGACATGCAAACAGAACAGAACATTTAGTCCATTACAGGTTTGTGTTTTCAAGCTTGATGTTTATTTTGTGATTATTAATCGTCAACACAGCGGTGGTTGATTAGCTGATTTAAACGTCTACTGTAGTTTTTAACTGAACAGAGACACTGAATTCCACAGCATGTCTACATGCCAAGTTTGTCAAAGTCAAGCTAGCATAGCTGACCTACTTCCCTCAACCTTGTATTTTTTTATTAAAACATTTTTCTGACCTTATCTAGTTGTCATAGTGTTAACAATCAGTAGCAAAGCACTGCCTCCATTTTTCTTTTATATCTCAAGCGCACATTGAAGAATTAGCGCATTATGTTGACATCTTGAAAGCTAAAACCAATGGTAATTGACAAGAAGCCTTTTAGTTGGGGTCGGCATTTTGATGTCGCATCCAGCGTCCAATCAGATCATTTTTTGAAGCAGAAATAAAGCCTTCAAAAAAGGCGGCTTCGTCGTCCATCACTGTTGTTTGAGGATGAGCATCAGATTTATGGACGTACCAGAAACACAGCACTTTGGTCCTTACAAAAACATAAATGTTGCATTAAATTTTTAAAGCATTAAAACCTATGTAATTAATAAATCTGAGTTTGTGGTCATTTATGTTTTACCATATATTCCCATAAATTATTTAATCAATCACAAAAAATATAAATATTTAAATATTATGTTTAAATTTTTTCAATTGTAAAAAGAAGTTGAGCAGAACTTTTAATTAACAGTTAACAAAATCAACTGATAACATTTCTGGTCACATTTTAAATCAAGAAATCAGCTTTTTTTGTGTATTTTTGGAGTATGTTGCAAGGAAAATGCTTAACGTTACATGTTTGAAACTCTAGCTATTCAAAAAAATTACCAATTACTTAAATATACATTAAACATATTGCATTATATTTAAGTGTAAAAGAGATCAAATGCACCTGTCTCAAGCTTGCATTACCTTAAAATAAAATGATTGTACCATTTTCTTTGTGAAGACGATTTGCTTTTAACCCATATTTCACAGCATTAGTTGTGTTTAAATATAAAACAGTAAAATCTCACGGTTACAGTTACAGAAAAAAATGCAAATGCAGTTCCTTTTGGTCCACTGAAATGTTTGCAGGAATGCAGTGAGAGCATTTCAATATCAAAGGCACAAGTTCGCCTAATTTGCATTAAACAGGCCTGCGCTGAGGCACATTTGGAGCTAAGAGGAGGTCCTTATCTCAATCAATCAGGACACGTTAGTTGTGCAAGATCACCTAATTAAAAAACACACAAATATCCTAACATTTCAAAAACATCCAATTACGAGTTCTTTTTATCCCTTAGCACATCTCTCCTCTTTTCATTATGTTGTGACAGTAAAGTGAAACATTATTTAATATTTACTGATGAAACAGGCAAGAAACTCTCTGCTCTCGCTTGTGCTGCAGAAATAAAATTGAAGAGACAGTGAGACTCTGGGAAATTTGCTGAAAGTGTCAATGCTGCTGCTTGGACATATCAAAATTGCTTATTTTCAAATTCAGCTACATCAAGCAGGTTTTTTTTTTCCGTGGCTGTTTGTGGAGGAGTTTGCATATTCATGGCTCGCCTGTTTTTGAGAACCTGTCACTGGGAGCCTGTTATGTAGCTCTTCCCTGCCTTTCTGCGCGGGGCAACAACACTCCATCAGAGTTAACACTGACCGGCTGACACTGCCAGGCAGTACAACTGACAGCCAACGGAGCTGGGCCCGGCTAATGAACCGGACTTAATACGCCATTGACACAGGGGTCAACTTCTGTCACCGGGCAAGTTTCCTCACATTCACACAGATCAAGAGGAGAAATACCAAAAGAGACACAAACAGTGGGGTTAAAAAGACAGTACACCCCTTATTCAGCTAAAACATATCAAGATTTAATGACACTTGATTTGGACACCAATTCCTGTCATTATTTTATCAAATAAAATTGGCAATGACCCTTTTAACATAAAAGGCAGATTGTTTTATGTCAAAAAGGCCTGCCTTTGCATGGCACGTCATTTTAACCTAAAATACGTTTCAGCACACTTGCATTCCAGATACCTGAAACTGATTTATGAGTACTAGTAAATTAAGTTATCTCTAATTATATTTTGACTAAAATAAATACCAATAATTACGTTCTGACTAGCATAAGTAACATCAGATTTAAGTTGTATGGAAGCTTTAACTGAAAACATCAGTAAATTATTGCAGACTATCTGAAACATAAATCAACAATGAAATTATGAATAGTCATAAAATAATTTTAAGATATCTCACTTTTTGATCTGATTAGTCATAATTCTAATTAAAGATAAGATCCAAACAATTAATGCAAATTAAATTGCAAATATGTTCAAAGCAAATGAAAATTAAATTAGAAATAGCTTCAACTGTAATTTTGACAAGTCAAAATTGCTTTTAAGACAACCTCAAAATGCTGTGTTTTTGATTGTATTTGTGTAAAACTGAGGGTGTTTTCACACCTGGTAGTCTGGTAGACTGCAACATTTGCTCCATTTTCATACTGTTCAAACCAAACCAATAAAGCTAATTGAGCAACCCATTCCCCTCCTCGCCTGTGGGGGCACTGCACCAAGAACCACTGATGGAAATGGCACAAAAACCTCTGAAGAAGACACTGAGCGCAACTTAACAATACTGCCAATTATCGATATTGACTGGTATGAAACGCTTACATCATGATAAGCTTTTCAGTCATATAGTCCAGCCTGAGTTTCTATGAAAAACAAACTATGGTTCAAATAAAGCAGACTGAACAGGGCTGGTGTGAATGCAACACTGATGCTATGGATGAAATGACGGAATTTGTCGGGACAAATGTCAGAAATTGGTATGCCTGAATCTCAACCATCCGCTGTGTATGCGTTCCTGAGTATATGGAAGCTTTTAGATTTGAAAAGGTGTTTCTGAATGAGCCTCAACACATATGGTCAATTTGCTATGGACAGAAACCCAAACATCAAAAACACCTTGTACCCAAGGTCAAGTGTGGCGGTGGAAAAGTGATGATATGGTAATTGAATCGACTCCTCTGTATACCAAAGCTTTTCAAAGTCCAATCTGAACCAAAGTCCAAACCTTAACATTAAACTTCAGGACAGCTATGCAGATAGAAATGTCAGTAAATCTCAATAGATTGTGGCAAAATTCTGACTTTTATCTAGATACGAATAAAGTCTTAAAAGAAAACTAAACTGATGCTGCTAACGGTGCTTCTGCTGTATAGTTTATCATGGAGAGTACTTAGTTTTTCAAACACAGCTTTTGATGGCTGCGTAAGATATGTAAAACCCCAGAATTGACCCTGACAGTAGAGAGCATCAGAGAGACTTCTTCTTCAGTTTGTGTAAATCCGACAAAATCCCAGCCTTGTTTTTGAGCTGCCTCCAACCTAATACACTTAGAGCAGAAAGGAGGAGTTGGTGAACAACTATGGATTTATGGCCTAAACTTCGCAAGTTATAAGGTCAATATAATATTGAAATGCATGAGAATAATTTCTTTCCTACAAGGACAAATACCTTCCTGAGTCTGGAGGATTTATAAAACAACCAGGTGAGATTTTTTGCTGCTGTGAAACTTCTCATTGACAGCGTTCCCCTGTGGTTTAGTGAAACAGCAAAAAGATGCTTTTTACCCTCTCTGTTTATCCTCTGCAACTAGTTTTCAGGAAGTTTTTCTTTCTGCTGCAGTTTTCACTAAAGGCAGACGACAGCTTAAAAGCAATAAAACCAAGAAGTTCACTACAACTACTACATGCATGCAAGAGAAGCCAAAAAGGCTCAAAAAGACAAAGAAATCAGACGAATCTGACTAGTTATAGCGGTTATGGTGTAAAACATTTTTGAAATCTCTTTGAAATTTGTGGACATGTGAAAATGTTTCAGATCTTTAAATTAATTTTGTTAGGAGAAACTGTTTAGAAGGAGAGAAGCTCCAGTTGAGAAAAACAATGAAACACTTCATATTTTTTTTTACAGCAGTTACAATCTAAAACTGAAGCAAAATCACTCCAAACTCTAAAAAACAAACCTGGGAAATGGACCTGACCTTGAAAACAAACATTATATTATATCACATCTGAAATCTGCCAACATTAAATATTCTTTGAGGGATTGGTGTACGACGGACCATTAGGGGCAAAAGAGGAAGAGTAAATTTCCACCAAAAAATCAGAAATTATAAGATTTCTGAAAATTTCTAGAAAAAAACACAAGGTCATTTCTGAGTTTGAAAATTAAAAAATTTTTGACTTTCGGAAATTTTTTGATTTTGAAAATTAAGTACAACACCAAATATTTATCTTTTTATAACCAAGTTAACTTTTATCTAATTTGTTAAACTTGGCTAAACATACAAGCGTTTTGAAAGGAAGTTGATCAAATCCTGTTCTTCAGTCAAACCCAAAAAATAGAAAACTAGAAGTCAGCGCGAAAAATCCTTTTTAAGTTTTGGATCTCCAAATAAATAACATCCCAACAACAACAACAAAAAAATGGCAAATATGTGAGGATTTTGGGCCATGTGACAAAACGCTTGGCTAATCATTAGCTACAATTAGCATGTCAGTTGAAGAGGTTGAGCAGTTTTATGGTACTTTTCCCCGTTATTTTAGATTAGCTGGCAATTATAGGGCATAAAATATCATAGATTTATTCAAGCACTGGTCCATAGTGTGATTTTAATCTCATTTCTTATTTAATGGAATAAGAAATTAAATTAAAACAGTTTTTTTCAACATTCGCAGAATTTGTCATTTATCGTGATAATTTTTTTTATCATGATAAGAATTTTAATTTATTGTTGTCACAATAAATTCCAGTTACTGTTTGAAACCAACCAAAACTGTTCGGATTGCTGGGGTTAGTAGTTTACAACTTTACTCATTGTTTTTCCAATGTTGCACTTATTGATACAAATCCAACTTCTTTATATGACTGGTGTCGTAAAAATCATTCCCATATGTCATAAAAACAATTGGGAATGATTTTCAAAATTAGTTTGAGGGGCTATAATTGCTGTCATGCAGTCACAGCCATACATTTACCTAAAAAATAATAAATAATTATAGTCACGTTTATTGTTATCACAATAATTCCACAAAATATCATGATAAAACTTTAAGTTTGGGAAACGCAGAAAGACCACGCCGCTCCCTGGAAAAGCTCCTGCACTGTCAGAGGAATGCATTCATGAGATTGCGTTTGTATTTTTTACATGAAAACCTGTTCTGTGTAAGCAGCGAGTGTTTTCCACCCAGCCTCCTCCCCACTCCCCCTGGACTCTCCTGTGTCAGTACATTACTTTATAAGTGGAGGTATCGACTGTGGGGACTCTTTGATACACATTCACATACAGTACAAACACAATTGATCTCCAGCGGCGCATCGGAGAGGGTCACAAAGACATGCACACACAAATAAAACAGATCACAGGCCTGCTGCTGGAGGAATACGAACCGAGTGTGAGAGGAGGAACAAAACGCTCCTTTGATAACGATGTGACACGGCGCTATCTTTCCCTGGAGCTACTATCAGCCATCTTTATGAGGCTCACTGTGAAACGTAATATTGTGCAGAATCACGAAGACTACAATGTGATGTTCTTCTTTTAACGTTCCCCCACAGGTTTTCTTATGACGCCGTCTGAAGCTCAATCAAGCCTCGTTTCTGGATCCTCACTAGCTAACCCACCGCCGCTGGTTTTCAGTCGACCGTTTATTAATGAATTATTAAATAAACATCAAGTTTGAAAACATAAAACTGTGACGGACTGAATGCGTGTTTTTTGTTTTTGGTATTGATGTTCCTGATTCACTTTAACGTAACCTCTGCTCTGTTGACCAGCGCAGCTGTTGTCAGAATTTGAGCGGTTTTGAGACGTTTTTCACGCGTTTTCTGGCATTATTTGCCAGATAACATTATTTGCGTGGCACACTGCAGCCACTAGTAATATCTGAGTTCAATAAACGACAAAAAACAGACTAATTACCTCGTTCGTTCGTAGACTAACGCAATATTCATTATAGTCGTCAGGTAGGACATAAAGTATTTAGCAAACTCTCCTACAGCGTATGAAAAATGTATGTAAAATTTAATTATTTGCCCAGTATGTTTTAAGAAATTGTTTAGGACTCTGAAAGAACTGACAGAAACCAAACTTCCTAGATTTAGTACTAGGATGAATAGTTAATTTACATATCTATTTAACTGGATAAGAAATAAGGGAACTATGAACATTTTTGTGACAAATTACTGCACATCTCACGTTGGAACAGTGATGGTTTTGTGGATAAAACTCTATGCATAGTGGCAGCGCAGGAGCATGTCAGTAGAGACAAGCTGCAGCGTGACATCATGTGTAAAATCCCACCTCAAGCTTTTTTGTGGTTCAATCTTGATATGCTGGTGGAGCAGTTGTCAGTCCATTGCTATGGCAACAGGTCTGCGTGTAGCGTAGCCGACAGAGACCGCGAGAAAAAAAAAAAAAAGAACATGAGTGGTTTTGAGTTGTTCTTCAGAGTATTTTTCTGCATTTGTTTTTCTTTTGCTTTGGCGCATTGCACTAGATGAATAATACAGATATCTCCAGGTTTCATTTAGTTAATGCGATTGCTCTGCTGCCGATGGCAAGTAAAAGAATCGACCTTTTGCCTTCCACCATTGTGCGCATGTGGGAGACTTCCGGATGTAAACAGTAACATGCAATGTGTCTACATCTCTCTCTTGCACATTAATCAAAAGTGTCAATATACTTTCTTTTTGTTGGTCTCGAAGCCATTAGTCCAGTATGCATTGCTCTATGCCTGCCTACCAAGATGGCGGATCAACGGCGCAGCTCACTTCAGGTTCAGACTTGTGGGAGCGAAGTATTACTGTCCTGTCCTGTAATGAATATTAATAGAGCTCACCATCGTTGCTGTGGTCATTCGTAAATCAATGACAAGTGTAGGCTGCCTGGCGCACGTGGTCTTCAGGACTCTCCGTGGGTGAGCCGACCCCAAAGCGCCCACAGAACCGGCGCCTGTGATCGTGAGTGCAGCCGTGGGATGATGTTGTCATAAAGCAGCAGAGATCTCAAGTGTTGTCATGAGGATACTCATGGGTCAAACTTTCAGCACCGACTTTTTCTCAAGGCTAAAATAAATATGCCGGCCCATCTTCTCACTTATTGGTAAAAAGAATTATTTACTTGCTTTTCCAGAGATAGTGGGGCATCGTCCAAAAAGCAGCGAGTGACTAATCGATACGGCCTCTATTTATATTTAAAACTGCAGAAGAAAAGGGTGTTAACTGGGTTCAAATAAACAATCTTCTCTTAGATGTGGATGCAGCGCTCAGACAGCAGTCAATGAGATGTTTGAAACAAAAATAAATGAGTCGGAGTGTTTTTGCTCGCAGTGAGAGGAGAGCCCTAATGAGAGTGATCATAGATGCCAAGACCAAACACTTCAAACAAAAGAAAACTTGTTCTTTCAAACAGAGCAGGAGAAAAATTCTCTTTAAACAAAAACAAAACAGTGACAGAGAGGAAGACGGAGGAGCTGAAGCCACAGTTGAAAAGCAACACAAAAACAATCGGCATCCTTTTTCTACATTTATACATAAAGTGCGTTTTATTTTCTAAATGCTTTGGCTGTCCGTATTTAGATGAGCTGCGAAAATAAAGCCAGTGAGTGAAAAAGTCCTTCTCGGTCTATTTAAACCCTCCCCCGCAGGCAACTGTATTTACAAGGAAATGGTTATCATTTAGTCTCTGTTGCGGATCAAAATGTCAAGCTCCGCTGAGAATCCGAACAGTGCTGTTAGGGCCAAAAGTGCAGTTTTAGAGCCGCAGGATCTGAGAAGCACAAGAAAAATGATTTGCAAATGCCCAAATATGTCTAATTGACCTGAAATCTAGCCTGTGTGCGGGAACTGTTTGAAATCAATACGGAGAATCCTTGAAGGAACGTGTTTTTTTTTTTTACAGCTCTGGTTACCGTGGCGTCACGAAGTATACAAGAATTATGAAAACAATCAACAAAGTCACGGAGGGTCGCGTGAGTTAAAATCACAGAGGTTGTGGCCAATTAAAAGAGTGTTGTTTTCACCAAACGGAGCGCTTCTGCAATGGGTTACAACAGCGATGTTCAAAGTGGGGGGTGTGGCTCAATGGAGGGCCGCCAGGTGGCGCTAGGGGGTCTCAGAAAGTTGGAGGGAAGATGAGAAAAAACAATGTAAAATTTAAAAAAATAATGTAATTCTATATCTAAAATGTTTCATCAGAATTGTTGTTTTATTAAATCTTTTTAAATAAAATACAAGTTAAAAATAATTGATTTAAATGTTATTTTTTATTAGCTGCCAGTTAAATTCATCAAGCTGCTTTAGAGCAAAGGAGCTGCTGCTAAAAACCAGAACAACTGTGGGAACAAAATAAAATCTGATGTGACTACTATAAATTATCACATATTTTCTTTTAATCAAAAGAGGACAATGTGATGAAAAATTTTATAATGTGGTAATGAAGTAGAAATGTAATGTTTTTCATTTGTTATTAGAAAATATGAGTTAAAATAACTTATTGAAGATAGAGACAGAAGACAGAACGAACCTTTATGGTTTATTTGCCACATTCATCTTTCTGGTTGTAAAAAGACAAATACTTTGTGTTGTATCTAACATTTTCCATTGTAAGTTGGTAGTAATTTTAACCTGAAATTTGTATAATTATTGAATTGCAGTTGGTGGGGCCGCACAAAATCAGTCAAAGAGCCACAAATGGCCCCAGAACCGCACTTTGGACACCCCTCTGCTAAATGAATGTAATAATTGAATAGTAAAAAATTGTAAAATTGAATGTTATTTTGTAGCATTGTCTAGGCCTTTTGCAATAAACAATAAATCAAGTAATCACTTGATAAATTTGCATTATTTATTCTTTTTCTATTTCTACCAAAAATTTAATGACTAAAGTCTTCAGTCTGGTGCTTTGGTCTCAACTAGACCTTTTTTCTGAATGATTATTTTGTTTACAGAGACTTCATAATTCATTTTATTTGTTGTTTCTGTTGTTTTGTTTATTTTAGATACTTTACATGTCTTCCAGTTCCACCGTTAATGTTCATTAGAATTGTGTTATTATGCTATTATATTACTTGAAAACAATACAATCGTTAATCGCAAAAACTTCAGAGACAATTTATCGTCTAGCAACATTTGCTAGCATTGTCTTTTGGATGGGAAAATCTATGGATAAAAATATTAATTTGACATGGAAGACATTTTTTACGTGAATCTACAGGTAAACGCGCTCTCTCTTCTCTCTCTCTCTGCATTTTGTTTATTATTGGAGCAAATCAATAGTCGTTTTTCCCAGCCTTGATTGGATCCGCGGTAATCTGCGGCGCGGAGACCCGACAGTTGTGTGCGTTTGATTTATTGCCGCCGTCCTGTCCAGGTGCCTCGCAGGTAACGAGCGAAGAGACTGGACGCCGTGACAACGCTGAGACGCTCTTTGACCCCGGGAAGCACGGGAAAACAACATCAATGGTAATTCCCCTTCAAACACATTAACTGGGATGAACTGGGTCCCACTGAGCCTCTTGGAGTGGACTTGCATTGATTGCAGAAATCCATGAATAAATTTAGCACTAATTGCTATTTTTTTCCCCTCTTCTTCAGAAAAAAAATATATAATTCAATGTACAGGCAGGAAATGTATGACAGCCTTCAAATATCTGAGTGTACAGAACAGGCTCACATGCAGTTTCAACAATGAAAAACTCAAATTAAACAAACAAAATGAATTAAACATAATCAAACTTTTTCTGAGGTTCGACCAGTTGATTCATATTTTTATTAAAATAACTAAAACACATAAAAAAGAGAAAATGTTTTGCAGTTTCTGTAATAAAGTGAATTATTTTGAGTCCACCAGAAAATTTATTGCATTATCTTCATTCATCTACCAAACCACATGACTCTCACCTCCACCTTATATATATATATATATATATATATATATATATATATAGATATATATATGATTTTTGTTTTTTTTTTACTCAGATCAAAATGCATGAAAAAAAGTGAATTCTTAGTTTTGCTTTATTAAACAAAACAATTCAGATTTTTCAGGATTTGACTGAGGGATTTATCAGGGGTGAAAATGGCTGATCGCAGTTTTTTGGTGAATGAAATTATCATATTGCATCGTTGAAATTGCAGATATTTTAAACGTTTTCCAGGAGTTAGAGGTGTAGTTTGACAGTGGTGTCAGAAATGTATCATACAGTTTGGAAAATGCTGGCAGGAGAAACGTACTGCATTCTGCAACGCTTGTATACGTTAACTTTTATAAAATAGTTGTCAATATCAGAAAATGTATGAATAAAAGGTATTAAATGAAAACATAAACTGTTTTCTCTAAGATTTTAGCTGAGATTTTGCTTTCTTCTGTACAATTATTCAAACAACTGAAATAAAAAAACCAAAACTCTTTATGAATTTCACTTTTTCTCCATCTTTAACACATTAGTCAAGTCCACACGTCTGAGCTTTTATTTAAATGAATTATCCCCATCATGTGCAGCAGTAATAGCTGAATATACTGCTTAATAATAGCAGATATAAATGTGTATTTCAACCTGTCAGGCTTATTCTGTAAAGCAGATTCAGGTATCATACTGCCACCTACTGGTTCACTCGTCACAAAGCTGTTCAGTCCAGACAAGTCACCTCAAATAAGCAACTTTTTATTAAGATTACATGCAAAAAATACACCTCCACCTTAATAAGATGTCTAGGAGTGATTAATTGTGCTTCACTTCGTTTGAAATGATTGATAACATCCTGATTTACGTGCATTAAATGCTCCTGCAAAGCTCAAGTAGTGGGTTACGGTCTATCAAGACTCCTTTTTACTGACTAATCTCAAGTGCACAATCATGCAAAGAAAAAAAAACAAATCCTCCTTCCTGAAATGTTCCTGTTTTTGTGATGGATGAGCCGCAGATCTAAAAGCTGGGCATAAATAAACGAGACTCGACGTTCCGCCATGTTGGAACATCTGGGACGCCCCGGAGACACGATCCCAGCCCGCAATGCCAGAGAAACAACTGCATGAATGTATATTTATTAATAAAAAAATATATATATAGCTTAAATTAAATAGCTATATCAGCTATTGATCCACTAATGTATTTCATACAACTAATCAGGATACAAAATGACAATGAAATTAGTTTAATCCAGATAAAAACTTACTTTTGGAATTTTTGCGTGGTTCTACGGAGCTCCAAAAGGGACAAAGGGGAATTTTTTTCTTTTGCGTTCCATCACAACAAATTAGCAAATACACCCGGGTATATTTTGTACACAGTCACAGTTTTAAAATTGTCACTTAAAATTGCAAATACCTTTAAAGAGCCTCAGTGAAAACGTGTTTATACGTTCTTAACTATTTGGTGCCAAAAAACTGATTGAAAATCGATATATTGCTGCATGTTTATGTGCGTGTTAGGTTGAGATGGGACTACCAACATACAAAAAAACACACAAAACGGTCAAAATAACTCCAAAATAGTCCAAATAGTTTGAATGTATTTTTTTCTTTCTTTCCTCCTTACATAAAGTTTCTGTTTATGTCCAAAGACCATGTTTGTTTTTGCATTTTGCACATAAGTTTGCGGTGCATTTGTAATCTAAAGAAAAAGATATGAATCTTAAGATATCTCACAAAGCCTTTGAATATTCAAGATGGCGCACGAACTGACTAATAATAAAAAGAGAATACACAAAAGAAAAATTTTGACCCCTAGGGAGCTTCGTAGTTTTCCATTATTGACTGGAAAACTCTAAATAAGACTTTAATTGATAAAGCTGTTTTTATTTGGGCACCTTCTTAAGTCACTGATTTTTGACATTTATCTTTCATATTAATAATTAAAATGCCGTTTAGTTGTGCACCTTTACGAACCGTTTTCACGTTTACTACGCAGTCCAGATTCGTCTCGATGTTTGCAGTTTGCTGGAGGCAACGTGAAGCTCGACGTCTTTCACAGCAAGTATCACCTTTATGTTAACAAAGACACAGATCATGGTTTTACAGTGTATACCTGCGTATCGCATGACTAAGCCATCCACCAATAGTAATCGGTTTGCATCTACTAATGGCTCCTTGTGGGGAGCTGGGAGATAACCGTTTTTTTTTTTTCTTGGAAAGAAATTCAAAACCAAATACGCAACTTCCCGTTCAAAAATACGCCCCAATTTAAATCCGCATGGAGTTAAATTGGGGCCATGAAGTTTGTTCAAAAGAAAAAAATTGAAACTGAAGAAAAAAACCTATTTGAAACAGAAAAAGATTTGAAACTGAAATAAAATCTGAAAAGAAAAAACTTTAATCATAAGTAGTTTTGAGCATTTTTTTTTTCAGCTTCAAATCTTTATTTTCAGCTTAAAACTTTTTTCAACTTTAGTTTCAAATGTTTTTTTTATTCAGTTTCAAATCTTTTTTTTCTCAGTATAATTTTTTTTCTTTTAAACATTGTGGTCCCAATTTAGCTCCATAAATCTGAGCCTCATTAAATTTGCAAGTGACTTTGGTAAGAAATAAGCCTGATGTCGCTAATAATAAGCAGACCAGACTACAGCCAAGTCGGTCCTCGGGCCCCATCAGTGCTAAACACAGGTATGAATAGCCATTCTATGCAACATGTTTTAATTTTGGTTTAATTTGAGAGCAGCAAACAACCAAATAAAATCAGTTTATCAGCTCCTACTGTCTTAAAATTAAAATGGAAATGTTGGAAGTGAAACGGCGCGCGGCTGAGGAGGGCAGACACATCGTGCTGAAATCAGCTCTCATCTGCTGGAAACCTCAGGAGCCGTGCTGCAACACAATCTACATTACTGGAGCTTTGTTTGGAGAGAGCCAGCCAACTGCATAACCTTAATTAGTCAAGCTGTACTCATTCAAGTGATTACAAAGCCCCGCGCTGTAGTGAAGAGAAGCACCTGTCACTTAGACTCAAATGATTTCTCAATCTTTCCATTCCGTGGAATAGATTTATCACGAAGCCAGACTGTTCTCTTAAAAATCACTCAGAAGCTACTGAATGAATACTGAACAAATTCCTCAACTTAATCTGGGTTATGATACCCTCTGGACTATAAATAAATGAAAATAATAATTAAAAAGCCAGAAATATTTCCCTGATTACATCAAGAATTTGTTGCAGCAGCTTTTTGATGATTAAGTGATTTGTTACTTGTGGTGTTTAATGTGAAAATGGATATTTAAACCCAGTGGTGTCCAAACTAGGGCTGTTGTAAACGAATATTTTAGTAATCGAGTAATCTTACGATAAATCGAGTAATCAGATAAAATAAAAAGATAAAATAAAACATTGGTAAATCTACTATCGTATATCAACATCAGTCCAATTTTTCACAGTTGAGCTTCCCTAACAATAACTTCTCTGTAGTTTAGAAAATTTACCTGTAACAATAATAGCTCACTTTCTAAGTTAACCTGAAGAAAAGTTATACAAAAATCTGAAATTATATTCAATTCAATAATAAAGAGGCAGGCTCACAAATACGCTTATAAAAAATGTCTGTACTCCAGCTATTGGTGTATGTATTCATCTTCAGTCAATTTAATAGATGAACTCTCACCTTGCACGAACATTTATAGCTTTTGTGTTCATGTCAGCGACAGGATTTGACACCTTCGTTCGTCACACACAGAAACTCATCTACCAGCTACGTACCGTCACGATGAGCTCCGCCACCCCTTTGTTGAGACCGGGAGGATATGAAATAAATTTTTAGGTTCGTCCGTAAAGCTACACTTACGTTAATTATCTAATGCGCAGCCGCCCACCATGTTCAGTCTATCCGCTCACCTGTATAAATACACCTGCAGCGCTCTTCCCCGCCGTTCGCTCTGAACCGGCACCAGGCAGCAGCTCCGGGAGGAGAAAAAACTACCGTACTCCAGGCATCGCGCCAGTCATTTTAAGGATGTCTATTGGTCCCCCGAAAAATGACAAAGACTGAGACATTATCATGAATCAATAAAATCCTCCCAGGCCGAACTTGAAAACTGGACGTTATGCTGCTAACACTTAGCTTTCGTCAACAACTCAGAGGGGGAAGTCAGAGCTCCACGCAACGCAAGTAATAACCCGGCCGGAACACGGTGCGCTAAATAATAAAATATAACTTAACAAAGCTTCGAGGCAGATAAATTTTCCTCGAGGAATTTTAATAATCGAGGTACTCGAATCACTCGAGGAATCGTTTCAGCCCTTGTCCTAACTTTCAATAATTTCCATTTGCATGAATTATAATTCTTCTCTTTTCTCTCTTCCTGTCAAAACTGACCGATAAAAGTCTTTGGTCTGGTGTTTCAGTCTCCAATAAAGTGGTCCTTCAATTTAGTTGTCCATACTAAATTGGACGACCATTGAAGTCATTTTCACATGGCTTGAAAATGGTCACAAAACAACAATATTATCATTTATCGCAGAAACTTTCGGGACAATTTATTGTCCAACAAAATTTGTTAACGTGACAGGCCTACTGCTGGGTCACACAATGTATCAAATTACACATGCAAAAATGTATTTTCCCATTTCTCTCTAGTGGTCAAGGGCCAAACAAAATCATTTTCAAGGACCACAAACGGCCCCCGGGTCACCCTTTGGACACCCCTGCTGTAAAAGATTTTCAGGATGGCTTTTTCCTCCTTGTTCTTGAGTTTCATTATGTTTGCCATTTCCAAATCTCCTCAAGGCTCCACATCTGCTGCTCCTCAGCGGAGAGAAGCAGGATGTCACTTTTATGAACTCTCCGCTCCAGAGAGGAGAGAGGATGACGCAACCACTGGAAAAAAACCAAGAACGATCGGGGTGCTGAGCCCCAGAGCGGGCCGGGGGGAACGGGGCAGGGATTGCCCACACCTCGGCAGATGTGCCTCGGTGTCACTCCACATCCGCGGCCGGCTGAATCATCCAGCAGATGTTGAACGTCAAGGCTGGCCAGGCGAACACACCGAGAAACGCGCGCAGCCAGAGCAACAGACTGATTTACGACGGCGCATCGGGGCTACATAGGGGAACAAAAAGAGTCAATTTTAAACATAAAAATCAAAGTTTGAGAATAACTTCAGAAATTTTCCAAAACAATTTTACAATTTTTTCTTAGAAATCTCAGAAAATTTCTAAGAAAAACTCAGAAATTTTCAAAGATCAAAAATCTGCTAGGGAAAAAATCTGACATTTTGAATTTAATCTTAGAGATTTTCTAGAGAAAACTTTTGAATTTTAAAAGCTGAACATTTGCTACAAAAATTGTGAAAATTTCAGATTATTTTAGTTTTTCTTTTTTTCAAAACTCGAAAATGTTGGACTTGAAACAAATATTTTAAAATTCAGAAATTTTAAAATTATCTGATAAGTTTTCTATAGAAAATTTAGAAATTTCTGTTTCAGTTAAAAATTTGCAAAAAATGTTTTTTGAATTTTTTGTCTTACTTTCTTATCTTGAAATATTGCTCAAATCTCATGTTGTGAGGCGAAGGCATTGCTGTAACTTTTTTGATTCCTGCTAACTTCTCACACCAAGAAGGTTCAAACCTTTCTAAGTTGTTTTCCACCTGTTTTCTCTAAGTATTCTGCTTTCATCAGTCTCAATTACTGACAAGGAAAATAATGCGCCAACAGCAGCAAAAATACATTTTTAACACAAACTCAATGAAGCTGCAAGTGAAGTTTTGTCTAATTGAAGCTAAATAGCAGAAGGCATGATTGGACATTAAATTATTGCTTCTATGAGAATATGAGAGATTGTTGGGATAGTGTTGAAATTGTTCCAAACATGAAGTTAAATATTTACGGTACATTGAATAGATTTTACTCGTTTTTTGTTTGTTTTTTTAAGTGAAAACAGTTCTGTTTTAGAGGCCCAGGGAAAAACTGTTAATGATTTGACAATGTGTACTTCGGTTATCGTCTCGTATGAAAAGTTTTAAGATCTAAAAACCTGAAATATTAAAAAAAGAAGAAATCGATAAAAAAAAAACTAAATACTTTTTGACTGCATTGTTGGGCCTTTCATGATGCTGTTGTTGTTTTGAGACCATTTTCACCGAAAGTTACTCTGCCCCCTGGCGGTTGGTGGTTATCATAGCAACCGGCAACTGACAGCTCCTCCCCTTTTCTGTTTCTGTCTGTTAACATCTCTGCGTTTTCTTTACAAGCACCATAATTTAACTTATATTTTAGACAAATTTAATTATATAGGGGGTTTCATGTGTAATTTTGCCATGTTTCTATGTTTTTTATTTTTTACTGTTGTCATTAGACCTGTCAGGATAACAAATGTTCCTGGACAATAAATTGCCCCAGTAGTTATCACAATAAACAATAATACTGTTGTTTTGAGACCATTTTAATGGCACAGTAATAATAATAATAATAATAATAATAATAATAATAAGCACATTCTCAAAAATCAATAAACTTTCAATTCTAAAAACCTGGAATCTTTAAATATCCAAAATAAATAAATAAAACAACAAATAAAATGAATTATAAAGTCTCTGTAAACAAAAACGTCCTTCCAAGAAAGGGCTAGTTGAGACTGAAAACCTTCGTCATGCAATTTATTTATGGTAGAAAGAAAAAATAATATTGCAAGTGGAAATTATTGAGTCTGTTTTTATTTAGTATGCGATTAATTGATTTATTGCAACAGGCCTAACCAGTGTAGACACCTTAAAAAAATTAATTAACTTCTCTAAAACAATGGGATTCATTGAAGATGTGCTATAACGTGTGGTTTTGTAGGTGCAGGCAGGTATTTTAAAGGTTGTTTCCATGCAGCCGAATGAGGTAAAGAAGCGCGGTTGAAGGTAAGAAGCTTTTAAGAAGGAGTTGGTGGATCTTTGAGAACATTCTTCAGGCCCTTCTCCCCTCTTTTGGAGAAGCCCAGGCAGATAAAAGGAAACACTCGGGTGGATTAAAGTGTTCAGAACGCATCAGCATCAAACCACTGGAGTTTTCGCCCTCTACATTTTTCAAACACAGTCAATAGATCTAAATATTTTACTGTGCCCTGGCCGATTTATTGTTTGATGTTTAAAAACTTGTGCGGAATGAAAGAAAATTCATTAAAGAAGGCCCCAGAACGAGGCCCCGTACGTTGGGCTTTGAAAGTCTGGTTTAACTGGGATATTGATCATTCTCTTTCTTCTGTGACAAAGGCCACCAGGGACGCTGGAGGTGTCGGCGGATGAAGGCTCGCCGCCAATAACTCCAGACGTGAGCGCAAACTGTAGGTGAGGCTGGGAATAACGCTGCTGACACCAAAGAAACACAAACTCAGAAATGACCAAACAAACATTAAATTCTTCATTTCTAGCCCGCCTGAAAAAGGTTGTGTGGACAGCCGAGTCTGGCTGCGGTAAGAATTTTATTTTTTTCACTCTGTGCCTCAAAATGCAGATCACTAATATTTGTTCAAATAGACAAACGGCTCTTATAGAAAAGATGCGTACAGTTGGAAAACCAGAGATTACTTTAACTATCGTTTGTTTATTTCGATTTTTTTTCGTTTAATTACACTGCAAAAAACACAAAATCTTACCAAGTATTTTTGGTCTAGTTTCTTTGGAAAATCTTAGCACCTTTGAAATAAGGAAAACAAACTTAAAAGTAACTTTTCAGCAAAATATAGGAGCTTGTTTTAAGTCAGTAAGTCCTTAATATTGATGAAAAACTACTAGTTACACTGGCGGATAAATTCACTTACAAGCCATTTTTCCCAAGTTTAACTGAAATAACCTGCCACTGGAACCAGTATTTTTTCATCAATGTTCAGGTTTTGCTTCATTTCAAATGTATTAAGAAATTTTCTGTTTTTGCAGTGTTCCTATCCTATCTTCAATGTACAGAATAAAATAATATTTTTAATTTAGGAAGCCGAAACATCAATGATTAATTTAAGCCAGGGGTTTTCAAAGTGTGG
Source organism: Xiphophorus couchianus (assembly GCF_001444195.1). Lineage (NCBI taxonomy): Eukaryota > Metazoa > Chordata > Actinopteri > Cyprinodontiformes > Poeciliidae > Xiphophorus > Xiphophorus couchianus. Next base: position 3,510,758 of record NC_040232.1, on the reverse strand, counting down.
CCCCCACCTACAGTTCAGCAGAAAGAGTTAGACACAAAGTATTTTTATTTTTTACTTAATAGTAAGCAGGGCTACAAACATCCAGTGAATATTTACTTAAAGACTGGAACACATTCGTTATTTTATTAAACTTTGTTAACTCAATGTTTTTTTTAAAGTAAGTTCTCATTTTTGCTGCTGGGAATAGACAAAAAATGTTCAAAGCAAATAATCTGAAAATAATTACACAAAAAGTTAGGAAACTGCCTTTTATGAAGACAAAAAAAAGCCTACGAAGACAAACGCTGCATCAGGATTCAACACCAAAACACATGCAAACATTTCCCACAGAACATTCAGTCTGTTACAGTTTAATCTTTTTAGGTTGGATGTTTATTTTATGATTAAGTGACCGCGGTGGTAGATTAGCTGCTATTAGCTATGCTAACACAGCGGTGGTTGAATATCTAATTTAAACGTCTGCTCTACTGATGATCTGCCAGAGTTGGTGTTTAGGTCGCCTTTTTTCATTTTGCAACTGAACTGAAACACTCAGAATTCTGCATCACAACTACTTGCTAAGATTGTCAAAGTCGAGCTAGCATAGCTGACCTACTTCCCTCTCCCTCATTATTATTTTTAATTACAACTTTTTCCTCACCTTTTTATTTAGTTGTCGTAGTATTGAAGATAAGCAGCAAAGTACTGTGTCTGTTTTTTTTCTATATATCATGCATACATTTAAGATTTTATGCGCTATGTTAAACCAATGCTAGTCATTGTTAGCGAGCAGCTTTTCGTCCTACAGCACGGAGCAGGGGGCGGGGCCTTGTGCGTGTGATATCACACTGCAACGTGTCTAAATGCTATGTAAATATTTAAATCCATTGCTGCCATGATTCTGATGATGAACAAGCTTTTTCACGTGCAATTTTAATTTAATTCCTTATATAATGGAAATTGTGAAATTGTGTTTTTCCAACATTATCAGTATGTAGATAAAGACTTTTGCTATGGAGTCGCAGCTTCTGAAAGCACCAACGAGCGCTCCATCATTTCATTTCCTGAGTGTCTTTTGAGCGGACACCGAGGACACAGTGGGGGGGCCAGGACGATATCTCTGCTGCTCCTGACGGACGCGGCTGATGAGCAGCCCGTCCTGCACGTTGACAGGCCCGGAGGTGGCGCCCGCCGGGAGGCGAAAAGGGGACGGCGCCATCGTCCTTCATAGATATTCCAGGCGTGTCTTCACCCTCAGCAGCCCTGTCAAGGTCTGCGCGCGGGTCACGGATGACACCGGCCTCCGTGTCAGGCGTGACAGCACAGCTGGGCCGCTTAATGACGGAGGGGCCCGGCCCAGCACACACCTGCCCATCCCGGCCATGGCAGGCCACTGCATGGGGGAGGAAAGAGCAGCGGCGGACATGTTGGACCGGCAGATGTTCAGGAAAGACGACGGTAAGCTACAGGGACCTCACTGTTCCTGCACTCTCTGGTAATTGAAAATCATGTAAAAAGGTCAGTTGTGTGATGCTGAACGTAACTTTCTCTCTGCTTTCAGGCAGAACATGAAGGGGGAAAGAAAGAGAAAAATGAAACACAAACTGGATCAGGAATTTCCAAAGTTTTCCATGCCTTAGCTGGAAACCGCCTGTGCAAACTCAGAGATAATACTAGAAAGAATACGGAATTATCAACTTTTACTTTTTTATTCCATAATTACTAAATTCATTTAAATGTTGCTTCATACCATCTGATTTTAGATGCCCATGAGTTCTGTGGCAAACTTGTTTTATTATCAGTTAATATATTACGACTTTATCACCAGATACTAAAATGATGATTTAAGGAAATCTGTAATATTTTATATTAATCACATGAAATTAAATTTTATTCCCACGGTTCTTAGGATTTTTGCAGGAGTACCCAGTTTCGTTGGTCTTTTTCTTGTCAGAAACTTTTCCATTACTTGCTTGAGGAGCAAGCAAGAAATCAAACATGGAAATTACATTTAAATCAATTATTTTAACTTATTTATTTAAAAAATTGTTTAATAACAAAACAAGAAGTATGATGAAAATTTCCAGATTAAAAAATTTGCCTAATTCAATTTTGTCTATTTTTGCACATTTTTTTCTCTCATCTTTGCTCCAACTTTCATAGCCCTGCACAGCGCCCCCTGACTGCCCCCCGGGGTGCTGCACCCTCAGTTTGAAAACATATTTTCCCTCCATTCGTGCCTGTTCTTGTAATGACAGTCGTGTGTAAACTTTCCCACTGCATTCACGGAGGAATCCAAGCCACCTGCCACAGAAAGTCTCCCTGAGAGGAAAACCTAATTATTATGTAAAGTTCGCAGACGGTGTTACGACATTCAGACTCCGAATGAAGCTGAACTGTTAGGGTGGGAAGGAAACATCGCTAATCCAACCGTCAACTCCAGCCACCAGTGTGGCCAAGTTGGTCGGGTTTCCACTGCATTTGATAAAGTTTTCAAAATATTTGTCCTTATGTGGCTAAACAGCAGAAAACCTTAAATAAAATGGCATGCTATTTCATTTATCTCATTAGTTACTTTATTTTGAAATCTCTAGAATCTCTCGAACGAAACATCATCAATGATTAGTCACTGGTTAATCAGTGTCGCTTTGTAGAAGGATTGTAATCCCATTAATTTCATTAGAAGTTGAGGTCTGGGCTGGGTTTTCTGTTGTTTCTGGGCTGGAAACTGTCAGTCAGATCTGGCAACCCGCGTGGTTGGAGGGGTCAGGGTTCTGCCCCGAACGCTGACGAACGGCGACCCTCGCGCTGGGATTTTACTCTGATGAGAAGAGGCAAGGCTCTAACCTCCGCAGAGCGGCTCCGTGTTTGTGGTCGGCTTAACCAGAACCAGCTACAGGACTGTCAAACACCATCAGCGCTGCGGGGATCCGGCGCGGATTCATGGCCCATCACAGAGAGACAGACAATCAAAACAGACTGCAGGGGCGCATCCCCAAGCAGGGAGATGAGATAAACTTTGGCCATTTTGCATGAAATTCACTTGTTGATTTTCAAAAACAAGAAACTTGGCAGCATGTTTGAGATTTTTTTTTCTCCGCCCTAGATACACGTGAATTTTACTGGAACTGGAAAAGGAACTAAATGTGCTGCATACAGTTATAAATGGAGGACATGTCATCGCACATTTATTTTAATACGGTAAAAAGACGGGAAACAAGTCAACAGAAAACATGTGGTTGCAGGAGGTGAACTCCTTAAAATCTGATAAAAAGCAAAAAAAAAAGAAAAAACAAAACAAGGCGACTCGAACGCCGGCAAAAACAGGAAGGAAACGATATATTCCATAAACTCTCCTAAATGAGGATGTTATGAGTACAACGACGTGTGCAGGGGGAAAACAAAAATGCATGTTTCTGCTTGTCATTCGCCAAGAAAATGTAATCTGCAATCACGATCCAAACCACACTCCACATGGCACGGCGAGCTGTCACAAGTTTCTGATTCCGAGCAAATACAAAGTTCCTCTTATTTCTTTGTTTGTTTTATCATTTTGAACCAGCTGCAGCCCCAGAATGAATCATTTCTGTGGCAGGAATGAGAATCTGGTATGGTATTAATAGGAAAATATGCAAGTAAAGTATGCTGCATGAACGCAGAACTATTTAAATTTTAAAAAACTCACTTCAGGAAAAACAAAGTTATTTACAGAGGTTTTATGTTACCTATGGTTTTTGCCAGTTTTGCAGGCAAACTAACTTTTCAAAATTATTACTTTTAACTATCTATTATTTTAAAGGGGCAGTATTATGTAAAATCAACTTATTTGCGCTTTACTTAATATTATGTTATTCCTTCATCAAAATATACCATGAGTTGCTTTCATTCTTTCATGCTTGAGCAATCCTTTAATCGCCATGGCAACCACTCAGCCGTGGTAAACGGCTGGTCGGACCTAGCCCCGCCTTCGAGAATCATTAAAAGTGTCTGTGTTAAAGTTGAAGAAACCTTTTGTCATATTATTTCTGTTCTATTTAAAATCAATTTCGGTTGATTTACTGCAAACAGATGCTAGCTTGTGCTGTCCACAAAAACACATATTCGCACTGGGATTAGTGTAATTTTGTTGCAACTGTAAATTACTTGTAAAACTAAAACAAAGCAAAACAATCAGTGACTGAGTTATTTCATCTTGTCCAGATCTCCATCAGATAGCATTTATTTACAACCAGGACAAAGCCGCTGCCTTTCTTCATTCACATGCAGCTGCGTTGAGGGTTTGTTTGTCTTCGGCTCTTGTGTGAGAGTTTAAGAGTGCAGCTATATGTGTGTAGCAAACCAGTATGCACATTTCAAAGACAAGACAGCTTCTGGGCTTGCTGAACTTTTGCTTGTTATCAGGAGCTGAGAGTGAAATGGAGAGAATTGATCTTTTGTCTACTCGAGGTGCACTCCCTTGGGCAGGGCCGCTCACTCGCCCGCTTGGCTGCCATGCAGTGCGTTCCCTCTCTCACCCCGCCTCCTCCCAGCCTCCCGTTCACTCAGTCTCACTTTCTTTCTCCGGCTCTGCATGGCGGCTTTCTCTCCTCCAGTTGACACTTGTCCTGCCGTTACTGGGAAAGATGTGCGCTGAGCTGCTGACACCGGGATTGATCTGCTTCCCTTCTTCCCATAAGCCGCATCTCAAGCTCCAGGAGACGCACAAAGAAGCAAAGACTGAGCAGAAAGGGTTAAAGGAGGCTGCCAGAGTACTGAATATGTTTAATCAGAACCCATCCTCAAATTATTTGCTACAGTAAATTTTGAAAAAGTTTGATATAATTTTGTTAAAATAACATTAGTGAATGACCTCAAAAGGTCAAAAAAGAAATTCAGGCTATTGTGTTCACCACACAATTTAGCACTAATTAAAACCTTATTTAAGATTTGGGGAGTTTTTCCATCTGATAGTCTGATAGACTCGGTTCGACTAGGGACCAAAATAGCAACATTTATTACATTTTCACACTGAGCTGTGTCAAACCAACCAAACTAAATGAAAAACCTGTTCCAGTCCTCACCTGTGGGGGCGCTGCACCCAGAATAACTAAAGGAAACAACACAAAAACCTCTCAAGAAGACGCTGAGTGAAACTTTCTTCTTCACAAAATGTAAACAAAACTGGAGTGGAGTCAGATTTTAGTGGTTGTAGGATTTCACTTTTGTCTTTGGCATAAAAACCCATTTCTCCAGCTAGCGTGTTTGTTTTGTTCATATTTATCCAGAATGCCATGCACTGTGGTCCACTTCATGATTTTGGAGCGGTATCTGGTCTGCTTGTGATATTGATAAATATCAATAGATAATACATCTGATAGAATATTCAATATTCTCTGAACTCCAATGCAGAACTGCACAGCATTCTGGGGGATGTGGACAGAGGAGATACTTCAGCAGCTCAATCTCTCACAACTAACTAAGCGAGGTTGGTGCCTTCAACTAACTCACTCACTTTATCTGGTTCCAGCCAGTTCTACCAGGTTCTATCCGGTTCCAGTTTTTTCCAGCCAGTTCTGTCCAGTTCCAGGAGGTTCCAGTCAGCTCAATCTGGTTTCAGCCAGTTTGAGCTGGCTGTATGTTGCGTTACTCTCTGTAAGAGTCCGACAGAATGGCCGACCAGGTCGTAACGGGGAAGATGAATCATATTTAATAACAAAGGGTTCTAATTGCCCCCATATTGGCTTACCCCCGCTTAAGCACTGAACTCTAATTACGGTGAGAACACAATGTACTGTCACCCAATATTAAGTTGTTAAGGAGCAGGTTGAGATAATCAATAAACCCTTTAGTCTAAAGGGGAGTCGAGGTTGAGGTAGACTGAGAAAACAGGATGAATAAACTGCGATGCTCCTTCAGTTCAGTGGGAACCAGTAGCACCCAAAGCCCCCGCAGGCTCACCAGAACGCCTTTCGGATGGTCCAGGAATGATTGCAGAGCAATAATCCAATCATACACACATTCGTATGAGTGTACAGTACAACGCAGAGCCCCTCGGGCCCCATGGGCCGCCTGAGTACCCGCGTGTCTGAGAGGAAAGGTGAACACGGTCACACTAATTACAGGGGCCCCAGCTTTCTCACACACACTCACCAGGCATAACTAAAGACAGGCCAATTAGGGCGAGAGGGAGATAAGGGAAGTTTTATTTGTATACTAATTAAGCCCCTGATGAAATTCAGAAGGGAGGCGGTGAAAGGGATTGGGGCATGGAGCGGACGGGTAATTGTGTGCTCCAGAAAAGGTTGCCTTAGGTGCGGTTATCTGAGAAGCACAGCCTTGAGATAGTTGCCCTCTAATCCCACACTGAGCCCGGCACCGAACTGCAACGTCTCTCTTAATTTCATCCATTACGTTTGAAATGGCAGATTCTACAATGGCACTTATGGTCTGCATGCTGCAGCTCAAATACTTATAATTATAAACTTATAATTATTAGAGTTTGGAGAAAACCCTGGAATATTTTCCCTGTTTGGAATATTTTACAATCTTTTCATAGAAATTATACCTTACAGTAGGAATGCAATTACATTACAGCCATTAATTATACTGCAAAAAAAAACAAAAACAAAAAAACAATAAGAATTATGAGTTGGCTACCTGGATCACACTTATTTATCCATTCTAAATTATTACAACTTACTGATCTGGTCAATTTTAGAAACTCTCTGTGTCTTATTTAAAGCACAAAATGAAAATACCAGAAAATATTCGATATTTGTTTTCTGGCTTTATAATATCAGAGAGAAATGCAAATTCAAAGCTTGTAAGATCAGAACCACAAGATGTTTTTCTGCTTCTATGTCCAAACATTAAACAATTCAAACTTTCGCATAAGAAAATGGTCTACGCTAAATACGAGAAACTCTTGATATGTTATGGTTATGTTAGCCTCAATATAATCATCATTATTATTATTGCTAAAACTATTAGAGGCACGATTAGCAATATTTTTACCAATTTTGAATATTATAAGCACATAACTGGATGTATTGCATTAATAAAGAATGTCACGTATTTTGTATACAAAACAATTCGTACTACGAACACTTACTTTTTAACCCGTTACCTAGCAACCCCAGCTGAGTTCCGCTCATTACCTAGCAACCCAAGTTGACCTCCAGCATGTTTGGTCAGCTGGTTTTACTGTTGTATGTGCTGTACAATGGCTACTGGAAAAGACAAGTATTTTGTTGTTAACTGAGCATCCAGAAACCACTTGCTGCATTCTTATTGGTTGTGCAGGAAGCTCCACTTCTGCTTTTCAAAGATGTTCATTGCATAATTGCGCATCTATTTGTAGTCATTTTCACCTGAGTGTAAACCTTGTGTTAGGGGGCGTGGCCAGCAGCAGCTTATTTGGGTTTAAAGTGACAAGACACCCTCAAACAGCTCACTCTGAAAGGAGCTGAGTAGACTAAACTCTCATTATATAAGAATGATTTTGTGCAAAAAAATGTCATAAACATGTTTTGTATAGAACATAGACATATTCTAACCTGATTAGGAAAGCATAAGACACGTTTAATAAAGTTTTAGCTTTTTAAACCAACTAATTCTCTGGAAAATGAATGAAATACATAGGATACAAAGCTCTATTTTACCTTCCTTCATGATCAAAAAGAGTTCATTTTAAAATAATCTGCATGCAACTCAACGCACTGCTTAAGCTGACTCTTCAGGAGCAGAGATTCATGCCTTATTAGAGATTAGCTTCACGCGGACTCCCTCTGCCGTGTTGTCACAGTAAGCCATGTATCAGAGTGGGGGCCCTGCTGAGTTTTAGCAGGAGACTTTCTTTATTGGTCACATAAAACAGAGCCGACGTGTCAGGGTCTTCAAAAAGAGCTAATCTGAATGATTTGGTAGTCTGCAGAGAGAGCCGAAACCACACAGTCCTCCGGAGCGACATCATGCGCTACATCCTGACTTTCTCTCCATTAATTAGATCTTTCATGTAAACAGATCAAATTAAGGTTGCAACTGTTAACTAATATTATTGCTGTACACTGTGTAATGTAGAAATGTAAGAGGTTAAGTAGAAAGACCATATGTCAGTGTCAATGTCAGACTTTTTCCAAAGCTATCCATCAGTTGGTCATTTTTAAGAGTTTGTTGTAAACATGGTATTGTTTCTGGAATTGTCTTCACATCAGAGATGTTCAGATGTCATTTTCTCCAAGTCATCAGTGAGTGACTCGTCGAATATATAACATCTACTGTGTCTGTGACTCTGCCTTGCTGGATGAACTCAAAAAAATCCAGTTTTATTATTAGGTTATATTTCAAATTAGGGAGAAAATCCAAATGCTATGGTTTCTTCAAGCCTCATCCAAAATAGTCACTCTGACTCCTCATGCTTTACTGAACAATTTCCCACTTAGTGACCACAGAAACCCAACTTCTTGTTCGACTGGGCACCAAAATGCAACATTTGTTCTAATATCAGTTCCATTGTTCGCTTTCACAATCTAATCCAATTTCCCCAAAGCTATACTCATATCCTTCAATGATTATTGAAATTAAACTGAAATTACAGACTCATAGCAGGTTGTTTAGATTAGCCCAGTTCATAGTTATAAAGACCCATTCATGAATGATTCACTTGTTTTATTTTTTGCTCTTAATGCTTGTTGTAAAAATTATGTCTTATTTTTGTATCCTTTTACTGCATTACTGTGAGTTTAAGTTATGGTGAAACTGATTTACAGGGTGAAAGGATTTTGAGACCATTTGTATTGACTGAAATATTTCCCTTGAACAATGTTACTACGTCAAGTAAAAGTTTTAATTTCAAGACTATCAGCAAAGAAAATTGTCTAAAACTCCAGATTTTTTTTAACTCTCAAAAGTCCAATTAGTTTTCCAAGATTTCAGAAGCCAGTGGAGAAAAACAAACTAATAAAAGGTTGAAGGAGTGATAACATTTAGCCATGACCATTTGTGTGTTTGGGTTCAGTTGCCAGAGAGCGGCATAGTGGGAAGCTTTGAATAATTCATCCGAGTTAAACCCATTAAGTATATCTGTGTGGACACTTTTTTGATGTTAAAGACAGTTTATGATCTCTGCCTGCTTTCAGATTGTCTGTTTTCCCCTAAAGCGACAAAGATCAACACACTCTTGTGTGAATTTAGAAGATGTGCACAGTGAAATCTTTCTTCCAGACTTGGCAGCTAGCTCCCCCTCTCTGCATTTCACTGCTCTGCATGTTGCCACAAAAGTCTCCGAGTCCTGAGATCCACAAGTTATGTATTTTATACAGAATTTCTGTAATTAAAACATTATTTCTGCCTCACACTTACAAATTTACGACTGAATTTGGCACTTTCTGAATGATTCATTTGAAATGAAAGTTGTTTACAAAAACTCATTAAGCAAATCTTCATACTTCTGATTTCTTTCCCCGGCTGAATTGCACAATAATATTTATATTTGGAGGTGATGCAAACGGCAGCAACAACCACTGGGTCAAAGCAGGGCTGGGAGTTATTAGAGAAACAGAAATCATCAGAAAATATTCCCGCGTGAGTATCGGACAAAGATTGTGCGAGTGAACGTTCGGATGAACTTTAATTCAGCGCAGCAGCACTAACAAGCTAGCAAAGAATAACTTTAATAGCAAAGTAACGCCAAAACCCCTGAGTTTTCAAAGTAGTTCAGTTTATTCCCAGCAGGCAGAGGGTTCACTTTGACGGCCTGCAGGTGAGATAAGAGTCTATCTGAGGGCCAGTAAATTTAAAAATTTGACATTATTATGGCTACAATGAATGAGCACACAATAACTTAAAAAATAAGACAAACAACCGGCTCCAGTTAGATAGGAGGCGCAAAGGTAAAGCAACTTCATTTCTAATATAAAAAACATTTAATTTTAATTTATTTGTCTGGGACAATGCATATTTATATTTCTGTAAATGTACCAGAATTAACCCAAAGGCTATTTTTCATCTGCTGTCCTTGGACAATGCTCAATTTGTTTTCTAAAGACAAACAAAAGCTACACAAATGTTACTACACAAATTTTGTCAATAAAAACATTACAATAAATGCAAACAATAAAAACAAAACAAGAATGCTTCAACACAATCACCATAAAAATTACATAAAATAATTATAGTTTTTTATGCTTAGAAATGTTCATCTACGTCCAAAACTTAAAGATTTGTTCTCAAAACAAAACAAAGGTCATAATGTGAAAATACAGAATAAAATAAATGTTTTGTGTTTGAACACCAGGTGGCGCTTGACAACTGCCTGGTTGCATTTAGGCTACTTTCTCACAGCAGCCGACCCAAATCCGAAGTTTTGATCCCCAAAAATCCAATTTGTGCCAATTCCATATATGGAAATAAATTGAATACAAATCCATCGTTTTTAACGGTAATGTTGCATTTAATCCACTTTTTAATCCGTTCTTGCAAAATCTTTGTTGAAAAATGTGAAGTTTTTAAAATTGTCGTGTTTTTTCACATGTATTTTTCGTAATTCCATTTGCACAATGTTATGGTCAGCGGAAACGCAGCTTCTGTTCTCCCCTGGTTTGTCCGTCAATCTTCATGGCTCACCGCTACACTTTGTCGGTTTTTGTGCATTACCTGAGATGACCGTAAGAGTTTTCTCTCACATTGTTTCTTTCGGTTTATAATTAAAATCATCTGCACTGAACCTCCCGTCTCCCATTACATGCACTCAGGACTTACCTCAAAACAAAATGTGAACTTATCGTCTAATGCTACTCCAACTGAGGCCTTGTAGACATGTAGCAAGGACTTTACCAGCTGGTGCTACGTTCAGACAGTTGAAATAATATCACACACTGAAACGCCGCTGCAATTTAAAATCCAAATATTTTAAATTAACTTGCTACTCCTGGTAAAAATCAAAGGCAATAATAACACTGGTATAATGTAACCTAATTATAAATGATGCTAATGATAGTAGGCATGTTAGCTTAGGAATGATGAAGCCTGTTGGTATCGTGGGCACCAAATGAAAATCTAATTAGGGCCCCATAAGAGCTTGTGCCGGCCCTGGAATCGGCCTCATAGTCATTACATTTCCTTTTTTCCATTTCCAAAATCAATTTTATTTTATACCCGTTAATTTAAAATAAAATAAACCATTGTGCAGTCGCAAAGCCTCACATTAAAACTTTTATGAAGTCTTTCACAAACCACGAGGTTAAAAAATAAAGAAATAAAAAATAAAACAGCTTGGGTAATCTGGAGTTTAGCGCCCATTACTGGACCCACGACACCTCGCCACGATCCCAGCCCCTCGACCCGCGCTGCTCCTGCCTGAAAACAAGCCGCTGTAATTTAGAACGAATTCCAGGGCAATTAAAATTTCTCAGACACAATTACTTATTCCCCCAGGGGGGCGGCTGCCTCAATCAGTAACGTGTTGTGGGTTTACGGCCTTGACGCGGAGAACATGTCCTGCACGGCCGCCTCGCGCTCTTCTCAAGGCTCTGGCTGTTAATTGTGGCTAAACGTGATAAATAAAATCACTGCTACTCTTAATGCTAATTAGTGTTAGAGATAATATTTATGATTTCATAAGCGCATATTTCTCTAAAGGCTCAGGCCTGTGCCCCCCATCCATCGGTCATAGGCTGTCTTGGATGTAATCTATCTTTGGGGAGGGGAGAGGCCAAACGAGGGGGCAGAGGAACCACAGGCAGTAAATACTAATAGTACTTAGTGGGTACTTTGGGACCAGAAGTATTTCAGTCTATTTATTGAGCTGGGTCACTAAAGCAAAGACAAAGGGCTTTTTTTCCTCCCCCTTATATATGATGAACAGTGAACGCCGTTCTGCACCGAGACAAATGTTCACTGACAATAATTACGTGCAAACCTCTAACAAAGACAGGAAACTAATGGATTAGCATTTGGTAGTTGTTGATTTTTTTTTTATTCCTGTGTATTTGACACCTTGCAGATTTATTGACACTCCTTTAACTTTTCTACATGTTGTTACAACAAACTTTAGTGACTTTTATTGTATTTATTCATGACAGTCAAATAAGTAGAGCGTAAAATAGAGGGGAAAAATAGTTTCAATTGTTTTTCTTTTCTCAATTGTTCCCCTGTTTGGTTTGGTTGTGTTTACCCAGAATGCACTGCACTGTAGTCCACTTCCTGTTTTTGGAGCAGTCCAATATTAAAGCAATTATTGACTTAAAACAAACTCATAATTCTTGCTGAAAAGCCTGTTATAAGTTCATTTTTCTTATATTAAGTGTATTGAGATATTTACACTAGAAACTAAACCAAAATTATTTGTAAAATCTTGTGCAGTGATGGCAGTAGGTGAATCTTCATTCTCAACTTAAACTACCTTCAAATGTTTTTCAGTGAAAACACTGCAAAACACAAAATCTTACCAAGTATTTTTGGTCTGGTTTCTAGTGCAAATATCTCAATAAAATGAACTTTCCTGTAACTTTTCAGCAAGATATAGTTTTAAGTCAATAATTCCTTATTATTGATGAAAAAGTAGGATAGAGTATCAGAGCCACGCTAAGAAAATAAAAAAATAACATTATGAGAATAAAGTAGTACTAATCTGATTATATTACGACTTTATTCTTGTAATATTATGTCTTTTCCCAATATTAAAGAATTATTAACTTAAAACAAGCTCATATAGCTGATGAAAAGTTACTCTAAAGTTATTTTATACCAGCTACACAGAAATACTTGTACAGCATAATACAGCATAAACAGATAAAGGGCATTTAAAATGACTACTAGTTAGAAAGAGAGCAAATCAGAGTTTTGTATTAATCTAAAGGTATGAGACTTGCAGTCAAGCCCATTTTAAAAAGTGAATTTCAGGCTCAAATATTTACCTGAATGTACTTTTTCTCTTCCTAACCTAAAGTTTACGGCCTGCTCCTCTGTGTTTTCCTCCCACTTTGTTTCCTGCTGCGTGTTGGAGGACTCTGACAGGAACCGCTTCCTCCAGCTAGCCGGGGCACGGAGAAGCACTTCAGCTACTTTTCAAACATCACAGCATACTGGTTCCAGTGGCTCACTGGTCTGCGTATCGATTCAAGTCACCACATCAAGGTGAGCCCAGACTGGGACCTGTCCGCGGCTCAAGGCAGCGCCCGCAAGAGTGACAAGAGCTGAATCCACTTCAAGGCGTCTAACGGTGCCCTCAACTCTTTCTAGTCCCTGCTTCAAAGCCTGGATCCGCCTCTGGCAGTCCCCCCCGCCCGCTTCTCTTCCTCCTCTTCCTCTGGGGTAGCCGGTCCTCTTCTTCTCTCCCAGGGCCGTCAATGTCAAAGCAGGAGTGAGTCCGGTCGAAGCTAGCGCTACGCACACACTTGGTTGTGTTTTTTTTCCCTTCCTCTAAGTTTCCTCTGATGCTGAGGTCGCGTTCCTCTCTGACAGGAGGAAATCACAGACATCCAAGATGGAGGGCGAGGAAGACTTCAGAGGAGACATCCAAAATAACAAAAACTGAACCTGAGAAAGCGTTTTCATTCACTGAAATTAATAAAAGTGGTAATTAATGGGTGGGGAAACTATAACTAAATCGATAGCAAATTCTGCTGGACGATAAATTGTCCTGGAAGTTATTGTGATAAAATGTTGTTTTAAAACCATGTTCAAGTCATATAGTGGTGATGCAAGAACACATTCTGAAAGATCGATAAACTTTAAATTCGAATTAACATTTAACACTGGAACTAGAGGACATTTTAAATATCCAAAATAAATAAAACTGAAATAAATTCATTATGAAGTCTCCGTAAACAAAACTGACACTAAACCACCAGACCGAAGAGTTTTGTCATCCAGTTTTTGGTAGAAAGAGAGGAAAGAGCAAAACGATCAATCATGCAAATGGAAATTACTACGTTTGTTTTAATTCATTGTGCGATTAATTGATTTACTGCTTATTGCGACTGGCCTAACAGTATTGTGCATTTATAAATGTACTTATTTTTTTGTCTTTTGAATGTAAAATTTATTTTTTTCCCCCATTCAAGCAGTTTATGCCAAGCTGTCGGCAAATTACGGCGCTCCATTCTCCTCCTGACGGCAAAATGGTGACCGGAAAAGGTTAGGGTAAGAAAATACCAGTCAGGATGTGGCTGGACAAAAAATCAATAACAATATATATGGCCACAGAAACATGATCAATATCAATAGATACGTCTAGTAGAATATTCAATATCCAATATATAGAATATTCACCGAACGCCCACCCACAACTGCACAGCATTCTGGGAGATGTAGGCTGAGGAGAGCTAAGCTAGCTTGTTTGAATCAACTAACTCGTTCTTCGGTTACCTAGCAACAAGCTGCTGGGTAATTTACACAGCAGCAGTTTTAAGTTTTTCCACCGTGTCTCATAACTGCGTAAAAATAAAAAACTACAACATAGAGAAAAAATTGTGGATAAAACAGGAAAGATCACCAGTTTGGCAATATTTCAGATATTTAAAACAAAAAACTAATCAATAATTATCAATACATTTTTCAGTCGTATCGTCCAGTCTTACGCCAGTCGTTCAACAGTAATTGAAATTTTTTTTTTTTTGAAAATGAGGGCTATTGAGGGCTGCAGAGTGACGCAGTTGGTAGCACTGTTGCCTTGCAGCAAGAAGGTCCTGGGTTCGATTCCCGGCCGGGGTCTTTCTGCATGGAGTTTGCATGTTCTCCCTGTGCATGCATGGGTTCTCTCTGGGTACTCCGACTTCCTCCCACAGTCCAAAAACATGACAGTCAGGTTAATTGGTCTCTCTAAATTCTCCCTAGGTGTGAGTGTGTGTGCATGGTTGTTTGTCCTGTATGTCTCTGTGTTGCCCTGCGACAGACTGGCGACCTGTCCAGGGTGAACCCGCCTCACGCCCGGAACGTTAGCTGGAGAGGCACCGGCACCCCTCCCGACCCCATTAGGGACAAAGGGTGATGGGTGGATGGATCTTCTGTTGAGTATTTATTACCCAATCCATGCACACGCAATCTCAATACTTTTTGAATTCTGAATCTAAAAATTAACTAAAGTATGAAAAAACTAAAACTATTAAAATAACTAAAAACTTAACCAAAACAAAACAATATTTAACTAATAAAAACTAGCAAAAATACTGTAAAAATTAACTGAATTGGGCAAACAACAAAATAAAACTAAACTATATAGAAAAACCCAAAACTATTAAAACCTTGATGCGTTCAGGGTTGAATATATTCGCCAGATTTCGTCTTCCTCACTGTATTCTCCAATAAGCAGAGCGCGTTGACAAAGAAACGTAACGGGATTTTCTGTATGGTGATTTTTTTTTTATTTCAATCTGTATTTTTTTTTTTTATCTTTCTAAGATAAATAAGTGATAGCAAAGAGGGAAAGGAAGGTTTTCCAGAGGGACCTTGGGCTTTGCCCTGTGGGCATGGCAGCTTTCATTTTCCTCTTTCCTTCTTTCATATCCCCAGCCGGTTTTTCCAGAATTTTGATTGAGTTTCACATATTGGAGTTATATCTGGCAGCTGGGTTTGTTTATCTGCTGATCGCTGTACCTGCCTCAGTATGGAGGAAGAGACAGACAGACAGACGGACGGATCTCCTCCAGTCTTTTCTCATTGATTAGCATGTCTTCATCAACAGTCTGGCTGTTTTTCTTTACCTTCCATTCAGCACAAACCTCACAAGCCTAAAGGGAGCATATACTGTCAAAAATAAAACAAAATGAATGTACACCAGAGTAACAGTTACGAATAATTACACAAATACATGATTAACTTTATTTAGAAAGCACTTTCAAAGCCAAAAAGAGCAGCGTCAAAGAGCTGTAAAGATAAAAAGCCCTTTCATACGTCACTGCGTTTACATTGACCATATTATGGCGCAATTTGAGAATTCAAAAATACATTTGCATAATTTCAATAACATTAACATTTTCCAATGAAAAGGTTTGGCGTTAGGATGAAGTGGTTTTTTGGCCGGATAGAACCGATCCAACGTGACGTCACAGGAAAGATCCCGCCATCCGGCTCCCAGCTGGAGGGAAAAAATCTGCGTGCTAACGATGACTAGCATTGTTTTAAGCTGTCAAGTTATCAAGATATTGAGTTAAATCTTAAATGTACAACTGATATATAAAAGAAAAAGGGACACACTGCCGTGGTACTAATTTTCAACACTATGACAACTAGATAACAAGGTCCGGAAAAAGTATTAATTTAAAAAAAATAGCGAAATGAGTAAGTCAGTTATGCTAGCTTGACTTTGACAACCTTAACATGTAGATGTGCTGTGGAAATCAGTGCTTTCCGGTTCAGTTCAAAAACAAAAAAACACGACCTACACACCAACTCTGACAGATCATCAGTGGAGAATGTGTTTAAATTATCTAATCAACAAACGATGTGTTAGATTAGCTAATAGCAGCAAGTAGCTAATCTACCACAACGATCAATTATTAATAAGCGCAAAAATAAACATCATCCCTGAAAACATAAAACTGCAATGGACTGAATGTTCTGTTCTTTGTGTGGCAAATGTTTTCCTGTCTTTTGGTGTTGAATCCTGTTACATTAGCTGTTGTTGTCAGTCAGTTGCTATGACAACATTCCTGTGTGTTGCGCAGACGACACAAAAAGCAAGAAAAAGGAAAAATATGAGAAGAGAACTCAGTAAGTTTCTTGCTATATTCAGTAACAATTTAAACAAAATAGAAAATTGGTATCGACCAAAATCATAATTGGCAGGTCAGACTTATTAAAAATGATCTGAGAATGATTTTGTGTGTTAAATGTAATGAACATGTTTTATATCGCCCACAGACCTTTCCCAGCTTATTCAAGTAAACATAATAGTGGATTTTAGGCCTGTCATAACAACACATTTTGCTGGACGATAAATTGTCCCAGAAGTTACTGCGATAAACAAAACTATTGTTGTTTAGAGAACATTTTAAAGTAACATAATGCAAGAGCACATTCTGAAAGATCAATAAACTTTCCAGTTCCATTTAACATTGGAATCAGAAGACATTTTAATTATCCCGAGTAAATAAAACAGCAAAAACAACAAATAAAATGAATTATGAAGTCAATGTAAACAAAATTGTGGTTAAAAATGGCTAGCTGAGACCAAAGCACCAGACTGAAGACTTTTTTCACCCAGTCTTTGGTAGAAAGAGAGAAGAGAAAAACAATAAATCATGCAAATGGAAATTGTTGAATTTGTTTTAATTTATTATGCAATTAATTGATTTATTGCTTATTGCAACAGGCGTAGTTGAACTTTAAAGCATAAAGTTCTGGTATCGGAGGTATCGATAGTATCATCTCTACTCGGCGCTTCCATCACAGACCGAACCGTCAATAAATGGCATCATATTTCACAGGGAACGGCGGTCGGGGTGTCAACGCGTCTGGAGTCCAGTTGAAAATGAAGTGAGACGACGAGACAAAAGGGAGAGAGAGAGAGAGGGAGCTAGCAGTGCTTGCTGGACCCTAACTGTGTGCGAGGCCTCAATTATTTATGCGGCAGTGCACATGTCAAGAGCTCATAGACAAGCACAACAGCAAGGCCGAGCACAAATCAAACAGCGCAACCGAGGGCAATGCCTAGCATGCACCTGGAGGAACACACTCAGTTCATTTCTCTGTTGTTTTCGGATAAACAGAGAACAAGGCTGCCTGAGTGCTGCCTGATCCTCCTTCAGAGCCACGAGCTGCTGGGGATCGCCTTTGTTTGCCCTTTTTTTACACTTTATTTACCTGCTCGGGGTTTTTTTTGGCAGTGATGTCTGCGCCGGTGGGTTCTGTCTTTTCATGGCTCGTTACTCGGCTGTTTGGTTCGCTTTAACATCTATCATGGCCTCGGTGTTTGTGTGTCGGCCGCCCATCTTTGCCGGTCCCCAACATGTCTGCAGCGGCGGCCTGAGGTTTATCTCCTCCAGAACGGGAGGTAACGGATGGCTCCACACTTCCATTTTCATTTTGTCTGAGTTTATCGACCACTGCCTCGCTGTCAACACTGCTTCTTCTTTCCTTATTTGGCCAAACGCGCTTTCAGTCAGTCATGCAGACTTTTTCCGGTTCGTTGTTCAAGATTCCAACATTATGCAGCTAAAAAACTGTCCCAGAGGTTATTGGGATAAACAATAATATTGTTGTTTTGAGACCGTTTTCAAGTGGCATAACGATACCACTGCCACTTAAAGATTAATAAACTTTAAATTCTAATGAGCAATTAATACTACAACTGGAAAACACTTAAAATATCCAAAATACACAACAGAAACAACAAATAAAATGAATTATGAAGTTTCTGTAAACAAAATTATCCTTCAAAAAAGGGCCAGTTGAGACCGAAGCACCAGACTGAAGATCTTTATCATCCAGTTTTTGATAGAGGGAAAAAAATAAATCATGTAAATGGAAATTATTGAGGTTGTTTTAATCTATTATGCAATTAGTTGATTTATTGCTTATTGCGACAGGCCTAAAACTAAGTGAGTTGTATATTTATTCTGTTGCTTCTACTATTATAAAACAAAATGTAGGGTAGACAGAATGTAAAGGGATCAACTGCTGACTGCTAGACTAGGGAACTGAGGTTGAGGTCGTGGACGCCTACAAATACCTCGGGCTGTGGCTGGACAGTAAACTGGATTGGCCAAAACACACTAGCCACATGTATGGGAAAGTGCAGAGCAGGATGTACTTCCTGAGGAGACTGCGGTCCTTTAACATCTGCAGCAAACTGCTCTGGATGTTCTACCAGTCTGTGATTGCCAGTGTCCTCTTCTACACCGTGGTGTGCTGGGGAGGCAGCATATCCAAGAAAGACACGTCCAGACTGGACAAACTGACCAGGCGTGCCGGCTCTGTGGTCGGCATGAAGCTGGACTCTCTGGTGACGGTGGCAGAGGCGAGGACACTGAACAAACTGCTGGACATCATGAACGATAACAGCCACCCTCTACACGCCGTCATCAGCAGCCAGAGGAGCCGGTTCAGTGCCAGACTGCTGCTTCCCAAGTGCCGGACCAATAGATTTAAGAACTCTTTTGTTCCCCATGCCGTCAGACTGTACAATTCCTCACTGGGGGGGGGGAGGTGACACAGGACAGAGGGTGGAAGGAGTAGTGACCCCTTGTATTTTTCTCCATACTTATCAGGTCAAACCACATAGTGCAATACCATATCACTGGTCAATCTATCCGCCAAATTCTTATATTTTTTTTGTGTTGTACTTATATTTACTTATATTCTTATATTCTATATTCTTATTCCTTGTTTCTTGCATAATTTAAGGTTTTGGTTACTCACATTTGGTGTGTACCTTAGTATTTAATTTGTATTTTGTATTCTTTTGCACTTAACTTACTGTGTGTTATCTTTGTTTTTTGCCTGGGAGCTGCTGGTAACTTCAATTTCCTGAGGGAGTCTTCCCAAAGGATCAATAAAGTACAAGTCTAAGTCTAAGTCTTTCAGGTACAAGGATTGCACAAATCTTTTTATAAAAAAGCAGCTTAAGTTGAAAGAAAAAATAGAAAAACCTTCAAAAAAACACAATGATCCCCATCCATTTTAAAAAATTACAATAAAGTTTTGATCTTTGAAAAAAAAAGTTTAAGCAAAGTTAGGTGGTGGTTTAAAACTTTTGCACAATTATATGTGTCTAAAACTGTCTGCTGGTGTTTAGTAGAGCAGGTAAAGTAATCTTTTGTAAAATATTTTCTGCGGAAAGCATAAAGGTTTGCATGCAAAAACACTGAGCCAGAGGTGCTCAAAGTGCGGATAGGGGGCCATTTGTGGCCCGTGGGATGATTTTTTTGTGGCCTTTGACTGCAAATTTAAAAAATGATGCAATTGCAGGAGGTTTATGCAAATGAAGAATTTTTATTTTTAATCAGGTGAAAATGATTAAATAGAAATTAAAATGTCCTTGCAGTGGAAGACAAAGTGAAGTATCCAGTATCTCACTTCACAGAGTAAACACAGGCGGCCATGTTGGTCCGCTATGAGCAGAGCTTCCCCTTTTGACTGCTTTATCAGCATCCCATAATTTATGTTGTGTTAATTAGGTCCCAGTGGCCGGTGGCGGTGACTGATCCCACAAAGGGAAAACGCAGAGTGGAAGAGTCCTAGCAAACGTTAAGATGCCCTCAGAAATGGCACCACACAGAGAGGCGGCCATGTCATAATTAATGCTGGTGAATTATTAATGCGGCTGTCCTCGGTGTGTCCTGCACCTGCGCCGCTGCTGTGATTGGTGCATGTTTATCCTGAGAGTTTTAGAGGAACTGGTTCCCAGTTACTCACAGGACAAATGTCGTTATCAGGAATGTAGCGTAAAAAAAACCTTGTTGTTCCTCCTAATTAGCTGAGGTGGAGGTCAACAGGTCAGGCAGAGGGTTCAGGTGGGTTCAGGTGATCCAAACAAGACAAGACAAACTTCTACTCTCACTTTGAGCCACGTGAAGTCTGGGTGATTTTAAAGGTGACTTATTATCTTTCCTTGAAAAGGTTAAGATAGGTCAGTGGCCTAAACAAAACATGTTCATTACATTTTTTGCACAAAAATTATTCTCACATAATGGAATTTTAGTCTTCTCAGTTCTATTTTGTTACTTAAATCCAAATAAGCTGCTGCAGGCCACGCCCCCAATTCAGCGTTTGCACAGATGCACAACTATACAACCAAACACCTATGAAAAGCGGAAGTGGAGGCTCCTGCACAACCAGCAAGAATGCAGCAAGTGGTCTCTGGATGGTAAGTCAACAACAAAATGCTTGTCTTTTCCAGCAGCCATTGTTGTTTTGTTTGTTCATCCTTATGAGAACGGCGGTGCTGACTGGCCACGACGAAACCGTGAACTACTCTGGGAGTTTTGAGTTATTTACAGTTTTTGAAAACGTGGATTCTAAGCTTTCAAATGATGTCAAACACATGGAAATGAAAAAAATAAGTACTGCACTACAAGTGTTGTGTGCATTTATAGCATTTTAGGACTATTTGTAATTTAGAAGCACAATAAAAGGAAAAAAGACACGACTTGCTTTGGCAGAAACAAAAGTTCTCTTCTACACCATTAAATTTTAAAATTGTCCACCCATTTCTATCAATTGTATTTATGTGTAGATTAAATCCTCTTAGATTAAATAAAAAACAATAACCGTGAAGAGGATTTTAAACAAGCTAAGTCTGAAAAGACAAAGACGACACAAGGTCAAAAGAATCAAACCGCTCACATATTTAAATATAAAAAACTCATCAAAAATGATCTACATCTGTTGATATGTATCTCTTATGTTGTGATAAGTTTTTCAGCCATATTGTCCAGCTGCATTACTACGTGACAAAACGTGAAACAGTTCATGAAGCCTGATGACTGATGTGCAGGAACACACAGCATCTGGCCTGTCAGAGGAAATTCATAGAGATCCAGATTAGAGTGGCGGTAAACATTTTTGATAAATAATGGAAGAAGATCCAAGTGATGTATAGGGTTAGATGTTGCAGCGGTACGGTACGATTCCAGGGTGGAGCGTTGATGACGGACAAGTGGGTCAGCGGACCGACTTCCACACGCTGATACACAAAATAAATATATATATAGAGATTAAGACTAATTTGCAAAGACCTCTAAAAATATTTTCCACGATAGTTGTGTTTCCATTGATCACATAATTGATATCTAAAAATGTAAAGGAAACATGCCAAATTCGAAAAAACTCATTTTTCAATAAAAAGTTTTGGTGGTTTTTAGATCATATTGAAATTTGTTTATTTAGCAAAACTGCAATGGAAACACTTTGTATTTCCACGTCACACGAGTCACATGATCAACAACCAGATGTTCCCACTGGTGCAAACCGCGAAGAAGACGACAGGAAGTGGTCAGAGATGATGGAGCGATATGGTTTTTAATAACTTGAGTGAAAAAACGTATCAAGTGTCATTTTAGTTACATTTCTCACTTAATGGAAACACAAAAATAGCTAAATTATGGATTTTTGGAGCAGAATATTGACAAAGTTTTGCACATTTGTAATAGAAATGCTTCTACTCTCATTATTTGGTATTTGTGTCTAAGAGAGATTAATTTAGTGCCATTTGGAATAAGGCAGAAACTAGGCCTGTCACAATAACAAATTTCTCTGAACGATAAATTGTCCCACAAGTTATTGTAATTAATGATAATATTGTTGTTTTGAAATCATTTTCAAGTGATTTACTGCTAGTAACAATGCAAGTAACCCCTTCAAAGATCAATAAAATGTTACTATTAACAAAAATCTAAAGCTGGAAATTTTAAAGACATTTTAAATATCCAAAATAAATAAACAAAACACCCAAAACAACAAATAAAATGGACACTGAAGTCTCTGTAAACAAAATTATGATTGAAAAATAGGGTTTAGTTAGGACCAAATATCCAGGCTGAATACTTTTGTCATCCAGGTTTTGGTAGAAAGAGAGAAACGACTAAAACAATCAATTAGATGGAAATTATTGAGCTGATTTTTAATTTATCAGGCGCTGAACTGATTAATTGTTTATTGCACAGCTTTAGCTAGAACATGAGAAAATGTGGAGAAAATCCTATTTGAACCCAGTTATTTTCTGGGTTGACTGTTTTTGGGTGCCAACACCGATTCATTCACTGAGTCTGACTTTTTAATTTAAAAGATTCATAGGTCAAAGTTCACAGATTCACCAAACAAACACCAAACTATTCCTGTAGAAAGAGCAGCTAAAAGGCTGAAAATGAAAAAACTAATTAACAAAACACTGAGTTGGAACAAAGAATAAAATTCAAGCACTTTTCAAGAATTTCAAGGTATGTTTTCAAAGTTTTCCAGCTTCACATTTTGGAGATAAGAACAACACAAAAAAAATAAAAAAAATAAATAGAAATGTTTCAATTCACCATTAGATGACATCAATTATTACTGTTATTAATAAAGTTGTGACAACATTATTACACATCCTACAGCGTGGACGAGGTAAACTTAAATATAACAAAGTTTTACATCTTACACTTTAACGCTCTGACAACAAAACACAAATTTAAGAAACAAATTCCCCCAATTTCAATAAAGTTGTTTAACGTATAAAATATCAATCAATAAGTCACTGAGCCACTGGGAATAATAAATATTCATTCAATTTAAACAATCCAAACAAATAATGTTAACGTGAATTATCTTCCTGCTCAAATTAAATGTTTAAAAATCACAATATGCAAAGAAAGTTGAAAAAAAAATCTTCTCACTGAGTTTTCTGGTCAAATAGAAATAATTTAGGTTATTCTAACTGACCTAAAACAAATTAAGTTTAGTCTGATTTAATTTCAAACAGCGAGAAAAAAAAAAATGTGTGTAATTATAAAATATCTGGTTTTAACTGTAAATATTGTTTTTCAGGTTTAGGTTTTTAATTCAGCATTAAATGGATTCATTACAAAACTATGCAGTTTGAATATGAAACAAAAATCAAACAGTTTGTTAACTTTGAAAACACCTCAATGAAATTCAAGCATTTTCAAGGACTTACAATCCAAGCTACAGTCATTTCTTGGAAACACCAGAGATGACTCAAGACTTTTGCACAGCGCTGTTTGTTAATCAGTGTTGTGTTTTGGGTTAATTTCATTTGATGTTTCGCTGACTGCTGCAGCACTTTTAACAAAACAAAAACCAGTTTCATACCCAGACGGTAAAATATTTCACACATCTGGAGCAACAGGGGAATAAATAAATACGCCTTTTGAACACACTTTACAGAAGAACCGCCTGGCAACTTTCATATTTTCCTCCACAAACCTGCAAAAAAGTAATAAAACTCCCCTTGAAGACGTTTAAATGGGTAATCACCATATCGCTGTAACATCACAAGGACAATGAATTATTTAGATAAATGTCCAGCCGGTCTAATTTCATTAACTCTCATTCAAATCCCTCTCTATTTCCAATCTGCCCATCTTGGAAACTCTTTAATTCAGCGACGTTAAACGAGATTAAATCATAATTATTGCAGCAGAGCTTGTTATTTAAACCAGATCCAGGGCGAGGACAACCGCTGGGACCGCAGAACGGGCAGCCATGTTGAACAGGGAGCGGTAGAGAACCGTAAATGGGTCAAACGTTAGAACCACTTTCTTTGTACTTAAATATCTGAATGTTTTCATTAGAAGAAAGCAGAAATAAAACTGAGAGCGTCTTGTTGCAGACCGTTCACACCAGAGACAGGCAGTAGGTTTGTTGTTGCCTTACTGACATCTTTACAGTTTGCCTGACAGAAACTTTGCTGCCGAACAAAACAAACGCATCTCTGTTTGCTTGGCATCGTATGAACATAGGAGGCTTTTCGCTACTCTTGCATCAGAGAAGTCTGACTAAAGAAAAAGTTAGTCTCTCGTTTGGTTCACTGGATTCCAGTAAAGACCGGATTGTGTTGCTGCTGGTCGACTTTCACAAAGACTGGATTAATTACAACAGAGTGTTGGGACCTGGCTAAGAGTTTGATTTTTTATTATTATTAGGAGAATAAAGTCATAACATTAGCAAAATAAACACACATTACCAGAAAAAAAAAGACGTTATCATGAGATAAAAGCATTGAGATCCTCAGTTTGGGTAGTTCGTTTTTCAAAACTGAAACAGTTGTCTCCCCAATCGTTTCTAACTTCTGCTAAATAATTTGAAACTGATGAGTTAAAAGATTATTTCCTTATTTGTAAAAACAATAAAACATAACTTCACAAGACATTCTCTAAATACTTCATTCTACTAATATTATGAGTATTTTTGTATTACTACAATTTTTTTCTTGTATAACTATGACTTTATTCTAGGAGTACTATAACATTTAGGTATGTTTGGTATGTAGTGACTTTTTTCTGTCATTACTACGACATTTTCCTGGGAAAATAACTATTGTGAATTTTTCTTATGTTACGACTTTATTCTGATATTGTTACGACTTTATTTTGTAGTATGACTTTTGTTACAACATTATGACTTTATGGTAATAATATTAATTTATTCTCGTTTTATTACAAATTTTATTATGTTACAATTTTTCTCCATAATGTAGTTTAATGTGGTATTATTTAAACTTTATTGTCACTCATCTTCTCATAATATTATAAGTTTATTTGCGTAATTTAAGTTTTTTTCTTATCCTGGTCCTAATACTCCATTACTTGTACTTATAACTGAATCACAAACTTACGACAACTGAAGGTTTAGCGACCAAAAATCTGACTGGTATTTAAAAAACGTTCATGATGCTGCCGTCACCATACGTCACTGTTGGTACGGTGTATTTTTGGTGAGTTGTGTTGTTTTCTCCAAACTTATCTTGTGTTTTCTTTGTAAGGAAAACCTTCTGTTGTCTTTTAACAAATTAGAATTTATTGTCGTCACATCCAAAAATCTCCAAAAACAGTGCAAACGATGTAAGAAATATATACAATATAAATATGTATCATTGTATGTATTTACAATGATACATATGTATGGAAACACATATACACTAAGATACTGTATATAAACATCTAAATGAATCAAACTGATTATGTCATACATTGAATGAACAGAAATGCTAACCGTCTTGTAGCAGTTCAGTCTCATCTTTTTATCAATTTTGGAGAAATGTCCCCACTTCTCTCATGTATTTATTCGTTTATCTACATATTAGTGTGTTAATCAGGTGTGACCTCAAGATTAAAAGCTGAAATTGAATTAAAAGTTGCTTCAGCTGGTTTTGCACATTTAAACAACCCAGCTACTTCAGCTTTTTTACTATACATTGTTTTTCACTTGAATTTTACTTATTTGATCTAAATTTGTATACATTTAGTTAGAAAAGCATGACTCTCCCTTTTGAGAGTCGCTGTATCTGAGGGGAGACCCGGTGCTCTGCCACCTCGGTCCGGTTCGCAAAAAAAAATAACACACACACACAGCTGGAATAACAAGTCCAAGATGTTGGATAAAATCAAGTCTCTATCCACAAAAGTCAAGAATCAACATGAAAAATGTCAATGTTTGCTCAGAGAGAATAAATATACATTTATTCAGAGCCTGAGAAAGATCAAACAGCAAAATTGATCTGCTCCTCCTTCAACCCTCGCTCCGCTCCCCCTCCCCGCGACTCCTCGCCTCGACGCGTATCGACTTTCTGCTCGGGCTATCGCCATGACGACGCAGGCTTGCCCCACTGTCACCTCTCTTCAGGCCGAAACTCTCGACTATTATGGGGTGTGCTGCTGTGACTGGAAGAATGCACATAGCAACGTTTACACGCGTCGTAGTTCGATAAACAAATAAACCAGGAATTGTTTGCGCAGAACTTTAGACGCAGTGGTGGAGCTAGACTTTTAAAGTCAGGGGCGCCACAGGGGGCCAAACTGTCTTACGGGGGGATTCATGGATGAGAATGAGAATTACTGCACACATATATAAGTACGAAACCGTATGAGGACCTTTGTAGATAGAAAAATCTGCAGTAAATTTCCACCAGAAAACTCCAAATTTTATAGATTAATTTCAGGATTTTTTTAGAAAAATCTTGGAAATTTCTCAGTTTCAAGAGTTGATCATTTTTGACTTTGGGAAACTTCTACAATTGTCCTAGAAAATTACTGAGAACAATTTCAAAGTTTTTGATTTTTTTCTAGACACTGATTTTTTTCTAAAAAAGTTCTGAGATTAATCTAAAAATTTCTTCTAACAAATTTTTGTCTTTTCAAACTCAGAAATACCAAAATATTTTCAAGATTTTTTTTTATATATTAATCTTTATTTGTTTCTGGCAAATGTGAACATTTTCAGAAACTTTTCTACAAATTTCAGAATTTTTTAGGATTAAATGTGCTTTTTTTCTACAATGGCCATAATAATCGAAACACATGATTAATTCATATTTAATAAATTATTCTTATACTTTTAGTTCTAAAAATCGACAGATTTAAATAATAATTTCACATGTCATTTAGTTATTGTAATTTGGTACTTTTCTCTTACCATAGTGCCGAAGGGGGCTGATATAAAGGGTAGCAGTTTCTTAAAGAGACAGAGGCCAATTTCAAGGCAATGGATGCAGCTCTGATGCAAAATCAAATTTCTTTTAAGCCATTTTTGTTATTCACAGCATTTCTTAACTCCTGAAGGCAACATAGTTACTTGCTTGTGATCTGAATCAAATAACACCGCCCCTTCAAATATTTTGAAACATTCAAGTGTGAAAAAGGTTTTCTTACATGATGAAGCTGTTGCGCTAAATGAGGGATGTTCAAAGTGTGGCCCAGGGGCCCTTTGTGGCCCTCTGGAGGATTTTGTTTGGCCTTTCTGTCCACAGTTAAAGAATTGATCGATCAATTCGAGATTTTCACAGACAAATAAGATCTTATTAAACATATTTTTAGGTACAAGACAAAGTATTTTTGTTCATCAAAATGTTTCTGTTTTTATTGCTTACGCTTTCCTAAAACCAGCAGGCTCTGCACAAACGTTTTTGACAAATGTAAAATAAGAAAAACTGAGAAACAAATATACCCAAAAAATGTTAACCAGTTATTTAACACAGAAACTCTGCAAAGCCCTGCTTGTATGTTGGATCAACAATAATTTAGATTCCTTTTCTGCAAACTTTAAATGACTTTGCTGTATTAAAATGTTGTCTATTTAGTATATTGATCAATATATTGATAACAGATGTTAAGAAACAAATATTTACAGCCTTATTTTAAAAAAGTGTGACCTTCAAGTCAACTTAACAATTCTGGCCCTAATGACAAAAAGTTTGGATAATAAAAATCAGTATTTTGTTTGTTTCAGGTTGTTTTTCTTTCTTTCATTTAATACAAATAATATTCTTTTTTATATATATTTGCTTTGGTTTTGTCCAGATTTAAAGCTGCAAATCAACTGGTCACAATAACACAAAAATATTTAGATATACGAGTTAAAAAGCTTGAGAAGAATAAGGAAAATAACAATGTACATATGAAATTTATAGATTTTGTTTTCCTGAAAAACAAATGTAAATAACATCCACAAAAGAATACACTTAGGGTTCATCAGCAGTTTGTGAAATTTGAATTATTCGGTTATTTATTGCAGTTTCCAGAGGGAATCCAGAGTCTACTTTCTCTCCAACGGAGGAGGGAAAAGTCCTGTTGTCCCTGAACAAACGCTGGTTTGGTCCAGTGGTGCAGATATGGGTGCAGCAGAACCCTGCGGAGGCAGATGTCTAATTGGTCCAAGAGGAAGATCGATACCAGCAGGAAGAGATGGAGGGAATGATGGGCATCCCAGGCAGCTCACTCAACTAAATTACATTACAGACACTGGTTCATGATGAAAACAGGGGAGCGGGTTATAAAAACTGCCAGAGGGCTGTTTTCAGGAGAACTTTGTGCTTTAATTTATGGGAACTCAGCTGTGCTGTCTGTGTAAGTTGAGGATTGGAGGAGGAGATGCTTGTTTTGACCTCAGAGGTCAACACTGAAATAAAAAATGTAACATTTGCCTGATTGGATGATTTGAAAATAGTGTTTTTATGACAGAAAAATTACATATAAGAATGTAAATCAGTTGGTATGTTCAGTGTTGAACGAACCTGAACTGGAGGTGAGTGGTGTGCATTTTCTAAGAGAATTTTTAAAATGTTGCAATAAATAAATTATTCACTCAATAAATCAAAACAAACTTAATCATTTCCATTTGCCTAATTCATCATTTTTCTCTTTTCTTTCTACCAAAAACTGGATGACAAACGTCCTCAGTCTGTTTTTTTTAAAGAACAGTTTCTGTTTCTGTTGTTTTGTTTGGATATTTAAAATATCTTCCAGTTCTAGTTTTAAATGTTCATTAGGGTTTAAAGTTTATTGACCTTTGAGAATATGTTTTTGCATTATTATGCTATTGCCATCATATTACTTTCAAATGGTCTCAAAAAATAATACTTATATTTATCGCAATAACTTCTGAGACAATTTATCATCCAGAAAAATTTGTTATCGTGACAGGTCCGGATTTGAGTCAGTCAACCAGGCTGGTAAAACATCATTTTGTCACATTTTGACGTTGTGCGTAGCTGTAATAAACAGGAAGTAGAGGTGGCTACCTAACTTGGATAACACATCTCAGAAAAGGTTTTCAGGAAGCTATAACTGTTTTTTTATCTTTATTGATGATAAAGTGATTGTCAATAAAGAACAAAACAAAAATGCCAGGAAGTTATACAGCAAACTCAAATGGGAATGTATATAAATCACGTCACAAAAATGTTAAAGTGAGTACACATATAAATGTCTTTATGACTTTTCTACTTTTAGAATACCAGGGTGATATAATTTTATAGTTTTTCCTCTTTAAAGGTTGAGAAGCAAGGTTTCTGATTTGAACGTTTAGATTTATTTATATGATATTTTGCCACAAATAAAATTAAGTTGATAATATAGAATTCTTTTGTTTTACAGGAGTGATTTCTAATTTCCATCTACCTGTTCTAATGCTAAGCTTCAAAATGCCATAAAAAACTCAACATTGGAAACAAGGTGAGCGCCCTACCTGACGGCGTTCAGCTGCGGGATGCGGCCCTCCAAAGTCGGTACCAGAATCCTTTCCTCCACCAGAAGAAGCCAGACGAGGTAATTCCGACCGCAAACAACGACTGAACATTATAATTATGAAATTATAAAATACGTATGTGTCAGTGAAGCGCATTGCATCCGAATCCCGCCATTCCTGGTTCCGACCACACAACCAAACCGACGTCTCTCCAGACGTTGCAGTCAAGGCTCCGCAAAAAGGCGTCGCTATTGGTTTTGTTTTCTTTTTCTTAGCTTCCTCCGTCTTATTACGTTTTAGTGACGATGCTACCGGCTCCCATTGCTGAATAAACTTTAAAATCCATCCATAGATGGCGGCGGCGGCCATTATTCCCTGATCAGGGCGCTGCTGTGTGACGTCAACGTTCTTCTTCTGCGCATGCGTGTCGCTTAAGAACTGTTCACATAGAAGTCCGGTTTCGACCACGCAAAAAAAGGAGAGAAAAAAAGGATTTCAGGGGGAAAAGAAGAAATTAAATTAAAAGAAGGAAATTATTTTTTTTAACCCAGGTATCCATGTAAGTAAAAGAAATTAATCCAAGTCGTTTGTGTGTCATCTTTTCTTAAAGGGGACCTGCTCTTGTACTTCCATTTGGGTTTCTGCTACTTCTAAAAACAACCCAAGTGCCTGAAATAAAACCATCCAGCCGTTTTTTGGCAACAAGTTAATGTTTTTTGGTGTCTAGAACATGAACCCTTTCAAAAACCTTCCAAATGTAATGTCACAAATCAGCAGGCACTGCCCTTCACCAGTCAGCAAAACTTTCTTACCTGCTCCTAAGGGGCAACGTAGGAGCAGGTAAGTTGCCCCTCACCAGCAATAGCTGCCCCTAAGTTGCTACTGGGGTTGAATTCGGCTTCAACCCTAACAGATATTTCAGATATTTTGTTGCTGATTTACCATCCAGAAACCACTTGCTGCATTCTTGATGGTTGTGCGGGAGGCTCTACTAATGCTTTTCAAAGATGTACAGTTGTATAATTGCAGATCTGTTTGCAGCCATCTTCACATGCACGTGTAACTGGGGGGTGGCCAGCAGCAGCTTATTTGGATTTAAAGTGACAGAGGCCCTAAAACAGCTCATTCTGACAGGAACTCAGATTCGACTGAATCATTATGTAAGAATGATTTTAAGGAGTAAATGTAACAAACATGTTTTTTATATCCTATGGATCCATCTTAACCTGTTAAAGGAAGCAGAGCAGGTCACCTTTAATAATAAGGAGGAAAAGTCTTTGCTCTGATCAGACGAAATCCACAGTTTATCATTTTTAAACGCCGGCCTCTTGATTATCCATCATGTAATTTCTCCATCCCAGCCTGAACTGCGACATGACAGAGGGAAAGTAGGTGACCAGTGGGTGGCCCCCGCGAGAGCTAGCCCAGAGGTCAGTGGGTCACTGTCCCAACGAGGCAGCCCTGCCGCGGGTCGCCTGCTGCCCGCTTCCCTCTCGTTATTTATCTCTGCCTGACAGTCCATTCCTCTTCCTGTCAACCGACTCCCCCCTCTCCTCTGCCGGGCCTGGCACCGGTCCTTCCGCCGGCGCCCGCGACCAAGGCCAAGGCGCGTTGAGTCCACCGGGTCACATGGCGCCCGGCTTGAGCAGCCCTTTCTAACAACCAGAGCATGTGTGAGTGTTCGGGGGATAATTACCGCTCCACGTTGGACTTGGACCTGGACTTCTTGGCCCCTTTTGGTCTCAGTGGACTGGCCGGGACGCGACACCGCCTTTCATTAGGAGACCGACCTGCGGAGCGAGAGCCGGGAAACAGACAAAGTGAAGGGCCTTCTTTGGCCGGTGATGAATTGGTTCGCCTTGCGGAGGCGGTGGGGGCGTAAAGCATGACACTCAGAGGACAGAAAGAGGACGAGCAAGTCACAAATACAGGAGAGGAGATAAAAATATCTCCACTGGAGGAAAGAAAGAGCAGCTTTGGTAGCCGGGAGTCTGTTAATTTCAGCAAATACAGATTTTAATCACAAGAAAATAAAACGTCCCAGTTAATAAGAATATACCTGAAGAGTTCACTTATTTAACTTCAAAACGTCAAATATTAAATTACACAAGAAATATTATATTTCAGCATTTATTTGTGTTCACTTTGATTATGGCTCACAGGTAATAACATTTTTAATAAATAACCTTTATTTTACCAGGACAAAAAACCCACTGAGATTCAAAACCAGGGATTTCACAACAAATAGACCAAAATAATAACAATGCTTTATTTGTATAGCAATTTTATTTTATCACATTTTATTTTATTTCCATAAGAAATGACAGGTTGTCTTTGCTCAGAAACCTCCCTCACAGAGTGATGTGTCCAATTATATTGATTGGAAAGTTCAGTTGAAGGAAAAATGTGTTGTAGAAAAGTTGCAAATGTAGCTGTTAGAGGATTGTGAGGCAAAAACCACTGAAGACTTTCTGGACAGCATCTTGAGTCACCACTGACATGTTATTTTTGAATCTATTATTATATCTATCTATATAAGTTAAAAGAAATAAACACTTGAAATGATTGTAGTAAACTGATATAATGGGCAGGTTTCATTTCTTTAACTGGTTTAATGATATAAGTTAACTTTTCCATTATTTTAAACTTATTAAAAGTTACTCCTCATCTTATAAACTTCACCAGCAAGCAATACGCCGAGGAGAGAAACTAGTGAGCGTGTGTGTAATTAGCAAATGGTTTTATTTAAATGCTCTTTGATTTATAATTCAAAGAGCTTCTCCAGCCAGCGGCGGGAGGTGCAGCAAGCGAAAGGTGAAAGAATCTGATTTTTATTAGATTAAATGTCTGTACAGATGTTATTCTTTTGCTTTTCATTCTCTGAACTGATAAAACAATCAAACTTTTAGGCAGAAAAGTTGGATATGATGAAAGTCACTGGTGTGTAATGTAACTCCGTTAGCTGGAAGGTGGCGATAAGAGATAAAGATTTCGACTCCAAATTGTGTATGAAGATATTTTCCATGGGAATATAGAAAAAAAATCTTCTCTAACTGCATCTTTGATAAAGGAGGCTTTCCTGTCAGCAGTGGCCTCATTTTTCCTGCGCTTCGGCTCGGTACATATCAGATTCTCTTTGGTTCCCCATGGGTCCAATGATCCCCAGATCATCTATATTCTGATGCCCTTATAAAGCTAATGTGCTGATTTTACGTTTTCAACCTGCCGTGATCCCCTCCCAATCCCCTCTGTTCCCTCTGGTTCCTCCTTCACACTCGAGCGAGGATCTTCCGCCGCTTTGATCACAGTCCCCTGTTAAAGGTTTAAAACGTCTCAATTCCCGGTGATTGTTGGGGCCTCTGTGGTTTGCTTTAAGCATCTCCCTATGCCGCCCGGTCCAAAACGCACCGCTCCTAAATGAGGCACCGTCTATCCCAGCTTCCCATGCCGCCGCTACTTTCAAGTTCCCCCGATTGGGTGCCGCAGCTGTAAGCCCTAGATTTTGTCTCCTCCATCTTTGTCAAGCCCATTTGCCAAATACAAAAAAGACCAAATAAGCTAGGTCTTCATCGCTGCTCTCCGAAGTAATCCCCAGATCTCCCACTCGCTCAAAAATCAATGCAAAGGTTGAGACGAGGTGAAACTCCCTTCTTAACTCATCAGGCTGGGAAGTCATGGTCTTATGATCACTTTTTCCTTTATCGGTGTGGCTCCATGATGAAACTAATTGTCCTATTTCACGCAAGCCTTTAAACTGTCGTTCATGACGCTGCTAGGAAGGAAAAACCTAAATGCTTTGAAGAAGTTGGTGCTGCTGGTAAAGTTGAAATTAGAAACACATTAGATCTTTGCAACTAACAAGGAAAATTAGCAACTGGTCCACTGTATTACACTGTATTTAATTGAAGCTAACACTAAAGCGCTATGCCAACACTGCATTTGGTGGGAGCTAATGTTAAAGCGCTATACGAACTCTGTATTAAGTGGAAGCTAACAGAAAGTACTGTACCTCAACTAGGTGTTGCAGATGGAGTCAGATTTCTGGCTTATTCTCAGAATTCAAACTTTTTCTCAGAATTATGACATTTACTAGCTAACATGCTGCATATGCCCAATGGTGAAAACAACACAGAAAAAAGTGTTGTTTTTTTTAAATAT
This sequence comes from Xiphophorus couchianus, assembly GCF_001444195.1. NCBI lineage: Eukaryota > Metazoa > Chordata > Actinopteri > Cyprinodontiformes > Poeciliidae > Xiphophorus > Xiphophorus couchianus. Next base: position 3,477,023 of record NC_040232.1, on the reverse strand, counting down.
GTAAATAAATCCTTCTTCATGTACAGCTAGTTGTAGGTATTTGCTTTTTATTGTAGTTTTTCTTAAATCTACGTTTATTGAGTTTGCAGGTGCCTCTGCAGTATTGTCATATCTTTTGGCTACTGTTATCTATTAAATTTAAAGATCAAAAGGTTGAGGAATTGCTTAAGAAAATAAAAACTGCAGTGTTTTCTCTAGCTTTGGCCTCAGAGCCGGCGTGCTGATCGGTTCGGGTGGATCCGGTCCAAACCGCTGCCTCTGCAGGAGCCGGGTCCGCTTGGCGGAGCTGGGACAGCAGCGATCCTGCCAGCCAGTGTTGGCGAACGTCAGGCCGGCGGCGGCTCCAGAGCGGCGGGGCGCGATGTTCCGCTACAACCCTCTGCCCCACGGTCTGCCATCATAATTAATATGTTGTTGAATCAAAGCTGAAGCGTTTGCCTCCGAAGCGTCCCGCGCTCAGCCCCTTATTAAAGGCCTGACCTCCAAGCCGCTGAAGGTTGCTCTGCAAACTTGGCACTTCCCCGAGCGAAAACATCTGCTTTCCTCACAGGCAGGACCGCGGCGGACCCCACGTCTCAGCTGGGCCCCGCAGCCCAGTGAGAGAGCCCTTCCCCTGTCCTCACGCAATGACCCCCGCATTTATAACCCCCCCCATCACAGGGTAGTCAGGTAAGAGCAGCACCAGTTCACCACTCAGGTCAGAGTAGCAATAAGTTACTCAAGTTGGAGTAAAACGGTATTGTTGAAAATCAGAGCTGGGTAGTAACTAGCTACATTTACTTTAGTAACGTTTTTATTTGCTAGTAGGAGTATTTTTACTGTAACCTTAACTTTTACTTGAGTTAAATTTCTGTATTCTCTACCCACTGAATGAAAAACAAATGAAGTTTTTTATTGAAAGAAACTGATTTGGAAACATTTTCTTTTGCATGATTTTGTTGTTTTTTGCTACGTATATGAATTATTGTCATTTGTATTCTTAAAATATCAAAATTTTCACTTAGCTTTACATTTTGGTCCATCTGATTATGCAATTTTTAAATATTAAATGACAGTTTGATCAGTTATTCAGTACTTTCTACCAAATACTTTTTTACTCTTGACTAATTTCGCCTATCTTTTACTTTTACTTGAGTAAAATATGATGACGTAGCGCTACTCTTACTTGAGTAAAAGAAATTTGGGTACTCTGCACTCTGATAAAAAGGCTATTCAAGAACAGAGAAACTGATAAAAACATCAAACATTTACTATTTATAATTTACATAAACACCCAGTCCAAAATATAAAGCCAAGTGGGAATGTTGGTAAAGCTCTAAATTAAAATAATTAATTTAAATAATAGTTTAAAAATAACAAAATTCACATTAATAAAAAACACCCAGGTGTTTATTTGGCGAAAACTTTATATTGTTTGGTGTTTGGAAAATGAGCAGCTTCAAAATCCTTCCGAATGTAACCTTACAAATCAGCAGGCATGGCCCATTACCTAGCAACCCCAGGAGCCCCCCTCCCCCCTCCCCTCCCTTCCCCGTCACCTAGCAACCCAAGCTGAGCTCCAGCGCTTTTGGTCAGCTGGTTTTGCTGCTGCAAACTTGGCTGCTGCAAACCGCTGCCTCTGCAGGAGGCAGAGTATGCGCTGTACAATGGCTGCTGGAAAAGACAAGTGTTTTGTTGTCGACTTACGATCCAGAAACTACTCGCTGCATTCTGGTTGGTTGTGCAGGAGGCTCCACTTCTACTTTTCAAAGATGCACAGTTGTATAATGTGACATGGACAGCAGCAGCTCATTTAGATCTCATGTGATAGAGGCCCTAAAACAATTCACTCTGAAAGGAACTCAAAATTACGACAGAGTATTGGGGCCACGCTAAGAAAACAAAAAAGGTAAAAGAATAAAATCAAAATATTCCATCTAAATTCACGAGATTTTGACTTTATTCTCATTCTTGTATCATTTTGAATTTATTCTCATAGTTTTATTCTTTATTTTTCTACCTGTTTTAACTTGTTCAGGGAAGCACAATAGATCACCTTTAAGAAAGCCTGCAGGTTCATTTTTCCAAATAGTTACTCAAGTAAATGTAACTTAGTAAATGTAATAGTTACTCTGCCCCTCCTCAGACCCCGGGGTCATGTAGCTGAGAGGAGCGCCCAGTCTTGCTATCCTCTTCATCACGTCAGGAGGAGGAGGAGGAGGAGGAGGAGGAGGAGGAGGAGGAGGAAGAGGAGGAGGAGGCATCTGCACGGCTCCCACAAAGCGGCGACTGTTGGACCGCTGACAGAAGCATCTGTCACACCCTGGCTTCACATCCTCACCTGCTGGCCTGACTCCATAACACACACACACACACACACACACACACACACACACACACACACACACACACACACACACACACACACACACACACACACACACCCACACACACACACACATACACATGCTGACTTCTCCTTCCCAATCTGCAGCTTGTTGGTGACCGTCCACGACGAGATGATCGCTCCAGTTCTGTGGAGCCAAGTGGAAGTTTTTAAATTTTTTTTATTTATGACGCGTTAATGAAGGTGCTGACCTGACTGGTGATACTTCATCATCCTGCGGCGGCGTCCGTTCCCCTGAACATGCTGAAAGGATGCCAGCAGAAAGGGGAAGGATGCCAATCCATGTGGATGACACACACGCAGACCCCCCCCCACACACACACACACACACACTGAGACACAGAAAACACACACATACTGGAAACACACACCATCTGAAGGACAGCATCCCTCATTCAGGACCAGAGAAGGTGACCTTAAGCTAACGCCCCAAACTGAAATCAGTCATTTCACCAGAGCAAAGCAGAAACCTATGACTGAGTGTTAAGGCCACAACAGATAGGAGAAAACAAGGAGGAATAAATTTCTGCCAAAAAATCAGAAATTGTGCAGAAAAAAACAAGAAAATATTTAAAATTAACTGGAAAAAACAGTGAAATTTTGAGATGGATCTCAGAAATTTTCTAGAAAGAACAAGGAAATTTCTGAATTTGAAGTCAAACATTTGCTTGAAAACAAACTCAGGAATTTTGAGATAAGCTCATTTGTTGGAAAAACTTGGAAATCCCTGAACTCTTACAGTTGAAAGTTTACTAGAAAAAACTCAGAAATTTCTGTGGTTTTTTTTGGTAGTAATTTACTCCTCCTTTGTTTTCCTAACGTCCGTAGTACGTGTTGTGGATTAAAATGCGAACGTGTGCGGTGGGTAACCCAGATAACTGCTGCTGAAGGCAAACAACGTTTCTCTGCTCTTTCTGGACCATCAGAGGTAATTTATGAGCGGATCACTTTAACAGGCTCACCTTTATGCTGCTGTTTGGGTTTAAAGCAAATGAGGGCCTTCATGAACCCCAGCTGTCTTGTCACTGGGGTCAGAGGTCATCACCGTGGCAGCCAAGTGATTTTAAACACCACAAAGCCTCCCAGCGTGAGCCGGGACTCTGAAAAGGAGCGGCAGCCTAAAATGAGTGATGGGGGACAGCGGGACTCCCGCGGCCCGGGGAGGCGGCCTGACCTCGCCTGGCGGGGTGAAGGGTACGCCTCGCTGTCATCTCTCCATCGCCGGCCTCCGCCGTGGTCGTGTGTCGAACAGGAAGCCCTCCACGCTGGCTGCCGTCCAAAGCGGAGGTCTCTCACCTCCCGGTGGTTATTCCTGGATACCAAGCGGAGCTCCAGCCTCCTTTGGCCCAGCCCGGCCTTTCTTCTCCTGCTCTGGGATAACGGGCCTGTCCTTCAGCTATCAGCGGCCATTGTCTTTATTACACTTACACATTTAATATCAAGGTCACTTTTATTTATCTCTGTGATCTGTAGGGTTGCAGCAGCCTCAAAGTTGAGAATAGGATATTTTTTACGCAGTAATTTCACTCTAAAATGATTATTTATTCTTCTTTTAGTTATTTTTTGACACGAATAAAAAAACATGCTGATCTGACGTCAGTTTTCCTAATTTAAAGCACAATATGGAGAAAAATCCGCCAGGTACATTTATAAATTACAGTTGTTATGCTAGATTTTGGCCACCAGATGTCACCAAATATTAACCACAGTTTCGGGATGCAAATTCCACAAAAAACCGTAAAAGATCCCAAACATTTAGCTAAAGGAACATAAATTTGAAATAAAACATTAATATTTATATTTCTCACTCTGTTTGGCTGTTGTGCCAGACAGTATTTTCGCAATTTGCAAAATGGTCTTAACAGGTTTACATAAGCTTTAACCTTTTTTAGCTTTAATTTTTGTCTTTTATTTTTGCTTCTGTTGGTTTTCAATTATGTTTAGCCATAAAGCAATCAATTAAGTATTTATTATTATTATTATTATTATTATTATTATTATTATTATTATTATTATTATTATAGTATAGTATGCTATAGTATAATAATTATTATTTTTATTTCTATCAATATTAGCTTTTGTGAGTGTTTTATTTTACCCCATCTTTATATTTAATCATTTATTAATTATTCTTTAAATTCATTAGTGACTATTCATTTTATACTTGGGTATAGAAATGTAAATGCTCTCGGAATGAAGCGCCTTTCTCTTTAAAATGATCAGCATCGCTACAAAAGAAGATCAAAGAGCGGCTGAACAGTTGTAGAGGTCCCACTCTGATTCTTCTTTTTTAACAGATACTAAATGAAGTAAGATTTTTACGACAGCTATTTAAATTGTATTTGAAACTAAACGTCCATCTTAAGCCCTGTGATTGTACTTGATCGCCTTTTCGTTTCAATTTTTTTTTACCCACAATATCAAAATTTCGATTATTTTTGTGCTTACATCGACACTATTGAGGCCTCACTCTAGCAAAGCATCTTGCTTTATTACACGATCTTCAAATTCGGGCCAGGCAGTCTAACACGGATAATTTCTGTTTCACAGCAAGTGTGGCTTCGACGGGAACATAATAAATATATGTAATATTTGTAGTATTTGTAATAGTTCTTAGTAATAACGTAGTTTAGTAGTTAAAGAAGCGGTAGCGTAGTGCTTTTAAATTAACCGCTGCCCGCCGCCCCCCGTGTTTCCGCAGTGGTTCGGTCCGACGACGTCCTGCGCGGGAGCGGAAAACGTGCGTCGGCTTTACGGAAAAGGAGCGTTTTGTTGTATTGATGAAATAATATCTTCTACAAGCTCCAATTTACTACAACCAGCACATTTTCCTCTCATAAGAAGAGAAACACAGAACGGAGGTAAATCAAACTAAATCTTTACATAGCTTTGTTTGCTAACTTTAAGCTAGCTAAAGAGAATTAATGAGGCGTTTACGTCCTGATCCGCATCCTGCAGGTTAACTTGGTTTTATTCACATCGGCTATAGATGCTGTGTAGAATGTACTGGACTTTTTTTTTGTTTTTTTACATTTTCTGACGTTACACACACAAAATATGAAACCGATGCATGATTCTCAATTGTTGTTTTTATAAACAAACCCCTTTTACTGTGATTTACTTGAATAAAATTGAGTGCAGCATGTGTTCTTTCAAAGATGACCACTTGAATAGAGTCCATCTGTGTGCAGCAATCGGAGCAGAGCTGGCCCAAGGCACATGCAAACTTAGCAGTTTCTTAGGGACCTCCATAAATGCATGACTCTTTAAAATGTAGATCTACTATTTTAACATTTTATTCAGAGTTAGAATACTATAAAATTTTATTTAGCAGTTCCAGCATAGATAAATACAAATATTTAAAATTGTTTGACATTTAAATTGAATAAGTATTGCAAAGTAAACTACAAAGAATACTCATCATAATTTGATTATTGTGTTACCTTATGCTATGAGCTTAGTTTTTGTGTTTGCTCAGTTTGCAAAATGACTAAAACATGGCCGCCCATATAAGCATACAGGTCAGGCAAGAAGAATATTAATAAAATAAAGAGCCATGGTAACCCGTGGTAACTCTGGAGGAGCTGCAGAGGTCCTCAGCCTAGGCACATAACTATTAGTCAAACCTACAGCTGGGTGATTCTTAGACTTAGACTGACTTTATTGTCATTTTACATGCACAGGGTGAATACAGAACGAAATTTTGTTGCATACGGCTCAGGACAGTGTTTTGAGCTTCCAATGTTGTGAGGTTACTCCAGAATAAAATAAAATACAGTATAAAATATGAATATAAATATGAGTATAAAATATAAAGTGCAGGACTGACAGTAAAATGGAAGTTACTTAGCTCTGTACATGTGCAAGGTATGAAGTGGAGACCAGATTTTGAGTTTTTGATTATGGTTTGAAAATAGAATCTCAAATTTTTTAAATACCAAATCTGACTTCTTTTTTTTTTTTACGTCACTTTATTTGCAAATGAAAAACTCAGATATTTCAGGAATTAAGTCTTCAAAGACAGAAAATTTTATTTTTTGATCAAATCAACAAGGGCTGCAACTAATGATTACTTTAGTTATCAATTAATCTCATAAAAAAATTGACAAAATATATTAAGAGGCAAATAAATAAGGAATCCAGTTAATTTTTAAATGATAAAAATACATTTTATTGCCTAGAATACCATAACAGCATTCTTTTAATGAGATGAAAAATAGCCTTTTGGCTAATTCTGCCGCATTTACCGTAAACTTTTATATTTACTGAAATGTTAATGCGTGTTCAAATAAATTAAAATTATTACAAATTGGAATGTTTTTAAAGAGCAATATTTGTGTTTATGGTGCAATCCATGCTGTTGGAGTCACACAGTTACCTGACAAAAATACGTTAAAAAAAGGTCTTTTGTTATAATGCTTTTGTCACAATATATCGTGATAAAAAACCTTTAAACCTCAAAGTTGTTTTTGTGTAACATCATTAAGACTTCCAGGAGCTGTTTGGTGTGCTGTACGGTCCTAATGTGGCTTTTATTTAGTTTCAGTGTTTCTGGATGACGTGTCGCTCTCTAAACGTTGTTTTATTTTAAAATTTATTTTATTTCAGTTTGGTTTCAAATCCAAGATGGCCGGAGACTGGAAGCCAGGCGACCTGATTTTTGCCAAAATGAAGGGTTATCCTCACTGGCCTGCGAGGGTAAGCAGCACGAAGCGCATCACTGGTCAAAAATGTCCTAAATCTGACTGATATTTAAAAACAATACTGGGGTGCAATTTAAAATCTTAAAATGTAAAAATGTAAAGGCCAACACAAATTATTCATCAAGGTAAAAACCTCAACATCCAATCACTTTTACTAAAATGTAGACTTTTAAACAACAATTTATTAAACTTTTCTTGTTTCTGCAAAGAAAGAAAAAATTAGAAAAAGTTGATCAACCTGAAACAAGTAGGATTTTTTTTTTTACTGTTTTTTTGTTTGTTTTTAATCTGGCAAACCTGCAGAAGCTTTTTATGTTTGAAATCAACAGATTGCTTGTTTTATTAAAATATTATCTGCTTAGTTTAATTTTGAGCAGGTAAAAATAAAAAAATAGATATTGTTTGCTATGATAGAGTATTAGAGCCACATGAAGAAAAAATATAAATAAAATTACAAGAAAGTTGAAATCCTGAGTAAATTTGTTTCTGTTTTCAGATCGATGAAGTGCCAGACGGTGCTGTGAAACCGTCCAACATCAAATATCCGATTTTCTTCTTCGGCACTCATGAAACGTGAGCAACAAACTGCAGATGTTTATCAAGGCGCCATTTTGTTCCTCTGAAGGTTTTTAATAGATAAATGTTTAATGAGGGTCCGGTTTCCTTCCCCATTCTGCATTTTTAATGGTTGGCACCAGTGTTGTGTTTACATTCATGACTGAAAGTATTTTCCCTCCTGCAGAGCGTTTCTTGGGCCGAAGGACATTTTTCCGTACCAACAACACAAAGAAAAATATGCGAAACCGAACAAAAGGAAAGGCTTCAATGAAGGATTGTGGGAGATCGAAAACAACCCAAAAGTTGAGCTGACTGCACCCAAGGTACGACTCCGTTAAAAACTGGGTGTAAGAAGCAGAATTTCAACTTTAAGACATTATTTTCCACTGAAATAAATCCAGATTAGATTCCCCTCTTACTGATTAGAACTAAACTTCAACCTAAGTAAAAATTACTTAATTTATCCCAAAGGGAAGTTAAATGTAATTCATATCATCCAAATATCTTCAAAGAGTCGCTGTGGAAAGTGAAGGATCTCCAGTAGCAGTCAGTGTTACAACAGCTCTGTTTAGAAAAAACAAGAACATTTCTGAGTTTCAAAAAGCTTGAGAATTTGCTGGAAAAACTAAAATTTTGAGATTAATTTCAGAAGAAAAAAATTTCTGAAATTGAAGTCAAATATTTGATGGAGAAAAAAATTTAATTGATTTCAGAAATTTTCTAGAAAAAACTACTAAATTATTTGGTGGAAATGTACTTTTTTCCCCTTATTTTCAAATCTACAATGTCCCTAACGCGGCGGCGTATAATTCTGTTTCTTCTTTTAATTTTTATTTTACTTCATTTGCCATTGGCGTTCAGATCCTTTTTAAACGGATCAGACTTCAGTGTGAACAGTTCACGACTACATCCTTAAAAAGTCTTACATTTATTTTCAAGAAATTGCAAGTTAGCTTTAAATATGTCAATCCTGGTTCTTAAATTTTGTTGTGGCAGGACTATTTAATCTTGTATATTTAATATCATTTATTTAATTTCTCTTTGGGATTAATCTGGTAGCATTGAATTTTAAATATTCTGTGTCATCGTTTTTCTGTAAAGTCAAAGATTCGACTCGGTTGAGGCTACCGCTAACTAGCTGCTAATATAGCCTTGCTAGCTAGCTAGTTGTTTTTTTGTTGTTGTTTACCATGGGTAAGTTTTTCTGTGCAATAAACTAAACTTTAATGTGTGATACATGCTACAATCCCTCAACTGTCCACTACCTTTATAGTTTTTTACTTTTAAATTTAATCCAAGGTGGAATTGAAAAGGTCTTAAGTATTAAATTTGATTTGTAGAAACCTGCATATATTCTGAATTAGCCAACAAACTGTTCCCAATGGTTCCTTGCACACTTTGCTTACAGCTGCATGATTTAAACCAGCTGGTCAGGATGATAGTTTCACTGCTTTAACAGATAAATAAAGCTGAATTTAAAGGAACAGTGTGATGATGTGAACAGATTTTCTGCTGCTCTATAAACAGAAGTTTTAATGAATCAAATCCTGTTTTTGTTTTTTTTTAAATCTGAAGCCGGTTCCTCCTCCTTCCTTCCTGGAAAAGGATTTGGAAAGCGGTCCGGAAGGAGAAGAAGACGCAGCCGATAAAGGAGTCAAACCCAAAGTAAGTTTTAGTTTTTTTTTATTGCCTGTTCATAACCTCCATTCCCATGTTGCTCCACTGCAGTGAATCTCTTCTGTTGCCAGATTCTTTCATGTTTTTTGTCTCTCAAAGCTTCCTGTGACGTTTGTCTGCATCGTAACCGCAGGAAACGGTTTTCCCTCTCGTAGAGTTGATGCTTGGTAGCAAAAAGAGCAGGAAGCTCGCTGACCACGCCTCGCTGCGTCCTATGCTGTGTCTATGGTGCATTCAGGTTCCAGGAAAAGAGGCTGAGCAGGAGAATGATGATGAGGAGGAGGAGAAAGAGGAGGAGGAAGGGTCTCTGATGTCTGAGCAGGGTCCTCAGATCCAGGATGTACGTACTCTTGCATGTCGGGTTGCCATGCAGCGGCGCAGGTCATGTCATCCCTTGTTTGGGTGGAAAATTTAAAAACAGCATGCTACATCGGCGGTTTTTCCGGAGCCGGGTCGGCGTTCGGATCGCTAATGAAAATCTAACGGAGAGCTGTTTGTGTTTTCAGTCATGTTGAGTTTGTGCTTGATGAATAAAAATGAGATTATTTGAAAGTTTTGGGATCATTTCTTGCTTTTCTGTCCATCTGCTGCATGATTCCACTGATTTCATCCACTTTCTTTCTCATCCAAGTGGTTAAGTTCTGATTTCAATGCTTTTTCATCCTAATTTAACAAATAAATCCGCAAAAGAAGGTAAGTATGAAAGAAATTCCCTTTTGCATTGAATCCGGTGTAAAACCTCAGCTGCACACTAGAGGGTGCTGTTGCTCTAAATCGGTTTGTTTCACTTTCTGCTTTTTCTCTTTACTTCAGCAACTTTCTAAGGAAGTAAAGTCGGCTTGATTTTGAGGTCAGCTGGAATAAAATCAGACTTTCTGGTTAATTTTTCAGGTTTCTGCTCAGAAAGAATCGACTGATCCCTCAAAACCCAAAAGAGGAAGGAAGAAGAAGGTTGGTAGTGACGCTGAAGGTGATTTAAATTCAGTTTTAGGAGCAATTAAATCATTTAATCGTGTGTTTTTGTTTCAGGGTGAGCAGGAGAACGAAAAAAACGAAGATCCTGGAAGCCCCGTTAGTCCATCAGGTGGGATTTCTGCTGAAAAGTGTTTTTTTTTTTTTTTTTTTTTTTTTTTACATGGCTAAAGATCTCTTAGATTCTCGTCGTAGCTTCTGGACCTGGAAGTTGATCCAAGTTTGTTAGCCTCAGCTTTTTGAGAGCGTTCTTCAGGAAGCTCTGCCCTGGTGGAGACAGGATCCAGGATCTGCTTTAACCTCCTCAATCATCATTAGTTTGCACCAAAATGGCCCCAGATGGAGAAAACGTTAAACGTTAGCTTTATCTGCTGATTTTTTCCTTCCATTTGAGGTTGGGATGCAAAGAATTTGTCAATTTATGACTAATTGTTGATTGATGGATTATTAGATTAAAATTGTTCCAGTTGATAACTAATGATGTCTGCTTAGATCTTTTGTTAGTGTTTCAGTTTGGCCTCCATCCAGAAGAGGGCGACATCCTGAACCATTTTTTTAATTCAGAATATTATGAAAATTTTTGCACTTTACATTATGGACATAAGACAAAATTCAGGTTTTTAAGAAAATGGCTACTTGTCAGTTAATTTGTTCGTCGCTCTATGAAATAAAATCGATCAACTTCAGATTAACTGATTAATCGATAACTTGTATCATCCCTAACCTGAGGCCATTTTAGTGCAAAGCTGTGATTTCCACAAGATTTGCTCCTGTTTTTGTAGCAATTAGTTGCTGACAAGAATCAAAAAATAATATTTAAGCTCAACTGATGATATTCCTGTTACTGATCATTTTAGGCTAAAATGCCCTGAAAATTAGTAATAAATTAGCAATAAATGTAACAAGCGTCTTGTTATTGTGCACAATAATCTAAAAGCAAATAAATTTGTACCACAAAACTAGAGCTGTAAAGTAACAATTCTGGCGATTAATTGATTATTCTGGTGATTAATTGATTATTCTGGTGATTAATCGATTATTCTGGTGATTAATCGATTATTCTCAGGATTAATCGATTATTCTGGTGATTAATCGATTATTCTGGTGATTAATTGATTATTCTGGTGATTAATTGATTATTCTGGTGATTAATCGATTATTCTGGTGATTAATCGATTATTCTCAGGATTAATCGATTATTCTGGTGATTAATCCAATGAAAAGTTGGCACATTCTGCTGATTTATTAATTTTTTAAAGATACAATATTAAAAATGGTTTATACTAATCTGTTTATGTTTTGGATTAATAATTGGGTAGAAAAAGTTGCTTTACAGATTTTTAATTTTTTTGCCAATTGAAGCGTTCTAGGTAGAATATATTTACAAATGAAAGGTCTTCTTTTCATCTTAAATGTAAATATATTTTTATACGGTTTTGGTTTAATTGCTGCTCTGAGTTTGTTATTTGTTCAGCAAATCTACTTTTTTTAGTCCGTATACTCCAGTTAGCGATTAGTCGATTACTAAATTAGTTGACAATTATCAAATAATCACGAATAATTTGATTAATCATTTCAGCCCGACTGTAAAATTTGTAAAAACACTTTCTTCACTTGTCAAAACTGTAGTCTTGTTACAAAAAATGAATCTATCTTGTTATTCCTGAGTATTTTTAGGGATGTAGGTTTTAATTTGAGGTAGAAATAGTGGAATATGATTCATAATTTGCACAAGCTGAATTGTTTATCTGCGATCAGGTGGCGACGCTCCAAAACGGCGAGGCAGGAAGCCGAAAACCGAGAAGCTGCTCCTGCTGCAGCAGGACCAACACGGCTCTGGGAGCGAAATGTAAACCTTCAGAAAACACAGCTTTCATTGGGTTCTTCTTTTTTACAGCTTGTTTTTGTTTTATTTTTATTTTAGGGAGACGAACGAGTCTGAGAAGAAGCGAAAGAGGGCAGCAGAGGACAAGCAGCTGAACGGAGAAGAAGAGAAGAGGAAGAAGAGGGAGGGCAGCAAGGGGAAGGAGGTGGAGCTAAAGGAGTCAGAGGCCAAGAAGAAGAAGGACAACGGCTCGTCTGGCTCGGACGACGACGAGGCAAGCGTCTTCGCTCGGCGGCAGCCTGTAGGATGAGAAGATCGTATTTAACGTTTCTATTCCTGTTAGTCTCAGAAAAGCAAAGGGAGGAAGAAGCTGCAGAACGCGGAGGCGGATAAAGACGGGCGGCGCTGGAAAGCCGACGAACCGAGAGAGTGAGTTCATCCCTCCATGATGAGGCGTCTATGGTTTTATTCTGTGTTGCCATGGGAGACGGCAACAACAACAAACTTAGCTACATGCTAACGAGGTCTGACCAGAAATAAACTCTCAGGCCTTTATTTGATGAATATTTGAAGTTTTGTTTCGATGTCGACATATTTCAGTCATTTCAGGAACTTTGAGGCGGTTTTTGGTTGTAGGCGCTTGATTTGTAACGATATCAAATTTAGCTGCATGATAAATAGTCCTAGAAGTTACTGCGATAAATAATAATGTTGTTGTTTTGAAACCATTTTCAAGCAATATAACAGTAATGAAATAATGAAACACATTCTCAAAGATCAACAAACTTTAAATTCTACAGAACATTTAACACTGGAGGTGGAAGACATTTTCAATATTCAAAATAAACAAACAAAACAAAAGACACAACAAATAAAATGTATTAAGTCTCTGTCAACAAAATTATCAATCAAAAAATGAAATTATCAATCAAAAAGGGACCCAAGCACCAGACTGAAGAGTTTGGTGTTTTTCTGCCAAAAACTCTTTCTATCAGAGATGATGGAGCTTGTTTGGATTTATTATGCGATTTATTGATTTATTGATTTATTGCGACAGGCCCACTTTGAATCCCGAACCATCGGTGAGATTCTGACGTCGTGTTTTTGTCTTTCAGGGCCGACAAAGAAGATGTGAAGAAACCTGAGGTGGGACCCAAGAAGAAAGGTGATTTAAAAAAATAAATAAATATGTGGTTTTAGCTGCAACTGTTTTTTGTTTTTTTTAAGATGTTTTTTTTTTCCTGTTTTATTTTCCAGAAATGTCAACTGACCTGAAACTACAGAAACTCCACAGTGAGATCAAGATTTCCCTGAAAATCGACAACCCGGTTAGTTCTGCCGTTCATATTTTAACGTTAACTTATACTAATTACACAGATTTTAAGGCGAAAGACATTTTATTTATAATTTTTTTTCCTCCTTGCAAACAGAAAAATGATGAGGTTGAATCTAGTCAGCCCCTCCAGTGTTTTGTGATTCTTAACTGTAGAAATTAAACAAATTCCTGCATTTTTTCATGCTAATCCATAATTATGAGTTTATTGTAAATCTTCTATAAAAATGGTCAAAACCATTGGGTTTAAGTGATGCCAACTCCCACCTGCAGGGGGCAGTATTTCTTGTTTTACGTTTTGCTACATCGTTACTTGATGTCGCGTTATGGTGATCGACATGTCGAGGGAAAACAGATCGAGCGATTTAAAACTTTACTGAGGAAAAATGTTTCAGTCCAAGTATTTTTTGTATTTTTCTTTTCTCATTTAAAAAAAAAAAAAATTGAATTAATTTTTTTATTTATTTGCTAGGGATAATGCACAATAATTGACATTTCAAAAGACAAATTTTAATCTGTTTTCACTAGAAAATACTAAAAACAAACAAGTTATAGAGACGAGGTTAAAATGACTCGACGACACAAATTGTCAATAAATCCAAAAAATGTTATCGGTATAAACAATAAATACAAAACAAAACAAGGAATCTACAACACATTAATAATAAAAACTGTAAGAGCTAATTAAAACTAAATTAATTATTCACTTAGATGTAGAAACACAGCAGGTCACATGGTGGGATTTCCAGCGTTTTGCCGTCTGAGCGAAGGATTATTCACATAGATCTCATTATTTTCTTCTGTACGTAGATTTTGGAAGGTGTTAAACTCCTTATAAAAACCCTAAAGTGTTTTTTTAATGAGTTGAAACATTAAAACTTGTATTTATCTGTTTTTGTCCTCCAGGATGTGAAGAAATGTTTGGACGCGTTGGATGAGATCGGTTCTCTTCAGGTGACGACTCAGCACCTGCAGAAGCACAGCGAACTCATCGCCACGCTCAAGAAGGTAAACCAGCAATACACAGCGGTTCCCAGTCGCTGACGGCTCCCCCTGGTGGCGGCGGTCGTGAACTGCGGATTAATCTGCGTTCCAGATCCGGAAGTTCAAGGCCAGCCAGGACATTATGGACAAAGCCACCATGCTGTACAACAAGTTCAAGACGATGTTCCTGGTGGGCGAGGGCGACTGCGTGCTGAGCCAGGTGCTGAACAAGTCGCTCGCCGAGCAGCGGCAGCACGAAGAGGCCAAGAGAGGAGCGCTGAAGAGAGCAGAGCACGTCAAGGACTGCGGCACAGGTACGGCAAAACAAACATGGCGGGAAACGGCAAAACAAACATGGCTGGAAACGGCGGCAAAAAATGGTTTCATGAATTTCAGTGAAACTCCCTATAAACACAGTAGTTTTTTAGTTCTTTCTGCAATTGGCCTTTAAAAAAATCTGTATACTCCAGTTAATGATGATGACAGTTGATCACGATTAATCATTTCCTATGCGAATTTTTATTGAAAATATGAAATTAAAGTTTTTTTCATCAAATTATCTTTTCAAAATTTGTATATTCAGGTTAACAATTAATCAATTACAAAATTACTTGACGATTATTACAACAATCAATTAACCACTATTCCTTGTTTCAGCTCTACTTTTGACTTGGTTATTTTGCTTACTGAAGTTAATGATTAATTGACTAGTTGGCGATTAATTGTTTTAAGATGATTAATTGAATGAATAGTTTTAATAGAGGTACGAATTTCATAAAAAGTTTGTTTGTTGAGCAGGCAAAATTAAAGCAACTGAAAATAAAATCAGTTTTGGCTCCAGGGTAAAAAGTTTGAAACTCAGAACGACGATCCGGTCACGGTGAAACCGGAACAACAACCAGAAATAAATTATCTAAAAAGGTAACGACTGTAATTTTGCGTTGCAAGGTTGCATCACAAACATTCCTCTCCTTCATTAAATCCATTACGAGCGGCAGAGCGAGCGGTCAATCAGGAACCAGTCATAGGATCTCTGTGGTCGACCTTCATCGTCAGCAGCTGTTATCATACGATGCGGCCGCCGCCGTCCTGATAAACACCCGGATCCCTCCATTACTGGAGCAGATTGTCTCTCTGGGGGAAGCAAACCGAATCCATGGAGAATCTTTTTAACTTGACTAACCTCTGCAGAGCCGCGCCGGCCGTCACATGCTGACGGCGCTGTGACGCCATCACTGATCAAATCTTCCTGCTCCGCAGACAAGGTGGCCAACGGCGACGCCAGCCCCGAGGAGAAGAAGACGGACAAGATGGAGGACGCCTTGGCGGGAGAAAACCACAGGTACATCCTCCAGGTTTGCTGCTGCACTGGAAAATGGCGCTAACGCAGCGTTGCTAATGGCAACCAGATGATCCACAGCTGATCCGAACGTCTTGTTGGTATTATTTTATCTTCAGATTCAGATTATGAGGCTCAAACTCACCATTACATCAGAATAAAAAAATACAGAACATATTTGATTAAATTTAGACTCTTTAATGAAAGATTTTAGTTTTTTTTAATGAAAACCAAAAAAATATCAATTAAGACATTAAAATTCAGCACGACATTTATTCACAGCAAAAACAACATTTTACAAAATAATTTTGGTCTATTTTCTAGTGCAAATGTCTTGGTACACTTGGAATAAGACAAACAAACAGATAAATTCACTTATAGAAAGACATTTTTCCATGTTATAAGTGAAATAAACTGCCAGTGGAACTAGTAATTTTCATCAATATTAATGAATTATTTACTTAAGCAAGTCCCCATGTCTTGCTAAGTGAGTTTTATTTCTTATTTCAAGTGTGCTAAGATATTTGCACTTGAAAATGGACAAAAAATACTTCAGATTTTGTGTTTTTGCAGTGTTATAATTCACAACTGTCTCTTATTTTGTTTGTTATATTAAATTAAGCATGTAAACTCTGGGAGATGTAGGCAGAGCTAAACTTTTCACTGCTGGCTAAAAAAACTCTTCAATTAACATTTAATCGCTTGCTAAATTATTTGACAGTTTCATTAATCGATTAATCACGATTGATTCGATTAATCGTTTCAGCCTTGCTCACATTTCTCCACCTTCTGCTTGTTTTTGGTCAGTTTTGTGTTTTCTCTCCGTTTCCGACCGCAGTCCTCCGAAACTTCAGGAGACGGCCTGAACCGCCCGCCGACCCGAAGAAGAGATTCGCTGCTGTACTGAAACGACGCCCCCTGGTGGACAACGGTTTCCAGTTCTTCTGAAGTGTTGTGTTCCTGCTGCTCCCAAGGTTTCAGTTCACCAAGTTGCTGCATAGTTTTATTTTTGTACTTGACGCCTTGTGCTGCCTGCTGTTGGATGTATTTAATTCCCGTCGGTGTAGTTGTGAATGTTACTGACGGTGTATGAGAAGCGGGGTCATTCCTCCTCCTCCTCCTCGTCTTCATCGTGAAGTGTTTTTGTTTTTATTTTGGTCGATCATTTCACTTGTGAACCTCCCAGGACTTGAAGTACAGATTCTGTAAACTGGTCATGTTTTTAATGCTCTGTAACGCATGTTTAACAGACGCACAAACAGAAAACTGTGGACTTTGCCAAAGTTTCCTTTTAGCCAACAAAGTGCTTTATTTTCCATCATGTCTTTTAAAAACCTAGATGTATATAAGAGTATTTTTGTGCTTGTGTCATCATCCGGTAATAAAGTGGTAGCTACAGCACAACCGCCAAGTTTGTTTTTAGCATTCTTCATGATTTACATTTTTGTCTTTTCGATGTAAAAGTTGTAAAAATGTGGAATTTCACGGTGGATGACGGGATGAATGAAGATTACAGATGGATTTTTACTGCTAAACGCCGATATTTAAGGTTGTTTCTTCTTTTTAGGTAAACAGTTTGAATTACGTTACATTTTCAGCTGCTGCAGTTTTCTTTATATTGTTGATAGAAGAAAAAGATGATCTGCCAAAAAACTGAAAAGTTTCAAATTGTTAAAATCTCAAATTTTCTAGAAACAAGGAAATTTCTGATTTCACAAAAGTCAAACATTTGCTATAAAAAAGTTAAATTTTTTTTAGGTTAACATCAGAAGTTAAGAAAATTTCTGACTTTTAATAGTTGTAACTTTTCAAATTTGTTAAATTTGAAACATATTTTTCGGAATAGTGTCAGTGGTTCTTGGTGAAGCGCCCCCCACAGGCTAGGAGGGGAACAGGTTGCTCAACTAGTTTGGTTGGTTTGACAGAGTGCAGTGTGACGAGCGGAGGCCAGACAGGATTTTGTTTTGTTACCTCACATTAAGTTTTGCGTTGCATTGCAATAATGTACTGATCAGTTCATGTGGCATAATGAGTCTGACGGTGGCCACCGTACTTTCTGCTGTGAGGTTTTTCCATACATGTTAATGTCTCGTTTTGAGACTTTTAGGATGGAAATGCAAAAGCAAAGCCAGTCAAACATGGACTTTCCATCTCTTCTAAGATAAAAACACAAACTTTCTGCTAGAATTAAAAGTCACTTGCAGGAAAACCCCAGACTGGGATTTGAACCCAAGACCTTCTTTCTGCAAGGCATTAAATTAACTCACTGAAGTTTAATGATTTCTAACTGGAGACACACCAACAACCAGTAGAAGTCAAAATACAGCAGTAAAAAGTAAAGTCTTTTATTCAAAAGAAGGAAAATAAATCCATGTTTGTCTTCATTATGAAGCGTAACTCAGTTGAAGGCGCCTCGGTCCACGTACGGATACGCCAGGAAGTCTCCCAGCTTGTTCCCTTCCTTGTCGTAATGCAGCATCCGGAAACATTTATCGCAGAACAGACACGGGTCGCTGGGCGCAAACTGGTCCCTGGTGGTGTACCATCTACAAAAACCCGAACACACCAGAGGTCAGAGGTCAAAGACGATCCTCAGGAAGTGATCGTTGATGTTTACGGACCTGCCGATGAAGACGTGGCAGACGGAACATTTTTGGGTCACCAAGCGGTTCTTATGGGTGAGCAGCGGGTAAAGGTCCGTGTCCAGGCAGTCGCTGCGGTGCGCCAGTCTGCAGCGGGAAGAAAAAAGAAACTTAATTTCACATTTGTGACGCCAGCGGCTGCTTTTCACGTAGCCGCTCTGCTTACGCAAACTGAATCAGATTTTAGAAATCCTTACTTCCTTTTGCACAAATAAAATTACTTGAAAGAAAAAAGTAATTTTACAACGAGCCGCTGACCTGACGTCGGTGATGATGACGAGGTGTTCGCAGTCGCCTTGGTGACAGTAGAGGTACGGATACCCCACCTTCACCTTCAGGTCCAAAAACCGCGTGTCCTCCATTTTGGCCGTGCTGAACTGCGGGTAGTTGTGGGATTTCGCCCAGTCGATGGTCGTACTGGTTCCCAGTAAAAGACAAGAATCAACGTAAAAATGATGAAAAAAACTCAAATTAAATAATGAAAAAGCAGCAAAAGGTAAATGAGTCTTGTTACATCCAGGAACATTAGAAAATACCACAATAAATGTGATTATTTTATTAAAAATGAATTAAAGTCTCATTTTTTAACTTTCCCTGTCCAGACAGAACAGATAAATCATTAAATTCAGAATGAAAAAGCCATTCATGACCCAGAGGAGTGGATCTATGCTTTGACATAAGTTACACCAACATGAAACCAATTCATCCTCATCAATTGGTTTACAAATTAGCGTGTTCCTCATCATGCCTGTTACAATAAGCAATAAATCAATTAATCGCATAATAAATTAAAACAAGGCTAATTTTCCAACTCATTTTTCACTACCTTGAGTGACTTTAATTTATTCTAGTTGGAAAAATTCAATACTTTCAACATGGAGTAGATTATTTTGCACTAAAAGAAGAGTATTTAAAACATCGTTTGTGATTTGTGAAAGTTTCATAAATCAAATTAGGTTTCAACTATTCTGCTTTAAGGATTTTTGCTGATTCTGTTTACAGGAATTTAATTCCTCCTCACATCACTGTCGAACATAAAACTAGAGCATAAACTTACTTTACCCAGCCAGAACGGGAATCTATTTGGACTTATTGAAATATGTTCTCATAGAAAAGCCGGAAACGGACCTGCTGATGTCCTGGCACTCTGGATAGCGCATGTCATTGTAGAAAACTCCTTCGAAGAAAAAGTAGGCCGATTTGAAAAGATCCTGAAACAAGAAGCATTAAAACACGACGGTTAGGTGGCCAATCGACTGGACCGTCCAGTGGCAGTAAGTGTTTAGCTGCTCACTTTGCTCATGAAATCTGGCGCCATGTCCGGCGTGCTGCTGAACTCGCCGCACACCTGCAGGTCGCTGACGCAGCAGACGGCGTCCCGGAGGTCGGCCAGCGTGTGGGAGCCGGTCATCAGCATCGTGGTGTGGGCTCTGAGGTGGTTAAACTGGGGGAAGTTTGGGAGGATGGTGGCCCACAAGGTAAACACAAAGCAAAAGCCACAGTGCAAGTTATGCTAAAACGGATGCGGAAAAATTAGGATGAAATTGCTGGCATAACCTCCGTAGCATCATTAATCCATTTCACCATGACTTCTGTTTTAAACCACAACAGAATTCATGATAATCATGATAATCATAGCTTCTGTACTAGCATAAATTTTAGGATAAATTTAGTTTTATTACAAAACAGAATTTGTAATAAAAGTAACATTTTAGTGTCACTTCTGCTTCAGCATAATTTTTGTTTTACCATTACTTCTAATGTGGTTTGTTGACCCTTCTGGGCCGCCGTAGAAGGGAAATGTCAGCCACACAGACGAACCATTCAGGGATAAATGTGACATGGTAGAGATAAATGCTCACTTTCTCCACAGTACTTGGGAAGTAGATATTGATAGTTAGAATGAGTTCGCCTTCAGGGAGCCGGTTAGCCTCGGTTTCTGGTAGCCTTCCAGCAGTCAGGCGGTCCTGGAAATCATTCAGAGGAAACAAACGATGAACTTTCATTCTGCTGGTAAAATTCTGATTTGGAATATATTAATAAATTAATCTCTGACATATTCTCTCTCAATTTTGACTTGTAGCAAATCAAAGTAATTTAAATGATTTTAACCGACCTAAAACAAGAGGATTTTGGTCCGATTTAACACCAGACAGTGAGAAGTTAAGTTATTTAATTTATTTAAGGATTGTTAAGCTCTGTGTTAGAGATGAACACGAATCCTTCAGTTCACCCACCAGTTCATCCACGTAGAGGTCATGTCTGTTTTTGGTACGTTTCTGAGGTTTGTTGTTCTGCTTTTCTCTGTGTCTGTCAGCAAAAACAACCAGAGTCATCCTGCTGGGGAATCCAGACAGTAACTGGGATTGAATAAATGGGAACCAGTCTTACGTCAGAGTCTGCAGTGTCGCGTTCGGAGGGACGACTTCCGGGTCGGGCTCCTGATCTCCAGAATGGCAAAGAAGCGAGTCGACACTGAAACCGGAAAACAGGAATTTAAAACCTTTGAATTTGTTACCTATAGACTGAAATACCTCACTTTTTTATTTCTGATCATTTCTATTATTATTAGAGCAAATAACAAAACTAATAAAAATATTAACACCTTTAGTTTGAATTACTGCATCAATGAGTGGAATGGAGGCGATTAGCTTGTGGCTAAGTAACTTAAGTTTAATTTTTTATTTGTGAACCCAGCTGTTGCCAGACCTTTTCAATGTTCCTTTTTCCTTCCACCCAACTTTCCACTGAGGTTTGAACACAGCGCTTGTTTAGCAATAACGTTTTGTCTTCTCCGTCAGCCAGTGAGCCACAACTCAACATTTCTGTATGAAAAACATGTATTTATGTACGCTGTTATGTAATGTTTTAATTATTTAAAGAGTGAATTTGGGGTTTTAATTGGTTGTAAGCTAATCTAAGAGAAGTGAAATCATCAAAAGCCCTGGGTGAATCTAAATTAAAGCCACCCAAAGGGCTGTGATTGGACCTTTGATATCAGAACCTTGGGTGGGAACCGTTCGGGGTTCGGACCCGTTGGTGCCACCGACCTGCAGACGGATCTGAGTTCGGTCATGGTTTCCTCTCCGACCCCCATCGCCGCAGCGAAGCGAGCTTCAAACGAGTCCTGGTCTCCCGGCTGGAAGGAAACGTTTTCCGGCTTCAGTCTTTTCAGCCACTCGTCCCGGAAGGAGCCGATGTGAAAAGGTGTGGAGCATAAATTCATAAATTCATAATCTGGGATGCTGCTGCTCGGTTCTGCCGGTTGCTCGGACGCCGCCATGTTTTCAGCGACGAAAACAAATGCGTCCCCTGGCTTTCAAAGCAAACCCGCGCAAAGGCTTGTGGGTAATGTAGTCCTATGGCTTCTCTGTGTTTTTTTTTTTTTAAACAGGTTTTCAGAGCATCACCTTCCTAAACGCCTAACTACATTTTGCACTTTGTTCGCTAGATTCTTCAAAAACCCGGACCTCAAGATCCAATATGGCTGCCTAAAGTTTAGCACAGCAATATTTAGATTACATTATTTGCACTTCCAACTGTATCTCGTCAACCAAGTTGGACATATGATGCAGCCTTTATTAGCAAACATGGTTCAATTTGAATATACACAATATGGAGAGCTTCATTGTCATTGAAGTTCTCCATATTTATGAATACTGTCACTCTTGGTTCAGTATTCATAATCCATTTGTGGATTTTTCTGGAGAATGTAGCTCCAAATTATCCTAGGAAATTAGCCCGATCACAGATTTGTTTTGTTTGTAAAGCATATCTAAAACATTAAAAAGAAAATGCAGCTTTGGAAGCTGAAATACCCACTAGCGACGCTAGCTGACATGCCATTTGTTAGCTGTTGTTTAGAAAGCAGCCAATCCAGGATCATCATTCATTTCCTTGACACTGATTGGCTATTTGTCCGCAGTTGCAGTCCCTAATTATTGTGAATATCAAAAGTCCATTATGCTAATTCTAATTAGCCTAAATTAGCATAACAAAGAGGCAAATGCGACCAAAATCAAATTTATTCTATGCATCCAACCAATTTCTGACTCTCTTTTCGCTGAATGGTCTAATTCTGGTCTTTTAAATTGAACAACCGTCCAGCAGGTGTTGATTGAGCATCAATGTGATGTTGCAGCGGGACGGATGAAGACATTTAAAACCAGTCATGAACTTATCTTCCTGCGGTTTTTTTGGTCGGAAAACTCCAGCAGGTTACGTCAGAGAAAGTGCAAAGGGCACCATGGCAGAATGAATGACAAAACCACTGGAAATAATTGTTTAGGCTGATGCATCACATGCCAGCAGACAGTCAGATTTTAGGGCAAACTCTAAGCAGCACAAACTTTCTGTTACGGTTACATGCGTAATATTCAGGGGATTGGTTCCTTACGGACTCAAAGTTTTTCCAGGATGAGACTTTTTTTTCTCTATTTCTTTTAATTTGTCAAGTCAAACAGCAAATCTTTAATATGTTTTGGTGCTAAGCTGTTCAGTGTTTTACAAACTGACAGTATTTTAAAGTCTCTGAACTACAGGGAGCCAATCAATGTGACTAAAGTTAAATGCATGGATGAGTTTCTGAGACATTACTCCTTTAATCCTGTAAATGTTCTTCAGGTGATAGAAGGCCGACTTTGCAACTGTCTTTATGTGACTCTGAAGGTTCAGGTCAGAGTTCATCACTACACCCAGATTTTGTTTTGGATCTCTAGTTTCTATCTATAATAAATGAAGCTTTGTGCTGACTTGATCATTTCTCTTATGTTAAAAACACATAAGCTAATGTTAGCTGAAGGTTTACAGCAGCTTAGTTTGCTTTTCATCAAATATTAACTTGTTTTAAGTCAATTGATTAAAAGACACCAGTTCCATTGACAGATTATTTCACTTCTAACCAAATAATATAATCAATATTAAGGAATAATTGACTTAAAACAAACTCATATTTCTTTGTAAGTTAGTTTTGTCTTTTTTCAAGTGTATTAAGATATTTGAACTGGAAAGTAAAAGAAAAATACTTGGTAAGATGTTGTGTTTTTGCAGTGTTCTGCATCAGATTGTGCATGTTTTAGTGCTTCACACTGCAAAAAACAAAATCTTACCAAGTAATTTTGGTCTTGTTTTATTCCAAATATCTTAGTCCACTTGAAATGAGACAAAACTAACCTAAAAGTAACTTTTCAAAAAGAAATAGAGGCTTGTTTTAAGTAAACTATTCATTTATATTGATGAAAAAGTCACAGATTATTTAACTGACTGCGTGAAATAATCTGCCAATGGAACTGGAAGGAATTATTGATTTAAAGCTAGCTCTTGTTTCTTGCTGAAGTTACTTGTAAGTAGTTTTTCAAGTGAACTAGCATGTTTGAACTGGTAACTAGACAGAAATACTTGGAAATATTTTGTGTTTTTGCGGTGAGGACGGTCCTCCAGGTTATGTCCATTGAAGTCAGTCGACTTCTCATCACAATCATTCATTTTGAGTAATTTTACGCATGGTTTCCCCTTTTAAAAGTCACTGAATATTTGTTACTCACTTCTCAATAGTTGGTATTCTTTAAAATGTTTTTTCCCTTAAGCTAGAGAGCAAACCCGTCACCATTAACATCCTGTATTAACAATGTTTCATTCACATTTTATGTCTCAGACCTATTAAATCTGCATTAATTTTTCCTTTTCGTCAGAGTAATCCTGAGCAGCAGCTCAGTGGGCTGAGCTTGCTGGCTGGGAGCCACGCCTGGCATCTCAGATCCCGATAAAAAGCTCGACTCAAACGGTTTGTTTTCTCTCCAGAGTTTTGACCGGGGAAGACGTCCATCTCCTGGTTTCTCTTTTCATTCGTTCCTCAGCTCAAATGGAGATGAACAATGGTGCAATCCAGGAGGTGAGTTTTTATTTTTGAACAAAATCAATATTAATGTTTGCATTTGCATTACTTTTGCCAAATTCTTTTAAAAAGATAGAGTATGATTTCTATTTGTATTTACACAAAATGTTGTTTCTTTAATGCTATTTTTGGCATTTTTGATGAAGAATGCAACTAGAAGTAGTTTACACTGCTTCATATACTGGAGATATTAATAATTTGGATTATTCACATGGAAATCTTTAGCACCGCCGGCCGGCGTCGGAAACATCCAAGGGGTGAAAAATTTAATTTGTGTTTCATTACCTGCATGAAAGTACAACAGTGTTTTAGGGCCATTATAGACATGAAAAGAAAAAGGAGTAAATTTCTACCAAAAAACTCAGATTTTTTTTTAGTAATCTCAGTAATCTGATCTATAGTAAATTTCTAGAAAAACTTGGACATTTTTAGTTAGTAAAAATGAAAACTTTTCAACTTGTTAAACTCAGAGATTTCCACGTGTTTTCTAGTAAATATCAGATTGATTTAAAAAACATCATCTGAGGTTTTTTTGTGCAAAGTTTTGAATTTTAAACTCAGAAATGTCAGGGTTTTTTTGTAGAAATTTCAAAGTTTTTACTAGAAATGTTTTAATTTTTGGAGTTCATAAATTTTTATGTATTTTCTACAAAATTTTTCAGGTTAATCTAAACATTTCTCAGTTTTTTCTCAAACATCTATGAATTTTCAAACTCAGAAATGTATATTTTTTTCTAGAAAAGTCATGAGCTTTTCTCTTTTACATATTTTACGTTTGGAGCTCAGAAATGTCCTTGTTTTTCAGTAAGTTTCTGAGAGTAATCTCAAAATGAGTTTTCTTTCTATGCAAACCATGATAGAAAAAAGACTTTGCACCATTTAAATGCCACATTTTGATAGTTTTGACTAAATCTCCTAATTTTGTGTTTTTCTGGGTTTTTAGATGGATGTGGATCACACAAATGAACAGTAAGTAGAGTTTAATTAATGTAAATGCTTCTGCAGAAGTTTTGCAACAAACTAAATTCTTTATATATATTCTCTAAAGTGTTCTCTATAACCCATTTTATGCTTTCTGAAGCTTTTTGAGTTTTTATTTGGGCGTTTTGCTGCTTTTTCAGTGATTTGATAAATGCAAACCTTTGACAGAGCTTAGATTTGGAGTAAAAGTAAATAACGGCTTCAGAGGAACAAAATTAAGGGAAAAGAATCATAAGGATAAGAACGTGAGATTATCTGGACCTTTGCTCTCCTGAAGGAGAATCTGTGAAAAAAACCTTCAGTGTGTTTACTGAAACTAATTTCCCTCTGACAAAGACGCAACATCATACCATGAACATTAGATTAATAAATAACTGGCTCATAGTAAAACAAAAAAGATCAGAGAAAAATAATTCAGAATTCTGAGGAAATAAGTGAGAATTTAAACCATAATAGAAAAAAAACTTTTTCTATCAGAATTCAGGCATGAAAGTCAAAATTCTGTGAAAAAAAAAATCAAAATTCAGATAAAAAATTCTGGAAAAAAAAGTCAAAATTCCAAAATAAGAGAAAAGTTAATAATTCTGAGTAAATAAACATCAGAATTCAGAGGGAAAGAGGAGGATGGAAGATGTGAAGAATATATAAATGTAAATGTTTGATTTTCTCTGTGGGATTCTGTGTTCAGGCCCGTTGAGCTGGACTTGGAGACGGCGCTGGAGGAATGTAACGTCGCCCTGCATCTGTTTCTGAACAACCGGTTTGCAGACGCTTTGAGTTCACTGGAGCCGCGGTAAGTCTCTGACGTTCGCTAAAACCTGCCGGATCTTTAAATAAAACGGTTCTCAGAATCAGAAATCCTGTTTTCAGGTTGGAAAAGTTTTGAGCTGTTCTGGAAACTACATTTCAGCAGCAACTTTTAGAAAAAGAGGATTAAATACACTGAAAAAAAATCCAACTTTAGTCTCAGGATTCTGAGACTAAAGTTGAAATTGTGAGGAAAAAACATAATTTTGAGGAAATAAGTCAGAATTTTTAGAAAAATGTAATTTTCTTATTAGTGAGACTCGCCAGGCTCTTTAAATGCTATTTAATGCAGTAAAAGTTTTAAATCCATAATCCCTGATTTTTTTAATACAGAGTAAAAAACTAAATCAATTAAAAGTACTAATTGATTTTCTTCGTGACAACAAGCAAAAAAAAAAAAAATGAAAAAAATTTAAATTTACTTTCATTTTTTACACATTTGACAGTTTTATTTTTCTTTAAAAATCCCGTTTGATCCTGTTTTACTGAAGCGTTTGTGTTTTCCAGAAAGAGCCACAGTATGTATCATGCTATGGGCTACAGCAGCATCTTACTGATGCAGGCTGCTATGACCTTTGACCCCAAAGACATGGATGTTGCCATGGCGTCACTGAAGGAAGCTCTGCACACCTGCCAGAGGTAAAGCTTGAAAAACACATGAGTATATTTTATTTATGCATTGATAACAGAAATGAACAGATTTCCCCATTCGTGTCTCATCCATGTGTTTATGTCATTTTTCATGCATTTGTTGAAAATCTGTGAGCCTCACATCCTCACTTTTCATGTGGTTTTGCTCATAAATTACATTTTTGTAATTATGTTTTTGTGTCACTAATCTGAGTGAGCAGTAAAACTGATGTGAGCACATAGATTTATGTGAACAAACAATAATTTGTGGTGTTGAATGTTAATATCTCACACTATTTTGCTAAATTTCTGTTTAATATCGCTGCTCCTTATATATGGAAGACCAATCAGGCCAAAAATGCATGAAATTTCATGTGTCTTTCATATGCAAAGCAACTGAGTTCACAACTTAAAGCAAATGAACGACAGCAGAGGGATCCATATTATCCAATCAGCACATTAACTGAATGAAAAAGAACCAATCACAACCAACAAGTCAAAATACTCAAAGTGACAGACTTTACAAAACAAAACATTCGGACTTCATATTGTAAATCATTTAATTTCATTGTTTTACTGACTTCATAGTCAGTGTTTTTGTCACTTTGGAGAAAAAGTTACATGTATTTATAGGCTTGATGTGTGATTATGGATTCTCTCTATTAATATTACATAAACTGAAAGAAAATTAAATGCAACTGAATGTTATTATGATTTTAATCACTCAAAACTTTTAATGTAGTGTGCCCCTCTGTCCACACAACATTAAATCCACTTTCACTTATTTTACACCAAAATAAGTTCATTAATCGACTGACCAACTAATGAAGCAGCTTAACAACTACAGAAGTAGTTTTAAAAAGGGATCAAATTTAAATATCTTATATTTTAATTTGAATGACACGTTTATGCCATTAGATGAACTGTTTGAGTTGCAGTTTTGAACATTTCCACAGTATTTGTGATGTTTTACAACCCAGTCTTGTTTCCCAACTTAGATTTCGGAGGAAACCTGGAGTATTGGAGAGCTTAGCCAGCTTTTGGCACGGGCAGCCTGTAGAGAATTTGACAGAAGGTGAGTCTTGCATTGATTTCTGAAAGAAAATGATTCATATTTCAGCTAAATGTTGTGTTATTTCTGCTGGTATCAAGCAGAACATGCACCAGTATAACTGTAAATATGGTCAACATTTTGTTTTGTGCCTGTTTTTCCCAGAGGAGATGCACGCTGAGCTGTGCTACGCCGAGGTCCTGATGCAGAAGGCAGCGCTGACGTTCCTGGATGAAAGCGTCATCGGCTTCATCAAAGGAGGGATGGGAATGAGGAACAGTTATCTCATTTACAAGTAAAATAAACACAAAATTAGCGGTGAACTGATTGCAGTTGATCAAAAAGACTGAATGATACCAATTTTGTTTTGTTTGAAAAGTTGTTAACTATAGCAACAAAGTCTCTAAGTCGGCAACATTAGGATCTATTTATCGATGCAGCCTGAAATCTTTATCATTTTAGTTACGTTGTGTTGATATTAAGACATAATGTTTTTAAACTAGGAACTGCCAGACTATGGAAAATGTAACAGAAGATGGAGAAAAGGAGAGGAGCACACATATTCATTTTCGAGGTGGCGTCAACATGGGCATCGGATCATTTAATCTGGTAAGAAGCAAAAAAAAAGTCAAACAATTTAATTCAGTACTTTAAGCTACTCTTTATTTATCTGGACATATCATGTAAATGTAAATGACTGAGGTCATTTTAAGTTATTGCGACAGACTTAGCTGGAGCTCTGCTTGGGTTGCTAGGTGACGGGCGGAACTCTGCTGGGGTTGCTAGGCAACAGGCTGGGGTTACTAGGTGAGGGGCAGTTAATTTCGGAAGGTTCTTGAAACGGCTCAATGTGCAGATGTCAAAAAATATTATTTTATTTTAAAAAAACTGCTGGGTTTAAAAAAAAACTGTTTTTAGAAGCAGCTGAGACCCAAATTGAAGCATAAAAACGTTTAAAAGATTTATTTAAGATTGAGACGTTTTGGGAAGTTTTAACTGATTCTCCAAACAGAGACTAGATGTTGTGAAGCTGCATTTGTCTCAGTGAATCCAGAGTAACCACCATGTTTTACTTGCTTTGATCAGATCCTGTCCATGCTTCCATCCAGAGTCCTCAGACTCATGGAGTTTCTGGGATTTTCTGGAGACAGGGTAGGAGACGCCACTCTGTCTGCTCGCTTTGTGATGTCACTGTTACCACATTAAAAGGGTTTTTAATAAGTTTCTATAATCCACTTTGCAGGAGTTTGGTTTGTCTCAGCTCAGAGAGGGGGCAGCCAGTAACAGCCTGCGCTCCATCCTCAGCACCTTGACTCTGCTCATGTTCCACCTCTACCTGAGCGTCATTCTGGGTGAGGAAACTTTCCTTATGTGAAGCAGAACGTCAGATTACTGGAGCCTGGAAGTGACTTTAACGCTCCTTCAGGTACCGGTGAAGGAAACCTCCCTGAGGCTGAAGCTCTGCTCAAACCGTACGCCAACAAGTTCCCCAACGTAAGAAACGCTCAACCAAATGGACAAAAATACAAATGAAAGTTTCCATTTCTGCTCATTTATTATAGAAAAGTCCACCCCATAACTGCAAGAACAAAATCTGCAGAAACATAAAATCTTGCCAAGTAATTTGGTTTAGTTTCTGCTGCAAATATCTTAGTACACATCAAATAAGACAGAACTAACTTTGAAGTAACTTTTGAGCAAGACATCTGAGCTTGTTTTAAGTCAATAATTCCTTGATATTGATTTTAAAAAGTATAATATTTATTGGCAGATCATTTAACTTATAACAAGATAATCTTCCCATGTTATAAGTGGAATGCTCTGTCAGTGGAACTGGTACTTTTTCATCAATATTAAGGAACTACAGACTCCAAAAGTTGAAAATTTGCAAGAAAATTCAGTTTCAAAAGTCAAAAATGTTTGACTTTTGAAACTTTATGACCTCAAAAATCCCCAAGTTTTTCTGGAAAATGTAAATTTTTTGGCAAAAATCTTCTGCTTTTTTCCTATTTACAGTGAAATCCTTTGTGGAATCATAATTTTTATGTGAATCTATATTTTTTGGCATCCATTGCAAGAAAAGGAAACTTTCCTTATTCCTCTTACTGTAAAGTATTTTTCTCTGGATTGAGCCTGAGGTGTTTTTCCTGCAGGGAGCACTGATGCTCTTCTACACGGCCAGGATCGCTGTGCTGAAAGGAAACTTCACATCAGTGAGTGTTTATTGTCTGACTGGAAATGAAGGCCAGTAAATGAAGGCCAGTTTTCAGAGAGTTTTCTCGTCTCTGCAGGCTCAGGAGAAATTTCTGGCCTGCATAGCGACTCAGGAGGAATGGCGTCAGATTCACCACCTCTGCTACTGGGAGCTGATGTGGGCGTACTCCTTCGAGCAGAACTGGACCGAGGCGTATCGCTACGCCGACCGCCTCTGCAAGGAGAACAAGTGGTCACAGGTACCTGCGCTCTCGTCTGCAGCGGTTGGCAGAAAACTTTAAGTGTGGATGACTGCCACCAACTGGACTGGAGTTTGGACAGAAGCAATGCACAAAGCAAAAAAAAAAGGAAAAAAAGTCTTTCTACAGAAAAGGATTAGGGTCACAAAAAAAATCTGACTTTTCCCTCAGAATTCCAATTTTTTTCTTGGAATTCTGACTTTAGTAGAAAACAGAATTTTCTCAGAATTCCGACTTTTAACTCAGAATTGAGATTTCTTTTCCCCCAAAATTCAGACTTTTTTTCCCAATTAGAATTCCAAAATGTTCAGAATTCAGATTTTTCTCAGAATTCTGACTTTAATCTCAAAATTCTGAGAAAAGTCAGAATTGTGACTTGTTTTCTCAGAATCTGAATTGTTTAAACGAATCTAGTCTGAAAAATCAAATCCACCAAATGGAAAATTCATGCAGACATGACCATTAATCTCGTCATTTTGATTCACATTTTCTTTACTTTGCTCATTTTAAAGTTGCTGTTTTCTCGTAGGCCACGTATGTGTTTCAGAAAGCCGCCATCTTAAGCATGCTGCCAGAGGAGGAAGTCGCCAAGACGGGAGAAAATGTCGTGGCGCTATTCAGGTGAGTAAAGAAATGAATGACGTCTTAGTATTTAGTTGCACTGCAAAAACACAAAATCTGTGTTTTTGTCTAGTTTCTGGTGCAAATATCTTAGTTCACCTAAAATCAGACAAAAATAACTCAAAAGTAGCTTTTCAGCAAGATGTTGGAGCTTAAAAAAACTAGTGAAAAAAATACTGTTTCCATTTCAGATTATTTCTTTTACAAGGGAAAAATGTCGTTATAAGTATAAAAAAAATCTGCCAGTGTGACTAGTAGTTTCAATATTCAAAAATTAATGACTTAAAGCTCATTTATGAAAGTTACCTGTAAGTTTATTTCAAGTTAAATAAGACTGAGAGTTTTTCAAAGTGAAAGTTGGAGAGAAAATGAGGAAAAAATCCTCCAAAATGAAAAAAACCTTCAATTAATTTTTTTATCTGAGATTTTTCATCACAAATGTTGTTTTCTGTTTTTCAAACTTTTTCAAATATAAAAAAATAAGTTTAAATAATTTACTTAAATTCTATTTCTGTTGCTCATTTTCTTAGAGGCTGCCAGTAAAATTCATCAACCAGCTGCACTAAACCATAAGAACTGTGAGAACAAAATAAGATTAGATGTGATTCATTTAATATTAATTATTTCCTTATAATTAAAAAGTTGGATTGTGTTGCAAAATTCTGTCATCTGGTAATAAAGTCATAATATATTAACTGATAATAAAATTTTCCACCACAGAACTCAGAGCTGTAAACTCAGACGGGATGGTGCCACATTTACGCTAAATTAATATAACAATTATTGAACAGTAAATAAAAAAACCTTCTAAATGTTGATGTTTTTTTTCGAATTTTGTAGCATTTTGCTGTTTCCCCTAATAAGATATTTCCACTAGAAATAACACAAAAATAGTAAGATTTTGTGTTTTTTTGTTTGGCTAAATGAGCGTCGGTTTGCAGGCAGGTGGACGGCCTCAGGTTAAGAATTGCAGGAAAATCGATTCCGACCGAGAAGTTTGCTGCCAAGAAGGCCCAGAGATACGCGTCGCCAAAGCCTCTGAGGCTCGTGGTTCCTGCTTTGGTGAGAACCCGTCCAGCGCCGTCCAGTGAAAACTGCAAGTCTGTTTTGTTTATCGCAACATCCTTCCTCACAGGAAATGATGTACGTATGGAACGGCTTCACGGTAGTCGGCAAGCGACCGGAGCTAACCGAAGGCATCTTATTGACTCTGGAGGCGGCAGAAGAGCAGCTCAGGAACGATCCAGGTGAGACAACAGAAAAAAACGAAACAAAAACCCATAAATATTTAGGCAGGACTATCCAAACTTCGTCTCGACAAGTCAAAAGTTCTTCCACCTCAAAAGAATAATAATGGAAAGATTAAAATAAAATCAAGCAATTAAAGTTGCCTGATTTTGTTGTTTAGTTGTAGAAAATGTAAGAATTTTGAGAAAAAGTCAAAATTCTGAGAGAAAAATCAGAATTCTGGGGAAAATAATTAGAATTCTGACAACCCAAAAAAATCCAAAAAGGTTGGGGTGAAAATGCAAACTAAAGCCTGTGTGATGTGCAGATCCGTCAGAGTTCCACACGGACGACGTGTGTGTGGTCCAGATGCTGAAGGGTTTGTGTTTGACGCAGCTGGGGCGGCTGGTTCAGGCCGAGATCTGCTTCAACTTTGTCATTTCCAGGTGAGTTCATGGCAACAGCAACATCATCGGCTCCTCAAGGCTGCAGGCGACTCAAACGTTTGCGTCAGAGAAAAACTAAACTACAGGTTCGGTTTGTAAACTATTTAATACAAGATTAAATAGTCCTGCCATGAAAAATTTACGACCTCCTATAAGTTAACTTCAAATTTTCCAATGAATTTGAAACATTTTAAGGCCTCAATTTCAGATACACAGATTTATCTGGTGAATGAAACTCAGTCGTCTCTTATTTGTTTGTTTCTTTCACCAAAAACTTTTTGTGTTCCTCAAAAGTGGACTTTATTAGTGGCAGAACCTGATTAAAAATGTTATAGTTAATTCAAGCATTATACTGTATATCAACAGAAAAGCAACATTTTCAATTCAAAAACACTTTTTGCTGCTAAATGATTGAATAGACATACATGCTAAACCACAGATATTTATTGTTTTCAAACCATCAGATTGGAACCAAATGCTATTCTATCCATTCAGCTTTCCAATTTTTCTCCTGATCATTCATGGAACTGATTTGAACAAATTCTTCT
This sequence comes from Xiphophorus couchianus, assembly GCF_001444195.1. Taxonomy (NCBI): domain Eukaryota; kingdom Metazoa; phylum Chordata; class Actinopteri; order Cyprinodontiformes; family Poeciliidae; genus Xiphophorus; species Xiphophorus couchianus. Next base: position 3,443,947 of record NC_040232.1, on the reverse strand, counting down.
TCTGCTGCCAATAACTATTCCTGTTGTTGTTTCTTTATCTTTGCTGCAGTGAAAAGGACATCAAGCATGATACCTACCTGGTGCCATTTACCATGTATGAACTGGGTTTACTGCACAAGCTGAACGGGGACTTTAATTCGGCCATCACAGTCATTGAAAATGCAAAGTACGTGTTTTCAAATGCTTCTTTCAGATAAACTGACCCAACGCTTCATGTCAAAACCTTTCAGAGAGGCTAATATACTCAATTTGAACAATGTATATGGCAGGCCAATTTAATATAAAATCAGTTTCGTCTGACCATCTGTAATTATATTCCTGTGACGGCCGATGTAGATAGAAAAAACACTATGACATTTTTAGACAAATCAGTGGAAAAAACAGAAATGTCAAATTGTTTGACTTTCAAAACTCAGAAATTTCTGTTTTTTTCTAGAAAATGTTCAACTTTTTACTCAGAAAATTCCTTTTTGACATTTCAGACTGGGGAATTTTTGAATCTAAGAAATTTCATGCTTTTTCTAGCAAATTTCTAATATTAATCTAAAAATGTCTGAGTTTTTCCTAGAAAATTTTTGCCTTTTTAAACTCAGAAATGTTCTTATTTTTTCTAGAAAACTCCCATAGATGCAACAAACGGCTAACAGGTGATTTTGTTTGCAGGACGAACTACAGAGACTACAGCATGGAGTCCAGGCTGCACTTCCGCATCCATGCAGCTCTCAACACCATGGGCTCCTTTCAGGCCAAACTGCCTCCTTCTCGTACGCCGGCTTGAAAAACCAAAAATGGGAGATTGGACCTAACATTATTTAAAAAGCATCTTTGTCAACTCTGAATGTTTTCGCTTTCTTTTTGTTGTTGCAGCAAGTCTTAGAGTTTCACTTATGTGTAATTTATACATTTTTAATTGTAAAAATGTTATTTAATCCAGTGGACCCTTGCATATTTGTGGTCAGTATTGGCGAATTCCCATATTCACACATTTTTTTGGGACTCTGAGGAAAATTCAGCTGTTTACACATTTTTTTGAAGAGCATATCTAAATTATTCCGGGAAAAAAAACATCTTGGGAAGCTGTGAGCGTCGCTAGCTGATACACTATCAGGTGCTGTTTGCAAAGCAGCCAATCCAGGAGCGCCACTAATTTTCCTTGATGCTGATTGGCTGAATCCCAAAGAGCATAGATAAGGATACTAGCTTCTGCGGTAGCGCTAAAATAGTTTCCAGTGTGTATTCATGCAAATGAAGGTATATTTGGTGTATATTGAAACAGGCAGCAATGTTCATGTATTATACTAACATGTGACAGTTTACATTCTTACTATTTAAATTTAATTTTGTGAGTTAAGAGTAAGTTATCAATGCTTTTGACGAATGCATTTATTTGTGATTGTGTAAGGCAGTGAAGTGTTTTAAAAATGACAAACTGGAAAAACTGTGCAGCTTTTTCTGCATGTTGAAGTCTTTTCTTTCAGATGAGTTATTATTGAGGTTGCTAATCAATTTAGGACTGAAACGATTAATCAGAATAATTGCCATGATTCGATTATTGTAATATTGATTATTGTAATTTGCTGAAAGAGTACCACATTCAGAGCAGTGAACTTACGACGATATACGTACGGGTTTCATATCAGTCAATATCAATACTTATTGATTAGTTTTTTTTGTTTTAATCATCTCAAAAACTGCCAAACTGATAGTGTGACCTTTCCTGTTCCGGTTTTCACTCCACACTGTTGTGTTTTTTATTTTTGAGCAGTCATGAGGCACGGTGGCAAAAACTTAAACTGCTGCTGGGCGAGTTACTCAGCAGGTCGTTGCTAGGTAACCAAAGAGTGAGCGAGTTAGTTGATGCCACCAACCTGAGCTTAGCTAGCTGTGAGAGGTTGAGCTGCTGAAGCTTTTCCTCTGCCTACATCTCCCAGAATGCTGTGCGGTTCTGGCTCAGGGTTTAGTGAATATTCTACATATTGAATATTGATTATTCTATCAGATTTCCTATTGATATTGATCATGTGTTTGTCCCAAGATGTGGCCTGATCTTGCTTTTCATCCCCAGTAGACTGTTTGTGTTTAATGTAAAGCACTATGTGGGTCTGATGAAAGTCATATTTATTATTATTATTAAACATTGGTTTTAAATAATATAAGCTTTGTTGTGTAATTTTTCTTTATATGTTGTGCAATTCTAACTTTGATCACTTGATATTTACTTTTTTTAGTGTATGAAAATGAAACATTTTATTTTTGGCTTACAGATTATAAAAACAAATAGTTAAGTCTCTAAGAAAATTTGAATATTAGACAAAATTTAAACAAAAGTGTTTGGACAAAGCACTTTTTGAGCAACCAGACATTTTTCTGTCTAAGCGGAGTACCTCAGGGCGCTGCGCTCGCCCAGTCAATTTGGCAACACTGGCGAATGGCGCCATTTGTATTAATGAGCGTGACGCGCATGCGCCATGCTGGATATAAACGTGACCCAGCTTGCACGTGAGCGTTTTTTTTTTAAAAGGCGCGGCTAGCACCTGGATGCACGGAGTCACGAAGCTGTCGGTCTGATATTCATGAACTTTGGGACCTGGATTAAAAATGATATTTTCTGAACGCCCAGCCTGATGCCTGAAACTTTTGTGGGTCCGGTTGACATCGTGTCAGTGATCATCAGGCCTAGTTTGGCGTCTTGTACTTGACCTACTAGCAGGTCGTAGTGATGCAAGTAGGCCGCCGGAGCGCCATGTTTGACATTGCTGCGTTGGTTCGGTAAGTTATTTTTCAGAAACCTTATTCTAAGTTGTTTGACTTTTTCCACCGAAGACGTTAGTGAAGCATTTTCTGTGTCTAAACAGAGCAGCACACAAGCAGAGACCCGACCACGGCCTCTCAGCGGCGGCTTGTTTGGTCGCTGGCGTCCCTGAAACGTCTGAGGAGATATAATGGCATCTGGAGATAGCAGTTGATCGATTATGGATTTACTACAATCAAGCTGAGGATTCCCTTCAATCAAGCTGAGGATCGCTTCCGTCAAGTATTGTTACTTTATTTATCATTACAAGCCAAATATAATCAAAAGATCAACAATGTAACAACATAAAATGTCATTCTGTGTGTTATATCTTTAAATTCACAGTAAACTTATAGAGAAACAATAATTTTATTCCAATGATGTCTGGTGCAAAATCATAACTTCAGGATACAGAAAATGATCCGATGATTTATGTAAGAGAAACGACTCAAATGCAAAATGTTTTAAAAGGTTTTCCAACATTGTTGAGACTTTCTGCCTCCAACACGGTGTAATAGAAACTGTGTTGTCAATATTGTTAATAAATTCCTTGTTAAATATGGAAATGGGAGTTCTAACTGTAATTACTGATTTTAATTTTGAAGTTTCTTTTAGTTTTCTGTGTTTTTAAAAGAAATCCCTGTAATTTTTAGCAACGCCGCTGCTTGTTGGGGCAAATATTGGTGGTTTTAGTTTTCAAAGTTCAGATAATCTCCATTTACAATTCGGGACATTAATCCTCTGATTTTATATCACACTTTGCTGTTCATTTATTGAAATATTTACAGATTAATTCAGTCGACTGAAAATAACCAGGATGTGGTTTTCTGATGAAATGCATCAACTGTGACGCAGCAAAAGGAGACGGAGCCATTAAAAGACGTTTCAAAGTTAAACTGACAGCAGAGAAACAGAAACAGATTTTCTTCTTTCTGTTCTGAGCTTCAAATCTCAGCGGCTGAAATAAAACAAAGTCCAGCAGGAAACAAACTAAAGGTATGTTTGTCTGAACCTTTTATCATTTTAATATGAATCTAAACATGTTTAACGTCTGATTGATTAAGAAAATCAATAATCTGTATTTATCTCAGATTATTTCTTCTTATAAAAACATTCAAGAGTTTTGATGTTTTCACCATTAGAAATATTTAAATATTGTAAAACAGACTCATCATAGAAACTTAGAAACTGATACAGTTTGAATTCAGGACTTTGTCACATTAAAGTGAAAGTAAACTTCATTTAAATATGTTTTTAAATATGATTTGAAGCTTTTTCATGTTTATAAACTTTGAGGTAAAAAGACTCAAACTTTGTGTTTGAAATGCTGAAAATGTTCAAAATGGTTTGATTTGCTGCAGTTTGTTTTTTACCATGTTTGAATCTGAGAAACAAAACAATAAGATAATGAAACTACAGTTTTTTCATTTCTGTTAATCAGCTGATTTGCAGAGCAGCTTGCTGAATTTCCTGCTTCCTCTTCATTCGACTGCTTCTCTTTTTAGACCAGATTAAAAGTTCAATTAATTATGTAAATATAGACGATTTGGGAGGAAATCTAAACTAAAGCAAAAGAAACCTAAGAGCTCAGACAGGATGCAGACATGGCCACCCATAATATCTGAGAATAATGGTCTTACTGCCAACTTTTGAGTCTGTAGAAAGGAAACATCTTTACAGTAAAGCCAATGAATGATTCTCTACTGACAGTTTTAAAACATAATTCCTCGTTAAATTTACAATTCAGGAAGTCAAATAAAGTTTTTCTGGCTAATGGTTTGTGTTGGACATCATCTCCATATAGTCAACAGGTAGAAAAACATTTTTTCCAGGACAAACTTTAGTGTGCAGTGAGGAAAATAAGTATTTGAACACCATGTGAGGAAGGGGCTGAAATTTTTATCTTAGACGTATGTCCACTGTGAGAGACATAATCTACAAAAAGAAATTTGGAAATCATAACGTATGATTTTTTAAATAATTTATTTGTGTGTTACTGCTGCAAATTAGTATTTGATCACCTTCAAACCGGCAATAATTCTGGCCCTCCAAGGCCTGTTAGTTCACCTCCCTCCACTTATTACTCTGAATTAGAAGCAGCTGTTTGAGGTCGTTAGCTGCTTAAAGACTCCTGTCCAACTACTAACATGGTTAAGACCAAAGAGCTGACCAAAAACACCAGACTAAACTTTAGACCTCTAAAGGCTGGGAAGGGTTATGGGGCAGTAGACAAGCAGCTTGGAGAAAAAGATCAACGGTGGGAGCAGAAGAAGTGAAACATGACTGTCTCCCTCCGACTGGAGCTCCAGGCAGGATCTCACCTCGTGGCGTATCAATGATCCTAAGGAAGGAGAGAAATCAGTCCAGGATCAGCTGGTCAATGACCTGGAGAACTGGCACCACTGTTTCCAAGGTTACTGTGGGTAACACCAAGACATCATGGTTTAAAATAATCCCAAAAACACCCAGCCCCATGCTGCTGTGAAGCACGGGGGTGGAAGCATCATGCTTTGGGGTGTTTTTCTGCACATGGGACAAGACAACTGCACTGTATTGAGGAGAGGATGACCAGGGCCATGTGTTGCCAGATTTTGGGGAACAACCTCCTTCCCCTCAGTCAGAGCGCTGAAGACGAGTCGTGGCTGGATCCTCCAACATGACAATGACCCGAAGGTCACAGCCAGGAGAACCAAGGAGTGGCTCCATAAGAAACACGTCAAGGTTCTGGAGCGGCCTCGCCCGTCTCCAGACATTAACCCTTTAGAAAATGTTTGGAGGAACTGAAACTCCATGTTTCTCAGCAACAGCCAGAAACTTGGCTGATGTAGAGAAGATCTGAGTGGAGGATTGAGTCAAAGTTCCTGCTGCAGTGCAAACCTGCTGAAAAGCTACAGGAGACCTTTGACCTCTGTGACTGCAAACCAAGGCTCCTGTACCAAATATTAACATTGATTTGCACAGGTGTTCAAATACTTATTTGCAGCAGTAACACACAAATCAGTTATTAAAAAATCATACATTGAGATTTCTGAATTTTTTTAGATTATGTCTCACAGTGGAGATGCATCTAAGATGAAAATTCAGAGCCTCCATAATTTCTAAGTGGGAGAACCTACAAAGTTGAAGGGTGTTAAAATACTTATTTTCCTCACTGTACTTTATAAATAAAGTAAAACTGAGGATCTGTTTCCTGTTGGTAGATTTTTACCAAACCGTCTCTCAGACGTTCTGGATTAAACTGCGGCTGAATCAGCTGCTGGGGCTTTTTGGTTACTTGTGGTTTGAATTAATGACATTTAACTGGAATATGAAGGCATCACATGGATATCAGTGTTGATTCTTTAGATTTTACTGGGATTAAACGACTACTAATTGCTTAATCCCATTGGCGATGGGATTAATCCCTTTTACATTACATCCCGCTTAATGTAAAAGTTCAGCTACTGGTTGAAAAGGAGGAGAGGTTGATGCATGTGTGTCAGACTAAACCAGAATCATTAGTTCTGGATCTAATGATTAAAAATATAAAAAAATAAAAACATAAATTACTTACTCAATAAAATCTGCTAACTTTGGTGCAAATATTCATTAAATGAAGCGGGGACGGATATGAGATAAACATTTTCCAGTAGTATGAAAACTTTAAATGTTGAACATTAAAGAATCACATTTATCTTCTCATTTTTATCTTAGCTCATTTCACTGAGGAATTAATCTATTTAATCCATTTATACATGTTATATAAACTGTAAATTTAATGCTGCACCATGGTCACAATAATAACTTATTTTATTTGTCAGCTATTAATTATTGGTTTCACTACATTATGAAATATTGATGTCAGTGACGGGTTACAGAGATGGTTTCAAATCTTCAGAAAGCCTCAGTTGGAAATGTGAAAGAAATGATCCTAGTTCACCTTTTTTAGAGAAAACTAAACATTCCTGCTGTATGGAGTCAGTTTCTTTCTCTTGTAACATAAAGAAAATGAAATGTTTCCAGATTCCTGTTTTCCAAACCATCTCTAATCTATAATAACAGTTTTATAGTACAGAACAACAGAGGAGTTAAATTAAACTCAGAGGTTAATAAAAAGCCGACAGACTGGAAATTCTGTTATTCTGCTATCAGTCCGTGTTCAGAGTCCAGAGTCTCAGAACCAGAGCGGGTCGGTCTAAACCAGCTGCAGCAATACAAACTACTGCAGCAATACAAACTACTGCAGCAATACAAACTACTGCAGCAATACAAACTACATTTTGCTGTCAGTGGCAGCATGGATGTTAGAATCCCCCCAGGACAATCAAATCAGTATTTAACACTAAAACAGAAAAAGTTGGTTTGTTTCCAGCAGCTGATTAGATTTTTATATCAAAGGCTCCATTAGAAATATTTAGTCTGGAAAAAACTTTAAAGTGTTTTATATATTTATGAGACAGAAGGAGTTAAAAACTCTAAATAAAATATTCTTAGTGAATTTTTAGTTTAACTTGTATCAGTTCAAAAACTCAGGAAACAAAGGAGAGAACTGGACAATGTGAGAAACGTAATCTTAGATCTTAGATCTTAATTATAATGTTTAATATAATTTTTTATTATAATATTTATTATAATAAAAAAACAATGACGTATGAAACTGTAAGTTCTTCTTGTTTGGGCTAAACTCCTGATTTTGGGTTTTTTATTTGGGTTTTGTTTGTTTCCTCTTTTATTTAGATCAGTTATATTTTTGTTTTACTTTGACTAGGCCTTTCTTATTCAAGCTTCTGTATTTTGTTTCGTATTTTGGTTAAATCAGTCTCGTTTCCCCTTTTTTTGTTTCAGATCTTTGTTAGTTATTTTAGTTTATGTTCTTCAGGTCCAGTTATTTTTTATGTTACATTTATTTCCCAGTTTGTTCTCCCTCGCACCCTGTGCCACTTCCTCTCTCCCTCTCCTCCCCTGCCTTCTCTTCCTGAACCTGTAACCTGTTAGCTCATCAGCCCGGGTCTTTTTTCTGCATTCAGCCTCCCCAGTATTTAAGCCCCTCATTCTCAGTAACTCCTTGCTGGTTCCTCTCATCTACTTCTCCTTATTCCTCCCATGTTCTCCTTGATGTTTGTTTCTCTGAATTTACTCGTTTTGTTCCATCTTGGCTCCAGTTGGTTTTTGTAAGTTTCATTAATCGTTTAATTAAATCATCGACTCTGTGCTTCAGCTGGTCTTGTGTTTGGGTTCTACCTCAAACCCACACACCGTAACTCCTGATGTTTGATGATGTGTCTGTTTTACAGGGAGGAGAAGAAATGAGGCTGACTCTACATTTCATTCTGACGCTGAGTAAATAAAACCTTTTTATAGTTATTGACAAATGAATTGAGTTACTTTCCTGCTCAAACTAAATGTCAGGATCCTGGTTTGTTTCAGTGTTTGGGCTTATTTTCATTTTCTTGTTAATTTGTGCTCAGTTTTAGATATTTTTATGAATAAATATTTCATCACCAACTTCCTGCCTCCTGCTGGTCTGCATGATGGATCAAATCTCCTCCCACATTCAAACATTAAATCCTGAATCTATTTATTCTAAACTGAAGTTTTAAATCTAATATCTAAAAGTTAAAATAAAAATTAAAAGCAACTTTTGGTGATTAAATCAGCAAAGTATAACTTTATATCTTATCATTTGTCCCTGTTATCTGTGACAGTAACAGGCCATAAAGGAAAATTTATTTCAGACACAAATTATAACAATTTCCTTTAAAATGTGCTAAATATGTTTTTCCTTCAGGTTTTCTGTTTTTTCTGGAAACTTCAATTATAAAGTTTGAAGGAGAAAATGTCACTTTCCATCCAAACATCACTGGACTTCAGATTAATTCCTATTACTGGACCTTTATGCAAAATAATCAAACTGAGAAAATAATCAATGTGATTATTGGAGAGACAAAGAAAATTCACAGAACCAGATTTGAAGGCCGCCTGGATACGGATGTAAAAAATGGATCGATCACAATTTTTAACCTCACTCTTTGTGATGGAGGAACATTTCAGGGGGTTTTTTTCATAGAAGGGGGAAAAATCTCTGACCACATCGTCAAGCTGGAGGTCAAAGGTGAGAAATGACAAAAACACTGAAATGAATGAAAGACTGGAATCCTCTATTTACTGTTTTGGCTTCATTTATAATTTTATTGCACCTATAATGTAAATTGTGTTTCTGATCTTTCAGACAGTGATAAATATACTGAACTGAATATTCTGGTGGGCACCAATGTTACTCTGAGCTCCACACTGCAAAAACTGGAGGAGGATCAAGTTGTCTCCTGGATGTTCGGCAAACAGTGTCCTGAAAGAGAAATCGCCAACAATAAAAAAAACTCCAGTCATTATGGAGATCCTTTCGATAAAGTGTTTCTTAATCTAACAAATGGAGACCTGATAATCCCTCAGATCACAGTAAGATTAAGTGGAAGATACCATTTTCTAATATTGAAGGGTGGACATCCATACATTTCAGGAATATATGATGTCACAGTCTACGGTAAGTATTTCAGAAACATCACTGGCTCTATCGTAACTCATGAAGCTTTTCTACAGGATTACTAAAAATAATAATAGGAAGATTATATCTAATTTATATAAACATTTACAGATGCATTTCTCTGACAAGTCTATAGATATAAAGCAAAAGTGGGAACTAGAAATGAATGTTGTTATTGAAGATGAGGAGTGGGAGGAGATTAGTGAAAAATGTTTTAAGATCCTCCACAGTCCAGGTTGGAAGGAATTTGACTGGAAATTAAGAATGAGATTCTTCTAAACACCTTTCAATATTTCAAAATACGACAGAAATGCTACAAATTTGTTCTGGAGGAGCAGGAATCAGGTTGGGGATCACACCCACGTTTTCTGGGCCGGCCCAGTACTGACTCCATTCTGGCAGGAGGTTCAGACAGAAATTTAAACAATATTTTAGTTCACGGTACCACTGAACCCACTGCATTATATACTGGGTTTGACCCCAGGAGAAGATACTGGGAAAAGGAAGTCCAGTTAGATTCTGCTGCTGGTAGCAAGGAAAATGATAACTCTGTCCTGGCTCAAGCTTTTACCTCCCACCCTTCAACAACGGCAAGAAAGATTGAAAAATGTGTATATAATGAAAAGATAACAGCAAAGCTTCATGTAAAAATGGAACATCTTTCTAAGCTATTTCCCACTTTGGATGGTCACACAGATAAAGATGCTGTGAGTTATAAAAAGTTGTTAGCCCCCTTTGTCTGTCTCTCTTTTAATGGAAGACTCTGGATTTGTACGTCTTCTTTTCATGTGAGTCCATGAGGACGTTTCTAAGAAATGTCAATTTCTGAAATGGATTTAAATGTTTGCTGATCCCCCTTTTTTCTCTCTCTCTCTTTTCTGTTGTACTATGTAAGAGCATGTATATATATATATATATATATATATATATATATATATATACATGCATATATGTTGGATTCTTAATATTCTTAAAGAATGTTAAAAAAAATCACTAAAAATAACAAATTCACATTGTGTTTCTGATTTTTCAGACGCTGATGAATATATTGAACAGAATATTCCAGTGGGCTCCAATGCTACTCTGAGCTCCACAATGCAAAAACTGGAGGAATATCATGTCATATCCTGGTTGTTTGGAAAACTGTTTCCTGAAAGAGAAATCGCCAACAATAAAAAATGCCCCAGCAAACATGGAGATTTTTTTGACAATGTGTTTCTTAATCTAACGAATGGAGACCTGATAATCCCTCAGATCACAAAAAGCTTTTGTGGAAAATATTATTTTAAGATATGGATGAGTGGATATTCATACATTTCAGAAATATATGATGTCAGAGTTTTCGGTAAGTATCTCAGAAACATCACTGGCTCTATCGTAACTCATGAAGCTTTTCTACAGAATCATTAAAAATAATAATAATGTGATCTTAATCTCAACTGTATCCACAATCCTGGTAAAATAACTCTTTGCCTCCTAAAACTGCTGACACCGTGGTAAATCATTTTAAAACTGTTTTTCTTACCTTTTCATTTCCAGAACTTCAGTTTTGTTCTGGTGAAATCATTTTGTTGCTTTGATATTTTTAACCATTTCAATAAATTATCAAATTCAACCGGAAGAAGAGTAATCCTGATTCAGCGACTGGAAAACATAAATTACTTTATTCCAGAAGTTTGCAGCTGATTGTCACTAAATTTGCTTCTTTGTCATTTATTTTTTCTATTTCTTCTACCTCATGTTCTTAGTTCCTGATCCTCAGTTTGTCTGATGTTTAGTTTTTCCTCTGCATCCTGCAGTGTTAACATTATGCATGATGTAATCTTTTTAAAGCTACATTTATTATCAGAGATAAAAACTTATCAGTGCAGGAATTGTAACTGTAACTCCCACCAACCTGACAGGTTCGGTTCGAAAGAGGTTTTCCACTCAGCAGGAAACCAGAAACAAGGAACTAGAGAGAAAAGACAAAAACCAAAAATGGCTGAGAAAATAGTGATTTTTAAAAAAATGTATTTTAAATATACAAGCTAAGACTCCTGCCACTATCCCATGCCTTGAATGGCAGTTTTAGAGTTTTTAAATATTAAACTTTGTGTTTGAATTTATCCTGCAGAATAAATCTGAACCGTTTTCATGCGTGAGGGAAACTCACCGATTGATTGGTTATTTACCTTCATTTTGTTTTTGGTTTCGGCCAAAAACCGATAGAAACACATCAGTTCAACTAAAGTTCAGGGTTCAAATTCATGATTTCTTTTTTGGAAAATGGGACAAAAACAGAAAACTTCTTAGTAATTTAAGATGTAAAAAAGTCTAAAACCCTGACAGCTCCTCTGATTTTAACGGATATTTTTCACATTACTTTTTCATTTTACGTTGTTTTGTGGGTATTTCATTGTTTCTTCTCCTTTAGATCAGGTCTCTGTTCCCAACATCACCAAGTCGACGGCTCCACCAACCAACGGTGTCTGCAGTGTAACCTGTTCAGTGGAGAACGGGCCTGAAGTGAACCTGACCTGGTTCAGAGGAAACATCAGCATCAGCAGCAGCAGCAACCAGAACGTCTCCACCCTCACGCTGCTGCAGCACATCCGGGGGGAGGATTCCTCCACCTACAGCTGTCGGGCACAAAACCCCGTCAGTGTGCAGAGAAAAACTCTGGACTCTCAGCGGCTGACATGTCATAACTCAGGTAAAAGGTCGTCTTTGCTGGAAGAATCCTGCAGTTTATCAAAGTCTGAACGACATGCAGCTCAGTTCCTCTGTTCTGATCAACATCGAAGCTGAAAACGATCAGAAAACAGATTTATTAATAAATTTCCTCCTGCAGGCGGATTCTGATGGAAATTAGGACTTTCTCTGGATTAGAACGAGGATTTACCTGATCACATGTTTCTCTGGATTAATTTCTGTTTTATGAAGTTTTCATGATGATAAATATTTTGATTTTTTGCTGGTTTACAGGAACGGCTAAGCTTTGGGTCATACTGGTGATTATTCTTACCATTCTGGTCATGGTTGTTGTTGGGGCAGGACTTTTCATCCATCGCAAAAAATGGAAAAGAGGTATATATGGAAAAATCTTTTTGATCATATTTGCTACATTATTCCTTTAATATTATCCTCTGCTGATGATATTTCATAACACCAACAGGTCATGTTAGAGATCCTCAAGGATCTTAGTCAAACCGAGAGACATCGCCTCAGAACTGCAGATCCTCTCTGGTAGATCTATGAAAAATATTATCTAAACATTTAAAATCATTTATCACGTTTGTTAAATTTCTTGCTATTTTGCGTCAACAAAAAACAAACATCTATATATATATATATTTATGATTATTTTTGGACTCTATAACCAAGCTGTATTATTTTATTTCTTTCAGACAAGTGAAGAATTTCTGCTGCAAAGCTGCCAAGGACCAAGTTATGAGACAGTAAAGTGACGTAGTTCACTGACCTGCTCCACCCAAAGGGAACTGATGGAGAACATCCACCGCTGTTCATCTCAGAGAGAAACTGAAGATAAATAATTCAATATAATTTTATTTTAAACTTTGATTGTAAATCCCTGATCTCAGTATTTTAATGTTTATTCTGTATAATAAACAAATATATTATGAAGTGAATCTGAGTGTCATTCAGCCTGGATGAGTTTCAGGCTGAAAGCATCATATTTAATATTTACTGCAGATGTTTCAGAGTTTAAAGAGCAGAAATATGAAGAGAAGTTTTTCCTGCTGACCTGCAGCTTCAGGTTGATGGAAATCAGCAGAAACATCAAATCCATCAGAGTTTTCTGCTGAGTTCAGATCAGCTCAGGCTGAAAACCCAACAGAACCGATTCTCCACCAACACGGAACTCTGACCAGAACTCGGTTCTGTTAAAGCCCGGATCCATGGAAACTGTTCAAATCCTCCAATCAGGGCGGATCAGCGGCTTCCGGGACTGTTGGTTCCCTCTTCCGGTTGATATGAGGTATTACACCTATTCAATATCGTGTTTCTGTTAATAAATAAATGGCCGCTGGGGGCGCTAGACCATCCTATGATCCGCTGTTAGCCAGTGAACACTGAGCTAACTGAGGTCCACCTCCAGAACCGGGCTTTGTTTGACCCAGTTTCACTAACAAGCTGGATCAGAGTCCATGATGAGGAGCAGACAGAGGACATTATAACTCTGCATTATAATTAATATAATATTAAATACAGAATTAATATATATAATATAATTATAACTACATGTTGGATGAGTTATAATAAATCTCTTTTTCTTATTTTAAATAGTTTAATTTGCTTCATATGAGGCAGAAATCTATTCCTGAGCAAAACGCAGACCAACCAGTCGGTTCCTGAAGCTCCACTTTCTGGACCTGCTGAGTTTATCAAAGCAGATAAAGACAGAAGCATAAAACTCACTGAAACTCTCAAAGGGACAGTTTGCAGATCAACCATTAGGTGGCGCTAATATTCTCAAAGTTCAGACTGCAGTTCTGTTTCTCTACTTCATAAATTGCAATTTAAATATGTTGAGTTCATCCTAAAAACAAACATTTAGATCATGTTGTCTGTATTCTTTGTTCTGTTGTTGAGGTTCTGAGGTTGTTTGTGGATTTTTTAGAAAGACAGTTAACTTTGGTTTTATCTTAAAACCTTTTAACCGTCATGATGTCACTGATTCCTCATGGACACATTAACTAACATGTCTGTTCTAATGGTGACCATTCAGGGGGTAAAATATTATTATTTCTACCTGAACAGGCAGCAGATTCATGTTTAGGCTGAAAGTATCAATTAGAAAAGTTACATTTATGATAAACATCATTCTAATTCCAATGAAACCATCATAAATGGATTAAATTATTTATTTTCCCCTAGAAATCTTGGAAATATGCAGAGAAATGAGAATCTGCTGCTAAACTCAGCAAATCAGGTCAGAGTTCCTGTTTTCACCGTAAGTTACAGACTTTAGTTCTGCTCTGTTTCAACCGTTAGTTTAGTTTAGTTTAGTTTAGTTACATCAGTAACTCCATGAACTGCAGCTGCTTCCTCTCTGAAGGACGTCACATTAACAGAAATGTTAATCATCTGAAGGTCAGTGGATTCAGTCACTTGATGCCAGTTAATGGAAACAGGAAGGGAATCAGTTTTCACAAATTGCTGTCATGTGATGCAGAAACAGGGAGGTTTTCTGTGTGGAGCTGCAGTCAGATGTGGTTCCCTCTCTGTTCCTCCATCTCTGATGTCTCTGCTGCTCTGCTGACCTTGTTGACCTGACGACGTGTTTTCTAGCAGCCATTAGTTTCCCTGCAGCTCTGACTGTCCTCCTCTCTGTGGCAGGTACTGCATGGATACTGCTGCTTCTGGATCAGGAATTGAGTGAAAACCCAGAATGAGAATCAATCTGTTTCAGTCTCAGTTTATCCTGGAGACACACATTTCTTTGCTCTGGAAGGATTCAGCGAGTTTCCGTCTCCATCAGTCTGAGTTCACTCAGCTGTCCTCCATCATCTTTAGAGACGTTATAATATTAATGTGTTCATGTTTTCTCTTCTCTGCTTCAACAGATAATCCAGAACTTAACATTAAGAGATTCAGCTGCAGCTTTAGTCCTTCCAGCAGGTTCCAGCCCCATCATGAGGAGAGCACAAGAGAATCACGATGCCACCAGTGCAGAGCTTGCTCAGAAAAATGAAGTAATCTTAAAAACACACTAAAGACAGAGTGAAATTCTGCAGGAAGAGGGAGAATGAACAGCAGAGGACTGGAGCAAAGCTGTTTTCTCTTCAGGTTGAGGGAATCCTGATCCAGTCTGTTTGGACCTTCAGCTGCAACTCAAAGAACTGCCACAGACAGATGGACCATCTCTTCTTCCAACAGTTCAGCAGCAGCTCAGTGTTTTTCCTGAATGATAACCAGAACGTTAAAATGCTGCAGCTGCAGTCAGGAATCTCCTCACATCAGATCTGATGATAAACGGATCAGCGCCGATAGGAGGGAACGGGTCAGCATAAAGAACCACAGGGTGATAGAGACAGGAGGAAATGTTGACTCTGCAGGTTTTATTTTAATAAAAGCTTTTTGACTTAAAGATTTGGAGCTAGCTTTTTTATTTTACCGTAGAAGCAAATAAAATCTAAAAATGTTGATCCATCAAACACATTTAAACATTATTGTAGGTCAAGTCCAAGAAAGTTAAAACAAGTCTAAATACAAACTAAAAATTTTCCACTTGTGGTTTCAGATGCTCTTTGTGATGCACACACCTTCATGCAGACCACAACAAAACCCAGAATCACTTCATCGATCAGGCTGGGTCGCTGCAAAGTGGGCGTCAAAGTTTCCTCTGCTGGCAGGAAACAAGTCTGTGCCGATTTTCCTGAGAAGTCAATCAGACTGCTGGAGTTTTGAACATGATGGTTTCTCATCACGACATCTAGACAAAGATCACAGAGATTTCACAGTCATTTCCCTTTCAAACCACAAACCTGTTGAATATTTAACATCCAGAGTCCTTCAGAGCTGTAAGTGGGACAGGTGTGGAAACAAGCCGACCTGCAGACGTCCAGTTGAGCTGAAATGTGTCAGGAGTCATGAGTTTCTCCACCGCTCTCAGTGGACTCCTGCTGCTGCTCTCCGGGTCAGGTACTGCACGGACACATCTTTACCAAAACCACACACAGAAATATAACATCTAGAAACACAGACTATAAATGTTGGCTCTGATTCATCTGAGCAAAATCTGAAGAAAACAGAAAAACTTAATATTTCAATATATTATACTTAATATAATATTTATTAATGTTTTTGAGTACAGATAATACAAAGAACAAACTTTATTATTAACAAAAATTCAGGTCCATCCATCCATCCATCCGTCCATCCAATTCAAAATAGATTTCTTCCTTTAAAATCAGATTTTACTTAAATCCAGAAACACAGACAGAACTACACTACAAAAACACAAAATCTTACCAAGTAATTTTTCTTTAGTTTTTTGAGCAAATATCTGAAATAATTTCTTAATATTAATTTAAAGAATTGCTAGTCCCACAGCAAAACTTTTCCATGTTACAGATTAAATAATCTGCCAGGAGAACCAGAACTTTTTCATCAGTATTGAGGAGTTATTAGCTTAAAACAAGCCTCCATTGCTGAGAAGTTACTTGTAGGTTATATTTGTCTACTTGGTGAGATTTTGAGTTTTTGCAGTGTTTCTTGTGTTGATAAATTATTTCAGTTTTGTGTTTCGGTGTGTTTGCTGTGACCATGAAGCTTCCTGTTAGCAGTGAGCTAAGTCTTATCTGTTGTAAACATCGGCAGCCTCCCACACATCAAGGTTGGTTTGTCTGACGTTTAGCTCTGCAGCCACTACACCGCAGGCTGAAGAGACAGGAAATCGGGTCAGAACCCGACTCTGCCAGCTCACAAACCTCCATCGTGTCTCTGCGCTCTGAGCCCATACTGGAGCAGATGGAGACGAGCTGGATGGATAACTTGGGATCGTCTCAGTGCTCGGACTCATTCAGCTCCATTTCCTTCAGGATCCAAAAGTCCGAACGTCAGAATGAGTCGATCAGAACCAAACATCGGATCAAACACGTTATCATTTAGCTCAGGTGCAACTGATCAGTGAAGAAGAAACTCATTAGTTCACAATGCAGATCTTGGTGCAGATAAACAATCAGTGGGAAACGATTTCTCTAAAATGATTGGAGCAAAGAAAACTGAACTATTTTAACTCTATCAGAGTCAATAAAACATCCAGATTCAGAAAAACTGGAGGCTGAAACTGGGGAGGAGGGCTGGAGGTGAAGTCTGCTGGGAGATCCTCTGGTTGACTAAATGTTACCTAAAGCTGGTTCTGATGATCGGGTCCTGATGTTCTGTGTTTCAGCGGTCCAGAGCCAGAGGACCTGGGCAGTGATCTACTCTCAGACTCAGATCTGTGCAGTGGAAGGATCATCTGTGACCATCAGCTGCAGATTCTCTTCTCCAACCAGAGGAAACCAAGATGCTCTTCTAGAAACTCTGTGGTTCCTTAACGACCGTCCTGTGGATCTGAGGTCAGACCCAGACTCTAGAGGTCGGGTTCAGACTCTCTGTGGTCCGACTGCCTGCGCTCTGACACTCACAGACCTGAGAGAGAGCGACTCGGGTCGGTACCGGTTCTGGTTCAGAACAAACCGTGGAAGTTATTCTGGTTCTCCTGGAGTCTCTCTGACTGTTACAGGTGACTTTTCACTGACGCGTGTCTTTAAGAGGATTTCTGGATCCTCATGGTTTCTGTGTTCAGCTCTGCAGGTGAAGGTTCTGAAGTCAGAGCGGAGAGAAAGTTTCACCAGAGCAGATCTGAAATGTCTCAGCAGCTGCCGGCCTGATCATCAGTCCTACATCTGGATCAGAAACAGGCGGGAAATCCTGAAGGAAATGTCTCCTTCTGTTTCAGTCTCTGTTCATCCTGCAGACACATACTCCTGCTCTCTGAAAGGAAACCAGGAGTTTCCGTCTCCATCAGTCTGTGAGTTCACTCAGCTGTCTCCATCATCAGCTAATCTGATATGATTCTTTATCGTTCTCTGCTGTTAATAACAAACACATTCAGTGGCTTCATGTTTCCCCCTGCAGATCCTCCTCTTCCTCCCTCCGTCTCAGTCAGTCCCTCTGCTGAGGTCGAGGAGGGAAGTTCAGTGACTCTGACCTGCAGCAGCGATGCTAACCCAGCAGCTAGCTACTCCTGGTACAAGGACAGCATCACCAGTTCTCCCAGTAAAGACTCCCAACTGGTCTTCAGCTCCATCCAGTCCTCTGACTCTGGACTGTTTATCTGTAAAGCTGAAAACCAGCTGGGCTGGAAATGGTCTGAATTCAAACTGATTGATGTTAAATGTGAGTAAAGCTGATCTGATTTGTTCATCTCTGGTGATTTTTACATTAGCACTGGGGTCAGAGGTCACCAAGCGAGGCTGAGTCGCTTCAGGCCAGTCGGCCTTTCAGGTTGATGCAGTGATGTTAGGCTTGTTCAATGAGACTTTAATCATATACTCAGACATGATGTGTTTGGTTGATTGGAAAACTATTTTAAATATAATTTATAAAAACATTATTCTGTTAATTGGGAAGCAAAGGAAAATGAAACCTTTGCTTCTGAGCGAGAGCATAGAGCTGCAACGCATAGATTGTGCCTTACAGACAAACTCATATTTTCTGCTTTGGCAGCTCATCAACATTTTCTAAACTTTTTGAAAACTATAAATGATCATCAGTTGATTCCTTTGTTTAATAAATAGGAACATTTAGGAATACAGACTGTTTGTTCCTGTCAGTGTCCATGTTTTACAGTAAATGTATAATGTTGCACATACAGTATGTCTCAGTAACATTCATAATCTAAATGAGACTGATCAGGATAAACAAGGAACCAGTTTGGGATCAGATTCTGAATTTTCTGATTTCAAACAGAGATATAGAACATGAAGATCTGGTCATTTGGATGCTGAGACATTTTAGGTGTTGCAGCTGTTAGATGCAGTTAGTCAGTGTGACGCACATCACTGCTCATTAAAACCCGTCTGATTTCTGCCAGGACAGGTCAGTCAAATCTATCATATTACACTACAAGCCTTGAATATTTTTCATTTAGATGTTTTAGTGCTAATTGGAGTGAAACAAATAAACCTAACCCTAATAATCTGACTGGAAAGTATTCCTGCAGACTTCAGTGCCTCTGATCATAAAGTGCTTGTCAGGTTTTCTTTTCACCAGTATGTTGATGGTGGATGTTGTGAAATCCAAAGGACTGAATGCCTGTTGGCTTCAAGATGTCTAATTATTCTCATGTCTGCTACTCGCTTTCTGCTGCAAGGATTAGATCTGCTGCTCAGATCTAATCTAAGAAATGTATGTTTTTAAAAAATTTTTTCTTCTCTTCCTGCAGATCCTCTTCTTCCTCCGTCCGTCTCAGTCAGTCCCTCTGCTGAGGTCGAGGAGGGAAGTTCAGTGACTCTGACCTGCAGCAGCGATGCTAACCCAGCAGCTAGCTACTCCTGGTACAAGGAGGATGAAGAGTCTCCCAACGCTTCAGGACAGAGCTTCACCATCACTGACGTCAGACCTGCACACAGTGGAAATTATTCCTGTAAAGCTGAAAACATCAGAGGAAGTCAGAGCTCCACCGTTCACCTGGAGGTCAAAGGTCATCTTCAGCTTCCTGTGGTTTCTCCAGAACCAGAGCAGAACTCTGATCCAAATGGTCTAAATGTAATGTGAAAACCTCCATCATGTTTTAGGTAACTGAGAGTTTTCTTGTTCAGGATCCAGATCTGCAGCTGCTGCAGGAAGTGCAGCTGTTCTACTTCCTGTCGTTTTCCTCTCTGTGTGTCTGTGGATCTGGTGAGCGGTTCTGATCCATTAATGATCAATAAACTCATTCAGTCATGTCAAACTAAGCATGTTCAGTCCTCTACTCTTCATCAATCCTCCACAGCAGGAAGAAGAGGAGCTCCAAAGAACCAGCTGAGCTCGGAGCAGACGACCTGCAGCAGGTGAGGACGCTCGGCTTCCTGAGGGACCAAACAGCCACTGGTTTGGACTCTTTGTTCTCGGGTAAAAACCTTTTCTCTGCTAACATGTCCATCATTCTGTTCAGGAGGATCCAGAGCAGCAGGATGAGCTTCAGTACGCCAGCGTCCGCTTCATCAGGACGCAGCCAGACGGAGCAGCTCAGAGTCCCAGAGGAACCCAGAGTTACCGAGACGCTGCTGCTGCTGGGCTGCAGAGAGTCACGTTCACCCCAAGGTGAGCCGCTGCTCACACCGAGACGTCTGCACCACCCAGACTCAGCTGCTGCTGGAGTCACTTCACTGAGAGACTTTAACTGGACCGCTCTAACTTCACATCCATCCAGTTCATTTAAGCAGAAATAAAGACAAACTGATCCAGGTTAGAAATAAACAGTTCAGTCAGAAGTGTCTAGTGATAAAAAGCTGCAGTTTATTATTCTAAAGACAAACTGATCCAGGTTTTATTCAGAAACAGTCAGACGACTCCAAACTGACCTGAGTTATAAAACATTTGATCTGATTTCTCCTGCTGCCTGTTCAGAGTCTCCTGTTTTCTCTCCATCTCTCCCAGATCCAGACATGATGACACCAGAGAGGATCCAGCCGCACTTTACAGCACTGTCAACAAACACAGCAACTGACAACAGCAACGACTCTACCCATGATTATATTTTCCTTTTAGTTTCTATATGTTGTATCTCTGAACTGTCAAAGTAATAATGATTAATATCCATCCGTCCATTTTCTTACAGCCTTGTCCCTCGTGGGGTCAGGAGTCTCTCCAGCGAGAGGCGGGGTCACCTGGACAGGTCGCCCCTTAATGATTAATAGTAATTAAAATTAATGTACATATAGAAATATAAACATACATATTCATTGATAACAATGGGGATAATTTGTAGGATATTTTATTCAATTGTGTAATTCTGCTGTTTGGCCACCAGATGTCAGAATCAGAAATGATTTTTATTTCTTAAAGCTGCTCAGGTTGAAAAATCAGGCTGGTGAAAGTTAACATTGCTATAATTATAATAACCAAATAATCACCATAAAAATGTGAAAAGCATCTTAATAAATTTGAGCAAAACAAAATAACATCTGCTTGAGATAAATATGACTCTGATGAGAGGCTCTGTTGTTTCCTGTAATTGTTTTTTTTAGCCTGTCAGGAGAAAACGATGGGCGATAATTATTAAAACTCATATTTTCACTCCACACTAAACAGCGTTTTTAATAGAAAGCTAAATATTTAGTTTAACTACATTTGATTCAAGCAAGTACAACATATGAAAACAGAAATATACAAAAATAATTCCTGTTCTAACAGAACCAGGGTGAGTTCTGGTTCTGGATTGAAGCCTCGTTAGGATCCAGACGGGCCGCCGAACGGTTAGAGCCGGCCCTGTCTGTCTGAGACCGCAGCCATCATCTTCCTCGTTCTTCATCAGGCGTCTGACTGAAGACGAGTCGACACAGATCGTTAGTTACCTGTGTTATTATGGGATGGGTGGTGGAAATGGTTCTTCAGTACCAGGATCTCAGATCCAATTTGTTTGTGAAAAGACTCAAAGATCAGAACTGTTCTGCTGATCATCTCTGACCCACAGCAGAGACATCGTCTGTCCAGATCAACCAGAATCTGACCTGCAAACGGACCTCATCTGGACCTCATCTGGACCTCTCTGGACCCAGAACATTTAAATCAGCTTCAGGTTTAAGTCTGAACTTAAGATTTCTGTCTGCAGAGGTCACAACTGTAAATTACATAAATATACAATTTAATACTTCAGTAGATCACAAGATGGAGCCAGTTTACTGTTAATAACACTAACAATCAAACTTTTACTCAATTATTAACATAAACACTCATTAAAGGAAAACATTTGAGATAAAAAGTGATTTACTGTAAACTCTGAGTTTATAAGAAATAAAACCTGTTCAGTTTCAGTCAGTTTTGTAGAGAATCGTCTCCTCAGGTTCAGGTTTACTGAAGTTTGTTCTGGTAAATGTTCACATCAAGTCAAGTTCACCTTTAGACACTGAAGCAAAGATTTTTATTTCATTTAACAGA
Source organism: Xiphophorus couchianus (assembly GCF_001444195.1). Taxonomy (NCBI): domain Eukaryota; kingdom Metazoa; phylum Chordata; class Actinopteri; order Cyprinodontiformes; family Poeciliidae; genus Xiphophorus; species Xiphophorus couchianus. The sequence continues at coordinate 3,422,000 of NC_040232.1, read as the reverse complement.
AATCTTGTCTCTGTGACAGGATCAGGGAAAACGATGCTTCCTGTCAGGTTCCTCTTCACTTCCTAAGCTGCTGACGACATCAGGAAGTTCATTTAGAGATGAATTGTAAATTTAGTGTTTAACAGAGAAATTACAGCTTCTGCTGTTTCTTCTCATAAGAGCAGTTTGATAAAGTGACATTTAAATACAGTGGTTTCTGAAATGTTGGTGAAAACTTTAATCACTGACATGAAAAGCAGAATGAATGTAAACTATTTCACTAAGTTTATTAATTCAGTCAAAAAGTCTCATTTGTTACTGTAGAATCTGAAGTTTTCATAAATAAAAACAATAACTGAATATTCTGTCCTGAAAGGAAGATTATTTCTTTCTGTGTTCTTTAAGGAATGCTGCAGGTATTTTGCTGCTTAAGTAATATTTAAAAGTGAGTTTTTGAAAAGTGGTTTCATTCTGAGTTGTTAAAGGGTTTGACCTGGAACCTGCACCCATCCTGTTGTCTCCTTGCCATCCTCAATTTCCATTTGCATGATTTGTTCCTGTTTCTACCAAAAACATAATGAATAGTCTGGTGCTTTGTAAACAAAATTATTCTTTAAACTGCTAAACGGGTTTAGTTGAGACCAGAGGCTTCATAATTCCTTTTATCTTGTAGTTTCTGTTTATTTATGATATTTTAGATGTTTTCCAGTGTTAAATGTTCATTAGAATTTAAAGGGATTCTTCCCTCCGGTCCTCCAGTCAGCAGCTTCTTTCTTCCCAGTTGGGTTTTTAAAGTTTGATCTTTGAGAAACTGTTCTTTCATTATTATGCTCTAGCCATCGTATTAGCTGAAAATGGTCTCTTTACCGTGTATGGCAATAACTTCTGGGACAATTTAACATCCAGCAAAAGTTATGGTGACAGTAGTCAACATAAATTTCTGGGACAATAAATTGTCCCAGAAATTATTGCCATAAACGATAATATTGTTTTCAAACCATTGTGAACTAATATAGTGGCCATAGCATAATGATGCAAAAACACATTCTCAAAGATCAATGAACTTTAAATTCTAATGAGAACATATAATACTAGAACCGGAAGACATTTTAAATGTCCAAAATAAATGTAGCTCTTCTTCCCTTCAGGCCTCCACTCAGCAGCTTCTTTCTGCTCAGTTGGATTTTTATTTTCCATCATAACAACATAATAAATGTTGATGAAAATAATTCATCTGAGTTCCTGTTTCTCCTTTTTATTTGTGTCTGAGCAGCGGGAGAGTTCATCAGCAGCTTGATGGACTTGGACTCCAGTACAGTCGGTAACGAGCCGATCGGGTCGCCGGTGTGTCGCTACGACTCGCTCATCTGAGGCGCCGTTGCTGGGGGAGATTTGAGCTCAAGCAGCCTGAAAACGGCCTCATCTGTTCAGTCTGAGTCGCTACGTCACACTGAGCCGATGGAACAGAGGAGACGCAGCGAGCTTCTCCTGCTGGGCAGATCTGAGAGAAGACGATGAGGATTTAACTAGACCGTCCTGATGAGAAGCTGCTTTCGGACCCAGACAAACTACATCCATCCAACCTGGTTCCCTTCATCCATCCATAAAACCTGGTTCCCTTCATCCATCCATAAAACCAACCTGGTTCCCTTCATCCATCCATAAAACCAACCTGGTTCCCTCCCTTCATCCATCCATCCAACCTGGTTCCCTTCATCCATCCATAAAACCAACCTGGTTCCCTCCCTTCATCCATCCATCCAACCTGGTTCCCTTCATCCATCCATAAAACCAACCTGGTTCCCTCCCTTCATCCATCCATCCAACCTGGTTCCCTTCCATTCCTGGGAATTACGTGACCATTTTGATTTCTTTACAGGGATGTTCTCACAATCTGTTAAAATAAAAATGAATAAAACCAGAAAATCCTTTTAGTTTCTTTGAATGTGGAGATTTGACATGAAGATTCTTGTGAGATGACAGAAAAAGAGACAATATTAAAAATCGGGGACAGTTTTATCCCCAATGTTTACGATTGTCCAGGATGTTTAGCGTTGTCCCTAATTTTTTATTTTACCTCTGTGTTTAGCCATTACACTGTGGTCATCATTATCTGATGTTTAACAGTCAGTGTTATTGTTGCTGCTTAATGCCATCCAGGATGTTTAACTTTATCGCCGACGTTCAGCATTTAATTTCCAGGATAATTAACATTGACCCAGCTTTTTTATTTTTAAATGAAGAATAATGCTCAACGTTATCCTTGATGTTTAACATTATTGCCAATGTTTATCAGATCTCAAACTTCATCTCCAGAAAAGTTTCCCTTCGCTTTAAACATTGGTGATAAAGTAAAACATTATAGTTGTACTTTGGCAAGGACTTGGTAATTACTCTGTTGCTCTATGTCCGATTCTTATTTAAATGTCATTATTACTATTATTATGTATCCTTAGATTTGCTTGTCTAATTTATTTGTTAGCTCTTCAGCACGGTATATTGAACAGGAACATGAATATTATAACATGGCTTTAATTACAAATTTTTGATAATTAAGGCATTGTGAATAAGTCATTAAATTGAGATAAGGTATAGGATTAAATAAATGTTCTTCCTACTGGTAAGCTAGTTATTTTGTTCTTGGTTTTATACACATGATTTTTTTCTGTCCTACACATTGCTTGTTTTTAAAGACCTGTTTGAAATGAATCAAATATTTGTTAGTTTGAGTAAGCTAGCAGCACTTACAGCATAGTGCTGCTGTAACTGTTTGTGTGCTAGAAGTGAGCTAAAGTGGAATAATTTATTTGTGTCAGGTTGTAAATATTTATTTTGAAGCAGGTCAAAGATAATTCAGTGTAATTAATGGAGATGCTCATTGTTCTCATATCTTGTCTCGTCAAAGAAAACACAGATTCATTACTTACTGTGCTAAATGGAGCATGTTGGCTCTGTTTAGCATTATGTGAGATGTTTAAGCTGTGTAATAGGGCTGTAGTATTACCGTATATCATTTCAGGCGCACAGTGACCTGCGCAGTTCGGTGGCTGCGCTGCATTTGATAACAGACACAACGTGTTAATGCGCTAAAAGGTTTGCGGTTATCTGTCTTTGTGTTTTATTTAATTTCAATAAAAACTTGTTTTCCCCTGTCTGATACTGTTTTATTCTTACAAACACCTCTGTGTTTAAAATATTTTCTAAAAGGATTAGTGTATAAAAACTGCGATAACTTTTCATTTTAAACGGATAGGATATTCTGATGAAGGAAGTGATATTTTTGTGGTTTTGTCGTGTATATAAATTATTCCGATCACATGCTAAGCATAACTCCTAAGCTTCGGTCTCGTCCCTCAAATAATGTTATCCAATAATTACGGTAGAAGTTTTAGACGGGTAGCACCGACAGATAGACAGCCATCTATCCGTGCTACGGTAGGAAAATCTGACGAGGTAGCACAGATAGTCAGAACACCGCCTCGGTTTACCTGTCAGTGGTCACGTGGTTTGAGCTAATCAGCTGACTGCAGGGGGAGGAGGAAGAGGAAAAAGAAGATGGAAGGGAACAGAGACGAAGCCGAGAAATGTATCAACATCGCCACAAAAGCCCTGGAAGCAGGAGACAAAGATAAAGCCTTCAAGTTCCTCAACAAAGCGGAGAAACTGTACCCGACCGACAGAGCTAGAGGTGAGGCTAGGCTAGGTTAGCCTGGGAGGAGGCTAGCTTAGCTCCTGTCTGTATGAATCAACCTGCTGTTAGCATGTAGCTAATGTTCTCTACCATTTTAGTCCATCCAAACTCTGGATGGACTAAAATGATCACAAACATCCGTTTGGGCTCCTTTACTGATAGAAAGTAACTTTTGTGATTCTGGTAAATTTAGTAACAAAGATCCCAGTTAGCCAGCTGAGCTTTTGGCCTAACCTAGCATAGCTTGTGCTCAATTTAAAGGGAAACAGGCGTTTTAAACTCTAGGTTTAATTCACTTTTTAGTGAATTTAATTTATGTCATGCGGAAGAAGATTTGGGTAATAGAAAACAGAGATTCTGACTTTAATCTCGGATATAAATCTCAAAATTGACTTTTGTTCTTGTTGGGGGTGAAATATTTTTACCTATCTTTATTCTTTATTGGGAACTTTTCCCCCATAATTTCTGACTTTTGACCCCCATTAATTATGAATATTTTTTGCTAATAAACCTGACTGTTTCCTTATTAATTTCGACTTTTCTTTTCTATTAATTTTTACTTTGTCCCTGCATATTTAATTTCCCTTTGGGATCAATAAAATGTTTTTTTTTAAATCGATTTGAATTTGCATAAATTGACTTTTTTCCACTTAATTCAGACTTTTTTCAATTTTAACTTTAGAGAAACTGACCTTTCTTAATAGTTTTGACTTTTTTCTATTAATCCTGATTTTTCTTTCCTGTTAAATCTGTTTTTTCTCGCCTAAATTGTGACTTCTCCCCCCTAATAATTCTGACTTTTTTTCTTTATTAATTCAGATTTATATTCTCAGAATTCAGAGTAAAAGGTTTTGTTTTTCCTGTGGCTCTAATCCTCTTCAGCTCTGCTTAGTTTCACAGCAATAACCTTATTCTTATTTTTTATTTACCAATCAATCCATCAGGTCAGAGGCTAATGTCTGTTGATTTATTAAGTTGGGTTTAGATCTAATTTCACTTTCGGATACATTGGGGGTCATAGTTCAGAACCAGCAGGTTTGGTAGCGGACTAGTGGTTAGCTTTAGCCAGGAAGGAGGCAAATCCTTTAATCGAATGATTGGCCCACTGAGCTTTGGTAATCCTGGACACATGGCAGGAAAACAGGCAGGCTAACACAGGCTAACTTAGGCTAACACAGGCTAACACGTCCAGGTGGGTCAAACGTCTGCATGACAGCATGTTGCACTAATAATCTGTTACTGTAACATGTTGCTATGCTGTGGTTTAGGCTGTATAGACAGACTGGAAGATTTTATAGGTTTAGATGAGATAAGAACAAAAAGAAAGTTTGAATGTTTCCATTTCCAGGAGGAATTAAAGAAAAAATAAACTGTTATAATGCATCCATCCATTCATTTTGTTGCTTTGCCCCAAATGTAACGATTTGTTTCATTTTATTTTATTTACCAGTTCCTCTTTATTTTAATAAAACATTCCAGTAAAACAGAAACTGATCTGATTAATGATTGAAAGCTTGAGAAAAACATTTTGCTGTTTCTACAACTTTTTATCAGTGGGATAAAAAGTATTTACACCCTTCCTGTTCTCCTGTTTTATCTTATTTTTGCATATCTGTTTAAATGAAAGTTTGTTATTAAAGGAGAAAAAACCCAACATGTTCCTGTGTGAAAAAGTGATTTCCAGTTTTAACTTTTCCATTAAATCTGTATCAATATTTCATAATTTTGAAGCTCTGCGCCTCGCTGAATGCTTCGTTCCATTTTATTTTACCCGTATTTTTCCTGTTTCTGGTTTTCTCCAGCTCTGTTGGACTCGTTAACGAGGAATGGGAGCTCGGCGGGTAACGGCGCGTTTCGCCGGCGGCCCAAAGATTGCTCGGAAACGTCGCAGGCGGGAGGACAGAGTCAGGAACCGGCGGGAGGCGACTCCAAAAGCTTCACAGACGAGCAGGTGGAGGGAGTCCGCAGGTGAGAGTGGAGGATCAGCGCAGAAACACTTTCAATATGAACCTTGAACCCCGCCTGTGTGTGGTGTGTGTGTGTGTAGCCGTTGCCATGGGAACCAGTTTATCTTTGGCTCTTCCCGCGAGGCGGCGCTGAGAGACGCTAACGGTGGAAACCAGGCGACTGAAACGAACATAAAAAAAACAGTGATAGATGGTTTATACTTGTTTCATTATATAATCTGAAGTTTATTCTGTAAAGTTCTGCTGGAAGATTTAATAAATCTGTTGTAAGAAGATAAAACAAAACAAAACGGCGTTTAGCTGCTGAAGCATTTCCTGATTCAGTTTCAGGAACCATCAGTTACCTGGATCCTGATTTTATAAAACTCAAAACTCTTTATCTGGGAAAAAGCATCTAAAAATAAATCAGATTATCCACAGACCTCTGGTGGAAACACAGAACGGCCGATCCTGAACTCAACTTTCTCCTGAGTCTTCAACATCAACAAGATGAGTCGAGATTATTTAGACAAAAACTTAATATGACAATAAAGTTAAAATAATACAAAAGTAGAGTGTAAAAAATACAACAAAATCAAAATATTACGAAAATAAAGTTAAAATAATATGAAAATGAAGCCAAAATAATATGAAACCAGCCATTACAATAAAGTCATAATAACTTGAGAATAAAGTCATATGGCAAAGTAAAAATAATACAAAAATAAAGTCATTATCTGAATAAAGTCGTAATAAAGCAAGAGTAAAGATAGTGTTGGTGTAGTTTGTTGTTTTTCTGTTTCTTTTCTGTGTTTGTGAGGACCACCAGCGGTTCTCTGCTGTAGCACATGAGCCTGTTTTCAGAAAATAACCGATCAAGGCAGAGAAACATCTGAGTTCTACAGATGATCACAGAGGTTTAAACCTGACGTTTGGGTCTTTCTCTCCATGTTTCTGTCCTGCAGAATAAAGAGTTGTAAGGATTATTACGAAGTTCTGGGTGTGAACAAAGAAGCCGGAGACGACGACCTGAAGAAGGCGTACAGGAAACTCGCTCTCAAGTTCCACCCAGACAAAAACCACGCACCGGGAGCAACGGAGGCCTTTAAAAGTAACTCACTGCGCGCTGAAGAAACTGTTTGTTTTCTACATGCAGATCAGCTTTTGTCTACTTTAATACACATTATTATAATGTTGGAAAATTAGAGCAAAATGATGCATTTTTAATTCAACATTTTACTGATAAATAGATTAACAATAAAATTGTAAAGTGAAATGTAAAAATAGATTTATAAACACATTTTATGTGTTTATTTCTGTTACGTTTTTGTCATTAGGACTTGGAGGCAATAAAAACCCCAAATTTTGATTCTGAGAAAACTATAATGTTACATCAGGCCAATTAAAATATTATTTTTAACATGAAAATGTTATCATAGGGACAATTGTTGAGATTTAGCCAAGTGGAAAGTTAAGTGGAAGGATGAACTGAACACCTGACCTTCATTTCACAACTGATAGAAGAATGAATCTGTTATTTTTTCTCCTTGGTGACCAGGTAGTGCCATTACCTCTAACCTGCTGGGTATTTGTTGCTTTCTTCCCTTCAGAGATTGGGAATGCGTATGCGGTTCTGAGCAATCCGGTGAAGCGGCGGCAGTACGACGTGACGGGCGGGGAGGAGCCCAGCAGCCCGAGCCAATCCCATGGCGGCGGCTTCGACTTCCACCGGGGCTTTGAGGCCGACGTCACGCCTGAAGACCTCTTCAACATGTTCTTCGGCGGCGGCTTCCCCTCCTGTAAGACAACAGTCCATGAACGCACCATTAGTCTCATCGTTGCTACAGAAACACAATTCACCAACATTAACCTCTTAATGCCTGAATTTATATTAAGTTTTCCAAAAAGCATTTTTTTATTGAACATTAATTTGAACATTGCACCCACCATTAATTTTAATTTAGGTTTGATGCTAATTAGATCCACTGGGCATTTAAGGAATGAAACGGTCTTTTCAATCTTAGTGTGTTGATTATTTTAATCAATGATGCTTTTGTTCAAACAAGACTTTGAAACTGAGTTTCAAATTTAAGCAACCATTGTTTGTTTTTAATAATTTAATCATACTAATACAGATAAATACCACAAATATCTCTTGCTGCACAGTCTGATGAGCTCCCAGTCCAGATATTGCATCAGCCCAGATTTCCATATCGATGCATCCCTGATAATTGCCTATGTAGAAACAAATCTTTTGTTTCCCTCATGATTTTTGTCAGGATGGTTGTTAGATATTTTATGCTAACGTAGAGAGCCGCTGTCGTCTGGACAACATGGCGGCAGGTTTCTGACCCCAGCTGTGATGTTCTGTCTGCAGCCAGCGCTCACACGTTCACCAACGGCAGGACGAGTTACAGCCATCACAACGACCGCCAGGCGCGGACCGAGGAGCGAGGAGACGTACGCCGATTCATTTCAGATTGGTTTCTGTCTCGGAATCGCTTCCATCTTACAGATGTCATCTCTGTTTCTCTGCAGGGCGGCTTCTCGATGTTCATCCAGCTGATGCCCATCGTGGTTCTGATTTTAGTCTCGATTCTGAGCCAGATGATGGTTTCCCCTCCGCCGTACAGCCTCTACTCCAGACCGTACGTCTGCACACAGCTGGGTTTCTAATCCAACTTTTAAAATGTCACAGAAAAGAACATGGAATGTTTCTGTCTATTGGGAGCGAACCAATTAGGCTAAAAAGTGTAATTTCATCAGATGCTACGCGTGGCTGTAATAAACAGGAACTAAACTAGTACAGAGGCAGGGAGCGGGCCATATGGACTTAGTTTCATTACAATATTTTGTGCAACTATGGAGATAATGATAAAAGTGATAAGAAGTGAAACACAAATGCTCCTGTCATGAAAACAAATTTTGCTGGATGATAAACTGTTCCAGACTTTTTGCGATAAACAATAATATTGTTGTTGTTTATTTCAATTCGACAAAGTTGAGTTGAAATAATCATTTTGTATATTTTTCATTTGAAATATTTTGTATATGTATTTATGAAATTATTTATTTTGTACATTCCAGTAAAATAGAATTCTGAGAAATTATATTTTATAAATAATATATTTATATATAGAAATATACATATAGAAATTATATTATTATTATTAGTAGTATCATTGTTATTATTATTGTTTTTGTTTTAGAAAAAGCACACAGATAAGTTGGCATAATACTGATAATTTAATTTACAGAATTTTATCCTTAAATCTATTTTTTTTTATATACACCGTGTTCCAAATTATTATGCAAGTGATATTTTCTCAGATTTTCTTAAATGGTCAATGCAAATGATGGTCAGTATAATTTTCAAATCAAAATTAAATTAAATTTTACTGAACAGTATTTTTTTCAAAAATAAAAAACTCAAAATTCACTGTTCGAAATTATTATGCACAGCAGATTTTCTAAACATTTTATGGATTATAAAGAACTGCAAACGGTCATTCTTTGAATGTGCAGCATTAAGTGGTCACATGTACTAAAATCAAAAGCTATTTCAATCAAAAACATCTTAACAGACCAAGTTCCATGTTAACTTTGGACCTTCTTTGATATCACAGCACAATTCTTGCATCCATTGAACTTGTGAGTTTGTGGAAAGTTTCTGCTTGAATTTCTTTGCTGGATGTCAGAAAAACCTTCCCAGAGCTGCTGGTTGATATGAACTGGATTCAGATCTTCTGTTTGAGGAAACTCCAAAGGTTCTCAATAGGGTTGAGGTCAGAGGTCAGAGGAGGATGGTGACCACACCTTCCTCCCCTTTTATGCCCATAGCAGCCAATGGACCTTACCACAGGGCCGCGTTTCATTGGCTGATGCCCATTCTACATGGCCGTCTCACAAACACACTTAGCTTCCCGTCAGCTAAGAACAGCATAATAGCAGAACTGATACAACCTCTACACCTTGAAGCCTGTCTGCTACACAGTCTTACGTAGCTAAACAGATCAATATGCAATGTGTCTGTATCTGACATACACTAAAGATTTTATTTTAGCAGAAAAGGCTTTGGACTAAACTGTTACTCCTGTTAGCCACGTTAGCACCAAGTACAGCTAGTCAATCAACCATCGCTGTGTTCAGGGAAGCGCTGATTAATAATCGATAAATAAATATCAAGCCTGGAAACTTGATATCGTAACGGACTGAATGTTGTTTTTAACGTAATCTTTGCTCGTCTTGCGGGGTGCAGGCGGTTGCCACGGTAACAGGTGTGCTTAAACTACAGAGAGAGAGTAAAAAGGTAGGAGTGGTTTTGAGTTGATCACCTGTTCAGGTTATTTTACCTTTGTTTCCCTTTGCTGTGGCTCATTACAGCCGCTGTAGTTTCTAACCGTTGGACTAATTACCTCGTTAGTTTGTGAGTTTACGTCATTCACAACAAACATCAAATAGAACAAATATATTTCATAAAATTTTAACAAACAAATGGCTTCTACCGCGATAATTATGTGAAATTAAATTAATTATATCCCAACTTCAGAAGATTTGCCTTTACCTTTGGTTCCTCCCATCAGTCTGTAGCTTCTCATATTGAGGTCAAAGTTCAGATCTACCATAACTGACAGACACCTGCTGGCCTCAGGTTTGCAACCAGCTTGTGACTGAGAAACCAGTAACCTCCTCCCAGATGATGACATGAACTTGTTAGTTCCTCTGTCCATTTAGTAGCTGATATGTTGTGAAAATCCAGATGCACTAATCAGTCATGTTTACATAGAAACAACGCGCCGTGAGGCTTTGCATGTGAGACTTGTGGTCACGTGGGTCGGTTGTGGGCGGAGCTTGGTAAGGTCAATGACACAGTGGTATTCTTTGCAGCATTCATTGTCATGCATGAAGATGATTTTGCTACTGAAGATTCGGCTCTTCTTTTTGAACCATGACAGAAAGTGATCAGTCAGAAAGTCCAGATACTTTGCTGAGGTCATTTTCAGACCTTCAGGGATTCTGAAGGGGCCGACCAGCTCTCTCTCTCTCTCTCTCCCCGTGATTTCAGCCCACAGCATGACGCCACCTCCTCCTTGCTGACGTCACAGCCGTGTTGGGCTGTGACCAATCCACTACTGCGTCCATCTGGACCATCCAGGGTTGCACATCAGTCATCAGTGAACAAGTCTGTTTGAAAATTAATCTTCATGTAGGGCTGGGCCCACTGGGACCGGTTCTGCTTGTGAGCTCTGGTTAGGGGCCCAATAGTAGGTTCATGCACCGCAAGCCTCTGGAGAATCCTCCACCTTGAGGCTCCAGAGGCTCCAGCAGCTTCAAATAACTGTTTGCTGCTTTGTAAGCATATTTTAAACAAAATTTCCAAACCGTTTCAATAGAAAAATTGGTTTCTGAATTCAATCGTGACCCTAAAAGTCAGAATCGACTCGCTGGACTCTTGACAGATTTGCGTCTCTATTGTCTGGTTTAAATAAAAAGGGTTTGTACATACATCTAAATATATCTTAGTGTTTTCATTCATGTCATTCAATAAGTTAGACTAAATATTTTTGTGTTGTCCTCCGTCTTGTTCCAGGTCGACGGGTCAGACCGTGAAGAGGCAGACAGACAACCTGCGTGTCGATTATTACGTCACTCGGGATTTCAAATCGGAGTTTAAAGGCTCGGCTCTGCAGCAAATAGAGAAAAACGTAGAAGAAGACTACGTGACGAACGTCAGGAACACCTGCTGGAAGGAGAGACAGACGAGTCAGTAACCGACGCTTTGTCCTGTAACGTCTCCTTCGTTCTCGCCGTCTTAACGCTGTTTTTCTCCTGCAGAAACGGACCTGCTTTACGCGGCGAAGGTCTACAGAGACGACCGCATGCGGAAGAAGGCGGAGCTTATGACGATGGAGAACTGCAAGGAGCTGGACAGACTAAACAACCTGTTCCGAGGCGGATGAGATTGTAGAAAATGTGAATATATGAATAGATGTATAAGTTTGTTTTTTTTAAACAGAGAGGCTTTACGATAGGAGCAAAAGATTATTAAATTATTTAAGGTTAAAAAGCGTCTTATTGTTTGCGAACGGCTCTTCCTCCTCCTCATTCCAGCCTGATCCCAGGAATCGCCTTGTTGCATCGTAACGAACTGGTCTGCACACCGACCAATACTTAGACCAGACTTATTTTTATTGAGCCAGAAGGACCCGGACGCCTGGTTGTAGATTTAACGGTGAGATTTCGGCATTGTTTCTGAGATGTTCTTCACTGACATCCATATCATGAAGGAGCAACAGAGTCTGGATGGTTTTTTTGTTTTGTTTTTTTGTGGAGAAAATTAATTATTTGGATTTTCTTCTGCAAAATTGAATTCAGGTTAAAAGTGGAAATCGGTGCACATCAACATCTTCATCCATTAATGGTTGTACACTTTCATTTTTGAATGTTTAAAAGTTTTGGCACATATTTAAGTAACTCTAGAAGAAACTGATTTTCTCTGCAGTGCTGGCCTGATCATTTAAATAAAGTCAAACTGGTACTGTAGTCTGGATGTACAGTGTTCTCTGCTTCTATGTCTGTGTGGATTTCCTGGAGTTTGATAAGCAGGAATAGTTTTTTTTCTGCAAATGATTGGATTCCTCGAGGTTAATAAGGATACTAAGAAGCATTTTTATAAAGCTATGTTTATCATTGGGACTAAAGTCAAATTTCTCAAAAGCTAAAACCAATGAGTGTGAATTTTCAATGTGACATCCATCCAGCAGGGGGTGCTGTAGCACAGTTTTTACACAGAAACAAAATTTTACCTGGAATATTTTAAATTTTGCAGATGGAGGAAGCTGAGAGGAAATGTTTTGATTAAATATATTAAAGTCATAAACCTGCATTTTAAAGCTAACGCTTCTAGTCCTCATCTTTAGCATTAAGTTATTTGGATTACAGTTCTGGGATGGATGGAAAGCCTAATTTTCTCCTTTTCTCAGAATTATTTTTTTCCCTCAGATCTCTAGCTTTAATCTGAAAATTTTGACTTTTTATAATGAATTCTAATTTCAGATTTCTAACCTATTTTTTCCTCAGAATTCTGACTTTTTTTCTATTTATTTTTCCTCAAACTTGCCTTTAATTGGAGTTCTGACTAATTTCAGAACTCAGATTCTTTAGACTTCTGGCTTTAATCTCAGAATTTTGACTTTTTAATAATTTTAATTCTGACTAAATTCATATTTTTTTATTTTTAATTTGTGTCTTTATTCTCAGAATTCCGACTTGTTTTCCTCGGATTTCTGCGACATAAACTCTAAACCCCTAATAATCATCTTCTGTACTTTTTTAGTTAAACGTCAGGATTTTTGCGCCGCTGTGAACTGTGGGTAATGTAGTTCATTAATAACTAGTAACAACCGCTTTTAACAACCTTTACTGTTAAAAACGTTACTCTGATTCAAGACCGATCCTCTGTGACGATTCCCAAAAGTGACGAGATTGTTTGTCCAGGATCACGTGACATTGGAAACCCGGAAGTAATGTTACAACTGATAATTGTCTGATCGCTGGTATGTTTTTAGCTAAAACATGTCAGACATGACATGTCATGACAGCGGGAGGTCAGGCAGAACTTCAGCTGGCATGATGGGTCCAGGTGCGCTGCTGTCCGTCCCGGTTCTGCTGCTCGGTCTGCTCTGCTGCTGCGGACTTTTCCCAGATGTTTCTGCCTGTGAGAAAGAACCGGAGACCCCGGACTGGAGGATGACTCTGAGAACCATCCGGAACGGGATTCACAAGATCGACACGTACCTGAACGTAGCGCTGGACCTGTTCGGCGGAGATGACGGACTCTGTCGGTACTCATGCAGCGATGGTGAGTCTGAGGACTTCACCGCCATTTTTCTTTGGTTTTATGCCAGTTACGACTGTTTTGTTTAAAAGAGTTCAAAACACATAAAATAACGAGGGAGCTGAAACCTGGATGTCGGGTGACATCAACAAAGTTTAGTTTGGTCCAAAGCAACAATTTCTGCAAACCAAAAAAACAACTTGAGACTGTTTGCAGAAAGCAATACTTTTGTTTCCCCCGATATAGTAAGATAGAAAATCTAATCTCCCCAAACTCTCCCAGTATTTTCCTGTCCGTCAAGTTTCTCCTTCCCTCGGATGTTGTGCCGATCCATAATTAAGCTCATGTTTGAAAACCCAACTCAACGCTTTGTGCGTTGCTAGAAAACAAAATGAGTCCAACAGCTTTCAGTCTTTGCGGCTCTTGGAATCATTTTGTGTGAATCTGGACATTATTTTTATTAATGTAAACATCTGAGATGTTTTTTTTCTATAATTATAATTTAAAGCCATTGTAAAAAGAAAAAATGAGTAAATTTCTTCCAGGAATCTCAGAATTTTTTATATTAATCCGAGACATTTTGTAGAAGAAACATGGAAATTTCTGAGCTACAAAAAACAAAAATTGGCGAGAAAAAAACTTTAATTTTTTAGATTAATCCCAGAAATGTTCTAGATAAAACAAGGACATTGCTAAGCTTCAAAAGTAAAAATTTAGAGAAAAAAAACCTCAGAAATGTTGAGATTAATCTGAGAAAAAATGGAAATCTTCAACTTCTGAAACTCAGATATTTCTTTTTTTTTTTCTAGAAAATTTCTGAGCCTAATCTCAAAATTTCAGAATTTTTCTGTCAGAAATGTATTTCTTTTTTTCTCCATAATGACCGTTTTACAATGCAGTATTTTTTGGATCTAAAATAAGTTTTACTTTACTTTCCCTTAAAATATTGCAATGTCTGATTTATTTTTGAAAATGTGGATAAAATAATTAATAATAAAATTATTTAGCAGTTTTAATTGGGGGAAGATTATGCCCATCTCTTGAATATTTTCAAATTACCAAAAAGATGTGGACACCTCGGGGTTAAAGACAGAAAACAGTAAAAGAATTTTGTAGATCAAAGGTGTCAGTCAGGACAAGGGAACAAAAATAAAATCCACATTATTCTTTACCACGGCATCGTAAAGACAGTGATTAGGATTTGAAGAAATTCTATCAATAAGTAAGAGAAATATTGAGAAGTGAATTTATTCCAGTGTCTCATCTCAACGCAGCAGCTTTCCTCCTTCTGTCTGTCAGGATTCAAACCGATGCCTCGTCCCGGCTACAGGCACCCTCCACCCAACGGATGCGGCTCCCCGCTTTTTGGATTTCATGTAATCTGCTTCAGTTTTGGTAAATACGCTTTGTTTTCCTGTGAGTCCAGTAAACCCAGTGACCGTCCTGTCGTTTCCAGTTCGACCTGGGAATCCCGTCCATGACCAAATGCTGCAACCAGCACGACCGCTGCTACGACTCCTGCGGCCGCCTGAAGCACGACTGCGACGATCAGTTCCAGGACTGCCTGGAGACCATCTGCAGGAACGTGCAAAGGACTCTGGGATTGTCCCAGACGGTCCAGGGTAAGAGGTCGGCCTGGAGGTCGCCTTCTGCCGCCATCAAAAAACCTAAAGCTCCCGTTTGTAACGTTTATAAAAATGTGTTTGTTTTTATTACATATGTGTTAAAACAGTTACCATCTTGTGACAGGTGATGATACAGATAATCTGTGAAAACATTGATTTCTTCCACCTGCTCCTTGAAGAAATGCACCGCTCACTCCAAGCGAAGGAGGCGGGTCTTATTGCTGTCAATCACCCTCATGTACTTACTGCAAAATGTCCTAATGGTGAAGAAACAACTTAGTTACAGGAAAATTATTTATGAGCTGTCCTTGCTAACTAGCCTTAGCATTCATAACAGTATCTGCTGTGGGTGATTGTCAGCGCTAAGACCCGCCTCCTGGCTCTGATTTGTTGTTTCTGGTTAGCACTGAGAGAAGGCACAGATTATTTGTTTCATTACTTGTTTTATGACATGGTGATAGTTTCAACAAATATGTTAAAAAAAAAGATGCATTTTTTAAATAAAAGTTACATACTGCAGCTTTAAATGTGAACATTTTTTTCTTGCAAATTTATGACTTTTCCAGTTTTCTGGTGGAGATTTACATCTCTGTCATGTTGGGTTTTTTTCTTATTTACAATGACCTTTATAATATATAATTATATATAATATAATTTATAATAATTTTGTGGTAAAAAGTTTAGTTAATATCACACAATTAAGGGGCATGTTTTTTTTTAAATCACATCTTTTTTTTATTATAATAAAAAAATTTTCTTGAAAACTTCAGATAATCCAGTTTTTTTGTGATCATGTGAAAAGAAAAACTGGATTTTTTTTAGATTTTTGCTGTGAATGTTTTAACATAAATCAAGTCACTTTAACTTAATAGCAGGAGTGACTCAAACAAAACTATTTATTTATTTATTGTATTTTATTCCATCGTGTAGCTATAATAACATTTGTAGAAACTTTATAATAAATTTTCAAACTTATTTATTTCTTGTTGCCATAGGAGGTAGTAAAACTGAAAGCTGCAGGTTAAAGTTTTGACACATTGTGTCCACTAGATGGAGCCAAAGCTTTATTTTAAATGTCATCAGGCTCTTATGAGCTGAAATTCAAATCTAACCCTCATTATTTAAGGTTTTACTCCTGAGCAGCCAGATGTTCTTTTGTTGTTAAAAAATATTTCAAACTATTCAAGAAAGTATTTATATATTTAATACACTTATCCTGAATGGTTTGCTGATCTTCCTGCTTGTTTTTCTGCTCTTCAACCCTTCGCAGCGTGTGAGTCTGCAGTCAAGCTCCTCTTTGACGCCGTCATGCACCTGGGCTGCAAGCCGTACCTGGACAGCCAGCGGGAGGCCTGCGTGTGCCAGTACGAGGTGAAGAAGGAGCTCTGACGGCGCTGCAGACAAACAGACTCTGAAATCCGGACGCCGGATAAATAAACTTTTCTGAAAACATGTAGATTTTTCTCAGGGATGTAGCCTCTTTGGCTAAAATTAAACACTGCAATGCAAAGTGAATGTAACATAAACAATTTTTCTTGTAGGTGGTAGCTAATATTTGTCCCTTTGCGATCCACTATTTATTGTATTGTTGTAAATCCACAGGTTTCTGTGATGAAATGGAAACTGGTTTCATTCATGTTTTGACTGGACACAACATTTTAACAAACAGTAAAAAGGGTTTTACAGAGTTCAAAGGTCAGCAATAAAGCACACAACAATGTTCTGCAACATCTTATAACAAACGGTGTCGCTTTTTATTCTGGATTATTCTCACATGATGCTAATCTCAACGTTCTTGTAATCCCTGTGAACTTATCCTAGGGTCAATGCTCAAATTAATTAGAAACACTAATTATGATACTAAATAAGTTTATTCTTATTCTGTCCCCCACTAATGATAGGTGGGGGACAGAATAAGACATTTAAGACAAAAGAAATACTTTTTTCAGATTTTTTTTTCCCTTTATTTTGAACAAAACAATAGCAAATGAACAGAAAATCACAGATTAATCAGGAGAAACATATAGAAATCAGCCAAAGGCTCATTTAACATTAAATAATTAAATATTGTCCTGTTTTTGTTTCATTCTTTTTTGCTTTGTGCTTCTGTGGAAAACAAAAAAGTCAATGACCCTGTCCCACCGTTGGGTAAATAAAATAAAAAGGGCATGACTATTAAAATATTAAAACTTTTGCATTCCACCAAATATTTTATATATTAAGTTTCCAAATTAAAAAAAAAACTTGCTGTATTGTTGGCCATATATATTGCATTCTTGGTCTCACAAAATCAGTTAAATTGCCACAATTTGGCCCCTGAACCACGCTTTGGACACCCCTGCTTTAACTGAGTGGACATATGGAGTGACGTGTAAAGTGAACTGATTACAATCTTTAAGCTCCTGCGAGCTGATAGATTCATAACATCCGTAAAACAAAACGCCTTGTTCGATTTCGCCAGTCGTTTCCGTAGACTTGTTCCTTTTTAATTCAAGTCAACCAATCGTTCTCTCCGGTTTCAATTTCCAGCCAATCACATCGCGGGGGCGGGACTAAGTGTCAGCTAGTTTTGCTGGTTGTTTTAAGGAAGCAGCTTCCAATTTTCCACTCCGAGCCAAGACGAAGAGTCAACATGTCAGGTGACATTGCAGGTAAAAAGAACAACTTTATTACATGTTTATGTTTTAAATCTGAAACTATCTTAAAAAAACTCAACAGTTAAAGTCACAAGAACAACTGAACTGAACTGCGATACATTTTCGCTTCTAATCTGTTCCCAGATGTTTACTGTGTTTCACGTTTCAGTTCATCTCAGCATGTTGTAAAACTCCAGAGTCATAGAAATAGCTATTTTTTTTTGCATTATTATTATTATTATTATTATTATTATTTTATAGTTTTATTTTTTTGAAATGCTTTTTTTCCTTCTCAGTGGGTGTCGTATTGCAGCTTGTTAAACAGGTTTAGGAATGTAAATCATTTTTCTGAGATTTGTTTCTCCTTCCTCTCCAGGAAGCGCGTCCACAGCCACTGACAGTGTGGGTGAGTAACCACTACATGAATGATCTTCTTAAAAATAAAAGCAAAACTAAAACATCACATCAATTCACTTTTATTAAACTTGGCTGATTTTTTATTACTATAATAAAAACTATTTATTATTATAAAAATGATGACATATTAGCGCATTTCACAGATTATAAAGTATTTTATCAGACTTTCAGAAAAGTTTTTATGGTGCCGAAATCATTTATGACCAAACTAAATGGATATTTTAACATACTAACAACATATACTGCAGAAAACTGCACCTATTTATTAAAGCGGTTTTCTGTTTTTACTTTTTCTCACGTTGAGCTAAATCTGTGCAGCCATGCAGATCACTTTCATCTTTAACTCACTAAAAATGAAATGCTAGTCCAGTAAATCCTGATTCTGTGTACTCTGTGGTTTAAGTACCTCTGTTTATTGCAACATAGGAAAAACCAAGCACCTGAATGTTTAGCTGTAATAAATGCAGATGAAGTCACCAGCCTGCAGCAGGAGACGTGCAAAAACATGCATGAGTGTGAAAACAAGCTGCTTTCTGTTTTTTTATCATGCTGCCTTTCCACTACAGATGTGTGCAAATCTTTGTCGATTTTGTGTTGATTAAATAACAAATGAATAAATTTTTATAAGGCTGAAAAACCACATCATAGTGCAAAAACGTTAATCAATAAATGTATTTGTTTTGTTTTTTTTAATAATTGATTGATTGAATTCAAAAATACTTTATTTATCCAAAGGGAAAATAAATGTTGTAACTAATATCATCCAAGTTTCTTCAGAGTTGTAGATACTGATGGCTGTAGGCAGGAAAGATCTCCTGTAGCAGTCTGTATTACAGCAGATCTGAAGAAGCCTCTGACTGAAGACGCTTAAGCTTTGATTAGAAGATTCACTGGAAACTTTATAATAATAATAATAATAATAAAGTTGCTGGCATATTTGGGCCACTGTAGATAAAAAGAAAAGCAAATTTTCACCAAAAACTCACAAATTTCTAGAACAATTTGTCCTGTTTAAAAGTTGGATGTTGTCTGTTTTCTTACCTCTGAGATTATAAAGTCGGATGTTTGTGATTGAGCCAAGCAGCCGACCTCGTAGAAACGGGAACGACTGGAGGAAAGAAGAAGAATAATCATCTAGACATTTTGGGTAGTTTTGGCCGAAATGACTCCTGCATCATTTCATTATTTAGTTTCTTTCATGTATAATGAGCTGAATAATCCCAGCGACAGATTAAAGACTCGCTGTGGATCTGCAGCGTTTTCCCAGCACAGACTGGGAGGCCAGTCAGCAGGGTGTGACTGGAGTCGGGTCGACTTTTCTTTCTTTTCTTTTTTCTTTTGCATTTTGAGTGTTATTGATTTAGAAATGTCTTTTCGTTCTGCAGCGTCTGCAGAGAGTTTAACGGAGACGGATGGTTTCTTCAGAAGGTAATCACTTTTTATTCTGTGTTTCTGTCACCTGCAGATTAACAACATTCAATTAACGATTATTTTAGTGATCAATTTATTCTATTGATTATTCTGACAGTAAGTTTTAAAGGAATTGGCTGATTTTTTATTTAACCACTTCAGATTATTTTATACAACACTAGAAATGCATAAAAATACAAACAAATAATTCAAGATGAGGAAAGCTCAGGCCTTTCTGCTGACCTCAGCATGAATACAGTGAAAGGCTGATCTGTTATTCTGATGAAGCAATTAATGATTAAGGAGCTGAAGGAGTTGAAGAGGTTTTTATTTTATTTTTTTTACATAATTTAAAGCGGGTAAAGCTAAAACTGCCTCTAGAGGAGTTCTGTGTAGTTCCATGGAGTATTAGAGAAAATAATAAATAAAATAATGATAAGAATATTTAATTACAAGAATAAATTTGTAGTATTATGAGAATGTGATGATGTTGCCACTTCATCATATGACTTTATTCTTGTACGACTTTATTCTCGTGATCTTGACTTTTATTTCTTGACTTTTTTTTTAATAATGCAAAAGCTACATATTGTTTTGGCTTAATTACTGCCCTGAGTGTGTTATTATTTTAGAAAATGGCCTTATTTTTAGTCAACATATCCAGTTAATGATTAATTGATTACTATATTAGTTGACGATTATTTCAATAGTCATCATTTTCAGTCTGATTAATCGTTCATGTGCTGATGTTTCTTTGTGCAGCAGCCCCGTCGTTTTGGATCCTGCGGAGGAATACAGGATGACCAGAAAGCGGCGAGGCGTCGCTCTCATCTTCAACCAGGAGCGTTTCTTCTGGCGCCTGGGCCTGAACACCAGAAACGGGACGAACGCCGACCGCCACAACTTAGAGAGGAGGTTTGTTTTCCTGAAGCAGGAAGAACCGGCCGCTCAGGCACAGCAGCTTTATCCGAGCTCATTCTGTCTCTCCAGACTGCTGGAGCTGAACTTTGATGTCAGGAGTTATGACGACTACAAACTGGTGGACGTCCTGGAAAAAATCCATGAAGGTACTGGAACCTTCTGTCTATCAGAATATATAGTTTATTTCCTTGTTTTAAATATAAAAGTATTTAAAGCTGCAGTAACTTTTATTAAAAATGTTTATTTTTTATGTTTTTGTTGATGAGACACATAATCTGTGAAAAAAATCAAACTCCTCTGCCTTCTCCAGTTCTCCCAGTTCTAACTGGAAACAACCAATCAGAACCAGGAGGCTGTGATTGGTTGTTTTTGGTCGGAAGTGGTCCGGCGTTTCTTCAGGTAAGAGAGAAGGCAGAGGAGAGCGACCTGTTCTGATGAACTTTCATGACATGGTGACGCTTTTAACGAATTCTTTTATAAAAGTTACTGCAGCTTAAAGGATGTTTTCACCCCTGATGGTCCGTTAGACTTGATTCGATTGGACACCAAAGTTGCAACATTTGTTACGTTTTCAGCTGGTACAGTTTGATTTCACCAAGTGAAACGATCCAAACTAAATATAAAACCTGTTCCCCTCCTTGCCTGTTGGGGCCCTGCAGCAATAACCACATACCCTGTGCTGTAGTCCACTTCCTGCTTTTGGACCGGTCTCCGGTCCACTTGGTGCTCACATACAGAACTATATGTAAGCCAGGGGTTTGTAGGCAGATCAAACGATTATTTCTAATCGTTTGGTCTGCCTTTCTAGACAAATGGACCGGAGTTTGATTAAAGTGGACTAAACTGGGCTGGTGTGAATGCACCCTAATTGTTGGACAAAGGAAGGAGTATTCTCTTGATGTGAAATGATCTTTAGCTGCTGATCAAACCTTCATTTTGTTCCTCCAGCTGCCGAAGACGATCATTCAGACGCCGACTGCTTCCTGCTCGCCTTCCTTAGCCACGGCGAGAACGATCACGTCTACGCATACGACGGCAAGATCAGCATCCAGGACATCACCGCCATGTTCAAAGGAGACAAGTGCCAGAGCCTCGTCGGAAAACCCAAGATCTTTGTTGTGCAGGTAAAAACATGGCAGTGAAACCTTTGGGTTTAGGAAACAGCAGAAGGTCTGAATGTTTCCATGTGTGAAGGCTTGCCGTGGGGAACAGCATGACGTTCCCGTGACGCCCTGCGACGCCGTGGACAACGACGTGAAGACAAATGAGACGGTGGTGGACGCCTGCGCCATCCACACCCTTCCTGCCGGCGCCGATTTCATCATGTGTTACTCTGTTGCTGAAGGTGAGCCGTCCGCATTATGTTCAGAAAACTTTCCATTTTCGGCGCCGGTGACGGCGGCGCAAGCTCAGTCCAACTGCAGCCCGCCATGTTCAGAAATGTTCAAAGTTGACAAAAGAGTTTAAAATATGACAAGGTAGTTGTGTTTTATTGGAAGAAATTATTGACAACACTTGCAGATAAATATTTAAAATAAAAATATTTTTTTGGCACTTCAGTTAAATCCTTATTAAGTAATGAGCCAGTGGACCTTAAAAGAAGCCAAGTAATGTAAAATAAACTAAAAGAAATGGACAATGATGAGTCAAAGTGTAACTAACCCCCCTGTGAAAGCATAAGCCCCGCCCCCTAAACAAATGTAGAAAAATCCAACAAAGTGGGCGGAGCCAAAAGGCACTGAGGGGCGTGGTCAGGTCAAAAGTAGCACTGTTGCTTTCTTACAGTTGAATGTTATTGTTTACATTAGGAAATTTTGCTCCTGCGCACAACGCTGGAGGGCAGAAAGACGATTCCTTCACTCGCCTCCCGCTTTGGTTTTCAGGTTACTACTCCCACAGGGAGACCATCAACGGCTCGTGGTACATCCAGGATCTGTGTGAGTTACTCCAGATGTACGGCGGCTCGCTGGAGTTCACGCAGCTGCTCACGTTGGTCAACAGAATGGTCTCGATGCGCCGAGTCGGGAACTGCAATGACCGCAGCGCAATTGGCAAAAAACAGGTACCGTGCTTCGCTTCGATGCTCACCAAGAAGCTCTACTTCCGGCCGAAGAAGTGATCAACGGTTCGATTGGTTGGTTTAAATCTCAGCTGGTACGGCTGATCCACTCCACAAAGATGAGAAAAAGATCTAGTTGTTTTGTTTCTTTTTATATGTTGAAAACAATCCTGGCAGATAATTTGCACAGAGAAGCCTTCTGCTCATAAATCACTGTATCTGATAAAGTTGAACCTATCAGGAAGTTTTTAATCTTAGTCTTTAAATTTTTTTGTAATTGATCTTGTTTGGTGAGTAGCAGCATAACATTCAGAAATGATTCAGAGGTTTTCTAGTCTCAGGTATTTCCTCAGAGGCACCATTGATCCTACTGGACCCATCGTGCAAAATTCACTTTTTGCTCATTTTTATACGACCATTTGGGTTTCTACTCCTTCTAAAAACACCCAAAGCCTAAAAACACTCAGTCAGTTTTGGCAATAAGTTGATGTTTTTTGTGAATGCAACATCTCAAATTAGTAGGCACTGCCCGTCACCTAGCAACCCCAGCAGAATTCCACCCGTCACCTAGCAACCCCAGCAGAATTCCGCCCGTCACCTAGCAACCCCAGCAGAATTCCGCCCGTCACCTAGCAACCCCAGCAGAATTCTGCCCGTCACCTAGCAACCCCAGCAGAATTCTGCCCGTTACCTAGCAACCCGAGCCAAGCTCCAGTACATTCGAGCAGCTGGTTTTACCGCTGTATGCGCTGTACAATGGCTGCTGGAAAAGGCAAGAGTTTTGTTGTTGACTTACCATCCAGAAACCACTTGATGCATTCTTGTTGGATGTGCATCAGGCTCTACTTCTGCTTTTCAAAGATGTGCAGTTATGTAATTTTGCATCCGTTTGCAGCCATTTTCTCATGTGAGTGTAAACGTTGAGTTGGGGGGCGTGGCCAACAGCAGCTTGTTTTTATTTAAAGTAATGACCCCCTAAAACAGCCCAAACTAAAATACAATGTCCTTATCTAAGAATGATTTTGTGCAAAACATGTTTTGTATAGGCCATAAGTCTACCCTAACGTGTTCAAGGAAGCATAATAGGTCATCTTTAAAGCTCACTGCTTAAAGACAATAAAGGGAATCCATGTTGTTGTCTTATCCAGTTCTTGGTTCATCTCTCAATGCAGATTTGCACTCAAACTGTCAACAAACGCTAATATGAAAACCTGAAAATGTTTCTGTTTCTTAAAGCTGTACAAGGGAATTAAATCACTTTGAACTTTCTTATCATGTATTTCTGTGTTTATGAGCTGTGAAAAAATAAAAACATTTTTATCACTATAAAATGTTTTGTAATTTATTCTGAATTTGTAATGTAGGAAAAGGTGCTAAATCCAGTTTTATGGAAAAATGTGTTTCTTATTTTTGCAAAAATTAACATTGATACAAAAAGTGTTTCTAACTTTTCTTGACCTCTGGAGTTAAAGATCAAGAAAATCAGGACAGGAATAAAGGCAGAGATAAACATGGAGCTTTGAGTGATTTATTACTCAGAAGTTTACATCAGAGCGACAGCTTCTTAAAAATCAGGTTTTCTGATTTCTTCATTGAAATGTAATTTTTCAAACAACCAGGAAGAAACATGCATTTTATTGTAACAGTAATTTATTCTGGAATTATCTCCAGTTTTCTGATCGAAAGGCTTAAGTCGAAAAAGCATTGATCTGATGCGATCGATGTGGACTCTGCCGATCTAACCGATAACTTGAAGATTGTCTCCATCAGAGTTTGGATCACAAACTGGGCGGGGACGTTTCCGACAGACCTGAGGATGGTTAGCAAATCTCAGAAAGTGACGTTGGACCCACTCGAGGCGGATGCAGAGCGCCCCGCCGAACCGCTTGAACTGAGATACGGCCCTGTTCATGTCGGCGATGCAGGTCCAGTGTTTGTTCTGATCCTTAGCTACGCACCACTTGGAATGGTCCACGTTGGAGTTCCACGTCTTCTGGTTACCCACTATTAGGTCTTCGACGTTGATGACTGACCAAGAAGAAACGCCAGGACAGTAGGAGTCGGACTGGTCGTCCGGGCAGCGCCATGTCTGGGCGTAGACGTCACTCTTGATGTTCTTGGCAATGCTTAGGTAGAGATCTCCAACTGGAAGAAGAAGAGGCAGCTTGTTGGGGTCCATTTAAGTCGGTTTCCCTCTTTGGTGAGTTTGTTGTGTAGATGTGAACACAGAAATCAGACAAAAACAACCATACAGAGATCTGCAACCTTGATCCTATGCGTTGAAACACTTCTGTAGCAAAGTATGTGTTGCATACACATACTTTGCTGTGTATGTGTATGCAATACATACATGTACATATGCAATACATACATGTTCACATGTGGGATATGAACACATATCCCACATATGGACATGTTTGTTCACAAATCTGGAACAAACTTCCACGAGACTGCAAAACAGCTGAAACACTGACTTACTTTAAATCTATACGAATAGAATAAATAAACCAATGAAAATCTGTGATGCGTTCAGGACATCTTCTCATAACCTATTTGATAAAAGTTCTCAGATTATTTAGTCAATAAACAGACTGAACATCCTCTCCTGGTTTAGCGATAGGTTCTGGTTCTGTTGGAGTTTTAAACGGCGAATATTAAAGAACAATCAGGAGAGGACGACTCTTACCCTGTTCATCTTCATTGGCTTGTTTAGCAAAGATTTGAAAGCCTTGGTTCCCTTTGGATGTCAACATTGAGACCTCAACCTTATCAGGTGTGTACGGAGGGCCTTCTGTCCATTTCACGACATTTTTTAGTTCCTCGTGAAAATCGTCTGGGATATAATGTTCAAATGGAAACGCATTGATGTACTTCAGATGTGTTCCTGCAAACATTAAACAACGTGTAATTAGAAATAATTCATCAGTAGTAAATCCTACAGTATACTGTCTGAACTCAAACCTATCGTAGTGAACTGGTCGTAGTTGAACGTCACACAGATAAATGTTTGAGCGTTTCTATTCCCGCTTTTTGGCCAGAAGTTGTCCTGCTCCCTTCTGAAGGGGAACTTAGGGGTGCTGTGCAAGATCCAGACTCCTGTACTGGTTCTGTCCACCATCACGAGTCCTGCAGGAAAAAACAAACAAGACTTTCATTATCACAGAGAATGGGAAATGAAACCCATCCTGTGACGTTTGACATCACATGGGTCAAAGGTCAGGAATACTTAAATATGAAAATAAACAGGTTCAGAAAAACAGATGAAGCAAAAATGGATTTAATTTCTTGAAGGACTGAAGACTCGGCCTTGGAGTTGGTATGAATGACCTGAAATCTGGGAGTAGTGATGAACTCTGACTCGAACCTTCAAAGCCACATAAAGACGGTTACAAAGTCGGCCTTTTATCACCTGAAGGACATTTACAGGATTAAAGGACTAATGTCTCAGCAAGATCTAGAAAAACTCATCCAGGTATTTATCTGCAGGAGAGTCTTCACAGCCTAAAAAATCAGTCCTCCAGCTGCAGCTGATCCAGAATGCTGCTGCTGGCGTTCTGACTAAAACCAGGAAGATAGAAAACATCACCCAGTTTTAAAGTCCTTCCAGTGAGAAAATAGACTTTTCTGGTTCTGGTTCTGTCTGCTCTGCATCCCCAGAACCAGAAGCAAAGATGGAGAAGCATCATTCAGCTTCTATGCTCCTGCTATCTGGAACAAACTTCCTAATTATTGATATTTATTGATCCTTTCATTGAGCAAACAGTGGAGAAAAAATAGTAAAAATAACAATCCTGACAATATAGATAACCTGAGGTTGTTATTCTCATCCAATGAAAGCGCAGTGCCTCCCATGATGGCTGCAGCCTCTCTGCTCATGTTTTATATTGTTTGTGTTTTTGTTGTTTTTTGAATGGGCTGTACTGAAACGAACATCGCTGCGCTTCTGTTCACTGGCAACAAAGGCTGATTCTGATTAAATATCAACTGAAATTTACTGTGACAACAATAAATCAAAATTCTTAGTCAAAAGAAATTTACCACAATACATGATAAACAATACGATAAATGCTGTAAAGCACTTTGAACTGCGTTGCTGCTGAAATGTGACATACTAATAAACTTGGAAAGGAAGCCGCCATCCTGAACAGATGCATTAACTAACTGCTCTTCATCAAAATTAGCAGTTCTGTATTAGCAGTTAGCTTCTCCAGAGCTGAAAGGTGTGGAAAGACATTGGCAATAGCCCATCAATATTAAAGCGATTAAATGCTTCCTCTACCTTTGCTGTGGCCAAACCTATTTGGCTTGGCGTCACATCCTGGCGGCTGATCACTGTAGCTGATGAACCCGAAGGTCTCGTCCTGCAAACACAACCTTCATCGTTCAGAGTTTACAGACTGCAGCATTTCTGCTCAGACACTGTTAATGACTAACTGAGGCACCGAACATGAAATCAGAGGGCAGGAGTCCAGGCTGGTTGGGAGACGTGGCCGCTCCGTCATGACTATTCTGATGATTAATCAAATAAAAATGCTGCAGATCTTTTATTTAATATTAGAAATGCATTAATAGATTAAAATAAACAGTTTAATTCCTTTTTTGAATAAGAAAAAGACATTTTATTGCCTATAATGCAATAAAATGACATTCTTTCACATATGCTAACCAGGTGAAGCTAAAGCTACGTAGCTTGAGTTCTGAGTAGAACATGTTTAAAAACAATATAAAATCCAACTCAATCAGTCTTGGCACACCACGCGCCGCGGGATGATCGCTTACGATCATCAAATGTCTGTCTTAGAACTCGGAACGTTCTGAAAAGGGAAAATCGGGCCAGAACATGGTGGCATGTGAACTTTAGCGGGCACAGCAGCAGGCAAAGCTTTATCTGGCGGTTCGACAGATAAAGGCCCAACGGGTCGCAGTAAAATTATGAGGCATTGATCCACTGATCTACAGAATATTAGTATGAACTGTAGAGCATGTTAGGGCTGCAGCTAGCAAGTAACGATTATTCTGAAGATTAATCAAATAAAAAAATGGAAAATTGTGAAGATTTTTAATTTAACTGCTTAAAGTTATTTTATACAGTATTGAAAATAGATTAAAAGCTTAAAAACAAGTAAATTTCTTTTTTATATAAGAAAAAAAATATTTGTTTATGTACAATACCACAGTATCACAGTACGGAGTTCTGAGTAAAACAAACATACAAAGAAGATTTTTAAATCTTAAATGCAAAACATGAAAATTCTTTGCACAGTTTTGTCTTAATTTCTGCTCTGAATGTCTTGTTTTGACAGTAATGACCCTTTTCTTGAGTCTCCAGCTAACGATTAATCGATTACTACATTAAATGAAGATTATTTCAACAATCAATTAATCACGATTAATCGTTTCAGCCCTGGAACATGTATGTAAATGGATTGTAGGAAATGGAAGAGCAGACGGCACCATGTTTCTGATGGGTTTGAAAAGAGGCCTCAGCGTATTTCCCAGAGCGCTGTTCGCGCTGTTGATGTTGTTCAACTCCAGGTTCCTTCCCTTCGAGTCCATGTAGAAATACTCGGTACCACGGGTGGATCCACTGGGAGTTGGAATGTTGTAGGGCATCTTGTATAAAATGTACCTGATGAAGAATAAAAAAAAAACAATTTTATAAACAATGAAGTTGACTTTATCCAACTTAGATTTGGTTTTATTGTCAATTCATGATCATGTTGTTACCATGGCGATTCATTCTGAGCTGTTAGCCGGTTTCCAGTCCAGCTTGTAACAAATTATTGCAATTTGATGTTCGGTATTTTCTCACCAGTCCACTTCAGCATCGCTGTGGTCTTTGCAGGTCACTGATCCGTGGGATCCCCAGCAGAGGAGCCCAAAAACCAGCAAGAAGCTCCACATCTCCCACTGAAACACACAAGAAGCTCCACATCTCCCACTGAAACACACAGGAAGCTCCACATCTCCCACTGAAACACACAAGAAGCTCCACATCTCCCACTGAAACACACAAGAAGCTCCACATCTCCCACTGAAACACACAAGAAGCTCCACATCTCCCACTGAAACACACAGGAAGCTCCACATCTCCCACTGAAACACACAAGAAGCTCCACATCTCCCACTGAAACACACAGGAAGCTCCACATCTCCCACTGAAACACACAAGAAGCTCCACATCTCCCACTGAAACACACAAGAAGCTCCACATCTCCCACTGAAACACACAAGAAGCTCCACATCTCCCACTGAAACACACAGGAAGCTCCACATCTCCCACTGAAACACATAAGAAGCTCCACATCTCCCACTGAAACACACAAGAAGCTCCACATCTCCCACTGAAACACACAAGAAGCTCCACATCTCCCACTGAAACACACAAGAAGCTCCACATCTCCCACTGAAACACACAAGAAGCTCCACATCTCCCACTGAAACACACAGGAAGCTCCACATCTCCCACTGAAACACACAGGAAGCTCCACATCTCCCACTGAAACACACAAGAAGCTCCACATCTCCCACTGAAACACACAAGAAGCTCCACATCTCCCACTGAAACACACAAGAAGCTCCACATCTCCCACTGAAACACACAGGAAGCTCCACATCTCCCACTGAAACACACAGGAAGCTACACATCTCCCACTGAAACACACAGGAAGCTCCACATCTCCCACTGAAACACACAGGAAGCTACACATCTCCCACTGAAACACACAGGAAGCTCCACATCTCCCACTGAAACACACAGGAAGCTCCACATCTCCCACTGAAACACAAAGGAAGCTCCACATCTCCCACTGAAACACACAGGAAGCTCCACATCTCCCACTGAAACACACAAGAAGCTCCACATCTCCCACTGAAACACACAGGAAGCTCCACATCTCCCACTGAAACACACAGGAAGCTCCACATCTCCCACTGAAACACACAGGAAGCTACACATCTCCCACTGAAACACACAGGAAGCTCCAGCACTGCAACTATTCAAAGGCAACTTTTTAACGTTTTCACGTATTTTCTGCTTTGAGTTATTTTCCTCCGTCAGTCATTCTGTAAGGTCCAGATTAAAACAGTTCATGCCTGGATTAATGCCATTTCCTCAATATATATTTCATAGACTGAACAATTGTTATTTTCACAGTAGCTGAATTTTAAAAATATTTTTAGAAGTGACTTACAGTAACAAAGGACCCAGAGGTTTCAGCGCTCCGTCGGTCTTCTCTGGTCCCAAGTTCAGCTCTCATTGCTTTTATTCCCCCCTGCGTCCCTGACCCAATTTGTTTCTGGGCTCTCAGCCACGTATACAAAAAAAGCTGAAAACAGGATTTTTTATTTAATCTTTCTAATCAGGACGAACTTTGTCTTTCCGTACTGAGCCAAAGTTCTGCTGCGTTTTAGTAAAACCGGGTCAGAAACTGATGTAAAACTGATTTTTGTGAAATGGAAGTCTTATGACTTGAAGTTTTGTTCCTGAAATGTCTGAACCTTTTGTTTATGTCTTGTATAAAATGTTTCTATCAACCTGACGGTGCGTTTCAGCTTAAGACCTCTTGGACAGATCCGTGCCGGCAGAATCTCTGGAACGAACCGCAGAAGTTGGTAAACCAGCGGCGCCGACCGAGACACAACACTTCCCCTTCTACCGACTCGTCGACTCTGCAGTTGTCAGTCCTGGGATCCACAATGTCAAAGGTCATCCATGACCCTAAATCTACTTTAAGCAACCAAGGTTCAAAATCTCCTCCCTCTCCAGGACTGATAAAGAGCCAGGCTAAGAAAAAGAAAATCATCTCAAGAATAAAGTTATATTGCCAGAAAAAAGTCATATCACCAGAATGAAGTCATAATAATAATAATAAAATTATATCACCAGCAAAATGTCTCAATAAAATGAGAATAAAGTTGTAATAATCAGAGAATAAAGTTAATATTACCAAAATAAAGTTGGAATATTAGAAGAATGAAGAATTAATTTTATGAAAACTCTACAATAAAAAATAATTGATAAAAAAAGAGAAATGCTGAGCATTTATTAAAAATGCTGCTAACAAGGACATAAAAATACACAACCTGAAAATGTTTGAAATGCAAACTTTAATTATCAATGTTTGTGAATTTGTTGGGGGTACAATATGGCATCAACATTAAGAATGCAGATTTATAGATTTTAAGGTAAAAATATGGCATCATCATCATCAAAACAAACATTTGTCTCTGACAGTCCGTCCAGCCCGGCGTCTCTCACGGCTTCGCCTGGATCTGTTCCAGCGGAAGCTGAAGCTGGTTGGGATATTTCAGACGTCTCAAGTCCTCTTCCACCTGAAAGCATATCACAACATTTAACTGTGACTGTGGCTCTTAAATTCAGAAATAGTTAGTCTTAAGTATAATAACCGAGTCACCTGTTCGAGTTCATCCTTCAGTTTGTTGTATTTTTCCACGTTGAACTGCTTCTTCTTGGCGCCTTTATAAAAGTAACGTAGAAACTGTCTGTCCTTAGCGTCTGGATACACGTAATCCTGACGGAGAGATAAAAAACAGATGATTCAGTTCAGACCGGCTCAATTCTGGAGAAATCCTCCACAGAAATGAGTCTTTTTACTAAATCACAAACATAATGACTGATAATTCAATAAAACCACTAAGAAAAATCAGTTTTTAGTAAAATGGAAAATGGTCTGAACTTATATGGCGCTTTTCCAGGCATTTTGACCACTCAAAGTGCTTTACACTAGAGTCACATTCACCCAGTCGCACTCACACATTTATACACCGATACGCAGATCGGTAGGCAATTCGGGGTTAAGTGCCTTGCCCAGAGGCACATCGACGTGTGGCAGGAGGAAGCTGGAATCGAACCTACAACCTTCCGATCGCAAGACGACTACTCTACCATACAGCCACAGTCGCCCCCCAAGTAAGTAAGTTTATATAGCAATTCTACATACATATTTTATTGTTGTAGCATAAAATTACACACAATGTTTGGAAAAACTGAATTTGTCCTTCTTAGGAACTCTTCAAAATAGCAAAGACAAGAGAACAAGAATTTGATCTCAACAGGAGGAAATTCATGATTAGACAACATGTGCAGCTTTTACTCAACTGTTTATTGCACGACTACGATCTACAGTGATGCATTCTGGGTACAGAATCCCCCCTTCAAAATAAGACCATGACTATGTACAGCTAGCTACTTCTAGCTAGCTGTATAAACAACCAAATAAATTAGCAGTTTATAACATATCTGGACAAATTAATTTAGGGGGAAGCAAAGTACGCTAAACATTAGCAAGTTAGCAACTAAAGCGCTAAATGAAAAATTAGCAGAGGTTTACCCACCTCTGATTAAAACTAATTGTTGGGCAACATAACAGAAATTATTATTAGTTTTCCTGCTGAGCTTCACAAGCTAAGCTTGAAAGAAATCCATTTTATTTCCAGACACAAACATTAAACTCCTGAAGTGTCAAATCTGTGAGTCTTGCCTGCTTGGTGAGGATGTAGTAGGCGAAGGCGCCCATGCTGGTGGCGTAGGTGATGAAGTACGTGACGGGCTCCATGACGTCCCATGAATACACCCACCAGGTGAGCCAGCCCAGGGCGCCGCCCTGCACAGACAGCAGCGCCATGCCGGTCCAGAGAGTCCTGGAGGTGCGAAACTCCGCCGTCCGGCTCAGTTCGGACTTCGTCTGGAAGAAACAACGCAACAAGACACGGAAAATTAAAATGAATTATCTCCAGGCTGCTCACAAACCCGGCCTGTGCTGTTATGGAAGTTAAATTAGGAATATTTTAATCTGTTTTTATGAGAAATGAACCGATCCGATAATATCTGCATCAGTTCCAATATTGAAAAAAATTTTAAATCGGGTATCGTGATAATGCTCCCGATCCATAATTAAAATGTTACTAGTTATGAGATTACCTGTTTTCTCAGACTTTGGTTACCTAGCAACAACCTGCTGGGAAAGAAGCAGTTTCAAGTTCCCCCCAAACCTCGGTTACCTAGCAACAACCTGCTGGGCGCAGCAGCAGTTTAAGGTTTTTCTGCTGCGGAGAGAAAACTGGATAAAACAGGAAAGGTTTCAACACCAGTCTGGCAAAATTTCAGATATTTACAAACTAATCAATCATTAAGAAGGTTTATTTTTACATGTTGGTCAACCTGTTGTTATTGTCAGTTTCAGTTTCTTTATTATTAATTTTAAATGGGCAGTTATAATTATGCTGACTGACGGAACAAATTAAAGTTGTTTTTATACGTTTGACCAAGTTTGTGAAGCTATTTGTGTATTAAGTGTGCTGTATTTGTGCAGAGTTATTAAATACATTGTAATTCAGTATATTTATGTCTGCGTTTTAAAAAAAGAAACATTTTAAGTCAAGTTAGCAATGTTTCTCTGCATCGGATCGATGTCTGCCGATACTAAAACTCAGATATCAGAAGAGAGGAAAGTGTATTTCTTCTTTTTATGCCCAGCAGAGTTTTAGTGACTGTTTTCAGAGTGAGGCTGATGCTTTTCGTAGACACCTGGAGCCCCGTCTGACCAGCCCACCCAGCGCTCAGGTGTCACCTGCTCCAGAGGCGACAGCTCCTGCTTGATGTTGTCCATCCTCTCCAGCAGATGGCGCTCCTGCAGCAGGTGGTGTTCAGGCAGGTGCAGCGCTGCATGCAGGAGATGCACCACGTGCTTCAAGTCCTCCATGTCTCTGGCATGCTCACTGGAGGTGATCACTGCAACCACAAGGAACGATTTACAACATGGAGTCACACATGTATGGCAGGCTGTTTTAACATAAAATCAGTTTGACCAGATATCTGATATTGGCTCATGACTATAAATAAATCTCTAATCTGACTTGGATAAATTATGTCTATTTACCATTAAGTTGCATAAAGGTTTAAATTCACTTTGTCTGAAACAAATATTTCAAATATCAGCAATTAAATTATGACTAGTCCTAAAGTAAATTTTAGATATCTAATTTTTTGTTCCAACTGTTGTCATAATTCTAATTAAATATATTTTTTATTTGGAGACTTTGTTTGCCTTGAAAGCAAATAATTACTGGGCAAAACTAAATATCTAGTTTTGAACTTATCTGGAAGTTAATTCCAGATATCTCCACAATTATTAGAGATATCCTTAATTAGAGAGTTTTTCTATTTATGAGTTCTTGTATTAACATTATGACTAATCAGAAAGACAAAATCCTGAATTAGTATTCTGTCTTGTCAAAATGTCACAGATTTATGTAACTTTCAAATAAAAAAATTAAAAATTAAAAGAAAATTTTAAAATATTTTCACAATGCTCCATTTTCAGCTTTGTACACTTGTCTTTTTTGTTCTTTTGTTCTTGTACTCCAAAATTTTGCAGGCAAATATTTGGACAGCTCAGTTTTAATTCAGATATATAAAAATGTAATGTCGATGAGACATAATTGCGCTCAAGATATCTTAAATTGTAATTATGTCATTGTAATTATTACTCTAAATGATGAATCCAGTGACTTCTTTTGAGATTTCTTGAAAGGAATCTTGAACCATAAAATGTAAAATATCTTCAATTATTAGAATGTAGGTGCGGATATCTTAATTTACCATTCACGGTGGTCAAAATGTAGTTGTGTCGAGTCAAAATGATCTTTTTGTCAGATTAAGCAGATTATATGTTAAGTTTGCCTGCCATAGAGGAAGTGTTGTTACCTTTCTCAGGTGCGCTGACGTTGTAAACGTGATTGTTGATGACGAGCTGGAAGTCTGTCTCCAGCAGTGCGTCCAACAGCGTCGTGTTGGCAACACGTTGCCCGTCTGGAAGAGCAACGACTCAGATTTAAACGTTTAAAACACAAAAACCGAGCCGCTGAAATTAAATTAAACGCAAGAAAAAAAGATTAACTTTGTTAACTGACTGCTGAGCGGCAAAATATTGTTACTTCAATCAGTAACAGCAGATTAAACACTGAAAAAACACAAAATCTTACCAAGTATTTTTAGTCTACTTTTGTTTATCTTTAGATAACTTAGTTAAAAGTAACTTTTCAGAAAAATGAAGTTTTAAATAAATAATTCCTTAATAATGATCAAAAAGTACTAGTTCCACTGGTCGACTGCTTTAAGTGAATTTATCTGCCAGTGGATCTAATAACTTTAATCAAAACTAAAATAATTACTAACAAACTTCTACATTGAGCTGAAAGTTACTAGTAAGTTAGTTTTGTCTAAGTGAAGAACTGAAACGAAGCTTTTCAGCAAAACACATGAGCTTGTTTTAACTTAATAATTCCTTAATATTAATAAAAAGGTTTTATTCCACTGGTAGATTCGTTAGTAGCATGGGAAAATATCTTGCTATAAATGAAATAAACTTGTAGTTTTGATAAATATTAAAGGATTTATTGACATTGAACTAGTCAATATGTTGCTTAAGAGTTAAATTAGGTTTGTCTTTCAAGTGAACTAAGATATTTGCACCAGGGTTTGGACACTATGGCTGAAGAACATATCAGGACATAAGCACTTCATATCAGTCAATATCAATAATTATTGATTAGTTTTTGTTGATAATGTCTGAAATACAGCCAAATTGATGCTGATATTTCCTGTTTTATCCACAGTTTTATCAACATTGATTTGTATTTTTAAGCAGTTTAACATTAATGAAACGTTAAACTGCTGGTGTTCCAGTTACCCAGCAGGTTGTTGCTAGGTAACCAAAGAGTGAGTGAGTTGCTAGGTAACCAAAGAGTGAGTGAGTTAGTTGATTCCACCAACGTAGCTTAGCTAGCAGTGAGAGGTTGAGCGGCTACAGCTTTTCCTCTGCCTACATCTCCCAGAATGCTGTGTGATTCTGGATCACAGTTCAGTGAAATTATTTTTTGTGATGGATAATACGTCAATAAATGTCGTTGATTTATTGCCCTGCCAAAAACTAGACTAAAAATACTTGGTAAGATTTTGTGTTTTTTTGTAGGGTGAAGTGCTGAAACATCCAGAACGTTTAACTTCCTGTTCTTCTGACATCCGAGGAATTTCTCCTTAAATCCAAAACTCTTCCTGTCCAACTGGTCTGTGCTGCTGCTGCTCTGAACCTGCTGTGGCGGTCCGGGCCGATGCCGGGCGGGCCTCAGACCTCGTCTCACCTGCAGAGAGAAGGGAGGCCGCGGCTCCGGAGTCCTCTCTCTGCAGATCGCCGATCAGGTCTCCCACTGTCATCAGCATGGGCCGCAGGAAGAACAGGCACTTCTCCTTCCTGGACGGCAACGGCACCTCCAGAACCAGGCGGCCATGTTTGTGCTTCAGAGACACGTCTGCAGCAGAGAGAGAGGAAATGATGCTTAAATTCACATCAGGAGCTAGAAAAGGAAAAAATAGAAATCCACAAACTGCAGCGAACCGTCTCATGTTTCGCCTTCAGTGTATTTTTCTGTTAATTTATGTTAAATATTAAGACAAAGTGGTGTGAAACTGCATGATCCTTGCCCATCATGATGGATGGAAGAGATGTTTGAACTTCCTTCTTCTCTCTCTGCTCTTCATCCATGAATATAAAAACTGAGATGAAAAGTAGCAGCCTAGTTAAAGCCTGTCGGTATAACGATGTCTTTAGCTGCTTCATGCAGATCCCAATAAAACACTCTGCAGTTTGTGGTTGCATCACGGCAGCTAGCAAGCCACTGTAATAATAATCATGTGAATGCAGTGAGAGATATTTACCACTAGAGGGAGTACTGGAGAAGAAAGCCGGACAGTTTCTCAGTGATGGATGTCTGGGATGAACCTAAACAGAAAGAAATGGGAATGTTAAAGGGACAGTATTGGATGTTTTCCAGGCACATGGTTTAATTTTATAGCACAATCAAGTAACTATGTTACCTTCAGTTGTTATAAAAATATATGTATCAAATATGTCTTAAAAGAAACTTTACTTCCTAATTTAACACAATTAAATTGGGTCTCTGTCTCTTTAAAGCTCCTGCTCTTTCTCAAACTCCGCCTTCAGGAAGTCATCCCAACATGGCTCCTCTATTAACCCTTTAACACATTTTTACCAGCGTTGCTCTGAGATGTGCAGTTCCACCAGGTGTTGGCTAATCGCTGCTGGCTAGTCTGAAGGAGCTGAGTGGGGAGGAGCTGAGAGTCGAAGGCGGGGCCAAGTCCACCCGGGCGTTTTGCTCGGCTGAATGGTTGCCATGGAGATTAAAGGAGAACAAGACAACTCTCCAGGAGTGTTTTCTGTAGCATGATGTAAAGCTCATTAAAGTAGATTAATGACGCTGCCCCTTGAATGAAGGCAGGAGTTTGTTCTTGGTGTAACCAAACAGTCGTCCTTTGCTAAACCGATGAAGAGTAAACAGAAGGTCAGCGCCAACAAGCTGCTTCTGCCAGTTTTCCCTCAGCTTTTCCGTCCTGGAAACTCTGATATTCAGCTCCGGACTCTGGTTCTCCTGCCGCAGGAATCGGACCAGGTGTTGGTGCAGTCTGTCTGACTGACTCATCGCCTTCCTGTTAATTAATTTCAGGTCCTCTGTGGGTTCTGATGGATGCCAGGCTGTGGCTCAGTGAGAGCGGACCCTCAGGAGTTTCCTACGCCGCTGATAATGATCAGAGCATCGATAAGGAGCAGGCAGACAGAGATTGTAGCCTCTTCATCCTGCGCTTGGTATTCACTCAGCGTTGCCCTGTCAGTTCAGATCCATCCACTTCTGCTCTCCGTTTGACCCGACTCAAATATCTGGATCTACCCAAAACGCATGAATTTATGTCAGCAAACTAGCACAATACTCAAACACTGTTAAACTGCCATCATTTTTTGATAATAATCATGATATTACGCCTTAAATTATTTTAAAATCTACATGAATTCAACACTAATATAGTTCCTCTGCATCTTGTTCTTCACCTGATAGCCTGGCTCTCTCTCTGCTCCATCGATACATCGTTAAAGTCGACCAATGGAGCCGTCTGTGAAGCAAAGGGACTGAGCAGAGGCGGGGTACGCTGCCCTTTCCACTCCGCTGGTGAGGAGACGGACGAGTGTGTGTGTGTGTGTGTGTGTGAGAGAGAGAGAAGCTTTGGTTTAAGAGCATCTGTTGCTGGAACCAGAAAACAGCAGTTAGGAGTTAAAATTTATGTTTTAAAATTTTGATTAATTAATTATGTAAATTTGAAACACAATTAATCAATCTTTTTTCTTTTTTTACACACAAAGATCTTGAACAGGAACCTTTCTATTTCTGTGTTTCTAGTGCGACTGTAAATATGATGCACAGGTGTGCTAACAGCTTTGGATGACGAAGCTGCTGCTCTTGGCCCACAGGACGTTAATTTCTGCTTCAAAAAGCGATCCGTGATGCTGGAAAAGTCTGATGTGTTCAAGTTATGCTAAAGGAGTTAGCCTGTTAGCAAAGCTACTCTAGCCTGAAATCACAATAGCACAGGTGCCCACAGTGCTAATGCTAGCATCCACAGTCAGGGTTACCTGAAACAATAAAAGCACTTTGCTCCAATCTGATGGCTGAATAACTTGAATAACAGATTAAAAATGATAAATATGGTTGTTGTTAATTTCATATGTCTATTTCCTAAATGCGGACCAAAGAAGCAAACTGGTCCAACTACAAACTTCGGTCTGGGTTCGGTTGAAATGAACTCTGGTGTGATTTGAATGCATATGTGAACACCGAGCAGACCGGAGACCACTGTAAAAGCAGGAAGTAGAGTATAGCGCAAGGCATTCTGGGTAAATACAACCAAAGCAAACTTGCTAGCTTAAACTAGCGAGAGAAATGGCTCATAATCTTTTACCAAAGATAAAAGTTAAATCCTACAACTGGTCAAATTTGATGCTACTCCATCTTTGTTTACATTTAGTGAAGAAGGAAGTTGTGCTCTGTTTCTTATTCATTGGTTTTTTTGTTGTTTCCTTCAGTGGTTCTTGGTGCAGCGCCCCCACAGACGAGGAGGGGAACAGGTTGCTGAAAGGCTTTGTATTGTTTGAGTCAGAGCAGTGAGAAAGGACAGAGAAAGAGAGTGCTGTAGAAATAAATGACCCTGCTGTCCATTAATGCAGACAAGAGATATTAGACATTACAATTTGTCTCCCAGAATAACAAACCCTTATGCTCCCACCCAGTGTGCAGATTTCATGCAATCACAGGTTGTAGAAACACTAGGAAACACTTCTGTCTGAGATTCCTGGTTTCCTGTTAACAAGAAAACGCCAGATCTGAAACTAATCATCAAAGGTCTTGTGAGGCTCTTTGACTTCTTTAATGTGAAGAACTTTGTGTTTGTGATTTATCACAATTCAGAGTCAATTCAGTCAATTCTGCCTCCAGGCTCTGTGCATATGCTGTGTGCCCATTGTAAATCTACAGACGGTGGCTGTTGTGACGGATAATCCTGAGAGCCGGGTGATGAATAGCAGCACACTTCCACGACTATGCTTCTGGTTTTCTACCATTACCGGCGGTTCCAACGCGCTGCGCTCTAATCACAGGTTCTTCTGGGTTGCCACCGAAATGTAGCAACAACAGAAGACCTTATGGGGCAGGACGTTTAAAAATGTTAGTAGTATCGCTCCTTTAAGAGGAATTGGATTTCTGAATGCTAAAGCTTACTGGTGTTCCAGCCCTGGTGATTTGTTTGGTCCCATTTGCTGGGCCAATAACTACGAAGGCCAGCTAGGGTCAGATATGGAAATGAAAACACAAGCTGGGGAAATCCATTTCTTCAGGTTAATAAATCTGCTGAGGCAAAAGTGTGAACAGCTAAAGATTGGTCTGTGTGTGGGCTGATTTATGAAAGAAGAAAATGTCTTGTTCTATGGAGGAATCCCAAATTATCTGAAACATTTGTCATTAACTTTGGAAACAAGATGGCTCTGCTGCACTTGAAGTAAATGGAAAAATATATATATCCACATTGTTAGATAACTAGCTAGACAGTTATCTATTTACTTAGCTAGCTATCTAGATAACTAGCGTGATATCTAACTATATATTTGCTTGTCTATCTAGATAAGGATGTAGCTTATCTATGAAGCTAGATAAGCTACATAGCTTTCTAACAAGTTTTTTAACTAGCTAGAAAGCTAGTTAGTTATTTGACTAGTTAATTAGATGTGCTAGTTATCTTGCTAGCTTGGTAGATAGCAAGCTAGTTAAATAGCTACCTATCTAGTTAGATACATAACTAGTCAGATAACTAACTAGCTAATTGCTTATTTATTTACCTATCTATCTACCTTGCTATCTTTTATCCGATTAACTGAGTAAATGATAGCATAATTGAGTAGTTGCAGTCCTACAATATTCATATCAGATATTGATGTCAGTCCAAAATTGTGTTAAAAATGATGCCTCTATATTGTTCATCTTAACTAAAAACTGTTACAGATACGTCATATTAAGCCTGTTTGGTGAGATGCTCTTTATTTTTAAATATTAATTGCTCAGCTGCTGCTTTACATTCCTCCACCTGTGAGGCGCTCGGTGGGCGGAGCCACTTTCTGTGTTTCTTTCCACACACAACAGAGACACAAACTCCTGCACTGCATGACACTCCAAATTCAAACACACTCCGGCTTCCTGACTGCAGAGCCCAGTCATCAGAAACATGCAAACAGCCGAACGTGAGGTGACGGACTTCCACAAACATGGCGGAGCAACATCTGCCCCTCATTATAAAATGATTTCTCCCAGCTGCTGCTTAACGCAGCACTCCGCTGATGGCAAGTTTACCCCAACAGCCAGTCATCTGTATGCAACACCACCAGGAAAAGAGGAGAGAGGGGGAGCACAGAGATAATCTCCCTCCACAGGCAGGACACGACTTCCTACCACAGTGCACTGCAAAAACACAAAATCTCACCAAGAATCTTTGATAGTTTCTAGTGAAAATATCTTAGTACACTTAAAATAAGACAAAACTAACTTGCTCCTATTTCAGGAAGAAATGAGGGCTTGTTTTAAGTCAATAATTCCTGATTGATTCAACAAAATCAATAACAATATATGCAGACAATACATCTGATAGAATATTAAATAATTTCACTGAACTCTGATCCAGAACTGCACAGCATTCTGGGGGTTGTAGGCAGAGACCTACTGTCAGGAAAACAAATTTAGCTCGACGATAAATTGTCCCAGAAATTATTGCGATAAACAATAATATTGTTGTTTTGAGATTATTATGGCGCAGCAGCAGTTTAACGTTTCACCGCTGTGCCTCATAACTGCTTACAAATAAAAAACAATAGTGTGGAGAGGAAACTGTAAATAGAACAGGAAAGGTCACAACACCAGTTTAGCTGTATTTCAGATATTTAAAACAAAAACTAATCAATTACATTGAGTTAGTCTTCTTGTA
The DNA here is from genome assembly GCF_001444195.1 of Xiphophorus couchianus. Taxonomy (NCBI): domain Eukaryota; kingdom Metazoa; phylum Chordata; class Actinopteri; order Cyprinodontiformes; family Poeciliidae; genus Xiphophorus; species Xiphophorus couchianus. The sequence continues at coordinate 3,381,085 of NC_040232.1, read as the reverse complement.
TTTCAAGTGAACCAAGATATTTGCACTAGAAACTAGAACATAAATACTTTTTTTGCAGTGTCACAGCTGAGTTGTGGTCGGCTGCTTGGAGACGTCCTGAAGGAATCTGCTCCCACTTGGAGCCACAGGCTTCGTACCGTCACAGCGAGGGCAGAGCGGCTCGACTGGAGCCTAATAACAGCCTGCTAACTCACACAAGCAGAGACAGACTGAAGACTGGAGCGAAGCATAAATCTGTCATCAGGAGAAACCAACTTAGCTCCTGTCAGCGATGTGATTGAGAACAGCCATTATAGCCCCATAATGAAAGTTATTTGCTCTTGGTCATTTTTTTCTTCTTCTCTTTCCAATTTAATGACCCAATTCAGTTATAAAAACGATCAGAGCAGGATGCAGCGTGCAGAATGTGGCTGCAGGATGGAGAGCGATACAGTCACAAGGCAGGAGAACCAAGAACTAAAGCTGCATCAATCACACCAGCCCCGTTCAGTCCGCTTTGATCCAACTCCAGTCCGCTTTGATCCAACTCCAGTCCACTTCAATCCAACTCCAGTCCACTTCAATCCAACTCCAGTATGTTTGACTAGAAAATCCGGTTTGTTGTGGAGGTGTGAATGCTAATTGAACTCTGGTTCGCCTACGGACCTACAGTATATTTCAGTTCAGTTGAAGTGAACTCTGGTTCGGTTTGAATGCATATGTGAACGTCAGACAGACTGCGCCAAAAGCAGGTAGTGGATTGTAGCTCAGGGCATTCTGGGTAAATACAACAAAAACAAAGGCGCTAGCCTAGCGCTAGCCGGAGAAATATTTTACCAACACAAGAAAGAAATCTCACAATCGCTAAAATTTGATGCCACTTCATTTTTGTTTACATTTTGTAAAGAAGGAAGTTGAGCTCAGTGTCTTCTTCAGAGGTTTTTATGTTATTTTCTTCAGTGGTTCTTTGTGCAGCGCCCCCACAGGTGAGGAGGGGAACAGGACTCTCAAATTGTGAAAGAGAATCATAGCAGCTGAAAATGTAACAAATGCTGCAACTTTGGTCCAAAATCAAGCTGAGCTGCCAGAGTATGAGGTGTGTAAACATCGTAAAGCTGTGTTCACAGGAATCCAAATCCGATCTTCTCACCCCACACATGTTGAGGTTTGTGTCTCTTCTACATGTGGAACTAAATCATATCTGATCATTTTCAAAGCGTCTGCAGTCCGAATGATTATGCCGCATTTTATCTGACTTTTATGTTAGACACGCATCATAATTCTGCACCACAAGAAGCCAGACGCCGTAAATCCAGATCTAAACAACGGCTGAAAATTATATTTATGAAATTATGAAAGCAGTCAGTGTCAGTGAAACATCCCATCATAATCCTGGTTCTGACTTCATCCAAGCAGGCTTTAACTGGCAGTTATTATCACACAGCCACTCAAACAGGAAACTCTGGGTGTGACACAAACATCAACAGCTCGAGTCAAACTTTAAAACTTTATATTCACCAATCTATAATCCATCGGTTAAACAGCATTAGGACTTCCTCAGAAAGCCTGGAGAACAAAGTCTGGCTGCAGAGATGGAAGTCAAAAGTTAACATCATCATTTCAACAAATTACCAAATAACTTCTTTCTCCTCACCAGCAGCCTCAGCGATTCAGAGCTGAACATTTCTCTGGTGAACGAACAGAAATCCGCTGACACAGAGCGTCTCCTATGGCTGAAGGTCAACTGGCAAAAAAATGTATTTTTTAAAATCGCCAACTGTGACATTTTTTGTCAGCAGCCAGTAAAAGCCTCCTCACAAATTTCTCCCTCCGTTCCATCTCTTCCATTTTCTGCTCTTAAATAGAACAGAAATGTCCTTAAGCAGGGGAAATTCGGGCTTTCCAGCAAAAAGACAAAACATAAAAACTGAAAAATAAGAACAAGAGATGATATAGTAAGAGGAAATTTACAACTGTTACAACTCAGATTAAAAGAAATGTGCAAGTAAGGCAATTTAAAAGGAAAAATATAATACAAGATGTGTGTGTGAACATGTGCATAAAAAACAACAGACTGGAAGTGAAAAGACTAAAAATATCAGCAGGGATGTAAATAATTATTGAGTTTGTTGGGAGTAGTGAAGGTTATCTAACAGGTGCTGGGGGAAGGACCTGCTACAACGCTACATTTTGCACCATGGATGCAGAAATTTATGCTTCAATTCACCATAAAATTGCGCAAACAGGAATTACGAAAATAAATTTGCTTAATGCAAACATGACAATTTGCATCAAAATTAGTATATTTCATAAAACTACATTGGAAACACTTTTTCACATCATACGAGTCACATGATCAAGAACAGGATGTTACTACTGGCGAAAACCACAAAGAAGAAGACGACAGGAAGTGGTAGGAGGAAAACGTCACAGCATTTTTAAAATTACTTTTGGCATAAACAAACTTATTCATGTGTGAATTTATTTGCATTTTTACTTAATGGAAACGATGCAACTGTGAAACATTAGAAAGATTAGCGGAATATCAACAACGTTTTGCACACAATTGTAATGGAAAAGCTGAAATGCTTTTTATGTTTTCTTAATATTATCCATAAATTTGTTGAAATACGGAGACAAATAATAAGAATGCTCAAAAGTCACAAATTTAACGTCATTTTGCTAAAACATGTGAAGATTTTTTATGCCAGTTGATTTTTTATGATGTGCAATCAGGAGTTCAGAAACATGAAAGGGCAAAGGTGTAAAATTACACAAACAGTGAAAAATGTTCTTTAAGCTTTAAAAGCTTAACTTTTAAAGCATGAAGAATTTTTTTTAACTGTGATAAATCTTTAATGTGACATTTATAATTTAACAACAAAACAAACTAGTCTGTTTGTGGAAAACTATGCAAATTACAAAGGGAGCAGGACCTGGTTACAAGTTTGCACACCTTTAAACTAGAAATGCACCAATCTAGCAGTCAGAGATCAGAACTGGGACGATATTATAATTTGGCACATCAAATACTGAAAAATCTAGTTTTTCATACTTCTTTGTAGTTTAATAAGATCTGACAAATGTTTCAGAATGTGAACGTTGGTGCATTTATTGGCAGAATTACATTATGCATTCACATTTTGTCTCTTCTTTTTGCTTCATCGTCTCCAGAAAAATAATCTGAATCGACCAAACTTCAGGAGAGATCGTTGCATCTCTGCTTTGAAATAATAAATAATAGTCTCTTCTAGCTTGAAGCAGGGATTCATAAAGTCTCCATCCCTCCAGTGACCTCTGACCTTTCCTCTATCTCTCAGTGATCAGCTCCCAGGTCGGCTGATGTCAGATCTGTGCAGCTCGCCTTTAATCATGTCGGAAAACTTGGTCTTGTGTTCTGTGGACTCTGAAATCTGATCGCTCAGCACGACTCCTGGTCTAGTAAAAGGTTTTTCCAGCAACCTGCTGTTTAATGTAGCTTCCCTTCTCATTAGAATAATAATTCAGTCCATTTGCGATCCGGAAGATCTGCAGGCTTCAGCAGATAAATTCATATCCAGCCTCCCAGGTTCAGAGCATTTCTAGTTTTGTGTAAGAACCAATCTGAGCGCAGAGCTCATCTTAGTCATTGTTGCACAAGGCGGTGAGTCATAGTGACTGTCAGTCCTGCAGACCTGATATAAATATCCCTCAATAGACAAACTATATTGCATTTATCTCAGTGGTGCAGCTTTCAGGATCCTGCAGCTCAGCTGACTTCTGCAGTTCCCAGAAAAACATATTAAAACTGAACAGCAGTGAAATAATCTACATACGGTTTGGTGCTGAGACGGTAATATCTGCAGCAGCATTACTCTCCGGCTCTGAAGGGTTCGGTGCAGAAAGTCATTCGCTACACTTCAGCGAGAGCTGGAGATGGACGTGATGAATGATACCGTTTACTTAATGATGCGACACAGACAGAAAATATGATAAAAATAAAGATTCAGTGACACCTAAACCTGAAGTACAGAGAGGAATGTTGTTATGACAAATTTAGCTGGATGATAAATTATCCCAGAAGTAACTGCGATAAAATATAATGTTGTTAATTTGAGTCCATTTTCATGGCATAATAATGCAAAAACACTTTCTCAAAGATCGATAAACTTTAAACTCTAATGAACATTTAACACTGGAACTGGAAGACATTTTAAATATCCAAAATAAATAAACAAAACAACAGAAACAACAAATAAAATGAATTATAAAGTCTCTGTAAACAAAATGGTCCTTCAAAATAAGAGGCCAGCTGAGATCGAAGCACTGAAGGCTTTATCATCCAGCTGGTGGAAGAAAGAGAGAAACGATAAATCATGCAAATGGAAATTATTGAGCTTGTTTTAATTTATTGTGTGATTAATTGTTTAACGCAACAGGGCTAAGTTTGTATTTTCCATACTTTGTCACGTTACAAACACAAACTTCAACGTCTCTTATTGAGATTTGATTAAATATACCAAAACACAAAGTAGAGCGTAAATGGGAAGTGGAACAAAATATATATAATATTGTCAAATTAAAAACAAGTAACCAGCACCTCCCGACCCCACTAGGGACAAGGGTGTAAGAAAATGGGTGGATAAAAACAAGTAAAGTGAAAAAGGCATAAACTTTTTGTCTTCAGGAGTCAATGTCTAACAAAGACCTTCTTTGTGTAAGTAAAAGTTCACCAAAAGTGAACTTTTTAGCTTATATATATAGTTGGCTGAGTTTAGGTAAATCGATTCTCCACGTCACCCTGAACACACCATTCTGATAGTGGAACATGGTGGAGGCAGCATCATGCTGTGTGGATGCTTTTCTTTAACTGTTTAATGTAGCAAAAATACTTTGAGCAAAATATCGGAGAAGACAGGTAGTGAAAGGTCTGCCACACTGCAGCTTCTTTTGGTTTGTTTTCTTTTGCATCACAAGAGTCACATGATCAACAACCGGATGTTACTACTGACAGAAACTACGAAGAAGAAGAAGACAGGAAGTCATCCCAGGAACTAGTTCTTATCCGTTGAACAAACTTATTCACTTGTGATTTTATTTGTTTCTTATTTAATGAAACGCCACAAACACAAAATTGTGTTTCTTTGACATTTGTGAAACATTTACAAAGTTTTGCACATGTTTGTAATTTATAAGCAGCTACTATTTTCTAAGAATGCTCTTGGGGTTGGAAAAAGTGCACACCACACTTTTCAGATCGTCTTTGTTTGTTTTTAAACCCTGTGTTTTCCCTACTACTTCTGACTTATCCCGTTTGTGTTGATTGCATCCAAGGTAATTAAAACACATCGATGTTTGTTTGTTGTAACGGGACAAAATCTAAAATAAAATAAAAACATTAAAGGAATATGAATAGTTTATCTCATAACATCCGAGTTTAGAGCAGGAAACCAGGAAACATCCGAACAACAAACCCGCTTCACGTTACTTCAGAACACATGAAACCTGCGCTGGAAACGAACATCCATGTTTTGTTTTTACCTCGTGAAGAACTGAAACCGGACGCAAAGCTGCGAAACCGCCCCGAAAACGCTGAAGACTTCTCCAAAGTCCCGTTCCAACTTCAGCGGCCATCCGAACCGAAGCCATCTTCATCAGCCGCCTCAGCTCCGGAACATTCCGACGGATGGTCAACAACAAGCCCGCCACCGGTTCACTTTAAGCCGCCAGCTGCTGGTGTGGATCCCTGGTGAGGTCGGAGCTCCGCAGCATTTCCTCCCGTCAACATCCGCGGCTCCGCAGCCGAACTCCGCTTCCTTTCTGCGGGGTTCGGAGTGTGTCCGGGTGGAGTAACCAGGCCCAGCCCAGCCCGGGGCGATCCGAGCGCATTCACGTCACGTCCCGTCCCGTGGGTTGAAAACTCAGCATTGTTTGACGAAGCAGCACTACAGCAGGGGGGGATAAGAAAATAACGCGACCCAGGGCAGAAACGCGTAAAGGCCCCCCATTGAGTCTGATAAATTAAGATCAATAAAAAACATTAATGTGATCACATGTATATTTTGGGATTGTTCAGTCATTTTTTGTGTACTGAAAAATATTAAAGGTGTAGTTTTATGTATTTTCCAGGCCCATAGTCAAGTAACTATGTTACCTTGAGTTATAAAAATACTATATATATGGATTATATATAGAAATTTGACTTCCTATTTAACGCTTTGAAATTGGGTCACTGTCTCTTTAAAAACTCCTGCTCTTCCTGAAACTCCGCCTTCAGGAAGTCATCACTACACGGCTCCTCTATTAACCCTTTCATAACCTTTTTACCAGCGTTGCTCTGAGAAGAAGCTCCTATCATGAGCTCAGCTCCACCAGGTGTTTGCTAATTGCTGCTGGCTAGTCTGAAGGAGCTGATGGACCTAGCCCTTCTCAAAGGCGGGGCTAGGTCCACCCAGGCGTTTTGAACAGCTTGAATGGTTGCCATGGAGATTAAGGATTTCTGAAACATGCATGAAAGAATCAAAGCAGGAATGTTTGTGATGAGGGAAAACATTATAACATGATGTAAAGCCACCAACTGTAACTGGATTGAAACAGTTTCACATTTTGTTTGGGTTGTATGAGGTAAACAGATTAATTTCTGGAAGATATTCTGAAGTATTTAGGATGAACTTGCTGTATTGGTTGTTTAAAACACACCAGTGTAAACCCACTTTTAAATGAACAATCAGGAATAACTCCCAACTCTGAACAAAATGTAAATCTGGAGAAATCTAATCCATCCATCCATCAATATTTAATCGTTTAATGAGAAATGAAGCCTGGTTAATCAGATCTGCACTGTGCAACAAGCCTGAATCAATTTAATAGGCCCATTCTTCTGCACAAAGAGTCAGAAATACTCTGGATTAACTTGATCATCCAGGTTTTACTTTCTGTTACATTGTGGATTTAATTATTTGCTGTTCGTTTTTAGCAGCAGTCCCCAGAGCTGCAGCTGGATGTGATCAATACTCCGCCTGTAGCAAAACGATTCCTTCTCCTCAGACTGACCAACATGGCTGGTTTAAAATTACATTTGTTCAACTTTTCCCCGAGAATCAATGGTGGGAAAATTCAGTGGATGCACTGAAGTCGTCTGGTGGCAGGAAGAGAAAATTTACTGTTAATAAATCATTTTCTTCCTCTGTTTTCTTGCTCCTTTCCAGGTGATTTATCTTCTAGTTTTCTTGCTGAAGGAGAAAGATTAAAGTCCTGCTGATTGAGGTGATTTATAGGAAATATTTTTCAGCAATGACTTGGCAGATGTGCTTTAGCTAATTAGGAAAGTAGCACTTTAGTAATAAACAAGTCTGCTTGCATCTGCATCAAACTGAAGCACAAATATCTAAAGGAAAGACTGTAAGATGAAACCAAGATTTTCACACAAATTACACCCATAATAAAAACATAACTGGTTAATGAAATGTGGATTTTTCACTATGATGCAGAGTTTTTACCCAAAAATGACCTAAAATAACCTAATCCTGTTCTCAGTGTTTCGGTTGATGACATCACAAGAGGCATAATAATCAAGCAGATCAGTTGAGATTAATCGACATGTTACAATTTTTTAATTTAAAAAAAAAAATCTTTTATGGTTTCCATTTAAGTTGGGCTAATTAACAAAACATGTACAGGTGGAAACATGCAGAAAATGTCAAAGTGCTCCGCAAACAAACACAATAAAAATCAATTTCTGCAGAAAAATGCTGCAAATAAAAAATACTGCAATCGCAGAAGATAGAAGAAAATAGCAAAAATAACAAGATGAATAAAACTCTGCAAACTTTTGGCAAAATGGAAGTGCCACAAAGGCAGCCATCTGGAAGTATCAATATTTCAGTATTGATCCGCACATCATTAAAGTCCAGAAGAAAGATGGAGGAAGAAAGAAAAGCAGTGTCATATTTTATGTCTTTTTCAAACAGACAGTTTTTTTACAACATTATAAAACAGCACCATATTTATGGAGGTAATATTAGCTACTCCAGACTCCCCCTAGTGGCCTGGAGGGCTTCGGTTTTGTGGACCAGAGTTTTATACAGTTTTTGCAACATGTTCCATTTTTCTTATATTTCCTAAGGTTGTGGGATTTTATTTAGCATTTGCTTTGTTGATTGAAAGTTTTTGCTTCCATTTTCCACTGTTTTTCTGTTTCATTTGTTTTTTGTGTGTGCATGTTTTTGTGTTTTGGAGATCAGATCGCACCCTACATGTCATGTCAAAGGACTTTACAAAACAGTCAAGATCAAACCACATATACAGACAGATTCCAGGTCAAGTATATCAATTAAAACTGATGCTAGCCATTAAAAAGCGCAGCTATTTCAGTTGATGCACATGGATGCAGCAGCTCGTTTCCCATTGTTGCTGGATTTTTCTGACATCTGTGTGGTTTTTATTTCGCTGCAGAATAAAAGCAAACTCATTTAAGAAAAAGACAAGACACATTTTAGCCGATGTAATCAAAAGAGCTGAGAAATTTTTACCCAGATTAGAAAAACATTTAAACAACAAAAAAAGCCAAATAAATAGAAAAAGTTCAAACATTATGTTCACTAAATCACAGGAGCGTTTTAATCATTTATATAAAGTAATAATGTGTTTCAGGTTGGTCACATCTAAACATTGCTGAGGTTTTTAGAAAAAGTATTTTCTCCGAATGAAAGAAACAATCAATAAAAGCCCACTAGCCCCATCTAGTGGTGAACAACTAGTAGTGCGTTCAAATTTTATTTTTTAAATCAATTTAATTTCTCAAAATGATGAAAACTTCTCCCCGTATTGTTACTCTTTCCTGAGTAAAATTTCTGGATTTTCAACCCACTGAATGAAAAACAAACACGTTTTAACCAAAGATTCACCAAACACACCTGAAGTTTCTATTAACATTTCATAAGTTTTTTATCGAAAGAAGCTGGTTTGGAAAAAAATATTTTTTCTAATTCTGATATGTTTTGTTAATTATATGAATTATTGTCATTTTGGTCCCTAAATACATAAATTTCCACTTAACTATATTTTGGTCCAGGTGCTTATGTATCTTTTTTTATATTAAATGATTGATCATTTGATCAGTTACTACTTGAGTAGACTTTTTATAGTAAATACTTTTTTTACTCTTGAGTAATTTCTTGGATGGTTACTTTTTACTTCTTCTTGAGTAAATTTATGTTGAAGTATTTTTACTTTTACTAATTTTTGGTATTCAAATCAAATTGAATGGCTGTCCATGCAGTAAGACATATTCATTTCCAGCAAACCTGAACATCCTCCAGATGTAATGAATCAAAATCTCCTGAACGCAGGTGAGGTTTGGAGATGCAGGAGATGGCTCACCTGCATCAGGTGCATTACTGCTTTACTGCACTGAGCATTACTGCTGTACTGCTGAGAATGCAGTCATGCATTCTCACTGATTAAGATCCTGTTTACATTTTTCGGTCTTTACCCACTTCTGCTAACTTTAACCAATTTTACTAATTCATATATCAAAATGTTCTGCTTCTTCTGTAGATTTCTGATATATCTTTTGCTAAATTTTACTATTGTACTTTTTGAAAAATTTGCGATTTTGTGCAAATTTCATCCCCATTGAAATTCTTCAAAATTCCACAAAATTCTGCTAAAATCTTCTGCTTTTTCACAGCTTACACCTTCTGCCCACTTTATTGTAGAAACTCCATTCAACTCTTAAACAAGTCACAAGACTTTAAACTTTCTTCATATGTCTTGGCTATTTGATATCTCTTATGGTTATCAGAAATAATTTTTGCATCAAAACGTAGCCACAAATGTTTCCCTTGAAGAACTATGACTATCATTGCAACAGGTCTTACCGTCTTTGGTAACACTTTATTTGACGGGGTGTGCATAAGACTGACATGACACTGTCATAAACATGATATAACATCTGTCATAAACATGATATAACATCTGTCATAAACATGATATAACATCTGTCATAAACATGAATGATTCTTTATGAATGTCAGTGATTTACCACCACAAATTTACCACCATGTTTGACACAATTTTGTGCCTTTAATATTATATTTTGAAAAAAAAAAGAAGACAGGAACATTCCCTTATTCCTTCTGATTAAAACCTGTGGTTGAATGAAATCCATACCTTTTATGGTTCCTGAGATATCAACGTTTGCTTCCCTAAATATTTATTTATTTAATTTTGGCTGAAATGGCTCTCCATACAAAAGTGCCACTATTCTGCATTTTAAGGGAACAATGGGAGTTAATCTACCATATGCACAACAGGATCAGCGGTAGGTCAACATGCAAGTGCTAGTCTAGGTGCTAACATTGCTTTTTTTTAGCTAGCGTTAGCTTTTTAGCTAACTTTAGTTTTACATGGGTTTTTTTGTCCTCTTCACAGATTATGTTACTGTAATTCATGCTTCTCATTTCCAGTCCTCAGGCCCCCCTGCTCTGCATGTTTTAGATGAGCCTCTATTCCAGAGCAGCTGATTCAAATGATTGCATGACCATCAAGTGCTGCAGAAACCTGTTGATCACCCATAGATTCAATCCAGGTGTGACAGAAGGGAAACACCTAAAACATGCAGGGCAGGGAGGCCTGAGGACCGGAATTGAGAAGCACTGCTTTAATTCAACATGCTAGTGCTAGCCTAGATGCTACCATTAGTATTTTAGCTAGTTTTAGCTAATTTTGGGTTTTACATGTGTTTTTCACACTGCGTGGACTATTTCTGACCTTTCTCCAAGTCTTCAGCAGTTGGCTTCAAACGCTTCTCCATGTTAACCAAAAGCATTCAGCATTCACGTTGGCATTTTCGCAGGAAATGCACACTTTCAAGTTAAACCTGCTGTCTGCTGTTTCAGCGGTGGTGCTGATGGAGGCGGTGTGTCCGGGCCGCAGGCCGCGGAGCTGAGGATGACCCGGTGCGACGGCCGGATGAGACACAGATCAGATCAGCAGCACATCGCCGCTTCCAACCCCCCGCCGCCCGCCTTCACTTCTCACTTCTCCCCTAATTGACCAGACTGCGTCTCCTGGGCCCCTTTGTTATTATTTATTAATCATTCAGAGATAAATAATTCACACCCCTGGAACTGCGCTGTGTTAATTGAGCTGGACGGGGAGGCAGTGGTGGTGGATGTGTGTATGTATCGGTGTGTGTGTGTTTGGGATTTGTCAGTCTTTGACCAGAATGTCACACTCTATTGTTGTTGTATGGAAGAGAATTAGGGCCACTGGAAAAAACAAACAATTTGGACGTTAATCTGGGAAAATGAGTCAGAATTTTGAGATTGAAATAAGAATTCTGAGAAAAAAAGAATTTTGAGAAAAAAGTCAAAATTCTTAGAAACATTTCTTAACAAAATGTGAAGAAAAATGTAGTGGTGTCAGATTTTAGGTCTTGGAGGATTTCTCCTTTGTTTTTGGCAAAAGACCAAGCGCCATTTCTCCCGCTAGCGCTAGGCTAGCTCGTTTGTTTTGGTTGTATATACCCAGAATGCCCTGCGCCACATTCTACTTCCTGCAGCGGTCGCCATTCTGCTTTGTGTTCACATATGCATTCGAACTTAAACCGAACCTTGGTGTGTAAGTGGACCAGAGTTCGAGCAGGCGTTCACACCTCCCCAAACAAACTGGACTTTCTAGGCAACCGGACTGGAGTTTGATTTAAGACGACTGCAGATTGAACTCAATCAAACTCCAGTCATAGTTCATTTGTCTAGAACGTCTGGTTCATTTGTGAAGGAGCAATGAAACTCTGGCCCACCTACAAACCTCAGTCTGGGTTCGGTTGAAGTGAGCTCTGCTGTTTTAATGCAAATGTGAACACCAAGTGGACTACAGCACAGGGCATTCTGGGTAAATGTAACCAAAACAAACGAGCTAGCCTAGCGCTAGCAGGAGAAATGGCTCGTGGTCTTTATTCAAAGACAAAAGAGGAATCCAACAACCACTCAAATTTGACAGAACTCAATTTTTCTTTGCAATTTGTGAAGAGGGAAGTTGCATTAGTTTTTTCTCCGGAGGTCTTTTTGCTTTCAGTGGTTCTTGGCGCAGCGACTCAGTGATTCAGCAGCTGAAAATGGAACAAATGTTGCAGTTTTGGTCCCAAATACACAGCTGACAGCCTAAAGCATGCAGACTTCAGACACCACTGTCTTAGTTTCTAGATGTTTACAGAAATGCAGCCAGATAATTTGTCAGCCTTCAGTTTCTCTGTAATAGTTCATGATGTTGCAGCTTAATAATCCTGATGCGGCCAGCAGAGGTCAGCATCATATCACTCCTCAAATCAGCAGCAGTTCAGATTCTTTCAAAACTGCAGTTAATCTGAATTATTCATGCCACCTAAAACCCAAACTGAACTGAACTGCGTCCTGATTTGTAAAACCAGCAGAATTTTAAAAGGGTTTGGTCATAAATCGCTTTTAAAACATCTGATTTTCATTTGTTGCCTCTGGTTATCACAGCACATTTGATTTTAATATTCCTAAATGAGAAAGTTTTCTGTCTTTTATGACTTTTGTGACTCAAACTTCTTTCCTTTGAGTTTTGACTTGTTGCTGAGTCTCTTCTAAGCCGAGCAACACCCAAAAATATCAAAGCAACTCTGAAAGCAGACATTTTCCAAGGAGAGGAGGGGTGCTGGGAGAAACATAAGTTTATGAAAGGCTAAAAACACACAAAAAAAGTCTCCCCAGTTTGTATTTCTTTGGGGAACGCTTCATCTGAGGTTCTCGTCGGAGTCCGTACGAGTCTCCTGCAACTACAAAACATCCAGAGTGTCTTTTCATGGTGGTTTGGGAGCGCAGAGGAAGGGCCAGCGGAGAGGAAGAGCGTCGTGTATTTTTGTAGACATCGCTCCAGACTTCACTTAATCTAAGAGTACATCAAAGCACAAGCAAAATCCTTCTCTGCTGCTTATTACCAAAGAGCTCATAAAAGCCTTTGGGGACCTAACGGAGAAGTAAGTAGACAAATAAAAAGTAAACATGTTTGCTTTTATCTTTCAAATAACTGTTTATGTGGGAACAAATGAGCGTTGTGAGAAGAGAGATGGTTGAAAATAGACAACAATACAGTAAGCTGGTTGACATTTGTCCAAATGTCATAATTAAAAACGAGCTGGCATTTTTTTATTTTTTGGAGATGATTCAAAAGGCGCCATGCGAACATGAGATTTACAAATGGTTTCTGTTTTTGATTTGCGTTTGAAAGCACAGCGTCTGCTGGTACGCGCCGGGCCAGAGAGTAAACAGGCTCTCAGTGGCGCAGGAGTGTTTCCATCAGGACGGAGCGCGTAACCCCGTGGAGATCCCGGGGAGCTCTGAAGCCAGAGATGGTGAATAATAGAACAAAGTGGGGAAGGGTCCGCCGAGGCCGCGCTGCTCTTCACCAGCCCTCCGTCGTGCAGAGACGGGATTTGTTTGCGTGGGGAAGAAGAGAAGCCGGAGAGCTGCAACTTTTCCCTGCAAACTACAAAGACGAAGCTGAAGTTACCTGAGTTGGTGTCTTTCTTTGGGTTTGTTGGGAACACATCAGAGGGGCTTTGTTCAGAAAACAGCTGTAACTGTGACGTCAAGGAGAGCGCTCAGAGGACAGCTTCCGGAAAGATCCTCTCAGGACTCTGAGCCTCCTCACTTCGATAATAAAACCGCCACATCCGGCAGGTTTCAGGCCTCGTTTAATCCATCAATCAATCAAGTTTATTTTTATGGCACTTTTCAGCAGCAAGGCGGTTCAAAATGCTTTACGTAATAAAAACACAAAAATACAAAGTTATAAACAAAACACCACACAGCCGAACAAACGTTACATTTTGATCATCAAAAGGTTGATCAGCGTTCCAGTTCTTTTGGTTCAAAAGCAACTAAGCAGGTGAATTTTAACCTTGTTTAAAGGAACTCAGTGTTTCTGCTGCCCTGCAGTTTTCTGGACATTTGTTACAGATTTGTGGTGCATAGAAGCTGAATGGTGCTTCTCCATGTTTGGGTCTTGGGATGCAGAAGAGAACCAGAACCAGAAAACCTGAGAGGTCTGGAAGGTTGATACATCAGCAGCAGATCCTTAATAAATGTTCAGTGATTTATAAACTAACATCAGTATTTTAAAGTTTATTCTCTGAGCTCAGGGAGCCAGTGGAAGGACTGTAGAACACTTGTATTTTCCAGCAGCCATTGTACAGTGCATGACACGGTAAAACCAGCCGACCAAAAGTGCTGGAGCTCAACTTGGGTTGCTAGGTAACAGACGGAACTCAACTCGGGTTGCTAGGTAACTGCACAGTGCCTGCTGATTTGTGACATAACAATCATAAAGTTTTTGAAACGACTCATTTTCCAGACACCAAAAAACATTGAATTATTGCCAGAAAACGGCTGAGTGTTTAATTAAGCGCTTGGGTTTTCCTGGATTCCCTAAAACTGAATGAAACCAACCGAAGACACATTTATCCAGATCAGCTTTTAATTCATTTTGTTTTATGTCACAAACATGCTGTTCATCTCTGTTTCTGAGTTTTGTATTTTGTAAAGCACTTTGTGGTTTCTGACTTGTAAAAGGTGCTATATAGATAAAGTTTACTTTATTTGGAATCAATCAGTGGAATCAATCAATCAATCTAAAAATAGGGTTGTGTACAGTTACTCTGTTTAATTTGGTGCAGCCTAATTGTAAGAGTATAAAAATGATCCTGTGAGTATTTTTACTAGATAAACAGATCTGTATGTTCAGTTTTGGTAAGTAAATTAATTTGTTATTCAGGTTTTGATTCGCTGCTCATTGTGATCTAAGCAAAGCATTTAGATGGAATTACGATTGTAAGCTACGTTCACACTGCAGGCCTTAAAGCTCAATTCTGATTTTTTTGTTTCTGGTTTCTCGTTGGTGAGTGTATATTGTTTGTTGCATATATTTGGAAATGCAAACAGCCACGCAAAAAAAACAAAAAGGAAAAAATTTATCGTTAAAGCCTGCAGTGTTTGGGTCCCATTTGTAAAAAAAACCCCAAAAAAACAATCTTTGTTGCTCAGACTATCATGAATAGATCGGTTTCAGTTGGCAGAAGGGCTGCAGAGTAAACGTAGCCTTACTGTGCCACCCAAAACAAATGCAGACATGCGGTAATCGGAGGAACATTCAAAGGGAGGCTGGGGGCCGCCGGCTCCCCAGGGGGCCCCTCTCTTCACCCCCTCGCCGCTGAGAGATACAAACTCTGCGGACGATTGAAGTTCGGCGCCTTCTCCTGAGTGGTCCCTTGCCCGGCGATGGCAGACTTCATTAGCGCTGTCAGTCAGGCCCCTGCGACGGGGCAGCGCTGCAGGGCGCCCTGAGGGCCCAATCAGCTCTGGGGTCCCCAGAAAGGGCCATCAAACGGCGACGCTGTAACCCCACATCGTTGAGATTCACGCTCATCCCCCACTGATCACATGATTAATGCTTCAGTTCCTCACTTCCAGCTTTGTGTTTTTGAACTCTGAAGCAAAAGCTGCGGTCTTGTATTTTTAATCAGCAACTTCCCATTGGCTCGGTATGGAAATGAGCCGCTGGAACCCATACGGGCGTCTAATGATGAGGGAGAATCAAACTTTCTCTCACAAACAGCAGCTGCAGCAGTGGGAAACAGGAGCTACTTGTTGGTTTTCTGTGTTTTTGCACCTTTTAGCAGTCTGCTTCTCCCACTGCGTTCCAGTTACAATGAGTCACGTGACGCAACGAAAATAAATGAGCCAGTGGGCGCTTCTCCGTCCAACAATCTCAAATCCTGGAACAATGAGATATCCACGAAATCACGGAGCACAATTCAAATGCGGGAGCAAACAAAACCCAAACAAAACAAAGCAAGAGTCTTTGAAGAGCGAAAAACTCAGACTGGCTGAGTTCCTTTCAACAATATACACAGCACAATATTCTCAGTACCAGCATGTTATTCAGAGCGTTCCTCCAAATATTTGGAGAGAAGGAGGAGAGATGAAACGGGGGCAGAACAATAGGACTTTGGCTGTGTTATGGCGTCCGTGCGCCTCACCTCGCCAGCCCTTTGTAGTGGGCTGAGCGGCGTCCGTGTCCCCTGATGGTTTCCTACTTGTTCTACGTCCAGGTGGAGCCTCAGGCTGCCCAGGCCACACACACACACACACACACACACACACACACGTTTATATTTCTACCCATATTAGGATTTTGTATTGATTTCCATTCATTTTATTACCTGCTTTTAACCCAAACTAGCATATTCTTACCCATAACCTTAAAGGGGCAGTAATGTGCAAAATGTACTTTTTTCATCTTTAAATCATTTTATAAAATTATTATAAAATGTGGAGTTTCAGAAAGAGGAGGAGTTTCTTAAAGAGACAGAGGCCTAATTTCAAGGTGTTCAATTACAAAGCCAAATTTATTTTAAGTCATATTTAATATGTATGGCTTTTTTTATAACAACTGCAGTTACCATAGTTACTTGATTGTGCTATAAAATGGCACAATGTGCCTGGAAAATACATAACACTGTCTCTTTAACTAAAACCTAATCCAGGCCGTCGGTTTTCAGAAAGCTAGTAAATCTGACAGAAAAGATTCTAAATAGCACATTTCAGCAACAAGGCAGTTCGAAGTGCTTTACATAATGAAACATCACAGTGACCAGATATGAAACAAGCAACAGACGTTGCATTTTGTCAAACGCCATCATCAAAATCATCAAGCAAATGATCATCGGATCTGTTGATCAATTCCACTTAGTAATAATCAAATACAAATCTAAACAGGAGGCTTTTAGCCCTGATTTAAAGGAACTCAGTGTTTCAGCTGTTTTTCAGATTTCTGGAAGTTTGTTCCAGATTTGTGGTGCATAGAAGCTGAATGCTGCCTCTCCATGTTTGGTTCTGGGGATGCAGAGCAGAACCAGAACCAGAACCAGAAAACCTGAGAGGCCTGGAAGGTTGACACAACAACAGCAGATCTTTAAGCCGTTCAGTGATTTATAAACTAACATCAGTATTTAAAATCTGTTCTCGGAGCTACAGGGAGGTAGTGTAGGGATTTTAAAACTGGTGTGATGTGCTCCATCTTCCTTGTTTTAGTCAGAATGCCTGCAGCAGCGTTCTGGATCTGATGGGTTTACTAGGCAGACTGTGAAGACACTGCTGCAGTAATCCATGCGACTAACAATAAATACATGGATGAGTTTCTCTAGATCTTGCTGAGACTTTAGTCCTGTAATCCTGGAAATGTTCTTCAGGCGATAGAAGGCCGACTTTGTAACTGTCTTTATGTGAAGGTTTGGCTCCTCTATTAACCATTTAACATGTTTTTACCAGTGGTATGAGCTCAGCAGTTCCACCAGGTGTTTGCTAACTGTTGCTGGCTAGTCTGAAGGAGCTGCTCTAAAGCTCTGAGGAGGAGCTGCGCCTCGAAGGAGGAGCTAGGTCCACCCAGCACCCAGCTCCAGCTTAATGGTTACCATGGAGATTAATGGTTTTCTCCAACATGCATGAAAGGATGAAGGCAACACTCCATGTTTGTTTTTGATGAAGGAATAACATAACATTAAAACATGATGTAAAGCTAACAAAAAGTCAATTTTACATGATACTGCCCCTTTAACTATGATACATTATAATGTTTAATTGTTGATGTGATGCAGTACAAAATAATATATGATGCAATAACTGCTTTTTCTTCTTACTTAAGTCAGTTTAGCATCCAAGAGTTAAAATCATAAAAAAACATGAAACCTATATTGTTTTCAACTCTTCCTGTGTGGAAGAGAGGAGCTTCTAATCTAAACCTGACTATAAGGTAAATTACCCGTTCATGGTGGAACAACACTGAAATATTCTCTTTGATCCGATTGCTTCAGTTCAGTCACATATGGAGAGATATTCTGAAGATAAAACAAGGAAAAAACTCTCTTTACAAAGAACATGAATGTAATTGTGATCACATTCAAACAGAAGTGGGGTTAGTGTATCTCCATCATGTATGCATTTTATTCCAGTCATATATTATTGATCATAAACATGGTGTCACTGGATGAGGAGGGATAAAGGCTGATACTAATTTACTCAGACTCCCTTTTAATGAAAATGGGTGAAATATTCTCTCTGGACTGTAACAGTTAACTCTGGGAAAGTTGTCTGGAAAGTTTTCTCTCATTTAAAATGCATTTCATATTCGAAATGTTGCCCTTAAAACCCCCATAAGCATCACATTTAAAAGTGCTGGGATATCAGTTTCATTTTATCTCAAACTCACATCAAATCCGTGATAAAAACTCCGCTGCAGCGTGCAGTATCCCACAGCGGCCACTGGGTGCCGCTGAGGCGCGCTGCAGAGGAAAATCAAGTTGTTGAGTCTGGAATAAAGCAAACAAGGTAATGATTTGTCTGTCAGATATTTAGCTTTAGGTGCTGGAGAGTTTGGGGGATTATTATCTGGTACCAAGCACTACAGATTCCTTTTTTTTTTTTTTTTTTTTTTAGAAATCAGATGCAAATAATAATAAAAACAGTCGGACCTATTTTCATTCTGCATGCGAATCCCTCATGATTATCAGGAACCGAGGCGTTATGCATCCTTCCAGCAATACAGGATGTTTGGAGTGTTTACATTTTATATAAACCAAATAAAATCCTTCTTATGAATATTTCTGAACCCCGGAGAATGCAGTCAGTTACCCCCTTCTGGCCCCGTGATCAATAAATGAAGCAGCTAAAAATTAAAACCGGTCCCGGACCCCCTGCGCTCTCCGTCTCCCTGCGGGGGCGTCTCTGGTCAGCGTGTCGGGGGCCTGTGTCTGGTGGCGGTAATCCTCCGTGATCTGCTCTAATCTGTCACAGATATGCAGCTGAAGCGCGGAGAAGCTGCTGGAGACGAGCGGAGAGGGGGAAGAGAGCCAGAGAGGGACGAAAACTGGATTATGGCGCTTCGTCTACATTAACTCGCTGGCCTTATCTCTTAAATGCTGCGCAAAAACCAGCTTTAGCGTATGTGTGTGTGTGCGTGCGTGCGTGCGTGCGTGCGTGCGTGCGTGTGTGTGTGTGTGTGTGTGTGTGTGTGTGTGTGTGCCCACTCGTAGGCATGCTTCATGTGGGTCGGGCTCATTTCATGCCAGCAGTGAAGGCCTGGGAAATGAGCGTCCATGTTGCGCAGAGCAGCACACGCTGTTCTCTGCTTCCAGCTCACATGCCAATATTCTGTCCATTTACAATTCATGGCTTTGCACCGAAAGCTCTCTAAAGTTATTAGTCACATCAAGATCAAGGCTATTATGTTTAAAACTAATGACACTGAAACTGAGAAAACATTTTTTTGTTAACTTAAATATATATGGAAAAACTAACTGGAGTTTATAAAACTAAAACGTCCTGAAATCATACATATCCTTTGTCTTTATGAATCTATTTATTTTGAACTGTCTTGCTGTTGAGCCTCAGGGAGATAAAATAATAACTATTTCAGAAGGGCACTTCTTCTGTTCAGAGAAGTAAACAGTAAGTGTTGATCTCTGACTGTTTGTGTTTTATTTCACCACTGATGTTGATTTTCACTATTAAAGAAAAAAAAGAAAAGTCTAACGCACTCCTAGACTTATCCAGACTTTGACTAGGCCACCCAAACCCTTCATTGATTCTTAGAGCTACTGAGAGGGGGACTTGGTGTTGACTTTTGATCGCTGTCCTGCTGTTTAACCCAAGTTGAGTTTGAAGTCATGAACTGATTACCAGACATTATTGTTTCTGTATTTTCTACCAGAGAGCAGAATTATTGGTTCCCTAAAGCAGAAAAGTACCTCAGATGGTTAAACTACCTGTGACATGTTGGACTGCTGTTTGTTTTTCTGAAATGCTGTTAGTTTTACACCAGACGAATTGTTTTCCAAACGTTTCTGTTGTGTCTCAACTGTTTCCAAATTAATTTCATTAATCCAGCATCAACATTAAAATCCAGAATGATTAAGAACTCACTCCTTACCCAAACCACAGATGTAAAGAAAGATTCATAAATATATTTTATTTTTCCTTTTCTTGTCTGAAATAAAGAATAACATTAAAGTAAGACACATAAAAGAAAGAAGGCAGGATCAAATAATTCTGTCTGCATCCTTTTAAAACAGTTTTCTAAATATACATCATGATATTGGAGCTGTGAATGTGAAAATGTTTGAAACAAATAAATAAACTCTGATGAGACGTGAGCTGTGGTGAGCTGGTACTTCCAAGTTTCCAGTTGCTTTTTTCATTTTTTGACTTAGACCCGTTTCAGTTACTACCCCTCTGCAAAAACTGTTTATTTTTAAAATAAAAAGTCTTTTTAGTTTTTACAACACGTGTTTCCAAAGTCCTGCTGCTCTTAAACTACAGAAACATCAGTTTATCTCTGGGTGTTAAAGATGCTTCTTTAGGAATAGAAAATATAAAAAGATCTTAGCATGAGAAATGGAACGGTTCACTTTTTAAAAATTATTTTAAAGGGGCAGTTTTTTATATAAAAAATACTTTTTAAGCTTTCAGTCATGCTATAATGTTTTTCCCTCTCATTGAAAACAAACTTGGAGTGTTGCTTTGATTCTTTCATGAATGTTTGACAAATCCCCTAATCTCCATGGCAACCATTCAGCTGTGCAAAACACCCGGATGGACCTAGCCCCGCCTCCGAGATGCAGCTCCTCCCCCACTCAGCTCCTTCAGACTAGCCAGCATTAATTAGCAAACACCTGGTGGAGCTGCTGAGCTCATTATAGGAGCCACTTCTCAGTGAAACGCTGGTAAAAACATCGTTAAAGGTTAATAGAGGAGCCATGTTGAAGGCGGAGTTTCAGAAAGAGCAGGAGCTTCTTAAAGAGACAGAGGCCCACTTTTAAGGTGTTAAATATCGAAGTCAAATTGCATTTTTATAACAACTGAATGTAAAATAGATACTTGATTACGATATATAAATGGTAAGGTTTTGTACTTGTCTAGCGCCAGATAAGTCTAGCGCCGCTATGTGGCATAATTAAACATAATTCTGCCTCTTTAAATACAAAATGGCGACTTGTCACTCGTCCCATGTTCATTCCCAGCAGATCCACGGATTCTCTGGAGGATAGTGCTTCTCCTTTTGTCTCGTATCTATGAGTAATTTGTAACTTAATTTTCTGTTGAAATCACAAGCAATTACACCTCCCATGCTTACATATGTGGAAAAACATTGAGGATGAAACCCTTCCTGCACAGGAAAAACACCCCCTCACACACACACAGGCATTAAATCAAAAAACAGTTCGCAGACGCTTTCTCACACACACCCAAGAAAACTCTGGAAATCTCCAAAACAACTGTTATAAACCTGATTTGTTGATTGATGCGGCCGCCGTGACTCTCAGTAACACAAACAGCACGCACGGCCCCCCGCGCGCCCGTACGGTCCCTCGCCTCCGGTACTGGGAGGGTCATGCCCCCCCCCCCCCCGCCGCCTCGTTCGGCCCTGAGAGAGAGAGAGAGAGAGAGAGGGAGAGAGAGAGAGAGAGAGAGATTGTGTGGATGCTCTCATGTTTATGTTTGGGAGATCAGCAATGATGAAAGAATGCCTTTTCAAGTCTGGGCGAGAGGGGCCCTCTGTTCAGAGCTCCACCCTTTCACTGTACACACACACACACACACACACACACACACACACACACACACACAGACCTGTATCTGAAGCAGCTTTACTGTACATTCATCCTAATGTTTAACTGAGAAGGAAAAACAAAAACTAAAATGTATTTCTGCTGTTCTGTCTTCAATAAAGTCGCACTGCAAGTGACTCTTCATCATCCTCTCCTCTTCCTCCCTCCATCAGTTAAACAGCCTTATTGTCCTGCTTTCTGCATGTGGTCGCTTGCAGCCAGATGCTTCCTCTCGTTCGGTGTGACTTCATCGTCTTAAGGAATATTTTGTGATATTATGTTACCCTTCCAGACCCGGTTGCTGTGGCGTGCGCCTCAGAACTCGTCTGCTGTGCCTCATCAGGATTAAATTTCAACAAAAAATACATGCAACTGTTAAACTGCAAAGTTTATCTGCAGAGCATATTTCAGAGACGAAGCTTCACTTGATTAAAACGCAACAATAGGGCGGTTGTGAACAATTATTTTAATAATGATAAAGGAATCTATCAATTATTCTGACAATTAATCAAGTAATCGAATAACAATCAGCTAACCACGGAAAAGAAATATATTAAATAGAAAATGTTAGTAAGAAACAATTTAGTTCTTTTTTAAATAAGAAAACATTTTATTTCTTAAAATGCAATACATTACGTTTGAAGAATAGATATTTTTAATCTTTTTTAAAAGCTATTACTCTTCTTGAGTATTAAATAATTTCACTAAACTCCGATCCAGGCCCGCGCGGCATTCTGGGGGATGTAGGCAGGTAACGTCTTCAGCCGCTACTGGCTGGTTACTCTAAGGCTGCGTTCACACTGCAGGCTGAAGTGACGCAATTCTAATTTTTTTACGTAATGCGACCTGTATCTGATCTTTTCATGGCAGTCTGAGCAGAACAAGTCGGATTCTTTTTGAATGCGACCCAGGCCACTTGCATATCCGATACTATTTATTCAAATGCGACCTAACGTTCAGGTCACGTTCATCCGGACTGAACGTCACTGATGCTGGACAAACCTCACTATTCTGCGTCCTGATACACGCAAACATGACGCGTAACAACAACCACGACGGATTATAATGAGGATTAAATTGTTAATAAGCTGCTCCAGTCGGACAACAACTTCAGATATGTAAGCTAAGCTCCACCGTTAGCCTCCATCTTTACTTCCGCAAACACTGAGCACTTCTTCTTTTTATGGCGGTTGGCAGAACAATGACAACACTGATGTTATTGCGCCCTCTACTGCGCATGCGGGACACTTTCAGGCCGTTCAGACACATACAGGTTGCAGAGTGAACGGCCCCGGCAAAAAAATCCGATTTGACAAAATCTCGGAATTGGCTCATTTCAGTCTGCAGTGTGAACGCAGCCTAAGACGGTGCCGCCATCAACTACCGTTCTCATTTTTGGTTACCTAGCAACAAGCCGAGCAGTTTTAAGTTCCCTCCAACTGCGGTTACCAAGCAACAACCTATGCTATGTGTCACCAGTATTTAAGATATTTAAAACAAAAAACTAATAAATAATTATCGATATCGACAGATATGAATTGCGTGCTACGCTTGTCAGCCATATCACTCAGCCTGACAACAGTCTCAGATAAAAGTTAACAGTGTTTTGCAAAAGGGAACAAAAACACCACCTGTTAGCAGAATTAGCTCGATGCTAGTAGCGGCGTTTCCTGCTGATGAGATCAAGGATCTGCTTTGTGAAACGCCAGTTCTGTTTCGAAGTAACCGCACTGAGCTGCTATCTTCTCTGCTTAGTTTAAACTTTAAATTAATCCCACACTTTGACCCTTTTAGCTTCTTTCTTGGCGTTGCTGCTTTCTGTCTCCACCTCCATCGATGCTTATATCACTTAGCATTCGTCTCAAGTGAGAGCGTAATTGTCCGACCTGAACACAGCGCGATAAACAGTAAAACACAATTTAAGGAGGAATTTTACAAGTTAATGTTGTCGAATCGTTCCACGAATCATTACTGCCTTACACAACACAGTAACCAATTATGAAACAAGAAAGGAGCGTTATATTTTGTCAAGTGCCATCATCAAACTCACCAAGAGTAACTGTCATCAAATATTAATCAACGTTTCAGTTGTTATTCATCAAAGGCAGCTATAATCAGGTGGGGTTTTAGCCTTGATTTAAAGGAATTCAGTGTTTCAGCATTTTTGCAGTTTTCTGGAAGTTTGTTCCAGATTTGTGGCGTATAAACTACTTAATGATCTTTGTTATAAGAATGAAAGAGAGCCTGGCTACTCAAAGGACAATATACTCTCACATACAACTGTATTAGGCATGTCTGCACAGTTTTTATTATTCTTTGGTTTCTGTTACTTGGTATTTAAATAGCAAAGTTTACTTGGGCTTGTTTCTGACCACAGGGAATTCATCTTCTGATGGCTACAGATCACGATACTTCAGCTGGATCCACAGTCACTGGACACCAATTCAACAGAGCATCTGAGGGACATAATGGAGATCCTATGGAAGAGGAACAGGAAAACAAAATTCAGACTTTAAACTCAGAATTCAAACCTTTTCTCAGAATTTAGACTTTTTAAAAGGCTTTTTAACCTTTAAAAAAGGTTTTATATATATATAATTTTAACTTTAAACTTAGAATTCTGGCTCAAGATTCTGACTTTTTTCTCAGATTTTTATTTTTTGGCCCCAATCTTCTTCCATAAGATCGTCACTGTGAACGTAACACGTCGATATGAAGTCTCTAAGCGATGTTTCTGTTATGTTGAATCTCTGCCACAAAAAGCGAATCAAAGCACCAGACTTAATCATTTTGGGGTGTGGAGGTTCCGGCCCGGTTCTTGTCACTCTCCCTCTTCACCAAACCTCTGAGGTCTGTTTCTTCCTTTTGGTTCAGGATTAAGGAATCCCTCCGTCTCAAACCAAAAACATGCTCAGACAATTTGTTTCCCATTAGTCCGCACACAAATCAAAGTTTCACACTCACGACATCATTAATAATGGGCGAAGCGAGCTGAGCCTCTCCCAGATGAAGAAAAGAGTCTATTCGGTCGCAGTCTTGTGATCCTTTTCAATCTTGAACGACTCAATTGTCTGAAATCCTCCTTCAATCACAAGTTTGTTTGACCAGGTATTACAGGCTCTGTTGTGTAACTTTTCTCCTCCATGCAAAGCCGATTCTGTTTTCACTGGCTGCCGTTCAAGTCCCCACATGGCAGCTTCCCCTCGCTACGCAGACACATGCTTGGGGAACAGCTCACTCTGTGCGCCGCAGATTTCTTTAAGCTGACTTTGATATTCCCGGATTTTATTACCCAGCAGCGCGGTGACTGCATCCACCTCCTTTGTTGTCCCGGCTTGTCAGCCGCTCACTCATCAAACCCTGGAAACCACAGATGTAATTGAAATTTTTAGAGAAATCTCAGACTGTGGGGGGCCTCGGCAGACTCCTGTAGGTCTCACCTTCCCAAACGTGGAAACCACCTTGCAGGCGAGGTCACGGCGGAGTCGTTTGGAGGCAGGAAGTGGAAGATTACCGTTAGAAACTACTGAAACGCAGAGAACAAACTGGGGAGAACAAACTTTATGGCAAAATGAAAGAACTCCGAGGGCCACAACATTTTAATAGCAAAAACTATTTTTTAAAATAAAAAATAAACTAAGCACACAATATTTTAATGTAATGAGCAACGCAGTAGGATTTCTGTAAATGAGAGATATGTAAATTATAGATTAAGAAAAACCTAACATCATACAGTCAATTTTTAATCTTCTGGATTTTTTTGTCTTTTCAGTAACAAGAACAGAATATGTCTAAGCTTAATGACCTAAAATGTCCAGGTTATTTATTTGGTCTCCTTTTACTATTAAAAGAAATTAAATTCAAAGTAAAAACCTGGAAAAATACTTTGTGTTGCACTATCAGTGAAAACTTCACCCCAACATTGTTTTTAAATCTTCATCAAATGTCTGGACTGTGATCAACGGCCTTCAGGATTGTTCTGATGGCCACAAATGGCCCCCGAGCCACACTTCGGACACCCCTGACATAGACCAAGATGGTAGTTATTATCTCATGATTGGCTCTTGAAGAGTAAACAACATATTAAATATTGAAGAAAGAACTCCTGCTGTTTTACGTTCAAATCATGAAATATTCTCCATTTATTCAATAATCAGCTGCTGCTGTAGTTGAACGTTTTGAATGCGCCTTTAGAACCAAATAAGAATGAAATGTGAAGTAAGCGTGATTCGCATGATACATTAAACGAGTTACATACTGCAGCTTTAAAAGTATTCTGAAACATGTTTGCATTTAATATCACTTAACTTCTAAAAAATAAACTGTGTGAATTATATAAACTTGTACTGACGACTTATACGTAGTTCCGCCATCTTGTCGGTGTCACTATAAAAAATGTTAAGGGGGCAGTTTCATGTAAAATCAACGTTTTTTATCTTTACATCACGTTTCCTTCATGAAAAACAAACCTGGAGTGTTGCCTTGATTCTTTCATACACGTTGGAGAAATCCTTTAATCTCCATGGCAACCATGTGTAAAATGCCTGGGTGGACCTAGCCCCGCCTCCAAGGTGCAGCTCCTCCCCACTCAGCTCCATCAGACTAGCCAACAGCAACACCTGGTGGGACGCTGAGCTCATTATAGGAGCTCCTTCTCCGTGCAACGATGGTGAAAACATTTTTAAAGGGTTAATAAAGGAGCCATGTTGGGATGACTTCCTGAAGGCAGAGTTTCAGAAAGAGCAGGAGCTTCTTAAAGAGACAGAGGCCCAATTTCAGGGATTTAAATTACAAAGTCATATTTATATGTAACTTGATTGTGCTATAAAATGGCTCCAAGTACTTGGAAAACACATAATACTGCCTCTTTAAAGATTACAAGAAAGTCTGGAAGGAAAATGTAAAGAAATGATAGCCGGCTTCAGAGTTTTAATAAACGGCTTTGTTGTTGAGACAAAAGCAAAACGAACAGCGACCCGGTAAAACTTACAGGAGTGATAAAACAAACCGGCGGCATGATCACCAGAGGAAGTGTTTGTACAGTAAGACGGTCTGTTGACAGAGATGTGCTGTATTTGCTGAACATGAGGCGCAGATGGCACAACTGTTGACCCCGTCGTGTGTCTTCCTGTCCCCCAGCTGAACCACAGCGAGAGGGGGCCCTTATCTGGTCAAACTGGGCGGTGGGGAGGGGAAGGCTTTGAAGACACGCTTGTGTGGCGATGTAATCAGGCAGACTGCTGTAGGGCCACAAACACCACCCTCACCACCGCTGCGTGTCACCCCTCTTCACCTTTCTCTGCTTCTGGAAACAAACAAAGAGAGGGACGCTTACGGCGAGCGGCGAGGTTCTCCGGTGTTGACTGAGCAGGAATATCCGCTGGACAAACCTGGCCGGGATTATGCGTCCGGCATCACGTAGAGACTTTCCCTCCGCCTTGTCTCCGGTGTCATCTGGTGAAGAATCTCTGGTTGATAAAACACTTACAGAAACCTGAGGGATTAGCAGCAAATTTTCCACCCTTCACAGAAAAATAAATACAGATTATCAGGAGAGACAACGGGATCCCGGCGGTCCCCCTCGTGTTACCCTCCACATGACACAGATGAAGCCTCACAGATACTGACGGAAAACTAAACATCCAGCTCAGACTGAAACTGCACTGCAAAAACAGAAAATCCACTGCAAATGTCTTAGTACACTTCAAATAAGACTAAACTGACCTGCAAGTAACTTTCTGCAAGACAAAGAAGCTTGTTTTAAGTCATTAACTCCTTAATATTGATGAATACATTAATACTTCCACTGGCAGATTATTTCACTTACAACATAGGAAAAATGTCTCATTATAATTAAAATAATCTGCCAGTGAAACCAGTCATTTTTCCATCAATATTAAGGAATTATTAGCTCAAAACAAATAAAAAGTTATTTGTAAGTTAGTTTTGTCTTATTCCAAGCGTACTAAGATATTTGCACTAAAAACTTAAACATACTTGGTAAGATTTTGTGTTTTTGCAGTGTGACATTTAATCAACGTTATAAGAGTCCCACAACTATTTAAACACATATTTGGCAGTTATGAATAAATTAATAAGGATTATTTTAATAGAAATAGAATTTTCTAATCAATAAATTAACTCTGTTTTGTGGAAGTCATGTATTTAGGAATGTGTTTTGGTTCTAACTGCATATTCTGATATTCTCTCACAGTAAAATTCAAGCACTTTTCAAGCATTTTAAAGGAAAGTTTTCAAACTGGAGAGAGAAAACTGATCTGAGCTGTCTTCATCCTCTTCCAAAATAAAGGAATATAAATGTCTAAGTATGTGAATAATTCAATAACCACAACTTCAACATAGATGTTGAACTTTATTCAACTGCCAAACAGCAAAGTTAGTTTGACCTTCAGAATTTATCAAGAAATGTTAATTGGGTGGAAGCTGTGTGTGCTAAATGTCCTCAAAGTTGGCAGAAAGTGTGAAAGCGCTAAGCAAGAAATTCACACAGATGTTGAACTTTATTTAACTGAAAGGTTATAAAACAGCCAAGTAAATTAGCGCTTTGGAATTTATGTGATAAATGCATTTAGGGAAAGTTAAGTGTGCTAAACAAAGTTAGCAAAGCCGCTAACTGAAAAATTAGCTACACTGTTAGCAAATTAGAGGAATTATTCCCCCAACTGATGGTAAGAACTGGAATATCTGGCTCCACAATGTGATTTGGCATAGTTGTCTTTGTTCTAACTCATGAAATTTTGGATATGTTTTCACTTCATTTGATTATGACCATTTATATTTGTTTTGTGGTGAAAACAAAAAGCTGGTAGAAACCATTAAAGTCCAAAAAAGCTCATAGATCTGGAAGGTTTTTTTAATAGTTGAAAATAATAATAAAAAAAACTTTTAACCAAGAAATTTGTTTTTGATAGTCAAGTAAATTAAGAGTCAGGTTTCTTTACACATTAAGAAGTGCATGTTGAAAATTATTTACACCCTTCTCAATAATTAAAGGAATAATATTTACTCACTGCAGCTCTTTATATTTGTTTTTTAAAGGTTTCCTCTGTTTCTATACAACTGAGCTCTAATTCATCACCATAATCTTTACGTCTGTGCACAGATTTTCTATGAAACAAAAGTCTCAATCTGCCAGAGGTGTGAACAGATGCAGTTAATTTTGGGCTTAACTGCATCTGTTTCCCACTTTATAGTACTTGAATTATTTGAATGAAAAGGTCACGTGAGCTTTTCCTACATGCCTGATGGTGAGAGCGGTTCAATTATCGCTGCTCTGACAACGAAGAGGCTTTAGAGACGGGGATAAAAGTCACACATCCGGCCTGAAAAGACGCCGCCACCAGCTCCTGCGCAACAACAACGGGGCAAGAATGCATGACAGCTCTTACAGAATTCCCTAATTTTGTCTCATGACATAAAAGACACATTTTCATCAAGCTAACCACTTTGATGCTTTCATCTTCTGCTAATGTGTTCCAAACTAGCATTGTAGCAACACTGCACCACTCACAGATATTGATTTGGATTAGGCTCTGTCACGTTCGGGGATTGCATAAAGAAGCTTTTTCTTTTTTCTTTTCCTCCCCTCACTCATTTTTGCTCCCGTCTCCCCCGTCACATCTCCATGCTGCCTCCTCGCAGGCCCCTTTGATGTGCCTGCTTTAATTTGGTGCTTAATGGAATCAGCGCCGATGCTGCGCCTATCGGTGGCAGCATCGCAGATCCCAGGGTTCAGTGCGACGTGCCTCCATTCTGGTGAGTGGGTGTCAAGATAGCCGTGAAACAATGAAGGAGGGCCCGTCGCCCTGGGAGACAAAACACATTTCCAATGCAGATCTCAGCGCCGGTTAGCGCTAGCGAGCGTCTCTGGAGGACGTCCCAAACGGTCGAACCAATAAATACACAAAACACTGCAAAGTTCACAATATTTAAAAACAAAAACCATCAACATAAACGTTTTGATGAGTAACAGAATCATCTTAAAGGGACAGTGAGTGTCATGTAAAATTTACCTTTTTTTAGCTTTACATTATATTATAATGACATTCCCTCATGAAAATCATACCTGGAGTGTTGCTTTGATTCTTTCATGCATGTTTGAGAAATCCTTTAATCTCCATGAACACCTGAGTAGACCTAGCCCCGCCTTTGAGGCGCAGCTCCTCCCCCACTCAGCTCTTCCAGACTAGCCAGCAGCAATTAGCAAACACCTGCTGCAACTGCTGAGCTCATTATAGGAGCTTCTTCTCAGAGCAAAACGTTGGTAAAAACATTAACAGGTTAATAGAGGAGCCAAGTAGTGATGACTTCCTGAAGGCGGAGTTTCAGAAAGAGCAGGAGCTTCTTAAAGAGACAGAGGCCCATTTTCAGGAGTGTAACACTTTCTATGGATGCAAACTCGACTAAAAACCCACCTGTTTAGGATTGTATTTGAAACGTCATCAATTACAAATTTATTGATGGAACCTGACTTAATGTTGTGTTTTGATTGTTGATTCCATGTTGTGTTTCTGTGTTTGATATGATGTAAAGCACTTTGAAATGCCTTGCTGCTGAAATGTGCTATAAAATTTGATTTGATTTTGATTTCAAGGCAGTAAATCAGGATGTTTACTTGAAAGTAAACTTCTTTTAAGTCATATTTGATATATACAGCATTTCTATAACAGGGGGTCTGGTCCCTATCATGACATTTCAGGCAAGAGGCGGGGTCACCGTGAACAGGTCGCCAGTCCATCGCAGGGCAACATAGAGACAGGACTAACAACCATGCACACACACACGTAGAGAGAATTTAGACCAATTAACCTGACATTCATGTTTTTGGACTGTGGGAGGAAGCCGGAGTACCCAGAGAGAACCCATCGTGCAAACTCCGTGCAGAAAGACCCCAGTCTTTCTCATGGAAAGAAGGTCCTGGGTTCTGCATCAAACCCAGGACCTTCTTGCTGCAAGGCAACAGTTCTACTAACTGTGCAGCCCCTGAAAAAAGTCAATTTTACATAATACTGCCCCAATAAGTAAAGCAATACTGTGACACTGAGACTGTAACTTTTTAATAAACTTATTTCATATAGGACAGTGGGATATGGTCTGCTCAGAGCTCACACCAAACTGAAGAGAGATGCCTGGGCTTTTACTCTCTTCAGTCCAGACCACAACTTTCAGGTTTTAGGGGCCGTAAATCAAAGCAGGTGGTTTCCTCCCCAAAAATACCTCTTCACAGGACGGAGCGCTCGGGGCAGCTGCTCTGACTGAGCCGTGATAAAAGTGGAGCCATAAATCAGTTTTTATACGTATCAAAGCCATATTTCCATCACTGTACGTACGCAGCGAGCTAAGGAGAAGGAACTTCCACCTGTGTGGAAAGACGACAGGATCTGGGATCTGATGAGAATCCGCCCTCAGCCATGCGTTTGTGCAGCGGCGGCGGCGTTCGTGTTGAGGCAACGCGCTGGAAGGGGGGAAATCCCCAAACGCAGGGCCTTTATTTCCACTCACACACTAATGAACTCTGCTGCAAGTACCGGCACATACAGCAGAGGTGCTTTGTCTTTCATCCATGTTTGTGTTTGATGTGGTCTTCACACACTGCTGTGTGAAATCGCCTCCATCTATTGCTTATGTTTCATGTAAAAAAAACCAAACTGGAATAAAATTGTTTTTTATTTTTCAGTTCAGTGAGATTTTCAGGCTTTTGTTTATGTTTGATTAATTAAACAAAACAAACATTTTTAAAATTAATGAATGAACTCTGTGAATCATATGCAAACATTTAAATTTTTTGGTTCTAACTGCATTTTCTAATATTTTTCCCACAGTAAAATCTAAGAACTTTTCAAGCATTTTCAAGGTAAGTTTTCAAACTTTTCCAGCAACAAATTTAGGAGATGAGAACAATACAAAAAATTAAAATCTATTTTATGACGTTGTATTATTATTATTAATACTAATAATAATACAACGTCATAAAATAGATTTTAATTTTTATTATTTTATTTTAAATTATTATTAATACTAATAATAATGTCTTGTGATGGTATTCTATATAGTAACAAACAAAATTTCTCTCTCACATAACTTATACGCCTGACTAGTCAGAGAACAAAACACGAATTTCAATAACCTTGTTTGACATATAACATATTTACTACTTTTGTAATTAACACCGTCTATGAGTCCAAACCAAACCATCTTTTTACAAGAAACTTCTTCTTTGTAAAAAGATGGACTTAGATGAGTTTTAAGTGGCCTTCAGTCTCCATTCTGACTGCTGGATCCAAACTGGCAAAATGAAAATTATTAATGTGATGTTGTTACTTTGAGTCATAGAATTCAATTTAATAGTGGATTTAAAAAATAAAATCCCACAAGAAGCAAACGTTCACAGACAAATTAGCTTGATTTGAACAAGTAGAAACAATGGCTAATTATGGAAAAACAACTTTGGAAAACAATTTCCAAATTTTGGAGTTTGTGTTCAAAACTCTCTCCAGTCCCTAAGTAACGTAGTTGTAAAATACCAACAGCTAATGCTAAAGCGCTAATTTGAACCTCGTTGATATCCAACATACAACACAGTATATCGCCCTGAACAAATTAGCTAAAGAAATCCCACAAGAAGCAAACGTTCACAATCTCATCTAATGTTTCAATGAATGAAAATTATCACCATCTTTATATGAAACGTTTCAGTTTGATGCTGAAAATGTCAGTAATTGTTGTCCCTGAAAGTTTTCTCACATAAAAAAACAAAAATGTGCATTCTCTCTCCTTTATTTTTTTAAACAAGGTTCAGTGAAGAAATTAAAAATTCTTTTGCATCCAAAGCAATTAATCCAGAGTGGGCCTGAGATCGCAGCATCCAGCTGTAGCAGACCTGAAAAGAAGCTTTATTACCAACTCCTGCATTCATTTGATGTTGGAGACCTGTGTACTGAGAAGTTTATTACATTTGACTTCAGTGGAGTTCAAAGAAAAAAAAAGATTAAAACAGAAAAGTGGGAACTTTAAACTCAAACCACAACCAACCCAAAGCATGTAAACAGGACTTCGAATCACACAGGAACCAGTCGGAACCAGCTGGGTTTGACTTCCTGTCGCCGTGGAGATACAGGAACATTAAAACTATTGAATGAAATAAAATATTTTCTAAACAAGAAATCACTTTACATGCTACACAATGCTCAGAAAACCATTAGCAAAGACCATAACCTGCAACATTGATGACCTCATCACCAGCAGCACATATGTTGGAATAAAAGCAGTTGGAACCATTAATGTTACAGCGGAAAAGATAATAATCACATTTCAACAGAAAGGAGCCTGAAGCTGCACTCAGTTATTCCATTTCATAACCCTAAACCTACGTCCGTCTTAGCTAGGAGATAAAAGCTACGTCAGCTAAGCTAATGTTGCTAGTTTGGCAGTAAGTACTACAGTAAATGATATTTATCCTTTTATTATTCAAAAATTGTAATAGTTTATAAGTTAGACAGGAACTAGATGAGAGCTGGTTCTGAACTTGTGCCTTTTTATTGTTGTATAGAAACTTTATAGCAACTTCCTGCCAAGATGGCTGTCAGTTACAAAGGTCTCAGAAGTGTGATGTCACATGAGAACTGTTCTACCTTCTCAGGTAGAACTTGTTAAGCATAACAAGTGAGCTACCAAAATAAAAGCACAGAACCTTAACTGTGGTTATAGTAAACAGAGGTAACTTTACTCAGTTCGTCTTTACATCTGATACTGTAAGCTTGTGCCTCTACCTAAACTTTTTTTGTCTACACTTTGTGTTTTTTGAATAATAAGAATATAAATATTGTAAATCTATTTTGTCTTGTATTTTCTTTCAGCATTGTGTGTTTTTGTCTGTATGGAAAAGTTATAAACATATTAAAATCATGGTTAAAAGGGGAGAAGCTCTCTGGTTCTCCGGCCTCTCTCTCTGGTCTTTGATGTGCAGACGTGCGGACTCTCATCGCAGCACCTGGAGGACTCGGCGCTCGGCTCGCCTGCACTCCGACTCGTGAATCGATGTTTGCAACGAGCCCAAACAATGAAACGGTTTTAGCCGAGCTGTCGGTTCCATTCAGGGCTGACGGATGAGGAGGTTGCAGCGCTGCTGCTCCGGCTCTACCTGTGACGGAGGAGCCTCTGCCTCTGATGTCTGTCTGGAAATTGACTTGGCTTTTCAGGCTTTGACCCCGATGTCTGATGTAAGACCCAGACACCCAGACATCAAAGTGAAGCGAGGGTGGAGGGACAGGTCGGAGAATGGATTTCTATTTTGGAAGACATATTGACTTTAGGCACCGGCGTGATGAACTATCCAGCTTTATATGTGATATTACAAAATCTAAAAATTGATTTTCCCCCTTTAAATCAAACTATTATAAACTATCATGGATACGGTGGAGTTTTTTTTTTTTTTTTGCTTGAACATGAAATGGAAGAAATTTGCAATGTTTGCTGTATTTCTTTGAGAAAATTCAGAAGAAAATTCTGACTTTCAACATGTTGACTCATAAATATCAGAGTTGTCTGTTGTGTGGCCTTGGACTTTAACATTTAACCTGTTAACTGAGTCTGAAACTCTACATATGTGTGTGTAATGTTTACATCTGGTTTAGAAACTCTTTTTGATTTAGAAGTGAGAAAGGAAATGCTCTACAGGACAGAAAAGGGGTATGATTAATTAAATTCAACTTCTTTAAGCCCCTTTTCAGACACGTTTGTACCAAATAAGTGTTGTTTTTGGTTGGTAATAGAGTGTTGCATTAGCACTTAAAAAGATGTAAGTACCACTGTAATCTTGTTTTGTTTTTTCTAAATAAATGTATCAATTCATGTATCACAGCCTTCTCATATAAAAACGTCATAAAGTGCCTCACAACAAAAGTAGCACAAAAATCAAAACATGATTTATAAGACAGAAAACTTAAGAAGATCATAACAAACAAATATATCCAAGTAAAGATCTTAAATAAAAACATACTTACATTAAAAACGTTTTCAGCTGCCATGTTTGTGAGGTTCTGGTGAACCCAAGCACAGGTGGTGAGAATAATTTAATAATAAAATAACAACAAAAACCAGCAAGCTTAAATACAGAGAAGGTGAGATAAGTGACATGGAAACAGGTGAGTGCAATTAGGGGAATACAGAACAGGTGAGTACTGAGCAGGACTGAGAGAAGGTGACAAAAGGACTGTTTTCAGGTAGACTCGTTTTGATTTGGGACCAAAATTACAACATTTGTTTCATTTTCAGCTGCTTTGTTCTCTTTCTCACTGCACTTTGTCAAACAAACCAAAGCTGTTCCTCTCCTCACCTGTGGGGGCGCTGCACCAAGAACCATTGAAGGAAACGACACACACCTCTGAAGAAGAAACTGAGCGCAACTTCCTTCTTCACCAAACGGAAACAAAAATGGAGTGGGGTGAGATTTTAGCGGTTGGAAGATTTCTCCTTTGTTTTTAGTAAAAGACCACAAACCATTTCTCCTGCTAGCACTAGATAAGCTAGCATTTGTTTGGCTGTATTTACCCAAAATGCCCTGCTTTGTTATCCGCTTCCTGCTGCGATCTCGGTTCAGCTGAAGTGAACTCTGGTGCGAATGCATATGTGAACGCCAAGCGGACCGGAGACATCTAACAAGAGATTTTCCCCTTGTCATAAATGAAATAATCTGCCAGTGGAACAAGAATGTTTTCATCAATATTATGGAATTTTTAGAAACTAGATCAATCATACTCGGTAAGAGTTTGTGTTTATGCAGTGAGCATCCTGAAATCTATTGTGGAAACAGTTGCATGACAAATATAGCTGCAAAGGCCTTTAATTGATTTTTTGCAAAAAATAAAACTCTCCTTCTGCCTTTTAAGAGTAAACTGCAATCCCAAAGACTTCCAACAAAGAACACGTTCAGCTGCATTTCATCTTGTTTCTAGTAATCCAGGAGTTTCGCTGACACTATTCTGGTAAATGTTTACCCACAGAAATATTCAGCAGGCCAGTGTGGAGGTATTCTGCTGGAATCCTCCTCCAGTAATCCAGAGTCAACAAACGGTCCCAGCTGTCCTCAGCAGAGAGCGAGGCCACCTGCTACATCTCCTGCAGGCCCGTTCTGTTGCAGCACGCAGGAAAAGCTGCACACACGCAGAACCGATTCCAAACAGGTGCTGATTTTACTGATAACTCTGCTCCTGTGTTTGCCAATAGGATGTCATGTTCAGGTTGCTCCAAGAAGACCCAGGAAGTTATTTAGAAAGCAGCCAAAACGCCTTCCCGAAATAATAAAAGTTATCTATAAAGATTACTCAAAGGTTTTGGTCCTGCACTGCAGAGACATAACATTTTGCCAACTATGTTTATGTGGTTTCTGGAGCAAATATCTTAGCAGGCTTGAAATGAGAAAACAAACTTACAAATAACTTTTCAAACATTTAGGAGCTTGTTTTAAATAAACAATTCCTCATTTTAATAAGAAAAGTATTAGTTCCACTTATAGATTATTTTACTTATAACATGGGAATAATGTCTGGTTATAAGTGAAATAATCTGCCAATAGAACTAGAACATTTTCATCAATACAAAAGGTGACCCATTATTATATATTAGGTCTACGTGCCGCATAAAACATGTTCACTACATTTTCTATTATGATGAGATTTTAATCTGGTCAGTTTTGCCGATTTTGAGCTGTTTTAGGGCGTCTTGTCTCTTTAAATCCAAATAAGCTGCTGCTTGCCACGCCCTCAACTCAAGATTTACAGTCTGATGTGAAAATGGATGCAAACAGACGCACAATTATCTGACCTATAAAAAATAAAAACATAAAAAAATAATTATCCACCTGTGTCTTTGAGAAGCAGAAGTACCAACCAAAACTCAGCCAGTGGTTTCTGGACGGTGAGTCAACAACAAAACGCTTGTCTTTTTCAGAGGGTGGGTGAGTTTTTTAAGTGCTTGGTCTGTTTCTGTAGAAACCCAAATGGAAGTACAAAACCATGCAAAATGTGAATTTTGCATAATACGTCCCCTTTAAATTCACTTAAAACAAGCTCCTATATCTTCTTAAACGTAACTTTTAAGTTAGTAGATTTGAAGTAAAACAAAACTATTATTTTCACTAGAAACTAAACCAAAGATACTTGGTAAGATTTAATGTTTTTGCAGTGCAGGAAGCAAAGTATAAACAATTTTAAGGGGTCTTTTGAAATATTTGCACACTCACAGACGCAAGGCCTGACTTGTTTCAGTCCAAATTAAAGTTGATGATCACACCTTACTGACACACACACACACACACACACACACACACACACACACAAACATGAACACACACGCCTGATGAGGCGACCAAAGCTGCAGATGATCTCTGTTGAAGGTTCGCTCCATCAGGGGTTTGTGGGATGGAAAAGCGTTTAAGTTGGATTCACGGTGGGGATCTCCACAGAAGACGGCAAAACCAAGCATTATGCAGCTTTTCTTTGAAGAGTGGCAAATACCAGTTGTTATGTTTCCCCAAAATAAGCAGAGCGGTGCGCTGCGGGTTTGTACCTTCCATTTTTCTCCTTGTACAAATAAAACCAAACGTGTGGACAAACACACACACACACACGCACACACACACACACACAAACAGCCATGCGTGAAGCGCGCTGATTTACGCACACATGGCAAACCACTTCCCAACCCGTCACCACTAAGTAGAGAGCTGTGTTCCTGCGCTCCTAATTGTCGGATGCAGCCCGAGCCGCAGTGCTGCCTTGCTCAGAAGCCTCCGGGAAAACAACCTCACAGGTGGCTGGCTGGCTGGCTCCCTGCCAGGAAAGCTCGTGGAGGCGTCACACTCTGAGCAAACCGAACACCAACACGCACAAAACGCGGGATAATTCCCCCCGCCACATGAAAGCGGAGAGGCGGCGGGCCGCGCGCCAGGCCGCGCTACCTGCAGACAAAAAGAGAAGCTCCTCCTGATTTTCACCTGGGACTCGACTTGCTGATGGATCCCGCTTGTGAGGAAAAGTGAGGCAGCACTTGTGTGTGTTTGTGTGAACGCAGATGAATCTATTTAGGCCCGGGAGCCATGTGCGCTCCCAGCGCGCTGCAGCTCCGTAGCCTGTAATTAATCTCTCCGACATGAGGCCTTCCCTCCGGGGGGCAGATCTCTCTCTGCTGCTGCCACAGAGCGAGCCTGCGGCTGCCGGCTCACCCAGTTGTCTCAAACTGGAGTGGATACACCTGCAGAGTGGGAGAGCTGGTGCAACCAAGATCTGGTTTGACTTTCTTCTAATTAAATGAAGTAAAACTTTCTTTAACTCGTCTGCTTGGTTTAAAATCGTAAATTCTTACTTTTGAATTGTTTTTGCCATTTCATGTTTTTGTTTTATAACCTTGATTATATTACATTTTCAGAAAACTACCTCAGTTTTACAGTCACTTAAAATGGTGAGACTCTGCTGGGGTTGCTAGGTAACGGGATATGCCTGGTGATTTGTGACATTACACACAAATCAGCAGAAGAACTGATTGAAAATGCAGTGGAACTAGAAATATTCCAGGATTTTCTGTAACTCCAAATAATGTTTTAGAAAATTAGCCTATTTCTAAATTCTTTTTATGAACCAAATTGAAAATATTGTGTGTTTTCCAGGCATATAGTGCAATTTTTATCAAGTAACTTTGTTATCAGCTGTTACGTATATCAAATATGATTTAAAAGATATTTGGTTTTGTAATTTAACGCCTTGAAATTGGGCTCCTGTCTCTTTAAGAAGCTCCTGCTCTTTGTGAAACTCTGGCTTCAGAAAGTCATCACAACATGGCTCCTTTATCAACCCTTATAACGTTTTTGCCAGCGTTGCTTTGAGCAGTAGCTCCTATAATGAACTCAGTTCCACCAGGTGTTTGCTAATTGCTGCTGGCTAGTCTGAAGGAGCTGATTGGGGGAGGAGCTGTGCCTCAAAGGCGAGGCTAGGTCCACCCAAGCGTTTTGCACAGCTGAATGGTTGCCATGGAGATCGAAGGATTTTTCTAACATGCATGAAAGCAACAGTCCAGGTTTGTTTTTGATGTGGGAATAAACTTATATGATGGAAAGCTCAAGCTAGCTAGCGTTAGCAAAGTCCAAAATCCAGAAGCGCTGATTGGTTGAACCCCTAAGATCAGAGAAAAAGACTGTAGCTGCTAGCTTCTGAGGTAGAGCTAAGACGGTTTCCACTGTTTCCATATTTGGTGTTTGAACTATTAAAATAAGCAGTTTTAAATGTTTTTAGAAGGTTATAAAGTGTTTTAGGATTTTAGCTGTTCACAGGCAGCTGTGGTCCCTAATCACCAGGAATACCTGGTGTATCAGCTTTTCTCTTAATCCACACTGTTCTGCAAAACCATCCAGCTCTACAGACTCTGGTTCCAGAGTGTGACAGCTGCTGGGAGGAAGGATCTACAGCAACGCTCCTCTGTTCACCTTGGATGCAGCCGTCTGTCACTTAAGGAGCTCATGCTTTAAGGGCTGAAGAAACTATGGGCTGAAATCTGAAGCATCAAAGTAGCATCTTACGTCCCGGTCACTGCGCCGCACTTTTTACTTTTACTTGAGTAATTTTATCATGTCACCCCTTTTATTAGAATAAAATCTCTGGATTTTCTATCCACCAAATGAATACAAACATGTTTAATCAAACTTCACCACACACAGACACACATCTGCAGTTTTGTTAAAATTTAATTGTTTTTTATTGAAAGATACTACTTTATAAAAAAATGCCTTTTGCCTGATTTTGTTGTTTTTGTTACTTGTATAAATTATTGTAATTTTGGTCCTTAAAACACCAAAATTTCTACATAACTTTATATTTTGGTCCATCTGATGATGTGATTTTTAAATATTAAATGATTGATAATTTGATCAGTTACTCACCTGACTAAACTTTTTACCAAATGCTTTTACTTCAGTCATTTCTTGGAAGGCTACTTTGTACTTTTACTAGAGTAAAAAGTAAAAAAATAAATTATAGTCTTACTACAGTATAATTTTTGGTACTCTACTCACCTCTGGAGTAACTTTTATAGGATGTTTGGTTTGACAAACAGCCGCCACTCCGACAAGTACATTTTTTCTCAAAAAAGAGAGAAAAGATATATAGCCTATAAGTGAGTAAATTACTCCCTAACTCGAGCATCGATCGTCTGTGAGTCGAGTTTTAACGATCAAAGCTTTTCGTTAAAGAAAAACTCGCAGACCTTTAAACTGTTACGTAACAGAGACAATGAAACGTCCCTTCCCTCCTGGTTCCGCAGCGGGGAACCGTTTCGCTGCTGATGCCAGGTAATCCCATGCTTGTGTTTGCGTGTATTTACTGAAACGTGCCCAGTGTCACTCCGCACAAAGGAGCTGCGGTGGGAGGATTACCGGCAGCCGGCGTAACGTCCTAATGATGCCGTCTGAGCGGTGGGGATGTGCGGGGAGCATGGCGGGGGCGCAGGGGTGTTACTTATCTCCACGGAGCCGCAGCATTTCTCTTAATTAAAACTCCTATCTGTGTCTTTGAAGTTGGTAATGAGTCAGTTTGGAACATGGCGGGAATCAGGCCAGGGCTGAGATGTTTCTGCAACATGCATGTTTAAAGGATGAGATCAGGCGTTGTTACGCGGCGCACGACAACAACCCGGAGAAGAGACGGTGGCAAGAAATGAGGCCGATAAAAAGGAAGCACGGCTGCTCGTTTTTCATTATGGGATGTGAATGGATTTAATCTTATCAGCGGCTGCTCCTCACAGCTTCTGCTGATCTCTCTCTCTCTCTCTCTCTCTGCACGCTCCAGCTTTCACAGGCCTTTCAGATTACAGTCAAATATTACAGCCCGTGACCAATCTTCAATTAACCAAATGTTGTAGGGTTATAGTATCACCCTTGGCTCCTTTCATGCCCCTTAAACGCCTTTTCAAGGGGCTGGAATATTTTTCACTTCAGTTATGAAATATCATTCTGTTAAAGCTTCCCCACTTTTCTGCAAGGCACCAGTGGCAGCTTAACCTAAATAAATCAGTCTGCCTGTAATTTATTCTGAACCAGCCTGGATTTAATTGAACCTCCAGATTGTATTCCAATCAAGTAAATTACCGACGCATCGCCGTTTTGAAAGGCTGACCAAGGAATTTCAGTGTCTCTAATTTTTCCTCACAAACTGCCAGACATAATCGAGCGTTAAATGAGCCGATCCTGGTTGTGGTTTTGTGCGCATCTTGGTATTTTACATGAATATGCTTTGTGTCTGTTTGCATGCGTTTTTACAGCGGCTTCAATGAGACTTGCATCAACCTAATGTCAACATGTTGTCATGGATTTAAAGCTAATTTGAGGCTAAAATGTAGAAAATCCCAGTAAGATCTGAGTCTATTGAGTGCAACGGCTCTGGCATCGGAAGCACTTCTGGATATTTGATATTTTCCTCACTGGTCCACTAATCATGGCTGCATTAAGTGCAGTGATGATGATTTACTATCTGGTTGTTCATTAAGTCATCTTTGGAATAAGATCTCTTAAAGCCGCAGTATGTAGCTTTTATAAAACATATATATTTTTACATATTTGTTACAACTGTCACCATGTCATGATGGTAAAAACAGAGATAATCCGTGAAAAGATCGATTTCCTCCACCTGTTCACTGAGCTACTATTGCTGTCTGAAGAAATGCTCCGCTCAGACCAAAAACAACCAATCAGAGCCAGGAGGAAGGGCTTAGCGCTGTCAGTCAACCCTGTGAATACGCTGCTAAACATGTAAATGGCAGAGAAACAACTTCCAGGAAAGCCATAGGTGGCTATGCTAACTAGTTTAGCATTCAAGGGAGAAGCAGAGAGTAAAGGAAGGAAAGGGGGAAGCAGCGCGCACACGGTCATGATGGGCAGCATTAAGATTACAAGAATAAAGTCACTTTACAAAACTAAACTCGTACGAGAATAAAATCGTGATAATACAAGAATAAAATCAATATTTCAAAAATAAAGTCATAACATTATGACTTTATTCTCCCAATACCACAACTTAATTCTAATAAATTCATATTAGTTTGATTATTTTCCATTATTTCAACTTTATTTTTGTAATATTTTGACTTAATTCTAGTACAATTTTATAATACCATAAATTTATTTTTGTGATTTTTAAAAACAAATCCTCAGCGTGTTCCCAATACTCAGTGGTGAGTTTCAGGTTGAGTAAAATCCTGTATTGTTCAATCTGAGCTGGGAGGAAGCCATGTTGGCTGTTAAATGGCTGCAAATCTGGTTTTGTTTTTTAAAATATGAACGGAAAACCAGTGTAATATAATCACAGTACTACTGTAATATAACATATTCTTTATAAATAAAAGGGTTAAAATAAAAAATGATTGCTACTCCAACAATTTGGCTTTTAAAACGCTGAACTGCAGACAGAAGTACTTTAGTAGAGCTTCCTACCTGCTATCGTTGCACTAACCATTATTAACCCCAATGTTCAGAAATAT
The DNA here is from genome assembly GCF_001444195.1 of Xiphophorus couchianus. NCBI lineage: Eukaryota > Metazoa > Chordata > Actinopteri > Cyprinodontiformes > Poeciliidae > Xiphophorus > Xiphophorus couchianus. The sequence continues at coordinate 3,338,898 of NC_040232.1, read as the reverse complement.
AGGACTGAGTGTGTTTTTTCGGAGTCTGAGGTCAAACAGAGTGCTGTAAAACATGATAAGGTTATCGTAAACATCTCCAAGGCCTCGGCTGCAGGCTGCAGCAGATTCTCCATCTCCTCCATTACAGACCCGAGCGGCTCGGGGACTGAAAATTACCTTTCTGTGTCCGGAGGCAGAATTCATGGGATCATTTTGAGAAAATGCATCTGCAAGGACACAGAAGTCTTCTTCAGGTCTAACCCTTTGATCCTTAAGAGACCCCCACCTTCCCGTTCCCCCCTCAGGGACTGGCATCAGTGTAATTGAAGATCATTACTAACCCACAATGCAACCCTCTCAGCGACCGTCTTCATAATGGAAATGAACTGTGCGACGCGGCACTGCACACAACAGCAGAAAATGGAAGCCAAGAGGTAGAAGGAGCGAGGGACGTCTTCCAAATTGAAATGAAGTGGAAATATCCCGTCCGCGGCGCCATTGGTTAGCCAAGGAGCCGAAACGAGCGAGATTACTGGCTTACATTTGTAGCTCCTCAGTGTTTTTGTTTTGTTTCGCTGAAGTGGGGTGGTACGGCGGCGGCGGGGTGGGGGATGTGTGTGTGCACTTCAAAAGAATTTGTAACAAACCTAATTCATCTGAAGCGTAGGATGAGCTGGTAAGAAAGATGAAAGATGAAAGTGAGTTGGCATGGAAACAGAAAGCACATCAGCGCTCGCTGGCACACAAAAGGGCTGCCTGTGTTGCATGCTGCATTTCTGCGGGAAGAGATCCAGAGAGGCTTTAAGTGCTATCATGACCTTACAAACAAAATTAGTCAATTATGACTAACTAGGGTGCTCAATTTCCACTTTTTATTAGGCCATGTTTTCCCTCTATTTTTCATAATTGGGAGCGGAGAATCAGGATTTTTGTGAAACAGCTCAGAGTTTATTTTTCTCTTTTACTTTTTATGTTTGACTACTAATTTTACTTTTTTTATACACTTTCTCTCAACCTCTGGCTGCTTCCATCAGCTTTCATCTAATCAGAAATTCAGGTTTGGTGTTAATTAGAAAGCTGCAAAAGTCTGCACGTCTTTTCTCCCATTTGATGTCAGAAAGGGAGATTCCACACACACACACACACACACACGCCGACCCACACACACACACAAACTTTGCATTGACTTCCATTCATTTTTTAAATTAATTTCTACAGCCTAATCCTGGTACTAGCCCAAAAACAGAACTTCTGTGGCCTTTGGGCCCGAAAGGACCAGTGGGTTGTCACAACGTAATATTTGTTGGAAAAATTATAGTTACAAGATGAGAAAATGCTAAAATACACAAAACACCACAAAAAAGTATGTATTTCTACTCTAATAACTATTAATATCTAACTTAACCATTATCAGAATATTCTCCTCACCAACATTAACCTAAAATAATTTTCACATCAGACCAAAGTGTAACCCTTAATCCTAAAAAATGTTTGTAAATGGACTAGATTAGATCCTAATAGTGGTAGAAAATCTTACGCTAATCCTCTAATAGTGGAGCTAATTTTTGTTTTGCATTGAAGGTTAGCTTTTCTGCTAACCTTCAAAAAGATTTAGCGCACTTAGCTTCCCCTAAATTAATTTTTCCAGATAAATTCTAAAGCACTAATTTTTCAGGTGAATTTAAAGTTTTACGTTTTGGTCATCAACTGTTAAGAATTATTTAAGTAGTTAAACATTTATGTTCATGCTCTTATTTTGAAGTAAGTGAAGACTGTTTATGCAGCAATTCCGTTTCCTTTCCTGCTAGTAACTTTATTTAAAACAAGAAATTTACAGTAACAAAACAAAACACGGACAGTAGAGAACAAGAAACTAACATGAACACAATGTCCACAGGGAATTATAAAACATGTCAATTATAATGTAAATTTGTGCTTGAGGGTTGTAGCCTTTGAAGGAGAGATAGAATGTGAATTGAAGTTAGCGCTCTATGGTTAGCTTCTGCTAACCACCATTTTGATGTAGCACTTTAGTATTAGTAGAACTAATGTTTATGATTAGTGCTTTAGAGTTATTATCATTATATACAAGTTGAGCTAAAAATAGTTAGCTAAGCCACAAATGTATCCAAGCCTAACATAGCACCTCAATGCTAAACATGTAGCAGCTAATGCTAATGTCAGCAGCTACAGTCCATGTTTCTAAGGAATCTCCATGAAAGATCAAGAGTTCCTGAAACTCTGGAAAGATGAATGGATAGAAAAACACTTTGCTCCAATCTGATGGTTGAAGAACCTGAAGAACATTTTAAAAACAGTAAATCTATCTGTCATTGAGCCCATATATCTATTTATTCAATAATTTAGCAGCAAAAAGGGATTTTGAATTGAGACTGTTGTTTATTTTGTTGATAAGTAGTTTTGGATTTAAATTGCACTTAATAAATTACAGCCCCTGCAATTAACTTGATCAAACATCTTAATCGAGTCCCACCACTAAAATTAGTGCAATTATTTTGGAAGTTTTACGTTGGATATTCTTTACATAATGACTCCAAGATCAGTTATTAGAAATCTGGCTTTGTCTACCATTTTCCAGACTAACCTTGTTTTATATTTGGCTGTTGCTAAGCTACATATTTCACATATTTTATTTTGTGTTCATTTTTAGTTCCTTTTTGATTTTATTCAGAAGCTGCTCCAAACTTTTAGCAGAGCAACAGAATATTCTCATGTACAAATAAAGTGAATTTAGACGATCTGATACGTTTTAGCTGTTCTGTTGTATTAAATAAGCTTTTTTTCCTATTCTCCACAACTATTAAAAATGTATTTACTGTAATATGATTTAACACTGTTTCTTTATTTTCCTGCAGAACACCTGAATTAGCTTGTGTATGACTGGTGGGAAACAAAAAAACAAAAAACCTCAGAAAGGATACATGCAAACAGCAAAGGTAAAGTCTCAAAGAGAAAGTTTTTCTGCAAACTGAAGCAGTTCCCTCAAAATAAACACACACAAAAAAACATTAAAGCCGACGGTCGTTTCCAGAAAAGCAAACACTGCGCAGGACTGTGGCCCCCAAACATTTGTGGTCTGACCCGTGGAAACAAAAGGGACTCTAAACAGGTAAACCAGCCGGCCGGCCTGTTTACCTTTCGCTGTTCCTCCTGCTCTGCAGAGAAGTTTGATCTTTTTCTGCTGTATATCCCGCAGTGTCACAAACACAATGCAGTGTCTCGCAGCTTCAAAGGCCCATCAGTGACAGGTTCAGGGGGGGAAGATCAAATATTCATTTCTCAGACGCAGAATGGAAATTTAAATGAAATACAGTGAAAACAGAAAAATAATGGCTTGTGTCACCTGTGACAGGGAGCCACTCCGGAGGTAAAACCTAAAGGCTCTCCTTTGTGTTGTATTTTATTTCATAATAACGTTCTGCTAGCTGGCAATCACTGTTCTGTTCTTAAATTTGCTTGCAAGGAGCTTTTAAAACTTAAGGATTAGTTCTGTTTTGACAGTCTGAGGAAGTAAAAAAAAAGTTGGATTTTAATTCTTTCATCTAAAAGCGTTTTTCAGTCCATTAGGAAACCTTCGGCTCTCTCGCTCTTCCAGTTAGTGAGCGCGAGATCGCAGGCTTGTTATGGCTTTAATTAAAACTTTGCAGTTTGTTGCTTGTTATGGCACCAAACGGCCTCATCACATCATCGCATTAGCAGCAATCCTCCTCTCGCGGCTCCCTTTTTCAACAAAATATCCCAGTGGGCCTTCGCGGCCCGCCCAGCGAGGAGCTAATTGAAATAAACTGCATTAATGACACGCTGTATGTCCTTACGAGCATCACTCTCTAATGCCCTCATGTTTATGATTATGGTGGGATATTGATTTCAACACTTGAAAAAAGATATGCGTTTTATCAAACCATCCAAACAGCTCCCGCTCTCTCCTGGTGGCTTGTTTACAGCCAAAACCGACTCCATCGTAAACACCACAAATTCCCACTGCAGTTTGAAGACGATCATCAACAAATAGTCCTTTTTACTCCTCCTGCACGCCGCAGAGGGAGAAACGTCCCCCGAAACGTTGGGCTGCCGGCTGAAGTCTGGGCAGGTCCTGGACCGGTGTTCTTCATCAATATGACAGCGATCACAAAGAGGCTGGCTCGCCGAAGCCTCCAAAGCCAAACTTCACACAGAGAAGAGGAGCCAGCTCCACTTCAGTGGAGGACATGAAGAGGTGGAGGGCTTTTCTGGATTACCCTGATCCCTGCTTTGCCGGCACTCGAAAACGAGAGAGTCTGAGCAGAATCCAGTTCTGGTAGCGTTGAATCTTTTCATCTGCACTGCAAAAAACACCAAAATCTTAACAAGTAGATTCGGTCTAGATTCTAGCACAAATACCTTGAAGTAAAACAATAACTTACTAGTAACTTTTCAGCACACTGACCTTGTTTTAAAGGTGACCCACTATGCTTCCTTGAAAAGGTTAGAATACATCTATATTCTATGAAAAATTCTACGTTCATTACATTTTTTACACAAAATCCTTCTCAGATAATGAGATTTGACCTGCTCAGTTCTGCCTATTTTGAGCTCCTTTCAGAATGAGCTGTTTTAGGGTTCTGGCCCTTTTATGCAAATAAGCTGCTGCTGGCCACACCCCCAACTCAACATTTACACCTGAAAATGGCTGTAAATAGATCCGCGAATTTTACCAACCAAACTCTTGACTTCACCAGCAGCCGTTGTAGCGCACATACAGAGGTAAACCCAGCTAACCAAACATGCTCAATGTCTAATAATGAAGTGGGTTGGGTTGCTAGGTAACGGGCAGTGCCCGCTGATTGTGGCATCATATTCAGGAGGTTTTTGAAATGGGTTGTTTTTCATACACAAAAAAACCATTAAATTATTGCCATAAAACAACTGAATATTTAACATAGTGCTTGAACTTTAGAAGCAATAGAAACCAGAATGGAAGAACAAAAATCTGCAAAAATGAATTTTGCATAATAGGCCCCCTTTAAGTCAATAATTCCTTAATATTGATGAAAAAGTTCTGGCAGGTTATTTCACTTATAAGATATTTTCTCCATGTTGTAGGTGAAATAATCTGCCAGTGGAGCTAGAACTATTTCATCAATATTAAGGAATTACTGGCTTAAAACAAACTCCTATTTCTTATAGAAAAGTTATTTGTGAGTCAGTTTTGTCTTATTTCAAGTGCACTAAGGTATTTGAACAAAAACTAGACAAAAATACTTGTTAAGAATTTGTGTTTTTGCCGTGTGATTACAGATCTCTGATATGCTCACTGCATTTATTGCAGCATTTAGAATAAAAGTGTGCTGCGTCCTTAAATCACACCAGTCCGCTCCGTCTCCCTGCTTGCATTCAGAGCATGTATGGTTGCATCTTAAGGACGAGGAGGTGCTCCTGCAGCGGGGAGAGCAGGGAAGGGAGACTCGCAGGCACATGTTGAAAGGCATGGCTGCTCTTTAATGTGCCTCCAGCTCGGGAGTTATGGGCCTAATGAGGTGCTGTGGAGCTCTGCTCTTCCATCTCCCATCGCCTACACCAACAGCCCACATACTGCCACTGCTGCACCGTTCAGGATCATTAAGGAGAAGCACCCAAATTCCTCTAGGGACCTAGGAAGATGGGAAAAACATCCAAAACAGGTCTTCAGATTGGAGTTTGAGTGAGGTGAGGTGAGAACGAGGAGCCAGGAGCCACGTTGCTAAACCAGCACACAGACGTTCAAACTAGGCAGATAAGTTAGCATGGAGACAGAAAATCTGACAAAACCAACAAAAACCAAAAGTTAAAACTGATTCATGAGCTAGGACTCTAATGTAGCTCTCAAAATTTGCTTGCTGACGCTAATGCGCTAACTTGTTTTGTGCTTTACCAAGTTTGAAAACATTTAGCACACTTAGTTTTTTTTTACTTGTTCACATAAATTCTAAAGTGCTAAGTTATATATATATTTTTTTTAAAGTTTTATTGGCTCTAGTGGCCTTTATTTGACAGGAAAGAGGGTAATGAGAGAAGGGGGAAGACATGCAGCAAAGGTCACCAGGCCAGGAATTGAACCTGCGACGCCACGTCGAGGACTAAGGCCTCTATATGTGGGTTGTGCTTAACCTCTGCGCCACCATAGCACACCTGTTAAAGTGCTACTGGGTGTGTAATGTTGCTTAAGATGTAAGCAACATTAAATCTTAATATTGCTTACATCTACTAAAAGCTTTTATCTTACTTTATTTAAAAATACAACTCAGAAAGTTAATATATGATGAAAAAGTTAAATATTTTTTGCCACTCTACTGGTGTATTCACATGTAGACAAGTTATAGTGAAATATTCTAACTAGGGCTGTCAAACAATAACAGTTCTTAATCTGATTAATTACAGGGATAATGCCAATTAGTTAACTTCCCAAAATTAACTTTTCTGTATAAATTCTAAACCGTTTTGTTTTGTAAGATTTGAGGTGAATAAAATTTGACCTATGTGTTGAAGTTTGAGTTATTGACAGTTAATAATTCCTTAAGTTGTTTATTTTTATCTTTTTATTTGCCTTTAGTTCTGAACTGAACAGTTTAAAATCTACTGATCCGTGCTTTCGGACTGAAATGGTCAATTAGGCAAAATCAGAAGCAGAGTTAGCAAAACTCAACAACTATAAAACTGAAACTGTGAGTAAAAGATCAGTTCCTGACCCATTCACTGTACTGCACAGTGTGATTTATATCTACACTGAAAAAACCCCAAGCCCTGCGACAGACTGGCGACCTGTCCAGAGTGACCCCAGAGGGAACATTAGCTGGAGAGGCACCAGCTCCTCCCGACCCCACGAGGGACAAGGTGTTAGAAAATGGATGGATGGATGAAAGAACACAAAATGGTGCAAACTGTTTTTGTCTAGTTTTCTAGTGCAACTATCTGAAAACACTTGCAATAAGAAGAAAAATAACTTACAAGTAACTTTTCAGAAAGATAAAGGAGCTTATTGTAAATCAATAGTTCTAAGAGGTAAGAATTAGTGACTTAGAATAAGCTCATTCATTTTGCTGCTAAGTTACTTGCAAATTAGTTTTATCTTATTTCAGGTAAATATGCACTAAAAGGTAGATGAAAAATACGAGGTAACATTTTGTGTTTTTGCAGAAACTGAGGAAAAATATGAATACTGAACAGATACTGCATTGAAATAGATTTCCAAAGAAAAACTGGACAAATTTGAATAAAGAAAATAATTCTGGATCTTCAGATGAAACATGGAGGATGGTTTAAAACTTTTGCACGGTGCTGTACCTGTAAAATCAGTTTTAGGCTCATTTTGTTTTCTGCAGATTATTTTTTACAAACCCAGGATCTGTTGAAATGTCAAGTTAAGAAAAAGCGTGCAGTAAAACACATTTAGAGTTGTCGAATTTTGCTTTAAAACATATTTTTACCGTATAAATTATCCCAGCAGAAAAGAGATTAAACTGAATATTTAACAGGGGTTATTTTTTTATTTTACCACCGGTTTATGACAGCAGTTCGCTCCGAGCTGATCATGTTGGAGACAAAAAAAATACAAATCCATGTGCCTGCATCATACATGGGTAGCATCAATTAAATGATGATTGCTCTGCTGAATGAGCCAAGAATCATCTCTGCATCTTAACTTCAAATTTTCCTAATAACAACCACAGAGGCAACATCAAAGTGAGGCAATGTATGAAATTTTGGCGGCGTTATATTAATCAAGAGTGTGCCTTTATGTGCACGTCTGTACATGCATGTGATGCTGCGGCTGTTGTGTGACAGCGCTACACGGCCCGGCGAACAGGATGAATAATCCCCAGCACCATCAAAGGCTCCTCAGACGGGAGCTCAGGCCATGACAGCGGCGCGAACGCAGAATCTCCCAGCCTGCCTCGTACCCCCCGGGGACAGCAGAGGCCGAGGAGAAAGGGGAGAGAAATGGAAAAATGGGGAAAATGACAGGAGAAGAGGAAGAAGCAACACAGCCGATGGGGGAAATTGGAAAAAAAAAGGAGAGAAAAGTGGAGAAAAAGCAAAAAAGTAGAAGGGAGATGATGTTTGAGGGGAAGAGATAAAGTTAAATGGAGTCACTTTGAGTTTATTTAAGTGCTCCTGGTATAGTTTTCAACAGAGTACCCAAAAACTAAACTCAAATAAGAGTTTAAACATATTTGACTCAAGTAAAAATAAAAAGCAGCCATCCTAAAAATTACTCAATAAAAAGTAAAAAAGTATTTGGTAAAAAATCTACTCAAGTACTGACTAACTGATGAAATTACCTTTTAATATTTAAAAATTAGATAATCAGATGGACCAAAGTATAAAGTTAAGTGGAAATTTGGGAATTTTAAGGACCAAAATGATAATAATTCATATAACAAAAAATAACAAATTTTTCCAAATCAGTTACTTTCAATAAAAAAAATGTATGAAACTTTAACAAAACCCAGGATCTGTTGAAATGTCAAGTTAAGAAAAAGCGTAGAAAATCCAGAAATTTTACTCAAGCTTCTTCATAATAAAATTACTAAAGTAAAAGTAAAAATTACAGTGCAGTAAAAATTGTCCTAAAAGTTTTTGTTTTTTTTTTCCCAAAAAACGTTACTCAAGTAAATGTAACTATTTATTACCCAACTCTGGTTTTCATTACTCTATCTGAGAGAAATCTGCAGTTACAGATACAGTTACTGAACAGGCAGAAAATAAGTGTATAAAAATAATTTGCTAAACAAAATTTGATTGTTCTTTTATGATTTTGTCTAATACTGAATTAGCTGGAATTCAATGACATATTCAGGAAAACCTTGTTTTTGATGATGCTGCATGTTTAACAACTGAAGGTATGATAATCTTGTGCTTCTACCTTCGCTTTTCATCTACCTGTGCTGTTTTGATGACAGCGCCAACCTGAAGCGGAAGCTGCTCTAATAGTTCTCCTGTGACGTCACACTTCCGTGAACTTTGTAACTGACAGCCAAGATGGCAGACATGCGCTATGGCTTTGCTATGACAACAGTAAACAAACATAGATCCAGCTCTCGCCTCGTTCCTAACTTATAAATAATGTAAGTACATTAGCGATTTCAGTTTTTTAGTAGTACTAAGATAAATATGATATTTATTATAGTACAAAATTAACTTAGCTAATATAGTTTTTATCTGCCAGCTATATATGCTACTACACGGACTTACTCTGCCTCGTTGTTCACACGAACAGTCCGTCCGTCCTTTATGAATCCGTTGAACCGTTGACCGTCAGGCCGAGAAGCTCCTCCATGTTTTCCACTCTTCGTGTTGGTAGCAGTAGATCGGAAGCAGCTTATTAACATCCACGGACATTTTCCTTCTTTGTCACATACGGGTCTGTCCCGACAACAGCCATTTTGTTCGTATCTTTCTCTCGCACATATTTGGGATCAATAAAGTATTTTAGAATTAGAATTTTATTTTTCATGTCGTCCGCTACGCGTTGCGCATGCGCTTGCCTTAAAGAAGGCGGCGATCACTTCCGGTTCAGACTAGTAGGAATTATTTGTTTCTCTCATCATGTGAGTCATTAAAGAGGAAATAATTTATAACCAGTTCATTTTACAATTTTTTATTTTTATTTAGAGCCTAAAGGTCAAAACTCAGAACAGAAACTTTTTCTCTCTCAGAACTGCAGGAACAAAATGACATCATCCGGGTCCGGCTGCCCAGTTTTGGCTGTTTATGCAGCTTTTCTTGACATCTGGGCAGAAATCTTTTCTAGCATGGAGTCTGACGTCTGTTATGCTGCAACAGGAGGGACCTATGATGACTTCCCAAGTATTGTGGGTTTAATTTCTTGTGAAGTATTAAATGTTCTGGCCACAAAGATGGTTCTGGTTCTGCCACCGCAAACGTCTTTGTTCTTGTTGAGTATTGGCCAGAAGAAGCTTTTTCAGCTGAGTTAAGACCAACATAACAGAGAAATTTGTTCTTTTACCAAAGCCTCCAAGAACAAGAACGTTATTTCTGGCCAGAATGTTTGACTATTTATGGTTTTGTCTAAATAATCAAATATATTGATCTAAATTATGTCAGAAATGTGATGTTTTCTTTGAAATGTGCTGAAATTTAAAACCCTAACAATGTTTCTTTAAAGTTCAGTCTAACTGGATTATGGGAACTCTTCCACATTTCTTAAATTTGTATCCAACTACTAGTTTAGAGGCAGATAACTGAAAAAATTCCAAAACAAAAGTAATAATGTAAAGAAAAAAAGAGCACGAAGTTAGCTCTTTTTGATCTAACATCATGTCATATCATCCCAGAAGAAACTGTAAGAAAGCATGACCTGTTAAGCAGACTGATTACTATATGAAAAACAGCAGATTTTTGCTGAAATACAAAATACTGTGATTGAAATACTAATTTTTTTCCTAATATTGTACCTCCTTATGTTTAATTTTTGGATTGATTCTCACCCAAGAAATATTATAGACCCAAACATCTGTCTGGAGCCACTTCAACCGATCCAGGAGCAGTCTGGTGGGGATTTGTGGATTTCCCAGCATGATGGAGAGGCTAAGTAACAACAAACCTGCATTCGGGAAGCTCTACTCAGCAGGCTGACCTCGGAGCTGAACCCAGAACAGGTTTTAAGAGAAAACACGAACCAAACGTAACCAAATCAGACCCAGAAAGCATGAACCACCGCAGGACAAGAGTAAGGGAACAAAATAATTTCATCATGTTTGTTTATTCCCCCGTTATTTTCCTCAACAATTACCACGTTGCTCTATCCTGTTTCTGCCGGGTAGAAATTTTCGTCTCTCCTCCTGGGATCAGGCAGTTCTCTGTCCGTTTGATGGGGAAAAGCAGCAGATCACAGCTGGCTCTGCGCCCACAGATAGAGCTGCTCCCCAGCGGCCTCACACTGCTGCGTCAGATCCCGGTCCAAACCTCCCGCCCGGCCCAAAAGGTCAACCCTCCGCCTCTGGAGCCTGCAACCGTCGCCTCACCTCTGGCACAAACACCACCAGTCTTCCTCTGCCAGCTTGTTACACCCAGACAAACACAATCCATTGCTGTGTTTTATTTGGAGATGAATGTCTGAACTCTCTGTTTGCTAGGTTTGTGTTTCACACTGATGTGTTGGAAAATTTGTTTAATGTGCTTCCTTGAACAAAACATGTTTACTAAATTTTTTTTGCACAAAGTCATTCTTAAACATTAATGAGATTCTATTGTTGTTTAGGGTGTCTTGTCACTTTAAATCCAAATAAGCTGCTACTGGCCACAACCCCCAAGTCAATGCTTACACTTTCACGTGAAAATGGCTGCAAACAGAAGCACAATTACACAACCGTACATCTTTGAAAAGCAGAAGTGGAGTCTCCTGCACAACCAACAAGAATGCAGCAAGTGGTTTCTGGATAGTAAGTCAGCAACAAAACACTTGTCTTTTCCAGCAGCCATTGTACAGCGCATACAGCGGGAAAACCAGCCAGCCAAACATGCGGAAGCTCAGCTGGGGTTGCTAGGCAACGGGTGGACTTCTACTTGGGTTGCTAGGTAACGCTTACATTCTGAAGGTTTTTGAAATGACTCATTTTCCAGATAGCCAAAAAATATTAATTTATTGACAAAAAAACATCTGGGTGTTGTTTTTTTTTACTGATTTTAGAATCAGCAGAAACCCAAATGGAAGTACAAATATGTACAAAATGTAAATTTTGCATAACAAGTCTTCTATAAAGTATTTCTGGGAAAATCGTTCAAGCCCCTCAACTTTGAAATAAGAAGTTTGTTATTGGGATTTAAAGCAACATTAAAATAAAATCTCTGGGTTTTTTGTTGCAGGACACAATAAAAACAAAATTTTTTGTTGCAATATTGTTCTATTTTCAGCTGCTGTTCTCTTTCTCACTGCTCTGAGCTTTGTCTCATTCGACACAGTGAGAAATGTGTCCCCTCCTTGCCTGTGTTCGCCTCCTCATGAAATGGAGATAAAAATGGAGTGACATCAGATTTTACTGGTTGTAGGATTTCTCTTGTTTTGGTAAAAGAGCCTTTTCCCCGCTAACATGTTTTTTTGTTTTTGTTTTGTTTTATTTACCCAAAATGCCCCGTGTTGTAGTCCACTTCCTGCTTACGGAGCGGTCTCGGTCCGCTTTGCGTTCACATATGTATTCGAACCGCACTGGAGTTCACCTCAACCGAACCGAGACCGGGTTTGTAGGTGGCCAGAGTTCGATTAGCATTCACACCTCCCCAAACAAACCGGACTTTCTAGGCAAAAGGACTGGAGTTGAATTTCAGTGGATTAAATAGGGCTGGTGTGATTGAAATCTGCTATTTGTGTTGTTTCCGGGGCTTTAGTGACACTGAGCTCATTTTTCACTTGCATTAGTTCAGATAATGACTGATAAACATTGTTAGAACAATTCTGAGCGTATAATATTCCCTGCATTCATGTGTTTTTCCAACCGGTGTGATACATTCTCATTTCACCCTCCCTCCGCCTTTAAAAAAGACTTCCAGCTGCCCTATCTGCAGGGCTCCCTTTCATCATGCTGAATCCATTGCTCACCATTTTGATACTTTCATCAGCCTCACAATAAGTGAGGCATCCTGGCGACATTACGCAATCAGCTGAAACACTATTACCTCATTGTCCCATTTTTGCGTGGCGGCGCAGGCAGGTACAGTATCTTCCAACCTCCCCCGATCCGACAAATTTAATCATCCCCACACACGACTGAGACTCGCTGTGACATCCTTCCTCTGCCAGACAGCCAAGTCACACTGGCTGGCCACCTCTAATTATTTCATGCCCCTTGGTTCTGTGAGTACAGGACGATATGGTGGTGCAGCGTTGGAGAAGAATGAGGCTGATTGACAGCCAGCCCCCATCCCACAGGAGCTCATTAGGCTTCCTGACTAAAAGCTAGTGGGCACGCTCATGCTGCTCCTGCTGCCTTCTTCCTCTGGTCCTTCTTTTAGTCCTACATTCAGTAAGTTGGAGAAAGAAATGCCTGAACTCAGCTGCAAGCTGAGAGTGAACTTACTGTGCTCTTATCTCATCTGATCTGAGGATCAGCTTGCAGTAAAAGTTTCTTTTTTGGAGATCTCGCTTTCATTTGGGCTTTTTTCAGCCCCTGTGACTCTTTTGCATTTCGGTTTTTGAGAGTTCTCCCTCTTTGCTCGCTGTCTCTGCCGTTCTCTTTCTATTTCTCGTTGCTGCTCTTTTCCTCGCTGTCTCCCGGGGTGATATAAGGCAGCGGTGCGGCTTCTGAGCAGCCCTTGAAGTGTTGGGTCCTCTGAGAATACTTTAAAAGGCCATTTCATCATCTTCATGAAGCAGCACTTGGGACCAAGCTCAAATATGACTTATGTGAAACTAGCAGAAACTCCCTGGAAAGTTTTGTTGCAGCCTTTGCAGTTATGCGCTGTGCAGATCCACTCATGGTGTCCGTTTGTAGTTTTGCAGTCGGTTTCCAGCAGATCTTCTCTCATGTTGCAGATCAAGGAAGAGGGGAAGCAACTTTCTGACGGACATCAAACTGCAGGCCACAAACACAGCGAGCTGTATAAGAAATGCGGAGAGTGTGGGGGTGCAAAGGCTCCCACTTTCCAATTTGATGCGCCAATTAGACACAGATGGACGGATGGATGTGACTCCTGTTTCTGATCCGCTTCCTAAACTGAGAGAACTTTAGATCCGCTTCACTCACCGCCCTTCATCTGTCAGTCCGGTGTAAACTAATCAGTGTTGGGTTGTAACTGGTTACATTTACTCAGTTACATTTACTTAAGTAACTTTTTTTTAAATTACTTAAATAGCTATGGTTTACTTTTTAATTTTGCTTGAGTAAGGTAAGATAGTTTTATTTATATAGCACATTTTCAGCAACGAGGCAATGCAAAGTGCTATGAATTCAATTCAAAATTATGAAGTATTTCTACACTTATTTGAGTAAAATTTCTGAATTCTCTACCTACTGAATGAAAAACAAACATGTTTTAGCCAAAATTTCACAATAATTGCAGACAAACCTGCAGATTTTGTTAAAATTTCATAAGTTTTTTTATTGAAAGAAACTGATTTAGAAAAAATGTATTTTACTTGATTTTATTTTGTGTTACTTAAATGAATTATATATATATGGCGCATCATTTTGGTACTTAAAATTCCAAAATTTCCAATGAAATTTATATTTTGGTCAGTGGGATGATGTAATTTTTAAATATTAAATGATCAGTTACTCAGTACTTGAGTAGTTTTTTTTTTACCAAATACTTTTTCACTCTTACTTGAGAATAATGTTTGGATACATTTTTTAGTCTAGATTTAAAGGAACTCAGTGTTTCGGCTGTTTTGCAGTTTTCTGGAAGTTTGTTCCAGATTTGTGGTGTATAGAACTAAATGCTGCTTCTCCATGTTTGGTTCTGGTTCTGGATGTATAGCAGAACCAAAACAATATGTAGCGTCTTTTTATCAGTGTATTTAAATATCTAGCTTCAACTGAATGACACATTTCCAAAGAAATGTGACCAAAAGGCCACAGAAGATGGACAATAAATAAGTGTTCATAAGACAGAGCCCTGTGGATCACCTTTGACCCTTCTAATCTAAAATATTTTAAAAATAATACAAATGGAAAGGTTTGATTTAAATATGGCATGTAAATGAACAATGATGCAACTGATTCAGATCTCTTCAGGAGAATATCATGAGATTTGATGAAACTATGAAATCAAATATAAACAAAAAAAATACTAGTTTTGATTTTGCAATAAAAATGAAAAATAAAAATTCTGTCCCCCATATTTACCTTCATTTATTCATATTTTCTATTTACATTTGTTTAGATTAGGACCTAGTGTATAGTAACTGATTTCTCTTCTCTCTGGAATCAGATTATTTACTTTAACCTGACTCCCTGTAGCAGAGCTGTTTTCTATCAAACAGATTTAAAGACGTTCCTTATTGAGCTGATCTGAATCAGCATTCAGAGTCATTTCTTCTTCTTCTTCTTCTTCCTGCAGGAAGCCGATGAGGCTCATCAGCTTCTGGTGTAAACGCCGCGCCACCGCTCACCGTACAATGAAATCTCGCAGTTTCATCTGTGATTAATGATATTTATGACATTGTTTGTCTGGGGTTTAGTAGTAAGAAATTAATGATGGATCTTAGAAGGCCATAAACACAGTCTGTATTTGGTGCCAAGCCGTTGGTTAAATATAAATTAAGAAGAAAGCGTAAGATCAATGGACTCAGTCACTCCCAAATCCCTGTTACTTTAGGAGTTGTTTGATGTTTCAAGTGAAGAGCTCATTCACGCTAAAATCAAAGACGTGTCGTTTCAGACGTGCTAGCGGTAGATAATATGGTCCAGGACTCTGGATTTGAGCTGGTTTGTTGTTTGTGTCTAAAGAAATGTTTCAAATTGAATCGATTACTGGCTCGGGGTAAAAAGAAAGTACACCCTTTACAACTTCCAGTGTTCTAATTGAGGAAATAAAAATGTTTTGAAAAGGTTCAAAACTTCAACCGTATAAAATCTCTCAACAGATATTTCCTCTCCTATTATTTGCTCATTCTGGCTGCGTAGATGAAACTTTGGAGTTTACCTTTTCACCTTAAAACTAAATGTGTGACAATTAAAAAAGTGGTTTTATTAGTTGCTGCTGCTGGTGGCACAATGCATTGTGGGACTTTGGCATCAAATATTTTTTGTTTTCCATAGACTCAACTTAAATAGTTTAACTTACTAGGTATTTTCATTTTTAATCCAAAAGTTCACAGCACTGGTTTAAGATGAGTAAAAACAAGAAGATGATGTGAATTTAGTTACATTGACTTGAAATCTTTTATTAAACAGAATGTTTTGTTTTACAGTGCAACCCCAGGCTGCTTCAGTAGAAAATACCAAATTAAAGCTGCATAATGCAAACAAAAAAAACTTATTTGTTGAAATACATTTTTTTTCACCATGTTTTGAAAAATAATCAATGTCCTCTGCCTTCCCCAGTTCTCCCAGTACAAACTAGAAACAACCAACCAGAGCCCAGATTCTTCCCACCACCTTTTACTCTCTGCTGCGCTGCAGCTAGTCATGAGTGCGATGACAGCAGATGAGCTGTTTTTGTTTAACGGTTAGTTGCTTCTCCATCATTAGTACACTGACCAGTACATGAGGATGACTGACAGCGTTAAGATCCTCCTCCTGCCTCTGACTGGTTGGAGCGGTGCATTTCTTTTCACAGTTTATCTGTCTCATTAAATTGTCACGACATAGTGAC
The DNA here is from genome assembly GCF_001444195.1 of Xiphophorus couchianus. NCBI lineage: Eukaryota > Metazoa > Chordata > Actinopteri > Cyprinodontiformes > Poeciliidae > Xiphophorus > Xiphophorus couchianus. The sequence continues at coordinate 3,322,608 of NC_040232.1, read as the reverse complement.
TGTTTTAATAAACAATATGTAAAAAAACTAACATTTATAAAAGTTACAAATTGCAGCTTTAAGAGGAAGACGATCCAATCGAACAGCAGCGGGAGAGAAAAGTTGTCAGATGTCAGGACATTGTTATAAAATAACGCTTTGGTTTGACGGAAAGAGATAAAGGAACATGTGTATCTGTGTAATTGTGTGTGACCCTGGATATTAAGTGCGCTGAGCAGAAATCCTCCACCAATCAGCGGATTACTCCGGCTGCTTCAGGGTGACCTCCACGGAACAAATAAAACAAAATCTGGGCAAACGAGCCGCAGATTCTGATTCCTCCATGCGCTTCCTGCATCTTTAATTCCTCTTTAACTCTATTTATTTCTGTTTCTGTTATTATCTCTCCTTGTTTCTCTCCGTACCATGACGCCGGCCCTCCCCTTCCCTCTCTCTCCTCCCCGGTGTCGCTCAGCCCCATCTGGGCCGCCGGTGGAGTCGGGAACGTCGGTCCCTGTCAGGGGAGCGCAGTGGGGCCCTGCTGAAGACACAAAGGCCGGATTACTGCGGCTGCCAGTCACACTAAACCCACACAGCGACTCTTCGGAGTCTGTACCGGTGTCCTCAACCCGCGCACCCGGCCCGGTCACAAAGGGACATCATTAGCTGCGGCACAAAGGAGTCCCCGCCTCGCCGCGTCTCCACCACCACCACAATAAGACCCACAAACAGCCAGATTACAGAAGACGATATGCATGTGTAATGTATGCCAAACAGTGTCATCTGCTTGAAACTGGAGGGGCAGCTACTGCTGAGGGCTTTGTTCCTGCAGGGCGTCTTTTCCTGAAATTTCCCTGTTTTCTCTCTTTATGGCTGCCTCTCAGGCTGAAGTGGTCGGGTTTTGTGCAGCAAAGGTCTCTTAAGCTTCGGTTTACATAACAAAACGTGAGCTGCGTTTCCATTGACCATAAAATTGCACAAATTGGAATAAAAAAAATAAATTTGCTTAACAGAAACATGTCCATGAAAAAACCCTTGTTTTTCACTTTAAAAAAGGTTGTAGGATGAGGTGGTTTTTTTCCTCATTGAAATTGGTTTATTTTTGCAAAACTGCAATGGAAAAACTTTTTTCACATCATGAGTCATATGATCAACAACTGGATGCTGCTACTGAGGAAACCACAAAGAAGAAGAGGACAGGAAGTAGTTGGAGGATGAAGGCGCAGTATGTTTTTAATGTCTTATGGCATGAACTTATTCACGTGTGAATTTAAATGAGTTTCTTATTTAATGGAAATACTGCAATTGCAAAATGGTGTTTTTTGACACAAGTGGAATATCAGCAAAGTTTTGCGCACATTTGTCATGGAAACGCAGCTTTTTTACATAGCAAGAAGTAAGCTGCGCTTTCAATGACCATAAAACTGCGCAAATTTTAAACCCAAAAATAAATGTACTTAATGGAAAATATCAAATTAGGAAAAAAACTCCAGCTTTTAGAAAAAAGGTTTTGACACTAAGATGAGGTGAGTTTTTGGCCAATTCATTTTTTGACAGTTTTCAGCCATTGTTTATGTCCAGATTTACCTCGTCTGACTTCTGCAGAATTATGACGCATGTCTCAGTAACGATGTAAAAGTCGGATAAAATGCGACATGACTGCAGACGCTTTGAAAACTGTCTGATAAAAATCCGATTTAGCTGTGGGACAGACTTATTTTTAGAAAAATTAAACCTATTCTAGCTTCTTTTTTTTTCAACTTCAAGACTATGTAGTTTTAGTCTTCATGCAGCTATAATCTAGTCAGGAACAAACGAAGGGAAATGTTGCCACAACTGATTAAATTATAACATTTAGTGCAACGTTTATGATTGACCCGGGGAATTCTCATCACATGAGAAGAGTGTCTGACTTATGGCCCTTTTGGATAAAAGCGAGGGAAAATATAAAACCGGGGCTCAAGGGCGCAACGTAGAGGCTGGGAATGCCTTTTAAGTCTGAACCTGGACCAGCGGAAATCTACAAAGGGAGGAAACATTACGGATTTTTATTTGAAGTGGGAGGTTTTCTGCCTACGGAGATGTGTGAACATTTTGTCGACTCCAGAGGTTCATTTCTGGACTTTCAGATCTTTCATTCTCTCTCTCTTTCGTTTCTTTGCATCTGAGACATGAAGGATAAAGCGAGTAAGGCTCCCATTGTGGGAGAGGTCAAAGGTCTTTCAGAACAGGCGGAACCAGATGAAGATCAGCAGAAAGAGAAAATGGTCTTTTTCGGTGGTTCAGAATCTGGTCCAGAGACGCACCAGTCACTTTTTGATTTATCTCTGTTTAAGGTATGCAGAAGAAAACCAAAAATATTTAATGAGTTTCAGGAACTTTCACTATTAAATATATCAAACTTTGGTGAAGATTTGTGTTTTTTCCTCACTCCCTCTTGCTGCCAGTGTTGTGAAAGCTCTGCACTGGTGGCAACCAGTAAACCCATTCTGGAGCCTGATGGGTTTTTTCAATGCAAACTGATTTCTTCGTCTATTTCTGTGAAGACAAATGTTGCTAATTTCAAACATATCTGCCTATTTTTACAGCTGCGAGTCTGGAAAAAGTGATTTCAGTAACATCAGTAAGGGGTAAAAAACTGAAAATTCTTTTGGGCTAATAAATCTACCAGCATTTCTGTGAAGTTTGCATCATTTGTGTCAAAAAAAAAAACTTTTAGAGAGGAGGGCTGAAACCTGAGGAGAGCTTGGAATAGAAAACCTTTATGTTGATCAAATTTTCAATTTGTCAAAACTGTGCAGTTAAGTTATAAAAGCTGAGTCTCAGATTTTCCTGACTGGAAGGAAAAGAAGATGGTTGCTGCGGTTACAACTGCAAATGTTTTCGGTTATTTTCTCTACCAGCATTGTAAATCTAGAGGCCGAGATATTTTTTCAGAGCTCTCTGTAAAAAAAAAAAAAAAAAAAGCTCAAGCACCACTGGTTTTCTTTCTATGAGTGGGTTTTGGTTTGGACTTTGAATAGGCCATACTGCCACATGAATGCGTTTTGATTCATTGCAGCTCTGGCTGTTTGTCTAGGATTTAAAAAAAGTAGAATATCATAAAAACGTTCAATATTTTTTGTTTAATTTCTGGAATTGAAGCAAAATTTGTGTCATGGAGGAGATCAGCCTGAGCCTCCTTTCAGGGCGGTAGGCTGCTGCACATTTTCTTACAGCACTTTTTCCTTCTACTCAACTTTCTGTGAATAAACTAGAACTTTTTTCCCATTCTAATTGTGTTTTCATTCTCTGTAAGCCATAACAATCAAAGTTAAAATAAATAAAGGTCAGAGATATGTCACTCTGTGAAATATATGCAAATAAAAAAGCATGCCACACTTTTAAGATTTCATTTCAATTGGTTTCAATTTATTCTTTTTTTGAGAAAAACAAAATTCTAATTTTCTGAGACACTGAATTGTGAGTTTTCATTCTCTGTGAGCTAAAATCATATAAATTAAAAGAAAAAAATATGATTTCACTTTGTGGAATATGCAAATACAAAAGCACACCACACTTTTCAGAATTTTATTTTAAAACTTTTGGGGAATTTAATTTTTTTTTACATAATCATCTGGGATGTCAAACTCATTTTCCTTTTGGGAACATCTATCTAGACTAAGAATGGCAGAAACACACATTTACAAACTGTTAAAATATGAATAAATATCAAATGTTTGCATTCAGTAAGAACCTGATGAAATTAAACATTAAATCTCTGTTCACCTTGGTGTAATTTGGTAGAATACAGACGAAACTGCTGTGATTTGACTGATAAAATCATATTTAAGCACATTTCTAGAGTCTAAAGGGTGATACTCACTAGCCGCCGGGCCCTTTATAACCAAATAATAAATTTAACTTTACAACATAAACAGGTTTCACCCCCACAGAGAGCGACTATGTCATTCTGAAATCCATCTGACATGAAGTACAACAAACCAAGAGAACAACAGAACCATCAGGCTGCTGGTCACTATTGATGAAACAACACAAATTCAAATCAGCTCAGAACCGCGGATGGGTTCGGATCATTTTGACACTTTATCAGTTTCAACTCAGAGCCTGGAGCAGCTAGCAACTGCAGCAGCTAGGTTAGCTGTTGACGTGCTTAGCTGAAGCTAGCACGTAGCAGCGCGCGCTGGAGCGGACACGCAGAGGCGCGCGGCGCATGCGCAGCACCTACCTAGCTCACATCTGGGTCTTTGTAACTCGGCGCGGATCGTTAACACAAACTGGACGATCTGGAAGATGCTCTTCAAGGCGGCTCCAATGGAAACCTTAACTATAAACGCCATACTGCTGTCTTGGTTCATAAACGCTCAACCCGAACTGTTGAAAGCGACCAGAACTCAGCCGTCGGTCCCTGACATCACCGCTGTACCGCCGACAGAGAGAAAAGCGGATGTAAGCTCGGCGGCTCGGCTCATACAGTTTACAATCAGTCTACAGTTAACTCACACTTTGTGAATAATGTCAGAGTTGCTACCTGTAACTAGTCCGGCTCCTCCGCTGGGCTGCCAGTTTTGGCGGGTCTGAATCGCTGCCAACAAAAAAGTCCGGTTCATCTCCAAGACAAGGAACAAAATATGCGTCCAGTTTTTGGTTTTTCCTTGCTCTCTGTTTTCCATCCTTTCCACTTTGCCGCTGCATGAGCTCCACTCATGTTAACTTAGTCTGTAGAAAGGCTCTAGCTAGTTTGCCATCTGTTGCCAAGTGACTGATGATGACGTTGGTGGACGGCTGATGACAAGCTTTACCCAGAATACACTTGGAGACAATATGGACGATCCACTTGTAATTTTGTGTGTCATAAAGTTAAATGTAAGAGTGAAAATAAAGCCAGTCATGTAGCACAACATTTTATTTAATATTTTACACCCATTATGTCACTAAACGTAGTCAGTTTTGTAAAGTTTTTAGCAACCATGAGTCAACAATGACTGAGGCAGCCTACTATATAGTTTACTGGGGCACCTTTCTAGCAGTGGTGAGCCGTCAGGGCCTGCAAGGCCTTCTCTGCTGGCTTAAAAATATCTGAATCACAGACTAATGTTAATTATATTTTGTCCATGAATACATATTAAATAATTCCAAATTATCTGTGCGCTTCCTTTCACTGTTAGCCCCCTGGTTGTGCTGCTTCCAGACGTGTATTTTCATATTTAAGCATTTAACCAATCACATTTCAGCCACTATTTGTTGCCAGGGTCAAAGAAATCTGCCTGGAGACCTTCGCAATCAGTTCTGCGGGCCCTATAGCAAAAAATAAATGTCAATCAAACTGTTGCTTCAACCAATCAGATTTTGAGTTGGCGACACCAAGGCGCTCTAGCAGGCGTAACGTCAGCGTATTCACACGCTCTGATTGGATAGTCAAAGCGTGTACTAGCCAGAGCTAGCAAACTGCATCTGTAGCGAGCTGCACAGGCAAAGATATTGTTGTGTTGATTTAATAGCTGGTTTTCAACCCACAATGGGTGAAGGAGGAGAAGAAATGGATTTGGTTGGAGATTTACTGTCAAAGCCATTTTCAAGACGGACTTTTCAAGAAAAGCTGGACATTGTTAAGCAAGGTCGGGCAACTCCGGAGCTAGCAAGCCTGCCACAACCGGGAAAAGGATTTGTCCGCCACTTTCAGTCTACTAACTAAAACTTATGCCAGAAATAGGATCGGGCAGGCTGGACTTTCAGCATTAGCTTCGACGGCGATAGAAAAGGACTTCTTCATGGAACTGAAACGCACAGATAATCTGCACAACAGAGTAATTCAAATCTTCTTGAGGAAAGAAAGGAGGATGGATTTTGTGTACAAATAATCAGGATTTTTGGTGAGTAAAATGTTGCTATATTCCTAAATAATATTGCAATTTTATCAGGTTATTTTTGATGCTTTTTTTATGTGTGTCGCAGCTGTACCTGCAGTAGAAGTTTTATAGCCATAAAATAGTTATTGAGGGTTGGATTGATTCAGACGGAGCACTACTGAAGGCCTCGGTGTGAAATGCACGGCCCGCCACTGCTTCCTATAAAACCCTACATACATCCGGGCCCCTCCAGCCTGTGGTGATACTCATGTGCTCCATATCATTTATAAATACGTTTATTTTGATGCTTGAGGTTGTAGCAAGAGCTCAAGAGGTGTGAATACGTTTCCAGCCATATGTTGCAGCTTTAAAGAGTCGTGACATCTTGCGTTAAGCGTGGACCCAGAAATGAGGAGCAGCTCCTCAGAAACGCGTCTGGCTTCGATCTGGAACAATAAGCTGTTCATTCACAGCCGCATCGAGCCTGAAACGCGAAACAAAAAACCCTCCGTCCACGCAAACACCCTCAGAGCCACAGAAACTTTTACAATCAGCTCTATGGAGATTTTCTAAACGTAGCTTTTGAATAGAATAAACGTTAAAGGAGTAATCGCTGCTTTTATGGGCGGTAATTAAAAGAGTTACACTCTGGTCCACATAAAATCATGGCTCTTCTTGTTTCTGCCTCGCTTCAGGCCTGCCAAGAAGAGCTGACTCATTTCTGCAATAACTCCTTCATGTTGGGAGATGTTGAGGGAAACTCCAGAGTGAAATGAAGAACAAAAAAAGTCTGCACGTTGAGCTGCTTCCTGCTTTGAAACAACAAAAAACAGCGCACAGTTAATGCTTCTTATAAAGCAGGAACCGGAGCCAAGGCGCTAAACTAAACTTGTCAGTTTGGCAGTGAGTGTTTGGAAATGCGGCCCTCTCTGTGGCTCCTGGACGTCAGTCAACATGCAGAAGTTATCCAGCTAATATCCTGATATTATCCGCTCCGGGCCATTAGCGCCGAACTTTAGATTAAACCCACACTTAAAAATAGAAAACAGGTGATCCAATTTAAAAACATTTAGCCAATCTCTTACAAGTAATCAAATTAAGCTTATATGTAAACAGAAATGAATTAAGTTTGACAAACTTAATTTGATTGCATGTAATAAACGAAGTCTTTATTTTTTAAATTGGAGCTCGGTTCTGTTTTAGTGCACTGCTGCTTTAAAAGGATCTGTAAAATTAATTAATCTGCTATTTTTTTAGCAACATAATCCTGTCATCAAATATAAAAGTAGAGAGATTTAATCAAATGACTATAACTTATTTTTTTTCTTGGGGTATAAATATCATGTGACACAAATACTAATTTATCTAATTTCTTAAATTATATAAATTCTACTTACTGCATCCAAGTCTGTTCTAAGAAAAAGGCAAATTTTAAGTGTAAATGTTCTTTGTTTCATCTGCCAAAATAATAAAAGAAATGTTAACTTATTAACCCTTAAAAGGCCTTACATCTTCATTTCAGCTAAACAGCCCAGAAAATCAATCTGAATGGGTTTTTGGTGTATTTTGCATTTCTGAAACTTCAGGCATCCGGTTTGCTCAGAAGATTTAAGATCTCATGAAATTTATCTTGTTTTGAAAAGGTTTCTGTTTTCTATGGAATATTATTTCTGCCATGAAAGAAAAAATAAAAGCCCAGCTGGATGTCATAATTATGGTTTAAGTTATAATTGCGAGAATAAAGTTATAATTGCAACTTTCAAAGTTATAGTTTTGAGATAAAAAAGTCACATTGTTTGTCGAAGAAGGTTTACTTCAATATCACATAATCATGACTCTGAATCGCATACTTATGATTTTATTTCTCAAAATTATGACTTTACATCTCAAAATTTTGAATGAATCTCATAATCATTACTTTATCTCATGATTATGATTTTTGTATCTCATGACATTAAAAATCCAAATTATGAATTCCTATTGGACTTTTATTTTTTCTTCCATGGCAGAAATGTGCTTCCATCGTTTCATCATGACCTCATTGAAAATTGATTTGAGTGACTATCAAAAGCAACATGATGCGCTCATGTGGAGGTAAGCCATACCTCGGACAAACAAACAGCCTGAAGGCAGAGGAAGTGGACCTCAATGCGTTTATTGTACTTAATGAATGTAAAGTAGTGTTGCTTCACAGTCATGTCCAGTAGGTGGCGGTATGCACCTGAAGTTTGCTTGCGATCCGCCATAATAGAAAAGAAGAAGAACTGAATGCGTTACAGAGATATTTCTGCCTAAGAGGACAGGTGAGAAAATCCTCCAAGGCGTCCTACATCAAGTCTGTGATGTTATCTGCGGGAAACAACGGAGAAATCAACGTTAAAGTCCAAATCTATAGGAACCAGAGGAAGAACGAGGAGCACAACGTCTCGTTGGATGTGAGTGGTCTTAGTGTGGCTGTATAATACAAAGTGGGTGAGTAATGATTTAAATAATAATAGCTTGTGAAAATCTGCCTTCAGGAAATGTTTAAAAATAAACATTAGCATAAAAAGGTACTTAAATGTAAATACCGCATTTACTGAAGCGCATGTTTTCATGCTAACAGAGAGCTACCGTTGGAGTTTACACACATAAAATCAAGCATAACTACTTTCACTTATTGATCCTCGATTTGACTATCAATAAGTGTCATTATGACACAAAATAGGATGTTTACTACCAGTTTCCGTCGTTCAGATGAACATGTGGTTTCCGTTAATCACAGTTTCATTCAGCAGGACATGAGGTCGGAAAATGGCCGCCCAGATTAAATATTCCCCATTGACGATGCAGGACGATGACTTTCTATTATTTTCCTCAAAATCTCTCTGACCGCAGCTCGTTATCGATGATGAACCCCTTTGTTTAGCGCCACCTGTCGGATTGGAGTGTGGACGTCGACCACCCGGCTATGTTGACGGAAGTTCAGCTCCTCCAGATAAGGGGCCTGTACTTCGGGACAAATTGCCACCGCTTATTGGTCAGTTGCTGATAAACACCCTGGAATGATGAATTGACGGGTGGCGTCATGTCAGTTCTGATTTATAATATATATATATATATATATATATATATATATATATATATATAGCTTTAAATCTCCTTTTGTTCTGATTACATATGCATTTTTGTAGCCATATTGCATTCATGCTATTCCTTCTCGCATCCTGCACCCAAACACAGAGGCGGGACCAGTACCAAAAAAAATATACTCAAGTTGTAGTGATTTGAGTTTTTCTGTTGTGTTTATTTTAGGTTTCTGTGTCTATTGAGTCTCTGTGGTGTCCTGTCTACCCCTTGATTGTTCCCAGGTGTGTCTCGTTCCCTGATTACCCTCTGTGTATTTAATGTCACCTGTGTTCCATGTTTTTTGTCAGGTCCTCGTCTCCTTTGGCTTGTTGTCGCATCAGTCTTGTCAAGCTGTCTGTCTGTTTTGCTCATGTCTCATGTTTTGACCAGTTGCTACCAGAATCGAGCCTTAGCCTTCGGCTCATCTGTGCTGCCTGGATTTTGGACTTTTGCATTTCTGGATTCACAATTAAATTCACCTTTATTCATTCCAATCTGGGTCCTCAGTGTCTGCTTCACCACCTCACTCTGTATTTCATAACACAAGTAAGAGAAGAAGTGCTTCTAGATATTTTTACTAAAGTAAACAGTGACTCAAGTAAGGGTAAAAAAGTATTTTGTAAAAAAAAAAAAAAGTACTGTAGTCCTGAGTTGCTGGTCAAATTATGAATCATATTTAAAAATTACATCATCAGACAGACCAAAATATAAGGTTAAGTGAATATTTAATGTATTTTAAGGATCAAAATGACAATAATTCCTATAAGTAATAATTAAATAAGTAAATGTAGATAAGTAAAATTTAGTAAATGTAACTAGTTACTACCCCCCTTTAGCCAAACTTTGAGTGAGCGGATCAGGCTGGCTGTGTTTACTGTTCAGTCCAGAGCGCTGATGTGATGAGACAACGAGCCGATACCGGGGCCAGAGGTTCTGCCGGTTTGACCTCCAATAGCTCTGGCCGACCCAGAGATGGAGCCTGGGACCAGACGGGGGAGAGGGGTGAGCGAGATGACCTCTTAGCAGGTCAGCTCTGACCTCTGACCCCTCCACAGCAGGCCGTGACGCTCCACTCGGTGCTTTCTCCAAGAATGCAGCGGGATGAAAGGAGCGGCTGCGTTCAGAAAGAGAACCGGGACGGCTGCTGGACATGTGGAAACCCCAAGACATACAAAAAAGGTTTGTTTCGCCACCTGAGTTTTAGTTTTATCAGCCGAAACCATATCCTTTATTAACTGGATGAAATCCCTGCAAACTTTCACTCTTTATATGCTAAAGCCACATTCTCTGTTTTTTTGTCCGTATCAAGTTTAGTGTTTTCCACAAAACTGAAATGAAAACATTTTCTTCACATCAAATCTGTAGCCTGTATCGGCTTTTTCAGGTTTGAATACAACAGATATTGATGCCGTATTTGTTGTATATGCTGTTAATGATAATAATATATTTTTTTTTTGCATCACAGGGATCATGTGATCAACAACCGGATGTTACTACTGGTGGAAAATACGAAAGACGACAGGAAGTGGTAGGAAGATGTTTTGTAATGACTTATGTGAACAAAGTTATTTTCATGTGACTTTGATTTCATTTCATTTAACTGTACTTGCAAAATAGTTTTTTTCAGCAAGAGTGGAATATGAACATAGTTTTTTGTACATTTGTAATGAAAATGCAGTAATAGATTTTATTTCCAGTCTCATGTTATTATGTGTGAAATCCCATGAAAAAAACCTGCATACATAAAACTTTCCCTCTTTTTTTGTGGGTCAAATATTTTGGGTTTATTTGTAGATTCATATCAGCAACTGATCTGTAAAGAAAAAATAAAACGTGATTTACAATCCAAAATTTGTTTGCCAATTCAACAGATACGGTTTAATAATGCAAAAAGTTGCGTTGTTTTGCTGTTTTCTGGGAAGATATACTTTTTTATCAGGCATATTGTGGTTTACAACAAATAAAGTGTGAAGAACCTCAACATTGTTCCAGCTGGTGGAAGTTTGAACATCCTTGCAGAGATTTCCCCTTCAGGCTTCTGGGTCAGCCAAGTGTTAATCTGCTCATTAGTCCGTTGGATTGATGACTGCAGGATCCCACAAATCACAAACAAGCTGCCTGTTTTCATATCAGAAAGCCCTGCAGCGCTCTGATTTTGGCTGCACCTTGGAGCCTCCCTGGGTTGCGTATGAGCGTTGAGACGGTGGAGCGTCAGAGAGAGTTTGCCTCGGCACGTTGTCTGGCAGGGAGTGCGGCGAAGGGAAAGCAGATCTCTAACCGCGCTCACGTCTTTTCCATCAGCAGCAGGAGTCATTTCAGTCATCCTTTAGACATAACTTCACAACATTCCTGGTGTAGCATACAGGGAACTCCATCCTCCAGAGCAACTTGTTCACTGTCAGAGAACAACTATGGTTCAACAGCTTTTTTGTTAAAGGGAATGTATGATCCAAAATTCACATTTTACACGCCTTTCTTGTTCCATTTGAGTCCGAATTGCTTCTAAAAACAAATCAAGTGCTTAAAAAATCCACCCAGTCAGTTTTTTGGCAATAACTTTATGTTTATTGGTGTCTGGAAAATGGGTTGTTTCAAAAACCTTCAGAATGTAACATCACAAATCAGCTGACTCTGAGCGTTACCTAGCAACCCAAGCTGAGCTCCAGCACGTTTGGTCGGCTGGTTTTACTGCTGTACGCGCTGTACAATGGCTGCTAGAAGAGACAAGGGTTTTGTTGTTGACTTACCATCTAGAAATCACTTGTTACATTCTGGTTGGTTGTACAGGAGGCTCCACTTCTGTTTCTCAAAGATGTACGGTTGTATATTTGCGCATCTGTTTGCAGCCATTTTCATGTGCGAGTGTAAACATTGAGTTGGGGAGAATAGACAAAAATGTATCTCTAAAAAATTATTTTGTGCAAAAAAAAAAACCCGAACTTGTTTTGCAGCTCACGGACCCATTCTAACCTGTTAAAGGAAGCATAGTAGGCCACTTTTACAAATATGTATTTTTTCCTAGAGGACAAAGTGCCTTAAAATAACCCTTTAACATTTCCACATTTGGTCACATTCTAAACAATGAGCAACTATGCCAACTCAAAACCACTTTTACAGCTAAATTACTTAATAAATAGACGCAAGAGGTCAACAGCAAATGTGTTTATTGTTTTTAATCTGTTGTTTAGGTTGTTTAACCATCAGATTGGTGCAAAGTGTTATTGTTGTTTCAGGAAGCCCTGATCATTCATGAAGCTTCTTCACAAATATGGCATTAGCTTCTGTCCTGCTGTCCCTAAAATAGCATTAAAATGCTATTTTAGGTTTGAATAGCTACGTTGATAGGCTAACTCCTCTTAGCACAACTTGAACACAACCACGGTCTTTTCCAGCGTCCAATCAGATTGTTTTTTTGATGTTGAAATTAACTCCCAGTGGACTGAGAGAAATGGTTTTGTTGCACATCGCTGTTGTTAGCCGATATAGCGTGTGCGTCAGATTTACGGGTGTACCAGAAACATGCAAATACAAATGTTCCTTTTTGGACTTTTATTATATAAAAGTCAAAAATAAAAAAGTAATTAAATGCGTAAAGGTTTATGTAAAAAATTCATTGAAATTAACGTGTCCTGGCCCTAATTTATTTGCAACAAAAAAATCCCAACACATATCAATTTTATCTTTATGCTTAATATCAAAAAAGCACCAACAGTAGCACTGTTGCCTTGCAGCAAGAATCTCCTGGGTTCAATCCCAGCCTGGTGTCTTTCTGCATGGAGTTTGCATGTTCTCCGTGTGTATATGTAGGTTTTCTCTGGGTACTCTGGCTTCCTCCCACAGTCCAAAAACATGACTGCCAGGTTTATTTATTTGCCTAAATTGCATTTAGGTGTGTGATGGACTGTGGTGGGCAGGAAATAATGCATTTTATGCAATATTTTATTTTTTTCTTTGTACTATTACTTATTAAGCTCTAATACACAACAGATGTCATCTCAAGGTTCTTAACTGGATTCAATCTAAGACACTTAACAACACAACACTTAAGTGGACAAATTTTCCTTTTTTCCCATCTAGGAGATAATTTCTTTTTAACGACAGTTAGTCTGAGACAGGGCCATAAATCAACAGATCACAGGTCTGCAAATATTTTCCTCCATCTTCCCCCCCCTCCAGACATTTACCTCCCCTTTAAGAAGGTGACTCATCTTCCACCAATCAAAGAGCGGCACCAATAATCGCTCACCTTGGACCTCCCCTAGTTTAGATTTGCACCTGTGATAAACGTGTCTACCGCTGCGTTTAATTGCAGCCTTTTCATCATAATTTAATGTTTGTTTCCTGTCGTTTTGGCAAAAGGCTGTAATTTCTACATCAAGGGTGTGTTTTTAAAAAAAATCTTTTTATGAATGAGTAGCAGGTGGAGCAGACGGTGAAGAAACCATTTTACCAGTGAGATCATCTGGAAAGTGAGTTTTATTGACTGGTATTGATAAACCGTCCCACTAAACTGGCTGCTATCCCATAAGCAAACATTCGTGGAGCTCCGCTGCACAGTGAGCAAACAGGAGATAATTAGGCTAATATCTCTTTGAAGTATAGTGCATTGCAATTAAAATAGAACAGATAAAAGATGAGACAATAATAGATCTAAGGAGGACCTTGACTGAGTGTTGTTTAACAAAGAGCATTTTGTTTGACACAGTTCTTTTTTTTTTTTTTTTTAAATCCAAAGTTAGGAGAGGAGGGAAAACATCAGGAAATTATAATGTTCATCAAGTCTGCAGCTGATTCTGTGTTTATTTCCTGCTTTAGATCAACCAGCAGTCTGAAAGCTTTCTGAATCTGCCGGTGATAAATTATGCTCTGTGTGCAGATACAACTCTTCCTTTAAACAACATGCAAAATGTAAAGTGAGAGACAACTGAATCCAGGTCACGGCTCAGCAGGAAGTCCTGCGTTTCATGTGCGATCCAGAGGGGTCACTCTTATGAACTCATTAGGAGAAAAAAAATGCAAATGTGTTTTGTTTTTTTTTCTAAGCGTTTCACTCCTTTCTGCTGCTTCCATCCAAGGGATTTTTATTTGTGTTCATTCAATAAAACCTTACATGTCGAGTTTGTTATTGAGAAGATAAGAATAAAAACAATGACATAAGTTTGTTCTGGTTCTGTTTACTGCAAAACTGAAAATAATACATAAATCTGCAGTAAATAAGATGCTGATACTGTCTGTGAAAAGGATCAGGAAATGTTTTATCTGAATCAACAATCTGCACTTCAAGTCCACATTTGCTCTAGTGTTGTGAATGGAAGGACCGTGCATAATCTCTCTATGGGCCGCAACTGGCCCCTGCGCCACACTTTGGACTCCCCTGCTCCACATAAATAAACTAAACTCAATTGAAATTGGGATAAATTTGACTTTTTTTTTTTTTCATAAGGTAGAACCAAACTTTGCGACTGGTTGCCTTCAACAGATTACAAATGCGTCTCAATAAATGAGAATATAATCAAAAAGTTAATTTATTGCAATAATTTAAAATAATGATATTCATATAGATCAATATACATCAAGCTTTTATTTTTGTTCATTTAATGATTACAGCTCACAGTTAATAAAATTCAAAATTCAGTTTCTCTGAAAAGTCTGTATCAAAAAACGACTCATTTGGCTGAACAATTTTTCCTTCCACTAAACATTCCATTTGGATGCTTGGATACAGCACTGTGAATATCCAGTTTCTTTTTTTTTTGTTGATAACTAATTCCATCCTGGTGATTTTAGCAGCTGGAGCGGCGATGCACGGAGGAGGCGGGTTTGATGTTGAGGGAAAGTTCTGGCGCTGCTTCATCAGAGAGTCTGTCATTTGCAGCCTAGTCATCAAGTCCCTGAACCTAAATTATTCCACAACACCTTGTCTTTATTGCAAAGATTTATTATCTCAACAGAGTCGTTTAGGAAATGGTAAAAAGTTTCACATCGGTGGAGCTTCTCTGAGCGTCTAGCCGCTTGGACTCGGATGGTACAACGAGATCCCGCTCTGCTTTTTTAAATTGGTCATAAATATAATACCTGACATGAACACAAAGGAGTCTTTATAAACGTTAATGACTCTTAAGTGTCATTCAGTAAATAATGACAGTTTTATTGCAAAGTTATGCATTAAAGGTCCATTAAAAGTATCAACTTTGCACTTCATGACAACACTCATAAATATTCATAAAGACTCCTTCATGATTATTTATGATGTCATGTCAATTTTATGCACACGCCTTCAAATAAAGTCTTACCAACAGTTATTAAAGCATTTTTTCTTTAGACTTTTTCTGCACAATTTTTAGTTCAGTTCAGGAACAAACATAAAACTCTCATTCTGAAGGCTTAGGCTAACCTTAGCTATCTCTGGTTAGCTCAGGTTAGGGCTGGAACGTATTAATTTCAATTAATTATTTACAAACATTTTAAAGCAAGAAATCACTTTTTTTTGCATATTAAATTCAAAGCAGGAACCTTTGTATTCGCTTGTTTCTGGTACACACGTAGATCTGACGCACAAGCGACAGCCGCTTCCGTCAGCCCACTTTGGGTTAATGTCTGCTTCTGAAAACGATCTGAATGGATGCTGGAAAAGACAGTTGTGGAGTTCAAGGTGTGCTAAAAACAGTTAGCCTGTCAGTGAAGCTATTCAAGCCTAAATTAGCATCTCAATGCTAAGCATGTAGCAGCAGCGCTAACGCTACTGTCACGTTTTTACAGAAGGATTTGTTCAAAGACGTTACATAAACCTGACTGGAACGTTGAATCTGTATTGTTTATTCTATTGATATGGTTTTCAATTAAATGCAATTAATCAATTACAGATCAATTAACTCAAAATGTTATTTGACTCCCATCACCTACTGTAACATAAACAGGACAGAATTGAGTTGAAGCTGGGAGCGATATCTCACTATGATCAAATTATTTCAATTAAATCTGGATTATATTTTTTTAAATTCAAAACTCCACTAGTGATGTCCAAACATTTTTATCACAATCAACAAAGTTAACAAGTTGAAAAGGATGTGGGCCACACAAAATATATTTTTCAATAAAAAAATTCAAAAATAAGTATCTTGTTTGTATTTTTTCTTCTTATAGTGTAAACATGCAAGGTTTTATTAAAATAAACGAAACATATTTTAGTTATAAAAGGGATCTGTAGTTTGTTCTCAATGGAAACCATTAAAGGGCCAGACTGAGGTTAGCTAAAGTCTGCTTCAGGTTCTATTGACTAAAAAAATTAAATAAAGCAGAAATCTGCCATAGATAAGAAACTGATTTTGACTCTGAAAAGGTTCAGAAAATGTTTTATCTGAATCAGCAATCTAAATTTGAAGGCCAGACTTGCTTCATTCAGTTGGAGTGGCCGCACATAATCTTCCTAAAGGCCGCAAATGGCCCCCGCACCACACTTTGGAGACCCTTGCTCTACATAAATAAACTGAATTAAAATTAGGGTAAATTTTAAACCTTATGTTTGTTTGGTTTTTGTGTGTGTGTGTTTTTTCATCCCCGGCCTGAGGTGGGACCAAACTTTGCGACTGCCCAAATTCATCTCAGTAAATTAAAATGTCTTGAAAATTTTCATTTATTGTAATAAATAAACTCATAATATTTATATTTATCACACACAGAGCGATACATATCCGTTTATTTCAGTTCATATAACGATTACAGCTCACAGTTATTATTTTTTTTTTAATCTCTGAAAAGTCTGCATGACATTATTTAGCCTGAGGATATTTTTCTTCCACTAAACTTTCCATTTGGATGCTTGGGTACCGAACTGTGAATATTCAGTTTCTTTTTTGTGTCATTTTTGTTGATAACTGCCAGAATAACCATGTAGGTCAAATAAAAATCATGTTTTGCTGATTAAATGTGATAATTATTTGGATTTTTTTGGGGCTGAAAGTTAAAATCACCTAAACAAACAGAAACAAACGTTTAAAATTGGCCTGTATTACTATTTATATAACAGAGACTTAACTTTACGAATTTGATGTCCCCTCTTTAAAAAATTAACCACCTTGTGGTGATTATGCTCCTATATTTCTGATTAAGTTCAAAAGTTTAACGTGATAATCTGCCAGAAACAGGCAGATTGAAATTAGAGGTTTGTCTTGTATTGATTTCCCGGTGAATAGAGAGAAGAGGTGAATAATTGAAGCGGTAATCTGCTTGTTTTGGATCGCAGCGGCGGCGGCGGCGGCGGGCCCAGCAGGCCCGTCCTGGCAGGCCTGAAATCTCTTCCCTGTTGATTTCCCGTCACTTCCTCCCAGCTTTATGATTTAATACCGAATCAAAAGTAAAGGAGGTTGCTGCTGTTTGGTGAAAAAAAAAGGTGCCGGATAATTAAATTAAATAGTGTAATGAGGTAGAACCGAGACTTTTTTCCTACAGCAGGGTGGGAAGGAAAACATCCAAGCGGTTTTTTTGTTTTTAACCTTTTCATCGCAGTTTTTGGCTAGAAATAAGAACTGTTTAACGTTGAGGGTCTTTCCAATGAAAGGTTCGGTTGTTCTGTGTGAAATCTGGCTAATTAGCTCTCTCTCTTTCTCTCTCTCTCTCCCTCTGTTTTTTTTTTTAGGGCTGAATCTGTACGCGCGTGGAGGAGAACGCGCTTTCCGCTATACTCTGGAATGCAGCCAGTCTCGCGCTTTGAATCCAAAACCCAAAAAGCCTTTGATCTTTTTTCCCTTTTTTTCTCCTCTCTCTCTCCTCGCGGTCTCCTTACCCGGAAGAGAACCCCCTTCTCTCTCTCTCTCTCTCTCTCTCTCAGCTGGGATGAACGCACACGTGGAAACGTTGGCTCGGATCCACACTCGGCCCAAATTTAGTCATACAAAGGGAGAGGGGGGGGGGGAGGGAGTAAGGTGGGGGGGAGTTGGGGATGAAAGAGGCAGCCGCCGCCAGATCAAAGGCAGCCGCGGCTCCGCCCCGCTAACTCCACCTCCGCGCTTTATAAAGATCTGCCTCCAGATCCCAACTTGGATTCTCACGCAATCTCTCAGCGCTCAGTCGGAAAACAAGCCCGTTTTTCCCCCCTTGTGCTTTTAGCTGTTTTTATTGAAAAAGTTGTTTAAGATAAACTTATGTATATATTTTTATTTTAAATTTTTTTAGCAATATTAAGCTTTGAGGTAAATTATGTAATCTTAAAAAAAAAATAACAATGCATGTGTTCATGTAAATAAATCTGCCTTGATGTGTGTTTTAATTCACTCTGTTGCTTATTTTGAACAAAAACACAAAGTTTCACACAGTTTAAATAATTATATTATTTAATTGCACAAAAACAGATTATTTTGGTCCATGCTAATTTTTAATATTAATGCATTTTGTAAAAAAAAAATTCTCTAGAGATGTTTTATATTTTTATTATAATAAAAATATTATTTATGTACTTATTTTTTACATCTCTTTACTCTGCAGTATTTAGATTTTTAAAAATATTTATATGAAAAAGTAATATAGTTATTTTTTCCTTTATTTTTTACTCTACAGTATTTAGACAGTGTTGATTATTTTATTGTATTAAACATAATATCGTTTGTATTATTATTTACGCATTTATTTGTTTACATTTTTTATTCTGCAGTATTTAGTTTTTTTGTGATATTTTTTTATTTTATGTTGCTTAAAAATAAATTGCACTTATTTTTCAAAAACAGTCGCATTTAAGTTGACCTAAATATAAACGGATAAATGTAATTTTTGCTCCGTGCTGAAACTGTTTTAAAGGAACAATCTTTTGGTTGTTTTGGGGACTTTTCCGTCAGTTTGAAGGGAAGTGGCTCTGCTTCTCCTCCTTGTCCCTCCATTTGCTGGGAGTTAAATCTCTCTCTCTCTCTGTCAATCAGAGCCTCGGCTTCCCTTTCATCTCTCCTTCCTCCCAGTGACTGGAGGGGGAGAGAAAAGGAGGAGGAGGAGGAGGAAGAAGAGGGAGCGCAGCTACATTATCAACACACACACACACTGCTATCATTACACTGAAGCTCTGCGGGAGCGGCGGGAAGTCGGTCCACGGCGGCTCTTCCTCTCTTGTCTTTCTGCTTTTTTTATTTGATTGTTTCAGGACTTTTTATTTTTTATTTTTTGCTTTTGTCTGTCCTCATCTGAGCAGCTTTGAGGATTTATTTGCGGGCAGCTCATTCCCGTTAAAGCTGCCTCCCATCACCGTGTTTTCATTTATCTCCACCGGATCACGCAGGGACGTATTTTTACTTTTATAAAAACACTTTTTTTTTAATTAGTATTTGTTGACTCGTTTCAGGATGAATTTAGACAAAAACTGATTATTATTTCTCCTCATGACTTCTTTAATCCCAGCTCCGGATTCTGATCTGTCTAATCTGGCTCTGAGATTTCAGCTTTTTTTTAAATAGTTTTGAGGAAAAAAAGGAAAAAACCTGCGGCTCCGCTCCTCCTGTTGCTTCTCTGAAAACCCACCGGCTGCGCTGCGGTTCCTTCCTGCCCGCTCGGTTGCGCTCGGATCTCGGTGGGAGTTAATCTGAAACCCCGCAGCCGCGGAGCAAGCACGCAAACCCCGCACCATGCCTCAGCTGTCGGGCGGCGGCGGAGACCCGGAGCTCTGCGCCACGGATGAGATGATCCCGTTCAAGGACGAGGGCGACCCGCACAAGGAGCAGATCTTCGCCGAGCTCAGCCACTCGGAGGAGGAAGGAGACCTGGCGGACATCAAGTCCTCCCTGGTCAACGAGTCCGAGATCAGCCCCAACAGCAACAGCCACGACGTGAGTCCGCTCTGCTGCCCCCAAACTGCCCCGGTCACCCATAGTCTGGGTTAAAATCCCCCAAACTGCTTAATTTACTCCCAATCTGGGTTTAACCCCTCCCACCCCCTAAACTGCGCAATTTAACTCCAATATGGGTTTAAAACCATCAAACTGCCCAGTTCACCCATAATCTGGGTTAAAAACCCCTAAACCTGCTTCATTTACCCACAATCTGGATTGGGAAAAAATCCTCAAACTACCCCATTCACTCCTAATCTGGGTTTAAAACCCCTCAAACTGCTTCATTTGGACTTAATCTGGGTTCCAGTTTCCACTTCTACAGATTTTGTATCAGCTGAGTCTCTCCTGATTGAACCGTTTAAATTTGACCTGCAGGAACTTTAAAGATGCTCCTAAAATCTGGATTTAAAAATCTGCTGATACTCCTGCAGAAACCTTCAACACCTCTGAGCTTAATCCAGACTGAAGCAAATCTGAACACAAACACAGATTATAATCTGTGTTTATGTAGGATGATATATTTTGGGGCCTTGTGAGTCAAACACTTCTTCATCCTGCATGATATTTATCATATTCCTGATAATTCCTGTTGGATTTTATGATTTCCTGCATTGATCCGGTCAAAATAATCCAAGATGTGATCAGGAGAAGAAATACTTGTATAAATTTGTTACATTTGATTTAAAGTGTCTCTTATGTTACATGTTAACATTTCAAATGAAACATCAGGCATCTTTTCTGAGTCTTTGCAGCTGAATTTGGAGGATTTTCTTTAATTTGTATGTTTTTGGCATGAAGCTGGTCACTAAACGTCCTGCAGAAACGTCAGACGGAGGCTGAATGTTAATGAGGTTGAACCTGAATCACCCTGAAGTCATTCCCTCTCCTCAGAGAAACCATTATTAAGATTATTATTCCTTATTTGAATGTTTTAAAAAATCAGATGATTGGTTTGGAAGAGCATCAGATGCATTAATATTTTTAAATTTTATCGAACGTTTTCAGGGTTTGAACTGTGAGAGAGCGGACCAGTAGTATCGGAAATAAGTTAATTTGTAAGCTGCTTAAGGACACGAAGCTTAATTAAGTGTTTCCTCTGAAGCTTTGATGAGGACTGCTCCATCTCCCCTACGCAGCCAGGGTAACGTGTGTGTGTGTGTGTGTGTGTGAGAGAATTTAACTGATTTCTTTCTGTTTTCTCTTCCAGGCAGCTAGACAGTCCCAAATAGGTCCAGATTCGTACCATGAAAAACACAGAGAGCACCCTGACGACGGTAAGAGACGCGCAGCTGCTTTCTCCTGGAAAAGACAAACGTTCAGTTTTACTAACCAAATCAGAGGCGACTCCAGCAGAAATGCTTGTTTTAGTCCTGCACTGCAAAAACACAAAATCTTACCAAGTAACTTTAGTCTAGTTTCTGACTGAAATGTTTTTGTACGCTTTAAATTAACTTAAAAGTAACTTTTCAGTTTGTTTAAGTCAATAATTCCTTAATGTTGGTGAAAAAGTGCAGATTATTTCATAATTCATCAACATTAAGGAAGTAAAACAACCTGAAAAGTTTCTTCTAAGTTACTTTTCCTTTTATTTCAAGTGTTAGAAGATATTTGCACTTTTCTAATTTTCTAATTTTGTAGATATCTTGGCACAAAGCCTTGGTAAGGTTTAGTGTTTTTTTTCTTCTGCTAGTCCGGACACGTTGCCGTGACTTTGTAACCATGGCGACGAGGGCGCCTGCAGGAAAAGCTCAGAAAAAAACAAAACAGGAAAAGGAGGTGAAGCGTTTTCACCTGGGGAGTGGGGCGTCAGCTGCAGGGATTTGTGATGTCACAGGCAACACGTTGCCCCCCCCAGGAACTCATTACCCCCCCAGGGACTCATTGACCCCCCCTCCCCCCCCCCCCCCCTCCTTTGGGACTCACGGCAGTCTGACCCCATGCCTGCAGGTCATAGTCGGAGCGTGCCTCCTTTTTGTTCCTCCTCCTTCAAAACCAAACACTGGCCTCCTTCTTCACGTCAGCCATGTTGCCGTCGGCTTCTGCCCCCCCACGCCTCCCTGACCCCCCCCTCTCGGGTCAGAGGCGCTGTTGGGGCGTCTCCTGCTTTGACACAGCCTGTATGTTCTCCTAATTGGTGCTAATTGGCTCAGAGGGGCTCCATTGTTGTGCCACATAATGGCGCCCTCCTCTCTTTGACGAGGGGCAGAAAGGAGGAACAAAAGGCCGCGGCGGCGCCGGGCCGAGGGGTTAAAGCCACAGAAAGCGATACGATCACCAGGTGAACTTCAGAGCGGCTTTGTTTGCGGAAACAGAAAGTAACGCTGCCTCTGGTTCTGCTGTGTGTGTTTGGACCAGGAAAACACCAGGACATGTACAGTAAAGGCCACCCGTACCCGGCCTACCCGGGCTACATCATGATGGGCAACATGAACAACGACTCCTACATGAACAACGGCTCGCTGTCGCCACCCATGGCCAGAACGGTGAGTACCGGCCCGGTTCTGGGCCACGAAACTGAACCTGAACCTGCAGAAAAAACCAAGCAGACTGTTTCATGACTCTGAAACTCGTCTGAATGGATGTGTTTTCACTGAAATGTAGCAGGTTTTCCATCTAAATGCTTGAAAACCAGCCCTGCTCCAATAAATCGGCTCAGATTTCCGTAATTTTTGGGAAATTGGTCGATCTTTAACATGACAAACCAATTTTATCTTTTTCCGTAAAGGTCTGAAAAACAGAAAAAGATGCAAACGTAGCAACTTTGTTGCTATATTTAGCAATTTTTCTGACAAAAACAGACTGGTATCAGCTAAAATCGGAATCGGTAGATCACACCGGCAATCGGTGCCATTAATGAGAGCCACGTTTGGTTTGTCTTCCATCAATGATTATTTTTTGCTTTTGATGTAATTCTGCAGCTGTTGTTTTAAATATCGACAAGGTTGAGCAGCTCAGACGTTTTAGTTTCACACATTTTTAAAACTGGAATCTAAACTTTCACCTGAACCAGAGGCGTCCAAACGATTTTGGGACAAAATTGTGGAGTCAAAAGTACCAAGAAAATAAAAATAAAATCAAGTAAATGAAGTAGTCCAATGCTTTTTGTAGAAAAAGCATTCAAACTTAAAAAATATCTTACGTTTGTTATATGAACAAAAAAATCACCCAGTATTTTACTTTTTTGGGCTTGATTGAATAAAACAGGATTTATGTCACTTTCTTTCAAAATGTTTGCTATTTTTAGCCAAATTTAATAAATTAAGTAAACGCTGATTTCGGTTTTTCAGTTGAAGTCTGGATAAATGTGGTTCTACTTTCTATCAAAGACAAATCATTAGAAATTTGTATGTAATAATTTTTTCCTGATTAGTAAATAAAAACTTTTAGAGCTTCTGAGATTCTAATCTTTGATTTTAAATCGGGAAACGATCATTTAATCAGGAAATGAAGGAGTGAAAACAGGAAGTTTGGGGTAAAAATGGAGAAGAAGCTCGACGGCGCTTCATATTTAGTTGTTTATTTTGTTAAAAAAATATCAGAAATGATTGATTACAGAGGATAAAATCATGTATTGATCTGTAAATGAGGAATAAATTTTAAAATTTACCAACAGTTTGAGTTAAATCGTGTCTGATCGATGAGACTTTGTCTTACTATAGATAAAGAAAAATAATCTAAAAAATCTACAGTGTCTATTTTATACCATGGGTTTACTTTAATTAGACGATGCATTTATTTTCTGTATTTTTCCTGTAGTTGACCTCCATGTTGTTGCCAGTTAGCCTGCTAGCGCAGGACGCAGACACAGACCGGCCCTGAGGAACACCAAGCTGGGCTGCAACCTGTCAGATGAACCACATTTAAACCTGTTCTTATCTACAAAGCGCCTTTGATTTTTTTTTTCCTATCTGGTTCGGAGTTTTTTCCACTCAAAATAAGAAGCGTGATTCGTATCTAAAGAGTTCGCTGGTCTCAGGAACCAGGAGCTCTTCCAGATCGCTTATCTTCAGTTTGGGAAACCAAACGTCTGAATGTGCGGGAACTTTTTCTGCTCGACCCGGATAAACCCGAGAGTTTCAGCTCCGTTCAGAAATCTGTTTATCAGTGGTTATTAAACTAAATGTTTATCAGCTGCCTTAAATGTCCCTCAGACTTGATTTAAGAGAAAAAGAGATTGACTTTTTCTCTGCTGTTGCTCTTTTCTTTCATTCTTAAAACTCATTTTGATTCGTTGGCATTCAGTTCAGGTCTGACGCTGTAACTTTTCTGTTGGGATGTTTTAGTTTTATTTTCTTTTCATCATTTTCTTCTGCTCTGATTTGGTATTTTTTATGTGTCCTTGTCCAGAACTTCAGTTCAGTTTCAAACTTTCTTTGTTAAAAGCGCCACATAGATAAACTTTTGACAAATTCAGGCTAGCTGCTCCTTTCTTACTTCAAAAACATAAAATCTTTAGAAGTAATTTTGTTTAGGTTATAGTGCAAATATCTTAGTACACTTGGAAACTAACTTAGAAGTAACTTTTCAGTAATAATCTGTGTAATTAGTGGAACTAGAGCTTTTTAAAATCAACATTAAAGGCCTAAAATGAGCTCATGTTTCTTACTGAAAAGTTACTTTAAAGTTATTTTGTCTTATTTCAAGTGAACTAAGACATTCGCACTAGAAACTAGATCAAA
Source organism: Xiphophorus couchianus (assembly GCF_001444195.1). Taxonomy (NCBI): domain Eukaryota; kingdom Metazoa; phylum Chordata; class Actinopteri; order Cyprinodontiformes; family Poeciliidae; genus Xiphophorus; species Xiphophorus couchianus. The sequence continues at coordinate 3,298,188 of NC_040232.1, read as the reverse complement.
ACTACTTGGTAAGATTTTGTGTTTTTGCAGTGTAAAAAGGAAAAAGGGAATAGTGAGTTTGGTCCTGTTAGTCTTGCACTGCAAAAACACAAAATCTTACCAGGTACTGTTCAGTGTTGGTCTAGTTCAGTGTTTCCCAACCCTGGTCCTCAAGAACTGATTCCAGTTCAACAAACGCCCGTTAATCAGTCATTAATTGAAATCAGCTGGACTGAAGCAAGGAAGTACAAGACTAAACAAACTTAAAAGGAACATTTCACCAAGAAATAGGAGCTTGGTTTAAGTCAATAATTTGTTTAGTATTGATTTTAAAAGGTACTAATTCCACTGGCAGATTATTTCAGTTACAACACGTGAAAAATGTTGTAAGTGAATTTATCTGACAGTGGAACTAAAACTTTTTCATCAGTATTAAGGAAATATTGGCTCCGTTATCTCACTGCAAAATCACTTGTAAGTCAGTTTCACTTCATCTCAAGTGTACTGAGATATTAGAAACCAGACATAAATACTTGGTCAGGTTTTGCATTTTTGCAGGAAAGCTTCTGCTCTCCGTCCAGTCGCCATTGGTGCATCCTGCAGGGCGCTGACGCAGGAAGTGCTCCCACCTGGTTAGGAAGAACAACAAGGCCGCTTCTTGTTGTGTATTTCCTGGGAGTTGGTTGGAGCGCCGGAAAGTTGCCTCGGCGTTGTTGTGAGAGTCTGTGTTCTTTGGGAAGCAGATGTGATTGTCGGGGGGTAGAGGCCACATGCTGAGTGTAAAGGATCTTCTTTCACACGCAACTTTATCATGGGATGATGTTAAAATTGCGTCGTTCACCCTTTGAAATAGTTGCGGGAGTAAAAAGAAAGTGTGGCAGTTTGGAGAAAATTGGATTAATTTGAGCGCTTTCCTGTTTGCTTCTGGAAATTCTGTTCTGATGTTGAGATTTCTGCTGGTTTGTGTTAATCTGTGGCACCGAGAAGCTCATAAACCTCAGTATGGAGACCAGCTGAGTGTGTTAGAGGAAATTACCCCTCAGTGCAGATGTGTAAAACCAGGCAGTTCGGAGGCAAACCTCCTGCCCAAACTTCTAAAACCTTTTCTTTTCCTGTGGTTAGCCTCCCTCCCCCTGTCTCCAATAAAACAGAAGTCATTTTCTACGCGTTTCTTTCGCCAATCCAATAACAAGTGGAAGAATCCCGAGTTTCTCACTGATGTCAGCTCGCCTGCTCTGCTGCCGGCCACCGCAGCCTCAGTATCTGCAGGCCTGGGATCAGTTTTCACCCAGATCAAAGCCACATTCTCCCTTTCATTCTCTTCCATCCTCGCCCCCCGTCCCAGCAGTTTAGATTGATTTCCATTGACCATGACATTCCTGCACATGCCGGAGTCCAGTCTGCGAACAGAGGGTAGCGTTTGCTGATTGTCAGCAGATTTTGGGGACTCCCAGCTTAATGAGCAGACGCCGCTACAGAAGCTCAGACTTTACGCCAAAACATGTGGACAGTTACTCAGACAGAAAGAGATTCCCAAAAATAAAAGATTTTGGATAAATGTTGCTGAGACTTGTCATGACACAGTTTGAACAACTGGTGGTGCTTGTAAAGAAAAACACATTTCAGGCTAAGTTCACACACCTTCGAATTCGATTTTCTTTTGTTTGGGTTTTTTAATGGTTGTTTCCACTACGAATTAAATGTGAGTCGCACATGTAGAAGAAGAAGGTTGATGTCACACAGCAACGCTCTGTTTACGCCAGTAATAATGGCCGCCGCTGTAAAGTGGAGGCGACAGGTTTGTCAGAAGGTTACAACATGATGACGTTAACTAATAAAATGAAAGCGCATTGGCTGCAACGTCTGTAGAGACGTTTGTTTGGATATGTGGCAGGAACCACTGACACAAATTGATTTCATAATTTTACTGTTTTACTGTGTCTTGGTTCTTCTGATGCATCAATGATGCAAAATGACCGTCCAGACTGCAAACGCTTTGAAAGCTATCGGATATGTATCCGATTTGATTCCTTAGATGGAAGTGGCAACTGATGTAGGGATGAAAGTAGATCTCGCAACAAGAAATTAACACAGATCTTCCTATTTAAACTAAATCTGTGTCTCAAAGCAGCTCTAAAGCTTCAGCTAGCATGATTTTTATTTAGCTAAATTAGCATAAAGAAAGAACAACATGTAGAAAGAAATAAACTGTGGCATTCATAGTTCTCTGGTCAAATCTAAATTATTTTAGATTCCCTAAAGATTGTTTAAAACATCTTTTGGTTTGTTAAACATTAATTCTGTTTGTGGAAACTCACAAAAGAATGAATTTAATGCTTTATTTAGCACGCTAGAGTTAGCATGTTCTATAGCTTTTAACTGCTTCACTATTTTGATTTTACTGAATCTTAATCTTGCACAGTGGCGCAGTTGGCAGCACTGTTGCCTTATACTGTTTAGGTTTAATGAAACCTAGATAGTGTAGCTGCTCTTCTGCTTGTCTTTGTCTTGCTGGTGTATTGAAAGTTTGTGTTTTTGGTTCTGCAGCATTTTGTGAAGTTCTGAATAGTTTATGTGTCTTAAGATCAAAGCTGTAAAAAAAACTGCTTAACATTCGGACGAGGTTTGTTTCAACTTCATGAACACTGCATGGTGTATCGAGTGAATCTTCATCAGTGCATACTGAGCGTTTGCACTCATGAAGAGATTAAATAATGTCTTATGGGGTAATGCTGCGATATTTCAGTAGCTGTTGTGTAAATGCAGATGTGAAGCTGAGGTTGAATTTTTCAACCTGACTCCAGGGATTCTTTGATGTTTCAGCACAAAAAACACCAGAAAAAACTTTCATCTTAGATAAGCATTTTTAACAGGATGTCCATGCATTCTTAAGAAATCTTTAATTCATGTATCAATAATTAAGGCCTTAAAACATCTTTAAAAAGTAAGTTGGTCTTAAACGTGTTAATCACAGGTCTTAAATGTTGTCTTGGCAGTATTTAATCTTGCATATTCAAAGTTTTTTTTTATTTCTTGCTGGACTTTTCAGTCCGGCAAACGTTTGAGTCGCACAGAGGAATTTTCGATGCGTTTTGTGACTTGAGACAGTTTGGAAAATCGCTATTTAAGTTCAGTCCATTTACGCGTGAGGCTACTGGTGACAAGCTGCTAACATAACCTTGCTACAGCTAGCTGGCTTTTTTTGCGTCTAAGATGGTTGGACGATATTCGTACATTTCTGTGGAGATACAGGTCTTAAATGTAGTCTTAAATTTGAGTTGGTGTAACCTGCAGAAACCCTGTTAAATTTCTTCTGTGACGTGTAGCAACGTTGTGTTTTTCTCAGCGGTTTCAGATAAGGTTGAAACTTTTGTGTTCTGCTGAATTTTTTGATGTCACGTTTGGAGGGTTTTGTTTTTCCAGTTTAATGTGTGGAAGAAGTCGAGTTCACTTACAAGTAACATTTCAGCAAATACAGGAGCTTTTTTTAAGGGAATAATTTCTTAAAACGGATGAAAAGTACCTACTCCATTGGCTGATTATTTCACTTAAAATGTGGGGAAAATATCTTGTTAGAAATTAAATAATCTGCCAATGGGACTAGAACTGTTTCAGCAATATTAAGGAATAATTGACTACAAGCTATCTGTAAGTTTGTTTTGTCTTATTTTAAGTGTACTAAGATATTTTCACTAGAAACTAAGCCAGAAATACTTGATAACATTTTGTATTTTTGCAGTTCACTTTTCATGCTCCAGTGTAAGTTTGAATATATTTCCTAAAGAACTGAGATCTGGAAATCCAGATTTGTTTCTGAAAACTCACATTTGACGAGACAGAAACAGTAAAAACAGCTGCTTAGTTCTGAAATGTTGGTAGAGATGCAGCTCAGGATGTCTGAAGATGATTTTATTTTCTCATGATGAGGACTCAGATCTACGTCTCCATTTCAGTTTTTATATTTTTGGATCCTCATGGTGAGGATGAGGAGGATGAGGAGGATGAGGAGGGGCTGCAGCGCTGGGCTTCCTTTGATGTAGAGGGAACGTGACGGATCTGCTAGCCAGTGTCTCGCAGCGTGGAATCGCTAACCCGGGCTTACCTAACGGGATTTGGTGGGGCCGCGCCGGTGTCCCTCAGTGCCATGTGTGTCCTGAGCTCATGCCCTCGGTGCTGCATGGAGGATCTGTTAGAGAGAACACTGCATCTCCCAGCAGCCTCCCTGTCCATCACTGCCCACCAGACGCCGCTTTCCCACGGCTGGGCTTGCCTTTAATCGGCTGCACTTCCCGGGAGCGTCTCATCCTCAAAACTCTGTAAAATAATACGGGAATTAGAAACGGTCCAAACTCATTTTCATGTTGGGCCACATTAAGACCATGAAGGGCCAGAATGTGTTGATAAAACCTATTAAATTGTTAAAATATTAGCTGTCTCTGCATTCATTAAGTACCCCTTAAATCAAGTAACACTGAACATTTTTTTACTGATTAGTCCCTCCAGGATTTCATGATTGTTTTTGTGATTATTTTTTACATTTATGTTGCAATCAAAATCACTGATTTTGTGAAGCTAATTTAGAAATATTTGCGCTTATGTCTGACATAAATGTGACTTTTGTAACTCACCCCATCCATCACAGACGCTTATCAAATATGGCAGCTGAGGCAGCAGGGTAGTAGAAGTAAAAAATGCTGCCACCTGCAGGTGGGGGTTGGCATCACTTAGAGTGCTAACAAGTTCGCTTTAATTAAACTCCTGCCTGGAAAGTCCGGTTTGCTTGGGAAAGTGTGAATGCACAATTAAAGTCTGACTCAGACTAAAAAAGTGAACTCTGGTGCGGTTTGAAAACAGGAAGTGTGCTATAGGTCAGGGCATTCTGGGTAAATGAAGCCAAAACAAACATGCTAAGCTAGTGCTAGCGGGAGAAATCACTCGTGATCTTCTACCAAAGACAAAAAAGAAATCCAATAACTGCTAAAATCTGATCACGCTTTATTTTCGTTTACATTTCAGGAAGAAGGAAGTGTTAGTGTCTTCTTCAGAGGCTTTTGTGTCAGTGGTTTTTGGTGCAGCGCCCCCACAGGCGGGGAGTGGAACAGTATTTTCAATTATTTTGATTTGTTGCCATTTTGGTCTGAATTGAACAAAGTCAACTGGAGTATGAGGTGTGAAAACACCCAAAACCCAATGTTTTTAATCATTTAACTCACAGTTTTGCATAAAATCTGCTGATTTTGTGTGAATTTTGCTAACTGACTAAAAACCCAGTGAGGCCTTCGGAAAATAAAAGCTGCATTTACAGTGAGATTAAATTACACACAAATTTACATGCAACACTTAATGATTTTGATCCTTTTTGCAGAAAATTAGCATTGAACTGACAATTATGCATTTGTGTGAAAAACTACAAGGACTGATTGATGTAATTTTGCAGTATACAGATAAAAACTCCTTTGATTTGATTGATAAAATAACATGAAAACACACAACTGTTATCTTGAAGGTCTATTTATGTGACCCACTGGAGTCCAAAGGGCCACATAAAAAGCTGTGGTGTGCCAGATTTGGCCCCCGGGCCTTTAGTTTGACAGTCTAAAAGATGCCAGCGTAATTGCTCAGTTTTCTTCTAAATCTGCTCAGACATCAGTGTCATCTGCGGTGCAGATCTCACACGGTGAATTATGTGTTTGCACAGCGATGGCCCGCTGCTGCTGTGGCGTTTTATAAACAGCCCCATTAACGCTGAAGTTTCCTGCGACGTCTGGCGATCGGTCGGCACGTTTGCTCTGTATGCGCGGTGCAAGCGACGCCATGTGGTTGTAATCTGCTTATCTGCCTTTTCATCCTGGTAAATGGAGCTCAGCAGACTGTAAGAGGAGACGACGATCACGGATGAAGGCTTTCTTCACGCGTTTTTAAAAACGTCATCTGGTTTTATTGCTTCAAAAGTTCAACAGTTAATAGTTACAGAAATCTGAGCAGTTAAACTCATCACGTTTAAGTTGCTTCAGTATTAAAAGCTAAAGACAGCAGAAGGAAGACATCTGTTAATAATACTTTAGCTCCGGCGCTGAAAGCCCTGAAACTGTGACTTTCTACATGTTTGAGAAAGGCAACAACCCGTGAGCGCCGCATGCAGGCTCGCATGTGACGCAACCGGACTGATGCTTATTTTGGACACGTGTTGGCACTCAGAAAGCAGACGGCTGGTAAACGATGGCTCTTCCTCTGGGCGTTGAGCTGGCCGGAGCGCCGCCCGGGTTCTGGTGGTTCTGGCCTGAGCAGCTGCTCACTGGGCTTCACTCCTCACCAGCAGCCTGCTGCGGGTCTCCAGGGGTCAGCGGACGGCCTCGCCAAGTTGTCCCTCATGCCCAGTTCTGGTTGATTAGAGGGGGTGGGGACTTCCTGTAAAACGAGGATAAGAGTTGGAGACTGGAAGACTGTTTTTGTGTTTGTTTGGGTTTTTAGTCAAATTTCTCTTGTAACTTCTGTAATCTTATTTTGTGCGTATGGGATTGTAGGAGGCTGATGGTATGAGAACCTTGAATTCATGTTTTTTAATTGAAAAAATATATTCACTAATAAACTGGTAAAACTTATACTTAATAGTAGCACTTCTATCCATCCATCCTTAAATATGAGACCTTTTGCACATCGCATTAAACATCGCTGTCCTGTGCAGCCGACATGGAGTCATCTTTCATGCCATTGGCTGGTTTTGGTTAATTAGCAGGGCTATCTTTAACATTTTTGAGCTTACAGTCATTTATATCAGCTGTACAGCAACTGCTAACTAAACATTTACTTGAACCCTAAAAGCGCTAACTATAAACATTAGTTCTGCTAGCAGGCTAACCATAAACATTCTTTCCACTAATGCTAAAGAACAGCGCCAATATGGTATTTAGCAGAATGCTAAAGCGCTATAATGGCATAGTCATTTTCATAAAGCTAATAGTAAAATAATCATTTCAACCATGTTCACTCCCACCTTGAGTTAATGAAGGTTTTTAAACATTTTTACAGAAGATTTGCAATAACATCACAGTTATGCATTGTTTTGAAAAATGTGGGGATCTTCTGATTTTGCAGTATTGTGACAAATTTGAGGAACTGTGTTATATCACTTCAACACAGAGAGACGGAGGCTGTAACAGCTCTATAACATGCATTTAATGAGTTCAATGTATTATTAGATGCCTAAAGTCTACAACTTTACATTTATTAATGGTGGAGGCCATGTTGAAAACTGAAGCTCCTGCTTCCCAGCAGAATTCAGACTTCAAAGGTTTTGTTGTAATCCCAGTTGGGAATTACAACAAGAATGTCTGATAGGCCAATTTTTCAGTGCTGTTGAAACTTCAGTGAGTTTCTCTCGCTGACTGACGGCTTGCAGTAGGGAAGGGAAGGGAAGTGTCACTCTTCCAATATATTAAGGATGTTTTTCCATTTGATAGTCCGGTAGACTCGGTTCGATTGAGGACCAAAGTTGCAAAGTTAAATTTTCAGCTGCTGCAATTCGTTTGCACACTGCACTGAGTCAAACCAACCAAAGCATTGGAGCAACTTGTGAAACCAAACTCTGATGCGGATCAAAAAAATCTAATTCTGGTTGGCCTACAAACCTCAGTCTGGGTTCGGCTGAACTGAATTCTGATGCAGCGCCCCCACAGGTGAGGAGGGGAACAGGTTGGAGTGTGAAGGACAACCACAGCAACTGAAAATTTAACAAATGTTGTATATTTGGTCCCTAATCAAACCGAGTGCACCGGACTGTTAGGTGTGAAAACAGCCTTAGATTTGTTGTTATTTCATCTGATGATAAAGTTACACGACCTTCTGGTGCTCCAGCAGGGGCTGAAGGCGGCCGCTCTCTGCTGCAGCTGTAAAGTGAGTAAAATCATGAATAGCGTTTTCTGACCTCATCCTGACAGCTCGCAGCTCTATAAAGAGACAGTTCCAAGTAGCGATCTGCAGCGGAGCGGGAACAATGGGCTCACAGGGGTAGGAACATGGCTCCAAATGCTGCCAGCTGTGTCCAGACTTCAGAGGAGCTCAAACAGCCCTCACTTTGTCCCGCTCAGAGACCGAGCCATGATCAATAGCCGCTCTGTTGGATGGATCCGCGCTCGCCCCGGCCTTCCTTTTCTTTCTTTTTTTTTGCTGCTTCATATTTTTTCAGAAGCTCATTATTTCCCTCTGCTGTGGGTGTGAGCGCTAAAGACGCTCACATGCAATGCGTCTCTGACAGCGCTGAAATATTAATGGTCCCCAGTGTAGGAGGTGGTACAGGGCCGGCATAGTTGCAGTACAAAGGGTGCCTTCTTGCCACCAGGCTTTATTAGCGGAGCCATTAAATGAATACATGGCTACGGCTTTTTCTTCATGCCTCCTTCTGTGTTCTTGTGCCGAACATCAAACCGCGTTTTTTTTTCTGTCAGCATGTGTGTGTGTGTGTTGGTGTGTGTGTTCACTCCATCGGGAGGACAAAGGGGAGAGGCTTTAGCTATCAGTTCGTTTTGTGTGGTCTCGGCCGTAAAAAAAACACGCCGTTCTTTGACTGCTAAGGAAAAAAGCGCCTGCCTTTAATTTTTGGGAAGGCCATAAAAGTTTGTCGCTCCTTTCATATCGGCGGTGGAATTGAAAACAAATGCTACATTTCTCCCCTCCTCTCCTTTGAACTGTCCAATTATGGAGTTGTGAAAATATAAAAAAGAGAGAGAGAGAGGAGAATCTGTTTTTGGATCCATTTACCTCCTTCTCTCTTCTTGTTTTTGAAGAAACCGATGGTTAGGGGGAGAGGAGGAGAGAAAAGGGGGTTCACTGATGTCAAAGTCAAAACCAAGAGCATTAAGAAAACTGGCGAAATGCAATACAGCTGCAATCCAACATGACGCTAGAAAATAGGGCTGAGGAGCAGAAAGCCTCTCTGCCGTATTCCCTGGGCGCGCAACTGCTCCCGGCCTTGGCTTTGATCTCTTCAAAGCCTCCTGCCTCCTACTAGATGGAGAGTCTTGGCTGCCGCTCGCCGCGCTGCAGAGAGGCAGGAAGAGGAGGGGGAGGCGGCGTCATCGTCTTCTTTCCAGGGCTGAAATCAATCACGGTGCCGAGGCAATTATCTGTAATTCAACCCCGGCCGGATTAGTGACTCCTGTTACCTGAGCGACCGGGGAGAGTGTGATCCGCAGCGGGCCGGCCGAGGCCGCGGTGGAGAGCGGGCCGCCGCGCCGCTGCCCAGCAGAGCAGAAAATCAGAGCACAATGCAGTGATTACACTTGCAGATGTCGCCATGTTTGAGAGAGGAGAGCGCTGATTGCCATGGAGCCCGCTAGTTAGAGTGCTAACGAGCCGGGCGCCTTTGTGTTGGAGCGTGTGTGTAATGGCACCTCGCAGCAGGGGCGGGTCTAGGGTTTTCTAAGGGGGGCCAGGCACGGGTACTGGCAGTGATAGGGCCACACTCTAGCCTGTTTGGCGCCCTGGGCGATGTTTTCAGGCTTGATGTTTATTTTGTGATTATTAATATGTGATAGTCTGAGCACAGCGAAAGTTGATTAGCTAATCTAAACTCCTGCTCTGCAGATGATCTGTCAGAGAGTTGGTGTGTGGGTCGACTTTTTTTAACTGAACCGAAACAAACCGGATTCTGCAGCACATGTACATGTTACGATTGTCAAAATCAAGCTAGCATAGCTGATATAATTCCCTCTCCTTCGCTATTGTTTTCCTGACCTTGTTATCTAGATGACATAGTGCTAACAATTGGTAGTAAAGCACTGTATCCATTTTTGTTTTATATGCCAGGCATACATTTAAGATGTAGCACATTACATTGACAGATTGACAGTTGAAACCAATGGTAGTCTGTCGCTCACTGGATTCCACTTTAAGTGGAATCTTCCGCTCCCTTGTCTTCTTCTGTGTTGTTTCCTTCAGAGAGTCTTGGTGCAGCGCCCCCACAGGTGAGGAGGGGAACAGGTTTTTCGTTTGACTCAGTTCAGTGAGAAAATTAATCGCAGTAGCTGAAAATGTGACAAATGTTGAAACTTTGTTCCTGAGTTTACTGGACAACCTTAGCTATTCCAATCTTTAAAAAAAGAAACAGTTGCCTCCCTTCCTTTAGAAACATCCACCTGGCCTGCAGACCCGCCTACTCACCCAGCCGCCTCATTGACCACGCCCCTCTCCGCAGTATCTTCCCCCACTGCCACTGCCGCCGTATCTCCGTCCCTCAACGGCCTCCCGGGCCCCGGCTCTGAAACGCGAGCTCGGCTCCGGCCCCAGGCGCCCGATTTACTACGGCTGGGAAAAACTTGACGGCCCCCCGAGTCACAGAGGAGACACGGCGGCGTTGGTCGAGTCTGTGCAGCTGAGATTCATACCAATTATACTCACTCCAAGTTCAGACAAACCTAGAAGATGGTAGCAGTTTGACTAATCCTGCCTGGAGATTTGGGTTTTAGCAACAATTCATATGAGGTTTGTCTGCCAGGCAGCTGGAAAGCAGAACCCTCCCTCTTTTCTTTTTTTGTTTTGTTTTTTTGGAGCAGCAAATTGAGAGACAGTTTTCCAAACTCTTGATTCTTCCCTCGCACTCCGTCTGCACACTCTGATGTCACGGGGATGAAAACAAGGCTTTGTTTTCTTCCCCCCTCGCAGTCACTTGATGCAGGATGATGAAACCCACAAAGAAATCCAGCAAGAATAATTTTTGTTTATCTCCTCATACTCCGCACTGCTTTTGATCAGCGGACAGCAAACTTGTTGATGAAGAGCTCACATTTACCCTCTCGGGACGGACGTGTTAAATAAATTAGATGCATCTTGGATCTCCGTGTCTGCTGCGGCTTCAGCAAACCGGGTCGGGAGTGGAAGTGGGGCTGACTCTGGGAGTGTCAAAGGTCACGCTGAATGGATTATGTGGCCTGAATGGAACCCGATGGGGAGCCCCTTAAAGCCGCTGACGGTCGTGAGGCCAGGTGATGCTTTTCATGTCCTCCAGCGGAGAGACATCAGAGCGGTCGCACACTTTGAGCCGCCCGCCATCAAACGGCCATCAGAACCTCTAATCAGTCCACCGCCACCAAACCGCCGTCCTCCGACATAAAAGGTGGACGAGACGCAAGCGCCCGTCTCTCGCCGCCATTTACAGGAATAATAATCGTTCCCCCAATCCTTTCTACCAGGAACTCTGCAAATAAATAACTTTATAATCATCGTTTGTTAGGTTTTTTTATGAGGTTACAATAAATATTCTTTTAAAGGTCAAAACTTGGGACATATACAACAATTAGAGAAGCACAGATTTTACATTTCCAAAACCGATTTCTGAGGTTTCGTATCAGTCGATACCGTTCTGACACAGGAAATCTTTTTTTAAAGAAAATGTACTGGATTATAATTTTATTTGGTAACTCTGCACACCGTGCAGTTAGAAACTCTAAATATAATTTAATATAAATAATAAAGCATGACATCACTCAGAGCAAAAAGCATAGAATTTGACTTAATAGATCCGCCATTATGGATCAGACACATTGTCACCAATAACTGATCTGGATTCTTTTCAATGTCGGGACCAACAGTTGCAACATTTTTTGCTTTTACAGCTGCTTTCACTCTCCACTGAACCAAGCCGTTCATTTGAGGAGGGGAACCGGTTCCCCTCCTCGCCTGCGGGGGCGCTGCACCAAGAACCACTGAAGGAAACAACACAACGGCTTCCTTCTTTAGGAAATGTAAACAGGAATGGAGTGGCATCAGATTTTGCAGATGTAGGATTTCTCTTCTGTCTTTGGCTAAAGAGCCATTTCTATTGTTAGCATTAGGCTAGTGCGTTTGTTTTTGGTTGTATTTACCCAGAATGCCCTGCTCTGTAGTCCGCTTTCTGCTTTTGGAGTGGTTTTTGGTCTGCTTGGTTTTCACATCCGCATTCAAACCGAACCAGAATTAATTTCAACCGAACAGAGACCGAGGTTTGTAGGTGGACTAAAGTTCGATTAGCATTCACACGTCCAAAAAACGACCCGGACTTTCTAGGCAAACGGACTGGGGTTCAATTAAGACAAATTCAAAAGTGGCTGAACTGTAAAAATGAGAACAGGTAATTAATTCGGTGCCAAATCATATAAAGTTTTAAAAGTGAGTAAAAGTATCTTAAAAGCAACATGAAATGAGGAATAATCCAGTAAATTGGGTTGAATTGATCATGTGAGTCATCCGCTTTACTTCCTCGTCCGTCTTTGTATTTGGTGCATTATTAATCTTAATATTAATGCATCAGCATTAAAGCATGTTTTTGAAACTCTTGGAGGATAGAGTTTCTTTTTTTCTGCAGATATAGTTGGAAACTTTTTGTAAACGAGCCGTTTTGGTCTCTGCACCAGAATTTTGCAGGAAGGAAAACAGTTTGAGTCTCCGTTTACGCCCTCGGGAGTCTTCGTGCTTTGGCATCAGTTAATGCAATCTGCAGTCATTTACTGCTGGGTAACTGTTTGGAAACGAGGTTATGAGACTCAGAAATAATCCACCAGCAGGAGGTCGCTCCCTCTTATGGTCATCTCAAGTCAACGTCCCGGTTTAGAGGAGTACTTTGGAGATGTGACTTTATTTAGGCCGTTTTTACTCGCCAGCTGTAACCCAAACAAACATGCAGAGAGTCGGGCTTCGTTGGTCCATTTCATCCCCAACTTCAATGAAACTTTGATGACTTTTGGTTTGATCATCCATCAAAACACTCACACATCTTCAGAAGGAATGAACTCAACAGGAATCAGACAAATACAAAAATCTTCATTAGAAATAAATAAAATATGTAGTGGTGACAGAATAAGAGATTTTTATTTTTAATTAGACACAATATTGCCTGAAGAAAATTTTAAAACTAGTAGAAAAAAATTGTTTTAATAAGAACAAATCTTTGGTTGTTATAAAGATCTGATGTGATAATCTAAAACCGTCACATTAATTTGATGTTGATGTTGAAATATAAACATATAAATATTATCTGTAAACCTAGTAGTATAACTATTATAAAGTATAACTTCAGAAGACGGTCAGCATTCCTCATTTTAGTCTTTAATTATTTTTAATAAAATTACCACTTCATTCTATTAATGTTACAATTTTAAATATATAATATAATTTTATAATACAATATAATATAATATAAAGTATATTCTTGTATTGCTTTGACTTTGTCGTATGATTTTAACCAATTTGCTTGTTGATATTCTGAGTTTATTTTGCATCATCGTGACTTTTTTTATTATAACATTTTTTTCTCATCATGGCTTTTTGTCATACAACTCCTTTCATAGTGACTCTTTTTTGTATTATTACTTTATTATTGTTATACGAGTTTATTCTTGAATTATTACGATTTTATCCACATATTACTTTTTGTCGCACGTCTTATAGCATTTTTATGACTTTATTCTCATATTATGACTTTGTTGTTTGACTTTATTTTTGTAATAATGACCTTTTTTGCTTGTATTATTACTTTATTTTTGTACGTTTTTTCTCATATTATCACGACTTTTTTCTCTTGTTGACCTTTGGATGTGTGACTTTATTTTCTTATTGTAACTTTTTCTTATATTATTTTGATTATATTCTCTTAATATTCTGACTTATTTCTCGTACAACATTTTTCTCTTAATATTATAACTTTGTCCTCGTAATGGTCCTGAAACTCAGTTGAAAAAATGTAATTAAATAATTTAAATGTAAATATTTCTCGGGATTTAATGTGCATAAATAACCTGTTGGCATCCTTTGGGACAGAAATGAAGCAACTAAGCCCTAAAACCTTTGAAACATCTTCGTGCATGTTTCGTCATTGTTGTTGTCCCGTATGAATGAGGCCTGATTTATTATCTTTTCAGTGTTTTCTGCTCTAACAGGTCTTTACTTTCTGTTGCTGCTCCAGCTGAAGCATCTCAGCAGACCCATGAATATCTCTGTCAAGCGGCTCGTTTTGCTTTAATTCGGTGAAGAGCTGATTGTGATGAAAGCCCTTTCAGGCCTGCTGAATCAGGTGGACGCCTATCGCCGCGGTAACCATACGCCCCGAGTCTCGCGCGCCCCTTTTGTGTTGCAGAAATTTCCATTTGTTAGGCTGTATCGGCCATGTTGAACATGGTCATTGTTTTGTTTGAGTTAAAGCCCCCTAAACCTCGCCGCCACAAAGCTAATTGAAGGGGGCGGGGCCTTTCTTGTGGCCGCTCGGTTCCTTGGAGAGGCCCTTTAAGGGTTCCTGCCTCTGTGAGGTTGGAGAAAAGCCGTTTGTTTGGCGCGGATCGGATCTGAATGGCTCTGCGTTTCCCCATTCAGACCTCCTAGCAGGGGCGTGCAGTTCTGGATGCAGAGAAATCCTCAGACGTGGGGTTTGATTAACGGCTAATTCCCCAATGAAAGGCAGTTGTTGGTAGTCTTTACCAGTTAATCCCCTGAAACGTGGAATCGCACCCAGACAGTGGGCTGCTGATACTGTTGTTTGGTCCTTTATGTGAGTGAGTGCAGTGTTGATCCGTCCCGAACATTGGGACGGAGAATACGGCTCATTACGACCTGAACCAGAATCATTAAACCAGCACCGCTGCGTCAGGCTGGGACAGGAAGTAGAGACGCACCAATCACGTCGACGACGATTTGAGAAAAACCTGCCGAGAAAAACCCAGATTCCTGGAGGGAGGAAGCTTTTAAAATCCAACGGAAAACAAAATAAGTACAAATTTTCTTCCATTTTTTGTGCTTCTTTGTTGAGTAAATGAGTAAAACAAAAAACAGGTTTTAACTTGGACTTTTATGGAAAAAGTTAGTACACCCCAAGCTTTTGATAACCCTTCCTGTTCCAATTATAACTAATAACTGGCAATTAGTTGTTTGTCTCTGGAGAAGAACAGAATTGATTTAATCTGAAGGCATTAGAGAGTTTTTAAGCCAGATAAGCCTGGTTACAGTGACACTGTCAGGTTTCATTCTGGACTTTGACTAGGCCACTGTAAAACCTTTAATTTTCTGCATTAACCCAAATATACTTGAAAGGAGAACTGAAACGTGTTGTTAAGGTAACATCAGGCTCAAGGAAAATCATGAAATGCTTGCAAAATAAAAATTATATTGATAAAAAGTTAAGATTAGATAAGTTAAGTTCAGACTGAAGCAAACTCCCAGGTGTTCCCTCACCTGAGGCAGCGCTGCGTCTTTCTCATCTCATTAAAACAAACTCCACATTTATCATTTTATTTCTGAACTTTTTTTCCAAAACGGCAGATTTTTTCTTTCTCTTTTTCTCCATGACGTCATCAGCTGCAAGTAATCCATCGTTATTTTTGTTCCTGCTATTCTGGCTGTGCATGTGGGTGGGTGTGAATCCGTCTGAGTGAAACGCAGAAGGAAAACTGGGTCACTATTCTCCTCAGCTCAGGCAGAAGCTGCTCTCGTTCAGATCACCTCCCTATCCTCGGTTTTCCCGGTGCCATCGGAAACCTTCCCCGCAGACACGCCAGCGTCCCCAGCAGCCAGAAGCTTCATCCGTCCCCCTTTTTCTTTTTTTCCTTTTCCCCCCTCTGGATGTGAAATCGCAGCGTTTTGAGCGAGCCGGGGCTCAATGAGAAGGGCACTGTCTCCCGCGCTCGTCTCTGCCAATGAAGACGCACAAAGACCCCCACCAGACTCTATTTTCCCCCTCAACACTGAGCTCCCAAATCCAAACTGACAGCCATTCATGCCCAGAATACCTGGGCGAAAGCAGAGGGGGGGGACACTATCTAGGTGTAGCAGGCAAATCCGCTCTTGTTCGACAGATCTGCGACGCTCCTGCAACTCATCAGCACTTTCCTGGCTTTCTCTCGCCGTCTTTCTGTGTTATTGTGCAGGAGGTTTTCCAGGCGCACAGAGTTAGCTTGTGCTGCGGTTTTATTTGTGTGCATCTCTGAGGGCCGCGGCGTGTTGTTGTTGGCACCACGGTGCCGCCTGGCATGAATGCAGCTACTCAGCAGACCAGAGCTGGCTCCCAATGATAAATCATGCAGTGGGTTAATGCAGCAGCGGGACCGCTATAAATAGTTGGTGAAAATCAGGGGGAGGATGCACATTGATTCATGGAAAAGTGTTTTCTAAACCTTTTCTGCTTCTGGTCAGCGCTGAGGGTCTGAAGCTCACAGCTGATCAATGGATTCACTTTTTGCTCTGCTTTGCTTTGGCTCAAGTGCTGAACGAAGGAAAGCAGAGCAGCAACTCGGCTGGATCAATGCAAAGATCTGATTTTATCATCAGGAATTGGGGTTAAGTTTCAGAGAGCAAACCTGTTCATGACTTGGAGACGTTTTAAAAATACTCTTACGCCTGAAAGTCCGGTACAATCGGTTCAACTGGGAACCAAAACTGGATCTAGACCTGTCACGATCGCTAGTTCTGTCCCAGAAATCATTTCAATAAACAATAAGACGTTCATTGTGAGACTATTTTTATTAAGTAATATATTGATAATGGCATTATAATGCAAGTTCACCCCTCAAAGACAAATAAACTTTAATTTTATAAAGAACACGCAACACTGGAACTAGAAGATATTTTAAATATCAAAGATAACCAAAGATAACTTTATTTTCATTCTAAATTTTTTGTTGATTTGGAAGGAAATACATCAAAATACACCAACTCAAATATATTAGACTTCTTAATATGTTTTGCATCTATCCCTTATTGTTTCAATGGATTTATCTTTTGTCTTTGGCAAATTTCTCTCACTAGCGCGTTTGATTTGGTTGAATTTACCCAGAATGCTGTGCGTTGTAGTCCATTTCCTGCTTTTGGAATTGTCTCTGGTCCGCTTGGTGTTCACATATACATTCAAACCACATCAGAGTTAGCTTAGCATTCACACATCCTAAAAATGACCCAGACTTTTTAGCTAAATGGACTGGAGTTCAATTAAGACAAATTCAACAGTGGCTGGACTGTAAAAGTGAAAACAGCTAAATAATTTGGCGCCAAATCATTTAAAGTTTTAAAAGTGAGGAAAAGAATCTTAAAATCAACTTAAAAATGAGGAATAAAGCAGATGTGAGTCATCTGTTTTACTTCCTCGTCCTTCTTTGTATTTTGATGCATTATTAATCTTGATATTACTGCATGAACATTAAAGCATGTTTTTGGAAACTCTTGGATTATAGAGTTTCTTTCTCCCAAGATACAAAACCTTCTTCTTAAACGACAATTAATATTGATTAAAAAAGACCCAGTTTCACCAACATAGTTTTTAACTTATAACAAGACATTTTTCCCATGTTATGTGTGAAATAATCTGCCGGTGGAACAAGAACTTTTTTATCAGTATTAGGAAATTATTGACTTAAAACAAGCTGCTATATCGTTTTGAAAAGTTACTTGTAAGTGAGTTTTGTCGTATTTCAAATGTACTAAGATATATCCACTAGAAACAAGATGAAAGACTTTTTGTTTTTGCAGTGTAGGGATTTGTTTATCTCATGGAGAGTTCATTAATCTGTGCTGATTGTCTTCATGCTCTCAGATTCTCTACAGAAAGTAGGAATGAAATCAGATCCGTTTTCTTAGTTTGTCTTTGCTACTGAGAGCAGTCCTGTTCTTTACTGGGATAAGGATGTTTACTGGATGCTCAAGTGTGTGTGTGAGCAGTCTGTTTTTGAGCGTGGGGTGTGTGTGTGTGTGTGTGTGTGTGTGTGTGTGTGCGCGCGCTTCCAGGCCTGCTGACAGTGGCACTTCAGCAGAATGTTTGCCCTTTCCTTCCTCCTTTGATGTGACCAGGTCCTGCTGGGATAATGAGCCCTGCGCCCCGCCGCAAGGTGAACATCCTGCAGTTCGCCCAGGGCTCTGCCAGCGCAGCCTCCCAACCCCCAACACACACACACACACGTTCCCACGCACACACACAGTGCCCAAACAAGACGGTGGAGCAGCCGACCTCCATTCAGAGTTGGTCCACTTCCACAGAGAGGACATACTGTGAAGACGCTGGTGATCTTTTGTGTGTTTCCAGTCCATAGTTAATACATGCTAATGCTATAAGCTGTAAATATCTCACAAGATGCAGACTGTCAGAATTACTCAGATGTCACAACGTAATAATAGACATTTTGAAGAGATGTGTTATCTTTGCCACAATCTCACGTTATGCAGCTTTTTTTGTGGCAAGCCGTTAGTATAAAAAATGTCACATATATTAAGGCATTATTCTAACCAGTAAGAATATGCTGTTTTACCACATGGTGAATCTCAATGTGACGTAAATAACATTTGATTGGATTAAAATGGTTCCCGCCGGACCCTTTGTATTTGTGCGTTTCCGGTACACCCTTAAATCTGACGCACAAGCAGCATCCGCTAACTGCAGTGATGGACAACAAAGCTGCTTCTGTTGACCCACAGAGGATCAATTTCTGCTTCAGAAAGCAGGCACAACCCGTTACCTAGCAACTTCAGCGCACCCTGGCCCATAACCTAGCAACCCAAGCCGAGCTCCGGCATGCGCTCTACAATGGCTGCTGGAAAAACAATAATTTTGTTGTTGACTTACCATCCAAAAACCACTTGCTGCATTCTTATTAGTTGTGCAGGAGGCTCTACTAATGCTTTTCAAAGCTGCGCTGTTGTAAAGCTGTGCATCTGTTTGCAGTCATTTTCTTGTGCGTGCAAATTTGGGGGTTGTGGACAAAAGCAGCTTATCTGCATTTAAAGTGAGAGAGGCCTTGAAGAGCTCAAAAATAGACACAACTGATGAAATATCAGAATCATCTATGAATGATTTTGTGCCAAAAATGTGTATAGATTTATCCTAACCTGTTCTAGGAAGCGTAGCAGGTCACCTGTAAGTATTGTATCAAATGTCTACTTACCACAGTTTCAAATCCAGACCGAGCTCAGCCACTTTCTGCAGTCGTTGCTCTCGGAAAGCGTCCCCTCCTCCCTCCTTCCCTCTGGTTTCTCAACTCCTTCGCCCCCGTCTTGCATAACATGTTGGGAAATTTGCAGCTGGATAATTTGTGTTGCGTTTCCCCTCGGTTTGTTAATAGCAGCGGCGACGCACAGATATTAAGAGTTGAACACTTTGAAAGGCGGATAAAGTCTTTTCATCTGAGGCATGCACATTTCACACGCATTATCTCCTGCGCACATGCAGAATGTCAGAAACACGGAGCTGAAAAAGCACGGCGGCTCGCTCCGAGCGCAGGTTCTGCGTGACGGCTAATCCATCTCGGTCCTTTTCAGTCGCGCTTACTGATTTTTGGGGAGAGGAGATGCTTTGCTGTTAATAGCTTTTGGTGTTTTGTTCATTTGCAGCGTGGAACTGTTAAATTCATTAGCTACCTGGTTTCTGATTCATGCAACATGAACACATTTGGGTTTTTAGCTACCTGGTTTCTGATTCATGCAACATGAACACATTCTGGGTTTTTAGCTACCTGGTTTCTGATTCATGCAACATGAACACATTCTGGGTTTTAGCTACCTGGTTTCTGATTCATGCAACATGAACACATTCTGGGTTTTTAGCTACCTGGTTTCTGATTCATGCAACATGAACACATTCTGGGTTTTTAGCTACCTGGTTTCTGATTCATGCAACATGAACACATTTGGGTTTTTAGCTACCTGGTTTCTGATTCATGCAACATGAACACATTCTGGGTTTTTAGCTACCTGGTTTCTGATTCATGCAACATGAACACATTCTGGGTTTTTAGCTACCTGGTTTCTGATTCATGCAACATGAACACATTCTGGGTTTTTAGCTACCTGGTTTCTGATTCATGCAACATGAACACATTCTGGGTTTTTAGCTACCTGGTTTCTGATTCATGCAACATGAACACATTCTGGGTTTTTAGCTACCTGGTTTCTGATTCATGCAACATGAACACATTTGGGTTTTTAGCTACCTGGTTTCTGATTCATGCAACATGAACACATTCTGGGTTTTTAGCTACCTGGTTTCTGATTCATGCAACATGAACACATTCTGGGTTTTTAGCTACCTGGTTTCTGATTCATGCAACATGAACACATTCTGGGTTTTTAGCTACCTGGTTTCTGATTCATGCAACATGAACACATTCTGGGTTTTTAGCTACCTGGTTTCTGATTCATGCAACATGAACACATTCGGGGGTTTTATTCTTCACTTTTTTATGAGGTTTAAATTGAAACTTGTCATTGAAGATGTTAGTTTTTGCTTCTCTAAACTGAACTCAAACAGAGCTCTGGTCATTTCTATCAACCGACTGTCGCCTTAAACGCTTCCTTTCTACTGTTGAGCTCTGATTAGCATGAAGGGGATTTTGATTGGAGTGAAAGAGGGGCAGAGGGAAAGATTGGGACTCATAACAGATGGATATTCGTCTCCAGGGCAGGCTTTTCCTGCTGCTGCTGTCCCCATGGTTGGCTTCATTACCCTGGGCACCTGGTGCTGCCTCGCTTGCTGGCAGCCTGGCTTTCTTCCTCATTAATTGGGTTTGGTTACATTAAGCCCCCTGGCCAAAGGGCAATCCTGCAGGAGAAATATTCCGTTTTTAGAGCCTCACTCGAAGCCAGCGGAGTTCAAGCGGCTCTGCGGATGGTAATTGGTTATTTATTTAGGCTTCTGCAGGTTGGTCTCCAAAAGAGACGCTACTGCAGGACGATGTTTGCTCTCTTTTGTTGGACACAAACACACCTGGTCCTGGGATGACTGTAGGAATTCAGCAGCCGGCACACCCTTTGCTTCATACGCAAACATTTAGCATTTACGGATGCTTTGAGTCTATTGTCTGTGGTAATAAATGGTCTGGAGAAGGGAGTGGGCGCTCTGATGTCATCCTGAAAAGATTCTCCTCAAGTGGAAACCGTGTTGCCAGGTTGGGTGGGTTTCCGCCCAATTGGGATGCTTTTGAATATGTTGAACTTTTACAAACCTATGTGTCTTATTAGGGCCGTTGTAAAGGAAGAAAGGAGGAGTAAATTTCTGTCACAACACTCTGAAATTTTGAAATTGATCTCAGACAAAACGTGGACATTTCTGAGTTTAAAAAGTTGAAAATTTGCTACAAAAATCTCAAAAGTTTTGAGATTAAAGTCAAACATTTCTAGAAAAAACTTGGAACGTTCAAAACATTTTAAAGTTTTAAAAAATTTCTAAGAATAATCTCAAAATTTCTGAGCTCTTGGTGGAAATCTACTCTTTTTTCTACCTATATTGGCCCTAATATGTCGTCTTAAACCCCAACTTTATTGAGTTGTTTTTTCCATTAGAATAACAACACAAGAGTCAATACAAGTATTCAAGTAACAGAATGTCTATCTGTGTGACTGTGAGGAGTTATTTCCATTAAATAAAGTTTAAATTAGGGTAGAAATTATGTTTTAGATGCTGGGAGTTGTTTTTATCTAGGCAGTGATTCCTTCCCTGTTTTCAGCCTTTTTGTGCAGAATTATTTTTAATTTTTAATTCTATGCTAGCTTGACTTTAACATTAACATGTAGACGTGTTGTGGATTTTGGTACGTTTTGGTTCAGTGGAAAAAAAAAAAGAAAAGTCAAACCACATATGAACTTTTTAAAATATCAGATGTTTTAAATGATCTAATCAATCTCAGACTGTCACTTCTTAATAATGACAAAATAAACATCAAGCCTGAAAACATGAAACTGTGACGGACTGAATCTTCTGGTCTTTGTGTGGGAAATGTTTGCCTGTTTTTTGGTTTTGAATCCTGATACTCTAGTGGAGCTGTTGTCAGTTAGTTGCTATGGCAACGGGTCTGATGAATACGGTTTTTCTGTTATTTTCATTTTGTTGTGGCACTAAATTAATAATACCTACATTTCCAGGTTTCATTTTGTTGCCTTTTGATGGCAAGTGAATGAATCGCCTTTTTGTCCTCCAGCGTTGTGTGCATGTGAGAAATTTCCGGATATTTAAATGACGATACCTGGCGCTCCTAACACGGATTTCATTAGAGGTTGAGATTTGTTCTGTTTTTTTTTTTTTTGGAGTTGGGCTGGTTTAACTGGAAACTGTCAGTCAGATCTGGCAACCCTGAGTGTGAATTATATCTCACAGCAAACCATTTCAGCTGCTTGCCTCATCTATTCACATCCCATGCTGGTTTTGCAGTGCATCTTTGTCCTGTAGGATTTCGAGGAGTGTGTTTCGGGTGAGAAGGGTTTCTTTTAGTGGTCAGATTTAGCAGCATGGGAACCCACCGCTGCCACTCGAGCTGCCGACTCCCCAGCTGTTTGTGAAACACCTCACACCGTTTCTACTCTCTTGATTGTAGCCGCCGGCTCCAAGAGTCCTCATTGCATATAAATTACAGAAGTGGGAAGTGATTATTATAAAATTCCCGCTTTCGCCTTTTTTCCCCCCACTCCACTCTGCAGAAGTGCTATAATTGAGTGGAGTACAAAAGCTGCGCTGTGAGGCGGAAGAAGGAGAGGGATGGTTCAAAAGGCAACATTTAGGAGGGGTGGATGGTTCTGGTGTGACGTATTTCTCATGATCATCAGCCTTTAAAGGGACCAAAAAAACGCCCACAGTGTCTGTCCACGCAGGGCTTCCTGCCAGCGCCGGTTCCAGACAATAAATTTCACCTTAAACCACATCTGAAGGCCCAGCCAAGCCTGGATATGATCGGTCTTCTCCGTCTCCCTTCTCCTGCTCTTCCTAAGCAAAGAAGAAGTCCTGCACTGCAAAAATGCTAAATCTTACCAAGTATTTTTGGTCTAGTTTCTAGTGCAAATATCTAAGTACACTTAAAAAATGACAAAACTAACTTCGAAGTAACTTTTCATTAAGATAAAGGAGCTTGTTTCAAGTCAATAATTCCTTCATATTGAAACAGTTCTAGTTCCACTGGCAGATTATTTCACTAACAACACATTTTCCGAAAGTTAAATCTGCCAGTATTACTAGTATGTTTTTATCATTATTAAGGAATGGGACAAAACAAGCTGACATATTGTGAAAAGCTGCTTTTCAGTTAGTCTTGTCTTATTTAAAGTATACTAAGATATTTGCAGTAGACACTAGACAAAAATAGTTTGGTAGATTTTGTGTTTTTGCAGTGTAAGCCTATTATTTGTCCAGTGAAACGGACAGAGACTTCCTGTATGGCTGCCCTCCACTGGAGCTTTTGGAGTTACGGTGGGAACGAGACGGGATGACAGTTCAAACAAACTCAGTGTCTTTAATTAGTTTGCATTTGAAACGAGTTTTTTCCCCCTTTCTGTTCCTAATTTTAGTTCATTTAAAAAAAATCTGAGGCACATTCAGGAAGCTGATGTGTGTTGCTACATAAACATTTCCAGGTTGATATCTTTCTGTATCTTTTCACTGATAGTAACCATGGTTGCATAATAAAAATAACACAATAAGACGACAGTAGTCCTTAGGAGGGAACTCTATCTACCTACACCCAAGGCCAAGTTGGTGAGACAGCAAGTCCATAGAGAAAACTTTTGGCGTCCCGCTGTCTAGAAAAACTCTCCTGTTCCTCTTTGGAAATTCATGGGATTCCCAGATAAAAGGGAAATTCTGCAACTGTCCTGAAGTCCCCTTCCAGTGGGGAATATCTGAAAACTTTCCAGAAGAAGGCAACCGTTGTAGAGTTTTCATCCAACTGTCAGATCAAACTTTCAAAATGTAGCAAAACAGAAAATGCAAATTAAAGGTTTGGGTTTAATCAACCAGGCTAGTCTAATGTTGTCAGTGTTGGCGGCACGCACAGCTGTAACAGGCAGGAAGTAAGAAGTTGCAAGCTAGCATGGAACAGAAATATGGAGAGAGGTTTTTAGAAAGCTGTAATTGTCTTGTCTTTCACCTAGTGTTGGCGATGTTATAAAGTGTCTGGAGACGTAGAGAAAGAAATGAGTCTAACAGCAGAAACGACTGATTAGTAATGGGAGGTAAAAGTTTCTACGTCAGAACTTATTCGACAAATGTTTCCACCTCACCTCTAGTTATTAACTAAACTCTAAACTCTAACTCTAAACTCTAACTCTAAACACCACCTCAGGCGAATATAAAAACATTTCTGAGAAGTAAAGGAAGTTCATTTTAAATTTTGATGTTTCCATCAACCTTTTGCAATGTGATAGTTTCAGGTGCGCATAAAAACAATGTTGATGGAAACTAGGGCTACAAATAAATAAATAACACTATATCGCATTGGACACATGATCAATGTCAATAAATAATACATCTGATAAAATATTCAAGCTTATTATCTTCCCAAAATAATATCAAAAGTCATTTTTCCAAAAGTTTTTTTTTTTTTTTTCATTATTTTAGGAATAAAATATTCACCTCACTCCAATCCAGAACCGCACAGCATTCTGGGAGATGTAGGCAGAGGAAAGACTTGCACGGCTAGCTAAGATAGGTCGGTAGCTTCAACTAACCCACTCACTCCTTGGTTGCCTAGCAACAACCTTCTGAGTAACTTGCCATAACTGCTTAAAAGTAACAATTAATGACATGGAGTAAAAACTGTGGATAAAAGGGGAAAGGTCACCAGTTTAGCTATTTCAGATATTTAAACATTAAAACTAATCAATAAAAATTGATATTGACTGATATGAAACCTTTGTATCGTGATACGTTTTCCAGCCATATTGTGCTCCTTGATCAATGTCAGAATGTTGTTCCTCAGCTCTAAAGAACCGACTCTCCCCGTCTTTGGATTATTTATTCTGAAGCTGTCCCGTTATCGATGGCTCTTCTTTCCTCTATAAGGAAATGTTGGTGTCGTTCAGCCAAAAAGCCATTTATTCTGTTTTGGTCACAGGTCTGCAGCTCTTCCATGGTGGATTTGCCTTCCTTTCTCCCTGAATGGAAGCTGTTTATTGGGAACTTGATGAAAAATGGGATTTGACAGCTGGAACTGGGAGAAGCTGAGGAGCTGCTCCTCCAGAGTTGGTCACTTCCAGGAGCTTTTTCTCCTCTACAAGTTGAGAGACTTTTAGGTTCTTATCTCATTCCCACAGGAGAACAAATGGGAGTGGAGAGGATTAAAATAATACGGGCGAGAAAGCTGTAATTTAGCCTCCAGTGTGGGCATGTCCTGCTCCCATTGGCCTGGTTAGTCCCTCCCTTTAGGTTTAACAGCCTCATTAAGAAGCCTGCCCCTCTTTGGAGACACTCCCACCTTTCTGGATTATCCCATCACCTTTGACCCTTTGTGACTAGAGGTCAAAGAAGCTGTTTCACCTGAGCAGAAGCTCAGTGCTGGTAGTTTTTGTTTTCCCTGAAACAGGCCACACATCAGAGAGTCCGCTGTGTCCCGTGTTTGATGGAGCGCCGCGAGGCTTAAAGCCGAGCTGGAAAGACGAGGAGCTAAATTGGCAGAAGGGATTGGAGCCTCGGCCTGATTAGGGAGCCGGGGTAAATGATGCCTCGTGTGGTCGGGGGACGCTTTCGTTTCATGGTTAGGACATTCCCAAAGGGTGATGGGAAGGGGAGGGAGGCCTTAACCCGAAGCTGGTGCCAGCCTGAGAGAGGATCGCAGAAACTCAGACATTCCAGGCATCCCGTGTTGGAGAGGTTTTATGAAGTGTGTGTGGGGACGTGGGCGTGTGTGTGTGTGTGTGAGTATGCTGAGGGAACCGGTCACTGCTTGGCACTGCAGGAATGTCACTTTAGCACACAAGTCATTAGACAACAATAAAAGCAGTTTGTTATGTCTCTTTAAGAGAATTACTTTATTTAAAGGGTCAGTAAATTGTAAAAACACCAAAATACACAGAAACAGTGGTGGGCACACTTCTGCTAGAGCGAGAATTTTTTGTTTAGCAATTTTGCTTATTTTAAAAACATTTAGTGCAGGTAACACAATGTTTAGCTGGTTAACTGGCTTCCTGAATAAACAGAAGCACATACTATATTTTTGCTTGCAGTTCAGAAGATGTTCCAGAGAGAAAAATTCTTTGTTAAATAAAGAACTGGACACACTTCAGCTAACATGCTAACAATGAAGCAAATTTTCGTTTAGCGCTTGATTACTGACTAAAGAATTATTCAAATAATTAGATGTTTATAGTCATGCTCTTAGTTTGAAGTTGGCGCAGACTGCAGCAGCTCCACTTCCTCTTCTTTTGTTATCTTTCTTTTTTTCAACAATAATTTTAACTTCAATATAAGAGGACTATAGAAAATGTAAATTATGTCAAAATTAAATTGTTACTCGAGGGTTGTAGTTTTATAAGGGCAGGCATAACATGAATCAGTCAATGCTTTAGCATTAGCTTCCGTTAAATACCATGTTGATATAGTTTTTTAGCGTTAGCAGAACTAATGTTCATGATTAGTGCTTTATGGTTAGCACAACTAACTGCCCACCGCTGCACTGAGATGATAAACAGCAGGGCCTGTTGGACTGATTCATGCTGAGCTCTCCATCTCTTCATGTATCGATCCGACCTGCGACCCGTTATTCCCAATCACATAGCACATTTTTAGCATAGCAACGTTTCCATTTAAAGCACAGTCTGCCTCTAACCTTAGTATGATTTCTTTTATTAAAATCAGAAAGTGCATCAAAGTTCATCCGTGTTGTTCTTAAAGACCGGAAATGGTGGCGGTTCTTCATCTTGATCGATAGAACCGTCTGGAAGCGCGGTGCTGATAAAACCGAAGCGGTGCGGTGGCCGGTCCAGACGCGCCCCAACGTGTCCCGCATTTAGCCGTACTGCCGGTGGATGTTTGGACTGCAGCTCGGCTCAGATGGCGAACAGTAGATTTAGCATGGCTAGAGTGTTTCCATGTGTGCGCTGCAGCTGAAGCGGATGAAGCGGTTGGCCGGTGTGGGTCGGACCGGTTTTGGACCGGTTTCCCTCTGAGTCAGCTGGGGATGAAGGTTTACGGTCAGGCCGCCGTTTGCGTGATCACCCGTCTCCTAAAAGCTGCTGCAGATATTTTCTGCTTCCTCTCGTCAGACCCCCGCCCTCCTCCTCCTCCTCCGGCTCCGGTTCTGTAATGAACTCCCCTTATTCACCAGCTAATGACTGCCTTTGATCTGCAGCCTCAGACCTCTGCTCCAGCTCTACCTTGCAACTCTCTCATTTCTCTCCCTCTCCTCTGCGCTCCGCCGAACACGCTGTTTCTTTTCGCTCCTCCCGTTTGCATCCTTTGACTTGTTTTCCCGGCCTCCCTGCAGGGAGTCGGGGTTTCAGTCCCGCTGACCTAGGCTAAACAAAGTTTGGAGCTACCAGGCTTCAAGACGAGACATTTACGAAATTATTTCATCTTGCCGAACAAAACTTTAGAGACCGGAACCTGCAGCTGCGTTGCGTTATCCGTGCGTCACGTAGCGGCAAACTGGGTCATGTTGCAAACAACGTAAAGCAGATGAGTCTAATGGTTTTCACTCCTGACTTTATTCTCCTCAGTCCAACAAAGTCCCGGTGGTGCAGCCGTCCCACGCCGTCCACCCGCTCACGCCGCTCATCACGTACAGCGACGAGCACTTCGCCCCGGGCTCCCACTCCGGCCATCACCCCCAGGATGGAGGCAACAAACAAGGTAGAGACACGCTGACAGAAACAGGACGGTGATGAACATCATCAGGATTTTTTTATTTGTTTAACATTTAAAAGTGACGGGAGGAACGTTAAACGGGCTGCAGTTCAGTTTAAGATTTAACTGTAGCCATGGGACGTTTACTGAGGTCTCTAAAAGTTGCTCTCATCGTTTAAAGTGTTTCTAATGAGGGAGCAGAGTCGGCAGAGGAAGTCTTATAGAGCATCGCAGTGCTGCCCCTCCCCCACCTGATGCTGCACACTTTTTCCTTGCTTCTGTGTAGCGAACCTGTAGTATTCAAGGGGTTCTGGACCACAAGAACCGGGAAATACTTGAAACACCCTTTAAAAACAATTCAAAAAGCTCAAACACCAAATAATATGCATCCCATTCAGTTTATTTACATAGCAGCAGTTCACAACAGATATCGTCTCAAGGCGTTTACGAAAAAAGTCATTTCAATTCAATCACACATGGTTCCAATTGATGCGGACTGAACAGGGACTAAACCAAAGCAAACATGTTAGCCTAGCGCTAGCGGGAGAAATGGTTCGTGGTGTTTAGTCAAAGACAAAGGAGAAATCCTTCAATGCTAAAATCTGACACCTCTCAATTTCTGTTTACATTTTAAGAAGAAGGAAATTGTGCTCAGTGTTTTCTTCTCAGAAGAAAGTGAGCTAGCAGCCCACCGCTGAGAGGATGAACAGCAGGACCTGTTGGACTGATATTGTCCATCTCTTCATGTATATATCCAACTAATGAGTTAGCAGTGCCCACCAAAACTATGTTGTTTCCTTCAGAGGTTCTTGGTGCAGCGCCCCCAGAGGCGAGGAGGGGAACAGGTTGCTCTACGGGTTTGGTTGGTTTGACTCCCTGCAGTGAGAAAGAGAACCAGAGCAGATGAAAATGTAACAAACTCTGAACTTTTGGAACCCAATGGAAATGAATCTACCAAACTATCAGGTGTGAAAGCACCATTAATCGAACTCCAGTTCATTTGTCCAGAATGTCCGGTTTGTTTGGGGAGGAGTGAATGCGTACTCAAATTAAAGTAGCGAGCTCTGGTCCACCTACAAACCTCGATATGGGTTTGGTTGAACTAAATTCTGATGCGGTTCAAATGCAAATGTGAATGCAAGCAGACCGGAGACCGCCAAGCGGAGTACTGCGCAGGGCATTCTGGGTAAATACAACCAAAACAAATGCGCTAGTCTGATTCTAGCTACAAATGGATCGTGGTCTTGTACCAAAGACAAATGACAAATCCTCCAATTGCTAAACTACGATATAGCTCCTTTTCTGTTTACATTTTGTGAAGAAGGAAGTTGAGCTCAGTGTCTTCTTTACAGGCGTTTGCGTCATTTCCTTGCATAATTTCCCTGTGCTGAGGCAAACAGGTTTTTCAATTAGTTTGGTTTATTTAACACAGTTTAATGAGAAAGAGAACCAAACCAGCTGAAAATGTAACAAGGATGCATTTTTTGTCATCAATTGGAGAGGTCAGGTGTGAAAACAACCTAAAGGTCGAGGCATGTAGGATTAAAATATAAGAGCGGATAAACAGGATGATAGAAGAGATGTAGCTTGGGCCCAACTGATTCACTCATCACTGTGTTAAACATATTTACAATATGGTTCTTATAGATTAAAACAAGACGATAGACGACTTGTCATGCAATTATACATTTGTAAAACAGCTAAAAGAGTTCTCGGTTTGTTCAGGCCTTAAAATAAACCCAAGTTGCCGTCTGATGACAAACGAGCAGCCTTTGATGAAAGACTTCAAGCTCTGAAAGAAAATAAAGCGCTAGCTAAAAATACTGCAGCGACACATTGTTGAACCCAATTTTTATTTAACTTATGCAACGCTTTAGTGTTTTTCTTCTTCTTCTGACTGTCGACGCTGTCAGGAACGAGTAGAGACGCTCCGACCCGAAGGTGTCACTTCACTGTGAAGTGGGATCTGGTTTGAAGTCGACCGGCCGCTCCCTCGGCTCGGTTCGGCTCGGCTCGGTTCGCAGGAATAAGATCAAGCTGCAGCTCTGACAGTTTGGACGAGGCACCGCGGCCTCGCACAGCTGGAGGCCTTGGCAGCTTCTCCATGATGCTGAGGGAAGAAAAAAACGGCGTTTCGTCCTCCACCTTTTTGCTTTCTTCTCCTGCGATGATGAAGATGATGAAGACGGGACCGGCTATAAATAACGCTGCGGAGCGGAGATGTGAGGAAGCTGTGCTCCACATACGCCTTGCGTCTGCCAACATGCGCTGTGATGTCGAAGCATGAAAGAACAAACAGGAAACAAATAAAGAAAAAACTAGATTTCAGAGAAAAGATTTTTACTTTTCACATCAATTCCTGACAATAAAGAGAGAAAAAATCCCCAGAGGGCCGTTTTTTTTTTTTCTCCTGCATTTGATCTGCAACCCAACAGAAATCCACGTCCAGGCAATCTGGCTGCAGAATTAGCCGTAAATGATTTCCCCAGGCGTATTCATGTGTATCGGTGGTGCTAAGCTGAGGATGCTTAAAACCAAATCTCTCTCTTTTTAATTTTTTTTTTAGCTGTCCCTCTTGCTCTTTCTCTCCCTCTTGAATCGACCAATAGCTGCTCTGCCTCCTTCGGAGGGCTCAGACTTTGATCTGCTCGTTAATTATGAAAAACAATCATGGATTTTCTCATTATGAGCTCTAATATGCGCGGGCTGCTGCGTGGGATGGAAGGTCGAGCGGAGGGAGGGGGCAGAGGAGAAGCATGTTGAATTAAAGAAATGAAGACGGGGACCAGATTTAGACGGATCCGCGGCTTCCAGTGGGAATGTCTGCTGGATTTCAGTGGGAACGAGAGGAAAACAAAGGTTTTCTACAGGTGAGAGGGACGAGGCTAGCGCTCATAAGAGTGTGAAGTAGCGGATTAGCCACGGCTCTGCAGACGGGAGCCTCCCACTCGGCCTTCTTCTCTGAGGAAGAGGATGGAAGCCTCTGCAGACCTTGGCTGGGAATGATAGAGGAGGAAAGGCATTTGACCTTTTTTCCCCCCCTTTCATGTCGCTGGATTACACTCTGCAAAAGGCTTCCCATATTTTTAATTAATAATTTAATAATAATTTATTTTCCTTCCAAGTCGCCAGGCTTCCATGTTGTCTTCTCAGTCAAAAGCTTTCAGTTTCTCTTTGCGTTGATCTATCGATGTCTAAAGTAGTGCATGACTGCAAAATGCATGTAAAAGTAAAATGTCTGTAATCCACTTCTATTCCCCACCTTTTACTCTGATACCCCTGAATAAAATCCAGTTACTAGCTGAATTCAGTAATAACCTGACTAGCAAACATAAATTAGTATATGCAGCTTTTTTTTCTTGAGGGCTGCAGAGGTTTTGCATGAATTTCCAATCTCTCAAATTTACACAAAATCAACAGGTTTCATGAATAATTTAGTTTATTCAAAAATGTTGGGTATATGAATGTTTTCACACAAGTCAGGCCAAAATTGACCCTTCATTAGAGCAGAAAATAAAAGAAATACAAATCTGGAACTGATTTGGGTCCTTATGACTTTATCTCCAGTTTAACTAAACATGATTGTGTAAAAACTCCTGCACAGCTGAGCCCACATTCACAAATATTCTTAGGCTGTTTTCCCACCAGATTGTCTAGTAGTCTTTGTTCAATTAGGGACCAACAATTGCATCATTTATTGCATTTTCAGCTGCTGTGATTCGCTTATGCACTGCACAAACGATCCAAGTCCTTTGAGCAATCTGTTCCCCTCTTCGCTTGTGGTGGCTCTGCAGCAAGAACCTCTGAAGGAAACAACACAGAAACCTCCGAAGAAGAGCCCGAACGCTCCTTCTTCAAAAAAACAAAAATGGAGTAGCGTCAGATTTTAGCGGTTGCAGGATTTCTCTTTTCTCTCTAGCAAAATACCACAAGCCATTTCTCTTGCTAGCGCTAAACTCGCACGTTTGTTTTGGTTCTATTTACCCAAAATGCCCTGTGCTCTCGCCTGTCTGTTGATGCCCTTGTTGCCAAGGAGATGAGTATAAAGGACTTTGCAGGCAGAACCTCTTGATTTTGCTGCTTCATGCAATGAAACCGCCTCTCATCCGGAGACATGATTTACACTGCATGCGTCTCCGTTCCGCTGCGCACTTCACCGGCGGAGTGGAGTCGTTCCTGATCAACCTGATTTAGAGCTCGGATATCGATGCGTCAGAAACTGCTAAACTTCCAAGCTAAAGTCGACAGTTCCTCAAGTTCATTGAAAAGCAATTGAACAAAACGTGTCACCGTATCATATCATACCGCATTTAGCAATTTCTAGGTAAAAGTCTTATATAAGTGTTTTTCTCTACATGATGCATTTTGTGACTAATGCAAATTTTACTCCAGTTACGTATAGTCTGGGAAAATACTGCACATCAAATAATTTGAAGTTTGATCTTGTTAAATGAGAAAATATGAAAACTTTCGAGGGGTTAAGGTTGGAATACTTTTGGTATTAAAGCATGTTGTGGAATCTTTCTAAATAAAACAAAAAAATTAAAATGTCTGACCTAAAACAGGATTTCAAGCAGATATCCAAAATATAAATGTCAACAATAATAATTAAAAATATAAAAACCCATCAAATGACAAGCAGCCAAAGTCCAGATTTCTCAGAAAACCTGGAGAAATTATTAAAGATTTAAGGTAAGTCTGGCTGCTTGGGGGTTAAAACGTAATGAAGTGAGGGATGGGTTGAAAGTAGCAGGAAGTAAAGCAGATGTTTGTCCTCCTGCCGTTTTGTTTTTACTATGTAGTGTCACTAAAATAAACCTCTTGACCTTGAAGCTCGGTAGGAGCTGCAGATTGAGGAGCTTAGCAGGGAAAAAGCTTCAGCTATCCAGCTTAAGGAATCAGAAACACTGAAAGGGATCCGGCTCTGCACACATCCTTTCTGTCTGGATTAGTAATGTGAGGTCAGAAGTCATTTTCAGACCCCAACTGTAAGAACTTTTCACTGTTTAAACTACATTCAGTGTGAATCTCGGTGAAACCTGAGTAAAGTTTCTTAACGTCCAGGACTTTGAAGAACATTGTTGTTGGATTGGAAGGGTTTCTAAAATAAAATGAGCTCCAAGGCTGTCCAAGACCAAACTGAAAACATTTGGCTCGTTATTTTACTTTGAGAACTGGATCAGACTCTCCAGTCCCAGTACTGGACTGGTTTGAGTCTGACTAAAGAAGAGGGACTTCTTTGTTTCAATAGGTAACTTCTCATTGGAACAGTCAGAAATCACCTGTGGGGTTCCTCAAGGTTTAATCCTAGGACCTCTCTAATTTAATATCTATATGCTCCCACTGGCTCAGTTTAAATAAGATTATCTATGCAGATGATCCACAGCTCTAGATTTTGAAGTCACCATGTCACTATGAGCCCATCCATGTTCTGAAATGATGCTTGGAATAATTGAATGTGTGGGGATGTCATAACTTTCTCCAGATGATCAGAAGCAAAACTGAAGTTATTTTCTTTGGACCCAAAGAGGAATAATCTAGAGTCAAAGCTTCAGTTATGACAACTGGATACTAGAGATGAGGCTTAAATCTGACCTGAACCTTCAGAGCCACATAATGACAGTTACAAAGTCGGCCTTCTATCATCTGAAGAACATTTCCAGGATTAAAGGACAAGAGCTAGAGAAACTCATCCATGTGTTTATCTTCAGTCACATTGATTACTCCCACAGTGTCTTTGCAGGTCTGCCTAAAAGATCAATCAGATCCAGAATGCTGCTGCTGGCGTTCTGACTAAAACCAGGAAGATGGAGCACATCACCCCTGTTCTAAAGTCCCTACACCGAGAGAATAGACTTTAAAATATTGGAAGTTTATAAATCACTAAACGGCTTAGCACCACAATACATTACAGATCTGCAGCTGTAGTATCAACCTTCCAGACCTCTCAAGTCTTCTGGTTCTGCTCTGCATCCCCAGAACCAGAACCAAACATGTAGAATCAGCTTTCAGCTTCTATGCACCACAAATCTGGAACAAACTTCCAGAAAACTGCAAAACAACCGAAACACTGAGTTCCTCTAAAGCAAGGCTAAAAGTTTAGAGCTGCCTTTGATTGGTAGTAACTGGAACATTGATCAACATATTTGATAATTTTGATGACGGCATTAGACAAAATGTAAGGTTTTCTATTTGTTTTCCTGACTATATTATATTTTTAAGGTGTGAAGCACCTTGAATAGACTTGACCTGGTCTTGTTTATGGCTGTATGCTCTGTATCTGAACATGGTTTCTGTTTGCAGGGATGCCCAGGCATCATCCTGGACCAGACATGCCCAACTTCTACTCCCTGTCTCCTGGAGGAGTGGGACAGATCACGCCCCCTCTGGGATGGTGAGTCACACACGGCGGTTCTGGGTGATTAATGCTGACGCAGAGCAGCCGCTGGCTCTGGTGAGCAGAGCCGGTCTGCAGCTGCAGCTGCAGCAGGGAGGTCTGCGTCTGGCTGGTTCTGCAGCGCTGCTGTGGCTCCCACCGCACCGCACATCCAGCTTCCCCCCATGCTGCTGCATCTCCTTAACCTCCATCAAAGCTTCTGAAGCGCTCGTCTCTTCAACACTTGCTCTGTGATTGAGAAATCAGTTTCCAGCCTCCTTTTTGTTTTGCTCTGTTTCTTCATCTTTTTTTCAGTTCGTGAAAGGATAGACTGCCAGGGGTACAAGTACTTTCACTTCAAAATAAGAGCATAAATATAAACGTCTAACAACTTGAGTTCTTAATAGTCGATAACCAAAACTTCAACAAAGATGTTGAACATTATTCAACTGAATGTTTACAACATAGAGAAGTAAATTAGAATTTATCCCTAAGAAATAGAGGAAACTAAGGGCATTAAACGTTTTCAAAGGAAAAATTAGCTCTGCTATTAGCCATTAGCAAATATTCTAATGGCTAATATTTCTGTCCATTTTTCTGACGTCTTGACTTGTAAGTAAAATATGTTTGCTTGTGTTGATTAAGAAAGCCAGCTGAGCAACTGAACATTGTGTTTCTATCCAACTGTCTGTAGTTTTATACATAATGCTGAAATATATGCTCAATTAAACTAAATATGCTTCAAACTCAACAATAAAGAGAATCAAAAACAAAATGGTTTACAAGTTACTTTTTGTTCTGCTCATTTAGCTTTAGTAAATAGTAAGGTGCTATAAGAGCACCAAACAATCCTTAAAATTCAGAATGTTTTAAATTTGTAGCCAGGATTTCAGATGGTCTAATAAACTAAAAGTAAAATTTGTCTGTTTGGCTTAATTTCTTCCTGCAGGTTCTCTCACCACATGGTGCCCGGCCCCCCAGGCCCTCACGCAACAGGCATCCCTCATCCAGCCATCGTCAACCCGCAGGTCAAACAGGAGCCGCCACATGAAAGTGACATCATGCACATGTAAGTCCACCTCAGACTGCTGGGCTTCTTTGTCTACAGCAGCCATGTCAAACTCATTTTTATTTTGTTTGGGCCATTATAAATGTTCTCAAAGGGCCTTTTGTGCTGAAATGTATTGATAAACTCCATTAATAAACGTTATAATTTACATTAAATAATACTGAACGTCTTTTCACATTGATCGGTTCCACCAGGATTTTGTGATTGTTTTTGATTTTTTTTCTCTTTTTGCAATCAAAATCACAGATTTTGTGGTGCTAATTTATAGATATTTGCAAAGAATTTAGCTATTTTTACCATTTTGTTACTTGCGGCATCGATCACGGACTGCAACTTGATATCAAGTAAGAAATACTGCCACCTGCAGGGGGAGTTAGCATCACTTAAACCCAGCGTGTTTGGGCATTTTTGCATAAAATTTGCAATAAACTCACACTTATGCATTAGTGTGGAAAAATACGTGAATTTCCGCTATGGCGGACCAGATTTGGCCCCTGGGCCTTGAGTTTGACACATGTGTTTTACGGTATTCCCATTGGTACCATGGGAATTGTCAGAGTGGGAGCAAAGCGCTGCATGCTCACTGGGGGGATTTCAGCATTTGGTTTTAAGTACTTTCCAATGTTCTGTGGACAAAGTTTGGTTGCCATTAATGATGAAGTAATCTCTTCGCATGAAGGGCTGCGAGTGTGCAACTGCACATGATTAAAGAGGCAGGGGCCCATGGCGTGGCAGCGCTTCTCACGCTGCCCCGCCATTGGCCGGGAGAAACCAGTCGCCATCGTGGCACCGCAATTTCCTCCTTGTGCCGCTCCGCTCCTTTTCATTCTCTCATTCTCCAACCATTTTCTTTGATTTTCTTCACCTCGGTCCGCGGCGTCTGCAGGAAGTCCCAGCATGAACAGAGAAAGGAGCAGGAGCCGAAAAGGCCGCACATCAAGAAGCCGCTAAACGCCTTCATGCTCTACATGAAAGAGATGCGTGCGAACGTGGTCGCCGAATGCACGCTGAAGGAGAGCGCCGCCATCAATCAGATCCTGGGACGAAGGGTACGTCACGCGTCCCACTCATTTTCTCTGCAGCTGATGTTTTTTTGTTCTTTACAGCTCAAATCGCCTGAAGATCACAGTTTAGGACCCTAGCATTACAAAGACTTCCATCTGCATCACCGCAGCGTGCTACGAGGTTTTGTAGTTTGCGATGATTGCCTGAGCCAATTACTGCAGATTCAGTCCTGTGTCAGATTGTGCACCATAAAATCTGCCTTGATGATGACTCGGTTGGAAATGTGAAAAATCTGGATCTGTGTTGAAAGCCCTAATGATCCGGCAGCTCGAATCACATGATAATTGCTCGCCGACGCAGTTTGAATAAAAAGTGATTGTAAATTAGTCTGCGTTCACACTGCAGCCTGAAGTGACCCAATTCCGATTTTTTGTCAAATCCGATTTTTTTTGCTGTAGCTGTTCACACTTCCAAATATATGGAACCTGTTCTGCAGTCTGAACAGGCAAACGGCCTGAAAGTGTCCCGCATGCATAGTAGAGGGCGCAATAACGTCAGCGTTGTCATTGTTCTGCCAACAGCCATAAAAAGACGAAGTGCTCAGTGTTTGCAGAAGTAAACATGGATGCTAACGGTGGAGCATAGCTTACATATCTGAAGTTGTTGTCCGACCGGAGCAGCTTATTAACAACTTAATCCTCATTACTGTCCATCATAGTTGTTGTTCTTCTTCCCGCTTCCGCATATCAGGATGCAGAATAGTGACATTGTCGAGTGTCCGTGACTTTCAGGTCAGATGAATGCGACCTGGACGTTAGGTCACATTTGAATCGGATACCCAAGCGGCCTGGAATTTTCAATTCTTATCTGAATAGATGTTTGTTATTCATCTTAAATCAACCAGTTTTGAAAATGTTCAGATTAGTAACTCAAGACTTTGCTACATGTGAAAACCATCATGCGGTTGGTTCACTGATGATGATGCTCTGAATGAAGCCAATGACTTTCTTTTTCCAAACATATTCTCTTCTGGAAATTTAAAGTGATCGGTCCAAGGCAGGTAGTTCTGATTTTCACAAATCAGGAAATTTCTAGAAAAAATTGACTTTTTGACCAGACTTGTCTATATCTGCAGTGAAAATAGCAGTGAAAATGTTTAAAACAAGCAGAACTGTTATAAACAAACTAATTAATTTTAAGACTTATGTCAGGTCTAAATACCTATTAGAGACAATTTAAACAAACACAGGAAAGACAAGAGAGTTAGATTCTTTGTTTCTCGCGAGGAGAACGGACAGAGATGTGCTTTCAGTTACAAATCTCCTACCGCTCTGAAACACATCTGGCCGCTCCTCTCTTTTTATTACCCTCAGAAACCCTCGTACATTGGGCGCTTTGCAACTTCTAAAAGGGAGGGGCAAAACAATTTATCACATAGTTGCAGCGCTAATGACTTTTACTATTTAGACACATGTTATCTACACTCTAAATCCCTCTGCTCCATTCGAGTACCAGACACGGCCGGCATTGAGTAAAACAAGTTGTATATCACACAGGAGAGCAGAGTTTATTGCTCTAGAAGAGTTGTCTCCGCTTCACTGCTGGCTTTCTCAAGGAAGTCACAGGAAGGAATCAAAGTTATTTAACACACAGAAACATTATCTAAATGTAACTACAAGACTACATGATACAACGAATATTTGATAATACTAATAATACAATTTACCCAACAACTTACCATACATCATTGTTTCTTTTTTTCAATTCTGCAGCAAAATTTAGACGATGAATGGATTCTTTTGACCAAACTCTGAAGACTCAACTGTATGATAACAATTAACTGTTCTGTATTTGTCCCCACCTCTAATCTTTGTACTGAAACAG
The DNA here is from genome assembly GCF_001444195.1 of Xiphophorus couchianus. Taxonomy (NCBI): domain Eukaryota; kingdom Metazoa; phylum Chordata; class Actinopteri; order Cyprinodontiformes; family Poeciliidae; genus Xiphophorus; species Xiphophorus couchianus. The sequence goes on along the minus strand of NC_040232.1, from coordinate 3,260,337 downwards.
TGGCATGCTTTATCTCGGGAAGAGCAAGCTAAGTATTATGAGTTAGCCCGCAAGGAACGGCAGCTCCACATGCAGCTCTACCCCGGCTGGTCCGCTCGAGACAACTATGTAAGTATCAACAGAACAGACCGGCAGCGGTGCGCGTGCTTGCATTCATGTTGTTTCTATGTCTGTTGTGTGATTTAGTCTTTTAAAGGCGCACATTAATTCACAGGAGCCTTCTCCGTGCTAAAGGGGCCCATCTGCAGAGCCTTTGTTTCTGCATAATGTGTAATTCATAACACTGTTATGGTGCCATCCACGCAGAGATGGATGTTAGGATCACGGCGATTATTATTGTCACTGAGAGTGAAAATTGCCTTGTAATGGTGATGCTGCTCTTTGATGTGCTGCATCGGCGTAGAGCTTCAGATGTAGAAGCAGCTGTCGGAGCAAGCCGAGGAGGCTGGATTGTTCCTCCCAGAGTTCACCTCTGCTCCCCCCAGCTGTGCATTTTGTTTCTGAATGCGCCGCAATCAGAAAGGTTTAGGACGTACAGAGGTTTTTAGAATATTCTCCTATTCAAAAGTACAGCAGCCGAGAGGAACAAATGTGTAGCAAAACGCGGCAAACTCATGAATGATGCAACCTCCAAAACGCACAAATACAAAAAAGTAAATCCAATGGAAAAATGTTGCAAACAAAAAGACAATGCTGCAAATAGCTACACAAAAACACAGGTCCTCCAGACCACTAGGTGTTATTCTGTTGCATGTGTATTTCTGTTTTTTGGAGTTTGCATCATTCAAGTGTTTTGCAGAGTGTTTACACCTGTATTCTATGCGTCTGCACCTGTCGGCAACAGTTCAGAAGTATTGAGGAGTTTGTTGTCTTCAGGCAGCCAAACCTTCTTGATCAATGGTTCTCCAAGGTTTGAGAAGGTCTGCTAACAGTTTTCTTTGGACTTATGCTGCTTTTTAAACATTTCAAGACAAGTGGAGCACAGAAAAATGAGCAGGGATGGGCGCCAACAAATTAGCTTATGCTATAATCTGGTATGGTGCATCAAATGACTTTTATACTTGAGCGGCATATTGTCCCTTTTAAATAAAGTGTATTATATTAACTAAACAGTTAGTTGCACTAACCCTGAAGTTCTAACAACAATCATTAGTTCTGGTCACGCTAAAGCGCTAAATCGACACGGTATTTAGTGGAAGCTACTGCTAAAGCGCTAACAACTTAAATTCAAATTGTGTATGAAAGACTCCAACCCTCAAGCAACAATTTAACTTTGGTTTATAATTTATATTTTCTATAAAGTGCTTAAATATTGTATATATGTGTTTATATCTTGTTCTCTACTTTCCTGTTTTATTATTTTTCCTGAAATAAAGTTATTGGTGAAAAAAAAGACACCAAGACAGGAAATGAAACTGCTGAGTCAGTAGTCTTCACCCCCTTCAAAATAAGAGCAAGACTATAAAGGCCTAACTACTTGAAGAAAAAAACACAAAAAATTAGCTCCACTTTTAGCATATGATCTATGTAAGTCAAGCCAGATGACCTGAACATTATGCGCTGTTCATTCCAGACGTGTGTATTCCATACAAAATGTTGAAATATATGCTGGATTGAGGAAAGCAGAGGAAGCTGAGCGTTTTCAAAGTTAGCAACAAATGCTAAAGCAAAAGTTATCTATTAGTTTAGTGGTTTAGCGAAAAGGAGTGTTCCTTCAAAAATGGAGTGCTGAACACTGGAGTAAGAAGCAGCCCAAGTCCAAAGAAAACCTTTGAAAAAGACTTTCAGAAATCCTGGAGAACAAGAAAACCTGGCAGCTTGGAGTCAAACAGTATTGAGTTTAAATGTGTTTTCAAACTTTAGCACTTTAGGAGTGTGTATCCAAAGCTGTCTTCGTGGGTGTGTTTGTGTGTGTGAATGTGATGTGTGATATTTTTTCTGAGAGAGAGCACCAGCTTTTATTAAAAGTGTGGCTCCGGCACTCACCTTCACTCCACCACCGAAGTGCTTTGTGGTGTTTACCTGCCTCCCCTCGGACATCGACAGCACCCCCTGCTTTGTGCCGCCGCCGCTCCGCTGCCGACCCGCTGCTCTGAGAGCGACCCAACCGCAGCATCAGCTGCTGCTCTAGCTTTCCTAGGAGAAGTCGATCGTCTTGCTGTTAGTCACATCAGAGAGATAAGAGCATGACTCATTCTTTGCCTGAATCACCAGCTGTTGACTAGAAGCATGTCTTGCCTGGAAACCCCACACAGTTCGGGCGCGCTGCACCTCTCTCATCCCTCCTTTCACCCACACTCGCTCGGTCTGTCCTCCTCGACGCCTGCCGCAGCGGCAGAAGGCAGATTAGCTCATGAATAAGTGGATTAGCAGACTTTGCAGCTGGAAACCAAAGTGCTTCTCATATTTGAGTAGAACGACTCCTCTCTGCTATCTATACCTTTAGTTCCCCCCCTTTGGGGATTTAGCTGAAGCTATAAATCCTTGCATGTCCTTACTGGAAGGAGAGTGCTGCTTTCTGCAGAGGACACTGCTCCAGTTTTAGAGAATATTTTAATTGCTTCACGACTTCAGATGTAGACAGAACAGTTTAATATGCACTGCAAAAACACACACCAGCTGCGTTGACATTAACCATAAAATGGAGCAACTTGAAATAAATTTGCTCAATGGAAACGTAAAAACAAAAAAAGTTTTTCGATAATTTTTTTTCAGGCATATCAAAACACGTTTTTAGCATCACACGAAGACGACAGGAAGTAGTAGGAGGATGATGGTTTGTTTTGGGGTTTTCAGTCAAGGTGCAGCTCATATCATCACACAGTTCATAAAAAGTTATGTATCATTCCAGCGTGATAAATCCATAGCTCATCTGTAAAATCACCGACTACATCATCCCCAAAAATGCTGCATACGTAGCCACTCCCAGTAGGCAGGGCTTGCCACTGAATAAGACGCCGGCGTCTCCTCTGATTGGCTGACGAGTGCTAGCGCCACGGCTCAATTATAAATACGTCTCATTTACCTGTTTACAACAAGCTTATTCAGGCATGATTTTAATTTAATTTCTTATTTAATGGAAACAGTAATTGCAAAAATGTGTTCTTTTGACATTAGGAGAATATAGACAAAGACTTGCAAACAGCTACTCTTACCAAGTATTTTTAGTTTCTGGTTCAAATATCTTAGTACACGGCCGTCCAAACAGCAGTAACTTTTGACCTTGGAGCTACTTGCTAGCCAAGAGACAATGCTCTCACAACGCTACAAAATATGTGAAGAAACGTCGACTTTTAGAATTTTTTTTCTCTTTTATTCACAATTTATTAATTATTGCATTTGTGTAGCACAAATGCTGCCTCTGGTTTTAGCTGGTGATGAATTCTTGGGGTTTTCTGGCTGCTGGACGGTTCCTTCTGCCTCTTTCCTGTCACAAACGTTTCCATGGCTGCTTGCTACACTAGCTTGAAGAGCAAAGCAGCTAAAATTTGACTGGCAGCCATTCAGAAAGGACGGGTGTACCAGATAAATCAGCCCGATTTTCTTAATTTTGGGCGACCAAAACATTTATATTGGCCAAAATCTGAATCAGCAGATCACCTAATCACCTAACCCTTCTTAAAGATCGTCTATCATGCAGGAAACTGCGATCGAAGCGCTGCTATCAGAAAGACGAGCACGACAAATAACCTTTCAATAAGTTAGTTTAACTAAAATGTTATAATAAGTAACAGATCAGATTTTAGGATAAAAACTATATGCAATTGAAAACTTGGTTTAAAAAATTTCTGTTTTATAACTAACTTTCTGAGGCGCCCACATTGGAAAACATTCTTAGTAGAGTCGAAATGAGGCCAAACTAACTTACAAGTAGCTTGTCAGCAAGTCAGATTTTTAATATTGATGAAAAAGTTTGAGTTCCACTGGCAGATTATTTCACTTAAAACAAGGGAAAATGTAACATGTTATACGAGACATAATCAGCCACTGGAACTAGCACTTTTTAGTATCAATATTAAAGAATTATTTACGTAAAACCAGCTCCTATATCTTGCTGAAGTTACCTGTAAGTTAGTTTGGTCTTATTTAAACTGTACTGAGATTTCTACACTAAACTGGACCGATAACAGCGGGTAAGGTTTAGTTTTTGCAGTGTGTGGAGCAGACGACACTCGGTTGCTCGGTTCCTCTCAGGGTTGCGGGTTGCGGTGGAGTGCGGAGGCCGGGTTTCGCTGCTCGGCTGCCCAGCAGGGGATGAGTGAACATGGCAGTCAGCAGCAGGATATCCGAGTGGTCTAGTGAGCGTGAGTGCTGGAGCCACACTTTATGCGTTCCTCTGTATATTTTTAGGGGAAGAAGAAGAAGCGGAAGAGGGAGAAGATGCAGGAAACGGCCACAGGTGAGTGCTGCTGCAGCTTCTGTGTGGTTTTTGCATTTAGGAGTTTGGGATTAATAATCTGCTACGGTGTATTGCTGCATAATTATTTCCCATTAAAAACGGGACTAAATGCAAATGAAAGTAGAGCCAAAAGTGATCCAAATTCATCACCCATCAGCGTTCTGACCCGACTTGTTTTTGTTTTTTTCTACCCTGAGCATCCCCTAATCCATTCATTCTTTATCCCGCCACTGCCTCCACATATTACACCTACTTTGGGATTAGTCTGTCCTTTTCTTCGGAGTACTTACAGATTCTAGGCTTTGCACTATTTTTCTGCACCACAGTATGTCTCTCTGCTGACCTTGTTTATCTTCGCTTTTCAAGCCCTCCTCTTAGCTCTGCAGCTGTAATCCACTGAGAATTACACCTTAGGTTAAATGTCAGTATTTTCATGGTCTGTGTAAGTCCACTTGGACGGTTAGCGTCCAGTTACACTAAGAAAAACAACAAACTGTTAAAAAAGATGCAATTTTCTGCAGGTACAGGCCAGAGAATGAAAACGGCGTACATCTGAGAATATGGTAAGACCACCTCTATGCCCTCCCTGTCTGGTTAATCTTTGTCAAGTTTCCTTTTTAGACTGTTAAACACTGACTTGAGAGCTTGTGCTCGCAGACTAATCCTAAACAGGTCCACCATAACCTCACCATGGCCATTGTGTAGCGCTCTATGCTAACCCAAATGGTGTCGAATGCCTGCATGTGTGTGTTTTCTGTTCTGTTGTGTAAAAAATGTCTGAACCATACAGGTTTGGACCAGATTTGACTCTCAAGCATTTTTTTTAGTTGTCTGTGAATGCAACATTGCAAAGCTCATAATTGATGCTGGATAACTGAATTATCTCTGTAGAAATTCAGGTTGAAGTGATCAGTGAAGGTTTGTAGCCTGAACTTTTGGGAGTTTGGTTATCCTGGTGAAACTTACATTTTCTCAAATGCCATAATGAGAATCATCAAAAATAACCCTAATCAAATATATTGATCAGTGCTCCAGTCATTATGAATCAAAGGCATCAGTAAGCAGGTGGGTCTTTAGCCTTGATTTATTGGAGCTCAGTGTTTCAGCTGTTCTGTGGAGAATCAAAACTGAACCATTCAGTGATTTATAAACAGTATTTTAAAGTTATTCTTTGGGCCACAGAGAAGGACTGCAGAGCTGGGTGATGTTTTCTATCTTCCTGGTTTTAGTCAGAACGCCAGCAGCAGCGTTCTGGATCAGCTGGAGCTGCAGGATTGATTTTTTTTAGGTGGGACTGTGAAGACACTGTTGCAGTAATCAATGTGACTGAAGATAAATGCATGAATGAGTTTCTCTAGATCTTAGTCCTTCAATCCTGGAAATGTTCTTTAGATGACAGAAGTCCGACTTTGTAACTGTCTTTATGTGGCTCTGAAGGTTCAGGTCAGATCGTCTCCTGGCGACATCGTGACGGATCATCTGCGTAGCTGTCGTAGCTAATTTGATTTCCTGTTATAACCTGAGCAAGTGGGAGCATGTAGATGTTATATAGGAGGGATCCCAGGATTGAACCTTGGGGGACTCCACATTTTACTTCTGTCTGTTTAGATGAGAAGTTTCCTATTGACACAAAGAAATCCCGGTTCTTTACGTCAGACTGGAACCAGTCCAGTACTGGACAAGGGAGTCTGACCAGCTTTACCTGTCTTAAGTTTCAAAACTTGGGTAGAAAATGTGAATGTTTTTGTACAGTTTTTGTTTAATTCTTTCTCTGTAGGTGTTGTTTTCAGCAAATTGCCATTTTTGAGTCTGTAACAATTAATTTATTACTGAATTATTTCAATAATCGATTCATCACGATTAATACGATTAATTGTTCCCTACATGGTATTTTTTAGATATGGTGAGTTCACTGATCAGAAAAAGATTGAATTTCTGAGTTTCAGTGATCAGTTTCAGGGCTGATCAAGGGGAAAATTAGCAACCAGGTATTGATTCTGATCACAGTCTAGTTTTTAATTGAACCAGATCTTGGTCAAACCCAGACTGGCAGGTCAGAAAGCTGCACTCGGTGCGTCTCTTCCTGACAGGAGCTGGATTATGTTGTTTTGCTGCTGGCGGAGGCTTGCTGTCCATATGGGCTGCATATGTCGCCTTTGTAAAGCAGAACAGGTTGGATGAAGCAGAACCTTAATGAGATGCTTCAGCTTAATAAGATTTCATGGCTTCTGGGGTCTCTGGGTGTTTGAAAAGCTCTCATAACACAGGCAGCCATTTTTTTTAACACGCTAGATTTGCTTGGAGCTTTAGATTCAGATGTTTCAGTTTGTATCAAAGGCAGCAGTATTTTTCCTCACTGGGAGGATCCCGTTATTCCGCTTCCAGAAAAATCCGGGCCGAAGTGACAAGTCCGCCCAACGACTCAAAGGTTTTCCACTTGATCGATTCTTGACCCAACAGCGCTCTCTAAACCCAAAATTAGGCCGCTCTTCTTTTTTCTTTTGTCTCCCTTTTTTGATATAAACAGCCGGTTTTCAAAGAGCCGTCAGCGCAAGCGCAAAAAAGCCACTTCATCTCTGATCCAATAATTAGCAGCGCCTAGCCGCGGCGGGATGGACACCCCGGCTGATTCTCAGTGACAGCCTTAAACTAATATGCATAATACCGAGGATACTGCCACAACTCCCCAAGCCCTCAATTTATGCAGATCCCAGAGAGCTGGATTGAGGTTCGCCTGCTGTAGATGCCAAAAACAACTTTAAATGAACTCGTTTGTCTGTTTCTTTTCATCCGTCCCATCTGTCTCTCTCGGGGAGAAATGTTGTTGTTACTTTAATTGATTCTTCAATTAAGCTCCCGACATTTTCTTTCTTTCTCTTTTGCAATCAGAAGATTGAGACAAAAATGTACAAGTTGAGTTTAGAGAAATGTGTTTAAAACCACTTCCTGCGTTCTTTGTTTTGCTCCCATGCAGCCTGATCAATAGGCCTGTCTCAATAAGCAATAAATCATTTGATCGCATGATAAGTTGAAACAAACTCAATTTATCGTTTTTCTCTCTTTCTACCAAGAACTGGATGACAAAAGTCTTCAGTCTGGAGTTGTGGTCTCAACTAGCCCCTTTTTTTGAAGAACTTTATAATGACTTTCATTTGTTGTTTTTTTAATTATTTTGGACTTTAAGATGTTATTGAGTTTCAGTATTAAATATTCAGTAGAATTGAAAGATTATTGATATTTGAGAATACGTTCTTGGATTATTAAGCCATTATCATTATATTACTTGAAAACAATATTATTGTTTATCGAAACAACGTCTGGGACAATTTATCCTGCAGACAAATTTGTTATCTTGACTACTCATCAGTAGTTTGTAGAGTTTTTTTAAAAAGGTTTTTCTTTGAACTTTAAATGTTTTTGTTCTTGAAAGTGGAGATTGTGCGCAATGCGAGCTTTAAAATATTAAAATGTGAGAAAATGGAGGAAAGTGGTTTGTCTGTATATAACATAAATGAAAACTTAAAACTGTTTTCAATGAATAAACGCATCAACATGCAGCTTGATGCACTTTTGATTTGAATATAACTCAGATAACCGCTACTGATTTGTGCTCTGATTCATAATTTGGGATAATGTTCAAATTTCTCATTTTTTCCTACATTAATAACCATAAATAATCCACAGCATATTCTTATTCTTTCCAATCAAAGTGTCTCCATTTAAAAGCGTAGAAATTGCTGCTGTACTCTCCAGCTCCTAAACCCTTTGTGTCTTAACATCCTTATAAACCTGACGTGGAACGTATTGGAAATTGCCCAGGGCGGCATTAAAACGAGGGCAGCCCAAGTAAATAACCTTTGTTTTTGTGCCCTGAGTAAGTTTTCTATTGCTTATATGCAGGCAGCAGTCAGTGGGGAGTTGGCACCCCCATATGTAGAGTAGATGTTCCCCGCTCAGAGAATAGATCGAGTGTGTTACCTACTTTATTTATATATTTATAATTCTCACTTGAATCTTAAAATCCTGACTTTTTTTTTTTAACCAAAATGTGATTTTAATCTCAGAATTTCCACTTTAATGCTGCTTGGTACCTGAAGGAGAACTAACTTTCTTGAGGAAGAAAGGATGTTAGATATAAGTGATTTTTAAAAAATTTATTTCTTTTTATGCCGCTGATTAAAGTCAGAATCTGTATTTTTTTCTAATCCTCTTCCATATAAATCCCGTTTTAGGACTAGAAAAAGTGTGACTGCTGGAAAAAACTCCTTGATATTTGAGAGCATCGCCATGTTTTCTGGTCTCTGCTGTGTTTTTTCTCTTCCAGACTGTTTTTCATGCCTCGACGTTTCATTTTCTCATGATAACCCGGTTTCTCTGTCACCTTGTTTTTCTCTCGCTGGAATCCGTTCCTCCGCGCTGTTAGCCCTTTGTCTGAGTCAGCCGCTGATTCACAGCCTCTGCGATAGCTATCTGCACGCCCTCCAGGCTTTCCCCCTCATTTCAGCTGCTGCTCACTTTATCACACTCACACACCTAACAAAGCCGGCTTGTTAGAGCACCAAGCACTGCAAAAACACAAAACCTTACCAAGTATTGTTGTCTAGTTTCTAGTGTAGATATCTGAATACACTTGAAATAAGACAAAACTAACTTACAAATAACATTCAGAAACATACAGGAGCTTGTTTTAAGTAAATAATTCCTTAATACTGGTTTTAAAAAACTTTTGATCCATCAGCAGATTATTTCACTTATAACAAGACATTTTCCCATGTTATAAGTGAAATAATCTTGCAATAACTTTTTAAATCAATATTAATGAATTTTTAACATAAGCTCTGATATCTTGCTGAAAAGTTACTTGTAAGTTTGTTTTATTTTATTCCAAGTGTATTCCTGCATGTGTAATAGAAACTAGACCAAAAATAGTTGGTCAGATTTTGTGTTTTTGCAGTGTGACTTTTCCAGCAGCCATTGCACAGCTCATACACCAGTAAACCTGCTGCGGTTGCTAGGTAACGGTGCAGTGCCTGCTGATTCATGACGTTTCATTCTGGTGGTTTGATTCTTTTTTTTCTAAGTGCTTCGGTTGTTTTTAGTACCTTTTTATTAATATTAAGGAATTATTTGCTTAAATCAAGCTCCTATATCTTATCTTATCCTAATTCTTTTGACATATTTCAAGTGAGTGAGAAACTAGACAAAAAATACTTGGTAAAGTTTATTGCTTTTGCGGTGCGGAGCTGTGATTCTTCACTTGTTTTCAGTCACATCCAGGATGTCTTTTTAAAAAAAGAAGGAAAAACCTCTGCAATTAACGGACAATTTTCCTGCTCCAGAAAATATAATGAAAGTGTTGTTCTGGCGGGCTGCACAGTGGCGCAGTTGGTAGCACTGTTGCCTTGCAGCAAGAAGGTCCTGGGTTCGATTCCCGGCCGGGGTCTTTCTGCATGGAGTTTGCATGTTCTCCCTGTGCATGCGTGGGTTCTCTCCGGGTACTCCGGCTTCCTCCCACAGTCCAAAAACATGACTGTTAGGTTAATTGGTCTATCTAAATTCTCCGTAGGTGCGAGTGTGTGTGTGCATGGTTGTTTGTCCTGTATGTCTTTGTGTTGCCCTGCGACAGACTGGCGACCTGTCCAGGGTGTACCCCGCCTCCCGCCTGGAACGTAGCTGGAGATGGGCACCAGCAACCCTCCCGACCCCATTAGGGACAAAGGGTGAACAGAAAATGGATGGATGGATGGATGGATGTTGTTCTGGCTTCAGCGGCCCCTCCCGTCCGTCGTCGTCTGATGTGAGCAGCCAGAAGTCAGCTGTCAAACGTCTTTGATGAGAAAAGAGGAAGACTGAGGCGAGTGTGTGTTCAGAGAAACGGGCCAAAAGGATAACAGAAAATCACAGAGTTCAGCCACTCATCCTCTGGTCCCCGTTGCCAAATTTTGTCCTGTTATTTGTTTCCTCTCATCGTTTTTCTCTCAGAACCTCATCCCAACACACACACACACACTCTCCAGCTGCAATTAGGCGATTTTTGGTGTCTGCCGTTTGAATCTGACGCTGAGCCTCTGGGCTGCGGCGGCACAGCCCAGTGCCTCCACACCCTTCCTTATTAGTGACCCCACCTAATTGGGAAAGGATAAAAACCCACTTTTGCAGCAAATGCAAAACGAGAGGATGTTTTCTTTCCAAACTGGCTGGAATGTGGGATAGCTGGATGTAGGAGGTGGAAATTTGGACTCTAAATGGAGCAACACCTCGGCTAATGTTTCTGGAGGTAGGAAATGGAATCGGAAATGTTCCTCCCCCCCACCTCTTACAAAGCACGCTCTGTTGAGCAAAACGTCCCTCTTAGCACTCCGTTGGTGTAATTAAAGTTAGAGGATCTCTCACGCCAGTGCGTCCCGGCCCCTTTTTGACGCTCCGAGGGGGGGAACCCGGCTGGTGGGGTTGTTTAGACTGGAGCGCAGGAGTTGTTTTGATTGAGTCACGGGCCCATTGTGCTGAGGCTGGGCCAGCTGCAGGAACTCTATGAGGGTCCGGCTGCGTTGCTTTTTGTCATGTCTTCTCCGCTTCCTCTCTTCCTCCCCAGTTTCCTCACTAACACTCTCCAGGACTCCTCCAGTCTTCTAAACTCAAGCTTATAGACAGATAGACAGACTTTATTAATCCTTTTGGGATTTTCCCACACAGCACTCTTAGAACTACATCAAATAGTTAAAAACATTACTTTTATTTTGTATGTTTTTGTACTTTTATTTGGGCTTTTATGGGTTCTAAAATGAGTCCAAGCTCTTAAAAAACCTCCCAGCTGATTTTTAGCATTAAGTTGATGTTTTTTGGTGTCTGGAAAATGAGCTGTTTCAAAAACTTTCTGAATGTAAAGTCACAAATCAACAAGCACTGCCAGTCACCTAGCAACCACAGGAGTTCCACCTGTCACCTAGCAACCGCCAGAGTTCCGCCTGTCACCTAGCAACCCGAGCTGAGCGCCAGCAGGCCTGAAAAAACCACAACGCAAAGACACAAAATCTTACCAAGTAGTTTTGGTCTAGTTTTTAGTGCAAATATCTTTGTACTCTTGAAGTACGATAAAAGTAACTGACAAGTAACTTTTCAGCAACATATAGGAGCTTGTTTAAGTTAGCAACTCCTCAGTATTGTTGAAAAGTTCTAGTTCCACTGGCAGATTATTTCACCTAAAAGGTGCTAAACGAGTTTGTTGTCTGAGTTAGCATGTTAACATTAAGCAAATTTACTTTCTGAATGTCAAATTATGCAATTATATGATTAATGGAAATGCAGCTACTGTCTTCTCCTCTTGTCAGCCTCATAACAGAAAAGTTGTTTCTGAATTGAATCATAAATCTAAAAGTCAAATACACTGAAAGATTCGCATCGCTGACCTCTGTCACAATAACAAATGTTGCTGGACGATAAATTGTCCCAGAAGTTATTGCGATAAACAATAATATTGTTATTTTGAGATCATGTTAAAGTAATATAATAGTATTGGCATAAATTATGCAAGAAGATATTCTCAAAGATCAATAAACTTTAAATTCTAATAAATATTTAATATTACAACTGGACAAGACATTTTAAATTAGCAAATGACAAAATAAATTATGAAGTCTCTGTAAACAACTTTTTGTAATAATGCATAAGCCTGACATAACACCTGTCATAAACATGGAGGAATCTTCATATGTTGTCATGATTATTCAGTAAATAATGATAATTTTAATGTAACATTTAGTGCAACTTTCCAATAAAAGTGTCAAAAAAAGACTCCTTTAATGACACATTCCTTCAGATAAAGTGTTGCCCAAAGTCGTCCTTATAGTTGAGACCAAAGCACCAGACTGAAGACTTTATATTTAACGAGATGGAAGAGAAAACCGATAAATCATGGAAATTATTGAGCTTGTTTTAATTTATCATTTAATCTTCTCTGTTTAAGCACTTTGAGTAGCCTTCTGCTGAAAGGTGTTGTATAAACAAAGTCGTGTTTTAAAGGCGTTTTGACCTCCATGAGATGGTTATCAGAGGATGAAGCCTGTCTGTGTTTCTGTGATGTTTCGGGTTTGTTTGTTTTTGGGGAGGCAGAACCTGAGCCCGGCTCTTCTTTCACTCATTTTCTGCCTCATTTTCCCCGCTGAGGTTTTCCTGCCCTCTCCTCTGTCCCGGTGCTGGATGTGAGCGGCAGCCGCGTCCCTTTGAAGCGCCACCGCAGCAGAGGAGGCGGCCATTGTGCTAGCTCTTTGATCGCGCCGCCGCCCCCCTCCGTCTCCTCTCAGACGGAGCTGCCGGGGCACGGGGCCAGACTTCAGCTGCTCGGGCCCCCAGCGACGTTCCCTCAGATGTGGGCGATGGCTCCCACTGACCCCCCTCGCCCCTCCTCGCTGCGCTGCGAGTCTCGCCCACGCATGCCTGAGGTTTGGGGTTTTTGGTGACTGTACCAGCCCCGTTCCCCCGCTGCTAACCACAATCAGACCTCACCCTCCTCTGCCCTGCAGTGATCAGCTCTCCTTCCTCACGTTTCTCCCTCTTCTGCACTTCATTTGGGAAAGCAGAGCCGTTTTGTTTTTTAATACTATCAGTGGATTAGAAATGAAGCAGGAAGTCCAGCCGAAGTTTAGGAAAATGTTGGTCGTTCATTTTCCTAGACTCAAACTCTACAGTGTGAAAACATTTGAATTTATTGAAAAATCTCCTGGTTACCTAATAATTCTGTAAAAAGATTAAGCTTTGGATCAGTTCCACCAGTTTACCCATTTACTACTCTGCAGACCTTAATTTGTCAAACTGGTGCTTGAGGGTTCTAGTCTTTCAAGCAGACATATAATTTCAATTGAATTTAGCGCTTTAGCATTAGCTTCTGCTAAATACCATGTTGGTATAGCGCTTTCCTGTTAGCAGAACTAATGCTTATTGAGTAAGTGTGAAGTATACAACAAACAAATAATGTATAGAGAAAATACAACATTTACATGGACAAACTACTAGGCTTGCTAATTAAGCAGCTAATGTTTTAGCATTAGCATCTGCTAAATACCTTGTTGGTTTAGCATTACTGGAAGTAATATTATTGATTAGGGCTTTAGGGTTAGTGCAGCTAACTCTTAAGTTAGCGGTTACTGTTCTTCTACTGATGCAGCTCGGGGCGCTGCTGCCCCCTACAGGTCAGTTTTAAAACAAAAGGTTTCTCCTCTTCAAAGGGCTAAGCTTCAAAATGCAGCCAAATTTTGAGCTTGATGTCAAATTGCTAAAACTAGAAATGGTAAAAATGGAAGGATGACCGGACAGATGCATATGGATGGAGGGAATAAACCGATGGATGCACAGAGTTTGGATAAACAGACAGAAAGGTTGGCGGACGGACAGACAGATGGATGCACTTCCACACTTGGACGAAACTTGAATCAATTTTCATACTTTTCCAGACTTTAGGAACCTTGGAGCGAAAACAGCAGCAAAGTCCACAGAAAACCTTTGAAAGATCTTCAGAAAGCCTGAAGAACTAATGATCAAGTGGTTTTTAGAGGATTACTTGAAAGTGAAATGTAAAGCAACGAGAGCCGGGCTGAAACTTGTGGAAAGCCCTCTCAGGCATGAAGTCTCCCCCGTTTCCCCCTTCCTCTCTCCGCTGCACCTTCTGCTCTTCGCACCTCTCCGCACTTGGCTTATTTTTAGAGTAATTTGTCGGCTGTGTTTTTCTTTTTAATGGCTCCAAACAGAAAAACCCCATCGCTCTGGGTGGAGGAGGGGGGGTGGGGGCAGCTGTGGGTGCTTTGATTTGGCCGGCGAGGTGAAAGCAGCGATTGAGGCACGAGGCTGTGCCAGTTATCTTAACCTCCCACACTTCAAACGCCGGGGGAGACTCCTTCCTCCCCCCGTCCCCCCGTCCCTCCATCCCTCCATCCGCCCGTCGCGTAAAGGCAACGGGGGAAGAGGGGGCGAGGCTTCGCTCGCCCTCCAAACAGAGGAGCGTTTCATTTCCTGCAAAAAAAAAGGAAGAAAAAAAAAGCCGGATTCCAGCGAGCATTTTTCAGCTCTAATGCAGACGGAGGAAGAGGAGGGAGGTGAGGAAGGGTCAAGTTGCTCCTGAATCCCAGCCTGCACTGTAAATTATTGCGTTGTTTTTAACTGAAAAAGAGGAGGGAATATGAGTTTTGATTTCCAGTTTATAGTGAGTTACTATGTTGACTGTAATTGAATAAATTAAGTGGATTTAATTTATAATCTTTTGATTTAAAGAAGTTGAGGGTCTTCAGACGTAAAAATGTTTTAAAGGTTGTGAGACAGTTGGGATTGGCCAGGGAGGTATCCCATAATGCATTGCAGCAACTAATTAAACCATTATTTTATTTGGCAGAAAAATGAGTTTTAATAACAATAACAAAAACAGACACTAGAAATATATTAATGCCAACAGTTCGACATGCAGGCCAGCAGTTATGACAGTAATAATTAAAAAACGGCGGCTGTTTAAGACTGCATACATGAAACTGAGATTCATGTTCATTTTCATATGGAAACGGTGAGCAAACTGTCACTGCTGTTCGTTTCCTGTTGAGCAGAATGAAATAAAAAGCAGGAACAGTTTCAATCAAATGGTTTCCTTTTTATATAAAGTTTCGAGTTTAAAAAATGAAGTAAATGTAAGTAATTCCAACATAGTCAGATTGAATAAGTTAAGCTCACTGAAATTACACAAGTTAATGTCGATCAGATATTTTAATGAAATTTAAGTTTTCATGTAAGGAGAATTAATTGGATTGTACAGTAGTTATGTTTACTATTATATAATTACAACTTAAATTGATCAAGTTAGTCGAGTTGTGTAAACTTAAGATGTGCAGCTTGAACATACTAACATTTTTAAGTTTTAACATTTTGTTTAGGCTACGGGTTTGCATAAATTTTATAAAGTAAAATCAATTTTTTAGGTCTTTTGTAACAAATGAATTTGTTGCATGATAAGTTAAAACAAGCTGAATAATTTCCTTTGGAATGATTTATTGTTTTTCTCTTTAAGTCTGGTGCTTTGGTTTGAACTCGCTCTTTCTTTGAAAGACAACTTTGTTTACAGAAACTTCATAATTCATTTTATTTGTTTTGTTTATTTATTTGGGATGTTTAGAATGTCTTCCAGTTCCAGTGTTTAAAGTTTAGTGATCTTTGAGAATATTATCGTTTATCGTGATAATTTCTGGGATAATTTATCATCCAGGAACGTTTGTTCTGGGCAACACTTACTGCGTTTTACAGTGTACAGCCAACCAGCCCCGCTGTAACCACTGCCACTTGTTTTTTTTAATTCCTCTTTTCAAACGAAGTGGCCTGGAGCCTCAGGACTCTTCCCCAGGCAGGAAGGTCGGGGCTTTTCATGTCTGCCGTGGGGGAAGGAAAAACGCTCCCCAGGAAACTGGGTGCAGGGCCGGGCGCGGGCCTGCCTTCAGATCCTGGGATGAAAAGACGGAGGGCGGCGGAGGTAAATAAAAGCGACAGGAGATCTCTCTCCCCGTCTTTCCGCGCGCAGCTCCGGGGTCAGCGCTCCTCTGTCCCGCTCCCTTTTATCCGCTTGTGGGGAAGCAGTCTGTTTGCGTGTGTGTTTTAGGGCTTCACGTTGCAGGACTCTGCTGACTGCTCTCCTTTGCCACAAGGGAGAAACAAACTAATATGGCAGCTTTTTCTCTGCTCCTCCTCAGCGTTCAGACATCGTTTGAGTCGCAGGAGGCGTCTGCTCACCTCTGTCTCTGCCTCTCCACTTTGATCACAGATTCTATTTGATGCTGCTGTGGTCTAAAATAACTCCCTTATAGCTTGTCAATAGCTGAAGCAAACTCTGATACGTTAGCCCAGATCACAGAGGGAGAAAAGAACCGGCTGACAAACAACTTCCCAGTGAGGAAGGGGGGCCAGTTTGAATAAAGCTTCAGATCTTTGTGTTGGATCAGATTTGGGTCATGAAACTAAGGCTGTTTTTACACCTGATAGTCTGGTAAACTCGTGATTTGTTACATTTTCAGCTGCTGCGGTTTGCTTTCAAGCTGCACTGTGTCAAATGAAACAAAACCTTTTAAAAACCTGTTCTCCTCCTCGCCTGTGGGGGCGCTGCAGCAAGAACCACTGAAGAAAACGACTTGTTGAGAAGCAGACAGCTTAATTTAATTAAAATTTCACTAAAATATGTGATCGACATTAACTAGTGTAATTTCAGTGAGATGGAGTGGCGTTAGATTTGAGCTGTTGTAGGATTTTGTTTGTGGTTGATAAAACACCACAAACCATTTCTCCTGCTAGCAATAGACTTTGTTTAGGCTGTATTTACCCAGAATGCCCTGCACTGTAGTCTACTTCCTGCTATTGGAGCAGTCTTTGGTCCGCTTGTTCTTTACATGTGCGTTCGAAGCACACCAGAGTTGATTTTAACCGAACCGAGACCGAGGTTCAGTTAGAACTTTCTATACAAACGGACTGGAGTTTGATTAAAGCGGATTAAACGGAGCTGGTGTGGATGCATGTTAAGTAGCTGGTTTATCTTGATGCAGAGTGAAGCAAACGCTTCGTTTCAAAAGCTGCTCAGCACAAAAAGACCAACATGCTCACTGGCCGTGGATTTGCTTTTCTTAGATGAAATTGTAAAAAAATTCAGCAGGGATGTAAACATTTACTGAGTTTATTGGTTCTAGTGTCTAACAGCTGGGAGGAAGGATCTACTTTAACTCTACTTTGTGCACATCGGATGCAGCAGTCTGCCAATGGAGTTATTTATTGAATTGGTCCAATTTTAAAACTTTTTAAAAACATTTTCCAGATATGTTTTCTAGAATTGCGCCGCTCAGGGTGGCAGCATGTTGGAGTAGCTCTGGACTTTCATTGAGATTTTTTCATTTTCAAAACTTCATTCCTGCCTTTCTGAGAGAGAAATAATTTTTCTAAATAATTGTTCCTTCTTGTTTTATCCTTCTTGTTTTGGATTATGTGTAGTTGGACAGATTTTTCTCAATAGTTTTCAGACTTTTTTATTTTTTTCTGAAATTATTTAATTTCCCTTTGGAATCAATAGAGTATTTCTGAATTTGAACATAACTGTATTTCCCTTTATTCCACTTTTCAGAAGCTTTGTCTTGTCAGACGTTCGTTTCTATGTTGATGATATGCGGCTGCAGCTAGCTTCCAGCGCTCACTTCACTTCTTTGGTTATATTGGGGCTAACTCTTTGCCTGGCCAGTAGAGGGAGCTCACAGAGAAGTGTAGTTGCCTTGCAATCGGAAAGTTGAATATTTGATTCCAGCTTCTTCCCCTGGATATCTACGGCCAGGGGAAGAACTTTGTTTTTTCCATACGCGACCCATGTTTGACTTTTACACAGCACTTTGAACGGCCCCATTATGATCTTTTCACTCAAAATAAAATCCGATTTGCTTCCACTTTCATATGTGGAACTAAATCGGATACGTATCCCATAGTTTTCAAAGCGTCTGCAGTCTGAACCGTCATGTTTTATCCGACTTTTTCATCCTTGACGTGAGACACGCCTCATAATTCTGCACCAGAACAAGATAGACAAAGTAAATAACGGTTGAAAGTTATAATTCTGAATTTATGAAAGAAGCTTTGTGCCAGTGAAGCATCACATCCCAACCCAACCTCTCTCTGTTCTGCATATGGTGTCTGCAGGCCTTAGCTATTAGCCGTTCTTTCTTTTTATCTTTCTTTTATTGATCCGTAGACGATGGCGTCCATTACTACTTCTGTAAACGAAGCGCTGCTGAGTGACATCAACGTTCTTCTTCTGCTCATTTGTTGCTTTAGGGATCGTAAACCGTTCTCTGAGATCTGATTGCGGTCGTGTTCAAAACACACAAAAACAAATCTGATTTTAGCCAAAAATCTGAACTGAACATCAATTCCTGCTGCGTGAATTTAGCCATAAAAGTTCAGGAAGGATCAAGGAAGAAGAGGTGCTAAAAAATATGAGAACCTTTCTCACATGAAGGGAGAACTGCTCTCCTAATAGCTGAGTATTAGCTGTAAAACCAGTCCAGGCTGCCAAGAACGGACTGGGAACTGTCAGAGGACCAGTTACGTTTGAGGTTGCACCTTTTATTTCCGCTGTTATAAATGCATAATGCGGGCATTGAGGGAAGAAAGCCCGATTTCTTTTTTCTGTTTCCCCGCCGCTCGCCCACCTGCAGCCGGAGCTGAAATGTCAGCCAGAAGCTGCTCGGCTGAAACAGAGAAGTGTTGCCAGCTGGGTCATCAAAGCCGGGCCGGCCCACTTCCTGTCGCCGACCTCTGACCTCCTCTGGAGTTCAGAGCGTGGCTCGCCGCTCCGTTCAGTCAGCTGAATGTCTGAGAACCAAAAAAAAAAAACCAAACTGCTGATGGATGGAGTGGATGGGAATGAGGATGAGGACGGCGGTGGGAATGGCGGTGAGGCGGCTCAGCCTGACGCGTCTGTCTGGAATGTGAGCAACGTTTTACTGCCGATAAAGTCTTTCACAATAAGCAATAAGTCAACTAATCGCATAATAGTTACAATAAGCATGACCATTAGTCATTACAGATGCTCACTTTAAAAGGGAAGTATCATGTAAAATCAAGTTTTTGAGCTTTCCGTCATGTTTTCTTAGTCCCTCATCACAAACATACCTGGACTGTTGCTTTGATTCTGTCATGCATGTTTAAAAAAATCCTTTAATCTCCATGGCAACCATTCAGCTGTGGTAAACGCCTGGTTGGACCTTGCCCCGCCTTCAAGGACGAAGCTCCTCCTCAGAGCAGCAGTTTCCACATTTAAGAGCTTCTGCCTCATAGATCAGCCCTTCTTCATTCAGCTCCTTCAGACTAGCCAACAGCAATTAGCAAACACCTGGTGGAACATCAGCTGAGCTCCTTCTAGGAGCCTCTTCTCAGAGCAACGCTGGTAGAAACGTGGTTTAGTTTAAAGGGTTAATAGAGGAGCCATGTTGTGACGACTTCCTGAAGGCGGAGTCTCAAAAAGAGCAGGAGCTTCTTAAAGAGACAGAGGCCCAATTTCAAGGCATTAAATTACAAAGTGAAATTTATGTTATGTCAAATTTCATATATGAAGCATTTTTATAACAACTGCGGGTAACATGGTTACTTTATTGTGCTATAAAATGGCCCTATGTGCCTGGAAAGCACATAATATCACTTCTTTAATGTCATTGAAGAAGCTGCAAACATTTACGAATATGAAGAAGTTGATCTGCACTTCCTGCCACTGTTGCCTGTTTTCCTTGTCTGAGCTGAATGACTTGATTTTTATTTTATTTTTAAGTTTTAAATCCAGTGTCTGTTGGTTACAGACACTTTATAATCCATTTTAATTATTGTTTTCTGTGTTCATTTTGGATATTGAAATATTTTCCACTTGTGGTGTTAAATGTTCTTTAGAAATTAAAGTTGTTGTTTTTTTATCTTTGAGAATCTGTTCTTGCATTAATATGTTGAAAATGGTTTAAAAATGGCCGTATTATCTGAATATTTCCTGGGACAGTTTGTGGCGCCGATGTTCAGCGTTTCTGTTTTCTTCCCTCAGGAGGAAAGAGGAACAGCTTTTCCACGTGCAAAGCGAAGGCAGCATCATCGGGTCCTCTGCTTGAGATGGAGGCCTGTTAGATTCCATGAAGACCCAAAACTCTCCGGTTCTCGGCGGGACCCCCTCCTCCTCTGCCTCCTCCGCCCCTCCGCCTTCACCTCCGCCACACCGGGACAGATTTAGCTCCTCCCTCGCCTCCTGAAGGCGCCTCCGCTCCGGAGACTGAACTGAACGAGACAATCAGGATTTTTAGCGGGAGCGCCGTCACACCAAACCCTCCGTCTGTCTTCTGCACTGAAAACCCGCAGCACAGACTCCTCCTCTTCCTCCTGCTCCTCTTCCTCCTCCTCCACCGGCACTAACTTATTCTAACTTATTTGTCACCTGTCCGTTTTTGTATAGTCCATCAGGCCCTCGCTTGCTCCGACCTCTCACTGGAAACGTTTTGGGGACCGTTCCACCCAACCAAACGCCTCTTTGTTTCTGTTTTTGTTGTTTCGACAGACTGCACTAAGGAAGATGGAGGGATCTCATCTCGTCTCGCCAAACGACCAAGTTGATGTGGAGAAAAAAACCGGATCATTTTGACTCTCTCTCTTTCTCTCTCCCTTTGCTTTATTTAGACTGAATTTTATTTTGAATGCTTTTGTTTTTGTATCTCGTTTCATCTTCTCGGTGTATATTTTAGTGATTTTTGTTTTGTTTTTGTTTTTTTATAGTGGTATATATGAAAATAAGCTTTTGGACACAAGAAAGCCATTTTTCTTGTTGGAGCGTCTTGCAGAAAATCGAAACTTGCGGCTTCTTTTGATAACTATTTGTAACAAATAGTTACCTCGGGGTCGGCTCGGATGTAACATAAACGCTCGGTATGTGTACTTTTTAAAAACTGTCAGGATATGTTGGATTTTTCTGGATATTTTTGCAGGCTACATCAGGATTTTATTGCTCGGAAACACGACAAATGAAGCAGATATATATATTTACTCCAGCACTTGACAGTCTTTCTTTTATTGCAATGGACCTTTTTGTCTTTTCTCTCTCTGGTAGCTAATAGTGTGGTCTTTTTAGCCATGTTGTTTATTCCATATCTGTAACATTTTTTTTAATTTTATTTTGATGCTCTATTTTTAGTATTACTTGACAAATTAATTTTTTTTATTATTATTTTAATATTTCGGGTCACTGTTTTTCTTGGAGGAGCATTTTGCTTCCCAGGAAATCATATTTGAATTGTTTCAACATGTTTTTTGTTCTTTTTTCTTTTTTTTTTAATAAAAAGGCACCATTGTCTCATCTGATGAGTCGTGTGGTGAACAGACCTGAAACCTTAACGTGCTTTAAAGCTCGAAGACCGAAAGCAACAAAAACAACATTAATGTACAGATTGTGTATAAATTTGAAGGTTGATTAAAGGATAGACATTAAAAATCTGAATGTTGTGTTTGGATCTGATCTGGTGTAATTTTGATGAAACGGCTCCACCTTCTGGTCAACATCTAAATAACCATATATTTGGTGATGCACTAAAAATATTAGCTTATTAACAATTTCAATTTTTTATCCAGTTTTGTTTAAAAATATATGTATTTAAAAAAGTGGAATAATGTGCTTGCACGCTGTAATCTAGTCCCGTTTGTTTGAATTGCTCATTTTAGCAAAGCGCTTTGAGATTAAAACATTTTCAGAACAGCAAATAAACATATTTAGTCAAATACCATCAAAGCCAAGAATAATTCTCATATTGAGTTAATACAGAAATTAATCAGCGTTCCAGTTTCAAATCAATAAAAGTCGGCTCTACACATCTGGATTTTTAACCTTGGCTTAAAGAAACTCAGCGTTTCGGCTGTTTTTCAGTTTTCTGGACGTTTGTTCCAGATTTGTGGTCCTGGATTGGCTGCAGCTTTCTGATTTTTTTATGCAGAACTGTTGGGAGTAATCAATGCAGCTAAAGATAAACGCATGGATGAGTTTCTCTACATCTTGATGGAAATCCTAGAAATGCTCTGCAGGTCACAGAAGGCCGACTTTGTAACTGTCTTTATGTGACTCTGAAGGTTCAAACCCAGATTCTGATTTCCAGCTGCAGTGACTGAAGCTGTGTGCTGACTCTAGATCTATAACTCTACATTGTTCCTCTTCTGGTCCAAAGATAATCACTTCATTTTGTTTCTGTTCAGCTGGAGAAAGTTTTGGCACAAAGTTCCAGTCCGGTTCCACCGGATCATGAAAATTCTCCAACCACATTGTGGAAGATTTTTGCCACAACTGGATCTGGTTTTGGAGGAAAAGTTTTCTGTCTTCCAGCTTCTGTCTTTGGTCCAAACCAGTAGAGAATCACCGTCACACAGAACCAACCAGAACCTTTCCTCTCACTAGTTTCCTTCTTTTACTCAGTTCTGGGGAAATATGCAGGTTTTTTTTCTTCACCCCCCCCCCCCCCCCCCCCCCCCCACCTTTATCAGCCTACAGCTGCTGGTTTGCACCCAAAGGTCAAAGGTTAAAACCTGATGGTTTCTGCATGTTTTTTATATGGTTGCAATTAATGATTATTTTATTAATTGATTATTGCAACGATTAATCTGATTAAAAAATGGTCACATTCTGCAGATGTTTCATTTAACCACTAAAGGCCTTTCTTGAATATAATATTAGAAATACACTATAAGATGCAAATAAGCAAATAATTCAAGTCTTTTTTTAAAATTATAGACTACAGGAGGAAGCGAGTATGTGTCCTCTTTCAGAATAAAAGCATGAGGATTTGGTTATGTTTTGCACCTGTGATCATTTTGATCCTTTGCAGCTTTTCTGCAAACTAGAAGCTCAACATAAACGAGTAAATATGAGGAAAAACGTCTCAGTGGCTCAAATTTATTCCATTTTCGTCAGATTTCCTGTAATTGATCAGATTACTGCGCTCATTTTTTTACATCCTGGCATTTGGTCTCTACTTTGCTGTTTGACATTTGAAGCTGTTCGGTTCGGTTTTCCTTCAGGTTCTGTTTGTAGACATCAACATGTTGGGTTTTATTTTCGGTTTTCTCACTGAGGATGAAGCTGAAATGTAAGATTTTGTTCTTCCAAAACTCAGTTGAAACAAATCTGGGTGTGAAAAAACTCCAGTGTCAGGATTCCTGAAGATCCACGTCAAAATTCCCGACTCAATTCTCTACATTTGCTTTCTTCCGACTGTTTGTGCAGCTATGGAGACTCCCAGCAGATGTTTCAGTGGTCGGGTTCTGTTGGTTCTCTGCGACCACTACAGAGGAACCGCAGCGTACACAGAACCGGGACGGCAGGCAGAACTACTGGGAAAACGTTCGAACTACTTCATAGACGTAATCTCAGCCTGCTGATGGTTTTGTTGCGGTTTGTTCCCGTTAACAGGCAAACAGAAAAATCTGGACTTTGATTTTAACCACACGCTGCATCTGGAAAGAGTATGCAGTGTTTAGTGCAAAAACACAAAAACTCACCAAGGAGTTTTGGTCAAGTTTCTAATACAAATATCTTAATACACTTGAAATAAGACTAAACTAAATTATAAGCAACATTTAAGAGCTTGTTTTAAGTCAGTAACTCCTTAATATTGTGAAAGTTCTGGTCCCACTGGCAGATCATTTCACTTATAACAGGAAAAATGTTTTGTTAAAGTGAAATAATACGTACATTTTAAAAGGTAAAATTTGTGAACCCACAGGTAATGCTATAAAGAAGCAGCAATTTTATTATTTATTCAATAACTGTTGCATTTGTGTGGCAAAATATTCCAGTAAATTATTTTGCCCAACATTTTAATAATAATGACTGAAAAACAAGTTAGATTGTGAAAAACAAAATTCTGCATTTTCCCCTCCAGTTCTCTGAGGCTCCTCTAGCGCCCCCTGGCGGCCTCACTGAAAAACACTGGGTTGAAGTATTACAGCTCAGAGAATCTTTTTCTGGATCATAAATTAGTTCTGCTTCGGTAATCAATCATTTTCCTGGTTTATTTTTCTTTAAATTAATCACAGGCAGTTGTTTTTGAAACATGTTTAATCAGGTTTGATGGTCTGGATGTTAACGACCCGAGAGGCACTTTTCTGTTCCGATCCGTTCTCCCTGGAGGCTCCGCTGGTCCAGTTCTGATCCGATCACTTGTTGTACTTGTAGAATCCCTCTAATGTCTTCTTGCCCAGTTTCCCCTCAGCGACCAGCTTGTTGAGGAGTTGACTGGGAGCGAAGATCGGGTTGTCAGGTTCCTTCTTGCTCCAGCCTAAAGATTCAGGAGGAAGAGGCTTATTTAGGTCCAAATGATCGATTAATCAGTTTATCTAACGTTGACTGATCTTATCGACTGACTAACGATTAACCGATAAGCGGCCATTTTCCTAAAAACTTTAGTTTTCTCATGTATGAAGAGGGTTCAGTCTTTCCATAATAAAGAGATAAATTCTCATAGGCTGAATTAAAATAAATATCTACTGAATTTCAACATTATTTTTTGAAAGCTGTATTAAATACTGACTGAATAAACAGAAAATTGTGGTTTTCTCGTTTCATTAAGCAGACATATTTATAAAATACAACAAAACAGGAATCTCTTTTATTGCCGGATAGAAAAATAAAAGATGAAAATCATGAAATATGTGAACACCTTAATATCCATGAACAGAAATGTTCATACCTAAATACTGTCGACCGTGGCTTTTAAAATAATCGCCATCTTTAATTCTATCAACTGGCTAAGTAAAGGATGACCAGCAGCGCCCTCTGCTGGGTGGTGGCCAAACTACAACAATAAAAGGTATAGGCCTTATTAGTAAATATCCACCGTCCATGATGAACTTTATTGTGTCCAGTCCCACGTAGTCGCTGAGCTCAAACGGTCCCATCGGATACCCGGCGCCCAGTTTCATGCCGGTATCGATGTCTTCTTTGGACGCGTGGCCTGCAGAAAGAAACTGAAGTGAAACCATGGTAACCGTTTTACCGGCGAAGCAGACGGAGACGCACCTCTCTCGTGCAGCCGCAGGGCCTCCATCATGTAGGGAACCAGCAGCCGGTTTACGATGAACCCAGGGGTGTCCTGGACAAACAAGGCAGGGATTCAGAAACTGGAACCGTCCTCGTCAGACGGTCCGTCCTCAACTATTCCACCTCACCTTGCAGCACACCGGCGTTTTTCCAAGTGCTTTGGTGAAGTTCAGGAGGGACTCGGACGTCTCTGGGCTGGTCGACGTCGTCGCGACGACCTGCAGGAGATTGAGACTTTACTGAGTATCAAACCTGGAGGGAAGCAAGCGTCTAAAATGTCGTCCAGGAAACAAAAACCAGGAAAAGATCCAAGGCAACAGGCTGGGAAACTGGTCCAATGTTCAGGTAGGATGCAGAGCCAGGATGCAGGATTTATTGGGATCAATATCGGTATCGGCCAATGTTGGCCAATTTTCAAAAGGGCTGTACCTCATCAAAAACAAACCTGCAGTATTGCTTTGATTCTTTCATGAATGTTTAAGAAATCCATGACAACCATTCAGCTGTGTAAAACGCCATGGTGAACTTAGCCCCGCCTTCAAGTCACAGCTCCTCCCCCATTCAGCTCCTCCAGACTAGCCCGCAGCAATTAGCAAACACCTGGTGGAGCTGCTGAGCTCATTAGAGGAGCTACTTCTCCGAGCAATGCTGGTAAATAGGCTGTTAAAGGGTTAATAGAGGAGCCATGTTGAAGGCAGAGCTGGAGTTTTTAAAGAGACAGAGGCCCAATTTCAAGGTCTTAATTAAGAAAGTGGCATTTCTTTAAACTCATATTGATACATACAGATTTTGTATAACAACTGAAGGTAACAACATGATTATGCTATCAAATGGCACTATGTGCCTCTAAAACACATATTTCTTTGTGTTTTTTCCCCTTTAACAATTCTTCTTGTTCCCAGATGTAAACTGAGCCGATTACTTTGTGTTTACAGGAAACAGCAGCTCCAGTTCCAGCCTGCTCATTGGTTGGGTTCTGATCTAAAACCAGTCTGGGCGGCTCGTCTCTGGGTGTGACCCACCTCTACCAGTTTCATCAGGGGAACGGGGTTGAAGAAGTGGAGGCCTGCGCACCGGTCCGGCCTGCTGGTGGCGCTGGCGATGTCACTGATGGGCAGCGAGGACGTGTTGCTGGCAAAGATGGTGTGTCTGCAACAGAAAATACAACAACCAAAAACTCATCGGGTCACAGTTTTACATTTAGATGGAAGTCAGTTTGAAGGCCTTCCATTAATGTGTTAATCCTTAAGCGCTAATCTGCTAACAATAAAGCATTCAGTGGAAGCTAATGCTAATGTGCTGATACTCCAAATGCAATGCAAACCCACCATGTGTGAAGAACACATGAGCATTTTTTATCACTTAAAAAAACATGTAACATCGACATGTAAACATTCCTGTTTGACTTATCAATAGAGCTGATCTAGTGATTATTTCTTGGATTAACCGACAAATAGCAAAATGTGCTTAAAAGTTTTAAAAAACTTGAACCAGGTGAAGCTAAAACTTGAGTTATATTTGTGTACAGTTTTTGGCTTAATTACTGCTGTGTTCTTTCAGCTAATTGCCATTTTCTGGGTCTGTGTAACGGGTCCAGTTAACAATCAATCAATTACTGAATTAGTGATAATTATTTCAATAATTGAATAATAGCAATTAATCGAATTCATTGTTTCAGCCCTATTTTAGTCTCATTGTGAGCAGGAAGGTTTCTGTGAAAAAGATTTTTGTTTCCATGGAGATACTTTGAAAAAGTCTGACTCTATAATCTAAAACACTGATAGGTAAACATTGAGAGCAAATAAAACCCTGAAAGCCAGAGAAACATTTCCAACATGTTAACCGAGCGGTGACTCTTACTCGGGCGCCATCTTGTCCAGGAAACCGAACAGATCCTGTTTGATCTTCATATTCTCCACAATGGCTTCCAGAATCAGGTCTGAGGTGGCGATGGCAGCTGAAGGCTCTGTGGAGGTGGACACGTTCTGCATCACCTTCTGGATGAAGTCGTCGCCAGACTGAGGAGAAACCAGGATGTTTTCTGAGAAATGCTCTTCGCCTCCGTCTGTCCCTCCGAGGATCTGCAGTGCCTCACCTCCGGGTCGCCAGAAAACGTCTTCTTCACCACTCTCCTCAGGCTGCTCTGGATTCCCTTCATCGCTTTCTTCAGGATGTCGTCCGTCATGTCCACCAGTGTCACCGAGTGGCCGGTGGATGCAGCGACCTCCAGGGAGAAAACAGAAAGCACACCAGCTTCATCAGGCTGTGAAAGGGTTAATTTGCTCCGGTTGGGTTTTCATGTGAGCAGGTTTTAAAATCCTGGTCTGGAACGTAGCAATCTGGTCAAAACACCAAATTCACTTTCAGACTCTCGTCCTCCTTGGTCTGTTTGTTAAAGAACAGACTGAACTGTTCACCACAAGTTTAGAGCAGATAGAGGTCAGAGTTCAAATACGGAACCTGGAAGAAACGCAGCATCGATGCGTTGATGGAGAGACAAACCGATGGGAAGGCCTGTCCAAATAACAAAATGTGTTGGACGATAAAATGTCCCAGGAGTTATCGCAATAAACAATAATATTGTTGTTTTGAGACCATTATCAAGTAATATAACGAACTAGAACATATCCTGAAATATCAATAAACTTTAAATTCTACTGAACATTTAACACTCAAACTGGTTAGATATTTTAAATATTAAGCAAAGTTATTTTTGGTCAAATTGCTCAATTATATGGTTAATGTAAAAATAGCTACTGTCTTTTAGCATAAGACATTTTCAAAAATCAATAAAATGTAAATTCTAATGAACATTTTACACTGGACATTTTAAATATCCTAAATAAACAAACAAAACAATAAATAAAATTAAATATGAAGTCTCTAAACAAAACTGTCTTCACAAAAAGGGCTAGCTCAGACTTTTATCATCCAGTTTTTGGTAGAAAGAGAAAAATAATAAATCGTGCAAATGGAAATGATTGCGTTCCCTCAGGTTCACTGTATTTATTTTATTCAACTTGGTGGTAAACATCAGTTGGCCACTGTGATTCCATAGTGATGTAAATCTACGTCATTTATCGACATAGCTAAGCTAATCTTTAACATAACAAGTATATATTTTTACTGCAGGAAACAAAATTACACGTGGATCATACAATTGGTAACTGAAACATTACCTTGAATCAAAACTTAAAACATACCGAAAGAGAGAAAAGTCAAGTTGGTGGCTAAAGTCGGTCCAGCAGCCTGTGGTCCTACACATTAAATAAGTAAAATAAATAACCCAAAAACTACACAGCAGTGGCTCCCAATGAGCAGTTGACAGCAGTTAGCAGTTGTAAAATTAAACATTAAACTAAAATTCAAACATTAATAATGATAACACTTTCAAAACATGGCGAAATTTACACATGAAACACTGCATATGATTAAATTCGTCTAAAGTCGGATAATCGAGCAGAAAACACGGAGCTGATCCCAATACATACCGCAGGTAACAGATGGTAACAGAAAACCCTCAGTGGTTACCATGGTAACCCGCATTTATTTGACCGTTTTAACAAGGACCTTACCACAGAGCCGCTTTTTATTGGCTGATGCCCATTCTGCGTGGTCACGTGCGTGGCCGTCTCACAAACACACTTAGCTTCCCGTTAGCTACGTACAGCATAAAGGCAGAACTGAAAATGTAGGATTTTCTTGCAAATGACAAATAAAATACAATAATTTATTTCTAGTTTGATTACTATTAGGTCTTCTGTTGTGGTTGAGCATCAATTGATAAAAAATATCACACAATATGTAATAGAATCTAGAGAAACATGTTTTCCCTCCTTCACGTCGTCCAGGTTATTCAGATAGAGAAGAACTGCTGAAGAATCACCCAGAGCAGTGTTTCTCAACACTGGTCCTCAAGGGCCGCAGTCCTGCAGTCTTTAGATGAGCCACCGGTCCAAAACACTGGAATGAAATGGCATAATGACCTCCTCCTTGTGTAGATCAGTTCTCCAGAACCTTAATGACCTAATTATTCTGTTCAGGTGCTGCAGCAGAGACACATCTAGACGTTGCAGGACTGCGGCCCCCAGGTTTGACACCTGCGCGTCAGGCGTTTCCTTGCTTCAGTCCAGGTGATTTCAATTGACAGGTGTTTGCTAAACTGCAATCAGCTGAATCAGGTATTAAAACGGGGAAACATTTAAGACATGCAGGGCCAGTGTGCCTTGAGCACCAGGGTTGGGAAACACTGATCTACAGACTTTATGATGAAAAAAAACTAAGTTAACATTTAGATCAGTTTGGTTGTTGATTGTTAAATCCAAGTTTAACAGCGACTACAGTTTCCACCATTCCAGGAAGATCCCAAGATTCAGTGCATTAGGCTGTAAAATGTTTCTAATAACATTTTGAACAGGCAAATGCCAGAACGTCCTTAAACCACAACATGATCAGAAACTCAGATTCCCAGCAGGTTGGAGAAACAGAAACAAGAAACTCCCTGAAACGCTTCCATGCATGCATCTCTTACTTGTGCAATTCCTGCTCCCATCTGACCTCCTCCGATGATTGTCACGTTTTTGATCACAACATTCCTGACAGCCGAAGAAGAGAAGCTCCTCTTGATGTGGTGCGTGAAAAAAGCCATGTTGGAGGAAACTAACCTAAACATACAGGCTCTAAAATCTGCAGAACTGGGGACAGAATCCAAACTGGGTGAAAGGTCGACTGCAGGCTGCTTCTTCTTCTTAAAAGTTTTCAGATTCAGCGGACAAACCGACTGGAAAAAGAACTACCGCCATCTAGTGGACGGTCTCTGCAAGACTATCAAAACAGGGTTTTTTCTCTCCGATGCCAAAGTTTCTCTCTCAATCCAATGGAGAAACCATAGTTTAGACCTTTAATCCATAGAAAAGAGATTATTGCAAACATCTTATTTGATTTGTAATGAATATTAAAGTTTAGCTGCATGACAGAAACCAAACATCAGCTGTTTTACCTGCTCATCCTTCCAGGAAAGTGTTTTCTTTTATTACTTTTTAGCTATTAATATTTTACTCCATAATATTTAGAATAATTTCAGACCCTAATCTGAGAGGCTGCAGGCCCAAAAAGCAGCAAAAAATATTTTCTAGTGGCTTTTCTCCTGAAATCCAAACAATTAACAAGTTAATATGGATAATGCTGCATTCTAGTTGCAATGTGACAAATTAAAGACATAATATATCAGCATAAATTGATGTAAAAAGCCCCCAACATTTTCAGCATAATTGACTGAATCATAAAACCACGGAAACAGAAAGATTTAAACATCATGAGTTTTTTTTCCCTCCCCTCATCTTTACTAAAACAGAATAGGAAAAAAGTTCAGAAATGTAACAAGCGTAACAGTGACATCTGCAGGTCAAATCAAAAACTGCACCGTTTCCCAACAAGATTCACATTTTAATTCCTGTTATTGTATATCAGTCATGTCATTTCACATCAAGAAATAACTTTAATAAATGTTCACATACATTTCAGCAGCAGATACAAATTGCACTTGTGCCAATAAAGCTTCTTTGATTAAAATATTAATAATCTGTTTTTCTACAATTCCTGTCAAAGGAAGTCTGCATCCAAAAGTTTAAAAAAAATGACAAGACAACATTATCTTTCCTCAAAATAATATGACAATAATCTATTATTAAGATTCAATCAGTCAGGTTCACAACTCGCTTTCATTTTATGAGGCAGAAAATACATTTTTTTCTCCACATTAAAATAATAACTGACCATAAAACAATAAAATCTTCATCTGGTGTCTTATAGAATCAGCCAAAAATAAAAACTGACCTTTTAAAGGGAAATAAATAGAAGTGCTAAACAAATTAATACTGTTCTTATAAATGAACACATTAAATTACATAAAAATGAAATCCAAGTTTTATAGAATCAAATATATACTGCTCAAAAAAATAAAGGGAACACTTTAAGTGTTAAACACCTGTTTAAGTGTTCCCTTTATTTTTTTGAGCTGTGTATTTTGACTAATCAGAGAAATATTCTTGAAATTAAAGACAAGATGTTGCGAAAGAGACAATCTTTGGTTTAAAATCTCTCCCAGAGTCTCTCCAGGAGGCCTGAGAAGCATCTTTAGGTCGCTGAAGGTCGCAGCAGCCGCTCTAGCTGAATGCGTTGGGGCTGAATGAGTCTTCGCAGCGGGCGCTCACGCACAGGGCGAAGGGGCAGGGAGCCAGAGTCAGGCCGAAGCGACCGTGCAGGGACGGAGCGGGCGCCCCGTCTGGGAGCCGGAAGGTGCAGGCCTGCAGCAGACCGCTGACGGTCAGGAACAGCTCCATCTTGGCCAGCTGCTCGCCCATGCACACCCGGCGACCTGACGGCCACATGCAAAATGGATTTACTTGTGTTTATTCATGGTAATTTGGTGATTATGGCTTATAAAAACATTAAGATTCGAACCAGAATGTTACACAAGACAAAGAATAAAAGGTGATTCCATATTTGCTTGGTTCTAGAACTGCGCCGCTCAGGGGAGCAGCATGTTGGAGCAGCTCTGTTATGGTAATTTACTAGATTTTTGTTCATATTGTTTTGGTTGAATTGTTGCATGTTTGGACATTTATTCCATCTGGTCATTATGATGTGTAACCATGGCAACAGGGTATTGTTTTTACAACTGGTAGGAGCGGATTAGCATCTCAAAAGGTCAAATTATTCCTGAACGTTGACCCCAAATCCCAGAGAAGTTTAAAGAAGGCTTTGTGGATCCAGAGACAGAAGGAAGAAGTTGAAACTGTCTCTGGATCATATCCTCGACTCCAACATCTCTCGACGGAGATGTAAAGAGGAGTGGCCAAAGCAAATGAGGTGGATTAGCAGAGCTAGCAAACAACTGATGGTGTCATTTAGGACATGTTACTGTGGAATATCATCTCTGCTGACTGGAAATTTAGCTGTTAGCTTGTTATGACACTCATACAGCAACAGTCTTCAGTCAGAGGCCTTTAAGATTTGTTGCAAGACTGACAGCTACTGGAGATCCTTCCTGCTCACAGCATCACCATCTACAACTCTTTGAAGATTCTTGGATAATAGACTCTGAACAGCTTCTTAAGCAATAACCTTCCTCATAACTCAACATGGTCAAAATATAACATATTAAGATTTTCAGAGGTTCATTATTGTTAAGCCATAATCATCAATAATAAGAGGAATAAATAAACTTTGTGAAGCTAAACTGGTTTATTCTCCTGAGTGACAGAGCGACGTACCGATTCCAAACGGTATGAAGGACTCTCTCCTCAGCAGTTTCCCCTCTCCATCCAGGAAGCGGGTCGGGTTGAAGGCGTCCGGATCGTCCCACACACTGGGGTCTCTGTGGACCGAGTACAGGTTGGGCATAATGACCGTTCCTTTGGGAATGGTGAAGCCCCGGAACACTGGGAAACAGATAAAACCCATCAGAAAACACGCTCCATCGCAGACCATCCTCTGGTTGCCCCCGGTTACCCGTGGTTGCCCCCGGTCACCTGTTGTCTCTGACGCCATGTGAGGAATGCTGAGAGGAACCACCGCAGTCAGTCTCTGCACCTCCATGATGGTGGCTTCAGTAAAAGGCAAACTTCCTCTGTCAGTCAAAGATGGAGGGCGGCGTCGGTCCACCACTCTGTCGATCTCTGCTTGGACCTGGTCTGGGATCCACACAGAGGGATGCAAGCGTCAGTTGTCATGGAAACCAGCTAAGGCTCAACACACAAGCGCGGCCTGGTTAAAGTGACACCAAAGAAAACGCTGACATGTCAGTCTGCATCAGTGAGAAGTGGTTAAATATTTACTGAGCCAGTCTGACTAAAATCAGGAAGTAAAGGAGACATGGCAACCCGCCGCCAGTTATTAATTCCTTCTTTCATTATTAATAAGTAGAGATTTTACATCTAGAAACCTAAAATATGTGATCAATTCACAAACTTAATCACCACAAACTGAAATGTTTTCTGTTGAGGGTTAAAAGGAAAACGACACTTGGTGTTCAGATTGTTTAGTAAATAAAAATCTGAAATGTGCGGCATGCATTTCTGTTAGACTCCCTTTACTCTGACAGCCTTAAATGAAATCCAGTCATACCAACCTAAATAGTTTACTGGTTTGTGATCTAATGCAGCTTTCCTCTGAAGCCTCAGAGGTTTATTCGCAGAAAATTCACCTATGCACGGCTTTTTATCTGAAATATTTCTGAGAAAATGCTAAAGGACAATGCTACTTGACATGCTATTGACTGACATTTGCAAATCAGCCAATCCAGGAGCGCCATTCATTTTCCTTGGCACTGATGGCTGAACCCCAAAGAGTGGCGATAAGGAAGCTGCTGAGGTAGAATGCTTAATTGCTTGATTAATGCTTATTAAATATATTTGGTGTTTGAACCACTGAAATAGGCAGCTATAACTGATTTAAATGGTATCCTGTGCTCATGGATTTCAGGTATTTTTGAGCGTTTGTTGTTTATGTAATATGTTGTGATATTCTGTTGTCTGTTATTTTCATATTTTCTAAACAGGTCGTTTGTAGAAAATAAATTTTTTGTTATCAACCAACTTACCTGGTTACATAAAGGTTAAATTACAGTAAATTAAATAATAACCCATGGTAGAAAAGGGGTGAATCTAACAGCTGGTGGAGTTTATGGGTGAATTTAGTTCGTTTTAATGAAACTCTGGTTGGTTTGAAGAAATGGCTGGTGGTCTTTAGAAAAATAAAACAGAAATCATCCAACCACTAAAATCTGACTCCATTTTTATTTCCATGTTATGAAGAAGGAAGATAAGCTCCGTGTCTTGTTCAGAGGTTTTTGTGTCGTTTTCTTCAGTGGTTCTTGGTGCAGCGCCCCCACAGCCGAGGAGGGGAACTGTTGCTCAAAGGTTTTGGTTGGTTTAACTCAGAGAGTGAGAAAGAGAACCACAACGCCTGAAAATGTAACAAATGTGGCAACTTTGGTCCCCAATCGAACCGAACCTACCGGACCATCAGGTCTCAGGCGGCGCTGTTACCTTGGATATCAGGGTACAGGGCCAGGTAGAGCAGAACCCAAAGAACTGAATTGGTGGTGGTGTCGGTTCCGGCGATGAAGAGGTCTCCGATGATGTAGAAGAGATAGTCCTCTGTGAAGCTGCTGTCCTGCTCTCCTGCGGCTTGCTGAGCCAGCATCTCCATCAGGTACATGTCAGTCAGGTCTCTGGGGTTGTTGGGATCCAAAGTGTTGCTGTGGCTCCCGATGATCTTCTTCAGGAACACCGTGATGTCTCTCTCCACCCGCCGCAGCTCCCTGAACGCCCCAAAGGGCAGGTAGTAGAGCAGCGGGAAGATGTTGATGAGCACCGCGGGGCTGTTTATGCAGATCTCCAACCCGCGCGACATCAGGTCCAGGATGCCGCGGAACTCAGGGTCGTCGTGATGGAAGCGCTGACCCAGGATCAGGGAGCAGATGACGTTCGACACGGCGTTGCTGATCAGCCTGGAGGGGTCGACGCCGCAGGCGCCGTGCTCGCCGCTCAGCAGCTCCGTTTTGACGGCGGCCACGCCCTGCTGAATGCACGGCTCCAAACTCAGCCGACCAAATCCGAAGTTCCTGAGGGTGGCGTGGCAGAACTTACGCTGCTTTCTCCAGACCGGCCCATAGGGAGCGAACACGATTCCTGAAACACAAGCAGGAGATGGCTCCAGTCATTTACAGACAGGCCTGTCACAAAGACAAATTTTGCTGGACAGTAAATTGTCCCAGAAGTTATTACAAAAGACGATGCAAAAGATTTGAGATGGTTCCTCTCTTGCTCTCGGTGGAAACCTTTTCCTCTGCTCCCTCCCTACTCACTTTTGCCCTGCTTTCATCTGTCTTGGTGCAGATTTTTGGAGCCTCTCTTTCTGAATCTACAAATTATGGATCTTGTCAACTTATCTCTCAATGTAATTGATTCCAGTGGGATACATTTGTTTATAAAAATGTTGTCAGTGAGTAAGAAACAGAACCACAGCAGCTGAAAATAAAACACGTCTTCCTTTGTCCCTGGAAGACGTGGAGGATCTGTATTTATTTGGACTCATGATAACGGGATTTCTGCTGTTTGGAGTTAGCAGATACCTGGCAGATCGACAAATTCGGAAGACGCTGGCAGCTGTGGACCCTGGAGCTCACCAGCAGGATGGAATCAATCTTGGAAAAGTTGCTAGCTACGTGACTTTTGATCTTTTTCAATTGTTATTCCCAAATATATCATTTTGAATTTAACAGGAATGGGGCACATTTTTGGGAGTTTACAATTTTTGAGAGGAAATTGGACAGACTTGTTAAGATTCATTTTCACTCCTGATACTGATGAAAATTCCTGGACACAAGCTACTGCTTTATCTATTTCATATTCATTGAAAAGGTAGATTGCTGCGTCATCAGTCAGTTGTGATAAGTTAAATTCTCTTTGCTTTGATTCCCTGGAATTGAGTCTTTTTCACAGGCACTGCAGTGACCTGAGAGACAAGAAGGAATAAAAGCAGACTTGGAGGACGGCAGTAATCTCTCTGTCGTACCAGAGGCCAGTTTAACTGAGCTGCTGCTGCCTTTCTAGCAATTGCTCTGGTAAAATACTGTATGGTTTTATAATAGTGTCTAATAGTGACAAATGTTTTATAGAAATTGACAAAAGGTATAAAATTATTGTGATTATAATCAATGTAGTCGATCGTATCTTAAAATACCAAAATTCCCACTTAACTTTATATTTCGGTCCGTCTGA
The DNA here is from genome assembly GCF_001444195.1 of Xiphophorus couchianus. Lineage (NCBI taxonomy): Eukaryota > Metazoa > Chordata > Actinopteri > Cyprinodontiformes > Poeciliidae > Xiphophorus > Xiphophorus couchianus. The sequence goes on along the minus strand of NC_040232.1, from coordinate 3,224,552 downwards.
TGATGTAATTTTTAAATGACAGACCATTTGATCAGCTTCTCAGTACTTGAGTAAATTTTTTACCAAATACTTTTTTACTCTTACTTGAGGCATTTTTTTGATGACTGCTTTTTACTTCTACGTCAGTAAAACCTTTAGATACTCTTCCCACCTGGTAACGGTAATGAGATCAAGAGACAAGAGTTTTCATTTATACTTCCTCATCAAGTCTGACCAATCAAATAAAAGAAACGCACCCCACAGCATGATGCTGCCACCACCAGGTTTCACCGTATGGAAAAGGGAGAAGAAAGTCTTGGTGACAGGAAGTTGGATATAATCTTTTGCATCATTTCCTCACCTTTCCGTTTGGTGAGTATGGAGATAGTCGGAACATCTGGCCGGTCTGAGAACACATCTGGATGGTTTGACAGCGCGTCCTTCACCACATCAAAGCTGTTCAGGACAACGATCAGCTGACTGCCCACAAACAGGCTGTAGATGTTCCCGTAGATGCTGGCTTGGGACGTTAAAGCCTCCATGACGCCGATGTTCCGGTTGGAGGTCTGTCCGAACCTCCGCCTGATGAAGGGAGGCAGGAGAAGGCCGCCGAAGTTACCGAGCACCGGCCACGGCCGCGGACCTGGCGGGATGTTCCTGTAGATGCCGCGCTGCCTCTGATAGAAACGGACCAGATAAAAAACCACCAAGAAGAGCAGCAATGGCAGCAGGTTTGGAGGAGACAGAGCGGAGCTGCTGAGGTCTGCCAGCCATGACAGTGAGCCCATGCTGTCAGGGAGCTGACATCTCCGGGATTACACCAACAACAACAGCAGCGGGCCAGAACTTTATCTTCCTGTTTCATACGGAGGCTGGAACTGTTGCTGCGTTCCTATTGGCTGACTCCGCTCTAAGCGTGCTCTGATTGGTGGAATTCGGAAATGCGGTCGATTTTGTGTTTTTCATTGCAGTCTTTCAAGACCAAGTCACTTATTGCTCTTCCACAAGGACCTCATTTTTAACCAGTGGCTGATTATCTGGTTGATTATCAGCCTTTTTAAGCTAACCCTCTTCAGAGCTTTTGTTTGTGCTTTTACCTGAAGTTTATCAGTTCACATCCCCAACCTGAAGGACCAGTGGACACTCACTCACCACCAAATCGTCTGTCTTTAGTGACAGTAACTTGGCCAACATGTTTTCTAGTTCATGGTGTCTTCTTGGAGGAAATACCATTTAAAACCCACTTCAAAAAAACACGGTGAAGCCCAAAATTAATGATATTTATGCCCCCAATGATTTCAACAGGCTACATTAAACCACTTTAGGACTTATTTTTGTTGCTTCTTTCTCTGCATTCTTTATAATATATGTTTCTTTTTATGTGACTCTATTTTTTTAAGTAAACTTTATTTAGAAAGAGACAATACAGCTCAAACATAAGATAATTTGTATCTGCAGTCCCTTGACGGGTTCCAAAAAAATATACACAATTCAATAATAAAATATAACACTACACTTTGATTTCTATTGACAGTACGCAGACAAACACACAGATTCAGACGTAATCACCGGCACACACACCCCCACGCACGCACACACACAAATCCATTGACGACATAAATCCAGCACGATTTGGTTTGCTTTAATTTTTAATACAATGTTGAGGCTATAGTTATGACACTAAAACTGCTAAAATTAATACAAAACAAATGATATCAAAGCACATAAAAGTCGACTGAGAGGCAGATCATGGCAGCTTTGGTACATCTACACTAAGGCACCCTGTGGCTTCGACACACTGATAATTCAAAAATACTTAGCGTGGAGGACACACACATCAATTACAGCAACCGACCAGACAGTGTTGTTTACAAAGACGCACCATTTTCAGCTCTTAATGTTATAAATAAATCAATAAATGTTCCTTTCTTCCTCCAGTGGAGATCTTTTTACGTCGTCTTTTGGTTTGTGCCGGGAGGAGCAACACGGCCGTGGCTCCGGGCGGGCCGGTCACTCTTCCCGTGAGCTCTGCACCATGGAGTACGCCTTGCAGGGGTTTTTCAGGCAGCTGGAGGCCCAGCTGATGGGCCAGGTGTAGGAGCACGGCACCGACGTCTGGACGTTCCTCTCAAAGAAGTTGAACACGGGGTTCCACCAGGTGTTGGTGAGGTAGTTATTGGGCGAGCACTTCAGAGTCTGCAAGACAAAATAACAAAAATAACATTTACATCATATAATAAACCTGTCTTTATTAATAAAATCTCCAGATGCTACAGTAGATACTCTAAAATAACTCCTTCATACACCATAGGCGTAAATCCCGGAGGGCAGATTGGGGGGGTATGGACCTAGTCTAGAAAAAAATTATTAAAGAAACGTTTGCATTTAAATAATATCAATATGAAAAGGCATAGTGATATTATATTTTCTCTCAGGAAAAAAATAATAATGAATTTTTGATAAGCTGCGTTATTAGCAAAACTGCTACACTGTTTTCATAGACTTAAGCTTTTTTTGTGAAAGGTAGCAAACATCTCAGTCATATTTAGCTTTTTAACTTTAGTTAATTAGAAGAGTTTGAAACGGGAGGGAGGAGCTGAGCAAGTGGACCAGCTCAGAGTGGGAGCCGAGAACAGAGAGAAAAAACTAAAAGTTATGACTTTATTTCTCACTGCCTTAAACGTAGAGACTTTAAAACCACAAAATAAAATCTGAATATTTTTCTATATAAACCCCGGTACTTTAAATGTTACGCTTAAGTTATGATACTCCCCAGATATTCATTTCTATCTACCTGTTGGTTTTCCGTCATCCAGGACATGACAAAACTAAAAAATAAAGTAACTTAAGTTATAATTAAAATAACCCATAACTTGTATTGGGAGCCATTTCAATAATTCAATGTTTATGATGAATTTTATTAAGAGCAGTTACTCATTAAAGCTTTTTTATTTAGAAACTTACATTTTTGTAAAGGTGTAGCAGAGATTAGATCAGTCAGACTGAACAAAACTCGTATAGAAGCAACATTTGAATTTTTGTTTTATTTCTCAATAGGTTGCTTACTGAGAAAAACACGCTTGATGTGCATTACTAGTCATTTTTGGTCCTGCAGCTTGAATGTGGTTTAAAAACTTTCTAAACCATATTTTACGTTACATTTCACTGTAAAAATTGGTCTTAAGAAATGTTCCTGTTTATGGTCCCCCCCAATAATGAGATGGGATTTACGGCCTTGTCGTACAAAATGGATTTTCACCTGAAAACATTTAAATAGTTTAGTTTTAGAGCCACTCTGTATTATAGCCACCAGAGGGCGCTGTCCAGCTTTTTAGCATTTTAGTGGTGGTGGCAGAGCAGCGTTAGTCTTAATAACTGAATGAATACAACAATTTATTATCTGCACTATTTTTTCCGGTCTCTAATGATTAAAAAAGTTTTTGTTTGACACTTTCTGACCTGTAAGTTGGCCATGGTGTGGTACCACCAGAACAGACGAGACGTGATGAAATAGGCCACGATCACATCCACGGTGTAGTGCTCATGAGCCACCAGGATGCAGAGCACGCCCACAGCGCTCAGCAGCCAGCACAGGAGGTGGTACCACCAGAAGGACTTTGGAGAGTCTTCAGAAGAACCACAGTAATTATAAAGTTACACAGTCAGAAATATACAGCAGTGATTTGGGTTATTTACTCTGTCATAAGATGGGATTCATTTTAATGTGTTATTCATTCCTTTATAAATGTTTCAAACTAAGTATTTAATTAGCAAGCTAAGTATTTAGTTTACAAGCTGAACATTTAGCTCCAAGCTAACTATTTAGTATTTAGTGAGCAAGCTAATAGCTCCACACTAAATATTTAGCTTTGAGACAGCTAAATATTTAGTTTAAATTTAAATACTTAGTGAGTAAGCTAAATATTCCAAATAACTGCTGTTAATTTTTCATCGTGGTGAAGCGGTACTCAACAAATAACAACATATACAACTTTTCCATCTGCCAAACGTACTTTAAGCAACCCAATGGGGAAATGACTTTGACTTTAAGTCTGTCAGCCTTTGAATAATTGATAATCAAAATAAATAGACAATAATCTAAAAGGTTGCATAACAACATTAAGAGCAATGGGTGATCAGAATGGAAGTACACAATATGAATCATCAATTATTAACCAGAAGATCTCATGAATTATTCTAGGAGAGCAACCGTTTGAGTACTCACATTCTTTGATGAATAGGTAAGTGAGGGTGAGCATCACTGTGTGTCCGCTGTACAGGAAGTCTCCACACAGCAGGTGGGAGTTGGTTATGGAGAGGCCGGCTCCTGAAATGAGCTGCAGAACGCGTTGGATCTTGGCCTGCGTGTCTCCCTGAAGCTGATGGACATGAACATTAAAAAGCAAAATAATAACTACTGGATCAGCAGCAACGTTAATCATCAAATTACTTCTACAAAACCTAAAAATTAGAACATTATAAATGTTGTTTTTGTTGACTAATGCAAACATCTGAGGATGTTGCAGATCATCTTTCATATTTAGGAACATGAACTGAAAATATATTGTTGCAGGTTATTTAAAGGGGCAGTGTTATGTGTTTTCCTGGCACATAGTGCCATTTCATAGCACGATCAAGAAACTATGTTACCTTGAGTTGTTATAAATATACTATATATATCAAAAATGACTTAAAATAACTTTTGCTTCCTTGTTTCTTTTTATGGCCTTGAAATTGTGCCGCTGTCTCTTTAAATACTCCTGATCTTTCTTTATCTCCACCTTCAGGAAGTCATCACCACATGGCTTCTATTAACCCTTTAGTTTTTAACCACTGAGAAGTGGCTCCTATAATGAACTCAGCTGTTCCACCAGGTGTTTGCTAATTGCTGCAGGCTAGTCTGAAGGAGCTGAATGGGGGAGTCCTGGGAGAGAGCTGCTCTGTGAGGCAAAATGTCGCAAACTGCAGCACAGATATATATATATATATATATATATATATAAAAAAAAAAAAAATTATATATATATATATATATATAAAACATATATATATATATATATATATGTATATTACATAAAACGGCCCCTTTAAAAATGACAAAATGACAATAGATCCCAGCAGAGCAGCTACACTTCACTCGTTCTGTTTCAGATTTTACTGTTTTCTTTGAAGATTCAGTCATCCTGGTGTTTGATTGATGTAAATGAACAAACTACATCAAACAGTGGCGTTCCATTATTAGTTCCTCCAAAATCTCCCAGAGATGACAGGAAATATGATTAGAGCTAAAACTTCTTAAACATCTTCAGCGGCTCAAACAGATCAGCCACTGATCGCTCCGTCTGTGCTCAGCTCACAAACTGCCAGAGGATTACATTTTCCTCAGAGACACTGATGAATCTCATCACTGCTGATTACAGGAGGCTGATGGTTTCTGCTCACCTTGGGGGCACAGTTCATGTGCATGCCAGGAACAGGCAGCGTGGTGACGTACATGGTCACACAGCGGTACAGGTACAGCGTGCCGATGAGGAAGAAGAACCGTCTGCACGCTATGGACCTGTCGACAGGAAAACCCTGCTCACTATCGAGTGGCAAACATGGAGCTGATGTCTCTTTATTAGAATCCTGTGAACAATAACTTCATGCAAATGATTGCTTAGATCTGGAAGTTGCAGAGAGCTGGAGCCATTCATAAATTAAATATTGCAGAACTAAAGTAAGACCAGTTATTTATACAAGCTTTAATTACCTTTATACTGTGTGAAGAGCTTCCTCTGCAGCTCTAAAGACCAAACTGTTTTTTCAGGCATAATATTATGTAAGATAGTGATGTATAGTAGACTTCAACACAATTTTTAAAAGTGGAATTGGGTCGGGATTTTGGGTGTAGCAACAGATAAGGGGGAATCAAAACATATCATTTGTCTTGTCAGTGTTGAATCTATCAAAAGATTTATTTAACAAAAAGAGTTTGTTTCTGTTAGGAAATTAAACTGAAGCAGTTTTAGGAAACAAAATCTGTCTTTATTTACCATTTTAAGAAAATGTAATTGAAATTTTTTTGTGCCATTTGCAATGAATAGAGGGAAAATAATTAGCATTACAGCAATAAACTCTTTTTATATATACTGAGCAGTTTTTTGTATTTTTTCACTGATATTTTGATATTTTTTCATTGGTAATGAGGCTGGAAGAGCTCCTCTCCATGACCCTAATGTTTACTCTCCTCCACAGATTCAAGGCTCAATGTCCTAAACATTAATTTTACTTTCAGTCAGAAGAAACATAAAAATGAAAGTAATGATGTGACACAGAACCTGTTTGATTTTATCTCACATCATAGTAGTTTTAAATTACACATTGTAAAATTTACTAACATGTAAATTTTACATTGTAGTTAATCCCTCCACAATCATGTTTCTGTTTGTGGAAGGAGCCAAACATGAGGGTGATGGTGAGGAGGCCTTCCAGTGTCAGAGAGCTGAAGCTCATCACCGAAGAAAAATCAGCAAAATATCAGGGGAATAAAAACTTTTAGAAAGGTCTGACCTCTGTAAAGCCAATACTGTTTCTTTTTATTACTGAGAAATAAATAAATAGGTTTTAACATGAAATTTTTAAATAAAATTGAATAAAAATAAGTATTTTCAATTTGCTGTATTATCTTTGGAGAGATGTTTACCTTATTTTATCTTTGAAACAAACTTCCTTGTTGAATAAAAATAATTTTAAATCTAAATTTTTCAGGAATGTGAATAATTTTTTTATTATTTATTTTTACATTAGGCATTTTCAGGGCAGGCTCTTTAATGTGTTAATTTTGATAAATTAATTACAAAGCAATTGATTGTCGTTTTTTAAAATTATTTTAATTTTTTAATTATTTTTTTACATACAAATAATCCAGCCGGAACCTTTGTATTTGCATGTTTCTGGTGCGCCACAGATCCGATGCACATGTGACATCTGCTAAAAGCGATGGATGACAAAGCTGCTTGTTTTGGCCTGCAAAGGGTTAATTTCTGCTTCAACAAACGATCCGACACGACTCTGGGAAAGACTATTGTCATGTTCGAGTTATGCAAAAATAAGTTAGCAAAGCTATTCAGACCTAAATTAGCATCTCAAAGCTTAACAAGAAGCAGCAGCACAGATGCTAAAGCTAATGTCACATTTCTAAAGAAGGATTTGTTTAAAGATGTTACATAAAAAATTGAGTTTTTATGTTTAAAGATGTTACATAAAAAAATTGTTTTTATGTTTAAAGATGTTACATAAAATTGAGTTTTTATGTTTAAAGATGTTACATAAAAAATAGTTTTTATGTTTAAAGATGTTACATACAAGCTGAATGGGCAGAATGGCACTTTGAACCAATCTGATGGTTAAATCACAGATTAAAAACAATAAATATGTTTGTTGTTGAGCTCATATCCTATTTATTTAATAATTTAGCAGCAAGAAGAGGTTTTGAATTGAGGATGTTGCTTATTGTGTTGATGGTTTTCAATTAAAAAGTGATCAATTGCAATTGATTAATTGCAGACATGCAATTAACTTGATTAAAATGTTCAGTTCCACCACTAATATTGTTATTATTAGTGACAATAGCACTGCAGCCAGCCCAACTCTTGCTAAAACTTTGTATCTATTTTTATCGGTGGCTTATCAGGTTCTCACTTGTATTTGAAGAAGAAGAGCTGGATCAACCAAATAGCCACCAGAACCATCCCATTGATTTCCGTCACAGTGAAAGCCCACTTGACTCTGTCGATGTAGTCGAAGAACTTATCAGGAAGAGGAGGGCTGCTCTCTTTAGGGGGGACGCGCTCGTGCACCACTGTGATGACCACCGTGGTCAGAACCAAGTTAAAAGCTGCGTAAAAGAAAGCGATCACCGTCTTCCACCACTCAGTGGGCAGATGGTTGACTTTGGACTCCGGCAGGGAGATCTTCACATAGTCTTTATGACGGACGATGCCTTTCCTAAAACTCCTCTTCGCCTCGTCTCCGGCGGAGGCGTGGACTGGGCAGGACTTGATTGTGCCGGGAGTAGAACCATCCTCCGTTCCCAGGGTTAGATTTGGAGTGGACGAGTCTCCAGGATTCCTGAGCTCTGCTGAAGCCATGGATGAGCGCTCTGTTCACCCCGGGAGTGGAGCCTTCAGTTGCAGAGACACGGGGAAAGAAAAGAGGTTAACACAGGGCAGTGTGGGGTAGACTAGGCATTCATTACTATTATAGTTCTTTACTATCAGGGAATCCACAAAAGGCAGTCAAAATGCCCAAAATGCTGTAATTTAAGATTCTCCTTCTTAAACCTAAACTCCATCATTCATCAGATGATTGTTCCAGATGTTCCCAGCAGATCCCTGGAGGTTTACTGCTGGTTTTGAGGATCTGGAAGTGGAATGGGAGGAATATCCTCAAGGCTGTTTTCACACCTGATAGTCTGGTGAACTCAGTTTGATTTTGGACCAAAACATTTGTTACATTTCCAACTGTTGTGGTTCAAGTTTATGCTGCACCGTGTCAAACCAACCAAACCCTGATTGTGGATCGGTCTCCGGTCTGGTTGGCGTTCACATTTACATTCAAAAGGCACCAGAGTTCCCTTCAGCCAAACCGAACTGAGCTGCATTTTCCTTCAAATATTTAAAACATTTTCTATGAAAAAAAATCAGTGAACAGGCAAATTTCTGTGAATTATCAGGAGTTACATTACAGAGAAAAATGAGCGAGGACTGAACCGCAAACAGGTAAGGGTCCGTTGCAACTGGTCCATGCTGCTTTTGTACAGACCACTACATCAGTACAACTCTTATCATTAATACAATCACAAATGTTTCCAAAAACAGTTCAAGTTACTCAGATAGACTTCAATCCTAGTTACTAACCTTTTATCCTTATGCAGTGAAGATGAAATTTAGTTGCTTTTTGTCGTTTTTCTGTTAACCTTTTCTGGATATTTCTGTTAACCTTTTCAGGTAGAATTGAATTCCGTTACCATGGCTACCTTGACAAGAATGTTACCAAAATAAAAGCATATAACAGCTGAAGGTAACTTTACTCAGTTGGCCTTAATCTGTCCAGTTTCTATTAAAAGCTGTGGATGAAGAGACTTTGTGGAGGAAAATGTGAAGCTGCCGTCCAAACATGCAGCTGTGTGTTGATTCACACGTATTGTTGTCTGCAAACGCATCTATCAAGAAGCTGCACATGTGCAAGCAAAACATTTCAAGCTAATGACACGAGAGTGCACTCTGGAGCTGAAGATTTCTATTGTTTCACATCTGCTTTAATGCCTTTAAAAGCCTCTGTGATGGTTTTCAGCGCTGAAATGCATCATAATAAACCTCCTTGGGGAGACTACCAGAATACCCTGGTTACATGCAAGGAAAAACTAATATTTACAGGAGACCAATGGATGGAGTCACTGAACGTATCGGTTACTGCGTAATCAGTTTTGTGGAGAATATATCAGTGGAAAAAGGACATAGGCTAATTCAGACTCTGTTGCATAAGTAACAGATGGATTCACAATACATCTGACAATCATTGAGGTGTTTAAATATAAGTATAAAACATTTTAAGCTTTAATTGTTCTGCTCAAATAAAGATGCTGAAAGTCAGACTTGGTAAACCCAAAATAATCCAACCGCTTTAAACCGCATGTAATAAATCAATAGATGTTTATATTAAGGGATTTCTCAGCCACATTTCAAGTCAAGTTTATTTGTAATTAAAGTTTCAGCTACAGGATATTTCAGAATGTCTTACATTATGAAAACATGAAACAAGAAACAGAAAGAAGCATTACGGAGCAGAGGAAGAATAAATAAAAGTGATGGAAGGTTGGACTACAGACTGCAACTAAAGATGTTCCAGTTATTAATAACCAGGTGGGTTTTTAGTCCCAACTTAAAGGAACTGAGGGTTTCTGCTGTTTTGCAGTTTTCTGGAAGCTTCTTCCAGATTTGAGGAGCATAAAAAATGAATGCTGCTTCTCCATGTTTGGTTCTGGTTCTGTGCAGAGCAGAACCAGAACCAGAAGACCCGGGAGGTCTAGAAGGTCGATACAACAACCTTCCTAGTGCTAAACCATTCAGTGATTTATAAACTAACAGCAGTATTTTGAAGTCAATTCTCTGAGCAACAGGGAGGTAGTTGAGGCTGCAGAACAGGTGTGCTCTATCCTCCTGGTTTTAGTCAGAACGCCAGCAGCAGCGTTCTGGACTAGCTTGGAACGCATGGAAAGTTTCTCTAGATCTGGCTGAGACATTTATTCCTTTAATCCTGTAAATGTCCTTCAGATGATAGACGTCCAACTTTGTAACTGTCTTTATGTGACTCTGAAGGTTCCGGTCTGACTTCATCACTGCACCCAGACTTTGAGTTGTTTACCATCTCCAAGGCCAAGTTGTCTAAAAGTCCTTCCAAAAGAAAATGATGGCTGGAAGGTTAAGCAAGACAACTAATTACTCCTTTAATCTGTTGTCCTTCAGAAATAAAGTCTTGGTTTGCTTTTAAACTTAACAATGTTTGAAACTATTCGTTCATGCAGTTCATCAAATAAGGGTCTGGATAGCACTTAGCCTGTGAAAAGAGTACATGTAAAACATTTTTGTGTGACAATGACAAATAATTTTAAATTTGAAAATGTTTTTTCAGTGGTTAAAAAATGCAAAGCTTCAGATTTTTATAAAATTCCAACTAGAAGATTGTAATCTTTTGTACGTTGTTATCTGCCAGGCCTCCCTTTCACTGTTTTATTGTATTTGTTTAACTTTACAGCCTTCATTGTTCTTTTTAGGGTTAACTTTAGGGCTTACTGTTGACCTATAAAGGAAATAGTAGAATAGCTACTTTTGTCCGTCTAACCTCCTTCAACCGCAGAACTTCTTGCAGATATAAAATCTAAAGCATCGCACCAGTTGCCCATCTATGTTTGAGCATAGCTGTTTTCCTTTTATTAGTTGTATTGATTGCTTCATTTATTAGTTTAATAAATACATTTTTTGGTTATGCTGATTATTTTATGTACAGGACTTTGGTAAATGGCAGCTGTTTGGAAATGGTTTATGCATATGGACATTGCAACAGGATGTCCACCCTGTGAGAAGTCCTCCGTGGTTTACAGGGCACCAAACTCTTCCACCAAAACCTCTGGAGGGACGGGGGGAGTTGGAAAACTGGATGCAGTGATGTATGACTTAGCGGCCTGTGCTTTTCCGGGCTATTTCAGGAGAAGTCCACCAGTTGCTTTCAGGGCTGTGTTTTACTCTGGTGAAACCAGGGCTTTCTATTTTTTTAACTCTACTTTGGGTCTTCATAATAACACGTTGCTTTTGCTGGCCACTAATTTCCACGTTTGCACTGTTTCATCTTTCGTCATTAAAGAGAGCACTAAAAATAAGTTAAGCTTGAGGCGACCCCGCCTTGTATAAACCAGAGAAACCCAAGAACTAGATGGCAAAGTGCTAACAGCTGAAAAAAAACACAACCAAAATCTCCATCTTCAGCCTTCAAGCATGTTTTAGTTTTAGATTGAAACTATTTTATTTAGACTAAAATCATTACACCTTAAAGGTTCTGACTCCGTACATCTGACTCGATGTTTCCACATTCATGTATTTGGATGTTTATAACTTGTGAACTAAAAGGTTAACTGTGATGTCCCTAAAGCAATAATCATGAATCTTAGCTCACTAATCATGAATCTTAGCTCACTAATCATGAATGTTAGCTCCACTAATCATGAATGTTAGCTCCACTAATCATGAATGTTAGCTCCACTAATCATGAATGTTAGCTCACTAACCATGAATGTTAGCTCACTAATGCTAAAGTGCTAAATTCAACCATGTTTATATCCACCATGTAACATGAGGAGAACATGAAGAGGCTCACAAGGCAATTTATATGAGTAACAAAAAGTTAATAAACACAATAAAAATAATATTAAAAAACAATTCATATATGTCAATTTAATTAGCCTCCCATTTAATTGTTGTTGTCTTCTATATAGTGTATCTCATTTGTTGATGTGCTGTAAAGTGGCCATTTGATCAATAAAGTTTCCTAAAAAAAGAGAGAGAGAGAATATGAGAGGAAATGAAAATGCTGAGTGAAGTCTTCACATACTTCAAAATAAGAGCATGGATATAAATGTCTAACAACTTGAAGAATTCTTACATTTTTTTTATTTAAGTAAAAGTTCACAAAGTAACCAAGAAAATTAGAAGTTATGTGGAAAAATACATTTCGGTGAGACTAAGTGAGGCCAACATTTTCATCATTAGCAAAATTGCTGAAGCCCTAAATGAAAAATTTGCTCTGCTGTTAGCACATTAGCAGATTAGCAGAAGTTCCCACCACTGTCTTTAGCAGAAAAATGAGCCAAGGAGATGCTGGAAACATGAATGTTTTATTCAATAAAAAACACACAGGAAGAGGAGAAACAAGGCAGAACTAGAAACAAATGAAAAATCACTAGCAAAAATGCTAAAGCCCTAAACAAAGAGTTAGCTAGTAGTCTGTCAGAGGAATAGCGGAAGTTTGCCCACCACTGTCTGCAGCAGAAAAATATAAATTATTCATGGTGCAAACATGAATTTTTTATGCAGCAAAAACAAAAAGAGGAGAAAAGAAGCAAAACATTTTAGAAACAAATTAAATATATAAATGCTAACAAAAATGCTAAAGCTTTAAACAAAAAATTAGCTTCAGTATTAGCACATTAGAGGAAGTGTGTCAACCACTGCATAACAGAAAAATGGGCCCTATGGTAGCAATATAACTGTTTCCACCATGAACAAGGCAGAAATCAAATGCAACTAACATCACAACAGAAAGTGAGACTCGACTGAACTGAAAGACAGCACAGAGGGACCAATAATGGCAGCACAGATAAACAGACGCCAAGCACCAGAGCAGAAGAGTCTGGCTTCTGTTTATCAGACAGAACCAAAGGTTTGCAGAGCTAAATGCAGAGGTGGTGGAGAAAACCAGGAAAAGGCAACAATGACTCAAGATTTCCAACTCTGAAGCACATTTTACTTTTTCTCCTCTTTCCTTTCTTTCAGCACCGTCCTGCTCACCACACCCTCCATGTGCTCCAACATTTCATCTGACCGGTCAAACATGGCAACGCAGGGCGAAGATCTGAGGCACCTGGATCTATATTAGGTCCCCATTTCATGTCTAATTCCTATTTTATTGCCCATTCAGATTATGAGATGAGGCAAGATTATATGAAAGTATTTCAAGGAAAAACATGAAAACTATTACATGAAATGCAATAGTTTTCCACTATTGCATGACTAGTTTAAACTAAATTTTTGTTTTCAGAAATTTAGTAACATTTCACATATCAAATGAATTTCTTTTTAAAATAATGTCTAAATGCGTCACAGTATTAACCTACAAAATCTGTTTGATAAATGTCTGTTCAACGTAATTTTTTACAGATGAATTGGTTTTGGTTTGCATATTTTTGAAAGAAGTCAAAAGTCCTTAGAAATGGAAATGCCCTTTAATGAGTCTGTAAACCACATAACTACTTTAGGCTATAACAAGCATTAAAATCCCACCTTTTTGTGTTCCTACCAACAGAATAAAAAGTTACGTTTACATTTATTCATCCTTCTGACAGAGGTAGATCTGAAAATTATTTTTATTCAACCAAGAAATTTGTTTACATTAGAAACACAATAAAACAATGTGAGGTTTATTATTTTCTGTTTTAGTAAAGAATGGTTTATCAAATTCTCAATAATTAATAGAAAAGATTCACCCAATTGTTAGATTTGGATGATTTATGTTTCTTTATACTTATATATATAATATATGTGTATTATTTTGGGCTTAATTAAAGGCTTTCCAAATGCGAAACAAAATTCTGAAGAATCCGTAAGCTGTTTTAATTAATTTGCTTCTGGTTTCACCAATGTGAGAATCTGAACTGTGAATGGGAAGATGAAAGTTTAGCTTCTCAACCGAGTCACGTCCCATATTTTAGTTTTTTAAAAGGTATTTTGAAAAGATAACAATAAAAGGAGGCTCTGAGGCAGAATGCCAAGATTTGTCAAATGGGTCCAGTCATTAAATGTGAGTCCAGTTTCACCTGGAGAGCACCATGCTGGTTGAATTTCACACAAAAAGGACTAAATATAAAATGGTAAAGTATCTCTGATGCTATAAAGCGCATAAATTGTGACATAAACTGAAACGTCAACCTTCAGGGTTCTGTTATTACCAGATGCTGTTGCATTGCGTTGGTGTGGAGTACTATAGAGACCATTTTTTAGTCTACACGTTTTATGGCATCATATTGGCTTTGAAAGGGAAAGAGAAATATTATTTTATATTTAGCTGTTTAATTTGACAATAATAGTTACAACAACAGTCATAAGCTGGGCATAATAAACATAAAATGCTAAAGCTTTCACTTTTCTGCAAATTAGCAAGAAAAGTTGAGAAAAATGTGCAGTAAATTAGATCTTACTAGTTTATACATCCTGGATAGTTTCCATATGAAATCTATAAAAATCCTGTTTTTATCATTTTACCAAAGTGTTATTAATTAATAGTTCCTGGAATACAATTACCCCAAAATGTTTTTACTTTATCATTTAGTTGCTGATGCAAATGATTGAGTTTTACACATTTGTGGTTGCAAAGGACATGCAAATGTGTCGAATGAGACCGAGTTCATCTTGAAAGGTGAAATGAGAGTCAGCTGCTCCACAGACATGGCCATGAAATTCAGCTGCAAAGGAGCGACTTCATTTACTGGAAGGACAAAGACTGACAAAGTTTCATCTGGGACAACATCAGAAAAAACAGAAGTGTGCAAATAGTGGAAATGTCATCCAGTTAAAACCTGGTTGGTGAACGATGGAGAGCATGCCTGACTCTTAATAACCGAGTTTTGCTCTTTTTCATTTGATAGTAAACAGAACTACAGACTGCACATCCAGTGGTATTTTCTCCAGAGCAGATCTGCATGCACCCAAATTATTAGTAAAACTTTGAAAATACTTGCTGTATTTAGCAAAAAAAAAAAAAATAAAGAGACCAAAATCTAATTTCTGTTGGTGAAAATAGATAAAAATATTTCCAGGCTAAGAAAACTAAAATTCTATCAAGTTTGTAAAATACTCTGACCACTTTAATATTTTAATTGTTATATTGCATTAGTATCGGTGAACATATTGCATGACTAGTGGATTTTTTTGTTTTTGTTTTAAGAAAATATATTTTTTTAACTCCTGAGTACATGATGATTTTAACCCACATGTTAAAAGGTTTGATGTGGAGCCGTAGCAATCCAGGCGGCACTAATATTAAAACGTTTTGCCACATATGGCCCAAAATAATTATTTAAAAAACACTCAAAAGCCAAAAAATATAAAGATTTTGCAGGCGTGTGTTAGTGACACATACAGTTTACTTTTTTTCTGAGAGGGTTGACTGATTTTTATTTTCTGATAAAATGATACAACATTCTCAAAGAAAGAGACACAATTTGAATCATTCTTTCCTCAAATATTTTAGCCAAGTTAGAGAAATTAATGCAGATTTGGAGACTCACAGGTCTGCTTGAGTAAATATTACTGCATATTTGTGGTTATTTACTATAAATAATAATAATAAAAAAGTTGATAATCAAAGGATAAATACTTTGTTGTTTCTAAGACTTCACTAGAAAATGTCTTAACATCTTAAATTGCATTTGGGGCCTAAAAAATCAGGTCAAGTGCCACAAATGGCTCTCAGGCCACACTTTGAGCACCCCTGTCTTAAACTATTATAAACAGTTTAAAAAAAAAGTAATAATTGCAGTAAATTTGACTAAATAAATATGGAAGAAAATTCTGAGTTATTTAAACACACAAACATCATTCAGTGTTCAGTTTATGAGGAAAGAAGAACCACAGAGTTGATGTTGTTCTGTGCAGAAGAGGTTCAGTCTTATCACATCATAACTTTGGTCTCATAAAACATTCACCACAAACATTTCATGTTTTAGAAGTTTTGAAAGAAAAATAATCACCAATAGAAAAACTAAATGATCGTAAGATTTGTGTCAAATCTGTTCCTCAGAGTTTTTATAACCATTTAACTTTTCCACATTCTGCGAACTGAATTTTGTCCAAACAGAAAGCAGCTCAGAATTGAGAAGTGGAAGAAAAATGATACTTGCTTTTCAACTGATTGTAGAAATTCATAGATCTGGACTTTAACTATGCCATTCTAACACCTGAGTTTGCTTTGATCTAGTTTTGAAAAACTGTGAAGTATCTCAAAACTTCATAGCCAAATTATTTATCTGCTTTACACAGACACCTTCAATGTGGGGTCATGACCCCGCAGGTTAGAGTTCTGATTAATTTGATATTTTTATTTTGTTTTACTTTCAAAATTATGCTGTAGTGCACTTTAACATAAATACATAAATCCAACATGAAACAAATTTATAAAATAACGTATTTCAGTCAGAAATGCAGACATTCAGTTCACATTATGTTAAAGATTATATATATTTGTGTTTGTTATGTTTAAAATAAAGAGCTGTGCATTATTGTGGTTTTATTTATGTATCTTATTCACAGTGAGGCTGCAGAGAGAAAAGGTTTTCACCTCCCATCCAATTTTCCATCACAGTCGTTGCTGAAGGAACAATAAAACATCATCAATTTCACAGAATAAAAGCTAAAAATAAACCTAATAGTCCCACTCGCCATGCTGCGGGTTTCTAACTGGGTGTCTCCTGATCCCCCAGTTCATCACACGGGATGCTCAGACACTTCTGAAGTTTACTTTTGGGGTGTATCTCTGCGGCCCCCACACAGAGTTAAACACCAGGTTCCAGTTGTGGCTGGGTGGGGCCACCGGGCCTCGACTTGGGGCCTCTAATTTAGGCTGAAGGGGAACAGTCCTATTAAAGGCCTGACAGATTTTAATTACAGCCAGATTCAACATGCAGTTTGTACTTTAAATAAATTATTCAACAATGGACACATGTTTGGCGTGTTTTTTTATTTGGTGTTCCCTTTGCAGCCGTAAAAGTAGAGAATAAAACTTTTTCTACTGGAAAACTAAACATTTAAAACCTGTAGAGACTGATTCATATGTAGCCTGCAGTATGTTACAGTAGCCTGTCTGTCAGCAGCACTGGTGCATCTAAATTCAGTTTCAGTTTCATAAAAACGTCCCGCTTCATGTTTTAAAACCTAAAACAGAAAAAACTTCGTCCTGTTTGCTGTTTTCTCTCAGATTGAACAGATTGTAGCATCCTACCTGCTCAGACGGGCCTCCTCGCAGCTCTTCCTGGAGTTTCCTGAATCAGCTGCTCTCTGCTCCTCACTCACAGCCTCCTCTGATGCATCAAGCGACGCTGCTGCTCGCTTCCAGCGCGGCGCTCCTCCCTGCAGCCCCGCAAGCCGCCCGCATGTCCCCCTGCCTGCCTGCCTTCCTCCGTCCCCTTTAATTCAGAAGCTTCCTCCTGTAATCAGCGCATCCATCGCTCTGTATTTGTCTCGTTTAACGGGGCAGTTGTGCTGTAAAGCCTGCTGGGAACAGTTGGGCATTTTATTCACAATAAAACACACAAAAAATGACAATATGTTTTTTTTTAATATATATTCATTATTTATCATTTTATTTTCCTTTTCTTTTTTATTTATTTAATATATTATATTTACTTTTTCCAAATGGTCCTTTTTCTTATATTTCTGTGTTATATCTAGGTTTAATTAATTTATTATTATTATTTTAAATTTGACTGGAATTTTCCTTTCCCCAACAAACATCAGTTTTTAGATCAGTTGAGCCAATAGAATATGGCAGGTGAACACATCATATAATACTGTTTCAATTGACGCATTTAATTCGTTCCTATAAAAAATATATGACAAAATGTCTTTATACTTATTGCAAAATTAGTACTGCAGTTCATTCGCCATTTTGTCTAAAAAAATAATGTCACTGTTCATAAAAATGCTAAAATGTTTCTGACTTAAATGAAATAATGTCCATAAAGCTTTGCTTGTTATTTAGATTCACAGACACAAGTTGTAATAAATGAATGACTGTAAATAAACTTTAATTAGTTTCTTTGTTTGTTTCAATACCTTTTTGGCACGTATCGCCTTCATTTAGTTTTAGATATAGATAACTTCCGGTTCGATGTTTAATGCTTTTATTTTGAAAGGACAACTTCTGGTTTAGATCTTGACAAAAGACGGAAGATAAGTACAGTATGTTTAAGTGTTATGTAACTAAAACTATGCATTTCTCTGATCAAATACTAAAACTAAAGTTATTTTTATGTTGTAGCCTTTTTTTAAGTTGTAAGCGTTATTTCTAAGTTGTAAATGTAAACAGTTGTGATATTATCGGTTTTTTGCTTACACTTTTTTCCTTTATACATTGCCCAACTCTTAATGTGAAAGTAGAGTTGCAAAACAAAATAATAGAGTGACATTACACAAATGACCAGCTGAACATTTCTTTAATACTGTTAATTGAGTCCATGTGACGTTGTCATAAAATCTAAAAATTTGAGGGTATAGAAATAGCTTTATAGCTAATAGCTATTTTTTTTTCCATTTTGAAGACCGATTGTCATTGATATAAGCTCTTCCACAGGAAAGAAATTCAGTCTGAGTTAAGGTAGTGTGTTTTTTCTGGTAGCTGTTGGAATTTAACATAACATTGTTCTGGATAAAATCCTCACCAGCATTCAGTAATGAAAAAAAAGAGTTAATGTTACTCCCATCAGTGGTTATAAATGCCTTTTCTCTGTATAACTAGTAACAATTTAACATAACCTCACGAAAAATCCGAACTATCCCTTTAAAAGGTAGTCAGAGATGTGCTTTTATTATATGCTATGACAGCCTGCCTTACATTTAATCCAAACTGACCCGAGATCGGTTTTCCGAGCTGGCTGGCTACAGACAGCGGAAATACGTCACTTTTCACAGGTGACGTGGCCGCCAGAGATCCTTCCCCGTGGTCAGAAAGCTCCTGTGTCCTGAGTTCCCCCAGTCAATAGACATACCTGTCTCCTGCCTTAACATTTACCTGCGCCAGGAAACAAAGAGCCAGCCGGGCTGCAGCAGCTGGTTTGAGATTTTAGCGCCTTGCGGGTTAAATCAGCTGCTTCACCTGATCGGCCATGGAGACTCATGGGAACTCCAATAAGAAGCAGAAGCTTAGCAACACCATCGAGAACTGGGTGTGTCTTTATTCCCCTCAAGTTTATTTAACGCAATATTTTATTACTACCTTCGGGTTTAAATGAGCCAAGCGGTTAGCGCTGTTATCGATAGCTAGATGCTAATAGCCCCGAGGCTAACCGTTAGCTGAGTTCACTGCAATGATGGATGAACTTCAGCGTTTCGATGATGGTGTCTGTCTTCATATATATTGTTATTTTAACCCTCATTGTTTACACATCAGATACGATTCTGTCCAATTTTATTACTTTTATGAAAACGAAAAAGTTTAGCACAGTATAAGGAACTGGCATGTGAATATCATAACTTGGTTTTAATTACAAATTTATGATAATTATTCAGTCGGTAAGTAATATTTCATTAAATTGAGATAAGGGGTAGGATTAAACAAGTGTTAACTTCTTTGTACTCCTTTTCACACAGAAAAGTATTTGTAAGCTAATTATTTTTCTTGGTTATGTATGCACACGCTTTCTCTTGTCCTACTGATTACTACTTTTTAAAAACCCGTTTGAAACAAATAAATGAAAAAACACGAAAGTTTCACATTTTAAGCTCATTTTCTGTCAAGTGCATCATTGTTCAAA
Source organism: Xiphophorus couchianus (assembly GCF_001444195.1). Lineage (NCBI taxonomy): Eukaryota > Metazoa > Chordata > Actinopteri > Cyprinodontiformes > Poeciliidae > Xiphophorus > Xiphophorus couchianus. Next base: position 3,204,736 of record NC_040232.1, on the reverse strand, counting down.
ACTTTTAGACCTCTTGTTTCTTATTTTGTTTCATTTTAGTTGTATTTTAAAGAGAATATTTTGAGCTGCACAATAGAAGAAAAATATTGGGAATATTTGCATGCATAGCACTCTAATTATAATATTGATAGGTATTTCTCAAACCTACATAAAAAGTGAATGTTTGATGTTTCAACCAAGCTTCTGCAGAAGGAGAAAACATAGCAAACCACTTCTCCAAGGTGTTTACCATGCGTTCTGACTCTGCATCAGAACTGATCTTTTTTACAAAGCAGGAGTGAATGGAATGTGGAGGGTAATAAATCAAAGAAGGGCTATTCTGCACAAAGAACTACATTCTACACACAAGCAGTTTAAGGAGTAACCCAAGATAAAAAGCAGCTGCAGCTTCAAGGTTTAGGGAAAAAGCCAGTTTTGTCTCTCACACAGTTTAACAAATTCCTCCTCTCTGGGGTGAGAATACTAAACCTTTAAATGAAAAACAAATTAGTAACTACTTATGTAAGAATGATAACAAAACATAATCTAACAAATTTGCATCTGATATTGTCATATTGCAAAAAAACTTAAATTTAGATTTTTATTGTGATTCTGTGTGTTTTGCTACTCAACTTCATTGGGATTTCAGTGTTTGTATGGCTAGGTTTTTATTTAATTTTAGTTTTTTAAATAACGTTTATGAGCAAATTATCTTGATAATTTAAGGGAATGCAACGTGCAACTAATGTCACCTACCAAGCCCACCATGTAAGCCGGAACAAGCGTGGGCAGGTTGTGGGCACACGAGGAGGGTTCAGAGGATGCACCGTCTGGCTGACTGGTAGGATGTTCAAAAAAGACAGAAATAATCCTCACATTAAGGCAGATTATAGATGTAACTTCTCTATAATCCTGCTGTCTTGCTCCCTGCAGGCCTGTCTGGTGCAGGGAAGACGACGGTGAGCATGGCTCTGGAGGAGTACCTGGTGTGTCACGGCATCCCCTGCTACACGCTGGACGGAGACAACATCCGCCAGGGGCTGAACAAGAACCTGGGCTTCAGCCCCGAGGACCGCGAGGAGAACATCCGCCGCATCGCCGAGGTGGCGCGGCTCTTTGCAGATGCGGGTCTGGTCTGCCTCGCCAGCTTCATCTCCCCGTACAGCAGGGTGAGTGAACAGAGCGCCGCCGTTTGGAGACTCGCAACCCAAATCTCACCGTTAAAGTCTGGGAATAAATGACGTAACAAAACGTTTTGTGTTTTCCTGCAGGATCGGCTGAATGCCAGGAAGATCCATGAGGCGGCAGGGTTACCGTTCTTTGAGGTTTTTGTGGATGCGCCGCTGGACGTGTGTGAGCAGCGGGACGTGAAGGGACTTTACAAGAAGGCCAGAGCGGGGGAGATAAGAGGTAGAGCCAAAGTCTTTACTTTAACTAGGCAGAGCAGCAGCATTAAACTCATTTTCATCTTGGGACACATCATGAAAGGCCAGTTGAGCCAGAATGTGGTGCTAAATTAGAAATATTTGCGTTTATATTTTCCTGCCAGGATTGGCTGGAAAACATGTGACTTTTTGTTACTTGCTGTATTGATCACAGACCAGGCAAAACTGAGGCGGCAATGTAGTCAAAGTAAGAAATACTGCCACCTGCAGGTGGGAGTTAGCATCATTTAACCACAGTGAGTTTGAGCATTTTTGCAGAAAGAAACTCACAATCATTGTTTAGCGATAAAATGTGAGGATCTGTTGATTTTGTGTGAAAAACTAGGAGGATTGGATGATGTAATTTGGCAGTTTAGAGATAAAAATGGGTGCTGCATTAGAGGGGGCGCCAAATCTCCATCCATCCATCCATCATCTTCCGCTTATCCGAGGTCGGGTCGCGGGGGTAGCAGCTTCAGAAGGGAGGCCCAGACTTCCCTCTCCCCGGCCACTCTTCCGGGGGAATCCCGAGGCGTTCCCAGGCCAGCCGAGAGACATAGTCTCTCCAGCGTGTCCTGGGTCTTCCCCGGGGCCTCCTCCCAGTGGGACGTGCCCGGAACACCTCACCAAGGAGGCGTCCAGGAGGCATCCTGACCAGATGCCCGAGCCACCTCAACTGGCTCCTCTCGATGTGAAGGAGCAGCGGCTCTACTCTGAGTCCCTCCCGGATGACTGAGCTTCTCACCCTATCTCTAAGGGAGAGCCCAGCCACCCTACGGAGAAAACCCATTTCTATGCGCCAAATCTATGGTTAAAAAATTAATTTAAATCTTTTCTGTGCTTAACAGCTGTTTGTGCCTGTGCTTCTCTACAGAGATTCAGAATATAGCCGCTCAAATCAAACAACTTGTGTATAGATCGGTCAAACCAAGCTGCTTCTCCCAAACTTGTGACTTTTTAAAATGAGAAGTGGCTCTCTGGAGCTGCTATGGTGGAAAAACCTGAAATGCTACCAGCAGCCTGTCATAAGCTTAGAATTAATTCATATTTCTATTTGAATCGATGAAAAATCCCTCATAAAACAACCAGTTTTCTGTTCACTGCTTAAATAATTAGAACAGATATATCTGCTTTAGATAGCATCATATGAAGGAAAACATCCACATTGATTTATTTGAATGAGTTTCTGCTCCGGTGACTGGTGAGCTGAAGCTGAACTGGACTTTATGTTTCTGCTCTCAGGTTTCACTGGAATTGACTCTGAGTACGAGAAGCCGGAGGCTCCGGAGCTGGTGCTGAAGACCGACTCGTGCAGCGTCAACGAGTGCATCCAGCAGCTGGTCGACCTGCTGCAGGAGCGGGTGAGGCAAATGCACACCAGCTTACTACTAGGCCAGGAGTTTAACATGTTCATTTTCATTAATCACATTGATTTTTAGTACAATCGTTTTTCTTTTCTTTGTTTTTGGCATTTAAAAGTCATGAGCTGGAACTGTTTATCTTTGTTTGTGTTTACGTTTCTCTCAGCCCATCAGGGGTTAATTTCTGCTCCAAAACCGATCAGATGGGACGCTGGAAAAGACTATTGTTGTGCTACAAGGAATTAGCATATCAGCTAAGCTATTCAAGTCTGAAATAGCATCTCAGTGTTAAACATGTAGCAGCAGCTCAGATTCTAATGTCTGCGTCTACATTTTTAAAGAAACTCCATGAATAATCAGGAGTTTCTGGAAATCTGAATGGCTGGAATAAAACTAACAACCTGAATAACTGATTAAAAACAACAAACATCTTTTATAATTTAGCAGAAAATGGGTTTTTGAAGTGAAAATGTTGCTCATTTTGTTAATATATGGTTTTTAAATAAATTTTGATTAATTACAGGCCCTGCAATTAACTCAGTTAAAATTTTCATCAAGTCCAACCACTACCTTTTACTTTTTCATTTATAAAAAAAATTATATTAATCTCAGAAATATAAAAAAACCCCAAAAAACAAAACATGAAAGTATGTGTTTTGTCCAACATATTTCTGAGATTTTATGGCAGAAATTTGCTGCTCCTCTATGTTTTTTTTCTGCACCTTTTCCCCCAGTGAATCAGAGACGGTGGAAAGCAGCTGAAGGTTCACCATATCTCATTGAAACACGGATAATTTGTTATTTTACAAGTTGAAGGAAAAAAAGTTTACCAATAACATCATTTCTAAAGAGTTCACATATTTAATTAGTTACAATATCAAATGCATTATCATACTCAAAGAGTTGCAGAAAAACTTTCCTGGTTTGAAACATTAAAAATCTGTTACTTTCCTAGTGGCCACTAGGTGGCAGAAATGAGTCATAGTTGCAGGAATATTGAGGCTGAAGCTGTAGGTTTCTGCTACGTCTGTCCTCCCCTCAGCCTGCTGGAGCAGATTGCTTCATGACGACGTGTTTTTCATGAATGCTCGTTTGTTTTTCAGGACATCGTTCCTGTTGACGCCTCCTATGAGGTGAAGGAGCTCTATGTTCAGGAGAACAAGCTGGACCTGGCCAAGGCCGACGCAGAGACTCTCCCTGCTGTCCAGATTGGAAAGGTGAGCCGGCCTGACTCTGCAGCCGCGTTCTGTTCATCTCAGCCTGGTTGTGTTGACCTCTGACCTCTGTCCTGCAGCTGGACATGCAGTGGGTGCAGGTGTTGGCCGAAGGCTGGGCTACGCCTCTGAACGGCTTCATGAGGGAGAGGGAGTACCTGCAGTGTCTTCACTTCGACTGTCTGCTGGACGGTAAGACGGCTGAGAGAAAAAAAACGTTTTAGCAGCGATGTGTCGTCCGGAGAATCAGGAGGATTTTCCTGACACGCGTTTCGAGGCGTGTGTTGAACTTTTGAAGCCTCGTCAGCGGGCCGCACCATGTGACCGTTTTGAGAATTGACTCGCCAGTTTCAAGGTTTTTACAGTTAACTAAAACTAACAAAATAACCAAACGTGCTGAAAAAGTTGCTACTGCCACCAGGAAGAGAACTAAAACATGCAGGATGCCTGCAGGACCCACTTTGGGAATCTCTGAATTAAAGCTTGTCATTTTCTCATCGCCTGTTTTACTTATATTGGCCACTAGACGGAGCTGATTGCTCAAAGAACTGATCAGGCAAGAATTGGCTTATTCCTCCATATTTATACTTTATTTCCTCAGAAATTGATGTCTGGATTTTCCAGGAGTTGATCACTTTGACCAAAGAAAATGTCCTAATGGATAAATTCTCTAAGTTCTCATGCAACATGGCTTTTATGGTGCACTCACACCAGTCCTGTTTCGTTCACGTTAATCAAACTCCGGTCCGTTTGCATAGACAGTCCGGTTCGCTTGTGAGGTGTGAATGAGTAATCAAACCAAAAAATTAAAATCTGGTCCGCATACAAACCTCGGTCTGTGTTCTGTTGAAGTGCCGTTTCAAATACGTATGTGAACAGCAAGCGGACCAGAGACCGCACCAAAACCAGGAAGTGGACTGCAAGGCAGAGCATTCTGGGTAAATGCAACCAAAATTTATGTGATAGCTGGAGAAATAGCTTGTGTTTTTTTTTTTTTTTTTTACCAGAGACAATTGAGAAATATTCTAACCACTAAACTCTGACACCTCTCCATTTTTATTTACATTTCGTAAAGAAGGGAGTTGCACTCAGCTTCTTCTTTTGAGATTTTTGTGTTGTTTCCTTCAGTGGTTCTTGGTGTAGCGCCCCCACAGGCGAGGAGGGGAACAGGTTTGGGCTTGGTTTATTTGCCTCAGTGCAGAATGGAACAGAACCACAGCAGATGGAAATATAACAAATGTTGCAACTTTTGGTCCCGAATCAACGGGACTATCAGGTGGGAAAACTCTCTTAATGATTGGCCTCATGTCACCATTTGGTTTATTTCCATCAAACCTAGAGTTTAACTGTTTAGCCAATCAGGATGGAGGTTGCTCAGTCAATGTGACACACCTACAGAGGGTTATCAGTAAGGAGGTGCATTTAAACCACCTATATTGTTTCCTTTATTTATGGTGAAACTCTTGTTGAAAATCTAAAACATGGCCTTTAATTTACCAAACATCTGAGTTAGAGTCAGCCCTGCCCTGAAGCCAGCGCTTCACTTTCCATTTTACTCTAACAGGAACAAAGTTTCACTAAACAAAGCTCATGTTGCAGCACAGAAGATGAGATTCCAGTGATTAAGACCATGAGGTCGTTAGGAAAACCTTCTATTCCCTGCAGGAGTGATTTCTGCTTTCATCCATCTGATCCGTCTGCCCAGACCTTACGGAGGAAACGCTGATCTATTTGTCTATTTCTGGCTCCGTTTGTAATTTACTGATCCTGATTAAGTACAGGGCTGCACAGTGGCGCAGTTGGTAGCACTGTTGCCTTGCAGCAAGAAGGTCCTGGGTTCGATTCCCGGCCGGGGTCTTTCTGCATGGAGTTTGCATGTTCTCCCTGTGCATGCGTGGGTTCTCTCCGGGTACTCCGGCTTCCTCCCACAGTCCAAAAACATGACTGTTAGGTTAATTGGTCTATCTAAATTCTCCCTAGGTGTGTGTTTGTGTGTGAATGGTTGTTTGTCCTGTATGTCTCTGTGTTGCCCTGCGACAGACTGGCGACCTGTCCAGGGTGTATCCTGCCTCTCGCCCGGAATGTAGCTGGAGATAGGCACCAGCAACCCTCCCGACCCCATTAGGGACAAGGGTGCACAGAAAATGGATGGATGGATGGATGATTAAGTACAATATATTAATGTCTGGCTCTACAAAGAATATGGGTAGCTGTTCATAATATAGTGGTTAAAAATGAGAAAATGTTAGTGAATATTTTTCTTTCTGTGCAATCTTTGCACAGAAATTGATAAAATTTCCACTTTTCTCCATTGAATTAGTGGTTCAAACAGGATTAGATGCTGAATTTATCAGTTGACTTTATATTTATATTATTTTATGTTTTTTGCACAATTGTATTTTTTAAATTTCCTGAATTTTGGAAATTTTATCAAAGAATAATCATGTACACATCCATTTAGTAAGTTAGAATATTATTGAAAAGTCCATTTATTTTAGGAACTTTATGACAAAGTGAAACAGACGGATGTTTGAAAACCTTAATTTCTGTTATTTATGATGATTTTCCACTTACAGGTAATGAAAACATGGCATTTAAAAATAGAATATTACATCAAGAAAAATAATTAATACAGAAATGTGGACTTGATGAATAATGAATAAATAATTAATACCTGTTGTTTGACTGAATGTAATATATACATATTTTTAAATTTAACTATCAACGTTGTTTTTTTGATGAATTATTTCCCCAAGCGAAATCAAATTTAAAAGTTTTTTACTCTGTATGAACTGTACGTCTGGCTGACATTTATTCATGTGTAAATAAGAAAAACGGTTCTGATGTGGACTTTATTCAGACATCCTACTAAAATATGTTGGAAAAACTTAATGCTTTCATTTTTTTTTTATTCTGAAAATTTCATATTTAGTAGAAAATAAATGTATTTTATCAGTACAACATTCTGTATTCCATAGAAAAAACTAATTTTCCGTGTTAAACACTAGCGCTGCTTCAGGCAAAAGACCAGGTGGATCTCTGACAACAAACCGTAAAGAAATAAACCAAAAACTTTACAAAACTGATTTAACAATAAGATTCTTTAGCTTTTGGTTGAAATTACTACATTTTAAATGAGGCTGAAAATGAAAGAAAACGTCTAGTGAAGGTTGAGTTCCAGAAGATTCAATAATTCATGATGGTTTTTTCCTTCGAAGTAAAAGGTTTTCGATAAAAGAGTGACTCCCAGAGGCAGTTTGGGGCATGTTGCTGCTTTCAATTTGAACTCGGAAGTTGAGATTTCCGAGTTCGAGGGCGGAGAAATCGACTGGAACATTGGTTCTTAAAATGCAGAAAGTTTAGGATCTGCTCATATTTGCCTGGCAAATGGTGAACAGGTGTTTGCCAACCAAGGATTGAATGCAGAACTTCTGACTCTGGTAGTGGAAGAAAAACTTCAACAAAATGAAAAGCACTCTGTCCTTTCAGTCCGTTAGAGCTGTTTGGTTCAAGGATCCAACTTAGAATATGATTTCATCCATTTGTTTCTGAGATCAGCACCACAAACAAACATTATGCAGAATCTCTTGCGCGCACAAATTCAATGCATTCAATAATAGATTGATCAGAGTTTCAGCTGGAAGCAAACACCCACACAAACCTTCTCTGTTGATCACTAAAATGTTGTGAATTATGGGTGTGCCAAAAAATCGATTCATATTTATTCATTTATTATGATTCAGAATCGATTTAAAATGTCCCAAATTTATTAAAATAATAAATCTGCTTTTGTAATTATGTGGGAGTTCTGACGTCGCCACACAGCTGGAATGTATGCAGAAAGCACCGAATCAGAGGAAACAACAAAAATGAGAGAGAAATTTAACTGGCGCCGTCTTCGTTTAAGGCACCGAATACCCGGGAGGACCCAGTTCGCTTCGCAAAATGGAGATGGAAAACTTCAGGAACAATGCAAATGGGCGGAGCTACGGTACGCCGTGATCGGTCAGAAGTTTGTTGCCGTGTTTTTTGCAGAAATGTTCTCGGATAGCAACGATATTTACATATTTCCCTTCAACTAGTTTCTGTTCTTTTGTTTCTGCGGGCGACGTGAATGCTGAACGTTTTTATACGACGTGGTGAGAGGTTATGTGCATTTTTACGATTCTTCATTAAATGACTCCAAAGGCTGTTCTTCTGGATTGCAATGTCGTCGTGAATCAAATCATGAGATAGTAACAGATTCCCACCTCTGCTATGCAAACTAAAACTTATTCGTTAGTTAGACTCTGTCCTGTATCTAATTTTAATGTCCTTCTCCTCCACTAGGTGGCGTGATTAACCTGTCGGTGCCCATTGTGCTGCCGGTGTCCACGGCGGATAAGGAGCATCTGGACGGCGTGACGGCCATGGCGCTGGTCTATAACGGCCGACGCGTCGCCATCCTCCGTAACCCGGAGTTTTACCAGCACCGGAAGGAGGAGCGCTGCGCCCGGCAGTGGGGCACCACCTGCAAAGACCACCCGTACATCAAGGTGAGCGTCAGAGCCGCTTCTGTACGTCAGCAGAACGAGATCCGGCTTGTTTACGGACTACCAGGAAAATTACCGGAGCTGGTAGTAACTAGTTACATTTAATTAAATTTACTTGAGTATTTTCATTATGAAGTGTCGCTATAAACTTCTGGATTTTCTACCCAGTGAATGAAAAACAAACATGTTTTAACCAAAAACTCCCCAGACGCGGAGACACACCTGCAGTTTTCCTTAAAGTTTAAGTTTTTTAATTGAAAGAAACTGATTGGGGAAAAATGTTTATTTTGCCTGATTCTGTTATTTTATGTTACTTATATGAATTATTGTCATTTTGTCCTTAAAGTACACAAATTTTCACTTTACATTTTGTTCCATCAGATGCCGTTTTTAAATATTAAATGATTGATAAAATACTCTTTTACTCTTATTTGAGGAATTTCTTAGATGGCTACTTTCTAGTTGAGTAAAATTGTTGAAGCAAAGCTCATCTTACTTCATCTTTTGGGTACTCTGGCCACCTCTGAAAATCACTAATAAGGAAACATTCAAGGCAGAATCAAATCAGAGGCATACTCTGAAATGTTTGTTTCAAGGCTCTACTTGATTAAGGAGAAGATGACAAGTCAGTGAACTCCTAACCAACCCACTGATGCTCTCGCTATTTATCCTTCTTCACATGTTGACACGTAAGTTGGCCGGTGATTGTTTCAGCTCTGGAAAAACCCTAAAACAAAACATCTTTATCTTCTGCAACCAAATCTCACCTCATGATGGGAAAACAGCCCATAAACCTTTTCTCATACCATGAAATGTTGTGTGTCAGCTTCCACTTCAACCACCGACATGTTCATTACTCATAATCTAAACCAGTCTGTCTAGAAATATAAAGCAAATGATGATCAAATCAATGTAATTAATAAATGCAAAATGGTTCTTAGAGCAAGAAAGCAAATGAGTAAATCAATATTTTTTTAAAGAGGTATAAACGAAACACTAGATAAGTAAAACCAACATTATGATGCAGTGAGTAAATATAACAATAAAATAACACGTTTGATGCCGTTTGTACTGACGGTTGCGGACAGCCTGGATTCATTAGCGTGTCAGAAACAAATCATGAGTGAGATCCCAAACTCTCAGTGGAGGAGCCAAATGCTTATTGATCCCGTCACACGACGCCTCTGCTGCTGATGGCCTGCAGACGTTTACATGCCAGCAGGAACTGGAATCGCTCCGGCCTGTGCACACGCTGTCCGAGATGTCCGAGAAATAAGAGCCGTAAATTGATAAAATTATAAAGAACTCATCGGTTTCTTTAGTTTTTTTATTTGTACACTATAAAAAGGCTCGTCATGGTAGATCAGCCCACCGTCGGCCTCCAGCGACTTCGTTCATTAATGAAATCAGTGGTTGCATTCTACTTTGTGGTATTTCTTTAAAAATACACAGATTATTAATTTCTGAATGTTAATGTTTAGAATCACTTGATTCACACAAATAGAGACTTTATTTTTTTAGCTTTGGGTGGATCAGTGTCGCACTGCGTACTTAACCTGCCCTTTAACTCCTGAAGAGTCGGAACGCTTTGCTCTCTTCGCTGATGGAAAAACTGAACATCTGGAGAAATGGAGGTTTTCTCATTACTTAAGAACTTCTTTTTGATCCACCCGTCTTCTGCAGGTGTTAAATCTGGAATCTGATGTGTTCTCCACCCTAAAAACCAAAAAAATAAAAAATTGTTTGGGAATGTAGTTTCCATTTCTCTCCAAATTCATCTGTTTTTAAAAAAAAAATTATCCAGCTGTTTTCTTGCACTGGTTTTTCTGACACCTGCTTCGTGAACAGAAACCCAGAACTTATTCCACCGCTTTGGACTGCTGAATTTATTGCGGTTTGACTGAATCCAAAGGATTTATGCCACATGTGACGCTAAAACAGCAGCCGTCGACTTTCAGTGAAGATTCAGGTTGTTGTTTAGAGATGAACAGGATGCAGGTGGAAACAGTCCAAGCTCTTATCTTCAGGTATCGCCCTAAAAGTGAAGGAAAATTAGAAAAGTTTTTGTTTTCTTTTAAATTTCATCCATCCAGCCGTCCGCCTGCCCATTCCTTCCTTTCTGTCTGAGTTTAGCAGATTCTGTAGTTGAAGACAGATCGCTGTAAAAATGCAGTTAAGTATTCACACCCCTGGCAGATTTAGTTTATTTCACTGATTTGAAAATTATACAGCTACTTCTGACGGATAAAAAAACAATATAAAAGCTTTTCTTTTCTTTCTAACATCATTAAAAGTGACATTTTATGCAAAAGATTTTGAGAAAGAAAGATCTTGTGCAAAAAATGTAATAAACATGTTTTGTGTAGCCCATGGACCTATTTTAACGGGTTCCTATAAAATGTTAAAAATAACTATTCCCCTTGAAATTGTTTTGTTTATTAATTTCAGTTGTGAGCAATTGTTTACTGGTTTGCAGTGACTTCCAGTAACTGACTGGTTGGCTTTTGATGTTTGAGTCAGAGCCCCAGAAAAAATGCCCAAATATTTCAACACCTTAACTTTTAACTTTCATCTTATTCCCACCATCGCCATGGTGAAATGTGGCTCATGTGTTGACTGATGGGGCGGCGGCGGCGGGGCGGCGGCGGCTACACGTGTCCTAAATTGGGACCACGACTCTCCACTGTTGACACCTGAAGCCTCAATGCCGTCGCCACACGTCTAACCTGACGTGTGTGTGTGTGTGTGTGTGTGTGTGTGTGTGTGTGTGTGTGTTCAGCCTGCTCTGATTAAGGCCTCCCTCGTTAAACTGTGTGTGTGTGTGTGTGTTTACATGACCATACGTCTCTCTGGCTGCACCGGAGCCCGTCTGTCAGCGGCGCCCTTTACTGCGACGGCTGCGCCGCATTGTTTCCGTCTGCTGTCAGCTGCAAACGAGCCGCTCCGTTCAGACGCAGTTAATCCACCTTTTCCTGTTTACCTGTCCGTCAGGCAGACCCCCCCCCCCCACACACACACACACACAGGGAGCCGCGGTGTGTTGGTCGGGCCAGGTCGGTCTGTGCGCTGTGTGACGTTCGTTCATGGTTCATGTGAGCCTCTTCTCCACATATGGGTCGAGTTTTTCAAGCCACCTCTGGACAAATTGGATCAGTTAGCGTGAGGAGCAGAAAAATGTAAATTTCTCACATGATCTTTCCTTTTGATCAAATCGTGGCGACGCCTCTGCTGCTGACAGCTTTCTGATTTAAACCCACTGCAAAGCAGAAACTGCAGCCAGGCCGTTCTTTTGCTTTTTAAATATAAATATCAAAGCCTGTTTAAATGATGAATTACATGTTAATGGAATAAGTGGCACAAATGGTTTTTTTTAATGTTCAGATTCATCGGTTTCATGCAGTAACTCTAGCTGGGGTCTCCTAAGGACCGCAGGAGGGACTCCAGAGATGTCGCCTGAAACAAAATCAGCCTGAGCGATTTGGATCTTTGTTTGATTATCCTGGGGAGAAAGTTTCTCTCTCTGGCAAACATGAGAACGTTTGTCACTTAATTGTGGTAAACAGCAGATTTTATCTTCGACCTGAACCAGTGTATGGGAAATGTGGTGAAAATGTTGTTTTGAACATTTTATTAAAGAGAAACTAAACGCATCACTAATTTTTGTTGCTTAATTTTGGGAAGAGAAGGTTTCTTTAAACTTATCCACCAACTTTGACCAAATTTATGCTGCAAAAACGCAGTTATTAAAAAACGGACACATTTTGCAGATTTTTTATTTAACCTCTTAAACCTTTTTATACAATATTAGAATTACAGTAAAAATGCACATAGTCAAATTAAATGTTTTAAATAAGAAAATAAATGTTTTATCCTTAAAAATGATCATTTAATAAACGCTTGATCATTTGTAGCAGAGGATGCATCTAACATAACATAAACATGTGAAAAGCTCAGGACTTTCTGCTTTGTGGTATTATGTTTGGATTAAACAATTAATAATTGGATAGCAAAAGGCGCTTAGAAAAAAACCTTTGTAAAGACGTTCCACGCAGTTTCAGCTTCAACTGGTTCAAAATCCGTAAAAAGACAAACAAACTATCTGAAATGGAAAATGTTTATATTTTTTGTACGGTTTTGGTTTAGTTACTGCTCTGTGTGTTCTTTCTACAAATTGCATGTTTTAACTACAGGTAACGATTAATTGTAATAAGTAAATTAGTTGATTTCAATAATTGATCACAATAAATCCAATTGATCGTTTCAGCCCTGATTGAGACCTAATTGTGATGATTGATCTGTCGTGTTTCCAGATGGTGATGGAAAGTGGCGACTGGCTGGTTGGCGGAGACCTGCAGGTTCTGGACCGGATCTACTGGAACGACGGTCTGGACCAGTACCGGCTGACGCCCAACGAGCTCAAACAGAAGTTTAAAGAAATGAACGCAGGTAGCCGTCACGTCTTCCGCTGCCAGCTCCACTTCCTGGTTCTGGTTTCCTTCCACCAAACCAGTCCTCTCCTCTTCCATGCGCAGACGCGGTGTTCGCCTTCCAGCTCCGGAACCCGGTCCATAACGGCCACGCCCTGCTCATGCAGGACACCCAGAAACGGCTGGTGGAGCGCGGATACCGCCGGCCCGTCCTGCTGCTCCACCCGCTGGGAGGCTGGACCAAAGACGACGACGTGCCGCTGCCGTGGCGGATGAAGCAGCATGCCGCCGTGCTGGAGGAGCGCGTGCTGGATCCGGACTCCACCATCGTTGCCATTTTCCCGTCTCCCATGATGTACGCGGGACCGACTGAGGTAACGCAGATCAAGGCGGCGCTGAGGTTTCTTTAAACGCAAACGTGGCAGATAAAAAAACTCGCTGCCGCGCTGAATGATGAGCGTTGAGTCGGCGGAGGAGGCCGTCTCATGCTGGCTGACTGACGACCGGACAGGAAAGGGAACCAGCCGCTGGGCCGAGTCGCTCTGCTCAGCGGCTGGAAACTTTTCATTCATTCACTTCTTATAATGTGGAAGCAGCCGATCATTGGGAACAGACTGAGGGCTGCTGGACATCAGGGACTCAGTTAAATTAGTTTGGAGCCATAAAAAGTTTTATTTTTTTCTTTTAGGGCCAAGTGCAAGCCTAACGTTAACGTTTAGCCGTTAAAAGTGAGACTATTTCTTCTGTGGTTTTCATATTTACGGGATGGCCCTGAAGCAGACAGGAGCCGCTTTCATAAAACACTTCAAGGTGGCTTGAAAGTGGCTGTTTTATCTTCATCTGCCTCTGTTTACTGCAGATTTTTTGTTTGACCACTTAAATCTTTTTATGCAAACTAAACAAATAATTCAATTTGTTTAAAAAAAACATATTTTATTGCCTAAAATGAAATAACAGCATTCCTTTAGTGAAAGTTTGATCATTTGTAGCAAACGAAGCATCTGCATCTAAAAATCCTTCAACATGAGAAAAGCTCAGACCTTTTCAGCGCAGCGCTAATCTGGGATTATATTTTCATTTGACTAGTTAATACTTGGATAGCAATAGATGGTGATGCGTTTTGGCTTAATTTCTAGCAAATGACCTTTTTGAGTCTCCAGTTAACGATTAATCAATCACTAAATTAGGTGACAATTATTTGAGGTATTGATTACTCTGATTAATTGTTTCAGTTGTTTCAGTTCACTCTAAAATGTATAAATTTAGAGTTTAAATGTGGTGCTACATGATTCATAAGTCATAAGTGTTGAGGTTTCAATCTTTTTGCTGTCATAGAAGAGAAAAGTGTCACATTTCCTGCACTCCATGAAGCCAACACACGTCTTGTTGTTCTAAACTACCGGTTTAAAATCCTTCCAGACTTTTAATCTGCTCTCTGTTAGGATTATTCGTGTCTCTTCTCCCGTTTTTAACATCTTTCAGCTCCATTTTGTTGTGACTAGCCGGCGCTCAGCGTCTTTGTGGGACTGAAATGTTAGAACGAAACATTCTACTTTCATTCAAAATCTGAAACATAAAGCATTCATTAAAGTAGCAGCTTCATATTGAAGTTTTTAATTACTTTATTGTTTTATCCAGACACCTGCTGCAGGTCCGTTTTAACACCAGAAACTCCAAAATGAGAGCAAACACTCAGCTCTCCTGGAGGCTTTTATGGAAAAAAGAAGCTTCAAATTGTCTGCCAGAATCTCCCGCTATGCTCAGAGTAGCAAAAACGTCTTTGTATTCGACTGCTTTGTTTTTTTATTAAATAAACTCATTAAAAATACAGAACTTATAACTTTGAGCCAGTTACCTTTCATTATGCCATGCAGCTTTCCCTGCCTGGTGTTTGCAAACTTCTTTACATTTGTTTACATTTTTGTTGCTCACATAATAAAGTTCTTTAATTCAAAGAAACTTAACAAAATCATGAAGATTTTGTTCTTCACCACATCGTTTGTGGTGATATTTATTACCAGTAGCTGGAAACCGAATCCGTTCAGGGAACAGTTTAAACCGACGTTCCTCGTTCCCTCAGGTTCAGTGGCATTGTCGAGCCCGTATGGTCGCCGGCGCCAACTTCTACATCGTGGGTCGCGACCCCGCAGGCATGCCCCACCCGGCCACGGGGAAGGACCTGTACGAGCCGAGCCACGGAGCCAAGGTCCTCACCATGGCGCCGGGCCTCGTCTCCCTGGAGATCGTTCCCTTCAAGGTCGCTGCGTACAACAAGGTCAAAGGAGCCATGGACTTCTACGAGCCCAAGAAGTAAGCTTACGCCCAGCTAGCCCCGACTCTTCGGTCTGGTTGTCACGGTAATGGGAAACACGAAGTGCTCACTCAGGTTAATTTAGAAGCTTATTTGGACGTTTAATCCCGTTTAGGCCAATTAGGCCAAGCAGTCTAAACAGAAATTATATTCTGTAGATTCGTTGTGTTTATAGAACGGCTCCTGTTCTCCCGGTGCTTTTGTCTCTGGGAATCGCTGAGCCAAAAATAACACCGTTGTTTTCTTTTCCTCAGAGCTAAAATGTTTTAGGCTTTGATGTTGCTCAGAATCACACAGACCTGCCGCTGATTAAAGTCTGTATCTGCGCAACGCAAACGATTTTTAGCTCCAGTCACGCCGTTTATTTTCTTTTCCTCTCGGTGTGATGAAGGCTGCGTGAGCGTAGCTGCAAGATTCAGGTGGATTAGATGATTTTCCATGATGCAAAGTTGGGACATTAATCCTAATCCAACAGCTGATCGGAATTATAGTAGTCCTGCTTCGCATATTTTCATATTTTCATCTAGTTTCTTCCTTCACATGAGAGAAAAGCTAAATTAATGTCAAATTTTCGTTTCTCTTGTTCTTCCAAAAGCTGGATGGTAAAAATCTTTATCTGGTGTTTTGGTCTCGGCTGGTTTATTTTGAAGGACAGTTTTGTTTACAGAGAATTCATAATTAATTTAATTTGCTGTTGTTTATTTTTAGATTTCAAATGTCCCAGCTCCAGTGTTAAATGATCTTCAAAATTTCTCGTTTTGATCTTAGAGTGTGTTCTTGCATTATTATTATTATTGTTATTATGATTATTATATATTGGAAATGATCTCAAAACATTATCATTTGTCTCAATGACTTCAGAGACAATCCATCAAGTTGTTATTGTGACAGGCTAATTTTTCATGCACAGCATTGTTTTAATGTGCATATAAAACAACAAACTTCATTCTGAAGGAGTGGCGGATCTTATTTTTCCGTTGGGAAGCGCCGCAGTCAGGAAACCCTGATGTTTGTAATAAAACAAAACGATTTCTATTAAAACAGACAAACTCTTTCTGAGTCACGTCTCCTAACTTGTTCCCTCTGCCTCCGTGTCTTTCTGTCCTGCAGCCATCAGGATTATGATTTCATCTCAGGCACGCGCATGCGGAGGATGGCGCGCGAAGGAGAGAACCCCCCCGACGGCTTCATGGCCCTGAAAGCCTGGGCCGTTCTTAAGGAGTACTACCAGTCCCTGGAGAAGGCCTAACCGGAAGACCAGGAAACGCCGGATCTTATTCTGTCTGACACGAGAAACGCCGGGACCGCTCAGTTTTATAAAGAAACTTCACGCTGGCTTTTATCCGTCTCACTTCCTGTCAGTTGCTTTTAGTGCTGTTACATTTGTGTTTTTAGCCATGTGCTTTATTTACTCTTTAGATTTCTCCTTTTCCAGCTGAACATTCAGATTAACGTGTAATAAAGTAGATTATCTGCAGATCTAAAGATGGCGACAGCTCGGTGCTGTTGATCAGTACCTGAACACGTTTGGAGCGGTTCTGTTCCGGAAGCCGCAGTAAAAGTCGAGTGCCTTGGTCTTTCACATAATGTCATGTTGGGATCACTGATTCTTCGTATCGTTACACAGAAAAGCTCCTGTTGACTCAGTATTTTCTTTTAAATGTATTTATTCTCGTTTTAACCGGGTGGTGCATGGTAGTCGTCGTACTTTAAGTTTTTTTTACATCCTTTCATTTTCTTTTCTACCTCCAGCAGCTCGTCTTTTTCTTGTGGTAAATAATTTTTTAAATATCACTTAGGATCACGTTTGTTATCTTCCCTGACTAATAAATCATTTTTAGAGAAAAAAAAACTTTCTAATCTCCTTTTTGTTTGTTTTTGTTTTGAGGAAATGCCACAAGTTTATGGCCTTTTCTTAACGAACACCAGAGGGCGTAAGTGGCAGCGTGAAATGATGCGGTTACTGAATCACCCGACAGTGGATGGAGATCAGGAGACATGATCTGGTTTGATGGTTGCTGGATTATCATATCAGCTCTATTCTCCATTTATTGTCCAGTTTTATTATCACAGCTCTGCTAAAAAGCAGCTTTATGCAAACTGAATTATTTCCATTCATCCTGCTAATCTGCAAACAATGTTTGACCGTTCCTTTACTTTTTGCAGCAATAATTACATTTCAAATAACATTGTGATTTAAAAAAATATTTTATATAATTTATTAACTTAATATATTTGACAGTTTCTCAAATATATTAAGTCACAAGCTTCACTGTTTTCAATAGGATTTTATATGAAGAACCAGCAAAGTGTTTTTTTTTTATCTAAAGTGATCTCCACGTATGAACCTTATATACTTTTATTATTTCTTTAACCCCAAATCAAGCTTATATTTGCAGATTAACTGTATAAATTGTTGAGTTGAGTTTGACTTTATTGAAATGGTGTATTAAAAGAGTTTAGTTTTAAAAGAGTTTAGTTTTAAAAGAGTTTAGTTTTAAAGCCACTCCTCTTAGATCTACAGTGTCATCCAATAAATTACTGTTAACTTGGTTTTAACTCTCAATATTTACTGTCTGTAACCAGTACAGTGCAGTCATATCATTTCTTGTGATTCTGAATGTTAGATTTTTAAATTCACATTTTCCCTTAAATTATAAAGTCCTTATTGTAAGAAGAGCTTTTGAATGTTTCCTGGTAATTCATTATTTTTTTACTTTAAATTGTAATTCCACTATGTTAAAAAATTTTTTTAACGGTGTTTCTGTACAAATTGTGACATTTTCATATAAATTAGTTGAATTCTGTGATTTTTATTTTGTTGTTCTTTTTTGTTAACTATTTGTTGGCATTTTAACAGACTTCAACAGCGTAGATCAACTTCCTGGAATTCTGCGATATTTTGCCTAAAACCGTCTCAGTGCTGCCCTCTTTGGGTTGAACAGTGGCTACTGCAGTTCAGTTTTCCTATTGGTTAACGGCACGGCTGTGGGTTAGGGTTAGCTCATCCCCTCACTGGGCCACGCCCCCGTGTCTTTTGGCTCCGCCCACTGATGAGGGCTTTGCTTTCTCTGGAGGGTTAGCTACACGTTAAATAATTAAAGGATCACTAGAAGTGTTTAAAATTAATAGGATTATTTCTGAAATAGAAATAATGTTCTAAAAACAAAACCTACATATTATTCGTGACAGCTCAGTTATTTTTTTTTTTTTTATGATGTTTGTGGACTTCAGTTTTTCTGATCCACACCCAACAGATAAACACCAAGCTTATCTGCACTAATTTGACCTCATCATCGTCTTCTGGAAAAACGCTGCATCAGTGCAAGAAATGAAGAGCTTTATTCTGCTTTTTAAAAATATTTTTATTTCAAATGTCTGTAGTGAGACTCAAATAGTTTGTTAATGTGAAGAACCTGGTGAATAAATCTGGTTCTTATTCTGCTCTTATGAACCAACACTGAATAAAAATGATAGTTTTAATAGTAAAAGTCCAATTTTAATCAGTTTTTTGGCGTTTTCAAACAGCTGTTGGACTTAATTATGTGAAATTACAATTTCTATACATTTCCCAATAAAAATAAACAGTAAACAGTCAGAATTGTTTGTAAAATCTCAAAATGTAAGGGTTAATACTTTCGCAACCCACTTTCATGCATTTTATCAATTAAAAACCTTCAGCTCTCTTTATGTTATGAGTAATGTGGAAAAATCTTGATTAATTCGTTACTAAAACGATGCAGTCAGGTTTGTTTCGTGCTGCTGGAAAAACTGTTTCAATGCAAGGAAATCCAGCAGCCGCTCACCAAGCAAGCACGCGGCGACAGTGGAAAGAAACCACTCCCTTCTGTCCACGTGAGCTCGATCAATATCGTTTCCAGACTTCCTCAGACTCATTTTCAGCCGAGAATCCAAACATATTTTAGAGAAAAGAGTTTTTGTTTACATCGGTAGAATCTTAAACTCAACATCAAACCTCCTGATCAGAGTTACGAAGGGTTTGGTTTTATTTTGTTGTGACTTTGTTCATCTAATTCAGTTAGTTTTAATTATTTTAACAGCGTTTTTGCTCGTTTTTATTAGTTGCTATGAGTTAAATATTGTTTAGTTTAAGTTTAGTTTTATTTATACTAACGTAGTAGTTTTGGTTTTTTCACACTGTGGTTAATTTTTAGGTGCAAAATTCAAAAATTAATTGGGTAATGAATATTCAATAGAAGATACCAGTAAAATATATATTCAGTTATTGTTAAACAGACTCTGGAGTTTCCTCCCAAATCTTTCTGTCGCCAGCAGGAAGCGCCGTAATTTACCAACAGCTGACGTAAACTGTGTGGCAAAAAATAAAATCTGTTTTGTTTCATGTTGCATGTTTGATTCATGAGCACGAAAATAAAGATTATTATATTTATAATTTCACTATGTTTTAGTTTTATAAACACAATATTGTTCCAGATATTTATAGTTTTTCACCATTAATTACCATTTTTATTTATTGCAGAAAAAACAAAATATGTTTTTTCAATTTCAGTTTTTCTTGTTTCGTTAGATTTATTTAACTATAATCACATTTCTCCGCTTCAGGATTATAATAGGTTTGGGGCTTTTATTATAGTGTACTTTCATTTTGTAATGACTTTTTCTCTAAATCAGTTCGTTTTAATTAGTTTTCAGAGTTTGTTTGCCAGTTTTTATTAGTTAAATATTGCTTAGTTTTTCTTATATTAATAGTTTTAGTTTTTCACACCCTGGTTAATTTCCAAAAAACTTGTGATTATGTAAACATCGATTAGTTCATACATACTTAACAGAAAATACAATTCTCAAAACATTTATTAGTTTATTGATCAACCAACTGACTGGAGTTTTATCCCAACTTTTGCCGTATGGAGTAGAGAAAACCTTATGGAGCGCCGTAATTTGCTGACAGCTGACGTAATCTGCCTGCATGGGAAAAAAAAATATTTCACATCAGTTCAAAAGACTAATACATTTACTTATAAACACAAAAAGAAAGGATTTTATATCTATAGTTTCAGTATGCTTTAGTTAGTTTCATAAATGAACGGTATAGCTCCAGTTTTCCCCATTAATCAACGTTTTTATTTATTTCAGTTTTCGTTTTGTTGTTGGTTGCCCTGAAATGTGTTTATCCCGAGCTGCAGCTGCCTCCCACCGGAACGCTGAGGGTTAAATCCGGTCGGGGAAGAGTCTCCGGATGCTCCGGTGTAATAAAGAGACCTGCCAAGAACAAGTTTATCGTATGTTTTACAAGATCTTGTTCGGTCTCGGATGTTACTCGAGCCGGGACCTCTGTGAGAGTTCAAAAGCTTTAAAGATCAGATGATTTCCGAGAGATTGCGTTATGATTTCTGTCGTCCTTTTAACTATCTGGAGGAGATCCCTGCTCTCTGGGCGATGCAGGTGTCTGTTACATCCACAACCTCTTGATGTTATCTCGGTTGCAGCACGCACACATCTATTTTAGTTCTGGGTCAATTTTCAGCTTGTTTGCCAGATAATCAGATCTCGCTCTGAATCTTCTCCCTCCCTCTGAAGGTGCGTTACCGTTCGGCGGCTCGATGCCAGAGGAAAAAGCTGGGAGGTGCCAGAACAACCCGTCCTGTTCTGACAGCTTGTTGGTGACTTTTTCACCTCGGCGCTGCCTCATTAATGAGGAACAGCTGTTTGTGGAGAATTCAAAAGAATTTGTGTTTTTGTTTTTGTTTTTTTTAATTAAGATCAGATTCAGGGATCATCAGCTGACTTCTTCTGGAGCAAATGTCTCAGAGTTTATGATGTATGTCCTCTTAGATCAGGACACAGATTTTGTCCTTTTAGAACGGTAAATGTTTTAAATGGTGTAAATGATCAAAGGTTTCAATGTAAACCTTTAGTCGCAGGTTGGAAGGACAGCTTCAACCAGATAAGATACTGACTGCTCACACTCTCTAATTGGAACCACTGCTCAAGAAAACAGGCCACGTCATAAACTGAACATATGTGTGCATGTTGACGTATGCAGTCAGGTTATTTTTGCATAAAATCTTCTCAAACTCTGATAAATCTTAAACCATTCGTAGGCTGGACTACATCTGATTAATGTTTTCAAATGTTTATGAGCTGCTGTTTGTAGAGCTACAAAAATTAACAGAAATAATTTGGGTTTCAAAATCATGTTTTCATCATGTTATTCATACATTTATAAATGTCACAGTTTTAAGCTAAATTCTTAGTAAGCTAAATATTTAGTTCCAAACTAAGTAAACTATCTAAATTATTTAACTAACTTTAATTTGGAGCTAACTATTTAGTTAGCAAGCTAAATAATTAGCTCTAAACTAAGTATTTAGGTAGCAAACTATTTAACTAAAGTTCAATAATTAGCTTTTTTACACTTGAGGTGAGAAATTTACCCTAAAATGACAGGATTATGATATATTATTGGTTATTTCAGAAGAGAACGCCATGACGTTAAACGCCATCCGTCACAGTGACATCACCGCCGCCACATGCCGTCCTTCCAAACGTTTTGTCTCTCCCAGACTCCGGCTGCATTTATTTTTAATTTCCTTCCATCTGGTTTGAGTTTCCCTCAAAGCCCGGCGTGATAAAAACAGGCTTTGCTCTGAAACGTGCAGCGACGCAGGACATGGTTAAATTCACGGGAAGCGGCGTTCCTTGACGTTTGCGGGGCAAAGCATTCTGGGATCAGGATGGACGGCGCTGATGGCAGGAGGAAGAGCCGACTCACATCTTGTTTTCTGAACTGGATTCAACAGGAAGTTCTGACATGTGGTTGACATCCTTATTATGACCTCGAGGCCGGCTTTACTGGCATGGCCCGTTCATAAACGTTACGTTAGATTACAGCCTGTTTCATATGTTTTGATGACAGATGAAGCTGTTAGATAATTGAAGTCAGAGGAAGAAATTCCTCTGGGGATTCTTTACTCTTTACTACACTAACTTCAAACACACTTTAATTTTAAAATCCACTCTTGTTGACTGGAATCATCAGATTCCTGTCAACATCTATTAAATTATATACACTCTTTCCATATACTGTATTCAATTGTTTGTAAATTACATTTGAAATTCTGTAAAAAATGGTGAAACTCAGTGGGGCAGCAGCCTGAACTCTTTATTTTCGGTTTCCTGAAGTTATCTGCTGAAAGCCGAACTCCAG
This sequence comes from Xiphophorus couchianus, assembly GCF_001444195.1. Lineage (NCBI taxonomy): Eukaryota > Metazoa > Chordata > Actinopteri > Cyprinodontiformes > Poeciliidae > Xiphophorus > Xiphophorus couchianus. The sequence continues at coordinate 3,182,299 of NC_040232.1, read as the reverse complement.
TCACCTGACAGGGTTTCTGTGGAAGGTGACTAATTATTAGTGGAAAATTCAACTTCTCATTCTTTTTTTTAATCTAAAATATTTTAAAGAAAATGCAGCTTTGGAAGCTGAAGTACACAGAGGCAACACTGCTGGGCACATTACTGACTGGAAGCGCCATCCAGTTTCCTTGGTGCTGATTGGTTGAACTCTCAGGAGCGGCTGTAAGGAGGATGCGCGTTCACTCCGGTCCTGTTTAGTCCACTTCAGTTAAACTCCAGTCCGTTTGCCTAGACAGTCCGGTCCGTCTGTGGAGGAGTGAATAAACCAGGAAAGTGAACTCTGGTCTTTCTACAAACCTCGTTTTCTGTTCAGCTGAAGTGAACTCTGGAGCGGGTTGGATGTGAACGCCAAGCAGACCAAAGACCGCTCCTAAAGCAGGAAGTGAACTACAGCGCAGGGAATTCTGGGTAAATACAACCGAAACAAAAGTGCGACTCTAGCGATAGTGGGAGAAATGACAGTTGTTTTTTTACCAAAGACTAAAGAGAAATCCTACAGCCGCTAAAATCTGATGCCACTTAATTTTTGTTCACATTTGGTGATGAAGGAAGTTGAGCTCAGTGTCTTCTTCAGATGTTGCTTTCTTCAGTGGTTCTTGGTGCGGCGCTGCCACAGGCGAGGAGGGGAACGGGTTTTTGGGTTGCAGCGTGAACGAGAACCACAGCAGCTGAAATTTAACAAGTGTTGCAACTTTTGTTCGCAAATCAAACCAAATCTACCGGATTATCAGGTGGAAAAACACCCAGAGAGTCTGGAAACTAAGATAGTTTATTTTTGAGGAACATAAACTTCTACCATCCCAAACACCGTGACTCCAACTAACTTTCAAAGGTGTGGTGCTAAGAAAGTTTTTGGTAGCTGGTAAGATGTTGACTCTTTATATCTTCATGATGGAAAATGTCTTTAACTATTCTGTGTTTTATTAGTTTTAAAACAAGCTGGCTTGGAAGAAAACTTTCCACCTGATCCAGATGATTCCATTTCCTCCTCAGCCGGCCATCAAGAGCTGGAGAAGATTTTTAATTCCCTGTTTACTGAGGACCAGAACTGACAAACACTGGTTTAGATCAAAGCTTATTCATGTGTTAGAATGGCCTAGTCAAAGTTGGGATCTACAGTATATCCACTGGAGACGAGACTTGAAATCAAATTGTCACCGACCGTTTCTGTCTGACCGGTTTTGTAATGAAGAATAAGGAAATATTCCTGTCATCCACTTTGTGTTCCAACAAATTCCAACAATATGAAATAAATTTTGTGGTTGTAAAATGTGAAAAACGTTCGAGGCCTATAAAAACTGAAGGTCATGTTGACCTAGACTTCACAACGTTGGAGAGAAACAAGTTTAACTCGTTGGAATTTCTGTCCTTTCAGAAACCACAAAAAATTCACCATGTTTGTTCACAGCATCATGTTTTCCTTGTGTTTCTCGGCTAATTTGTGTTTTTCTATAACATAAACCCAGTAAAGTGCACTAAGAGAAAATGTTTTATGTTGTTTAAATACTTTCTAAAGGCAAAAATCATGCTAGAAATGTCAGTTTGTTGAGATTTTTAAGGAGATTCTGACCCAGCTTCTCATTCTTCCGGTTTCTTGAACATTAAATTTGGACCGGACTCAGTCCAGAACCTTATGAATACCTGAAACTGGCTTCCAGGTGCGTTTCCTCACAAACAAACAAGGCGTCGTGCTCTCAGGCCTGCTTGGCGCAGTCCGCTCGGCCCGTCTCGTGTTCTCCCATATCTTCAGATGTTCTGCTACCCGATGCCACGATCGTATTTGTTTTGGACATTGTTCCAGCTTTGATCACAGATTGGGGTAATTACTCCGGGCCTTATCCTTCCCTGTGGAAACAATGAGTGCAACAGGAGAAGCAGGAGCATTAGCATCAGCTGCAGAGGCCAACAGCCTGTGGGAACGAGGGAGAGAGGACGGACATCCACCGAGATTGAAAAATTTAATTTTCAAAAATCAGAAACAGGTACTTTATTTTTGTTTTGGTTCCATCTGAGTCAGCAGATTCTAAAATCCCGGCCTGATTTCCTCAAGTTCAAAAATGTTGTCGTATCCCCGACCAGCAGGGAAAAAAACGCCTCCGCATACCGTGAGAACATTTTCCAATTAGGATTCCTGTCCAACATCACGGTAACTTCCTGGAAGCACTTGGACCTCCGTCTCCTGGAATCACACATCCGGTCGTGATGGAATCTCAGTGCGGTTTTCCAGAAATACGGTGCCAAAAATTCCAAAAATAATGATCCCCTTATCATCATCATAAAAAAACCTTGAATGTTGTGAGATCTAATCCTTCCTGAGGTCGGCTGCAGCTCCTGGGAATGTGTCACCAAGAAACACCAGTTTACAGTCTAATTAAATCAAACTGATTTACAGTTTTTATTTTAGCTTTTACAACTGAGGCTTTTATTTTCATTTAGTTTCTGCATTTTGGTCAATTCCAAAACCAGAAACATAACAATACCAAAGTGTTGATATCGATTATAAAACCAGCCTGAATGACTGAAAAACCGTTGATTGATTCACTTCCTCTTTATTTGTGACCCTAAAATCTACAACATGTTTTTAAAGGGGTAATTTTTATGGTTTTTTACCGTTTGAGATTCTCTCAGGTAATCAAAATGAACTCCTGTAACAAAATCACATCTGGAAGTTAAGATTAAAGATTTTCTAAAACCACAAATCTCTGTGTATTTAATGGGATTTTATATAATGAATACTAAATTGCGAATGCATGATTGTGAAGTGGATGGAAAATAATGCATGCTTTTCAAAACATTGTAGTTATAAAAGTCTGCAAACTGTTGTGTGGTTTGTATTAAGGCCCATGTGTCAGTAGAGGAAGGGAATTTAAAGAGCTTCGCATTATTAAAAAGAAAATGAAACAAAAATAAGAAAAGCAATAAAAGTTTAATCCAGATTAGAATTAACTGAGCTTCCAGTTATTATTAATGAAAGATTTTAAACAAATGGGGTTTTCGCCTTTGTTTATAGCAGCTCAGTGTCAGTGTTTGAGCAGCTTTGCAGTTTTCTGCAGTTCCCATGGATGAGATTTGGGACATTAGTCCTTTAAACCTGGAAATGTTCTTCAGGTGACAGAAGGCTGACTTTGTAACCGTCTTTATGTGGCTCTGAAGGTTCAGACTCCCAGATTTCAGTTGATCAGATGACAGTTGATTGCAGTTTTATTGCACACTGCACTTCTCGTATTTGTTTATGAAAAGTAAACACTTTGTTCCACTATTTTGAGTTTGTAAATCCCTCATAAAATATGGTGAAATTTGTGGTTGTAACGTGTCAAAATGGGAAATCTGTGAATACTTTTCCAAGAGGCTCTGTTTTTTGAGATAAATTACCTGTAAGATTTGTTTTCTTGGACTGATGGCAAGCCAAATGACGCTTTGCCAAAAGGAGAAGTTGCAAATAAAACGACTGTCAAGAGTAAATCTTTACCGGTGGAAGCGTGAGCAGCGCCGCAGAACGAAGCCAGCCTCGCCGTTCTTGTGCAACACTTGGAATCTGTTGACAACATCTTTTATTGGAAAAAACCTCCTAGGAGCAGCGAGAGGAAAGGGAGCGCACACCAACAGTATCAAATGTGTGTCCTGGGGGAGATTCTGGCGTTATGATGCTCTATGTTCAGATGCCAACATGCGATGATCCGCAGCGCGATGGCTTGCTCACAGTCTCCTGTAAGTAAACACCATTGTCTTGGTCCAAACACTTCAAATACATCCAGAGTCCAAAGAGAAACTTTTTACACGCAGATCAGTTTTATCTTCACTGGTTGTTAGAAGAAATTTTATTTTGTTTACCTCAACCCAAACTTTGATCTTGATCTTTTAGGAGACTCCAGGTCTGGTTTCAATGCAGTGTAGCTCCTTGAAAAGTTACAAATTAATAGTTTGTCTTGTTGCTTTTAAGTCTTTAAGTAAGACATTCTCTTAACGACAGCCTACTCAGTTCTTCTTCTTCTTCTTCTTCAGTTTTTCTGCTGATTTTCTGCTGTCATATTTTTATTCATCTCTCCTCTGTGATGTAAACATCAAATTTAAACAGTTTACAGCCTAATCAGAGGGGTAGCTTTGTTCAGACAGAATATCGTCTGCTGCAAACAACACTGCAGCAGTAAGAAGGTCCCGGGTTCAAATCCCAGCCGGATATTTCTGCCTGGAGTTGGCATGTGCATGATTCTCTCTGAGTACTCCAGCTTCGTCCCACGGCCCAAAAACAGAACCAGGTTTATGATGGATGGAAATACCATTGCATACAAGTGCAAGAAAATTACATTTATTCATCAAATAATCAACAAAGATCCACAGTTAGATAAAATATGTGACTTTAGTTTCTATCCATCCATCCATCCTCTTCCGCTTTATCTGGGGTCGGTTCGTGGGGGTAGCAGCTTCAGAAGGGAGGCCCAGACTTCCCTCTTCCCGGCTGCTTGTTCCAGCTCCTCCGGGAGAATCCCGAGGCGTTCCCAGGTCAGCCGAGAGACATAGTCCCTCCAACGTGTCCTGGGTCTTCCCCGGTTCCTCCTCCCAGTGGGACCTGAACACCTCACCAGGGAGGCGTCCAGGAGGCATCCTGACCAGATGCCCAAGCCTATACTGGCTCCTCTCGATGTGAAGGAGCAGCAGCTCTACTCTGAGTCCCTCCCAGATGACTGAGCTTCTCTCTGTAAGGGAGAGCCCAGCCACCCTACGGAGAAAACCCATTTCGGTCACTTGTATCCGCGATCTTGTTCTTTCGGTCATGACCCAAAGCTCATGACCATAGATGAGGGTGGGAACGTAGATCGACCGGTAAATCGAGAGCTTCGCTTTTCAGCTCCGCACCTCTCTTCACCCGAGTGTCCAAGACATACGGCTGCAGATTAAACAATGACAAAGTTGATCATCAAACTGCGGCCTAGGGTGTCCTGGTGCCAAGTGCACATATGGACACCCTTATGCTTGAACATGGTGTTCGTTATGGACAATCCATGACGAACAACAGAACACCACTCGAGTTCAGATCGGGGGGTCGTTCCTCCCAACCACGCCCCTCCAGGTCTCACTGTCATTGCCCACGTGAGTGTTGACGTCCCCCAGCAGAACAAGGGAGTCCCCAGGAGGGGCACTCTCCAGTACCCCCTCTAAGGACTCCAAGAAGGGTGGGTAATCTGAACTGTTGTTCGGCCCGTAAGCACCCATAGGCGGAGGGAGGCCACCCTCTCGTACACTGGGGTAAACCCCAACGTACAGGCGCCGAGATGGGGAGCAACAAGTATGCCCACTCCTGTTCCTTTAGTTTCTATTAATTACAATACTTGCAGAAAAGCCAGAATGAAAACGAAATAGGAACTTTTACAGAAACAAGAAACTTAATTTAAAATCCGTCCATCCATCTATGGACTTTGACTGGACCTGTGTGACTCCTGACCAGTATTTCATCTAAACCAGGAGTGTCCAAACAAACTTATTTAGTATTGAATTGAGAAATGAATTTCACATTTTGCCATCTCCATCAATCTTTTTTAATTTGATGCATTAAAAATTGAGAATCATGAAAACCGATAGAAACACGGCTCTTACATCTCGTAAAATAAACATGTTTTCACCACAGCCTCCATCTGTTAGCGGCCATGTTGAAAAAAAAGTCGGCATGACACGTCGTAACTGGGAGTAGTGGTGTTGCTCCCACTTTTCCAGTGGGAAATCCAACTTTTGGAGGGCGTTCCATTGGATTTTTCTGACTATAACTGGAACTTCCTTCACGTGTGGTATTCTTCACGTAGTTGTGAAAGTTTAATATTGGTCTCATTTGACCAGAGCCTTATCTGGGTCTAGGCTTGACTTTAAGCAGGACTTCTTATAGCTTTTCTTCAGGCTCTCTTCATTAAAGGCTCCTACTAACCGTCAAACTTTGGATCTAGGAGGATCAGCGTAAACAGTTCATTTACTGGAATCCTGTTATCTACTTCACTTGTGTTTTATGGGTTTGGAAAAAGCTGAACACGGAGTCCCTGATGGTATTTGTGAGGAGTGTGTTGGAAAGAAGATGAAGGGTCACGAGGAAGAACTTATTTGTTTACTCTCTACTTGCTGTGAGCAGAAGGTCAAGCGTACGATGGCGGGAGTGGGTCGGATGTAAACATTTTGCATAATCTCAGACGAGCTGAAACCTGCATTAAATATATATTCATGCTTTGACTATCAGTGTCTGCACACTAAAATCAGCCACTGTAATTGGAAAAGAGTTTGTGATTATTGTGAGTATTTTATATTAAATCAGATACTTTTTTCACAGATCACTGTTGTGTATGACACCTACAAAATGCACACTTTATCTGTGGGATTTAATGAGATTTGTCAAAGGTTTCTAGTTTCACATTGCCTGAAGCCACTATGTTATGAAAACATTTCTGGGAAATGATTTGAGTGTCATTTACGTGCAACGACACGGGATATTTTCATTTACATGCAACCAGAAGAGATATTTTGTTCCTTGGTGTTGCCTGAGGAATGGCTCGTCTCTTTGTGCCTGACCACAGACACTTTATTCACTTTCTAAAAGCCGCATTCCAGCCAGCGCTATGTGTGCAGTGACTGAAGAACAAAATGCATCCAATATGCATCACATATGCCGTCAACAACTGTCGAAGACAAGAACTGGTCAAACTGTCTCCCAGAAATCCAAGAGCCCTTCAACATTCAAGTGATGTCAAAACCACCGTGACAAATGTGGCTTTGCACGTCAATTATGGCCCAAAGAAATTCGGCCAAATGCTGCAGTGCGATCGGGACGTTTTCTGAGAGTTTCAGCTGATTCTCCACTGAATCAGTCTCCCACTCGCTGCCAACTCAACCGCTGCCATTTAATTTGGTTTGACTCAGACTTTAGTGTCTTTTCAAGTAGCAGACCTCCGTGAAGAAAACATCTGTTATGTAAATACTCTGGCTTGAGACGAGGGCGCATCACATCACTCATCAGGCTGCGTCGTTGTCTCACGGAGACGCTGAAGAGCTGCTTTCAGTGTGTTTTACACCAAACTCATATCACTGTCATGTTTCATCACGGCTGAAGCATCAGGAGTGAAGTTGAGTCCTGCCGGAGCAGCCCAGACGTCTGCGGAGGAGCTGCAGAAATCTGTGGCTCAGGTGAGACGACGACCATAAATCTGCCCTTTATGGAGGAAGTGCAGGAGGAAAATCATTGTTGAAAACAGCAGAAGTAAAAAGGTGATGTTAGTTTCAGACGACGCACACTGTGGAACATTTCTGAAGTTTCACCTGCTGCCTTGAAAAGTTCTTCCAGTTGATTTAAAAAGAGACACGATACCCAAACACTTCTTTCAGTTCTGCTCACAAATCTTGAATTGTAAGTTGCTTTAAAGCTGCAGTTTGCAACTTTTATTAGAAATATGTTTTTTACAAACAACCAATCAGAACTGGGAGGCGGGTCTTAGTGCCGACAATCAACCTCAGCTCATCCTGAACTCTCACCGTTACAGGAATAACATTTATTTGCCCTCATTGGTGGCTATGCTAACTAGCCTTAGCATTCCTGTTAGGCTCTGCTATTAGGAAGAAGCTGTAGTGTAGCAGAGAGCAAGCAGGATGGGATGAGTAACGTGTAGACAAGCTTGATTGACAGCAATAGGACCCTCCTCCTGGACCTAGACTAACAGGATTATTTCAGATTATTTGTCTCATATCAAACTGTCACAATATGGTGACAGTTTCAACAAATATGTAAAAATATATTTTTTATAAAAGTTACATACTGTAACTTTAATTTTAAGCTATAATTTTATCTCTATTTTATCCTCTCTGCTCTGGCTGCCTGGTTCTTTCAGAGTAACTTCAGATTTTACTTTTGCTTTTTAAATCTTTGATGGTCTGGCACCGTCGCACCTCACTTATCCTGTACATTAAGTCAGTCTTTGTAGGTTATTGAGAGCTGAAGACCAAATGCTTTTAGTTGTTCCAGGAACTAAACTGGTGAGTAAAACAGATCAAGCTCTTTGGTTGTTGCTCCTAAATTGTGGAGCGATCTCCCACTTTCCACTGGGTCTGCCAGAAGCTCGGGGGATTTTAAATCTCTATTAAACTAATTTGTTTTTCTTGGCTTTTAATTCTGGGGAGGTGGAGCGTTTGGTCAGTGATGTTGCTATTTATTTCTGCTTTTATTGCTTATTTGATTCTTTGTCTTTGTGTTTTTATTCTATTATTTCACTATTTTGCCTGTTTTATCTTTGAAGCGCTTTCGACACTTTGTTGTGTGTAATAGTGATATAGACTGACTGATAATCTAAACCAATCTTTCTACGCTATACTAGAAAACTGTCCTCACCTAGTTGAACAAATACACATTTCTATATAATTTTCACTCAAATCAAATTAAAATAATTACTTATTTTAAGTTGGTAGAATGTAAAATATCTGATAATGCATTTTAATAAACATCACATTGAACTGTGTTAAAACATTTCAAAGCTGCTCCTGTAAACATGGAGAAGCAGCTTTCTGTTTTTTTTGTTTTTAAGCTCCTCTAATCTGAAGAAAAATCCAAAAAGCTGCCAAAATGCTGAAATACTGAGTTCCTTTAAATCAAGGCTACAACCCCAGTTTTTGGAGTTTCCCATGATTAATAATTATTGGATCATCATAAACTGTGGTCTGGATTTAAATCTGTCATCATCTTCCTAACTTCTGCAATGAAATGTTTGGTATTTTACTTTTCTTCTAATTGTGTAGAGCATTTTGAGTTGTTTTGTTGCTGAACACACAAAGGAAAGCAGAGATTTTAGACTTTTATTTGAATAAAAAAAAAACCACACATCTTATTTCATCCTTTACTTTGAAGGGATTGATCATTTGCATATAATCCCAAAAATATACGCTGAAGTTTGTTGCTATAACTTTACAAATTGTGATAAAAAATATATTACAGCCCCATCCACTCACAGCAGGCTGCAGGGCAGCTAACTCCTGCTAGCCTCTGTTTCACGGAGAAAATAACACTAATTGTAGGTAGATGCAGACACCTACATTAATATATAACTGCAGCGAATTTTCCATTTCTTACCCAAACTGTACATATATATAAATACAGGTAGTGCTCAAGTGAATGAATAAAACATACATCTTCATTTAAACACTTCATTGCAAAGGTGTAAAAATCTCAGGTTTGCGCTTGTCTTAAATGCGGAAAATGCTGGAAATCCTGATGTGAAACAGTCAGTCAGACATTCTCTAAAAATGGACCATGATTGCTCAATCTATTTCTGGATAAATCCTGCATGTCCAGAACATATTTCAAAATGTGAAACCAAAAAATATGATGTGTGTTCCCTCGATAACATAAAACAAGCAGCAGTCAGACGTCAGCTTACTCCATCTTAGGAGACGTGTTTTGTTTTTCATGTGATGCCTGCTCTGAGGTTTGTGATTAATGTTGCACTAATATGAAAATATTCCAAGTTTTCCACAAACAGACATTTCCTCTGTTAGTCCCAGCTGGAAGATGAGCAACAGAAGACAAACCCGTTGCATTGCAAGCGTTGGTCAACCAAGCACAAAGGATCCAGTGATCAGATGCGGTCAGGGGATGAGATGCCCCGGCCTCTCGGTTCAAAGTGTCTTCTCTGAGTAATGGACTCATCCAGAACCCAGACCGAGTCAGCGGTTCTGTGGATCATTTAGTGAAAGGAGTTCTGTCCTCTCATGTTCATAATGATGCATCAGAAGAAACTTTTTTATTAAAAACATCAAACTGTGAAAACTTTGGCATCGTTTAACATTAACATGGAGAAAACACAAACATGTTTCATTAATATACAGCACTGCTGAACTCTTTATTCATGACTGTGGATTTAAAACATTTTACTTCAATAACTAAAAATGTTCCCAGGGGTTGGGATTATATAACTCAGATTATTTTGAGCCGTTCAGTCCTGTACTCATGGATTTTTCTGCGGAATATTACTCCAAATTATTTGTGAAAAATGTACCTGTTTGCAAATTTGATCAAAAATGTTCTAAAGAAAATGCAGTTTAAGAAGCTGAAATACGAAACCCAAAGCTAGTTGACACACTGGTGACCCGCGTTTGCAAAACAGCCAATGAAGGAGCGCCTTTCATCGTTCCTGGAAAATGTTCAAAAAACCTCCAGAATGTAAAGTTACAATCAACAGGCACTGTGCCGTTACCTAGCAACCCCAGCAAATCCCAGCCCGTTACCTAGCAACCCAAACTAAGCTGCAGCAGTTTGATCAGCTGGTTTCACCACTGTATGCGCTGTACAATGGCTGCTGGAGAGTTTTGGCAAGAGTTTTGTTGTTGACTTACCATCTAGAAACCACTTTGCCGCTTTCTTGTTGGTTGTGCAGGAGGCTCCACTGATGCTTTCCAAAGACATACAGTTGTATAATTGCACATAAATTTGCAGCCATTTTCACATGTAAATGTAAATGTTGAGTTGGGTGGCGTGGCCAGCAGCAGCTTATTTGGATTTACCAGTTAATAATCCAATAATTTATGGATTTGTTGCATTTGTCGTTTTTTTTGGACTGTTACACAGCCTACCTTAGCCTACCTTAGCCTAGCTTAGCTGACCTGACGTTTTGTTTGGACCTGCAGTTCATTCCAGAAATCTTCAGCAGCACTAAAGGCTACAACAGTCATTGTGACTTAGAGACAGAGACCTGCTGAGTCTGGTTTTGATGCTCTGACTTGTGGTTTGGGCTTTTGCGTGTTTGGGGTCTTAAGCATCTGTTTTGCTGATGAACAGCCTGTTTGAGTACAAATGTTTAATTATTTCCTGGTCTAAGTTTTGGCTCTTCATCCTGGTTGTGACCCCAGCAGTATAAAATGACAACATTTCTAACCTTTTTTCCCAGATCTTATTTGATGAGCAGGTCGGATCCGTGTCAGACTTTTATGTCGTTGCTTTCATGTATCGTCCTCCATGTTTATCAGTTTGAATCCGTTTCCATTCTGGCTGCTGCTGCTTTATTTTTGTTGTTTGAGTTTTGTTGCTTGTCTGTCGGTGGTTGAGCTTGGCTTGCAGATTGAACATTCCAGGAAAAATTTCTTTAACTTTAATTTAAAATTGACCATCTCCAAAAACCCTTTTAAATCCATTAGCAAAAGGTTAACTTTACCCAAAGAAATCTCTGTTTCCTCTCAATAGTTGATTGCTTTTTTAGCGTTCAGTCAGAGTTTAATATCGACGGGATTAAGACTAATCCTACCAGACATAAAAAGAGGATTAAAAAAACCAACACTGTGGCTGTTTAATCTGTTCCACATGCAGAGCGGCGATGTTTGTAAATGATTCAACACATGTGAGTCCCACTGGGAGCCTGAGAGCATAAACAGTAGGGAGACACAGCGCTATTAGCTGTTAGCTATCAGTTATTAGCAATTATCTATTAGCTACCCATTAGCTGTCAGCTATGACAAGTGCAGGTCTGGCCTATAGCGGCATGAAAAATCAGGAAAAGCTCAGTGGATGGTGAAAACCAAATTGAACACGTCATTCATGCTATGAAGCACGGTGGTGGCAGCATCATGGACTGAAGGTAAATGCGGAGGATTTAACTGAGACTGGAGTTTAGTTTCACCTTCTGACAGGACGACGACTTTAAGCATGTAGCCAGAGCTACAACAGAACAGTTTAGATCAAAACATATTCATGTCATAGAATGGCCTAGTCAAAGTCCAGAACTAAACCCATTACTTTGAGAGATAATTGCCTGCTGGAGGGGCGGACTCTGTTGAAGTTTAAACGATTGGTTGCTAATGTTTGCCCATGACTTACGTAATATGCTCACTCGATAAAAATGTCGTAAACATTCCTGTTGCTCCGACTTTGATTGCTCAATATTTGGACGCCGACATGGACTGAACTACAGGTAGAAAATAAATCTAAACTAAAGCAGAAAACCTACATCATTTTTCACAACTCCTTTCATTTCAACTGGAGAAATCCCAACGGATTCTGAGGTGGGAGAAGTTTTACTAACCTGCGTTTAATTTTACTCCAAACATATTATGAAGTATTGCTATTCTGACTTGAGTAAAATTTCTGAATTTTACTGGGATTAACTTCACTGAATGAAAAATAAACCAATTTTAACTAAAGATAAACCAGAGACCTAAGATGTGTGTTAAAGTGAGACCTCTCGTTCGTACATCAGCTTTGTTGTTCTGTTATTTTCCATCTGCTGCACCTGAAGTGGCATCAATCAAAGTCAACAGCATAAATATCACCACTGGAAGTACTTCTAACATATTACATAGATTACCTACTGTAAGGATTTATTTCATAAGTTTCATGTTAAAAAAATATTTGGCAAATTATTTCTTCTGTCTGAATTTGTTACTTTGTAATCATGTTTTTTAATTGTATAATTTTGTGTTTCATTCCTTAAAATACCAGAATTTTAAAATATTTTTGTCTGACATTTCAGAACATTAAATAAAATGTCCTGATCAGTTCCTCAGGACTTTAGTTTCATTTTTATGAAATATTGTTGGACTCCTGGGAAATTTCTTGGACGAATGCTTTTTAGTTTGACTTCTGTGAAAAAGTGTTGAAGTAGCGTTAATGTTACGCTGAAGACAGACAACTCTTAGCATCCTCTTCATCATACAACAATAAAGTCTGCAGTCAGAGGCTTCCTGAAATTATCTGCAATACAGACTGCTACAGGAGATCCTTTCTGCTGACAGCTATCAGCATCTGAAACAATTTGGACAGGAATCAGAACTTTTGCTTTCTTTTTGAGATTTATAAAGTATTTTTTTTAACGTAATTAGAATTTGAACAGAAAACATAATTTTCCTTCTTTTTGCTCTACCTTCAGATTTATTTTTATTTTCTTAGTGAGGCGAAAGGTTAACACAACCTCCTGCAAACATCTGGTCCAATCCCACTAAAAACCACTAAAAGCTCAACAGACCATGGAGAAAAAGTGCAGTAAAGAAGAGTTTTTCTGTGATTTATGGACGCTGGACGCCTCAGAGAGGCAGCAGGGTTTGTGAAGCTCCTGACCCTCCGGGATATTATCGATACCAGGCGGGTTTGAAACGTTGTGGCAGTCTGAGAAACTCACAGCTGTACAGAAATTCCTGCAGGATTATTTTATTAAGAGAAGTGGGTGTCCTGAGCTGGATAACAGTTCTTTCTCTAGGTCATAACATAAGGTTGCGCAGCAGCACATGTGAAGCAACAGTGGAAGTCCAGACACGGTGGATTTATCTCCTCCTGTTCTCACAGTCTGGACTAAAACGCTTTCCTGACATTTATTAACTCAGATGACAAATTTAGCACAATGTACCCCTTTCATCATTAGTTTGTAAATATAACAACATTTTGACTCGCTACATTACCACTAAAATCTCAGTCTGCTGTTCTGTTGAGTACGAAAGGTGAGAGCGGCTGCATAAACGTTTTCCTGATGGTTTTCTCGACATAATGAATTAATTTCCACATGGTTTTTATGAGATGACGAACTAATTTCCCATTTTCCACATACATTTTTTACAAATGATTTTCTTGAGACTGGTTAATCTTCCATTTCCACACATATACTTTTTTCCAGTGGTTTTCTTGAGATAAGAATTTAATTTCCTGATGCTTTTCTCAACATAACGAGTTAAATTCCAGATGATTTTTACAAGATAATGAGCTAATTATCCATTTTCCACATATGAGTTCATTTTCCATTTTTCACATATACTTTTTCCTGAGTTGTTGAGGATAATGTTTAGCTGAAGAATAAATGTCGCTCAAGTACGGAAGCCAAGAGCGGACATTTTCCGCTTAAACTTCTTCCCGATGGTTTTGTTGAGATAACGACTTAATCTCAAGAAAACAAACTTTGTTTCCTCGAGATTACGAGGAGACTCTTCAGATTCTACGTCTGCATGCATTTGAAGGATACAATCTGGTCTAACACACACACCAATCATCTTGCCATCTCGAGAAAACACTTTTTTACAATCGATTACAGTTTTTCCTCGTCACATCTGTTTAACTATCAACATCAGGTCCATATTCCCAAATTTGAGACATCAGTATTTCAGTGATTTAGGACTCTAGCATCTGAAACTCATGTCTTCATGTCATTAAGCAGGAAACTGCGGCCAAAAGATGCTTTAGCATAGTTTTCCTTTAAAACGTGGTCAGCTGGTGTGAAGCTCCATCCCATTGTTGACCAGGAATCTTGGCTTTCCTGAGATAATTGATCACTTTGTGGTGCAAAGGTCGGATAGTTTGGGTTCTGACTAATTAACTCAGAAATGTTCCTGCTCTGACCAACACATCTGTGACCGATCCATAAAACCGTCCGTCAGTAAGCGGAGCTTGTGGCATAATGGCGGTATTGTTTTCAGAATAAAAAATTCTTCAACTTTATTTTCTGGCAACTCTTGTGTCCGCTGTCATGGATGTGTGAGGATCCTATCCGCATGGATTTACTTATCAATCAAAGATAATCGAACTCTTTACCTTCTGCTGTAAACAGATCAACATTCAAATCTGGGTTTAGTTGTCTGTGTTTCTGTGGTAAACTGGTTCTGTACCTGTTGGGGATTATTATTCTCTCCATCAGTTATTTACTTCTTCATCTCTGTAACAATCTGCTTCTTCGTGGAAAACGTTCAGCAGTCTTTCTGTATTTGCCTCAGTCTCCAGCTCACTTGTATCTGACAACCTAAAACCCTGTTTGGTATTCGGCTAAAAAGGGCATTTATAAAGTATTTATAAAGTTCCTCAGTCACAAATGATCAGAAATAATTTGGGTTATTTATCATGTCATAAGAAAGAGAAAAAAAATGAGGTACATTTTTCAAAGTCACATTTCACCATGTTATTCATTCAGTTTATAAATGTTACAGCTTCAAGCTAAATATTTAGCTTGCACCCCACATATTTAGTTGACCAGCTTAATATTTAGCATTAAAAAATAAATATTTAGCACTGAGCCAGCTAAATAGCTCTGAGCTAAATATTTTGTTTGTGAACTAATAAAATGTTTAGTTGTGTTAGAGCTCACTAAATATTTAGTGCTAAGCTACATATTTAGCTAGGTCAGAGCTAAAGTGCAAATACCCTTGCTGATAAGCGGAAGTGGACTATCAAAATAAAAGCTGTCTAGACTTATTGGCAAGTTAATTTACACAATACCTAAATATTTAGATCAAATATAACTTTGAACTAAATATATAGCTTCAACTTAGATATTTAGCTTGCTATCTTAATATTTAGTTTCAAATTAAATAATTTGCCAACTAAATATTTAGATTAAACCTAATTATTTAGCTGGTATGCTAAGCTATTTTGCTAGCTAATTAAATATTAAGTACGAAACGGTGACATTTATAAATGAATCAATAACACAGTGAAAATATGACTTAGTTTTTCTTATAACAGGCTAAATAAGTAATCAGCTCCCATTCTGCACCTCCTTCAGCAGAGTGAAGTGAGGCCGTCATGAGAAATGTCTAAGATGAAGATGAAAACTGTCCCTGCAGTGATATTAAGTGAATCCCATCCTAAACTATCAAAACCAAATCCGACGTGTGCAGACAGACAGACCTGCAGAGATAAAACGAGTGTGAGCTGAAAGGAGGGCGGGTTCGTCCTGCAACGAGCCCATCTGAGTGACTTTACCACCACAGGTCTGGGGACAATGGAGCATTGTGTTAAAGTTATTTAATCCACTCCTTCGCTGTAACACTGATAGTTAGCAATCCCAGAAAAGTGATGTCACCACAGCTGCTTGCAGAAAATAAAACAAAGAAGGGCCTTTTAGGATGGGAAAACCTGAAACTAGATTAAAGCCAGAGGGAAATTTAGAGCTTAAAAGGTGCTAAATGCATCACACACAAACACACAGCGATTACTCTGCCGAGTTTGTTTAAAGAAAAAGAACAACCTCGGTCAAAGTTCAAAACTTTTTGAACTTTAAGAGTGGCACCGAGTGGTGTACCAAATAAATAACTGCAAGGATTGTGAACAGAGTTTCAAAACAGACCAATAAAATGTACAATAATTTATTTAAAAGGTGAATAATTAAAAAGGAGGCACAAGCAGTCCTTGAAGGCAAAGTCAATAAACAAGTCCGTAACAGACTCTTAGCTGGCCCAAAGGGGGCGCGGTCCTCTACTGCTCCCGGTCCCTGGCGAACCTCGGCCGCGATCCAGCCACTCCTGCTCCTACAGCCCGGCCGCCCGCTCCTTGACGGCGACCAGTCAGGCGACTCACTGCCCTCAACAGCGATCAGACGGGTGGTACTCCTTGGTGACCAGTCCACCCGTCTCTAGTCCTCCGGTCCGCCTGCGCCGTCCTCTAACACCAACACCAACAACCAGCCTGGCTCCGTCTGCTTCTCCTCTAGCTGTCTCACAGTCGATGGCTCATCATCCCTCCTGGTCTGCACGCTGCTTAATTAGATGCAGAACACCTGTACCGCTGCGGTGGGGCGTCTCCCGGTGTACATGGCACGTGACCTCAAAACAACCAATCAAAAACATGCAACACAACACCCCAAAAACTCAACTAAATCTAAGAAAAGTAAATAAGTTCAAAATATAACAAGCAATCCAAAACAGCAATATAAGAAACATAAATTTAAACCAAAAAAGGAAAACCAAGGCCACATTACCACACACCCCCACACTTTAACAAGGCCAGTCCCAGCCGATAGTCACTCTCTATAGCGAGAAGGACATTGTCCTCTTGTAGCACGTGTAGAGCGGCGCAATACTTGTTCTTCATTAGTTACAGGATAATAGAGCATTAAAGGCAGTTCATGAGTTTCAACGGGAGGTTGTTCTCTCAACGTGTCTGTGGAAGGAGCGATACAAGTCTTCAGAGCATTTCTGTGAAAGGTTCGTTCCTTCCCACCCTTCTCTGGTCTAACACGATAAACCCGACCTATGTCCCCAACAACACCCACAACTACAAATGGCTCTGGATCCCACCAACTGTGTAGTTTCCCCTGTCCTTGTCTGTTCCTATCACGGACCCACACGCATTCCCCAGGGAGAAACGCACTGGCTTTGGCTTTCTTGTCATAAAACCGTTTCTCATTGTTTGCTGCACTAGTCATCTTATTCCGGGCTACCTCATAAGCATGAGACAACTTCTGATGGTGTTCTAAGACCCATCACTGCAAGTCTCGGCGGGGTTGTGCATCTAACACACCCAAACTCAAATTGACTGGGAGCCTAAGATGACGACCAAACATGAGATAAGATGGAGCGAAACCAGCAGCACTATGAATAACATTATTATAAGCATGCAACAACTCTGGTAAGTGCTCTGGCCACCTACTCTGTTTTTCAACCTCGAGTGTATGAAGCATGTTCAATAATGTTTGGTTCATCCTTTCTACTCTCCCATTACCTGCTGGGTGATATGGGGTAGTGCGACTTTTAGAAACGCCATACAAGCTGTATAGCTCTTTCATAAGTTCTGATTCAAAATTTGGTCCCTGGTCAGAATGAACCAGGGACCAACCGGCTGGGCAGCTGAACGGTTGGATGACATGGGACCAAATTGCACGAACAGTAGTTTGAGCAGTTTGATCATGTGTAGGAACAGCCCATGAGTAACGGGTGAACATATCAGTCATTACTAAAATACTTTGATAAGTGTCACTCGGCCGATGCAAGGAGAGAAAGTCAAGAGCTACTACCTCTAAAGGGTAAGACACTGCTATTGGCTTAAGAGGTGCTCATGGCTCACGGTCTTTTTGTAGACTACATACAACACACCCATTCTGAAAACACTGTACCCCCTTTTCCATGCTTGGCCAGAAGAAATGGTGCCTTAGATGAGCAAGGGTCTTCTCCACTCCTGCATGGGCTGTAGCTTCATGACATTTCCTCCAGACCTCCTGACGCTTAGAATCTGGGCACACAATCTGGAAACGGGGCTCACATACATAAGAGTCAAACACACGTCTGCAGAGAATCCTTTTGTGTATGCAGAATCTCTTCCAATGTTTAAGCAGCTTTTTGGCCAGTTCACTTAGAATTGCCTGTTCAGTCTTGTTTGGGGCTCTCCCCCTTTCCACATACACTCGTACCTGCTGTATGTCTGGATCCGCCCCCTGTAGAGTCTGCCAGTCCTCCCCCAGCTCAAGTGAAGCCATGTCTTCTGTATCTGTATCCATTACAGCTGCCACAGTGCAGCCAATGTTGGCTGTAGGCTTGGGGAATCTGGACAATGCATCTGTATTCACATTCTCTTGTCCTGCTCGATACTTCACCTCAAAATCAAATGAGGCTAACTGAGCAACCCACCTTTGTTCCACAGCCCCAAGTTTGGCAGTTTGTAGGTGGGCAGCTGGATTATTGTCAGTAAACACTGTAAACTTGGCACCAGTTAAATAGTCCTTAAATTTCAGTGCTGAGAGCTCCAATTTAAATGAGCTGTAGTTTGCATCATTTCGCTCTGCGGGATGTAAACTGTGACTGGCGTAAGCGATTACTCGCTCTTCTCCCTCTTGGTTTTGTGCCAGTACTGCACCCAATCCATGATTGCTGGCATCAGTGTAGAGGCTGAAAGGCTGGGTGTAATCTGCACAGGCCAGTATTTGTGCTTGAGTTAATGCCTCTTTTAGTTTGCCAAACGCCGTTTGACACTCTAATGTCCAGTCAATTAATTTGGTGCCATGTTTCTTATCAGTAGGAATGCCTGTTAACAGAGAATTAAGTGGGCGTGCAATTTTGGCAAACCCCTGGATAAAACGTCTGTAATAGCCAGCCAAGCCCAGAAATGCCCTCACTTCTTTAACGGACTTTGGGGCGGCCCACTCTGTAATTGCGGCCACCTTGTCTGGATCAGGCATAACTGCCTTCTGGTTGACCACATGACCCAAAAATCTCACCTCTCTCTGAAACAGGTTGCACTTGTCAGGTCTCAGCTTCAGGCCGTGCTTCCACAGACACATGAAGACTTCTTCCAGATGCTGCAGGTGGGTATCAAAATCAGGTGAGAAGACAATTATGTCATCCAAATATACAAGGAGGGACTCAGCAATCTGACCACTTAGACATTGTTGCATTAATCTCCTGAAATGTTGCAAGTGCGTTGCAGAGACCAAATGGCATGCGCTGGAATTCAAAAAGACCCACAGGTGTAGTGAAGGCAGTCTTTTCTCTATCCTTTGGATCGACGTCAACTTGCCAATACCCACTGGCCAGGTCTAAAGTGAAAAACCACTCCGCCTTGGAAAGGGAGGTTAGAGTCTCCTCAATCCTAGGGAGAGGGAAAGCATCTTTGTGAGTAACAGAGTTCAGTTTTCTATAGTCGACACAGAACCTCCAGCTCCCATCTTTTTTCTTGACCATAACAATGGGTGCAGCCCAGGGGCTGGAACTCTCAGTTATCACACCTTTGTCCAACATGTCTGCTAGCAGTGACCTTATTTCTTTATACACGAGTGGTGGCAGTGGTCTGAATCTCTCCCTTGTAGGGCATGCATCTCCAGTTGGAATGGTGTGCTTGACGGCATCCGTCCGACCAAAGTCCTCATCATGTTTAGAAAACACTTTCTCCCATTTTTTCAGTAGGGTGGTCAGCTTACCGGCTTCGGCAGGTGTTACACCTGGTCGTTCCACTAGCCTCTGAAGGCTGAAGTCTTGGCTCTCCTCTAGGGAATCCACAGCTTCCACCAGCCCGACTTGTACCACGCCACTGTCATCAACAGCCAGGTCAACATCTCGACCCCCGTGGACATCTACATCGTTGACTTGGTAGAGGCGGCCAATCTTTTGGTAGCACCCTAGGGTAACTGAAAAATTATTCAAATTTTTCAACCGAACAGGGAGTCTACCATTTCTGACGACAGCAAGGGTGCGGCCCACTGAGACAGTGTTGAGCTCCTCCAGGGCTTCCACCAGGCCGCAGTAGTCTCTCCCCGCTGGTCCTGCTCGAGCTCGTCCCCAGATCACCACCTCGCTTCTTGCTGGAATCTTGACCCCTTGTCGCTAAGCTGGCCAGACGTATCCCATGAGCTCAACCTCTGTGGCAACAGCGGTCCTCCGGCAAAGGGAAAAAGCCTCCCGCCATGCCCGCTGAGACCTCGGTTTTTGGCAACAAAAGGACAAAGGCTTCCCAGGGTTACGGAAAACCATATCCCAGCATGGTCTGATTATGTTCATGCCAATAATGAAGGGATTTGTGGAACATTCATCAGTCACTACAAAAACACCTTTTTGGTCAATATCAACACCCTCAATCTTAAAGTCCATTAGGGCGTAGCCTACGCAGGGGATCTTAAGGCCATTTACCGCCTTAAGCTGGATGTAAGTGGGAACATTATTAACATTGGAGTCAGGAAAGTGTTTGAGGAACAGGATCTGTTGCATAAGTGTCACTTGTGAGCCAGTATCCAAAGGTCCCTCCAAATTAATTCCTCCCACAGACACATCCACATATGGGCAATTCCCCACTAAATTAGTAGTGGCCCTTCAGTCTTTTTGACCTGACCCCACTGCATGGGCCTCAACAGTAGGGTGTGCTAGTTTAAAGCTGGCTGATTTACAGAGGATTCTCTGCAAAATCGGGCTATATGACCTGGTTGTTTGCACACCCTACAAATGGGCCTACCGTCCTCGTTCCATCGGTAGCCGGTGTGACGATCCTGGTGCCGTTTCCCCCGGGGATGTGGAGAGATAGTTATGGGGCGTACTGATGTTTGTGTGGGACCCGTTGATCTCTGGTCTTTGATTAACTCACGAGCAAGGCCCTTCATCTGGGCCTTCACCTCCTCCATGAGTTCCTTTTTCAGCTCCTGTTTCCACACGTCACTTTGTTGGTGAGATAGAACAGCATTAGGATCCCTTACCGCAGCACATGTCACTTCAGGCCATTTTGGACTTTGTTCTTCTTCCAATAGAAGAGCCTCCTGTTGAACAGCACTGAACGTTGCATCAGGGTCCAGGCACACAACTTGCTTTAACATCTGAAGTACGGCACCATCCTCCAGGCCAAGCAGAAATTGGTCCCTAAGGTGGGTATCAGTGAGTGCTTCTGTTGCATCATGTTTCTATAATTTTCGATACAGCTCTCTCAACCGAAGCCCATACGCCTGAACAGACTCGCCCAGCTTCTGCACACAACCAAAAAATTGTGACCGTAAAGCAGAAACAGGAACCTTCTTTATATACAAGTCATCCAGTACTGAGAATACTTTTGTCACCTTATCACGTTCATCATCACAGAGCACATTAATTTGGCGTCTGGGTAAGCCAGACAAGGCACCAATCAAAATCTTTACTTTGTGTGATTCAGGTAAGTCATTTGCATCTAAAAGACCTTGTATTTGCTCCTTCCATTCATTATATTTGGTATCGTCATTTTGCCCTTCAAATTTAGGGATCCATGGAGCACCGGGATAAATGGGCATCATCATTTTTACAAGAATAAAATAAAAACTTCCATTTCTTCATTTTTTTTTTATAAATCTATTAAAACACTGCTCACAATCCTGCTAAATCCTTGCTGACAACGCCAAATTCTGTGAAATATCAGTAAAATTATGATTTCAAATAAAACTCTACAGCATTTGCTTTATATTTTAAAGTGGGCAACAAATCTTTCTTCACTCCTCAGAACTAAGCTGCACTTTTTTCTTTTTTTCCTTTGCAAAAAAGTTCAATGATTCATTTCCTTCGAAAATATTAAATTAATTTTAGTTTAAATGTTCTAGCTTTGAAAATAAATAAACCCAATAACTTAGTTCTACCTTGTTTGTAGCTCTATGCTGGTAATATTTTGTAGGGAAAACGTGGCACTTTCAGCAGAAAAGGTTGCTGACCCTGATCTACATGGAGCTCTGCAGAACCGGCTTGTTTTC
The DNA here is from genome assembly GCF_001444195.1 of Xiphophorus couchianus. Lineage (NCBI taxonomy): Eukaryota > Metazoa > Chordata > Actinopteri > Cyprinodontiformes > Poeciliidae > Xiphophorus > Xiphophorus couchianus. Next base: position 3,160,377 of record NC_040232.1, on the reverse strand, counting down.
CTGTTTACTGTTGCTGTCAGGTACGTCGACATGCAGAAACGTTCACGTCATTAACCGTAAATTCCTTCTGCAGAATCCTCCAGCGGGAGACGATCTGCACCGAACCGTCTCTGATCTGGTTGTTTTTCTTTTCACTGTTGCTGACAGACGACAAACAGACGATGGGCGATCCGTCATCCTCCACCAGCGCAACAAAGTCAAGCTCCAGCTACTTCAATATTCTTCAAAGAATCAATACTTTTGAGGCTTTTTCTAATTTTCAGTGAACCTAAACATTTAACATGCTGATGTCTGTAGATTCTCAGAGACACAAACCTCACAGAAGTTTGAGTTTTTTCAAACTTCCCGGATTTTGGGGTGAATTTGTTGTCTTTTATGTTGTGTGTTTTTAATTATCTCTGCAGAAAGATGCATTTTAGTTTTCACAGGTCAGAGGAGCAGAGGAAGGATAAATTGAAGGATTTTTAATAATGACAAATAGGCTTGAAGTGCCGTTATGATGTGATCAGGACAGGAAACTGGTGCAAAAGAATCCAGTAATGAACTATGGAAAACCAGGAGTTTAAAGACTGAGGCAGGGAAGGGAAATGACGAGCTAATTAAAGAAGATGTGGAACAGCTGTGGCAGGAAGCTGAACTAAGACTGAAGGAAGTACAAACCAAGGAAAAAAGACACAACAATAATGGAAGACAAATAAATTCAAATGTACAAACAACAGAACTCAAGAATAAACTAATAAACTAAACATAAAGAAATGAATGTATATGGCAACACCTTTCTAGCACTAATGAATGCAGAAAAGAACGAAGTATGGCAAGACCAGAGGTGGACACACCGCTGCTAAGGTGCTAATGGCATAGCTGATTTTGTTTTTAGTTTATTTTTATTTAGTAAAAATAACTTCCTCTGACAGATTGGAACATGTTCAAAAGGCGTAAAGGGACTTGATGCAACTCCTCCTTCTCAACCTTTTTCTTCTAGACAACATCCAAATCGCTCAAGAGGTGTTGCTGGTTTACTGCTACGATCTTTCTTAGTTAATGGAGACGATATTTTGCTTTAATAAGATGTAAATGTAATTTAACTGAGAAAATTTTCTCATTTATATAAGCTACTCCTGAATTTATTTCCAAGCTCTGGCAGTTAAATGCTTCTGTACTTTAGCATTAATTTCCACTAAAAACCATGTTGCTGTAGCGCTTTAGCGTTAGTGGATCTAATGTTTATAATTAGTGCTGTATGGTTAGCAGAACTAATATTTGTAATTAGAATTTTAGTTCTAGTAGAACTAATGTTTGTGATTAGTGCTTTAGGGTTAGCACCGCTAACCGTTTAGTTAGCCATGCCCACCATGGCCTGAACAAAGAAATCTAATCAAAGAGCAAAACAACCAGATTCATTCTGGTCTTTTTTTTTCATCCTAAAGGTAACATGCTTAACATTTTCTCTAATTCCTGTGATAAAATTTCTTGATGTGCTGAAACAACTGTGGGCTGTACCCACAAACCCAGAAAACATTATTACTGGGCGTTCACAGACAGGTCTGCGAGTAACAGGCCAGAGAGTATGCAACTTTAATGACTGCAGACATTTTAAAGCAGCACTTTGAGGTAAACTGCTGAAAGCACGCTACAACTACAGACGCAGCTTATGTACCACAAGGCTCACATGCATGTGGCCGAGGCTGGCTTCAATTAAAAATCTATTACTGTCAAAACCAATCAACACTGCTTGTAGGGATCTCAGCAGCAATAATTAAGCTTGCATTTATCTCTGCTGTCCACGCACGTTGAGGTTCTGCCATGCAATTAAAGTCCCACAGACGATATTATCTAATTTTCTGGTTTACAGTATTGATTCAGTTGAATATTTCTGAAATCACAGTTTATCATGAGAACAAAGTATTTATAGCCTTTGCTAGTCAAGCACGTCATAAATCTAATTGGAGCCGTTGGCCACAGGCTGCCAGACGCTGGCGGCTCTGCTGGATCCGTACCTGGAGCTGGTTATTCACGGTTCGTCTCAGTCATGGGCCAGAATCTCTAAAGTGACAGCCTCAGCAGAGACATCTATATTTAATCTTCCTGCCTTTCCCATGTCAAGTTGAATTGATGCTGGTATCAGATTTGAGCATAACTGTGTTCAAATTATTATTATTTTTAGCTTTTTAAAATGATGACTATGAACTGAGCAAGGAATAACTCTCAAAAGTAAACACATCACTGTAATCCTACGGTAAGCAAAGGCTTCACACAGCAGGCAAATGTGAGCCAAATCTGATTGTTTTGCCCATATGCAATATCCGACTTTTTCATCGCGGTTTGAACCGTCCGCTTCCAGCATTTCACACCTCCTAAAAAATCTGATTTGTTCCACTTTCATACGTGGAACTAAACTGGATTTTTTCAAAGCGTCTGCAGTCAGAACAATCATGTTACGTTTCTGATTATCGACAAGTAAATCTGCAAATTAGCAAAATTTTACCTCTGAGTTAAATATTTAGTTAGCAAATTAAACACGTAGTTTCAAACTAAATAAAGTTAAATATTTAGCTCACAGTTAAAAATGTGACCAATATGCAAATTAGCTAACTGAGTATTCAACATCCATCTAAAGTTTTTGCTGTGGGCTAAATATTTGGTTAGAAAGCTAAATATTTAGCTCAGCACTAAAAATGTAGCTACTTTGCAAAACAGCTAACTTGCTAAATATGCTATTTGCTATTTATCTTTGAACTCAATATTAAGTTAAAAAGCTATTTATCTTAGAAATAAAAAAAATTGTTAATATTCAAATTAGCTAACTAAATATAGCTTCAAACTAAATATTTTTCTTCAGGCTAAATATTCAGTTAGCAAGCTAAATACTTAACTAGGAGCTAAAAAATGTGCAAATATGCAAATTAGCTTGCAAAACATTTGGTTTCTGACTAAATAGCAATCTAAATATTTAACTTTAAAGCAAATCTTTAGCTTGCTAGCTAAATATTTAGCTTTAAACTAAATCTTTAGTTTGCTAGCTAAATATTTAGCTAGCAAGCTAAATATTATAGCCTCAAACAAAAATATTTAGCTTGCTTAATAAATATTTAGCTTGCTAATTAGATTCTTAATTTGAAACTGATACATTTATAAATGAATGACTAACATGGTAATAGTATGACTTTGAAAGATGAACCCCCATTTTTCTCTTGTAACAGGTAAAATAACCCAAATTATTCTGTTAATTTTTGACTGTTATTTCACAAACGGCACCCTGCATGAAAAGACACCAACGCAGCCTTTTCCTTCTATAACAGGACCTGGATTTCTCATTCTCACTGCTCTTCTGTGAGCCGCTGCTCCCACAGCCTGAGGCAAACTGGGCACATTTTGATTTAGAGGCAGTAATGGCCTTATGCGTCCTCGAATGCCACAGCGCTTCATGCTTTCATGTGGTCAGCATTCTGCCAGGGCAGGGTCACTGTTATCGATTAAATAATCTGAGTCAGTTGAAGTCAGTGACAGGGTGCATTCATGGTCCCGAAGGAAGACCCGGATCTTCAGAGACGGCCTAATCCATCTTCCAGGGAAATGAGAGGAGAGAGACAATTATCTCCTGAGCAACATGTCTGCCTTTAAACAAAGCCGAGCCGGCCGTTCGCTGCCGTCTTCAGTTGATCTGCCTGGAATGTGAAGCTAAAGGAAGTCCTGCAAGCAAAGCTCAACTTTTGATTAAAGTGATCTAACTGGCAATCCTGGTGAAAGAAGTTGGCCCAGTTTGAAGGAACAGTCAGAGAAATGGATTCATTTCACTTTTACCAGCATAAAAATACAAACTAGATGTGGAAAAGTCTTTAGAAAATTATTTTATGGACTTGTACACAAAAACAACTTAATATTAAAAAGATCTGGATGTGGAGAGCCACATTATTAAGCTGGAACTAAGCCTGATGTAAAAGAATAACGCTGCTCCCAACAAATGTTGAAAAAAGCCAGAAAGTGGGCGGAGCCAAGCTGCGGTTAGGGGCGTGGCCAGGTGTGGGTGAGCAGAGTGGAGCATGGTCAGTGGAAATGGACTTTGTTGCTATATTTAGAAACGTTTTAGACATCTATTGGGATTTCTTTTTTCAAATAGCAATGAATCTAGTGACTTTTTTATGTTTTTGGAGACTCCTATGGCGACAACACAGCAGAAATCGGAAGAGAAAGAGAAGTGGCCACAGTGGTAAAAGAAGAAAGATTCATTTATTGATTGACTGGCTTCTAACGTGCATAAAAGCATTTTAATATAAACTTTTCTATGTAATATCTTCCTCTGTGACTTTCCTTGAGAAACATTTGCTGGGTGAATTTATGGAAAACTGTGAAACCTCCAACATTAAGGCGGCTTCGCTTTTCCAACAATAAAAGTGTCTGTTTGTGATGAAATGTATAGGAAACTCAGAGCACCTTTAACATCCATGCAACTGGTTTACTCAGTCAGGTGGTCAATTCATGCCAGAAATCTTTCCAGTGTTTGTTGGATACTAGATCATGATCTGAGATCTGAGATTACCACACCTGAAAGAAAACCTGGTGCTTTAATAGTTCATATTTTAAAATCATTAAAATGGCATCATTGTGTGAATGACGGCTAATTAAAATGTCAGATTTGCAGTAAGTTGCTCTCCGTGTGACTGTGCAACCTTTTCCGTTAGAAATCATCACTGCTGGGTGGGAACACTTTCACTGATAGAAGAGCTAATTTTTCATTTAGCTCTTTAGCTAACGTTGAAAATGTTTAGCATATTTAGCTTCCCCTAAATTAATTATTCCGGATAAATCCTAAAGTGCTCATTTATTTAGCAGTTTTGTAAATTGTAAGCTGAATAAACAAACAAATGGACACTTTTATTTTCAGACAAAAAGTAGTTCAAACCATTGAGAAATAAATTAATAAATAAAATAAAGTTCTACATCGTTTAGTTGACTGTATGCCTGCAAACCATTTATCGATCCATCCATCCATCCATCCATCCATCCATCTTTTTCCGCTTATCTGGGGGTCAGGTCGCGGGGGCAGCAGGGAGCCCCAGACTTCCCTCCCTGGCCACTTCTTCCAGCTCTTCCGGGGGAATCCCAAGGCGTTCCCAGGCCAGCAGAGAGACATCGTCCCTCCAGCGTGTCCTGGGTCTTCCCCAGGGTCTCCTCCCGGTGGGACGTGCCCGGAACACCTCACCAATCCGCCTGTCGATTTCGGAGACAAAGCGCAGCCCTGGCAGAGTCCAACCCTCACCGTTTAGTTGTGTGATCATTTTTGCCTTCTTGAGTTTGATATACGATGTTGTGTCATTTATACATTGTTGGTGGCAACATGGTTGAATTTAGCCCTTTAGCATTAGCTTCCACAAACGTTAGCATTAGCTGAACTACTGTTTTTAATTGGCTTTTTAGGTAGCAGTTCCAACCACTGGAAATCATGTTTTCAGTTGACGCCTTGTGAACTCTTTGTTAAGAAGCATGAAGAGAAACTTCTGCTTAGATTTCTGCAGCTGGAGAATCTTCATCTGAAGCACCAGAACGTTCCTCCTCTTCCTCCGCTAGCAGATGTTACTCTGTCGTTTCTCATCTGCTCCACTTCTTTAGATGTTTCCACTCTCATCAGCACCAAGCAGATTGTTTTTCTCTCCGTATTTTCAGCAGTTTTCCATTTGTGTAAAAAGTGATGAATGGGTCTGAAAAGCCTCAGATGCTGTGAAATCCTTGTGAGACATCACTGTTTTTCTTTTTCAGCTGTTTCATTTCTGTTCTGAGGACAGACAGAATCCAGCTGGGCCCCGCCCTGCACTGAAGGAAAGAATTAGCATTTTTTCATTGGTTTTGTTTTAAATCTGTGCATCTTAATCCCCATTTCACCACCTAGAAAGCTTTTATAAACATGTCAAAATGAAAACTGCATGGATTTCTCTGCATTTTCCTTTCAGGCATCTAAACATAGTTTGCTTAAAGATGTTTTCAGCTCCAGTTTTAGGCTTCCTGAGTTTTGATTTTGATTTTGGTTGTTTTTTTCCTTTCATCTGATCCTGACAGAGGGCTTTGCAGTGTCTGTTAAAAATGTGGAAACTGGAAAACAAAAGAAGTTTCAGGCCTAAACCAATGTTACTTCAGCTGATGATAATTATCTGGAAGTCATGTTTTTATGGGGAAAAGTCCACAAAAGTCCTACGCCGGACATAAGAGATGTTTTCTCCTTCTTTTAACAACTTTCTGCAATGTTGTCCCAAATTTTACTTTTTTAAAACTCAAACTAAAAGCTGCAATGATCAAGGATTCAAATGATTGGTGATTTAAAATGACATAAAAATTCTGTTTATCCAGAGTGAACAGAATTATTCAGACTTCTAAAATATATATTTAGACTATTCTATGCTTATTGTCAAAATAAAAGTCAAAGTTCTTGTTTTTCTCCACAAGTTTTGCAAATATAGCTGATTTCTACTGAAGCATTTTACGGTCTTAATCAGCGTCTTTTTGAACATGTTTTTACGGTTTTTGTTTGGACTTTAGCTGCTTTTTCATTCACCTTTGCTCCTCTCCTTGTTTCTGGCCATGTCAGCTGCACTTTGTTGGTAAAATTAAAGACAAAAGAAGAAAACAAGAAACTAGACCAGATGGTCAACACCTCCAGAAAGCCTAAAATCTGAGTCACTGGAATGAAAATCCACAGGAGTGACGGTCGGGTTGTCCTCCGTGTAAAAACCTCCTTTCCAGATGTAAAGTTCTCAGAAAACAGACGAAGCTCTTTTCTTTTCTTTTTTCTTGAACGTATTCTGTTAAAGGCATCTGTCAGATGGGAGTCTTTCATGGTAAAAAATTGTGTGCTCAGGTGACAACGACGGCTAATAGTGTCACCTCAGAGCGTCTTCGGTTACTTCAGACAAGTCCAATACTTCCTCCCACTCCCCAGTTCAGTTGGTCTCCCTTTGTCTCCCACAAAAGAAGGTGACACTTTGAATCGCAGGATGTGATGGATCGCCCTGGAGGTCAGAAGCCTTTACCAGTGTACTGGTTTCATCCCAGCCCAGCCGAGCTCCCAGCCTTGAATAGGCGCTGCGAACCTGTGTGTGTGAAGCATTATTAGGTGGGGAGTCACTGAGGCATTGTGGGAAGGATGCCTCTCTCTCTGCACTGGGAGGGTGGCCACATTGGCTTCATTCACATACAATTAATCTTATTTAGGCCTCAGATTTTCCACCTTAATGTAGGATAAAACAGTGTCTCCAGTCAGAGGCTTCTTCAAATTCGCTGTAACACTGACTGGAACAGGAGATCTACAGCCATCAGAATCTCCAACTACCGATTGAGGAAACGTAAATAATTTGATTTAATTTCCCTTTGGTATCAGTAAAGTATTCTTGAATTGATTAGAACTGAATATAGTGTTTTCTGAAAACATTTGGTTATTATGGTTTTAAAATGTCTTACAAATATTTGGGGAATATTTGTAAAACATTTTAAAAACTAGACATTATTTTCCTCCCACTTCACATCGATGAATCTTTGTTTTGGGCAGACGTGAGTAGTAACTAGTTACATTTACTTAGTTACACTTACTTCAGTAACATTTTTGAAAAAATTACTTTTAGGAGTAACACTACTCTTACTTGAGTGAAATCTCTGGATTTTCTAGCCACTGTGAATAATTTCACCAAAAACTCACCAGACTCAGACACACATCTGCAGTTTTTGACAGAAACTGATTTGGAAAATTTTCTTGCCTGAATTTATTATTTTTGTTTCTTATATGAATTATCATCACTTTGGTTCTTAAATTATCAAAATGATCCGTCTAATGATGTGATCTTTAAATATTAAATGAATATTAAATATTAAAATATTGATAATTTGATCAGTTACTCAGTATCTGAGGATTTTTTTTTTTACCAAATGCTTTTTTACTCTTGAATAATTACTGGCTACTTTTTACTTTTACTCGAGTTGAAATATGTTGAAGTATTGCTAATCTTACTTGAACACAACTTGTGGGTTCTCTGCTCAGCGCTGGTTTTGGGATATCACATAAAATCCTGATAAAACACACTGAAGTGTGTGACAAAATATGGAAAAGTTTTAAATCAACCTACAGCAGAGGGAAATTCAGCGTTTTTATTCGACATTATGGAGCCAGAGCGAAACGTAAATTACTCGCGAGTCTCATAAATAAATAAATGACTGAAGACGGAAAAGTTTCCTCCTTTCTCACAATGACTCTTTTTAAACCAGCCAAACTCTGACTTTTTCTTTGCCTCCTTTCTTCCCCATCTTACCTCCCAGTAAAAAGGGTCAAGTGCTCCGTTAAAACACACAGTGTATAATTTTATGGGCTTTTCCCGGCGGAGGAGCGGCAGCGCGCGGATCAGTGTCAGGCTTTGTCAGATGCTGAATGGGGGCGGAGGAAGAAAACTCATTAGAGTCCTATAAAAAAAACAGAAAGTATCTGCGATCATAAAGGAGCCTGCAGGAGGACAGAGAGTCACTCTGCCGGTGGAGACCTCCTCACACACTCCTTCACCACTCAGCCCGTCAGCGCGCTCGGTGCGTGGCGCACGGACAGAGCCGGGGCGCGCTGCTCTCTGAGAAATAAACTGTAGCTTGTTCCACAGGATCAAACCTTCTTTTTATGATTATTATTATTATCATTACTTTGAAACCGCGGTGTTAATTTAGAGGATGCTCGACTCAGCTTGGAGTAGATGCTGCTTTGTGCTGTTTCTCGTCGCTGCTGTGAGGACGGAGGCATCCCAGGTGTCCGAGGCGCGTCCGAAAGCCAACTCCATCAAGCCCTCTTCCCTGGAGGAGACGCCGATCCAGGCAGCGAACCGGTCGGTCCCGGTCACCAGGAAGCAGCGGCTCCCCCCACAGGTACGCTCCTCCAGTTCCTGACCTGCTAAAAAATGACCTCTGGTGATTTTACGCACAAAACGGAGTAAGATAAGATCGTAAATTCTTTTCCTTTTCTTCTCCATTTCTTTTTTCTTTTCGCTTCTTTTTTTGCCCAGCTCAAGCTTCGCAGCTTTTAATGAGCCTGAACTGCATTTGATTCGCTGTGGATCAGAATCTAAAGCGCTTTATTACCTCAAACACTGACTATTTTGTTCAGTATTGATTATGTACTGATCGATTGGTTTTGGTGAAACCTTTACTCTGCGTTTGCTCCAACAACCAAAAAAGTTTGATTTCGCTGCTTTCAAGGCGACATTTGATGCGGTTCATCTTCAAATACTTAGAACATTTTAAAAATATCGGTGATTTGAAACTTGAGTCAGTTCATTAAATGCTTGATTTCTCCCAATATTTTTGGTTTTTACATTAGACAACAATTAAAAAGTGCTTTATGCCCTAAAAATCTTTGAAATAGTCAGTATTTTTGTGTTTTCACAACTACAGCTGGAAACTTAAGCATCAAACTATTTCTAAGATTCTTTGACTGCAGAATAATGTAGATTATTGTGCTTTTTGTGCTTTAAGGTGATCTACAACAGCACTTAAATAACCTGTTTTTGTGTTTCACAAAAAGATTACTTCACCTAACACGTTCAGAGTTAACCTGTAGTTCACGTTTAATTTCAGAGTGTTACAGTTAAAATACTCTAAAAGTCCTAAAAACTGTCTGAGATTGCCAAGGAATTACTCTGTAGCTACTTTTATCATTTTTATCCACTTTTGTAAAGAAAAGTTTTACTCACCGTTGATGTTCTGAAAGCATTGAAATGACTCCTTTTCTTGTGGTTTTGCAGAAAGAATAAAGGTGTCATAAATCACAGTTTACTGTTACAGATCTCTGTTTATAGTGGGATAATTAGGCACTGTAATTAGGTTGCAGTGGTCAGAGAGCAGCAGTCTGTCTAAAATGGGTTTAATGCTCCCAAAACATCTGAGACGCTGTTTTATTATCTTCCACATAAAAAGTAAAAGTTTTACTTCCGAATAATTATGATTCTTTGATAATATTCAGGTTATGCTAGTATAAATGCTGTGGTTTGTAATCTAGGCACCATTTAAGCCACTGCAATAGACATTTTTGAGTATATCCACAGATATAATAAGCATTTCTGAGATCACAAGCTGAAGTATAATCCAGTTTAGGTCTAAATATTGCTGCTTTCACACTTGGTTTCCTTTGAAGAGATCTAAATGGCAAAGAGAATCCATGAAAATGACACATTTTTGTAATTTAAAATGAATTAAATGACGGTTTAAGACATCACAAACTTTATTATAAAGGTTTTTTGATTAGAGTAGAATGTTACTTTCCAGGTCTTAAAGGATTGCTGACCAAATGCAGTTCTAGCTCTCTAAAAACGGCGGAATGGCCCTTTACTTAAGTGCTCAAATTGGAATTTATGATTCAGGATCGAACTCCAAAAATCACAGAATAAAAGCTGAAACAAGCTCTTCCTGTCATGTGCGAATTGTTAGTGGGAATTTGGAGCGTCGGACCCCTCGTAAACCCCTAATTGCCTTTTCCAACCTGACGCCGCTGGCGGGAGCTGCTAGCATCCACAGTAAATCATTAATGCAGCAGAAATGTGAGAAAAAGTTAACACTTGAGGTAATTTTCTGTCTGGGTCTTGGCGCTGTTAAAGTGGTCCAGACGCTTGCTGGGATTATGGAGCCCTTGCGGGGCGTCTGGGGGCTACGCTAACGCTGCTCAGAATGCGTTCAGCTCAGGTTTTCTTTTTAAATTGTAATCTAACTATTAGGACTTAAAAGTTAAAGTCCGGGTGGTTAAATCTGCCTCTCTGAGCAGCTTTCCATCTCAGTTTAGATGACTGAAATCCGCCATATTCACCTTGTCTGCGACATCATTTTGCTGTTGTGGTTGAAGTCCTTTAATACCTGCTAAGTGCTGATGGCCCAGACGCGGGAATCGCTGGAAAAGCCGCTCGCTCCTCTGTGGAGTGTGGAAACCTCAAGCAGCGCCGCCAAACCGCAAATTGAGCGGCCGCTCCGCCGGTGCCACTGCCGCAGCGTTTGGTGGTTCTGGAGGAGCGGACTGTGGGGGAAACCATCTGCATGTGCAGAGACCACCACAATGCCACGGCGGCTTTCCACAGGATCAGGATGCCGCAGTTTTTATGGCAGGTTAAAGGTCGGGGTGCCTGCTGCATCTCTTCATCACACTGCAAAAACACAAAATCTTACCGTAATTTGATCTAGTTTCTATTGCAAATGAAAAAAATAACTTACAAAACTTTTCAGCAAGATGTAGGAGCTTGTTTTAAATCTTAAAATTCTTTAATATTGATGAAAAAGTATTTGTTTCATTGGCAGTTTATTTCACCTACAACACAGGAAAAATGTCTTGTTAGACGTGAAATAATCTGCCGATGGAACTAGAACTTTTTCATCAATATTAAGGAATTATTGACTTCAAACAAACTCCTACATCTTTCTGAAAAGTTACCCATGAGTTTGTTTTGTCTTATTTCAAGGGTACTAAGATATTTGCGATAGAAATTAGACCAGAAATACTTGGTGGATTTTGTTATTTTGCAGTGCATGAAGTTTTATATATAAGTAATAATTCCAGTTTTAGTTTTTTACTTAAAACTGCAGGATTTTCTTTCCAAAGTGTGCCACAGTGGAAGTTTAAACATCATTTGTGAAGCTAATTACTGTGATTAAAGCAGCTGGGTGCAGATTTGGAACAGTTTGCTCAAACTGTGAATCAGTGGGCTACGTATTACCACTCTGCACTATGGCTCTCCACCCAGGGTGCCAACATCTGAAGGTGAAAAGGTTTTCAAATAAATCAGTTTTGTATTGTTGGTTTGAATCACCAGTCAAAGGGTTTAGGTATCATCTTAGTGGTTCTGAAAAGTTTGGCTACGTTCCCACAGCAGGAAAACCCAAATTGGACTTTTTCACGGCAGTCTGAACGGCCCGGTTCTGATCTTTTCACTCCCCGAAAAATCCAATTTGTGCCACTTCCATATGTGGAACTCAATTAGTTTTCAAAGAGTCTGCAGTCTGAACTTTCATGTTGCATTTTATCCGACTTTTATGTCATTGTCGTGAGACATGCGTCATAATTCTGCACCAGAAGCAGCCAGACAGCGAATCTGGTCGTAAACATTGACTGAAAATTATCATTATGAATTTCAGGAAGAGGTGAAGTTGGTGAAGCATCGCCTTACAGCTCCACCTCCCATAGTTCTGACTCCACAAACAAACAGACTTCTCTACAGAAGCTGTAGTCAATGCTCCAGTTGCTATTAGTTGTGCTTTTCTTTTCATCAGCTTTCATTTTATCGGCGTCCGTTATTTCCTTCATAAACAGTGCGCTGCTGTGTGATGTCTGCGTTCTTCTTCTTCTTCGCATGCAGGTTGTTTGGGATTTTGAACCGTTCACACAGAAGTCATCATTCAGTAATATGAACGACCACATAAAAAAAAAAATTAATCAAAGACTTGGAACTGAGCATGAAGACCTGCTGTGTGAACGCAGCCTTAGTAGTTTTGAGAAGAGACTTCAGAGGCGTGTGTGTATAAACCCAGGCAGGAAGCATCAGATCTGACCACTTACTTTATTTGGTGAAAACAAAGATTAACTTTATTGAACAATCTGGGCAGCAGATGTCCATTTAGGATTCCTCTGTCTCCAGAAGGCGACTGTTAAGGAAAAGGACAGGAAGTAGAAAGTTTATCCGTTCATTTCGATGTGAGAACAGACACTGCTGGTGTCTGATTGCTACTCTTTGACTGCGTCATATTAGAACTAGAAATGCATAGAAATACCAGTTTACTTGCAAAACAGGAAAAAGTTTGAGGATTTTCTTGTAGAATGATGGCAGCATGAGGTGGGGGAGGGGTCGCACTGCTTCGCTCCATTCTGCAGGAAACTTCCTCTGGCCTCTCATTTAAGATGAATAAAAACCTCTAGCTGTTTTAACGCCGAGCTAAACTACCACAACTCATTCTCAAACAGAATTCAGTTTCTTCTTCAGAGGTTTTCAGGTTGTTTCCTTCAGTGGTTCTTGGTGCAGCGCCCCCAGAGGCGAGGAAGGGAACAGGTTTTTCAAAAGGCTGAGATCGTTTGACTCAATGCAATATGAACATAAACGGCAGCAGCTGAAAATGTAACAAATGTTGCAACTTTGGTTCCCAATCAAACTGAGTCTAAACGACTATAAGGTGTGAAAACTACCTAAGAAACTCCCTCTCTTCTTTTTAGATTTCAAGCCTCAATATTCTTTTTTTTTATGCCACCATGTCGATTATTTACTGATTAAGGAGACATGTAGAGAATTTACAACAATATTTCTATGAGTGAAGAGAAGGAACAGACACCCAAACATGTTAGCATTTCCCTACTCCAGACAGGAAAATGCTAGCGCTGGCTATGCTAGTCAATGCTAATGTTTCCCTCCTTCATTTGGCTCAGGCACAGAAAAAAAGCAAGTCAACACTAAATCGCATTATTGAGAATGAACATCTGTCAAACATATTTCTGAGTTATCCGGTGAATCTTACTCCGCGTCAGATTATGGGTGATATGAACTTAAAGTTTTATCACAATATTGTCTGGTAATATTTTGATAAAAGTGATGATAAAATCTATTTATCACTTTTATTATGTAACTGTCTGGCAATCAGAGCCAAACAAACACAAATCCTGCTGTTGAAAAACGTTCACATTATTAATGAGTCACATAAAGAAGTGTGATTTATATCACTAAAAAGCACAAAGTATTTCATTATATTTGTTAAACTTATTGATATTTATTGATACTCTCAGAAACAATTAGTGGAAAAAATAGTAAAAATAAGAATCCCGACAATACAGACAGTTTTAGAGGGTTATAAACATTATTGGTTGGTATTTATTATGGCAACAATGAATCAAAAATTCTTATCATGACAACAATGATCACTTTGAATGATAAAGAATATGATAAATACACCAGATTTGCTTCATATGCTTTTTTACACTCAAGTCTGTGAGTTTTTGCAACACTTGGTTTGTGCTAAGCGTCCCAGTCAAAGTAACAATCTGATGGAAAATGTGTTTTAAAAAAATAAACTACTCTGGGAGAATTTCTCCCAGTTCAATTCAATTCAGTTCACTTTATTGTGTCCCTGAAGGACAATCCATTTGCATCAAGTAGTGTTGACAGCCAACTCATTCACGCAAACTTTAACATGACAATCAATAAAACAAAGATAAGAAGGTCCCTCAAAAATAAATGTCAAAAAATAAAGATAATTCTCAGAGTAAGATACTAACCGATCAGGACTACTCCGCCTAACCCCACTTCACACAATCTGAAGTACCGCTTAGGGACCCTCATGTGTGGTGTTTCCTCTGATGACAGAGGAGACCTGTGTTTATCTTAAAAAGGCAATCAGGCCCAGATTTCCCATGATGCTCTTTGAACTAGCTCCTCTTCTTTGTGTGGGATCAGCATGGAGCTGAAGACGCCGCCGTTCCTGGAGTCTCAGAGCGTCTTGGCTATAAACACACGTGTTTTTAGTGATGAAAGCAGCGGCGTTTGAAGGCGGTGTGAGTGACTGGTGCGCCCTCATCCCCATGTTATCCGATACTGGCCGTCTTCTGCTTCCAGGGCATGAAGTCTGTTTACTCAACCGCATTGTTTATTTGACTCCTTCAGGCCCTCGGTGCTCATTAACACCATTCATAGCTTCAGGTTTCTGACGCTCCTCCTGCCATCATGAGACAGAGTGACAAACACAACTGAACTGTAGAGGAATCATGAAAAGTATAGATTTCACCTTTCTATGTTAAAGGACTTTAGTCTTTACAGCTGAATTATGGCTCATGTAGAGGGTATTATGTATTTTCTAGGCACACGGTTCCTTTTATAGCATAAATAACTATATAATATACTGACAAAAAAAACAATCTATTTCAGGCATAAAAAACACTTTTGTAAATAATTTTTCCCCAATATGAAACTTATTAAACTAATATTTACAGTAGGAAACGTTTATAAAATACTTCCTGTGACATCAGAACAACAAAGCTGGTGTATAAACAAGAGGTCTCACTCCAATATGATAACTTGATTTCATCCATCCATCCATCCATCTTCTTCCGCTTATCCGAGATCGGGTCGCGGGGGTAGCAGCTTCAGAAGGGAGGCCCAGACTTCCCTCTCCCCAGCCACTTCTTCCAGCTCCTCCGGGGGAATCCCGAGGCGTTCCCAGGCCAGCCGAGAGACATAGTCCCTCCAGCGTGTCCTGGGTCTTCCCCGGGGCCTCCTCCCGGTGGGACGTGCCCGGGACACCTCACCAGGGAGGCGTCCAGGAGGCATCCTGACCAGATGCCCAAGCCACCTCAACAGGCTCCTCTCGATGTGAAGGAGCAGCGGCTCTACTCTGAGTCCCTCCCGGATGACTGAGCTTCTCACCCTATCTCTAAGGGAGAGCCCAGCCACCCTACGGAGAAAACCCATTTCGGCCGCTTGTATCCGCGATCTCGTTCTTTCGGTCATGACCCAAAGCTCATGACCATAGATGAGGGTGGGAACGTAGATCGACCGGTAGATCGAGAGCTTCGCTTTTTGGCTCAGCTCTCTCTTCACCACGACGGACCGGTACAGCGCCCGCTTGACAGCAGACGCTGCGCCAATCCGCCTGTCGATCTCCCGCTCCCTTCTTCCCCCATTCATGAACAAGATCCCGAGATACTTAAACTCCTCCACTTGGGGCAGGACACCCCCCCTGACCCGGAGAAGGCACTCTACCCTTTTCCGGCTCAAGACCATGGCCTCGGATTTGGAGGCACTGATCCCCATCCCGGCCGCTTCACACTCGGCTGCGAACCGATCCAGCGAGAGCTGCAGATCACGATCTGATGAAGCCAAAAGGACCACATCGTCTGCGAAAAGCAGAGATGAGATCCTGAGGCCACCAAATCGGATCCCCTCAACACCTTGGCTGCGCCTAGAAATTCTGTCCATGAAAGTGATGAACAGAATCGGTGACAAAGGGCAGCCCTGGCGGAGTCCAACTCTCACCGGAAACGAGCCCGACTTACTGCCGGCAATGCGGACCAGACTCTGACACCGGTCATACAGGGACCTGACAGCCCGTATCAAAGGGCCCGGTACCCCATACTCCCGGAGAACCCCCCACAGGGCTCCCCGAGGGACACGGTCGAACGCCTTCTCCAAGTCCACAAAACACATGTAGACTGGTTGGGCGAACTCCCATGCACCCTCCAGGACCCTGCCGAGGGTGTAGAGCTGGTCCAGTGTTCCACGACCAGGACGAAAACCACACTGCTCTTCCTGAATCCGAGGTTCGACTATCCGACGGACCCTCCTCTCCAGGACCCCTGAATAGACCTTGCCAGGGAGGCTTAAGAGTGTGACCCCTCTATAATTGGAGCACACCCTCCGGTCCCCCTTTTTGAACAGGGGGACCACCACCCCAGTCTGCCAATCCAGGGGAACTGCCCCCGATGTCCATGCGATATTGCAGAGTCGCGTCAACCAACACAACCCTACAACATCCAGAGCCTTAAGGAACTCCGGGCGGATCTCATCCACCCCCGGGGCCCTGCCACCGAGGAGCTTTTTAACCACCTCGGCGACCTCGCCCCCAGAGATTGGAGAGCCCAACCCAGAGTCCCCAGGCTCCGCTTCCTCAGTGGAAGGCATGTTGGTGGGATTGAGGAGGTCTTCGAAGTACTCTGCCCACCGGCCCACCACGTCCCGAGTAGAGGTCAGCAGCACACCATCCCCACTATAAACAGTGTTGGTGCTGCTCCGCTTCCCCCCCCTGAGACGCCGGATGGTGGACCAGAATCGCCTCGAAGCCGTGCGGAAGTCTTTCTCCATGGCCTCTCCAAACTCCTCCCACACCCGAGTTTTTGCCTCAGCAACCGCCCGAGCCGCATGCCGCTTCGCCCGCCGGTACCCATCAGCTGCTTCCGGAGTCCCACAGGCCAAAAAGGCTCGATAGGACTCCTTCTTCAGCCTGACGGCATCCCTCACCGGAGGTGTCCACCAACGGGTTCGAGGGTTGCCGCCGCGACAGGCACCGACAACCTTGCGGCCACAGCTCCGATCGGCCGCCTCGACAATGGAGGCACGGAACACGGTCCACTCAGACTCCATGTCCCCCACCTCCCCCGGGACGTGTTCAAAGTTTTGCCGGAGATGGGAGTTAAAGCTCCGTCTCACAGGGGATTCCGCCAGACGTTCCCAGCAGACCCTCACAACACGTTTGGGCCTGCCAGGTCTGACCGGCTTTCGCCCCCGCCACCGGAGCCAACTCACCACCAGGTAGTGGTCAGTGGACAGCTCCGCACCTCTCTTCACCCGAGTGTCCAAGACATACGGCCGCAGATCCGATGAAACGATGACAAAGTCGATCATCGAACTGCGGCCTAGGGTGTCCTGGTGCCAAGTGCACATATGGACACCCTTATGCTTGAACATGGTGTTCGTTATGGACAATCCATGGCGAGCACAGAAGTCCAGCAACAGAACACCGCTCGAGTTCAGGTCGGGTGGGCCGTTCCTCCCAACCACGCCCCTCCAGGTCTCACTGTCGTTGCCCACGTGAGCGTTGAAGTCCCCCAGCAGAACAAGGGAGTCCCCAGGAGGAGCACTCTCCAGTACCCCCTCTAAGGACTCCAAAAAGGGTGGGTAATCTGAACTGTCGTTCGGCCCGTAAGCACAAACGACAGTCAGAACCCGTCCCCCCACCCGTAGGCGGAGGGATCCTACCCTCTCGTTCACCGGGGTAAACCCCAACGTACAGGCGCCGAGATGGGGAGCAACAAGTATGCCCACTCCTGCCCGACGTCTCTCTCCCTGGGCAACTCCAGAGTGGAAGTATGTCCAGCCCCTCTCAAGGAGACTGGTTCCAGAACCAGAGCCATGCGTCGAGGTGAGACCGACTATTTCTAGCCGGAACCTCTCGACCTCACGCACTAGCTCCGGCTCCTTCCCCACCAGAGAGGTGACATTCCACGTCCCAAGAGCCAGTTTCTGCAACCGAGGATCGGACCGCCAGGGTCCCCTCCCTTGGCCGCCACCCATCACACAGTGCACCCGACCCCTTTGGCCCCTCCCACGGGTGGTGGGCCCATGGGAGGGGAGGCCCATGTTTCCTCTTCGGGCTGAGCCCGGCCGGGCTCCATGGGTAAAAGCCCGGCCACCAGACGCTCGCCATCGTGCCCCCCCTCCAGGCCTGGCTCCAGAGTGGGGCCCCGGTGACCCGCGTCCGGGCGAGGGAACACCAAGTCCAAGGTTTTCCTTCATCATTGGGGTCTTCGGGCTGCACTTTGTCTGGTCCCTCACCTAGGACCTGTCTGCCTTGGGTGACCCTACCAGGGGCATGAAGCCCCAGACAGCATAGCTCCTAGGATCATTGGGGCACTCAAACCCCTCCACCACGATAAGGTGGCAGCCCATGGAGGAGACTTGATTTCATATTGGAGTGAAACCAAGAGATGAAAAAAGTTATTTTAACCAACGTTTTTTAGTTAAAAGGTTTCATTCAGTGAAGTTAAAGTTACTCATAGTGGGACGAGTGTCAAAAGTTTTACTGACATGATTTGGTTTCGTATATCATAAAGCTTTTCGATCCTCAGGTGTTTTTATTATTATTATTATTTTGTTAAAACCTGGGACAGAATTTGGACAAAGTTTAAAGGTGCATAAAGAAACTCGTTAAATCATATATTAAGATGATAAATAGAAACAATAGAAAAACAACACAAATTTTGTGCAATTTTTATACAACTAAGTGCAAATAAATAATAAAATTTGAGAGCAAAACAACACAAATTTTTTCTTGAGGTTAATTTCAGAAACAACAATAAGAAAATAAAATAAAATCTGACTTTAAAGTATCAGTCTGACTGTTATTGATCTGATATTGACTTAGTCTCGATATCTTGGACCGATCCGTCCAGCCGGACAGCATTCACTTTTTCTTGGACAATCGTTTGCATTGTGTTGTTGACTTTACAGCGGTGCATCACACTGAGCATGCATGCAGCAACAGTGGAGAGGAAAAACTTTCCTTTAACAGGAAGAAACCTGCAGCAGAACCAGAACCGGGTTCAGTGTGAGCATCCATCTGCCATGACCAACTAGAGGTTTTTACTAGACAAAGAAATTAATCCGATTTAACATCATTTTACTTGTAATAAACCTTTGATTTATTACAAAGGTTTATTACAGCATCATTATCATGCAGAGAACTGTGAAAGCAGTGAGAACTACATCTGGATTTTCAGTTTTTCCTCACCATGATAATCCCAACACATTCTGCAGCCAGAGGAGAATCTTTACTAATTAAACTGAAACTGATGGCTCTGTTGGAATGATGTGTTCTTTTGCTGTCATTGTTACATTTTTTAGAGTTTTTATGCGGACTAGACCCGAGTAGAAATTACATTCCTGCTATTATTTATAAGCGTAACGGAAAACTTCCTTGGAAATGACATCATAACTGAGGAATGGATAGATGGAGGTAAATACGGGAAGGATTGTTTAAGGATCCTGCAGTAAATCCCTTGTAGATTGTTGCTCCCGCACATTTAATGTTTCTCTTCAAAGCAACGGGTCTTCACCGGCACGAGACCCGCGGTTTCCCATATGGACCTGTGTCTGTTTATCACCAGCATGCAGGGCAGGGCTCAGAGGACGCACCGTGTTTACACACTTCCTGCGCAGATCCAGGGGCCTCGCTTTTATGTGTGAAGGCAAAAATAAGGGAGCAGATATGAGATGGGGACGATGCATCCGAATGTCCCTCAGAAGTGAGACGAGGTGTTTTAAAACTGAGATTATCAGCTGCGGCTTGAGGTCCCGTATCGCTCAGATCTGTCTTGCAGTTTGGTTTTTGATGGAAGAGGTGTCCTCAGGTCTGCGCCAGCCTTTCAGATTCATTGATGCTGATCTGAAAGTGCAGCTCAGCCGGACAGACAGATCTGAAGTGGCCCAGCATGTGGCTGGCCCCGCTTGTCTCCGTATTTAGATAACAGCACATTTTTCTTGTCGGGGGAGAAAAATTCCAGCTGCACATTCCCAAACTTCTCCTCATATTTCCAACAAATTCATCTGCTTGTGTTTGCCCCAGCAGCCCTCAGGAATGCACGCATCTCTCTTAATAAACAGAGCCCAGCTTTGAAGTTGATGCTTTAATTCAGAAAAAAAAACTATTTTCACAAAATCTATGAAGTATCACATCAGATTAAGGCAGTAACCGGAGTTACGACAGATTGTTTTAATTAAGGAGTATGACTGTCAGTCTGAGGACCATCTTAATGTCGGTTCATTAGGCAGAGGGCTGGAGCCGGGGGTAATTAGCACGACGGCAGACAACCTGGTCCTTTCGAAAAACCAGAGACTCCAAACCAGATTATTGCACGTTTAATCTGTCCTCAAACGGAAATGTTAAATGGCAGTTTGTGCTTTGAGAGAGAGCTGAAGGTTGTTAAAGATGGATTTCTACAGAGACATTGTTCGGCAAACAGGAAAGATGTGGCACAAGAAGGCTGGCTGCACTCAGTTTTTAATACCTTTAAATTTACTTAAAATTACACCCAGGTGTGCAGCATTATTAGCTGCCTTCAATGACTTGTAATGTGTTATGCAACATAGCAGAGCTGCAGTCTGTAATGGAAGAAAATGCATATAAATTCACTGCACGAATGGGAAACTTCTTCTCTGTTAAATGAAGAGCTAAAACTGAGAAAATTGTAAAAAGATTTCTGTTTTTTTTCTGCTCTGAGTCAAACGATCCAAACCTGTTCCCCTCCTCGCCTGTGGGGGCGCTGCACCAAGAACCACTGAAGGAAACGGGATAAAAACATTTGTAGAAGAGACTGAGTGCAACTTCCTTCTTCAGAAAATAAAAATGGAGTGGCGTCAGATTTTAGCGGTTGTAGGATTTCTCTTTTATCAATGCCAGAAGACCACGAGTCTTGCGTTGTTTTGGTTTTATTTACCCAGAATTCCCTGCATTGTAGTCCACTTCCTGCTTTTGGAGCGGTCTCCCGTCCATTTGGTGTTCACACATGCGTTCAGACTTCAACAGAACCAAAACCAGTGTATAGGCGGATCAGAGTTTGTTTTTTGGTCAGCAGTAGAGTTTGATCCACAAAATGATTTTCTCCACAGGAAAACATACATTAACTTCATCCTGCTGCCTCAGTAGGATTTAACAGGAAATATACAACCTGCTGTTGACCAAATGTTGATAAATAAATTCCTCCAAGTCTGTTTTTTTATTACTGGCCACATTAGAATATTTATTTGAATACTTATGAATTCAAATAAACATTCGGTTTATAGATATTTATTGATATAAAACTTGTTAGCTAAATATTTAGTTTGGATCCAAACTAAAGTTTAGTTTCGATCAATAAGCCAATATTTAATCCATTTGTTAGATCCATTAACTTCCTAGTTAAATATTTTGTTTAAAACTGTGACATTTATGAACAACTGTATAAATATGTGAAAATATGAAAAAGAACCTTCATATTTTTCTCTGGCAACAGGCTAAATAATTCAAAATATCGACTGTGTAGCTTTACAAACACTGATGATGTCTAATTTATAAATGCTGCTTTAAACTACAGTTGCTGTTTGTGAAATCCCCACTGGGGTTTTGTGTTTCTAAATATTGCTGTTGATTGTTTCAAGCTGCATTTTTAAACCCCAAAATATTAAAAGAGCCAACAGAGTAAATGAACAAATCTTTACATTTATAAATCCAGAGCGCAGCAGCTCTCTGCAGAGCTCTGTAATCCATGTTGAAGCTTTTTATTTTTACCGTTTTGTTTTGAAATAAAACACACAGTAAAAGTGACACAAACTCGTAACTTTAAACCGTGGCACTCAGGACATTTTAATTGGTGTCTGTGAGCCAGCAAGTTTGTTAAGCTCCAAACCAGCTGCTGTGGCGGGAGAAATGGCAAAACCTTCACTGAAGAGAATCAAATCCAAGTCATTATTGTTTTTATGGAATATTGTCTTTAGCCAAAGTTTATGGCATTTTAATCCATGAAAAAAGATTTAATTATGTGCAAATATATCTAATAATGAGGTATAGAGAAACGGATGAGAGGATAAGCTTTAATAAAAAGCTGTTTCCCTCTTTTTTCCTTTTATTATAGTACATAAAGCCTTTCTAATAACCACCTTTAAGAAGCATTAGAGAAAATCTATAAAACATCATGGCTCTGTTACTTTCATCAACATGTTAAGTGTTTGATTTCTTGGAATCTGACATGATGATGGATGAGCATTCAGCTTGAATTCAAGCTAATTTCCCTTTGGCTCCATCAGCGACTCCATCTGCTCTCAAAGAGTCGGACTGGCAACCGTCCAGAAAGCTCCAATCATCTTAATTTTCCAAAGCTGAAGCACAGAAGAAATAAATTATAACATACTGGAATATTAATGCTGTTGATTTAAGCATTTTTGTCTGAACTGATCCTCGTTTTGTTTAGTTTTTTCCCAGTTTTTTGTTTGGCGCGACCAGCCATGATACGCTGAACCCAGGTTCTCTTTTTCTAACAGTGTGGATGTAATTATCTCACCCAGACTCAGTTGGGACATGTCAGGCTCAGTCCCGTGTTGAATAGTTGATGTTTGTCAGCGGTGAGCCGCAGTAAATCAGGTCTGTCAGCGCAGTACCAGCTGAATGTGGATGCGGTGCAGCAGCCAAACGCGCTCGTCTGAAACTCAGCGCCGTTCATGTCGGTTCCTCCCCCCCCCTGCTGTTAGCATGTTTTTTTGCGTTAATCTGGTGGGAAAACTTTACACCTTTGATAATCTCTCAAACTTTGAAAGCTAAACATGTGAATAATAATAACAAGAGGACGTGAATGTCAGCGTGTTTCGCCTCGGAGTCTTCACATCTTTATTCCTCTATTAACTCGGTGTAAATTCAATCACTTTATTTCATACATCTACAAAGTTTATTTGATTTGTGGTGCGTTTTCGCCAAGCGCCTTTGCTCCCGCTCCAAGTCCAAGAACAAACAAAAGGACTTGCATGTGAAAGGAATGATATAAAGATACTGGTTCCAATAAAACTTCTCTCTGTATGTGGAAATGTGGATGCTGTATCTGTTAAGGTGTCTTTTTGTTTTTCTAGTGATTTCAGCTCCTTATATCCGCTGCTGCACTTTGTAGTCTATTTACTCTTTCTGAAAAAAACAAAGTCGAATTTCAGCTAAATGAACTATGAAGGAGTATGATTGCCTGCTAAAATTCCCTTCAGTTCCAGATCATTAAAACTCTGAGCACTTTGTGAGGCCTGAGTGAAAGGGAAGCATTCCTAATCACATTTATTTTCAGTTGCAGGCAACAGTTTAGCGAAAGAACAATTCCAATAAAGATTATTTTGATGTAGAAAAGAAACGTTGGGACTAAAAGCTAGTATAAAAATACTCAAGAACAGTGAGAGTCTGGTGCGGTTATCTCTAATAAATCATGTAGAAACACACATGGTTGTGTTTGGCTAAGATTTACTTTGGTGCAAAGCCATATATTGGAGCACAGCCTTGTTGTCCAGTTTGACCAGTTATTGTAGGTTTAGTTTAATGGTTGTTTTTTATTGACGCTATCAGAGCAACTTTTCATTTTGTTCTGGAAGGATGAAGTCAAAGCAGCGATGCTACAGTATTTATTATATTCTGTGTATTTCTACCAAATATACACAGTAGAAATACACGCTCCGTGTGTTTTTTTCTTATTTTAATCAAACAGCTTCCACCTCAAAACTGGTTTAATCAACCTCAGGCGATAATGAGTTTTTACATCTCAGAGGAATTTTGGCTCTCTCTTTTTTGCAACATTGTTTTAATTCTGCCATATTGAAGAGTTTTCAACCAGGAATAATTTGTTTAAGGTAATTTTACAGCATTGCAGTAGATATAAGTCAAGACTTTAACTAGACCACTGCAAAATCTCCATTTGGTTTTATTTTTGAGCCATTAGTTGATCTTATCAGTCCTCAGAATATCTTTCCAAATGTTTTGGGGTCATTAATTTGTTTTCTGGGAATGTCTGGTTCACGTGGAAAAATAGTTATTCAGAATTTTGACACCATTTTCCAACAATCTTGAGGATCCTGCGATTATCATGACAACTCTAAAGATAATCAGAAGAGATATTCCTGCAGTGTGTTCAGAGTGATTTGGACCACTCCGATCGGGGATATTCACCATGTCGGACTGTCTTGGCCCGCAGCGTGTGCAGCGTTTTTCTGTCGACAAACGAGAACGCAGCCTGGTGAATGTGACGCGCAGCCAATCAGAGAGCAAAGTGACAAAAACAAAATTCAGGAATCCAAAATGCAGAAGACCAAACAACTTCCAGGGTGGACCAGACATATTTTTGAGTTGTTTTTCTCTGTTAAAAATAATCCACAAATTGCCGCCATTACTTATTCCTGGTCGGCCATGTTTGTTTACTCTGAAGTCACGTTTGGTCTCGAGAGATTTTAAGAGATTTCAATTTTGCCATCTGAATGTTGGTGAGTGAAATTGGTTCCTCTGTGGTGTGTTGTCTTAGGTTTTGAATCTTGCAGTCTGAACCAGGCGTTAGACTCACCTTTGGGTTCTTTTTGGGTTGAATCATGACCTCTGACCCCTGCAAGGATAACTGAGGTCTGCAGAGATTGAAATGTCCATGTTTTCATCATTTTAGATAATGTTTCTCTCTGCGGCTCACTGGAATCCCAAAGTTTTAGAAATCACTATCACCTTTTCTTAATTTCTGTCGTGATTTTGTTTCTCATCCGTTGTTAAATTTGTTCAGCTCATGTCATCATGTGTTGCTTTTCGAGATCTTGTAGCCTACTTCGTGTTGCCAGATGGGTTCTGTTTATGATGATTTATTGATTCTGGACCCAAAGAAATCCATTTTGCTTTCACTCAAGATCAGTTCGGCTTGATTGAATTCCCTGTTGAACAAGTTAATTAGAAATAACTTTTAGTATTTGTGGTCAGTCTGACATTAAACTGACTTTGTGACAAATTAAAGTGCAACATTTCGCAGCTCTGCAGGCTCTGATGAGGACAGAGTTGGTGCTTTCAGCGCCGGGAACAGGAAGAACATCTGTTGAGCAAACTCTAGATGCAGTTCAGTTGTTATTAGTTATTTTTACAGGTTACAGGTTATTACACATTAAACGTGTTATAACTCAGTGATTACAAAAGTGGACATGATCCCTTGAATTCAGTTTATTTATAAAATGAACCAAATCAAGATGATTATTTCATCTTGATGAGATTTCCATTCTGGAAATGGATTTAGATTCTGATTATTGATGGTACAATAAATGAAAAACATTCAATTTTAAAATTAAAATAGAAGTTCAGTTCTGATTCATTTTTCAATACAAAAATAGTTTGATGACTAAAATTTGCCTTTCATTGGGTTTATTTATTTATTTATGTTTAAACTGAAGTATTGCATTTTTCTTTTACATCACAGCTTCCTGTCACCTATATGCTGATGATTCTCTTCTTTACATTTTAGCTCATTATTTGAATTTAATGATCATCAAAAAATGTTAAATAAAATAAGAAAATTATTATTTTTTTAAAATTTCAAACGTTAATTTCTTGGGGAGTATTTATTAGTAACATTTCTAATATTGAAGTTTAATGTTAAAGTGTTTATACTTAATTATACGTTGTAATTTGAAACTGATTTTTCGTTTGTTTAATAAAACAACAGTCCAGTTTTACTGTCTTTTTTTGCTGACGTTTAATTTTTATTTTAAAGCCGTACTTACTTATCGAGTTCTTCTCAGTTCAAATCAAACTTCTCCTCAGTGCTTTTCTTTGGTTTTAATGTGAAACCCACAGGTTTGTTAATATTCTAATAGAAGTAGCTGAAGAATTTCCTTACGTTTCATTTGCCATGTTTCACTAAAATAAAATAGTTTTTTAAAGAAAGAGTTGAAGATTTCATAAACAAAATGTAAAAATTTAACACTTTGTGTTGTTGCACCATATAAAGTTTAATAATTCCACAACATTGTCGTTTGTGTCTGCAGCAGGTGTATCCGTGCAGCAATGACAAGGAGTGCAGCGTTGGCAGCTACTGCCACAGCCCGCAGCAGGCCTCGTCGCGCTGCCTGTCCTGCCGCCGCAGGAAGAAGCGCTGCCACCGGGACGCCATGTGCTGCCCTGGGAACCGCTGCAGTAACTGTGAGCACCACACTGCCATCTGATTTCATTTTAATTATGCATAAATTCAAAACTAAATTCAAGAACTGGATTTCTTTTCTTTGAGGCGTTTTGCAACCAAACTGATTTAAACTGGAAACTATGTTTGTTTTGGATCAAATATAAGTCTAGTTTATTTATTAAGCACGTTTAAAAAACAAGTTTACAAAAACTGTACAAAAATAAGATCAATAAAAGACATAAAACAAGAATTAAAACTCGGGCCAGGGCCTTAAAACACTAATTTTGATTAATTCATTACATAGATTTTGTGTCAATCAATTTTTTTATATACATGTTTTGAGGAGGAACCTTTGTATTCAGTTGTTTCTGGTACTCCTGTAAATCTGATGCACAATAAACAGCAATAGACAGCAAAGCTAAAGCTGCTTCTCTCTTAGCACTGAGGTTCGTTTCTGCTTTAAAACTAATCTGACTGGACGTTGAAAAAGACAGAGTTGTGTTCACATTGTGCTAAAATGAGTTAACCTATTAGCTAAGCTACTCAAGCCTTTTGAGTTGCTAAAACAATCCTCAGCAACCTGGCTTAGCTAGAAATCCAATCATGTTTGCTACAGATTCAGACGTGTAGAATGATAATAATGAAACATCACTTACTTAAAGCTGCACATTTTCATGCACCAAAGAAATTTGCTGCTAAGATGAAATAGTGTGGAGTCTTCGCTTCACTTTCAGTTTGACAAAAATATCAACAATTTCTGTATTCCTAAATACTGGGTTAGCTGTAGAATAACAAAATATTTCTGATCTTCCTGCTGTTTCTTTTGATATCACTCAACAGTTATGAGTGGAGGAAATGCATAGAGTTGCATTCAAAGCCTCTATTTACAGCTGAATTTCTAAACACTGTTAGATCTTTACATATCACCAGCTGGTGTTTAGAAATCCTGATTTAAACTTTGTGTATAACTCCTGTTTTCATCGCTAGTAATAAATAATGTTTGTATACAATGACTGTTTAAAACATTGTAGAGGGATTTATGTGTTCCCTGCAGACACTAAGAGGACAGGAAATTAAAATGTTTGATATTTAAAACCTCACACAGTGAGTGAGTATTGTCTTGATTTAAATGCTGCTGCAGTAAGTACGTTAAAATCAAAAACCTGCAGCATGCGTCGCTGAGATGACTGAGTCAAACCTTAACTGGTGAAGGTTTCAGCCTTTGTTGTAAAGCAGTGTTCTTACAGAAACTATCCTGTAGCTCACGCACTCATAAAGATTTATTATTGTGAGTGAATCAACAGATTTATACATCATACTCTTCCCAACATGTTGGAAAAAAGTTCAATATTTCTGTATTTTACTGGATAGAGTATCTGAAACATGGTTGTAAACCTCTCTCCATATTCAACTCAATTTACAAAAAATCATTTCATTTTAATCAAAGATACATTCAAATTGATCCTAGTTATCAAACAGCATTAGTTTATTATTTAAGTTAGTTTAAAGAGATCAGAATAATAAAACTTCTCTTTTACATTCTCTTTTATCGTTACCCAGAAAGAGTTCTGGGTAACGAAGCTGTCAAGAAACAAGCTGTCTAAACATTGTTTTTAAGTTCTGATAGCTTATTGTTCTTAAATTGTGAGTTATTATAACTTAATACAGTAATTTAAACTAAAAACCATGTTTTTCACTTAGTGAGAAATTAAAAATTTAAGAATAAATTTTAAGATATAAAGTTTTGGATAAAAAACGTTCATGTTAGTCTAATCTTTATGGATCCATTTCAGTTTTCACACACATTGCCACCCAAGAATGCTGCTTTATTGAAAAATTAGGTAGAAGAAATGAGAAAAGCAGAAAAAATGAGTAAAAGACTGTTGGCATGGCAACAGTGATAAATAATTGATAAATAAATTTCCCAACGTGGAGCACCAACCCTGCAACATCATTGGTTTTAAGTGTTAAGAACAATATTCTGAGTGTTTCCATCAACCTTCAGACGTTTAGAGTTGAGCTAAAACTTTTTCTCCTATCAGTGAAAAGTTCTCTGTGGGCCGGCTGGATGGAAACCAGAGAAGATGGAGCGGTGTTTCTGAGAGCCATCTAAACAAATCAGCGAATGAACCAAACAGAAATAAACTAGACACTGCAAGACTGCACAAGATTGAGTTACAGAAAGAAAGTATTAACATGCATACACATTAGAAAATAAACACTGATCTATAATGAGGTTTAGGCTCAATCAAATGAGAAAAAACACAAAACTAATCAAGTGCACATTCGCTGTGTGTCACTGAACAGACTGATCCATTTTATCTGATAAGATCTAATTAAACCAGAACTCTGGGTCAGAAATCTGCAGTGAGCACTAGTGTCTCTAATGCTGCATTTTCAATAAATATACATAAAATACATTTGAAGGTGGCTCAACTTGAAAATGACGGTTAATCTGCTGGTGTGACAATTAAAATTAGAAATTAAAGTTCATCAAATTATTAACAAGAAACAAGTTGTCCAAACATTGTTTTTAAGTTCTGATTTTTCATTGTTCTTAAATTGTGAGTTATTATAACTTAATACAGTAATTTAAACTAAATGATTATTTCACATTATGTAGGAAAACTGTACTCACCCAGTTGAACAAGCACACATTTTTATATTGTT
Source organism: Xiphophorus couchianus (assembly GCF_001444195.1). Taxonomy (NCBI): domain Eukaryota; kingdom Metazoa; phylum Chordata; class Actinopteri; order Cyprinodontiformes; family Poeciliidae; genus Xiphophorus; species Xiphophorus couchianus. The sequence goes on along the minus strand of NC_040232.1, from coordinate 3,131,543 downwards.
TTCAATAACATTATAAAGTTAAAGTAACTACTTATCTTAAGTTAGAAGAATTTAAATTCTTGATTCCATTTAATGAACTTCTCTTGTGCTACCAAAAAGCATCCAAAATGCATTTTGTTCTTGCACACCTACTTTTTGTTCTAGTTTCATAAAGCAACAGGAAAATAAAACTCCAGCTTTTAACACACATCAGAAAACTTCATCACCAGCTCAGTCACACATATATGCAGCGCTGCTACAGAATCTATGCAACAATAACAAGATAGCCTAGTTTCATCCAGATACTTCACTCACTTCTGCATGCTGGATGCTTGAAATTGAAATTAACATTATGACTCAGAAAATGATTCTTTGACCACTTGGGGCCCTCGTATATTTGATCAATAAATATCAAAATGAAAACATATGTCTTGATGCAGCTGAACACTGTGGTTTCCACACGTTTCATCCCAATACAGATGCACTATTCAAACCAGGGCTGTATCAGAAACCAATATACTTCAAAGATGTGACATCTGACATGTGTCCTGAAAATCTTCTTAAATCCAGTGTCTTTACACCAACATAATGGGTGTTTTTAATACAGCAGCAAGCCTGGGAAGAGAGGAAAAAGGTTCAGGATCCCTTTTCTGATAATCTTTTGAAAGTTTTCTGTTGAGTTCCCAAAGTGCTCAGCATTCCAGAAAGTCGTGTGTCTCAGGCCTGCAGTACATTCTGGTCTTTTGAAGAGTCTTTCTAAGAATCTCTATTGTTTCCATGGAAAAGTCCTGCAAAACAAAAATCATGTGACCTAAATAAACTCCAATGAATCTGTGATTTGTTAAACCGCCAAAGAAAGCAGACAGATTAACAACTCTTCTGTTTTTAATGACCTTGATGTCTATTTTTTTCTTTTTCGCTGCAGATATTTGCATCTCCATCTCTGAGAGCGTGCTGTCGCCTCACATCTCTGCAATAGATAACCCCAACGTGTTGTCCACCAAAGACCACAGCTGGAGGAAGAAAGGGAGGGGCCAGCCTAAGCATGTGCTGAAGGGTAAGATTTCAGCCTGAAGGGGTCTAAATCTGTCTGTTGTTCCCCTTCTGGAGGTCTAGAAGTATTCATGGACTCTGCCAGTCCACAAACTATGTTGATAATTGGCTTTCTGCTCATGTGTCAGCAATGGTGTACCCGAAGCATAACATTACGAAACCACAAAGCTTTAGCTGTTTCTGCACCTAGTTGGAGCCGTGATGGCAGTTTCACAGGGAGCAGCACACTTTATGTGAAATACAAGAACAACCACAGAATGGAGGTTAGATTCTTTATTGCTAATAAGTCACTGAGACTCCAGCTTAGCACTCATGTCACCTGATTTATGTTAATGTGAGACTCTGGAACAAAAACGTCTGAACACACAACGCACCGAAAAGAAATAGTGCAAAAGTTTTAAACCAACTTTTATATTTGTAATACTGACGTACAAGTGGAAACATGTGAAAGTGGCTCAGCTTGAAAATGAAGGTTCACCTGCTGCTTTTAATATGTCAGAAAAAGTATCAAAAAATAGAACAAGGAAGCATTTATTATCAAATTAATATAACTACTTTAAGTCAGAAGAATTAAAATTCATGTTTCAACTTGCATAAACAAAATATCTGATAATACTTTTTATGAAACATCACACTAAATTCTCAGAAACATTTATTTTGAACGGGATTTAAACAATGTGAGAAGACCTGGTACTCAACCACAGCAAACTGACATATTAAATATATACATATTAATATATTAAATATACATTAAAGTGAACATTTGCCTTAACATACAAGCGGCAGGTCAATGTAGTACACAAGATATAAAAACCTGCCGTTAAGCATCCTGGGATATACAGTAGTTCCCACTGCTGCCTTTTCCTTATTTGTTTTTTTAAGTGCTAGCTCAAAAACCCTCGTTTACTCAACCCTGAGACAAAATTAATAAAAAGTTAGCAACGCAACTTACTGCTCTGTTTCTCTTTCACAAACTCAAACATGTCAGTAAAAAATCTATAACTTGCAAGATTTGTTTACACAACAAAATGCAGCTCAAATGTTTTACAGTGTGAAAGTTTAATTCTTCTACGGACTTTTTGAGATTTTCTTCAGACTTCTGCTGCAGTTTTATGATAATAAACCCCAAACACCTACAACTATGAATGAAAGATGGCTCTCTAAAGTACAGGAGTCTCAATGCAAATGCACTCCACACTTTTCAGTTCACAAAATCCAAAATAGTTTCAGGCCAGTGAGTACTTTTTGTTGTTTTGCTGTTGGCTGCTTGTTGACTCATCACCGTGTTTCCTGTTCTCCTCTCTAAGGTCACGAGGGCGACCCCTGCCTGCGCTCGTCCGACTGCTCGGACGGCTACTGCTGCGCCCGCCACTTCTGGACCAAAATCTGCAAGCCGGTGCTGCGGCAGGGAGAGGTGTGCACCAAGCAGAGGAAGAAAGGCTCCCACGGCCTGGAGATCTTCCAGCGCTGCGACTGCGCCAAGGGCCTCTCCTGCAAGGTGTGGAAAGATGCCACCTCCTCGTCCAAGTCCAGGCTGCACATGTGCCAGAAGATCTGAAGCGGAGGCAGCTGCCGTGGGCGCGGAGGCCTCGGTCTCCGTCTGCCACGGAAAGCTTTAAGGGAGAGAATGGCTTGTGGCTGCACTGAGAGGGAGCAAAAGACAGAGACTAACAAGAGACAGAACAGACTGCTGCTGCGTGGGTTTCAAACCCTGCAAGCGGACAGCGAATGGAAACGCTCTGATGTGTTCGCCGTGAGCCGCAGCCACCGCTCTCACGCTCAGGCGCGCATCTTTCAGACACACAGGGATGGAAGAGCTTTTCTCCCTGCTTCAAAATAAAACACAACATGTTCAGAGAGCCACAGAGAGAGCCGGCGGATGCTGTGATGGATGTGGACTTTGTCAAGGTGGAGACAACTGATGTAGCAAACGTCTTTTTTTTTAAGCTAAAATACATTAAAACAAATATTCATTACAAGGCTTTCAAATCAATATTTTAAAGTCATTATTCTAATATTTCTTAAAGGGGCAGTATTATGTAAAAGTAACTTTTTATAATGTTATTCCCTCATCAAAAACCAACCCGGAGTGTTGTTTTACATGTTTGAGAAATCCTTTAATCTCCATGGCAACCATTCAGTTGAGTAAAACACCTGGGTGGAGCTAGCCACACCTTCGCAGCTCCTTCAGACTAGCCAGCAGGAATTAGCAATCACCTGGTGGAACGCTGAGCTCGTTATAGGAGCTCCTTCTCAGTGAAACGCTGGTAAAAACGTTTTAAAGGGTGAATAGAGGAGCCATGTTGGGATGACTTCCTGAGGGCGGAGTTTCAGAAAGAGCAGGAGTTCTTAAAGAGACAGAGGCCCAATTTCAAGGCTCAAAATTAGGAAGCAACATTTTTTTAAAGTCACATTTGGTACATAAAACATTTTTATAACAACAGAGCATATTTACTTAATTATGCTATAAAATGACACTGTGCCTGAAAAACACATAATACTGCCCCTTTATGGTTTATCTTTGGAAACTATTGTTTGCATCTTTCGAATGGCTTTAGCTGCTTTCATCCAACGCCACATACGCCTAAACCAAAGAATACAGAACATTCCCAGTGCAGTTAACGAGTTTCATCTGCTGCACGAGAGATAAAGCATGATTGTGTTGGCTTTGGAAGCCCTCATTGATCTGTCAGATCCAGCTGCGATCCGCCGGGATCACAGTCGTGTGTGAGGTGGAGCTCCGCTGCAGACTCAGCGGTACCGGTACCAGACGGAAAGCCGCTCTGCTTTCCCAATCACATTAACGAGACTCGAGGATATGAGGAACTTAGGGGTTTTTTTTTCCATTTGCGAAGCCCGTAGGAATGGAGACGTGGGGAGATTGATTACATAAAGCTGATGTGTTCAAAGGGAATCTGCCGTTTGATTTCTTTGTTTTGTGGGTGGCTCACAGCCTGGTTTGTTGTTCAGCCTCTTAAATATGACTGCATACTTTCTTCTCATGACATATTATGGAACTTAAATTTTGTTCTGGATGTTTTTTGAAAAGCTCTAACCCTAAAACTCATAGTATCACTTTAAAACACACATCTTGTAATCATTTGAAATATCAATAAGCTCTTTTATGTAAATAGACTGGAAGCAATGTATTTAAGAATGGATGTATATCGTGTACATATTAATCCTGAACGCTATAGCCGAAACGGTCGAGTAGAAAGGAGGAAGAGGAGGGCAGAGAGGAGGAAGAGGAGGGCAGAGAGGAGGAAGAGGAGGGCAGAGAGGAGGAAGAGGAGGGCAGAGAGGAGTAGGTTTGACTGATTTTACAGACTGGCTGCAGCTTGTTACAGGTAGAACAATAATTTCCAACATATTTTGTGTAAATGGTGTGTAAATGGTTTGAAGATGCATATCCCACTAAAATGATTTGTGTGAATATTGTACGTTGATTTGTTTTGTGTTTATAAAATGATAATGGAAGAATAAAAGGAATGTATTTTGTATCAGTGATGAAACAAGATACTTTTTATTACATTTAATTAAAAATCTCAGTTTAAATGAGTTGATTTTTAATGATCAGCAAAAACATTTTAGGTTACAATAAAAATACTGTGAACTGCCACAAAATGATGCCATTAATGAGATCCAGCAGATTAAAGAAATGAAATATGCAACGCAGTTCAGAACAATATAATACAATATATTATAATTAATATAAAATGGTACAATAGATGCAGCAGAAAATTATACACAGCAAAACAAGAGGATACAAAGTAATTACATGCAATACGACACAATACGGTATTTTACTAAACACAAAGATATTGTAGAAATAACATTACATAACATTACATAAATGGTACTATGAATAAAAATGACAATTTAAAAAATATTTTGTGCAACTGGTGTGAAGATGTGCAGGATGAACCAATAAAAATGATCACTGCCAATATTTTAAATCGATTTGATTTGTGTTTTTAAAATGATAAAAAAATGATAAAATGCAACAATTTGATACGATACGATATGACATACAATGCACAACATTATGATATGATACAATACGATACATTTGACAAAATTCAGCAGTAAATGTATTGAATACAATATGATGCATTCTAATACTGGATGTTGCCATTTAACAAGCTATGCTACAATATAATTAAATATAATCATAATATATAATACAATTAAGTATTATTTTACCTATAACACAATACAATATGAAGGGGAAGATGGTGATTCAATATTAATGGTGGAATACAAAAAGTTTTATATGATAATACCAAACCATGTGGTAAAATAATATACAGTATAAGAATTTACTCTATCAGTGATGTTACTGAAAATAAGAATTTGTTCTTTATAACTCGCTTGGTCAAATAAAGATTAAATAAATGAATTAAAATAAAAATATGGACTCCTAGGGAAAGAAACTTGTTGACTTTTTATCCCTGAGGCCATAAAATGCATTTATTGCTGTTAGAAAGTTTTTAGCAAGAAAGAGATTCAGACACTTTATTAACACACTACTTAGTAGTTGAAAATCTTTATCTGTTTTTTAAGTCATTGCTACCACTCAGTTCACTGTTAAATCCTTAGTAAAGGCAGCACTCTAAAATTTAAAACGCTCCTTGTGTTTTATATTTTTCTTCACAGCAGCCAAATTTCATCTGTAGTCATTTTGGTCAACAACTTTCTGGCATTTCTGAGAGTCTTTTCATTTTAGTTGTTTGGACTTTAGTTGATTTTTCACTCATTTTTAGAACAATGCGCTCCCTTCCCATCTCCTTGTCTGCTTCTCTGATTTTTCTAAGCACGTATTTCACAAATTACGTGTGAAAACAACAACAACAAAATCAAAAGACAAACTGGGAAATTTCCCATGAAATCCTTGAGAACTGTTGATTAAAACCACTTCAGAAGATCACAAGAAAGTCCTTTAGCATGGAAGGAAATATTCAGCAAATATGCAGCCCTACTAGTTATTCCTTAATTTTTAATAAACATGCAAGAATCAAAGGTAAATGGCATTAGGCATTAAACTGACTAAAAGGATGTGATGTATTGGTGTAGACTATAACAAGCAGATCTGGACTCATGTCAGAAAAAAACCTAATCTGTTTGTCTTTCAAATTAAACATGAAGAAAAGAGGAGAGTGAAAAGGCTTGCTGGATAACCGTACCATGTCAGTAGAGGTTTTTGTCCTTATAAAGGCAAGGTTCATCAAACCCCAAGTGACAGAGTCAGCAGCTGAGATGTTTTCATGAGTACAAACAAAACCTCATGAAAGCCAAAATGAGCTGATGTTTTGCAGATGTCATCCAGTCACAGAATTCCTTCAACATCCCACGAACAATGTGCAGGGCACTTTGTGGTTCTGTACAAATCTGTATATTACATGTTGTCAGTCTAACAACACATGACGGAAATTAAAGACATTTTATTGACTCAATTGTGTGGTTGTCTTTGAATACCCAGCGGTACCAACGTCAGTCCAACTGATTCTGACTGACTGTCAGGCGCTCTGGGCTCCGCCTGATCATACTACAGCTGACGGTTACACCTGGGCTGGCTCTGGATGTGCCTGATCAGACTGAATACTGCCTCATCTCTGATCTGCACAACTTTTCTGAGTTGTGTTTGGGATTACTGTCCGGTCCATGACCCAGTTTGGATCAACTTTCCCATTCAGCTATAGAATTTCCTGTTACACAGACCGTCTGCAAGGTGCTGCAAAACAAGCCCAAATCACAGGAACTCAGTAACTGTGCTTCATAGGTGGTGCGTAGTGTTTGTACTTACATGCTGTGTATTAAATGATCATTAATGTATAATATTGTCAACCTGTCGTCCTTTATTTTCTTGTAGACAGAGGAGACTTCCTCTTTTCAATCCTTCAAAAACATGTTTGTTATTTTTCTAATTCTATTTCAAACATCCATCAACATTAAACATGCTGAGTCTGACCACTGCTGATGAAAATGCAGAAGAGAATACATATGTATGTATTCTTAGGAAGTACATAGCTGCTCCCTGAGTCTGACCTTGGAGTGAATTTTCTATAAGATAAAACAGATGAGGAACTGTTACCAGATTGAAGGACAACAATAGTTGCTTCTCTCAGGTCATTGCTGGTTGATCTGATTTTTCCTAACAGAGCACTTTGCTCTCAGACTGCAGGGTTATTGCTGGTTACTAAAATAAAATGGGAGCCATTATTTCTCAGGCAGACACCGTGTCTGATAGTTAAACTGGTTTATGTTATCCTGAGCTATTTCTGTAGTTTTGCTGTTATAGTCTTTGGCAACTGGAGGACAAGATGACCAATTTTCCTCAATTTCTTCTACTTTTCTCCAGTTTGCGTTATTTCTATTGTTAACTTTATATCTTTTCATTGAAGCGCCATCTGGTCTGGTGTTCTGTTTTGGAGGAGGGCATCAATTGAATAATGCTGCCAACAACTAATTGTTCTCACTCTCCTGCTGCTAACCTTTTACTTTTCACTTCCACAGAAACTGCTCTGGATCAGCTCATCTGTTTCTTTCTCTCTGCTCTGTCTTCTCAAACCTCCAGTCACTCGTGGCAGATAATCCAGGTTCTGGTTCTGCTGGAGGTTTCTTCTTCTTAAAGGGAAGTTTTGTCTCTCCACTGTCGCTACATGCTTGCTTGGTATGAGGGATTGCTGTAAAGTCAACGACACCATGCCAGCGATTGTTGCTGCATCCAGGAGGAGTGAAGGCTGCAGGTCGGTGACTCCATGCAACATGGAGGGTTTCCTTAGACAGAAGAAAACCTTTTAAACTAATTTGATGTATTTAATGATTGATAAATATAATCGGTTGTAATGTATGTGTGATTGAACTGAAATGATTTTTTTAACGTGACCTTTCACTAAAGAAATAAACACAATTAGCACAGTTTTATCATTCAGACCTGAACATTTTTACAGAGGTTGCTGTTTTTATGATAATTAATCAATCAAGTGCACCTGGCTCTTAGTTTCTTTATTAAATCCTATAAAAGCAGAAAGGCATGTTCTTTTCCCCATGATTACATAACTAAATAATTTTCTCTCATTCTTTGACCAAACTGGTGGTACACTTTGTGAGGTTGCGCTTTCCCAACGCATTCTTTCCTCAGATGTTCTTTTGATTAAAAGTAATAACTTCACCAAACCTTCAGCTTGGATTTGATTCACATTTGGTAAAGCATTGGATGCTTTCGTGTAATCTCCACAGACACTAGAAACTTTGCATTCAGAATGACTAAAGAGTCCAGGTCTCCATGGAAAGAAGAGATCGAAACAGAAAGAAAGCACTTTTCTCCTCTTGTCTCGTTCCAGGCCACCCACAGCTTCTCAGCCTCCGTCAAAAAGCTGCTAATGAGCGAACGACTGTCGCCGTGTCTGCCCTTTCCAGCATGTGTCAGCAGAAAATACAAATGAATACAAATGAGGGGGTTCAGACATGCAGCACTGACTGCCATGAAGCTGCCAGCTACATAAATATGCTAAATGATTCAGTGGAGGCTTTGATTTCGTGCCCGCGTTGGCGTTATGTAAATCATAAATGTAATTTGGTTCTGTATGGCTCATATCATTTACTGTGACAGAGAGGGAAAGTCCTGTCATGATTTTATCCTGCTTTCTCATGCGGCTCGGACTCAAGCTTCTGCGAGTCGACGAAAATGAAGATGTCATCAGTTTTCCCAGGAGACTTTTATTTGTCTAAGGCTTTTTTCCAGCGTTCATGTCTGTTCTGACCACAAAAACAAATAATTCTGAGCATTGCCAGGCCGAACAGAGCCCTGCAGAGAAATTTCAATCACAGCCACAACAAACGTGGACCGATGTTTTCGGTCACTGAATAGTTTTAACAGAATCAAGAGGCAAAAAATTCAAACAAAATAAAACTTTGAATTTTTGCAAAACGTAATCCACAGCAACTGTTAGATCAGATGCTGCTTAGAGTGTCCCAGTCGTCCCACAAGGACAGATCAAGAAAAATCACTGATAAACCTCAGGACAAATACTTAAAGACACTTTTAATACTCAGCTGCTCTGCAGAATTCACCATCTGTCAGTGATATATTCCATCCAAATCACATCACCCTTTTTTATTGCTGCTGCATCAAAGTGTGAAACATTTACTGTTGTTAGTGGAGCAAATGAAATTGCCTCATATAAAACTGTTGCCTGATATTGAACAGAACATAAACAACTGGAAACATGTGAGAAAGTTGGAGGAGTCCGAGAAATCCAACAATGCAGGGAGGGAGAGCAGCAGAGCTAACCTGCTGCATGGCCGACATGTGAGGCAGTGTAATACTGCCCGCCCTGAGGAGCAATAAATCTCCTGAGCTTCACGTTACTTCAGCTCTGCTCACAGCCATGCCAGCTCCTCTCTCCTGCCAGGTTTAGGCAGTTCTGTATTTTCCTCTACAGAACTGCTGAAGGAGGAAAGCTCAATTAAAATGCACTCATTTGCCACATTCAGCTCTGAAACATCAAACAGAGAGAAGGTTAACTCCCTTTCGATTAACTGTGGAACTTATGCAAACTGAAATTACAAAAACAAATTTGCTCAAAAACTCATGTTTTCCCACAAAACATTTTCCAGCCGTGTCAAAATAGATGTATTTTGCAAAACTGAAATGGAGACATTGTGATCAACAGCAGGATGATACTGCTGGCGAAAACAACGAAGACGACAGGAAGTGGTGGGAGGATGAAGGTTTGTTTTTGTTGTTTTCAGACAATGTGTCCACCACAGCTCTCACCGCATCACGGTCCATAAAACGTTGTCATTCCAACACGTTGAATCCACAGCTCTTCTGTAAAATCGTCAAATACAATTTCCCCAAAATGCTGCAAATGTTAATACACGGCGCCATGGCCGACTAATGAATGGATCTCATGTAACTGTTTATATCCATCGCAGCATGAATTTTAATGACTCTGCTAATGTCAATGTGTGAACAAGCGTATTCGTATGTGATTTTAACACAATTAAAATCACACATGACAAATAAAAAATTGTGTTTTTTTGACATTAGCAGAATATCAACAAAGATTTGTGCACATTTGTCATGGAAACACAGCAACTGAGATGGAAACAAGATGAGTCTCATCTCCTCCAAGAGTCACTTAAAAACACTTTTAGGCTAATTCATGTAGCCGTTTGCATGAACTATTGAAGTTCAATCCAGAGTTTTGATTTTAACGCAGTAGAAAGAAAAAAGCACCGAGCTGAAACTTGAGGAGAGTGAGCTCCTGACGTTGTGTTCACTCTCCCTGCAGACATATTTTAAGTCAGATATTACGCAAAATCTACTGTAAAAATTACAAGTAGGGAAACAGGCGTTCAAATCTCAAAGATCAGCGATGTTTGCATCATTTAAAAAATGTCTGATTCACACGTGGTACTTTTGATGTGGAAGTAGAAAAAGGATCTTCAATAATGTTCTTCAGGTGACAGAAGGTCGACTTTGTAACTGTCTTTATGTGGCTCCCAAGGTTCAGGTCAGAGTTCATCACTACTCCCAGAGTTCAGTCTGATCTCTAGTTTCCAGCTGGAATAACTAAAGCTGTGTGTTGACTCTAGATCATTCCTCTTTAGGTCCAAAGATAATCACTTCATTGTTTCTGTACCTTAGACATAAATTGCTTTAGCTTTGCATTAAATACCATTACTACTTTTTCAAATTTACCATGCAAACCCTGGGATGGTTAATATTTCATTAGAAGGTGCTTCCCTGAAAAACTGCAACCTGATGTGGAATTGGGACAAATCGGTTGCATCTGCTTGAAAGACGTGTTTGCATCTGAAATCTGCTTAGTGACGCTACAGCAGAGATGAAACAGCCTCAAGATTCAGCAGAAACTTTAGACTTTTACAAAGTGCCACGAGATGCAAATTGGCTCTCAGTAGAAGTAAAGCTGAATTCAACTGAAGATAAAAAAATCAACTTGATCTCTGCAGTTCACAAAGACAATTGGAATCCAGAACTGGATCTGTCCAAGGATAAAAATATCTGCAGTATTGTGGAATATTTTTGGAATCAACATTGAAAGTTGTTGGCAGTTTTCTGTGAAAGTGTAACTAAAGTTACTTTGGTTACACTGATGTTGCTAAAACACATTTATATAGTTTTTTTTTATACATCTGTTGCATTTTTAAAATTGAAAGTAACATTATTATAAAATAGCGCAATCTGACTGGAAAATACATAATTTCCCCTGTTCAAAAGTTGAAATAACTGCAAATAATGCAAAATTGGAGAGTAGCAGGAGAATGCAGAGGTTGGTCATCACCTTACAGTCATTTCAGATGTAAAGTCCCAGTTTTCTAAAGACAGCAGGGCTCTCTAATAATGTTCCATGACCTCTGTTTGCAACAGCGTGCAGTACAAGAAAAGAACAATTTTTCATCAACTTTACTTTAGAGCTGATTCATGAAGATGAAATTTTTGCCAGACCTCGTTTTCTGAATCCCTGCTGGATGGACTCCGGCTATTTGTCCCGATTTATCTGAACTCCAGCATCATTACCCAGGATATTGTTCTTTAAGAGCATAACTGCAGTCTAGGAACCATAAACACACAAAGCAAGCAAGGTGAATGATATCTGACAAGAGAAACACTTCTAGGTTTCTTTGGCTGCAACTTCTGTGTTTTTAAAAGTTGTCAGTAATTTATGCCTGACTACACAATAAAAAGAAAGAAAAGCAGGAGGATTAATCACATTTTAAAAATTTTTAAAGAGGGAATCATTACCTAAATTAGCTACTGCTTTCATCTCACTGCTTACTTTCTGTTTCTGCCACAGACAGACTTCTGTAAATATTTAATTAGATATGTTTTCTTTCAAAGTCCGTCTGATGAAACGCAAGATTGTATAAACTACTGACACGTTCTTAAAAGCAAATTCAGAGTCAATAAATATGCAAACAGAATGATACAAGATGTTGGGGAGTTTTCTTCCCGCCGCTGCGTGTTTACAGCCGGGGGTTTCGTGTTTCCACGTTGTACTAAATTGTGCATTAGCGCGCGATGAGGCCTCCAAGCTGCTTTTGATCCGACCAATGAGAACTTATATAAACAAACACACAGAAACCGAAAGGTAAACCGGACACTTTCTGTTGCAGACATTCCACACAAGGTGTGTCATGACTTTATATCATGTTAACATATAGCTACATATAGCTACACCTAAATAAAGCTGCCCTGCTAGTTTTGTGCGGATTTTAAAGCTGCGCATTGTTAATTCTAGATATTAAGAGCTTCTTTTTATTGCACAACGCAGCCACAGATCATATGGCTGACAGATCTTTCAGTAAATCACCTTAAAGCTTGAGCCAGTTTGATATTTGTTTTAGCATTCATTTAAAAATTCAGCAGTTGTGGATCTGGGAAGGATCAAGCAGTCCAGGAAGATAACACAAGAGACGTTTCCCATCAAAAACAGATTGAGGCGCAGAGGAACTCGGCCCGATGCGCCAAACCTTCAACAGTTCCTTTCTTTGCATATTTATTTAGTTTTTATTTTGCTTTCTTTGTAATTGCTTTATTCCAAGAGAAAGGTAATGAGACATCCAAAGCTAACCAGGAACATCAGGGGAACTGTCAGCGTGTATCTTCAGATGCTCGGTTCCTGAAGACATTTACCAGGACTTCCAAATAATAGGCGCAGTTATGTCATAGATAAGGTATGAATTTACAACATGTTGGAAGGATTCCTGTTTTCCAGGGCTTCGTGTGCATCCAAAGCGGGGAGGTTCTGAAGAGATGAGGCGGATAAATTAACAGAATGTCCTGAACTAGTAGGACATTCTGTTAATGTCCTAATAGGTCTGGAGATCTGGAGGTTTTCTGATTTTCCCACTTCCCCTAAAGAAAGGGTCACTGCAGATCAAAGTTATTCATAACTCTCATCCTTATTTTAAGATGAAACCTTACAGTCCTTCTGGGAACCGTTTTTACAGTCTGAACCATCCATTAAGTTCAACGAGGCGTTAAATTGGACTCTGCAAGCGGCTCTGACTCTTGTTTCAGTGTCAACAGTATCGGAGTAAACAAAGTAAATTTTCCTTACATTTAAAAGGGGAAGTAGCACCCAGCTGTTGCTAATAAGCTGTACGTTATTAGTTGATCATCATCATCATCACTGTGAGCAGTTGCCGCTCTGTGAAGGATGGAGAGATATCACTGACCACAAGTTAAACTGCTGCCCATCAGTCTGAGAAAGAGGAAATGAGGTCGTCAACATTCATCGTTCTACTCACAGGAAGATTATTCACAAGCGGAAACATTTCATTTAGCTGATAATCATCCCAGGAATGTCGATAGATAAGCCTGTCACAATAAGTACACAATCCATTTTTACTTATGGTTTTTCTTTTCTTTTCATTTATTGTTTTTTGTTCTTGTGTTTTATTTTTTGGATATTTAAGACCCAAATCTTCTAGCTCCAGTAGAGGTGTTCTGTACAAAATGCTTGATTAGTCTCTCAGGGGGCAAACATGCATTATTATCTTAGTTGAAAATTGTCTCAAAATGACAACATTATAATTTTAATCACAATAATTTCCAGGGCAAATGAGCATACAGCAATCTTTGTTATAAGTCTAACTATGGATCACTTCCAGTTCTAAAGCACTAATAAGCTAAAAGTTAGTTTCGTTATCCCTATAGCACCAAACCAACATATTAATTAGCAGAAGCTAACGCTAGAGCGCTAAAATCAACCGTGTTGAGCCCATCACGTGTCAACGACACAACATGAGTTAAAACAGAGTAAAATTTAACTCTCCTTCCTGCACAGTTTGTGCTACAGGAAGGGATTTGTTAAAAATGTATTTAGATTTAGTATAACAGACCCCTGTGAGTTTCTGTTAAAAAGCATGCAGGACATAACTACAAAATATATTCTGGGTACAGAATAAACATCATTTCCTGCACTGCATCAACAGTGGAGGTGAGGAAACAGAACTGCAGCGTAAACAGACTTCAAAATAAGAGCATGATATAATATGATATATAATATAATATACATGATATAAGAGCTGCTACTTCTTTGGTGTGGTTGAGTGCCTTTAGTTAATTTAGTTGTATATATTGTTATTATTATTATTGTGTGTTTGCTTATTTTTACTATATATATTTGACCTTTTGCACGGGAGCTGCAATGGAAATTTCGTTGAATTCTGTTCAATGACAATAAATGCTAGCTAATCTAATCTCTAATCTAATCTGAATACTAATTCTTAACAGTCAATAGCCAAAATGTCAACACAGATGTTGAACTTAATTTAACTGAACGCCCAGTAAACAGTCAAGTAACTTGGTGCTTCAGAATTTCTATTTTCAGAGTTGCAACGAAACCATGATGACACAAGCTAGTGTGAGATGTGAATGACTTTACCTTGTTTAGCTTTCAGCAGTCAGGACTCACCTTGTTGTTTATGCTTGGATCATGTGACTTGTTGTAGGTAACAAGGAAAACCCGGAACGGTGGTACGAGTATTTTCCTGTCAACTGGAATGGAGTTGACATTCCAGTTGACAGCTTTGTAGCTTTCCTACAAAGCTGTAGGAAATAATATTTTATTGTAAATGTTGGGTGGTCCAAATCAATATTTTTTAAAATGTTTAAGTATTTCCACTTCCTAAGCTGCATTTTCCTTCCCAGGTGAGAAACAAGGAATGAATAGGCGAAATTACAACAAATTTGGTTTTACAGTGAAATGAGAAGGTTAAGCTGGTAATACTGATACCAGATATACAGATATACTAATACAAGATGGCAGGGATCCACTGGACGATGATCTACTTTACACCTGCTGGAGGCTGATTGAACATATAGGTTCAGACTCAGGGTTTAATTCTGGCTTTCCAGTTTGGGAACATCTGGTTGGGCCTCCACTGACTTTCTGCCCCTGCCAAACTGTGGAGTGTTAAAATATGTTAGAAGCCCACTGGGAGCTTGTTGTAGGTATACACACTGATTTTCTATTCCAGAAACCGCACAAGAATGAAAGGGAAAGGAAAGAGAGAGTAATGAGAAGACAAAGGGCACACGATGGCAAAAACATTCAGATCAGAGCGCTGGAAGTCAGACGAGACAGAGAACAGAAAACAATCAGGGAAGCGAACAAAACAAGTCAGTTTGATTCAAATAGAACAAGTTTAATGTTAGACACTGTTCCTAATTAGTAATCATGTTTAATTTCAATGCCAAGGATTTGTTTATGGGATATCAATTTGGTTTCTGTTACGTTTCACAACAAAGAACAGAAGAGCTTTGCAAGTTTACAAGCTGAGACTGCTTTTGTTTCTGAGTCAGTCTGAGGTCAACTTCTCTACAGTTTCAACACTAACGGTACTGGTTCTTCATTAAATAATCATTTTTCAACCCCGGGCAAAAACATGCAATAATAACTCCCAGAGAAAGTTCAGAAGGCTGTTTTAATTTGTACCAAAGGAAAGACAGAAATCACAGCTGTGACACAATCCGGTCGAAACAACAGACCTCAGAAATATTAAAGAACATTATTGTGATTATGTTATTTTCCAGATCAAGAGGATAAAACATGATATTATCTGGCATGCTTCACTGGATCTGCATTTCTTTTTCCATCTTAAATCCATGTGCTTATAAGTTTGTGAAACGACTGAAATGAAGAAATAAAGGAAAGTAAAACTATTGAAGAAATTATGTGGAATTTATTTCATCTGTTGTTTTACATTAATATATGTTTGTGAATATGAAGCTCGGCTACAGAACAAAATGAGAATATGAACATATACAGTGCTGCTTGAAAGTTTGTGAACCACCCGAACATGGTCATTATTTTCTAAAGAAAAATTATAATAATCATGTGACATGAACATCCAAATCTCAAATTGTAAAGCAAACCTTCCAAATAAGGGAAACAAAGAAAAAAGGATACATATTTTCATTATTTATTCAACAAAAGTATTTTTTCTGTCAAAAAACTGAAAATCTGCCAAGTGCAAAAGTATGTGAACTCTTTCAGTTAGTACCTTGTGGCTCCTCCTTTTGCAGCCATTACTTCAACTAAACGTCTTCTATAACCACAAACGAGTGTCTCACATCTGCTTTATGGGATTTTTGTCCACTCCTCCTTGCAGAACTCTGCCAGTTGAGTGAGGTTGGAGGGACATCTGGCACGTACTGCCCGTTTCAGATCTTGGCACAGCATTTCTATGGGATTGAGATCCGGACTTTGACTGGACCAATCCAGAGTGTGAATCTCCTTTCTCTTAAGCCAATCTTTGGTACTTTTGCTTTAATGCTTTGGGTCGTTGTCTTGTTGCATAATCCATTTCCGTCCCAGCATCAACTTCCTGACTGATGGCAGGAGATTCTGGTCAAGAATTTGTTGATAATCCTGGGAATTGATGGTTCCCTGTATTATATGGAGATGTCCAGGTCTGGATGCAGAAAAGCAGGCCCAGACTTTCATACCAGCAATCAACATGGTGGAGGTAAGATAGGGCAGCACTGATTGATCAGCCAACCAGTTTCCTTAATTTTGGGAGACTGGCGATCGACCGATACTTATATGTGAAGCAAATTTTATCCACCGATTTATCTACATCAGTAAAGGTCTTAAAATCAACCTCTGTGAGAGCGGCTGGCTGATGGACCAGGTCATGTCTGCACGTTTGTAGGTAACAATAGTCACTCACTGCTACCAACTCAGTGACTTTCCTGCTATATTTAGCAACATTTCAGCCCCAAAAAGGGTATCGGCCCAAACTGGAATCAGCAGGACCAGTTTTTCAAAGGTCAGTAATCGGTGATCGGCCAGAAAACGGCATCCGGTGCATCCCTGTGGAAAATCCTGAGGGAGATCATCCATCCGTCCGTCCGTCCATCCATCCGTCTGTCAATCCATCCGTCCGTCCATCCATCCATCCATCCAACCAACCAACCAACAAAAATATAAATAAATATAGATTTAAAATTTTGGAGGGATTGGATTTAGTTGTATGTTTCAGAAAGACGTTTTCCATTGTGTTTTTCATTGTGTTTTAATTATGTGACTTAGGTCACATGATTAAAACAGACGACTCAATAGTTTTTGATTGCTGTGGCTCATGCAGGTACGGCTGCACGCTCTGTCAACAGCAAGAAGGCTCTCTGTGTCTAAAATCAGGTGTGTAGTGTGGACATTGTAAGCAACCCGCCAGAGAGGCTAAATTAAAACAATTCTGCCAAATTAGTAGTTATAATAGAGGAAGTTATTTTCCATAAAGAATCAGGTTGGTTTGCTTTCTTCCCCATCTGAAGAAAATTAACATCTAGAAAGTACTTTTTGTGTTCACTCCAGCTGTTTTTGATTAACTTTAGAATTTAACCGGTGACCCTTTAGTGTAAAAAAAGGGAAAAAGATACAAAATTTGAAAGAGGAGAAATCATTTCAGAAGGAAAATCTGATTTTCTGCTAAAATGATAAAAAGAAGTCAGATTTATTTCCCCCAGACTTTTGATTTCTCTAATTTACTCTAATAACTGACTCTAATTGAGGTTTAACTGACAAAACATGTTTGAAATTCACCTTTATCCAGCAGGCCATAAAATCTGACATATGTGGGCGCTAAAAATTAAAGTTGTGCGCTTCAGGCAAGGAATGGAGGGGGAACAACAAACAAGTGCTGCATTTGGAGTCCAGCATGTGAATGTGTTTAGGGAGGAATGCAGCGTATGTCATGTAAGATTCACAGTCACTCTTTGATCAGCACTCACCCTGATTTACAGGCCTGGATTGAAGATTTGTGAGCGGTTTTATTGGTGAAAGTAAGTCAGGGATGGTGGTTCTGCAGTTCAAAGGGTGTGCTTTCGTCAACCGCTGAGAGACCGCGCTCGCTTCGTGGTCAGGTTTGTCAAAACAGGTCAGACATTAAATAAAGTGTGCCTGTGTGTGGCGAGGCGCTGCGCTCTAGATGTATTTGTTGACGCCAACCTCCTTAAATCAGCAAGTGCGTCAAAAACTACAGAAAACACAGTGTGAGGTCCGAACCTTTGGATTTTTGTCCATTTTCTCAACTACAGCTCATTATTTACTTCATTTTGAATATGAAAAAAAGGTCAAAATGTTTTGCTTCTAGCAAATATACCCCCAAAAATGTCTCCTAACTATGCATTAGAGTTGACTTTCCTGAGGTGTTGACTCCTTTAATTTACGTCTGTATACGCTGGGACACTGAAAGTGATTAAACGCAAACAAAAAAAGTTCAGGTTTATTTTGCCAAGACTCCTCTAATCGTCAAAAGTAATGAGGGTTTTGATTTGTGTGAGGGGAAAAGTGGCATCACTCTTTCAGCTGCTCAGTCACCATGACCACAGACATGTGGCTGGTGGTTTATTCACAACTAGAAGTTTGGGTAATTAAATTAGTATATAAATTCTTAAATTCTTCACATTTATTGATGTTTTACTTTCAAGCAGTGCGGCTTTCCTGTAATTTTTTTAAGTGATCTTGACAAATTGCTCTTCCAACTTTTATGAAGGTTCTTTTTCTTTGGCATCTTTTCTACTCAGTTACAGTCCTTACCTTCACTCTGAGTTTGTTTTTAAACCTAATAGTCTGGTAGACGCGGTTCAATTGGGGAACAAAATTACAACATTTGTAACATTTCCAGCTGCTGTGGTTCTGTTTCACACTGAACTGCATCAAACGATCCAAACCCTTAGAAAAACCTGTTCCCCTCCTGGCCTGTGGGGGGCGCTGCACCAAGAGCCACTGAAGGAAACGACACAAAAACGTTTGAAGAAAACACTGAGTGAAACTTCCTTCTTCACAAAATGTAAGGAAAAGGGTTTTGTTAAGGGTTTGGATTGTTTGACGCAGTGCAGTGTGGAAAAAGAACAAATGATGCCGTTTTAATCCCAAATCAAACCGAGTCTACCAGACTATCAAGTGTGGAAACAGCTTTAGATTGCTGGAAATGGATTTCCTCACACTTCTTCCTTTGTCCTCCACTTTTCCTGAGATCATATAAGGACATGCTACATAACCTCACCTCTTGTCATCAAAGAAAACATAAATTAAAACTAGTCTAGAGACGAAAGCTCCTCTGGTTAGGAAGGAAACGGGGAAATTTGAGGTGTTTTAATTGAATTCCTGCATCGTGCAGAACATAAGACCGAGGTATCAGCTGTTGTTTTTTATGCTGCAAAGATTCCTGTTTACATGTTTGGCATTTATCTCCGTCCTCGCCGTAACAGATAAGAGCTCTTACGCTTGCCACGATCGCAGCAGGAGATCCATTTGTCAAACAGGCGAAACCGATCCGGGCCTCATTGTGCTGCTTTCAGCGGCTCAAAGCGGCGACACCGCCCCTCCTACTCCCAGAGGACGGGCCCTGACCCCCCTGCCCCGGCCCCGTCTCTGTCATCCCTCATCCCTAAAAGGAGGCTTTGTCACAATGTTTCACTTTGGCAGTTTAACTTGATAGTTACCATTGAGTGCTTGTGGGTGGCAAAGGGTACAATTTCCTGCAGCAAGATAATAAACTCCAACGATTATTGGAACCTTCCCATGACGGATCCATGCAGCCTTTCTCTATTTGTCTGTCTGTCTGTAATCTCCTGCCTCTCTGCCCAAGTGTCTCTCTATTGTTTAAAACCTACAGCAGTCAGTCAGGGGCTCCTTCCTCCTCTTCCTCCTCTCCTCCTTGGTGGTGAAGATAGTGGAATATTCCAAGCAATTGCAGAAGCCAGCTGACTCTGTAAGCAATCAGGAAAATGAGATAAACACATGCAAAACCCTAAAGTCATGCAAGCTCTTACTTACTTACTATTTATTTACACCAAGCCATCCCCTGGCCCTCACTCCATGTAGACCTAATTGAGCACAGTGTTGACGCTGCCACTTGCTGTGAAGCAGAGATGGGAGTTTCTCTGCAAATTGGAAAAAGCATGATGGGAATGGAGAGAACTAGCGACCCCATTTCTGAGCTGATTCCTCCTGAAATGCGAGGCTGTTCTGGATTTAGCGACGGCCGCTCGATGGGTGGCTCGCTCGGCTGCTCCCTCTCCGCCCGCCTGCTCCAAATTAGTCTGAAAAGCTTTGGGATTCAGATTCCCAGTCTGTGCCTGATCATTCACCACAGCTAATTTAGGCTATTAATAGAACTGAAATCCTGTGAGCTAATTCTTGTTGCAACAGCAGCTGCCCAGGTGTTTCTACACAAGCTCAGTGTGAGTTTGGATGGGTTGAACTTGTGCAGGTTTGCTTATGAAGCTGAGATATTTCCTCCTAATCAAGCGGGAGGCGTCTGCAGGAGAGGAAATGCCAGAGCAGGCTGAAACACAAACCATTCAAATTAAAACTAATACGATGACCTCGCATGGCAGATTGTACTTCCTTTGCTAATTTAACAATGTTAAATGTTGGAAGGAGGAACAGCTTGGAGATCTGGACGAGACCAAACTAACATGTAGCTCAGGGTGGGAAGTGGTCAAATTTTATTAGTTCATTAACAACTCAAGAGTTGAAGTTGCTAATGAAAATCTGAGTTTGTAAACATTTAGGATCCTTCATTTCAGCCGTTTTATTTAAAGCTGTGTCTTTTTTAGCTTCATTTTTCTTTGTAAGGGTTTGTTCATAGCTCACACATTTGGTCGGCTTGTCAAGTGTAGAAGGTTAACGAACCAGATTTTGTTTTCCTGGTTATTCTGGACCTTTCCTCCTGGTGTGAAATCTCTCAAGCAAACCCTGTGTGGACCAAACACCCGGACCTGACCAACCTTTGGGTTGTTGCGGTTCGCTCCATCATTTTTACCTGCCCACTACTGCTGGGCATTATGGTCAAAATGAGCTCTTCAGTGTTGCTATCGCTAATACTACTGTTCAGATTGAAAGTGTAACTTTAAGCGGACCAGAGTTTGTTGCGCCTGACGTTTTGTGCTGGTATGAAAACACTAAGAGTTAGTCTGAACATTTTAACGCATTAATATTACATAACATAGATTAATTGCACGTCCTATTTTGACCTAAAAGCCTCTCTCCCACAGAGGGTTGCTTAGTTCACAGCAACGCGTTTCGCAGTCTTGTACTGCGGTCAACAATGCAGAGTTGCAAACGCAACTGAAAAGATGAGCGATGAGAGTCGGACTGGTGAGCTCAGCCGTAAATTTTATTAAATTAAAACACCCAGATGGAAGTTTGGATAAAAACTTGATAGTACATAATGAAACGGTGAATTATCCTTCCACCGAAGCTCAGTTAACATTTCTAACTCAACGTTTGAAACCTGCTTGAATATGAAAACCTTGAAAACTGAAAATCTTCAGACATGTTTGTTTCAGATAATAAAATATTTTCTTAAGTAACATGCATATTGACATGTCAAGTGTAGAAAGTTAAGCCTTGTGATTAATCGTAGTTAATCAGCACTAGATTGTGATTAATCTGATTCCGTTTTTTAATTGATTGACATTTTGTCATTTTTACCTGCCCATCATTGCTGAGCATTACTGAAGCAGTTTTAAAATTAGGAATATCATATTATGAATTCTGTGTTGAATGAGCTGCTGCATTTTATTTTGGGGTGTTGGACTTACTTACTCCAACACCCCAACAGGGATAAGCTAAGTTCACATTCCACCTTTCAAACTTTTCTTTGTAAAAATGTAAAAGTCATGTAAGATTTCCCTCCTAAGTCACCATTATTCACTGCTTTGTGTTGGCCTGTTACATAAAACCTTCATTAAAAGGTTAAAGTTTGTGGTTGTGATGTGATAAAATTAAAAAGTTGAGATTTAAATGGATTTTTTTAGAGCATCAAGTTATTTATAACCCAAACGTTCTTAAAGTAATTCACAAGTTAAAACAGCGGCCAAAGGGAAATCAGGTGTTCTTAACTAAAAATATTAATATTGTATTTTAAGTCGACGTTCAAGTTTCCAGTTTTGAGTAAGAGCAGAACCCTCTCCTGTCAAAGTGACCAGAATTGCCAAAATTGTTTCCTTCAACTTGGCAGACTTTTTTCCAAGTGTAACGTGAGCAATTTGTTTTCATCTGTTCATTCACAAATCCCCGTCCTCCTCCTGTGTCTTCCCCACCTGTGGCCCCTCCCACACACACTCAGGCTCCCAGGCGGTCCCCGGAGGCCGATCGTTTACCAGGCTTCCCTCGCTCTCTGCGAGCGCGCCTCAGCCGGGATCCGGCATGAATGAATGACCTGGAAATCTCACTGTTTCAATTGACGGATGAGCGGAAGTGGAGCTGCGAGGCCGGCTCATTATGTTTCCCAAGGTTCATTCACTGGAAGAAAGGGAGAAGAAGAGGAGCTGCTCATGGGGAGAGGGGGGGACAGAGGCGTGACTCCACCCAGCCAAACTACCTCCCACTCCCACAGCCTGGACTCCACTGACGTGACATCATGTCTCTGTCACAGAGCAGACTTCATTGTTGTCTTCTTTCTCTTCCCTCCTCCCCTCTCATCCTCTTCCTCTTTTTGTTTTGATTTTAGGAACAACAAAGGGACGCCACAGTCGAGGTTGGAGACATCCTTCTTCTCTCCGCTCATCTAAAAAGACAGCTCGCCCCTTCCTCCCTCTCCTCTGCTCCAACACGCACAATGCATGTTCACTGTCCAGTGACAGGGTCGGTTTTATGTCGAAAACCATTTACGCACAAAGCTGAGCTGCGACAGATGACTGTAGAGTAAACAAAGCAACCACACACGGAAAAACAGGAGCAGTAAATTAGCCTTTCATGAACGTTATGTCTTGATGGCTTTGGAAACTTCTTTGCTTGTGTGACATCATGGGAGACAAAAGAAATCAGCCGAGATATCAGGAACAGAAGTGATGATCTGCACAAGTTCTGCATCCATGTGTTCAAACTATTATATGGGAGCATAAACATCACCGAAATGTCCAGTCAGTTTTACCGTACAGGAAGATTCTGTGTCCCAGACATGGTGTGTTTTTGTGAAAATGTGTGAACCAACCACAGAAAAAAACCAGAAGACTCGATGAAAATGTTGGCTAATCACAATGATACAAGAGTTTGACTAACACGACTGAAACTCAAGGAGGAAGAAGCCAAAGGAAGATTATATGGCAAAGCTACTCAACAGAGTCCACTGACTAGGGGACAAAACGAGACCTGCCAGTTCGTCACATTTACCGTCGCACTATGACTTTATGTTACCCAGTGAGAGTCCAACTGACAGAGAAAACACTCCTGGATATGAAGACCATAAAACAGCAGCCGAACTGCACCGACCCGTTCTGATCAGAGAAAACGAGACTTTAGTGTCTCAGGGACACTGAGGTACCAAACATTGAAGGAAGTAAAGAAGTTTTGGACTCCAGAGTCAGATGTGTCAGAAATCCATCGAGAAGAAACGTTAAATCTGTTGGAAAGGAAACATCATCCAGGACGCTGCTTCACTCTGGTGTGAAGCTCCATGACCAGATACTCTGATGTCAGAAAGAAACCACAACTAAACACAAAAGAAAACAAAAACAGTCCAACTCAGATGAAATATCAAAACAGGAAAAGTGAAAAACTGAACAAACAATCACACTGGAGACTCTTGGCAGCTTCAGCGCCTTTGTATCGGCCTTCAATTTACTTCTTGTGTATGAAATAATCTGCTGTAACATGATTCACCTTCCACTGAGGAGTTTTTTCTTATAACAAAGAATGTTTTATCTTCTAGTCGCCCTCATGTTTATTTACCATTAAGGACTCAGTCTGTCCTGGAATCTCATGAATGAAAAATCTATTCTTAAAACGTTCTGATTATTGTCTCTGTGTTTCATTTCAGCAGCGAGTATTCACAATTAAAGCAGCAGACATCAAAGGCAATGCAAGATTAATTGCTGTACGTACTCCTGATACAAGGGTACCACAGACACTATGGGATATTTATGATCTGATGATTTCACTCCTCTTTTTGTGTACACTATAGTTCTTCTTTTGTTCTCTTTGCTTTTTAGGAAAAATCATCTTGTGTTTTTCCTTTTTCAGAGATCCTGGCACCGCTTGAAAAGAAATGATTCCTGCTTATTTGAAACGGCGGCCCCTGGGAGGCCGATTGTGTTTGTGCTAACCACAGTTGTCTGATATGCATGAGTTGTTGCACACATAAAAGCTGCTAATAGGCCTCATTTAGTGGCGCTAACCACCACTTCTGTGAGCTGCTGCCTTGTTGCTAAGACGCATCTTTGCTTTCACTTTTTCCACATGCACATTAAGGGTAAATCATTCCTTTTCACTTTACAACCTGCCTTTGTCACACAACTGAACATCTATTTAGAAGTTTTCGTTGACATCTTGCAAACCTGAACCAGAAATAACATTGTTCTGTTTATCGAGCGCGGCCAAGTAGGAGGCACCGCTGCACGAGTCGTGTATTACTTGGCTGAAATTTGGATCTTTTATCAGAAACTAGATCCTGCACTGTCAAAACAAATTAACAACTTTGTATACCTCAAGAAATGTACTACATACAGTAAGAGACATGGAGTCTGTAAATGTTGAGAAGACACTGCATGAATGGCGTAAGAGGTCTTGAAACCGGCAGATGAGGTTTCACGCATATGCGTTTTCGTCTGCATTAGTTGGCGCATGCAGCATTTTGAGGCTCTCAGACTGTGAAGCTCTGTTTTGTTTGGAGAAAAACGATGCTGAGAAGCTTTCTTTGTGTGGATGCATCTTTGCACGTTATTAATGAGTTGTTGGCGCTTTTTCTGCACACGCAGCCATCACAAATGAGGACTTTCTGTTCCTTTGGCTCTCAAATGCGATTATTGATTAATTAGATACAGAAACATTTATCTGGGAATCTGTTCAAAAGTCTTTTTTATCATAGAGATCCAAATTTGACAAAAAATATCTGGTTTTATTTTCCACATATTTGTTCTTTGTCACAGAAGTACTTCAGTGAACATAAATAGTGCCTCGCAAAAAAACAAGATACCAACACAGTGTAGGGATGATTTTTTGATTCCTTTTATAATTAATGTACTAACAGTAGATTTTTATTTATAAAATTTTAACCATGTGAAGCTGAAACTACCTCACTGGGGGCCTCTACCAAGAACTACTGAAGGAAACAACTTACAAACATCTTTAGAAGACACTGAGTAAAACTACATGAAATGTAAATAGAATGGAGTGGTGTCAGATTTGAATGGTTTTAGGATTTCTCTTTTGTGTTTAACAACAAACCTCAGCCAGACTTAACTTCAGTCCGTTTGTATTTAAACTCTGCTTTGTTTTTGGAAAAGTGTGAATGCTATCAAACTGATGTGGACCAAAAAAGCAAACTCTGGTCTGCCTATGTAAGTGATCTCTCCAAAAGCAGGAAGTGGACAACAGAGCAGGGCATTCTGGGTAAGTACAACCAAAACAAACGTGCTAGCACTAGCGGGGAAAATGGCTCATTGCCTTTTGCCAAAGACAAAAAAGAAATCATACAACCACTAAAACCTAACGCCATGTTTGCTTACATTTCGTTGCGCTGTCTTCTTCAGAGGTTTTCATGTCGTTTCCTTCAGTGGTTCTTTGTAGAGCGCCGCCACAGGCAAGTGAGGGAAGTTTTGGCTTCACCTGGTTCTTTTTAATTCTGTGAAAAAAAATCCTACCAAAAAAAATCTCCAAACAAAAATCAGTCAACAGATCATCCCTACACTGAACTGATATGAAGTCAAACAGAAAGGTCTGAGCTTTTCACATGTTGATGCTAGAAGTATTTTTAGCTGTAGATGCTTTGCTACAAATGATCAAGTGTTTACTAAAGGAATGCTATGGTGTTGCATTTTGGGAAATAAAATGTTTATTTTTTTTCTTATTTTCTTCTTTTAACATATTTCTTATATTGCACAAAAAAGATTGAAGTGATCAAATAAAAAATCTTTGATTTATCACCAGAATAATTCAAATAGCCCTCAGCTGCAGCAGGATGTCATTCTCCTTGCACTGTGGTTTAAACAATAAACCATCATCCCAGTGAATTCTCCGTCCTCCAACTGTCTCCGCCTTTCACTGTTTCCCACCGCAGTGAGCATCAACCTGGTCAAAGACCCTTCGGTCCTGCTGTCTCCTCAGGTCATAACCGACTCCTGAGACCCACCACCCTGTCCCAACTCAAATTATTAGATCGGGTCTCCTGCTCTTTTGTTTCCAGGCTGTTTTGTGTTTGTTAGAAAATTATGGGCGTCCGGTCTGCAGAGAAGGGGCAAACAAAGTTGGAAGGGGAGAAAAAATAGAGCAACTACAATGCTTCCACAAAGCTTTTCTCTCCTCCTTTCTCTTACCAATACCTCATGGTGCAACTTGACTCTCCCTCCTTTTTAGCTGTGTGTTTATCCAAGCGTCTCCACGGGACCGGCTGATGACACTCTTTACTGCACATCCTGAATTCCCATGCAATCCATCTTCTCACACAATCACCAGTTGCGCCACACACCTTATACACTCATTCACACAGAAACAGCTGGCGAACACAGAAACACACACATCTCTAAAAGAAGAGGTGTCTAAAGATTTTACTTGAAACAAAGTGAAAAGAACCATCACATTACAGAGATAGAATGAGGAGAAATAATGAAAAGTTATTATTAACTGGCTCTAAGCAGGTGGGTTTAAAGAAAGTCAGTGTTTGGCTGTCAGAGGAGCACAGAAGTTGAATGCTGCTTCTCCATGTTTGGTTCTGGTTCTGGAGATGCAGAACAGAACCAGAATCAGAAGACCTGAGCAGTCTGGAGGGTTGATGCAACATTATTTAATGTCTTATGTATTTTAATGTAATTTGGTGCTAAGCCTCTCAGTGAAGTGTCATTAAGCTACTCACAGTCTAAGGGTTTACACTTTAGAATGGGCTTTAATGCACACAAGTACTAAAACATAAAACTTCAGTAGTTTAATA
Organism: Xiphophorus couchianus; assembly: GCF_001444195.1. Classification (NCBI taxonomy): domain Eukaryota; kingdom Metazoa; phylum Chordata; class Actinopteri; order Cyprinodontiformes; family Poeciliidae; genus Xiphophorus; species Xiphophorus couchianus. The sequence continues at coordinate 3,104,594 of NC_040232.1, read as the reverse complement.
AGCGGCCATCTTTTTCAAAAACTTTCTTTAACAGAGAAAAAGAATAAACTATGAAGTCTTAATTGAATTTCATGTCAGTGAATTCAATACTTTAAAAACCGAGCCAAGTGAAAAAATAACAGGACAAAGGTCTGGAAAAAGTTGAAACCCATCTCAGTTTGCTCTTGGCTTTTTTCACGGCATTTTAGTGAATCTGCTTTAGGTAAGGCAGACAGGAACATCCAAAAAACGCATCACTGCTACGCCACATTTGAGTTTATTGTGTGAGTAAAGCATCAGCTGGGGAGCCGGTGATGGAATCGGAATGAGAGGTTTGTCCCGGTGTCGGTGCTTTCTGTCCCAGCGGAGCCCACCCTGTTTGGTGCTGAGTCACGTTTACAGCCGGGGTCCAGAGCAGTTACTCAGCTGGTAACTCAGGTGACGACTGTTATGAGCTGGAAGTTCAGCTTTCAGGCCGACTGGTAGGAAACCCTGAAGTCATTCACACTCAGTGTTTCCATTGTCCGCTGTCTGCTTTTCAGCATAAGGTTCCCCCACAACATCTGCTCACCAAGACATTAGAAAAGCTGCACAATTATTCACATCTGTGTGAGTTATGCACTGATAGCTGCTATTCAGGTTATTCAGGCTTTTTCTACTGATATGAATTCAGAGCCTCGTATAAAACAGGATCAATTCAAACAGTCTTTCTGGATCATCACATTTCTGGTCATTCTGAATATAAATATTGTTTATATATATTAAAAAAAGAGCAAAATGATAAAATCACCCTTTCAGTACCTTAAATCAGATTTAAATTAGCTGTAAATAATTTTGTTGTGTTGTACAGAGAAGGAGAATGAAAAGTCACAATAATGTTCCAAATATGATATTTATCCCAAAAACCTGCAACACCGTTCTGTTGACCATAAAATTGCACTAATTGGAATTATGAAAATAAATTTGCTTAATGGAAACATGGCAATTTAGAAGAAAACCTCACATTTTTCACAAAAAGGTTTTGGTGCTACACTGTTAGACCTTTTATTGTAATTTTACAGTAACTTACTGGCAACAGTGTTGCCAGCAAGTTACTGTAATTACCATTCTACAGTACCTTTACTGTTATAATATTTCACAGTTAATTTTTACTGAGTGTGCTTTACAGTTATAACTGCTTTACTGTAATTGTATTTTATAGGAAAGCTGGTCTACTGTAAACTTGTTTCACAACATAATGTCAGAGTTTTACTGTAAATTAAAGTTTACATTTTTTTAATATAAGAATATTTTACCATAAACCGAAACATTTCATGAAAGAAATTTTAGTCCAAGTACTGTGAATAACAGGTATTTATTTTCAGCAGATTTGTAGAAATAAAATCCATTTACATATTCGCAATGTCATAAAGAACAATGTCACAATACAATATAATGTGCTATAAAACAACAAAACCATAGAACACATTTCCTACATCAGAAGAACTTTTATTCCATTCGTCAAACAAAATCAGTGGGATCCATCTTGTGGAAGCTGAATTGTAAAGAATAAGACAGACAATGTGGGAGGTCATGAGATGGTCAGGAAATTATCTACATTTTCAAATCGACAGGAAGTTGACAAATTAAGCTGAAGTGACAATGTTCACATGCATAAAATCTTTGTCATAAAGCAGCATTAAGTTGATAATTTGTTTAAAAAAAATCAATTGGACTGAAGTGATAACAGAAGCTGCATAAAGAATGAGCAGGACTGGCTTCACTTCAGGTTTTTGGATTGTTTATGGCAAAAGCAGTCAGTCAGTCTTCAGTAATTCAAAAGATTGCGTACTACAAATGTCCCCAAGGGGACGATGAAGTACAACAATCTTTTTAGTCATTTTGTTGGTGCTGACGGATTACTGCAAAGGTGTGCCTAATAAACTGAAAACTGCATAGTATAAAAATACACCACACTTAAACGACTACACACTTATACATTTCTGTGATTTATTAAGAGATGCAGCAACATCCACTTTTTACCACGGACACAGAAAAGATGCAGGCTACTCTAAAGGGCTATTGTGTAGGAATCACATGTCATTTATAAATAATCATTAAAATCAGATTAAAAAGGCTAAAGTAAAGTCAGAGCATGCAAGATAGGAGGAAAAGACAACAAAATAATAAACATTTACATTTGGTAAAATACTTACCTAGTTGGAAGTCCTCCATTCAAATTCAGCAAGTCATTGGAAGAAGGTGGTGATCTGGGAGTTGACACTGACTACTTTCCTCTTGACAAGACTTCCCGTCTTGCAGCTTGTATCGACTTTGGCTGTGCATTTGGTACCAACATCTGGATTGATCCTCACAAAGAATCTTTTAACAGAAATAAAATATATTAATTGTAATTTTTAATGAAGACGTACAATACAGCAATCAGCTATGGTTCTTCATCATCAGTCAAACTGTCATTAAATTGAATTCATAAATGGCTTGGTGTAGAGTACTTGCCATTGTATCATCTCCAGTGTGGTGGATGCTGACTCCTGATACTCCAGATTGAAGACAGAATATGACCCAAAAAAGACAGCAAGGACGCTGGCAAAGTCATGTAGTTGCTCAGGCTCGAAAAATACCTTCTCCTCCATACTGACCATCCACCAGGTTGCAGACATCAAGCTATTTCCTAAAATAGACAAACCCTTGTCAGGCTAACACTAGTGAGTAAAAGTACAGACTACCATAACAATTACATACATTGCTACAAAAAAATTATAGTGATAGAAAATATTCCTCATACCAAGCATGATTACCCTTGGTGTAGTGGGTAAGGTCATTTCCATTTCAACAGACATCTTGGCGGAAGATACCTTTAAAATATAAAAGGAAAACTCTCTTAAATATGAATTACTGGTAGTAATTTAAATTTAAAGGGCCAGTTCACCCAGATTACAACAGGTTTTTGAGAACCTCATCCCGGAGACTAGACTAGACTTTACCCCTACATCCTGCTACCACTCTGAAACAGCGGATGTGAATGACAGTTTGTGGGGCTAAATGCATTTTTTAAAGCATTACATTCCACAAGTACAGTTCCACAAGTGTTCAGTCTGACTTCTGCAATGGCGGTGACTCCTGTGCATGTGGGACCTGAATGCAGAAAATGTTCTGAAGGAAGCAGGACATTGCTCTAGTCCACATGCAAACCGATAATTAGCTGTGTGTTGATGTTTCTTCACATGACTACAAAATTCTGTAAATTCTGAAGTACAAATGCTGCAGAATTTACACCTGTACATAGTTGCACCTGTTAGTACTGACTTAACTTTAAATTTACAGGAGCATGGTTTAAACATGTGAACAGTCCTTATATGTAACCAGGGTTGGAAATTAACTTTTTTTGTCCACCTGCCACTGTGGCTGAACCAACTCAAAAAATAACAGAAACTACTTTAATGTTTTTCACCTTTGTCCTCATTTACAGACTCTTATACACTATGTTGGAGATGTAATGGTACTTTAGCAGGCTAACCAGCTGTAGCAAGCTCAAAGTTATAGATTAGGTTAGTTGCTCCTCTACATTTCCAGACTATTTTGTGGTTTCAAATATGTTTGAAGAGCTTTTTACCTGTTGTCTTGTCTTTTGAAGAGATGAAGCTGTTAGCAGCCAGCAGGACAGAACTGCACAGCCACTTGGAGAGAAAAAGCTTGGGAGTTAAAAAAAAAATCATCTGAAGAAAAGAAAAAAAAAGAACAACGTTAGAAATTCATCCTTGCTGACCTACGTAGCTAATCTACGGAGCCCTCTAGGGGACATGGGGAATTTTTTTTCTTTTGCGTTCCCTCGCAAAACATTTGCGTAACCTCGCAATACTTTTGCGTTCCCTCGCAAAACTTTTGCGTTACCTCGCAATACTTTTGCGTTACCTCGCAATACTTTTGCGTTCCCTCGCAAAACTTTTGCGTTACCTCGCAAAACTTTTGCGTTACCTCGCAAAACTTTTGCGTTACCTCGCAAAACTTTTGCGTTACCTCGCAATACTTTTGCGTTACCTCGCAAAACTTTTGCGTTCCCTCGCAATACTTTTGCGTTACCTCGCAAAACTGTACTGGTCAGTTATGCAGCATAATTGAATACTGCAAGCCTTTCTTACGGTGGGCGCCGTACTTTATGCTTTAATATAAGGTTATGTGAGGTTTTTCCATGAATGTTAGTATCTTTTTGTGAAATATCTGAAGTTTTATATCTTTCTTTAGGATAGAAAGGCACCACAAACCTACGATATAAACAGAAACCTTCCGTAAGTAGGAAAGAAATAAAAATACATTATAATTTGGACTATTTCTGAGTTATTATCGCGGGTAATAAGTCATCTGACAGTTTTGATTGTGTCTCTGTTGTGTTCGTAGTCTGAATGGTTTAAAGAGCTGCTTTCAGTGCCGCTCCATCTTCGCCTTAACAGACATAAACATGCAGTAATAAATCGATTTTCAATCAGTGTTTTGCACCAAACAGTTTTTACTGTTAACAAGTTTTTATTATTAAAAACACGACAAACTAATGATGGTAAAGGGCCGCACTGGGTTAACTCTGGGAATCTCATCTGTCCGTTTATCAATCAACTCCAAACCTTTTCTTTGTTCTGTCACAATTATCGATTTATTCCATTTTGATGATCAGGTTCCAAACTTTGCAAGGACTGACCGCCCCGCTCACCTGCTTCCTCATACACACAAAGCCAGTATCCTTCCATTCATACCTGGTGACGTCACGCCCACATCGACACACCTAAGTGTCAAAGCCGCTGCTCCTGTCATATCAATAATTACTTATTTCATTCATATGGCTCTTACAGAGCCTCAGTGAAAACTTGTTTATTATTATTAACTGTTTGGTGCAAAACACTGATTGAAAATCGATTTATTTTTTCCTGCATGTTTATGTCTGTTAAGGCTGAGATGGAGCGGCACTGAAAGCAGCTCTTTAAACCATTCAGGTTACGAACACAACAGAGACACAATCAAAACTGTCAGATGATTTATTACCCGCGATAATAACTCAGAAATAGTCCAAATTATAATGTATTTTTATTTCTTTCCTACTTACGGAAGGTTTCTGTTTTACGGAGCCCTCTAGGGGACATGGGGAATTTTTTTTCTTTTGCGTTCCCTCGCAATACTTTTGCGTTCCCTCGCAATACTTTTGCGTTATCTCGCAAAACTTTTGCGTTCCCTCGCAAAACCTTTTGCGTTCCCTCGCAAAACCTTTTGCGTTACCTCGCAAAACTTTTGCGTTACCTCGCAATACTGTACTGGTCAGTTATGCAGCATAATTGAACACTGCCAGCCTTTCTTACGGTGGGCGCCGTACTTTCTGCTTTAATATAAGGTTATGTGAGGTTTTTCCATGAATGTTAGTATCTTTTTGTGAAATATCTGAAGTTTTATATCTTTCTTTAGGATAGAAAGGCACCACAAACCTACGATATAAACAGAAACCTTCCGTAAGTAGGAAAGAAATAAAAATACATTATAATTTGGACTATTTCTGAGTTATTATCGCGGGTAATAAATCATCTGACAGTTTTGATTGTGTCTCTGTTGTGTTCTAGTCTGAATGGTTTAAAGAGCTGCTTTCAGTGCCGCTCCATCTCAGCCTTAACAGACATAAACAGGCAGTAATAAATCGATTTTCAATCAGTGTTTTGCACCAAACAGTTAATAATAATAAACAAGTTTTCACTGAGGCTCTGTAAGAGCCATATGAATGAAATAAGTAATTATTGATATGACAGGAGCAGCGGCTTTGACACTTAGGTGTGTCGATGTGGGCGTGACGTCACCAGGTATGAATGGAAGGATACTGGCTTTGTGTGTATTAGGAAGCAGGTGAGCGGGGCGGTCAGTCCTTGCAAAGTTTGGAGCCTGATCATCAAAATGGAATAAATCGATAATTGTGACAGAACAAAGAAAAGGTTTGGAGTTGATTGATACACGGACAGACGAGATTCCCCGAGTTAACCCAGTTCGGCCCTTTACCATCATTAGTTTGTCGTGTTTTTAATAATAAAAACTTGTTAATAGTAAAAACTGTTTGGTGCAAAACACTGATTGAAAATCGATTTATTACTGCTTGTTTATGTCTGTTAAGGCGAAGATGGAGCGGCACTGAAAGCAGCTCTTTAAACCATTCAGACTAGAACACAACAGAGACACAATCAAAACTGTCAGATGACTTATTACCCGCGATAATAACTCAGAAATAGTCCAAATTATAATGTATTTTTATTTCTTTCCTACTTACGGAAGGTTTCTGTTTATATCGTAGGTTTGTGGTGCCTTTCTATCCTAAAGAAAGATATAAAACTTCAGATATTTCACAAAAAGATACTAACATTCATGGAAAAACCTCACATAACCTTATATTAAAGCAGAAAGTACGGCGCCCACCGTAAGAAAGGCTGGCAGTGTTCAATTATGCTGCATAACTGACCAGTACAGTATTGCGAGGTAACGCAAAAGGTTTTGCGAGGGAACGCAAAAGTTTTGCGAGGTAACGCAAAAGTTTTGCGAGGGAACGCAAAAGTTTTGCGAGGTAACGCAAAAGTATTGCGAGGTAACGCAAAAGTTTTGCGAGGGAACGCAAAAGTTTTGCGAGGGAACGCAAAAGTTTTGCGAGGTAACGCAAAAGTATTGCGAGGTAACGCAAAAGTTTTGCGAGGTAACGCAAAAGTATTGCGAGGTAACCCAAAAGTTTTGCGAGGGAACGCAAAAGTTTTGCGAGGGAACGCAAAAGTTTTGCGAGGTAACGCAAAAGTATTGCGAGGTAACGCAAAAGTTTTGCGAGGTAACGCAAAAGAAAAAAAATTCCCCATGTCCCCTAGAGGGCTCCGTACTAATCTGCACTTTTAACGTTTGCAAGATCATGGTTTAAACAAATGAACAGTCATTAGATGTTAAAAAAAAAAAAAAGGCTGGGGGGGGGAGAATCAATTATCAGTTAAGGTTATATTGTTCGACAAAGGATGTAACAACAATGCTAACAGACACTCAGCACTGAGTTCATCTCAACCCAAAGCCGCCCGAGGAAGATTAAGCGGCAAAAGTCAAGCTAAAACCTTCAACGGTAAAATTAGCACCTTAGCTAACGTTAACTCCGAACCAGCTCAAAAAATAACAACATCATATTTTCCTTTCTTTCACCTCATTTACAGACACGTAACTTATAACGTTGCAATATGCCAGTTATATAAAACACCAGAGTTAGTAACGTAAAGGTAAGTATGTTACCAGGCTAACCAGCACAAACGAGCTCATGCTATCATGCTAAGTTATAGCATGATAGCATGATGCTATAAGCTACGTTAACTCCATCTAAAATGTACATTTCCAGACTAGGTTTTGGCTTCAAACAGTTTTCTAAGAAGTGTTTTTTTACCTGTCTTGAAGAGCTGAAGCAGTGTGAGCCCACAGCACGGAGACAGAGCTGCACTTGCACTTGGAGAGAAAAAGCTGGTTGGAAGCGAAGCCACGCTTGATGACGTAGCTAGATAAACTGCATGTTAATGTTAGCTAGGATGTGAAAAAAACAAAAGTACATGCTCTCTTTCTGCCTTAAAAATATGTTAACCACTAAAGGAGTAAAAATACAGAAACAGGGAACCACGATGAAGCAGCTATGATGACCGTTGGACATCAAATATAATTCTTACTGTATATTATAAGTACAGTACCACTACTGTAATGTGTAAACAGTAAATTACTGCAAATTCAAAACATACAGTAAGTTACTGTAATACTATGTACTATACCCATAATGCAATGCAAATTACAGTAACTACTTGTAAAGATGTCTTATGGTAGTTTTACTGGGCATTTTGTGGTATTTAACTAAAAAATACAGCAAAGGCTAACAGTGTAGGATGAGGCGTTTTTTATCCATCTGTATTGAATTTGGTTTCTAGTATATAACTAATATTATTTATATTTAGTACTCTCATAGAAACCGAGTAGTAGGAGAAATGCAAACTAAATATGAATCTAGTAAAAGAAAAAGAAATGATTGAAAGCATCACATTCGATTGCCAGCGTTTCCAGCAGCTCTGTTAGAAAATCTGGATAGAGTTGTTGAACATCCCAGAATATTTATGCTACTTTACTGTGTGTTTGTGCACCATATGTGGTTGTTTAGTGATTCAGCAGGATGTGAAAGTCCTACATCAGCACTTCCCCTTCTGTCCATTAATGAGGGATTTTCCCCCAAAAGCTACGGGTGAATAAATCAACTAATCAGCAACAAACAACGGGAACATTATCTGTAATATGGCAGCTGTGGCCGTCTCCGTGTTTATACCTAAAACAGATGCTCCGCTCTCTGCACCGCATGTCATCCAAGCCAACATTGAATTACATGCTACCTTTCACCAACATCACTGGATCCTTGTTCACATATGGTAATTGGCCACTCTTCGTTGCCATCAGCTGTTTGGTGAATTGGACTCTGTCCCCGCCAGGTAAACTGATTCTCTGCATGATAAGACAACAACCACAGCAAAACAACAGCTCCTTGTGTCCAATTCTGTCTGTAAATCAAGTAACGGCTTTCACAGGCCGGGCGGGGATAAAAATTACCCTCACCGCACACTTCTAGCTGTCAGCTGACCTCTAACTGTCGGAACCGTCACCCCGGCTGGTGGACGACAAATCAGAAAAACCAAAACAGGGAAGAGTCCCAATCACATCTCTGCTCACTGTAATCTTGGATTTCGTTTGTGGAAACAAGGGACGGCGTTTGACTGAAGTTTCTCCCTGGGAACTTCCCTCCCCCATCGCCTCCAAGACGTCTAAGGCTCAGAGTGACTCATCAGGTCTGACGCGAGTCTGAGCTGTCTCTTATCTGCCTGTCGGAGTTTCTCTGCAGGTCGCTGAGAGACGGATGAGCTCATCCAACACAAACTCAGTCGTTTCTTGTCCGCAGACACCGCTTTAAGTCAGTCAAGATCATTTGTGTGGCACATTTCAGCAACAAGGCAGTTCAAAGTGATTTACATCAGAATAAACGTCAAACAGTAACTAATTCTGAAACAAGCAATAAACCTTAGATTTTGTGAAATGCCATCATCAAAATCATCAAGCAAATACACATCAAATACGTTGATCAGTGTTCAATTTACTACCAATCAAAGGCAACTCTAGATGAGTTTTTAGACTTGATTTAAAGCTGTTTTAAATCAAGTCTGTTCAGCTGTTTTGCAGTTTTCTGGGAGTTTGCTTCAGATTTGTGGTGCATAGAAGCTGAATGCTGCTTTTTCAGGTTTGGTTCTGGTTCTGGGGATGCAGAGCAGACCAGAACCAGAAGACCTGAGAGGTCTGGAAGGTTGATGCAACAACAGTAGGTCCTTATTTGTGCTAAGAAGCTGTTCAGTGATTCATAAACTAACAAAACTATTTTAAAGTATTTTTTATCTACAGGGCGCCAGTGTAAATGCTTGGATGAGTTTCTCTACATCTTGCTGGGACATCAGTCCTCTAATCGTGATAGAAGGCTGACTTTGTAACTGTCTTTATGAGTTTGAAGGCTCAGGTCAGAGTTCAGCTTCTAGTTTCCAGCTGGAATAACTGAAGCTGCGCGTTGACTCTAGATCTATAACTCTAGATTGTTTCTCTTTAGGCCCAGAGATAACTTGATCTGGACAAAGTTTTGTCAGTTATTGTTCCAAGTATCTGGCCAGAGATTGGACGGTTCAGAGTCACCTGGCGACATCGTGATGTAGAGCTGTGCATCGTCTGCGTAACCATGGTAACTAATCTTTGCTGTTATAACCTGAGCTAGTGGTAGCATGTAGATATTAGGAGGGGCCCCAGACTGAACTTTGATGAACCCCACATGTGACTTCTGCCTGTTCCGATGAGAAGCTACACACAAAGAAATTCCTGTTCATTGGATTAGACTGGAACCAGTCCAGTACTGGACCGGATAGTCTGATCCAGTTCTGCAGTCGCTTCAGTAAAATGTCATGGTCAACACTGAGGTCCAACAGAACCAGAACTGTGGTTCTTCTACTGTACTGATTGGGACTCAGTCTGTTCTTTTCTGCGGTCGTCGGTTTGGGTCATTCTTAAGCAAGGTGCTTTATTTTAAGACCAAGCTGATCCCGGATCAGCACTGAGGCTCAAACCTTCTGACTTCTTGTTCCTGAGTCTTCTCTGAAGACAAACGAGGGGAGTAAGGTTGCAACTAGAAACACATGTTTCACCAGCTCTTTGTGTTCTTCCTTTCTCTGGCATCAGGTCCGGCATTTAATGAGACTAACCACATCCTTATTTACTCTGATAGAAACTCAGATCTCTGTTTCCAATCCAGGCTTTCATCACTTAACTCATCAATAAGAGATGGAGATGGACCGACCCGTATGGATCAGTATCACACACAGATCAGATAAGCAAAAAGAAAGCATTTTCTTCAGCTGGATAGTTATACAGTCATAATACTTCCTGCTTCACTGCATCCTCTTACTGCATCTTTCTGTCCTCCTGCTATTTATATTGATCTAAATTCTAACTTTAAAATAAACATTTTATCAGGCTGCAGATCGGTTTAATAAATCACATGTTGCTCTTTATTAGAACATTAGTTCAATTCGTAACCTAGTGGATGGTTCTGCCCTCCTGTGGACGTTGCAGTAAATGTCAACAGCTCAGCCACATTCACTGGTTTCAGCTGAAGGATGAAGTGAACTTTGACCCCAGAAGCCCAGCGGAGTTAAAAAAAGGAGGTTTCATGGATGCAGAGGAAAGAGCAGAGAGAGAAGGAGGAAGTTCAAACCATCCAATCGTCTCTCTGCTCGGCTCTAACCGGACAGATTGAAAGAGGAGCAGCAAAAACAAATGAGCTGGATGAGCAGAGCTTGACATGTTACTGTTGAATATAAACCCTGCTGCTAATTTAGCTGTTAGCATGTCTTATAGTCATGAGACTGTTATAGCAACAGTCTTCAGTCAGAGACCTCTTCAGGTTCTTTGCGAGACTGGCTGCTTCTGGAGATTACCATCCACAATGATACATGGATGATATGAATTATGACAGCATAACGTCATCCTTTGGGATAAATAAAGTATTTTTGAATTGATTTGAATTTATTTGAATATCCTTCAAACTTTGTCTTTACGGTTCAAGACCTTTTTGAAATATTTCATTCGGATTATTCACGGTTTCTGAAGGTTTTTCTGGACTCTAGCTGCTCTTCAATCGATTTCCAGATCAGTAATCAAAATTTTTATGAATTCAGAGACACCAAGATTCACAAACAGAATCTAATTAAATATAAAATATTCAGTTTAGTTTAGTTCAACATTGGGCCAACAACATAGAACATGTCACAGGACTTTACAAGACAAATAAGTGCAATTTCTCAAACAGTTATGCAGATTCACAAGATTCAGATGCAGCAGATCAAACAATGGACTCAAAGATCTGAAGTCAAACTCATGCTCAGTCTGACCCACAGCTAGCTGGAGGATGAGAGGGAGAAAAGTAGGTAGAAGAACTGGAACCAGGAGTACTTTCTATGACAAAGTAAACAAGTAAGGAGATTCAACAAACCAAAGGCAGCAAAGGGTTCTTCAGTGGCTTTGTCCAGAACAGAAACTCTGCTAAACACCGAAGCACCGGGCCAGAGGAACGATCTACAGACAGAAAAACCAAATCAGGATGAACCCCAAGTCTCACCCCTGGGATTCTGCAGGAACAAAGATGGACGGACGGAAAACAAAGAGGACAAAATTAATGGCAGCTACCACTATGTCAATGACAGTCAGAAAGAGCAGAAGCTTCTTAAAGAGACAGGACGTTAAATTGAAAAGTCTAATTGCTATTTTTCCCCCTTTAATTTCTGCGATTTTTACTTTTCCTTTGCAATAACATGGTCTGCCAACAAATTACGGTACAAACAGTAAAAGGCTAAATGTAAATCTGTCCAATACGAAATCTCCCACAATTACAACTTACAATAAATGTCATCAAGACTTTCGCCATAGTTTACAGCAGTGTCGCTCCAGAGTGCAGTTATACTGACAACATGATGAAGCAGCTGTTATCCCAACAGTGAAACAAAAACTGGTCATTTGAGGCACTGGCATGTTCACTGACAGATATTTTATTTTGAGATGAACTAGGATTTTGAGCAGACGACGGGCGATTGCAGGTGTTTTTCTGCTTTGAGAGATTCGCCTACTGCTTTGTAAAGACTGAAGATGATTCGAGAAATGCACCAAAGACACTGAATAAAAGTGAGAAACGTACCACTAGTTTTACATGATAGCATCACAAAAACTAACTTTTCTTTTAGTTCTATATTTAAAAGATCCTGGACTGTCTCAGTCTGCTCTGTAAACATAAATCCAACATGTTTGTTTCTTGTTGATTGCAGCAGAAACCAGCCGGTCGCTTGTTTTAATTTAGCCCGGTGCTGGTAGCAGGTCACAGCCAAACAGAGACGCTTCCTCACGCTGTTTGTCCAAAACTGATTCAGCGCCTCCAATTTCTATTTCGGTCTGTTTGGGAAACGCGTCTCATGTGTGAAACCAGAACTTTAACTCGTCTGAGCCGCGGCTCATCACTCGGGTAACAGATTTCCTTCGGTTGAAGAAGCAGCTTAGATAATTTGTTCTTCGTGAACGTCGCTGAAGCTTCAAACCGCAGAGCGAGGAGCATGAGAGCAGCTTCTCTTTCAAATGCAGCCAGATTCCGTCTGCAGAGGCTCATCTTTCTCTCCACACGCAGCAGCAGGGGTTTCATCCCTCAGCACGTCCGACCCGTCAACCAACAAAGCTGTTGTTCTAATTGTTATCATTTGTTCCGCGTTAGTTCGTTCCAGTAAACTCCAGCATCGTGGTGAGGTTTGCTTGGGAAAATTCCTACCAACCATCTTCACTGTCTGCTGCTGCTGTTGTCTTTCAAATCACTAAAGTTTTAAAGATTAGCCTCTAATTAATTTGTCCTCTAGGCTGTCAGAGTTTTGTGTACAGGACTCTCTGTACTGGCTTCAGTCAAACAACAGGAACTTCTCCATTGGAGTTGACAGAATGACATGAGTTGTAATCCAAGGTTCAATCTCGGGTCACCTCCTGTTTAATACCTACATGCTCCTGACAGCTCAGATTAGAGCAAGAAATAAGTTTAGATACCAGCTGCAGATGATGCACAGCTCTACATTACTGTCACCAGGTGACTCTGAATCATTGAACAGAACTTTCTCCAGATGAACAGAAACAAATCTGAAGTTTTATCTTTGGACCTACAGAGTGAAGATCCAAAGTCAGCATGCAGCTTCAGTTGTTACACCTGGCAGTTGGAGATCAGGCTGAAATCTGGATGCAGTGATGAACTCTGACCTGAACCTTCAGTTTTAAGCCTCCAGGATTAAAGGACTAATGTCCAATCAAGATCTAGAGAAACTCATCCATGTGTTTACTTTGTATACTTTGGACTCTCCTTCATTTAACTGGGTGTCTGTCAGTCTTTTGGGTTTCTTAGATGTCCCCGGCCAGCAGGGGGCACCCTGGAGCTGGTTTTACCTCAATCTGACCATAAAAGTTAATTTTAAAACATATTTAAACAACGATCTGATGCAAAAGTGATGAGGAACTTTTTTAATGCTGGAAATGTACTTGAATGTTTATTGTTGCTTTATTGACGTTTCCCTTGATTCTCCAAACTGAGATCACAGCAAGTTGTTACTACTTACAGTAGTAACAACCTGGTAAGATACTGCCTGCTCAGGACTACATCGCACAACCCCTCTTGAAAGGAAAAGAAAAAAGCGGCTACTTTAACAATCCCTTTGTGCAATCCTCCATGAGTTAAGCCTCTTATTTTGGTTTACACAACATACACACTTCCCTAAGTGAAACTAAAACATTCGGTCGCATGAACCAAGCTGTTGTTTTTGGGGTTTTCTTCGACCACATGAAGTGTTGCGATGCAGATGAGAGTTTACTGCATGTTTAGAAAATTCATCTCAGAACTGTTTGGACTCATAAATCTCAGCCCTGCCATCCATGTGTGATTACTTAATTTCCTTTTTCCCTTTTGTTTTAGGCGGTTCTGAGCAACCATGATGGATTTGGTCTTTAATTATATTTAGTAAAGGGAAAAATATATTTTAACAGCCATGCATGGAGGAGGAACCATACAAGTTGAACTTCTGGAAAAACTCGCCAACTCTGACAGAGCAGAGCCCAACAATAAAAGCAAGATTTGGTATCTATGGCTGACACAGATTTTATTTTATTATTCCCTAACCAATGCTAGAACATGATGAAATGCCACTCGTGATTAATATGCAATTTCCATTTCCGAAGCCAAATTGCTTTTTAAAAAACATGAAATTAAAGAGAAGGTATTTATGGGAAGACATCTGGGATAAAAAATTAGAATCTTATTTGGACAATATGAATCTATAAAGATTTTCATATCAGTGTAAATCTTGATTACTTCAAGATCTTTGCATGTGTGTGTGTTTGTGTGTATGAATGTTGCTTCTCTTATTTTTCCAAAAACAATGCTTCAGTTATTTCACACCTACAGCTATATGAACCAAACAGACTGACAAACACTCCATATGAAGAAAATATTCAGTCAGAATTTAAAGTTAATTTAATTAGTTTTTCTGCTTACGTTTGCTCTGGGAAAACTTTTCATTTATAATGACGCATATCTGAAAATAAATGCCTTTCTGGATATATACCAGTGGAAGAGCTCGATTGGTTAAAGACTGCGGTTTGTTTGTCTCATTTTATACTCACAAGTTGAAAAACTTTTATAAACATTCCCAACAGACGTTGGAAAGTTGTCGGTTTCTCATATTCCAGCTGATCTCATCCATAAAACTCCTGCATGGTTACCTTGCTTATGAAACATAAACAGTTGCATTACAAATACATAAAAACTATTTTTGTTCCTTTGCAAACTTCTAGAAAACTCAGCTGAAGAACCATCGTTTGAGAACTGAGGTTCATTTTCAGTTCGATTCGTTTAGGAGAAACAAATAAAAAGTGGCCACTAGAGCTGAATGGAGATTTAGATTTTTTCTGATAAGCAGGAATTATGATTGACTGGATGTACCTGAATGCACCAGGGCAGTACCAGAGTGTTGTAGCATCGGATTAGCTGAGCAGCATTTTGGGCTGGTTGAAGGCTCCATGCTGCTGGATTTGGACCTTAGTTGATTTTTCCTCCAGTACCAAAAATGGGAGTAATTCAATTCAGTGCAAACCCAAAAGGTTTGACCCTAATCATACAGTTAAAAGGCAAAAACTGAGGAAATATATGTAAACTTATGCATAAAATAAAATAAAAATCTAAAAAAATGTTCTTGCAAAGTTTTCTGTCATTTATTTAACAAATAAAACTAATTTTGGTAGAAAAAAAGAGAAGATTGATCTGATTTAACTTCAGGCAGTGAGGAAAAAATATCTGTGCCTTTTTATTCTGTGTGTAAACTTTCAACGGGACATTTGTCTTATAGAAATTGTTGAAAGTAAATCATTGGATTAAACTCTATTCTTGTATTTTAATCTTTCAATAAATGTCCTCAAATTAAAATAGTTAAATATTTCAAAATAATTCAGATTTAAACTGAGCTGCTGAAATAAAAACATCTGAAAGCTTCATGTATATTTCTACGTCAGGTGCCATCGAGTCGAGGCCGGCTTATGGAGCGCCGTCCATCATCACAGCACAAAGCACTCCAGTTTCAGAGATCGTCTAAGTATTGCAACAATTACGGTATGAGAGGAAATTGAAAAGATGGGACACAGAGCCATGTAAATAATCTGTTCCAATAGCCCAGAGACTTCTCCCTGGTCTCTTTCATTAGGTCCTACAGCCTGAAGATCAAAGCCCAATCAGGCTGATGTTCCTCAGGAGAGAAGACTTCATGCACAGATGCTGCTGTCCTGATTACATTTTATGGGCCATGACTGGATCCAGTTTGGAGGCGACAGTGACGGGACAGATTCTTGGGACACACAAACTCAGCACAGCTCAATCCAAATGCTTTATTAAACATCTTAAAAGCATTTCCTCTCATTCATCACCATTTGCGGTCATCGGCAGAGTAAACACCGAGCTATTCCAGGCAGCTTTGCTATTTCATTTGATTCCGCTGTTGCTCATAGTTTGGGCTTTGCATACTCCCTTCCCGACCACTTCAAAGGCGGCTCCCTTGTAGGTCGCGACGCAGAGGTCGTCGGTGCGCAGCTCAGGCTGAACCTGCTCCCACACTTTCTTTTTAGGGTTCAGCTCCTTGTCTGGTTCACCTGAAACGGAGGAAAACAAAGTCTGAATCCGAGTTCTCCTGAAGCAAACAGCTGGTTCCTGCTTCCAGAACTTTTTTCCCCTCCTTGTATAACCTGCGGAGAACACAACTTCAATACACTTAGTTTGACTTTCCGTCATGTTCCATTTGAGCCTCGGCCTCATAAAACGCCTGTTTGTTCTCAGCGGTAATCCAAACCATGGAAACCCAACGGAGAGGTGAAGTTCTCATCCCACCATTCTGATCTTCTTTAGCATCTGTCAAAACTCATTTAACCGTGTTTCATTTCTGGAGGCTGGCTTGCAGCTAATCAAATCAGAAGCTTGAAAGAGTTTCTAATTGGGAACTTGTGTTGATGTTTGGGTTCCAGCAGACATCCTCGGCCGTTTCAGGCAGAAAAAGTGAGCTGCAACCGCTCACCTTTTGGGAAATGTGAGTAATTATAGACGGTGTGTTGACACTGCAGGGTTTATTGGGGGAAAAGAAAGTAAACAGGAGGTGAGCAAAAACCCTCCATGTATTTTTGCTGTTTTTACAAGAGTCATGGAGGGATCCAATTAGTTGAACATGTTGGCCTAAATATGTTGTAATTTTCCTATTGACTAAAAAAATTGCAGCTTAAACAACATGGCAACGTCGCTGTGTGTTCTGAGGCTGCAGTCACATCCAGAGACTGTTCCAGTTATTATATGAGAACATGACTAAAGAAGGATTTTAAATCATTCGTATGAGAATGATTCCCCTAAATTAATTTGTCCATAAGCAAAGCGCAAATTTAAATGCTGTTTTCTAAACTTGAGGTTGGCTAAACATCTACGTTGAAGTTTCCTCTATAGACTTAAGAACTTTTCGAGTAGTTAGATATTTATATTCATGCTCTTATTTTGAAGTCTGTTTATGCAGCACTTCCGTTTCTTCTCCTGTCCTCTCTTTTCTTCCAAGAAATTTTATTGAGCAAGTGGTGAGTAAACAACAAACTAAAGAATGAGGGATGCAGAGAATTCAACACTTACATGAACAAACAGCCAGGAGTGTTAATTAAACAAAAACATGGAGAAATCTAGAAAAATTCACACATATGAAGTTTTTTGAGAGCCTTTTGTCACGTTCACCTCGTTACTTTCGGAGGGTATAAACACAACTGAAATAACACTTTATCTAAATTCCATGCTGGTGTTGCTCTTTAGCATTAGTAATAATTACTTAATTACAACAAAATCAAAGCAGTCTAGAATTTTCTTTCAATAAATGCCATGTTTTTGTTGCTCTTTAGCATTAGCTTTCACTAAATGTCATGTTGGTGGAGTGCTTTGGCGATAGCAGAACTACTTTTTATGATTAGGGCTTTAGGGTGAGTGCAACAAGCTCTTTGGCTAACGGTGCCCACTACTGGTTTTCATCTTAATATCCCAGACTGATGACATCTGGCTGCCCTTTCTGCAAACTCACAGGGCTGAAGTGCAAAGATCTCTGTTTTCTTAGAGCAACTACAAGTGATGCTTCCTCATGTGTTTAGTATCAGCTGAAGAGAAGAAGAACAGCCTGAAAGGAAGCAGTTGGAAACGCAGGGATCACAACTTCCTGGTTTCATCCTGAAAACAAAGCTTGCTCCTTCTCTTAGAAAGCTTCTATCCTGCAACTTCAGCTGTATCCCTGCTCCAACACCTGAATTAAATGGAGGAATTCCTTCATCATTCCATCGCTGTTAATTGAATTCAGGTGTGCTGGAGATGGGATGCACCTAAAAGCTGCAGGATGGAGGGCATGGGCACCTGTTGTCGTCTTTGCAGGTTGCTTTAATAGACAGGAAGTCAACGGGACGTGGTTTCCTTTCAAAACTCGTTCACTTGGATCAAACCTAAGAAATAATTAGGACGCTCATTTCCTCAGCAAACTGCAACAAGACGGTCAGGTTACAGTCTGATTGGCCGTTAAGCCCACCAGTCACAGTTCATTGAAACAGCAGCAAACAGAACCCTGAGATGGGTTTAGAGACCCGTTCTGTGGCGTCTTCAAGCGTTCAAACCCATGATGTCATTTCTGCCAACTGAAAGCTTTAATGGCACCCCTCATTTCCTAAAGATAGGAACTATTTGTGGACACTGAGGAAGGCTTGATGACCCATAGATTCCCATTCTTCTGGACGGACACACACCTGGAAAGCCTTGGACACTGACTCTGTCCCCGGGGACGGATCCGGACGGAGGGTCCAGGATCTCCACTTTGTCTGGCGAGCTGGCACACATGACCATGGCCTGGGACACCACACCTCTCATCTTGGCCGGTTTGAGGTTACACAACAGCACCGCCATCCGGTTCTGCATCTGCAGAGGAAACCGAGACATTAAGTGAAATCTGGAACCCAGTTCTTTGGTTCTGTCCGCGCCCCGTTTCAGGAGAAACAAACAGGAACTTATCAAACATTCCCAAAATGTCCTTCATTGAGGCAGAGACAAAACATTTCATAAAATAATGTTATTTTTTCAGATATTACAACATAAATCTGAAAACACTGATGTGTTTTCCTCTGTGGACAATTTTGGCTGCATAAACACACCAGATATTCTAAACTGAGCAGTAATGGTTGAAAATTCCCCAAACACTCCTCCCAATATCATCCAGTCCAAGTCCTGGGATCCAGACGTACGCCAATAATTTAATTATGGTCAGCAGAACAGACATAAAACCAGTGATGTATCACCTCCTGTCTCTGACTGCTGGTAGCTGGACAGATTGACGGTAATAAGCTGTTTATCTAAATCTGTCCACCAGGATGTCAAACAGGAATTTCGCTGCAGATTTACCGACTGATCCGCAGACCGATCCGGACAGAAACAGTCTGCTGCGTCTCTGCAGCAACACAGAAAAATATTATTATATATTATGATTAAGAAACAGAGAAGATTGCATCCTGAAGTAGTTTTGGCAACAAAACTACTGTTAAATGAACCAAAAAGTATCCAGAGACAAGAACTGTCCAATAATAGGAACTTTTATTGGGAAACAAACTATTATTGTTAATTTTGATTAATTCATTACATAGATTTTAACACATAAAAAATGTAATGAATTAAAAAAAATTAATTAGTATTTTTTTTTTAATAAAAATATTGTGATGAACGACAAAGCCGGATAGTTAAATAAGTTCCAATGTGTCCATTGGATCGGGAACGCCGTCTTTCACCATGTGGTCCCTCTGTGACGGCTGTTTTCAGAGAGAACTGCACCAGCGTTCGCTCCAGGGATTAAAGCTTCACCACTTGCTTGGTGCGACTCTAAAAGCTGATTTACAGTCCCACTTTCACAGGTTTGTATCAAAGATCCACTGAGGAAGAAGTTAGCGCTTATATTTGTGAACAAAGAATATTGTGTGACTTGTGACTTTTATCTCACACACACTCGCTCAATAACTGTTCTGACACACACTTGGCTCAGGCGACTTGATCTATAAATAATGTCTTCCAGTAACATAATTACCTCATATTTTCACATTTCCTGTCAACATTATTTCAACACAAAGACCCGGCTGGTCAGCTGTCCTCATGCCTCTGAATTAATGCTATGTTATTGCATTCTAGGCAGTAAAGTATTTTTATTTTATTATTTGAAAAAGTAGTTAAATTGATTTGTTTATTTGAATTTTTATTGTATTTGTAATATTGTATAAAATAAGATAAAGTGGTTAAATAAAAAATGTGTCAATTTGTGTCAGAATATTTAACAGATTAATCAATTATTAAAATAACTTTTACTTGCAGCCCTAGGCTTTATAATTATTATAGGACGGAATCATAATTATTTCTGTACGTTTTGTATTCAGGTTCATCCCAGGAGATGACCAACAGATTTATCGCTAAATGTCTGATTTGTCAGAGTTTAGTGGTTTAATAAACTGCATAAAATGTTCAGGTACCTGCTAGAAGTTCAGAAATTATAGATGTGTACATGCAGAGCCAAATTTAATTTATTTTAGACCAACACAAATGTTATAAAGGACACTTTAGTACTTCAGAATTATTAAATTCCTTCAATACTTTAATAGTTTCAAGTCCATAAACTTATCTGTTCAAAGCAGTTTGGGTTCAATCCTCCGAATAATTTAGAGTTATGATAATGAATATTTAATAACTGTTATTAAAGCGTTTGTGTTTAACGAGGATCAGGCAGTCGGTTCAGCCTGCGTACCTGTTCCAGAGGGATGTGCTTGACCAGTCCGCTGACCACGGTCCGGGGCGCCGCCTCGCCCACATCCACCTGCTCCACATACAGGCTGTCGGCGTCCGGATGCTTCTCAGCTGTGACTATACATCCAACACGCAGGTCCAGACGGGACACGTCCACCTTGGCGTCCTCCTGGCTCGGAGCCGCTGCCTTCTTCTCTGCTTTCTCACCTCCTGAAAGCAGAAAAACTCCAGTAAAAACCATGAAACCAGGCGGTTTGCAGGAAGGTCAGGTTGGCCTGAATGTGGCAAAAGACGAGCAGCTGGGGCTGATTTCATGCTCTATAATTGTGCATATCAATACAAATATTTGTTTAAAAAGATGAATGGGTCCCAAACTGATACTGGCCTCATACATATCACAGAAATTAAAAACCACTTGAAACAATGCAGGACATTTTTGTTGGAATCTGATTAAATTTCCTCCCAGAACTGGAACCAGACCGGATTGATGAATGGCCAGAGGAAGGCCTTGTGTTAACCTCAGCGGTTCCTTTTCCAGGACGATAATCAGAACAACGTCTCCACCTGAACACAGCCGGGGGAGAGAAGGTCTTCCAGCACAAATTACACTGAAGTCTGCAGGCTGGGATCTTCAGGATGGTAAAGACGTCAGAAATGTTCAGAATGAGACGCAGCAAACAAAACTGAATAACACAAACAAAACCAAACATCACTGACTGAACGCCGGGACTTTCCCCAATTTATGTTTCCACTGATCCCAGTCCTTTTTAACTCAGATATAATGTTTAAACAAAATAGACTCAGTATGAATTCATGATTGATATATGGATAGTTGTTAAAAACGAGGGAGGAAGGAAGGGATGAACGAACGAATGGACGGAGCCTGTAACAATCTGTTGCCTGATCATAAATCTGAACATTAATAAATAAACAAAACTTTTTTGCTCTTAGCTTCTCTGATCTTAGAATCTCTGGATGTTTTGATTTCCTTCCTGGAGTCAAACAGAGGAAATAAAACCAACAGAAGCTGAGACCATTAGTCATTTCAGCCATAATCAATCATCTCCACTGATCAAAACCCAACAACCTCCTCCACTTTCCTCCACCAACCTTTTTTCTCCTGCTTCTTCTTCTTGGGTTCGTCTTTGGGTTGGGGGTTCTGGGCAGCAGCGGGCGGGGAACCAGAGGGTGGAGCAGCAGACGGTTTGGGAGGAGCGGGCTTCGAACCCACATCAGCACTGGCATCACCCGTCGACATGGCAACGTCCCGCACTGCAGGGAGAACAGCAGCAGAGACGGTTCAGACAATCCGGTTCAGTCAGTCCAGTCCAGTCCAGACAGTCCAGTCCGGTGCAGAGACGGCTGCACCATCCGGACCAGCTAAATGACCCAGAGCGGTTTTATTTACTCAGGCAGTGGGAGGACGGCTGCCTGAAGCAAACACTCTAAATGACAGCGTGTCGCCGCTGATGGAGCGGAGGGCAGCGAAGACGGAAAACAACGAGCGGCGGCCGGCGCTCAGCCTTCCAGGAGAAATGACCCGTCATTTGGGGCGCCTCATGTTTGAACTACCACAACATGCAGAGCCGGAGTCGGACAAACATCGGTCTGCAAGAACGCCTCCGTCGCCACGATGCGTTCAATTACCTTAATTCTATGTTAAGATCTGAACTATCCGGTTCACTAAAACTGCAGGCAGAAGCTTCAGGTTTCCTGTGTTTTTCTGACGGTTAATAGAAACTTATTTCTTGGCAAAAACAAAAAAGAGGAACTACTCAACTTTTGTGACTCTTTGATGCACTGGAGTCAAGCCAGAAACCCACTGATAGTCGACATAGGAACAAACACAGAACACTGGTGGTTTGCGGTTTATTCCTTTTAGTTTGAGGAAATTATAGATTTAAGACTTTAAAAGAACTGAAGTGATGCAAACTTTGAGCTGAGTTGGTGACATAAGTTTGAATCTTCAGGGTGTGGTGCTAGCCAAATCACAACCTGTGATTTCATGTGCTTTCATGAGCACTCCTTGTAAAAGTTTATTGTAAGCTGTGCATATTATTTAGTTGCTAAACAATACTTTTTCTTAAATTGGCCCATAATATTACCAGATTTGGGTTAACTTCAGTCATAAAACATAAACTATCAGAGCTTTTCCTTCACACTCAACAGTTGAAGTTTGGATGTGAGATTTTGGGATGCAGGGGCGCCGCAGCACCCCCTGGTGGATGTCAGGACATGTGCATCTAAAAGGAGCTTAAAGTAAAAGAAATGCACCAACGTTCCCCTGTTGGTGTGAATATTTCAAAGATAACTTCATGATGAACTTGTTTTGTGATCCATTCTTAAAACAGCAAAGACTCTATGGAGTTGTTAAAACAAGTGGGAGGAGGAAACATCAGAATTACAGAAATTCTGCATTTTTAAAACATGATTGTAATTTTATAGAAAGAGCATTAATTAATCTATCTTCCCAGATGACATAAGCTAATGTAATCTGTTTAAATATTAGCATCACATCGAGGCCTTGCTCTCAACTGGGGAGAAAAAGTGTCTAGTACTTTTCTTAGTATTGCATCGAGTTTGAAATTTTAACAAGGCGCCACTTGACTCCAGATTTAAAGTTATGGAACAAAGTCGGACTTCTCTGTGAACTGAAACCCTGTTTGATCACAAGAGGATTTACTGAAGCAACCGATGGATAATTTCCCTGCAGGGCATTGAAGTCGGGTTATAAAGTTAGTCTTTTAATCTTTAAACCAGATCAGAGGAGCCCTGACAGTATTTATCTATGTGTGATTGAGCTAAGCAATCAAGCATGGTCCCGATTGGAAGAACGTTGTGTCCAGTGTGTTGGAACACATTCCTGAAGATTTCCAATTTTACCCAATTAAACAACTTATTTCTTCCAGACCGATTTTATTCCCGCAAATCCCTCATGGAAAAGGTCGACCCATGTTAGATGCACAACTACCGGCGGACATGTTGTCCTCATCAGTCCGAGTCAACATACCTCCTCTCCATTTTTCTCTCTCCAGCAGCTGTTTCTTCAGCCCCTCGATGTCGTTCTTCAGCCTGGCGTTCTCCGCCGTCAGTCTCTTCTCCTCTCTCACGCTGGCCTGGACCGCTGGAACA
Organism: Xiphophorus couchianus; assembly: GCF_001444195.1. NCBI lineage: Eukaryota > Metazoa > Chordata > Actinopteri > Cyprinodontiformes > Poeciliidae > Xiphophorus > Xiphophorus couchianus. Next base: position 3,080,995 of record NC_040232.1, on the reverse strand, counting down.
AAAACACCCTTAAATATATAAATTACGTAGAAGGGTTTGGATGTTAAAATAAAAGTTGCTCACCTTTCAATTCAACCTTTTTTCACCAAATAATAGACGTAGAGAACGTCCATTTTCAATCAAAAGCTGGAACCTTTCTTTCTAGACAAATCTGCACTATGACTCTAAATTTAAATAAAATTATCATTTTGCACACATTGAGTATGTTGTGATGCTTTAATTTAAATTAAAATGAGAGTGAAATCATATTTCCGGATCTGAATCAGAGCCCACCGCTCCCTTAGAGTGATGTGAAAAAGCATTAACCAAAAACTCCACAAGCAAACAGAAAAGTCAGTTTTTAAATGAAAGTGTTTAACCTGCATGTGTCTGTGTGAAAAAGTGGATAAAAACAGCCTGCATGGCAGCGATTCAAGATGAAACCACTGCTGAGAAAGAAGATCATTACGGCTCGTCTCAGTTTTCCCAGAACATCTTGATGATCTCCAGGACCTTTGAGAAAAATAGTCTCTGGACTGTCGGGAAAAAAGTTTAAGGCTTTGGAAGGTGCGTCTCCCGTTACATCTGGTGTAAAAGTAACACCGTACTTTAGAAAAGGAACGTCAAACCAACAGTGAAACACGGGGGTGGCAGAGTGATGACCTCCAATCCTCCAATGTGCCTGAATTACAACAATTCTGCAAAAAAAAACAAGTGGCCAACTTCAAACTGGAAATGAACCGAAACTGAAATTTATGACGACGACCAACGTCAATTTGCTCAAGTAAGTATTTTTTGTGTTTTTAAAAAAAAGAAAATTTGTTTGTGTCTTTTTGGCTGTATGAAGGTAAAAGTTTGTTCATGTTTGTTTAAGGCGCTGCGCTGTGTGTACAGTCTGTAGTCACATGACTTCACCCTATGCAGCCTGTAAGAAGTGAAAGAGACGGTGAGGCTGAGAGAAATGAAAAACTTTCAAATGTTGAAGCGCCGGTCGAGGAGGAGGAAGAGGAGGAAGAGGAGACGCTCATTCCCAAAAAAATGGGTTATCAATCATTTGGAAACATTTTTGGTTCAACAAGGACGCTGAAAATATTTTATACTGTTCAGTTGTGCTTATTTGTTCCGTAACGCTGAACCACTTTTTCTTAAATAAATATAACTGCGCGCAGTTTCTTCTTAAATGAAGAAATTTACACATTTTCTTCATTTATTTATAGACGTTGCAGTTTTCAAATCCTTTAAAGTAGAAGTAAAACAATTGTGAAAAACCAGCCCTGTGAGGTTTTATGCTGGTGGAAATCAGCATTTTTTGCATCTCTCCTACCAAAAGGTTCATGAAATGCTGCATTGTCTCTGTATAAATAAGTAAATAAACAGAATAAACAGTGTGAAGGTGAGCTGCTCAATACGTCACGACATTTCATCCAGTAGGTCAACATTCCTCCAAAGCTGGAACGATTCAAAGCCAGTTATCACAAACACTTTACTGCAGGTGTTGCTGCCAAGAGTTACCCAACCAGTTACTGGGTTTAGGGTGTCCGCAAAGTCTTAAAAAGTCTGAAATTCATGTATATAAAGTAAAGGCCTTTAAAATGTCTTAAATTCATTTAAATATTGAATCACAGGTCTTAAATTTTGTTTTGGCAGGACTATTTAATTGTATATTTTCTGGGGGGTTTTCACTACGTTCTGTGACCCACTGCTAACATACTCTTGTTAGCTAGCTAGCTAGCTTTGTTTGTTAAACAAACTTTAAAATATTTCTTTGGAGATACAGGTCTTAAATTCCATCCATAATGGTCTTTAAAAGTCTTAAATCCTGTTTTCACACAGGATCATGAAGGTTTGGATTTTTTGTTGCGTAATAATAAAGACATTCTATGTTTCTTTGTGTTGTCTTTGACTAATATATAAATCAGTTTGATGTTCTGAAACACAGAAGTGGAACAAACATGCAGATAATAGGAAAGCGTGACGGGTGCAAACAGTTTTTCACACCATCGCTGTGTTTGCTAACGTGAGGATGAGCTTCTTACAGGCCTTCTCCTTCAGCAGCTGGACCTGCTGCTTCAGAAACTCGATGATCTGGTCGGCCTCAGCCGCTCGCTGCTCCAGCCTCATCAGCGGATTGGGAGTCGACATCTTGATCAGGGAGCGAGAGACAAACCTGGAAGGAAACAGAAACAACAAACAGCCGTGTTTATGAAACAAGACGCAATCTGCAGACCAGAGAGCTGAACGCGCTTCAAGAACAAAAAACAAAATAAAGTGTTTTGAATTGTAGTAAACAGCGGTGTACAGTGAGGTTAGAGTCGCAGAGTGAACTTTAGTGACTTCTGTTTGTACACTTTAGTGTTTGTACACTTCAGTGTACAAACAGAAGCGGAAGATGAACATTTGAGCTCCAAAGCTGACATTTTAGAAGCACTTCACCACAGAATCACCACAGAGTTACGTCTGCTGAGTTCAGGCAGTCTCAACAAAAACGGATGCTGTAGTCTCCTGTTACTGGTCAGACTCACAGGCCGGCTGCAGGACACATATCATAGCTGAAATATGGAACATAAAGCAGAGGAATTTATTTGTGTAATTAGAGCCATCAGCTATTAAGACAAATGGCGAATGCAATAATATTGGTGAATTTTGCCACAACAAGGAGATGATGTGTGATAAAAAAAAAAACAGTAATTAGAGCTGTGTGACAGATTATAAATAAAATCCAATTTACACTTTTAATAATTTTTATTCTCACTTTCTTTTCTAAAAAAGAAATTACAAATGACAGAAAATATTGAGAAACATTTTTAATCACAGTCAGACTTAAAGCTAGTTGAGACGTAGCTGGATATCTGGGAAATTAATACATTTTTATGCGTTTTGGCCTTTAATCCACACAAAAACTCCACTAAATATCATTCAAATGATTATATATAAAACCTCAGACCAAAGTGGATATTTGGGAAAAAGAAGATGTAGGGTCCTGCGCATAAATAATGCACCAATATATCAACATAGTTGCTCTCTGGGATGTTGGAAGCAGCAGAAATGTTTCTGGATGTTTTCCCAGATCTGAGTCTCTCAGGTTTGCACATATTTCCTTTAATTCATGCTTCGTGTTTCTGTCAACTACTGGATCTGATATAGACAGGTGTGTGTGTGCGCGCAGGGGTGTGTGTGTGTGTGTGTGTGTGTGTGCGTGTGTGCGCCTTCTCGATTCAAGTCCATCCAGCCAGTCAGCTGAATTTACCACAGGTCAGCTTGTTCCAATAAGCAATAAATCAAATAATAGCAAGATAAAGTAAAATGACCTTGATGATTAATATCTTTGAAGGGCAGTTTTGTTTATAAAGACATCATAATTAAATGTATTTATGGTTTCTGTTGTGTGTGCGTTTTATTTCAGTTATATTTATCGTTTTTGGTTGTTGGGTTTTATTTTGAATATTTAAAATATCTTTCAGTTCCAGTCTTAAGTGTTCTTTACAAAATTTAAGTTTATTGGTCTTTGAGAGTGTGAATTTGCCATGTTATGCCAAATATCAATATATTATTTGAAAAATGTCTCAAAACAACAATTTATCATCCAGCAGAACTTGTTATGATGAAAAGCCTGAGCTCCATTTAAGCTGCAGAAACATTTCCAGGATGATCAGTGGAAACTCCAGTCTGAGTTTCATCTCAAAGGGTATGAATACTTACATAAACTTTATTTATTGGCTTTCTATTTTTAAAAAAATTGTAAAACACTCAAAAACTTAAATCCACATCATCCTGATTTGTGAATAAATTCCCAAGGAAAGAGATTAATTTAATACCATTTGTAATAAAGCTGGAATAAAATGTGTGAAAAGTGAAGCAATGTGAAAGCTTTATAGATGCACTGAGTATGTAAAATAAAGTTCTGGAGAAATGAGTGGAATAATGACAAATTTAATTTAAAATGTGTTAATTCAAAGCTGCAGATCAGTTTGACTTTGGGTAATAGAAATGAATAGACTTCGAGTCGGGGCGGAAGAAGTTTTTCCAATGCTGCAGCGTGGAGCAGAAAACGTCTCAGATATATTACAGGAAAAACACAAGCTGGCTGGAGATGAAAACTGAGGAAATTAAAAACACAGAAGGGCTGGAGTTGATCAGATCAGGGATCAAAGCAGAAACTGATCTGAATTAAACAGCTCCAGTGGTGAAGACATCATAAAAAAAAGAACGAGTGAACCTCTGAGCACTAAACTGTGTATTAGGCGTTATTAGTTGTTACTGCGCAGCTAAAAATCGGCCCACACAGACGGTTCAGATTAAACATGTAAAACTGCCACATTTATTTAGTGTTTTTTTGCCAGGATGTGGAAGTGTTTCCAGATTTACGGTTCACTTCCTGAGAAGAAACAGTCAGTAGGAATGCACCAAACAACCTGTCTTCTAGGCAAAATGGAGACAGAGAGCCAGCGCCACCTACAGGTTTCAGGAGGCTCAGCACGTAATCAGTTAGAAGAAGCCAAGAGTCAGACTGACCTGGACACAGGAGATAAACCCGGCTGTCCTTTAATACCCGACACTTTTAAAACATTTGGACGTTATGTCATTGTCAGTATAGATAGATAGATAGAATTTATTGTCATTGAACAGGATTCAACGAAATTTCTATTGCAACTCCCGTGCAAAAAGCCAAATATATACAATAAGTAAAATAAACAAACACACAATAATAATAATCACAATATATACAACTAAAATTAACTAAAGGCACTCAACCACACCAAAGAAGTAGCAGCAGAGGCACAAACTGATGGAATGAGTTCAGGTCATTACGACTTCCAGTTTCTGTCTGCAAAATCTAAACTCAAACTATAACTTCATAACTAGAAATAATCAGTATGCATGTTTTATATGTGTCCCTGCTCTGTCACAGCTTAATTAGTTCATCAATATTTAACCAGAAGAACATCTAAACTGGGGCTGCATAATATATCGCCAATCTATTGTAATCGCAAGATCCATACGGTCAATATTCACATAGCAAACAACTGTTTGGAGTGCAATAATTGTTGGTTAATATATGTTAAGGATTCTTAAGTTGTGTTTTTCTTGCTAAATGTAATATTTAACCAGTTAAATGAAATGACATCAGACTTATGTAGCACCTTATTAGGTCATTCACAGACAATAGAGGTGGTCCGATACAATATTGATATCGGAAATCGGTCCAATATCAGTCAAACAAGTATCAGAATATATCGATCTGCATGTGAAATCTCCGATATAAGCACACTGACAGAAGCACTCCGCTCCAGTATTTAGTCTGCTCCATGATTTCTATCCTGCAGCAGACCCATCGGTTGATATTATTAAATGGGCCAGTTGTTCTCATACCTATTGTGGTTGACTGTTGTTCTCTGAGTAATATCACTTGATCAAGTCTGTTCTAACATTTCACACTACAAAATAAGTAATAAAAGTATGTATGATTCGTGCTGATATGATATTGTGTCAGTATCGGCCAATACTCAAAGCTGCAATATCGGTATATGTTTAAAGGGAAAAGTTGTATAGAGACACGTTTACTTTAGGATGGCAAACTACTGGACTGTAGTCACATCGATCTATCAGAGGAAGTCTGACAGAACCGAGGCTGATGCCGGTGCCACAGTGAAGTGTCTTACCCAGGGACACGATGACAGATGGACGTGATGGGGGACTGGAACCGGCACAAAGGGACTACTTTCTCCATAGGAACAATCACCGAGTTCATTTCACGGCCACAAACGCTCACACCAAACACAAATGTCAACGCCAAAAATGTCAAAGGTTACAAAGAGAATTACAGGTTAGAAACAGCTAACCAAAGAAGAAAGAAGAAAACAGGCATAAATCGCACCTGATACTGTCATTGCAATGTTTGCCAATATTATCGCCATTAATCTATTGTCATTTATGGCCACTTTATGTTACATAAAACATGTAGCCAGTTATGAATCATTTGTGATTTCTAAAGGTATTCCATGAAACTGAAAGTAATGTGTCACTGATTGGTATTTTAGCACAAACTAATCATGTCTATGTTTAAGTTATACTATCACTTCTTACTCCTATTATAACGGTATTTTGTTTATTACATTAATTAACTTGGAACATTTCCTTAGCAGGCTAAAATTGTGAACTTTCCTCAATGTTGCGTCAGTTAAATCAGCTTATTTCACTTTTAACTAGATTTAGAACTGATAGTAATTAGCTGAACGTTACAAAAGGCTTATCATACACTACAGTAATTAGTGTCGTAACCAAGACACAATAAGAACAAAACACAAAACTTACATGTACCACTGCAGTCCCGGCACGTTTTAAGGACAGCAGGAGCTGCACAGTTAGCCTCTTACTGATTTACTAGCAGGCATGTCGGAGGATGCCCCGGGAAACTCTGTTAGGTCCCCAGCGTGTGTAGATCTCCACACTATCCGGATAAGAAGGGATTTCCACAGTGAGGCGTTTCCTGCGGACATCCGGATGCTGTGAAAATCGATGAGTGCTGCTTGACTGAAGGAGGCAGCGGAAGTTGCCTGTTTTTCTTTTGTGTTTAAAATGAAAACACATCAGTTAAATAAAATTAAAAAAACATGTTATGGTGACACTAATTTATTTCATTCACAACTTTCTGCGGATTTTCTTTTGTATGTACGTGTATTGCTTTGTCTCACAAAAATAACGTCACTCAGTATACTAATTTCTCTAACACCCCTCCCCTCTGAACAGGTGTTACACTAAAGAGTGTTGCCCCCTAATATGTGACTCCAGATGGTGCCGTTTGAAAACCAGAAATACAAAGAATCACGTAATCATAAACCTGACTTTATAAGATTCAGAAGTGTCCATCTTCTTTGGCAAATTAGAAATTCTTGGGTGATTGTGACAAAATTGGATGGTTTTTTTTTTTTTTTTGTTGTTTTTTTTTACATTTTACCTGCTGTACCGTAAGCTAAACACATATTATTTTAAGGAAACAAGCAAAGTCTAGCCCAGGGGTGGGCAACTCCAGGCCTCGAGGGCCGGTCTCCTGCAACTTTTAGATGCATCTCTACTTCAACACACCTGAGTCAAATAATGAGGTCATTAGCAGGACTCTGGAGAACTTGACTGCACTTAGGAGGTGATTCAGTTATTGGATTCAAGTGTGTTGGACCAGGGAGACATCTAAGATTTGCAGGACACCGGCCCTCGAGGACCAGGATTGCCCACCCCTGGTCTAGCCTACTGAAGAATAATCTGACATATTTAGAAAAGGGATCTGTAAATCACTGCAGATCTCTAAAGAGGGTTTGCTTGGTTAAAAACAGTATACAGTGTCCTAATTTTCTCAGGTTGATTATCTTCGTCTAGAATGTTAATGTTTGTGTTATTTAAACAAGACCAGAATAAGACTCACTCTCAATGGTTTTATCCAAGTCTAAATTTCAGTAAAGGTCACAAATGTTTGAGGTCAGCATTTACTACCAACAGAAATTTAAAGCAAAACATGTATGGTTAATAAAAGATGAATACTTTATGTTGGATCTTACATCTTTCAATTTTGTCTATATCTTCCAAATTTCTTCCATCAGTGACAGAAAAAAACCTAAATGTGTGTTTAGTGAGGAATTTATTTGTTATGTTTATTTTTTATACAATATCCAACATTAGAAAGAAATGTTATTTCAGGGAAGGTTGGACAGGAAGGCATACTGCTTTTACTTACTGAATGATATTTTCCTCTTCTTCTAAGGAGTCAAACTTTCTCTACAATCTGTTAAACTGAAGATCTCCCTAAAGTTTTCTTTATGATGAAGAAAAAAGACAAAATAGACATGCCTAAAATCTACATATATGAAATATGAAGACGGAATCAAAGTAAGGCCTTTATGAAATTAATTATAAAGAATATTGATGAAGTTAGTCAGCATTGATTCCTTGTTGAATTATTACATGTACTTTCTTTGTTCTTTATTCAGACAATAAAAACAGCCAGACCAATCATTTTACACATTTCTGTTTTATTAATATTCATAAAAGCAAAGCAGCAGGCTGAGATCTAAAACATGTTGGGAGTATTTGAAATCTATTCTGCTGTTGAAAACGCAGCTATTTCTGGGCAGAGCCCCCCAACGTTTCAGGATCCTATCAACGCCCCTGCATCACATCAGAATAAGAATCTTTTTAGTCACTTTAAAGAATATAAAAATAATTAGACATAGAAACATAACCCACAATTGACCTGCAACTGTGGAGAAATAATAACAAGTTTCACAAAAGATCATTTCATTTATTAAATAAACATTTAATGTTTTCATCTGGGGCCCGCTCTCAGTAACATACAGTGTGTTCGGTTTTTTCAGAAGGAATTATGGGGACAGCAGTAAGAGTAACTTTTAAAGAGGAGGCCTTCATACCCTCATCCACATCCATCTGCATATATATCCAACTTTCTGTCTTCTTTCAAAGTTTCAGCAGACATTTAAAGGTCCTTCAGAGCACCAGACATCCTGAAATCTGTTTTCACCAACATTCCAAATCAGCCAAATCATCTTTCCCTCCCTATTTCATCTGAAGGCAGTTCCCATTGTTGATGTGAGTCGGGACACAGAGGTTCAGGTTGTCCACCCTCCTGTAGACGAAGTGGAAGACGTGCGCGAGCGGCCGGCTGTGCAGCTCGGCTTTGATCTGCTGGGGGTGCGTGTCGGCAGCGAGCTGCTGCCTCGTTTCCTCGGTGATCAGGAACAGCGCGTAGTTCTCGGGGTCGGGGATCTTGAACTTGTAGGCGCAGAGGGAGCAGACCTCCTCCGCCGTGGTGTACGGCTGCACCTGCAGGGTTTTAGCCGTGCAGCCCGAACCCACCTCCTGCAGGGCGACTCGGAGAAAGTTCTGTGGAAGGAAAACTCACATTATAGCTTCATGAAGAAAAACGGCGAGTGACTGAGGGTCATTGCGCGTAACGGAAACCCTGTAAATTCTAAACACTAACAGGTACCATAGAATTGCACAAAAATCCGTGAGGGACGGCGGAGTCCCAGTTCGAAATTCTGTGAAAGAGGAGCCTGGTGCCAGAAGCCCATTAAAATGCGTCTACATCGTTTTAAACTGTGTGATTGTGAGTGGGAATAAAAATAGCAGCAGGTATTTTGTTCTATATAACACAGCAGGAGTGTAACAGGTAAACCTTCTATGGATGAAACTCCACTAAAAACCCACCTGTTTAGGATTGTATTTGAAACGTAATCAATTACAAATTTATTGATGGAGCCTGACTTAATGTTGTGTTTTGATTGTTGATTCTATGTTGCTTTGTGTTTCTGTGTTTGTAATGATGTAAAGCACTTTGAAATGCCTTGCTGCTGAAATGTGCTATACAAATAAAATTTGATTGATTGATTGATGAAGAAGCAAAGGAGAGTTTAGGTAGGGTCTGGATTTGGGATCATTGTGCTGTTGGAACAAGCAAGTGCTAACTGTTGGCTTGATGAGACCTTTAAGGATTTGGGGTAGAGATGCACCGTTCCACTTTATTCACTTCCAGTACTGATGCGGATATCTGAGGCTTAGTGTCGGTCGATATCGATCCGATGCAGAAAAACAGCTGAATTGACTGAAAGTGTTTCTTCTTTTTCAGCAAAGACACAAAAGTACCGAATTAGAAATTTATTTGATAACTCAAATATCTTCATAAGCTGGTCAAACATGTAAAATCAACTTGAATTAGTTCAGTCAGTGAAGTTAGGAGTAAAACAGCCAATGTAAAATAAACAATGAAGAAACTGAAACTGACAAAAACAACAGGTTGACTGCTTTAGTCAAACATGCAAACTGCAGCAAATCTTCTTTCAAATGGTTCAGAAAGTGCAGAAAGGAATTTTAAATATAACATAAATAATAAAGCATGAAGTTGCTCAGAGCACAAAGCGTAGAATTAGACTCAATAGATCTGTCCTTATAGATTGGGCACATTGTCATAGACATCTGATCTAGAATTTGTTTCATTATTGGGACCAATACAGATATTGATATTGCATCGGTGCATCTCTAATTTGAAGGTTGTTCTTCATCCCCACAGCATGATGCTGCCACCGCCATGCTTGACAGTGAACATACAGTGTTGTCACCAAATAGACTTCCTTTGGTCAACATTTTTCCAGAAGACATTTGCATTTTTTCTGTGGACATCTGCAAATTCAGTCAAGCTTGATGTGATCAGTGTTTAATGACTTTAAATGACTTAAAGATTGGAAACTGGCATTAATAATCCGGTAGTTTCCAGTTTCTGAACATCCTAACCCGTTTGCCTCTCAGGGGGACAGTTTTGGCCAGATGGTTTAACTTTGGACACAGCTGGGTGTTCCAGCAGGAAATGATCCCAAACACACATCCAAAATGCTTTTGGGACGCAGGCAGTTTCCATCTGTCATGCAGGAACACCAAAATAAAAGCGCTGCATGCAGTTACTCCACCAGGGGGTGCTGTCTACCAAAGCGCAGATCATCTGATCCACATGGTGCTGTGTTAGTGAAGTTACAACACAGCATCATTCATGCACGTTTCTGATGCAGAGAAAGTTCAGATTCAAATCGGTATAAATTGGACTCACTGCCTGGATGTTCAAGGTGGGCTCAGGTCAGGCGAGGTACCTGAAAGTCGTCCACAGAGGGGGCGGAGTGCTGCGACGTTCGCCGGCGGTGCCACTGGTGCAGCGTGTTCCTGGCCTCGGAGCTCAGAACCTGGGCCGCCTGCTCCTCCTGGAAGTTCTTGATGAGCGCCATGGCACCGTAAGAGCTGGTCAGGTAGTAACCACCTGGAGGAGCAGGGAAACACAAGAATATGAATATTTCTGCTTTATATCCAGAGTCAGTTTTATCTTTTGAACAGATCAGTCAGATTATATTGGTCACAGTGACCTATATAATCCCGACATGCTTTGTTCATTAGGAGAAGTAAAATCATCAAAGTCTGCAGCACCTTTTCTCATTAGGTTCAATAATTATTTCAGAGTACCAGATTTTAACACCACTGTTCAAAATAAATAACTTTTGAAGCAGAACAGATATAACAGGTTCAAAGCAGCTTAGCGTAGCTTCCGGTCCTTTTACTTCACTTATTTACAGTTTGCTAGAACGGGAATTAAATGTTACAGTACACTAATGCATCTATAGCTCAAAACTAGTTGAAAAGCTTTTCAATGTAATTAAGAAGGGAGAAAACAAAAGCAATCCTACAATAGTGACAAAAATAGGCAGAGTTTATCAGGTGGGAAATTTCACATTAATCTCCTCTGACAGGAAAAACAGGATATCCTGAAAATGATTTGCTTACATTTCTACTCTGAACCAGCGACTCTAAATGAAGCCAGAACACAGAGCACTTATAATAATAATAATAATAATAATAATAATAATAATAATAATAATAATCTGGTGCAACATTCAGAATTTAGTGATAAATAGGAAGAATGAGTCTAGAAAGAAGGAAGAATATCAGATTTTATGTTGTATTATTATTAATTCAATTAAAAATTCAAACTTAAACTGTGTTAGCTTTAAGTTAGCTAACTTAAACAACTGAACCCATGAGTGAAGGTCTGTTAAAAAGAAACATTGCAAACCGTGCAGGTAGGTGAGTGATTTCAAAGGAGATCCTGCTGAGGTCACATAGTAGGACATGGTTTGTCTTTGACATCTGGTGGGAATCAACATGGTTGAAGTTAATGCTTTGGCATTACCTTCCATTAGTGGAACTAATGTTGATGATTAATAACTTTTTAGTTAGCGGTGACCACCACTGAAAAACGTTAAGCTAAAAAATTAGCTCCACTATAAATTTGGTCAGAAAATTTCATCCCAGATCTTCTTCTTGGTGAGCATAAGAAGCACTCTGACTTCACCTGTCATCTTTTTTTAGGGTTAAATTATTTTTAAGCAGGTGGTTCTCTTTTTATGTTTTTTCTATATTCATATTTTTGTTGTACAATTTCTGCCTCAAAATAAGGAACCCACAACTCAACCGGATAATTTACAAAGAAATGAAACCAGATGACGCATAAATTACGAAATAAAAGCTCAAACGTTCTTTCTTCCAAACAGAAACTGTCTGATGGTTCTGTCTGAGGCCGTATCACCTCCAGCTCCTTACATCAGCCTTCATGCCACGCAGGTCGACTCTGATAGGAAAATATTTCACCATGCGAGGTCGACGCCCATTCCTTCTCATCTGAATCAGTTCCAGTCTATTCAAATCAAACACTGGACGGTATTTCCTAACACGCTCAGAACTTTTCCTTCCTCTGCACACACCTCAGATATTCTCACTAAATCATCTGGCAGAACAAAGATCGAATAATCACAGGAAAAACTACAAAGAGTTTAAAAAGTCAAAGAAAATAATGAAATTCAAGCGACGTAATAAACCGGACATGGAAAAGCCTCCAAATAGAGTTAAGGGTAGGTTCAAACGCATTTCTGTAAAAACCCCCAGCAACTTAAAACTATTTCAGGGCAGTTTTTTTATTTGAAGTAAAGGTTTGGAGGTGATGAACTTTTGTTGCTGTAAACTCCAAATACTCATAAAAAAGCTGTTAAGAATATTAGACAGGTTTATTGTCTCTTTCTCAAGGTTCAGGTTTCTTAAGTAAAACACAGTGTTTATTTCTTCAGTCAATAAAAGCAACAAGCAACAAATGCTGCAAGTCTTGAACTCTTCTTTAATTTACGCAGAGCTGCAGCCAATCAGTGTCACTGAAGGTGAAAATATTTTGAGAATATAATTTATTTTAGATAAATCAGAAAAGATGCTCTTTTGAGCAATGCTTTTTCAGAAACCCTGTGAAAAAATGGGAACGATTGGAAACATGATTTTCTCCTACAACTCTCCAATTCTGTATTATGTGTTGTTATTTCAGAATTGAACTTTATGTTCTGTCTCAGGTTTTTCCTTTTCAGCTGTCTCCTGGATCAGCGCGCCTGTGTTTTTCTGTTTTTACGTGTTTTGTCCTCTTAAAACCCAGTCGGTCATGACAGATGGTCCATTTACACTGCGCCACGTTCTGCTTCTGCTGGAGATTTCTTCTAGTTAAAGCAAGTTTTCCTTTAGGAATCACATGCAGTACGGTAGAACTTCTAAAACTTTATCATTTTAGAAGTTCTATAAAGAAAAAAGTTGTCATGAGTGTGGTATGAAAAATAAAACTAAGTTTAAAACAACTTTCATGTTTCTTTTATGTTTGACAGAACTTGTTTTGGATTTGAATTCTTCTTTCTTGTTTTATTTTTTGCTGATTCTGTTTTTCAGCAGAAGGAAATGAGTTGATATCACATAATGTTCTGCATATTTATTGTATGTAATCCATATTTTTATGTTTTGTGCAGGTTTACCAGGAAGTGAATTAGAAAAACGCACTTTGTTTGCATGACTGAAATTATTTTGCGCAATTAGAATTTTCATTTAGGTTGTTAAGATGTTTTGTTTTATCTAATTAATGTTAGATAAAACAACATTTTTTTTGTTAACAAATGCAACAAATATTTTCAGAGTGTTGCAGATTTGAGTTCAACAGAATCTACCAATAAATGTGAATCAGAAGCTGGAACCCTGGGATAAAGTTTTCATTCATAAATCAGATGGCTGGCAGTTTTTTTTTCTGCTAAACTAAATCTGGGAATCAGGAGTTTCTGTTATTTTGGAAACAGATCAGTGACTCAGTCAAAAAAATGCAAATTTGCCAATTTAAATAGAAACAAAAAGAAACAAGATGCCAGAAAGCTTTTGGGTTCAGTAGAAAACAGAAGTTGTTGCAAAATAACTTTGTGAATACTCATGTCACATGTAGCTGAGGAGGATTTTCCTCTGCTTGGCTGATTTCAGCAGAAATCTTCTCTGTACTAAGATGGAGGTGGATCCATAACGGTCAGATATTTGTCAGCTGCTCATACAAACGATTTCAGTATAAGAAATGGTCTTGTTCCTGTGAAAGGCCGTCCTCAGTGGAAAGTCTCCTTTCTGAGGAAACTGAAACGAGCGTTCTGATGAACTTCCTGTCCTGCTGGCGTGAGATGAACAGCGCCGCAGCAGAACCAACGGACCGCTGCTCAACGTTCTGCCTCAGGCTGTCAAAAAGCTCAGCTCCTAAGACTGTCCTCCACATTGTTAAACTATTGTTTTTTAATTGTATTTGATGAGAAACATAAGCTTGGAGAATCAGTGATTTTTTGACTTTTTAGAAGAGAAATCAAATAAAATGAGAAAAGCTGCAGTTCTAGAGGTGCATTTCAAACTAGAATATCATCAAAACTTTATTTATTTCAGAAATTAAGCTAAAATAATTTAACTCATTAGCATGGATTGATAGTTGTCAGTGTTGTTGATGCACCTATTACTAGCACACTTTTTCCTTCCACTAAACTATGTAATAACATTTTGGGATTCAACATTCTGCAAACAACCAGTTTCTTTAGCAGACAGCTGTTTGTGGCCGACCCCTCTTCAGTAGGAGTCAGTGACCGTCAGCTGTCTTTCTTACGGACCTTTTAATGTTCTGAGAAACAAAATGATATTTTTTTATTAACCCTAGGTCATAAAAATGAAAATGACAGGAAAAAAACAGTTGCAACATATCTCTGTGTGATCAAGCTGCATAGAAGTTAAATTTTTTAATTAAATACATTTTTTAGATTAACTTTTTTATGATATTCTAAATTATGGAGATGCGTCTGCATCTGAAATGGAGCAAAGATGGGATTTTTTTTAACTTAATGAACTTAAATACTTTTTAAAGTTAGGACTAACCCCTAACCCTAACCCTAATCGATTATTTTGACAAAGGGATAAAAAATTGGCACACTTTCATTTATCCATTTTTGGAAAATGCTGGAAATATGAAACAATTAATTAAAATCCTTTTTAAATAAAAAAATAGACATTTTGTTGCCTGAACACTCGGCAGCCAGCAGATTAGGTCAGATTTAATCTCAGCTGGGTCTCTGCAGAGACGATCAGAACCAACCTTCTCCCTGCAGCAGCGTCGGGTCCAGCAGCTCCATCATGTACTGAACCTCAGTGTCCAGCTGCGGCATGTCGCACTGAGCCACAACGTAGGTCAGCATGGGCAGGAAGTCGTCGGCCCCGTACATCCTCCCTGCGAGAAAAAGCAGGGAAAAGGTCAGAGGTCAGCTGGAGAGCGGCGCAGGAAGCCGCAGATGGTGGTTCTGCTCACCAGAGTTGTCCTGCATGATGGTGTAGATGAGTTTGCACACTCGCAGCAGCAGCGACACCTTCTGGTCGGGGGAGTACATCTTCCTCATGTTCAGGAACTTCTGGCGGATTTTCTCGATGGCGACGGAGTCGGGGGGCACGGCCCCGTCGACCCCCAGCTCATGGGGCTTCTTGGTCCTAGCCAGAGCCAGGTTCTCTCTGAGCTGCTGCAGCGCGCCGCTGTTCACCTGCAGGACGAAGGCGATAGGCAATGAGAAAACCCCCTCTACTCTGACACCCAAAAATAAAATCCATTGCATTTAACCGCCTTCAGAAATCTCACCTGGAAATCGTGCAGAATCACCTCAATGATGCTCTTCAGAGGCTTCAGGACACATTTGTGCATGGCTTTCTCCAGAACCCGGTCTGTGCAGGATTAAAGACACACAAACATACACCACAGGTTAGCGCCAGAACAAACCACTGTACAGACGTTAAAATTGTTTCAAACAAGTTTAATTTGCGTCACTGCCAGGTTCACAACACCTCTGGCAGCGCGGCTCCTCAAACTGGAACGGTTGCTCTAACAGTGAAAACGTTAGCTTGTTCCAAGGAGCCATCAAACAGACAAAACACGATCCAGTTCCTGAAACTTATGATGCAAGAGTCCTTTGAATGCACCAGATACACACTGAATGAAAGAGACCAAGTCACTGTTTGGCAAGCCGAGATAAAATCTTGTTTTTATGTAATCAACTGTATAAAATGCTACAAAAAAAAACGCAGTTTAACGGGCTAGGAGTTTTGGTTTATAAGATCAAAAGCAAATACTAAGAACATTTTGAAAATTGAAAATCAGTTGGAGGGTTTTTGTTAGTTTTGTGATTCACCATTAAAGGAACAGATCCAATTGTCCAGGGTGTCCAAAGTGCGGCACGAGGGCCATTTGTGGCCCTTGGAATGACTTTGTGTGGCCTCTGATTGCAGTTCAAGAACAGTACAAATGGCACCGATGCTGAAAATGTCAGAAACGATACATTATGCTTTTATTTTAATAAGGCAAAAGTGTGAGACACTTTTTATATTTTGGATCTAACATGAACTAAATATCCAAAAATAAAACTACTTCATTTCTCTCATTAAAATATTCCATGTTTAGTTTTAGCTTTCTGTACATAAAGGTAAAAAAAACTAAATAATATATGTTTTGTGTAAATTATTTGTGATCTGTCAGTACTTTCAGCTTTATAATTACACCAAACGTGGCAAAAAGTTTGTACACCTTTACCTTTTACAACAATAAAAGTTGAAAGAAAATAAAAACAAATGACTTTTTTGCTCAGCTGGTCTTTCCTAACCCGACCTCTCTTCTTCGGAAAAGGTACTCACCCTCCATCAGTTCTTACCCAGCTGGGATGCAGAACATATTGCTTTAGACCTCTTTCACTCTGGCACCCATCTGTACTGTACATTGGATCACTATGGTAACCAGTTATTTACATAGACCTCACATGATAAACTGGGTTATCATTTACTCAACTGACTTACAGTAATATAAACCTCGGTTTAAGAGTTTAAGTTCTGCTGCAACTTAATGAGAACTGAGGAGATAAACATCAGACATGATAAAAACTTTCTGTTAAAAGTTAAATGTGCAGCTTGTTTTTTTGTCCAGTTCGTCTCAAAGTTCCTTGATGCTGAGAGGCTGCAGAAAAACAGCTCTGCAGCCTGGGTCTGAGGGACGAGGTCCAACATGTCTCAGACTCGACTCTGCTCCAGGAGACCTGATTTAAATCGCTGAGTCATTCACTGGCCTTCATACCGAGGGATTAATAACACCATCTGCAGCACATAGACCCAATAGAACTGGAACTGGACACCACTAATCCATATTCACCACTTTCCAGAATCTAAAATTCACCCGACTCCGCAGGCCGAAGCAGAGCTGGAAATGACCTGTCCTTCAACTCTGGGTCTCCTTGGTTTTCTCAGCTCTTTACTGTCTGCAGTTCAAGTTCAAAGGCTCTGCAGCCAATAAGAATGGAAATATAGAGCTGAAGGGACTCATCTGGGGGCGCATTTGTAATTATTAACACTGTAAATCAAAATACAACAGAAGATATGGATGAATAGGCTGCAGTTAAGGTGGCCACCGCTAACTACTTTGTTAGTTGTGCTAACCATAAAGCATTAATCATAAACATTAGTTCCACAAATGCTAAAGCGCTACATCTAACTGCGTTAGTGCTTTAGCTAGTGCTAAAGTATGCATTAATTAACACCCCTGGTTGTTTGTTCATGTAAGTGTTGTATTCCTCTGTCTTTCTGATTTTTTTTGTTTGTTACATTAGACTTTTGCTCAATATAGTTTTTTTGGGACAAAAAACAGAGAAAAAACTTCTTCACTCCCTTCAAAATAAGAACATGAATATAAGCATCTAACTACTACTCAAAAAATTCTCAACAGTCAATAACCAAAATTTCAACACATTGAAGAATTTTTCCAGAAAATTGTATTTAGGGTACGCTAAAAGCGCTAAATGTTTTCAAGGTTAGTATAAACGCTAATTCGCTAAACAAAAGAAACTGTCCTCGCTGTTAGGGCGTTAGCGGTAGTGTAACCATTACTGGATAACTGTGTAGCCCATTTCTATTTAATTACAGCCATTATGAATAGAATAAAACAACTAAATATTTCAGAAAAAAATGTTCTGGAGTGGAGAAAGAGACTCACAACCTGACAGTCCTGAATATCAGTTTGCTTTTGGAGACATTGGCACACAACAGACCACAGAATCCATATTTACTGTCCCCATAAACTTTTAGAGATTCGTTAAGAGTCGAGCATTTAGTCTGAGCCACCCAGTTGTTTACCATCAATCTGAGAAACATGAAACCTCACAAAGGCTCAATCTGTACGTCAGACCTACACACATCAGCGCTGCATTAATTCCTGCCTACCTCAAATATGCTACATCCACACAACCGAGTTTTGTTGTTCTGCAGAACGACTGACGCAACTATTAATGCTGTGTATTCATCCCCAGCCTCCAGGCACAGTTTATGCCACTTTCATGCAATGCACGCAGGGAAATGTGTCTGTTGCAACAGCTCCATAAACTCCAGAGCGAGTCTGAACGGATCACTTGTTTCTAATGAATTCCTAGCGGTGAGTCAGAGGAGCCCGACTGAATCCCTTCCACGCGATCCTCCTCAGGTCTCTACAAGCGCTGCAGGTCCCTTCTGAGAAGGGTTTGGCTCTTCTCTAATGGAACAAAAACAAAGTGGGACGCTTGAAGAGTGCACACAATGTTCCGATCTGATTAAAGTGTTTTTAAACCTTGGATTTCCCTCGTCCCTCCAGAAGGGCTCATTTCCTCCATTCACACAGAAGTGTTTGTAAGTGGTGTTTATCAGACCTGCAAGCTGTTCAGACTTCCCTAAAATGGGATAAGGTGCTTTTTGCTGCCAGCTGCATGGAATACAAGCATGAAAACAACCAGCAGATTCTGGCTTATCTAAAAGAACCAAATAAGAGCTGACAGGTTTCCATCTGATGTCAACAGAAACCTCAAAGTCAACTCCAGGCTTTGAGGAACGTCTGCCAGCGTGACAAGCTTTACTATCTGTGGCCTGCTAGCACCGAAAGGACAGATCACTTCTCCGTCTGAGAACAAGGCCTGGCTGTTATTGTTTACAATGAACAAGGGATGTGAGATGTGTGCAACCACACCAGCTTACATTATTCATGCAAAATGAATGTGAACTGAGCCACAATAGCAGATGAAAAAGAAACCAGCAGTGCCTTGAGTTAGAAAACGTTTCTTGCTCTTTGTTTGTGTTTTCTGGCCTTGATGTGGGGCTTCTGCTGCTGGGTGGCAGTGTGCAGCAGCTGCTTAGTACTTTCTCTGCTCACAAAAACAGGCAAGTTATCAAATTAATGCTGTGTTGAAACTGCAAACAGCATCTCTGTAAAGCTGCAAACTGCAGACTAGCTACTGGAGCAGATAGCCTGACTAAGCAACCAGCTAATATCAGCCACTTATATTGTTACTCTAGTAGGATCTAGTAGCAAATTGATCTAAATTGAGCAGTTTTTTCTATAGATTTGATTACGTCAAAATAGCAAAATAAAAATAAAAAGCAAATCTAACATGTTGCTGCAGACACAAACAGTCTCTCTGAATGGACAGTCTTTCGTTGTGAATGAATTAGTTCAGTGGAAACTGTCTTAGCACAACTGTGGAAGCTAATATCTACAGCCAATCAGCACCATGAAAATGAATGGTGTTCATTGATTGGTTTCTGCATCTTCTTTCAAATATTTTAGATTTTCACTATGAAATCACTCCTGCATTTTCTGATCTGCTCAGTCCAAAGGTTGGAACTTCGGATGAGAAACTGGAACTGGCTGAGATGAAGAGTTTTATAAACCAACCATCAGATCATTAGGATTTTCAGAGATGGGCCATGTGAGCAGGGAAGGACCAAGTGGATGAATGGATGGTATCCAAATCAACTGGCAATGAATTATCCTTGAAGTGAAATCCAAATATTTGGTTTCTAATTTCTATTGGTTACAAGACCAGATCTTATGTGACATAAAGGAAATCAAAGGTTAACTGTTCAAAATGAAAATAAACTTACACCAACAACCTCCGATCAGAAATAACTTGTAGGCTGGCCTTTCTGTAACCAAACGCCAGGAGTGTTGAGGACTAAGATGGAAACTGACAGTAGATCTTTGATTCTCAGCATAGGAAGCTTAAATCGCTCTGGCTATTAAAGAGTGACATCATTCTGACGAGTTTCTCCACAGAAGCTACCCTCAGCTTTACTTCCCCATGAGGAAGAATGGAAACAAGAAAAACGGTGTTTTCACAGATAGGATAGTACGAAAAGTCAAATTCAGCTAACAGAGTAAATATTGCTACTATGGCTGATTACTGATATTCTATATATCATACATACATATTTCACTAACATTGAACTGCTGATTCACCACTGCTTCCGCTGCACTGCTGTTTTATGAACTCTGTCACATCATGAAACAAATACCAAACGACCAACCGTCTCCCTCTCCGAATAAATATCTGTAGTTAGTATCGGCCCAGTTTTAATCATCAGAGTGATACAAAATATTTGTAAAAATTACTAATATCGGCCGATACCGATTAAGTGCCGATATATCGCGCATTCCTAGAAGCAGTCAGAAGATGGTAGACTCACCAATCTGGTCTTCGGGTATGAGGGACTCTAAGGGCAGGTCGAGCTCAGAGCTCTGCCGCAGGTAAGCCTTCATCTGGGTCATGAACTGCCTCACGGTCTGCAGGAAGTCCATCCCCGACGTGTGGCAGCTGCGGTTCTCCTGAACAAAGTTGATGTAGTCCTGAACCAGCGAGCCGAAGTACGAGCTCTTGTCGCGGGACAGCTCGGCGATCCGCTTCACGGCCCGTTTCTCCGGCGTGATCAGGGAGCTGAGCATCCCGCCCACCTTGCTGAAGCGTCCCTTCAGGGAGCGGGGCAGAACGAAGGAGCTGCCGCCCAGGCTCACGCCGACACGTCGCCTGCGGGCTTTGAGGATCGGACGGAGGCGCGACTCCAGATCCCCTTCCAT
Source organism: Xiphophorus couchianus (assembly GCF_001444195.1). Classification (NCBI taxonomy): domain Eukaryota; kingdom Metazoa; phylum Chordata; class Actinopteri; order Cyprinodontiformes; family Poeciliidae; genus Xiphophorus; species Xiphophorus couchianus. The sequence continues at coordinate 3,060,201 of NC_040232.1, read as the reverse complement.
TCCGACGCCGTAGTCCTCCTCCTCTTCCTCCTCCGCGTCCTCGTCATCCTCGCTGGTGTCCTCCGCCGGGTGCTGAGGCGGGCTGGGCGCCAGGCCCAGGGAGAACCCGGGAGACCGGGAGTACTCCAGGGAGTCCGAGGACGACGTCGACATGCTCATGTCGCTGAACCGCTGCCGGCCCCTCTCATCAGGACCGGACAGGCTCCGTGACGGCTCCTCAGCAACAGGTGGGGGCTGGCAGGTGGGGAGGTTAGCGCGGGACAGAGCCTTGGCGATGGTTTCATCATCCAGAGCGATGTGGCAGCGGTGAGCCTCCAGATCGGGCATTTTGGGTCGAGGAGGCGGTCGGTTTGGTGAGGAGGTACTTTTGGTTGAGCTGCTGGTTCTGCCGCCCAGTGCTGGCGGTGCCGGTGCGGGTCTCCTGCTGGACGGCTGCTGCCCCTTGGCGGCGACCGGCATGCTCTTGGTTCTGGAAACTGCCGGAGGAGGTCCGGGCGGCGGCGGAGCGGGCCTCCTGCTCGGTGCTGAGCGGGGGGGAGGGGGGCGAGGAGGCGGGGAGCGCGGTTTACCGTTCAGCTTGGTCCGATCCAGGTCCGGCTTGGCGCACCTGCTGCTGCTCAGCGGCGGCGAGTCGGCAACTTTTTCTGGGGGGTCGGGGTCGCGGCTGTGGGTCTGGAGGAACAGGGGCGTCACAAAGCACAGCGGTCCAGTGGGGAGGGCGGCGTCCTGGAAGCCGGCGGGAGGGGCTGTGTGCGGCTGTAAGGTGGGAGGTGCGCTCTGGTGCGACTCCTCCACCTCAGCGGTCCGTTTGGTGCGCTGGGGGCTGAGGGTCCGGCTCAGGCGGTGGCAAGGGGGGGTCGAGCAGCGCCGCTGGCTGCACAGCGCAGAGTCCCAGAAACCTGGAAAACACCGAGACACGAAGCATGAAGGAAAACCAGATGAATCACTGCAGGGAAAACAAACAGAGAAAAAAACTGGTACCTCAATCAGAAATTCCTAAAGAACAAAAACCTCTGCTGGATTTTCTACAACTTTTCAAAAAAAAACTCATTAGTTTCCTCCAGCTGTTGAGTCTGCCGTGTGTTTCTGCTTCGGAGCCTTTCCTCTGCCTGGAGCAGAAACCCGGTGAGAGTGCTGGCTCTGATTGACTGAATGCCGACACAGATCCAGTAAAGAGGGAGTTACCCGCTAATAACAGAGAGGGAGGCCAATAAAAGAGCAGTTCCAGTTCCACCACTCCCCGCTTCCTGATCCGCGTCACTCAACTTTCAGGATCCCTTTCTGGGTGTTTCACTGAGTTTATGGCTTCATTGCCCTCTGTATGAACACATGCTGGAGTAATCTGTTTGAAAAGGGCAGTTATTCTGTATTTAGGCTTAAGCTTCTAATTCCCAGGGCTGTAATGACACCAGAGAGAGGCGTGGACCCAGCAGGGACTAATGCTGCCGTCTAAAAATGGAGCCATCCACTCTCACATTTCTCCAGCTGTCTGATGATGCCTTCCTGCCCGCAGTGTAAACATGAGCCTGCGGTATTTTCACGGGTGGATGTGAGCAGCTGACCGTGAGAGACAAACTAAACACCGCACACAAGAATCCACTTTTCTCTAAGTGAAAAAATAACCAGACTGTTGATTCTTTAGTCGGAGATGAGATCAGCCCTCACCGTCTTCTAACGGAGAAATTTGATTCTTGAAAACAGAAGAAAATGTTAAAACAAAAAACTTTATATGGACAGTTAGATTCAACTTTTGTTCCGTCTGGAAATAAATCAAGAAACATGAAATATGTTTTTGTTGCTCTAAAAGGACCAGCAGAGATATAAATGTTGTGTTTTGCCAACTTCAGATTGTTACACTTTTCTTTCAAAATAAAGTTTCCACTCAACAATATTAGATTTTTTTTGCATCGCATAGATTAAAAAGACAATTTATGTTTAAACCAGATGTTTCAACTGCAGGTATTTTTCAAAAATGGAGGATTACAACTCAAATAAATCAAATGGAAATGAACATTTCTCTGCTGTTTTCCTGATGAGTTCATGGTCTAATAAGACTCGTATTTGTCTTCTCCAATGTCTGAGAATCATTTTTGTCACGTGTCAAGATCTGACTAGGCAAGCTCTGCTAATCCACCTCATTTGCTTTTGCCGCTCCTGTTTAAGTCTCTGTTTGACTCTATGGTTAGAAAGATGTTGGAGGAGGGGATGAGATCAGTTACGATGGATGGAAGGGATGGCTTGAACTCTCTACTCTGTTCCTGCTCTTCATCCAGGAAGCCTCTTTTTCAAACCCCCTGGGATTTGGGGTCAAAGTTCAAGGATAGTTTCAATGTTTTAGATGCTAATTAGCTGCTAACAGATGTAAAAACCAGGGATTTAAGTGAGCCAGTATGAATCGGTGCACTATTGTTTCTCACTTAGAGCAGTGATAAAAAATAAATGTTTCCATGGTTACGCATCAACTGTCTGAAAGTAAAAAATGTAAGACCAAAAATCTTTCCAGCTACACAGCATCCAGGACCAGAAAAAAACTGTCCAAACATTCGACGCCTCAACCAGAAATGTGATGAACGAAAGTTTAGATAAAAAAGAAATGAGAGTTAAGGTAACAGAGCTGCTCCAGCATGCTGCCACCAGGAGCGGCGCAGTTCCAGAAAACACTTCCCATGTCAGAAAAGCAAGCTGCTGTCATCGTTCTGCGTGAAAAGGGCGTCAAAGTTTCTGTCTTTGATGCCATTTTGACTGCTGCTAAAAATATTGTACCTGAATGACCAGTTTTCTAGGTCACCAAGAACAGCAAGCAGCAGGATCTACTGCAGAAGCACGAAGCCTCCAGCGCAGAGCTTAACCAACATCTGCTGCAGGTCAAGACTTTCAGACTTGAAATCTGGAAGATCATTTATCCAGAGAAGAAAACTTGAACGCTTAGACAAGTCCTGTTTAGATCCAACAGTGAAGCATCTATATGCTATTTCTATTAGGGACGCCAGGAGAAACGCAGCGTGAGACTGACTGAATGAAGAGGCTAAAACGTTAGACCTGTGGTTCTGGAGATTACATCCAGAGAGAAATACAGAAGCTCTGCAGGACATTTTGTCTTTAAAACTTCTAAACAAAGGGCAACCATCATGGCAACAGGCATGAACAAAATATCTGATGATGCATTTCATTTAACATCACAATGAATTCTGCTCAAAAGCATTTATTTTAACAGAGTTTAAGCAATTTGATGAGATATTGCACTCAACTATTGCAAACTGACAGTTGCTTTAAAATGAATATTTGCCTTAAAACACAAAGACAAGTCAAAGTTCCAACTTCCATCTCACTCATGGTGCAAACAGTTCCCACTCCCGCCTCTTTCTTCTCAGTTACTTTACAGTTCTAACTTAAAAATCCTCGTTTGGAGATATGATTAATAAAAAGTTAACTCAACTTACTGCTGTACATTAATCTTTCTCAAACTCACACATTTAGGTTCAAAATCAAAAACTCACAAGATTTCTTTGTTTACAGTGTACAAATCATTCAAACTATGAAAGGAGTATTCCCAGCAGACCCAAAGCCACTAGAACAGCACTCACCGTGACCCGGAGAGCGGTAAATAATGTGCAGAGTGATCAGTGAGAACTCAGCAGAGTTCAACTGAGCCTCCTCTGGTCTGTAAACAGAGGACTTCCAGTGCTGAAGCAGATAAAAATGCAGACTGTGCACGCTCACACCCACATGCACCCAGAGCAATGCAGTCAAGCAGCTCCTCATGTCGGGTCGTCATGCCTGTTGTGATGCTATTTGTGTCTAAACAACATGTTGTAGCTTTCCACTCATCACAGCCCTTCCTACAGCACCGAGGCGTAATGTGAGGCGTTCGTCCAGCAAGCTGAGCTGAAATGACTCAGCAGATGCAGCAAAGTCACAAATGCTTTGAGAAACATTTATTAAAAACTTAAATGGCATCTATTTTTAGTTCAAATAAATATAAATACTGATGTGGTGATCATTACTAATGTACCATGTGTCATATTGTTCCTTTATTGTATAAAAGGTCCTTTTAGCAGAATGACAGAGAAATTTGCTGATGAAGACTTGCTGCTCTGCTGGATGAAGATATCAGATATGATGAGGAGCTACAGAAGTGCCATCTTTCATTCTTTGATTTTAAAACTACAGCCGGTGTTACCGTAAAGCTCTGAACTTCAGGCTATCAGAGAAGATCATCAATAAACCACTAAAAACAAGATTGTGTTATTTCATAAATACCAGAATGACAAAGAGCTATAAAACAATGTACAGCCTGCATACATAAAAACTAGAAAATTACTACATTTGTGTATGTTCTGTACTTTTACCTAAGACAAGGTGAGTTAATATGTTAGACTAGTATGAAACTCTGGGTAATTTTACTCATGTGATCATCCTGTGGGAATCTGACCCAGAATCAGAACCAAAACAAAAGTGAAAACTGTTTGATACTAAAGTTTTCAAAGTATGTTATTAAACTGATCTGTGATTTCATTCACATTTGGATACTGATAGTCCATGACAATAATTTACTACAACAGACATAAACTTATATGGCTTCCATTTGTTTACAACAAGAGGGAAGCAGGAAGTGGACCAACCGGGGAACGAGACAAAGACTTACGTCAAAGATTAGTAACCTGGAAGATCAACTTAAATAAGCTGTCTGCTCTGGTAGACAGGCTGTTTCAGCTGATAAATGGAAAGGGTCTAATTTTATGACTTATAAGCTGAAATTCTGAATTTTGTCATTTCTTTTCTGCTTTTAGAAAACAAATAATAACTACACACCTGCCTGAAAAGACCTGATGAAGATATGATGGGATTTTCCCCTCATTCTGGATCATATCTTGTCTTTAAATCAGAATCAAACTGAAGCTAAATGAGTATTTTTGTTTTGTTTGTTGTTTTTGTGTTTTTTAGCAGGTTTATGTGTGGTCTGAGTATGACGTCCATCTGGGCAGGAAACCACCGCAGCGTGTTGGGCGTTAGCTGGTTGCAGATGGGATTACCTGCACCGAGCTGAGCCACCTCCTCCAGCTCCTTCTGCGTCTTTGCAGATGAAATGGCCTCAGGAAGTTTGAGCGTGAACGGCAGGATGTCTCTTAAAATAAAAATAAATTCATTAATAATTCAAAATGAGCAAATATGCTGTGAAAGAAACACAAACAGAACAGGAAATACAGCATGTTTTTGACCTAATTACAGCCCACAGTCCTTAAATGACACGGAAATCCGGTAATAAAAAAAGTGTTGATCCCACCAGTTTGTTGGTAAAAACACCCAGAGAGCCGACCCACACACTGAGAAGTGAAAACACTCCTGAACTTTACCGACTCTTTGTTTCCATTACGCAGACAGATGTGAAACTCTAAATATGTTGGGACTTTTTCCAAACAATTCACCACTGCTCTGAGCATTTATGATATTCACTAGATTTTATTTTATTATAAACAAGGTGCATGTTTACCATTTTTCCTGTTGCATCTTTTAATGCCTGTTTTGTTTTTCTCTTATTCTTATGAGCGTTAAAGAAACTGCTGACTTTGCAAACATTATTTTTACTCATAACTTTTCCGTCCTCTTATAAAATGTCTCAACTTCAGTGAAGCCAGTGAAAATAGTTGTTTACCTGCTGACACAGTAGAAGGCCACTAGGTGGAAGAGATCTGCAAAACTGATCCCAGATCCTTCCATGGAAAAGGCTGCAAGCAAACAAAACGCAGACGAGTTGAAGAAAAATGTCCAGAATTACCTTCATGACAGAAATCTGATCAGAACCAAATGTTTATGGAGCCTAAAACCAAAAGCCGATAACTCTACCACACTGGGAGAGCAGTTAAATTAGAATATCATGTAGCAGTCTGTTTTACAGTGGTTCTGAAGGAGCCTCTGACTGAAGACAGTAATGAGGACAACAAAACATTTTGAGAGACACAGAGTCTGTTGATTTATCTGAGCGGGTTTGGGTCAGACGGTTGAAACCTGGACACAGCTGAGTGTTTCAGTGAGATTAGTGTCCCAAACACTCAGCAGAGCGCTTCTGGAAGGCTCACACCAAGCTTCCTGAATAGCACGACCTCAACCCTGTTGAATATTGTAAGCTATTCTTAGACGTCGGGCCTTTGCAACAGAAATACGTCAGAATATGGATGAGTCACCATCTTCAAAAACTCTTCAAAGAATCTGAATTAATGAGTTACAACAACATTTAATTTCCCTTTGAGATTAATAAAGTATTTTTGAATTTTGACTTTGAAAATGATCACAGCTAAATGAAACACCCAGTTTGAGCTAACTGACTTTGGGCTGAATACAAATGCAAGCCACACTTTGCAGATTTCTTTGTTAAATTACTAAACCTCCCATTGTTTTCCTTCCTTTTGTTTTTCTTCATTGTTTTGTCACAGAAAATAAAATAAAATAAAAAATATTCTTCAGTGTAGTTTTCCTGGAGGAAAATGTGGAAAACTCCCAGGTGATGATTTTTTTAAAGCTCTTAATTGTATTTTTTGAATACAACGTAAATGTGGAGTTGATGACAGCAGAGGCTGAGTGAGGATCTGTTGACCTCAATGTGAAGGTCAAAGTCTCCTCCTACCTGCTCTCTGCTATGTTGTCACTAGCTGGAAACACTGAAGAGTTACTTTATTTAATAACATGAGTTTCAGATAAAATGCAAAACCTGACTCAGATTTTACTGTAAAAACAATTCAAATCAGAAACAAAATGAGTCAGGTGCATTTGAGCTGATATAAAACTGTTCACGCTGTTATTTAGACAATTTTATTAAGAAAGCCCTGAATAACGTGTTACGGTTTTAACTCAAGACGTGTTGACCAAACAGCCTGTGAACTCGCTTTCATTTCTCTCTTTTGTGTGATTATTTCTGAACTCTAATGCAGAGGCGGACAGGAAGTGGCATGAGCGACTGACTCACTATGAACTGAGGACTGAGGTGAAGAATAAAAACGATGAAACATTTTTCTGTTTGCAGATCTCAGTTTCTTTCTTAATGGAGCAAAGAGAAGCGACTTACAGTACTGACTCTCTCTGACATTGAAGTGGCTGATGGGATTTTCTGACTGATCCTTATCCAGACGCACGGACAGAACCTTCCTCTGCAGAACCTTCCTGACCAGAAACACCTGCTCCGTAAAAGAAAACACCGTAAGCCATAAAATCCTCCTTGATAACGGTGAAAGAGTCATGCTTGATGTTGACCTCTCACCCCTGGCGGCTGTTTGAGCAGAATGTCGGAGGCCTCGTCTTCGCTGACCGCCAGCAGCAGCCAGACCTGATGAGTCTGAGTCAGCCGCTCCAACACGCTCATCCTCCTCCGCAGCGAGTCGTAACCAGAGTCCCATTCCCCCACGGACCCCCTGCAGCGCAGCGGCTGCAGAAAAGCACCGCCCTGCAGCCTGCAGACGAGGGAAAAGCAGCCGGCCCAAAGCAGCTTTGACATCAGCTGGCACAAACAAAACAAATATTGCAAACAAACTCGTAGGCGAAGCAACGTCATCCGTGAGCTGGAGTCACTAATGTCCCGTCTCACCAACGTAAACTGAAACATACATCAGGTTTGGAGTCTAAAAGAACTCCACAACGTGACGGCGTCCAGAGAAAGTGGAGATCAAAACTTTAGAGAAGTGAGAAAGTTTCTCCAGAAAACAAAAATCCATGCAGGAAACCGGCAGACGTGAACGCTCGACACGATGTGGCAGTGAGGAAAGTGGGACGGTCCTCAAAATAATTACCCAACATTTCAGTCATGTGTCCCTTCGTCATCCATGAAACACAATCTTTCATTTCAAAACATTTCATTTTGGAAATTATTTTTTTGTAATAGTTTGTAGACATTTAGTCAGAGTTTTTGTTGCTTAAAGATGACGATTTGTTTCAAATTATGATGAACACTGTAACTATAAAAAGCAAAACAAGAAACAGAAGGATGAGAGCGCAGAGAACGATTTGAAGAATGAGGAGTTATCTGCTGTAGACGAGTCGGTGAGCAGAAATACAGATCTTTAATTCCTTCTGGCAGGAAGGCAGTGAAGTTGAGCCGTAATACAATCATGTTTTTTAGTTTTTGTGAGTCATCTAGAGGCACTTCATGAACATACTGATGGCTGTTGTTTCAAATACCACCAGAATGAGTTAAAGCAGGTTAGCCTGGAGGAAATGAATGCATGGAACAATTTTTCAGCATCAAGACATGGACAATTCACAGAGACCTAAAATATTTTTGAAATGAAAGACAAGAGAGATGTGAGATGAGAGTCAAACCTGACACCAAGGTCAGCAGAGAGAGAGAGAGAGAGATGTTTAGTCCAGACTACAAAATGGATGCAACAAGGGATGAGTGGACCTGGTGGACAGTACCAACACCTTGAGTTCAAAATGTATTTTCTCAAGCCATGATGCTCTAACACTGGTCGTATGGTAAACTGACATATCAAGGACCTGGTACTCCAGTTCGCCCAACACTTGGACAGGTTGAACTCCCATGAACCCTGCAGGACCCTGCTGAGGGTCCAGAGCCGGTCCAGTGTCCAGGACCAGGAAGAAACCCGCCCTGAACCCCTGAATCTGAGGTTACACAGCAGGCCCTCTTCTCCAGAACGGTTAGAACAATATAAATATTCAAGATAAGCTGCAGAAAAACCATCAAAACTACAAAAATATTAAATTAAAATGGAAACATTGGTGGCATTAAACAGCACAAACTAACATTTACTGTAATTTCTTCCTTTAACTGAATGATTTCTGTCCTGTTATTAGACAGGAGAGTTTTTGCACAAACTATACCAATAAACTTCTCTTCCTTCACCTCAGGTTTTCCCTCCATATTATCTCTGTTTGACAAATTCTCATTCAATCTGTTACTATTCTGTTTCTACGTTTTAATTTTATAACTAACTCAATAGTTAAATTTAAACATCTGTCACTTAAAGAATCAGGTTGAAATAAAGTTATATTTTTAAAAGAGATATTGTGGGACTGAAAACAATAACTTGTCACATTAAAGTTTGTTTTCATGCTGCATTGCTTCAATAATTAACTGAGTTAACTTTAGATGAAAAGAAGTTTCTGACTGCAGGAGGAAACTTTTGAGAAACTGCTAAACTTTATTCACTCATGTTTCATTAGAGCCCTGTTAAATTGTCAAAATGTGATCACAATAATAAAATAAACCAAGCATAACCTTTCACATGCCATCAGGATGACAGGATCAGTCCTACCCTTGTATCTCCAGTGGCTCCTTGTCCAGAGCCGGCGCCGTTTGGACCATCTCCTTCTTCAGCTCCCCGATCTCCAGCGCAAAGGTGTCAATCAGCTGAAAACGGACAGAACGAGGAGCTTTGACTGACGGAGGAGAAGAGGAGACGGGGAATGGGAGCAAACGAACCGAAGGCATTGCTCAAACAAAGTTTACAACACAAAGACGCTTATGTGGGACAGAGGAAGCAGTGATTCATTTTCCTGTGTCATTTCCTCCAGGCAGGAAACATGGAGATGGAGAATCATCAACGAAATGAGCAGCGTGACGCTCGGAGGAGCGGAGGAGGGCATTCCCACGCTGCAGAGACTGAAACATGAACACTGGGACAGGAAGGCCAGGCAGGTTTCACAGGTTCATCTTTTCATGTCATCATGAACTAACATCATGAGTTTAAATCAAAGTTTCAATTAGGCTGGATGTGTAACAGTGACAGGCTGCAGCTGGACATGTTTGGTGCATCTTTTCATTTATTACGGTAACTGTTCTGGGAAGAGGGAATTTTGATTATTTATCTTTGCAGAACTTCTCCAGATCTCACTGATGCTCTCAAACAGGTGAGACTGAGACCGAAATGACTTTTTACCCAGGTGGATTTTATCTCTGGTGAACAATTCTCTGTGGATCCTCTCATGTGATGACAACTCACTTCCACTGGATTTTATTTAAAATGTCTCTGTATCTTAAAGAAACGGGCCCACAGCATGACGGAGCCGTCACCAGAGCTTAAAGACAACATAATTCACTCTTTGTTTGATGCTTTATGTTTAGGTGCCAATTTCACGAACTTCTCGTGTTTCTTTTTATTATGATGGCAGACATTATTCTTCGATTTGTGTGCTTTTAATAAATCTTCTAGAAACTTTATGAGCCTAAAATGTCACTTTCTGCTGTAGTTTTCTAAAGTAGATCTTTGTATATGTTTTTAACTCTTCGCTTGGTGCAAGAAAAACTTTGCTCCCTGTTCTGCCAGGTTTCATTTCTAGATGCTTTCATTGATGTAGCATCATTTAAATCATGCTGGCGTTTAACTGCAGCATTTATCTGTAAATATCAGATCCTGCTTCTGTATTTGGGCTTTTCCAGACGGAAGGAAAACAAACTCCACACCCTGGAGTTTCCCATTTCATCACAACATGGACGCCAGCATCAGGGTCAAGGACACCTTCTCTCATGTGCCAACAGTAATTAGCAGAGCGGTTAAACGATGCAATAAGGCGACTGCAGGTTTTAACCACAAGGAGGCGCCTTTTCACCAATAACAAAGGCTTGAAGCCAGACCACAGTCACCTCCCCACGCAGGACTAAGTGGAACCAGCTGAGTTACAGCTCAGCTGGTTCCACTGAGCTTTAACTCAGCTCAGTGGCAGGTAAGAACTCAATTTCCCAACCTGAGTTCTTTACTGGGAGCTTCAAGCAGCCCAGTTAGGACCAGCAAGAAAGAGACCAGTGACGAGATGTCCTGAGCAGAAGCAACCAAAACTTCACAGCCACCCAATTGTTTAGCTACAAGCTGAGATCCTTAAAACCAGATGTTACACCGAAAGAGGTTGTTTAAAAAGCGAGAATCCTGCAGCCAACAGCAGGATTACAAACCAGATCTGCTCGTCTTTCTGTTCTGCTCATGAGCTGCAGACACATTCACACTGTCACTTCCTGAGCTGCTATTTTTGCCACTGTTGTCATTTTAGCGTCACTTCTTCATGAACTGAAAAGATGTGACATGTCCAGTTGCAACCTGTTCATATCCACTCATCTTGAGCATTAAAGCAACAATCATTCTAGGCCTTTAATTGTTAACTTTGATAATGAAGAATGAGGAGCAGAAGTTTTGGATGTTTTTGTTGATTATTTTTCTAATCCCCATAGAGGATTAGAAAAAAGATTATGCAAGCAGGCTCAAGTATTACACACTCACCTCTTTGTTTTATAAGCGGTGATGAATAAAAAAGGCAATAAAAACCCCATCAAGCTCTGCTTAGAAACAAGGACCGATTGCAGCAGGTAATTTTGTCTCCGCAGCATAAAAAGTTACTGGGCTCAGAGAAGATTGAAGGAGAAATGGAGATGGACACAAGCTGGGAGACATTTGTAAACAACTGCAGAGTTCATGAGTTCAAACAACAGCAAAGAGATGCAAGTTAATCAGATGCTTCATAACTTTGGCAAATCTGATGGAGGCAAAACAGATTTTTTGACAAAAAAATCACTTTTGGCACAAAGTCAAGCCTCCATATCATCAAAAGAACATAACACCCATAGTGAAGCAAGGCTGTGGCTGCATCATGCACGGGTTCATTTTCCTTAAATAGAGCTTGTAGAATAGAATAGAATAGAATAGAATAGAATAGAATAGAAATATAATTTATTTTCCCACAATGTGGAAATTCAGTCCCAGTAGAAAGTTACGGACAATGGAAACATGTAGAATCAAACCAAGATTAAAAAAAGAAAAATAAATACAGAATGTACAGTAAGGACAAAGTTAAAGTATAAAACAAAGTGTACAGTAATTAAAAATAAAATATTGAGATCAAAAGCAATGTGCAACTGAGTAAGGTAAAATAAAAATTACATGATTTTAATTTGAATATCTGTGCACAAAAAAGAGCAAAAGAAAAAAAAGCTAAAATACTGCAACAAAAAGTGAAAAATGTGAGCAGAGATATAAACACTTATTGGAGCCGTATGTAACTTTTATATTAAATAAAACTATCACTATGTCATAACAGTATGGTGTGAGATACAGTTATTACATAAATTAAATCTACTATGTGCTACAATTTGAAGATTAGATTAAACTTACTAAGTCTACATTAAGCCTATATTTCTGCATGAAAATGTTTTTATTGGTCTTGATTAATATTCTAATCTTAAACGTGCTTTCATTGTAAGCAAAAATATTTCTATAATTAACAGAAATAAAAGCTTGAAAATATCAGTTTGTGTGTCAATAATGAAAAAATGACATTTTTATTGTCATTCTAATGATAGTAAATATGTAGCAGGCCATCTTTTAGATCCACTCTGTAACAGGTGTGAGTTTAAATACATTTTTAATTTAACTAAAACACTTCCAGGAAAACATGGAGTCAACGCTCTGTCTACAGATTGTTTGGGGATTAAATAGTTTTCTGCCAGGTGAAGCAGGGTGACAGCTTCCACCTCTGGCCAGGAGACAGAGCGTTTCATCAGTCTGTGGAAAACATGAGGGAGGTTCCTGATAGATGACCTGAAGGTCAGCGGACATTAAACAACTCGATCTGGGTTCTGATAAACAGAACTCAGCAGCAAAGGTTTGTATTTCACTGACATTTATGGACCATCGTTCTTCTGGGTTTGTTTCTACTGTCAGTCGTCAGGAGGAGAGCTGCAGAGCTAAACAGAGCTAATTATAGAGCTGCAGCGCTCAGAAACACAGAAGCTGTTTGCTCCTCCAGGTCTGTGCAGGAGTTTCTCTGTCTGGGCTGCTGGAGCCGTAGATGGAGTCAGTGGGAAACTATGAGTTTGATTTTGACCCGCGTACAGAGACACTTCTGTCAAAGTTGGTAAAGATAGAAAAAAAAATCTGTAAAGGAAATATCGTCATCCTTTTAACCCAGGAATATTAAAACCTGACTGCGTCAAACAAACTTCATGAGGCTTTTACAGAGTCGCCTGAATTTCATTTAAAACTCACCCAATGTCTGCAAACCAAATTTATAACACAAACCATTGGTTATTTTACCATCAATGCATCTTTTTACATGAAGAAGTCATTAAATTTAATAGTATACTATATTAGATGATCAGAAAAAACTTTCAAATGTAAAAGGAGTGCAGAGTAGAGTAGATTGAGTGAAAGGTGTTGTTCTACAAAGAAGAAAGGGAAGAATTTTATTGTGCACCACTTGTGTCAATCTACAGAAATCCAGGCAAAATATGAAAGTTAACTGCAACTCCTCAGGCCACGTTTGATGTTTATATCAGTAAATAATAAAAGTCAACCTATGCACCAAGACGTATGAATACTTTAAGGCATTGTAGGTTTATAGCCTTTGCAACTTAATTTAAATGTCTGACAGAAAGAGTAGACATTCTGCAAAGACCTCAGCTAAAGCCTGACAACCGTGCAAAACTACCAGAAAGCAAAACCTCAAATTAAAATGTAGCTTTATGTGTTGGATTCCAGATTTCTATTTTTATATTGCAACTAAAATAGCAATTTGAGAAAAGAAAAACTAGTTTACCTGAGAGATTAAAAATAGACAAAAAAGCATGAAACATGTTTACAGAGTAGCTCTGTGCTGGAAGATGGAGACATGGTTTTATCTAAAGAACGGACTTCCATCTGCAGCAGAGCAGTGATTCTGAAACTGTTCAGTTTGAGCTTCGTCTTGACTGAATTATTTCACTTTGTGCCACAAACCAAATGAATGCTGGAAAAGATCGATGCCAGCTGTGGGAGATCTCTAACCCTCTCAGAGAAGCTGTGAAAGTCCCTCCCCTCTCCGTCCCTCCGGCTCCCTTTCCTGTCATCATTTTTGTCTTTTCCCACATCCCAGATATTGTTGTTCACGTCTCTAATTAGCACTAAATCAGGCTTGTTTTCCACCAGATTCCTTTGTTTCACTTAAAACTTGTTGTTTCTGGAGAATCTGTTTCTTCTCTGCTCCTGCTTTCATCTTCAGTCACTAGTCAAAGACTTTAAAGGGTCCTAACTGTGTGCAGAAGGTCTGTTCATTGTTACTGTTTGATCATAAATTCTTTGAAAAATGAAGGGTCCCAAACCTCACCCAGGAGGCACACCTACAAAGGTTTCATTGTGTTGTTATATATGCTGGAAAGATGCAGAGAATGAGAAAATAGGACACAAGTTACAATAAATAGATAAATATCTGTCCAAAACTGACTGTAATATCCTGTCTTAAATCAGTGTTTATTAAAAAAAATATAAATATGGATATTTAATACTGTGAAAAGCATTTTCTTCCTCCTGAATGTCTGTTGTTTTTGCCAGCTGACGGGTAGAATTACATAATCCACCAAGCAGAACCTGTCTGACAACATGACATAGACTGAAACATTGCTTTTAAAAGAGGTGTCCACCAGGAGGCGCTAAGGGGCCTCAAAAAGCTGAAGAGAAGATGAGGAAAAAGATGCAAACATATAAACAAAGTAAACCAAAACAAAATTCTAATAATAAATCTTCAATTATAATTTTCTTTTTTTATGTATAATCTGTTTTTTAATTATCTTTACATAACATGCATTAAAATTTACTGAAATGTCATTTGTCAAAATGATCAACCTACTTCAAGCTAGCATAGCAAACTCGAAGGGGAAATTTGTGGTCAAGAAAAGACAGAAGGAAATGTCCAGCAGCCATACTGCTGCAGAAAACCCAAAGTACTTCTGATCCATTAAAACCAGAAGGTATGAGGCAGAATTTATGCTAAATGAATGTAATATTTATTGAACAATGAATAAAACTGAGAAAAAAACACTAAACATTTTAAAAGCTGATGTTTCTTTACATATGTTATATGTAAAGAAACATAAAGCATTCCAAGAAGATAAAGCTAGCTAAAAACAAACAAACAAAAAACAAAACAAGAAAATATGAGAATTAAAGTCCTTGTGATCCATCAGTGCAGAAAGGGTTCACAGCCCATTTCTTAAGGGCCCTTTAAGGTTCTGGGACCCCAGGGAACCACAGAGAACCAAGATGGACCGTTGAAGAAAACTTCTTTAGAAATTGTATTCAATAGTTTGATAAAGTTCAGTTTTGTTGCTGGATTTTCTTACTTTTTCACATTACAACTTTTAGAAAATCAAGCTAATACATACTTGTGCACAAACATATTTTTGGCACTAATGAAACCCCCTACTGATTGATATCAACCGAATTTGTCTGGTTTTGGTTTTACTTCTTCAGAAGGGAAATGGCTCCGTTTAACAGCCTGTTTCCTGTTTTACTCCAGACAGCCTCCGTGTTGAGTCACATCTTCCTAGAAAAACAAACATTTTGTGGGACAGGAACTGCCATCTGCTCTGATGCAGGCCTTACCTTAAAGAAGCTGCTGCTCCGGTTGGTGAGGCCGCAGGAAGGGCTTCCTGGTAGCGAGTCAGAGTCCATGTCGTCTTCCTGTCGGCGGCCGTTCCAGCCCGGAGCAGATGGAGATCTGTGGGTCAGAAACATTTCAACTCAGACGCTTTGAGCTGTGGTGCAGCCTGAGGAAATTCCTGCTTCAGCCACAGTCGGCTCTGTGAAGCTGCTGCCCAGCTCGGGTGACTTTATTATGACCGACTTTTCTTTCACTGTGCTCTCTGAGCATCTGCCTCTTTTTCCACCCGATCCAGGATAACTGCTTCATTCATTGATTCTTGGTCTTGCTGTCTGGTTACCTGTTTCTGTTTTTCTTCACATTTTCTGCCACTTCATTCCCACTTTCTGCTCCTTTAAACTCATTTTCCATCTCAGGCTGTATTCCAGCAAAGCTGCTTTCTCCCCCCACCCATCGACAGAGCCAGACATCAAAATGCATTTCAACACATAACTTTACTCAGAAAGTCACAACTTTTTCTTTTCACATTTTTTTGCCTTTACAGTTTGCTTCTCTGTGATTATATTTATAAATGACTCCTTGAGATGCGTTTGATTCCCTCTCCAGCCAGACTGAAGAGATTAACGCAGCCCTTCCCCTCCTGGCAGAGGATCACAGAGCTCACGAGTCGGCCCATTTGTCCGCTGATCCACACAGATGCTTTCATCTAACACAGGCAGGAAGTGTGCAACATCTCCACAAACTCAGCTGTGGACTGCAGGGATGTAAATGTGCCACTAAAGTCTGGAGGGTTTTGGTTTTGCAGGATTTGCAACTAAATCTCCAAATGATTTATGTGCCACGGGCTTTAAAAACCAAAGTTGACTGTAGTTTACAGTTTGTGGTTGAACAAGCAGCGACTTATGTAGCATAAACTAAGCATTGGACTAGACACTGGAATCCAGTTTAACCATTACTGAAAAATAAAAGTTTTCTGACTGTTGTTTTGTTTTGCTCTGTATAAAATCACCACAATCTGATTAATGTGATTGTTGATCTGATAAGTTTTGTCTCAGACAGACTTTCTGTTTATGGGTATGGATGGGAATTGATAAGAAATTAGCTATATCAATTTTATTATTGATCTCACTTATTGATTCTCTAATTGATTCTCAAAAAATGTAGGAAATAAACTTTAGTTCAAAATATGAACCACATTGTATTTGATTCAAAGGAAAATTAAAACTGGCTTAAAAAATAAGAATTTCTCTGTCAAATGAACATATTAACATAAAATGCAACTTTTCACACATCAACAGTTTCTGTGCAGACAATTTGAATCGTCTACTATCCTCTTATTCAATAAATCAGAATATAAATGAAAAGTTCATGTATTTCAGTAACTCAGCTCATAAAAATTACCGATTCCAGTTGAACTGATATTTTAAAGCTTTTATTTATACTAAAGATGATAATTTCTTGCTGAAAAAATATTTAAGATTAGAATATTAGACCAGACCAATTAAAAACATTCCTAATGGAGAAATGTGGGCCTAATTAAAAATATGTTTGACATGTAAATGTTAATATGAGATGCAGATTATTGATACAATACGGAGCCAACAGTAATAATAACCAGGAGGTGGAGAAGTTTAACTTTACCTGGGACATTCATGGCAGAAGACGCTGAGCTCCTTCCTCAAGTTACTGCTGTTGCTAAGCAACTTATCAAACGCTTTAAATATACGCAAATCAGTTTCATGCTGTGTGGTCAACTATTTCAGAATGTTGGAGGTATTTTCTACTTTTATTTTGATTCAAAGCTCTCCACATTTTGCAACTGGCCCTAGTAGTTTTTTTGGTGACGCCATCTTGGATATTTTCCATCCATCCATTTTCTAACACCCTTGTCCCCTAGAGGGGTCGGGAGGGCGGCTGGTGCCTCTCCAGCCATCGTTCCAGGAGAGGCGGGGTCACCTGGACAGGTCGCCAGTCTGTCGCAGGGCAACACAGAATCAACCATGCACACACACACTCACACCAAGGGAGAATTTAGAGAGACCAATTTACCAGTCATGTTTTTGGACTGTGGGAGGAAGCTGGAGTACCCGGAGAGAACCCACCATGCACAGGGAGAACATGCAAACTCCGTGCAGAAAGTCCCCGGGCCGGGAATCGAACCCGGGACCTTTTTGCTGCAGGGCAACAGTTTTACCACCTGCGCCACTGTGCAGCCTCATCTTGGATATTTTCTAAATCAAAATACTGAACATTACGTCATCACGTAAATGACGTCATGCAATAACCTTGACCCAGACGGGCTAATCCTGAAGAACTGAACTAATGAGAAATGGTTCTCGCTTTACTGATGGGGCCCATAAAATCTTCTCATAATTTATTTTTACCCATCAATTTTGAAAATGATTATATTATCCAACTGCATTTAATTTTAACTCAGTTTAATTAATATTAGGCAAGTTGAACAGAGCCCACATCTTTGAGACTCAATGTTAACTATGGCTGTATTCACACTGCAGACTGAAGTGACCCAATTCCAAGTTTTATTTTTGTTTGTTTGTTTTTTTTTAAACGTAAGGCGACTTGTATCCAATCTTCTCATGACAGTCTAAACAACACAAGCCGGATGTTTTTCGAATGCGACCCAGGCCACTTGGGTATCCGATTCACATGTGACCTAATGTGACCTCCAGGTCGGAATCATCTGACCTGAACGTCACTGATACTCCACAAATCTCACTATTCTGCGTCCTGATATGAACAAGCGGGAAGAAGAAAACAAAATCGGAAATGGGTCCCTTCAGGCTGCAGTGTGAAGACAGCTTGTCAACTCGTTACCATAGTAACACCAAAAGCTGCTTCTGATTGGATGATGAGTCCCATGTGATGGCTCCTCTCCCAGAGACTTTGGCCAGCGAGAGGTTGTGCTGTTTGAAGACACAGAACTGAACTCTTTGGAAACGTTTGTCCATAAAATGACAAAAGGACCCAGTCATGCAGTGAGAGCACCTATACGGTGTAAAGGTGCAATGATTGTCTTCTAAGTGAAGATTCATCTTTCGGTTTTACTTTGAGAAATGTTTTTGAGCCTCTGGTGGTTTTTTGTAAAGCACTTCACACATTTTTGAGCTCAAAGTGAGAAGCTGACATCCTAGGATTTGTTGCTGTAGAAGAATTAAACAATGTTGGTCCATGCTGACCCACTAAGCTGCTATTTGTTCCAAGACAAATGGCTGTGGCTCCAACTACCACCACAGTGGTTGGAGCTGCTGTGGTTCATTCCCAGGTGTGGAACCATCTACCTGGAGAAAGCAGTCAGTGAACTTCTTTCTCTTGATATCTCAGAATCAACAAGATTTTTGAGAACTTTTAGGTGTCAGGTTGAACTTGTGTCTAACAGGCATCTTTTTAATTTTCTAAATCAGATTTTTAAACATTTGGTAGGGAGACTGGGAAGCATTAAAAATAAATGAAAACTATTGGAATGAACTGCAATCAAACTTACAACAGCTTAATTACCTGCATGCTATTTTACCTAGTTGAACTGCCTTATTTGATTCTTTACATATTAATCATAAAGGTATAAAAATCTCTTAAAAAGGTCATTGTTCAGATAAAATAAATTCTAGTGACAAATTAATTTCAGATTATCAATGAGTTATGACGCAGCTGCTGATCCCACTCACAGTAGCTGATATTTACTACTGTAAAGGCCTATCTGCTGTTTCCTCATCATTTCAGACATGAAGTGATAGTCTGCACTGACAGTTTCATTTCCACAAACAGAAAACAGCGTGGCGACAAAAAAGTCGCCACAAAAGCAAACTTGACCTTAACAAAGCACCACTTATTTCCAAAGCTTAAAAACTTGTCTTCCAAATTGCCAAAATCTCATGTAATCTTTAAAAGTGGTCTTAATCAAAAGTTTTAAGACTCTGATTGCTTTTGAGTCATTCTCAGTTCAGTGAATGAATTTTTTCAGGAACTTGTTTTCTGTTTGTTAAACTCTGAGCTGTGACTCAGTTTACATTAAAAGCCTCTTAAACTCAGGGGGGCACCGTGTTGCGTCAGTACACAAATTAGCAAAAAAACAAAAACAAAACTGTTTTAAATTGGTTTCTAGATGATACACGTGTCCCTTTTTTTCAGCTGTTTCTCTTCTATGAAGCTGTTAAGGAGATATTGAACATTTGTTCTGTTCAACACAGAAATTACTGCTAGATCAGGGCTTGTGTGTCTGCTCTGTCTTTTCAAACCTCCAGTCGATCGTTGCAGACTGCCGTTCACGCAGAGTAAGGTTCTGCTTCTGCTGGAGGTTTCTTCCTGTTAAAGGGGAGATTTTCCTCTCCATTGTCACTACATGCATGCTCAAAATGAGGAACTGCTGTAAAGTCAGCGACACGTCCTGGTCCAGGAGGAGTGAGTGCCATGAGTCAATGATTTGAACTAATTATGTAGATTTTAAGGCATTCAAATTTTTAGCAAAATTAATTAATTTTAGCAAGATTAATTGCAAAATTCCCAGGAAGGAACCTTTGTTTTTGTTTGTTTCTGGTACACCTGTAAATCTGATGCACAGGCGACATCCACGATGATCAATGAAGCTGCTTCTCTGGATTTTGTGCTTCAGAAACCAATCTGAGACTGGCAAAGACTGGTGATGTGTTCAAGTTGTACTAAAACGAGTTTGTCTCTCAGAAAAGCTTTTGAAGTCTAAAATATCATCTCAGTGGTAAAAATGTTGCTAATGCTAATGTCATCGACCACAGTCCACATTTCTAAAGTGGCTTCCTGAAACAATAACATTACTTTGCACCAGAAGAAATAAATACAGTATATTTGTTGTTGAGCTCATATGTGTATTTATTAAATAATTTAGCAGCAGAAATGTTTGGTTTTTTTATGTAAAATGTTGCTTATTTTGTCAATAAAATGCGACTAATTGTGGCTATTTAATCATTGATCCTAAAATTAACCCATATAAAAATTTTAATCGTGTCCCACCACTAGAAAATTGCTATTCTCACGCCAAACCTTAAGCATCTGTTGGTCCAATTGAACTATTTTAAACCTTCATTCTCCAGGAATGAGTCTTGCTTTGAAAACAGGTAAATTCATCACAGCTGGGAATGTAAAGCACTTCATCAGCCAGCTGTGCCTAAATGTCTGTAAAACACGACTTTATTTACCAAAGTGTGTAGAAACCCTGAAACCGACCTACCAGACTCTTCCACCTGCCTCATGGTTCAATTCATCAGCTTTGGCATTAACTTACATCCAATAAATGCATGTTTAAACTGCAAAGAGCCTGAAGTGGGGCTTGTTTTTCATATGGAGGTCAGCTGACTCCCTGCTGCTGTCAGAACAGCTGCATAAACCTGCAGCAGATATAAAAACTCCCACATGGGTCCCGTTAGTGTCTGAAACAAACCAGATGACGCTGTGGATGTGAGCATCCACAGGAAACAGCAAACAGATCCAGGCAGGGGGTACGGACTCGGAAAGGGTCAGTGAGCAGAGCAGAATGTGGGTCACTGGTTCTTGCTGAGCCCAGCTTAAGCTGTTGCTTAAACTAGGAAGGAAAAAACTTCAGGAATGTGTTCACTCAGTTTTATGCAAGAGGAGGGTTTTCCGAGATTTGTTTGTGCATCTTCTGTCCATCAAACACCACGCTAACCAACTCTAACCTCTAATTACAGCTTTCAGGCTCTTATAATAGCAAACTGAAAATAAATCACATTATAAATCATGCTGCTCATGCAATAAGAAAACTTCTGCTCTAAATAATGGTTGGAAACTATGTCAGGCACCGGCACCGCCCTCCACCAGCACCAACTTTCCACACTGAAGGTCAGCTGAGAAAAGACTTGGATCTTTTTTTGTCAACAACTTTTCTTTAAATCTGCTTCAGAATCTCTGAATGAGGTTGAGCTCTGATCTAGTTCTGGACTTTATTCACATTTTCATGGAAGAAAAGAAGAAGAAAGAAGAACGACTAGAGAAGGTGGAGATGAAAATCGTCTCTTCACAGAAGAGAAAACAGACAGACTGGCTGAAGGTCCTCTACATTCAAATCCCAACTTCACAGTGAAGCAACATTTCTACAGGAGGGAAAAGTTACAGCCAGAATAAACTGATCGTAGCTAGGAGTTTTAGAAGTTTGCCATCATTCCCCAAAGAGAAATGATTCACACAGACCCCTGATTGCGGTCAGATTATGTAGAAGAACGACCACGCAAAAAATAAATCAGATTTCAGCAAAAAAGAGAGAAAGATCTAATTGAGCCTGAGGACCTGTGTATTTTCTGCCATGAAAATGTTAAACATTATGAGTTTACTAGACTTTACAGAGACTCTAACTGGAACAGTGGAGGATATGTGGGGTTAGCAATATGGACTCCAATGTGTTATCATAATATTCAGTGATACTATTGTAATAACAATGAAAATTAACTATTTATTTATTTATTTATTCATTTTTAGGGAAATGTATGGATATGATTGCTTGTATATAGCACCATAAACAGAAATACTGCTCATGAAAAGAAATGTATCATAAATAATAAACGATATGATATGATTAATGCCCACCGATAGCCTATTAGTGATTATGGTGGAGGATCCATGATGCTGCGGGCCTGTTTCTCTACCTGGGAGCCTTGTCACAAACTCTTTGAAAAGTGTCAAATATTTTTGAATAAAAATATTTCTACCTCTGACTGAAAACTGAAAATAGATCATCATTGTTTTTTCTGTAAGGATAATAATTGAAAACATGTGAGCAACTCTTTGCAGAAATGATTCTCCAGACACAAAGTGACCCATTTGACTCCACAGACTCTAAACCCGTAGAAAACCTGCAGACTGACCGTAAACAGACGGCCTGATTACATGTTCGTCTGCACAGTTCAACATTCCCCACAGGGTCAGTTTTCTGTAACTGCAGCTGCTGATTCCAAACCAAAGTGAGATCACTTTTCATAAACCTGCAGACTTCGGTTCTGTCCCAGAAAGAAGCAGCTTTAGCAGGAAAACAGAAGAAAGCTGCCATCAAAACCCTGAAAGAAACACTAATCAGCTTCATAACCCAAAAACCAACAAGCTCAGTTATGTTTCTTATTTCAATGCCTTTCCGCTGACTCTTTCCCCATCGCAGGATGGAACTGCAGCTCTCTGAGCCAAATGTTGTTTTTCTCTTTAGCTAATCTCTTCAGCAGATTCCATAGAGGCTTAAAATGAGCAAATCGAGGAAGTTTAGAGTCTAATAAATGTGCAGAGAGCGGCAGAGGATGACAGGTAGTCAGGTACAGACATGTTTCTGCAGGAAAACATCTCTCAGTGTCAGCAGGAATGAGGTCGGAATGGGAAAAATCCAGGAGAGCTTGGAATCTGGCTCATTGAAAGGTCAAACATGTGAAAGCAACGACAAGAGGAGAGCCTGGCTTTGATTAGAGGGACTTTTTTTACTGCTATATTAAACAAAAAAGCAACACGATAGAGAAATTACTTAGAAGTTAGACTCAATTCAATACAATTCAGTTTATATTGTTTCAGTTATCTTTGGCGTTCGTCTTTCCTCTTTTCTATAAAGGGGATAATACTGGAGTTGCCATGTACTCCAAATATTAAAACACAAATTTATAACAGTACTAATTCTAATTTCTTTGTAAAAATCGTAAGTCTGGATGATGCTAAAAGGTTTGTCCAGATTAAACCTTTTCTTCGTAGACATTTTGGCCATTTTAGCAATTTTGAAAATGTACCTTCAGTATCTCTACCCTTGTTGGAGCCTTAATGTCTGTAAGCTCCAAACATCATTAAAATATTGAAAACCAGTCACTGTGTGAGAGTAATATGGCTGTTTTAGATCTAATCCACACGGAAGCATTTGTGTTTGGAAATCCAGATTTTTATCTTGTTCAAAAGGAAACGTGGACTAATTGTCTGTTTTGCACAATTATGACTAGAAGTTCTTTGTTTTTTTGTTTCTGGGATGTTGTAAGAGTCCAGAGGAGGAGTGAAGGTACAAGAGAGTCCAAAGAAAACAAAAGTTTAGTTTTAAAGCACAAAACTGACCTAATGCTTCATAGCTCTGTGGAGGGGCAGAGTGAAGAACTGAAAAACTCTGGGATGTTTTGAGTTCTGAGTCTTGTTCCCCAGAATTTCTGAAACCTTTTATAAAAAGATTAGCTTTGAATTTTTACT
Source organism: Xiphophorus couchianus (assembly GCF_001444195.1). Classification (NCBI taxonomy): domain Eukaryota; kingdom Metazoa; phylum Chordata; class Actinopteri; order Cyprinodontiformes; family Poeciliidae; genus Xiphophorus; species Xiphophorus couchianus. The sequence goes on along the minus strand of NC_040232.1, from coordinate 3,036,651 downwards.
GCTTTTTTGCAAATTTCTTCGATAAACTCTTTTCAGGGGAAAGTTAATTGGAAGGTAAAAGGCTATTTTAAACTTTTATACCAACTTTTAAACCTTTGCAGTTGTATTTGCTTCACCAGGAAGCCAAACCCTGCGTGTTAGAGAGATATTGGAGAAAATAGTAACTTTTTTATGTTGAACTTTAAAGTGTTGCGATCAAGTTCAGTGACCTGCCTGATGGACCAGTAAACACTCAGCTCATCTGACTCGCTCCAGGCTGGAAATGAGCCGTTCTGCTCAGACTAAAGCAGGAAAACTGCAGTTTCCACTCACCTGAAACTTCTCTGAGTTCCTGTTGTTCTTCTGCGCTGCTGTGCGGGATGAAAACCATCAGGTCCGCCTCTGGTCAAAACACCGACAGTCCCATGGTTTACAGACAAACACAAAGGCAAGCCGAGGGTCAGAGAGGAGGAGGAGACAGAGAACAGGCGCGTATGTCGCCCCCTGCTGGCTGAATGCAGAGACTGCGCTTTCTCTTTTACTTTTCATGTCCAACATCTAGAAGCTGAAAAAAGACCCAATCAATAAATTGCATTATAGAAAAATCAATTGATTTAAGAAACTTTACCAGTAAGTGAAACAATTACGCACAGAGGGATGTTTGACAAACTTTATTTCTGTTAATTATGATGATTTTCCACTTACAGCTAATAAAAACATTTAAAATCATAATATTACATCACATGGATAAAAAAACAATTTAATACAGAAATGTAGCCTGAGTGAAATGTTTGATTAATACCTGCTTAGGGCTGTCCGTTTTCAAAAGGTGTCCAACAAATGAGTTTCACTGGAACACATTTAATTTATGGATAATGTCTGTTGGTATAATATCATTTTGCATCAACCTGATAGTTGAATAACCAAATTAAGAACAATAAATATCTTTGTTTATGAGCTCATATATCCGCTTATTCAGTAATCTGGCAGTAAAAATAGTTTTGAATTGAAAATGTTTATTTTGTCAAAATATCTTTTTTGAATTTTGATATATATATATATATATATATATATATAAAGTAGTATGTTGAATTGATTGACCAGTAAAAGCATTGCTTTAAATCAACTTGGGATGTTACTATAAAGAAGTTTATGATTTTTTAGATTCTGAATATAATGTTTTACTTACTTCTTTCTTTCGCTATAATGCAGGAACGTTTCCTGAACCTTAACTCATCGATCCGTCTTCTGCTCCATTCTGCCATCACAATAATCCTGGATGGAGACGAACTCTGACTCAGAGGGAACAATCATTATTCTACTCTGACAATATGTAGATACTTTTATCCATTTTCTGCTTAGCAACAGGATGTCTGAGAAGGTAAAAAAAAAGCCCAACAACAAGGAGAAAGAAGAAGAAATCAAGCAGTAAGTCAAACTGGACACTTCTAGCTTATGCAAGTCAGTTTATTGCGAGAACATTTTCTTCTCCTTCTGGTTCTTCCCAGAGGTCAACAAAAATTGATCTTTTACAAACTATCCAAAAGACTTTTGACAAAAATAATAAACAGATCTAACTGCTGCAGATCTATGTTCTAAAGAAATCTGTTTCCAGATTTTAAAGTAGCAACTTCCCCCTGATATGTACAGCATAACCCAAGCAGTCAGCGCCTACCTGGTGTTAGAAACGCGTTAAAATCACACAAAGTAACTTTAATAGTTATAGAGGCATGCAAAAAAGCATCTGTCTCTGTGTTGGAAAATAAAACCAATCCAGCTGCTTTAGTGGATGTGTAAAGATGCTCAGCGGCGCCCTCTGGTGGGAACTGGGGGAGCAGCTGCACATCCATCAGATGCTTCAGGTATGAATCTCATAAAAATAAATAGCAACAAATACTTTCATATTTAGTTTAAACACATGCAGAAACAGAAGTAATACTGTAAAAAGGATCTTTAATTTTTTTCTAAACAGTATTCATCATGTAATCATTCTAGATATTTGGCGATTTATCTGAGTTTCTCTAGGGTGGAATAATTATACGTCAAAAAACTGCAGTGATTTTTGAAGACAACATAGATAAATGCACAAATGCACTCTGACTCAAATATATGCATACATTCACCTAGATCTGCAGGTCTTTTAATTTGAAAATAACCAGGTTGAATAACTGCTGAATGGCGGCATCTGGTTCTTTCTTTGGCAGCAGAAAAGTTTAACACAATAATATCCAAAACAGTGAGAGTGAAATGACATTAGAGAAAACTGTAGATTTAGTTGGGAAAGTTGTTACTCAGCCTTTTTTCTCAGATTCAAATAACTACTGTAGTTTTTAAATTATTTTTTTAGTTTCCTGTTTGCCTCAAATACTTTGTCAATATTCTGCTAACGACAAAAAAGGACACAATTTTCCAATTGCTGTGTTTTCATTGAATAAGAAAAGCAAATAAAATCACATGTGAATAACTGCAATAAGTCATTAAACAACATAAATATGACCCAAACGCCATGATCCTCCAACTACTTCCTGTCGTGTTCATGGTTTGCGTCAATGGAAACATCCGGTTGTTGATCATGTGACTCGTGATGTGAAAAGTTGTTTCCACTGCAGTTTAGCGAAATAAACCAATTTTGATACGGCGAAAAAGCAGCTCGTCCTAATGTCCAAACATTATTTTAAACAAAAAACAAGAGCTTCTTTTAAATTGGTGTGTTTCCATTAAGCAAATTAGTTTATTTTCAAAATGTGCAATTATATGGTCAATAGAAATGCAGGTAATGATCTTCTCAGCTCCCCTCACTATCCTCTGCAGGGCTTTCTTGATGCTTTATTGCATTACGAGATACAGAAAATCACATATTTTCAGCCAAAGTTATGCAGATATTTGATTAAATATTAATGGTGAAAATCTACAATATATTCAAATTACTGCAGGTTTTGCTTTTCAAAAATAATTGCAGTTGAATGTTCTCTCATTATTCCACCCCGAGAAAAAGAGAAGAGAAGCAAAACAAAGTTCAAATAAATAAGAAAAACCCTAAAACCCTAAAGTTGATATAACATTAATGCATCTTAACTCCTGCCTCTAGCATTAAAGTCTGAAATATAAGAGACGGCAAAGGAATAACACGCTGTAAAAGCTCAAACGCTGGCATGCCGTCACTTCCTGTTCTCCTCAAACCAATCTTTTACGGCCACAGTTCATCACTAATTTAACGCGAGGAGGAGGAGGATGCTCCGCGAAGTCTCATGTGTTTGAACTAAACTGTACAAAACTTATAAATTATAAAGATCTGTAAAAACAACATCAGTAGTTAGATTAAATGTTAGGTGTGGCGCATCGCAGAGTTCACCATGCGCCTCGGAGAGCACTGACTACTGTTCAGACATGATCTTTGAATAAGTTAATTCATAAATAAATCATGATGATGTCTTCCCAGAAGCAGTGGCATCCACACACACACACACACACACACACACACACACAAACGGTCAATCTATGACCTTTACCCTAAAAATACTTTTTGGTTTTAAACAACAACTAAAAGATTAACAGGAGGTCTACAGGCAGCAGATACACACTTCCAGAAAACCACAGACCGCTCTTACAGAAATAGATTTCTCTAGGTTAAAGTGACAGTGCTGGAGTAGGTCCCTTTCATTCGTCGGTTTGGTAAAACCACATCTACTTGGATATGGAAGAAAACGGCCTAAATATTAAAAGTGTTAAATGTGTAGATTCTCTGTGAGAGCGAAGCGACCGCTGTGGCGAACAGCATGCAACGGAGGACAAGTTGAAGCAACACCAAATATCACTTAACTGCTTCCTCGGGTCCTTCAGTTGTGCAGAAAAGACTCAATTTCAACAGCTAAAATAAGTTCCTATATAATCCTCAAATATATACAGAGAAATCTCTATTCCACTTTAAAATACCTTAATTTTGTGCTTAAACCCAAACTTGTAAAAATGCTAAAAATCGCTGATTCCTCTCTTACATAACAGGAGCTGCTCGCCTAACTGTCGCCATGAAGCTGTTCAGTTCAGCCGAAACTGGTTGGTTCACGACTGGCAACAACCTCCGCCGCCGGGGCGCCATCTTTGGCCATCCAATCCGGTTCCAGAAGCGAACCCAAACCTTCCGCGTCTTCCTCAAGACGTTTCAAACGAAGCTGTGGTTTCCTAAACAAAGAAAAGGTCGGACTCGATTCCGAGGCGCCGACAAACCGGAAGCCAGGTTGAGTTTCTCTCCCTCCGCAAGCCAGCGCACGATGACGAGGAGGAGGATGAGGAGGAAGAGGCAGAGGGGCGGCGGGGGTCAGTGGATGTCTCTGCACATGGGGAGGTTGACGAAGATGAAGACGTTGAACTCGATGAGGACGGAGAAGCAGAGGAAGATGGCGTACATGACGAGGCAGGCCAGGCCCAGCCGCCAGTCCAGAGTCCATTTGTTCAGATGGACGCCGAGGACCTGCAGGACGGAGGGACGCAAGAACTTCAACTCAACCATTCCTGTAAAAACACCCGCGATCTGGAGAAACAGTGTCTGAATGAGGTGAATAAATACAAACAGCTGTCAGTTTATGTCTCTCCTGGATTCTTGCTAATGTTTAACCACATTTTCCCATATTAGATTGGAGAAACTGCAGGAGCTGAAAACTGTTTTATTCCAGCCACAAAGCAAACTTTCTATCTTCCTCCAGAATGTAGTTTTTCTAACGTCTCGCTCTGTGGTAAGACCATCTTAATAATTATTCTAACCATTCCCTTTGTGCTCCCGTTGTTTCCTCCTGACAGGAAGTACTCCAGGCTCACCGTTCCTGTTTTTCTGAGTTTCCGTCCTGGAGGAGTTGCTGGAGCTTTTAATGTGTCCAGTTTTCTCTCTTCTCTGAGTGGATCCACTGATGGAGAATTTAGGTATCAACTTTGTTTACTCGGAGTTTTATTCTTTCTCATAGAAAGATCTCCTGGCCCAGTGTTTCTGTGTTTAGCTTTTCTCTGGTTGGAGCTGCAGATGGAGGATTTAAAGAAGGCTGACATGTTTTAATGAAAAAAAACTGTTTGACATTTTTTATACATTTTTCTGAACTTTTCTCAGCCTGTCAAGAAGCACGTTTGGGTTTTGAGTTTGTTCTTGCGACTTCTCAGTGATCTGATTCTATTAGTCTCTGAGTTGTGTGTGTGTGTGTGTTTTAAGCAATCAAAACAACTGATTCTGTTGTGTTTAGAAATATGTCAAGGGAATTTTGAGATATCTGCTTTTCCCTGTCCTTTTCGCTGCCCGATAAACTCACAGTTATGAATTATGAAAAAAAAATGCGTGGATGTGTTGACATCGATTTTTCCACCATAACCTGGGACTATTATATATTCTTTTTGACATTCATGTTGGAGGTTGTAATTCAGCTAAAGCCTGGAGAGAGAAAATAATATTTTGCAAAAACTGTAACCTAGTTGGTAAAAAAAGAAGACTGCTCCCCTGAAATAATGCATAAAAATGAAAAACATAGACTTACTGTAAAGAACACTGAGGCGAGTAAAATTCCTACAGAGAAAATGAGTCCTCTGCTGTTCAGAAGGACCTGAGGGGACACATGTTACACAAAATGGTTTGAATGAGCTTGAATGTTAAAGAAAACTCCTCCTGATCTGTTCTGATCCGATCCAGTGTGATTCTGGGTCACAAATACTCACATTAGAGCCGTAGTCAATGCAGAGCGTCTGCAGCGCCCAGGGAAGCCCCAGACCCACCAGGATGTCGAACACGTTGCTGCCGATGGAGTTGGAGATGGCCATGTCTCCCAAACCTGAGACATTCAGTTTCACTTTTATTCACATCCCAGAGGGAAACTGGTATGCAGCAGGCAGGCATCAAAATACAGAAACAGGCACCATAGCAACAGCCTGGGGCTGGCTGATGAGCAGCACGGTCCCCTCAGGTGTTTGTACCTTGGCGGGCCACGATCACGCTGGCCATGCAGTCAGGGACGCTGGTGCCGGCCGCCAGGAAGGTGATTCCCATGATGACATCGGGAATGCCGAGAGTGAAGCCGATCACAGTCACCTGGAAGCAGAAACACACAGAGAACATCTCAGAGTTCGGATCTGGAAATCAGGACATCCACAGGGTTTCTCTGCTCCCTTCTGTTGACGGTCTGCAGGGGTTCAGGTACGCCGAGATGAATTTAGCTTTTTTGTTTTTATTTTGAGAATAAAGTTTTAATAAAACAAGATAAAATAGTAATTATGGGAGAATAAAGTTGTAACAAAATGAGAATAAAGTTGGAATAACACACAAATAAAGTCAAAGTAATATGAGAATAAAGTAATAATATTTCCAGTATAAAGATCTTGTAACTTTATCAAAGCTTTGCTCTCATTAAAAAAATGATTTTCTCATAATCTTTCATCTTTTTTCTGGTAATATTGTACCTTTATTCTACTAATATTATTACATTATTCCTGTAATTTATATGCAAATCTCTTATTCTGTCCCTAATCCTCTGTCATACCGTGTTCTGCAGGTTTAATAATTTCCTAAATAAATGCTTCATCAGAACTTCCTGACAGACTTTCTTTACTTGTCCTGTGTTATAATCCTGGCTGGATATTTTCTTCAATTCCCTTCTTGGCAGAATCAGCAGAGTTCATTTTTTGGCAGGGCTTTGGCTGTTAAGTTTACCCACAAACCTCAGAAAGGTTGAGCTCAGTGTTTTGGCAAAGCCGTGCTGAAGCCCAATTTGTCCATTTGAAAACCAGTTCTGATGTATGTTTGGGATCATTTTCTAGCTGGGCCAGATTACATCCAATTTTCAATCCTCTAAACCACATTTTATGGCCTTGTATTAAAAGAATATTGGTTAAGATGTTCAGGAACAACCCAATAACCAAGCCTGCAATACACTGGAAACTTGTGGAGTGCCAGTTCCAACAGCCAGTTTCCCATTACCATGGACTGGGAGGGCACCAACCAAGGAAGAAACCACTGCTTCAAAACAAACAACTTCAAACTTGACTGAAATTCACAGTTTCCCACCTGGACGAGCCGAATGTCTTCTGAAAAAAAGTTTCATGTTTCGATGAGAGAACGATTGAGAGATATGAATCATGTTTGAGATTTTCAGACCAAGAAAACTGCATCGACTCTGAAGAACGGTGGCAGAAACATCATCAAATTAACGTCCAGATGGTTGAAACTCTGACACAACATCCCAGGGAAGGATGACCTTAACTGACCTCAACTCAGTGAAACATGCTGAGATTACACCAGGCAAGCAGCCGATCCGTGTGTTTAACGCTGCTCTGCGTGGATTAACTCACCATCCAGACCATGATGTAGGAGAGGCCAGCGATCCAGATGGTGGCGGTGAAGAAAGAGACCATGAACCATCGCTCCCAGCGCCGCTTGGCACAGTTTGGGATGGTGAAGAAGAGCAGCAGCGACAGCGGCCACATCAGCAGCCACTTGAGTTTGTTACAGACGCCCCCTGGAGAATTACACAGTTAGGGTTAGTGGAAGAAAGACCTATTGACCTGACAGTCATGTTTTTGGTGTGGGGTAGGAAGCCGGTGTACCCAGAGAGGACCCACACATGCACAGGAAATGAAAACTACATGCAGAAAGACCGCATGTAAAGTTGTGATTTATCTTTACTGTTATTCTGCGGCAGTGGTTGTGTTAAGAAAGGGTCTTGAATGCCAACTATGAGTGTCATTTGGGTGCAGCTTGGTACCTGGGACTTTAAATGGCACCAGCGGCCCTTCGTTGTCCTCTTCTCCCTCTCCTTCCTCGTCGTTCTCGTTGTTTTCGTTGTCCTCGTTTTCCGTCTCGTTGCCTGACTCCAGCCGCTGCAGCTTCCCGTTGAAGCCCTGCTCAGCTCCGCCCATCCCGTTCTCTAGGCCCCGCCTCCCCAGACCTCGGGTGGCGGAGTCCGAGTCGCCGTTGGTGATGCAGTTAACCCGAGTCTCCGTGGTGTTGATCAGCCTCTGTCTCTGGAACGTCAACACAGATGATAATATACGACTCCTGCCCAGATCCTCCCTTATTTTAGTTTAGCTGCAGTCTTTCTTACCTCGTTGATGAGCATGCGGGACGCCATGGTGAGGCGAGTCCTGGGGGAGAAATGACTGGTGATCATGATCCTCATGCCAGCCTCAGAGAAGGTCAGCTGGTGGGGGTAGGCGGAGAGCAGCTCGTCCACCATCAGCACCGACGGCGGACAGTGGAAGTTAGCTGCAAAGAAGCACAAACAGTCTAACTGCTGAATTTATGAAAACTACCCTAAAAATAATCCCTCCAGCAGATTATGACTGGTTTTTATAACATGTAGCACAAAATTGGTGAGTAAAGCTGGTCCTGATTTATAGAGCTTATAAACATGGCACTTATTTCAAGTTAGTTTACTGTATGGAGAGAAATTTATTCCTATATGTTTGCAAGCAAAGAACATGTTTTTAAATAAAAATAAGAAAAGGCATTTAAAAAAGAAACTTTAAAAAACTTAACCAAAAAAAATAAAAATAAACATTTGGAGAGAACGATATTTGCAGCAGTAAACATTCTATGTTTGCTGGTTTCAAATAATGTTTTCAAAACGTTTTGAGATTGAGTTTAACAAATTGTTTTTACGTTTCACACTTTTTGTTTCACACTTTTTGAGGAGGGATGCATTTAGCAACAGCATTTTTATTGGTTTCCAGAATGCAATTTGTTCCACTAGCTCTCAATTAAAAAAAAAAAAAAAAAAAATCTGAAATAAATTCTAAAAAATTGTTTTAATTTTGCATTTGATAAAATAAAATCAATCTGAAAAATAATAATGAAAATAACATTTAAAAATAATTTAAATAATCTTTAAAAATATTAAGAAAAATAAAATCTGAAAAGAAGATTAAAAATAAAATCTTAAAATTATTTATAGTCAGTAAAAATAGTGAAATGCATACATGTACATTCAACTATTGCAAACCCATTGTAAGATACTTTCACAACAAACTTTCTTTTTCAAAATGCTTTTTTTTTTTCAAATTTCAATTTTTGAAATGTGTTGTTTATTTGCAACAATATTGCAGTAAATTTCTCTGGGTAAGATACTATTTAACGCACATAAAGCACAACATGAACACAGATTAATATTTACTATACATGGCATGATAAAAGTTTAGAAATCCTCAGAAGACTTAGGTTGTAGACAGAAAAGCGTCTGCAGATCAGCTCTGGTACCTTTCTTCAGCAGAACTGCCGTTGCGTCGTACGAGACGTTGTCCTCCAGATCCGTACTTCCTGTCAGCCCGTTCGCCAGGTTCCCAGAACCTTTCTTCCTCCGGCTGAAGTACCGATGAGCCTTTCCGTTGAACCTGAAACACGACACGCGTTCCGATATTTACCATAAAAAGTCAGTTGACGGAGCTGCTGCAGTTTTAATGACACTCACTTCATGATGAGGATGTAGACGGCATACATGAGGATCAGAACAAGAGATTCCCACCTGCAAACATGATAGTTAGACATTTACAAACCGTCCGTCAGTGTAATTTTGGTTGCAGAGTGAATATGATACGCACCAGCACACCTTCTCATCATAGATGAACTAAGCAGGGGAGACAAAGGGACAACAATGTGGCATTTTAGAGACAAGTCAAAGTATTTGTTTATAGTGTATCTATTGATTCCTTTATTATCCAGCTGTGAAAACATCAAACTTGCTTCAGATTACAGAATCCCAGTAATCCCAGTTTCAGAAATGAAACGGTCTAGAGGTTCTGCTGCTATGTTTCCAGATTAACCAGGTTTATGTCTACAAGAATCCACAGAAAAAGATCTTACCACAATCAGCGCTATGATGGAAAATGTGTAATAGATGGAATCTCTGAGCAGAGCCCAGTGAGACAGCTTCACAGCCTGCAGGACGGAAACAGAAACCACAGCGACGAGAAGGTTTGAAACATCTTACAGAGAAATCCTGGGTTCAGTCACAATCTGGGGATTTTAATCACATTAAAACGTTTCACTGTTTTACATTTTTAACAAGTTTAAGCCAACTTTAAATGACAAAATAGAGATATTTATTGTAAATTAAAATGTTTATTGAAATTTTGAGTATGATATGTTTTTCTCATAAGTTTCAGGAAGCCCTTCTATCTGGTTACTATGACCCATCCTGAGGTTAAATTGTTACTGCAGTGTGAAAGCAGGCGTGTAATGGACGGTGCTGAAGGATCACCAGCTCACCTGATGGGACTCTGCATCAGGGTTTGTAGAGAAAATATGTTTGGTATGAAATCTAAGCACCTGGACGGCTTCTTCAAAACCCTCCTGCAAAGTTTGGGTTTGTTCTGGGTGTTGTCTGTTTAATGTTCAGTAGCTGTTGCTTATATTTATAATTCTGATTTTTAAAACGGCTGTGTCAATAAAACAGCACCGGGTGAGAGTTAGAATGCTGCAACAAAGTGAAGGATTCACAGTTTGTGGATTTAAACGTAGTGCTGCAGAAACTCTTCTACTTTCTCACATCCTGTCTGTTTATAAAGCAGTTCATGGACAGATTTGTGAAAAAAGAAAGAATTGACTAGCAAATTGTTTTATCACAATATGGTTCAGGCCAAAAAATTTGTTTTAGAACTTAGAGGGAAAAATGGGGGTCATATTTTCACTCGCTTATTCATTCATTTATAAATGTCACAGTTATAAACGTCTGTGCTGCCACTAAAACGGCTCGTTGTTTGATTTAAGCTGAAATGTTGGACATGTTCTGAGCTAGCTAAGAATGGAGCTGGTTTACTAAACATTGAGCTTTCTAACTTAAAATTTGGTTTGAAACAGTGACATTTAGAAATGAATAAACAACATGGCGAAAATATGACTGAAAAATGAACAACTACCTTTATGTTCTCTGATGAAAGATTAAATAACCCAAATTATTGCTGTTCATTTTTCCAGTAACTTTACAAATGGAACCTCAAAACTCCCTCCTGTAATCATCCTAAATTGTCCAACTGTGTCTCTTTGGCTGTGCTTCCATTGACCACATAATTGTGCAAATTGGAATTACAAAAATAAATTTGCTCAGAGGAAACTCGCCAATTTTGAAAAAAAAGCCATGTTTTCCAATAAAATGTTTGGGTTTGAATGAGGAGTTTTTTTTTTGGCTGCATCACTAATAGTAAGAGGAGGATGATGACACTGCATATTTTTAATGACTTATCGCGTGAACAAATGTATTCACATGTGATTTTAATTGTGCTTCTTATTTAATGGAAACACCACAATTGAGAAATTGTGTTTTTTCAACATTAGTGAAATATTGACAGCTTTTTCAGTAATGGAAAAGCTGCTTGTGTCTTTCTTTGTCTGCCCCTCTGTGGGGTTTTCTTGTGCCAGTTTGTCTCCAGCGGTTCAGCCTTCATCCTGGCTCTGGTGATTTTCACCCAGCTGAATTTACTCCTTTCTGTTGGTTCTTGGATTTGATTCCTTTGTTCCTGCGCCTGATGACATATTGGAGATTTACGTTGAACCCCGAAAGCACCACCACTGTAAAAGCCACCCGCTCTGAATCATCGGAGTGCCGGTGAGTTTGTTGACCTTTTGCAGCCCAACAGGACAGAGGACCAAACAATGAAGAGGATAAATCTTCCACACAAAGCTTAGTGAATCAGAGAAGGGGAAAAACGTCACATTTTGAACCTTCCACTCCCAGCTGGGAAATCACAGGTCGAGGAAGAACAATAATAATAGTAAATCTTCAATGTGCTTCCATTGCATTTTGTTGCACAGCAGAGAAACTGAAAACATGCGAGGAGAGCGGACAGCAGGGAAGAACCTGGATCTGAACTGAACCATCCCAGCTCCATTAGACGGTCATTATCTCAGCACAGTTACATAATATGCAATAAGTTGCATCACTGCTTGCAGTTCAGACATACTTTTAAGAGCAGAGAGCTTATCCTTGAGCTCAACTCATTTCCGTATCAGTGGCGCGTCAGATGGCATCAGAGAGAAGCTGCTCCGGGCAAACTTCTCATGCAAGGAAGGTAGTCGTGCTAAAAAATGATAAAATCTCCTACAATATCACATGTTTATACATCAGGACTTCAAAAATATTAACATGATCCCCATTATGTGGAAGCTGAGATGATCAAAAGCAAGCAGCTTTACGGTGTCCGTATTAAAATGATCAGAGTTGTGCTGAAACACAGCAGCAAAGTGGAACAAATCCCGTCTTATGGAAACTGAAGGACCTCGTAGCCGAGCGTCAGGAATCTTTAACAGCAGACGATTTGTTGGTTTGATTGCCAGGAGCAAACGAGTGTTTGAACACAATGGCAGGAACATATCGGCCTTAGAGGAGTAACTCTAACTGCTTATCAATCAGCCAAAGAGCTCATTTTTCAATCTTCCCAGAAATCTCATCAAATCAGTTGCTCCAGTTTTTCACAAATCACAGAAATTCACACAAAATCAACAGAATCCTGCATATTTTCGCACAAATGCATCATTTTCCACAGAACTGGTCAAAAACATTGAGTTTGAATGTATCAATATACTTTACTTCTGTTCTTCTTTTGTTTGCTGTGCTTGTATTAGAAATGTACTTTGTTTGTACATAACTTTGTTTATTCTTTTATTACACTAAAGTCAAACCAAATCACCTGTAGGTGGCAGTATTTCTTACTTCTACTGTACTGGGGCCACCGACTTTGATTTCAAGCTATAGCTCTTCAAAAGGTCACATTTACAATCATCCAAAGGCACATAAGCAACATATAAACACACGACCTTTGATTGAATCTGTCTTAACTTCTCTTATCTAACGCCACCAGGTCGGCTGTGAGGTCCTACCTGGCCAGCGAAGAAGCCACACACGCCGATGATGCAGAGGATGTTGAAGACGGCGGAGCCCACGATGGTGCCGACCCCGACGTCTCCTTTGGTGATGAACACGCCTGAGGAGGCAGAAACATAAACGACTCCAGCAGGATTCATGGAGAAGCACAGCTGGTCAACGTTTGTACATTGAGATTTTTTTCCCAATTCAGAAAAAACACGTCCCACCAGGATAAAAAGAACCCAAAATATGTTAACATTTTTTAGTCTAGAAAATCATTTCTGCAGGCTGCAGAGTGGGGCAGTTGGTAGAACTGATGCTTTGCAGCAAGAAGGTCCTGGGTTCGATTCCCGGCCTGATGTCTTTCTGCATGGAGTTTGCATGTTCTCCCTGTGCATGTTGGGTTCTTTCTGGGTACTCTTGGTGGTTTAATCATTTAAATGTGGTGAAAGGTATGAGCATGAAAAGATGCTATTAACTTGACGAGAGCTTTGTGGATTAGACTCTCCTGTTTTAGGGACACAAAGTTCAGACAATCTTTTAATGAATGAAGCTGGGAGCGATGAGTGGGACAAAAGATTTCCAGAACTATTTTCCATAAACATCCAAAAACACATAAGAACTTGTCTCTTTGAACATGAGGTCAGGGACTCTTAGCTCTCTGTCGTTTCTAAGTCAGACACATTAGACGTCATCAGTGAATCTCGTTACGTAAGACGAGGTTAATGTGGAGTTAAAGCCAGAAAACGCTGCAGAGTGTGTGGCGGTCCATGGAGGTTTGGACCTCCCTGATGTTACCGATTATAGAGGTGAAGAGCTCTGGAGCAGAGCTGCCAGCCGCCATGAAGGTCGCTCCCGCCACGTCTTCGCTCAGATGGAGGCGCTGAGGGAAAGCAGGACAAAAGGCAGCATTTAGGAAAAAACAGCTGCAACTTCAACTCTTCTGATGAAATCTAACTGGAGCTCAGTCCTGCGGAAACGTGCAGCAGTACGGGGTTTTATGAGTCTGACACTGGAGAAAACCAGGTGGTGAAATGTTAGGATTTCTGCTCTCATGACTGCAACGACCCAACCCAAACTCTCCTGATGCCAGCTAACCCTCCTCGGCCAGGTGGAGGCCCAGAAACACGAAACCAGGAGGTCAGCCACATCCAGTTTTTAAAAATAATATTAACCTCATTCCCTGAACACAGATTTCACCATGTGGTCTCTGACTGCTGCACAAAGGAGCTTTACTGCCGATCTTTCTCCCAGATCCATCAATGCTCCAAAAACTCAATAAAAATTCAAACACACGGTTGAATTTACATGTTTATTTGAACGGTTTTTACTCATTTCACATATTTCTGCCCATATCTGCACATCTCTGCAGTTTTATTGCCACTTATGGAATTAGTCTGCAGGTTTTTTTAAATACCCAAACAAACTTGCACATTTTGAACATTGTTTCTAAAATTCCTCCCAGTTGCACATTCTTTTCAGTTCCGTTCAATTCAAAAATACTTTATTAATCTCAAAGGGAAATAAGATTTATTGTAGATGGTGATGTCTGTGGGCAGAAAGGATCTCCTGTAGCAGTCTGTGTTACAGTGAATTTAAAGAAGACTGACTGAAGACATTCTGTTTATGACAGTCTCATGAAGGGGATTATGGGTTTGGTACATTATTTCTAATAAATGCACAGTTTCTGCATTGAAACTTGGCCCTTACTGTAGAATAGTTTTATTTTTTATTCTGTTTTTTTGTTTGCATATCTGTGTTGAAGCTACTGGCTTTGATTTCTTTACAGTCACTTTGCTGCTGTTGCAAAAAAAAAAAATCTGCATTGTGTGAAAATAGAAGGAATTTCTATTCTGTTTCTAACCTCTTCTATTACAAATTTGATATTTAGTGTGGAAACATTTTTCACCTTTTATGGGAACGAAAACCCAAAATCATACAAAGTGAAAATCAAAAGAAAAAGGAGATAAATGTGTTTGATCTTCTGGTCTCATGTTTTTAATATTCAAAGAGACCCAGCTGATCAAAAATCTGTCCCTCCTATCCGTCTGTCCCTGAAGTTATAAAGGTCTTTCACAGCTCCAGCTGTGTTTTTACTCATTTCTAGAAATCTGTTGAAAACCTGAAAAATGATTTCTCAAGGTTGCCTTAAATCTAAATTCTACATTTCTAATTTAGATTCAGAATCTAAATTCCTTTAGATTTAAGGAAGAAAAATCCTGAGTTTTTCAGTTTTTTTAATAAGTGACAAACTTACAAAGTGTTGCTGCTTCATACCTCACAGATCTTCTCCATGGAAGGGACGAAGTAGTCATCGCAGACCAGCGCCAGAGCGCAGAACATGTAGACGGTCTGCGAGGAGAGATAAATATTACAGGAAGAAGCGAAGCGTGAGAAGCATGTGAGATGTGATTCATCCACGTGAAGCCGGGTGAGAACTCCTGATGAAGACGAGCTCCATAACAGTCTGTCTGAGGAAACCTCTGAATCAGCTGATGCTTTATAATGGTCATATTTACCATATTCAGAAACTTTTGCTCTGCGTTTTAGAAGAAGAAACTGAATGTTTCAGTGGAGAAAAACATCTGGATTCCTACTGTTACTGTTTCAGTGAGACTGATGAGTCACTGATCTGATTTCATAGTTAAGAGAAGTTCATCGTTCATGGATCAATAAAACTGAATGAGCAACATAACTACAACCCCACACAGTTTAAATAAGGAACTCAGCTCTGAGTTTAATGCCCTGCTGGGCAGTGAGAGCCCAGCAGGGGGAGCTATTTATAGACATGATCCTGATTCCCCAAAAAACTGTCAAGAAGCAAAGCAGCAAGAGCTCCGAGACGCCCATATAAGGAAATGACACGAGACTTTATTTATGTCCATCCATCCATCCATCCATCCATCCATCCGTCCGTCCGTCCATCCTGGACACACTGATAAATGTCACACAATGAGGAAGTACAAATCCTGGGGAATGTTCTAGAGAGACAGGAAATGTGAACAACAGAGGAATCTAAATTTTTACACACATGGCAGTAAGAAGCTTTCACAGGCTGTTCACAGGAGGACTGGCAACATGAGGGAGCGTTGCTAACTGTGTTTAGCTGTGAGTCACGTTAGTGAGAAATGAAGAGTCATCAGGTTTGAAAACACAGCTGAACCTCTCAGCACCTGAGTGAGATGTGTGTGAGAGTCAAGCATGTGGGAAAGGAGTAAGGATGTTGCAGCATCCAGGGAAATGGACGTTCAGGTTTATCCTGAGCAACAAGCAAATCTTTAACACCAGCCTGTGATCCTCAGATCAAAGACTTCATGACCAGTCAGAGTCTGACCGTAGTTTGGAGCTTTTGAAGATTTATTTAAATCTTTCTGCTGCTTTTGTGTTTTTTTCTCTAATATTTGGTCAAATGTCCCTTTAAGAAGTATTTTTAATCAGATTTAAGAAAAATTGGTACTCGTCATACAATAGTAGAAATAATAAGCATATGCAAATAGAATGATTCAAATCATTTCTTAAATAATAAAATAAACATCCCATTAACAAACACTTGATCATTTGTAGCAAAGCAGCTAAAAAATACCTCTAACATCAACATGTGAAAAGCTCAGGCCTTTCTGCTGGACTTCACATCGACAGAGTGCAGGGATGATCTGTTGATCATTTTTTCAATTAGCCAATTTAATAATTGGAAAGCAAAAGGCACTCAATAGGAGATTTTTCCTTTACACAATTTGAATCTAAAACCGAGGAGTTTTCAGTAAAATGTAATTATAATTTCATTTTAAATGCGAAATGTTTGTAATATTTTGTAAAGCTTCCGCTTCTGAGAATGTTGTTGTTTCATCAAATTGGCCTTTTTATGTACACAAGTTAATGATTCATCAATTAGAGAATTACTTGATTATTTCAATAACCAATTAATGATGATTAATCTGATTATTAGATTCTATCCTAATTCCATTCATTTCCAGCAATGCATCAGTTTCACTAGACTTAACCAAGCCCTCAGGATGATACCACCACCTCCATGCCTGACAGTTGGTTCTTCTCTCTGAAGCCTCTTGTCTGTTTGGCCAAATGTCTCAGAAGCTTCTCTTCAGAGGGCATTCAGCTGGTCTATCTAGGCTGAAAATGTCAGCTGAGTTTAAAGGTGGAGCTTCAGGAGAAAGGATTAACTTCTCCAAAGGTTTCCAGTTTATCAGCATTTCCTGAGTTTTTCCTGAACATCCTCAGCAGTTTCCTTTCACCAGTTTGGGTCAGATGGTAGAAGCTCGGACACTAGTCATACCACGATGAATGGCTGCACAGTGAAAACAGCTGAAGGAAACTTTAATGCTCTGAATTTCAGCCGCGAAGAAGGGAGAACTTCACATTTCAGAGATTATCTGTTCTTTTTTTGTAATTCTAGAAACAAATGGATAAACGTCTTTATTAAAATCTCTTAATAGCAGCTTTAGAAAAATGGAAGCATCTGGATTCAATCCAGTGTTTGAGTCAAAATCCCTAACAAAGACCATATGCTGCAGCAAATGCTACGTTATTCAGGCCACATGAGCTGCGCAGCGATGTGGCATCTGTTCACATTTATGTTATTTTCCATGGCTTTAAATGCCTGCTTGTTTCCATCTTCATCCACTAAATTAGCAGGGATGCAAGCATTCCAGGTGCCGTTTGGTTTTCACTGGAGACAAGCAGCTGCAGGTGGAGAGAAACCCACCAAACACACATCCTGCTTCTGATTGGTCAGAAAGCCGGATTGTTTTTTTATTTTAAGGATCTCGAGTTTAACAGGCAGAGGATTTGCACGGCTACTGTGTGATTAACAGTAATAAAGTGACTCAGTAGGTGCAAGAAGAGCTGCCAACATGGTTTGCAAACTGGAAAAACACGCTGCCAGTAAAAAAAAGACCTTATCATAAAAAGGATCCAAATGAAGTTTAAAACCCATCAACCCTAAAAGGAGAAGATAAAACAACAACAAAAAAGAAAGGGCCAAGAGTTAAACCTTGAGGAGACTCCACAGGAAAGAGGAGCTTTAAATGCATCTCAAGTTTTCTGCATAAACACAGAAACTTCTGCCTTACAGGTATAAACCAGTCTTACTCTTCACGTTCTGCTGACTCCTAATCTTAATATCTGAACCGGCAGAAATTAGGCATAACCCAGAATATGAATATTTAGATCACCTGTCAACTCAAAAAAAGCAACAGAGTGAAGATGAAGGTCCAAACTGATAACAGATCAAGCTCTAAAAACGAGGAATAAATAAAGGTTAATAAATAAAAATATGTTACAGATTAGCAGTAAATCACTTTAAACCGAGTTTTAAAAAAAACACACTGGAATTACAAAGAAAGGACTGAAGGTTTTATGGGGCCTTGAGGCTGTTCAGGCAGTGGAATCTGGGAAAGGGGGCGGAGCTTAACGAACGACTTTAAAAATAAATAATCAGAAATAATTTAACAAACCGAGATCAAACACAAAGAAAACACTTGTAGCATCAAATTGTAACTACAGTAACACAACACTCAAAGAACGGAAAATAATGTTTGCAGTTTTACTAAATAAGCTGTAAAATGTATGTTTTGTGGTTAAATTAAAGAAACAGTGTTGTTTTTCTGTTCTCTGGGTTTTAGAGCAAAAATTAAAATAAAATCTTAAAGTAAAATCTATTCTACAAAACACCTCAACCTGTTAAGATGCTTAGCAGTTAAGACTTTGCTTTTAGTATATAAACTGTTTTTCATGACTATTTTCTATTTATGTTCACTTAAGTTTTGATTTCTTTTCTCCTAATGAAAAAAAAACTCACTGAATGGAAAACAAAATAGCATTTCTTATTACATTGGTCTCTGAATGAGACCAAACAAAACAAACTGCTAAACGTTTGCGTTTATTGACAGAAACGGCTTAGTTCATTAATTAATGCCTGCATTTCATATTTCCAGACTTATTAATTAACTCAGTGAAAAGATGTCTGAGAGAATCTTACAGCCTTATTCTTCCATTGATGCCATTTCATCAGGAATCCTCCAGACTTTTACTGCTTTTTCATCAGACATCCACTAATTATTCAGGAATCTTACTATACTATAAAAAACAGCTTGTTTGAGCCTTTATGCTAGTTTTGAGAAGACAAGATGTTTGTTAGCTCATGCTAATGAAACTGGACTTACACAGAGCACATGCAGAGCCACAGCTCCTTCAGTTCTCTCCTTGTTTGTGAAGAAGTCGGT
The DNA here is from genome assembly GCF_001444195.1 of Xiphophorus couchianus. Lineage (NCBI taxonomy): Eukaryota > Metazoa > Chordata > Actinopteri > Cyprinodontiformes > Poeciliidae > Xiphophorus > Xiphophorus couchianus. The sequence continues at coordinate 3,017,612 of NC_040232.1, read as the reverse complement.
TGGAAACTCGTGTAGAGCTGGAAGAGATAGAAACCTGCAGTTAGAACAGAAAACGTTTCCCTGTTGGAAACAGGCTTATTCTTAACGTTTCTCTCCAGAGGAACATGTTTCTGTGTGAAAGAATAATACAGGAAGGAACAACAGAAATCCTGGGAGAAATTAGGAGGATTTTATTTTATAATAAAAAAAAAATAAAGTTATTTGGCTGCAAAAACAAATGTTTGGAACAGGTGAAGATTTTTAATCCTGTTAAATCTGGATTGGAAAATCAGATCATTCCTCAGACTGTATGAGTCCAAATCTGAGGTTTGATATTGAAATGTGGAAAAAAAGGAAGGAAGGAAGAAAGAAGGAATTAAAGAAGGTAAGAAGGAAAGAAGGAAGGAAGGAAAGTTGGAAAGAAGGAAAGGAAAGATAGATAAAAAGAAGGAAGGAAGGAAAAATATCTATTTGTTCAATTTTAGAAGCAGGCATTTTTACTTTTGAATAATATTTCAGTCAAACATTAAATTTTTGTTCAACACAAAAACAAATGAATAAAAAACTGGCAGGTTCGTCCCCCTCTCTGTTTTCACATAATGGTATGATCCCACATCCTCACATGTGATTGGCCACAAAGCTGTCATGCTACCAATCAAAACAAGGCAGGGCGGAGCCACTGAGAGGGAGAGCTGAGCAGCAAAATGGAGAAAAATGTCCGCGTTCTCTCTCCGTCCTGTTGGCTGTGGCTCGCTGTGCTGATGTGTTCGTAGCCCCTCCCTCGGCGCTGAGCGAGGAGCCGAAACATCTGTGACAGACCCAGCACTAGAAGGAAGGAAGGATGGATGGATGTTTCCATACATTTTAGTTTCTTCTTTCTTACTTGCGTTGATCTGGAAAATAATCTAACTGCAAACATTCCAGTGTTTTACAGGCTGTGAAGGAACACCAGGTTCTTTCTGGAACATTAAAAGCCCATAAGGTGAACGTAATCAACCTTTGATGAGACTGAAAGAAGAAATCTGTTTGTGTGTAGAGAGCTTTTTTTATTTCACCTCCATTTTCATGGACCTTCAGCTCCATCATGAAACAGAAAGAATAGTTTACAACTTTCCCACTGCCTTCTTCTCCCACTCTTCCAACTTTCTGCAGCCCTCCTCAGCTTTATGTTCTGCTGAAGACTTCACAAGCCTGAAACAACCCAGAGCAGCTTGTAAAAAGCCGCAGAGCACACAGTCGTCTAAAGGTGACAGCTGGATGTGTTTAATATTAACTGCTAGGAGCCGGTGTGAGCTCCATCCAGCCCAGATACCAGGCTGGCAAACAAACAAACACATCACAGAGTCAAGAAACAAAATTCAACTCAACACTCAGGAAAAATCCTGTTGAGAAGAAGCTAAATCCCAAAGAGCTCATCATGTCTCCAAAAAGCATGAAGCCCAGAGTCCCGGCGGAGATCAGCCAGAGTGATGGGGAAGAGCTGCAGATTCCCACCGAACCTTCAAGACATTTTCATACACATCAACACTGACAGGTTCCCCTTCACCGAGTCAGAGGCAGCAGTTTATGAGTTCCTACATAAATTCCCTCTGATTTCAGGGAGGGGGCATTTATCGTATCGTTTATCATGATAAAACTCGCATTGTGAGAAGAATTTTTATTTGTCGTTCTCACCATTAATGACGTTTAAACCCCCCAAAACAGTCCATATCGTTGTAATTGCTAGTTTTACTATTTTTTCCACTGTTTGTTCAATGAGCGTATCAGTAAATATCAATAAATCCAAACATATTAACAAATGCAGTTAATATGTACAGTTTAGTGATACAAACCAAACTTCTTCATGGTGTCCAAAGTGGAGATTTGAGAAATTTCCTCATTTGTGTTTGCAGATGGTGATTCTTTTGATTCTTCCACTTAGAGTTCCAGTTTTATTGTATATTATTGACAATTTAATGTACCGTTTTTCCACTTTACAACTATGCAATGCTTTTTGTTGTTCTCACATGAAATACGCTGAAGTTAGTGGTTATTATGTGACAAAATGTGCAAAACGTTCAGTAGGTATGAAAACTTTTGCAAAGCACAGCGTTCTCTTCAATCTCCAGCAACCAGAGCTCACTTTGCAGCAGAATTTGGGTTTTAACTGAACCATTTAATCTCAGATTAGACAGATTTTTTAGGAAATAATATTTATTTCAACATGAGCAGGTCAGAATAGAGCGAGTGTTTCCTGGAGGCAGACGGAGAAAGGCTGCTGGGCCCAGAATGAAAAGGGGGTCGCTCCAACGCTGCAGCCACAGCTGCCAGGACGAACACTTAGTGATGTTAGTCAATGTAGAACAAGCAGAGGCGAGGCCAAGATGTGGTGCATTATGGATGATGTTTGGAGACCGGAGGAAATACACAATGTCTGTGGATTATTCATGGTAGGAGAGAGAGAGAGAGGGAGGGATGGATGAGGCCTTCCAGAGCTAATGATGCTACCAGAACACGGCAGCTCAGCTGATAATATTCCTTCAGTTTTCCTGCTGACATATCAGAGCATTTGAAGTTTTTTAATCAGTAATTAGTGCAGTTGTGAATGGGGTCACTGGGATGAAGCTTCAGCTGCTGATAATGACTCCTGCTGCCTGAAGCAAACAACTCAGAACTCCCTGAAACAAACTCAAACAAGAGCAGCAAGATTGTTTCCTGTTCTCCAATCAGGCCGGCTTCCTCGTTCCTCGTGACGCACAATCAGCTGCCGTCAATGTATCAATCAGCAATCAGGCATCGGTTCACAGGGGAACGCGTTCCCTGCTGCCAGCATCATCCCAGCCTCGTTTAGCAGAGCCGCTGTGAGCCACATAGGACAAGCGCCGAATCAGGATGCAGCATGGCCTCGTCTCTGTTGGATCACTCCTATTCAGAGTCTCACGTATGCTGCACCTTGGCTTCTGCTTTACGCAAGACTCTACAACAAAACCGTTCCCATCAGATGAGTTCAACAATCTGGCAGAGGTTGCTGAGGTAGCTCAAAGGCTCCCAAAAGAGGCCAGAAGATTTCCCCCCAGACGATGACGGCTCTGGGCTGTTCTGCTTCACGTTGCATGAAGGACCAAGTGCCAGAGCAGGAAGAAGAACTGGACTAGAGATCATGTTCAGATTGCAGACGTATCAAACCTTCCAGCCTCTCAGGAGATTCACAGCTTCAACTTATGCAAGAAAAATAAAGAGGAAGAGCATGACTTTGGTTCAGGGTCATGGCAAAGGGAAGCCAATATTTATTTTAAAGGTTAAACAGCAAACAAACAAAACAAGTTTCTTCATTTTCTCAAAGAAGTTAAACTGAAAGGAAAATTTAAATCTTATATTCCCACATGGGCCATAAAAATTAAACTGAAGGAGCTGGAGGGTTAGGATATTCATCCCTCCTAATGTTTTCAACTGCTGCCCAGCCCATCATCTCTGCGACGGCTGATGATGTCATCGCCTCTCGATAAGCAGAACTGTTACGTAACGCCGCCGAGGCTCCATGTGCTCCGCCGGAGCGGCGAGGGGGAGTGTGTGACGCGTGTGTCAAGGATTGAGAGTGAAAAAAAAAAAAAAAGAAGAAGTAAATCCTGCACAACTCCACTCTAAGTTATGACATAACGCTTTTTGATTGTTGCCATGGAGATGGACATGTATCACTGCTGGATTTGGTGTGAGGGGAGAAGGGATGAGTAAGAATGGGGTGTATCTGTGTGTGTGTTTTCCTTCAACATAAAATAAGACAATAACAATAAAAAACAACAGAAAGATGAAGAATGGGATTTAGAAGAACGTGATTAAAATGTATTAATATTCACAAACCAAAAATCAGATGTGAAGGCCTGAGAAACAAAAGCATTGAGAGATTTGTTATTATTTCTAATTTATTTAGGATCAACACTGAAGTCAACACTTGAGTTGATGATTATGTTCATCAACATAATCAAGAATTATTTTATTATTAATCACACTTAAGAGTCTAAAGAATAAAGATGCGGTATTTCTATTCCACAATGACAAAGAAACATTTAATCATTTCATGACAAAGGGAATTGAATATTGTTATCAAAATTGATTAAGTTGAATGGTGAAGCGTTGGGGAGGGGCACTCTGTGGGCGGAGCTGAGCTGGGGAGGAGCTATGGGTAAATGGGTGGAGCTTTGTGAGGTCAAGCATTTAAATAGTGTTCCTAAATTGGCTGTTTTGCTAGTTCAGGTATTTCATCTTCTCAAACCGCATTTTCCTTTGGATATTAAAAAAAAATTATAAATAGGTGAATTTTCAGCACATATTTTGGTGCACAGAAAAGCCATGAACAAATGGAAGTTGACTCTTTATCACTGGTGGTTCAGGAATGACTCAGAATCCCCTGGGATGGGTTGGAGGAGGTTGATGAGGAGCGGGATGTCTGTGGACCCAGACAAACATTTACAAGCTAGACAGAAAACAGCCAAATGGTGCCACTGAGGTCTGGCTTATTAACTGTTTGTAAATGTTTCTCCTTCTTGAGAAAACCTCGGAGTGATTTAAAGTCAAGCTGATGAGGTTCTGTTTGACAGAATTGTCAGATTCTGATCGTTTCATCCCTGTTTTTGCATTTGTCTCATCACCCTGAGGAGGACCCACATCCGTGCAAACATTTTCCAGCGGCTCTAAAACGCACATGTCTAAATGATGCATAAATATACGCCACAGCTGGCAAGAAAGCTTATTTTATATCCAAAGAGAATACGTTCGCTGAAGCGTGCAGGACAGAAAAAAAGAGAAGAGCAGGACTAATATTGACTTTCCAACAGCTGTGTGCTGAAGCGTCACGCAGCTGTTGGAAAAACAAATTTATCTCCAAACATCCAGCAGTTTGTGTTTATCGGGGAGACCGGTTATTTGCTCTCTCAATCCATTCGTCTGGATGAAAATGACAGATTATTCCAACAGCTGCAGAATTTTATGTTTTCCATCCTTCAGCTTGGAGAAAGACAAAAAAGAAAATAGTGATTTAACGTAAATTGAAGAGTCTGGAACGTCTTCTGAAGTTCAGTCATGTTGCTGCCGACCTTTCACCCCTTCCAGAGGAACAGCAGGGCCGGCGTTAACACACAAAGACACAAAGAAATCATTAAAGCATCTTTTGCCACTGCTGGGGGTCTGTTTAGAAGTTCCCCCTTGTGCAATTCCCATGCAAATACTGAGCATACATGGACGGCTGGGGGCCTGTTCTGCACATGCTCATTGGGGTGCTGGGTGCGTGACGATGATGTGGGCTGACACAACATCGTAGTTACCGTGCTGAGTAATGTCTGACATTTAAGGACTCCTGCTTTGTTCCCCCTCAGTCTCCTCTTTGCGGCCCGCGGCGTGCATGCGGCGTGCGCTGATGCAAGGATGCAGCTCCTTTCTGCCCGGCGTGAATGTGACAGATTCCCCTCTGTTTCCTCAGTCATCATGTGTGTGGTGTCGTAGTTTATGAATGCACAGCTGCAGCAGCAGTGAAGTGAAATGATAAGATGGATGATGATGGATGGTAAAAATACACTGAGCATTACTTTGCGTCCATTTTTACTGAAAGTCCATCTTACTTCTGAACAGAGATCAAATGAAATGACGATGTCCATCCACCATGTTCTGCTTAAAGGGAAGCTAATGTGCTGTTAGCTGAGCTAAGTCTTCGTTTAGCATTTTGAATAATTTTGAAAATGTTTAGCACACTTAACTTTCCCTAAGTTTAGTGTGCTAAACTTAGAGAAAGTTTAGCACTTAGCATTAGCTCCAATTAATGTTTATGAGTAGTGCTTTAAGGTTAGTGCATCTCATTTTTTAGTTAGCGGTGTCCAGCATAATGATTATGTTTCCTCAGCAGTTTGTATGAGGCAGTGGTTTGGTTTTCTGAAGCTCATCAGTGGCTTCCTGCACCATGATGCCAGAAAACCTCCGGATGTCTGAAGATGATCATTCAAAACAAACGACTCCTCAGGGATAAACTTGTAAAGTTATTTGTGTCTTCACAGAAAACAGCAGAGCTCTCCACCTCGGAGAGCATCGGAGCATGTTTTGTTAGAAGCTGTTTCCGTGGCAACCGCATCCAGCGTCTATGCTGCATTTCTCAACACACAACAACCAGATCAGTCGGTGCTCACGTGGCAGTCCGGGCACAACCCCGGCCTCTCGGCGTAACGGCGGTGAATCACCGGTAAACCATGGCAACGCAGGCGGCGCAGCCTCCGCTGGAGCGCCGCAGCCTGGCTGTGGACAAAGCTCACCTCCGGGTGACTCATCTCTGGACGAAGTGACTGCAGCGTTCACATGAGGCGAGGCAGAGTGGTGATCTAAACTCAGTTAAGTGACAAGACGCATCAATGAAGGCCGTGAGTTTGTGAAACGTGGTGAGTCATCAGAGAGACTATAAATAAATGCTTTGAAAGAAACTGCAGGATCTGGATATGAGCTAAAAGAGAACTTCAGTAATATATGGGCGTTTTTGGCTTTTTTACAGTAACACATTAATCCCACGTTGTAATGACCTCAGCAGGACGCCCGCTCAGCTTTGAAAAGAAAATACTGACACATCTGCAGAGTTGTGTTAAAAGGACGCAGCGCTGCACCTCACGGCCGCTGCTGACGAGGCTCCAGCTCTGATATCACCGTCCACAACAACGATGGGGATTTTCCCTCCAATTTAAACTTTCACTTCTTAAAAAAAATCTGAGTTTCTTCTTGGACTTTGGCTACTTTGCATGTTGTCAGTGCAGGCTTTGAACCTGACCATGACCAAATATTCTGCAGTTTGTGCTTGAAATAAATAAGGAAAGGAGACAGTCCTACTCTGAAACGCCTGACACAGAACCTGAGAGACGACATCCTGCTGCTGATCAGCTCCTGTACTTTTTACTGCAAAGTGGAAGGAAAATTGACCAATTAAACATTTTCATTTAGTCACACTGAGTGAATAAATACTTCTGCTGAGCCACCTTTAGGTTAAAGACAAAGATATCTGCTAGAAATCTAGACGTTATTATTTATTATGATCTTAATATTATAAAATTCAATATTTTTCCAGTTGATCTGATCTGTGGGCAATTTGTGTTAGCAACGTACTGTATGCTGTTGAGCAAGCAGCACTCAACAGAAAAGATTGAAAATGTTTAAATATTTGGACACTGCAGGATGAGCGAAGTATAATAACAGCAGTTATGTTCATATTACACTTATGAACTTTTCAGCTTATGGTTCTATTCATGGTGCATTTTCATCATAATCCTCTGAAAATGCACCAGACCAAAGAGTGAAAGAGTAAAACAATTTATTAAACCATCTTCGAAAAGCCTGGGGAAATATTATAAAAACATTTTAATTATTATAGCATACTGCATGAAAGGAATGTATAAATAAACACATAATTAGATTAAAAATGCAGAGCTGCACATCATCGAGATGAATAACTTCACATGTAATGAGCTTCTGCATACCTAAGGTGTTTTTACTTGCTTATTTTATTCATATGACCAATTATGCAAATTTAAATAACTTTATTGCAGCGAATAGCGACTTTCCTTACTGAGTAGATGGCAGCAGATATCTCAGTTGAGCCCATTTGACGAATGTCTGCATCCAGTGAAACAGCCACTGAATATACAGTATCTGCTGCTTTATAATATCGACAACCAGCTGAGATCATAACGCTTCGCAACACATTTGGCTTTATTCCCAGTTTAAATTAGTGACTGTACTGGAGTTCCTGCAGCTTGGAGGGACTCTACAGTAAAATGCTGCATTTTAAAGGTAAAAACAAAATACTCATGGGACCACATTGGTTTTACTGCTAGAATTCATCTGTTTACAAAAACAGCATCAAAACCAGATAGTCAGGCAGTTAATGACATTTTGGAACCATTACTAACAACATTGTGATTTAAAGGTTAAAATGGTTTGAAATGTAGAGAGTCAGTCTGGATGGAGCTTGTTCATGTCAGCACTGCTGTAAGTAGTTCATAAACATGGAGGCTCACAGAAACACTGTGTGTGGAAGCCTGCATGTCCTCTGAAGCTCCTGGGACTGCAGCAGTAACAGGACGACGCCCGCTGAACTCAGGGAAGTCTCGGCATCGCTCGCAGTCGCAGCAGCGGGAAAAATCTCTAAAGGCGAGTCTCTTCTGCTCCTGGTAAACAACCAGAGCTCCATAATTCAGAGGGCAAAACCTCCTGTGTTGTGTTTTGCTGCTACCTTGGTGCTTCCGTTAAATTTTTGGATTGCTGTGCAGTGATGAGATGAATGTTAAATCAGTGCAAAGAAATTTATGGGTTTAAAATACTTTCTTTCAGTCAGCAAGGTCAGAATGTTGGCAGAAGTGAAGCTGGGAAGGAGTTGAGCTGAAATCACAACGTTAGTCTAATTAGATGATCATCACTTTGAATTAAAATGGTCCGATTTTCTACTGAACTATCATCTTTGAGCTTAAGTATGACAATTATTATTACTAATGAATAATAATTGTAATAATAGTAATGCATTTTATTTTAAATGGCCTTTCACTGTAAGATAAAAAGAAACAAACAATGTATACCAAAAGTAACAACTGAAACAGTATTGCAATAAAAGAGAGCTAAGAAAAATATGCTAATGTAAGAAGATGTTCTAAGACCACATTTAAGATAATTATAACATTGTCATTATTTAATATCACAAATAAATATGCCATGCTTTGCAGATCTACCTTTTAATAACGTAGAATTATTTTCTTTAGTGCATGAACAAATGAGTCAAAAGTACAGATGGTACAGTGATTTTAATGTAGCTCTCCTGTTAGCCGATTAGCACAAATGTTTCCACCATTGGTCATAGCAATAAAATAAGAACATATTTTTGGTTTTAACAAGATATAAATCTCGATAGAACCATAAACTTTCTTGGGGTTTTTTTGTATCTCGCTATAGAAATAAAATGTTTTGCTTTAGTAACGTTCTGCTGCTGAATTATTCATTTTCTATCTCTGGCAGTTAAACGCTTCCATAATGACTCACTAGAATATCAGCGCAAAATATGTATCTCTGAAGTTTGTTATTATCAAGTGTCACTGTTGCTTTTCTTGTTCTGTTCATGATTTGATCAATGATTCTGAAAATAGCAAACTTGGTCTTCTTCCCATAGTAACAGCTTCCACACTGAGGGGTGTTATGGTGCACTCAGCTAAGGTGTGTTCCCTGGTTAAGAGTCAACACACAGCTTCAGTTATTACTGCTAGAAGGAGATCAGGCCTGAAATCTGGATGTAGTGATGGACCTGAACCTTCAAAATGCATAAAGACAGTTACAAAGTCGGCCTTCTATCACTTGAAGAACATTTCCAGGATTAAAGGACTAATGTCCCAACAAAATCTAGAGAAACTCATCCATGCGTTTGTCTTTAGACTGTCAACAAGTAATAGCAACGGCCTTTTGTGGAGGATTATGCATCTGATTTAGTTCCACATATAGAAGCAGCGCGCATCAGGTTTTTTAGGGTGAAAAGATCTGAATCAGGATGTTCAGTCTGCAGTGAAAAAGTCAGATTTGAGTCGCATTACTAATCATAACTTCACTGATTCCTCTGTGTGTCTCTGAAGGAACATGTTTCCACATAAATTTAACATATTTGCCAACAGAAATCTTTGAAACGTGTTATCAGTGTACCACAGAGATATTTTTAAAAAAACTAAGCATGTTAAAGGCAAAACCGTTGGTCATGCCTGCCTGTACACCCCTGAGCGAAAAACTGGAGGAAAATGAAAAGAAAAGCAGTGAGAAACAAACAAAATGTCACCGTGGATTAATGTTGTACAGCCACTAAAACAAGCCCAGAACCAGCAGGAGCTGATGTAGAGGGAAGGTTCTGACTCGGCTCGGCTAATTGCAGTGATGGATTGGTCCAGGTCCCCTGAGCTCCAAGCTCCTGATCCTGCAATAACAAAACAGGATGACTTTGCCAAGCTGCACATTTGGCAGTTATGAAAGAACTTTGCCATCATCAGTAGCAGCAGCCCAGTGATGTCACTGCAACACCAAAGCACCGATTCCTCAGAGGAAGCCAGTCCGGGCCGCTCTGTGGGTCAGCTTAAGATTTGATTGATGACGGGCTGAGGGTGACACCCCTTCCGTCTTCTGATTAATTCATCAAACACTCGTTCGCTGCAGACACGTGAGGAAGAGCCTGGAGGAATCCCACGTGAAGCGAGGCGAGCACGCCGACGCACTCTGCGACTCGCTGCAGAACCCGGCAGCTCCCTCGCATTAATCAATACTGCTCCAAAACTTTCAGCCAAAAACCGCAGGCACTCCAACACACACCGCATTCCTCACAGGGAAGCCCCGATTAAGTCACTGCAGCTCGCTTTTAATAACAGAGGAGGAAAACACCCCTGGAGAGAGCAGTCACATGGAAGGAGGGAGAGGAGGGGAGACGGAGGGCCGCCGAAGCACAGGCAGGTTCACCGCTGAGCATTTAGATGGGATTTCTACCACGGCTTGTTAAAGACAGGAAAGATAGGAATACATTTCTGTCAAAAACTGAAATGTTTTGGGATTAATCTCAGAAAATGTTTGACATTTGGAAATGTTTTGAGTTTCAAAGGTGAAAATATTTTGACTTTTGAGACTCAAAAATGTCTAAGTTTTGTTCTTAAAAATTTTCGAGATTAATCTCAAAATATCAGTTTTTCTAGCAGATTTTTTTACTTTTTAAACTCAGAAATTTCCATGTTTTTTTTATTTCTAAGATTAATATCAAAATTGTTTTTTTTCTAGTAAAAATATGACTCAGAAATTTCCTTTTTTTTCCAAATGAGATTTTGTGGCAGAAATTTACAACTTTTTTTCTGTCTACTATGGTCAGATATTGCCGAATAAAACTCTACAGTACTATTTACTGCAGATGGGAACTATAGAGAGACAAATCTGGGCTCAGAAGTGCTAAAATTAACAACTTTTACAACATTAAACAAAAGCTCATAAATATCACTTCATTAGCAGAAAACAGCAACTCCCAGAACAAATTCCCAGAAACAACTGTTCTTTTTTCCATCTTCACTGATAAATGATGCGGTGATGAAGAGGAGAAGACAATAAACAAGCGCCTGAAATCAACAGAAGCAGCGGGGATCTCATGATCAAACTCATGGAGGCGTTTTGGAGAGGAGAAAAATTAGCAAACGAGAAGCTCTTCCTTCCCCTCTGCTTCCCAGCTCTTGATCAGCAGGTTTCTAATTTCAGGCGACAATCAGCTGGAGGTGAAGAGTTCGCATCATCAGCTAGCACTCTCAGGAAATACATATGAAGCATGCCACATGATCAGATGTATAATTGCACAATCACTTTATTAGTAAAGAATAAAAACAAGATCAGTAGTCGGCCTGCATGAGATAAAAACAGTAAAGTACAGCGCACCCCAGGATTCAAACATTTCAGTTTAAAAATACTTTTTTGATTTGAAAGGTGAACTAAAAAAATTATTTGTGGGTGTTTAGGACCACAACCACTCGCTAATTGCTAAAATACTGGAAATCCTGTCTAAAAATATCCATTTTAATAGTTCAAACACCAAAAATACTTTAAAAAACATGAATTCACCCAGTGGAAACTGCTGTGGAGCTAACAGAAGCTAACATCTTTGGGGTTCAGCCAATCAGAACCAAGGAAACCAAATTCTCTTAATTCTTTTAATTAATTTAGATTTACTCTAGGACAAAAAATATGTGAAATTTGTCAAAATTATGTCAAAAAAATGGCAAATTTTCTGTGAGTAATTTATATAATAATGTTGGGCTGAAACGATTGATCATGATTAATCAACTATTGAAATAATTGTCATCTACTTTGGTCATCAATTCATTCTTAACTGGAGGTTGCAGATTCAAACGGAACATTTATTTAAAAAACACACTCAGATCAGCAATTGTACAAAATGCACAAAACATATCTATATTTAGAAGTTAAGATGAAACAGGCCACTCCTTGCTACTTCTGTGGGATTTTTGATGGAAACTAGAAGTCAGGTGACACTAATCAGGAGTATTGATCAAGTGTGAGTCTCTATAGAAACAGGACTTCTGTCTTTTTGCAGCTTTAGGCGCGTTAGGGCAACGCCAGGAGGGACGGACAACAATGACGACTGAAGGGAAGCAGCAACTGCTGTCCATCAATCTGTGAAGGGCTTCCGGCTGCTTGCAAATAATTTGAAATCCATCCATCATTCTGCTGAGACAACGGTTACTAACTAGAGGACGACGTTTAAGACAGCTGCCAGTCTTCCCAGTAGAGGACATTCCATCAAATAAACCAGCTTTGTCGACAATAAGATGCTTGTTTTACCCTTCTTCTCATTCAATCATGGGTTTTTAAATATCTCCGTAACTTTCTCTTAATTATCAGGTGAAGGATGACAATTACCCACAAACAGGTATTTGTCCGTCTCAAGAGGACGGACCACCAAAGCAGGACAGGACTCTGAGCAAATGGAGGTTATTGAGCAGGAGCGGCGTTGTCCTCAGGAGGGAAGCGCGGGTTAAAGCCGCCGGGTTGGGCCGCTTTAAATTTAGCAGCAAGAGGAGGAAAAGAGCAGCTCCTGCGTCATCAGCAAGGGAGAAGAGTTAGGTGAACTTTGACCCTCGCTCCGTTTATAGATGGAGGCAGGTAACCTTGGAAAGTGAGACGGGAGGTTGATGATTTTGCGACACAAACTCTTGAGAGAGGTGACCGATCCTCTCCTTCATTTAAGTATTTCAAAGTTCACACATCAAAAACCTGTTTAAGTTTTACAAAAGTATTCACAACCCTAAAACTTTTTATTTTTCATTTTGTCCCAACCTGAAACTTCTGGGTATTTTATTGGTGTTTTATGTGATACTGCAACACTGCAAATAGTTAGCAGAGCTTCACTGAAACCAGCAGACTGAGATGGATGAAGAGGGGTACATTTTTTGTCTCTAAAAAGTTACTCAAGTCAATATAACTTAGTAAATGTAACTAGTTCCTGCTCAACTCTGTTAACAACCAACAGAGCACATAGTTCGCATTTATTCACAACCAATCAGATCAATCAGAAGAGTTACCGCCCACTAAAGCAAGCAAAATATTACAGCGAGAGCGTCAGTTTTATAAAAGGAAATGCCAGCAGTCAGAGCTTTGTGCTCACGCAGTAAATACATTTGCATCACATTAAACAGATGGTTTCAATGAAAGTACATTCATGTGTTAGAACAGTCTAGTCAAAGTCTGAATGTAGGTTCACTTGAGAATCTGGAGGAAGAATTAAAAAATGATGTGCACATACGCTCCGCATCCAATCTGGATGAGCTAACGGTGTTAACCAAAGTACTGACGGGTAGAAATGTTGACATCCAGATGTGTAATGATGCCAGAGACACATCCTGTAGGTTATGTCTACATGCTAGTCGCTCTGCATGATAGTGATTAGCATGATTAGCTATCATGCTAATGTTAGCCTTAGAGCTAAACTAAGCATTTTATTTTATTTTTGAAATATTAACTGACGCTAGCATACTGAATGGAGCGAGTTAATGTAAGTCAGTGATTACCCACATGCTATTGACTACATCTTAGCTAACTTTGGGATTGTTATTCATTTTGGGTATCAGAATGCCTGATTCAGATCTGACACGTTGGCAAGTCCTGTTTAAATGTCTTCAACCATGAATTATTTTTATCCCTCCACTTCAGTACCATACACTGCTTTGATTTTCCTGAACACCTGAAATCCTATGGCAACACATCAAAGTTGGATGATACTTCGCTGTAGCGCCAGCATCAGTGTGGAAACATGAAGGGAGGAACAAGGTGAGATGGAGACAGTCAGTAGAAGGTGAGAATAATCCCAGTGAAGTGCCGGGGACTGTGAAAAACCAGCAGCATGAACGTCACCGCCTGCTGGAAATCATATGACCGTCCAAACTAGGTTAGTCTACATTAGGGGAACCGAAGACGGGAGAAACAGGGAGAATGATTTGTTTCCCATTTTTCGCTTTTCTTATTTTAGCCTCCTCTCTCTATTCTGGAGCAAAGGAAAGCGGAGAACACTCGTGTCCTCTTTCTTTCATCCCGCCTTACCTGGAGCGGTGCAGTTCTTCGGCTCTTCATCAATCTCCTCTTCCTCCAGGCTGCTGTTGGACGTCTCCTGCAGCAGCCTCCGTCCAACGCGTCTCTCCTGGCCCTCAGCCGAGGTGGGAAAATCTGGAGGAAGACATTTTTAAACATTTAATTTCACATAAAGTTTAGAACGCTTTGAGTTGAAAGCCTGAATGCACATCCTCAGGTGGGACATTTTGTATGATTTCTAACTGCAGGAGAGAGGAGGAGAGAGGATGGCAGTGCAGAGACTCGCCTGCAGTAATGCACCAAGTTCTGGTCATCAGATAGAGATCAGAACTTCTGGACCAGAACTTCGGTGGTATTCCTGTGTCTGCTCTGGCTTCGTCTTGCTAAAACCAAGTATCAGCATAATAAACATAGGAATCGCTACAGAAAGGGAAGCTGGAGGTTTCCTTCTGGATGAACTTCTTCATTACCATTTTTTCTGTGCAGGTGTTTAAATCCTGTTTCAAGAATCTAATACAGTGGATTTAAAGGCCAGTCATTCATTATATTAGACCGGTTTTCGTGATATCTAACATTTGTTTGATGAAATGTTAAGAATAACAAAATCTGAAGAAATGTGTTGAAGGAAAATTATTACTTTCCACAGCACTTAGCTTTCCTCCCCAGCAGACAGATGTTGTGATCAGGAGTTCTTTGGGCTCCTGGAGATTTTTTAGAGGGTTTCTTGGCCTTTCTGGACTTTTTCTCTCATTATTAGTCAGAACTGTTGATCAAAACTCATTTCAGAGATGCTCTGATTGATTGAGAGGAAAATATGATGGATGCCTTGAGGCTTCTGTGTCTGTGTGGGAAGTGAGTTGCTGGAATGCGTCGGGTTTATCAGACCTGCTAATTCACTCACTAAACGGGGAAATTCATAATTTTCCAAAACAAAATCCTCCTGGGAGGGGAGTGGAGCAACAGCACAGCCCACAAAGTGCGGCTCCCACTGTGGCCACATCTGCACATTCTTCCAGAAAGCAGCAGCTCCACAGAATTCGTTTCATCCTTCATGAGCCCGGCAGGAGCGCGCTGCCCTTTTCCACCCTGCCAACCACAAACCCAACCCAAAACAGGTTTTCAGCCGGAGTGAAGGAGCCGCTCAACAAGCCTGGGGGGACGAGTGAACTCCTCACCTATCTTCACCTCCGCCGCAGCAAACGCAGCAGAGGCCACCGCTCAGCTGCTCCGCCCTCCTCCTATCTGTCCCGACCTTCTGCACGGAGCGCAAAGAGGAGTGGGAATGATTAGAGTGGTTCGGCGAGGAGTGCTGCGCTCCCTCATAACTTTATTATTTGCATCATAAATATTAAACTTATATTCCTATAAGCTGGTTAACAAAGCGCATCGGGTTTGTTGGAAATGTGTGAAGAGCTGATACGCTTAGAGTCACAGCCAGAGGAGCCAGACGTGACATAAATGCTACATTTTTGTGCTTCTCCGTGTTACTGAAGGACAATTTAAACAATTCCTCAAGTTTTAAACTAATTTATCAGGAAATGTAAGGAATTTATTGGAAGAGTCCATGTTACCAGCGCTGATGCTACTTCATAACTTCTGCAGTTTACTCTGACCAGCTGGATATGGACTCCTGGACCAAACCCTTTCTGATGATGAAACATTCCCAACATCTTCGTTCTTGGAGTGTTTTTGGCTTCTTTTTCTCCTCCTGCTCTTTGGGTCCAGGCCTGAGCTTCTCTGTCGGGTTAAAGCAGAGATGGACCAATCAATTCACCAGAGATCAGTTTTTCCTCAGTCTGCTCTGACTGGGGATCAGGCGGGTCAAATCCTGAAAAACCAGATTTAATGACGCCATCAAAAACAATCCTGCTCTAATCTATTTTTCCTCAGTTTTTAAAATGATTTAATTTTTACTCAGTTTAATATTCAACAAGCTGAACAAAGAATCCACATGGTGCCATCACACATCAGGCTGATGAATCCATGTAACTTTTTCTCAATGGTGACAGCAACTACTGACCGTGGCCCCAACAATATAAACTGTGAAATGAAACAATTAAACGTAAATTATGAACGGTTCACCTTCTGCAGCCTGAACACAACTTCCTCCTGACCCACATGGACCCGAGTCTCAGAGCTTTGCTCTGGAGTCTGTGCTCTGCTGCATCTGGTTCGACGATTAAATGGGAATAATCCTGGAATTCCTTCATTTTTTCTTTAAAACTGCAGCATGTTTTTCACTTTCTCAGTCTTTAAAAAAGTTTGAGAAGCAGCATTCACCTTTTCTGCACCACAAGTCTGGAACAAACTGCCAGAAAACTGCAAAGATGCTGAAAAACGGAGACCCTTTAGATCAAGACTAAAACTCTACCACCTTTGATGCAACTGGAACATTAATCAATATATTGCATATTTGCTTGATGACTTTGAAATGTTTGCTGCTTATTTCACAGCTGGTTTTCATTCTGTGAAGCACTTTGAACTCCTTTGTTGATGAAATGTGATACGCAAATAAACTCGGCTCAGTCAAAATCAGAACCAACTCTTCAAATCTCAAGGAAAGTCCAGAAAACCTGGTCTCCAGAGTTTTCTGACCACAGGTCTAAAACCTCAATGTTCTTTGGTTGATTTAGTTCATTGTGAAAAACACACAGATCAACACCAAACTCCTGGATGTTTGAGAAAAGTTGGATGAGAAGTAACCTCACACAAACAAGACGATCCAGGAGTTCACAAGAACATCTTAGACATCCTGAAACCTTCTGCTCTGCAGCTGAATATCTCAACTTTAAATTCTTAATAATACAGAAATCAACAACAAAAACAAGCCAATAAAGCTCTTTGCAATAATTTCATATTAATGCGATCGGCCTGCATTGCAATCCAATAATAATGAGTCACTGCAGAAACTTGTGGCCGTAAAGCTGGACTCACTGATGAAGCATAAATCACAACTATTCTGCTGTCCCGACCATAAAAATGTTAAAATCATCTGACGCGATTCGCTGCCGACTCACATCCAGTTTGGAGTTTTGAGGAAAACCGAGAGACGATGGAGACAATCTGGACAACAAGGCGTCGTTAACTTCAGCTGTGTGTGATCTGTTTGCAGGAACCACTCAGGTTGCAGAGTGTGTTCATCTGGCCTGATTTCACAGCTCTGCAGGTAAAACACCTGAATAAAACAAACACCAATACAGAAATGTGGGTCTGTGCAGGACTGGGCTGCTTTTGCGTGAATTAATGCGTCCATCCAGTGTGACACGGAGGAGTCCAGCATGTCGCTCTGCTGAGGCAGGCAGGTGATGTAACACCGACTTCCTGTCGGGTTCAGGTGAGTTTGCAGTGATTCGTTGGTCATAAAAGCAGGTACGGTCCATTTGGCATGCGGACCCGTTACAAGTCCTGCTGGAAAATAAAATTAGCATCTCCATAAAGTCTGCCAGCAAAGGGAAGCTGTAAATGCTGTAAAATGTCCTGGCTGACTGTGGACTTCAGAAAACCCAGTGGACCAGAACCAGCAGATCATCACTGACTGAAACTTCTCCTCAGACTCTGGGACCCTGACTTACAAACGAAATACAAACTTCACTTTCATCTGAAAAGAGAACTTCAAACCAGTTCTGGTTCTCCTTAGCTAAGATGCTTCTAACATTGTCTCTGGGGCATTAGTGGCTCAACTCAAGGACTTTGGTGGGTCTAGTCCAGGGGTCTGAAACTCCAGGCCTGGGGGCCGCAGTCCTGCAGCTTTTAGATGAGCCTCTGCTGCACCACCTGAATAGAATAATTAGGTCATTAAGGCTGGGAGAACTGATCTACACAAGGAGGAGGTCATTAAGCCATTTCATTTCAATGCTTTGTACCTGTGGCACATCTAAAAACTGTAGGTCTGCGGCCCTTGAGGACTGGAGTTTGAGACCCCTGGTCTAGTCCAAGTCGCTGACTTGTCTGTGAGGTCTGACCTCAAGCACTGACTCCAGTCCATCTCTGGTAAATCTCCCTCAAACTCTTAAAAACATATTTGCTTTACTATCCATTCTACTCTCTGATTATCCATCATGATTGTGCATCTCCACAGTTTTTCCTTCCACTAAACTTTCCATACATGTGCTTGGATAAGCCCTTCTGTGACTAACTTGGTTCTTCCTGTGACCACCTCTCCCTGTTAGGGTGTCACTGACCTGTCTTGACTGAGTAGAATACATGTGTCAAACTCAAGGTTTGCGGGCCAAATCTGGCCCGCCATGTGACTCTATAGGGCCACATAAATACAACCTTCAAGGTAAACAGCTGTGGCTGTTTAGCTTGAAGCTGATTTTTTTCTGTATAGGGCCAAATTACATCAACGAGAAAAGATTTTCAAAATTATTAAATATTACGATGTTTTCACTGAATGCAGAGTGAGCTTTTATTCATATTTTTCACTTTGTTGGCAGGTTTTTTCAGTATTTTCTGCCACAATTGGCTCTTTGAGGATATTTATCATCTTGATATGGCTCAAAATGAAAACGAGTTGAGTTTGACGTCCCTGCTGTAAAACATACCGTTTCTATGTTAAAGGGATTTTTTTTTTACCAGTAACCCAAACCAAAAATTCTAGTTTGGGCTTTATCAGCTCTATGCTCTAATCATTTAAATAAACTGAAATAAACGCTTTTTTTATTTGTTTATCTCTGTTTTGCATTTTTATTTTTAGATGATTTATTTCACCATCTGACAACAAGCTGTTTCTTATTCGGAGATCCATGAAGTTTGTTCTCGTTTTAAAAATACAGATAGAAAATAAATGATTCAGGGTTTGAACATGAAGGGGAAGAGATGCTGAAAGGACACAGTGTAATAATCAATCTTCAGTTCTCACCTGGATCTTCCCTGAAGTATGACAAGCCCTTCGCTGCCAGCAGGAATCCTCCGAACAAGCAGATCTGGATCAAAACCAGCTCCTTTCGCCTTTTCCGTCTCGCCTTCATCCTCCTCCGGTTCGGCGTCGCTCCATCCCGGCGCCGGATACCCGGCGGAGACATCTCCTGTTCGGCTGCCTCATCCATACGGATCTCCCCCACCCCTTCCTCCTGCCGCCTGAAGCCGCCACAGAACCAGAGCAGGGATGAAGCAGGAGCTCCGGTAATCCCAGGGAAGCAGCTTTCTGCCCCCCGAAGTGAAGGAGAGGGGGGTAAAAAGTTGGGGAGTGATACCGGGGAGGTTCTGTGAGGCAAAGCGGGCCGAACCGAACTGAGCTCCTGTTTCAGAGAGCCGGGTTGTCTCCTAATGTCATGTTAGAATCTGGTTTCCGAGGCGGGGAGGCTGCGGGCGGCTGCGGGAACGCTCCATGGATGCGTGTCTGCTGCTGAGAAACAGAGGAGAGGGAGAGCGAGGTGCGGGGAGCGCGCACTCTCACAGGCACGCAATAATCTGGAGGCTGAGCACTGCTGCGAATAAATAAAGAAACAATAAATCTCACAGGCCGGCCGCTGTCTGTCTCTCTCAACCTTCAGCACCTTTACATGTGTTTTAGGTTTTCTTTCCAGAGGCGTTCCTAGGATTCACTGGGGCCCAACCCAGAAATGAACTCACTCACATTAAAACCAGTTAGAAGCACTGAAGGAATGTTCTAACACATGTAATTCGATACACATGCAGACCAATGATGGGCATGTAAATAATTTGATTTACAACATTACAAGCATTAGCAAAGGTCATTATTCTGTTCATTTACTTAGCAGCAATAAACAACAAAAGCCATTTTTCTAAGATGACCCAGAAGGGATGACAAAATGCAAAAACCACAAAACAAAAGCAACAACAGAAGTTATGCTAAAATTAATGTGCCGCTAAAACACAAGTTTGTCATGAGATGGTGTGGTGAACAGTGGTGAGGCAGACGCAGCAGACCCAGGATAAGATGATTATGGTGATTTATTGGTGAAAATAAATTCCAAAGTCCACAAAACCTGGCAGCACAGTCGAGCAGCAGGCTAGGGCTCAGCACTGGTAGCAACAGGCTACATGGACAAGACACATTGACAAGGACCCGACAGAGACGCTGAGACACAGGTGACATTAAATACACAGGAGGGTAATCACAGAAACCAGACACACCTGGGAAACTATCAAGGGGAGGACAGGGCAAGACGAAGACTCGGGGACACAGAAAACTCTAAATAAATACACAGAAAAACACAGAACATGACAAACTTTCTAGCTTAACTTCCGTTTTTATATTAATTCTGTTTTTTTATTTTCATTTTTTTTGTAATAAACTTCTGCAAACTTCCATTTTAGCGTTTTGCTTAAACAGAAGTACTGCAAAATCCGAACTTCTGCTTTAGCATAACTTCCATTGTAGCATAATTTTCTTTTTGTAATAATTCTATTTTAGCATCATTCAATTTTATGCTAAAATGGAATTAATGATAAACTCGCTAACATCTGTTTTAGCATTGTGCTGAAACAAAAGTTATATTAAAATCAAATTTGAGTTTTACAAACTTCTATTTTAGCATAAATTTCAGTTTGTGTTTTGGACTTTGGCAGCTTGTTGAAACAAATAACTCTGTGTCATAAGTCACTCCTTTCCTCTAACAACTGAGTGTCATGATTACAAATGTTCTCCATGGATGAAGTCTACTGACAGCATTCTCTAAGGGCAGAGAAATAAATGATCATTAGCATCAGCTAATGGCTAAAACCTTAAGACGATGCAGATAAAAATAGTCGTTTTGCAGAGTTGCCATGAATCCATGGGAGGTAGCCTGATATAATCTGTGAAGAAATGTAACTGAACCCACATCATCTCATTACTGGGACATTAGCCCAGCGTAATGACCCAGAATTAATCGACAAAGATGCTGAGGCTTTAAAGAAGCCATTTGCTAACAGTAACACATTATAATCGTTCTGGTTCGCCAGGATTTGTGCTTAAAACCGAGTTCTAAATCCAGAGATATTCTAAATCAAACAAAAACCTACAGATTTTCTGTTGCCGGTTTGATCAGGATACATGTTTGTTTGACATTTACAGTTGTGTGAAGTTTACTTGCATGTGGCTGTAGAGCCTTTGTGCAGGTTTTCCCCTGTGGTTCTGACAGTTGCTGGAGGAATACAGATAAACTGACCCAGTTGTGAGGAACTGTGATGAAGAAAACTTTATCCTGCAGTTCAATGACCAGAGTTTTGCTCCTGCTGGGGGAGAAATAAGGGAACTTTCAGGAAAGAATCACTTTAACAACTTATTGTTGCAAAACTTCTGTAAATAAAGATATAATTGACTGACAGGATAATAAAGAAGAGATTAACAGCTTATCTTGTGATCAAAGCCAACGGTGAGGAAGTGCCTGATCTCATCTGGAAATCCTCTGAACATCTTTGTTGTTGAAAGTTTCAGCTTTTCATGGATTTCATGGACAGATTCCAGGCCGTTTGTGCCATTCACCCGGATTTGTGGCGGTGCATCAGGATCCGCCTGACGGTGGTTTTCTTCACATCTTTCTGATTGTTTGTTATGTGTAGCTGCTTCCAATTAGAGCTCTTCCAAACGCCATTTCATGTTGGTGTGCCTCAGGGTTCTGTTTTGGAGCTCTTATTATTCTTGGTTTAAAAAATAGAATTCAACCAAAACCCGACATTTTAATAACATTTCTGCTGGTATTGCACATCCATTCCTGCTCTGTTTTTATTTGTCATCTTTTGTAAGTTGTCTTTTTGACGTCCAAATACACATACACATTATATATATATTTTAAAGTCATCCTTTGCAAGTTGCAAATCCCTTGGATGATATTTCTGATAAGTGCATAGTATTTTTTATGTTATGTTGTTTATATTTAACACTTTTTAATGTGTGAACCTACAAACCTTGATGCTGCTGTTACACCTGCATTTCTCAACTGTGGGACGATGACGGATATTTTTATTATTTTCTAACGGTCAGAGCCAGGACTCTGGAACGACCTCCCCTCTAGTTAGACGTCAGTGAATTACTAAAGTTTAAACTCATCTTTTTACAGTTTCTTTTAAGTAATCATTTGATGAACTTATGTTTTATGTTTTTTTGTGCACTTTGTGAATCCTGAATTATTCTGACTGGTTAAGGTAAAATGCATCTCTAAGACAATGAATAAATCCTCCTGGAGGTTTCATGTAAACAGCAGAATGGAAAAAGTGGTGAGAGCTGCTAGCAGCTGGTGTCATTGTGCTTTATTAACCCTTTAAAGGCAGAAATCCTAGGACCTGACCCAACGACCAACAACCAATCCTCACTGCAGAGTTTGTTCAGACAGGGCATGAATTCCCAAACTCCCAGACACACACACACACACACAACACGAGAAAAAAACACTAAGGAGAAGGAGGAGGAGGGGGAAACAAATTAAATCCAGTTAAATTGTTTTTCCATAGCCAGTGGGCTTGGCACAGGCCTCTCACACAGACATGCAGGAGATGTAAGATAAACAGAGCAGCCTGAGATGTAAGAAAATCTCAGGAATTTCAGCCACTTTTCCTGTTTCATAAAAAGTCCCAAACTTTGGGACTTTCATAAAAAGTCCCAAAGAAGACAAACTTGTGTCCACGCCCGCTCTGATTGATCGCGTCCTTCTGGGATGTTTGCCGCATCGATAACCCTCCTCTCCTCTCCGCCTGGCACCAGGTTCTCTGTGGAGGAGAAGCTGCAGTCTGCGCTCAGGCAGATGTATCTGGGTCACCGTCTTCTCCGGGTCCGGGCCGCTCCTCACCTCAGCATGGAGAAACCTCAGCTCGGCACCACAGGAGAGAATCGGGAAGAGGGTGAGGGATACGGCACGCTTGGCCAGGAATAGCTTCCTGAGGTAAAACAGAGCAAAGCTAATGTTAGGCCAGGACGGAGCAACCAGCTGCTTCTGAGCGGAAATAAGGACAAGCTTTCCTGCAGTTGCATCACATGAGGCAGCTGCAGAAGTATTCACACCACTTTAACTTCTGTATTTGCAGCTTCTTGGAGTGTTTCTACCAGGTTTGGACGTTCAGATTCAGATTATTTTGATAAAACGGCTTCAAGCTTCTATTTTATTTCCCTTTGGAATGAATCTATAAAGTATTTTTGGGAATTTGAATTTTTGAACTGATTCTCAGTCAGGTTGGAGGCTGAGCATCTGTCAATGTCCGTTTTCAAGTATTTCCACAGATTATTCATTGGATTTAGGTTTAGACTTTGACTAGGCCATTCCAACATGTGAATATTCTTTGACCCAATAGTTTTTAAGGAGACAAAAGCCCAATACAAAGGCATTAAAATCTGAAGGTAAAATTTATTGTGAGTCATATTTGAAAAATATTGCATTTTTATAACAACTGAAGTCAACAGTAACTTGGTTATGCTATAAAACGGCCGTATGTGACTTTAAAATACATAATGCTGGCCCTTTAAAGTCCTTGTTTTTGGGTCTAATGAATCATTTTTGAAGATCAACACAGAAAACTAAGGAAATGATCACCGACTTCAGGAAGTCATCAACAGCAGTAAACAGGTTCCACTGAACTGGTGGGTAATTATAAATATTTGAAGATTGTTCTTCATAAAGTTTCTCCTGTAAGTCACTGCTAAAGCAGTTAGCTCCACTAGATTTTATTTAGAAGGATCAGAGTAAAGTGGCCTGGTTATGGTTTACTATTTTCAAATATTTATTGGTAAAAACAAAAAATAATGTGGAAAAGCCTGATTTTCCCTGGGCTTCATAGTACTTTGCTCTGGTTTGTCATAAAATCCCAATAATTTCAGAGATGTTTATGGTTGTTAGACGATAAAAATGTGGAAAAGCTGCAAAGAACTGCCAACAAATGGAAATGACGACAACCACACAAATGTGAATGCTTTTAAAATTTATACAGTAACAAAATATACATTCAGACCTGTCAGAACACAGCAGGGCAGCTGTCCTAAATTCCATCCTTAATTTTCCCCAAACGCCAAGAAGAAACCCAAGCAAAGAGAAGGCGATCTGATGGATCTAAGTTTAAATCTACCAGAAGTCATTTCCATCTAAATCTTCGGTGGCTTTTCCTTCCTCCTGGTTTTTCAAACTAAGTTTAAGTTTCCTCTCTGCCTTCTTTACAGAAAGAAAATAACAGTTGCATCAAAAGCTACGCCTCACTGACAGCTGTCAGCTTTCCTGACACTTTCTCACATTAATCACAATTCTGAAACATAATCTGAACACCTTTCTGTTGCGAAGAGGAATATTAGGTTTTATTTTTGTGAGAGTTTACCTCCATGTTCCAGTTAATTAGAAGTGACGACATGATGCACCTGCTGGATGCTTGCAAGCTCAATTAGTAGCTCAAAAATACCAAGATGTGTCCAAGCATGCAGAAAGGAAAGCGGGACATCAGGGTAATGGGGTTGTTATTTAAAGCGTCTGTTTGTGTCTCTGTTGGTTACAGAGACATTCCAGTTCAAGCTCAGAACAAACAATCTGCTCGCGGCAGTAAACAGGCGCTTAGAGGAGGTGGTGGCACTGGTGTGCTCCGTCTGGCAGCACTGGAGAAGATCTGCAGCCCAGCGACACGAACGGAGCGGGAACAGAGAGGAGAGAGTCCAACAGAGACGGCTTGAGGAGGACAAATGGAAAAACAACGGGGACGAAGGATTTAACGAGCTGCTGGGTTTCATTCGGTCCGTTCTGTCTGCTGTCGGTCAGTCCGTAAACGGGTCGAAGCGTTCTTCCTGAGTGTCCACAGTTTGGTTTGCATCTGAATCAGGAAAGAAGAAAACACTGGTCAGCAGGGGCGTCACTAGGATTTAAGGACATGGGGGCAAACGTAGCGTTTACAACATTTCTCAAACAGCAACAAAAACAGAGAAGTTGCTTTTCCACTTTTAAAATAGTTCAGGGCGACAGAAACATCTTTTATAGAAAATATGAGTTAGTTAATATCAAAGCTTCTGCTGCTGCTGCCAAAAACGAGCATGGTGACAGTATGGATCCTTAATATTTAACAAATCCAGTGTTTTTAAATAGTTTACCGAACAAGCCAAGAATACCAGGAGTTCTGACATCATCATCATCAAACTGCATATTTTCTGATGTTTACCATATGAAAAAGCAAAAACAAGAAACTACTACATTTAGCAGTTTTCTTAAGCAATTTTAGAAGATTATAATAGGACTGACTTACAATTTAGAGATTATGACAGAATTGTCCTTTTACATGATCAGTATATTGTTTATCCAGAGGTGTCCAGCTCTATCAGCTTCAAAATGAAGCACAGGAAATGCGATGAGTTTCTGGTAAACAGATTTTCTCAGGAGGTTTGATCACTGAGCGCTGGGATGGATTCAGGTAAACTTAGAAACTTCCAGACGTTTATACCTGAAAAGCTGTTATTTGCGGCATTAAGTTTCCATTAGTTGTTTAACAAATGTCCATAAAAGTTGTATCTTCAACATTGAGTTATCCCAATGAGCAAATCTAATGACTCATAATCAGCTTTTTGTCCCTGGTTGTGATTTAAGATGAGAAGGAAAAGGAGAAGTCAGGGATGAAGACAGGAGGACGAGTCCAGAGTAACTACAGAACAAGCTTTGTTTTAACTTTACATTTGAATTGAATCAAACTGTAGCTCAGTAATCTGTCATTTTAACAGCTACAGCAGTAAATGTGTTTGGTTCTGACTAAAGCAAGATGAGGATTGGCTGTTCCAAAACAGGAAGTCGGTGGGGAGAAGATAAAAGCTCATTCAGAGCAAAAAAACACATAGCTCATGTTTAAGTCATGCAAAGCAAACCTCAGGAAGACCAGCTTCCTCCTTCTCCTTTCTCTTCCAGTCATGTTCCCTTTTTTCACAGCAAACTCTCAGATCAGAACCCAAAAAATCCGCCTATCGAGCAACTTCCTCCTGCCATCAGGAGCCGAAGCCTCCACATGTCGGAGCTGATATTTACCCAACATGTTGGTGCAGATTAAAGAGCAGAGCGGCCTGAAAGCTGAGCAACTGCTTCCATCCTGACCAGCCCGGCTCTCCGTGGAAAACAAATCCTGTTTGCAAACTGGATGGACCGGAACGTCACCTCGGTTCGGCGTTCAGTGTGAACCGCAAACAAACAAACAAACAAACAGCTCCGTCTCTCTGCCTGTTGCTAGGTTTCACTGAAATGTCCCCAGCAGTAAAACAGCGGATGCATACAGGAAGAGCAAAGGTGGAAACCAGCGGCTTGTGACGACTGGAGTGCAGTTTGCTGATAGTGGTGAAAACTGGGTTCCTACACTTTTTAATTAGTTCAGAGTTTTATGTTGTTTTATAAATGCAACAAACAGATGTTCACAATTAATTTATGACTCATAGTTCTACAGCTATCAGGGTCTGAACATGGAACCTGGAGATGAAGAGGATGGACAGACTGATGAAGCATCTTTCTGTTTATTTGACCCCCCTGACCCCGCCGGCTCACCCTGCAGCATCACGACTCCCGGTCTGAAGACACGTCGCCCTCCGCCCCGCTGCTGGCGCCGGGGTCCTGCCTGGACCGCAGCGAGCTCTTCTCCCGTCCCGACTCGGACGAGCCTTTAGAGCGCGTCTTCTCCTTCCTGAGCTGCTGCTTCTCCAGCTTGGAAAGCTGAAGAAACACAAACAGAAAAAGACGGTTCATAGTTTCACATTTGATCTTGAAGGTAGTATACCTGCGCAGAATAAATCTGTCAACCTTTGAATAGTTTAAAAGTGGCTCTTTATTTCTACTGAATTATTGAAACTGTTTTCTCTGAAAGGGAAGAAAACAGGGAAGGGTTGATGCCAGGTTTCCGATGCGCCGTCCAACATGGAGGTGATTCCCAACCCAACAGAAAGAAAACACTTCCTGCTCTGGAGGCGCTTTGCTAAGAGATAATAAAAAACTGATACATGTAGCTCAAAAAAAGATTAAAATTACAATAAAATCATATTCCGCTTCAGGTTTGATCCATACAAACTGATCAGGGGGCAGCTGTCATATCATCTTCAGCTGGGAAGTTTCTGATTCATGCAGAGAATCCATATTTTTATCAAAAATTATCAGTTTTTTTCTCTCCAAAAGGTATAAACAAGTTTTATTTGGCTGGACTGAGAAAGACGGGAGAAACTGAATAAAATCTGAAAATTATGACAATAAAAATGACTCTAAAATCAAAATAAAACCTGAAGTTTTTTTTATTATTATTTAATTAGTCAATGATTTTTCTCCATGTGTTCATTGTTTTATCTTGTTTAGTTTATGTTTTTAATGTTTGTGCTGAACCTCTTTACATTTGTCTATAAAGCATTTTGAATTGTCTTGTACAAAGAATGTCCTATACACATTTTTAGAAAAGCTTGCCTTTCCTTGGATTAATGTAACTGGGATATATTTAAGATAAATTCAAGTTATTTTCTATGGCTAAACCTTTTTTAAACAGACTGCTGGTCAACCTTCTCCAATCTCTATTTTCTTTCTAACTGCCGTTTGTTTACAAGAGAAATGAAATAAACACATAGATCCCGTTATTGATCTGAGCTTCCTGCTGACTCAGCAGAACCAGTGTAATTAAACAGAAAGAGGGTCTGCACTGGTCCGAACACGACCCCTCGCAAACCCACCATTTGAAGCCTCTCCTCGTCTTCATCTTCATCAGCGATTCAGAAAGCACGGAGGCAGAGAGCTGATGAAGTCGTCAGCCGACATGCGAGCTCACGGCTGCTAAAACTTTCATGGCTCTCTGGGACTTAATGTCATCTCACAAAACCCAAAGTGTTGCGTAACAAATTACATTATTTAAACAGCATGAAAACTTGTATGGAAGCAGTTCTGATGATGTAACGTCTGATTAGATCATGGAGGTGAACATATTTGTTGTTTGTTCTGAAAAGTTACAGACCCTAAACTCTGGATCCCGAGCAGATAAAAGCCTCCGCTAACACGATCAAACGTTACATAATCCCAGAGAGATGATCCGCCGCTGCAGCTTCCAGCGACCAGCAGGGTGGGTTTCATCGCCTCCATTGTTTACTGTCAGCCTGACCCCGCCCGGGACTCAATCCCTGATTTATGGAAAGAAAGGAGCAGTGTCTGCTGGCTGTCGCTGTAACCCCCCCACCCACTAAACTGAGCCAAGCTCAGCCTGATGGCCGGCCCTGTTTATCCCCATGTTTGGCCCCGCTGCTAAACATCCCAAACAGACAAGATTAAAATTCAGCCGATTGCCTGAATATCCGTCCTTTCGGGGAAACGGCCGAGCCCCGGCGAGCAGACGGAGTTGAAGCGAAGCTCAGCAGCAGGAAGACAAACCTCTGAATCTTTCTCTTTCAGTTGGCAGGAGAAGCTGGAGGCTGACATTCTGGACAGGATCCTCCTGCAGCCACGTTCTACTGTCTGATACAGTAAAACTGTATGATATAATCAGATTAATACATGTTGATTTAACATGTATTATGTTAAATCAACTTTGAGCTTTACATCATGTTATAGCCAACAACAAACGTACTTTGTTGTAGGTTAGTACAACAAAATACTAACCTACTTTGTTGTGGAGAATTAGTTTTCTCTACATTTTCATGTTTTTCTTGTTTATAGAGGTAGAGATTCAGCGCAGGGTCCTGTGTGTGTGTGAGTGTGTGTGTTTTTTAAATTTCACTGTCTGTTATTAAAGGTCCAGCAAAGGACTGAATTTGCAAATTAGCTCGTGGCTAGAACAGCTTACAAAACAATGGCTGCTGTTTCTCACATGTCAGATGATTTAATGTGCTTTAATGTCGTTGATTGAATAAATTTGAACTGAATTGAATTCAGCTACAAAGTCAATGAGCAAAATGAGTCAAATTTATATTTTAGATGGCAAAAAAGGTACAAGTTATAATAATCAGAGATTAAAGAGGAGTGACAAAAGCAAATGGATGGATAAGCAGTGCTTGCTAACAACAGGACATGTTACTGTGGAATATTGTCTCTGGCGTTTGGATAACGAACAGTTAGCATGATGTAAAAGTAATCAGACTTTCATACAGCAACAGTTCTTCAGCTGCATCACCATCCATAAATCCATCCATCCATTTTCTCACACCATTTAGAGAGACCAATTAACCTGACAGTCATGTTTTTGGACTGTGGGAGGAAGCTGGAGTACCCGGAGAGAACCCACCATGCACAGGGAGAACATGCAAACTCCATGCAGGAAGTCCCCAGGAATCAAACCCAGGACCTTCTTGCTGCAAGGCAACAGTGCTACCAACTGCGCCACTGTGCAGCCTCTTTGGGATAAATATATTTTTAAATTAAATTAATTAAAAAATATATATATATTGGAGATCCAGATTTGATTTAAATAAAAGAGTTCCTAAAGATTCCAATAACCTCTCGAAGAGTTTGCACCTGAATCTGAAGCTTTTTTTAAGCACAAATACTCTTAATCTGGAAAATAAGTTGCTTAAATCCATAATTTCACACCCAGGCCACATCTTAGACCTTTGACAGGCCCTCTAAAATTCACCCTGTGTGCAACAGATACATTAGGTCTTCAAGATTCAGCCATTTATTCTCAGTTCTAAGAGCTAAAAAACAAATCAAGTCACAAATAAATCTAATGTCTTTCAGAGAGCTAAAAGAACTTGTGTAAAGCGGCGCTGCCTTCCAGCATGAAAGTCTGAACATATATTAACTCTTTCTGATGCTCCTGTGGCCTCAGAGGAGGAATCCTGATGAATCCTTGTTTTATGAAGCATTCATGTTTTAACAAGCGACGGGCTCCCAAGAGGAAGAGTCCTGCAGAAAGCTCCCTGCAGACTGCGTGTGTGGCTCTGCGCCGTCAATCATCTGCAGCATAAACACACCGTCTCGCCGCCACGGCTGCAGCACACACCGTCTCGCCGCCACGGCTGCAGCACACACCGCCTCGCCGCCACGGCTGCAGCACACCCCGCCTCACTTTATTATGCTATTGATATGATTTATTTTCATTTTGGTCCTTTAAATACCAAAATTTCCATGTAACTTTATATTTTGGTCAATCTGATTATATCATTTTTAAACATTAGATGATTGAAGTTTTGATCAGTTACTCAGTACTTGGGTAAACGCTTTACCAAATCCTTTTTTTACTTTTAATTTTGTAATTTTTTGAATGGCTACTTTTTACTTTTACTTGAGTAGAACTATGTTTAAGTAGTGCTACTCTTACTTGATAATTTTTGGGTCCTCAGCCCAACACTGGTCTACATGGAATAGGGTAGAACGCCCTCTATGGGAGGGAGCACAGACAGAGCTAGGACGGGACAGTTGCTCTCCTGATTGATTGATTGATTGATTGATTGATTCATCTGCTTTAATTAGAAAGTTTAGCAGCTTTCAAACAAAATCTGAAGAAATAAAACATAAAATCTGCCTTATGAGTGTCACTGCTCTTAATCTGAGCTAAACCCCTCCACTGATGAAGATGACTGATGAAGAAGACTGGGTACCTGTTTGGGGTCTGTGGGAGCAGCCGGTGACGTCAGCTCCACGGTAACCGGACCGTCGTTCTGGATGTTGACCTGCATGTACGCCCCAAACTTCCCATCTGGAAAACAAAATGGAGGACGATAAATCAAGTGTTTTTCATGTGCTAGTCGAGTTCGGTTGCAGCTAACAGAGCAGAGATGAAAAGAGGCGGACAAGGACAGCAAGTTTCACTCGAACTGCTCTCCTTTCTTCTCGCAGGTTTCATTAGATTGATGACACCATCTGCACAATGAAGCTGTGGGAGAAAACTGATGCATCATCATGTTTCCCTCTCCGGAGGCGGTGGGGAGGGGGGCTAATTAGGAAGGCTCACGCCTCCCTTTGCTGGGACGAGGTGTCCTCCTCACCTGGTCCCCAGTGGACTGACCCAGTTCACTGCCACCGCCGCTGCAGCCGCTTCCAGCCGCCTGACCGCCACAATGACACGGCGTTGACGGCAGGGGGACGCGGTGCCGCTCCGAACCCAACAGAGGAAATATTCACACGAGACGCTGGAGGTGACGCGGCTATGATCGGCGACAATAAACCCGACTTTAACGACCGCCATGTTGTCACATTATGACATGAATGTTTTCAAATATCCATTTCATTTCAGCAATTTTAGACCTGAAGGTTTCCATAAAGTACAGCCTGTTCCACATCAAGGGCTTTAGGAATCAGGTCTTTTTCCAACATTATTTCCATAAAACCTCAGTACAGAAATGGTCTTCTGTACTGATATTGATTAACGGATCATCCTCAGTAGAAGCTGAGGTTTGGAAAGTCTGCAGCGCTGAATAATAAAGAGATGTACCGATTCGTTATCAATATCTGTTATCAATATCTGTATTGGACCCGATATTAGAAAAATAATTTCTAGATTGGGTGTGAGTGACAATGTGCCCTGTAAGGGCGGATCTATTCAGCCTAATTCTATGCTTTGTGCTCTGAGTGACGTCAAGCTTTATTATTTATTTGACATTATTTTTAGAATTCCTTATTACACTTTCTGAACCATTTGAAAGGTTTGTCATCATGCCACTGATCAAGTGGTGCAGTTTTCGTCAGTTTTAGTTTATTTATTTTTTATTTTACATTGGCTGTTTTACTCCTAATTGTACTGATGGAACAAATTAAAGTTGTGTTGTTTTTGCATGTTTGACCAGCTTGTGAAGCTATCCGTGTGTTACAGTGTGCTGCACTGTTACACTGTTACAGCTGAACTGACAAAAATACGGCCAATTCTGAACCTCAGATATTTAAATCAGTATCGGCAGTGAAAAAAGTAGATCGGTGCACCACTAGTCTCAACACATCAGCAATGACCTCAGAGAGGGAATCTTCCTAACAGCTAAGACTTTGGTGTCCTCAGTACCAACTGAGTCCAGTCTACAGTGGACACATCTAGAGCATGTTCCTGCACCGTATCACAGAGCTAATCGTTGAATTGAACGGTGATCATGTGTTAAAGATTTAGCAGATTCAGCTCAATTCTGCAGCTTTTCCTTTCAGTTCACTCAGAACTGATGGTTTAAAGCCTCGTCGTCCGCTGAGATCCGGCCCACCTGTGATGAGCTCAGGCCTGTAGGCGCTCCTCATGCTCTCCAGGATGCTGTTGTAGAAGGGCTGGGCGAGCTCCGCCGGCATGGCGGCGTGGAAGTCCGGTTTGTTGCCCTTCAGGATGCACTGCAGGGTGAACTGGCTCACACACAACACCTCCAACTCTCTGTCCATGACACTCTTAGCCCACGCCCGGCCGCTCTCGTCCTCAAACAGCCGCAGGTTCAGGATCTTTCTGACCCTGAAGACACACAGTGCTTATGAAAAGGTGAAGAAGCAGACTGACTCAAAGGTTATTTCATCTGTATCTATGGACATGTTTGCAGGATGGATTTACACTTACATGTACTCAGCATCTTTCTGCGTGTCGTCTGCAGAAATCCCAAGCAGGACGCAGATTCCCCGTCCAATGGAGCTGACCTGCTCCCCTCCCACTGCAGGACAAAGAAAACAGACACACGGCCTTTTCTACCACACCCAGGAATTCAAGAACTCTTTGTGCTCACACAGTTCAGAGCTCTGGTTCACCTGCATGACAAAGTTCTGGTGATCATTCTCCTGCCAGGAGATTTTTGGGTTTATTTTCAGCAGCAGTGTGAGTGACGGACAGCATTAAGAATTTATCATTGTTAGAAAGAGATCACAGAGATTGTAAACTAATATTTTATCATTTCATTTGAAAGGATTCATCCCTCCATTTGTTGTCTAAACTTAGTTATTCTTGCAGAGTCAAGAATTTCTGCACATTTACAATTTAATTACTGGTAAACAATAAATAATTTTCACTTTAGTGTAAAAAAGAAAGAAAGGAAAACATCTTAATTGTTTGTGATGTTTGCATCATTCTCTGTTCTGTCAAATGTTTCCTGTTTTTACCTGCCTGTGGACAATGAATGAAAACTAGCTTTTGTGCCAACTCCTGCATATTTACACTGACGCTTACTGATGACATATTGATTAATATGCATTGCCCTAATTTCATAAATAAATAACACAAACTAATAAAGTATTCTATAGATTATTATCAGAATAAAAGAATATTAGTGGCAGCTCTCGGAGGCTGTTATGTTCTTCTTGCAAATTCTATTAATTGTGTTAATCAATTAAGTTACAGAAATCAAATTAAATCATCCATCCATCCATCCATCTTCTGTTCACCCTTTGTCCCTAATGGGGTCGGGAGGGTTGCTGGTGCCTATCTCCAGCTACATTCCGGGCGAGAGGCAGGATACACCCTGGACAGGTCGCCAGTCTGTCGCAGGGCAACACAGAGACATACAGGACAAACAACCATGCACACACACACTCACACCTAGGGAGAATTTAGAGAGACCAATTAACCTGACAGTCATGTTTTTGGACTGTGGGAGGAAGCCGGAGAACCCGGAGAGAACCCACGCATGCACAGGGAGAACATGCAAACTCCATGCAGAAAGACCCCGGCCGGGAATCGAACCCAGGACCTTCTTGCTGCAAGGCAACAGTGCTACCAACTGTGCCACTGTGCAGCCCTAAATTAAAACATCAGTTCTTAAAATAAAAACAGTAACTACTATTATTAATATTATAAAAACGCCATTTTAATTGTAATGTCATTTAATAATTATTATTTCAGTGTATTTGTGATATTTAGAATTATTAAGAGTAATTTCTAAAATATACTTTTAAATACTACAGCTTTGAGTTTTCTTATTGTGCCCTTTAATTTTTTTCTAGCAGTCTTAAACTCTACATTAGACCTGAAATAAACATTTTATTGGCTGAACTGAGTCCATGTTAATCTGAATCTGAACAGCAGTTATAAACAGCAGTTTGAGTGAATAAAGTGAAACTGAATTCTTGTAACCGTTACTCTAAAACAACAAGGCCGCCTACATCCAACAGGATTAATTGCGTCTGTATCAATCGTCATATTCATCATTATTCAGTTGTATTAACTTGTTTCCTGAGCTAAAAGTCAACCGTTTTTGTTTCCCCCAGTTAGCAGCGGTCTGACACCGCCGCATTCATTTTAACTTGGATGCTAATGCTAACGGGGCTAACTCGGCTAGCTGGTCATGACAACTTCTACCGGCTGCCTGCTGATTGTCTTTGTGTATTTCAGTTACAGATTCCAACTCCGTCAGCTCGGCTCATTCAAAGCTCACCTGTCACACTCGCTTTGGTCACCCTCTGGATAATCGCTCTCATTGTTGTGCTTCTGCTGGACAGCACGCTGCCAAAGCTTCCGGTAAACTCCTGCTGTCAGTGGTAGTTTGTCGACATCTAGCGGTGAAAGTTGGAAACACAACAATAACGCCAGCAGAAGCCAGTGAGAGACCTTTAAATTTTTTTTTAGATACAACGTATTTACATTTTTTCTTGTCTCAATCATCTTCATTGTCATATTTGTTGTCACCATCAGCGTCTTCATCATCATCATGCTTTTTAGATTTCAATAAATTATTTAAAATCCAACAGATTCCATATTCTGAGAATAAGCATTCACTGCAGCTGTTGATTTGAAGAATTTTGAGGTAGTTTCATTTCTCATTATCTCATTTACTTCAAGCCATGTTGCAGCTCCACAGCATCATGCTGCCACAGTCTGAAAGTTGGTGCAGTCTTCTAGGTTTGGCTTGTCAAATATATTTCTAATTGTAGTTAAATGCTGTCTTCAGCTTGTCTGTGTTTTAGTGATTCCTGTATTGTTCTCTAACATTGTGATCAATTTAATTTAATCTGCTTTGGTATAAGTTGTTGAAACTTGTGAAACCAATGGGTGTTCAAGCAGGACCATGACACCTACCAATTCAGCAAGGAAGCAAATGGTCAAAGTAAAAAAAAAAACCCCAATTCAGATAAACAACTAAGAACCCAAAATGAATGGGAAATTCATACCAATTATAAACTATTTATTTGTTCTTTTCAAGAAATGCAATTATTTATTACATTTCAAAAACACTTGATGGAATAAATTCAAGTATTCTTATTTTTAATTCACAAGAAGATAGTAGTTTTTTTCCAAAATAATTAGCATATAATAAATACAGAATGCTGGTCATTTCACCTTTTCATGCTTTTTCCAAATGTGGGTCATAATCTAATGGGAATTGGAGCCAAAATGAATTAAACTGTCTGCAAAACACTTTTTGTTGTAAAACCAATTAGATGAAACAACTGATTTGCAAAAATTCCTGAATATCTAGAGCTTTAATAAAATACTGTGACAACTTGATCATTGCTTTGCAGAGATTATTAGCCCTTTTTAGGCAAAATAATGAAAGACATCCTCTTCAAATATGCAAACATGGCAGCAAGTCTGTCTTAAATCATGTCCAGCAGCTACTTGTCGCCATCTCCAGCTCCTGATGCTCCACTCAACGACTTGATGAAATTGTAGATCCTCCTGCTGTACGGGACGAAATCTTCCTTATAGATGATGACGGTTTTGGAGTGAGCAGTTTCGTAGACATGCTTGTTGGGATTTTCTGGCTCTTCGAATTTTTGTTTCACTGAGTTGAAGAGAGAAATAGTCAATGAGAAAGTAGAAAACCAGCTTTAATCTCTTGGAAGTCACTAGCAGTGGTTACTCCTCCTTTAAATGCAACAAATAAACAAATAACTACAGACGAATTACTTGTTTACTGTTCATTGGTGTTACTGTCCAATATTTGAACAGACAGCTATCATAGAGTCACTGTAAACCGACAATATCTTAAAATCAGATGAATTCTCACTGAAGTTCTCAATGCCGCCTTTTAAAGGCTAATTATCCATCAGAACACTAAAGGGAACAGTTAAAGAAAGTTATCCAATAAGACAGATCAGGTTGACTTTACTAAAATGAAATTGTTGTCACAGAAGAAAGCAACATCTCGGCTAATCGGGATTCTGTCTCCTTGGTGATTTTCCTCTCAGTTTACTCACCTGGTGGGTCGTTCAAACGACCTGTATATTTAAAAAAAACGTAGGATCCTAAAATTGTCCAGATGCCCACAGCGTAAACTGCTGACACTCTGTAGTTCCACTTAATCGGGTCTTTGATAGTCATTTCGAGACTAAAAAACAGGAGGATTTTAAACGTTGAACTGTCTGGGAATCTTCAGTTTAAACGTTCAGGAAGCCGCCATGACACTTCTTTCTCTATTTTCGTGGTTGGTTTGGAGTTGCATTACCGCCACCTGCTGGTTCACACAGCCTATTACAGTAAACTTTACGGCGCTTTAATATGTGGAGTTACTTTTTAGTGAGAATGAAATATAGCTTTTTTTTCAATGACTCCTTGAAAATAAAATAAAATTGCTTTGGACAAAATTTTGAGACCTATTAAAATAAGATCAAATAAGATGTTGTACTTAACAATTGTTCAGTTGGTATACACTAATTAAAACTTGTTAAAACTAGCAGAAGTGGCCGAAATAAATAATTTGGAACATAAATGATTATATTTTTTATAATACAGAATAGCTAAACACATGTTTTATACCTTTGGTTTTGACTCTTTTATACACAAAACAAGGAATAATACCTTGTGTAAAAATATTGTAGGCTTATGTTCCATTACAAATACAGATCAAAATAGTAGTTTTAATGTAAAACAGCAACAACGACAATGATAGTCCTGATATAATAATAAAAAAGTAAATTAATGTTAATAATGTAGCTTAGAATAAATGTCCGGTATTCAGCAATATCAAAATCTGAAGAAGAGCCTCGTCTCCTTTGCTGCTGCGTTCCTTCAGATGAGTCAGAACCGACTCATCTCTCTGATTTATCTTCCTTCTGCCTACGATGTGAGGGCTAAAGGTCAAAGCTGTCACCTGATTTGCCTTGTGGCTTCTCTGAAGCTCTCCACCCACGTTAGACCTCAATACCCACTATTGCTGAAACTCTCACTGTCAGACCTGAGTCTATTAGAAAAAACAGGGAGAGATTTTCAAATGAGTCCTAGACCTGAGTTCCTTCAATAGTTTCAAAATTCTTCTTATCCGTAGCAAACACCAACGGAAATCATGCCTGTTTTATCACTGAGATGATATTTTGTCCCGTTCTCCCTGCAAACATGTCTAATAATACTTCTATCCATGAGCTTCTCTAAAATCACTGATACCATCACATAAAATCAGAGCCCGGCCCATTTCTGTCTGCAGAGATCTGGAAACTGGGCTGTTCCACCACATCTCAGGCGCCTCCAAGCCCAGAGAAACGGAGCGAGCCGAACCTCTGGGGAACAATCACACGAGCAACGGAAAGCAGATAAAAAGGTTATGAAATCACCAAGTAACTGTTTGGTCATAACAATTAGTACGATTTGTAGAAAATAACAAGGAATTCATCAGACACATACAAATATTAATTCACATGGCAATTCTGGTATTTTAAAGAATAAAAATAAATAGATAACAAATACAAAATTAACGGTATTTGTTTGGTCATGTGACAACGAAGCGCTGCCGGATTGTGAGGCTTAACTGAAGCAGAGAAACAACGTCAGAGGTGAAGTTGTTTCTTTCACAGGGTCAAAAGAATAATGAAATATATTTTGTGCAAATCTTAATTAATTACAGACAATATTCCTTTCAAGTATTGATCATTTGAATTTTCATATCATTGCATTCATGTTTTCCAACAACCTTTTGAATTATGAATTGTAGTATTTCAGATTAGAAGTTAGAAATGCAAACATCAGTTTATTCTGCATCACTCCTGGACAGAATCTAACAAACTATGAGTCCATGTGGATTACAGAAAAAGCACCATAAATTCAGATTAAAATAAACAAGCACAGAGAATAAAATATAATAAACATAAATATAAATTAAAAAAAAAAAAAAAGAATCTACAAACACATGTATCAGTTGTTTCTGCATCACTCCCTCAAAAGTGAGACTCTGTGGATTACAGAAAAAACTGATTAAAACCAACAGATTATTTTAAATACAAAGTGATATATAAATATACAAATCGCTGAGTCAGTTTTTTCAGCATCACTCCTGGACAGGATATATGTAACAATAATCCTGTGCGGATTATAGAAAAATCACTATAAATTTGGATTTGAACAGGTTTCAACGTTTTAGTTTTGCTTTGTTTTATGATCATTTCACCCTGTAAAGTAAAAATTGATCTAAATAATTAGAAGCCCTCAGCCAGTGTAATATGCACTGCCTTATGGGACCCATATGGGCTCACCAATGAGTTCTCCTGACCCAGCAGGTCTGTAACCGGGTGTAAACTATGAAAGCTTCTGGATGCTTTGGTTCTGAAACATCTTTAAACTCGGGGGCTTCTGGAACAAGAGGAGGAGGATTTATTGCCTGATTTTGACTCACCCTCTGCCCCCCAGAGAAAACCTAATAAAACATGTTTCAGGAGCCGTGGGACACCTGAACACGATCCATCCAGCAGGTGAACATTTTGGTCATAAATGATGAAAACATTTCATCTTTTAACTCAGAAGCTCAAATTTCCATCAGTTCTGTTTGAGCGTCAGGATTTCTTTCTAATTTTTCATCCACCAATCTCTCAAGAATGTGGGTCTGAATCCAAACTTGCCAGGACAAATTATACCTGACAGATAACATTTAGCTGCTGGGTATGAGTCCAAATGGCACTCAGTCACGATTCCTTCGAATTAATAATTCTCCGATGGGTCTGGGGTGGAAAACATCATCATGGAGGTGAAGGAGAGTGACAGCTTCATCCTGGCTGGATAAAACTCCACCTGACTGAGTTCAATACAGCCAGGATCATTTGATTTGTCCTAAATTAACAAACTGTGTTGAAATGTCCTGTCAAAGAAAAATTTATTCAGATTTCAGACAAGTTGGAGCAACAGATCCAGAGTATCAGACTGGGATAAGGCCTGGATATTAATCCTATTGTTTGTGGTTTATTTTATTTTTTATTGTTTTTAACTGAGAATAAACAGTATCAATGACATTAACAAGAGCTAAAGTAATATAATAAACTCAAAGTTTTACTTCATGTTAAGGTTTAAGTTTGAACTGCTTCCTGATTCTGGTTCATCTGATGGTTAAAACATTTTAGGCTGTAAATTTGTGCATTTTTCTACTTCTTAAACTAGATGAAAGTTTTTGGTCATTAGCTTTAGCAGAAGAAACAAAGCAATGAGTTACAGTGTTGGCTGAAACTGGGTCAGGATTGTTTCAGCAGGTAGAACTCCATCTCTGTGAAATCTGACAGATTTTCTATCAGAGACTCATCTGAGGGTCGCTTGCTTTACCCTGCACCACTGCCGTGACCCCAAAACTTTCAGGGAAAAATCTCCTGTGGACTGAAGAATTAAAAGATTGAAATTCTGTTTGTTCTTTCTGTTTGGGTTTTCCTCATGTCCTGTCTTGATATTACAGCTGTACCAGAAGCTGGTTGTCTTCATGTCCCAGGGCGGTTTTGCTTACAAAACGTATATCTGAAGGTGGAATCCTAATTGCGTGATTGATTCATTAAGTCAAGTCTCCATCTAGCATCAGAGTAGACAGGCCATTCTGTTATAACAGGAGCCTGTTTCTGTTTGACTTTCAATCATTTGGAGTGTTTGTGTATGAGCTGGTTGTGCCTGGAGTTTGCATGTGTGTCTGAGATAATGTTGCGTTTAACGCAGCTGGATGTTTTACTGTTTTAAAATGGAGGATTCCAGTATCACTCCACCAACAACACCACAGCGGACACCGTGGGTCGGGAGCCCTTAGAGATCCTCAAAGATGCTAGAGAGGAGCCCCGCAGGGAGTGTCCTAGTCAAAGTCTGGACTTAAGCAGTTCATTCATGTTTGAATTCCAGCCTGCGTGAATAAAATGTTTTCTGCAAAGCAGACTGGCCAACATCCCTCCACAGAGGTCCACCACAACAAGCCTTAACCTCAGGAGAGTCTCTGCAGAGAGAACGCAGCAACGTTTTTCTGAAGAACTGAGGAGGAAATGGATTTGTTTGACCACTGGAGATGACCGGCCTTCCTAATAAAACCCTGCAATAAGTGGACACAGACAATGGATGGATGAGCACACTCTTTATAACTCCATGTGCAAATGACACAATGTTTGTTACACCTTCAAGTGTCCACTGGTTCCAACGCCAGACCTGAAGAACGACGGTGGCACAATTCATCTACAAGGCAACTTCTCTGATGCCAAATTGAATCTTTTCAATCTAAATCAAACTATTTTGTTGCTTTTGAATGTAAAATTATTTTTTTTGCATTTATTATTGAGTAATTGGAATGTATTGTGTAGAAATGTTTTTGCCAGCTTCACTGAGAAGAACAAAAACAAACCTGAACTGAGCTCAGATCACCTCACTGCTTCTGCAAAGCCAAAAACATGCACATTTTTTCTTCCTTTTCTCCCAAACTGCAGCTCTTTGTCTCACTGATTCTGTCCTTAAAGACTCCATTTCATCTTCAAAACCTCAAACACGATCTTAACCTCAGACAAACAGAAGTCATTTAAGAGCAGTACAAGCTCATTGTCTCATCACTTTCATCATCTTCTGCTCTTTCTTTCAGCCTGGGGCCATTATTTTCCTGCTCAGCCTGCCACGGGCTGCAGCAGCGACCCCCCAACCTCCAGCCTCTGTCGGAACTTGTCGACTGAAGCTATGAGTCACAGAAAGCTAAATACAAAAACTCTTAAGGCTTATGTGAGTCCCAGAAGCTGCACGTCGTTTCCACGGAGAACCTGGACTTCCCGTCTTTATTCCCTGGTCTGGTCAGAGGAGAGGAGCTGGACGGGAAAACGCTGCAGAAATGATCTAACAGGTAAACTCAACCGCAGATGTTTTAATGTAATAACAGG
The DNA here is from genome assembly GCF_001444195.1 of Xiphophorus couchianus. Lineage (NCBI taxonomy): Eukaryota > Metazoa > Chordata > Actinopteri > Cyprinodontiformes > Poeciliidae > Xiphophorus > Xiphophorus couchianus. The sequence goes on along the minus strand of NC_040232.1, from coordinate 2,976,729 downwards.
TGATTTTGTTACGTAAAACCCCTGAAAGCGCCGGATCAGTGATGAATGAGTTCTGCTTCAAACAGATTATTCATTAGCAAAAAAGTATTTAAATAAAAAATCAGGAAAGATGGATGGAAATTTTAAATTACAAGCAAACACAAGTTAAAGTGAATATGAGGTTTTATGGGAAATTTAAGCAAGAAGTTAATGTTATTATAACAATATCGTACAAAATTTTACACTTCAAAAATGACTTTATAAAACAATAAAAACAATCACTGATTTTAGCACAAAGTTAAGCACCAAAAATAAATGACATAAAGTTGAATGTTGCAGAAGCAAATAGAAACTAAATTAAAGGGCCATTATTGTATTTATGATCAATTTTAAGAATAAAGCTGAACAAGTTGTGTTTTGTAATGCCAAGTTAAATCTGACAAGACATAGTTTTTGTGTTTTAATATAAAATCTGAACCTGCTTGGAGAAATGAATCAATGGTGGCGTACAAAGATGTTTATATTTAAATATTTTTACTTTGTTATATTTTTAAGAAAAGCAGGTTTAAAAATGTTCACTAATAACATGTCAGGTTGTTATCAGCAGAAATTGCCTTCAGGATGTCAAAAGATCTTATAATAAACTTATTTTTTAATAAACCAAATCTATAAAAACTATTAAAGTTTAGTCTAGGTTTTAAAAAATAATCTGAAAAATAAATAAATCTTTTATTTTTCTAAATTTAAGTAGAAAAATGTCAACACTGAACATTTTTCAGAGCTAAAAGGAGAAACAAAATGAATCACCACTGTGCAGAAAAATGGGATTCAGATGGTTGTTCATACTAAAATCAGGACAAAACTTTAAACTTAACTTTAAAATCAGCTGGTTGTTACATCACTAAGAATCTGAGTTTAAATAAGATTTTGTATTAGAAAGCAAATCTGTCAAAACTCTCCATTAACAGCAATTAATGTCAGAAATGCAACATAAACATTTAATTATCTATAGATGCTGTAAAAAAAACAAAAACTAAAATATTATATATACTTTAAAACATATAAATAAAAATTTAAATAAAATACAGAACATAAAAATGAGCTCCAAATACACTCTCTACTAACAACAGACGTTTAAATAATCTAATTAAGTATTAGTTAGTTAGTTATTAGTTGATTAATGTTTATGTGGTTTGCAAAAAGTCAGAAAAATTGTATGAACTGACGTACATTTAATATAATTTAATTATCTATTTGTATGTAATTTTTTTTGTTGGACAATAACAATTATCTCAGAAAACTGTAACAGAAACAGTTGGAGTTTTTGTCCCTGCTGCAAAATCCTGAGATTCCCAGCAGAAATTAAACTAAATAACAAAAATTACGTTGGTTAAAAATATTTATGCCATGATTTAAAAAAAAAACCCATCAATTAATATTAAATTAAAGTCGTTTAAAATCTGTTGATGCTGTCTGTGAGCTCCTTGTATTCCTGACTAACTGATTTAATAGAAGTGTAAGGATGATTTAATCATATTTTGACTTCAGATCATCGACTCTAACAGACAACAAATCCTGAGTGGTGGAAAGTGACCAGGATGTGAGGAAATATGAGTTTTATAAGTTGTATAATTATCATAAAAACACCTGAAATGAACACCTGTCTGAAGTTATATTTTTGATTGTCATGTATAACTAGAGTAAATACCTGATACTTTCCTTTTGACATGAATGAAACCTCACACCTGCTCTCGCTGAGCAGATTCCTTTATTCAGCAGAATCACATTAATCAGCTCCACCTGTCTGAAAGTCTTCAGGTTAAAGCTTTTAATCAATCATGACGCCTTGATGGAAAAAAAAAGAAAAGTTACATTGCCTCAGGTGGTAATAACACCTGAGCTCAGCATTATGAACATTTTTCACTTTTGTACTCTAAAGTCTGCTTTGATAGTAAAGTGTAATTTATTTCCAGCTGCTGGATGGACAAGGTGACAGCAGTGAAGGTGGTGAGTTCAAGTGGAGGAGCTGCAGCCAGCAGCAGCTCAGGTGATGAGAGTGAAATTATGACACAACTTCATAAGTCACAATGCAAATTATACTGGGGTTGATTGCATGTAAGGTTATTTTGCTGTCTGTAATGGTATTTTAAGGATGTCATTTAAATGAGGGAGAAATTCAATAAGTTTTATAAATTTCTATTTTTGCAGGTTTGATACAATCTGTTTATGTTAGAAACAAACATTAAAACAGATGTTGGATTTAATTACTCACTGTTGGGTTTTTTTTCTACAGTGGTCAAAAAGTCAGTGACAACCTCTGGAGTTACATCACAGAGTAAGCTTTGTTGTTTCACACCTCAAAATCCAACATGGCTGCTGCACATTTGGAACATATCAGTATCGAAGGGACAGTTTTGTCCTAAACAAAACTGAACTAAAAACTAAAACTAAAAAGAACTAGTCTTTTTAGTTCTTTGTATCTCATTACATCCTATACAGTATCAAGCTAAATATATTGGAACCATGTTCCTCTTAGGTTTTATGCATGAAATACATTGTTATTAGGTTGTGTTGATGATACTAACATGGTTACACTGAGTTGAGTTTCTTTCCGTCATGAAACTGGAAAATATTTGGATGTTATTCCCAAAATTAAGGGACAACTGAAAATGGAAAACACTCTAGTATTCTTCTACTTACTTACTTGTTTATGTATTCATGTTGTTCAGAGCATGTTACATTGTTGTATTAAAATATTGAAAGTAAGTAATGGGAAGGTAAAAAGAAATGGATTTAAGTTTTAAGTTGTAAAACCAAATATGTAAAACCAGAGAAACCAAGATAAATATGTATCAGTGCTAATCAGACTTCTCATCCAGTAGTCTGATGAGACTACTTATTCCAGTAAAAACTAAACATAATCTAGTTGTGTTTTTTTTTTCAATTTTAATTGAATAAGAAAAAAAATAATTAGCCAGCAGCAGAAATGTGTGCATGTAATTGTTCTGTTATCATAGTGGAGGCTGTGCAGGTTTACAGTAATAAACATGTTAAGACATGCAGTTTGGGAATCTTTCCAAATAACAAAAAACTCAAACATTACTGCTCTCTTTATAGATGATATATTAACTTTGCCAGTTCAGTCTTGCAGATGAAAATGAGTTTCAGGAATCTGATGTTTTCCACCCAGTGTTCCCTCCAGGAATTTTACTTTGATAAACTCTGATGGGGAAACAAACCGGGAAAGAAATCTGGTATTTTCTGATTTCTCTCCTTTCTTTGCTTTCAGGTGATTTCTCTTTCAGCTCTGGTGGGTCAGGTGGACGAGTTGCAGCAGGAGGATCGGAGGGTACGAGCAGTTCAGTTCTGATCAAATCTAGCAGCTCCCACCGCTGTGGATTTGGAGCCGGGAACGAACGCATCACCACCGTAGGAACTTCTTCTGCCCAGTCCTCAGGTCAGAGGTCAGGGGCCTCAGGGGCCGCTGTGGCCTCAGGGAGAGGAGAGCGGTCTAAAGAGGCCGGAGGAGGGTCCTCAGGCATGTCCTACAGTTTTGGAAGTGGAAGCAGAGAAACTAAAAAAGAAGGGGGTCTTGGTGCTGTGACCGTTTCCACGGTGACCAAAAGCAGCTACGCATCAGGAGGGTTCAGGGAAGGGAAGGGCTCAGCATCCTCTGGCATTACGTACTCACCTCCTCCAAAGGAGAGGAAGAGTGTGACCACCATGGCAGCTGCTCTGTCAGACGTCTTTGACGGTTTGTCTCAGATCAAGTTTTCTACTGTTTGCAGTTTCAATACAAAGCAAGTTTTCATTTGATCCTTCTTGTGCTTCAGAAAGCTCAGATTCTTCCCTGGAGTACAGCAGGAAGAAGTATGGTATGTGAATTTTCTGTCAATGATTATACTGTCAGGTATAACTGACCTCAGTTATACTTGACAGAAGTATAACTGATCTTGGTTTGATTTTGTAGGGAGTTCAACTGCAACTACAACTTCAGCCACTAGAGGGAGAAGTCAAAGCAGAGGTGCACTAATGACCTTTAAACTAAGACTTTATTCCCACATTTTTGCAGTTAATTTTAAATAATCAGCCTAAGCTAATAGAGAAATAATTACTTTTCTTTGTTTTTAGAGAGTGAGATCAGAGCCAGGCTTCAAAGTGCTTCACCTCCAGCCAGATGTGAGTCCTTCACTGATTTGGCTTCTCATTTTGGTTCTTTTGATCAGATTTAAAACCCAGTCATGACGTTTTGTTTCTCGCAGGGACGGAGCTGGATGACGTGAAGCGCCTGCTGAGGGGAAACCGCTCCACCAGCACCAGCCCCACCCAGTCCCCCAACAACACACTGCCCATTCCCAAGAAGGCCAGTGTGGAAGCCAAGGCCACATCTGAGAGCTCCTCAGGTCCCATTGGTCAGCTGGAGAGGAACATTCATCCGTGCCGAGCCTAGAAGAGCGTTTCATCCGTTCACCGTGTTTTGTGTTCTGTTGTAGATCAGTACGGCAGCGTTTGGTCAGGGGATGTGAGCAGTGGATATTACAGCTCAAACCCCAACAACTACACCGCTACCTCCCATCTTTACCCGTCAGGTCAGTCAGAAAACACTCACAAGTATGTTCACTTTTAACTGTGTATTAAAGAAACCAAACAAGATGCAAAATGTTAGCTTTCCCATGTACAACAGACCTTATAAACCCTCCAGACCTTCAGAGTTTATTCCTTAGTTCCTACTTAGGAATAAATTCTTGGAAGTTAAAGGTTTTCCCCCAATTGTAGACTATCAGGATACTTTACAGGAACTTCTGAGTTTTTTCTGGCATTAATACTTCTGAAATACCTTTTCCCCAACTAGTTTTAAGAAATTTTTTAATTGAGTTACGTACTTGAGACTCGCATGGTACTTTACAAGGTATTTCTAACATGGTATGGATACTTTCCAGAACATGTTTTGCTAAAGTTTACAAATTACTGACAGGGAACTTAAAATGATTTTCCGTTACATCTTGTAGGGAGTTTTCCAGAACTTATAAGGTATTTTGATGAAACTTTCAGGATAATATCATGTTACTTTCCACATCCTTCTGTGGCACTTTGTGGGAATTTTCCGATTATTTTCCTGATTTTTACAGGAGGATTTGTTTGTGTTTTCATGGTATTTTTACATTATGTAGATACCAAAAATTAAAATTTACAGAGCATGTAAATATACTTTACTACTGTTCTTCTTTGTTTTGTTTGCTTTTGTTTTAAATTTATTTTGTTTTAAATTTATTTTGTTTGCATATTTATCCTTTTATTCCACTACGTTCAATAAAGTCAAATCAACCCAAACAGACTACAAGGTGCTTTTCTGAAACTTACATGAAAATTGTATAAATTGATGGAATCACCCAGTTAGTGACATGTGAGTCCCAGAAAAACATTTTCCAAGTTCTAGGAATGGCATGTTTGTACCAGAAAGCCACCTTGAATGTTTCCAGAAAATACCTGTAATTCCAGTAAATATAAAAGCTATAAAATGTGACCAATATAAAGGTAAGAGATGCAAGATAAGATTTCTTTTGTTATAGTGACTAAAAATGAAACACTGATTAAAAATATTATAAACATGATCAAATATGGTCCAGATAATCTTTCCTTACAACCAAAAGTTTTCTTGCAAGATTTTGACAAAAGTTATTTAGCAAAACTCAACAATTTTGTATCTTAAAAATCAGGACCAAATGAGTTTGCTTTTTAACAAATAAAACCTTCAATGTTCATAAAGAAAACCAAACAAAATTCAAAAGTTACAGCAAACTCATTGAAATTTGTTGTTTTCTGTCAGAAATGTACTCATTCATACAAAACAATTGATGACATTTAAATAATCAACATGATTCACAGTGAAATTACAGAAACAGTTCCATCTGAGCTGCTGATTTAAAAAGAAAAGTGTAAAATGATCTTTGAACTGAGAAATATTTGAAGGTTTGATCGTCCATGGCTGCCATCTGTGACAGAAGGATAAACCGGTCTGCTGTGTTCTGTCAGGTGCAGGAGTCCAGAACAACCTGACTCTCGGCTCTTCCTCTGCGAACGCCGGACAATCTGTCAGCGGCTCCGGTTAGCCTCAGCCTCTCCTTTCTAAAAGGTTTTCAACTGTCATTACCTTCACATGTTCACTGGATGTTGTGTTCTCCGTTGCAGTGCCAGTATACGGTGTGCAGAATAACCTGACCAGTCCAACGGTCTTCTCACCCGCTGGTGCCGGCGCACAGATAGGTAAACCAGCGATCCCACAAATCTGAGTATTTTCACATTTCATGCAGTTAAAAGATGATCTGCTCAACTATAAAACTCTGCTCATAATGTAATGTAATGTAACATGTTTTGGTCTGGTTGCAGTTTATGGTGTGCAGAAAAATGTCTCTGGAATAACTGCACCCACAGGTGAGGAGGCAGAAAATGTTCCCAGATTTTATCATTCTTATTAGACTGAGCAAAATTTAAACAGGATTTAATCAAAAATGATTTTACTTACAAACAGTTTTCTAATCAGTCAACCTCCAGGCTTCAGGTCTTTTAAAGTTTGATCAACCATTGGACAATTTTTTAGTAATTTGTAAAGATAATATTAATAATAATAATAATAATAATAATAAAAGTATAATAATAATAGCAATGATGAGCACTCTTCCAGTAATAGTGGAGTAATAATTTTAAATTAGCACTAAATTTAAAATTTAGTCTAATTTTAAATTTAGCGCTTTAGCATTAGCTTCTGCTAGCACCTTAGCATTAATGGAACTAATGTTTATAATTAGTGCTTCTGGATTAGGGCAGCCAGCTAACTACCTGTAAACCACCATACCCTGATATGCTACATATGAATGGATATTAGCACAAGGAAAAAGTCCATGGAGAAATTATGAAAGTTCCTTGGAAAGTCTGGGTAGCTATTGATGAAAACCAGTTTAAAACTTATCAGAAAAACCTTCGATCATCTGAAGATTCATCACATACATGAAAAAATAGATCTACAAATTACAAGGAATTATAAACTGGGGGATCTGCATCTGATTTCCTTGTTTGCATTTAAAATCTAATTACATAAAGGCCCCATTTGGGGTTCCTCCAGGCTCAAATCTCACCTCTCTCCTGTGTGCTGATGACACGCAATTTGAAATTTCTGTCATCACATGACCACTGATTACTACCAAAATGCAAAATTATAAATCATGTTGCCTTATGTCTCATAGTGAGACCCAGCAGTCCCACCATTTATGAGGCCTCAGGGAAAGACTTCAACTTTGTGCTGATAGAGAAGGAGAACGCTCCCATCAAGAAGGAGACGGAGCTGCTCATCATGGACAAAGACACCGGGAAGCACTTTGTGTCGACTGCGCCTGCCACTTTGTCAGGTTTTAACTACACTATACCTCTGACAGAAACAATCAAATTCAAATTCTGCAAATGCTTAAATTTAGATTTATCTACGCATTTGTCTGAAGGAGTCTAATTACAGATTTGATCGTTGGGAATATCTGGTCTTGTAGGCACTTACTCTGAGGACTCGCTGAAGAGGGAGAAAGAGAAACTTTTGTCCAGCGCAGTGGATAAAGGAACTGATGCCAAATGTAAACAAACCTTTTGATTCTTAGAGTTGTCATTCTTAATTGTTTTGTGAAGTCATAAATTGATGTTTTTTTAAATGTTATTACTGTAGCTTCAACCTTGAAATCTACCACAAAAGACAAAGCAACCTATGCAGGTACCGTCAATGGAGTTAATATGAAAATATGGACATTATGAAGTTTTGATGTACTGGTCAGCATCAGAAGCTAGCTGCTAAACTCACACCTTGCTGTTTGCTTCTCAGCGATCCATAAAGACGAGTTGGGTTTTGGGTTCTGCTCCTGCTGCAGCTGGTGGAAGTGGCTGCTGGCCCTCGTCTTCACCCTGCTGCTCCTCCTGGGGCTCCTAATCGGACTCATCGTTTTGGGTAAGAGACAAAAATCTAGAGAAATAAACTGATTCTGTTTTGAAGAGTGAGCTGATCACCCAGGACCCAGACCCAGGCCTGACTGTGTCAGTACCTTGTAGAACCTCATGGTGATTTACCAAGAGGCAGTTCCTTTGGTGAAGGCCTGATCATCTGGTCTTCTGTCATAACGCCTGGATAAAGGATCGGGTTGGTTATTCAAAGTTTGTGCAGGGAATCTTGAAATCACATTGAGTCACACTTAGTCAGTCTCATCCTGACTGGAGCAAAACATCTACAGAAATTTAAGTGAGAGCTAAATTTCCAGCTAGCTCAGAGCAAACCTACGATTCCCTGGAGAGATTACATTCACATCCCATTGCTGGTTTGGGAATGTCTATGAGTTCCCTCATATGACCTGGAGGAAGTGGAGAGAGGGAGATCTAATGGCTTGTTTGTTAACCTTTTGGGCCTTTGAAGCATCTTGGATAAGAGATAGAAGAATTGATGAATGACGATGTATTTCTGTCTTACCTTCAGCAGACAGCAGTCATAGGAATCTATTTGATAAAGCAATTATCTGGAAAACAAATAATTTCTATCTATAAGCACCTGGTAACCTTCTTTGGTGCAATTTCTAAACGTTTGTTCCCAGGTGTGGAGGTGGGACGCCTGAAGAACCGTGTTCATACTCTGGAAACCGCCACTGGCATTGTATCAGCCCTAACGGATAATTCAATCTACCTTGGGCCTGGAGGAGGCATAGGAGCCAGATCAGGACAGAGGAGAGCCGCCCTGCAGTCAACCGTTCAGCAGCTGCTCAGAGACGAACTACAATCAAATGATATGAGAGGTGTGGAAACAAAGCACCAGGATTTAACACACACACACACCCACACGCCTACACACACACACCAAACCAAGCATTTCTGAGTTAAAGGGCTTTTTTTGTTGTTTTGCAGAAACTCTTGCTTATTCTCTTAAAGGAGAGAAGGGAGAACCAGGACCTATAGGTACTCACTAACCTCACGTAGTTTTTGATTTATTCATATCTTCATACTTATAACTGCCTCTGTACAGGTGATCCAGGGGCACTTGGACAAAAAGGTGAGGAAATACTCCACTAAATGTTTAGTAGTTCATAAACTTGAACATGGGGTAAAAATCTGTTTTCTTTTCAGGTGATAGTGGCTTTCCTGGACTGCCAGGTAAAACTCTGGGCAAACTAATCCATGTTTTACCCTTCCAAAGGGGTAAAAAACTTGGCATAGCTAATCAGTTCTTTTTGTTCCTTAAGGTCCTCCTGGACAGATTGGACACTCAGGACTGGATGGACCAAGGGGACCAAAAGGAAATCCAGGTAATGGAAACTTTATTTATTTTCTCTGTTATGAAGTTCAAGGAAAGAGCTGAGAATCTCCTTGTTTCTGCCCAGGTGAACCAGGTCCAGAAGGACAATCAGGGCAGAGGGGACGGGAGGGACCAATGGGTCCCCGGGGGGAGTCTGGACCGCCTGGTGTTGGAGAGAAAGGAGATAAAGGTTGAACTAGATCACATTTATTTAAAACAAGTTGAGAACGTGCTGGAAGGGCAGGAAGTGCTGATTTGATTATGACTCTGCAGGTTCTCAGGGTGAACCAGGACGTCCTGGTCCTGCTGGAGCTCCTGGACCCCTTGGTCCAAAAGGTGAGGACAGGATTCATATTGCATATTAAACCAGTAGAAATAAAAGTACTTCATCCACTGATTACTCTGTTTGTTTAAGGTGCTGCTGGAGAGCAGGGTATCTCTGGAGTCCCAGGTATAAAGTCTGTTTCAGTTAATTTCTTTATGTTTAAGTTGATTAGACAATAATTAATGTTATATTACTGTAAACAGGCGTACCTGGTCCAAAGGGATTCCAAGGTGAAGCTGGACCTTCTGGAGCCAAAGGTACAGAAACTTTATTTCATTAGGGTTTTCTCAGACTGGTGAAAACTCTGGACCCTCAACTGATTGGTCCAGGAATCAACAGAGTCTTACTGGAGGCATGGACTCTGCTGAAGTTTTAAACAGTTGGATCTGATTTGACCTGATAGCTAACATTTAGCTGTGGCGTATATAATGCACCAACTTGACCATGAAGGAAGCTACATAATAACTGGAAATTGTGTGTGCTGTAAACAACCAGCCATACTGCGAGAGAGAAGCGCCAAGCTGAATATTAAACATTCCTCTTGCTCTGACTTTAATAGCTCAGGATTTGGAAGTAGGACCAACACAGAGTGAATGGCTTCATTCACTTTCTCTGTTGCCATTTCCAAACTACAACCATAGCCAGGCTACAATTCAAAAACAGCACAGAAACAAGACATCATCTTTCACAACTCCTCCTCCTATCTGCTGATTGGCCCAGTTGAAGTTCAACTGGAGAAATCAAGCATATTGTGACAAATCCTAGATGGAACACTGTGGGCAGACGAGAATCGAGTGGAACTGCGTAAGAAGGCAATGGCCAGGCTAAGTTATTCTAGTAGCTCATGTGAACCAGGTGTTGAATAGGCACTGATGGGCACCACTAACTCAAAGTGTGATGATTAGTTCTGGTAATATTCATGATTTTAGTGGAAGCTAATGCTAAAGCACTAACATCGGTCATGTTGATACCCACCATGAGTCAATGCCAAAATATGCTACAACATAGTATTTCACCCTCAGCAGGTATCTGGTTTGGCATTGTTGTAATACAGGAAGAGTCTAGACGAAGTAGCCAGAGTGAAGTTATAATTACTTCTGTTCTCCATCTGCTACGTGTAATGCAGGTGACCGTGGAGCCCCAGGTGTTCCAGGAATTAAAGGGGACAATGGAGAAAGAGGACCTCGTGGACCAGTGGGTACGTACCATAGGAGCTGGTTTATGTCTTTAGCTACTATTAAAGTACAACAACTCAGTTTTCTTTGTTTTGTCAAGTAAACATTTATAAGATAGGTACCTTGACTCTGAGGCTTCTACATGACCTGTAGTTGTTTTTTGGAAAATAGCATTTGATAAAGTGTCAAAAGAGGAATTGTTTAACTGCATGAGGAGGTCAAGGATTCAAGAGAAATATGTGTTGGTAGTGAGAGAAATGGAAAAGGGGAATGAGAGAGTGGCGAGGTTTGAAGAAGGGTATGCCATGGAGGGAAACAGATTGAACAGTTCAGGTCCCAAAGGAGAAGAGATATGCTCAGCCGTCCAATACAACAGGCAGTGCATAAGAGAGGCAAAGGACAGTGCTTCAGACTGGAGAGGAGAGTAAGGAGTGATTAGGAAAGTAGCCAGAGGATCAAGATGAATCTGGAGCTGGTAGGGAAAAGGTGGTTCATGGATCATGGATGCAGAGAAAGAGGATCTGCAGAGAGTTGGAGTGATAATTTAGGCAGCTAGTAATAGTAAAGGTTTTAAAGTCAACAACAGCAAAGTTTTGTTATCTACTTTGTTAGAATATGAGTGAGAATGGTGTTTGTTATTTAAAATGTTAGCTACCAATCTGCCTCAAAGAAAAGCTTCAGTATGATGAAAGAGTTTTCTTAAAGGTGAATCAGGAACTCCTGGACCTCAAGGCCCATCTGGACCAAAGGGATCTAAAGGAAGTGGTGGTGAGTGGAGAGATGGAAGATCTTACTGCAGAACATCTGATCCACAACATAGCATTGACATCTGTGCTGTAACTGCAGGTGAATCAGGTTCAATAGGACTTCCTGGTGCTAGAGGTTTACCGGGTCTCCCTGGTGACATCGGTCCCCAAGGTACTAAATTCTCCAGAGCTTTTATCCTATATACAGCACGAAATATTTTCTCTGATTCTCTCTGAAAATCTTTTAAGGATGTTTTAAACTCACCAAACTGTAAGATAAAAAAATGAAAAAATCCTTCCAAATAAACTGTTTGTTCTCCAGGACCTCCTGGAATCCAAGGACCCCCAGGTACACAGCATACACTTTTAGTCCTGTAATCCAGACTGTTTTGGTTTTCTACGTTATAAAGTACTTTTCTGGTGCCTGATGCAGGTGTTGCAGGAATTCCAGGCCAGCCCGGTGGTAAAGGTACAGCTTTCTTGTTTTTCCTTTGTGATAAGATTCACACTGTAAAGAAAACTGTCTGGGAGGCTTGAAATGATCGTTTTCTTCTTCAGGTGAACCAGGATCTCCTGGCAAAGTCATCGGCCCGAGTGAGAACAGCCTCATGTCTTCTCCTAGCATTGACCAGGAAACCCCAGAGACTCTTGCATTCAGTCTGGTTTCTTTCTGTTTCCTTCATATCCAGTAAACTCTGATACTGTGGCTATTCCTGGACCTCCAGGACCAGCTGGACCTCCAGGTTCTGCTGGGCCCCCAGGTTTGTCTGGTCCCATTGGTCCTGCTGGAGTCCCAGGCCAACCAGGTAAGCCGGGTCCCCTTGATTTAAACATGTTGGATGTCTGAAAAAAAGCCTTGAACCAGGCACGTTTTGTAATTATTTAGGTACAAAAGGAGAACGAGGGGATAAGGGAGAGAAGGGAGACAAGGGGGACCAAGGTCAATGTGGAGAGCCAGGTAAGAGCTTTTGAATCACTCTGTCAGACACTAAGAAATGTTTTTGATGTGCATCTTTTAATTCACAACAAACTTGTTTCAGGGACCGGCCTTTCTGGACCCCCAGGGCTCCCAGGGTCCCAAGGTGAACCTGGACCTCAGGGGCCTCCTGGTATGTTTACAGCAGAGGTGTCAGCATCCTGCGTCTTTTAGATTCAGCATCACCTGAATAAAATGGCTGATTAGTTTCTCATGAATTAACCATTCGTTTGTGCTGAGTCAGAAAAACACGCAGGCCACCTCTTGATTTGATCTCATTCAAATCAAGAGATCTTGAAGCGATCTCTTGATTTGAATGAATTCAGAGCAAACAAATGATGTTGTCTCTGTTGTTTAGGTGAGGGTAAGCAGGGGCCCCCGGGCCGCAGAGGCCCTCCTGGAGACCCAGGTAAATACAAATCCAGTTTTATCAACATTTGATCGAAGAATGTATCATCAGCATAGAGAGCGATCTGTGTCTGATCACATGTTGATTTTCTGATCTGTTTCCACTCAGGTGTTGGAACTCCTGGACCTCGAGGAGAGAAAGGAGAGCCTGGCAGCTTCTTGCCAACATCTGGTTAGCAAAAACCAAATCTCACTGTCCTTAAACTTAACCATACTTTTTGTTTTTGTGTGACTTTTGATGGAGTTTTCCTCATTTCTCCTCAGAAACCTTCTTTGCTGGACCACCAGGACCTCCAGGTCCACCTGGTAGGGCTTCGCAAAGTTTACATTTCTTTATCTCTAGCATGTCTTTAGCACAACTTACAAAACATCTGGGCAAGCATATCTTCTCCTGTAGTTCTATCATCTCACAGACTGACCTGTTTTTAGGTAAAGAAGGAGCACAAGGATTCCAAGGTCAGAAAATATGCAAGTATTTTGGGAAAGCCTGTATTTTGTAGTGTGTGACTAAATGTAAACATTTTGTTTCAGGTGAACCAGGTCAGCCGGGGCTTCCAGGGACTCCAGGTGCTGTTAAGTGGCCAAACTGTTGATGATTGTCTCAGTAATGATCCTGTAGCGTTTGATTTTAAATCAGTGATTTCTGTCTCAGGGTTCCCGGGACCTCCAGGACCTCCAGGTAACTCAAACACTGGGTGTGATCTTCTTCAGACCATGATGAATATTATTTTGAACCATTTCAGAGTTTGAGTTTCTGAGGAATTATGATGAATATTTCCACTCTTGCAGGTGGCCCAGTAATAGCAGGAGGGGAACCTGGTAAAAAGTTTTTTTTATATTAAATATATTAACATTTACAAAGTGCAATGTTCTGAAAGGTTATCAGGTCAGATTGTATGAAGCTTGCTGCAAGATATTCTGTAAAAAAACCAGACCTAGTCATATGAAATGCGTTGCAGAGAACATGCTAATCAGGATATTTTGATGTCTCAAGATGAAGTTTAGATAGTTGACCTTAAAGGCTTCCATCCAGGATGTGTTTACCTATCAGGACAAACACACACACACAAGTTCCCTGCTGTCAGTGAGTTACAGTGAGTTTTAAAGTCTAAGCAGGACCAGCCAAATCATCATTCCACCACCACCGTGCTTTACAGTCAGCCTGAAGTGTGCAGATATTCTGTTTGGCTTCCTCCTTCCATGGCGCTGCGCATCGTGGCCCAACATCTCTACTTTGGTTTCATCTTTCTGAAGGACATTGATCCAGAATCGTTGTGTTTGATTCAGGTGCAGCTCTGTAAATCCTTCCAAACAAGCTTATCTGTTTCTTGTCATGCTTAGAGATTCATTTCATTGCAGTCTGACCTCCAGAGTACAGAGATTTTTGTATCGTTTCCTCCAGTGGTTCTTGTTGAAGAGTCTCCACAGCCGAGGTTTGGTTGGTTTGACTCAGTGCAGTGAGAAAGAGAACCACAGCATCTGAAAATGGAACAAATTGAATTGAATCTGCTGAACTATCAAATGTGAAAACTCTCTACGAGTTTTCAGGTGCTGACATCTAGTGGTGATTACAGAAACTGCATGTGAAACTTTGGGTACAGTCACTGTATTATTGCTGTTTGGATTAATAAATTCTCATCTCCTAATGAATTCCTGTTATTTTTCCAGGAAGCTCATTCATTCCCGGACCACCTGGACCACCGGGACCACCAGGACCACCTGGGAGTGAATCACCTGCTGTTGGCCAGTACATTGCTGACTATCTCCAGAGTAAGACTTTCAGTCATTTTTTTATCCTTATAGCATGAATCAAAAAGCTTAGGGAGGCTTTCTGCTGTGATCTCCAGGCGACAGCATCAGACAGTACTTGGCTGGACCTCCTGGACCTCCTGGAGAACCAGGCTCTCCTGGTGTTTCAGAAGACGCCCTGGTGGATAACGTAGCCAGTCGAGTTATCTCTTACATCCAGAGTAAGATCACGATGTTGGACATTTCCCACACCAGTCTGAAGGACACAGCTCTTTTTCTGACTGTTCTGATATTTGTTTTGACCAGGTTCCGGCCCGGGGGCGCCTGGTCCTCCTGGCCCACCTGGATCCGTCTCTGTCAATGACATCATTAGTCTATTGCAACGTAAGTGGCATCACATCAACGTGATGAATCTTAAGAAGTAATAAGATGCAGTAGGGTTAGGGTTAGAGTAGAGGTAGGGTTAGGAGAATAGTAAAAGGGTAAAAGTTGGAGTCTCTTGCATTTAAGACAACAGCATCAAAGGAATCCATAATCCATATGTCTGAACATCAAACCAACATGGAGAAATGAGGAAAAGTTAAACAGCTGATTATTATTCATTATAAAACATAATCTTGTGTTTCAAAGCTAATATGTTCCTATTGTTGTGATGGCTATTATCTCGTTTCCAGGAGATGAAGTGAGGCTGTACCTTATGGGTCCACCAGGCCCACCAGGACCTCCTGGAGATCCAGGTATCGGCGGGTTCTCGTTTAACCCCCAGGAGGTGGCTGAACGCGTCTACAACCTCTTGAATCGTGAGTGCCAAGTTCCCGCTTTATGTTCAGTGCAGGACAGATGATTTGTTCTGTCTGATTGTCGGGTTGTGTCTGTCACCAGAGAGAGGGGCGCTGGGTGCACCTGGAGCTCCAGGACCTCCTGGGCCTCCGGGGCCTCCTGGGAACCTGTTGGCAAGTAAGAGCTTTAATCATCCAAGAGCTCAGACTCTAATATCCAAACTATTTGATATCACTGCATTGGCATTCTCATTCTGATTTGATCTCCCTTGTTCCAGCTGGATTTCAGTCTCTTATTGGCCCTCCAGGACCCCCTGGTGCACAGGGTGTTCCTGGGCCACAAGGTCCGCCTGGCCCCCCCGGACCGCCAGGATTTGGGAGCTATGTCAGCTCGGACATCCGTGACTACCTGCAGAGTGAGTTCAGACAGGAAATGTCTCTGGTGAACTGCGCCTGTAGAAGCGTTCAGTGTCTGTTCTGTACAACTTTATCATTCTGTCTGTGGAGGTTTTGTTTGGACCTTTCTTCTTTACTGCGTTGCTTAACTCCAATCTGCTTTCTTTCAGATAAATTATATAAATGGATGCTATCTTTATGTTTTTGTGTAAATGTTGATATTTTAGCATAAATTTGTTAAATATGGCCTAAAGTCGTCATGCCCTTCAGTGTGTATTGGCTCCACCCACTTTGTGAAGCTTTTATGTGTCTGGGGACAAACTCATGGTTTTACAGGGACGATAGTTCCACCTTAAGTTTATTGAAGTTTTTCAAATATTCCCATTCCATTATGGAAGACAATACTAACCCTTTGCCTTCCCTTCTGCTGCCCCCTACAGGTGTTTCCCTCAAAGGCCCTCCAGGCCCTCCGGGGCCCCCGGGGCCAGAGGGCCCTCCTGGTCCAATCGGACGAATGGTTTCTTTTACAGACCACAACAGAGACATGCTGAAGCCTGAAAGACAAGATTATGAGTTTGATGGTAAAGAGAAGCTTATTCAGAGTCCTGGACCAGAACCGGGTCATGTAGCACAAACCTGTTGGTGGGAAAGGTGGACAGGAACAAAGTCTCTTTTTTTCAGGTGGTGATGGTTTGAGTCGACCCATGTTTGGACCTCCTGGTCCACCGGGGGCCCCTGGACCTCCGGGACACAAGGGAGAGTCAGGTTTGGGCAGTAGCACCGAGTGGGGCCCGAACTCTATTGACTTATCCATCATGGCTGAAAGACTGACTGATTACATCAAAAGTACATTGAAAATTAACTGAAATTTCTCTAACTTTGAATTTCTGCGTTTCCACATCTTTAGGAAATCTTTTGTAATTGCACACACCAATTAGTGAAAAAGATTTAAGATCAAAGAAAGCGGATAGAAAATTTTTTTATGTAAACATACAGTAACTACAGTTTAATCAGTGGTTAAAAAATGCTCAGCAGCATCATTTATGTTTTTTAATTCTCATTTGCAGCTCATGGCGTACTGGACGGCATCGTTGAGAACTACAATAGCAGGATCTTCCAGGGTCCTCCAGGGCCACCTGGGCCCCCAGGTCCTGCCTGGTTTGGTTCCCATGGAAACGCCACAAATATTATGGAAATTATTGAAGGTAGGAAAACTACAGAAAAGAAATACATCAGACTATGATAAATTGGACCATAGACCCGCTAACACTCTCCTGCTTTACAGCTGTTAGGCAGCAGAGCCCTGGACCTGCCATCCACGGGCCCCGGGGACCACCCGGCCCCCCGGGTCCACCAGGAGAGAGCCGACTGTTTGGTTCTCACACCAACGTTGTTGATATAATGGACTACATCAAAGGTAACAAATTTATTTAATATTGTCAAATAAATTCTTCATAAATGTCCAACTTGAATTTTAAATCTTTTTTTTAATTCTTCACAGCCCATGGAGTGATTGTGGGACCACCAGGGAGACCAGGACCGAAAGGGGACCAAGGACTAACAGGAGCAAAAGGTGAGGCAAATCCAGGCAAGGAGGGTTTATTTCTGTAGAACCAGTCAAACACACATGACTGCGGTACCAGACATGTCAGAGTTTCTTACCAGATTTCATGAGCCTAGAGGCCAAATCCTGCCTCACATTGCTTAGCAACAAATCAAGGCTGCATGTTGTGGATTCTAGGTTATTAAGAGTTTCTGTCAAAAACATCCTGTGTGCGCTTGCAGGTGAACGAGGTTATCCTGGGCCTCAGGGATACAGAGGACCAAAGGGTGACAGAGGTCAGTTTTAAAAATTAAAGAATGAGATGTTTTACCTGCAGCTTAACATGAATGTTACTCCAGTGTTTAAAAACGCAATGGTCGGGCGTGCCGTGGTGGCGGAGGGGTTAGCGCGACCCACATTCAGGCAAAACGTAGCCTCGACGCGGCTGTCGCGGGTTCGACTCCCGGACCCGACGACGTCTTCCCCCCTCTCCTGTCAGCCTACTTTGAAAAAGGGACACTAGAGCTCACAAAAAGACCCCTTGCGGGGCGATAAAAACCCCCCCCCCCAAAAACGCAATGGTTGCAAGAAATTAAAAAAAACATTAAGAGAGTAAAGATTTTCTCACTTGGTTAGAGCAGGTCGTTGAACAGAGGAAGCAAACAGAAAAATCCAGCAAAGACAATTAAAACCAGGAGCCTAAATACTGGGGCTGGAGAGGAAGGGAGCAGAGGAGCTAATCAGAGGAGATGTGAAGCAGCTGTGGCAGGAAGAAAGCAGGGAAACTGAAAGGGAGACTAATTAACACAAAGTTTCTTAATGCTCAAAATTTATTTTTGTTAAAATACTTTTTTTTTGAGTCGTCTTTCATCTTACTACATAAATTTGATCTCAATCAAACGTCTGCACTTCCAGACAGCGAATGAGGGGCTTAAGAGGATGTGTTCTGATTTTCGAAGAGAAGTAGACATGACAATCATCTGAATAAACTTAAAAGACGTATTTTTTAAAAAAATGACAGCAAGTAGAGGGAAAAAAACAAATCACCAGAGGGAGGCGTCTGAGATGCTGCAGTAATATTTAATTTTTTAACTGAAATTTCTGCTACGTTTCAGGAGATTTCTCGCTGACAACAAGAAGGAGAAGTTCTGGTGTTTGATCGCTGAACTCAGAGCTCCAAGTGGGATCATGAAAGCTGTTCTTATTAGTGACTGAACATTGCTGTGGATTGTGTAAAGTATTGAATTTTATGGTATGATGTTTGTGTTCATTATGGGCATTTTTAAAGGACATTTTTTAAATGTTTTTTTTTTTTTGTATGTCTGAGAGACCAAAGGAGAAGCTTTTGTTTAAAGGAAATATTTTATTTACAGCAAAATGAAAATCAACATTTCACAAGCATTTCTAAAAACTATACATGTATTTAAAAAAATTAATTATTGATGTCGATATGTTTTTGTTTTCAGTCTAAATTTAGGAAGTTGAGCAGTTTTTGTATAAATAGTAACTGAAAATATTTTTCTAAAAAAGGTGCACAGCACTCCATTATATTTACTTAACAACTCAGAACAGCCAATCAAGAAAAACAAAAACGAGATGAACCAATCAGAGGTCAGAAAGGCCTAAACCAGTCAGGTCCAGTTTTTTTTTTAATTACTAAAAGTAAATGAAAAGAAATGAATTTTTGTGTTTTGTTTAGTTTGCTTGAATACAGAATAAAATCCTTCACAACACGTCTGAATTCTTAAAGTCGCAGTAACAACTTTACAATACATCTAAATTATTAAGGCTAACAGATCTACTTTGGGCTTTTCAAGAAACAAAATACGTCATCAGAAGATAAAAATACACAAACGTTTCTTCATTTTCCAGATCTTTCTTTCTTTGCTGTTGGAGCTGATGCTTCCTTAGAGAACAAAAACCATGAGTGTCTTTCAAATGTTTTACAACAAACCTGAAGGCATTTTGAAGGAAAAAACTGCATCCGTGTCAGCCAGGAGATGAGAGCTTCGCAGCTTAAACGGAACCACAAAATTCAAAATGTCTGAATGAAAATCTGCTGCAACCCATTCCTTCATCTGGAGTGTTTCAGCCACAAATACATTCTGTATCATAATGACTTAGAAATGATCGACTGATTGATGTTTGACTATAAAAAAAAGAGAGTGATCCGTAGTACAAAAGTCTGCAGATATTTCCGGTTCTTCAGGCACTGGATTGTGGCGACTGAAGTGGCGCCGCAGCGGCTCCTCAGACTTCCTGTCCTCTCTCGGCCCGTTTGGGTTAGAACCCGGTGGAGTGGACGCTGGGGATCGGGTAGAACTTGGAGATGCGACTCTGGGTGGACGGGTTAAGGCACTCGGACTCGCCGCTCATCTTGAAGAACACTTCCTGTTCCTGCAGCTTCCTGGCAAACTCCTCCTCCAATGCCTGTAAACAAACATCAGTTACCATAGAAACAAACGAGGCCATAGAAAGTGTTTTTTCAGACTGTATGGAGCAGAGAGTAGCACTGTAATGCTACTAACTAAGAGTTAGCAAGCTAACTGTGCAGTTAGCAGTTAGCTTGCTACCTGCAGCCTCTAACCAAACAGATCATTTAAAAACTATAAAGTTCAGAAAGTTTTCCTTCTATATTTTTGTCCTTTTTTCACCAGTTTCACTTTAAAAGTTAAAAAATATAATTCAGGGGCTTTTGGAACGCAGGAGATAGAAAACATTTTCTATACAAAACCCATAAACTAGTCGTAGGATATGTTTACCATCAATGCTTGTTGAGCTATGTTCTACACATACTGAGGATCATATTAAAAGCCCTTTGGCACCCTCTAGTGGTCAGAGTTTTCAACGCATGCCTAATTCAGTTGATTATTCTGTTGCTAAAATGTAGGGCTGAAACGATTAATGGGATTAATCATGATTAATTGATGACAGAAATAATAATTTAAGTAGTAATAAGTTAATTGTGAATTGGAATAAACACTCATAAAAAGCCATTTTTGAAAGAAGAACAAATTCAAAGCAATAATTAAGTCAAAAGTGTACAAAAAATATATACAAAAAATATATACATTTTGCATTTAAGATTAAAAGAAAAAAATCTGTGTAAACATGTTTTACCCAAAACTCCTCAGTGGCAGTTTTAGCTTTATCTGTACAAAAATATCTATTTATCACTTTTTGCTATGCAATTCTTAATAGTTTTATCCAAAAATTAATCAACAAGTCATCCCTGCACTGTGTTGATGAAAGAGCTGAGCTTTTCACATGTTGATATTATTGTTAGTCGTAGCTCTACTAAATGTAATGTAGTCTAACTCTGAAATGCACTTGACATGATAAAAGAGAATATGATTTAATCTAACTAAATAAATAAAATGATGTCATCTGTGCGGGCGGTCTACCTTCTTCCTGGGCCGGAGCTTCTCCCTCCACTCCTTCAGCTCCACGCTGTGCTCCTCATCCAGCTCCTTCAGTTTCTGGGTCTCATGTTCGATGAGCAGGTGACACTTCTCATTCTGAAACACAAACATCCCTTCAGCTCATTCTGCTATGAAAACCCAACTTTAACACGGCTAAAGCAGTTTTCGCAGTAAGGACCTGCAGCTGCTGCAGCTCCCGGATGTTGGCGTCGCATTGCAGCTGCAGGTCTCTCATCTGGTTGTCGTGTTTCTGCTGCTGGTGGAGACGTTCGTTCTTCTGCCTCTTCTCCTCCTGAGCAGCAAACTGGGAACAGAGACAACGATGAGGCCGGCTGGATTCGGTCGCAGCTTCTCTCTGACCTGAGGCGCAATCCCACCTGCTTGACCTTGTCCCTCTCCTGTTCGGGGGTGATGAGCGCTGCGGTGATGCGGAGGCTCTTCTTGAACATGGCCATGCGTGTCTTGGCCTCGCTGCGTTGGATTTTGGGCAGCCGGGTTCGCTCCTGCGTCTGTTTGTTCTTCAGCTCCTCGATGAGACGCTGGTTGTAGCGCTGCATCTGCTCCATCTCCTGCAGGCACAAACCAGTTGCTGGGAAAGTTCTCAGAACCACAAGACAGGTTTTACTTTGATATTTTGGAGCAGAACAATGAGTTGTTTCAAATTTCTGAATCATTTCCCTCTGCATGATGATGAACTAACTGACTGAGGAAGCCACAGACTCCAGCTGATGTCCAGAAGCTCCAGCCATGTTTCCATACCTTCTCATGTCTCTTCAGCAGCTGGTGTCTCTGCATGAAGTACTGGTCTTTCAGCTGCTGTTTGAACAACTGGTGTTTCTCCTGCAGGTGGCGCTCTTCCATCTCCCACATTGCAGCTTCTCGTGCTGCATGCAGAAACAAGAGAAGACAAACATGAGGTGGACTTCTATTAAATTGTTTAAATAAGAAATGTTTGCAGCCATCTTAAGCTTATTTTATAAAGATCTCAGTTTATGACCTTTGAACCCTGTCACTTTCATTTCCAGTTAAAGCTGTTAAGAATGACCGGCCCAAACCCACATTTCTGAGCAGTGACTCATTTGTGCTGCGTTCCAGTAACCTGGGAAGTGGGAACTCCGAGCTGTTTGACGTCAGAACCAAAGTGACAACGTTCTGGTTAAGAAGTTAGAATTTCAACATGGCGACGCCCATAAACATCATTTTACAATTTACTCTCCATTAACGAACATCACTTTTAATTTGTTCAGTTAGAGTAGCAGGCGCTACATGTAGCACTGATTACATGTAGCGCCTAGATCTGTGTCTTGTGTTTCCACCACATCTTGCTATTGTTGATGCGAGGAGCGGCCATTTTGAAATGTAAAGTCGTCCTTATAATTCATGCCGGGGGTATTTGAAGTTGCTCCCAGTTTCCCAGTGGGAAATCCGATTTCATTGGACATTCCAGTTGATTTTTCTGACTGGGAAGTTGGAATTTTCCAGTTCAGAGTCCCGAGTATAACTGGAACGCAGCATTAGAGCTGGATCAGAACTGGGCGACTCAAAATGATGACCAACTGCAGATGAACTAAAAGCAGCTGATTTCATAAAGAATATGTGGCTCTCAGAGTCACTGTCTATTAATTACAGTCAACTTTACACACAAAACTTTAGAAACAGTTTTGAAGAACCCAAAAACACAAATATGTATATATTTTATTTTATTTAATTAGCTGATTCACTCAATCGCAAATTCCTGAACTATTACAGCTGTTACCTGGAAGTCATGATTCATATTTAACAGAGCTGACCTCCAGGTTATAAATATTTGCTGCTGAGTGTGAAGTGGCCTAAAAACAGAAGACTGCCCCCTATTGGTTGGGGTTGGTCTCTGTGAAAGTTAAAGTTTCTCTTCCCCCTTTTTCAAAGAAAAGACATGAAATTATTTAACTAGGACACCTAAATAATGTGTTACAATGTACTTGATAAAGGTGGCAGTTTTTAATTAAATCTAAATAATAAGTTATTACAAAAACAAACTTTTTTTTTTAACCAATAAGTAATTAGAAGATTTTCCCTTTTATTTTCTATGAATTCATCGTTAAAATCAGTTCTCAGCTAGCTGTGCTATCTGGTGGTGACATATTTAACATGTGGGCTCCTGGACTTTTCCGTTACAGCGGTGTTAGAGCTGAACCAGGGTTCACCTCTGAGCAGCTGCTGCTTGTGGTTCAGGCAGTCTCTCTCTATGGTGGCCAGCTCGTGCTTGTGCTGCTGGATTATTTTCTTCAGCGCGCTGTCCAGATCCTGCTGCTGCTTCTGGAGGAACTCCTGTTCCTGGATTCAGAAGAACACAGATGGTTTTTTAATAAAGGTCATTTCTGTACCAACATCAACAAGCAGGGAAGGCCCTCTGAGGTCAGATAAACGTGTCGCTTCCAGGCTCATAGCCAAACTGTCAGCCTAAGACCGGCTTGAGCTGCTAAACCAGACAGAAACACCTGCTGTTAATGAGCGCTTCACCTGTCGGCCATGTTATTTTGGGCTCAGCTAACTCTGAAGGAGTCTGTCTGACCTTAACACAGTCAAATGGCCCAGACACTGAAAAACAGCCAGAGATGAAAAAACAGCTGATATGATGCGTGTCAATCAGCTCTGACATCACAGAAACTCTGAACCAATGGGAGTCTGGATTATGATAACTTTCGTCTTCATCGTCCCTGAAGGCAGCAAGTTAGTGGGAAACTCAATAATCTGATCCATAACACTCTTCAGGGTAGATTTGATTTTATTTATTTTAAATGCTTTTTTTGGTAAAGCACCTCGACATGACATTTGTTGTGAATTGTAACTATAGAATTGAACTGAATTAACGAGAGTCCAAAGACAAACTGCTTCTAACATGTGGCCAGATGTTGCTTCTGCTACTAATCATAATGAAAGATTGAGGGAGGAACAGTGTTTTTATTTTTTTCTTAAATAGGAATTCCAGAGTAACCTTTACTGATAAAAACAGACCAAACGTCACAGAGTTTCCTCCGACATGCTGAATGGCCGCGCTGCTCCATGAGGACGATTCCAACCACTCAGTCCTGACATCAGCCACTCACTGTGGATCACACTCCACTGTGAGTCCACACACACTCAGGCACCGAGCGCTCTGGCTGGTGGAAGTGGTTTTAAAGTGCTATTGGTTTCATTAAACAGCTTCAAACATCAGAACAATGATGGCTCTATGATTTAATATAATACACATTTTCCAGAGTCGGAGAGAGTTGAAACAGAAAATCCTCTTTAAGACATTTCATTGTCACCTGCTGTGGAGAAAGTCCTGCTTTCTGTTTGCTGCGAGGCAGGTGTGAACAAGAGAGAGAGCTAAAATGAGGCAGAGCTGTGGACAGTATAAGATTTAACCTGGCCTGCTGGGACAGAAGCTGCAGAAACTCTGGAGGACAGATGAGGGCGCTGTTTGTCTCAGCGGATACATTTTGGACTCTTGAGGGGCAGAATGTGACAGAAGGAGGTGAAAGTGATGGATTGCTGGGACTCACCTCTTTCTTGCGGTTCTTCAGCCTGTTCTGGCACTTGGACAGCTCCTTGTCCTGCTCAGCTTTGATGCGCTTGGCCTCGTCTCGCAGCCGGTTGGTGTGCTCCTGCTCCAGCCTCTCGATGGTCTGCTTCTGCTGCCGCTCCAGGTTCTCCACCTCCTGGTCGTACTGACGCTTCTTACTCTGTCCAACACAAACCGCTTCATCACTCAACCGTCTTCATACATCACTGAGACTTTCTGAGACACTGAAGCTCAGAGGGGTTGGAGGAAACATTGTGATGATTGAAGTCAGGAGAGGAGTGAGAAAAAACTGTAATATTGCAACAGAAAAGCAAAGTTTGGAGATTTTCCTTAATATGGAGGACAAAGATATTCTAAGCTAAACGTGTGTTAGTGTTTACAGCTCACTCATTGATGAGGAATTTTACTATTCTTCTCTGTGATTGGTGAATGATGGTGGCTAAATGACTTTTGTAAACACTCACAGATTCTATTGACTCTGACGGTTTGATGAACGTGTCAATCATCTGAATCAACCAATGAGCTCCTGAGAAACTGCTTACAATGCCTGGTCAGAAAACTGAAAGCTGTGAGGCTCAGAGACGCAATGTTTAGCGGTGCGTTGACTCTTTTTAGTTGTAAGGATCAACGTAACTTTTATCAACCTAAACCTTGTAGTTCCTTAGATGTATTCAATTCATTTTGGATTGTTGTTTTTCAAAAAGAGACTGGGAGTTTAAGAGGTTAGTGCTGCTGTTGTGGCCAAAAAACAATAATTACAGATATACAGTATATACGATATATTTTTTCGCCCTTTCAACACATTGAAAAAACACAACTACATTGCTTCAGTTAACAAATCAAAATTCTGCACTGCATCACTATCATTGTCACGTGACCAAATAAATACCACATTTTCAACAAATCTTATTATTCGGATAGAAAGACTAGATTTTATGAATTTTCCCAGACTGTGGGGTCTATGCTTGCCGTGAACCCAAAGGAGAAAGACATTAGCACTTTTTGCTTACGCGTCAAGTCATACCATCATAATAATATAATGTAAGTGAATGTTGTGTGTTTTACTTGTTTTAGTGTTGAATAATTTAAAAAATGACTGTAAATCATCAGAATGTGATAATTTCTCCTTTAATCAGATGATCTCTGATATATTTCTCTGTAGCAGATCGGTCTGAAAGCTCTGCCACAAAACATTTCAGAGCAAAACTCTCTTTGCCAGGTTTCTTTATTTTTCATCTTATATCGATAAGATGATAAACTCAAAACCTTTTTACCGCAGCTCAGTTCTGAGTGCTGAATTCCCCAATTTCTGAGTGGAATGTCCCACTGTTCACATATGATGTTCTAACTATTATTATATTTTTTCAAAGAAAAACTGTTAGAAGTTGTTTTAAACAGTCAGGAGTCTTGATTCAGTGATGCTCCTTTGAGCAGCAGCTTTCACCCAGAATGTGACTGAGCTGCAGTTTGCTGGGAGGCAGTGAAGTTCAGCAGTTTTTAGCTGAGATGATTAGGCTGATAACAGAAAAGTTTGTAGCTACGGTGAGCAGATTCAGGAAGTTCACAGTGTCATGTGGGGAAACGGCTCCATGTACTTATCTCTAAACAGAAACCACAGCTGCTGCTGGAGCTGATCCGGTTTGAAAACAAGGCTGAAATGTTTTGAAGCTGGAGGGAAACAGACATGGCAGACTCACAGTGGTCTCTTGCTCAAAGCGTCTGTAGATCTGCTCCTTTTGCTGCTGCAGCTTGTTGCTGAGCTGCTGCTGGGCTCTCTGCTCCTCCTTCTGCAGGAGACGCAGCTCTCTCAGCTCCTGCCGCCTGCAACAGGAGGAACAGTAAAGTCAGAAAAAATTTCCAGTTTAACTCATTTTCATATTATTTGCATAAATAATGCAAATATTTATGGTTTGGTTTGAATGAAGTGACATGAGCACCTGAGGAATCTCATCTCCTCGTTCTTGGTGTCGTTGTCAGTGACGATCTTTGATGTTGTGACGCTCACTTCCACCCCGTCCACCATGAACTTACGAGTTTTCTTCAGCGTCTTCTTCTGCCGCTTGGAGTCCTGAGGAAAACAGCTAGCAGGTTAAAAAGGAAGAGGTCTTGCTGTGGCTTTATATGTGTGGTTCTGAGGCTTACCTGTATAGAAACAGAACCAGGCTCCTTTGTTTTGGACAAGAAGCTGGAAATGGACAAATTGAGGTCTACTGAGCTGTTGTCTGCAGCCGAGCCCCTTCCTGAGTCAGAATCTTGCTCCTTTTCGTCTTTGGCTTTATCCGGAACCTTCTTCTCCTCTTCAGCGTTCGTTCTGTCTTTTTCTACGGGCTGCTCTCCGTTTTCCTTCTTCAGGTCTTCCTGCTCTGGCTCAGGCAGAGTTAGAGTCACCTTGAGGTGTTTGTATCGATCTTCCTCTTCTTCCTGAGCTGGAGTGTTAGCTTCTGGTGCAGCAGGTGAGTTAGTCTCCTGAGGAGACCCAGGAACCTCGGCTGTGTCCACTTCCTTTTCATCCTCCACGTCTATCTCCAGCTGCTGCAGCTCCTTGGACGGTGTGTCTGGTTCGGCCTCTGACCCAGGTGAAGTGGCATCAGACACGGCTTCTGGAACGTTCTCCTCTGAAGGTTTCTCTTCAGGTTCTTCTGGAACTGGAGTGTTTGGAGTTTCCTGTGGTTGCTCCTGTGTAGCAGGTTCCTCTGTGGAGACGGTTTTCGCCACATGGTTGGAGTCGGGAAGCTTGGCCGGGGAAGGAAGTGGTAGGATCGGTTCCATCTTCTCAGGGACTGATTCCAAGGGCGACAGAGGGATCTTTTCGTCCTCGGAGCTGGCGACGCTGACGTCAGATGGAGCCCGTTTGTGGCCCTGGAGGAACCATGCAGAAGTTAGAACTGACATATAAATGCAGAGTCAGCAGAAAGCAAAATGTAAAAAGTAACAGCTTCAAAACTCAAAAGAACAAGCCAAGCACGGCTAAAGCACTGCTGGTCAAAACATTCTCTCTAAACAACTGCAGCTCCTGCTGTCTTCAACGTTATTTAACCTCCTCTGCAGGCTTTCTGCAGGTTTCACCAACTCCAACATTATGAATGAAATTTAAGACTTGCACCTACACAGAAATGTGCAAACTTCGTCCAGCCACTGGCGAAAACAAACACTTACACATGATAGAAGCAAAAAAAGCTAGCTATCAAGGTTATGTTAGCAGCGAGTTAGCAGTAGCAACCGTCTCGAGGCAATGAAGATGTCTGAGCACAACTCAAGCGTTTGCCTAACAGAAAAGTTTTGTGAGAAAACAAAATGAAAATAATATGAGGTTAAATAGTGACAAAATTTAAGACACAGATGTCAGCTTAGGTTTTTAGATTGAATTTGAACCATTTTAAGGACCTTGACTTTAGACATTTGAAGAATGAGCAGATACCACGCTGTCAGATGTTACCATCTTTAACTTATGTTTGAAGATTTATAGATGAGTCAGAAAAATGTGATATAGATGTAGAAATTGACACAAAAATACCTCAGCTGTTGCTGTTTCTGGTGTAGAAAGTTAAAACAGATGTGGTCTGCATAGTAACTGTTTTGTGTAAAATCTGTGTTGATGTGGACGGATCGTCAATGTCTGCAATTTATTATTTTGACCAATTTCCTTCTAGATTCAGTTTCTTGTCTTCAAACTGCTGGATCCTCATTGTACAATTTCACTCATAAAGAGTAAGTTGAAACATTTATGACTTTAATGTGATGCCAGCTTGGTACTGTGTTCCAGTCAATATGGGTTTCATGCGGCCTTGAGGAGCTGCAGTCATGATAAACAATGGAGAGATCAACGCTAAAATTGACCAAACAGGAAGGATGTTTATGCAGAAACAGAACTAGAGTAATTAGTGTTTGTAGTGGCAGCATTCCCACATCCTGCACCTTCTTCGCTTTTGAGGATGAAAACAATAAGTGGGATCTTTAATTTTCCTTCAAGCAGAAATGCCTAGCCCATAAATCATGATCTGAATAACAATGCTCTTTCTGCCAACTTCATTTTCAAAACTCAACAAACACTGAACTTGAGTCTTTTTGAATTCCTGTAGGAATTTAGTTTCTGTTTGAAACAGAAGGCATACCTCTAGAATGTGTAGCAAGCTCACAAAAGTTTATATTATAACCAATCCTGGTTTTGAACATAAAGAGAAGATATTTGGACAGCCGGTGGTACTTCGAGACATAAACTGTTTGATCTCCCTGCCTCCATATTGAATATGAGACTTTAGCCATTTCTATTATGATCAAAAACAACAGATCTTACAGTCACAATAGATATTTAACATTTTCTTTTTAATACAGTTAAAATCCTCTTGAGTTATTAGTGATAAGGATCAAACATTAACAACCACTCTTTTTTTTCCACATCATAAATCTCCAGTAAAATAGACTTTGATGTAAATATCTACGCACCAGATGTGCCTCGGTCTCTTCCTCCTCCTCTTCCTCTTTGTGCTCTTCGATCTCCTCGGTGACCTCAGCCTTCGCCTCGGCTATCAGCTCCCTCAGCGGCCGGCTGTCAGTCACAGTCGAGACGAACGAATGCTGCACACAAAACATGACCAAAGGCTTGTTGGTAGATAAAAACCAATGTCATTCCAGGCATTGTTCATAGTCAATGAACAATGCCTGGAAATTGATTGAGAATTTGACTGGAAACGGAAACGTAAAAAGAACTGCAGGAAATGGAAACCAAACTCAAAGTCTCAGTCAATGATCATCTGCTGGGTCTACAGCTACCTGCAAACACTCAAACAATTAGAATAATATGAAGATAATCAAGACGCCGAAACAAAAAACCCATGATAGAAAAATAACATGAGAAGAGACTTTGATTTGTTTAAGAACACGTTAAAAGCAAAATGGAGCAACATTTTTGTTTGTCTGACGACCCCAAACACTAAATTCAAACCAGCGTAACGCTGAAGTGAAGAGGGTTGACATCCAGGTCTGTGCTGATAAACTGGCCCAGAGTTTCTTAATTTTAAGATTTCGGTTGATACTTACAAGTAAAACTGATCTTATCTACTTTGGCAAAGGTCTGAAAATCAGCCACTGTCATCTTTTACTCCGTTAGAGATGGCTGATGACTGATACGTCTGCACATGAGCTGTTATTACAATAGGCACCCCACTGTTGCTAACTTCATCGCTAGATTTAGCAACTTTTCTGACAAAAAAATAAATAAAAATCTGTATTGGCAGGTGAGGTTTTTTTCAGCCAGAAACTGCAATTGTTGCACCTCCAGTAACATTAAAACTGATGTTTCTGTCCTGGGTTGGAAACCAGTTCAGAGGTAGCAGAAGCTGGCTGACTCCATGCAGTGCAAAGAGAAATGCAGACGCTGCTATTACTAATCCTTTTTCTTTACTTTCCGTTCATTAATAACAAGTCTGATCATTTCTGTTTCAACCTTCTGATTTGTGTGCATTGAAATAAAAACTATTATTCTATTTTCAGCTTCATTTACTTTCAAGTTAACCATAACCTTAACCATCATCCGCCTACACTTAACAGTAAAACCATTTCAATCCATCAGCAAAATGCAAGATTTAAACACGGTCTCACCTTCTTCGGTTTAGAAATCTGCTGCATGTATTCTATGGCAGGCCTGATGATGTGAAGCTTCTTAGATATCAGGACCTTCATTGGTGGCAGGACGCTGTTTTGTATTTTTAAGCCCATTGCGTCGTCTGTGCAGTACTATGGTTTTCCCGGTGTGTATGAGGTAAAATGCGTCCGGCTGGCCTGCCTGTCTGCACACTGAGTGAATGAGCGGCTCTGGTTTAGCACCTTAAACCCCACGGAAAAAGCAAAGCCTGCTCTGCTGACGTCAGCTCCAGCAGAGGGATGAGTGTCAGTCCTACTGGGACAGACGGCTCAGAGCATACAGAGCAGCTCAACAGATGTCGCACTGGGTTCTGATGGCAGGTGGTGCATGGATGGAGGTGGGGGAGGAAGTGGCTTAGAAGTGGCCAAGTGTTGGGGATAATCACACATTGAGAGATTTAGTTTTGAACAGACGGTACCTGAAGAAGCTGCGCTGCGGTCCATCTGCTGTCCAGGTTCTTGTCCAGGCTACGTTTCAGGAAGTCGCTGAACTCTGGAGACCTGAGCAGAGAAAACCCAAATATTCAGTCAGCTGTTCACTCAGCCGTCAAACAGAAACATGGCAACTCACCAGCGCGACGGCTGCATCAGTGTGGGCGGGTCGGACTTTGCGATCTTCAGTAGGACTCTCATGGGGTTCATCTCGTGGTTGGGGGGCTCGACCTGCGCCAGCTCGATTAAGGTGACCCCCAGGGACCAGATGTCGGCCTTGTAGTCGTATGGACGGTCCTTGGAGGTTTCACACATCACCACCTCAGGGGCCATCCTGAAAACATTCATCCAACCTTCACGTTTTATTAAAACGTTTTAACAAATTAAAATCTGAAATGTGTGCTGGGCTTTTTTCTTTACTTACATGAGGATAATTAATTTATCCTCATGTATAAATGAAGATATTTGCAATAAAAACAACTATAGTGAATGATTCTTCTTAGTCCTATAATGCAATATAATGATTATTTTGGTTTTCCATATGAAGTGAATGAATGTCTTTCATTATAGTATAATTCATTAGTTTTAATTTATGACCTCTATTTTGTAAGTGTTTATTTTTGTAGTTACTTTTATTTTTAATTTGCCATGTGATCTATGTATGCTACGTATTATTAGTTGTTTATATTGAATGTCTGTCTTCCGTTTATTTGGTTCTCCATTAGTTGTAGTTCTCTGCTTCTACTCTCACAGAGGTCCAAGCTAACCTCGTGGATTCACTGAGGGTGTCATGGTAGTAATGCTCTTACATGTATGTTGTGTCCCTCCAGGTATTTTGTGGGGGATGCTGAAGGAGAATGGGGTATCTGGGTGGCTTTTAATAGAGTAGAGTAGAATATTTATTGTCATTCTAACAACAAAACGTTGTTCAACATAATTTGGGTGCAATTCTCCGGATAAAAACAATGTCTCACCTAAAAAAAATATTATAGATAATTAATTATATAGCATTTATCCCTTGATAAAAAGCTAACTGAAAACTGTCCACTGACCAAATTGACCACTTAGCAGCATTCAGCATAGTGACGGCTGATGGATAAAAACTGGTTCTAATCTTTAAGGAACATCCATTCTTTGTAGAGCTGCTTCTACCTTCTTGGCACCAAGTCAAGTCTGTTTCCAGTTGGACTCGGTCAGGGCTGCCCTCTGTCCACCAATCCTATTTATGGTGTTCATGGATATGATGAAGATGGTGGAGAGGAGGGAGTGTGTGTTATGTCACTGAGAACCTCAGGATCAGGCCATGATCCGCTGGGATGAGGAGAGGCTCCTCTCAAGCCTCTCCGGTTCTTTAACGGGTTCTTCTCTAGTCTGTCCTGCTCAGATTCGTCTCCATTAGCAGATCACTCAGGTTCTTCCCGTGTATTGTGTGTAAACAATTTGATTGGTAGCACAATGCATGTATTGACTGGCCTCTGTCACTGCATGCATGCAAATCTCCAAACAACAACATCTCAACCACTGCGTTGTACCAGCGGACATGTCGCCTGCTGTCAGAGAGCTGCTCAGAGTGGAGGAGTTTAATCATGAGCAGCGTCAGGAAAACATGCGTCAACGTTTGGAGCAGAATAACTGCGATTCTGCAGCCCTGCAAATGGCACGT
This sequence comes from Xiphophorus couchianus, assembly GCF_001444195.1. Classification (NCBI taxonomy): domain Eukaryota; kingdom Metazoa; phylum Chordata; class Actinopteri; order Cyprinodontiformes; family Poeciliidae; genus Xiphophorus; species Xiphophorus couchianus. Next base: position 2,944,633 of record NC_040232.1, on the reverse strand, counting down.
GTCTTGGAAGAACTGAAAAGTAATGAAGAAATGAGAAACTGTCCAGCTGTGGTCAACGTTCTGTTTGAGATAATTGTTGTTTTGGCCTAACCGGTGTGAAACGCTGAAAGCTGCTCAGAGATGATGGGAAGATGAAGCTAAATGCATAACAGACATGACAGAAAACCTTCTGGATGGTGCATATATATTGTAGCTATAATTGGACAAAGGACTGACTCAAGCAGGCACAGAAAACTTATCACATCTACATTGCAAAACAAAAATAAATTAAAAAAAAAATCCTAAAACTTTGTATAATTTTTCTTCTTCCTCACACCTATGGACAACTTTCAATCACATAGTCTAATAAAATACTTTGAAGTTTATGAGAAAGCTCAGAAACGCTTTTGTGCAGCTCTGTATTTTCTGGGAAGTTTACTTTTTATAAAATGTTGCATTAAAATAGAGGAATTATTCCTCCACTTACCAGTAAGGCGTTCCAATGAAAGAATCTCTCCGCTGAAGCGTCTTTGTGTTTTTGGCCGACACGCCAAAATCAGCTGAAAGCCACAAAACGCAGAAATGAGTCAGAATAACTGAATCAGGAGACTTTGGGTCATGTGAAAGCAACAGTCTGATTTTTCTGCAGGCAGATACCCGGACACCTCTGTGTGTGTTTTGTCACTGGACAAAATGTCTTCTGTGTATTATCTCACCATGACTCATGCCACTCTGAATAAACCTGCATTACTGCATCTTCTGTGGTCAGCAGCACCAGACGGATGCTGAACAGGAAAGCCACAAACCAGTAAGACACTGAGGCGTCATGCTTCATTTCAAAGCTCTTATTATTAAATAGTATGAATCTTTAGCTTTCTCTGTGGTTGATTCTATATTTATTTGGTAAGAGTCTGTCAGTACTTCTTATCTTGGTAATATTTGCTCATTCTGCTTTGCTAAAGTACATTTTCTGGATTCTGACTGAGCCATGAAAAAGTTGATTCTTTAAACTCATTTGAGGAAAACATCACAACAGCATTCCATGTATCTAAAATGTTGAATTATTGGTAAATATTTGCAGTATCTGCTGGAGGAGGTTGGATTCGTGTGAAGAACAGAGTCTTTGTTTAGAACAGGGGACGTCATGGTGCTGTCACCAGCCGGCTCTTACCCAGCTTCACATCTCCGTCCAGAGTGAGGAGGATGTTGCCGGCCTTCAAGTCTCTGTGGATGATTTTGTTTTCGTGGAGGTAGACGAGCGCCTGCAGGGTCTGCTTACACACCACCCGGATCTGCGGCTCGGTCAGGGGTCTCTCCAGTTCTGCACAGAAGAGGGACGGTTGCCATGAGCATGTGCTTTAAATCAGCTCAGCATGGCATGCTAATGTAGCCTAATTATAGGTGGCGATACGGCCTAAACCACAATTAAAGTCTTGCAGAAAGCAAAGAAGAAAGCGATCATGTGGGTGGTCCGCTGAGGCCTTTTTCCACTTTCGCTGCCAGTTCGAGCCGTTTCCCTGTTGGTGAAACAACCTGTGATAAAAGGTGGAACTGCTGACTCACCGAGCATGACGGCATCCACTGCCCCTCCTGCACAGAACTCTATGAGGATCTGCCAACGACAGGAGAAAACACAGGACCAGCTTAAGCTTCCTAACATGTGCTTTACTTCAAATAAAACACACATGAAGCTCATAGACGATTTGACCTTTCACCTACTTTAACAGCTTTTTTTTTTTTTTTACCAGACTATTAAGTCTGCCCAAAATAACCTTTAATTGTCCACAAGTTACCTCTCCAGTTTTTTCAGAATGGTTGTTGAAGTATTTTTTTTTTTTTACATGTGAAGGATTTTATTTTGCAGATTTGTAAGCTTGTCAGAATTTTTTTTAATTATTATTTAAATTCAAACCAAAAGTACTTTATTTATCCTAAAGGGAAATTAAACTCATGTCATCGAAGCTTCTTCAAAACATAGTTGTAGATGCGAAGGACTGTTTGGGCAGCAACAACAGTTTGCTAATATATCTCAACTGTTATAAACTTGTTATAAAATAATTAGCCAGTTGGACTGAGTCTCAGATTGGACATGAATGATGTCCATCAGCCACCGAGTGATGGAAGTGCAGATGAGAAAAAGAGGAAAGACCACAATAGGCAGATATGGAAACTGATATCATCACAATATTTACCAGTATCATCAGTGCAAGATTTTTGAATACTGTGCAGCCCTTACAGTATCAATAACTCTCAAATACAGACAACAATACCTGCAACACTCACAAGGAGAGCTAAGATCAGTGCAGATTAGTTATCTACAGCATATAAGGTGCTACTCAGGTCAGCAATGGAAAATTCCTGTTTTTTATATTATAATAAATATCTTAAGGATAGAACATATTGTAATTCCAGATATTTTCCCCAATTTCATGCAGCTCTGATTGAAACTGCAGGATTTTAGGCTTCAGGGTAATCACTTGGAAAAAGGAGCTTCAGTGACTCAGAAAGCAGCTGAACCATAAGACAGAAACTGTTCCTGGTTTGAAACAGAAATATTCACTTCTTCCTAGAACCTTCTGGAGCTAAAAATACAAAAACAACCAAACTAATAACTTGGCTGAAACAATGTGGGAACAAACCACCACCCAGCATTCATGAATGAAACAGTCTTAAAGGCATTCAGAGGCTTCAGTGTGGCGGCTGACGTAAGAGGATTGAGGCTTTCCACACTGCCAGACCTCAGGCCTTCTGCTGCTGATAGGATTACAGTTTGTATGAACGGAGAGCCTTCTGCAGCATCTGGAGTCTCTACTGAGCAGCACAACATTCACACAGCCTCCGGCCCACAATGAGATTGAGAAATATTGGCCGAGTGTTACTGTCTGAATAAAAGAGAAGTTACACTTCTGCAAAATGTTAAACCTTTTGTGGTTTACACATGTGCCGAAGTGTTTGTTATGGTCAGCTAGCTTTTATCTTATTTTTTTCCCTCCCCTCCAGGGGTCTTTTGTGGGCTCTAGTGTCCCTTATATGAAAGTAGGCTGACAGGAAAGGGAGCCTACTTTCGGCTCCCTTTCCTGGGGAAGGGGGGAAGACATGCGGCAAATGTCGCCGGGTCTGGGAATTGAACCCACGACGGCAGCATCAAGGACTCAAGGCCTCCAAACGTGGGTCGCGCTATCCCTTACGCCACCACAGCACGCCCAGTCAGCTAGCTTTTAAATAGAAAGTGACAAACTCCTAACAACAACAAGGAAAAGCTTCAGTGAAATTCCTGAGCTCACTTGAGATTTTCAGGACCACTCCACTTCCAACAACAAAGCCGCTCCAGGCCACACACCGCCCCTGTCTTAGAGCGCTCCTGGCTGCTGTGGCACAATGGCCGCCAGTGGCTTTTCAGCGCCACAGCGTGAACAGAGGAAACACAGGCCAGGGCTGCGGCTTCCTCCCCACTTGTTTATTTGACACATTCACACTGAACTCCATTTAGAACAGTGCACCACTTGTTTTCCAAGCCATTCATGTGACACAAAAAGGGCGGATGTGGTTGAAGGTGATTTCACCTGAAATGTTGTGGCGAAGAGCAGCGACTGGAATGACAGAGATGCTGCAGTGAGGAAACGCAGCTCAGCAACAGCCGTGAAGCGGCCGCCTCTGGGGTTTTCACAGAATAAAGTCTTTCATCAGGAGAAGGAAACGTCTTAGAGTCTGTCTCCTCTTTCCATGAACAGGTGCGACATGAGGAGGAAAAGGAGAAAACTCTACCTCCATCAGAATGAGCTTATTGTTTGGAGGACAATGGGGAGGAAAAGGGCAGAGCGCTCAATACAGCACTGAAATGAAACACCAGCTGATCATGAGGGTTAACAACGTTCAGAATGCCTTTTCAGCTGTTTGTGCGCTGACTCACAGGAGCGCCATGGTGATGTTTCTGTGTCATCTCCTCTTCAGTATATCTGCCCTTTGACCTGTCACACTCAGATTATTTGCATGATAGGAAAAAGAAAGCTCTGCTACTCTGTTTCTTTCAGTCCAAGTCTGCTAACCTCTCAGGCTGGATATTAATATACGAGGACAAACTATAAGAGATACAAGTAAAACATTAGACATGAAATTAATCAGATTAATGTTTTAAAAGAACAAGTAAGAAAATGAAAAACAAAGGTCTCATGTTCGGAGCGAACAGATTATAAACTGGTATGATGATTAACAGCTCCTAAAGCTGCTTGTTGCTGCAGCCCATGTGAACTTTAACCACATTTTATCCCACAATGCAGCAGTAAAAAAAAAAAAAAAAAAAAAGGAATTTTGCAATATTTCTTTTCATCAGATGATGCAACGTAAAGACAGGGAGACGGAATGAACGTTTGTGCAACACACACTATCCGATTATTCATATTTGATATATAAAAGACAATTAATTTAACTGGAAAAAGCTGTGAAGATACTGAACTGTTTGTCTTCCACCCAAATGAACCAGTAAGTCAATCAGTTTGAAGCAGACATGTCCCTGCAGAAAGAGCCCAGAGCCTCGCTGCTACCAACTCCTCCACTGTTCAGCTCTGAATGGATCCACAGAGGAACATGAAGCTGCTGCGTCCCTCCTGCTGATGCAGACTGCTGGACAGCTGGCTGAAAGAAGCTTCCTCAACCTTTCCTTTACACGTAGAAAAAATAATTCCAGCTTCTCTGGAAATGAGACAATTATAACCTGATAACTAGGAGAGCCCCAGCAATGTCTTCCATCCAGGAAGGAAAAACTCTGGTTGGGAGTTTAAACTGGTAGTTGGTGGTTCAGTGACAGGCTCGCCACCAACACATTTAGCTCTGTCACAAGAAAAGACGACCTAAGAGGAAAATAGAACAGCGTCTGAAAAATTCTGGGTAAACGGTGCCGTTGGATGGCTTCCATGTGTGCTCCCACAGCAGTCTCCTTTTCCTCATCCTCCTCTTTGTCTTTCAGATTGATAATAAAAACACTGTCGTCCATTTTTCTGTTTTGTTCTCTGTTTGACCTTTCTGACAGTTTTCATACAGTCCACCAACTTCTAAATATGTATTCTCCAGAAAAAAAAATCTTTATGCTTCCTTGGAGATTGAAACCTTTTTCTCCAGTTAGCCTCACTGATTAGTGGTTTTCTTATGGACACTCAGCTGTTTGGTCCCAACTCCTTGACTTCCCTTCACATTGTGCTCTTACTGTCACACTATTCTGAGTTCTACTGTTGTCCTTCTTTCATTTGATAAAGCTTTGAAGTGCTCAGCTACGACCACCATTCAGGTTTTTTTTCCTAACCACATTTCTTCCTGAAAGACGCTGGTTAGGATCCCTTGAAATTAGGGGTGGACCAATTTATTGGCGCCGATTTCCTTAATTTTGGGAGATCGGTCGATACTTATGTACGAATGTACAAAGCTGGTTTTATCAACCTCAGCAAAGGTCTAAAAATCAAACACTGTCCTGTTCTCCCGTAAGAGAGACTTGACCGACAGACCAGCTCACCAGCTCATGTCTGCACGTTAACAATAGCCATCCCACTGTTACCAACTCAGCGACTTTCTTGCTATATTTAACAACATTTCAGACAAAAAAATTGGTATCAGCCAAAATCAAAATCGACAGGTCGGGATTTTGGAAATCGGTAATCACCGATTGAACAGAAAACTGCAATCAGTGCATTCCTGTTTGAAATCCATTTTATTATTTTCCAATTTTAGTTATATTTTTTACAAAATTCCATTTTTCTGAATTCCATTTTAAGCATGGGGTCCTGGTTCTACACTTTCCTTCCAGGTTTTGAAAATGTGTTGGACAGTTCTCAACCCAGTTTTAGTTGTTTCTGCCTCTGCTTGAAGGCAGTGATCTGACCCTTCGTAAACAGACCGACATCTTTTCCTCAGCCAAAGGGTGTGTCTTTCTACATGCTTGTGTAAGAAATGAGAAGCTACTCATTGCATCAGGTTAAAGAACTCGTTGCAGCTGAAAGATAATCGCCTGCAGTAATTATTATTATAGGAGGCTTGGATCTGTTTGCTTAGGTAAATCCAGGTGGCAACGTTTTCGGCCAGCCAGCAAAGTTCCCTTTCCTGTAGCAGAACACTTTGACCATGAGCATGTTGACAACAAACCAAATCCTATTGATGCAGCTTGTCAGATTTTGTACTTTTCTAACAAGCTTGAGGTGAAATTACATCTTTATTCTTCAGATAAATTAAGCATTACTAATATTTACTGTACAAACCTTCATTCAAAAAGCCAAACTAATTTTTTTGAAGTATTTTCCTTCCCATTGCTGAGGCTTTGGATAAGAGGATATGGTGCTGAACCAGACACTCACCCACAGCTTGCTCTCGTAGTAAAAAGCATCCAGCAGTTTGACGATGTTCTGATGATCGCAGGAGGCCAGGATGTCAATCTCCACCATGTAGTCCTCCAGCTCCTCCTCTGTCTTCGTATCGATGACTTTGGCAGCAGCGAGGACGCCCGTCTGCTTGTTCTGAGCCTGGAGGTAAAAACACACCAATTTAATCCTTCTCCCTTTCTTTATACAAGCTTCAGGCAGGTAATACAGAAAACACACACATGCCAGAACCATCTGAGCCAGTAGGTAACAGGGTTAAATCCCTCACTATGCGTGGTGTTGAAGTGGAAAATCCTTCGGACTGTTTTGGCTCCTCGGCAGACAGGATGTGCTCTATGAAGTCGCCGCTGCGATATGGGATGCAGCCACTTCCTGCTGATTCACAGCTCCACAGTGAGCCATGAACAGCATTTAAAGCATAATAAACTCCCATCACTTCTGCAGCTTATAGTGAGAGCTTCACTATGAAGCAGACAGAGGCATGGAGGTAGAACGGCAGAGTTTAATATTTCTGGATAATTGTATAATCTGTAGGCTCTTCTCATCTGACTGCAGCTGGAAATATGAGCCATCATAATGTCATCTTGTCCAAATATTGCACTGCTCTAATTTTAAATGCCTCTTCACTGTTCTATGGAAACATATCCAAAATTACATAAATAAATATTGTAATTAATAGATTATTAAAAATTACTCCAAATAAATAAAAAAATATTACGGTAATATTAAAAACAGATTTCTTTTTTTATTGTGGATGTTACTTTGTCAGTTATTTATTTGTTTAATAATGCTACTTTACAGTCTGAGGATCTTTTTATTCCATATTCTCACATTCTTAAATGGGGCAAGTTTTTCCACAAAATAAAACACTATTATACATTAAAAAAATAAAATAATCAAATAATAAATGCTAAAATAAATAAATAAAACTGTTATTGACAAACTCATATAATCTTTATTTAAACCATATATGTGACTGAACTGATTTTTTCTACCATTTTTGTAACAAGACAAAACAGCTACCTGAATAAATCATATCTAAAACAAATAATCAAGAAAAAATGTGCATCCTATAATTCCATCATATTATTTAAGAATACAAAAGGTTATTGATGCTTGGATGTAAAATGTCGTCACTGAAGAGCATCCAACTGCCTAAAAGCATTGCTTTGAACTCATGCAACTCAAACTAGATCTGGCATATCAACCAAAACCACCAAGCTCCACTTTCTACTGGATAACAAAAACCACCAACAGATGGCTTTAATAAACCAAAAAAGGTTTGGCTTATTAGACAGCAACTACAATTACCATCTGAGGTAGTAGGATAATATTTTGCAAGTGTTATGAAGTTGTATTTTTCATGCTGATGTAATATTTAGCCACTTGGCCAGAGTTTCACAGCGACCAGTTCTCACACCGAACACTAATGGCTTTGCCTGAAATGTAAAAGTTAGCAGAGTGACAGAGTAAGAGAGAAAACAAGAAAACAGGCATAGATTGCAAGATTTTTGAATATCATGCAGCCCTGTTAGTTATCAAACAATGCATCAAGGTCAGTTTAGGATTCAATAAATGTTTTCTATTTAAGGAAACCCAGCAGATTGCAGCATTCACTTCTCCTGAACAAGTAGCAAAAATAGACATTAAGTTGATTTGTGTCTTTGCAGCAATCCCTCATACAGAGCATGCATGTTGCGACAGTGGAGAGCAAAACTCCCCTGTAACAGGAAGAAACCTCCAGCAGAACCAGAACCTGGCTCAGAGTGAATGGCCATCTGCCTTAACTGACTGGAGGGTTGAGAAGACAATGATCTTCATCAGAACTAACAAATACAAATCTCTTAAAAAAAGGTGGGCATTTTTAAATAAAACACTGTCATAAAATAAATGGGTTTTCATTTTATAGTTAAGATGTTTCTAGTTTCTTGGCTTCTGTGCATATTATCCATTCAGAAAATGAATGCATGTCATATTCTGCTTGTTTCCCTCAAAACAGTTCCATAATTTTCCAGCATGGTGACACCACCCTCAGTCTGAGCTTACTTGAATAACATTTCTCTTTCTGACTGCAGAGTAATTGGATTTTCTTTTGTACTTTCTGTTTGTGGTGTTGGTGATATGTTGCCCTGGTAGGGCTACATGTTAGCATCGGGGTCATTATAAGTCTGCCTGGTGATTATTTTCAGTGCAAGTAGCAGGTTTTAAAAATGAAATAGTAAGGACTTTAAAATAACAAATAAAACCTTTTATCGATCTTTGATACTAAAATCGGACTTTTCCACTTCAGTTTACCCTGGTACTTTGCTAATAAAGTGGAACAAATAAAGAAATACAAACAGATATGCTCAAAAATCCTCATCGTTTGCCTCATGCCTTCTGCAATGCCACCACAGACGTGTGCTTGTGTGGGGAGTAGAATTTATTTTGATTAAATTATTTCTCTAAAATTACCAAAAGAATAGAACCCTGACCATGATGTGTCCTACAGGTAATAACTATATTTAACCTGGGTTTGATTGAATTCACAGAACAGTTATGTTAGCAGCTTTAAATTATGAATTATTGAAATAAAAGTGGGCATTTTTAAACAAAAACATTGTCATAAAAGAAAACAAAAGTGCAACAATCAAGGAGAAACAAACCTTAAAAACTTTGCCGAACGCTCCATCTCCCAGTTCTCCAATTATTTCCCAAATCTCCTCTGGGTTTTCATCCCTGCGCACATGTTCGTATTGCTTCTTCTTCTTCTCCACTCCCAGTTTAAATATCTTACGGAAATTAAAAAACGCCATAATGTCTCCTGCTTGAAAGTTCATTAAGGAGTAAGACAAAGCTGCAGGTTTGGAGCAGGTTAATGTTGTCCCATTGGGAATACAAACTCAAAAGCTTCCATAACAGTCCAGAACCAAACCTTAGCTTAGCCTTTCACACCAATCTGACCAGTTTACCCAGTGGCTATTTCACTCATAATATAAACACTTTGTACACATAGGATAATAACCACTCAAATCTTAACAGTTTTGCAGCAAGTAAAACGTGTATATATATTTTTTTCTTCTTTCTTAAAGAATCAACTGTTTCGGGAATCTCGTCGTTGTTCCAACTGGCCCGACAACAACCCAGTCTGTCCGTGGGTCTCTTTCTTCAACAAAAACACACACAAAAGACAAAAAAAACCAAGCACTGTCCAAATCCACAAATCCTCACGTTATTTCCGACAAAGTCCCTCGCTACAGTCCAAAAGGACACCAATAAACGCAGTTTATCCGCGGTTTAGTGTTCGTTAAAACGGTCATCTTCCTCCGGAGCGGGTCGGGTCGGGCTGCTCGGTGCCTCGTAGCGGATTTAGTGACCGAGCGCGTTCATGCGCAGCACCGCGCGTGCCCGCGTTTCTTGTAGCTAACGGTTAGTAAATGAGGCTAAAATTAGCTTTCTGCCCTCATCTGACCGGGGTAACCAACAGAAACACAACAGCTGCTTAAATTGCTCCCCCTGCCGCCTTCTCAACCAAAGCGACGATCTACAAGCGATTTATTATTTGTTATAGTACGGAAACATCCAAAGTCTCTTTGTTTCAGTGAAACTACGTCTACCATGATACATTGCGACACAATGCAATGTGTCGCAATGCATTGTGACACACATGCGCGCGCGCGCGCACACACAACACACACACACAAAATAAATATATATATATATATACACAAAATAAATATATATATATATATATTTTATTTATTTATTTATTTTTTTAAATAGAAATATCACACGCTGTGAGACATTACAAAAGGTTCCTATCAAGAATATTTAGACTGAAAGATTTTTTTTAAGTTTCAATGAATGGGTCATATGACTACAGACAATGCGAGCGATTGACACTTACGTTACAGTTACAACCATGTTGTGAGTGACTTTTAGACATGTTGATCAAGACGAAATGAAGAAATAAAAACAGTGCATAGTCTAAAATCTAAAATTTAATTATGCAAATATTTTGCTTATGTGGAATCGTCTTCTATATCAAAGTAAAAAAAAATACATTAGGATTTATGCATAATATGAGGAATATAATACATAGAGTGAACAAGAACGCACTTAAAAGTCGGTTATAGATGCTTGTTTTAGTATATGATAATGAAAATAATACATTACTCCTATTTCTTATTATTATATATACATTAGTATTAATTACTAATTATTAAGAAAAAACATTTAGTAAGCTTAATTATCAAAATAACATTTATATTAGTTTTCTATTGAATAAACAGCTAACATTGTGAGTTTCACAACCTATTCCTTAGATATTATTTTTCTATCAGCAATAATAGTGCACAACTTCCGTTATCATATAAGTAAATAGTTAACATTTAGAAAACTATTTTTGAAAGGTTCACACAGCTTTAATACTAGTTTTGATCAAATGAAATCCTAAAAGCAGTTTATTGTGACTACTGACTATCATAACTTAATTTAAGCTGTAGTTTGGTGCATTTACAGAGGTAACCGTAAGACTTTATTTGAAGCACATGTTCATTTTGTTTTGAGTTACATATTGCGTTTGATACCCAAAATGCACCAGTAGTGACGCCGGTGAAAACAAGCTATTGTTTAAATCATTTAAAATGTAAAATGTTCCATCAGAATCAGTTGAAACTGCATCGTTTCCATCATAGCTTGTCCTGGTTTCCAATGTGCCACTCACAATATGGCGGACACGTACCGTAGTTAGTTCCCCACACACAGTCACGTGTGGGGAACTACACACGTGACTCTTCATGAGCACTAGCTTGCTAGTGAGACACCAATTTAACTTGCAGCAACAGAAGAACAGGAAACATTTGTTGTTGTTTTCAGGATGAAATGCAGGCAGCAGCGATGGATCCCGCCGATGAGCCCCCGGCCATGCTGTGGGGAATGGACCCGATCTTTTCCGCCTTTGCTCGGCTGTTTGTCAGGGACATCCTGCAGATGACAGAGTCCATACAGGTTCCAGGTGACAACAACCTTCAGGGCAGCTGCAGTTTGTTTTGAGCCTGTTCTTGAAGAAGTTCTTGATGATCGCATTCAGACTGAATAACTTTGAATTGTTTTTGTAAACGAGTGAATTTTGTTTCTGTTTACTGTCTGTAGGCATTTATTTCTACAATTTGCATCCGATCTACAAAGTGGATGTTCTTGGAACAGTGGTTTACAAAAGGGAGAGAGACGACTTCTTCTGTTATGGAGGTACCGATAAAACATCTTAATATTTTCCAGTCATATATTTTGTAGCATATTGTCTCTACTAATGCAGCCATACTGTCATTGTTTGCATAGTGGATGATGGTACTGGAGTTATAAACTGTCTGTGCTGGAAAAGTAACCTATTGAAAGAAGAAGAGGATCCCAGTAAATGTAGGTCTCAATGAGTTTAAATATCAAAAGTATTGACACTCGAATTTTTATCCAATGTAATTTAGCCACTTTAATTTAGAAATTCCTCCTAAAAACAGGTAGTTTTATTAAAGTTTACAGAAATAGTTTTTGTTTGTATCATGTAAGCTGGGACGAAACACAGTGATGCCGCCGAAGGTGGGTTCGATCCGGTCGCAGAGCTTAGAAAACTCCGACAGAAACAACGCAAACGTTGCCACCTGGAGATCGGAGAGCTGATCCGGGTTCGAGGGCCTGTGAAGACGTCGAGGCAACAGAGAGAAATCATGGCTTCCACCTACTGTGAGTCTACTCTTTAGACCAAACATGCTTTTTAATATTCATGTTATTTCATTAAAATTAAGAATCACCTCATATAATCTCACTCACTCATTAAATGTTTAAATGCACAATTGAATGATAAGTTTAATGAACAAAGAACCATAAATCATGTGACTCATACAGTAATAGTCTTCAGTCAGACATTTGTTTCCTGATTGCTACCAGAGATCTTTCTTGCCTACAGCATCACCGTCCCAGCGACTCTTTTTGAACACACGGACAATAGGAGTTACAACAACATTTAATTTACATGTGAGATAAATACATTGTGTTTGAAATGAATTGAAGTCCTTCTCTAGCATCCAACTCAAAATCCAACATGGCTGCCTCTCATTGTCTTCTATCGCTCTCAGTTTTTAACAGCAGGTCATTTACACACACAGGTGAAAGCATTTTATTTCAAGCCATTTATTGCAGAAAGATCAATTTGTTTTGGAGACAATAATTAGCCTGGGTCTTTATGGGACACTACAAAAAACAAGTTCTGCTGATTTTCAGACGGGGCTGGAATATGGTGTCTAGTTCCTTCTGATTGGAAGCCACCTTTTGTAAAAATGATCTCTGTGTTGGTTTAATCTGAGTTTTTTTTAGAAGAGCTGTGAAGGTTTCTGATATAAACAAATGACATTTGATTTTGCTTGAGGAGTGGCTGCAGTGCTAGAGCATGCTTGTGTCTGTACGTTTTGGCAGATAAGGTGGACGACGCAGTGATGGCGGTCCAGATAGCCTGGATGATGGAGGTCCCTCAGCTCTACAAGCTGTTTTACGACAAGCGCTTCCAGCTCGACGCAGCAGGGTACAAAGATCTATCTGTGAGAGCAGATTAGAACCTCAGAACCCTGAAGACATCTAGATTACAAAACCTCTGAACATGATTCTGTGGGAGGGGCAGTGGGTGGCCATCAGCAAATCATTCACAAAAACTGATATTCTTCCTTTAGTTTGTGCTCCTGTAAACATGAAAACGTTTTATTGCTTGCAGAGACTCAGCAGAAACTTCTCTTAGCAAAGCAACAAACGTCATTAAGGACTTCCTGAAGCAGAGGTTGGTGGCTAAGTTCAGACCGTACGACGTCCAGGATCTGCTGCAGCCTCTGATCTCCAGCCGGCTCCAAACTCAGGTGAGGAAGACTGGAAAGGGAATAGTTTCCATTTCAAGCACCGTTTACTCCATAGACAGAATAACAATAAAAATGTGTAAATATAAGTATTGGTATTTACCAAAGAGGATTAAGGCTATTAATAAAAAAGATTTCTGACTTTAGGGTAGATGGGCATCTGGGAGCAAACTGCTTCAATGACAGAGATGTGAGAGGAACTATCCTTCTGGAGGTACATGCCAGATTTAAGTGATTTTTTTACGTGAGGGATTAAAATCAGAAATCTGAGTAAAAAGTCAGAATCTTGAAATTAAAGTCAAAGTTTTGAGATTAAAGTCAAAATTCTGGGACTAAAATTAGAATCTGAGAAAAAAAATACAATCCTGAGATTAAAGTCAAAATTCTGAGGTCAAAGTTGAACAAAAGGTCAGAATTCCAAGATTAACGTCAAAGTTCTGAGAAACATTAGAATAGAGAGACTAAAGTCAGAAATCTGAGAAAAAAAGTCAGAACTTTTTCTTTTTCAGCAGCCATAATCCTCTTCTGTATATGTCTCATTAAATAATTATAATATCAAAAACTAAAGTTTCTTTAATATTTTTGCTAATTTCATTTTTCTGTCTAAAACTTTCATCAATAATCTGATGTTCTGCAGAATCAGTTCCTCTTAAAGTTATTGTTATATTCAGCCTTTTATGTCCTCCACAGATATTCTTAATCTGCATATAAAGCATAAGCATCATGGCTCAGTATCTGTGTGCAGGAGGCTGTTGCTGGTCCGTCTGGCTGCCAGCAGCTCAACCAGCTCCTGAAGGAGGTTCTGCAGGTCCTGCAGGACGAAGGCACCGTGTACCGCAAGGTCAAGTCCCAGGATGAAGTGTATCATGTAAGAACGCAGTGGAACCGGTCCTTCAGTAGGGTTACTGTTTCCTGGATGTTTGAAGAGTTTTCTCCTCACCAGGTGACCATACAAGACAAAGATCTGCTCATAGCGGTCAAAGATATCATCAGGGAGGATTCAAAGAGAGAAAAGTGTGAGTAGACTTCAACCTGTTCTTGATTAAATCCTTCTATTTGCTGGTTTTACTGGATGCTTTGTTGGTTCTGGGTGTGTGTGTGTGTGTTGGTGTATATCGACCGTCCTGTCTCTGCACACAGACGCGGAGAAGGGTTGCCACATCTTGCACATCCTGTCGGCGGTCAGGCAGCGCTACAGCCTCAATGTGAGCAAGGCGGCCCTGGAGCTCGTCCTACAGACGCTGGAGTGTGACAGCGACATCGTCAGCACCAGTGACAGCCACTACATCGCCTTCTGACCGCCGCGGCCTGGAACTCAAACTCAACGTGTCATCAGCACTCCTCAGTTTATCACGACTGGTTTAGATGGTTTAAAGATAAATAAAGGATAAACAGATGGCAGGATCAGCTTGTTCTGAGGCTGAAAAACTCTCCTGGGTTTCTGTTGAGCCCCATTTCTTTGGAACTACCAGCAGTATGAGCAGCCTTTCTTTAGAATGATTATTTAATCCTCACGTCCCTTTTGGAAAATAAAAAAAAGCTGGCAAGAAACACAAATCTATCTCAGAGGTACCCATCCTCTTCCTCCTCTTCCTCCTCTCGTCCATCTGTTCCCTCCTTTTTAAGCTGTCACAGGGAAACGACATGAACATAGAAGCTTATTGTCGCTACATCAACCCGATGCGCCGGCAGCTTGATGAACCACCTGCAGCAGCAGCCGTCTCTCCCAGTAGTCATTTACTGTCTGACATTAACACCTCCTCACATCGTTGTGGAGGAATTTTGGATTTTTTTTATAACTCTGCTTCTCTTTGTTGAGGTTTGTAAATATTCAGTTATTAAAAAATAACCTCATTTATCCCGTTAGGTGTTATTATCTGAGTGTCTGCAGAGTGTTGCTGTGGGCAGGGAGGATCTCCAGTAGCAGCCAGGTTTTCATTGAATGTAAAGGGGCCTCTGACTGAAGATTATTGCGACGTTTTTTTTGCCAAAATAATTTTTTATCAAGAATGACTTATGCCATTATTTTGGGAAGGTGTAAGTATTCAGGTATTTACACTTATGAATGTAGAATTTGCCATGTAGATCAATAATTTCAAAATAAAAAAATCGGAGGACTTTTGTTTTTATAAACTGTACATTTTATGTTTATCTTAAATATATTTTGTTTCCAAATTTTTCCATACAAATAAAATACATTGCCACGATATTAATGGACTTTCGACCTAAACCTGGATAAGTGTGTTGCATTTTTCCTCCGCTGGGGGTCAGTGTTGGGTCGTCAGCTGTCGCCTCCACGCAGAGCGGCCGCCTCTGATTGGTCGCCTGTGAAACATCTGTATTCAGTTCCAGTGGTTCGTGTCTCCGGCCAGAAAGCTGCAGCTGACTGAGAGCTCGGTGGTCAGACAGCGCGGCTTCCAGCGGTAACAGCCGGTAACATGCAGCTGGCTCCCGGGCGCGTCGCGTCGCTGCGGGTCGGTCCGGATGTTTGGATCAAGCTGTTTCGGGCTCTCTGACGCTGACAGGAGAACTTCTGGGGCCCAAAAGGAAGACGAATGAATGAGTCAGGATTACGCAGCAGCCCGGTCACAATCAGTGTCTCTCTGAGAGGGTTTTTCTTCCCGAGATCGAGCCGTCCTCCCCGCTGCTGGGAGCCGGGTCCGCCGCTGAGGATCCAGGTCTGCAGACGGAGGGTTTTTTCTGAGCGACGCTGCAGACACAAAGGAGCTCTCCTCTCTGTTTTTCCTGTTTTTAAGGTGACAGCTTTCCCTCTGCGCGCCCACCAGCCGCCCAGACTGTCTGAGAGACCTGAAATATTGGACTATTGATAAGTTTCAATCAGATTTCCTGTCGTTGCGTCGGGAAGCTGCCGGGTTGGACCGAGGAATGTTGTGATTTATTTATTTTTATTCTAAGGAGGAAGCAGATCCATCCGGAGCGTTTTAATGCAAAGCCTGTGCAGGATCAAGATGCAGTTCCGGACGGTGCTGGACGTGAAAGTTGTGGACGTGGAGAAGAGGCGGAATCCGTCCAAGCACTACGTGAGTTCTTCTCATCTCCCACTAATATTAACATTCTGGTCCAGTTGGATATGAGGCGTCGGGATTGGTCTCTGGCCTGTCCGCTGGCGCAGCGTGGCACCTAAACGCACCATTTAGTCCGCAGCTGAGGGGGGATGAGGCTGCAGGCCAGGATGTGCTGCGGCTCCACACCTGCTCATAAATAAGAAAGCAGCCAGACTCTGAGCAGATGAAGCTCTCTGCTGCTCCAGCTGACAGGTGAACACCTACCTGAGTCCTGTCATGGCTGCAGCTCATTATCTCCATCACCACTGAGACTGCTGAAGGGCTGCAGGCTCTCTGCTTGTTTACTCACTTATCAGGTCTGAATTGTTTGTGTTTTTGAAACGACTTAAAGCTAAATATCTCGAAACATCTAACTAAACTAGAACATTTTAGAAGAAATCTGAAGGGTGCCACCTAGTGTCCAAAAATCCTCCCACTTTCCGCTGTTGGGAAGCCATGTTGAAAGTTCCTTCACTGGTGTCCAATTAGCACAAAGCAGGTTGTAGCCTGGATACACCAGAACCTGCTCAGTTACGTTGTCTGAATGGTTGCTATGGTGATTCCTGTGTATTCTCAGGAGCCCACAGCATCACTTTTTTCATGCATGGGTTACCAGTTACCAATATCAAGGTGTCCTGGGGGTGAAAGATGTACGGTCTTCCAGTCCTACAGGGTTTTAATGCGATGACAGAAGGTGCATGAGTGACCGGAGAAAAAAATCCAGTGGATTCAAAGATCACCATACTTCCTCTACCGTGCTTGACTATCAGTATGATGCTGTGTTCATTTTAGAACATCTTCCAAAAGGTTTTGTTGGTCTTTCAAATATCTTCTTAAAGATCTCAGGGAATCATCAGGATGTTTTTTCTTTCTTTTTGCAAAAATAAAAGACATGCCCTTATATTTCTTTCAGCAGTGGTTTTGGTCCTAATAGATGCAAATTTTGCCCAGTATTTAGTTGATGAATATTGAACACTAATGTTAATAGAAACAAGTGAAGCCCACGGATTTTTAGATATTTTGAATTCCTCTTGATATAAATAGATTTATATAAATAGATTTTGTGACTAATAGATGAGAGACTTTGTTTCTCATCTGTTCTTGAATATTTTTTAGACTAGCCTGGCCATAATGTCCCTTCAATGCTCTTTCTGGGATTTCTCCCATTGAGATACATTTCACAGGATGAACTTCAGCCAAACCAGTCAGAGAACAAAAGAAGTTGTGGTGAATGATGATTCTAACTTCCTGGCTGTTTCAGAATTGTAGTCTGGCTCCTGGTTGTAGTTTGGCAATTGCAGCGAAGGAAGTAAACAAAGGTGTTCAGTTTGTGTTGGTCATGGTTTTAAATATGGAGCAATTTAGTTTTTTGCATCGGGAAATGGTTCCTTACACAATTTACAGTTAGCTTTGTAGCGCAGCTTCCTTTACGATCGAGCTGGTGCATTAGACATGTCACGGCCAAACATTAGCGATTGGTTCAAATCAGAGCCAATCATTTCAAAGTCCACGCCTAAAGAAAGCAATAGTTGAGTGACCAGATCCTCCAGACGAAGCAAAGCGTATAACGAGGCCTGTAACACAAACCAGACAAAAACAAAATGTTCTTCAAAGTGCAACGTTCTGCTGCAGTGCAGAAAAAATTAAATGATTCAAGGAATCTGAAATAGGAACAAACCAAATTCGGAGAGTCGTGATTTCTGACTTTTCAGAGAAATATCTTGATCAACCGTCATTCATTTATCTGCAGCTACTAGAACCTCATAGATAAGGATTACTTTTAAAAACCTTTATAAAGCTGTGCAATACAGTGAAGACGTGAATTTCTGTGAGATGGATCCAGATCTTTGTTGGAAGAAACTGCAGCCAGGCTCTGTGTTTGAACGGGTTGCATCATCATTTCCACTTATTTGATAGCAGCAATAATGCAGAAAAGTCCAGCAGAGATTTTAGAGCAACATGATCTGCCTTCAAGACCACACCATCTCCAGGGAGATCCATGCATTTTCCAGCAAGTCAATGGAAAAACCATTTTCCAAAGCCACAGCTGAGGAAGAGGAGAGGAGGACTACTACTGCAGTCCTGAACTGCCTCCAGTGAAGAATGTGGAGAATTTAAAAACTAAAAGTGAAGTGACACCTCCATGCTGTTGGACACCTTAAGGCATGTTTGCAGGAGGAAAGGGATAAAACAAAACCTGAAACTCTTCCCAGCTCAGTGAGGAAACACTGCTGGGGAAAAACGATCTGAACTATGCAATCTGGGAAAAACTCATCAGTAGCAACTTTTTTTGCAATATGGAAAAAAGCTGATGAGAGAAAACAAGACAGATCTGGGCCTCATATTGCGGTTTGGATTTCCTCTCCACAAAGCATCTGGAACTGATTAAAGCTCATCATCCAGAGTTGAAGGTCTGGCCTTCCTGCTTCCTGATCGGTCCCTGATAGAAAATGTTGGACAATTTAGAAACCAGAAAAATCGGGCGCTTACTTTTACACACCCTGATACATTTCTGCAGAAAGAATGGGAGCGATTAACACCTGAAATTCTTCATCACTTGATCACGCCGGTTTAAGGCGTTGTTACTTTAACCGGTTCTTCCCCAGCCAGTTCAGGATTCGTCTTCATTTGCAGTTCCTTCCCGTTTTTTGGTACAAGCCAGGCATTGCGCTCAATCGATTTGATTGGCAGCAAACTGCATTTGTTGATTGGTCCACTGGTTCAACAACATCTCAACCCATCTGTCACCGTACAATTACTGAGATGGCGAGCTGCAAGTCGATCATTCAGTGGTCAAACTTGAAGTCCGAAGCTTTTTATCAGTTGTGGTGAAAGAGCATCAGCTGGACAAGACAAACAAATATTTTGGAGAAACTGGCTGCCCACAGGTACACGCACAAAATAACATCATCAGAGTGTCAAATCATGGTGAAGTGGGAAAAAACTTCAGCTTTTTACTAAATGTATTTACAGAAACTAAACAATGAAATAATTATGAAAACCAGGATATACTTGGTATGTACTGCCTACTTTAAAATTAAGGCATAATAAGAATCACAGGATTGCTCAAAGTGTAACTAGACAAATGTTGAAATATTCCAGTAAAGTGGGCGGAGCCAAGATACACGGAGGGGCGTGGCCAAGTGTGAGGCTGTGGCTGTTGCTAAGTGTTGCACTTTCCAGACCTCTCTAATGAAAAACCAACCAATGGCGTTGATGAAGCTGTATCACTGCAACTAATAGTGAAATCCAGCTGCCTAAGAACCGTTCCACCTAAGGAGGCCAGCAGTGAGACGGGTTTAGGCAAAATAATACTGAACAACAGAAAAATTTACATGAAATGTCAAAATCACATAAAAACATAAAGATAAAATCCTGAATATCCTATTAATACAGTTTATCAGCAAAAAAAGTTGATTTGGTTGTTAGTTGCTCTTTGTTTATTAAAGTTTCATATTTTTCTTATTATTATTATCTGAGCCTTTTAAGAGGTTCTGTTCTGGAAAATTTTAAGTGTTTTATGACTATTTCTCCATCTCCCCTCCACAGTTTCTGTCATTCTGTGAGAATGTAGGTCACTTTCACCTTCTGAGACCTGATGCTGGGCTCCAGTGATTGTTATTGCCTTCCTGAACCAGCCACCCCCACCGGACCCCTCACCCCCCGTCCACTCATCAATAGCAGGCTTGTTGAAGTGTGTGTTGAGGCTCTGTGATTCAAGGCTCCAGTTCAGATCCTGTTTCAGCCTCATAAACAAGTCATAATAAATGACCACAATGAAAGGAACACAATCTCCCTAATACTCAATTACAGCACTGCAGAGCCTCAGGCGTAATGATATGTGGACACAATTAGCATCTTGTTCTGCTCTGCATGCTGGAGTTCAGCTTGTTCCCTCTTATACAGAAGGAAACATATTATACAACATATCCCAGTTTTATTTTTCAGTTGAAAGCTGATGATGATGATGTGTTGGCAGCGTTTTTAAAGAAAGGACAGACTGAGTTGAGTGAAATTATTCAGATTCTTCGGTTTGTTTGCTGAATGAAAATGAAAAGTTTGACTTTTTTCCAGCTTATCAGTTCAGAATGTTGTTTGTTGTATTTTTCCAGTTTGAAATGCTTCAAATGATTTTAGTGAGTATCAGGTCTGGTTTGTGGTCAGGTCACTTTAGCACCTGGATTCTTTTCCTTTCCTTTCTTTATGAAGTGATGTTGCTGTAATCCTGCAAAATATGATCAGAGAGGCGGCAAATGAAGCTGGAAAAAACACACAGAAAAAATTATACACAAACAGAATGTGACTGGATGGATGGCATAGATGGGTGGACAAATGAATGGATGAATGAACAGATGAATGGATGAATGAACAGATGAAATGATGCATGTATCAAATAAATCGTTTAAATAAAACTAGAAAGGCTCTTTTCCTGTTCTCTAACTTCTGCTTGCTGCTCCGCTCCTTCTCAGAGCGATGGGACATAATAAACATTTTCTTCGTCTCTGTCAGTTCTCATATAGCTAGCGGACAGCTGCATGTTTATGCATTTCTTTTGTCTTATTACTGTACTGTACACATTTGTGCAAAGTAAATGCGGTGAAGTAATTATAAGAGAATACACGTCTGCTTGTCCCTGATAAGAGCGTAATGTCCTGAGCACCCGCTTTTCAAGCACAGGAACATCTGAAAGCTGTTGCCATTGTGTTTTTTCCCAGAGAAACGACGACATTGTCCTAAATAATTCTTTATTTCTCTACAGTCTGTTGGGATGGAGGCAGAAACTAGTGCGCAACATAAAGCAAGTTCTGTTTTAGATTTGCCTTGTTAGAAACAACAATAATTTGTTCAATTTTACATAGACATAGATTTTAATGGAAATTCTTATGATTTAAAAAGAAAAGATAAAAGTACCTAAGCTTTAGTTATTTACAAACTCGTAGGCATCGGCTGTTATGAAATTGTCTTGGTAACCTTGAGTAAAAAAAGAGCTTTTTGTTGCACTAACTGGATGTGTTTTCCTTCATCCTATAAATGTGAAAACTCGCTCAGAGCTGATACGTTTCACTGTTTCTAGATGAAGTCACTAAAGAAGCTACTGCTGCCATTAACTCTGAACTTTTCTTTAACATAGAAGATACTTCAGTGCTTCTGCTTGTTTTGTGTATCTGCTCTGTCTCTGGCTTCACACTGAGCCAGGTTCTGGTTCTGCTGGTGGGTTTTTTCCTGTTAGAACGTAGTTTTCCTCTCCACTGTCGCCATATGCATGAGGATTGTTCTAAAGTCACTGACTCAACAAAACGGTGGTCTGCTGTCGCTACGTATTCATGCAGGAGGAATGAATACTGCCAATAGTGACTCAATAAGCAAGTTCCCACCTGTGTGTTTTAATCTCAGTATATGTCCAGATGTTTTGTGAGGTTCTGTTTGGGTTTCAGTTCCCTTTATTTATTGAAGGTCCAATTATAGACAAAAATATGCAATTTTTAACAAACATATAGAATCCAATCCAGTTCAAATTAATCAAATCCTAATTGTAATTATTGTTGTTGCGCAAGCATGTAAGTATTATTACAAGTAAACCAATATTAATATAAGTATTTTACTTTGAATCTTATCAAATTACTCAAAATGTTTAGATTTAATTTTTTAAAACTTTCATGCTTTAAAATAGTCTCAGCTATTTTTATAAATCTGCAGGCTGGAAACTTCCTCTTTTTCCAGGAAACCTGCTTTTCCTGTTTAATGACTCTCTCTGACTGACTACGATTTCTTATGATTAGATAGAAAAAAGTAGAATTAAAGCAAAGTTTGCATGAGACAAAAACAACACACACAACTAGATTTATTTTATTGACACTTAAGTCTACTGTTGGGCCTTGATATCACTTGAGTGATTCATTTTAAAGATAACTTTATTTATTATTACTGTTAAACTAAAATCTCCAGCATGGGGAAGTGGGATGAGCTCGGATTTTCTTGACATTATGCTGTTGCTTTCAGTGTTTATGTCTTACATGATTATGATTCTTGTACAGCAGTCAGGACGTTTAGTACAAACCCAAATGGTTTAGATACTAAACCATTAGAGTATCTTCTCAGAGTGTGGTTTGGGCTTGTAAGTCCCTGCAGATCAGACTCTGACCTAGTTTCCTTTGCTACCCTGTCTCTGGAGACGTGGCTTGTTACTGTGAGAAGAAAGGAGAGGGAGGCAGGGGAACCGAGAGAAGGACACAATCCGTGGCAACCACTGATTCCCATTTGTAATGTTTGTGAAACCAGCTGGAAATGCTTATGCTGCTGGAAGAGAGAGCGAGAGAGAGAGAGAGGAGGGGCTGGAAGGATAAGATTCAGGATCTGGGGTCGTCGGACCGTAGGGAAAACTGGGCAGCAGAGTTGCAAACATGTGTCACACACTCACACTTTTCCAGGTTTGTGTGTGTGTGTTCAGGGGGAGGGGATGATAAGAGAAAAAGTGAGATTGGACACGGTTATGTTTACTATAAGCTTCTGTTTTTCCTACAAGTCCCAGTCCCACAACATTTCATTTCCACCGGCTCCTGCGCTGCAACAAAGGCTCACGCTGCAGGAGGCTGTTGTTATTTGGCTCCATAAAACATCTCTTCAGAGAGCTGTTGCACACTCAAATATTTATTGGTCTGTATCAGACGCAGAGTGAAATCTGGGTGAAAAGGGAGCCTTTCTTCAGCCCTAACTGTTGGGATTTGTTGAAGGATTTTATTTGTGTCTTGCTGAGGTTTTACACTGTAACTCGTGCCTCTGCTGGTTTAAAACACATGTTGGAGCATTTTATCATGACTTCAGGCTCCTCTTAGAGTTGATTACGTCACCCTGAAGTGGTGAAGATGAGAGATGAAGCGTGTGTGGGCATCATGTGTGGCCTGACCTGCTGGCTCCAGCTTGGTTTTCATGACAAGATAATAAGGGAACATTTTTAACACTTTATTCTGTATTTTGAAAAAGACAAGAAAACAAAGAAAAGCAGGTTGAGAAAGCTGCTTGCTGCTGAATTCATGTGATTATGAAGCAGAAAAAGCAGAACATGTTATCCAACTTCACATGTAGCAAACCCAGTTTAATTTATTAAGTTTATTTTGACCCCATTAGTGAAAATCAATTTAGTTCAAAGAGAAATTACATGTTGTAACTAAAACTGACAGACAACAGCCCTGCAACCTCTGCAAGGTATCTAAAGAAAAAGATACAATATGCAAATTATGGTTCATAATCTGCTTTTTTTGGCTTATTTGTGCTGAGAAATCAGCTTTGCATTTGCTTGGTGGTCAGACTTTGGTCTTATTGGACTGTGAGAGTAAACCGGAGTAACCAGAGAAAACTCCTGCCTGCACAAGGAGAACAAGTCTTAAAACCAGGTGGTTCAGTTCTGAACAGCCATGTTGGTTTCAAACATGTTTCCTGTTCAGTTTTACTTCATAAGAGTTTCTGGGAAAGTACCTCAAAGCTCAAACCAATCTGTGAAACATTATTGTATTTTATTGCCTTGCTAAACTCTTTAGCAAAGCTGAAACAACAAATGAGTCTATTACACAGTAGAGTATATTTAGCTCAGTAATGGTTCAGTGTGGAAAGACATGACTTGATCCAAAGAAAATCTTTTCCAATCTGACTTTTGTAGTTAGATCATTTGCGCTGACGGCGTCTGGAAGCAAGCTTTGGGTCTGTTTTTATAGGTTACTTCAAATATAGCAGTTTAGGCGGGGTTGGCTGCATTTAGTGGCTGGGCCCACATTCTGGGCCCCACCAAAGCTCTTTGCCTTCTTCTCTGGACATCTGCGAGGCTGGATGCTGGCTCTCCCCTGAAACTGTAAGTTTTTAAGCCTTTTCAGAGTCTAACTCAGGTATTTCTGGATCTGATGTCCGGAACTGCTGTAGCATCAGGAAACAAGCCAAGCTTTACATGTGAGATGAATTTTAATGGCTATTTTAGAGGAGCGTAATGAAACAATCAGAGGTCCAATTTGTTCTGTCATAAGAATTCATGTTTCTCTCTTTGTGTCTGATCATGAAAGGGACTTTTGTTTTCAAGTCCCACTTCCTCAGTGGGAATAGCAGATGCACAAAGTTTCAATTTTTTATTTTTTTTGGTTTCCTATCTGGGACACACCAGACCCTGGAGCATTTCTTTGGATTCTGTTTTCTTCATTTGTGTTTTTCCTGTTTATAAGTCGCTTATTTTAACGTCTTTAAAGAGAAATTTAACTTGAAATCTTCACTGTCTGTCATCAAGGGTTTCTTTTAATGGTTTGATAGAGTTTGATAAGCTTTAAAGACCAACATTTCACCACACAAAAAAAGATATTAATAAAACACATCTCTAACTTTTTGACTCAGAATCTGTGCAGTTTAAACGTCGCTGGAAGGAAAAACAGCTTTGAATTCTCTGTTGCGTTTTGTCATATGGATATTTCTGCCAGACGGATGAACATTTGTGAGTCATTTCTGGGTTGAGTTCTGTGCATTTTATCTGCACTTGGTGCTCACGACTTGGCCTCTCTTCAGATCTGCATCAGATCATCCTGCTTAATATGCAACACGCAATAAAAAATAAAACTCAGTTATCGATATTTAGTGCAGGATGAATCGTGAGCGGCAGCGCCCAGACAGAATTTACGGCCCGTGTGAAGTGGGCTGAGTTTATTTCTGGGTCTGGCAGGGCAGCAGGGGAGAGCTCGATATTTCGGGCCGGGCCAGCCCGAGCATAATGGCTGGCGGTTCTGTTTTCCACTGCGGTTGCCATCACATGCCCATCTGCTTCTGGAGTTTGGATCTTTGCTGCGAGTCCAGATCTTCTAGACGTCTCTAGCGCTTCATCTGAGCATCTGACGGGAATTAAACCCGTTTATGGGCATCAGCTTCACATTTATTACTGGGCTTCCACTGATTTATTTGGTCTGAACTTTTTTCAGAGTGGGAGGATTATCTAAGGACCATTTTTAAAATAAAAGTTTTGCAGGCATACACCAAGCATCTGGAATAGCCTTCCAAACGGCCTGACCCCAGCATTATCCAGAATATGTGGTTTATGGTATTACAGCAGTTTTCAATAGAGATGAATTTACCTATTTGTATCCGACTTTAACCATAACAATTATGTCAAAAGTCCTTAAAATGCAACAGTTTCAAAGCCTCATGAATCAATATATAATCTTAAAAATTCACAAGAAATCTTAATCATTGCATCGTTCATAATTTTGATGCTCCTCCTTTAATACGTTTTGTTACTTTTAGATCAGATGAAATGACCAAAGCTGCATCCCAAAATGTAGAACTTCTTTTTTGAAAACCACCTTCGCTTTAGTTGCTCCAACTCATTGTAATAGTTTTAGTAAGATTATAACATGTACTAATTCTAACATATTTGCACATTTGGAAAGAAATGGTGATTAACTGAGCAGATTTGAACTTTTTACTGCTGGAGATAAAACAATAGTTTTACTAAGTGTTTGATTGGTTTTAGTCATCCATCCATCCGTCCGTCCGTCCGTCCGTCCGTCCGTCCGTCCGTCCATCCCTCTTCCGTGGGAATCCCGAGGCGTTCATCATCATTTATTGAACATTATGTAATTAATTAACCTATTTATAATCTGTTAAATTATAATTGATTACCATCAAACTGTCCAGTTCTGCAGGTGGAAAAAGCATTTTTTTATTACAACCTGGTACTATGCCTCTCTCCTTTCAGAAAGTTAATGACATGTTGAACATTGTCTCTCAGTAAAAGAAAATAAAAGGTCAATGGTCAATGTCTGCAGGAAACCCATCAATTTAAATGAACTCTACCAGTTCTGCTAAAAAAACGAAGCAAGTAAATCATCACAAAGATTGAACTCTGCACTGTGTACTGACCACTGAATGTAGCACGGTGGTGGCAGCATCAACCTGTGGGTATGTTTGCCTGCCAGAGGGGCTAGTGGTACAGAAAGTTTGTAATTTAATGATAAAACTAACTGCCTTACCTTGTTGTCAGCAGGATGCTAAATAAACTAACCTTCCTTCACAAACTTCCTCTCTGAGGAATCTGACAGTTCCCAGTCTGCAGACGTCTCCTCATAACTGGATCGTTATTATGTCTGTAAAACAAGTCTCACCTTGTTAATATACAGACGCCACAAAGAAATGTATTGTCTTTGCTTACTGAAGCTGTTCATGAAATTATTACCCGGCAGTACCCCAGTAGCACACTTCCACGGTAATAAACGGCGGCAGTAATCGCTGTGGTGACTCCCCGCTGTGCTGAGAACCAGCCTGACAGTGGAATGTGACTATCGCAGCTTCCTGATGCCAGGAGTTGTTCTTGCAGGGAAACATGCTGCGGTGGCTCGTTGCCAGCAGCAGTTCAAACCCCCATCCAACAGCAACCAGGCCTTTTTTTAACCTGCAGCGCTTTTGTTTCCGGCTGTTGCCCTTCTTACGTCAACGTCAGGGTCTTCCACCCGATCTCATTCGTCTCGCTCTGCTTAGGAGGCTGTTGGCAGGTGCAGAGGGTTGGAGTGATGCAGCGCGATCAGTCAGACGGAGGCGGCCGGCTGGAAAAGGAAGCAGGAGTTCTGACGGGGAAACACACTGGCTTCAGCTGATGGGAGGATGTTATTTAAGAGAAGGTTATCTGCTCAGGCTGATGCTTTTATTATGAAAAGTAAATCATAATACCATCTTACCATCTTGCTCATTCTTGATGCTTCATCTGTATTTTATCTAAAAACTTCCAGAGGAAATCTTGGCTGCCATACAGTATAGCTAATCCATAAAACTTTCCAGCTGTTAGCCCAGTCACTCCCTTCATGATTGATAAAATAAAAGAAGAACCTGATAAGTAATGTAAAAAAACTGTTGGCTTACTGGTTGCTATGGTGATTCCTATATTTGCTGGGTAGCTCTTGGGCAGCACAAATAAGCGGATGTCCGAATGTAGGGTCTGCAGACCTCTATGTTATAGGGAATGTGTCAGTTAAGAAGATACTAAACCTTTTATTTGTTTTATTTGCAAAATAAATAAAACTGCCTGCCAGCTGGTGGAAGGATGGGTGAAATTTGATTACAGTTAGAAAGTGTCAAAACTCTCAAGTTTTTTGTAAAGGTTTTTTATAAATCTCCAAAGAACCAGAACCATAGCGTTCACAGGGACCAAACACAATGACTTCTGTTTTCTGTTCTATTAAATTAGGAAAGTTTAAGTGTTACCATCCTCCAAACAATCTAATTAAACCCCTGCAGGAGTCATGGGTTTATGATTAAATGGCACATAAATTTGTAAGACATCTGCATAAGAATGAAATGAGATGCCAGTTTTTTTAAAGATGGAACCCAAAGATTAGGATAAGGACTGGATCAAGAGTAGACCCCTGGGGGACCCCACTTTGAAGTGAAGTTTATGAGGAAGATGTTTATGAGGAAAATGTATCCAAGATGGCAGAAAAACTGAAAATAAACCTTTCCAGTGCAGTGAGACAAAGACACTATGATCACTGAGGGCTAATATTCATAATATGGCAGAATTAGTAAAAACCATGGAAGGTATCAAAATGCAAATTCAGTCAAATAAACGGCAAAGTTCTGTGCCCTGTTTGCCTTTAAATTATATTTCTAATAAAATATATGTATATATATATATATATATATATATATATATATATATATATATATATATATTAGCTGCAGAGCTCATAGGTTTCTTTTAACAAAATCTTACTTTATTAATCTAAGGGAAATATTTACACTTTATTAACTGTTAAGAAAATACATATCTCATTATTTGTGACAGGTAAATTTTTTTTCTTTTACGGATCTTTGCTAACTACTGAATTATCACCAAACCACTAAGAATTTTCAGTATTTCAGTTTGGCTGTGGGTTTTTCTATCCAGTAATCAAACAGCAGCAGTTTTAAATTAAACATCAGTTTAATAAGCGGCGCTGAAATCGCTCTCAGGATCCCCGTCGGCATCAAAGCGGCTGTGCAGAACTCCAGATTTTAATTTATAGAAGTCACCGCTTCCTTCCTCAGTTATTTCTTCTGTAAGTGACTGTGCTGCTACATGCAGATCATTATCTACTCATATGAGCCAATTTTCTGTCAGTCAGGCACATTTCAGATGCTCTTTCTTTAAAACTAGAGCTATGCTATTGCACTTGCTTTGACAAGTGAGACTCATTATTTCTTGGCTTGTATTTGATGAGCAGATGAAGTTAAAGACCTTTTTCAAATATTCCCACTGCAGCTACAGCTCTTATTAGAGCTAAAACCATCTAGATCTCTGACATATTTCAACATTTGCAGGTATCAATTACTATGTTACCAGATTTCCTGTTATTCCAATAATTTGCCAGCAGAAAGTTGCAGCTTAATGTTCTGTGAAAGCTTGAGTGTTTTTGTACATCCCAGTGAGAGTGTGAGCTCCCACCTGCTCTTAATGCCTCTGCTGAAAGTGTCCTGGCCCTGGGCTCTGCTACCTGGTTATCTATGTTTTATTAGATTAGAGATGATGGTGGCATCACTTACCTCCTCTTGACAGATAAATGGACTGTATCCCATCTTATCAGGCCTCTCAGGGCTGCTACAGTTTTTCAGCCAAGGCTGAGCGGGGACGGCAGGTCAGTGTTGTGTTTCACCGTGGAGGCAGTGGCCTTCAACAATATGGAGTTATGAATTTACAAGGATGTGATGTAAATAAAATCTCTTTCCACATGTTAGGACATGTAGAAAAGAGATACAGGATCAAAATGTACATACAGACTCAAATCTATACATAAAAAATTTATATTTAATCAAACGTCCAGATTGACCACTTTCTTTTGGAAGTCCTCTGGTATTTCTCTGGCTGGATATTTGAAAACTTTTCTTGGTAGAGTGGGTAGAGTTCACTTAAAATTGTTGGTTTCCAATCGTTGACTTGGTTGTTAACGGTAGTTTTTAAAATTTCAGTAGAGTTGGGGTCCGTAGTTACAAACTCTTTGTTTTGCTGTTTTATTCATTCCAAAGCAGGACATGAGTTTGAGCTCAGAGGAACAATGTCCAAGTTTCAACATCCAGTGAAAAAATACAGAGATCTGCTGAGTTTGGTTGAATTTCCAAGATCATGGAATAACAAAGAACTTCAGGGACTGATTATGGTATCAATACTGGAACACTTTTTAGTATTTAACTTCAGTATCTAGCTATTATATAGGACGTATCATCATAGAAATCAGTCTATAATACAAACCAAGAGGAAACAAATCCCATTCCTAATATTTTATGTTGAGATTAGAGTTTTTTGTGAGAACAGGCTGTGCATTTATCCGTAGGACTCTGCAACACGTTAACCGTAGTTTATTGTTTATTTACTAATCTCAACTTCGGATTGGAATCTGTGATATTTTGATAGATTCAGGGACATTTCTAAAATCTTTTCACTCAGAAAATGTCTGTTTGGTTGGGAGCTGGAGCTTTGCTGCTTTAACTGCATTCATGCAACTGTTTTTGTCACAGACGCAACGATTAACGAAACTACGGAGCCCTCTAGGAGACATGGGGGAAAAAATTTTCTTTTGCGTTATCTTGCAGTCTGCTTACTGCAATATTTACTGGGACAAGCGAAGGAGAGATTTTGTTTATAGTCACAAGTTAAAATGTCAAACATATACACATAAAAAGAGCCTCAGTGAAAACGTGTTTATTATTAAACTGTGGTGCAAAAAATGAATGAAAATCGATTTATTCACTGCATGTTTATGTCTGTTGGTGTAAGATTGAGATGGAACTGCACGTGATAACGTCCCTTTAAACCATTTAAACCAACATGATAGAGACACAATTAAAACTGTCATATGAACCTGCGACCTATTACTCCATGATAATAACTCCAAATAGTCCAAATAGTTTGGATATATTTCTTTCTTTCTTTCCTTCCTACTTACGGAAAGTTTCTGTTTATATCGCAGGTTTGTGGTGCATTTCTATCCAAAGAAAAAGATATAAAACTTCAGGTATTTCACAACGAGATATTAAGATACATGGAAAAACCTCATGAAAGTCTTAAATAATACCAGAAAGTATGATGGCCACTATAAGAAAGGCTTATAGTATTCATTTGTGCCGCATCAGTTGATTAGTACATTATTGCGAGAGAACGCAAAAGAAAAAAAAAATCCCCCATGTTCCCTAGAGAGCTCCATATGACCTGGGATTCAGAAAAATCAGTTTTTCTCATGAACAAAGAAAATGAGTTTACATTTGTAAAACATGAGAAGTAAAATGCACTTTAATGACCCGTTTCCAGATGTGATACTAAGTTTGGAGCTCCATGTTTTATCTTGGGAATGCCAGTAGAAATAAGCACAAACGAATGTTGTGCCTATTTTAAATCTGTGAATCGCTGACGTCCTGCTGTTGCTCTCTTCTCTCGGCAGGTGTATGTCATCAATGTCACCTACTCTGACAACACGTCTCACATCATCTACCGAAGATACAGCAAATTCTTCGACCTGCAGGTAATCCCAATGTTTGCTGTTCCATGGAGGTCGTGACCTCGATTTCTTTGCTTCTCGTCGTGTTGTTTGGATTCTTGTGACTGCCTCGTCGCCTCGATGAATCAGAGTTAGCATCTGGTCAGGGCAGGCAGGATGTTGTATTTTTTATTTCCTCAGCAGACTCCTCTTCCCTTCCCGTCTCATCCCTGGCTTGGCCTCAAAACGTCAGCGAACCGTCAGGCCTTTTTTCTTACAGCACAAGCAAAGGAAAAAGTGGGTTTAATGTAGCGTGCTTTACGGCCGGGCTGCTGTTAAATCCTGTCGCGCAGGCTGCTGATCGGTGGGGTCTTTATTTAAAATCTGAGCTTGTGTAACTGATTTAAAAGCGTCGGGACTGTTTGTGTTGGAATGAAGTGCTGAAAGCCTCCGCTGTGTCTCTGACTGGCAGCAGGGACACTGGACTCGTTGCAAGCCGATACGGTATGCGTGCTCCTCCTGAGGTCCGCGGGTCAGGAGTAAATATAAAAAGGTTGTAGTGAAAACGTTGTAGGGGGGAACGTCTCAATAGCAGCAGTGTGCTGCTTCTGCAGGAAATGATGTTTCAGTCAGTGAGAGGGAAAGTCCTCTCTGAGAGGTCTCTTTGACAAACCGGAGCCTCCCTCCGCCCTGGCCCTCCCCGCCCCGCCCGCCGCAGCTGATTACTCCCAGTGTGGAGTCAAAGACGGAGGAGGAATAACAAAAAGGAGAAGCCATTAGGTTGACTGGATGTGTGTGTTCCTCCGGTGCTCAGGCTGCTGAGAGGCGCCTAATGAACCTTAATGCTTCACGGACGAGCGTGGAGAAGATTGACCTCTCACTCACTTGGCTTCTCAGGATGGAGCGGGTCAAAGGTCACCCAGCTCAGTTTGGGATTATCTGAGTCGCCAAACACAGACGGACTCCGGACTTCATGTTGGCTGTTTATTGACTTTTGGATTCAAGTCAATATGAGAAAAAAATGTGTTTTTTTTTTTTTCAAAAACAGCAGCTTTTGACTTGTTGAGCAAGTTTTGTTCCAAATGACTGAATTCAAGCACAAAAGTGGGAGAATTGTTCTGAGAACAGCAGCGTCCATATTAATTTACTCCCTTAATGAAAATGTGGAAAATTCCTTAAAATAAATGTGTCTTGATTGAAACAGCAAAAAATTTCCACTTAAACTCTTAGCATTTAATTGGATAACATGTTTTCACTGAGGATGAAATCCAACATTAGGAAATAAATGTTTTGCACAAAACCATCAATGCCACACTTTGTTAGAACCCCAATAAAGTAAATGCAACAGAATCCAAATGAAACCTGAACTCTGACCCCAAACCCCAGAGGAGTTTAAAGGAGCAGAGAGAAGCAGGAAGTTGAAACCATCTCTTCCATCACAACGGACAGGAGTCATATCCTCAACTCCAATGTCTCTCTGCTCAGCTTTCTAATCTTACAGCCAGACAGATTTATAGAGGAGCAGCAAAAGCAGATGAGCTGGATTAGCAGAGCTTGTCAACAACTGATGGTCATCCAGGAAGTGTTACTGTGGATTATCATCTCTGCTGCTCAGATATGGAGCTGTTAGCAGGTCATGACACTAATGAGACGTCATATAACAACAGTCTTCAGTCAGAGGCCTCTTTAGGTCTGTTGCGAGATTGACTGCTACTGAATATCCTGCAGCATCACAATCCACAATAACTCTGAAAAAACTGAATATGAGTCACAAGGTTTAATTTCACCTTAGAATAAATAACGTATTAAAGGCATGTATTAAAAATTGGGAAAACAAGAGAACATACATTCTATTTTCAGGTTATTATATTTGTTATAGATCGTTTTCATATTTGTTTAACCTGGCCTGCATTGAAATCTAAAACACTGAATTATTCTACATTGAATCTGAAGCTTATAAAATCTTTATTCTACTTTTGAAAAACACAGAATTGTTACTTTCAGTTAAATGTTCAAATGATCATTTAGAGACTGGTCAAAGCTGGAATGAATTTCTCTACAATAATATTTATTAGAAAACAGGACATTTTCAGCTTGAAAGTGATTAAAATCTTGTTGTGAAATCATCTGAATACATGGCTACACAGCAATTAAAAAAATATCTACCAGACTGGAGTAAACCAGGTCTCTGGTTCTGGTTCTCTTTCCATTTTTCCCACTAAAACAGCTTCACCGTTTACAGGAAATGAGAATCAAAGGTTCTCATGAAAAGCATGAGCTGGACCCAATAAACCCACTGCTCCCAGTTTACTGGAACATGACTGTGAATGCAACCAGTGAACCAACTCATCATCATCATCATCTGACTCCTCCATCCTCCTCCATCTGACCTGAGTCACTCCCAGTCCTGGATTCCCAGTTTGACCAATCCAGGTTCTCTCCTCTGTATGAACTTACTGGAGCTTCTAACACAAGTTTCTCCAGAAGCGGTGTAATTATTTTAGTTCAGATCAGCAGTTGTTCTCCCAGCCTTTTGAAATGAACTTAAAGGTCATTTCTGGTTACACCGTCGCTGTGATCAAATCACTTTACAGAAAGGTCACTGAGTCACGAATGAACTGTTTCAGTCAAACGTATGTCTGAACCGCAAGTGATGTCTGACTTTAAATATCCCATCTCTTCGTCCTGGAGTGAAAGAAAAAACCTGTTGTTTTTACAGGTTAAGGAAAAAGTTTATTCTAATCTCAGACAATAAAACACCTACAGGCCAAACTCTGCCTCTGTTCCAGTTTCCAGGACATTTAGGAGGAGTTAGAAATCGTAGTTGAACACTTTCATGTTTTACATGCGACTGAAAAAGAGACGGAGATCCAAAAAGATAAGTGTAAATAAATAAATTTGGATAGTTGAATAAGAATTGTACCTATATTAATTAAAAATAGCATCAGGAATTAGCAAACACCTGAAGAAACAGTCCAATGCTCCTAAGAATGGGTGTAAACAGCATAATGGAGGAGCATTGTTGGCTGGAAGAACAGGAGCTTCTTAAAGAGACAGAGGTATAAATTTCAAGATGAAATCAAATAGCGAAATCAAATTTCCTTTATGAAATGTTTGATGCAAACAGCATTTTTACAAAAACTGAAGTTACTTGACTCTGCTATAAAATGGTGCAAAATCTCTGGAAAATACACAATCTCACCACCTTAATGGTCATTGTTTGGTGAGGAAAAGAGGTTCTTTTCAGTTCTGTGAACTGTGAAGCATGGTGGTGGCTGCATCATGATGAGGTGAATTTTATTTTACAAAATGGATAGGCTCATAAGGAAACAATATTATGTGGGAATGTTGAAATCAGCCTGAAAGTTAAAGCCTGGACACAAGCAGGACAATAATCCTAAACATGCCTCCAAGTGAGTTGCTTTATTAGTGTTTGCATCAACATTTCCTAAATCTCTCATCCTGATCCTGACTGCTGCTGCTGATTATTGAATATACTGAACAGATTCTAAAGCCTGTCCATAGTCAGTTTGCTCTGCGACCCGGTTTCTGCAGCAGACATACGTTTCTGTCCAGCTCAAGATCTTCTCTGCCTGAATCTGACAGAGAGGCGCGTTAGTGAAAAGCTCTGAAGTCCTCCAGCTCGCTCTGAAGCCTGCAGGCAGAAACTTCTCAAGGCTTTTCTTTCTTATTCATGATGTTTTTCCATTTTATCCTCTCTCCTCCTCTTGCGTGTGCAGAGGTTGTGTTTTCTCATTGCTCTGTTGAATGACTGAAGGACAGATACTATCAACAGCCTGTGATGAAAAGAAATATGAAAGCATAAGAAGCAGTACATGCAGTTACTTGTATCAGTTATGTTGTATAACTTGTAACTAAAACCCTTTTCTAAAACGTTTTCTTCTGGCAGTTTTCACCAGCTGTTATTTGAACTGATTGGTTTACCGGAAGCTAGAATTAGACAATTTTTAAACTAGCTGGATTTAGACACCAGGTGTTCAATCATTAGTAAACACATTATAACTCCCATTATAGTTACAAAGATCAATAGATGCAGTTAAAATATTGAAAATAATTTGTAATATCAAGGAACGTTTAGTTTGAAACCCGTCTGCTTACAACCAGGATGTCCACAAGAGTTTTGTCCTTTTAACACGATGTTTTCAAAAACCTTATAGAATAGAATAGAATAGAATAGAATAGAATTACTTTATTCATCCCAGCAGGGAAATTACTTCGCAGTTACAGCATAGAGACAAGACACACAACAACCACCATCGAGTAGCAATTGTAGAAAATAAAAAATAAAAATAAAATATAACATGCTGTCAATATAAAAAGCAACTTAGAGCAGTCCTTGCAAAGATTCAAAAAAATGCAGAACAGAATGTATATGTAAATATATGTACAGCAGTGTGCCACAGTGCAGTTGTGCAAAATTGGACTGGTTAGTGCAGAACAATGATTTAGCTTTTATTGTACAGTGAGATGGCATGTGGCAGGAAGGATTTCCTGTATCTGTCCCTACGACAGCGGAGCTGGAGCAGCCTATGTGAGAAGGTGCTCCGCTGTCTGTCCACTATGTGGTGGAGAGGGTGCTGTTTATTGTCCATAATAGACAGAACCTTCTTCAGTGAAGAAGGCTCCATGTGTGCATCAAAGAAAAACATTACACTTACATTTACAAAAACCATGGAATGTAGTGTGCATGCCAGGCCTGTAGGAGGCAGTAGAACTGTGTGAGGCGTGATTTCATAACGCCTTGCTTGGTGCATGTAATGTGTTTTCACTGAGATGATAAATGTTCCAAACAAACGGATTTAGCTTGAACACGACCAAATAACCTGAAGGCAAAGGCCCGCCATTGTTGTTCTGTACGCATCTCTAAATGTTTTTGGTTCGGATGGTTATGATTGGCTTAGAGTTTCTAAAACGTTTCCCTCTTTGTCTGGCCAAAAGGTTGTTGCCATGGATACAAGCAGTCAAAATGGTGCTACCATGGATACAAGAGGCTAAAGCATTATTACTGTGGAAATGTGAGGCCAAAACAATGTTACCATAGAAACAAGGGGCCAAAACCTAACAAAACATTTGCGTTGTATTGTCCTGCCGTTGTCATGTAAGCAGGATCTAAACCTGTGCTCACACAACAGCAGAGGCCCAAATCGGATTGTTTCACCGCAGACTAAACGGCCCAATTCAGATCTTTTTACCCCCCCAAAAAGATAAGATGTCTACTACTTCTATTTGTTTTTACTAAATCAGATACGTATTTGATTATCTGAATGACTTTATTGGAATTTTTTGTCATTGATCCGAGACATGCGTCATAATTTTGCACCAGAAGAAGTCAGTCATGGCAAATCTGGACGTAAACAATGTCTGAAAATGATCATTATGAAAGAAGTCTGTGTCAGTGAAGTCCATCATATCCCAACAGCATCACTCCTGGTTCTGACTACACAGCCCAACAGGCAGAAGCTGCAGTCAATGCTCCACTAACGGCTGTTACTGTTAGCTGTGTTTTCTTTTTTCTTAGCTTCCTTCTGGATTATCTGCAGATGTCTGATAATGATTTACTTTTTAGTTTATAAATCACTGAATGGTTTATTATCCTTCAGCTTCCATTTCCCAGCAGAATCTCCAACAAAAATACTGAAAGTTTCTGTAGGCGGAGAGGATCTCAACGTTAACTGCATATAAAGTTGAGAGGACGAACATGCTGAGTTCAGCTAAAGATTTTCTCCAGCAATTATAGCTCTTCCTAAGCAGCACTAAGGCTGCTGCTGCATCTTAAAATATACAAAACCAAGAACAACTGCATGCAAGGCTCGAAAATCTTAATCTGGAATAAATCCTTGTGTTTATTAATATCTGCTTGATAAAATCTGTGTATTTTCAGAGGTTTAAACCATCAGGCAGTGGAAAAGCAAACTTCTCTCT
The DNA here is from genome assembly GCF_001444195.1 of Xiphophorus couchianus. NCBI lineage: Eukaryota > Metazoa > Chordata > Actinopteri > Cyprinodontiformes > Poeciliidae > Xiphophorus > Xiphophorus couchianus. Next base: position 2,907,947 of record NC_040232.1, on the reverse strand, counting down.
TTCCCTGTTTTGCTGCTGATAAAGCAGAATCCAGACCTGAAACTCGTACTCAGCCTCTGCTTATCTGCAGTATTGGTGACGGGGGCAGTTTGAGCGCAGCCGGCGTCCCAGCGCCTCGCCTCTCGCTCTGCAGGTTAATAAACAATGATTGAGTAAACATCAGGCTGGACAGAACATGTCCAGGCTCTAAATGCCACCCGGCTGGTTAGAGGCTGAGATAGAGCCGTTCACAGATAACAGATGGATGAAGCTGCGGTGGACGTCTCCTCCGCAGCTCTATCCGTCTTCTCTTTGTCTTCATGTCCTCTCTGCCTCACACTCGTTCGCATCAATGTCTCACAGTTTCTCACTTCGTTTCCTCCTCCCTCGGCTCGCATCCTGTCACCTCCATCTGTCTCCGTCTCGCTTCAGAAACCCTTCACCTTTAACACCAAAACCCCCACCCAACCACCCGTCCACACCCACCCGGGGTGTTTTCCATGCTAATCCAAACTGACCTGCTCATTCGCAGGTCAAGGATTCACTGATGTTCTCCTCCAGGTTTCTCTCAAGCTGCTTTGCATGCTTTCTTTTTTCTTAGTTTGCTAATCTGATTGGAGAATTGCATTTCTGTTGTTTATCCAGTCTGTCTTTTCATTACACTGTGATGCAATCTAACCCCCTGGGTCCTCTTCATCACAGTTGGAGCTTTGCTCTACAGATGCAGGGGGAGCTTTGGGGACTATAAACAGTTGAAGTGCAGTATTGGTTATAATTCAATGAAAATTTGACATCTCCAAACAGTCAGAGTCCATTCCTTCTGCTTTCATAGTAATTAGGGGGGAAAGTAGCAGATGCTAAAGATGATCATCTTCAGGCATCATCGCCTGAATTTGAGTGACTGAGTTTATTAAATCCATAACAGAAACAGAAAATATGAATGAGGTGTTTTTCCATCTCTTGGTCTGGAGCAAATCAACCAGGCTCCGATGTTACACATGGATGTAATAAACAGGAAGAGTGAAGCATTATGTTGCTGTTTTCCATCACTGTTCTACATGCTGTTGGACCCTCATTAATTATTTAATGATGGACTTCCTGTTTGAACATCTGATGATGAGCATCCTGGCTGTTATGTTGTTTAGTTATGCTTTAACCACTGCATTAAAAACTCGTTAGTGAACCATGGGGTGTTGACCGGTCCTGACAGTGACGCCCAGGCAGGACACACAAACAGACAGCGGTGACAGATGTTGAGCGATGCTCTCGATGTCCTGACAGCCGTCACGCATCTGAGGTCTCCCAGACTGTGACAGGAAGCTGTTAGCTGACAACACTGCAAACAGCAGAGGTTAGAGTCGGGTAAAAACAGCCTCGCCACGGTTCCCTCGCTGCCGCACAACGCACCATCACCTGAAAGGCTAATTTTAGTTCCCGTTTCATTCTCTCTCTGCTTTCCTCCATCGTTCTTCCACCTGGGTTGGAAATACCGTTCAGATTTTACAGTGAAATAGACATGAAGAATGAAGTGAAACTGGCCTCCAAGCGGTTTCTGCTTTGCCGTTTCTGCCGGGCCTTGGCACAGGTGAGCGCCTGTTCGCTCTGCCTCTAATTGCACTCTAACTGCTTGTTGGCTGGCCTACTTTGGTAACTAAATGAAAGCAGTGTGAGGGTAAGCCAGCACTGTTCGTTTTTGGTTTCCCGCTCTGGAAGCCGAAAGCATTGCCGGTTCGCTCTGTCAGATTTTTGCCAAGCCGCTAGAGGGGAAAAGTGCCTGAAAATGTCAGAGGAACATTTATCGTCTCTCTCTGGAAACAGAATAAATGCTGGACTTGATTCAAAGTTTGATAAGTGATGAAATGACTGGGCAATCATGATGTCTCATTGCATCATCTATTAGAAACTGAATAAAATGCAATTTCTGCACAAAAGACAGGAAATGGCAGAAGCATTGGTCCGGTTGGAGCCTCTCCCAAAGCGAAGGCTTCAGTTTTGCTCCGATGTGTTTGTGTCGGTGAAGCGTTGACTAACTCTGCTGACCTCTGCAGAGGCGAGGATTGTTTCAGACACTTCACATTCTGATTTTTAAAATCTCAGTTTGATAATAGGCAGAGGAGAAATCTCATTATCTGAGAATGATTTTGTGCAAAAAATGTAACAAACATGATTTCTATCTTAACCTGTTTAAAAGAAAAACGTAATTGGTTCCCTTTAAGTTACAACGCAACGACAGGAGTTTTGCTGTCTTCAATATTGTTCTAGATTATTTCTGGCTGGATATTTGAACTCACTTCTTGGCAGAATTGGTTCAGTTCTTTTAAATTGGTTGTTTCCTACAAATTTTAACCAGCTTGGCTTTGTGTTTGGAGTCCTGATGGAAACTCTGTCCAAGATTTATTCACATTAATCCATCTCAAACTTACGGAAAAACTTACTTTATCTGTAAGTTTGAGGTGAAGCCAAAGAATTTGGAGGAAGTCCTCTTGTTTCATCTTCCCACTCACTTTTGACCGTGAAAATATCGATTTTGAAGGCGGGAACATTTTTCTCAGGCCATGTGACACAAACGAGGTTTAATGTCAACAGTCTGCAGGGATTGTTGAAGTTAAACAGTCCCTGCAGACTGTTTAATGATGCTGCCGCTTTTAGATCAGGGGTTTCCAAACTTTTTGTCAAGTGGGCCAAAGTCATCAGTTCACAAGCATTCACAGTAAAATATAATTTTTAAGAACTGAATTAACCAAAATGTTGTGATTCTTTTTTTTTACCTACTCAACAATAAACTAAGAAAGAACTATTTTCATCCCGTACTCAGATTTATTTGAAACAGGATCGTAGATCCAAAACCTCAAATAGTTTTTGTATGTTTTCCTAGTTAAATGAAAGCCATCAAGTTTGTTTCATATTTTGGGCTGTATTGAAGAAAACTGAAAATGCATTTTGTTTGTTCTTAGCAATAAAATCTGAACCTAAGTGAGTCTTCATTTGACAATACTTTTTGTATTTAGACAAGTTATAATATAGCAATGTAATGCAGATTTGGGTTCACCAAGGTGCAACTTAAAGTGTAAAATAAGGAGTATATGTGGCAATAGTTTACATGACGATACAAGAAAACCAAAAAGCTTGGAAAAGATTATCACTTTGTAACATGTTTGTTCATAGATTTTTATTTAAAAGTTGTAGTTTTGTCTGAATTTATTTCATATACTCTGAGCGGGCCGCACAGAATCAGTCCAGGGACCTGAAGTGGCCCTCAGGCTCCATTTTGAGCATCCAATTTCTTCCTTTTTCTGAGAACAAAAAGGAAAATTGTTCAACCCTGCATTGCGTCGGGCAGTATTGTGTAAAATCAACTTTTTTTGAGCTTTACATCATGTTATAATGCTATTCCATAAACACACCTGGACTTTGATTCTTTCATGATTACGAAATTTTTTTATCTCCATGGCAACCATTCATCTGTGCACAACTCCTGGGTGGATCTTTGTGATGCAGATCCTCCTCAGAGCTGCAGTTTCCAAGCTCCCGCCTCACAGAGACCCCGCCACTCCCCCACTCAGCTCCTTCAGACTAGCCAGCAGCAATTAGCAAGCAGTTGGTGCAACTGCTGAGCTCGTTATAGGAGCTTCTTCTCAGAGCAAAGCTGGTAAAAACGTGTCAAAGGGTTAATAGAGGAGCCATGTTGTGATGATTTCCTGAAGGCAGAGTTTCAGAAACAGCAGGAGTTTTTAAAGAGACATAATGAAGTTAAACTATGAAGTAAAATTTCTTGTAAGTCGAATTTGATATATGCAGCATTTCTATAATTACTGATGGTAACATAGTTGCTACAGAATGGCACAATGTGGCTGAAAAACACATGATACTGCCCCTTTAAAAAATAAACAAAAATTCTCGTTAATTTCTCAGAGAAAGTCTGAGGTTTCCTGGTGAAAATACAGAGTCTTGCTCTGAGCCCACAGCAGAGCAACAAAAGAGCAACTGCAGACAGCCAGAAGTCACCCAACCCCTGCACCTGTTGCCATACTGAAAACGAGGGCGCCGTGACTCACAATCTGGGGCGCAGCACTGCAGTGTTGACAGATTCAGATACTGAACTCTCATTCTCCCGACTCGTGTTTCAGCTGCAGGAAAGAATGCAGGATATCAGGAGATCATGTTCCTTCCTGAAATAACGTTCCATCCCTGCGCACGGACTTGTGCAGGTCTGGTGCCAGGGTGCCACTGTACATCACCCCATCAACTGTGTGTGAGTCTGGATGGAACAACTCTAAAAGCTATCTTCAGACATCTGTTTAGCAGAGCCTGAAGCCTGCCGGTGCTGAGGCATGCTCAGACTTCACTCACATGCTCTATTTAGGAAAAGAAAAGCTATTCTTTCTCCTGGAAACAATCTGAAGGATCTAAGATTTAAAGTGAAAGGAAACAAGATGATTTCATCGTGAACAGAAGCCAGATTTGCTCCAGCAGCTAGATGTTTGCTGGAAGACGCAGCAGGAGCAGAGATTTGATCATTTCACGCCCCGAGTAGCGCCAGAAGCAGCGTGCTGTGTGCAGCGTGTTGGGTCTGTTTCTCACCACTCTGAGCTCAGAGACGGTGAGAAAATCACATGCTCGCCTTGTCAGGCCGGTCATGAGTTCCTCCTCAGCTGCACTTCAGCATGTGTTCATCTCCAACCAAAGGCCCGGGAGAAACCCTTTACAGTCACATGACCCACAGCAGGAAGTGACTTATCGGTCCTCATAAACAGACCGCCATGGCTTCCCCGAGTTCAGGCCAAGCGACTCTCACAGCTCCTTTTATAGATGTGCTATTCATAGCAGAGGGACTTGTTCTTCTGAGTGTTCATACTCCAGGTTTCTGTTGCTAAATTGTGTGGAGGTACTTTTTTCTACTTCTGGGTAAAAAAAAAAAAATTACTTAAAATGTTCTTTAGCTTTACTTTTAGTGAAGTGCCAAAAGTTTTTGGTTTTCAGGGATGTTTCTGTAAATCAGCTCTGATAAATTTGGACTCTCTGGGTGCTTTCAGTCCACAGCCTCTGTTACAGATCACTGCTCCAATCAAAACAAATCGGATGTTTCAGGAGGCGAACCTCTGGACCGCCGGTCAGCTGTGACCAGTCTGCAGAATACCCAAAAAACATACCGGAGTAAGAGCAGCAAACTGCAAAAGTCTTAACAAGTATTTTATATTTCAAATATCTTTGTACACTTGCAATGAGACAAAAAATAACTTTAGAATAACTTTTCAGTAAGATAAAGGAGCTTGTTTTAAGTCAATAATTCTATAATATTGATCAAAATATTAGGTCTGTGGCAAGTTTTCTCATTTTGAGATGGGAAAAATGTCTCCTTAGAAGGGTTAAAAACATCTGCTAGTGGAACCAAAACCTTTTAATCAATATTCAACATTTATAGAGGTAAGACACTGACGGCTCACAAGTACTCAGCACACCCCTCTTCATAAAACATTACAGACGGTTGTGGTATTCCAGTCATTCAGCTGTAATGTCCTACATTGATTTAGTTAATATTACAGAGCTTTTGGTCAAAATGCTGAATGTTATTAGAATTGATTTTGACCTTTGACCTGCAGGTTTAGTGGAGGAAGAGCTTCACCCGACTTTTTGTTGTTGATTTTGTAACTGTAGCTTTACATGTTGTGTTTTCAGCATTAGTTCAACGTGAATTATGAGTTTCTATAGAATATTTTTGCCACTTTTTTATGTTTTCATTTGATTGGTTTAAGCCTGTGTTCCTTAGCTTCTGTTAGCTGCTGTTAGCTGCTGTTAGCTTCTCTGCGTTTCCATGCAGTGGGTGAACAGTGTTGGTTAATCCTGCCTTCCCCTTCCTGCTCTGTCCATTTAAACGTGTGCAGATGTTTCCTGTGGGGTTCAGACGTTGCAGCGCAGACAGAAAATCGGTTCTATGAATCTGTTGTTAAATATTCAGACAGTGGAAGGAAGGAGGCTGTTTCTGTTTGTTGGCTCCTGTCTCATGATCTCCATCTCTGTTTCAAACACTTTCTGCAGAAGGAAATCAGATAGCGGCATTTATCTGAAATTGTTGCATCAGCGACGTCAAGCTGCTCCCTTGTGCCATAACTGTGCATGTTTTCGATTCACCATTAAACGGTGATGTTTACGTGGAGGAGATGTTGCAGAGCTTTTCCTGAGTTGTGAGCAGATTGTGAGATTCCCTCAGGGTCTTTGGTCTAAAATCCAGAAAAATATGCAATAAATGTCTTGCTATGAGCAATTTTGTTTGGAAGAAATCAATGTGTAATAATAATTTGTTGTGCTGATGTTTTGAAGTGCTTTTTATCGGTTTGGTAAATATTTTAACTTTTATTATTGACTCTCATGAATGGATCTGCCGTGTTTAGAAGAGGGAACGGTTTCCTGCGATGTGAACTCCCTGATTGTGTCACAGCTTTGCAGAGAGACTTCAGCGTAAAGCGGACAGCCAAGTAAACATTACATCATCCTAACCTGTCCTCTGACAGGAGAGAGAAGAAAAAACACCCCTATTCTTTTTTTCTACCTGACTCCTAACATTTCCACTGTTGGTTCAGAGCTGCGAAGCTCCATCCAATCACGTCTCTTCACAACTCTTCTTCACGCTCTCCCTGCGCTGGTTACCAAGGAGACAGTGAAGTCTGGGAAGTAGAGCAATGCTTTGGCATACACGTCGTTTTTATTATTAATTTTTGTTTCTTTTCTTTTCCTCTCAGCAGTACCATCTGGACTTAAAGTTGTGTTTGTGTTGTTAACAAATGGAAGTAGTAAGCGTGCCGACCGGTTCCAGGCTGTCATCCGATCCACACTGTCCCACCTGTTCTCACCATTTTCTGTCTCACTGATCCAACAATTCCAGGCCGCTCCGCTTCTCCTGCCAGGAATCTGTCTTCAACACCAGGAAAGAGACTCTTCTAAACAATGAGTCAACCTTGATCCATGTGGGGCGTTTAAGGTTCCTGAAACCTGCATGGGAGAAAGGGAGAGTCAACCAGACTCTGATTTTGGTTCTTGCAGGAGTAAATGAATGAAAATGCTGATTTAGCTGCTGGCTCTCCGTTTGCATCGACATTCCTTTCTGTTGGGAGTGTAGGAAGCAGCAGAGCAGGGCTGCAAACGCAGCATCTTACAGTAAAGAAGCAGAAACCTGCAGCTGCAGACTATTAACCTAGATTGGGACCCCAGTGGCGTCCTTGTGTCCCGTACTGTGTCACAAAGTGTGGCTCTGTGAAGGATGGATCCGAGTGGGAATGGATTTCTGTTTCCAGATATTTCCAAACATCCCAGCGCCTCCAGGCTGTTTGCTCACATGTTAGCTCCCTGGAGTGTTTTACAGCCCACAGCCATCAGATTCAGACACACTGTCATGTTCTCCTTTAGGACTTCCAGCCTCCCACACACACAGGAGGAACTCCAGTTTTAATCCTTCCCCTCTGCTCTCTCTGCTTTATTACAGCAGGTCTGCTGCCCCTTCCTCTCTCCCTTCCCAAACCTTTTCACTTGTTTGACTCTCAAACAAAATGTAGTCTGCTGATCTTTGCTTATTAAATAACAACCAGATATTTCCAAAAAATTATACAAACCCTGAAACTCACATCAGATTATTTTGTACTTTACTACATTAATTCAGATATGATGCTGAATATCAGGTTCTAATGCATTTGTGTTGCAACTCTGAGACAATTATTCCAAAACTATTCCAAATAGTTTATCATGAAAAATAGTAAAACTTTAATCACAATTTAATTTCAGTTCTATTAAAATACCTCCTACTGGTTTTCAGATGTTTGTTGGATTCTTGAAAGGATTCACTAGCAGCATGCTAGCATGTAGCATAGTAATTTTTTAAACTGCACAGCTACTAACTGTAGTTAGTCAAGGAGCATAACTATATGCAGAATTTGCAGCATACAAGCTAACAAACACCTAAACATACTACCACAAGTCTACATGCTAACTTTCTAACTTCCTGTCTAACAAGCTGTACTACAGTCCTAACATGGCAGTTCCAAGGCTAGTGCAGTTGTTGTTGATGTGATCCTTCCCCATTATGATCGATGGAAGAGATGATTTGAACTTTATCCTTCTCTCTGCATTGTAGACCTGTTCTACATACATTATAAGAAAAAAAAATCTTGTTGCCATGGTTACGCTGCGCAAATATCATTTCAGCTACACAGATTTAAAACCAGAGGGGATAAATGTTCTGAAAAGCCATGCATCTACCAAAACATTATCAAAAGTTGAGAAAAGATCATAAAAATGTAAAAAGCAGCTCTAAGTTTGAGATGAGCAGCGTAGTTCTACAATAATGAAATAGAAGAATTGTTTTTAGCTTTGATGTGTCTCTGAAGTGTCTCTCTTATGATATTTGTTCCTTCAGAGTGTTCTCAAGATAAAACATAAAAAAAGTGGTTTTAACTAATGAGCACAAAGTATTTTTCTAAATTTTATTTGCACCTCAGCAATAACGGATGTCATCGCTCTAAGCTACAACTGGAAAAGTTCACTTTTAGTATCTTTTTAATTCTCAAATCAAGCAAATAAGATCCAGGATATCAGGTATTGATCTTTGGAAGTGCTGCTGGCCATATTTTCAGGGCTTGAAAGGAGCCATGTCCTGTGTTTGTGCTAAGCTAATTGCCTCCTGGCTCCAACATGATATACGAGATTGCGGTCAATATCACGGAATCGATCCTGTTATCGCGCACTCAGAAAAAGGAAGCAAAGGAATCCTAAAATGTTGAATTTTAAATGCCGTTAACACTGATCGGCTTCCTCTCCTCTGTTTCCCAACAGATGCAGCTACTTGACAAGTTCCCAATCGAGGGAGGGCAAAAAGATCCGAAGAAGAGGATCATCCCGTTTCTCCCAGGTAATAGCCCGCTCCTATCTGAACCGGCTCCCATATTAAAAATGCATGACTGGCACTCAGGGGACGTCACACTGAGCTGGTTACTGATGCCGGCACGGCGAGTGCTGCTGAGGAGACAATATCTGTGACTCTCCCTCCCCGCTGCCATGTTTGAGCCCGATGTCTGTCGCATGTTCGGTCTTTGCAGATGTGAATGAACTTTCAGATGATGGTATATTAGAGCCAATCTAGTTAGAAAGTAAACAAGAGTAAATTTGCTCCAAAAAACAAATGTTACTCAGAAATTTTCTAGGAAAAACTTTTGAAAAGTCTAAACATCTGTGAGAACTGACTCATAGATCATAGATTTCCAAGACAAAACTTTGAAATTTTCGGAGTTTCTATATATTTTTCTCTCTCCAAAAGCTGAAATTTCCAGATTTTTCCAGATTTCTGAGATTAATCTAAAAATGTGTTTTTTCTAGAATGTTTTTCAACTTTTGGATCACAGGAACTTTCTAGAAAATCTCTGAGTAATTTGATGGAAATTTACTCCTTTTTTTCTGTCTGCAATGGCTTTGCTACGCCGTTGTAATTTTCATCACATGTATGTGTGTGTGTTGATTTTAGCCTTGTCACTACATACACACCTGTTTATCTAGCTGGCATTCAGGCTTGTGTCTCCCCAGCGCTGCATTATTAGCCCTGATTTATGGCAAATTCTGCTGAAGAATTTACAGAATAAGGTTCTTATTTCTATTTGCAGCAGATTATTTTTGCAAATGCTTAAATGTTTAAGCCCTGTGGCCGCCCCCGTAGTCTCAGCATCAACAGGAATCACTCCCTGTCTCCACCTGCCCTCCAGCTGTCGTCCTCCCAGCATCGCTCTCACATTTTCCCACTAACAACAATGATCGAACTTCCACCTCCATCTTCTCTGTCACCGTTCTTGGATACAAACGACACCCGTCCTCTCCGGACATGTAATTCAGGTAAAGCTCGCTGTGCGACACTTAATGGGCTTTCTAATGGGAAAGGATTGAAAGAGCCCATTAGGTTACAGCACTGAAGTGTCTCACTTTAACAACCTTTCTGTTGGACTAATAATCCGGGACACAGAGGTGCCACTGCTGGCATTCAGGGATTCCTTGGTCTCAATTTGATGATAAAACATGAATAGAAATAGTGACCAGTCTACAAAATGTGTTTGAAACAGTTATTAAATTAAAATTTTCAATTTGGACAGGATTAGTTCATAACTTGCCAGCTCTGTTCAATCTGCATCTCTACAGATGTAACCGGTCCACTGGCCAATAAAACAGATGAAAGATGGAGAAAATCTGGAGCTTTTGTATTTTAAAGGCTGGTGTTATGGAAAATCAACTTTTTTGAGTTTTATATTATAACATTGTTCACTCATCAAAAACATAACTGGAGTGGGCGTGCCGTAGTGGCGTGGGGGATGGCGCGGCCCATGTTTGGGGGTCTTGAGTCCTCGGCGCGGCTGTCGCGGGTTCGCCTCCCGGACCCGGTGATGTTTGCCACATGTCTTCCCCCCTCTCCTTCCCCCTTTCATGTCAGCCTACTTTCATATAAGGGACAATAGAGCCACAAAAGACCCCCTGGAGAGGACGTCCTCTGGGTTTTATTTGGGTTGTGCTGATAAAATGGAAGATTTGCAGTTTCATCTTATTGTTCTGAATGAAAGGAGCGGCTTCTATTCAACGTTTCTCCATCCAAACATCCTCAACTTCAGAACTTTGCTGCAATCTGGGCTGTTTTAGTTGTTAACAGGCAGAAGAATGCATAACTTACAAATATACTATTAAACTTAAAAACCTGCTTTTCTCTTCCAGACCACTTGGATAACCACTGCTACTTGTGCCTCGTGTTTCTCCAAACCAAAAACTGATCTGATCTGAGTGTGATTGTAAATCTTGTTATTATTGGTTTGTTAAAGTGATTCTTTAGTCCTAATCTTCCTCAGAAGAGATCCACGTATATTAAATACAAAATTTTGTTTAAAAAAAAAACTTACTTTTTAAATTGTTGATCTGCAAAATACTGACATCTGCTGGTTCATCTGAAAACTACACCAAGTTTTAACTGCCTACGCCGAAAAACAAGAACAAATTTCTTTTTCTTTCTTTGCACGTTCCAGTTTTTTCCTCTCGTCTGTTTCCTTGCCGTTTTTTCCTCTGATTTTTCCTACATAACATCACACTTTTCCTTGTTTATCCTTCCCCTTTCCTCGTGTTTTGATTCTTTGTTTTTGTCCCTTTTCCTTTCCCCTCTCCAGGCAAAATCCTGTTCCGGAGGAGTCATGTGCGAGACGTGGCCATGAAGCGGCTGCGTTTCATCGATGACTACTGCAGGGTAAAGAGTTCTGGCTGTAAACCTCCCTGTTGTTCTGAAACATTCCCGACCTGTGAGGAGTCCAAACACTCCTTTACATGTCATGAAAAAGTATTTCTACTCCTTGAATTTATTCTCATTATTCACACAAAGCAGTGGAAGGAAATGATGCATGTTTTCCAATATTTGTTGCCAATAGCAATTTAAATTGTTAGATTGTTAATGAACTTGTATTTAGTCCCCTTTATTCTGAAACCCCTAAATAAAAGTGCAAAGCTTTGAACATCTCCCACAGATAATGGAGAATCTGTAGGAAGAACTGAAATTTCTACTTCTAATCTGACTGAGCTCGAGTGATTTTGCAAAGAGTAATTGCAAAAAATGTCAGTATCTACAAGCTGGTTGAAACAAATCATGAAAACCATTTATCAATTCGACAGTTATGAACTTCCCAGGGGTGATCTGTCATATAACATCTCAATAAAACACACTGAGATTTATAGTTTTAATATGAAAAACTGTAAAAAGGTTTCAGAGGTATGAATTAGGGTTTTGTGATCTGGCCCATCACAAACTGTAAAAATTCAGATTTTGGCTGATGTCTGGATGATCATATTCTGATCCAAGTTTGATCGGTGCCACTTCTATATGTGAAGCTAAGTTGGATGCATACCCAATAGTTTTCAAAGCCTCATGTTGCATTTTGCTCGACTTTTGCGTCACTGATATGAGACGAGTGTCATAATAAGGAACCAGTCACAGTCACTCCAGATGTCGTGTTGTGTTCTTATTTTATTAGCTTCCTTCGTCTTGTTATGATCTTGTGACGATACTGTCAGTTTCTATTGCTGAAAAACGTTAAAATGGATCCTCAGATGGCGGCGTCCATTATTACTGTGCTGCTGTGTGTCGTCTGCGTTCTTCTTCTACGTCGCTTTGGGGTTGTAAACTGTTTACACGGAAGTCTGATTCTGGTCACATTTAATTAGTATGAACGTTTTATTTTAGCAAAAAAAAAATCTGAATTGAGTATCAATACCTCATATGTGAATGTTGCTTAAGTCTGTAAGTTGGTATCAGTGAGGTGACGGTTGTTGTCTGTCACGGCAGAGCAAAGGAGACAGTGGCTGATTTTCAGATCTTTAGGGAGTCAAGATCATTTTTACATGAGCATGTTGGTCGATCGTGATCTCCCAAAATTAGGAAAATCAGAGTGGATTTATTTCTGTGCACCTCCAGTATGAATACTTCATCAGGGTGCTGACCCAGACCGATCCTGGATCAGGTGGTTCTGAAGCAGCAGGACTGACTGGATCGTTCCACCAGTCAAACCTTCAGTTTCTCAAACTCCAGCTGTTTGCAAAGGAAGTTCTGACCCTTCAAGATTTCCTTCCCATAAAAATACACGACTTCAAAGAACTACCCGTTTGTAATTACACACTTCAAGACAGACTTGATTGTCACTTGCTGTCCACACTCTTATTAGATACGTTTTATTTCATGTGTGCAGGATTAGGATCTTTTCCTGCTTCACACCCGCCTCTCCTCCCTTCCTTCCTCTTGGCACAACTCCACACTATCAGAGGGAAATGGCTGCAATACAGCGGCTTTGTTTCCACACACAATTAGGAGGTTGTATTGTTGGCCTGCATTAGCGAAGGTTAGCCAGAGTATCAGCTCATTAATTGGGAGCACAGAAATAAAAGCAGATCCACTCGTAGACGGACTCTTTCTTACGCAAATAACCTGCAGCGGAGTAATTTATCCTGCAGCAGGCTTTCCCTTTCATGCAGCGCTGCAAAGCGTGCCACACTGTTTACTTCCTGCGTCCTGTTCATGAGGCACAAACAACAGAGAGGAAGAGTAATTACCCAGTGTTTTCAAAGGCTTTTGCTCTGGAGAGTACGGGATGCTGGGGTCCAGGCAGCTGTGGATGCTCAGCGTGATGCAGCCTCTTCTTTTGGAGATGACTGAAATATGAAGGTAGTTCAGATGACAGTTTCAGTTATTTAAATTAAAGGCCCGTTCTGTTTCATCTTCACGGTTCGGCTCCTCGTTTGGCGGCTGCATAACCGAGCTTCAGCTCTGCTTGCAGTCGGTTGGCTGATTAAATATAGATGGATAAGAGACACATGATCCTCTTTGACGGGGTTGAGCTCTGTCTTTGAAGACAGTCTGAGGCAGCAGTTCACTGATCTATATCACAAATCTATGCTGGTCAAAAGTTGTCAGGTTCAGTCAAATAAATCCGCGGTTACAGGAGTTTGTTCACCGTGAACAAACTCCTGTAACCGTTTTAGTCTCGGTGAAATGGATTTCAGGATGCTGGGAGTAAGAGTGAATGGTGTCCCATCCAGGAAACATCCACATCCCCAGAGTCACCTCAGGGATGTGTGCTCGGCCCTTTTTGTAAATCTTACACATAAATGACTGTAAGTATGTCCTTAAAAACAGGCACAAATGAGCACAAAACAAACCCTTTGAGCAACCTGTTCCCCCTCTCGCCTGTGGAACCACTGAAGGAAACGGCTCTGAAAAAGACACTGAGTGTAAACTAAATGTAACAAAAATGGAGAGGTGTTAGGTTTTAGTGGTTGTAGGATTTCTCTTTTATGTTTTTTAAAAGACCACCAGACATTTCTCCCTCTAGTGCGACAATGCGCTTTGGTTTTGGTTGTATTTACCCAGAATGCAATGCAGTATAATCCGCTTCTTACTTCTGGAGTGCATCAGAATTTACTTCAGCCTAACCAAGGCTTAGGTTTGTAGCCTGATCAGAGTTTGGTTTTTTGGTCCGCTTCAGTCTGATTGTGCATTCACACTTCCTCAACAGAACTGGACATTCTAGGTAAATAAGCTAGAATCTGATTAAAGCTGATCAAACAGGGAATGCACACTAACCCAACCTAACTGATTAAACTGCCCAGAATCTTGTTGTTTTTGGATTATGAGACTAAAGCAGGTTCATGCTGGATCTTTCATACATGTGACTGTAACAGTCGCCTCTCAGCTGCGTCCAGTTTCCCTCTGCTAGCCTTCATGTTTCCCTCTGCTAGCCTTCACGTTTCCCTCTTCTAGCCTTCATGTTTCCCTCTGCTAGCCTTCACGTTTCCCTCTTCTAGCCTTCACGTTTCCCTCTGCTAGCCTTCACGTTTCCCTCTGCTAGCCTTCACGTTTCCCTCTTCTAGCCTTCACGTTTCCCTCTGCTAGCCTTCACGTTTCCCTCTGCTAGCCTTCACGTTTCCCTCTGCTAGCCTTCACGTTTCCCTCTTCTAGCCTTCACGTTTCCCTCTGCTAGCCTTCACGTTTCCCTCTTCTAGCCTTCACGTTTCCCTCTTCTAGCCTTCACGTTTCCCTCTGCTAGCCTTCACGTTTCCCTCTTCTAGCCTTCACGTTTCCCTCTGCTAGCCTTCACGTTTCCCTCTGCTAGCCTTCACGTTTCCCTCTTCTAGCCTTCATGTTTTCCTCTGCTAGCCTTCACGTTTCTCTCTGCTAGCCTTCACGTTTCCCTCTGCTAGCCTTCACGTTTCCCTCTTCTAGCCTTCACGTTTCCCTCTGCTAGCCTTCATGTTTCCCTCTGCTAGCCTTCACATTTCCCTCTGCTAGCCTTCACGTTTCCCTCTGCTAGCCTTCATGTTTTCCTCTGCTAGCCTTCATGTTTTCCTTTGTCTTTCCATTTTCAGGCTCTGGTGAGACTTCCTCCTCACATCTCTCAGAGCGAGGAGGTGCTGCACTTCTTCGAGACGAAAGCTGAGGACATCAACCCCCCAGTAGAGTGAGTGTTGCACACACATATACACCCACAGCCAAACATAATGAGGATCTGTTTCTCATAAACTCACCATGTTACCCTGAACAGCCATGTAACAAAGATCTCCTCTGGACTGCTGTGAGCTCATTACCTCTCTATCTATTCCTGCATTCATATCTATTCCCAGATCAGCTCCTTCTCACGGAGTTTGTGCGTTAAAGCTTTACTCCAGATTATAAAGAGAGGGAAGTTGATGGATGCAAGAATGGGAGGAGGAGACTGGGTTGTTTTGTGGCAGGAGATGGGCCCGTTGGGTAGTTGTTAATTAGAGAACACGCTCTCCCCTCCGATCCCGAAACGCCGGCATCGCACCCTTCATTTGTAATGTGCTTCTGTCTGCGCCGAGATGGATGCACCCGAGGCGATCCAGCCCAGTGCTCTATCTAGACTCCTCTCGTATTTTAATTACTTTCCTCTGTGTTTCTCCTCTTCTGCCTCTCCATGTGACCCCTCTCTGTCAGTGTTTCTCCTGCACTAGATCATCTCTCCTCTCCTTTGCTTCTAATTGTCTGAGTCCAACTCGACCTCATAATTTCGAGTATGTCTAATTGTTGAGACGGTTCAAGGTTATAAACACCTTCGCTGAAACAAATGCCGTCTCCCAGCATTTACGCAGCGCTTCGTCTCACCTGTACTGTCCCTCTCAATGCCTCCATTTGATGTTGTTTTTCTTCTTTTTTCAGTAAATACATACTGTACCTTCTTTTATTTCATCTGTATTAACATCTGTGAATAGTTTAGCATTAATGAAGCTTCAAAAGAGGAACATCATGACTGCCTATGGATGATATATTTAAACCTAACTCTCTTGTTACATCCAATAAGCAGAAATAAATGCTTCTGCTGGATTTTCTTACACAAGTCAAATTAGAATTTAGTAGAAAAGTTCATTTATTTTAGCAACTTAATTGCTAAGTGAAACACAGATTAATCACACTGACACCTTTTTTTCTGGTGTTTATAATGATTTTCTGCTTACAGTAATGATAACATTAGAATATTATGTCTGACCAATAATAAAAACCTTTTTAACACACAAATGAGGGTTTAATAAAATATTAATTTAATGCCTGCTGAAAGATTGTTATCTGCAAAAGATCATTTTAATCTGATAAATGAGCCTCATTGGAAATATATTTTAATTTATGGAATATGACTGCATGTTTACCGTGAACAGAAGATATTCCAATATTTATGGATCAGTGATGGCACCACTTACTAAAATGTTGGTTGTGCTAACTCTAAAGCACTAATTATAACTGAGTTCTGCTAACATGGTATTTAGCAGAAGCTAATGCTAATGCGCTAGCTTAAATTCAAGTTATACCTGCTCTTGTAAGACTACAACCTTTGAAGAGCAATTTAATTTTGATAACATATAAAACCCTTAGACTATATTTGTTTAAATTGTGTATATCATCTGCCTTTTATTTTGTTTGTTTATTTTGTATGTTTATTCTTTGGAATAAAGTTATTGGGAAAAAAGAGAGAGAGAACATGAGGAGAGGAAACTTACTGCTGTGCAGTCAGTCTTCACCACCTTCAAAATAAGAGTTTGAATATAAATGTCTTACTACTTGAAGAATTCAAACAGTCGATAACTAAAGCTTAAACACGCATGTCAAACTGTAATAGTAAAGTTAATTAGCGCTTCAGAATTTATCCGCAAAAATATATTTACAGGAAGCGAAGTGCACGAAACGTTTTCAAAGTTAGCAAAAGCCTCCACCACCGTGTTTGGCAGGGAGTAATAACTGGTAATAAATTAAACACAGTATTTAATAATTATTGACGTCTTTTTGGCTAGGCATTGTGTTGACACACACAGAGCAACAAACTGGGAAATCTCCAGAACTGGTGGTAGTTTTCCCAGTGACTGTGGTGAGTGTTTCAGGTCCGTGTCTGGTCGGTTCTGGACTCTTTTCCGTTTCTTAGGAACAGAACCTTCTGGTACGTTCTACCTGCTGCTGCTGTTTGACTCTGCTTTTTATCCTCAAGTTTTCACTGGTTTTATTGAAACGCGCTCACCACACGCTGTTATGCTCAGGTACAACGGAAATAGTTACAAAGAGAAACTCTGGATACCTTAAACCACTGACTGAAACCACTTTAAAAGATTAAAAGAAAACCTGCCTTCCTGAAAGCAAACTACAATAAAACAAAAGCTGACTCAATACTGTGTTACATTTTTTCCATCCATTAGTTTTTCCATGCGTTGGCAGCTACTAATCTATAACTGGAACATGAGGCAAAATCTGAAGCAACGACTCACTGACCTCCGTTTTTCAGGAGCTACAGAAACATTTTAAATCCCTGTGCAGATTTTGTATCGCCAGCTGTGAACCCAATCCCTAATTCACACACACACTCAAAACTTAGACTTTAAAGAGTAATTCTCATCCTGACTTTTCTTTACGCAGACAGAAAAACATGTGATAAATTTAATAAAGAGGGAAACAGAAGAAAATATATTAAAAGTTCTGCACCAAGAAGAGTTGAATGCAGCTGTTTGCAGTGCTGAGCGGTTTGAAACAGTCAGGCTTGACGGAGAGCTGCCGTTTGGACCAGTTCTGACAAAAATTGATTCAGAACCTTCTCTGGGTTCTCTCATCTTGCCTCAATATAAGAAAAAACACCCAGTGTGGGGGAAGAACTCACTCTGCTCAGTTAATGGTGTGTTAGACGTCATAACCCAAAGCTGTGAGGAGTAAAGTGGATGTGGCTCTTTGGTTCTTTCACCTCAGTGCATCTTCTAAATGAAAATGTATCCGGGGACGGAGGGATGAAAAGATGGAGGGATGAAAAGAGGGAGGGATAAAAAGATGGAAGGATGAAAAGAGGAGGGATGAAAAGATGGAAGGATGAAAAGAGGAGGGATGAAAAGATGGAAGAATGAAAAGAGGAGGGATGGGGGCATTTGGGATGAGATCATCAGATGATTTAATGTCCTGAGTGTGTGTCTGACAATGTGTGTGTTTGTGTTGTGGTGGAAAGAGATGTGGAGATGGATGGACAGTTTAGCATTATTATTAATCCATCATGGTGTGTGTGTGGGGGGGGGGGCAGGAGGGGTGTGTGATATTTTATCGCCATGTTGATTAAATCTGAGGACTTTTTGGTCATCAAACTTAAACATCGTCTCACGTTCCAGTGGAAAGAAAATCAAACGAACCAGAAAATACAACAGCTGGGGGGTGAAATAAAATCTTAACGTTTAAACACTGCTGCCTGGTTCACATGGCATCAGATTGTCATGCTGATTTTTGTCTTGACTTTCCCCTTCTGGCAATCATACAGATGCTGTGATTATCAGGATGCTCTTAAGATAATCATGGGAGATACTGTTTCCCTGGTTGGTGTGCTCGGGGTGATCTAGTCCATTCAAAAAGACATTGGGACTAAAATACAGAATGTTCAACATGCTGGATTGTCTTGGACCGATATCGCACCATGTGTGTCGATCCCCGAGGACAAGCGAATTCAATCTGGTACCAAAATTGTAATATTTGTTATGTTTTCAGCTGCTGCACTTCTATTTCACACTGAACTGTGTCAAATGATCCAAACTAATTGAAAAACCTATTTCCCTCCTCGCCTGTGGGGGCGCTGCACCAAAAACTACTGCAGGAAATAAATGTTTCTCAGAAGAAGAAACTAAGCACAACTTCACAAAATGTAAAAAAAAAAAAATGGAGTAGCATCAGATTTTAGCGGTTCTCTTTTGCCTGTGTCAGAAGACAAATAGATATTTCTCCTGCTAGCATTAGCTTCTTTCATTTGTTCTGGTTTTATTTACCCAGAATGCCCTGCGTTATAGTCCACTACCTGTTTTTGGAGCGGTCTTCGGTCTGCTTGGTGATTACATATTCATTCAAACTGTACCAGAGTTCACTGTTTGGACCTGCATCATAGAACTCAGTGTTTTTATCTCTGGCTGAAAGTGGATCTTTCCTTTAGTTGAGCTGAAAGTTGCTTCCAAGTCAGAACCAGTTCTTCTGTGGCCCAGTCCAAGGGTTTCTGGAGGAAACGTAACTGATGCCAGACAAGCACAGTTTGGTCTGCACCTTCCATCCTCCCATCTTTCTTCTGTTCTGCTCGGAAAGAGGCGACAGGCTCTCTCAACCTTAATGGATGAGCTCTTAGCATCAGTTGCAGTCATGGAGGCCCGATGAGCGGCGAGCAGCACCGAGCCCAGTTGGTTTAAACACTTAAAGCATGTCAGAGTGAGGAGCAGCGGTCAGCTGAGCCTGCAGCCTCTGAGACATCTAGTTTTTTTATTATTTTTTTTGTGAGTGAGCTTTCATTGATTCGTTTTTCTTTCAGCCACATTTGGAAACGCTCAAACCCAAGTCCGGTTTCTATTTTAACCAACAGAATTGATTCTGCTTGTTGACTGTTTTCGGGTTGTTTCACCTCTCCTGGCCCAGCCTCCGCTCTGGATGCACTCATTCACCCAGTCTGACTCACTGCTGCTCCCCCATGATGCACACTCACTCACCGGGAGTTGTTGAGCCAGGCTCGCTCTGGGAGGGGCCGACCGGGACGGACGGAGGGGTGATGGACGGAGTGGGCGGTGACTGGGTGAGGTGCGCTTCATCACTTCCTGTAAAATGAGGAAGGAAGAGGGACGGGGTCCTCTAGGGACACGGGGAGGTCAAGAACAGCAGGTGAGAGGTCGGGATGACTTCCTGATTTCTCTTAAGTTGGAGAGTCAGAAATTTTTATGAAATGGAATCTGCTGATGAAACTTTGCTATAATTTTCTGCCTGGATGTGTTTGAGAATCTTTTATTTATTTATTTATTTTTATCCACTTTTTCAGTTATCAAAATGAAGGAGAAAAAAGCCTCTTCTTTCTTTTTGTTAGTGTGCATTGTCGACCCCTGTCTGCTGAAGGGGGTACTGCACCTGTTGGGGAACATTAGGACTTGTTTCAGTGACATCAGTCTCATGCAATCAGCTGTTTGCCTTTTAAATCCAAGGATCCTTTCAGAAAACACCCAGATCCAATCCTGCTCATCTTATAAATAAACATACAACAAAAATAAATAAACAAAAAATGTGATGCAGAAATTATTGCCATATTTTTGGCATTTCAAAGCATGATGTTTAGGACATTTACCTTGAAGATTCTTCTATTATGACTAAAATGAAACATTTTGCTTCATTTTTTGTGCAACAGCAGCAGTGATTTCTTTACGAATGCAAAACATTTAGAAAGTCTCAACAAATGTTGGACTCTTGTGTCATGAAGCTGTAAATGGAAAGATGAGGATAAGAAAGGATCTTTAGCTTTTACTGTTTATCATATTTATCCTGTCTTTACTTTATTCAACCTTATTATGTATGTAGTGGGGTTTTCAAGTGGTGTTAAGTTAAAGCCATAGGAGAATTTTGATTGTTTGATGTCAGCCATTGTGGGTCTTTAAAAATGACACCTCTGTCCTCTGTGGGTCTGCCGTCTGTTTCTTTGGATTTGGATAAAAATAATAATAAAAAGTATATTTTTGGTGAGAATCAGGGGTGTCCGGACATGTGTGTTATTGCTTTCAGGCTAATCCGCTGTACAACATCTGTCCACATGGTGGCGTGCTTCACAGTCCAGACAGATGAAGCTGCTTTTTCCAGTTCTGCTGCCGGTCCTGTTCCTCTCTGCTCCTGACCAAACACCTCCCATCCTCACATCTTACTCGGATAAATTTCCACTGCATTGAAATTCTCTCCTGCTGTATCCATTTCTTCCTGGACTCCTCCACCCCCATTCCACTGTTTTTCCCTCCTTTTTTAGTATCTTCTTCCACTTTTTAAATCATTATCATTTATCAAATGTTGCTTTATTTGTCTCTGTTCATAAAAACATCAACCTAAAAGGAATGATCTGTCCTCTCCACACCATGATGTCGACAGATTCCTTATTAATATGTGCATCCTGCATCTTCGCTGTAGAGATGTTATCCGTCACTGCGCCCCCTCACAGCCCTCTGCATGAGCAACAATAGAGTCTGACCTTGGTTTGAGCCTGCAGGAGATCGGAGGAGGCTGCATGATGATCAGATTATTGCAGAGATAAGTCATGAACTCATGTGATTGGTCAGCTTTTCAGTTCTTTGGAGGCGATGTTTTAAGCAGGAGGTTTACCCCCGGTGATGCGGGGGAGGGCAGGCGAGTGTTTGGGGGTTAATCAGGAATAAGTTGGTGGTAATGTGTTTGTGTATCTGATGTGAGAGAAGCTGTGGGTCATTTTGTGTTGTAGACAGAAGAAAAGCTTCTTCTAACCTGCATGCTCACTGCAGATACAAAATGATTTTTAATTAGGAAATGTGTTGTTAGGTCCATGCTATCGCTAATGCCTACACACACGACGAAGCTACAGGCTTGACATTTATTCAACATTCATTAACATTGATTTCAGCAATGTTGATTCTTGTGTTGTGTGTGAATTGTGAGACAGTTATTTTTTGTTTTTGGGCATGTGCACCGACTGATGGCACCCTTTGAATTTCGTTGTCCCTGTGACAATGACAATAAAGATTTATCTTATCTTATCTTATCTTATCTTATCTTATCTTATCTTATCTTATCTTATCTTATGCGGCTGTAAAATTGAGTGGAAGGAAAAGAGGTGCACAAGTAACAGTTTGGGGGAGATTCACAAGGCGTGGACTACAGCTACAGTCACATAAACATAATTAAACATGGAGCATAACTGTCACATTTGTTGTGTGAAGTTCTTAGTGAGGAGAAAAAGGCCCGGTCCAGGGGCAGCTGGAGGTAAGGTGGGGCTACTGGGGAGATTAGGCCGAGACATGACCACTGATGCTGAAACAGAAGGCAAGAGAGACAGAGGGAGGATAAGGCGATAATCAGGAAGTATTTGTTTTTCTCAAGGCTGCTGATGAGGCGGCATTCAATCACAGCAGGTTATGCTGATAAACATTGATCACCTGTTTTCATCAGCATAAAATCAATTACCTTCCCGGACTAATTTCACAAGCCATATAAAGTGTATAAATCACACAGGTAAATGAAGACTAATGAAACGGTAATGATAGTTGATTTAAAAGGCAGCAGACTGATCCTGTTACTCTGTGGTTTGAGTGGGAAAAGAAGATTATTTGAAAATCCTGATGTTTAAAGTCTGTAGGTACAACAGTAGATTAATTGAAAGCGGTCGGGTTTGCTACAACTGCTCCACCTGAACAAAGCACACAGCGACAGTAGAGAGGAACACCACCTTTTTAACAGACACTTCTAGCAGCAAACATTCATGAAAAAACACCAAATCGTAATTTTTCAGTCAAACATTTCAGCTTACAGTGGAGCCTTGCCACCTGTCAGTTTTTTATATGCAATGAGATTCATATATTCATGGAAATTCACCTATTAGCTAATAGTTTTTATGGAGCATGTCTAAAATATGCAAAAGAAAGTGCAGCTTTGGAAGCTGAGCTACCTCGGGACAGTGCTACTTGACATGCTATTGATTAGCGTTTGCAAAGCAGCCAATCCAGAAGCACCATTCAATTTCCTTTCCTGATTGGCTGAACCCCTTAGAGCAGACATAAGGAAGACTGTAGCTCTTTCTGTGGTAGAGCTAAGATGTTTTTATTGTGAATATTAATGAATATTAAGATATATTTGGTATTTGAACAGTTTTAGTCGGGGCCCCAAGTATCCACAACTTTTAACTATTCGCAGATTGTTTGAAGAACCATGAAGGTTTGTAAAAAGGCAATAATCCATCACAGATAGAAGTATTTAACTAAATACTTTTTGATTGAATCCAAGTACATTTAACTTCACACCAACATTGTCAGGTGTTTCTACTTTTTTTTAAATCTAAATTTCTGTGTTTGGCCATGAGAAGCTTTTTGTGTATATTAAAGCAACTGAGGGAGGAATGTGGAAACTTCATCAAAATCTCATCTGTTCATGTAAAATAAACTGCAAGTCATTGAGTTTTATTCAATACTTAGAAATACATTCACTATTTCATTCTGAAATATTTTAACTACTGACCTTGGATTGAGGGTTCAGAGGTCATTTAAAAACTATTGATGGAATAACAGCTGGAAGTTGGACGAGTTTTAAAAGAAAATCAAATTGGAACTAAAAAATGTCTTAATACTCAGGATACCTATCTGTCTTTTTAACCTATTAGCATAAACACATTCAGTATGCATATATGTCTTGTTATTTGACTGCTGGTGTATATATTTTTTCTTTGTGCTTCTGAATTGTATTAAACTATAATCGAGCTGCAGGTCTCTGGAGGTCTGAGTACAATACGTCTGTTTTTTCTTTTTCCGTTACTCTACTCCATTCTTCGGGGATACTCCGTCAAATTTCAGTGACGTTTGGTCCTGCTGTTTTGGCCAATAATAAAAAAAACTCCCAAAATTAAAAATAGAAAACCTAATTTATCATAGATAAACAAAACGGATGAAGACGTTGTGTCAGAAATCACCGGGCCGTTTAGCTTATCTTTAGCTGGATAACCTCATCAGTTTCAATTATTCCTCAACAAACATTCAGTTCCCAGAATGAAGGCCAAGTATTTTACTGTCTGCCAAGGTGTCTTTGAGGCTCCGTGTTGAATCAGAATGCTTCTTCTTCTCGTCTGTCCTTTCTGCGTTTCCTCCTTCTCAAACCTGTAGAAGATGCTGGAAAGCGCTGGCAGTCAGAGCTGGTTGCTCAGCCCCCCGGGAGGAGTTTGATTTCAGCTTCAGGGATGTGGGTCACTGGCTAAACTCTGGACAATCTGTTTCTCCTCTCGCTTTTCATCCTCCCTCCTTTGTTTTGCTTCTCCTTCCCCTACAGATGCTTTTAGCCTCTATCATGTAGAAGAAGGACAAAAACGCCACATGCAACTACTGCAGTTTAGGGTTAGGGTAAGGGTTTGTAAATTTATTTGGGTAATTTGCTGCAGGAGGGACTGGTGCACTACACAAAGAGATGGAATAATGAGGAAAGATGACAGTATGGAAATATTGACGCTATCAGCCAGAAGGTTAAAGGTTGGAGAGAAACGGACAGTGACTCCCACCAAATTAGTTACCAAGCGGAGAACAAAGTCAACACTTTGGTGTTGCTGTTTTAGGTCTCCCTTAATCTAAAGCAGGAAAAGTTAGGTATGATTTAATGTAGAAATGATAAAAAAGGACTGTGTCTTTTTGTGGATTACAGTCATATAAACAGTGCATATAAATATAAATATATGCACTGTTTATAAATATAAATACTGTACTCAAGTTTAACAGTTTTGAAGAAAGAGTAGTACTGGATGAACAGAAAGTTTCTCTGGATCTCTGAGATCGTCCTTAAACCTAAAACAATCTGAATTTGTAATGAATTGTGGCAGGTTGGGTGAAAAGAGCAACCATCCTGGCAGACGTTCTGCTTATGCTGACAGACTCTTTCCAAAGCATATTTTCCACCCAGATCCAAATGCATCAGAGTCCAGCTTATTGTTCTCTACTTTACGTTTTTACCCAGTAGAAGAAAGAAATATCATTCCTGTTGTTTCACTGCCCAGCCTGACTTAAGATGGTTTGGATGTGTAAGGTAAAGTTATGCCATGTGCCTCTTCAGTGACAGTGAAGCATATTCTGGTTGCCAGCACACAGAGTTCTTGGTATAAAGAGGTCAAGATAAAGGCTTCATTCATCTGCTGAAGCCAGTCACAGAGAGACGAATGCATCAGATCACAAGGGATCGAGATCACAGTGACACCATGAATCTGTGTCTGCAGCGGCCTTCACCAGACACAGAGTTGACTGATTTTCCTAACCTACCTGTATCTGTGACAGTGTGTGTGTTTATTAGTCAGAGTCGAGTCATGGAGACACTCGAGAAGAGGGATTCATTAACCTCCCACAGTGAGAGGTCATTAGCTTCCCCACCAACTGCACCGCAGGGAACAGTTTCTGTCCGGTTACCCTCTGCTGCAGAAATCTCTCAGCTCAATTTACTCATCTTCATACCTGACAAGATTAGGTCCCTAATTATTCAGATGAGCCGTGAACAGAGCTGCTTCAATTAGAGAGATTGGAAGGAAAAGGCCTGAATTGCTTGCTGACTTTTAGCTGACCGCAGAGTGCTTCCATCGATTTATGGTACGCATCTTTTATTTTACCACTTATCCAGGGCTGACGTTCTGGGTTTAGTCTCTTCTAAAAGGGACATTGAAGTGTTTTAACCTTTAGCCACTGTCCATGGCTTCCTTACCAGCTGCACACGCCAGTTCAGCTGGCTCCATCTGACACATCAAATTACCCAGTTTAATGTCGGTCATTCAGAGTTTAGAATAAATCAGACTATTTCTATGCCTGTAATGGGATTATGACACTGAAGTCTCAGTTTGTCCAGTTATAAGTGAGTTTAATGCAAACCGTGAACCGTGTCCACTCCTGGTTCCTGATGTCAGGATATTGTCTAATGTAGCACTGGCTTCAACTCTGAGAACGTGAGGGGAGGAAATGGAACCGCTGCGTCAACAGTCTTCATCCCTTCAAAATAAGAGCATGCATATAAATACCTATCTACTTGAAAAATTCTTAGTCGATGAACAAATCTTTCACACAGATAACAAACTTTATTCAACTGAAAGTTTACAAAACAACAAAAAATTGACTCCACATTTGCGGATGTTTACCCACAACAATGTCCGATATTATTGCTCTTATGGCAGATAACCTATATTATATTCGGCCACTGTCACGTGATCAAACAAACACCACATAGCCCCTCCACAAACACATACACACCCCGTAACAAGATGAAAATAAACATCGGTTGCTTATATCAGCCCATTTCTAGTCATCATAGACACCAATATGTTAAAATGAATAACTTAAATCATGAATCCCTGATAAAAGTCTAGTTTTTCTGTTTGAAGGTGAAAAACTTTGCTGCTGCTGCTGCAGCATCATTCTGCTGATGTTTACTGAGCTCTTCCAGATACCGCAGCAGAGGTGACATTGGCAGGTTTAACAGAAACAAAGGCTCAACCTACTGAGCAGTGCTTGACAGATTGTCATGCCTGTATTTCTATTTCTATAAATACTATCTCTTGTCCTCATCCAAACTCTCAATTTTTCCATCTTCTTCTATCCCACCGCCTGCGTTGCTCTTGACAGTCGAGGTAGACGAGTCTCACGTACAGCAGCTCTGCGTCAGCCTCTGATCTATAGCTCAGACTTGTGCCATAATCCCATTACAGGCCATTAAGCAAAGCTTCTTAAACTGATCCTCCTTCCTTTGAATGTGGGGAGCGGTTGGTCGCCTTCCCCTCTAACAGGATGGAGGGGGAGCTGAGGGAGGAAGGGGATTGAGATGCTGCTGCTTTAGAGTCACATGACTTATTTGTGTCTGTTGCGGAGAGTACAGGCAGCTGGCCAAAGTCATCCCTCCCTCCTCGACTCCCTTTTTCTCCTTCAAACACATGCATTGCACAGCGCACTGCAGCCGAGCCGCAGCGTCAGGATGCACGTGTGTTGACTGAATGTTTTGTTTGGGACAGTAGCGTCCGCTGTCACTAACCATGTCCCTCCTGTGTTGCTTCTCCCTCAGGGACTATGGATCCAAGCGCAAGTCTGGTAAGTCACCTGTTTTTCTTCAACCAAACCTGATGCTTTTCTCTGCTTTGCTGAGGCGCGGTTTTCCTCCTGGAGGAGCATGGGCTGCATGACGTGTGAGCTGTCAGTCCGTGTCCGTGTCCGTGTCAGTCTGTGGTTTATTTACAGTCCCACTGCGGGACGCTGACTGGCTGTCGGTTCTGTTGTGGGCTGGGTCCGTAATGCTGCCAGTCTCTTCTGGTCCAAGATTTTATAGCATGGGGTTATTGAGTGCCAAAAGTGTTAAAAACAATATAATAAAGAAATAAATATTATTTGCATGTGTCATAGCTAAATTGCTTTATCCATGATTAATAAAATGTCTTAAAAATTTAATGAATACATAATTAGTTTGGAAATCCTTCAAACTGCATTTAAAATTTCTACATTGTATACAAATGTTTTTGTTGTTTTTAAAGTTGAATAACTTTATTTAAGAAATATATATTTAACATTGTTTAAATATATGTTCAGTTACATATTATTAATGTATTTATTTTAATAAGCGTTGACACACTTAAGTAATTATTGAGTTATTTTTTATTGAATTGAGACACTTTTGGGCCTCCGTACAGGGTGTGGTTTAGGGACGTGTTTGGTTCGGTTCTGTTGTGAGGAAGCATTACTCTTGGATTTGGATCTTGGATCTTGGGAGAAACAGTTTGTTCCCTTTCTGCTGGAGTTCAGCTCGCAGCTTTTTATTTGATAATTCAGTGTTTTAACATCCTGTGGTTGAATTTACAAACAGCTGACCCAGATCTACATTTTTACCAAAGTCTTTCAGTTTTGGGACAACTCACTGTGATTTGCAGCATTATCACTGTCATGTTTGCTATAAGCCACAAAAGCCAAAACAAGGAAAAGAGCCGTCTTGTTTGACTGAAGGACCATTCATCCGTTCCCCACTGAAGGATCTTTTGCACATTAGGCCTCTTAACAATGTCATGGCTCCTAAAGAGTATTAGCCAGAAAGCAGCTGCTTAACAAAAGCTTCTGGACGTCTGGTGGACGATTTCAGTAAATGTGTTTTGGATGTCTGCTTTTAAAAGAGCAGATTATAAAATCATTGATTAGCTAACTCAGGAAATAATTTGTGTTTAATAAATGACTCGGTTGTCCTCATGTTGTTTGCTTTAAAAAACTTTGATATTTTAGGTGCCATCAGGGTTCTGTAATGTGATTGGTTGAAAGCTGCAACATGTTGATTTAGATTTTATCCACTTATAAAATGATTGTAGTCAGAAATGTTTCATTGACCAAACTAAAGACTAAAACATGAATAAGAGGAGGCAGGAAGAGCCTCTACCAGCCTCTTTATTAGGTACAGCTCACTAACGCTGGGTTGGACCCACTTCAGTCTTCAGGATTGTCTTATTTTTCACAGCATTCAGAAGATTCAACAAGGTGTCAGAAACATTGCTCTGACCTACATGACCTTAAAGGGATTGACATGGTCAGCAACAATATCCAGTTTGGCTGTGATGTTGACCCAAATTGTGCCATGAAAGTTTCCCCATACCATGATAAAGCTGCCAGTTCTCAGGTGACTGAATATGTTCAAAACAGGCAAGTTGGAGCTATCTAGGTATATTTAGCACTGCTAGCTAAAAAGTTAGCTGCACTAACCCTAAAGGCCTAATCATAAACATTAGTTCTGAAAATGCTAAATGCTACACCAACACAGTGTTTACTGGAAGCTAATGCTAAAGCACTAACCTCAATTCAAATAATCTGTTCTTGAAAGACTACAGAAACATTAATGTAGGGTACATTAAATGTGCTAAACATTTTCAAAGTTAGCAAATTGCTGAACAAAAAAAGTTCTCTACTATTAGTGCTTTAGTGGAAACATGCCCACCACTGTTTATGTCACAAAGACAGCTGTCCTTTATTTGATGTAACAGAGAAATTATGTTGCTGAGAACAACAGAACAACTAAAACGAAAGCTAGCCAAAAGTAGTTTACGAAAAAGTTAGCAAAAGCACAAATGTGCTAGTAGTGGAAGTTAGCCCATTACTGGATATTATTAATTATAATGATACAGTTTCTTGTTATGTTCTTTGACTAAACTTCAATGGAAATCTTTGATTTATTTTATCTGGAGAAATTATTTTCAGATTTTAATATTGACCTGATACGAACGCTGGTTTAAAATGATGGACTCTAGATGTCAGCTGTGTTTTCCCCACCGGGTCAGGTCCGGGTCCCGTCTTGCTCTGCAGATTGCAGACGGACCCGTCCTCCCCCACGTGGGAGTCAGATTTGGAGGGATTGGAGGAGGCTGCTGCCTGCGCTGCAGAGGCCACAGGGGTTATGCTGTCAGACAGGCCCGACTTTGTTTACGTGGCACGGCAGATAAAGTTTCAGGCTCACGTCGGAACGGCCAGTCGTGTTGAGGAAGAACAGGAAGTTGGACCTTGTTTCTTGGTGTGTGTTGGTCTTTTATAAGTGTAGGAGAAACGTCTGGGGGGCAGATGTGTTTACAGACCTGTTAAACTGTCACCGTTCGTTTGGGTTGTGGAGTTGGGTGGCTGCTTGTGGCATCAGAATCCTCTTTGTCAAACCTTGCACACCTCCCATTAAGAACCCATAAAACCTTTATTATTTAACATAGCATTGAGCTCTTAACTGGAGTAAATGCTATTCAGTCACAAAGCAGTGAAGTTGGGACTTTAGCGCCACGTTGCTGGTGTGTTTACGCAGTGGAGACTCAGGCGTGTTCCAGTGAAATATGGAGGAGGTGCTCATTGTGGAACAGACACGGTCTGGGATGGGGTAGAAACTCGGCCTGTGGCGGAAACCCACACCACATTCCCATCCTGGACCTGGAACCATCCATCATGGCTAACGCAACTTTATTTCATCCAACACTTTTCAGCCCAACGTTCTGGATGAAACAGATCAAACTGTTAGCGACAGACTCAGAAAAGGATATTTAAAAACATCTTATAAATTACTAAAATCTGAATTCTTTAAATTAAAATGAAGGAAATGGAATTGGGAGTATTTGCATTTTTTAAATTCTAAATATTATAAATGTTACAGGAAAAAGGAGACGCTTGTGAGAAACTGCAAACTGGATATTTTGTGGCTTTATTTAAACAATTTCTAACAATATATTTTTTTTTTAAAAAAGGACAGATTTCTGGAATTCAAAGATTTATCAACTGATTATATGTCTGCAGCTCCTCCAGAGTTACTGTAGGCTAAAGGTTTCCTCCCTGCCTACCTGAGGACGTATTTGGATTCCCCGGTAACTGTTGCCAGGGACAGGGACACTTTGGTTTCCATCTTGGATTTGTTGTCTTCATGGTTTGTCAGCTACTGCAGCATTTGCACACAAATTTAATTCGTCTTTCTGACTTTCGTTGCAGATAAATTGCTTCACCTCTTGTTTCTCTTCTTGATAAACTTTTTGTCAATACTCAGATTCTGTTAGCGCTTTGACATTGTCCGTGTCCTTCTTGTGTGAATATCTTCTGTTTGTTTGCTTTTGGCAAATCGATAACTGTTTGCTGTACATCTCAGTCTGTGTGGCAACACCTTATGTCATGCACCGGCCTGACTGAGGCAGCAGGTTTAGCTGATTGGAGCTGATGGGTTTCTGTCAAAGTCATGACGCTCTTCTGTTTCTGCTTTGCTCTGAAGCTGCACTGCTCAGGATTAACTGCAAGGACTGTTGACAATTTTCTACTAATAAAACTGTGCAAATCTAATATTTACTGATTAAGAATGAACTTTATATAAAAATAAAAACAAACATAATGTTGGTACACAATTTTAACTCTAATCGATCATTTTTGGTGACTTTTGTTTAGTGAACATCGTTCAGTTTAGAGAAATATTGACACATTTTGACAAAACTCTTTTTCAGCTCAACAACCATCAAAAAAACAAATATTTTGAAGATCATACTATGATGACATACGATGTGGAACATGAGGTTTCTTTGGCTAAACTTAAAAGTCTGGCTAACAGCAGCTCAAATGCCGAACCTGCTGTGTTTGTGTTAATTAAATGCTTTAATGTGTTTCTAATGTCAAACATTCTTTATTCTAATGCATTTATTAGATTTTAATTGATTAAATGCTACTGACATAAACTGTAGAGTCTTGTTGTCGAGGCTCCACTGGGATATAAGTTACAGCAGAAACAGATTTAGGTTCCATGGAAACAGAGACTTGATGTTACTGTTTGTATTTATCGTCTGAATTTGGGTAAATTTCCACCCAGTAGCAGAACATTTGGGTCACAGCTGCTTCTGCTTGTTAGAGGCTTCATCACAAACCTGTGAAGAATTAAACCTCCTGTGTTTGTGGATGAGGCAGGTTAAGAGCGGCGACATGAATCAGATGTTGAGCAGAAGCCTGGTGTGTTGAAAGCACGGCTGCAGAGCCAGATTTGACCCTTGCTGACCTGGAACCAGCGAGTTTCTGTCTGTCTCTGGAGGATGACGAGTTTGGCTGTCATTGTCTCACATCAACGAAGGAGCTGCTGGCCCAGCAGATTCTGTTGCAACTTCATTTAGGATTTAGTTTTTTAGGAATCATTAGAAATTTTTAAATATATTTCATTTACCTACAATGAAAGATAATCTACTGCTGAAAGCTACAATAAATTCAGTTTGATTTAAAGTAAAAGAGAGACATTCATACTGTCAATACATTTTAATTTAAGTCTGAAAAAAATGCATATAATAACAAACATGTAAAATAAATTTATTCTGTACAGATCAAATCCTGCAATAATGAAGACTATGTCTTTTATTCTTCTGCTATAACTTTTTAAATGTTGTTTCGCTTAGGATTCTTAAGGCCATTGTTCATTTATTATATTCTGTTGCAGCCAGAAAAACAAATGTGTCTGTTATTTTTGATAACCTTGTGCAGCACGTTGTTGTATTTCTTTTACTATTATTTTTCTTCCTTTTCTGACAGGACATTTTGCTTATTTGCATCATGTGATTGCCATGAAAATATCACTGCGAAGTTCAAAACATGCATGTTAGAAATCAACAAAAATGGCCAAATTGACGTCTTTTAAAAAAAATGTTGGACAAAAGAAACTCTAAGATATCGATAGGACTCGATAGGATGGAAGCTATAATGATTTAAAACATAAATAACATGATAAAAAATTTTTCATTTCAAAGAAATAATTTCATATTACCTATAGATCGTACAGTGGACTCCCAGTATCTGTAGAAGTCGAGGACCACAAATACTTGAAGCCTCCTCTAAAACTCTTACACACCAAATATACCTAAATATGAATTCATACGCACTGCGGACGCCATCCTGGCTCTTTGGCAGCAGCTGACATCCATCCTGGATGCCAGGCTTTAGTATGTCAACACACATTGCACTTAAATGTTTCAGTTCCATAAAAATATCTGTGAATAGGTTAATCTACAAAATAGATGTGTAGAAATGAAGGGGATTTGGTTGAACGTTAAGTCTTGTCTGGGGTGCTGTTGATGTATTTCCATTCTGAATAATGAATGTACATTGGGATGAAGACTCTGAAACTCACACTGTTCTACCAAAACAGGATCGGCGATGTCAATTTTGTCCCCTCAAATTCATAATTTCAATTTACTTATTTTAACCTCTAACATTGGTATTGCAGTTTCCTGAGCTGCACTGTTTGGACTCTTTTAGATACAATACAAAAACTTTAACCTTTGTACAAATACTAAAATAAAATCTCATCCAGCTTGTATTTCTTCTCATTGCTTTAGTGCTTAATTTCTGTCCACATTCAGGAAAAGATGATCATCAGGCAGACGCTCAGAACAACCTGATTTCTGCCTGGTTGACCTGATCTGTACCAAACTCGTACCTCCACCCGGTCCTCCACGTCCTCTGTGTGACTCCTGGTGAAGGAAATTTAATTTCCTGGCTGGTGGCTCCTGTTGTTTGGAAACTGGACCTCCTCTGGCATTCCAGGAGTGATGAGAGAAATGTAGAAAGAGATGCTGGAAAGGTCACGTTGGAACAGTGTGAAAATGGGCGGCGAGGGTTAATGTGGTTAGACGCCCTTCATCCATTTGTCCATCACGCCCTGATGAGTTGGGCCAGACTCTGGATCCAACTCTGATTTATCTCTGCTGACTGTTGCTTCTGTCTTGCTGTGACGCTAAATAATTTCTTTCCTTCTTTCTCTGTTCTTCTGCTCCTCCTTCTCTTTGTCTGCAGTGTGGATGTACGGCTTTACAGACAGCCCGAGGAAAGAGGCCTCAGGTAGCCTTGTGTGTGTGTCTTTGTCAACATGGTCAATATGCATGTGCTGTGAGAGCTGCGTCACGTTTGTTTGTTCCTCTTCACACCTCAGCTCTCTCCGGACATCTGCTTTGCATGTCCCATCTGCTCAGAATCAGGCTCTCTGTCTTCCTGCATGCTGTTCTTCCATCCAGGAGAAACCTGCCTGGTGAGACAGCAGCTGGATGTAGAGCCAGAGCCAGAACGAGGACTGCAGCAGGGATGCATGTAGCATACCAAGAGCTTAGAAATTCAGTCTGTTGCTTTGTATTTGGTCGCTTCCCTTGATCTCCTGCACGTCTGTATGATTCTGTGCAAGAAGTGAAAAGAAAAGCATTTCTCTTTCGGTGTGTTAGAAGGAGTTATCAACCACAGTCAGCCACAAATATCTAAAATCAGCAAATACTTGAGATCCCCGCAAAACACTTAGATCTGCCTATCTGTCACTTCAAACAGCAAATATAACTTAACATTAGTAATGGGACTCTATTATAATTTTTTATCAAGTTAATTGTAGGGATTTTAATTAGTTGGAATTAATCACATTTTAATCAAAAACGTTATATTGACAAAATAAGCAATATTTTCAATTCAAAAACCTTTTTTGCTGCTAAATTATTGAAAAAATAGACATATACGTTCTACAATAAATATGTTTATTGTTTTCAATCTGTTAATTAGTTTATTCAGTCATCAGATTTGTGCAAAGAATTATTCTATCCGTTCGACTTTCCAGTGTTTCAGAGACCTTTAATCATTCATGGAGCTTCTGTAGGAAATGTTTCCTGTTGACATTAGCATTAGCTGCTACATGTTTAGCATTGAGATGCTATTTTAGCTTTGCTGATAGGTTCAGAGCCTTGTGTGTCAGATTTACAGACATGATAGAAATGAACATGTAAAGATTTCATTAAAAACACTTTAAGAAAAAAAACTGCAAAAACATCCGTGGATTCTGAACCATGACAACTCAGGGATCCACTGCTGTTCTTTGTTATTGTAAACTGTGACCTTCTACTTTTTTGTTGTTCTAATCTGCAAATTAACACAATACATTAGTGTGGTTCTGTTTTGTACAACAGTTCCTCATAGAGACGTGGCTGAAATTGTCTCTTTTTGCAAATAGAATCCAATGACACTAAATAAGCATTTTAGCTTCTCTCCAAAAATGGTTAATTTTGAAGTAAAGCTTAAAAGAAATACAAAAAGCATTACTTTAGATACTGGCTTTGCTGTAATTACAAAAATATTCCCATCATTATGTTTACATGAGCTGCAGTTAGAATATTTCTTTTCTATTTTCCATGTTACAAAGCATGTTCCTTGGCACTCATTATGCCACTCTTTCCCTTTTATATGTTGAAACCGTGAAAATATTTATTACTTGGACTACTCCCCTGCTCTGGAAGTGAGTCCTCCTTTCTGCCCATGCTCGCCCTGTTCTGCTCTGACCCTCTGCAGATGAAGCTGCAGCCCAGCTGTGTGTATCCTCATCTGCACACGAGCTAACAGAGGCTTGGCAAACTCCAAGGAGTTTCACGTTTAATGTTGCTTATTCCAGATATGTCCTGGTCATTAAAACCTGCTGGCATGCATTATTCAGAGTGAAGCTTGTAGTGAAATATTGTTGGGCATCTCAGCTACCCAAGAACAAAAAACTTTCATTTCAAGGCTCTAATTAAAGTAATTATTTACAGCTTGGCGGAAACCTTTGCATGAGCCTGTAAATTTACCAAAACGGGGAATGTTAGAAGATTTTATGATTCATGTAAGTTCTCAAAAAGGCATTTTTTATTATTACTGTAACATAAAGCATGTAAACAGTTGGATATGTGCTTCTTTTTATCCTCAGGCTTTAACTTAATTTCCACCAGCTTCGCTGCCTGATCTTTACTTCATCATTTATGTTAAAATCCTTAAAGAAAACATAGAAACTCCCAGCTTCACCCAGTGGGAAAGTAAAGTTATGGGCTGTTCTTATTCCCTACCAGCTCACTTGACATTTAGAGATGTTTAATTATATTTTAAAGCGCTGTGCATGAGGCTTTTATGTGATTCATCCGCTTTCCCAGGGACACTTAATGCACAACTTTGCTCCAATAATTTGGTCTTTTATTCAAACACTGAACAATAAAGAATTATTGTTTATTGCTCTGTATTATTTTCTGAACACTTTCAAAAAGAAAGAAATCAATAATTTCCTTGAAATTGATCTTTGGTAAATTAAATATTACACTTTATTTTTTTCAATGTGTGATCTTTATAATTGAACTTGAGACACACATACTGTTCAGGGTCAAATTGACCCGCTGATTAAAATCAAGATAAATGAGTCATGCAGAGAGTTTTTATGTTTTCCTCCATTTCTGCTGAGTGTCACTCAGTGTGGGTGGAGTTTGTCCACACTGAGTGTCACTCAGTGTGGGTGGAGTTTGTCCACAGGAACAGAAAAGATTCCCGTCAAACTTTGTGTGAACACTTTCTGCTTTCTCGCAGTTTCCTAGTGAAGTAAAGAGAGTAGTGAGAAAGTGGGCTTGTGTGTGTGTGGTGTGTTTGTGTGCGTGTGTGGTGAAATATGGCCCATAGCTGCAAGGAAACATATAAAATTGGAAATTTTTTAATCTTTTGTTGCACTTCAACTTGACTGCCGGGTCAAATTGACCCGAACAGTATCTATGTAAAAAGTAGACGCAGGGGTTGGTACAAATGTGTAAAATGAATAAATTTTCAATTTATATGTAAAGTGCATCTATCAAGACAAATAGAAAAAGTTTCGTGCAAAAAAATACTTCCAACTATTAAAAAATTTTTTTTTTACTTTAAAACGGGTCAATTTGACCCAGAACATAACAGGAGGGTTAATATGAATGAATCATTTTGTATACTTTGCATTTTTAAATTCTGTGCCCAGGAACATCGGATTAGTAATTTATGAGTTTCCGTTTCCCTGGGGTATAAATATGACATGACACAGGTCCATTTCCTGCCATTAGGTGGATGAGCTGGATTGTAAAAGAAGCTCTCTGCAGCAAAGCGTGGCGTCTTGGAGTCACAGATTCTCCTTAAATCTATTCAAGCCAGCTGCCTGTTTGGTGGGCATGTCAGGAACAAAGCGAAAAGCTGTTTCTGTCCTGGATCTCGACTGGAACCGTGTGCTTTGATGAGATTTGGGTTTTTCTCGACTTATACTCTAAGTGTGTCTGGCAGGAATAAAAAGATAGATATGTGGAAAAGCCCCTCATACCCACTGTTAAGAACAGTGGAGGTTCTGTGATGCTGTGGGCTTGTTTTTTTCCCCCCAAAGATCCTGAAAACCTTGTTGGAGGGCACTAAACTGAAATGAAGTCATCATTTGGGTATTTCAGCAGGATAATGATCCAAAACATATCTTAACACAAAAACAGAAAGATTTTAAGACTTGAATCTGACAGAAACCCCGAGCAGAGCAGCAGGGAGGATAAAGCGAAACCCAGAACAGCTGAAGCACAGAAGAATGGTCACGTTACTTTCCTCCCTCTGTTTATGCTTAAACTCTTGACATGTGGTAGAAGACGTCAAAGTGCTGTCCTGCTGGTAAAAAGGGAGTTGTATAAAATATTTACAGCAGCCTCCTTCATCAGTCTTCTTCTTTGGTTTTGGTTCACCAAGTTTGAAAACCTTTCCTGACTCCTAAGTCATGTGTAGCATAGTCTGGAATGCCATCAACTGATAACAGAGTTAATGAATGAAATATGACTGTAACGAACCAGACAAGTGATCTGCAAATCCAAATGAACACAGAGTTCTATACAGGGATTTATTAGAAATGTGCAGCTGGTGAGAGTCTGGAAATCTCCACTGACAATACACAGACTCAAACGAGAGGGAACTCGAGATTGATGAGTGATCCTTAATCTGAGAGGAGCTCCACCAAGGGCTTGTTAGTGTGCAGATCCAAACGACTGAGATCAATTTAGCAACTGAAAAACTCCTCTTGTGCCTTCCTGCACACTGAAGTGCTGGAAACTCTCAGGAGGAAAATCAGGAAGCGGCAGGGAAGGCAGGTGACGTCACAAGACGCTGCTGAGAATCGGAGTCTCAGATTGATCAGATTCAAAACACGGCAGTCAGAAAATCCGATAATGATGACGCTAGCATTACGTGGGTTTAGATAGGAGATGGGAAAGTTTCAGCCCTGCGACAGACTGGCGACCTGTCCAGGGTGTACCCCGCCTCCCGCCTGGAACGTAGCTGGAGATAGGCACCAGCAACCCTCCCGACCCCATTAGGGACAAGGGTGAACAGACAATGGATGGATGGATGGATGGATGGGAAAGTTTCATACACAAAAGAAATGAGAGGTCAGAGTGCAGAACCAAGGTCAATTCAAGGGTCTCTAACTCCAATATTTAAGAGGCAGTGAATCAAATCATGAATCAAACATTTACCAAGAGATAATTGGAGCATTTGATTCAGGTGTGTTGGAGCAGGGATGCATCTAAAGTTGCTCTTGAGGACTGGAGTTGGAGACCCCTGGCGTAGGGCAAAGAGAAAAGGGGGAACCCAAGGCTCATAAACGAGGTCACCGCAGTGAGGACAAGGACGAAATGTTTGGCGTTAAGAATCTGGAAAGGAACTCCTGGCTGGTGGAGCTTACATAGGACAGGTGGAAGAAAACACAAGTTGATGCAGCAGAAAGAGTAGGCGTGGCATGAGCCGAGTGTTTTCACATTCTACATATTTGCTTCAAATTTGAGTTTACGGTTGGAGACAAACACCATAAGGGTGACGGGCAATAGCCAGTATTGTGTTTCAAATATTCATTTTAAATTAATATTTCCCATCCCTTATACATTATAGCCTTAAAGCTTAATGAACAACTTCGGCAGTTTGAGTTTGAATGAGTAAAATAACAGTAGAAAACAACTCTTAAAAGCTGCGGCATGAGAGAGAAGGAAAGTAGGAAAACAAAGTGTCCAAGCTCCATCTAAACACTCTAGCTTTTGGTTTTACACAAACATGGACCCAGCCTCCTTTTCCCCGGGTCTCTCTGCCTTTTCCTTGACACTCATATGTTTCTATTTAAGGCCAGCAGTGCTGACTGCTATGATTGGTGTGTTCACCTCCCCCCGTCCCCCTCAGACTGCCTGTCCAACGGCTGGCTCCCAGAGGCGGTGGAGGGGAGGCTTTTCCTCTCAACCACTGTTGATTTTCCACAGGGAAACTTCACCGTTCTTCCACTCATTTGCTCCCCACTCTTCTCCCGCTCCGTTTCTGCTCCTTTTCCTTTTGGATTTGCCGATTTGGTTCACTTATGGATCTTCTGTAGGTGGAAGATGAAGATCCTGCAAACATTTTTCTTTCTGTCCCTGTTTTGGGTCTGACTCCTTCTGATGCTGCTCAGTTGTTGTCTCTGGAACAGCTGTATGGCCAGACATTTGGGACAATGCAGCCGATTTAGGAGCTTGTTTTCCGATTGGACCGGGCGGCGCAGCGGCGGGGAGTTGGGGTCGGCTGATGGCCGCACACCTGGTGCCCTCCAGGGGCGGCGGTGGGGGTTTGGGTTGCAGCGGGCATTCGCGGGGCGCCACGGCCGGCAGGTGGCTGACAGCCTGTTTCTTCCCCTCAGGGATTGACAGCTCAGAGCCCATGGTGCTGGAGCAGTACGTGGCCGTGGCCAACTACGAGAGGCAGGAGAACTCTGAGATCAACCTCAAGGCTGGCGAGACGGTGGATGTGATCGAGAAGAGTGAAAGTGGTGAGTCCATCTGTGTTTTCTTTAAATCTGAATGCTACCACCATCAGAACTCTGCCCATCAACTGTTTTCATGGTTAGGAAATTGTTTTAAAGATGAACGCTGTTTGAGATTTAATGTTTCTTCCTGTTAAACATAGAAGCATAAACACTCATATGAATTTATGCACACTCAGCACCTTCCCAGCCTCTGCTTTTCCTCTCTGCTTTGTTTGGAGGAACCTCATACTTAGACTCTCTTCTGCTTCTCTCTCTCTCTCAACCTCTGGCTGCGGGGGCTCGGCTCCACCAGGGGGGGCTGTTTGGCTCAGGTCTATAAGTGTGGAGGAAAGACGTGTGAAAGGGGGAAAGCTTTTAAAGTAAACGAGAAGTGCATGTCATATTAGCAATTAGCTCGACTATCATCAATGCTTAATGTGAACTGCAGTTTCTTTGCTTTACTTACATCTACATCTCCTGTCACGTTACCAAAAAACTGCCAACATTTACCAGATCCAGTTTGCTTTATGAAAGCTGAAATAAAGTAAGTTTACTGTAGAAGGATCAGCCTTCCTGTTTCCTGTTAAAATCAGCTCCGGGTCAGTTCGCCTTTTCGTTAGCTTGATGAAACGTCCTCATAGGACGAGTAAGTTCACCTTTATCCACAGTATTCTTTTAAATTCCTTGTTGCCAGTTTTGAACTTCCTATAATTTTGTTTGCACTGTTGCTGATTACAGCTAGCTTTTGGTTTTTTCCTTTAATAACAGCTTCCTCTCTGCAGCTTTGTGCTTTATGTAAACGCTAGCGGGACAGGTTTTGGTATAATGCATTAACTGACCACTAAAACATCCCATTTCTGAGACTTCTGACTCAAACTGGTCCAACTGTACTGAAAATTTTCTGATTCTGAACAGCAGGTGATTTTTCAATGCATCTCCGGGCACAAAATCATTAGACAGGGGTGTCCAAAGGCAGTCTGGGGGCCAAGTGTCCATTAAACACTTTTAATGAAGGACTTTTGATCAGATCCTTAAGGATGTCACTGAAATGACTCTTGCCTGTGATGATGTCATCAGAGGCACATGGCTGTTGAAACTTGTTCTTGTTCTGCCATGTAGTTCTCTGGGTGACAAACTATTTGAAGTGAGTATTACAGAAACGTTTGTCTATCAACTTTAAGATGTTTTGCTGGAAATGATCTGCTGCAGTGTGACCTCAGGATAAACATGTTTATGACTGTTTGAAGCATCAAATGTTAGCGCTAAAGCACTTCAGGAGTATGAGGTGCATCATGAGGAATTTTCCTCTGTGATTCCACTTCCTCATTTCCAGACCTGACCGCATCTGTTCACCAGTCCCGTCTGAAAG
Source organism: Xiphophorus couchianus (assembly GCF_001444195.1). Taxonomy (NCBI): domain Eukaryota; kingdom Metazoa; phylum Chordata; class Actinopteri; order Cyprinodontiformes; family Poeciliidae; genus Xiphophorus; species Xiphophorus couchianus. The sequence goes on along the minus strand of NC_040232.1, from coordinate 2,867,970 downwards.
CTTTCCACGTTTATCGGCGCTCTTAGAGCAACCAGAGCAACTCCTGAACTTGCCTGGACGTCTTTTCCAAAAACTGAATTTGTGTGTGTGCTGTCGTCATCTTCGGAGCAACGGCACGATGATGATGACATCACTAGGAGGCTGTGCCAAGACAAACACTTCTGAAATCTTGTCAAATAACCCACGACCACCTTCCTGCATGCAGGACTTTGCTGCAGCCTTTGGGACTGTGCAGGCGACTTTCTGACATCTTGACACTCTGCCTCTTAATTACGTTGTATTTTCTCTTAACATCCTTGCCACAGCGAGTCAGAGGAATACCATTCTGCCTTTTAATCCTCTCCAGGACATTCTGCAGGTCGGATCTATTTTTTCCTCAACACATCTTGAAAGCAGATGTTGCATTGCTTCCATATGTTATTATTTATTCCGGTTATTGTTCTCTCATGCAGACTTGATCTAATATATAAGCAGGTTAACGAAAAGGATTGTTGGTGTTTTTGTGCCTGTATGAGACATTATTGGTTCTGCCAATTAGAATTAAGCTCCTGTTGAGAAAATAAAGTGAAAAAGTAAAGAGTAGCTCAGTTCCAGCTTGCAAAGGGAGACATAATAGGCACTAAAGGTCATTATGAATGAATGGAGAAGGCTGATGTTTGCTGGAACCAGTCTTTAGGGGATGTTTTCCAGATAACTCCTGGTTTTTTCCAAAGGTTTCCACCTCTTAGTGTCCGGACAGACAACTGGAGAAAATCTATCTGCATATGTGACCAGTTAAATATGATTAAAGGAAGGCAGTGACATTCCAGAGATGATAATCAGCGGGCAGTTTGGTTCATCCGGACTTCATTATGAAAGTTTTTAACATCTAAAGTTGTTTGTTTTAGTTGCTAACATTGAAACGGTTTAAATCTAGAATTCCATTTTATTATGAAGTAAAGTGCATATTTATATTTTCAGTTGGGTCAGTTTTATACCCTATTGCTTTCCAAAATAATTCACTGCAGTTTAATAATGTTCGTTAAATGTTAGGTTTTATATTTTGGGTTAAAGTAGACCTATAATGAATTATTGCAGGCAGGCTATATTGGATGCATCTGATGTGAAAATGCTCATTTCAGTCACTGCAAACTTGACTCAATCTTGGAGAAAAAGGCGTTCTCCCTGTCAGTGTTGTTAACCGCAATGATTTGTGAGTTTACTGTTCTGTTTGTTTATGTCATTGTGCAGCAAATGTAAGAAACCAACCCACTACTCAGGCCATGTGACAGAGCACAAAGTTTATGCAGGGAAAATACCGCGTCTTGTCCAAATTCATTATCCAAAACAAATGGATTATCCAGAAGTGACTTAATGCTAAAGTTTAACTCGCTGTCCAGCCAGAGGAGCAATTTCTCTGGAATATCTTGAAGCTTATTGCTTCAAAGTTACACATACACTTTGTCACATTTCTAAACAGATCTGACAGTTTTTATGTGGAGTTGTACCTCACACACAGTGCAACCTTCTGCTGTGTTTCCAGATAAAACCAATCTTCTGTTTATGGAAAATCACAGAAATACTGTTTATGAAAAACAGTATTTCTGTTTCCGTGGACGGCAGACATAAATGGCCTGCATGGAAGACAGACATCTCTCAGTAACATGGCTGTGATTGTCAGAGCTGGTAAAGTGCTGTTACAGGCAGAGTTGGAGCCAAACGGTTTGGCATCGTTTCCCCACCACATCTTTCCCACAGCCCAGGGGATCTGGTGAGACTGGGAGCACTTATTTTCACCAGCTTTGTGGAGCCTCGACCTCAGAGTGGCAGATCCTCAAGTATGTTCATAAGGAAGCCATGAATATAGATTTTATGGTTTGTTAGAAACTGTGAACGAGACGGCCTTTACCTAATCTTTGTGTTATGTGCTACCTCGTAACATCCTCCTCCAACCTGAAATTGTCCATAAAGACTTTTATGTGCTAAAGTTTCAGGTTAGGCTGCCTCCACTCTGGAAGAAAATGAAGAAAAATCCACCAAAGCCTGGATGATCTTTGCAAGGTATTGGAAACTTCCTCAAGGGTATATTAGGAGCACACTGAGCTCCTTATCATGAGCAAAAGAGAGTGAACGTTCAGCGAGGATTTAGACCTTGAACTAAATATCTGGAGTGAGTGTAGTTGTGTTTTCCATGATGGCAGCAGTCCTGGATGGTTGGACTCTTTGTTGACAGGACTGGCCATTAAAGTGGTCTATAATGTGACAACAACTTTGAAAGAGTGATGCTGGTTGTGACCATGAGCTGAGGTGTAATGTCCCTACCACGTTACTGCATGTCTGCTTTTCATTTAAGTGGCATAGGAAACTACAATGACTTTGGACAGTGGACTCAAGGACAGCTGTCCTGCATGTTTCAGTTCTTTCCCTGGTTCAACACATCTTAATCAAATAATGGGTCATCAGCAGAACCTTTGCAGAACTTTCCTTTGCAGAAACAAACTCCGGTCCATTTAAATCAGGCCAAATGTGTCAGCTGTGAGTCACACTAAGGCTCATTGTCAAATGTAACTTGTAATTTGTTCAGAGGTTTGCAAGATGTTATTTGGTGGACATCAAGATGATAGCCTGTCATTAGGTTTGGAAAATAATGGTTCCGTTTAGAAACTGGTGCTGTGTGTTCTCCAAGCTAATGGAAAACAGAGAAGCTGCTTTGTTCTGATCACTTTAGGACTTCAGATGGGTCCTGTGGTCCAACACAAAGAGACTTCCTGGATCGAAATGCACATGGAACCAGGTCCTGGCATTTTCCAAAGTGAAGCAAAGACAAAGTGTTTGCTTCAGTAGTTTCATTTACCAGCAATAAGACCATTTTATTTATACCCTAGAGCAGAGGCAGTACTTCACGAGCAGCAAAACCAAGTAAAGAAAAGAAGGGAAAACATGGTATCTATGTTCAAAACAACTCCAAGGAGTGTTTTCTTGGAAAGAACAGAAACCCAAACTAAAACCCCTACATTTGGCGACTGGGCCTCAAAACTGATGAAAACGTGTTTAAATAAAGCCATGAAGGAGCCCCACAGCAGCAGAAACTCCCACAGCAGCAGAAACTCCCACACAGCCTCTCCACACGGAGCCTAAATTCAGCCGTTTAGCGTGACGTTCAGCCTCCTCTGGTTATTGAACCTTCCACCTCCAGCTATCAGCTTTCACTTGTTAGGGCGGCTCAGTGACAGACGTTGTGTGTTTTATAAAAACTTAAATCAGGTAACGTAAACTTCAAACAGGAAAACAACACTTTCAACAGGGAGTCCCAGCTTGGCTCTGAACCAGCAAACAGCCTCTGACTTCCTAGGAAGCAACAGAAAACGGTTTGCTGCCGCTCACACGTCCCATTTCATCCTCAAGACAAACTTTGAAATTGTTGAAACTTTCACTTCCTGAAGCGGTCGAGAGATTTTCTGCTTTCATTGAGAACAAAGGTGGCCTAATTTCTCCAGGAATGTGGACAGTTTAGAGAAATATTTCAACCAACTCATCATGCTTATATTGAAGCAGAAGACGTGTTTTAGGACAGATGGCAGGACTGGGTTTCTCCACCCTATTAACAACACTCATATAGTTTATAAATCTAAAGGTGGAAATATGCTGCAAATCTAAAATAGCAAAAGGTTTACAGTTTGAAAACATATTTTTACTAGCCATCAGTTGCACTCTTGTGGGATAAATGTTGACTGTCTGGTTCTGATCTGGAAATATAAAAATCAAAGTCAGTTTAGGTATGAGAAGCCTTTCTGCACAATAATAAAATAACACTGTGGCTAATTTCACAGCTGGGTTTTGAGCAGCAGTGTTTGCCTTTATCTTCAGTTTATTCTGTGGCTCTTTTCCCTCCAGCTCGCTCTGTAAAGAGAAAAGATGAGCAGGCAGTTTAATGTGCTGCGCTGGAACGTCATGTAACGTTCCAGCGCTCGCTGCTCTCCAGGGGATCTGGTCCTTATTAGAAGCCAAGAGGAAGTAAACACAGTGACAGTCACCTTACAAATGGCCCCATCCCTTCGAACATGGTGGCCAGTCTAACTGGAAAATACTGGAGGACTGAAAGGAGACCGTACTGAGTAGTTTTTGGATTGGGAATCAGGATGGAAAACTACAGCTTTGAAGCTCCAGCCAACCATCTGCTGCCTCCCCCCCTTTACCACTGCTTTAATCTCCTTCCCTCTCCTGCTCTCCAGTTCACCTGTGTTGGTTTTTCTGTCCTCACCCAGTGGACAGAACCTGCCTCCGCCGACCCTCTCCCATGCGAACCGGGCCTGGCGGGCGGCGTTAAGCCCTCTCCTCTCAGTTACTGCCCTCTCTGCTCAGTTACTGCAGCACCACGTTCACCGTGACCTCCGCTTTGCCTCTGTGACTGGAAGCTGGCAATTATCGCCTGCTGAGACACAGTGTGGAGAGAAACTTCCAATTAGAGTTTTGTACAGCGAGAAACGCCAATTACATTCCCCCTGCTGCCTCGTTCCTGAATATCTGTGCTGTATGTGGGTGACAGTAGGTGTTGCTTCATAACTTCTTGTGTATTTTGCTCATTAGTTGTTGAGCGCCTTATAAATTCCTCAGAACCGTTCATGTCAGACAAACTAAATAGTTAGGGAAAAGAGCATGCCTACCCTTACTATCTAGTTGAAGTGAAAAAATGCTTCCAGTTTAGCATCTTGAAACACCTGGACAAGAAAAGAAAAGACCTAACAGGAAACAAGCGCTGGTGTTCTGGTTCTGCTGAACGGCACGAATTACAGCTCCGGCTGAAGCCGCAAAGCTTTTCTGTGGGATTCCTGAGGAAGCTTTGGGATTTCTCAGCCCGTCGACGAGAGAGGACCCCACCAACCATAACAAGGTGTGATCTCCTCAGCCTGTTTAAACAGCCCTCCGCCCGGCGGCTCTGCAGCGTGACGTTCATTACCTGAACACCTTTTCTTTGTCTTGTTCATTTTTACAGCTGCGGCGGCGGCTGCTGGGCCCACCAGGTGTCGGCCCGAAAGGCTCGCTTTTTTCACACCACCTCCAGATAGATTGGCATGTTGAACTTTCAGGGCTGTGGAAAAGTATTTCCCCTGTTACAACCTTCCTTTGTAAGACTTCCATGTTTCAGATCAGAGTAATTTTAAAGAGGGTATTATGTAAAATTGGCTTTTTTGAGCTTTATTTCATGTTATAATGTTTCTCCTTCATCAGAAACAAACCTCATGTGTTGCCTGAATTCTTTCATGCATGTTTGAGAAATCTCCCCTAGCAACCATTCAGGGGTGCCTAAACGCTTCCTCTCACAAAGCGCTGCCTGCTTTCACAAAGGTGTTCCCTCTAGACTAGCAGCAGCAGTTAGCAAACACCTGGTGGACCTCTGTCTGCTGAGCTCATAGTCCGAACTACAGTAAGTAAGACATGATAAAAACATGGAGAACTGGTGAAGCTTTCATACCAAAACTAAATGTTCAGTCTCAGACGATGTCTGAATCTGTAGGCCAAGGTTCATGACTCAACACTGAGCAAAAATGACTCAGCAAAGGCCAAAAATGGCCTCCATGAGAGAGTTTTGTTGCTGTTGACAAAAAGAGAATGCAAAGGACCATTTTACATTGACCAAAAAACATCTGGATGATCCAAGACTTTTACAGAGACCTTCTGAGAACGAGACAAAAGCAGAACATTTTTTATTCTCTCATTTCTGTGGTAGTTTCTGTCTGTTTGTTTTTAGGATTTAATAAAAGGAATTGAAATATTTATTACTGCCCCACAGTGGGGAAATTCAGGTGTACCGGCAACAAATTACATTTAAATGAAAGCAGACTCAAATTAAGGTAAAAAAATATATAAAATAAAATAAAAACAGGAAAACAACAATAAGAAAAAGATTTACAAGATAAGTGACTTTATTATTCAGTCACCCTCTTAAGAAAATGCTGAGTCATTGCTGGTTGGGTAATTTTCAGAATTCCCATAGCAACGAATGTCTCATTGCTTTCTTAAATTTCTGATTCTTAAATTATTTAACTGATTCTTGTTTCTTGTATTAATTGTTTCCTTCAGAATTATTTCTAAAGAATAAGAAAAGGCAAACAGGAAGGTGATTAAAATTGAACTTTCAAAGCAAAACTCACAGATTTTCACAATAAGAGTCCACTTTGGTACTAGCTTTGTTTATTACAAAAGTTAGGTCAGACTAGAATGTAACTTCCTTGCTGCCCATCTCAATATTTTGTTCAATATTTTGGTTTATGTGAATAATTTAAAGAGAATATACCACAGATTAATCTTGATGGTATAAATGAAGTTGTGCAGCATGTGGTTGTATTCCATATAAATTATGATCCTGCTAATATTGCATGTCAGAAGTCCTTTGCAATCATAGTTTTGCGCAGATTAGCATAGTGATGTTTGTGACTTCATATATTGTGTAGCTTAAGGACAGTGAGGTAGATAAGAAACAATCATTATTTTTGCATTTTTACCCCTGAACAGTTTCTGAGACAAAAAGCCCAAACTCAGCCCCGCTGCATGTGTGGGTCTCTGCATATGCTGAGCCAAGTTTTGCTTTGCTTTAATTGCCTCTGAGTAATTTTCCTCCATCTGGCTGCCAATCTTTGGTCCAGATCTCCTCCTACGGGACAGATTTTCTGTGAAAACTGTAATCTGTCAACAAGGCACTCACACATGAGGATTAGTCCACTTCTCCCAGACCCGGGCCAACCGGTCTGTCGGTCTGATGGTCTATTGGTCTACCAGTCCACCGGTCTACCGGTCTGATAGTCCACCGGTCTACCGGTCTAATAGTCCACCAGTCCGCCATGCTGCCAATCGGTGGCTGCGTTTCTGTCTTTCTTCTCACAGCTGCATGCTTGTGTTGTTCTCCCAACATACATCTGCCAACCATTCTGCCTTTGAGCAATCGGCGGCGGCCTTCTGGTCCTCATTTATCTGCCTTTATCGAATCCACTTTCTCCAGAGCTGGATTTACGGGCGGCCTGGGTCCTGCCTGCGTGTGTGTGTGTGTGTGTGTGTGTGTGTGTGCGTAATACAGAGGCTGTCTGGCTGCTTCTCTTTGTTTATTGCTGTTTGTTAGCAGCCAGGTTCATTTGCATACAGTTTCTATTTTTAGTTTTTGAGGAACACGAGTACAATATCTATGACATTAACTTTGTTTAAAGAATCTGCAGTTTTGTTGTCGCCGAGCAGCTTGTTGCGGTTTTATCTGTGCAACAGTTTGACGTGACTTATCAGCGTATTTATCTCTGCAGCAGCCTGCGTTGGTCAGTTGAGATGAAGCAGCTGTGATGCTCAGACTTGCCAGGGTTGATGTCGTTCAGTGGCTTCAGTTCTCCGTCAGTGGGAGGAATAGATCATTCTGCTTCTGACGCAGAGGAGAACGTGCTTTTGTTTCTGCAGAACCTGCATATCTCTCACACAGGTGGCTTCGATTCTTCACATTTTTCTGAAGCTGCATTGAATCAGACTATAAAAGCCCTAATTTGTTTCATATGAACCAAGCAGTTTTCTCTGCCAGGCAGAGCTTTTATTGCCTGGAGTGATTTGGAAAAAACACTTTCACGGACGGAACCAGTAAGAGCCTGATTATGAAATCAAATTAAATAAATAAAAACTTATTAAAATTATTACTTAACTGTACCACAACATTAATAAATGTTTCATTAAATGTTTTAGTAATTTATTTGTTAGACATTTTTTAAATATGTTATTAAATCATTAAAATGGAGATGCAGATAACACATTGATTTTTGATTAATTACATGGATTTGAAACGCAAAGAAAATATTGCATTGTATCATTCAGTTTGTAACTATGGTAACACAACAGCCAAACTATGAAGATTGTTATTTGCACTTTTACAAAGTTAACTTATTAGTTCTTTTACATTCAAAAGTTAAAAAAATCTAAAATCGTTTAATTTATCTATCATGAAGCTGTGAAATCAAATTCAATAGTATCTCATTCTCAATAAACAAATATTAAAATTATTCATCAGTGGTTTGTGTTAAAACTCAGTTACATCTGGAGGCCCTGAATGTCTGGGAGCCTCAAGCAGCTAATTAATTCACTGATGCTTTGGTTTCACTGAGTGTGTAGAAAACATTGCTCAACATATTAACACAAGAAACTCATATGAATTGTTAAGCACAGTGGTGGAGGGTGATGATCTGGGCTTGTTTGCAGCTCTTGCAAGTTTTTCAACTATGAACTCTAACAGAGGACATCTGACCAACAACTGGAGGCCCAAACTGGGTCATTAACAGAACTATTATTCCTAATGAAGCAGCAAGAAAACTGAAGTCAGGGTGTCAAAGACCTCATCTTCAGATCTGTAGAATTTAAAATGTAAAAAGTTGCTGTAAATGAACAACATGTTCATTGAGGTGTCATAAAGTGACCCTAAAATATTCTGACCAAAGTCAGACGCACATAGTGTCTCTCATGTGTCTTTTTTCTTCTGCTCTCATTGTCATGGTAATTACAGGTATCATAGCTAGTTAGTTGGGCTTAAATAAGATGTATTTTAAGGGAGTTCACTCTGTAGTAATCCCCAACCCAGGGAGTTTGTTGTAACACCTAATGAGGATTGTCTAACTGTCAAAGCATCAGAGGAATTTCCTGTAAATTGATCCTGAAACCAGAAGAGTCTGGAGCGTCGCTGCGGCGGCTGTGGGAAGCTGGATGGGAATCTGCAGCTACCGTGCAGCAGCTCGGTTCATCTGAAGGCCCTCAGGTTGAATTAAGCTCTGTTCGCTGTGAGGCACAAGCTATTGGCAGGAAATCCAGGAACGACGGGATTTCAGTGGGATTTTAGGCGTGAGTGAAGGTCAGCTGTCACAGTCTGGGTGGTTTAAGGATCAAACTTTTCCACAAATACTTTTCCCCAGGTCAAACTTTTATTAAGTGTTCCTCTATGGTTGATAGAATCTTCTTTAACTCAATTTCTGTTCATTTACATGACACAATTCACAACAAAGTGAACATAAAACACTTTACAGCCCTTTTAACTTTCATCACAACCCTTTACTGACGCATTTTAAGATCAGAAAACAACTTTGAAGAGCAATCTGATCGTAAAGTTAGTTCATCCTTGAATAACAAACACATGGACTATTTGTCCTGCATTGTTCCGAAACAAGACATTTCTAATTTTGACAATGTTGCGCAGGTTGAAGGAGGACGTCCTAGAAACCCGATTAATGTGGGATTTAGAGGACATCTGCTTTGGGTTTCAAAAACTCAGCTTATGATCGGACTTTTCTGACTGGCGGATCCCATAACGTTTCACCCAAACATCAAATTACAAACTGAAAACTGATATTTATGAAACAAAAACTTCTTCTTTTAGTCAGCATTAGTTTTCATTCCCCATCATGGAGTCAGTGATAAAGTCATACTTTCCAAATCTTTCATACACCCTGTCGGTTGCTTTTTAGTGGGTGATAATAAAACAGTTGCTGATTCACTCTCAGCCAAAGGCTTGTAAATACATCCTGTGACCCAACTGTTGGATTCTCTGTTTGACATCCATAGCTTTTATGTTGTCACTTTTGCTGTGCTAACACACAGCATCCGAAAAAAAACAAACCCAAATGGGTGCTTTCAGATTTTACAGAATTGACATTAAAATCTTTTAAGCTTTTATCCAAATACTGTAAGTGTGCTATGTAATGATAAAACAATAAATGTATTCCTCAGACTTGTGTTTTACCATTCATTCACATTCATTCACAGTTTCTCAGAGAAAGTCAGAGCAGATGGTTGTCAGATAAAACCATTGTGAGAGAAATCCAGGATCCATGCAGTAAACATCCGGCTCACGCTGAGAAGTTACCAAAAGCCGTGGATTCAGTGGAGCTTCAGGATATTTCCTCATGTTGCTGTAATCTCTGCACAGACAGAAGTGCATATAATTCAGGTCCCTCCTCAGACAGAATCAGCCATCATGTCAGACTGCATGGCAGAAATTGGGAGAATGCATCACACGTGGTTCTGCAGCCAGAACGCTGCAGAACCGAACTAATGGAGCCTCATGTCGTCCTGCAGGACTGATGGCTGCGGCTTCCAGCTCCACCCAGAGGATCTGATGACAGCCCTTCATGTGAACATGTTTCTGTTTCAATGATGCAATCCAGCTGACTGACTAACTGATCTAAATGAAGATCTTTTTTGTTTTTTTTTATTTTTAATGATATCAGGGAATTAAGAAATGGAACTGGTTAAAATATAGATTTAATTGTGCAAATTGTAAATCGTTTGCATATGTTTTGCATATTCAACTTTAAATCAAATTAATACTTTAGATTACAAAAAATAGTATATAACTAATTACATTAGGTATATATTATATTACTATCTTATTTTATCATGAAACAGGACAGAAACTAACCACTGAGCTCCTTGAACAGCTGAATTATTTCATGTTCCTGCTGGAATTATGCATAACAAGTTGTGACAGCTGATGTTATAAACCAAATATTTGCTTGTTGGATGGACTACGCAACTAATTCAACATCTAAAACTATGAATTTCTGTTAGTTTGTGACATTTTTTGCAATCTTTCTGCTTTATGTCGAATGTTTGATCAGCTGCTCATCTAATGGAGTTTATTTTACTGTTCGGCAGCAGATTGTGTCACAGCTTCACTTCGTCATTGTCTCTGGTGCATCAGCTCAATGACATCAGAGAGAACTGTTTGTTTCCAAACAGTTTGGCAAAATGGCAGCATCATGACATGACCCCGCCCCTGGGTGTGGCGTCAGGATCTGCACGGGTCAGAGGAGACCATGACCATGACTGATGTTAGGATGGAGCATAAAAAAGTCTGGATGGATGAAAATTAGAGGCGTAACTGGGTGTCAGTTTGGCAGCTACTAACCTGGTTGGGATTTTATCCTCGATTAAAATCATTGCAGAGCCTCTAAAACTGGCATTAAAAAGTCTCAGCTACCACGTTTTGTGAATACTGTAGGGTGTATTCAACCTGAGTGTTTTTAAATCTCTGCTGACTTGTGTGTTACTTCAGCTTCGTGTTCTCTGCAGTGTTTTTCAGAATCTGGTTTCGTAATGAAAAGATGTTTCCAAGTGGGTGAAACCTCCATCTGTCAGGAGTTCTCTAACGCTCTTTGTCAGGCTGGAGTTTGGAAAACCAAAATGTTTCATGCAGTTTTTACCTTCAGCAGACTTCTGTGCTTGAAGTAATGAGCTACAGTGCCTTGAAGAAGTATGCACACCTCTTCAACTAGTTCATCTTTTTTGCATGGCAGCACAGGAATGTCAAAAGTAAACATGATCAATAACTGTTTACAAATGAAAAATCTTACAAAATGGCAAGAATCTGTTGATTAATTGGACATTTCAAGTTGAAACAGGACAGAATGGGAAAACATCAAGGGTTCCGGCGGTTTTCCAAGCCACTCTACTGCTGGAAGCGCGTTAAAAATGAAGAGTAATTATTGTTTGGTGTAAATCAAAATGATGTTGTAAAAATGGGATGTTGGTGTCTGTGTGTTTGTGCCTCAGGTTGGTGGTTCGTCAGCACGTCGGAGCAGCAGGGCTGGGTCCCAGCCACATACCTGGACTCCCAGAATGGAACCAGAGACGATTCGGATCTGGCCACCTCCAGGACCGGAGAAGGTTTGTTCACAGAAACATTATTACAGTCATAAAACACAAAAACACATAAAAGTCACTGTGGCTGACTCGCTGTGGGAGAAATGTCTGCAGGGCAGAAGCAGAGATTTCTCAATCGTGATGTTTTTGCTGTGTTTGTTTTCCCTCATATAAATCTCAGCCTGAAAACAGTCTTTAAAAGTTAATCTTAAACACACCTCCAGTCACACACTTGGAGCCTTTGAGGCCACAGTCGCAGCATTATGGTGAAATGGTACCAGACAGCTGCCAAAGTGGGCTGCAGTACTTTGGCACCACAGAAAATTCCTTCCTGTTCCCCCAGGATCCTGCAGCTCTATGCAGGAACCTTGTTGTGTTGTGACCCTTTTCTCACAAATGTTTAGTCTGAATGCTGGGATGAAGTTTTTTATCACTGTGTCACAATACCCCCCAGTTGGGACTTTCAGAGAGAGGGAACTTTACTGAGATGTATAACATACAAACACACAAATATGCAAACATGTCTGCTGCTCAGAAATCTTAAACTGTATTCAAACAGTTTATTTCCTGCTTTGAAAGAAGGATGGTGCAATAGTTTATTAAGACTTTTACTGCCTTTGGATAATCTAGAATACCTTTTCTCTCTCACTACATGCTTCAGAAGATTGTGCAAAACCTCACTTACATTAGCTCTTCTCTTCTTCTCTTTGGATCCCAACTCAATATTCACTAGAGTAAAATCTACATTTGGAATAGTCGGACACTTTCAAAATAACTTTGTCTTTGAGGAAGCTTTAGCCAGATAAATTTGATGCTTGTTTATCTTCAGCTGTGTTTTCTTAGAGAATGGTTGTACTGCTGTCAGAGTCTAACAGCTACTGGGAGGAAGGATCTCCTATAATGCTCCTTTGTGCATTTAGGGTGCAGCGGTCTTTCACTTTTCTTGTGTAGAAAGGTTTGTAACTTCAGAAAAACCTGTTTCAGTTTTATGAATCGTCAGTTGTTGGTTGGTCTTTTTTGAGCTTTTAATTTACATTTATTTATAGCTCTACTTTGGATTTAAGTTCCAGTAATAATCTGATTGACAGAAAAGATGATAATGAAAATTGAAAGTTGATGCAAAGCCTCATCAAAGCTACTGCTATCAGAGCCTAGAATGACGTTGAGCTGAATCGATGCTCTGCTCCATCTTATCCCGGCAGTGCCTCCATTTGTACTGCTCCTCTGTTTGCACACATCGTCACTTCTCATTTCTGATCTTCCTCCCTCATATTACTGTTGCCCCTTACATCTTATTATCTCCATGTGGTCCGTAACCTAATTCTGCTGACGGCCCGGCTCACTGGATAGAAACCGACAGGCACAGCTCCACTAAAATTACCCCGAAATAACATTTCCTCTCTGTGCCTGAGCTGATATTTCAATTAGGAGGTCAACAGGAGCAAGGTGGAGCTCAGCAGGATTGCTGCTGAGTCAGAGAGGGACCAGAAGAGAGAGGAGATGACAAGTACCAGAGACAGATAAAAGAAGAAGAGGGATACTGAGAAAGAGGAACATTTGGGAGATAAGAGAGGGCAGAAGATGAGACGCTGAGAGACAAAGAAGGAATTAGATTTCCACAGCACAAAGACAGATAAAAGACGAGTTTTCTCTGCCTGCTCTTCTTTTCACTGATGTTTGCTCTCCATATGCCCTCAGATTAATAACTTCTGATGGATCATACAGGCTCTGAACTAATGGATTGTGAGAAAGTTCAAGAGTTCATGGCTCAGTTAGTTAGAAATACCACTTCATTAATTGTCATGAGATGTGTTGATTCACATCTCCTGACAATGTGTCTGAGTTGAAATGTGGATGGATCAGTAAATCTGGAGCATCAAATTTTAGCTCTGCTACTTATTTCCCCTTCAAGTTGCATTGGTGCAGAAGACAAACACCCGATGTGGCTTCGTCTTTTAGTTCATCCAGCCTCCTCTCAGGAACAAAAGGCTTATTTGAAGTCTGAGAAACAGTTTGGACTGATTTGAATATGCCTCATCCATGGGTTGCGAGGTCCAGGGTTTCCTCACCTTATTGGTAGTGCATCAGGTCAATGATGCACTACCAAGTCACGTCTCTTGGTAAATTGACCTCAGAGAGGAGCCAGATTGGAAGCAAGTCCAGTACATTTCTCTTATGTTCATTATTGCCAATGATCATTGTGAAATGTTCAAAACGAAATAATTAACAATGGTGGGCACACATCCGCTAGTCTGCTAATGAGCCTTTTTTTTGTCTAGCGCTTTAGGGCTTTTGCTAACTTTGAAAACATTTAGTGCACTTTGCTTCCACTAAATTCATTTTTCCAGATAAATTATAAAGCGCAAATTTATTGAGCTATTTTGTAAACCTTTGTCATCTTTGTTGAAGTTTTGGTTATGGACTTTTAAGAACTCTTCAAGTAGTTAAACATTTGTGTTCATGCTCTTATATTGAAGGTTATGAAGGCTGTTTATGCTGCAGTTCCATTTCCTGTCATGTTCTCTGACTTGATGTAGCACTTAACCATTAATGAAATTAATGTTTATGATTAGTGATCTAGCGTTAGCTGCACCCACCACTGGAAATACAAAATACATAAAAGTGGCTTCTGAAGACCACGGAATAACTAATGGTTTGTTAAAGTTCCTCCTAGATGAAGAAAGAAATTCCCGCCCTGTAATCCTTCACTTCTATGCTTAAATCAATTTTTTCAGTTCCTAACAAAACTTTCTTTCTTCACTTTGCCACAACAAGCTTCTTGCACTAACCAGTTATTTACTTTGTTCCTTTTATTTTCTTGTCTTTTGGTTGCTGCTGCTGCTCATCATCAGTTACTAAGAGAAGAAAGGCTCACCTGAAGAGGTTGGACCGCCGCTGGACCCTCGGTGGTATAGTTAACCGCCAGCAGAGCAGAGGTGAACAGACAGACACAATCCTCACATATAAACCTGCATCAAACAACATCAAACGACTTCTGTGTCACATGGAGGCAACAGTGTCCTGCATATCTCCTACATATTCACCTGGAGATCCATATTGGTCTCATGAATCATACCATCAATATATGACTCAATCAGATAAGAATTTTATTGAATTTGCATAAATGTGTAAAAGTGTTTGCTAAAGAAAGCAGTGAAATTTGCTGCACCTTTTGTAAATCTCCTAACTACTTCACTGCATAAACATTGTTTAAAATGTTTAAACATTTAATTGAATATTTAGCTTTCCCAGACTGAGTTCGTGTTTTGGTACCTTTGACATCTTTCACATTATGGCATTTAAAGTTTTATATATTTTTAGGTTGTACACATTGTCATTATTATTCAGAGTGAAGCAGGTGATGTCATGAAGTTTTGATTTTGACACTGTAAAATATTCAGAAACTTTTCAATTTCAACAAATGTCACACACTTCCTCTAGTTTAAACATTATGATCTGTGAACTTTTTTAATTTTTGCCCAGTAAGTTTCAAAATCTTTGAAGTCTTAAAGTTTCTACAAAAACCTCTTAGAGTCCAGATTGTGTACATCCAAATCTAAGAATTTGCCTTCTGGCAGAACAAGCCAGGTGTGTTTCCACACCTGATAGTTTGGTAGACTCTGTTTGATTGGGGACCAAAACTGCAGCATTTGTCATATCTTCATCTGTTTGCTTTCCCACTGCACTGTCAAACCAACCAAACCCTTTGTGCAACATGTTCACCTCCTTGCCTGTGGTGGCGCTGCACCAAGAACCACTGAAGGATATGATGCAAAAACTTCAGAAGAAAACACTGAACACAACTTTATACTTCAAGAAATGTAAATAAAAATGGAGTGGCTTCAGATTTTAGCGGTTGTAAGATTTTCCTTTTGTCTTTTGCAAATGTGCCGAACAAACACTCATGTGGAAGAAGACCATAGAGAATGTTGTTTTCACACAACAGAGAAAATGTTTTTCCTCAAAGTTCCAAAGTTCACTTCAACCGAGCTGAGACCGCAGTATTTAAATGGATCAGAGTTCGCTGTTTTGATCCGCCTCAGAGTTTGATTATGCAATCACACGTCAAAAGAACCGGCAAATGAACTAGAATTTGGTTAAAGCAGACTAAACAGGACTGGTATGAATGCACCATTTGAATGGTTCAGTCAAAGTCCAGACACAGATCCAATTGAGAACCTATGGTGAGACTATACGTTCTCACTATAGTTTAGAGATGCTACCCATCCAATCTGACTAAACTAGAGCTGATTTCTCTGTCACAACCATCTCAGATACAGTTTGTAATCAGCATCAGAGAGTAAAAAGTCAAACCAAAAGCAAAAGCAGAGCAGCAGGAAAATAGAAAGCTCACACTGGCCAAGAGAAATTTGCTCTTGCTCCATTAAAACTGGCCTTGACCTCCCCGGGGAACCGGTTCTGGCAACGATGGAGCCAGACATGCCCCAAACCTGCAGTGAAAGGGACTTCGGCAAAGTGTTGACTCAGCAGGGCAGAATATGAATGCATAGAGATAGTTTTCAGATTTTTATTTGTAAACATGGTAATTTTGTATTGTGACAAAATGTAGGAATATTTAGACAATTTGAATCCTGTTGTTAGGCAGTCTGCATGATCAGAGTCTTTTTCTGAGACGTTATAATAACATTATCCTTTTCAACAAACCGTTCTATGTGGACCGCTTCTTACTCATCTAGTTTTGAAGTGTTTGCAACACATTGGTTGCAAACAGTAAGAAAAAAGGCCTGGAGAGTTGCTGCAGCTCCTCCTGTGGCCCCCATCCTTCCACAGAGTTTGGGCTTAAAGTAAACAACCTCATTTGCATCCTCATCTCTCGGCCAACAACAACTTGCTCCGGGATTGTGCCAGCAGCTGCGTATTGGGTGGCCAGAGCTCAGCACAGTCAGAGAAATCTCAAATCTTTCTCCATCACACATGAAATGCTTCTCAGCTCAAAGTAGAGCTCTCCCCCTTGAATCCTTACGGCTTTAAAAGCAGCAGATTAAACTAGGCTCTCTGTGTTTTACTTGGAAATCAGAAAATCAGATGTGAGAATCAGGTGTTATTTTTAACATTATCCACAAAACCTGCTGATTTTATAAAGAGATGTATAATTCATTAATACATATCAGAAAATCTTAAATTTAGTCTACTTCTGTGTGGAAGATTGCTAAGTTGCTGTCAGACTTAATAGGAATGATCAATAATTTTCAGTCAGTAGTTGTCATGACTTTCTGAAGGTCTCATGAAAACTTATTTTAGATCTGCACAACATCTAATCATTCCCTGTGTCTTTCTAATCTGATTCACCTCAGCAGTTCTTCAGGCTGCTGTGCAGGACTCTTACCTCACCAGATGTGTCTCCCAGAACTCCGAGGCTTGGCCCAGGAATGAGCTTATGGAAAAGTGCTAAAGTGGGCCACAGCCCAATCAGGAGACTGGTTTTAATCACATCAACCTCAGCCTCCGTAGCGCCTCTGAAATGAGTCACCAGGCTAACTGTCGCCACCAGAGAATGAGCCCATTAAACCTTTTTGGAGACCTAAACTCAACTGGATACCAGTTCAGCTAACGCTTCACTGCTGCTCAAACTAATCTTGCTGGACTTTCAGTTATTTGAACCTACTGAGTGGTTGAACCTTTTTATGGCATATAAGACTTTTCATTTTTGCTTCATTGGTGGCGTTGGGTCTGCAAAAACAATTATCTCCTTTAATAAAGGTTTAGGAAAAGCATAAACATCAGGAATGGATTAGAAGGAGGAATGATTTGCTTTGGACATCCATAGACCTGGATCAGAGAGGAGTGAAAAAATGATTTGATTTGGTAGGATCTGGCATGCTTAGAACAATCTTTAGCGACAGTAGTTCATGGACTGAATTTGTAAAGCATTTTCTCATCTTACCAATCACTCCAACAGCTGTACACTAGAGCCAGACTCACCCAGCCGAACGTTGGGTGCCATGATGGGCGTTGGAAGTGAGCGATGCGACAATGTACTGCGATCGTTTTCCAAGTTGTTTTGTGAATATAGCCTAAGCTTCTTCTTGTTCAAGTCAAGCTAATGTGTCTGTGGATGCAGGACACAGTTATGACTCATAGACAACAGTGTGTGCATAATTTGGAAAAAGCTAGCACAGAAACCCACCCATACCTTCCTCCTCCTGCTGAGTTGATTTGATCATTTTTACACCTTTGCCTGAATTCACACCACATGATTTATAGCTACAAAACAATTTATACCTCTGGGTATAAATAAATTAACCTAACCTAATAAAACTATGTCATAAAGAGCTTTTCCCCTTACACCAGAGCAGACTTAAAGGCATGCAAAAGTTTAGACGCTCACCATGACTCTGACACATCAAACTCATGGTGCCCTCAGGTTCTTCTAGATCAACATTTTGCAAAAAACAATCCTTCCCATAGTCACCACAGGTCTGCATCTGGACCAAATCACATCCAAATCTGTCAGTTACATGATGGAGTGAATTGAATACAATGACCTGAATATTGCAGATAATTTACCTCTATAGAAGCCGCCCTGGGTTGCCAATGTCGCCCATATCAAAAACCACCACTCATGAAAACAGTTGTCCAAAAGTATAAAGGTAAGAGCAAAAATCCTTGCAGCTGCACAGCATCCGAAACCAGAAGAAATAGTTGTCTAAACATGCAGTACCTCGGCCAAAACAAATATGAACAGAAGTTTATAAATTGAACCCATGGAGGGATTTCCTTCCCTTACAGGGTCTTTGAGGGATAGCAGAGTGTGAGAGAGGAGTAATGGTCAAATAGGGACCAGTCAAGACAGATTGTAGCTCAAATATCTTTTATTCTGTGAGAGAAGTCACAAATTGAAGAGGAATAACCATCTCTCCAGAGATGAAGGCTTCACCAATGTCCAAAGAGCTTACCTCAGCTGCAAGAAATGACAATTTACCCAGAGGAAGGAGCTTTTAATAAGGGTCCCATTTACCATTTCTCATCCAAAAAGAAACTTCTTGCTCTTGTTTTGACTGTTCACCCTTCTTTTTCAATAGAGGAGAAATATTTGACGATCCAGCCGTACACCAGCCAAGGCGCGGATGAAGTGAGCTTTGAGAAAGGGGTCACCGTGGAGGTAATCCAGAAGAACCTGGAGGGCTGGTGGTACATCAGGTTAGTCAACCAGAATTGTGCCATAGACCTTACAACAATCCCTCAGACCAAGCATGCATGTAGCAACAGTGGAGAGGAAAAACTCCACTTGAACAGAAAGGAACCTCCAGCAGAACCAGAACTGGGTTCAGTATGAGCGACTGTCTGAGCGACTGTCTGCCACGACTGACTGGGGATTGGAGAAAATGCAGCATACGCACAAAAAACACAGAGTACTTTCTGTGCAGAAGAAAAGTAAAAGGTTAATAGCAGAAGAAAAAGAATGTTGGCAGAATTATTGCAGCTTATGCTCCATTCGAGGGAAGAACCACTAATCAGAACCCCAGATAACATGATCAAAAAAACATGAGAAAAAAGCTGAGCGAACATACAGTTAGAGTAGTAGGAGAACATAGCAATTTAAAAATATAGGATGTGTTGCTAAATAGTTTTATTTTTGTACATTTTATAGCAACTCTTTGGAGTTCTAATACCTGTGAAAAGCATTGTGCTTGGTTTAATCTGGGAAAGATGCATGTAGAGATCAGACAGAGAGAAAATGATCAAGACAAGACAGTAAAAGATTTTTCTTTGTCTGTTTCACCAAAAGATATTTAGGAAAGGAGGGGTGGGCACCGGCCTCCTACTTGAAGAAACTAAAAGATGACTTCTCGCCTCGTAAGAAAACCCTAACGGGCCCCGTGGAGATCATCGGAAACATCATGGAGATCAGCAACCTGCTGCAGAAGAAGTCGGTCAGCGAGAAGGACATCCAGACAGACGGAGAGGGAAGCAACACGCCAGAGCGCCACATCACCAAGAGCGAGATCAGCCTGCCCATGCCCTATAACTCAGAAATCAACGCCGAGACGGGCAGGAGGCTGAGCGCCGGCCGTGACACCAACAGCCCCTGCCTGGGGATAGCCGCCAGTTCTGCCCTGAGTGAGAAAGTCAGAGGGGAGCCCGGGTCTCCAGCTGTGGCACGAGTGGCTCCACACAGAGTGGAAATTGGTGAGGATATGTTCTGAACTTTGAAGCTTATTTAACTTTTTACACCAGAGACAAAAGCAGAGAATCACCTGCTGTAAAATGATGAAGTAGTTTGTGTATGAGAAGGTAAAAAATGTCTTTGTGTGTGTGTAGGCTTTGAAGCTGTAGGTAAGTCTGACTGGTGGTGTGTGATGATGATTATGAAATAAATTATATTTGCTACACTAACCTGCTTGTATGATGGAGTATTAGGGGAAAAAATAAAAAAAAATTATGGGCATAAGGTCATAAAATCTCGAGAATCATAATATTACAATTTTATTCTGGTAATACTATGACTGTACTGTCGTATGAGTTTATTCTTCTAATAATATGACTTTATTCTAGTAATTTCATTTTTTTCTTAGTATGGCCCTAATGCTCCATCGTAGCTTGTAGATCTAACATGAGGATTTTCAGACTTTTTGTGGATTTTGTTTTCTCTCACAAACTAAACATTGCGTGAAGTTTCTGTTTACCAGATTTTATTGCTGCTCTGTTACTCTGACCAGACTGAGGAGATTTATTGTGTTTGTCAGGGTCTCCAAATCTGAGGCAGAAACCTCCCCCAAGAAGAGAGACCAATTTGGTGAGACAAATCACAAACTCCCTGCTAATAAAAAAAACATTATGAGTCGTCATTTTCCCCTTAACTGTAAAATATATTGATTTTATACGTGTTACATTATTTATATAGAATGGTTGCATGAATCCATCTTCTTTACCTTCCTTTTTAGGGTCTCCAGTTACCAAAGCCACCAGAGCCCCCTGCTGTGGAAGCAGAGTATTACACCATAGCAGATTTCCAGTCCTCCATCTCCGATGGCATCAGTTTCCGTGGAGGACAAAAGGCTGATGTAAGAGGACAGATGCAGAGTGTTGCTGCAGAGATGAGAGCGGGCTGATCGCATATGTATGTCAGCGGAGTGCGACCTTGAGACACGTTTTAATGAGATCATGTGGAGAGTTTCCTCTGGGCGGAAAGATAAAGACTCTGTGGGAGATCCCTTCGGGGGGCTTCATGAGGGACTCGTGATTATAAACAAGACATTAAACATCAGGGGAGCCATTTGTGGAAGAAATTTATTAGCATTTAACAGCATATTAGTGTCGTACACTAACCGTTTTTTATTATTCTACCAATCAGTATTTTGATTAATACATTTTCTAAATGCTTTTTCTTCCAAAATGTCCTCTCTTAAAAAAAATTTAAAAAAATAAGGCCCCTATATTTGAATTTAGAAATAAAATGTATTTAAAATGTCAAATATTATAAGACTAAATAAACTAAAATAGACTTTGTAAAGAATCAGTGTCTTCTATTGCAATATACTGAATCCCAACCAATTTGCAGTTTGGTATTCACAGGTTTTTCTTTGGAACAAAACTCCAAATTATTTGCGAAAAGTGTGCCAATTCACAGATGTTTTCCTAGAGCATATCTAAAATATTCTAAAGAAAATGCAGCTTAGAAAGCTGAAATACCAGACACAATGTTACTTCATATACTATTGGAAAGAAGCCAATGCAGGAGCATCTTTATTTTATTTTTGGGGCTGATTGGTTGAACCCCCAAGAGTGGGGAGAAAGAAGAGCTAGATGTTAGTGTCTGCTGTCGCTTTAAGATTGTTTCCACTGTGCGTATCAATGCATAATAAAGCTAGTTTTATAGTTGACACATTAAACTTGGGTGAGGGGTGCACACCTTTTGTCCCGTCCCTTCACGTTGATCTCACGAACTGTCGCATCGACTGGTTGAATACCTCCAAATTTTTGTAACTTGCATGAGGAGTCAATATTTACAAACCTGAAAACTCTATTTAATTTAATTCAAAGCAAAATTAATTGCATGTGACTTTGACTGCACTAACATGGGTTTGTTTCTTGTGTAGGTGATAGAGAAGAACCCAGGAGGTTGGTGGTACGTGCAGATTGGGGAGATGGAAGGCTGGGCCCCCTGCTCCTACATCGACAAGCGCAAGAAGCCCAACCTCAGCAGACGGAGCAGCACTCTCACCCGCCCCAAAGTCCCTCCACCGGCTCCCCCGATCAAAAAACAAGACTCAGAGGACGCCCCCCAGCCTCTGAACCCTTCCTCCAAAGCCACGGAGCAGCCCAGCAGGCCAGTGTATGAGGAACCGGAGTATGATATTCCCGCAATCGGATCCGAGGGCGAATCTGACAGTGAGTTTCTGAAGAACGAGCGCTCCCAAGAGGTGAAGACCAGCAATGTTGTCTCTGAAAAGTACCACAGCTCCCCTCCGTCAAATAAAGCTTCACCTCCAGTCTGCAAAGCTTCCCCAGTTTTCGCTCATCGAAGAACCTCGTTCAGATCTGTGGAAGAGGTCAGTAAGGAGGAGTGTATCTATGAGAATGATGGCTTCAGACTGAGCAGTGGCGTTGAAGGAACCAGAGTTAAAGGTTCCAGTGAACCCAGCTCTCCAAGGAGCTACCATTCCTCAACAGTCCCAAGGAAACCTTCTGGATCTTCCCCTTTAGCTGGTCTAACCAGGAAAACAATGACGCCAGAGATGAGCAGAAGAAGCCAGACACTTGGCAGACATGTAGACATGAGGTCTCAGGACAGCAGCCCTCACTCTTCATCAGACGAACTAGTCAGAGGTCCAAAGAAAAGTCCCGCCCTTAAGCGGGATATTGAACCAGGAATCGGTCAGAGCCCTTCCACCAGACCCAAGCCGTCTGTCAGACCTAAACCCCTCCTGACCAAATCAGAACCCCAGAGCCCTGAGAGAATGGACATCAGCTCTCTGAGACGGCAGCTGAGGCCTGCCAGTCAGTATCGACATGTCCTCAAACCGACTCGCGGGGATGACTCGGAGACAGCTTCTGTTATCTCCTCAGAGGGTTCCATGTGTTCACGCAGTACGTCCGATCTGTCTTCTGTATACTCTAAGGGGAGCCGAGGGGACTCAGATGTGGAAGGCCCTACCTTGTACCGCTCTGTTGATGTCTACAAGAAGGTCCAGGACTCTGAAATCAGTTTTCCGGCAGGAGTGGAAGTTGAGGTTTTAGAGAAGCAGGAGAGCGGTTGGTGGTACGTCCGCTGGGGCTCAGAGGAGGGCTGGGCTCCCTCTTATTACCTTGAACCGGTCAAGAAGGTGGGTGATCCAGGTGTTTTGGAGTCAAATGGACAAAGAAATAGTGGGAAAAAGTCTAACAGCCTGGAGAAGAATGAGAAGCATGTTTTAGCCCTGAATAACATCAACATTCAGGGTCTGACCCAGCAGCACCAAGGATTGAGAGGAAATTCTCCTCCGATTCCTTCCAAGCCCCCCGGAGGCTTCTCCAAACCCTCTGGACTGGTTAACGGAGGTGTACGGATGAGAAATGGTGTACGGCAGGTGGCGGTCAGACCCCAGTCTGTTTTTGTGACCACATCACAGACCTCTAAGGATTCCCACTACATGACTGGTTCCTTACGGAGAAACGAGTCCCTCGGCAGGAGTGACCACTACAGCTCTGGTTCTGCCACTCTCGGAGTTCGCAGAAATGCCTCCTTCAGTACTGTACGACCCCACGTTGTCGTCGAAAGCCAGACGAGGCCAGTTGAGCGCTCCGGTCTGGGATGCTCAGGAACCGCCTTCAGCACCTCCAATGTCCCTGATGCCTTGAGCAGAGTGAGCCAGCGCAACGGGATCCCAGTGTCCACAGTGCGTCCCAAGCCCATCGAGAAGAGCCAGCTAATCCACAATAACCTCGGCAGGGATGTGTACGTGTCCATCGCAGACTACCGTGGCGACGAGGAGACTATGGGCTTCACTGAAGGAACATGTCTAGAGGTTCTGGAGAGAAACCCCAACGGATGGTGGTATTGCCAGGTGCAGGACAGCCTGCTTCCCCGCAAGGGCTGGGTCCCGTCTAATTACCTGGAGCGGAAAAAATGAAACCCAGTCCCCTTATATGATGTCTCCATAGAGCTGTGGGCCGTGAGTCCCTAAGAATGTTACCCCCAACCTCCCTTAAGCAATATGTCCTTGATAATGTACACTTATGAAAAGATGGAGGAAATAGGAAAGAACACAATAAATTTTTCAGAGAATGAGAGAAAAAAACAGAACACCTCTGAAGCAGGAAGGCAGAGAAAAACATTGACATAATAAGGGAGAGGTTTCGATTCTGCAGAAGCTAAGCAGGATACTGGCTTTGCTGATTATGATGGCCAATAAGTGCCTTTTGTGTTTGATCACCTGATGGCAGAACTTTAAATCAACCAAATCTTTCTTCAAGAGTGCCATAGTCCTGCGAACACCACCAAGAGTTTTACTATTACCGCTTCAGAGTTCCAAGCATCCTGATTCCAGTTCCTGATCAAACAGATTGACGAAGACGACTATGAAATCTCTCTTTTTTCATGTCTGTTTCATTGTCACGTTTTGATGCAAGTCTTCCTCTGAGAATTATTTCTGCCGTCTTGGAACATCTGTTTGAAGTTCAAACTAACTCTGAACAAACAAGTTGGCCTAAACTGGTGCTTACATTCCTCAAAGGTGTTATGATATTCAAACATGTATTTAGTGACGTGGAAAACTTTGGAAGTTGGATATTTAGTTTTTTAATGTATGCCTTTTAGACCAAAATTCCAGACAAAACAAGTAGCTTACAAAGATTTTATCTCCAGAAAAATCTGTTCCTATATGTGTTTTGTTTCATGTATGCAATATAAAGCTGCTGTCACTGCAACATGTGAAATAAATCCCAGGGACACTTTCAAAATGTGATCACACCAAATAGAAACAGCTTTTCATTGGCAAAATAAACATTTTCTACTTTACCTGTTATTTATGGTAAAAAAAAATGAACAGGCTTTTAATTACAAATATTTAAAACTTTTTCTGTTCCTGGAAGAACTTGACATGTTTTCACAAAATTAAAGAACAATGGCAACAATATGTAAAAAAATAATATTATTAATGCTGTCCAATAGAGTCTTAATAACTAATTTTAATGTTTTGAATAATTTTTATTCAACAAGTATCCCAATATCCTGCAAATAAAACTGTGCAATTATGGACAAAAGTATCAATAATACCCTGTGATACGTCACATTCAGAGTTATAGCTGAACTTTCAGATTCGCAATCAACGGATGTTCAAGACAGCTGAAATACATTTTCTGACACACTTTAGGCTTTATGTGTATTTTATTTTATTATGTTTCTGCTGGACAGTATCATAATCTCTAACAGAGTACATAAACTGCTCAGAGTCTATTTTAACGAAACCATAAAATTATTTTCTTTGCTCTGTGATTGCACAACGGCAATAACGAGGAACGAAGCGGTTCTGTTTTGGGAAATTAGTGCACTTTAAAACTTGTTTTGTGGTGCATTAATGTAAAGATGCAGTAAATACTCAGCACATTACTTATTAAATTTTTTGTCATTTTTATTTAAATTTACAGCTCAAACTCTTGATGTGGAAGTCAGCTGTTTTGATACAATTGGCGAAACAGAGACCTCGTGTGGAGGTTGAGAGGTACTACAAGATTTTCTACCTCAGTGCAAGAATAAAAATGCGCTGCTGGTCAGTGAGTATCTCAGAAATTTTACTTTATTTTTCAATCATAGTGCAGCTAAATTTACTGAATTGATTTGTTACTATTTAATTTTGTATCAGACAGTAATTTATTTTTGCATTTCTTTATGCTGTGGGCTGCAACTTTAGCAAAGCACGAGCACTTCCTTCATCTTTATTGGTCTTTACATAATGCCTGATTTAAAAGCATATTTATTATGAGGTTTTTATGATTTAACAATCAGCATATTCACCCTTTCTAAGGATCTATTCATCAAATAATTATCTGGGTCTCTGCCTCAATCAGAGTTCAAGTATCTTGGAGATTGTTCATGAGTGATGGAGAGGGAAGTGAGAGCTCTGCTCCAGGCTGCTGTGCTGAGCTGAGCTGAGCTGAGCTGAGCTGGGAGGTGAAGATCTTGATTTTGTTCTCCTTCCTCCTTCCATCCTTCGTTAGTTATGGATCATAACTGAAAAGAACAAGACACAAGCATTCCCTCCAGTAGGGGATTTCCGGGGTACGGCACCTTAAACATAATACTAAGACAAGTTAACAAATGATTTTTTTTTACATTGTGTCTCATTACAACCACAAACCTCAGTTTCTTTATTGTTTTTTTTATGTTGTAGACCAACACAGTTTGGTGAATAAATGTAAAGTGGAAGGAAGTAGAGGGCAGGAACATCATGTGTAGAAGCTCCGAGTCCTTGAAGCCGGATTGTGTGGAGACGGTCGGCTCCTCAGGCTTACTGTGTCGATCTCCTCTAAGTCCAGTTCTTCCTCCCCTGCTACTAAAGACAAAGGTCTTCTAATGCCACAAAATTAGAAAATCTAATTTTACTCCACTTACAATAAGTTTTAAAATCAGTCGGGTTGGAAGTAGAGCATCTTTGATCATTTTTCATGTCTTGTCACAGATTTGCTGATGGATTTAGGTCTGGACTTTGACTAGGCCATCTTAACACATGGCATGCTTTGGTCTGAATGATCACTAACATTAGGGTGGTTGTATTGCTGAACTTCCCCCCTAGTGTGAAATCTTACAACCTCTCCAGCTACATGACAGTCGTGATGATGTACTTTAATCTTCTGCCACGCAAAGTTTGGTAGTTTTGTTTGCAGGTCAGGAAGTTGAACATCGTCTGACTTTATCCAAGCAATTTCTTCCATTTTCATCCATTTCCATTAAGATTTGTGGCTGTAGTGACAGAATGCAGATGAAATGTTGCTGTTACCTCTGTGACCCGAACCCAGATGAATTCAGCTGGCTTAAAGGATAACAAGCGTTGATGTTTCATTACTGCACCCAGAGTGAGCATGCTGATTGGTCCCTTTCTGACGACGGCATTATGTAAATGTGTTGAATCACTTCAGCTCATGTTATGACTGCATACTTCTTCGTTTGATTGCTCTGAACCTTTGTTCAAGGAAATCTTTCTGTACCAAATCTACGTTTGCCTGTGCAGCATTTAACTATGCTTTAAATTTCTTTTTCTTTCTGTGTTTTATTTGTCAAAAGTTGAAATGTACCCGTGAGGATATGTGCAATAGACAGAAACGGCGCCACAGATGTAAAAAAAAAAAAAAAAAAAAAGGAAAAGTGCTGGGGATGGACGTCCTGGATCAAACCGAGACCCTGAAACACATTGGACCAAAGCGGGAGGATCTCCACTGAAACCCGCTCCGGAGTCACATCACATCCATCTGGCAGCGGAGAGCCATGGGCCCCGTCTTCAGGGGCCTTCAGTGGCCCCGCTTTGAGCTGTCACGTTCGTGCCTGACTGGAGTTTTGAGATTTTTGTGTGTTGTTGTTTTTCCTCGCCCTCGGGAGCGCGTCCTCCCTCTCAACCCACAGGAGCGTCTCTGCTGACATTCCCCCCCTCCCTCGCTGTCAGACCCAGTCAGACCTCCTCGCCGCCGTTCGCACGGTAAAGGTGACACTTAAGAGTAGGTGATGGCGCGGGCGCGCTCGCTGACATCAGCCGGAGAGTCTCAGCAGTAAACAAGAGACCTGAGAGACGAATCCTCCTCCAGCCCATTTCTGCTCCATCCATCATCTTCCTGGATGTTCACCAAACAGAAAAATCTGATGTTTTTCTCAGCGCAGAGCCCCCAGCAGGCCGCACTGACGTGCTATAGGTCAGCGCACGCAGCTCTCCGTCTCGTTAGGGGCTAGAAACCTTCAGTTTGAATACTTTAAGTCAAATTTCAGGAATAAATCTGCTCCTGAGAGTTAAATGAAAAGCTTGAAACCATCCTCAGAGCTCTGGAGCGAATGTTGAAGATGTCTAATTTTTCACCTTTAGAGCTTTACAGTTTAAAAAAACTTGGAAAAAAACAACTAAATCAGATATGATTTCTGTTTTCATCTGGAAAGAAAATAAACTTTGGAAATTTGGACAAGAGAACATTTGGCAAAATGTTCAGCAGATTCATGTCAGTTTAGTTTAACTTTGAACATTAATTTAAATTTGTCTAAAGATTAAATCTGGTAAAAGTTTAAATTTGCTGGGGAAAAAATGATCATTTTAGATCAATTCCTGCTAATTTGCACTGAAAAGCTGCAGTTTCACTATAAAAGTTCAAAAACGTTAAAATAATGTATTCTTTCTGGGATTAACTACGTTTATGTAGAATAAGGCCACTGAAAAAGGGAAATCCTTGCTTTTTCTCAGCAGATTAAAGTAAAAACTGTGATTTGGGTATTACGTCACACCCAGCTGAACAATGTTTCAGTTGCGTTTTGTTGCCAGTGCTGTTATTTGGAAGTCAAAATTTCTGATTTCCAATTTGGAAAAATCAACTTAAACGTCTCTGAAGACTTGAATAGTTAGAATTTGATATTTTCTCTTTTTTTGTTGAAAAGCAGATTTAGGGATCATCTCACACTCAGCTTAACTGGGTTTTAGTTGAAAGTTGGAGAAACTGTGGGGTTTTTATTCTGTTTAGTTGCTCTTGTGTTGGTTTGCTTCCCAGTAAATCAACCAGTCTTTCCAGTGTCTGTTCTGGAAAATGTTCGTTAGTGTCTGGATACGTAAACTGCACATAAATAAACAGTTTATTAGATTTGTTGTTTTTCCCAGAAACTATTTACATATTCCAGTGGAATTACAGCTTCCATCTGAAACACTGTTGACGCGTCGGGATTATTCCCAGATCCGACTGGATCCTGATGTCCCCAGTACGAAACGCACCATTGTTTTCAGGAAGATCCACAGATAATAAATAAGTTAGACTAAAATATTGACACAGGTCAGCATCATGTTGCATTGGTTTTATGAACCACATTCTGAATATTTGGGAAAATTCAATGTTTGCTTTTTTTTTCTTTAGCAAATTGTTACGTTTCCATTTTATACTGTCTAAAACTTCAAAAATCCCATTTTGTGCAGCTCTCTTGTGGTTCCCTCTTTGACATTCTTTCAGTCTGAAGTGGAATTAATGGAGAATTGGGAATAATTTTAAGCTGCTCGTCTAACTCTCAGCATCATTCCAGAACAGACTTTTTATCCGAGGGTCTCTCAGCAGCAGCGACTTTTAAAAAAAAACAAATTTACGCAGAAAAGTTTGTGGACCTGATGAGGATCTGTTGGTTTCCATCCACCTGCAGCTCTGCTGTCCAGATCCCTCTGGACGTCCCAACAGTCGGTTATTATTCATTTAAAAACAGCTTGGTGAAATGTCACACTTCCTCCACACAGCTAAGTTTCCTCTTCCCCTTGAAATGTCCTGGTTGTCTCAGAGAATGTTGATGTGATGTGTGTTTCAGAGCAGGTGTGTTCAGGTGAAGGAGGGTGCAGGGAGATGGGCGGTGAAAGCATGTTGGTCAGCGTTTGAATCGGATTTAATTTCAGATTCCGCATCTCCCTGAAGTGTTTGAGGAGGTTTTTGGGAAACAATAGGTGTGAGCCGGTCTCTTTCTTCGCTTTTCTCCTTTCTTGTTTTGTTCAAAGGAAAACTGAAGGTGTTGAAGTGGATGTGGAAAGTTTCTTTGCATGTAATGAAGCCAAGTTTGTGGAAGGAGGGAGAGCTGGTGGTGAGAGGAGCAGGTTTGGTTGGACAGGTTTAGGAAGTGAAGGTTGAGGACGATTCTGCAGGTTTTTAATTTACTTTCTGGTTTAGTTTAAGAGATCGAGAAGAAGGAGGAAGAGGAAGAGGCTGTGTTGAGGAATGAAGCTCGCTGCTGTGGCTGTTTTCATCTGAGGCCTCGGTTTAATTAGGACAAAGGTTCATCTTAAGTTAAGTTGATTGTGAGCGTATCCCAGACATCCTGATCAGTCAGAGAACAGAGTTCATCTCCTCCCTGCTGTGGAACGCAGAGTGCCAAAAACTCCCACCGGAAAGTTCCTGCAGATCAGAAGTCCTGCTCTGTAAATCCCGACAGAGAACCAGTTTACCAGCCGTGCTAACAAACAACTGCAGGCCTTCAGTTGGACCAAACGAGGTGCTACTCCTTCATGTTTCCTCTGTTTTCTTTCTCTGCGTTGGGTTAAAGCCTCGCTGACTCCTTGTTTTCAGAAGACGTGCCACGAGGACTGAAAGTCCGGATGTCTCCCGATCTGAGACCTTCCCTTTTGAAAACAGGGCCGTTTCTTATCTCCAGCTTCATTTTGATGAGTCTCAGTGTCTTTCTCTTGTTTTGTATCTTCTACATGTTTACATTGTATCTGCCCAAAAGATAAACAATATTAAATGTATTATCTTTGCTGTTTTCACTCGTCTCCTGCTTATTTGCACTATTTCCCACTCATTAGATCCAGGCGTGTTGGAGGAACGATGCAGGACAGTGCAGACCTGACATAAGGACTCAGTGCAAGGATGAGACAGAAATTGAGATAAATGAGTTAAGACTCTCTAAAAATAAGCTTTAATCCATTTCTAAAGTTATTCCAGCTAATTTTCTTAACCCAAGAGACGTTGATGTGAAGACGATAGACTGAATTGAATTCCAGGTGCAAAAGAAAATGTTTAACAGTCCACAGTGTTTGATAGCAAATTCAAATGATTCATCCAAGCAGGAATCTGCAACCTACAGCTTCTGAGCCACATGGCTAACTTTGACAAAAACCATAAAAAATTAGGTGATTTCATGCTATGATGCACATTTCCTCAAATAATTCCTAAAAGGGTAAGCAATATTAACATTTTATATATAAAGTTATTTTTTTGTTTTGAAAATAGGTTGAAAACTGCTTTAAAAAAAATTCTATAAAAATGTATATCCCACTGAAGAAAATATATTAAACCAAAAACAACGTTTACAAATATCTTAGTTACTATTATGAAAAAAATAATCCATATTGTTTTGAAGATTCATGCAGATTTTGTGGCTTTACCTATTTTTCTTTTATCGTGCTAAAAGTAAAAATGACTGAGCTGTAAAGGTTGTTGGCCCCTGATCCAAACCAACAGGGTGAAATACCTGAACATTTCCAGTTGGGGGCGCTCTTTCTCCAGCCTGTAAAATGACGGCGGTTTCCATGTGAATAAAGTTTCAGGGTCGATATCCGCTCTGACATTTGGAAAGAAATTCTTTTGCAAGCGGCTCTTTTCTTGTTTTATTCTAAAAAGCTCATAATGTTGGATGTTAACATGCAGAGATGATGATCTGTGGCAGAGATGTGAATGCTCAGATGAACGATGGTAAGTGCGCTCACTTTCTTTTCTTGTTATAACTCATCTTCATAATCCTCAGTCAGTTCCTTTGTGTAGGAGGTAGAAAACTTCAGAACGCATTTAGCTGAGCTTTCACAACCCGACCTCTGGGCTGGGGTCAGAGGTCAGAGACAGACGGGAATACAATGACAACATTTGGCCAGTGGCGGAACGATTTACAAAAAAGTTAGTTGTGCTAACCCTAAAGCACTAATCATAAACGTTAGCTGTGCTAACACTAAAGCACAGACATTGAATTTAGCGGAAGCTAATATTAAAGCGCCATCTTCAATTCAAATGATATCTGTGTAACCTCGGTAATCGTGATCGGGTTCTTGCTCAGTTCAACTCAATTCTGCTTGTGTGAATAAGGGCCAGGAAAAAAGGATGAGATGAAATGATTTTTATCTGTATGGAACAGAATAACGACTGATCAGAAATCAGGTTCATCACAGCGGGTACAGCACCTTACGAGGCATAGCATTTCATGTTAGCATCAAGCTAACATAACATTTTACCACAGCATCAAACTCAGTGAACCTACCTCGCGCCCATCTCTCATGAACTGGCAACGAGATGTATATTTATCACTGCCAACCACCAGGAGGGGGCGCTGTTTCACCCATTACACATGAACCCAAACCTGGAAGTAATGACAACATTAACTATGTCACATCTGCTCTGGAAAGACTAAAATCCTCAAGCACCAATTTAACGTACCTGGTTTTATGAAGCTCTTAGTTACTGAATTTATGTTTATATCTTGTTCTCTGCTGTCCATGTCCTATTTTGGTTTTGTTTGTTTGTTTGAAATAAAGTGATTTAAAAAAGAGACCGTCTTCTCCCCCTTCAAAATAAAGGCATGAATATATACCTCTAACTATGTCGAACTTTATTCAACTGAAAGTTTACAAAACAGTCAAGTAACTCAGAGTTTTAAAATTTATCTGGAAAAATTAATTTAGGAGAAGCTAAGTGCGCTAAGTGTTTTCAAAGTTAGCCAAAAGGCTAAAGCGCTAAATGAAAAAATTTATTATTTTATTCACTTCCCCTCTGCCATCGCCAAACTACAAGCACAGAATGAAAGAGAAACTGATGAATGTTACTTTGTACTGACAGTATTTTAATAATGAGTCAAAAACGTTTGGCTCAAACACATCTGGAAAGTTTATTAACCGCAATTATCCAACTCACTGCCGCTTCAAATGAAAAGGAAACAAAATACAGGTTTCTGTGTCACCAAGCAGAGCGCATATACATCGTTTTTCAGCTTTCTGCAGGAACGCCAGCAGCGTTCCACTCTGAAGTTCGTTTGGTCCCAATGTTCACTCTGGCTGAACAAAAGGAGGGTTTCATCTCAGGCGTGACGGCGAGATTTAAAGAAAGTGTAAATGTGCAGCTGTGTGACTAAACCGAGCTCCATAAACATCGAATAGATGCAGGAAAAAAAAAGCAAACACACATGAACCAAAGCAGTCCACACGTCAGTGATGGACAAATAAATATTACATTACAGGTTCATAACATTCAAGGAGCGTCTTGAGTTCTGTGCATGAAGGATAAGAAAAACAGCATCACACTGAAAGTATAAAATCTTTTACAGGTCAATGTCTGACAGACAGACTGCAGGTTGGGGATTTATTCCAAAAAAGTAACAAGCAGAGGGCAGCTTTTTGATTTGGTCTGCACAGAATAAGGAGAGAGCAACGCTGGCCTAAACACTTACAAGATTACAATCAGTAGCCTCATAAAGTGACATTTCCATAACTATACACTGATATAATAAGTGCTATAAACACAGAGGCGGGTCCCTAATGCGGCTAAATAAACACCATAAATTACAGCAAACACCTGAAATCGAGTTTTGATTGTACTGCAAACGTCTCTCCACAGCATCAGGTACAAACACATTTCTGATCTTATGGTTTTAATAAAGAAGAAAACAAGGAGAAATCTTAGGAGCAAATATAAAAATAAAAACACAAAAAGTTGGTTCTTTTTCCTCAGTTTAAGTGAATACATTTCGTTAAACTTATAAATTAACATTCAAATGTTGGGTTATCTCTAAAAGCAGTAGCGAATTCAAACCAGACCGTCGGAGGAGGGCGAGTGAAACGTCCCGGCAAAACTCAGAGCCGCTAATTCATTATCTACAAAACCAAACCGAAACATGGCCGCCGTGAGCAGGTCTACGTTCAGAGCACCGCCCGTCCTCTCACTTCTACCATCTTACATGCTAGAACTTCTAATCTTCTGGTCCCAGATGACCTTTGACCTCTACCACATTACGGTCGGCTGGAGGAGAAAAGGTGAACCAAAATTTAAAAGCTGTGTGTGATGATCACAGATGATCCAACAGCTGGCAGAACCACTTTGACGTTAACTTCTGCACATCTCTCTTCAGGTCTCACTACAGCACTGCATCAGGTGGAGGTCTGGACTTTGACTAGGTCATTCTAACACCTTGATTCCCAGTTTGGACGGAGTGTCAGCCTCAGTTTGAGTCCAGAACACTTTTAAATGCACAGGAGTTCATGACATCTCTGCTTTTGTCTCATCCGTCCAGAGGACATTGTTCCACACGTCTTTCCTTCCGCTGCTCCAGCCATGACATGCTTGGCTTTTTTTAAATTGTCCTGTTATGAAGCTTGAGCTGGCGCCCTTCGATATTTTGTCATTTCTTTGACCTTTGGGCTGTCTCGGGGTGGACACCGGGACGTCCACTCCTGGGAAGATTGGCAGCTGCCCTGAACGTCGTCCACTTGAAAAATGTTTCTCTCTGTAGAATGAAAGAGTTTGGAGATGATCTTACAGCCGTTCTAAACTCACTAGCTGATTTTCAGAGCTGACGTTTTTCCATCCTTTGTTCTAAAAATCTGTAAAAACTCCAGAGCAACAAAAGTTCCAGTTTTTTGGAAGAGTTCGTGACTGCATCTGATCAACAGCTTTCCTTCTTTCCATCTACACACAACATTTCCATTTTGGTGGGAGGTTGTTTCTATGCAGATTTAAGACTTTCTACAGAATGGATGATCATTTGTTTCCTGAGCTGGTAAACCTTGGAATTATTACTACATTTTCTTTTTACAATAAATATAAATTATATACAAAAAAAAAAATTCAGGGCTATAAGTCATTTAAAGAAATAATCAATTTGAACTTTTCTTTTGTCCTTCCACTAAACTTTCAGTAAAGGATCTCTGCTGCTGATGAAACATTTGTCACAAAGTGTATGTTACATCTAAAATATTCAATAAGGAAAATGGGTTTCTACAAAAATAGTTAGACTTCGTGTGCTTTTTGTTTCTCCTCTGAGTGAACAGCTGTGGCAGTCTGAGCCACACAGCAGCATCGTTTGGTTCTCCATCAGGGGTTTTTGGAACACAGAACAGGTTCTGTGCGTTAAGGCAGGAGGCTGATGGCAACAATCCTTTAACTCTTGGGATGGGGAGGATTCTTTATATTCAACACTCACAGTGTGTCAGGCAGAACTTTGTAGGTAGAATTTGGATAAAATTGTATTCAGAAATGGCAGCTGGTCCTGAGGAGTAACCAAATGACTGTTTGTGTTTTCTGTAAGAAATCAGAGCTGCAGAGTTTGCAGGTTTGAGATTGTTTCAGCAGATGAGTCTCAATAAATGCTGATTTCAGTGCGACACACCACACTGCAGAACAAGCAGCTAGCTAGCACGACAATAGAGCTACCGACAATTTGAAATAAAACTACCATCAAGGTACGTTAGATTATACGAGTAAAAGAGAGGTTACAATCCTACTGGAGACTCAGCACCGCTGGGCTTCTCTAACACCAAATATCACGGTAAAGCAGCCGAGCTGCACCCAGTATCACACAGACACAAGTTGTGACGTACTGAGGATGACGTGCAGCAGGCGTGCTTCACCAAGCAGAGCGTCAGTCAACATGTGGAGGAGCCGTCAACACATTCAGCCCCAAACTGAGTCGGTAGCTTCGGCACAAACAGGCCCAAATCACAGCTAAAGGCTCCAAGACGAGATGAGTTCAGCTTCAAACTTTCTCCAATTCCAGAGGAGGAGAACAAAGTCCCTGAACGTCACCGACTGTGACTGTTGGTCAGACTGAGGCGCTCTTTATGTGCTGCGATACGTCTTGATGATGTCTTTGATCTGTCTCCTGCAGATGGGACAGCAGGCGTTGGACATCTTCTTCAGCTTGAGGCCGCAGGCGTAGCAGAGACACATGTGTCCGCAGGTGTAGATGACCGAGTCCACGGCGTTCTCATAGCAGATGGAGCACTCGTCGGCCCAGGGGCCCCGGCCCGACGGGAACGTGGGGGACTTGGGGAGGCTGACCGGGGAGCTGGGCGTCGTTCCTGCAGCAACAGCACAAAGGAAGCAACATCGTCATGAAATATCCTCATATTTTGTTGATATGTAGTTTTCTATTATTTTCTATTTTTCTAGTATGACTGCGATTAATTAGTTACAGACCCTGCAATTAACTTGATTCAAATTTTGATTGACATCAATGGAAAATCATGTGTGAGAATTTTAATTCAACTTCACGTATGTGAGAATGTGGCTGTTCTTATTTTTCTTTTTTTTGCCAGTTGTTTGTTGATTTTTGCGTTGTGTGTGAATTGTGAGACAGTTATTTTTTGTTTTTGGGCATGTGCACCGACTGATGGCACCCTTTGAATTTCGTTGTCCTTGTGACAATGACAATAAAGATTTATCTTATCTTATCTCTTATCTTACAAACATGGAAAAATTTGTTAATAAATCCTCTATAGAAAATACTAATGATTTGATTTTTGCTTCATCATGTATTAAAGTTTAAGGGCATGTAAACACAGCAGATTTTCTTTTCTTTTCTCACAGTCCTCTTTTCCTTTGCTTTGGGTTCTTTTGGGACATCTAGTGGTTACTGGAAGGAACAACAAAAATAGCATGAAAGCGTAAATCAGACACTGAAAGGGAATTAGATGTGAATCTGTCAGTGAATAAGCGTCATGTGACAAACGGCACAGATCAAACATTTTCCTGAAATGGTGACGCTCTGAAACTGCAGTGGAATCAAATCTCTTCACCATCTCAAAAACACATTTTCATGTCCTCCTCTGGGGCAGCTGATTCCCCGGCTGGGGAAAAGCAAAGCAGCGACCCGTCTGGGCCGACCTACCTCCTGCTGAGCTGCAGTAGGCGGCCGAACACAAGCCTCCGTTCAGGACCGGATCGGAGATGCCGCTCCCCAGGGCGCTGGGCGTGTGTGGGGAGGAGGAGGGCGAGCCGGGGTTGGACGTGGCCCGTGGGTCCCCGGCGTGAGTGGAGCCTAGCCGAGTGAAACAGAGAAACAGGATGAATTCCTTTAGATGGAGGAAATCTGTCTTTGATTGGTTGTGTCTGCTGGAAACCAAAACCGTTTTCACCAGGACAGTAATGAATAGTTCTGGAGGAGGACAGGCAGTCTGGGTTAAAATCTAATAAAGAAAAATTAAAGTTGTGTTCAACCTTTAATGGCTAAATACTAATAAAATACAGAAACAATAAATAGAGCTGAATGTAATTGGTGGTAATAAATGTCATTTACAGTCGGGTTCATGTTCAGGTCCTGCCTGCGTCAAACAACCCAACAGAACCGTGTTGACTGTTAGTTTGAGGTGGCGACACTTTGCTCTTACAACCCTTCCCAGATTGATGCACACCAACAGTTGCTTCTATTGGCTTCCATTTGTAAAGTTACACCGTCAAAAATTAACAGCAAATTAACAACAATAATTTGGGTTATTTAGCTTGTCGTACAAAATGGGAATTTGTTTTTTAAAGTCATATTCTCAACATGTTCAAAATTAAATCTTTCATTAGCAAACTACACATCTCATTTCAAACTGAATATTTAGTTAGCAAGTTAAACATTTAGCCAAACTAAATATTTAGTTTGGGCCTAGATATGTAGTTTGTACGCTAAATATTTTGCTTTCTTGATACATATTTAATTTGAAAATGAGAGCTTTATAAAATAATACACACCATGGTGAAAATATGACTATAACCACATTTATTATCTTATGACAGGCTAAATAACTCTAATTATTGCTGTTAACTGTTGCCTGTATAACTCTACAAACGCGCCTCATGCTTCTCCACGTTCATCGCCGGTTATCTTTCTACCTTTGCATTATTAGACATGAACATTGTACAGCACCAAACTCACAGCTTCTGTGAACAATTAATTCATCTTAATTACTTTGGACATTAATTCTATATTTTAGCACAACATTTCTAATGAGCTGATGAATTATTTTTCCATATCTAAGGTGCAGTGAGCAGTGCTGTTCTTTGCAGCAGCGAGGCTCTTTGGTCTTTCTGCATGAAGTTTTGAAGTTCTGAAGCAGCACGGATCCTGAACAAAAGCAGTATTTACATTTTCCCAGCAGTCGAAGCATTGCAGCCATGAAAGCAGAAAGAAAAGAAATTCCAACACATTTATCACTGTAAAGAGGAACAGGCGCAGTCAGGAGTCGTCCAGCGTCCGCGCTCATTTTATTTTACACAGAGGAGACAAATGGGAATTCCAGGTACAAGCGTAGGGAACACATGCTGGAATGCCAGTGATGTTTGGAAAGCCAGGAGGCGACGGAATGAGCAGAATGACAACTAGGATGTAAAAGCCGAAACATTGCTGCTCTAAAATAACCCGGTAGAAGTTGTTAGGTGTTGTTGTCACCATGGACTGTTAGGAATCTGATCCCAGAATGAATGTTTACCTTTGTTCACATTCACTGTTTTCATATTTCACCAAACCAATAAGAATCAAAAACAATTACAGATGTTTGCTGTTTTTATTTATTTAGATTTTTAATTTTACACAAACATTTTCTCATTTTTAATGGGTTATTTCCACTTATGTCATTTATTTAAGCATTTTTTCCTCATCTATTTTTATTTTTGCTTGCACATTTTTCTCCATTTTGTTTTCATTTGAAGATGCCTGTTTCCATGCAAGACGAAGACACTTTATTTTTACTTAAAGCAGAAACCAGGAGGTATTAAAAGGACCCAGCTTGGTTAATCCTGTTGGGGTTAGAAGGACCTATTAAACGTCTGCTGCTTCGTTAGTTTGGCTGGAATTAACCTGAGGCAACAAGTCAAAGTGCATTCTGATAAATCTTCAGTTTGCTTCTTTTCCAGCTCTTAATGTTCCCGCAGCAGCTGTAAACGTCTCCTACTATCGCTCTTGTTGAGCAGATGTGTTAAAACGAACATTAGCATCAGCCAGAGGGGGCGTTATTTGTTAAATGGCCGTTTGGACTTTTATTCTTCTCCAAGTCGTCTAATAAACAAACAAAGAATTTAATTTAAACAATAAACTACCCCAGATAGTGCCACAAATCACTTATCTCTCTCTGCTCTGATATTTACGCCGTCTTCCAATCACAGCAAGGCTGGAAAACAGAATCTGCTTCATGCATTTAAATGCAAATCAGACGATGCAAAGTGAGCATCTAATCATCCACAAAGCGTTCCCATCAAACACTTTGCTGCTTCGCCACATAAGTACAGATTACTTTAATTACCCTCCCTGAAGCTCCCTGTCAAAAACCTCAGATTAACATTGGAAATCAGCTGCTGTGTGCATTTTAGGTACATAATCAGAGACTGCTCTGTTTTCTTTGGACTTGCTGTTGATGCATGTTTGAAGGTGTCCTGGTTCCTCTGGATGGGTAACATAAAAACATCAGATCAAAACTCACAGTATTCTGCAGATGGATCAATCTGAACAGAGGCATCACAGACACACCCACACCCACACACACACACACACACACACACATACGAGATAGGCACACACACCCCTACGATGGAGTTAATGTCCTCTTGGAGCCAGGTCAGTATTTCTGTCCCTGCAGCTTGTGGATCTAAATCAGGATCTGTTTGATGGTTGATGTGGCGTGATGGACGGGGCTCGGGTTGAGATATGGCATCTCTTTCGTTTGCATGCCAGTGGGGTGTGTGTGTGTGTGTGTGTGTGTGTGT
The DNA here is from genome assembly GCF_001444195.1 of Xiphophorus couchianus. Classification (NCBI taxonomy): domain Eukaryota; kingdom Metazoa; phylum Chordata; class Actinopteri; order Cyprinodontiformes; family Poeciliidae; genus Xiphophorus; species Xiphophorus couchianus. The sequence goes on along the minus strand of NC_040232.1, from coordinate 2,828,964 downwards.
GTGTGGGGTGGGAGATCAGCCTGGTCCTCTCAAGCCCTCTGGTGCCAACTGCAGTGTATACAAGTGTTACTGTGCTGCAGTTTGGAGTGTTTTATAAGACAAGCAGGGAAGGATTCTGTCAGGAGGAGCAGCTTCCCCGCCTCCTCTATCAACACACGGAGGCACCTGAACGCCTGATGGAGGGATAATAAAATTTACAACGTTTCAGACCAACGCTGACCTTTAAAAGCCTCCAGAGGTTAAGATTTTCTCACAGCTGTACTTCAGCTCTATTTCCAGAGGGAGGCAGTCTTGTTTGATACTCCAGTAACCATGGCAACTTTGGAATCAGATGTGATGGACAGGATGATGTGGAGGGAACCTGTGGTGAATCGCAGCATCAGATTTTTCTTTAACATAAAGTTAGAAACATTTTTTGTCCGTGTCACTGACCGGGTCCACAGCTCCAAACCTGCTGGAGCTTCAAGGAGCGTTTATGAAGAAAATATTTACATTTCATGAAACACGGAGCATGTACATCCATTTGATGCACTCCTGTTTCATACAGTGCATATGTGTAAGGTGCATTAGCCACAGTGTGTTTTATGTTTAGTTATAGAATCAACTGAAAATCTAGAGAAGAAAGTTTCACACATAATTACAACTGGAGATAGGCAGAAAGTTTTCTAGGTGACCATCAGCTGGATCTTCTTCCTCACTGCAGACAGAGGGTCTGCATAGAGTAGCATGATATTTCATTTTTCATATACTAGCCTGGTTACCCCTAAAAATTCTGTGGGCGCCGTTGGTCTTGGTTAGACATGTTGAGTGCATCTCAATGGTCCAGACGATCCAAAACACAGAACCTGAAGAAAATGGTTTTCTATCATTAGATTTAGCCAAAACATCAAAAGGCCCAATGAACTCCTTCATCTTCACAATAATAATCTATAGTGCATAGATAAATATTTTACTTTTCCCTATTAGAAGAAAACTGACAGACATCGAGCTTTTAACTCGAGCATTTTAGTAAAATGTGGAATTTCAAAGTATTTAGATATCTTTCTGTCCACACTACCATGTTTTAAGGGAAGTTGTTTAACATGACATTTACTACAGTTATAATGAAACTATAACTGAACTTTTAAAAGTGAACTTGTCTCAGTGTTGAACAACATAGAAGGAAGAGGATGAAGATGTGAAAACTGTCCAGCTGTTTCACAGAGAACTAACTTCCAGCTGTAGAGCAGAAGTTGGGAACCAACACGGTGCGACTGCGTCACCTTACATCAGCTGATTGGCGCTCGCTCGACCTGCTGCATTTCCCTCCATTTGCCTGTTAATCCCCACTTGGGGGCAAGCGGGAGAACGCCGCCCCTGAAGGGCAGCTGATGCAGGATCGGCCCTGATCCCGTCTGGATTAAAGCGACGGCTGCGAACAGCTGTGAGAGGCCGGCCGAGGCCACATCCCTGCTGCCAGGTCCACCCAGCAGGGATGGACCCGGCAACCGTCCGACTACAACAGCACGGATGAAAAGAGGAATATTCTGCTTGGAAATGGAATAAATAAACCAAAACCGGAAGGAGAGAACTGAAAGAAGTCCTTTAAATAGTTTTTGTTAGTGTGAAACTCGATGGACCTTCCTAGAAGAAACAACTCTTCATGTGAAAACAGAAGCTCCTGTTATGAGGAACCCATAAAGCCCGTTTGGGACAGAGGAAAGAAAAACTACTCAGTAGTTGGAAGGTTAAGGTCATAAATAACCCCAGTGCATAAAATGTTAATGTTCTCCTTCTGTCTCTGCAGAAGATCCTATCATTAGAGACAAAGAGGCCGCTCTGCTGGGAGGAGACGGTCATTCATCCCTGAACTGTTTCTCTCAACGTCAATGTGAAGCCAAGACCAGATCAGCTTAGAAATCAGGGCCAGAAAGGCAAACAAAACAAGAAATATTGTTTATAAAAACCAGAAATGAATTTCCTGTTTTTAAGCTTTCAATGCATTTCTAAAGTTTGTGTCACTTTATTCTGTCAAAATGGTCAAATACTGAAGGATGTTACAGCAAAACATCAAAATAAACCAACTTCCTACTGTTGGCCTTATTCAGAAGTATCAACTTTGATAGAGCAATACTATTACTTTACAAAATGTAACCCTTTCTGACCTTTGAACCCCAGGATTCTCGCAGGTTAAGGAACCACATTATGAACAGTATAATTGAAACCCCTCCTCTAAAGGCCAAAGGATTTCTGTTGTTAAATTGTTGATCAATTTTATCACCTAATTTGGATTTGGGCTCCAAATGACGACAAAAACAACATAGTTTGCATTTCTTTTTATATTATTTTGGCATATTTGGTTATCCAAAAACACATGCTACTATCCCTTTCATAGGCTGCACCCAAGTGCTTACTGTGTATTACTGTATTTTGGGAAAAAAAAAAAAAACAGCAGAAAGAACAGCGGTTTGAAATGCTGAATTGATCAGCATTTAAAAGAAGAAAATGCGTTAATTCATTTTTCCAGGAACATTTTACATTTAAACACGCAGACTGAGGCTGAACGGTGAAGGATTTCTCTGCACCAACGGGTGGCTGCACACAAACCACCCAAACCTTAAACCTGCAGTAAATAATGCAGAAAGTGATGGGAATTTATACATATATTATTCCTGACTGTAAATAAATGCACAGTCTTTGAAAACATATTTGCTCACATTTTAGTGCAGTAGGTTCTTTAGATTTCTGACTCAATTAAATTCTCCAAACACAAGATATGAACTGCTCAGAACATCTTAGTAGAACTTCGCATGGAAAAAAAAAGACTAAACCTTTAATTCAGCGGTGAGTTCTACCAGCTCCTGTTTTGTCGTGACCTGTACAGTGTGCAGACATGAATAAAAATGAGCAAACGATGTGGAAAAAGACGGGAAGAGCGGCTGGGATCAGAGAGGAACGGCAGCTGCAGCGAGCGAGCCGCTTCACTTCAGCACCAGCGTGTTGACATTTTAATAGGATCCATAAAACCAGCGAAGTGGGTCAGTGGCTGAGCGTTCTGTTTCAGCGCCAGCGGGGCCGAGTCCGCTCAGCATCTGAAGGTTCTGCCCTGCTTTCTGCTCGTTTTGGTCCAGTCCCCCTCAGAAGAGATTTCTGGAAACCAGAAATAATTTGAAACCTGCGGGCGACGAGTCTCTGTAAACCGATTCTGTCACGTTAAGCTCGTCAGGCTGAACCGCCTGCGGACGGAGTGTTGGACTGTACAAAGGTCAGCTGGTCATTCAGTGCTTCTGCTGGGAAAACAATTTGATTTCATGTCAAATAAAATATCTGTCAAAAGCTGTGAAATCTTCCCTTCCTGAGCCGAGTTATGACCTCATCGAAGGTTCAAATTAAACAGCGTTTAATTCAAGTTGATTCAAACTTTATTTGAAAGCTTCGAGAGCCTAATTTCTTACTTTTTGTTTAGGTGATTCTCTGTTCTGCAGACACCAAACTTAAACCACTTGGTAAGAAGGCCAGCTGGACCAACGTAATGGACAGTGAAGTGAAGTTTGAGATCTGAGAACCAACAGACAACACAGTTTATGTATCTCTGATGAAATTTGAAATGAATTTGCTCTGAAATAATGTCACTGGCTGGATTCTGAACCTGGTTCTGAAACTTCAGCCCTTTGCTTCTCCAAAGCTCTTCTTTTTCATTTAAATCCAGCAACAATCAACAACAACAAATACGATAATACTCTTTCTAGTTGTATTTCTATCTAGTTCTAAGCATTTATTTTACTAAAGGTTATTAGGTTTTTAAATGGGGGTTTTTGGAGGGTATTTATCTCCCCCAGCCGGTGCAGCCCCCCCCATGAGGTTCTGTTCCTATCAGAGCTCCATTACTCTGCTCTCTGCTGTATCACTCCATCTGGAAGCACCGCAGACCCACTGGGACACATCCCTCACTCCAACCGGTTCAGCCCAACCCGCGGCACAGCCGCTCAGAGCAAATCAGCAGATAAGGAGCTGTAGCAGCCAGATAAGAGTCGCTTCCTAATTCGAAGCAGCTGAAAGGTAAAGAAGAGTCACACTTCACTGGGATTTCCAAAGATGGGAGCTGATAAGGAGACGTGCCTCGGCTCTCTCATTGTTCTGCGGTTCCGGTTCTGTTGCGCTGCCAGGGCTTTTTGTTTTCCGTAAATGACTATTAGAAACACACAGGCGACCAGGTGGTCAGCTGAACTCCAGCCAAACACTCATTTAGCTGTGAAGTATCACAGAGTGTTCTCGCTGGGACTTTTGGACCTGATTGGAAAAACAACAGAAAGAGGAATGAATGTGAGCACAGCCAGCGATCAGAGAGTCATGGTGACATTAAGGTCCGTAACGGCCGGCAGTCTGCTGCTCTGGCATTCGCTGAATTGATCTCTGTCAACAAGACGCGGCTTTACTGGAGCTGGCTGTGACTTATCGACAGCCTCGTCTGTTGCTTTGTTGTTAGCTGATGTTGGGGGAGAGGGGCTCAGGTGGGGGTGAACACAGCGGACACTACAACAGTTCATAGTAAGAAGAAACAGGGCAAAATGTTTAAATCCCAAAGAGCAACATAACAGTCCTACAGTCAAATAGGACTTTAATTTTAAAACATCAAAGTAAATCTCTGAGTTATTACAGCTGACATAGTTTTACAGCGTCACACTGTGTTCCCATGCATGTTGGTTTATTGATGAAAATGTTTTACATGGATGGGTTTAATGTGAGGAAATAAATCACATTGTTAAACATCAACACCTGTCCCACTGTGTGAAAAATCACAGTGTTTAGCAGTGTTCTGCAGGGAAATGCAGAGTCAGTTCCAGGACCAATAAAGCTGAACTGTGACATCATTAAGATAACTATTCTATTGTAAAATCTAAAAGAAATCATTAGATTAAACTGTGATTTCATGAAAACCGTCATCAGCGTCAAAATGTCAAATCAAGCAGGTGAAGTTTGACGTTCTGCAGCTTAAACTTCAGCTGCTATTTTTAATGAAAAGTATGGCTGAGATAAGGAGCCTAAAGAGGACGCCCTGAGTTAATATGAAATCCATTCATATCCTCTTTAAAAGACGCAATCCATCTCTCCTGGGTTCCTTACAGTAAAATCTGTAGCTCTGAACCTTTTGAAGCGCTGCTTCCTTTTCCTCCGTCACCAGAGGAAAGCAGGATGCGGTTTTAGTTCCTCTGCAACCAAACACTTCTGCTGTCGGATGTTTTACCTTTTAACAAAAGCTGCATGACACTTATACAATAATTTTGCAGATTTGGATACAATCTGTTTGTCGTACGGATGTCGGATGCAGAGGTGTCCTCCCATCCTCCTCATCATCACTGAAATCATTTAAACCTCTGTAAAGCAAAAGGTCCAGATAAACGAGACCTCAAGCCGCCTCACCTTGCCTAACATCTGTTTTTCCAGGTCAGGACAGAGCTCTACTCTTCTCTGAATCTACTCACATCCTTCCCTCCTAAAGACCTCTGCTGTAAACATTGTGGCAAACAGTAACAGAGCACGCTAGTTCACCTTTGACCCCTGAGTTCCTGAGCTGGTGTGCCGGCGGAGCATTCTGCACTAAGCAGGAATCCATTTCAACTAGCAGGGCGAGTAAATGAATTAAGGATGGAGGTCTCATCAGCTCAGCGCCGGGCCAGATGAGATCGATACATTGATCTTTGAGCTCATGACCCGGGACGCGTCCCACAGCTAAAGGCTCGGTTATTTCCCACATCAATTATTCCTCCAAAGTGGAATAATCCACAGAGGAAGCCTGGAATGGAGGAGAAAAACTGTCCTTTTCCCTGTTAGGGAGACAAAACCAGCTGATAAAGATGAGTGCAACTGTTTCCAGTGTTTAGATTTATTTGTAGATTAGAATTTTGTTCTCTGTTTGAAATATTTGCTTAATATAATAAAGATATTTTATTCCTTACTATCTCATGTTTTTGCACAGTATTTCTGCAGTTTGTTACTGAAGCAGAGGAGATTCTATGATAGAAACTGATCAAATTACCAGCAATGCAACAATACATTCTGTTCTTAAGACGAGGCCAGCTGCATAATAGCAGGACAACTTGTAATTTTTGTACCATTATCTGAAATGTTATTAACTGTTTTCTTCTGTTCACCAATATTGATATTTTTATGTTCATGACAAACAACCACACACATCCACACACTCACACAGAAGTGCAGTTTAGTGAGATCAATTAACTTATCAGTCATGTTTCTGCCAGAGTACCCAGAGAAAACCACACACTACCGGGAGAACATGCAGACTCCATGCAGAAAGACCGCTGGTTCTGTTGATTCATTTACTCGTCATTAATTTGTAAACCGTTGGTGGTTCTAGTACTTACCCAGAATCCTCAGCTGCGTCACAGCTCCGTGCAGGCCGAAGAACATCCAGAGGGGGCGTGAGTTGTCCACGCACACCTGCATCCCCACGTTGGTGCCGTTGTGGCTGAGGATGACTTCCCCTTCCTGGTTGACCAGGAAGCCCAGGATGTCGCTGCTCTGCAGAGGCGTCGGCACACGGCACACGGCCCAGAACTCCTTCCTGTCCACCAGAGCCTCAGGGTTGTAAGGCAGGTCGCTGGGGCGCAGCACCGCTGGGTCGCAGGAGGTCACACCGTACGACAGCGAGCCCGAGCGCACCGGGCTGGACTTGGTGACCTTGATGAAGACGGTCTCTCCGGTGCGCAGGGGCCGGTTGGTGAAGACCAGCGTCCGTTCCTCCCGGGCGTGCTCAGACCGGGCCACCGTCTGCTCGTCCAGCGTCTTGATGTGGGCGCCGCGCAGCTGGTGGAAGTGCAGGTCGCTCTCCAGGGCCGACGGCAGCAGGGAGGACTGCTGCGAGTTCAGGGAATTCTGGGGAATGGGGCAGGTGGAGGAGGAGGACGCCGAGGCCAGGTGCAGCGTGTGGCGGTGAGAGTGGGCGGGGCCTCGGTCCTCCTGCTGCAGGTTGAGATCGCACAGGCTGACGGAGAGGCGGGAGTCGTCGGCCTCGCGGCGCAGGGAGGAGGAGCGCACCGTGGTGAAGGAGCGTGGGCGCAGACAGTCCGGAGGAACGATCTCACTGTCTGCAGGACAGAAACAGGAACACAGCGTGAGGGAGAGCAGCAGCTAAACGCTGATTAGCAGCCTGCTGAGGCCTGCAGCACTCTGGTCTGCTGAATCTCAACCACACTGGCACCAACACGGACTTCATCCTACATGCATCAGCTGCATGCAGAGAATTTCTCATTTTTGACAGATTGTTGCGAACGTATTTTTACATTCACAACCAGAGTGGAGAATAACTGTCAACTGGAAGGAAAATGAGTTGCAAATGAATATCTGAAAAATGTGAAGTCCATTTGTCTTCAGTGTAGAGCCATTGTTTGCTGCCATTAAAGCTGTAAGTTTTTTATGGTCTTTCCACCAGTTTTACCAACATTTCTTTCCATTCCTCTTCTGAAAACACCTATTTAGCATTTCCCTCCACTGTTAAAACATCTAACAGGTTTTCTTCCAGCATCATCTTGTCTTTAGCCCCATTGATCAACCCATTAACTCTGACCAGCTTCCTTTTACCTGCTGGGCAGCATTCCCACAGCCTGATGCTGCCATCACCATGTTTCATGCTTAGTTTTATCTAAGCAAAGGACCCATTTTCCTACAGTGGAAAACCGCAGAGGGGACTTTTGAGGACAGTTGGTTGTACTGGATTTTATTCAGGCCTAAATGCAAATGCATGAAACTCTTCTGAGATTGTTAACTTGCTGAAGATGTTAAAATCCATGTTTTATGATGCTTAAAGTGCACTACACTGAAGTTCTGTTTGTAGTGGTCAAATTGTGAAAAAGTCACAGACTGTTCCTGTGAAAATTCTGAAAATGTGCTCAAAGAAACAGAAACCAACAACCTCTGTTCCTGAACTGAAAATGTTCATTGTAATACTGCTGTCAGCCATGGCAGGAACATAAAAGGTACTGTTGAGGCATCCAAACAAGTTCACTTTCTTCACTTCCTATCCCGGGATCTCCCCGCTGAGAGCCGTTAATAACTGCCAGCGCTCTCTGTGTCTAATTCGTCTGATAAGCTGCCCAGAGGTTGCTTACACTTTCTAGATGTAGCTGCTTTAAATAACACGCCTTGCCTAACCTCCCCTGAGCCTGGCGGTGGTAAAATTAGCCTGACTGAGCCGCCTGTTTGGTCTGTAATAGTTTGGGTGGGATCAGATTATCTACAACATGCGTATTTGTTGGACTCAGAGTCAGGGGGAATGACGATGCAGCAAACAAACGAGATCTTAAAAACAGTGAGACAATTATAGTGGCTGCAGGAAGTGAACGAGGGATGAAAAACAGCAGCTGAAGGTCTGGAGAGCCCCTCTGGTCCGGGTCAGAACCGAGTCTCTCTATCAGACCAGGGCCTGACTGAGATAAACCTCTTAGCCTCATTACGAGGCCTGCAGGACGGGCTGCCGAGAACAGAACAGGAAACCACTTATGATGACGTCCTGCAGCTGATTGAGACACAAACCAAAGGCAGACTGATATGAAAAGCTTCCTGAAAGAAGATCTGCTCGACAGAACTAATCTGTGGTTTATGGAGATCATTTTAACTTACAAACAAAAGCTTAAAAATGCAGCTCTATCCCAGACGCTGCCGGCCTGAGTTAGCATGCTAAATGTTAACGTTAACAGAACAATTAGAAAAGGACGGAACAAGTACAGGTGCAAACATTTCTGTTCCACATTTATTATGTCATTGACTTTGCAGCAATCTCTCCTGCTGAACAACCATGAAGTGGAGGTAGACACTTGATTGGATCAGGTCATTAATTTAGCAGCAACTCCTCATCCTGATTGAGTGTAATGAGGACATGAACAACCTTTGAAATGGAAGAAATTTACAACAGAACCCGAACCAGGCTTAGAAAGACTGATCATCTTCAACACTTTATGCCATTTTAAAGCTTTTTCCTTCTGTGCCCAAAAACTAAATCATGTCCCACTTATAATATCATTATAAGTGGAACTCAATTAAAATTTTAATTAAGTTAATTGCAGAGTCTGTAATTAATTAATGGTTATTAATCACATTTTCATTGAAAACAATATCAACAGAATAAGCAACGTTTTCCTTTCCAAGACCCCTTTTGCTGCTAGATTATTGAACAAATATAATCTCAACAACAAAGATTGTTTTTAATCTGTTATTTAGGTTGTTAAGCCATCAGGTTTGTGCAAAGTGTTATTCTACTCATTCAGTTTTCCAGAGTTTCAGAAAAACCTGATCAGTCAGGAACTTCTTTAGAAACGTGGACGCTGACATCAGTGTTGGTGGCGTCTGTGCTGCTGCTACATACTTAGCATTGAGATGCTATTTTAGGCTAGCATAGCTTCACTGAGAGGCCAACTCATTTTTACACAACAGTCTTTTTCAGCATCTCATCGTTTTTGAAGCACAAATTAACCCTTAGTGGGAAAAGAGAAGCAGCTTTGTTATCCATCTCTGCTGTTAGCCAATGTTGGATTTACGGGCGTACCAGAAACACGCAAATATATTCCAGCTTGGAACTTTTGTAAGTTGAAAAAAATCCGATTAATCACGTTAAAATTGATATAATTAATTAAAGTGTTCATGTCTCAGCCCTGCTTCTAAAATGACTCAAATAATGTTCAACAACTGCAGTCTTTAGACTTCAGTTTCTAAGACGAGTTTTCTGAATTTCAGGGTTTTCAGAGAGAAAGTAAAGATTTTAGATCCACTTATCAGCTTTAACAGTTATCTTTAACTTTGCTAGCTTTGTCAGGATTCCCCTTTTAGTTTGTTGGTACTACAGAAAAGTCCTATGGGTATTGTAATGCTCTGTCACACAACTAAACATCCTCTGCATAAAGCGAGAGCTTTCAGTGTTTCAAAGAAACTGATAAACTCAGCCTGAATGCTAAGTGATATTTAATGCAAGCTACAGATTCCTTTCATGTTGGCTTACGTGAACCCACCTTAACTAGAATCATGTCTATATATTCAGCTCATGCCGATTCCTCAGTTCTCTCTAAAAGGCAGTGAATCACATCAAACTTGATGCTTTATATGTGTAAAACTGAACTGGAGTCGACAGCAGCCTCCTCCGCGTTTGATCCTCTGATTTTTATGCGCCGTGGATGAAATCCCGTCCGACTAAGACTTGGAAAGATTCCACAGCATCACAGCTCCCTCAAAGTCACGTTAGCCGTCATGTTAGCTACTAATAACCCAAAGCGGCAAACTTTGTGATTAATCTTTAATGGGACTCTGGCTTTTTAATTGTGTTAACAGATTAGTCAGAGAGGCTTTAAATGGAGAGGACGGTACCTTTGGTGCGCGGGTAGCTCCCAGAGACTCCTAATCAACCATTAAACACCTCTCAGCTCTGAAGAGAGCCGCCGCTAACACTCCCAGAGGCGAGCGGCGCATCACTGGGCTGAATTTCATCCGTTTCCTCTCAACAACATCCTAAGCTCTGAACATCTCAGAGCTCTGATGTTGTAACTTTATTGTTAAGTAGAAAAAAAGATTTTAAAAAATGTCTTTCATTTCTATTGTTCTTTTTAAAAGTTTTTTCCAATTTGATGATTTTGGTCCACAAGGAAAAAGTTTGGACACCTCTGCCTCTAAGCAGAGAGGCAGAGGTGTATGATGGCAGTGACAGCATCATGCTGTGGAGATGCTTTTCTTTAATAGAGATTAGAAGGTTTACTTTTCAGCAAAACTACCAGAACTACAATGAAATTTAGATCACAGCATATTCATGTTTTAGAACGGTCTAGCCAAAGTCCAAACCTAAATGTTAAACAATATCCTGTTTAATTTTGCTCTGTTTATCTCTACCTCCTCTGGAAAATATACCTGTCTGTGGCAATACTTGAAAACTGCTGTTTTCAGACACTATGTGTGGACTCAGACAGAGCTGGAGTCTTTTTATAAAGAATAACGGGGAAAATGTTTTCTGCTTCACAATCATCTGAGTTGGTTTATCACAAGTAATCCTGATAAAATTTGTGGTTTTAACATAAAATATGGTAACATTGGGGTATAAATACTTCTGCAAAGTGCTGTATTGCTCCTAAATTAGTCATTTACAGAAGGAAAGAAAACCTCAAAGTGACCTCTGCTGATGAGCAAAAGCTTCCAGGCCACCTGCAGCCAAATCCTCCGCCTCCCTCAGAGGATTGGAATGATTGGAGTCCTGCAGAGCATGCCGTCACTCCATCATAAATTGAATTATGATAGGTTGGAGTTAGTCAGAGAGCTTGGGGACTCGCAGCAGGGACTGGATGGGCAATGATGACATATCTGTTGGAGAGAGGGATCCTGTGATGGAGGGGCCGCGCTGCCATTCCCAATCCTGGATTTATGTTGAAAGGAGGCAGTGGCGGCCTCCCAAGAGCCACAAATCGTCTCCCTGTCCTTTCTGCATGTCAGCGCTGCTTTAAGTCAAACTCAGGATGTGTGAAAGCACACCAAACGACGCATTGGCTCCTCTCAAACCCACACTCGCTCATCTTTTGTTTTACAAAAAGCTTTCTGTGAGGTTTTATGTTCCCTTTTACATCTTTTCCTTTGTCTATTTCCTCAAAGGGAAGTCGTTTCAAATCTCATCTGTCTTTCTGAGACGAGGAAACTCTTTGCTTTATGAGGAACAAACCCTTTTTCTCAGCTCAGAGGACAGAAAGGGGCTGCAGCATTTACCGGGCTCTCATAAAGGAGTGTGCTGGTGCACACGGCGTGCACGTGTGTGACCTCAGCAGCTGCTGCCCGCTAATCGTTGGTGCACCTGCCTTTTTAACCGGTACAATCACTTTGCTCCTATTGGTCCCTTTCAAATTTAAACACTCGCAGATGCTGGGGCTACTTCAGAAACTCGGTGTGCTCCTTCAACTGGCAACTCCACTTCAAAACACAACAAGGGCGTGCCATGGTGGCGTAGTGGTTAGCGCGACCCATATTTGGAGGCCTTGAGTCCTCGACGCGGCTGTCGCGGGTTTGACTCCCGGACCTGACGACATTTGCCGCATGTCTTCCTCCTCCCCCGTTTCCTGTCAGCCTACTGTCATATAAGGGACACTAGAGCCCACAAAAGAACCCCTGGAGGGGTAAAAAAAAAAAAAAACACAACAAATCAGAAGGAGTTCGTTTTGTTTTTTTCCTATGAGCATTTTGTCATTCCAGTAATTAGGCACCTGTTTGGTTAATCCGCTGCAAATACATGGACAACAGGGATTTCAGGGTGGAGCGGTGTGTCTGTTTTAGTCCACAGAGTCTCTGGCTCATGCTCTAAATGTTTTTGATTGGAGCAGCAGACAGGTTAGTTAACGCTGGACGGAGGGAGAGGCTGGGTAGCTTTAGCGGCTTTGCGAGCCTGAGCAGACGGAACGTGCCAGGGGTTTGAGCTGCAGTTCGAGATCGGCCGAGGGTTTGCGGGGGGATTTACTCTCTCACGCTCGCAGCCTGTTTCGCAGGGTTTATTCTTTATCCGACTCTGGAGGGTTTCATCTGATGTCTGCAGAGAAAAGAGTGATCTCACTGAGATAGGAGAGGAAAGGAGATGACATGAGTATGTGTAGATATGAAGGGAAGTGTTCAGATGGGATTAGCTGAGAAGGCAGAAGGTAGAGGCGGATATCCAGGGAGATTTTGCACTGAAGAGATAAAACTGGAGCAGACAGAGAGAGATGCTTGAAAGGGAGGGATGGGCTCAGAAGGATCTTTATGCTGGATGTTTAGGTCCAACTTGGAGTCTGGGTTTTAAGGAAAAACTCGCATTCGAGTCAACTCAGCGATAAAGTCTGGGTCAGTACCAAGAGGCCCGTCCCTTTAAGTCACAGGTACTTTGGGTCACCAGTACATTTCCTCTGGTACCAAACAGACTTCAACACTACTAAACTTCCTTATATGGAACCTGGCACAATACGCCCGAGTATGTGGGATCATTTAAGGCGGCTCTATAAGAATATGTCTCACACACATGCACCACTAATACAGAATCCTTCCAAGTGTTACTGACGTACGGCAGCAATAACCCAGTCACATTGTTACTTAACCTCGTGTTGCAGATACTCTGCATTCACATCATACCTCGGCATGCTAAATGCTTGAATTACCAGCACCTGGCCCTCTTTCTGAATACTTCAGCTAATATTTTCTAAGTCCTTCTAGACTGTATATATAAAAATCTCCTGAAAAACGAACAAACATTAAATATTGATTTTATAAGTCTTACACTATAAAATATTGACTTGTCTTCCACTTAAAATTAGACCATTTCTAAATGTACATCTTTTTTCATTTTGATATTTAAAATGCCAGAATGTGAACATAACTAGATATTTTTTTCTGCTCAGTACTTGATTTGGATTTTTACAAGTTCTGGAAAAAATCCATAGAAAAAACCTTCACTTTAAAATTGCTCCATGTTTTCTGAAGTTAAATTAAACTAATCTTTGTGGTTTTATAGTAATCAAATTTCTTGGCCTTACAGATTTATATTTTCAACAAATCTACCTTGACACGTCTCACTGTAGGACAGAAAGATGATCAAACTACCAAAAAAGAAAAGTTATAATGTTTAAGTGATTTTCAATCAGAGCAGCTAAATGCTGGTTGTGGTGTTATAAAACCATCATTTTTCACCCTCAACTTCCAACAATCTGGAGGAGGATCCATCTACACAGATGATCAAGTTAGAAAACTTTATAATCAGTTTAATTTCTTCATTTCAAATCTAATTTTAGAACTTCAACCATCCGGAGCAACTGCTGAAAATCAATTTTCCTCTTGGGGATTATCAAAGTTCCTCCGATTCCCATCTCAGTACAGCACCAGGACGGCTGTCTAAGTTTAGAATGTAATTTATGAACCGGCATGCAGTCGGCCACCCTCTTTCCTGAACGGTCACAAAAAGATTTACACACTGTTTGTGCCTCCTATTGGGTTTAGGTTACTTTCTAATATCAGACAGCTGAGTGAATCCGAGGATCGCTTCTTTAGATCACAAAGAAATTCAGAAAAACAGGAAACAGCACAATGTTCTTCACTGTAACCATGGTTACCCGCATACATCAACAGTAACAGTCATTTCAAATCATTTAAAATTTGACTCCAAATGCCAAATAATACAAATTCTGGTGGCTCATCTTTGTTATTTGGGTCATAAATCTTTCTGAGGCCAAGAAACACCAAGCTGGTAAATTTGATTCATTTGATATGTTGAGGTTTTTACTACTCTACATTTCCTGAAAACACCCCAAAAGCCCCCAAAAAGCCATGTTTTCATCTTTGTATGTTTCTCTTGGCTGTCTGCGTGAAGCGTGATCCCATTAAGAGGGAGAATCGTTCCTGCCAAGTCAAACACTGAGCTCGTATTAATCAAAGATGGGAATCCTGGCTGCTTTCTCCACTCTGAGCTGGATTTCTGTCAATCCTCGTGTCAGCAGGAGTTTATGAAGGAACCAGATAGCTAAAGCGGACTGACCGAAAGTTTAAAATTCTCTGTCTGTTTCACTTGACTTAAAACTAGTGGAGGGTTAAAATTTTGAATTGAGTTAACTGCAGGGTCTGTAATTAATTAACTGCAATTAATTGCATTTTAATGAAAAACTGTATGTGGACAAAAGAAGCAACATTTTAATGGCAGTGATGACTGCAGACGCTGGCATTAGTACCGGGGACGTCTGTGCTGCTGCAACATGTTTAACATTGAGATGCTATTTTAGTCTTGAATAGCTGCACAACCTGAACACAACAACAGTCTTTTCCAGCATCCTTTCAGCATCCTTTTCATTTTTCAAAAAATGAACCCCCAGTGGACCAAGAGAAGCAGCTTGTGTCGCTTGTGCATCAGATTTACAGGCGTACCGGAAACACGGCTTAGGATGTTTGAATGGAAAAAAACAGGCTTCGGTCCCCTCAAGGAGCAGTGGGTCCCCACAACGTAGTATCTGCAAGGAAAATGGCCCCCACAAGGTATTACAAACAAACGCACACACACGCTCATATCAAAATGGAAACTTAGAGAACAGTTAACCTAACAGTCACCGTTTTGGTTTTGGACTGTAAGAGGAAGCTGGAGTACCCAAAGAGAACCTACACATGCTCAGGGAGAACATGCACACCAAGCAGAAAGACTTGGCCAGGATTCAAACCCAGGACCTTCTTTGTGGAAGGAAACAGCGCCACCAAATGTTCCACCACAATACGTCCTATATGTCCGTATGGCTGAGATGACTACAAATTGCTGCTTTTCACAAATTTCTGCCAGTTTAAGCATAGAGACAGGACAAGGGGAGCTAGAGAGAAGTTTAATCAACAGTCTGGCTGTGATATAATATAGTGACCAGAGAGAGGAACAAACAACTAAACAACTAATAAGAGCAGATTAGAAATTATGCCATCATTCAGAAACAGGAAAGGTTTTATCTTTCTTAACTGACTTACTCTGCCAATCTTTCAGAGAGACAGTGAATTTCAGCCTTCAGATGGTTTAATGAGATGTTATTCTCCTGTCAGGAGCTACCACATAATCCAATCCGTCCCTGAGGAAAACGCTGTGCAGCTCTTTGATGTTTCCACCAAACCCCTGAACGTCAGCGGTTCTGATAGGTGACAGAGATTGCTTCTCCTCCCAGTCGCAGTGTTTTGGTAAGAGCTAAATTAACTGCTCCAGCTCCGTCGTAGTGACAGCTGGATTAGACCTGCTCCCCACCTGGAGCCGGCCCGGCGGAGAGGTGTTTGCAGCCTGGAGGCTTTCCAATCAGCCTTCATCCCACCGTCCTCCAGGACAGACCCATGCAGAGGCCGCCCTTCGTGATTAAAGCTCCGCTGTGCCTGACTCATACAATCCGAGTCCTGCAGGCTTCACAACAGCTGGAATTACTCAGTTGCTCAACCTCACTCCCTGTGTCGAGCAAAGTCCTGCGGTGTGCACGAGTGTGTGAGTGCGAGAGTGACAGCTAACCGAGGGAACGCGATATATTAAACGACCTTTGTGGCTTGTTGGATTTCAGGCCTTTGGCGGACAGCCTCAGTCACTCTGCTGCCAACATCCACAATATCTGCTGTGCCATTAAAGGGAGGGGATAATCAATCACCAGATGCTCAAGGCGACGGAGATGTTCCCATACCTGATACCTTTAAAAGCACGGCTATATATTGTAAAGAATCCAAACTTGTCACAGCAAAGCAGATTCCAGAGGACATAAACACACTGCATGGATCCCTGTCCTCACTCTCAGGGGGAAATCTCTAACATCGAGTTGTAGAAGTGTGGAAGAACTAAATCAAGCTTCTGTCATAGAAAATAAATTCCTCTGAAGATTCCTGAGAAGTTTCTGCTTCAGCCTTTTGACATCAAACATGTTTGAAACGTCCCCCAGAGTTATTCATCACTCACCTGCTTCCTGTACTGACCTCAGATCAGCCTCAGGAAGGAGAACAGGTAATGAACCATCAACCCTAAAGAAATGTTACAATCAGATTTTCATGTACCGAGCTTCTCACTCCGTCTCTAAGGCAGAACCCAGACGGCCTGAGAAGGAAACTCACTCAGATCTCATTCTTTCAGTCACTGCCTAGAACAGTGACTGTTATTTTGGTCAAATATGATTTTTAGTTCAAATACCTGTTTGATGCAACTGTAATCAGACTTCGGTGTGAACGGTTTATGGTCCCAAAGCGCTCTGGAAACTATTGGACAGGTATCTGAATTAGAATTAAACAAGGATGTGGCATAAATCTAATTTTTTCAGGGTTGAAAGTTTGGAATTGGCCCATTCTGAATGAAAGTTGCATTTGGGTCACATTTGCCTGCTGTGTGAACATAGCCATAGACAAGGGCAGGAACACATGCTGACCAGTAAGTCGAAAGTTTCACCTTTCGGCTCACATCTCTCGTCCCCTTGACAGACCGATACAGAGCTGCATCACTGCATGCGCAGCAACAACCGTCTTTCCCTCTCTGTGTTTCTCTCGTTCATGAACAAAACCTGACAATACCTGAACTCCTCCACTTGGGGCTGTTCTGTCACCACTGCGACAGCATCAAGATGCGCTGGTCACTAATGTGAAAACTGTCCAAGAACACAATTTCAAACCACATTAATGCATCAGATTGATGTTGGTTGTTGGTCGAGTGGTCGTCCTCCCTCCCTCTCTAACCCAGTGTGTCCTGCAACACGCCTGAATTAGATGAGTGGTTAATGACCAGACCTTTGCTAAACTTGGCTGAATTCAGCCTTTTGAGTTGCAGACTTTCTGCTTCACAGAAACCAGAGAACACACTGAACAGAGGCAATGGGACACATTGGAGGACCATTTTGACATGCCTGGCCAGCGCAAGAAGCTTACTGCTTTCTTAAGTGGATAAAACTATTTCAAAAGAGAAAGGCTTTTATCCCCACTCTTTTATCATTTTTGTTCTAAATGTGACGCAAAATGGATGAACAAACACATCTTTCAATGGGAGGAAGACGCTGTGAGTGAAATGGCTGATGGGAACTGGCAGATGAGGCTTTCAGGGGCCATGTGTGTTTGAGCGCTCGTGTGCTGCATTGTCCTCGCTGAATGGAAGCTCAGCTACAATCCAACCGTTAATTTACATAATGGAAGGGCTGCAGCGAATAAACAGCATGAGAAACCCAATCCAGCTTTCCAATCTAATCCAACTTTACGGAGCTACGATTACCAAATACTAGAGCAGACTGATGAATGTTCTCAGCGTCAGCAGGAAAACACTGTAATGCAAAGAAGTTTTATTTCAGTAAGGAGTTAGAGCTAAATGTTCCTGAGCTTTTTGATAAATATGTTTGATTTGTGTTCCATTTGAAAATCTGAAGCACAGATCAGCTCTCCTTGAGTCCCTGAGGAAGAAAAGAGTGAAACTAAGGAACATGGCCTCAAATGTCAGAGCCGCAGGGCTTTTCCTGCGAAAGGGAAAGTTTCATGGAGTGTTACACACAGAAATGTGATGTAAAGAGCTGATGTGGCTCATTTTTCAGCATCACAAAGAGGCTGAGGCTACTCTAGATGATGTACATCTATGTCAGTCTTTGGTATCGCTCCACTCCTCTGCACAAGCCCCTGTTTGTGGGGGCAGATGTGATTAAGATGCCCCCACCCTGAGGAAAAGGAGTCCTTCTTTTCTGCAGACTGCCCAGCATATGGCCTAATTGTAAAAGTCCAGTAGAAACAACACAAGAAGGGGCCTGGTTTCTACACAAATGTGCTTGAAGCCGTTTTTCTTCCAGTGATCACAGGTTCAGGCAGAACATTTGGGCTCAGCTCAAAGCTTGGATCGTTTTCAAGCCTTTGTCATCCACGAAGAGGTCAAAATTAAGAAGTTAGAGTGTAGAAGGTAAACATTAACAAGGCATATAAACATTTTTTTTGTTATGTAAATTTCCATGAATGAAATAAAGAATATTGTTTTAAAAAGCCTGTAGGCAAAAAAGTGAGAACAGGACCACTAAGAATGCAGCTGAAAGTCATAATGGCCTGGATTTCACAGCAGGTTTGCATGTCACTGCCTAACAACATGTCCTCTTAAGACAAAAAGACTTGAACGCAAAGTTTGAAAAGCTTGAAATTTACAATTACAGGAAAATGTATATTATCATTTGTCCAGAGATGAGGAAGTCAGAAAAGGAGCAGCTTGGAAACCCAGCAAACAGGAAACCTGCCAAGAAAGGTAAAAGCTCTTTGCGATGAGCTGAATCTGTCTGATTTACAGTGACAACTAACTGATTGTGAAAAACTTTTTTTTCTCATTTCATGTTAGCAAAGAATGAATGCTGTGATTGTGGAAATGAGGCTTAAAATAAGGATGGAAAAAATGCATCTTCATCTTTTTATGTAGCTAAACATGCAGGAGAGTCGTGTGAAGAGAACACTGACTGATTTAATACAATGTTTAGACACCAGCAGATGTTTGAACAATGGTGTCAGTGAGCTGCCAAGCATTCATTCTACATATTCTGGGATAAAACATATTTTTTTGTCAAGAAAACAATCAGTTTTCTGTCAACAGCTAAAGACAGGGACAGACTTTATTGATGTCATCATCCATATGTTGTAGTACATTTCTGTTTTACTCCAGAGTAAACAGTAAACCACATTTTGTTTCAAAATGTGGTTTAAATATTATTTATCTGCTTTGAAAAACAAAGGAAAGACCAACTGTGATTTAGACGTGTTTTCAGCAATAAAATATGAAATGATGATAAACAGTATGTGCCCCCTTACAGATTCATTTGTTATTTGGTCACTCTTAAATGTTACAGATCATCAAACAAGTTTTAATATTAAAGAAAAATAACCTGAAATACAAAATGCCTTCTTTTGTTAAATCAGAAATTAGCCGTTATTAACTATATACATACTTGTGGGCCAGTTTCACAGTTGACTGTTACCTTCACAATAACAAAAAAATCACAAAGAAAACCTGTTTGACAACATGAAGTAAGCTTAAAAATCCTGAAAATACACAAACACTTTTTCATCACTTTTAAGCAGCTTCCCCAATGCACAGTAAAGAAAAGCCTTATGACCCGTGGCCTAAATTCACAGCAGCAGAGGAGATGACGGCATTCAATGTGTACATGAAAGTCTCTGCTATACGATCCTGAGCTGTCCGTGTGGTAGGAACACTAAGCTACACTGTAAACCCCCCATGCTGGTTCTGAGTAAACACTGGAGCAGAATATCGGTCAGCTGCAGCTCAGTGGTGCTCTGCAGATTCATGGAAGGCTTTACTGTACACAGATATGGTCACTTCCAGAGAACAATGTGCTTGCAGTCAACAAGAGAAGATAAAAACGGGTTCTGTTAACGGCACAAATGTTGGAAACAGAAGCACCAAGGTGAGATGTTACCTAGAAATATTTTCAGATCTACATAAACAAAGAGAATGAAGCTACATTATTTAAGTTTCACAGGTGCAGAGATGACGTGCCAATTTCTTAAGAGGAAAAATGAAAATCAAGTTAAAATTTTCCAGCATTCAGAGAGAAATTTGCAGGATTTGTTCCATGTAATATTTCTTTTCGGTTTTATAGTTCATGTGGAACTCATCCAGATGCCGTTGACATCACTGCAGATTTCATTCTGCTCCCATTTTACCGTTAAAACCTACAACTCAGCCATTTTCTTTGATGAGGCTCAAAAGAAACTGCAGATGCAAAATGAGAAAAACTTGAAATTAAATTATCATTGCTGAACATTGAACTAACAATGATTACGATTAACTACATTTTAATTAATCTTCTCTCTATTTTCTATTATTAAAATGTCTAAATCACTCTTCGCAGTCCTTTATGTTTGTGATACTAAAACTGCAACAACAGTTGACAGTCTACATTTTGTGCCACTCTACTTTGAACAGAACAGAGACTTGCTTTCAATTTATCAGCACAGCTTTGAAAGACCTAATTTCCCTGCCATAAGACAGGGGTGTCCCACTCTAACCCTGAAGGGCTGCTGTACTGCAGGTTTTAGATGATTTAAATGACTAAATTACATCCCCAACAAATCTTCAAATTCTCTAGAAGGCTGGAAATGAATTGTTTTGATTCACGTTTTTTGACCTAGGTTGACATCTGAAGCTGCTTCTCCATGGATGTGGCTTTAACTGGTTCCACCCCAGTCAGATTTATCTTCATTAGTAGATCCTGTGTAGTTGTTCTCCGATTTCATAAACACTTCAGGGGTGGTACAAGCCGCACTGAGCCATTTATCATATGCAAGCCATTTGATTGACAGCAGACTGCGTCTGTTGATTGACCCATGATTTATGGCACCGGAAACTCCAAACAACAACATCTAAGCCACCGCAGTGGGCCGACGGACATGGCGTCTGCTATCAGAGAGCTGCTCAGTGTGGGTTAGGGTTAGGGAGCGTAATTATGAGCAGCGCCAGGAACAGATGGGTCAACTTTTGGAAACTGTGATTTAGCAGCTCTGCAAGCAGCACATCTCAGAAGAAACAACAAACTGAGAAACAGTGCAGCTCTGGTCAAGCAAGAACTGAACCAGATATTAACCGGCTAGAGTGAGACTTGACAACGGAGAAATGGGTTAGAACATGTAGGACACCGACCTTAACCCCCTACTTTGGGAACCACTTTTTTAAGGCTACTGTTGTAACTGAAGGAGGGTCAAGAGGTTATTATTAAAATTTTTCCACCAAACTAACAATTTTGGTGGAACATTGCCTTTATTTAGCAATGTTCAGTCCTTAGAATCCCAATCAGAACACTAAAAGGAGACTAAGAAACTTCTTCTTCTGTTAACTATGGTTTGAGCTCATGCAGGCAGGAGGTTTTTAGTTTGTAAAGTCTGTTTGGGTGGATTGTTGTTGGCCGTCTTACCTAGCAGCTGGACTCCGCGGGTCAAACCGTAAACATCAATGAGGGCCCAGAGCGGCTCTGCTGTCCGGACTCCGCTGAAGAACAGCATGGGACTGGACTCGTTAATGCGGTAGAACACCCTGCCCTTCTTGTCGACCCAGAAGGCGATGATGTTTCCCTCGTTGGCAAACTCTTCCGGCAGGGCTTTGGCCCAGAAGCCGCTCTGGGATACCAGATCGGGACAGGCGTACTTCGGCAGGTTGTCTGGGTTTATCCTGGAGGGGTCTTTGGAGGTGAAGCCCAGACGCAGAGCTCCACTCCAGCAGCACTGCTTTTTAGTGATCTGAAAGGAGAATAACATTCACTTTTACTGACGTCATTTATAAAAAGAGAGCTCAAAGCAAAAAGCTTTAAAAGAGGTCAGGAAATACCTTAAGGCGGACTTGCTCGTACAGCGCGATGGGCCTGTTGCTGAAGGTGATGGCGTTGCAGAAGCTGGCCTGCCTCTTGACAGTCTTCTGGGCCAGGTCCATGACTATTTGGGATCCCTTGGTGTTGGGATGGAAAAGGAGCGGGCTGACCGGGAAAGGTCCGCCGACGCTGCCGCACTGGATGGGCAGACACCTCTTGGATTTGTGGTGACATCGGTGTGACGTGGACGGGAACGGGCCGCCAAGGGAGTCTGAGAACACAAACATAAAATGAGTAATGAACATTAGGGTGTCAAAGTTTGGTTTTTATTTTGGAATGTTTCACAAATACAAACAAACTCCCACATCTTTCAGTTTTTACAAATAAAAATGCATTTGAAAACAAGCTTCTCTGTTTAACAACTGAACAAACAAACTGAAAATTGAGCAAAAAATGTAACATATTTCATCTACTTTAAAGGTTTTATTTGACCAAAATTGTCATGATCCAAAGATGTTTGAATTTTGATCAATTCCATGTTGGTTTATTTATGCTCAATAGGTCTCGTCATATTAGTTTAATCCTTTGTAGTTTATTTTTATGCTTTGTTCCTTGTACATTTGAATTCATTTTTTGAATTATCAGCGTTTTTTGTCTCCTTGGTTTCTTGATGAGTCTTATTTCATCTTCCTTTGTTTTAATTAGTTTTCCCTGTTTTCCTCCAGCAGCAGCTCCTCAGATTATCTGATTGAGGCTTTTTGTTTTCATTGTTTCTTTGCTCCATTGTCTTTGCTCCACTTCCTGCTAACCTTGTTTCAAGATCTGTAAGTTTTCCTTTTGTCATAAACCTCCAACTGCGATTCTCAAATTTTTATTTCTAAAAATAACAGACATGTCATTCCTGCATGAAAAATAAAAATGTTTTCTTTACAAACCCTAATAAATTGAGCTTTTTAATCAAGTGCAAGCGTAGAAAAAGTCTGTGTGTATTCTGGCATAGAAGATGCAGCCCTCATGCAGTAGTTAGGAGCAACATGCACTGGGGCCGATTTACTGGAGTGATTAACTTTCAACATGAAAATACAAAATTAACTTCTATATCTGAACTCAGAAGAAATCTGTGATTTCCTTCTGGAAGCTTAAACATCTCCCTGAAAGTTTTATTATTATGAATTTTCAATCAATCCTGTAGTCTAGCATTAGAAAAATTAGTATTGTGTTTATGGTTTGTGGATTCAATCCAGGCTTGCTTTCCTTATTACAGAACTAGATCATAAGGTCTGGCTCATTTTTAACAATATTTGTAATGAGCAAAGGAGCATTTGTGAAAAGGCTATTAAGTGTTAAATCTGAGAGAAGGAACCACAAAGCCACTAAATCTGTATTTGCAAATAGTGGACTAGTATCTTTTTACTACCATGATAAGTGAAAACCACATATTTATTGGGAAGAAATCAAAGTTGAAGTTTTAATATTGCAATACTGTTTAAAAGTGGAACTCTGCCACAGTAAGGTTACCTGGTAGAAATTACACACAGATAAAGAAAATAGATGTGATAATCATAACAAACCTAAAACAGCAAATCAGTCTGATTTAATGTGGGCAAAATTTGCAGGGCAGCTTCAGAGTTACAAATAAAAACCCAAAACTCTCATGGTTCCGCTTCTCATTTGACTCAATCCAAGTACAAAAATGAAACACAATTATATTAAAAGTTCTGCTTTGTTGGATTATAGGCCTATTCAGAGCTACCATCACCCTGTTTTATCTCCTTTCTGATTGGCTCATTTCTGTGTGGAAAATAGTTTTTTTCAGGTTTGAGATTAACATGCTGTTGGACTTGGATATCCCATAAAGAAATCTTTTTTCTTTTTCCCATTCCAGTGCATGTTTGGATAACCATCTATGGGAAGAAGAAAATGTGGACCATAAATCAGAAAGATCCAGTGCAAGATAATATGTTTCTTCCTTTATTAAAGTGTTAAAGAGAAAGCTGGGGTGTTATTCCTCTCCTCTCAGCCGCTTGCCTACAAAAACACGGCTGCAGTAGAAAGAGTCGAGGTGAAATTATGGTGAGTGTTGTGTTTATGGTTGTGTGGATTCAATCCAGGCTTGTTCTCCTTATCACAGAGAACTACTTGATTTTAACAGACCAGCCCAGCGGTTGGAGCAGATGTCCTGCAGGGACCTGATAAGAGCTCGGTGCCAACCGTCCCAGAATACAGCTGGCTTTGTGTCCTCTCCTTTTTGTCCAGTAATGACCCTTTCCAGTTTTACACCCCGTTACCAAGTCTACCGTCTAATCTGGCCGCAAAACAATAATAATAATAATAAAACAGAAGACACCACTGAAGCGTTTTGTCTTAAGCAGAGCCAACTCTGAGCAGCATGCATGTGCTGAATGAGGCGGGCACACGTGGTGGCAGCGCGGGCAGATTGAGCTAAATGCATTAGCGGCCTCTAAAGAGGCGCAGCTGCTGTGGAGGAAAACAGGCTACGTGTGAATTCATGTTCCTTAGCAACCCCCTCATATCTGAACGTCTCAATCGGCTCCCTCTGCAGCCATCAGTTGGGACACAGATGCCTTTTGTTTACTCGCACCATGAAAATATATTTATAGACCCAGAATCTGGTCATCTGCAGCTTCTCTGTCTGTTTTCTCTGAAATCTGATCAACAGAAGCAACATCACTTTACAGGAACACCTCCCTTAATAACTTTAATGCTCCATTTTAATCAACCCAAGACACCTTCTAAAGAACTGTGGCAGATATATTCAGAACTACAAACAAAATTACAAGTGCACTAAAGATGAGCTCATATGCAAACTTTTGTGGGTACAAACAGAAACAGCACAGCAGAGTTGAGCCTTGGTTCCCACAGTGGAGGTTGGGGTCTCAATGTGGGTTGTGAAATATCAAGTGAGTGGTCCTTCAGGGTTCATTTCCACTAGCCCTGTTCAGTCCGCTGCAATCCAACTGCAGGTGGTGCACACAGAACATCCGGTTCGTTTGGAGAGGTGTGAATGCGTAACCGAAGCAAACAATAAGACAGGTGTTTAAAGCGATCCACGATTAGTTGAAGATGTTGGCCTGAATATGTTGAAATTGTCCTATTAACTAAAGCAGTGATGTTTGTGATACATCCAGAGTCAATTACTTCAAAAAATTTATATCTTATTCTATATTTTTCACCCTTGGAGGTTGTAATTCTTTCACCTGTGCAATGCACGCTGGGCTGATTACGCAGCTGGGTCCATTCTGTACTGGAATCCTCAGAGTAAACACAGGAAGGCTAACTTTACCGAGTTATTGTTTGTTTGGTGTAAATTTAGACAATGCCACCCTGTGTTGGCTGTAATTAAAAGGAAATAAAATGAATAATGATTTATTTTGGGCTGCAAATCGTTGTCGGTGGTTTATGTCTGTGGATTGTAGTCATACTATGCATGAAGTAGGGACAGAAAAGAAAAGATCCATTTATGCTGTTTACAAGACAACGACACCAGTACGTTGCACTCTGGAACCAGTTCTCAAACTGGGCCGTTGTCAAAAAAAACATTCGCTATTTTCGTGTAAATGTTCACTACATCACAACAAAACTTCAATTTTCACTAGAAATTGTTGTCGTGGAAACAGGCTTCTCTCCACAAGAAGTTGAATTATTTGTACGAGCAAAATTAATGAAGGCTGGCAAACTAAAAACCAAATCACGTGCCGACAGTTTTATCCACAAAGTTACGCCTAAACCCCGCCAGCGGCTAAAGAGAGAAAGAAGTTGGGAGAAACGTCAGACTGGCAGCGACGGAGGCTCTTTAAATGCTAACGGAGCTAATGCTACTGCTGCCGGAACTGATGCGCAGCCTAAACTGCTGCCGGACCGGACACAGATGCAGAACTACTTACCGGATAACGCCGTCAGACCAGAGGTACGTCACTCATTTCTACATTCCCATCAATTTCAATGCGTTCTGGTTCAAATTGAAAAGGTTTGACGACTTTACTCATCGCTGCTTTGGCTGGACGGAGTTAGCATAGACCAAGCATCCGTCTTTTACCCAGAATGCATGGCAGCATAAACAACATGTCTACGTCCGTGTGACAATATTTTATTAAAATTTATAAAGATTGAACAGCCTACAGTATTGTTATTGTATCGTTTATATATCTGAAATATTTCTCAAAGTATATTGCTACAACTAATCGAGGATCCTGTTTGGATGAATTAATTGGCTGTTGATCCACTAAGAAGAGTCAGAAGCTGAAGCTTTACATGATATAGAAGCTAAAATGTATTTAGCGTGGCTACTGGGAAATAAACATACTTTTCTAGGGAAACGTTCATTACTTTTTTGATTAAAAAGGACCCCAATGTTTTTTTTGCTGTTTTTTTTTTTTTTTTGCTTTTGATTTTTTGTGCGTGTCTGTGTTTGTTTTTTATGACCCTTCAGATACAAGAATGGATGATTAATCAGCAAAAATTGTGTTTACATAAAATCTGGATTTTACTAAAGCAGAACATCAAGCGCTGAATCATTTGAAAACAACCAACATTAAAAATAGTCTTAATGAACTAATGTGATAATGTTGGTAGCTAAATTAACAATGTTGTTTTGTTTTTTACTTTGTAACTGTGAACAATGTTGGGAGGTTGAATTTAAATCCTGACTTTCAAGTGATGGACTATGAATATGATCTGATTCAGTTTTTAACCTGATTCAGGTGAGTTTATAACTATTTTCATAGAGAACTGACTCAGCAGAGGCAGCCGGAACCAGACGGGTCAAACCTGTTTTTAATTCAACTGACAGGGCGAAACTCAGACTGACATTTCTAAGAAATATTGGACATGCAGCTCAGGGAAACAAAAAGCTAAAACAGGCATCACAGAGTCAGTTGTACTGTAATGCAGGTAAATAATGTCCATTTATAGCTTCTTAGCACTTGTTTGGATGTACTCATATTCTTGTAACTTTCCAAGAATATGAGGCAAATAAAATCATTCAAGAAATAGAAGAAAAGACATAAAAAGTTGAAAAAATAGGATTTACAAAGAGTCTTACATGAATAAAAAAGAAAACAAAAACAATGTAGGAATTAAAATATCAAATTCAATCTATGCAGGTTTAGTGTGTTGCTAAATTAATTTTCAGATGAAAAATAACCTTTCAGAGAATAGGACTAGAGAATAGGACTTGTAAGAGAGTAGACGATAACTAATGTCTGATAGCACAGCATTCAGCGAAAAACACTCCCACCCTGTTCAAAGTGCTGCTGCAGCTTAATTTGTACCAACTTAAGCTGTGAACCGGTCCTGCAGCAACGTCTGCAGCTGTCTGGACCTGCAGAAAAAGCCTTGCTACATAAATAGCTTCACTGCAGCATTGAACAGTTTGTTGAATCATTTTACACAGAAAATTATGTAATTAACAACAACAAACCTCAAAGTTAGGTAACTTAGAGCTTAGAGTTTGAACCAAGAAAGAAAAGTTTAAAAAATATATACAAAATCTTTAACATCTTTAAAATTACAAAGTACATTACAGTTTTTAGCATTAATTATGAAAAAACACAACTTACATATTTTTTATGACAGATTTTTCCAAAAAATTAAAGGCAGAATTAATCATAAAATTTAGCTGAGAATCAGATAAAAAAATACGTAAACTGAACTTTTGAATACAGAAGACTCACAGGATAAAAACATGACATTTATTAAAACATTTCAGGAGCTCTGTGAAGTATTCAAAGCTTTTTGTTGTTTTTAAGAGAAGAGAGACATTTTCCATGCCACATTTAAAATGTTTTATAGTGTTTTTTCACCGAGTGTTATTGCTGTCGAATGATTTTCTATAGTTCTCAGATACTTAAATTGTTCAGACACTCAGACCAGATTTCCTGGTTTGCATTTGCAAGTGATGTGTAGCGACAAGCCGGCACCACCTAACAGGAGCGCGACCTCCGGGCTTTGAGTCAGTCTGAACACAACCAGAGTGTTGGCCTTTTATTTCTGAACTGCAGTTAAAATGGTTTCCTTCTGCATGAAGTGGTGCTTGTTTCAGAGATTTGACCTCCCATCAGCTTTAACTGGTTTGGTCCAGGTCATTTGAAACAGTCCTTGTCAAACGTTAGGACTAGATAAAGTAAGATGTAAGTTGAGCCAGAATTAGCTACAATGCCAAACCACATGTAGTTTCATGGAGAGAGAAAAAAAGAAAGCCTAAAATAACAGCAAATTGTAAGTAAGGAAAAGTGGAGGAAAAGCAGGTCTAAACAGTGGATGGATTTTTGGTCTTAGATTTGTTTGTTTCTATTGTCTAACCAGTTATTAGTGAATATTTAGTAAATGTATTGATTCTAAAGTAATTTTAGATGGTGCTGGTTACCACTTTGCTTTGATTTTTCCAGGTAAGTGGGATTGCTTCCCACTTACCTGGAATTGGGTTATGGGGCAAAATGTACTGGTGTGATTTTTTTTCCCTAAAATAATTCAATTGTAGTGTTCATTTCAGTCTCGAACGTATGTGAATGTTAATTCTAAAAAAATACAAATAAGCAGACTCATTTTTTCACTTGTCACAGAGATTTCTTCCAATAGATGAAGAAGAATTCATTCCATAGACTGATTTTGAAGCCATGTTCCTGTTTGTGCTGAACAATAGGTTGATGTTTGTTCATAATATAGGTTTATGTAGGTTAATACCCTTACTTTGGGTTAAAATGGCCTCTGTCACCTTATCAACACAGATCCTGCACTCTTTCATTGTTTTCGGTTAGCGTCGCTCTCACAGCTGCCTCATGTATAGCAGAGTGTCTGCACACGGCAGCCATTTCTCCAAAGGTCACAGAGGTCTTACTAGGCCAAGCTAGGTGAGAAGCTTGTTTCATTGGTGCTTCAGTTCACCCCTCTAACAACACAAGACCCCGGCCTAATACCTGTCACACCTCACCGAGGATCTCTGAGGGACAGGAAGTTACTGTGTTTCATTCTGCTGCCGAGGCTGAAACGTTTCTCTGGTTGTTACTTCAGATCTGTGGTTTAGTCTGAAAACAGGATTCTATACTGCAGGGTGAGCAAGACACACTCTGCCTAAAATATCCAACATGTTTTATTGGTCAAAGTTTCTCATCAGATTAAATGTTGTCACATAGAAACAGCGGTTTTATGAGGAACAAGGTTGAACATGCTCAACTGGAACTGAACCGTACAAATGGAACAATATAAAATGCAGAGTCACTACAACATGTTCACTTCAAGTGCATCTCAGTATTCCTGAATATTATCAAGAACTTTATGACCTCAAATTATATAATTTACACACAGTCCACATCTTGCAAATCTCTAAACTCTTGAATTGACATTTCTTCTAAGACTTAGATCCTCCTTGTTGCTTGTGCATCTTTTTCTACCACACCTTTTCCTTCCACAAAACTTTCCATGAATATGTTTGGACACAGCTCTCTGTGAACAGGCTGTGCCAACACACTTTTCGTGCTGTCGATATTCTTTCAGTGACTGATGGACAGTTGTTGAGTCTCCATGGGAAGACCAAAGCGTGCTATAGCATAATATTTCTTTATTAAAGAAATATCAACCTCACATTTTTTGAGTCTGAATTTTGAATTTTTATTAGTTGTAATAATGAAAATTAACAGAAACAAATAATCTATGTGCAGTGGATCTATATAGCATGGGTTTCACCTTACTGAATACAATATCTAAAATAAATGACTATTTAAATTATGTTTTTTTCTTTGTTTTTTTTACATGCAACAGCAGATCAAGCTTCTGTCAGAAATCCTTTCCTAATATCTTGCCCAGACATGTTGAACCATCTGCTGCCAGTGTTGAGCAAGCTCTGCACCGGTGACACCAGAGCAGGTGGTGACAGGAAGTCAGCTGATCATTTTAGGCAAAAATGTAATGAAACCTTTTTTTTTCTAAAATAAATATTTAAATATAGTAAAACTTTTTGCAGTGAGTTAATTGGCATCAGATCAACAATGAGGTATGATGTAAAAAAACAAACAAACAAAAAAAACACTTGTTCTACTGCAGAACTCGTCGGCCAGCCCTGTGTGAAGTAAGTGGATTCTCCATTAGATGTTCATCACAAATCATTTTCCAATAGGATAAAAAAGTTTCTCTCTGAGTTGCTCTAAGCAGCTCACAGTCCCAGTGTCTCCAGAGAGCAACTCAGTACCAAAAGGTAACATTGACCCACATTGCCACAGTTGCGCCTAATTTTAGCCCTGTGGAAAAACAACAGGTTGTGTTATTCATTCATAGCAACGTATGAGAGCTGGGGACGTTCAGGTAGCCCACGTGTCGATACACTCTGCACTTGTTGCTATGTAAAGCTCGGATTAACACTCATCCATGGAGACTTCAGTGAAAACACACACACACTGAGTCTGTGTGTGTTCATCAGAGCAGCTCATCTTAAATCTTTAATCCATTTAGGAACAGGGAAATAAGCTGTGTTGGGCGTAACGTCAAATAACAGATAAAATCTCACACCACTGTTGTAAAAAAGCAGCAAACTGCAAATACACACAAGTCAGGAAAGCAAAGTAAGTCAATTTCATTTTTTTAGAGCATATTTTAAAATCAAAATGGATAAGGTGCTTCACAACAACACCAAAACACAAATAGCAAAAAATAAAGTAAATATTAATCAAAAGCAAATCTATAAGTTTTAAGCATCCCAACTCTACAGACTCGAAGCTCAGAAGTGATGGAGGTCCTGAGTTTGGGGGAAAATGTCGGCGTTTTCTACACCCTTCAGTATTTAACTGACCCTTAAACATGAAAGTTTGAATGTGTGACAGTTATTCACAATATACTCTATGATTAAATACTGTATTAACACAAAAACAAATTTGATTTTAGGACGTTAGTGAAAATAAACCTCAGATGTACACGAACAAACGATTTGTATTTTAAATATAAAGTTTGAACAGCATAGGACACATCTACAAAAAATATTAGCGCATTTGCCTTTAAGAACACAAGATTTAAAAGACATGAATGCCTCAATCATCTGCATAGAAGTTATGCAAATACCCATCAACAGAGGAACAGGCCGCGTCTTCTTATCAGAGACAGACTCACAGACTCGGCTTCAGAATGAACTCCATGAAATGATCCACAAAGCTAAAGCAGCTGCAAGGTGAACAGCCACAACCTTTTCCAAAATTAAGATATAAACTAAACCATGATGCTCATATTAAGTATTTCTCTTCAAATAAGATTTTTTAAAAATCTGCTGGAAGCATCAATTTTTATTTATCATCATTTATTACCAGTCAGCCCACAGGGCAGTGACAAACAGTCCCTTAATGATGTTTACATAGCGCCGTCTGCATGATGTATTCAGCCCCACTGACTCATGACAGAATGGCATTTCATCCTGATGCAAAAGCAGCCGGGATGTGAATCGCAGTATAATAGCCACTATTAATCACACACATGATCATTTCATGCCCGCAGTCCTCGTTTGGGGTTTACAGTAAACTCCCAGCTCGTCTGTGGCGTTTTTAAAAGTGCGGCTCATGTTGCTCACATGTTTGACAGAAGCTCCAGGTAGTCGGTGTGAAACCTGATATGCAGATCGCCATGGCGCTGACAGTAACTGAAGCTGTGAAGCTGCTACTCTACCTGGGGACAGGTTGCAGGGATTCTCTGCAGGCTCATCACTCATTAGGCTGAAGTGCTGCTAAGCAACGCAGTGACAGATCAGTTTGTTCAGTCAGCTTTACGGGACTGATGGATGACTCATTCCAACGTTAACGTTACAAGAGTTGGGGGAGGGAATATCACTGGAGAGAGAGAGAGCTTCTCTTCCATAGACTAATTATTTATGAAATTGTTTTTCCTTATACCTTTAAATGTTTGTTAGAATGAAAACTGGGCTAATATTTTCCATTTCAGTACAGCTACTTTCAAATTCACTTCACATAGATTAAAACTGAATTAGTTCATGTTCATTAAGTAGTTTTATTTTTCACACCTCATAATGTTGTGGTCTAATTTTTTCATGGATTCTTCTGCAAAAACTTGTTAAAAATTTAGATGGAAACATCAGCCAGTTATTAAGTTACTTATCTCATCAACATGACCCCTGACAATTATTTACCTTCTTTTTCTTTTCCAATTTTGCTCATATAAAGTCAATTATAATTTGGCCAGATTTTCAATAAACCCGCAATAATTCAAAAACATGTTTCCACTGACTTCACATTAAAACTGAGGAAACATGTTTAAATGCAGTCACTTTTATTTTAAATTCACTCCACTCCACATTTTAAAGAATGTTTTTGAGAACAACTTTTACAGTTGATGACTCATTTGCAGTCGTTGTTTTCTTTCTATTTTTAAAATAAGAGCTCAAAAGGAATCAGCGAAGAGATTAATTTTTTGGGAATTACTTGGAATCATATTCCACAGTCCAAGAATACATAAACCTCAAACTGGCGGGGGTCCACCATGGTTTCCCCCTTGTTAAGTCATGTATGACTAAGGAACCACAGCTTTTGGTTTGATTTCATTTAATCATCTCCCAGGCTTGCGGTGTGCTGTTTGAGTGAATTTAGGCTTAAATCTCAAGCTAATTCTGGTTGTGTAGTTTAAACAAACACAGAATGCTTCAATAAAATAATCCGCTAAAACCTGAAAACAGTGAGGCGATAAAGATGGCTACCATGGGCCTTAACTGAATGCGTTCTCAATAATTCACACAGCGCTGACCTGGTAGTGAAAGGTGAGACGCTGCACTGATGAGCTGCAGCCGACGTCGCCCCCTACGTCCCACCAATGTTGGCCCACTTACTGTATTCTCTTCACGCGCAGGATTATGCAACAGTCATCAATAAATAATAATATCTGAGCCGCTGACGGTGGAGCACAATGATGCTTCCCTGGCAGGCTAGGAGCGGATAATATGCAGCGTTTAGTGACTGAAGGCAGGCAGGATGCTATTAGCCGCTGACCTCAGTCGTCATGTGGCTGCTGCACTGAGGTGACCTGTCTAAAGGTCAAGCCCTGGATGCACACACAAAGCTGAATAGCAGCGTTGACCCCACTTTGAAACACCACACCAGCAAAAAAAATAATTATGAAAAAAGAATTACCAGCAGCTTTTAGTTACAATGAAACATCCAGAGGCGTATCATCAGCAGCTTATCTCTGGTTCCCTCAGATTCAGTACAAACACAGACAGACGCTTCATGCAGTCAGCCTCAGACGCTGGCCCACTTTCAGTCAATCGGACCACAAAAATGGAGCTCCCACACACTCAGCGATTACATAATTACCGACCGACCAACTCAGCATCCAAACGCCACTCAGATGTTCACACCACCACTATAAGAAGGAACGAAACCTCCAGAGAGGAAGTTCATTTCTTCTCACATGCTGAGATGTAAATTAAAAGAAGAATATATTTTTTTTTTCCGTTTGTTTCGCAGCAACCAAAAGATATTACAAAAACTGTGGAAGAAATAGGACACTTTCTATCAATGGCCAGTGGGTTGTCATAGAAACAGTTGCTGTTTAATTTTAAATTTTGCTAAACCCACTCTTCTTATTCTCCTCCTCACTGGCACAAACACACTCTGTTTGCTTTAAACCAGATCCATGGAGGTGATTTACCAGAGAAAGAAAAATGTCAGCCTGCAGACTTAAAACAAAAACAAAACCATTTATGCAAAAGTTAACAGATTACATCTGTTGTAAAATGAACAGCAAAATGTAATCTATAGTAAACCATGATGGTGGTGGTCAGGGTCTGTTTTGCTGCTTCTGAGCTTGTCAGCTTCGCTAATCATAAACATTTGTTTTGCTAACGCTAAAGCACTATGCTAGCACATTATTCAGCAGAAGCTAATGCTAAAGTGCTAATTTCAATTCAAATTACAACTTCCCTTGAAAGACTGCAACCCTGAAGCACCAACTTAATATTAACATTCTAATTTACATATTATACAATGTCCTTAGATATTGTATTTATGTTTGCCTCTTCTTCTCTAATGTCCATGTTTAATTTTGTTCTTGTTTTAAATAAAATTATTGAAAAAAAGAGAGGAAGAATATGCATATTAATATACATTAATACATTCAGTGTTATTCACTACAGAACCTAACATCCATATTCGTCCTTATGTTCTGGGTTCAGCCAATGAGCAATTGGCTTTTTGCAAACCACAGCCAATAGCATGTCAAGAAGCATTGAAAGAATGTACCTCAGCTTCCCAAACATTTTCTTTCTAAAACCCCTTATAGGCAGATTTTCTGTGACATTTTGGAGTTTTGTTTCCCAGAAAACTCCTGTATGAACCGTGTTTAGATGAGGGCCCACTGTATTGTGAAGCTGTAATAACAATAATAACCAACATTTCATTTGGTTAAATTGAACCTAGTTTCAGAAAAGATAATGTTTAAAACTTTTTTTATTTAACAAAAATAAATGGAACAACAAAACTTCCATTGACTTTTCCAAAATACTTTTTTGCTTTAGCCAATAAATAATTACAGAGGACATCTGATAACTTTGTGGGGTGTTCGACCTTGATCCTGCAGCACAGGAGCTCTTCCTGCTGTCCTGCTTACAGTAATTGGATTCATCCTGAGGCTTTAATTAGAGACGATCAGGTGGTCCAGACCAGGAGAGGCTGCAGGAGCTTAACGTCCTGAAGGTTCACCTCAACTAAACAGAGCCGTCTGCGGGGCAGTCATCATTTCCTGCCTTTCTGTGTGGCTGTTTGCTGGCCTACATTTCACCACACTACACTATTGATCTCCATTAGGAGCTCCTCATAAAGAGGAGCTAAAGTCAAAGGCATCCGGCTGACAGCAGCGTGAGGCTGCGGCTCCCGGCTCTCAGGACAGCGCAGCCCGGCTGTCAGAGCGCAGCTGCAGCTCCAGGAGGTTTGTTTATTAACGAGGGAAACTACAGCAGAGGGAAACCCCACAACTTCCCATGTCCCGGCCCCGGCTCCGGCCTCGGCCCCGGAGCAGCGGCCCCGGATAAACACCCCATGGCTGCAACACCAGACAGGGCGAGCAGGAACAAGAGGTGACGTCGTGTTGGATGACAAAAGAATGAGCCGTGCGCCTCGAGACCTTTATTCTGATCACCGGAGTGACGTCACTGTGACCAAAGAATAGGCTGTAGTGGCAACATGGTACCTGCCGACTCAACCTGCACAACAAGCTCCAGCATTTTATCCCCAAACATGATCGACTCTGCATGTATTTCATAATAATAATGATATTAGGGGTTAATCCTTACCGTACAAGGCATTTCTCGTTATCTGCCCACCCATAGCTTTATTCCTTAATGTCCTTTTGTCGCCTGCGTGGATTATAACAGCCTGTATTATTCAGATGATGCTCTCGTGGCAAGACACGGCGCTCGTGGCATGATTGCATCCAAAGGAGTGGTGTGGGTTCTCTCCTCCGAGCAGATACAAAGGCTGGAACACACACACACTCACCCATACACACACACACACAAACACAGAGAGAGAGAGAACCGCACACCTCCGTGTACCGAGCCGCAGAGGGGCACACATCCGTGAAGGCAACTCCCCCCGTCCGCCTCCTCATTCAGGGAGCGCTCTCCCCGCCTCGGGTCCCGCTCACTTACACTGACATTTACATAGGAGGAGGAGACACGGAGCGGAGCCTTTTAACACTGTCACTGCCGCGCCGCGCTGACGGGATATTTATGGGATATAACATGGCCAGCTTTAGATTCAACCTAAAGACTCGTTTCTCCTGTGCAAAGGGACACCATCCATATTTTAGATACAGCACTGATCTTAATCTAGAGAATGAATTAGTAAGCAGTAACAGAGCAGGACTTGTTTTCTGATAGTTGGAAGAAAATGGTCGTTTTTCACAAACTGTACAGTTACATAAAAACAAAACCACAAAAAGATACAAAGAAAGATTTCAGCCAAATATGAAGCTTTTAAAACTGTTCTAAAAATGGAAAACAAAATGTTCTGTTTGTGCAAAAGCTCTTGAACGTCTGGGTTACTGAAGTCAGACAGACATGCTAAGCCCAGCTAGCACTGAATATTCAGACAACGTCCTCTGAGTGTTTGCAGTCAAATGTCAAAAGAAGTCGCTTGTGCATCAGATTTACAGGCGTACCAGAAACGGCCAAATACAAAGGTTCCGGCCGGAATTTTTGTATGTAATTAATTCTGTTAAAAAACTTTATGTAATCTGTGTAATAAATTAATGAATCAAAATTAATGTATTAAAGTCCTGGCCACAGGAATTTATTTCCCAGCTCATGAATGGACCAGCACATTCTGTCGTTCTATACAAACAACAAGCAGTTCGTAAAAACCTGACAAATAAACAAATGTGTGAGGAGGTGAAAATACATCGATGGAAGAAATTTACTCCAGAGTGAGTTCAGATTCTCCAAATTTAGATTTCTCTCAATGTGACTAATAATAAAGGTGAATACTCCAGAAAAGATCAAAATGAGCCTTTTATTTAGAAGATCAAATTAGCATAATTTCAACATCAAATGTAACCATATACACATAACAGACAGAAGCCTGAAGCTCAGTATGGAAGCTCTGCCTCAGAGTGAGCCATCACATTCCTTACTCTCAGCACTCAGTCTTTCACCTCCCATCCTTCCTCATTCATCCCAGGCCGTCTGGCGGAGAGACCGGTTGACCCTTCAAGAGTCGGGTCTCTGACTTGAACTGTCGTCACGTAACCTGGCTGAGTTCAGACTCACGCCAGCGCTGCTGCTGGCTGAGGCTCCAGACTCTTACAGTCAGGACTTTCAGCTCCAATTCCATAAAAATCCGAGGAGCTAAAGCATTTTTTAGCACAATACTTTATTTCAGGGGCTCAAAAGTAACTGAACAAGTTTAACAACTGAAAATAAAATGTTAATATCTAATACTTGACAATAACATATGCTGAATTGAATGCTCTGCCAGGCCTTTGCTGTTTGTTTGTGCGCCTTTCTGCATTCTTAAGCTTTTAACAAGTGAAAGACATCATCAATTAGGTTAAGATCAGTTGATGGACTCAGTCTTCAAGATTATTCCATTTCTTTGCTTTAATAAACTTGTGGGTTGTTGTGGGTCATTACCCATCTGTAGTATGAATCAATTTGGCTGCATTTGACTGGATTTCAGCAGACAGTATGTCTCTGAACAACCCAGCATCCATTCAGCTGCTTCTGTTTTCTGTCACATCACCAATAAACACTGGTGTCCCATTGCCACTGGCAGCCAAGTAAGCCCAGGCCATCACACTGCCTCTGCCATGTTTTACAGATGATGTGGTAGACCTTGGATCAGGAACTGTTCCACATTTTCTCTTCAAACTCTTTTCTTGGCCTTACTCTGGTAGATGTTGATTTTGATTTCTTCTTTCCAAAGAATGTTCTTCCAGAACTGGGCTACATTTCTTTTGTTTGTTTTTTGTTTTTTTAGATTTTTCTTTACTGGAATCCAATCTAGCCTTTCTTCTCCTTGCAGTGAAAGCCCTCCAGTCTTCTCTACGCGGTAGACTTGATCCGCCTGCCTCCTGGAGAGTGTTCTTCACTTGGTCGGCTGTTGTGAAGGGGTTTCTCATCACCATGACATTGATTCTGCAATCAGTCATCACTGTTGCTGTTCTGTGGATGTCCAGGTTGTTTTTTTTTTTGCGTTGCTGAGTTCACAAGTCCTTTCTTTCCTTCTCAGAAATCACCAAATTAGATTTTTGCCAGTCCTAATGTTGTAGTTTCTCAGCTTATGAATGGCTTGTTTAATTCTCTCTGAAACATCATCACACCTAAAATCAGCTCCAAGCCTTTATCTGTTTAACGGACATTGACATGACTCATGAATTTCCCACATCTGCCCATGAAATAGCCTTTGAGTCAATTGTCCAATTAGTTTTGGCACCTTAAAAAAGAGAGTGGCCCATGTCAAGGAGCTTAAACAACTATAGCCTTCATCCAATGGAACGCTGAATGCCTGCACATTATGTCCATGTCCTTCACATAATTATAACTGAACTATGTTTCAATAAATGTGCAAAAACCAAAACATTCGATAGATAGATAGATAAAATGATATAATCTTTTATGAAAATTTATTTTGAGATGGTACGTCATTTTCAGCGTCCAATCAAATCGGTTTTTGAAGCAGAAATTAACTCCCAGTGGCAAGAGAAGCAACTTCATCATCCATCGCTATTGTTTGCGAATTTCACGTGTTTATGTAAGGGCATACCAGAAATGCACAAAATGCAAAAGTTCTGGGTGGAGCCATTGTTTGTAAAATAAATAATTGCGTAAAAATTTTTAACTCATTAAAAAGAAAGGACCTTGTAATCCTTGCATCATCTGGGTGAGTTAAAAATACCACTTTGCGTTAAATGGGACACTTTATTCCTTTGAAGATATTTTAAATATGTACAGTTGTAGTCACGAAAATGTCATTTTGAAGCCATTCAGAGGTGCAATCAAAGCATAACGATCTGATTCTCTTTTGAGGAGACTAGAGAGCATAAAGGAGTTTAAATCAACCGTCTGTGTTGCTGTTCATGTTGAAAGAATTAAACACCAAATCTGGCAGGTAATAATATTTACACGACCCCATTTTCCCATCATTTTTAATGATTACTGCTACGTAACCATAACAAACACTCGGACCCGGCTGGGTTGTTGATCAGAATGAAACCAGAACCAACCTCAAGGTTTAGCTTCCTAAATGAGAGCCTGCTGAGCCACACATGGTGCGCAGATTTGAGGTGAAAACAGTTGCTGCAGAGTGCTTAGAGCACAATGAAGAGCTAACCACCTTTGGTTTCATGTGTCAACGGCTGACAACTGTGGAAACATGGAGCAGCCAAAGGAAGACGGTCTATTCTTAGCAAAGCAGCTTCCTAATGCTGAATAATGACTGCATCTGTCAACTCTGATGAGTCACGTAACGGAGGCCCTCAACTATTCATATAAGAAACATAAAAGCTAAAAAGTCTAAAGTTTATGCCTTTACTTTGACTAAACACCAGGCCTAAGCTCTCCTCAGTGATGACTTCACCACACATATAGATGTCTGCGTCTGTAAATAAAAGCAGAGTCTTGAGTCTGGCCAGACGGGTTTCGGGGGAAACATTAGACGGTTGCGTCATGCAGCCTTGCAGATGCACAGCAGAGGAAGCCCTGAAGAAAAGTGCGCTTCCCCTCTTTGCTTGACAATTGGCTCTGGACTTTAATGCATTTCTGGAACATCCTTCCTTTGTACAG
The DNA here is from genome assembly GCF_001444195.1 of Xiphophorus couchianus. Classification (NCBI taxonomy): domain Eukaryota; kingdom Metazoa; phylum Chordata; class Actinopteri; order Cyprinodontiformes; family Poeciliidae; genus Xiphophorus; species Xiphophorus couchianus. The sequence goes on along the minus strand of NC_040232.1, from coordinate 2,789,898 downwards.
CACCTTTGGCTTTCTATTTTAAATAATGCAGCCACCACTCGGTGTTAAATAAGAAGGCCTTCTTTGGCCTGCAGTCCTCTCTGTAGTTTGATTGAGATGCAGCTCTTTGAGTCTGTACATAAAATGGCATTACATAACTAAGGAAATGTGGCAGCACTCGGTTCACTGCAGGTCATCTGGGCTCCGAGGGGATAAGGTACAAATGTTTCACTTTATGTTCTACCTTTGACAGGACAGGTGTGATATATGTGTAGAATTAAATAATTTGATGTCAATCAGGTGTTAAGAGTTTTGGTCAAATCAAGTTTGTATCTGAACTGTGCTTTGCAAATCAAAAATATTAATGTTTTATCATAGTCCAGCCACAAACTGTTTTATCTGAATTAACAGACTCACACACAGTTGATGGGAAGTGAAGTGGAAGTAAAATCATTTTTGTTATGGTGCCCACAGTGGATTGGCGTAAAATCGCAGACAACCAGTTAGAGGCGTCAAACACTTGAGGCTGGAGGTTCACCTTCCAGTAGAACAACCATCCTAAAGATTTTGTGGTGTTAAGCAGAACCTTTCTTCTGCAGAACAAGGTGTGTGTGATAACATCCAAGGACTTCAGCTCTTTGGACATCTGGCCTCATCTAACTGGACTATATTCTCTTTGTCTTCCACCGTCTTGTTCAAGTCTTCTGTATCAAACTTCAAACAATATTCAACATGCTTTTTCTTCAGCAATAGAGTGTTGCACGGTGAGTGTGCATAGAAGGCATTACAGTTGAGTACATTACTTATTAATTTAAAGGAGTGGGGGGGGGTTACTTCTGCTTGTTTCTAGGTCTTTCTGAAGCTCTCTGCTCCTTGACTGTAGAAGCTATTAACTCCTCTAAAGTAAATCTTTTGAGGGTTACCTGGTTGCAGCTGGTAAATAGTAAAAATATTTTCCTTTCCTGTATTTCAGCTTCAACATTAATTAATTTTGAAATACTGCTGTAATCTTTGCTTCTAGTGTGATCTGCAACAGTACTTGGATTTATTAAGGTTTCTGTGCTTTTACCCAGTGTAAGTAATACTTGCATTGCAATGCTTTGGTAATGAGAGAAGACAAGAAATGTATATCAAACACTTGACCCCACCAGGTTTTCCTATAACACACATAATTTGAGCTCACTTTATTTAGTTGAATGAGCTGATCAAAACTCTGGCATTGGCACAAGTAGTAACCGACACAAAAGACCAGAGTTTAGTGACGGGAATTTTACACCAAGTATGCAAATCCTTAAAAAAAGCGAACATCCTGCCAACAGAGTGGGGCCTGCTGCCTCTTTCTGGCTGTTTTATACGAGAGTGAAAGAGAATCTGTCAGCAGATGCCAAGTAGCAGAGAGGTCGACAGAGTCAGTCTCCTGCAGTTGGTATTGTCTGACAGCACCGTTTGGCAAGTGTGTGCAAACAAAACCTTCTATTCATCGATGCCTCTGGAGCCCCATCTGGAGCCATATGCAATATGAGTAATGGAGATTGAAAAGAAAAGGGAAAGAAAGAACCTGTGTGACACCGTCCTAAATTTTGATGAAAAGGAACTTTGGATCGTTATGTTAAGAGAAATGAGAAACGTTGAATGTAAAGGTGAGCCATGGCAGGCAGGGGGCATTCTGATGGTCTCTGCAGCAAACTCTGGAATAATGATGGTCTCCCACTTTCATAAATCCAGCCTTATTGCAAATCTCTTTCCACCTATTCTGAGACATGCCCCCAGCAGGTTTCCAGATAACTACACTCTTAGTTATTAACAAAGGTGAAAGTTAGTTTGAGGGCACAGAACGTCTGGTGTAATGTAGTACTCTTCATCAGAGCTGGAGCAGAAGAAGTGGGGAGGTGATAATTAGATCTGTCACTCTGCTTTAATATCTCAGAGAACAGCTTGGCCTTGGGCTGGCTTGTTGCAAAGAAATGCCTTATTGTCTCTGGTGCAGAGGAACCAAAAATACCATTTCAGCCTGTTGCAAAATGTGTTGGTGAGGAGTGATGGCTTTCAGCAGAGTTGCTGTGGAGGGATACCAACGAGCTGCTGTTTTCAGTTAAACTGAGTAGGAGATGTTATGTGATTCACACAGTTTCTCCTGATGCATACAGATTCTTTATGTACTGATTACAAGGAGATGAAAGTGTATTGAGGGTTTTAACATGAAGCAATGCAGTCAAGTTTAGTTTGTCATTCCAACTGGTCAATCTAACACTGGAGGGAGAAATGGTTTGTGGTATTTTTCCAAAGACAAAAGACAAATCTTACAATTCTAAAATCTGTCGCCACTCCATTTTTGTTTAGATTTCTAGAAGAAGAAAGTTTCGGTCAGTGTCTTCTGATGAAAGAGAGCACAAAGCTCAGCCAATTAGGAGAGACACAGGAAAACCTTGATTTATAAAAATAAATCATAGACACTAAACGTAAATAATTTTGCTGAAAGTAAATATTTGAGTCAATCAGATTTTGACCTTCATCATCTATGAAAAACACAGTTTCTAGTATTTGTGTGGAGACTAAATTATTCAGTTCAATCTATTTTTACATATAAGCATTTTAAGCTACCACAAAATAATACCAAAGTACTGTCCATAACCAGCTGTTCTGGATGTCCAGTGTTTCCTGGAAGCAATCTGGGTTTGTTCTGAACTCAGCATAAGTTAATTTTATTAGTGCCAGTTGCAGCAACTGGGAATTGGATTGCCGAACCATCTGCTGGTGTCACTGAATCCACACACCCCAACGCCTCGCAGCTCTTTTCAGCTTCAGGAACCAAACTACCTCAGACTACTTATGTTCTGATGCCACTGAGAGACTTCATAATGTGGCGATTTTGGGATGGATGATGGCCTGTAGGCTTGTATTCAAGCACTGAGTGGAAGCACTTCTGTTTTGAAAATGTCCCAGTGGGACAAGGCCTTGGGACAGACTGGATTCCTGGGAATCTTTGTAGTCCCCCAGAGGAGCTGTAGCAGGTAACGGGGCCAGTGGGGGTCTGCTGAGTCTTTTGATGCATCGACTTCCTCTGGCCCCTGCTGATTGTGTTTTTCAGGTGCCTGGAACTCGGCGTACGTCTTTGCTAGCTAGTGACGGGAACTTGTTACTCATGAGCAGGAATGGTGTTTTCCCATGCATCAAGCTGACCTCACTCCGACACAGCGAAGGGGGAGTTCATGCCATCATCCCCATCTGTACGGCCAACTTTGTGAAGAACATGAACTAAACTTTATAAAATAGTTTTGATGTTGAAGTTTGTACCAACGTGGCGCAGTGTTTCATTCTGCAGCCATAAAGTGACTAAAAACATGTGTCCAAGAAACATTTTATGAGCAAAGTCATTGTTTCCTGTATCTCCGGCCTCTTTCAGGCGGGAGTACATGTGGTTGTAATTCCTCCCGGAGCAGATCTCTGAGACTTTTAAACTGCAATTCCGATCATGATGGGTGTTTATTGTTCGTTACATTAGATTTATCCGGGGCAGCTGTTGCGTGGGAAAACAAATGAATGCGTTTGCATGGATTTTTTGCTGCCATCAATCAGCGGCCCTGCAGCTTAAGTGGTTTATGAAGCACAACCTGTGCATACGGTGAATCCTTCTCAGCTCTCATTGGCTCCTGTCATGTATGGCAGAAGAATACTTTCAGACACAAAGACTGATTACTGGAGCATTCTTTTATCCATTTTTGTGGCTCTCACCTCTTATTCCTCTCATTCATCACACTTACAATCTGTGCTGGCCTGGGTTTTTATGTTGTGTTTAGATCTTTCAGGCCCTGAAATGAGATTAAAGGAAAGTTCTCAACCGCTCCGTTCCAAAGAACAGACAGCACCAATGAAAACTCATGTTTCATGTATGCTCCAAAACAAGAGTGTCTTAATTAGACACAAGAGAGGCCACCAAAGGTTTTAACTGCAGCTAATCTGTTGATCTTCTCATTTGAGAGCATAACTGAGATAAGCAGATTGAGGTGTTTTTTTAGGGGACATGTTTTTCCCTTTTTCCCAAAGCTCTGATGCATGTATGAAAATGGAAAAATACATGAAGATGTCTGATTCTTTGTTATGCAGGACTGGAAGAAAAGAAGAGTCACAAGATTCAGTGAAGATCAGAAAGGTTCAAGCAAAATCTGAAGTTAAAGTCGAGAAGAGCACGATGTTCATAAACTTGAGTGAGAAGTACTTGAAGTCTTCCATTTTAGAATGAAAAACAGAAACACATCCCCAAGTAGAGGAGTTTAAGTAACTCTGCATTTTGTTCAGAAATGAGAGAAAAATGAAGCTGGAAATCAGTAGGTGGATTAGTGTGACCTGCGGTGAAGCGAGCGCTGTACCGATCTCTCACGGTGAAGAGAAAGCTTAATTGAAAGGTGAAACTCTCAGTTTACCTGTCACGATGTGTTTCTACATCAGTGGTTACAAGCTCTGGATAGTGACTGAAAGAACGAGATTCCAGAAAAGAGTTTCCTCCACAAGCTTCTCCAGAGGAAGACCCAGGATGCGCTTGAGGGACGATGTTTCTCAGCTGGGTGGGAACTCCTTGTGATTCCTCCAGGGGAGCTGGACCAAGTGGGAGAGGGAGAACTGGGTCTCTCTCCTTTAGCTACTGCCCCAGCGACCCTACCCGTTATCTGCTGACTATTCGGCAGATAATTGATGGATGGACAGATGGAAAATAATGCCTTCAAAATGTTCCTTCAAATTCAAAGAGCATGCATTGCTCATAGGAATGACAAAATCTCCCAACACTTCCATCTGAGACTCTACAGGCATCAGTTAGCATGTTGGATGTTTTCATGACAGGAATATCAGAAAATAATTGAGCAGGTATGACTTCTTTGAAGAGGGATGAAGGGGAAAGCCACTTCATTCTGAAAAGCGCAGACCAGCACAGGTCACTTCTGAAATCAGTGCAAGATTTTTGAGACTTTTTGTCAGATGAAATCAAAGTAGAAATGTTTGTTTGGCCACATTGTACAGAATCATGTTTAGAGACAAAACAAACCAGCATACCACCACAAACACCTTTAATCAGCTTTCAAGCACGGCAGCGTGCGGCTGATGGTCTGGACATCAGCCAGAGCTGGTGTCCAGATCTGCAGCGAGCTGGTGACCCTGCAGTCACCGAGTCGACCATGAACTCCTCTGTGGCTCAGAGGATGTCAGAGTCACATGAGAGTCCATCTGCCCAACGGTTGGGAAGGTTTTTAAAAATATATTTAAAAAACAAAAAATGGTTTCAGCCAGGAACTGTTAAACTGCTGCATCAAATAAAATGTAAGACAGGCAGTTCAGAATGCAACCTAGCTGAGCAAAATGTCCGCTGCTCACCAAGCACAGGGCGACAGAGAGAAAAGAAATCATGTTAACGGGACAAAATCTCCTGAAGAACTGAAAAAACTGAATGAAATGACCAAACTGACTAAGAGTGAAATGCAGTCTGCTGATGAAAGTGTTCCTTAGTGAATCTGCTCCTTGAAGGAAACATGATGGACCTGACCCAGCATGAATTAAAAAGTACCAACATTTACTCGATAAATCTATTCTGCAGCAGTAGCACACTTACAGTATTCTATTAATCTACAGACAAAAGAAAAATTCAGTAATTCAGGCTCAACAATTCTAGAAAACTAATCTTTGGGAAGAAAAAAGTTTCTGTTATTTTTTCAATAAACAAGCAAAGTTTCTCTGCTGACACCAGAAGTCGTTTCCACAGCCTCACTATAAATAATCAGGGCGTTTCAAGGACAATCAGAAGAGACACACGATTATCTTGTTTCCATTTCCGCTGCTGATTTCCTGCAGCACTTCCTGGAGAGAAGTCTAGTTGCCGTTGATAGTAGCATTAATAAGCATGACGACTTTCAGGAAATTCCTGAAAAAAGATGAAATACCAGCAAAAAGTGAACATGGCAACTGAGAATAAACTGCAGCTATGTATATTCCAACTTGTTGGCTAATCTGTCAGCCAGGCGGAGAAAATACCTTTGAATAATTTTTCAGATATTAATCATCGTAAACATCCGGTGGTGTGATGAACCTAAAACTGGACTGCTGCTCCAGTGGGAGGAAAAAGGAGGAAGTCTGACAGCAACATCCCAACTCTGAAGAACGGTGGTGGCAGCATCATGGTGTGTGGGTGTTTGGTTGCAAGAAGGACATCTGCACTCCGTAGATTAGATGGAAACATTAAGAAGGAAGACTTTGTGGAAATATTGCAGAATCATCTCAAGATTTAAACAAGGAAGTTAAAGCATGGACAAGAATGACTTTTCCAAATTCCACCTGACTGGCGACAAAGTGGCTTCAAAACAACTAAGTTATTATTTCTGGAAGGAATAAAAAAAAATATTTGACTCCAGTCAATGTAATTTTACCAAATACTAAGGAAATGTATGTACATGTTTACAGTTAAGAGGCATGAAATAAGATGCTAAAATAATTGTTTTCCAGTAATTTTATGACTTTCTTTTGGTAATATTGTCTTCATTCTATTAATATCATGACTGTCATGATATATAACTTTATTCTCAAAAATATTTTAAACATCTCGTAGTCTGGTCCTAGTTCTCTAGGGTACAACAGGACATTATTAATATACCCTGCATGTCATGTAAACAAGCCAACAAACATCTTTTTCTTTTTTACTTTTGTGAAGAATTTGAAACAGCAAAATAAAAGGCAGTACATGAAAAAAACATGTCAGGAAAGCTTAAGATAAGAACACTGAAGGCTTCCTTTTATATTTCTTTGATTTTCTCTCTTTCTTACTTCTATTTAATCCCTTAAACATCCACTGTCATCCCACAACATCCCTAAGAAGCTCACATGACTGTGCCGAGGCCACTGCTAGTGGCAGATGGTGAAGGAGGGATGAAAATTCACCCAAATAAATATGTAATCCCCTCCTCACATGGACCCAAGCACAATGCTCAGATTATCCTATCGGATGGCGAACAGCAGTTCTGCAGATCAACAGGCTGTGCAGGGAGAATCCTCCCTCTGTGGGATCGGGAAATGTTTTCAAAGCATGTCTGTGTGTTTGAGTTTCTGCACGTTAAATAAATCGAAAAAATTTAACTCACCGTATTCTTTAAACTTTGAAAAATACAAAGTGGAATTCATTACGGAAATTCTGTATTAACACAATAATATAACGATAGATTTAGCCTCTTATGTGATGGCCTTTCTGGTAATTTTGTAACTGAAATAAAATTTATGATCCTCCAATTCAAAAGGTAAAATAAATGTTATAGCTCAGACATTCCAAGAATCCTCAAAAAGTCGTGGATGATGATGCTGTAGGCAGGAAGGATCTCCAGTAGCAGTCAGTCTTCTAAAAATCTAAGAAGGCCTCTGACTGAAGACTTGCTTTATGACAGACTCATGAACATCACGACATGCTAACAGCTCAACTTCTGGGCAGCAGAGATGATATTCTACAGATTCCCACAATAACATGTCCTGGATGACACCATCAGTTGGTGGTAAGCTCTGCTAATCCACCCTGTTTGCTTTTGCCGCTCCTCTGTAAATCTCTGTCTGGTTAGGAAGCCGAGCAGAGAGATGCTGGAGTAGGGGATATGGTCCTTTCCCATCATGACAGGCAGAAGAGAACGTTTGAACTTCCTCTTTCTCTCTCTGCTCTGCATCCATGAAGCCTCCTTTTGAACTCCTGTGGGATTTGGGGTCATAGTTCAGGTGTTATTGAAGGTTTTGAAATGCTAATCAGCTGCTCGCTCAATTTGTTGTTATGGTTAGGGATTGTAACAACTGTCCAAAACTAAAAAAGCAAGCGCAAAAATCCATCCATCTTGATAGCATCCAAAACCAGAGGGAATAATAGTCCAAACAAAATAACGCCTACAAATCAGAACTAACAGAGTTACTCCAACATCCTGCCATTTATCATGTATGATGTCAGAGCAAGCAGCTGCGGTGGTGTGGTTTATGACAGCTTTGTGTGAAAGAGGAACCAGCATACCTCTGTTTGTATAGAGTTTATAACCGGAGATGAAGTTACCTCACCACCTCTAATTATCACAGAGAGACAGCAGCAGTAAAGTTTATCACAACGTAAAGTGCAAGTCAACAATTCCTTGTCACACTTTGTGGTAAATTCTATTGGTACTCATAACTGCTGGTGTAGTTCTGCTTTCTTAAACTTGGACTTAAGGTTTTATCATGATAGCTTAGTATTATTGTCATAACAATAAAAGTAGCAATAAGAACTATTTATTAGATCATTTTTAGGTATGACTGTGACTGTGTGCCATAGCACCAATAATCCCATAAACTAAAATAATGCTCTTGAAAAACATTCCCATTTGTAATTCATTACTTTAGGGTACCAGTCCCGTAAAGAAGTGCAACTTACATCAGTAAACTGCTCATGGTAACTTCTTTTTTTTCAAATGTGTTGGTATCTATCACTGCTTTTGTTGAACAGTGTAAAAAGAATAATAAATACCACAATGTATGTTTGTTGAGTGGACCCACATGAAGCAGGAGGAAGTAGAAATGTCAAGTAGAATTCTTGTGAATTTAATTGAAAAGATAAATAAACTTACAAAAGTCACAAGGAGCAGGGGGCAGAACATATACCATAAATCCAAGGGGGAAAAAAAACACTGGATAGTGAGGGAAAATAACGGAGAAGAGACGGGAGAAACCAGCAAAGAGTGACTGAGAAAGAGGTGCTCAAGTACTGGGAGGTGGAATGCTGAAACAAAGGACCTGGGCTGATTAGCTAACTGACTGCAGGTGTGAGAGAAGAGAGAGAGTTCACGGGGGACTAGGAATGAATCTATCAGCAAAACAAACTAAGTAATACAACCAGAGTAACTTAGAATAATTAGACACAATAAATAAACAACAAGATCCTAACAATAAAACTATCGATACAGAGAGAAAGGATAGTTTTGGGGAAATTTTAACATTAATTGGATTTTATCATGACAATGATAAATTAAAATCTTATCACTTTAAGAAATTTATCATGATAAATGAGACCCCTAGTGTGTCTTCAACATGAGTCGCCTGTAAATCCTACAGTTTTAGTTTTATAAATTACTGTTATACAAAGAGACCAGACTGGAGTTGGGATTAAATGAAAATTTTTTCTGTTTTACTTCTAACTGCATGAAGCAGATTTAGACAGAACTTCTCTGAGAATTTACTTTTGAATCAAATTCTATCCAACAAACTTTTTGTTTGTTTTATAATGAACTGGACTGAATCGAATGAAAAATGAAACAAAATGGATCCTAAATTATTTGGTGTATGTGTCATGGAACAGTGCGGTGAAGGGTGGTGAGGCAGACGCAGCGGACCCAGGTAAGGTGAATGGTTGAATTTAATGATGAGAGCACAGTCCAAACAACCGGCAGCACGCACATTGACACATTCACAAGACATTCACAACGACGAGGAACAAGGAACACAGGTGGAGTTAAATACATGGGCGGGTAATCACAGAAACGAGACACACCTGGGAACAATCAAGGGGAGGACAGGACAACGAAGAGACTTAAGGACACAGAAAACTCTAAATAAACACAGAAAAACACAGATCCTGACAGTATGATTTCTTTACATATATAAATAAATATGAATACGGAACAGGACTGAATTTTGAAAGAGGTTTTCTATAAAAGTCAAAAGAATTTTTCCACTGATGTAAAAGGACAGAAAAATAAGGCGCTGAAAAAAAGTTCCTTTGTAATGAAACCTTTATGAACTTCAGATTTTGTTCTCGTTATCTTATTCAGTGTTAACAGTTCTCTAACTGTTTGCAACAAAATGTAAATGGGAGTATTACTGTTAATTTGAAAATAATCACCCCATTGTTGTGATGTTCTCAGTGTTAGCGTGAAACAAAGTGTTGTCTTTCATGCTGATCGACTTGCCAACATTTATAACTTTCCCTCCAACAACTTCCCTTTTTTTAATCAGAACTATAAATATACCTGACAGGCTCCTTTTGAAACCTCAAAAGGTTTATTTCTTGGTGGTCTGCACCGAACACAAAGCAGAAATAAAACAACATTCTGTTTCTGTTTAATGTTAATATCTTACTTCAGGTTACATAAGGACAGAGTCTTTGTTGTGTCAGTTTGCTTTCCAACCACAGCAGCCGTTTCATCTGATGAAGTCCTTGTGAGTGATGCTGATTAATCTAATGCGAATTAAGCTCTTACCGGGTTTAAGACGTTCTTTCAGAATTATGTAAAAATGATAATACTTAAATTTTGTGCATTTAATTATCAGATTCTATCCAGGTAAAAACTTTAATCGTAACCCTAAAACCTTAATTTCAGAAAAAGAAATTCATATTTTTCAAGAGAATTGATTGGTTGATGTTTTCCAGAGTTGGTTACCATAGTAACCAGCCCAGCTAGGAAATATACCTAAAGTTAGCATCACTGTGCCTCTAGTCTTGGTTCTTGGTTCAAGAATCACTGCAGGTTCTTAGTGATCAGACTCTGATTGGCTGATCACACAGGATCCAAACCAAGCCTCCACTTTAAATTTCCATTCTTCTGGGACATAAGAAGAAAGGAAACAGACTCTTCATTAAAAACCCTTAAATACCTGCAGCATGCAAGACAATCTGAAGGTGTTTGACTCAAACTTTTTCCCAGGGCCGCCAGTAAGGGCGAATGGCACACACCTCCAGATTGCGCCTATGGGTAGGTGTTCTGAAAGAAAGTAGGAGCAGAGGGTCATGGGAGCAGTTTCCTTTTGTCAGGCTAGCAAAGGAAAACTGCTGATCTAGTGATGACAAGTGAGGAGCAGGAAGGTAAAGCTGTTGCTGACGTGGGTTCATGACATCATTAAGAATCAGTTCTGGATTAAACAAAACCAGCTTCCACGTTTATTCAGTAGGAGTCTCAATAATCTGTTCTCATGTGTCCATGACTCATTCTGATTAAATATACAGATGTTCTACACAAGATTCCTGTAATTTTGTCCATGTTGTATAATCTACACACGGGGCATTTAAAGAAACAGGCAGACCAACAATAACATGGTCTTCACTCAGCAGCAGCCGGACAGGAAGAAGGGAAGACACGGGTCCGGTTTGCTTTTCTTCTGGAGTCAGACCTTTTGTAAAACCTGCATCAGAAGTCCAGAAAATCAAAACATAGTCAAAGCTGTGTCCTCCATTTGAACTTGAAGAATTAAAAGAGGCGGTACCATAATTTCCCGACATTTGCATGACTCACCTTGGAAGACGGATCTGGCTGTGTATGCACAAAACCACAAGATTACAATTCCAGCAGACTTAATTTTTCCTCTTCCAGAACACAAACCAGGCTGCTTGTTCTGACGACAAAGCACCATTAAAACATGCATCTATCACTGTGTGCACAACAGGCAATATTCCCCTCTTCATAGAGGGAAAGTCAATATATTCACAAGCTTGCATGACAGCTGCAATAGCTGAGACAAAGAAGGTGCTCAGATTCTGTCCTGGTTACCGTCAAGGCAGAGAAAGAAGACAAATTCTGTCCCCAAAACAAGAAACAAATACATTTATCAACATTTCACTGCTGCAGGAATAAAACTCTGCACTTTATCAATGTCATCGAATACTTCAGAGACAGACAAACTTTAATATAGCAGGTTGTTTTCAAGAGCACAACAATGCATCATCATCACTAAGACACCCTTAAGCTGCTCGCGGTGCATTAATAACAATTCTGTGATAGCTGCTCGCCTTTGTGTCAATTTATATAAAGATGACACATCGTCTAACCTGATGAGCTCATGAAGCACAGACAGTCGTCTGCTTTTTATTGCTGTTGGTGCAGACTGAGCGGAGCGCTGCGGAACATCGCCTGAGGAGCCTGAATCCTCGAAGGAGTGGCGCTGTGCCTGCAACACCTCGCTGTGTTTGTGCTTCTTATTTAGGCAGGTGTTAAAGATGCTGGAGCTCCAGAGGCAGCGAGCTGCACCGCTGCTCTCTACTTACATAACAGAAAGCAAACGGAGGTCAAGGAGCTGAAGAACATGGAGGAAATTCTTTCAAATATGACTTCACTCTAACAACAGATCTTTGAAATATGGTTTATGGTCCCCTAATTTCAAAACCAACAGACTAATTTTATTTAATGATCTCCAAAAATGCATGTGCTTAGTTCTCATTAGGCAACATCTCGACTTTCTGTGACTAAAAGTTTCCTGCTACGCACAAACTCTGAAGATCATTAATATAACACAAGTATTAATCTCTTCAGGACAAAAATGTTTCATTGACTTTACATTTCGCTCCAATCAACGTAAATGGCAAAATGAGCTCTGAACAGAATTGGCTCGATGTCTGCCAGAATTATGATTATGAACATATTTCAGGTGTTCTCTCTCTGATTCTAGATATTGTCCTTTAACGTGACCTGAGGAATGAAGTGTTCCTAATCACACTCATAAAGTCAGCATTAGGAACAGGAGACACAAGAAAACTGCAAGAACTGGAAAAATATACACAATAAAGATAAAACTATCACGGAGAAATGTTTTCTCAGCTTTGTAAAAGGATATATGTAGCAGTTTCTTCTGCACTGTGAAGAGTTGTATGATCTATAACAAGCGATGGAATTTTTTTGGACGCCTGAACTCTAGTTTTTATAGCTTCAGCTTCGATATTTCATTTAAAAGACAAATTGCAAAATGAAAACATTTTTATTAAGAAACATCAAATTTATGTCGAGTTCTCCAGTGAGTCGTCTTTCCATCTTAACTCCGACATCCTGAAGTTTCCCTGTGATGTGTTTTGAAGCTGCTCTTAATACTCAACAGTTTTCTTAGGCAAAGTTTGGAGGAATTTGTTGCTCATTTCTGTCAAATGAACAGCAACATTTTAGTCTGTCTGTATAATTAACTTCATCTTTGGTTTGGCGTGTCGTGTTTGTGTATTTTTTTATGCAGGAGTCTGTGCTGGTATGAAGGAACTGTACGCCCTTGAGATGCCCTTGTAGTAACATCAGACAGGAATCCACTGCCAGCCGTCACTAATGAAAACGTGGCGATGTTCAGCTGAGACTCGTGTTTCTGTCGAACTGAGCTGTGTCACAATGCAGCGAAGCAAAACCTCCATGAACAATAAAACATTTTTCACAGCCACATCTTCTACCTGATATTGGTGCCATAAAACGATTTCAATGGAAAGCAGCTGAACTACTTTTAATTCCTGATAGTATAGTGAAACATATAGAATTGGACATTTTTTAATCTTTTGTTGCACTTTAATTTGACTGCCGGGTCGAATTGACCCAAACAATATCTATGTAAAAAGTAGACGCGGGGGGATGAGGGGGGGTTACAAATGTGTAACATGAATACATTTTCAATTTATATGTCGAGTGCACATATTAAGACAAGTAGAGAAAGTTTCATGCAAAAAAATTACTTCCAACTATTTAAAAACATTTTTTTTTAACTTTAAACAGGTCAATTTGACCCGCAACATAACAGGAGGGTTAATTTAAATGTTGTATTTTTTTTGTCTGATTTGCAAGTGATGACTTTAAACTTTTCTTCAGTTCATCAGAATGAATCACATGTTGTCTGACTGTTGCCTCACTTGATACTGAACAGGCACCATGAACCTGATGTGGCCAAAATTTAAACGGCCATTACTTGATTTTTCCATATATTTGATTTTTTTTCTACATTCAATCAGTTTTCATCCGTGTTCAGATTTTCCGCTCATATGGAGCATTTCTGCAAGGTCCAGCCCTCATCTTCGTCAAACTGACCACAGCTATCCATCATGTTAAATTACATTTCCTTGTTGGCAAGTTCTGCTGTGAAATGATGAAAGCATAACTTTTTTTTCTACAAATCTATTACTAATATTAACTTTTTATTTTATTTATTGCACTTAAAGAATATTCTGTTCTGTAAACATCTGGAGTTGGCCTGCTGGGTTTTATCAGGACTGATATGATGTGTTTGATCAGCCTTCACATTCAGGTGACATGAACGCCGTTAGAGAATCTATGGAAACTAAATTTTCAATATTCCATTTATTCAGTTATACACTTGACAGAATCATAGCAAAGAACTACAATTTTATTATTATTTTTTGGTATTCTGTCTACCCCCCCTCTCGCCCGACACGTTCTCTGGAGATAGGCACCACTAGGAACCAGGGTGTAAGAAAATGGATGGATGGATGGATGGATGGATGGATGGATGGATGGATGGATGGATGGATAGTATTCTGTCTGGCAATGGAGCAGTCAGAATTATTATCTGAGTACAAAAAAGAATGAAAACAAATTTAGTTCCACAAGTGGAACAGTTGATATAAAGTTAATATGATATATGTTACATCTAATGCGTTTGTTTTAAATGTTTAAATCTCTCCCAACACTGAAAAGGTAGAGAGAGAGAGAGAGAGAGATAAGAGGTGGGGCAAAAAGTTAGAAGAGAGAGAGATAAGAACAGAGGAGAGAATGAAAAATAGAGAGAATACAAGAAAACAAACATCATATAGTCTGTTACACCTGCAGAAAGATATCAACAAACACAAAAAAGCCTTTGGTGCTAATTAAAACAAAATGTATGTGTAGTAAACGCAGTGTTTATCTGTGAACACCTGAATTCATACCTGAGCACAAACAGCAGCTAAAGGTCTGCAGGAAATGTTTTGGTGTATCTGAGGAAAGATGATGATTTCTCTAAAGGTAGTTGTAGTCATGATGTAGTTGGTCTATGTGTGTATTAGTGTGTGTTGAGAAGCTCAGATCTCAGATTGGGAGGGGGGGTACTCTACCTCAGATCTAACCAATCACAGCTCACCATCAGCCCGAACAGAATCACATCCTGGTCTTTTCTTCGCCACTCTAATGCCGGTGACGTCACCTGCTCCCCTTTCCGACCTCCTGATGGCTCTCTTTATCATGGCAACCATCACCATGGGAACTGTTGCACACATTACGGGTGGTCGTCAAGGCAACCTGCTTGAATAATCATGCCTCTTGTCTCGTGCTCCTCTTTGCCTCCCCCCTCCGCCTGACATACTTGTTCCTGTGCTGTGTTCCTGCTCATTGAGAGGATGGAAAAGGGCAAACCGTGTACTTATGTTGATCACTCCACTGACAGCTCACATTTAATACGTTCCCCAAGGCCCCGCTACCCTCTGCTACACAAATACAACAGCTGGCTTAAGATGGGGAAGGTGGAGGTGGATTTTTGTTCTGCCTCTTATGTGATGAGAGAAGGCAGGGAGCAGAGTGAGTGTGCAGGGATAATACGTCAGGCTGCTCTGCTTTGGATTAAAGCACTCTGATGAACCATTTTCCATTAACATGCTCTTTGTAGTTGTAAACACCTGTTGTACTTCATTACTTCTCCCCATGCGGAGTCAGACCACGTTGCCAAGCATTCACAATTACCTTAAGCAATAGAAACACCATCTGCATTGTGGCCGGAGTGACCGATCATCAACAGGGATGTGTTTGTTTCCAACAGAAGTGTCTAATGGCCAATGTCTCAATTTAAAACAGCATGTGTTAAATATGCATTTACACCTGTCTGTGTAAAAACAGAACATTCTTGTCAACAATTACTTTCTTTCTTGTTAGATTATCTCAAAATGTTTTCTTTGAACATTGATGAAAGAAGCTGTACCATCAGCAGAAATACATTTTTTACTTCTATAAGCATCAACCCAATATGCTGGGCTTTAAAAAAAATATATTTCTCTTATCGGAAACATCTTTTTAAAAAATTAATTTGGCTAATTTCAGATTCACTACAACCCAGCCTTTCACCCAGTGACCTCTGGAGACTGGCACCATCTCCAATACAACGCTGCATGGACAAGCAGGTACAAATAATAGATGGATGGATGCAGCTGATTAGCATTCAAAAAACAACAATAAGTTGTTGTTGTTAACCCTAACTGAAGTTATTATATATCCCAGAGGAGCTGATCAGGAGGCTTCATGGATGCAGAGCACAAGTTCAAACCATGACAAGGACCATATCCCCTATTCCAACATCATATCCCCTACTCCAACATCATATCCCCTACTCCAACATCATATCCACTACTCCAACGTCATATCCACTACTCCAACATCATATCCCCTATTCCAACATCATATCCACTACTCCAACATCATATCCCCTACTCCAACATCATATCCCCTACTCCAACATCATATCCACTACTCCAACATCATATCCCCTACTCCAACATCATATCCACTACTCCAACATCATATCCACTACTCCAACATCATATCCCCTATTCCAATATCATATCCACTACTCCAACATCATATCCCCTATTCCAACATCATATCCACTACTCCAACATCATATCTCCTATTCCAACATCATATCTCCTCCTCTAACCAGTGCCTGGCCAGTGCTGTTTAAACTACTGTGAGTTTACAAATGTGAAAAAAATCTATCATCACCAAACAACAGCAAAAATGTTGTGATTTTCTTTTGTGTTTTGACATTATAAGAACAACACGGCAGTGATTTTTAAGGTTTAAAAGAAGATTAACGCAAGACAGATATGGATCAGTGTGACGGGGCTTGAGTTCGTCCAAAGACCCTTTCCTGCACCATCTGTCTACTCCATTCATCAGCTGAGTGATGATCCTATGTGTAAAATTATGACTGCTGTCAGATTCAAGCCTGAAACCCAGAGGGAGGGGTGCACAAGTCCGGTCCTCAAGAGCCACCGTCCTGATACATCTTTACTCCAGCAGACCGGGAACAAAAGGCTGAATTCCCTCTCTAGCAGTCATTCAGCTCTGAACAGGCCTGGTAACGAGACATTCATTTGGTTCAGGTGTGTTGGAGCAGGATGCATCTGGAAGCTGCAGGATGGTAGCTCTAGAGGACTGGACCTGAGCGCCCCTGTCCAGAGGTGTCATGTCTGAGCTCCTGTTCATATGACCAAACCAAGCTGGAGTTTGTTAGAATCATAAACCATCATGATCTCCACAGAGGACTGCTGCTTCCAGATCACAGTGGTTGGTTTTGATTTTCTTTTATACATTTTTATTCAATATTTCATATCTTGATAGCCATGCTATCATCCACTTCATGATTATTTCTTCAAGACTTCAATTTACTGAAATAATGTCTTCCACTAAATGTTTCTGCGCCTCTTTGTTAATTTATAATTCTTATAAAAGATTGTTTTAGTTTGCAGTAACTTGTTTCCAAGTCAACACCTTCCCAGTTCTGCTGCCTCCTGACCCGCCATCCGGCCCGCCTCCTGCAGCCCGGTCCGGTCCGGTCCGGTCCGGGAGCTGTTCTTCAGCACCACCGGAGCTGATCCCAGAGCAGCAGCAACAAAACGGAGTAACCCGGCCGCAAATATCCCCTCTGAGCTTTAAATATACGGTTTATGTCTCCCCACTGCCTCCAGCGTGCAGCGGTTCCGCCTCCAGTCACTGACCTTTCCCGGAGTTCCACAGCCTGTGGAAACCCTGCTGCTGGGATCTCTGCAGCGCCGACAGTCCCGACACGTTGTTCCCCATGGCGGGATGCTGGAGAACTCCCAGTTAACGATCCGACCGATGATGGCAGAAGTAAAACCATGAACTCTCCTCTTCACACTCAGACATGCAGTAGCGCCTCAGTTTTCATCCAACCACGGAAGCGGGAAAGACGCACAGGTGCGCGCAGAGTGAGCGGATAAAACGTGAGCAGAGTTGACTTTGATCAGAGAGATTTGATGCTTCTGTAATCCGCGGCAGAGAGCGAAGGCTGGCTGTGTTTTAAAACATGATCGCATAAAAGCAGCTCAAACATTTTCCATAAACTGTTTTGTTTATTAACCCAGTTATGTTCGGTTAGAATTACTGGATTTAGAGTTTATGGGACGGGTTTTATAGGACAGGTGTTCTCCTTCACCTCCAGCTGGAAGAAACTCTTTATTCCACAGATCTGCTGGAGCAGAAAGTCAAACACTAAAAACATAATCCACCAACTGTGTGAAGCTGCCATCTAGTGTAAATCAACATAGAAACAGCAGGAACCAATCAGTTCAGGTTAAAAACTCACTTTCCATCTAAAATGTAAGAAAATCATTTATTTTCCTTCCAGCTTCAGGTCAACATTTCCCAGAATGCTCTGCTTGAAATTAACCAGTTTTATGACTTATATGGTTCATCTCAGAGCTAAAACGTTCTGCAAATTTGAGACAGAAATGAACCTTCATCATTTAGAACAGTGTTCATTTCAGTCCAGTGTCTGTTTATTCAGCATAACTATTATATCAGGTGTGTCTGAAAACTAGACACACCTGCAACATCTCAACACCTTTTGTTCTTTTATATGTCAGAGATTACAGCTTTTCATCTCTGGTGATAAATCCATCCATCCATCCATCCATCCATCCATCCATCCATCCAAGACATTCCTCTCTTCTGTACTTCAGTACACAATTCCAAAATATTTCAATCATTAAATCAATAATCAAAAGGTTCACGCCTTGTGCCTCACAGTGTGGATAAATAAAAACAATAAATCATTTTGAGGGAATTTCCCGACCCATAAGATGCAGGATATGAAATATAAAATGCAAAAGGTTATTGGAGAGGGATTCTCTGTGTTTGAAGTCCGGAAAAGGGAATTAGCCTGGGTGAGGAGTATTGATGAAGTTGAATAGATCAGTGGTTGATTGACGGTGTGGATGGACGTATCCAGAACCTGTTTGTGGTTCCAGTCTGGAACTGGTTTGGTTGAAAACTGAATTAATGACTCTTGAGATCTGCCATGAGTGGGTTTGTTGAAGGTCTGGAGGTAAAGCAGTCACTCAAACCTGGGACTAAAGAAGGAACGAGTTTAGCTGGAGCAAAGGTTCGTCAGGCAGAACGTTTAGAATCACATCGATAAAGACTGATTGTCAGGCGCTGAATGATCATCATGCAGCTCCTTAAATCACCAGCAGAAGGGTCAGTCAGTCAGTCAGTCAGTCAGTCAGTCAGTCAGTCAGTCAGTCAGTCAACTGCAAAACTAAGAAAGATTGTAACTAAACAAATCAAAAAATGTTGAGGCTAATTTAACAGAAAAAAACTAATACAAATGAAAGTAAATAAATAAAAATCAACATTGAATTACGTGTTTGTGATTAAATGTAAAATGATACCAGCTGCATTTTCTTAAACTGATAGGAATATCCAGCTTGTTATAAAGATTTCCCCTGAATGATGGATCTGCTTTCTATCTCCCTGGCAACCCTATAGGATGATCTACATCCAGGATTATGGATGAACGGTCACTATATCCAGGATTTTATATTCCGTATGTCATGAGAAAAGACTGGAATACAGATGGATTGTAAATTCAGAGCTTCAGCTTTCATCTCAGAAAAATTCTCTCTTCACTCCAAACTTATCCAGATTCATCTGCAGCTCCATCCTGACGTCACTTAGGACCAGGATGCCTGAACTCCTTCATATTTTCAGCAAACTCATATATTACTCTGAAGCATTCTCCTTTTTATTAAATACACACTTCTCATCTTATAACATGCACTTGCACTTAACCGCTGACAGCTTCAACTGGAGGTATTAAAAGCTCAAACCGACATGATGACGTAAAATGGCTTCACCTGAGGCGAGAGCTGCTCTTGACTCAGAATACTCCTGACAAGAGACAGAGAACATTCTCTGAGAGGTAAACGAAGAAGCTGTGGGCTGCAGGCCTTTCATCGTCACAGCGCATTGGTACGAGCCTGAACTCTGTCAGATACACTGAGTCACATTTTCTGCTCTACCTTCACTTCCATAGAAGTGCTCACCTTAGGTTTATTGTCTTTTTTAAAGGAGGTACATAAAAGAAAAGGCCAGTGGGCTTTGTGCTAAACAAACTGCTGAGATCAATAAGGGAAATGTTGCCTTGGACATGAGTAAGTGCTGAATGCTGGAACAAAGAAACTAACTCCGCTTTGGAGAGAAGTGAGAAAGGTAAAAGTACAAAAGGCAGCAGAGTTTCAGCTCAACGCCAATCACAACAGCTCATAGAAGAGCTGAGGTGATGTACACCTGCCTTTCATTGTTTCTGAATTTAGCTGCAGCTCAACCGCTTTTAAAGTGAAAAATGATGGAGCAGGCAGAAAAAGATTTCACACAAATAAACCCTGAAGATGTTTCACTACAGATTTACTGACATACAGCACCACATACTGTCCAAACCCAAAGAGCTTCTTCACGTCTTATTGTCACCTTCAATGTAACTTTTTTTCTGTTGCTGTACTTGATGTTCCATTAATGCCTGTTTACTTGACCTTGTGGTGTTTTTCTGCGTTAGCTTTGCATTGTGCCACATGACATGATGGTCCAGTTGGCTTTTAGTTTACAGAGCTAAAGTATAAATCACTTTCTGCTCTGACTGTTTAGCCTCCTCAGCATGCTGACGAGGTCTCAGCATTGTTAGCTAACATGTCTTGGAGTGGAGCATCCATAAAAATCCATACTTTAAATAATCATGGTCATAATTCCTTCCTTTTTGTTCTGCTTGCCTCAGACTCAGTCTCGTCTCTCACCGTAGTACAAAGAAATCAACCCATTTTGTTTTGGGCATGGACTTGGTGAAGTTGGATAAATGTTTGATGTTAAAATGTTTTCATGTCGCACCTCCCCTCAAGAACTCTAGCGCCCCTGGGGGAGGCACAGCCCACACTTTGTGAAGCCCTGGTGTATTCTGCAGTTTTAAATGCATAGGTGGGAATGTTATCTTGCTACAGCAGCAAACCAAAATGACTGAAAGCCTGGAGTGAGAGGTGAGAGAAACATTGTTTCCCAGAATCTTTAGGGAAGTGTACTTTCTAAGAAAAAGGAAAACTGTTGTTACTGATCTGTCAGTCGGTCGTTTTAAACCTCAGCCTGAGCAGATAGATCTTCAGTGTAAGTCAGACCCAAACTGTGTTACCGCCCGTCTGGACAGCTGAGTAATTAATACAGGAGGGTATTTTTTCCAGTTTCCACTGGTTGGTACACAAATTGAGGATCAAAAACAGAAGAAATGATTCTGAACATGCAGTCAGACACACACTGACAGCAGTCTGCCTCCCAGTACTGTCCCTCTCCATCCAACCAGTGACTCCTGCCCCCCCGTGGTGTTTCCGTGGCAGCGGTCAGGTGCAGCCCAGCCAATTGTTCCCTCCATGCCAATCCAAACTGTCGCTGGCATGAAGGGTGATAAACGCTCAGCTGTTGCCTGCATCGTTTGGAGGCTCACAAGCAGATTCAGTTTTTTTGGTTGTTGTTCTTGCTGTTGACATTTACAGTTTGCCACAGCTTGAAGTGACCTTTTCCTCCCAGGCAGCTGAGCCGACTCTGGAAAACGGTCTTCATTTAATTCACTTCTCGTTTGCTCCGTACCTGACAGATTTACAGCAGCCGTACCACTACAGCGAACCGAGCTGCTCTCCCCAGAATGTCAGCAGGTGACCTGGAGGTAAACCTACATGGCGGCAGCAGACCTCGCCCCCTGATGTTGTCTGTACATGCATGGTTATGGATGCAGGAGCCAGAGAGGCAACGAGGGAGCAGATCTGAGAGCATCTTCTCGCTGTGCAGATGAAACGCTCTCATCTCAAACAGCTAAGCAGTCCTGAGAGTCCAGCTCTGCCTCTCCTTCCTCCGTCAGCCAGGCAGGAACTGAAGGCCGTTTGACCTTTCTGGAAAGCTGGACTGTAATTTTGTTTCTCGTTTGGGGGGAAAAAAATATCAACCCACCTCGAATGGAGAAAAAAAAATCCTCAGAGCCTGAGGGGGAATGAAAAAAGGATTTTTGTTTGGCATTCAGTCTTGCATCGACATGCTGCTCTGTGCGCTCGCCCCACATGGGGCTTTTAAATGTGATTCATGTTCAGCTGCAGCCTCAGAGTCCAAACACCCCCTCATCATCTGATTTTACATCTACACCCATCTTCCTTTCTAAGTTCCTCAGTCCCCAAACAAAACTAATATGAAGTATCTCTAATTAAGTTTGCACAGATTCTGTTTCTCACCTCTTAATCTCCAAATATTTCTTCATCCTTGGAAATGTAATTCAAACCATCCACAAGGGGGCACTGTTTGAATACATTACAGTAACTCTCCTTCCTCTGCGGATGCATTCTTCCCGTCAGAAGATGGTAGATCATTTTTCATCTGAAAAATTTGCAATTTAGCTTAAATTTCATCTGGATGCATCAGCCAGTGGAAATATAGGAGCATCCGTAATGTTTCAGGTGTGCCGGAGGAGCGCAGCAACCTGAAGTGCTTTTTGATGTGCCACCACCTGATGTGCATTCTGATTTCACTCGGGTTGTTCTGTTCAAGCTGCTGCAGGATTTTACTCATTTCCTCTGAAGGAGGTACAAAGTGGAACATTGGACAACAAATCTAACAAAGTTAAAGACAGACAGGAGGAGTAATAGGTGGTGAGATGATAGGGGGGAGAAAAAAACAGGAAATGAAATCTCTCAAAGCAGAGGCGTCACCATTCCCCAACAAATCATTTTAGAAACAGGACGATCATCTCTTTAGGAGGGAAATCAGTTATTGTGTCTATATGTTCCTGTTCTGCTGATGTGATTTCAGGGGAGGAAAAACAACGATGGGAAGATTTTAACCACAGAAGCTCCAGAAAACAAGAAGCCCCTCTGACGTCTTCCTGGAAAACAAAGATCTGAGAAAGGTCACCCGGCTGATGATGTCACAAGTAAACAACAGAGTCGCATTAATGCTGGGAGACAGAAAGAAATCAGTGAAAATGAAAAACAGGAATAAACAGGTAAAAATAAATCAGTGACACATCATCTTAATTTGACCGAACTGATATCAAATCTTTTTCAGTATTTAATCTTAAAAAGGGAAATTCTAACAGAATTTAGGAGATATCTTTTTTTATCATGTTTTATTCAATAAATCAGAACATTATTAAAAAAACATTTAATGTAGGAACTTTATCCCTAAGTGAAGCACTCTGTATAGATTAATTACACAGAGATTGATGTTGTTTCTACTAATTATGATGATTTTCTGCTTACAGTTAATGTAACCATCCATCCATCCATCCATCCATCCATCCATCTTCTCTACCTGACTGACTTCAGCCAGAGACACAGGATCTCATGTTCTGGTCACACCCACATCAGTCCTGCATTTTGTCCTGGATCAGATATTCGAAACCCGTCAACTTGATGCTAACTTTTCATCATCACTGTTTTAGATGAGTCAGCATTGATTTATTGTCAGCTATGGCAGCAAATCCTTTGTTCATTTAACATCAGGCTTGGTACGTTGAGTTTGGCTTCACTGTCAGACGTCAATATGTCTGACAGACAACATTGAAATGATTGGGAATGCTTCGTCTGTCTGGGATGAAATCAGGAACACAGTCAGAGGAACAGTGCTGCGTTTCGGTCCAGCTGAACTCAAATAGATTATATTTCACAGACGTTTTCAGAGAAGTTGAGCTAAAATTTCTGAAACTAGATTTACATCTATGTGCTTTAAGAAAATATAAAAGATAAAGTTGTTAAAATGTTAGATCAAGAAGTTGCTCCAAATGAGATGGAAAGGTTGGAGCTGGCTTTGCTCTGACAGACAACGTCTGGCTAGACTTTACTGAGAAAATCAATTTGCACAACATCAAATCAATAATAATTTTATTATCAGACATTTTAATCTTCATTAAACACAAATTAAACTGTAAATTAATTGCTGAAACACCATCAAGTCCCATAAATCATAAATGTGAGCTAAACAGGTTAAAGGAAAAGTTTGTGGCATTTCTAAAGCAGAGTTTCAGTTCAGCCAGCTCCTTGTCAACATTTTATGTTTAATTATTATTACTTTTATTCCACATTTTTCTTGTAATGTTTCCTCCTTTCTGTTATCCAACAGCTTCAGCCAATCAAACTCTTCTGTCTTCTTCTACAGTTCTTGTGTGATGTTGATGATTATCAGACTTTATAAGCGTTTGAGGTTCTAAAAATATAGTTTGGATTTGAATGAAACCATTTTTTTCTTCACATGTTTATTCAAGGCTGAACTAAAATGTGCTTTTACTTTGGCTGATGTAATTAAGCCATTGAAGAAAAAGTATTCAAGTAGATTTAATGTCTGCGGTTTCATTAATATTTCTATATTGAAAGATAAAAAAAAAAAAAACAGCTCAACCCTCCTGTTATTTTCCGGGTCAAATTGACCCGTTTTAAAGTTTAAATTTTTTTTTAAAAATAGTTGGAAGTATTTTTTTTGCATGAAACTTTTTCTATTTGTCTTAATAGGTGCACTCGACATATAAATTAAAAAATTATTCATTTTACACATTTGTACCAACCCCTGCGTCTACCTTTTACATAGATACTGTTCGGGTCAATTTG
Source organism: Xiphophorus couchianus (assembly GCF_001444195.1). Lineage (NCBI taxonomy): Eukaryota > Metazoa > Chordata > Actinopteri > Cyprinodontiformes > Poeciliidae > Xiphophorus > Xiphophorus couchianus. The sequence goes on along the minus strand of NC_040232.1, from coordinate 2,765,525 downwards.
ACCCGTCAGTCAAGTTAAAGTGCAACAAAAGATTTAAAAAATGCAACATTTTTGGTTTCTGACACTAATGCATGATTAAACACTCCCGGGTCAAATTGACCCATGAACATTTTTGCTGTACCTCAGAAACGAACAAAACAGGAGGGTTCAATCAGTTGAATTAGAGAATAATGTATCATACATTTATTATTTTCTATTTTGTCAGATCCAATCATAAAAGCTGCCAATGCAACCAACCAAACTCCATGTGGAAAGATCCTTTGGGATTCGAACCCAGGACCTCTTTGCTGCCAGGCACCCGGGACACCAACGGCTAAACCTGAAGTAAGAAGATTAAAAATAACCACATCTAAAAATAACACATTTATTACATAACAGCCAAAATATAAAAGTAAGTATAATAATAATAATAATACAATAAAAATACAATTAAATTCAATTAAAAATTCATGTAAAATCAAAAAATAAAACGTTTACCTAAAAAGAAAGACAAGAAAGGAAATGTCAGATAAAATCCAACAAAATAATCTGAATTTATCAATAGAAACATTAGTAGAAGAAAAGTGAAGCATCAGATTCGGATTTCCAGAACCAAAGTCTCTGACTAATCAAGCATCTCAATCCCCCGAATCTGTAAGGGGTCAGAAGGAGGTCAGATGTTACTTCCTGCAGGTTTCAAACTTCACGCCCTGTTCTCTTCAGAGAGCAAACATGGACGCCGCTGCGTGCTGAGATGAGAACACACTTCCACGGTGGTACGACTCTGTCCTGATGGACAGAAGCCCAGGACCTGACAGGGAGGTCAGCAGCCACCATCCGCCGCGCTGCGACCAAAGGGAGAACACGAAATGTCCATTTCTGATGACGTTCTGAATGCTCATGCTTTCTGACACTGGGTGCACTTAGAGATGTTGGCTGGTCTCTGTTGGGTTCAAAGACAGGATCTCTTGGGGCTGATTTCCCTCTTCCTGTCTGTCTTCCCTGCCCTTTTCCCCCAATGTTGTCCCTAATTTGGACCGTGTTTTGTAAAAGTTTTCACTCAAACATTTCTGCTCGTGACAAATGAGATACTCATAGTCTCACTGAGACGGACAAAAAGAGGACAAATTATGAAAATATGCTGCAGCGAGTTGTTTTGACTGCGGCACAAACTTCCTGTCATGCGTTCAGTGCAGAGGCCTTCAGAGGAAGCAGCTCTGAGTCGCTCCGCAGGCTGCAGTCCACAGAGCAACATATCTCAGCTTGTCACTTCCATTTACCTCTTTCCGTTCCAGCTAACATGAAGACCATTCCGGTTTCACTGTAAAGGTCAGCGGTCCAGAAGCTACGTGATGTAACCGCTGCTCTACAACCTACCTGGCCTCTCATCCACAGAATCATGCCGGCAGCGTGGCGTGAAATGTGTTTTTCAGGGAGAACACAGAATTTATTCAAGTGCTGGGAAGTGTTGAGAGATTTATCTGACACACTTTGTTGAGGTCGCATAAATCTGCTTGGCTTGGAAGAGCAACAATAACCTGATGCTTGAGAAGCTGACACATTTTAAAAAGTTTTTAGCTTTTCTTCTTACCATAATTTTTCCCTTCCTGGTGAAAACATTGATCAACTTTCTCACCAGGGACGCGATGTGCACCGTTTTACTTCACTTGTTTTTATTACCATATTTTCAGGACTAAAAGTCACACTTCTTTCATAGTTTGGCTGGTTCTGCAACTTATTGTCAGGTGTGACTTATATATATATATATATATATATATATATATATATATATATATAAAAATATATACAGTATATATATATATATATATATATACAGTATATATATATATTGTTCCATCTTCATGGTGTGTTTTTTGACTGATGGGTGAAATTGTAATTTTAAGCCACTGACCAACTTTGAGTTGTTCGGATCTTTAATGTTTAATAAAAAGTCGTCCACATGTCACCATGATATTAAATTTGTCTGGGACAATATTTTCTTTACAATATTGTCCACGATATTGTAAAGCACCAAATTTCCCACCATAGAATTGCATCCAATTTTCTCGTGTTGCAGTTGCAATGAAGACACGCTGTCCCTTCACTGTGGAGACGTACAGCAAGCATGGCCTAGATTTTATTGACAAGAAACAAGCTGGATTCCAAAAAGACCAGCTCAGTTAGCAGCAGGCTTTGATCTGAAGTACATCTACAACATGGCTCTTAAAAGTCCCGGCTGTCTCTCGCCTTCTTGGTGAAAAGAGCCCTAATTGCCCTTCAAGGCTCTCAATGAGAGCAGCAAGGCAAAGGAGAGTCCTCCTCACACAGATCAAGTGCTAAATATTGTATCGTTGTTGTGTAGCAGGAGATAAGTGGCCATTCATTTTTAATTGGCTCAGGCGGAGTTGAGACACCAAACTGGTTGCTGAGAGATGCAGGATTATGTGAATGTTGCTGTTATCCTGTACAGGAACAGATCCGAGCAGAAAACAAAACCTTTGGACCTCCAAGACCCTCAGAAGGTCAGAGTTCAGCTCTACCCGTTTTATTTTAGGGATACATCTCTGATGGATTTAAATAAAATCTAGTGTGAACATATCAGAAGACGACTCTGGTTGTGTGTCATTTAATCTCAACATAAATGCAGTTGTTTTGTTTCTGGCTTCAGTGGTTCTTTTCTTTATTTTTAATCTAAAAAAATCTTTATTTTTTAAATTAATTCATTTAATTCCTTCCAGTTTTGGTGCCTGATGCTCCGGTCCTATATATCAGCATGGTAGGTTAAATATGTCCATGTTGTTCCCTAAAAATTTACAATAATGTCATAATTTTAAATATCCAAGTATTGTTTATATATATATATATATAAAAATAAAAAAAAATATTAATACATCACACCTGGTATGGATTTGTGAATTTTATATAAAGCACAATGTTTGCAAAACACACATTCATTAAAAAAAAAAAAGAAAACTGTTTTACCACCCCCTCCAGAACCTGTCAGATGGAGTCTAGTTTTCTGTATGAGTGACTATAATAACTGCTCAGGGCAGCACGTTATTAATTAATTTATTTCTTTTATTTCTGTAAACCTACATGCCTCGATGTTCTGTCACTTTGCAGCTGAATTCCCTCAATACAGAATATAATTTTTATATAATATCTGTTTTTCTATTCTATTTTGTTCCTAAGATTTTTTTTTACGATAACAGATCATTTTCCTTCTTCTTCACAATTATAAACTAGATTTAGGTGTTTTTTTTAAACAAAATCCGAATTAGTTACTTTGTGGTTGTAAAGCATTTCACCTGGTAAAGTAAAGGTTACCCTGTTAACTCTGAGCCTCAGATTCCTCTGGTGTGTCTATCTTTGGTCATTTCATCAGATTCTGTGGTAGAAATTTCATCCATAACATCTGTTTGTTTGCAGCAGCTTTAGAATGAGTGAAGCAGGATTAATCTGTTAAAGATTGCTGTGGCTCACAAGTACATGAGAAAGGTCAAAGTGTCATACATCAAACTTTTTCACGATCTAATGCAAAAGAAAATAATTTACAGCGTTTAGATTTGTTCTGCAGCATCCAAGAATAACTGTGACAACAGAGTTTTTCTTTTCCGTGTTTCTGTGTTCTTTTCTCTTGGCTAACATTGACCCATATGGCAGAAACCCTCCATCTGCCACCAAAGCAGCACACAACAGGCTGTGGCTTATGTGTACCACAAGCTTTGAAAAAGTGTTTCCAACTCAAAAAGAAATCTCATTTTTAACAATTTCTGAAGCTAGAAAATAAAGATGAATCAAACCAAAAACTTTGCCTGATGTGAATTTAAATATTGGGGAATAATGGCGTCTCTCCCTCTCTGTGCAACCATTTCTTAGAAGTTAAATCTTATATCGGATTTGGCATTTATCACCTGCAGTAACTGTGAGGAATGGCTTCTTGGATTTATGAATTTAGTTTATCATTCAGCGTACGCGCTCACACAGAACAGTCTTCACATTAGAATTCATTTCACTCGCCGACATACGGTGCAATGATGTGCTCCATAAATTGTAACATGTAGGAGGAATGAACATAAAATATTTACACATGTTGTGGACGAGGCAGAAGGGGGGAAATAAAAAAACGAGCTTGATTTAAATACAGCGATTCATCATCAGTGACTCCTGGCTGCTTGATGGCACTTTGTTCAGATTATTGGGTGAAACGCAGACGGTTATCCTCAACTCCTCACTTCTGCCTCAGTTAAACGGATCAGATCGTGGAGCTTTTGCAGCCAGCGAAACATGTCTGGATCAGCAGACAGACATCTTTGGAGGAGGTACCAGTTTACTTAATGACATTTACAGACAAAATAATATTTTAAAGTTACACAGATCTCAGTGAGAGAAGGTACAGAGGAGGAAATTCCCCAAAACAAGCTGAAATACTTGGATCAGTTCAGTTCAGCTTTGACTGATATCCCAAATGAGAATTGGTTTGCAGCAGACATAATAAACCCAAAAACAGAGAAAACATCCACAAAAGACATCACATTGCATTAGTCCAATAGAACGATAGATATCACAACAATGTCCCACTACTCTACAGATGCTGGTACATCATGATAACCTGAATGCTTTCCACATAGTACATTAAGGTGAATTGTGCTACCAAAATTCCAAAAATATAAAATGCGTATTATTTCGAAACCTAAAACGTTGTCTGGTCTGGGTAGTTTAATTTAAGCCAGGGAGATTAACTCCACAATGGCAGCAGGAGTGAAAGAAACCCTCACACTAATCTTAGGCCCCCTAAAGCAGCGGCCAGATGGAAGATCAAACTCTCTGTAAAGTGGACAATGAATTTAGGCTTAGTTCTCACTCAGAGTACAGTATGACCCTCATCAGCCTATTTCTACTAAAGCAAGGAACGAAACCAGACCAAGCCACTGATAAAATAGTCATTCATATTTTTAAAACTTTAAAAGAACCTATTCCTTATAAAGAAGAGGCGCTGCTGGACCTTTTGTACTCTGTGTTTGATTCAAAACTCAGCTTTTCATCAGTAACACTTCCCATGTTTTAGATTACTGACAGGAAAAAGTCCTCTCACTAAGTATTAGCTAGGTAAGATCCAAATCCAGACTGGGATGAACTTTCAATTACAACCTGTTTTATACGAGACAGAATAAATTCAGATCTGTTGTATCAAAGATGGCTGATGGGTCTAAAAGCACAAGGCAGCAGAATTTCCTCAATCTACAGTTAAAGTGAGACATTAAAAAGTTTTCACTAATAGAATCAGAAACTAAAATAATTTAAAGTTGGTAAGCATTTTCAAAAGCAAACAGCACAGACCCTGATGATAAAGACATGTTGACCAGAGCAACAATATTAGGAGCAATGATGTGAAAAATATAATTAGGGTTGGAACAATGCTGGAGGTGGTGTGTAAAACGCTGCGTTTTACTTTCCATAGAGAATATAACCGATACAAACTGCTGAAAAATATCTGAGCAAGAAGTTGAAACTGGATCTGCATCATACTGATGAGCATCTGAGAGCAGATCCACTTGTCAGAGTCAATACCACAGCTTGACTTAAACCACTCAGCTTGAAATCACCGAATAAAAAAAACATTAAAAACAAACTTAGTTTGTAATTAAAATAATGTTAATAGCATTTTTTATTTTTGGAAACGTTTGGGAACTTGAAGGTTGTCGTTTTCCCACTTTTTCTCAGTGCGTCTGACTGCACATCTGAAAGTGCCAACATTTTTATTTAACCAGGGCTGAGGTAAAGATTTGGTTTGCTTGTTTTTTAGGGCCAGAATAACCTTATATAAATAAAAAGGTCCGAAAATTTCTCAATGCTGGAACCGGAGCACAACTGTCAGAGTCTTTAAAATTGGTGGGAAAACGCCCTTCAGTGTTAATTGCCTGATAGGTCAAACAATAGACTGAACGTTGAGAGGAGAAGTTCCCTGAGAGCCTGGTGAGTCATAATACATCGACTTCCTCAAGGTTAAAGAGAAGGACATGTACGCCAACAAACAGACTCACTACCAGTACCTGGGAACTTATGTGAACAACTCATCCAAGGAGAATAATCCAAGCACTGTGCTCTTTTTTTAACGTTTCCAAAATGTTTAAGTCCAATCCATGTGACAGCACCAGATCGGATGCATGTCCTTTAACCCGACTAGACCTGTCAGCAACTGAGATGGAAAGAGATTTAGAAGTTTTTAACCCAAGGCCTGGTCTCACAGTAAACAAACCCAATTTTCTTACTAAAGAACAACTAAAACTGACAAATAAAACAATAAATGGAAACACATATGCAGAATAAAAGTAAGGAAACAACATCAGCAAAGTCTCAGAGACTGGTGGAGTAGAAGTTGATGGTGTGTCATACTGGAAATTTTGGTATCGCTTATACCAATTCTGACACTATTTCTGATGCTGGTATTTTTTTTCTTGAATTGTTTTCATTATTGAATAATTTGTGACTTCACTTATTTGAATATGATTATAATAAAATACAAGACAAAGATTTTAGGAAAATAATTGTTTTTGTTAACCAACTACAATCAGAATAGAAATAAAATGATTCCCTTTTTTATTTTACTACACACAATTTGTTAGAAGAACTGAGTCTGCAGCTGCAATCTGCATGTAACCTAAATGGGAATACTTATTTCTAGTTTATATACTTTGGATCAGTATTATTAGACTACTTTTTAGACTCCTGTTCTTCCAACCCAGAAATGAAATTAGACCAGAGGATTCTTATCTAGCAACCCTGAACCGGAGCTCCTAGTTTACATACTTTAGATCAACATTAGATTATTTTTCTTCTTTTGCTCTTTCCTTTGGTTAAATACTTTGTATTGCCTTGTTGCTGAGAATGTGCTACATAAATAAAATTACCTTTACCTTTAAGATATGAGATCCTGCTCTAAAATTTAAAAAGTAAGCCCATGATATTTGACCATTTAAATTCTACATATGCGCTGGCATAAACTCTCTGAGAAAATCTGAGTAATTTGCTGAACATTTAAAGAAGAAACTGCAAAAAAAAAGTATTACACTATTGATCCAATACCAATACTCACCTTGCTGTTGATTGTATGGATATTCAGATCAATATGCCCAGCATTATTAGAAGCTAAACATTGAAAATGAGTTTTAAGCGTTGATGTAAAAGACTCAGCAGTGTCAGCCATCTTTACAGAGATGAAAACCACAGTTTTGGTATAGGTACTGCAAAAAGTTGCTTCACTTTCATTTTTAGAGAATTTAAGAGAAACATTGCAGCTCAAATAGTAACAGACCCTGAATGAAGATCAGTTTGCTCCACTATGGAATATAAAACATACTCCTGATAGTCAAATATGATTGAGAGAGATCAATAAACGCTGAAGCATCAGAGTTTGATGAATCAACAGTTCAAAGGTCAGGTCTTCCAGAGACAGTCTCTGTGATCTGAAACCAGACTTTCCATCCATGCTGTTGGCTCTCAAATAGACTGAAGGAATCAAAAATACTTTCTCTAAAATCTTTGAAAGAATGAGTATTTTAGATAATGGTCTATAGTTAGAAAACACTCCTGGGTCAATACCTTCTTTTTCTTTCCAAGAGTGGCTGCTGGTGCACAGCCTGATGAAAGGGAGCAGATTTACAATGGTTGGATCCGTAGTGTGAAAAATGTCCTTAAACAGACGAGAGGGAATAATGTCCATGGGTGAGTTAGAAAGCCTCATTAGATGAACAATGTGCTTCAAATAAAAAAGTGTCAACGGCTCAAAGTTTTCAAGGCAGCAGAAGCATGAAGGGGATCCAGAGGGATGTGAGGCACCCAGGACCGGAGTCAGCCTCACCGCTGAGATTTCATCCATAAAATACTTCTGAAACCTTTCACACAGAGCAAGAGATCCAGCAAGATAAGTAGCATAACAGGCTTTAAAGAATGCGCTACGATATTAAACTGTTGGTCTTAGGCTGTTGATTAAAACCACTTTTGATTAATAAGCGATTTTACATGCTTTAGTAACGTTTCGGTATTTGAACAGTATCTGATTTCTATCTCCTCTCTGTGCGTCTCCTCTGACGTCAGAGAGGGAGTATTTTCACTCAGTCTGAGCTGAGGGGGGAATTCAAGAATTTGGTCTGTAGTGGATAAGCAGAGTTCAAGATATCAAGTACATATAGAATTAAGGAGATCTGTGAGTTCCTTCACCCTGAATACAGTTAAAATGTGAGTTACTGGACACACTTTGTGGTTGCAAGATCCATAGCATTCCCTCCTCCTAGACATCCCAGTCGTAAACAATAGAAGCAAATGATCAGAGAATAGAGTTTGTCTGACTTTCACAGTGCAGATGTTTACCTCGTAGGACGACACCAGATTTAGAAGAGTCGTCTCTGACAGGTGGCACCTGTTAATAAGTCGAACGTATAGAGGGGTAAAAATAAGTATAAAAAATAGGTACCCCAACATCATTTTTCTATTCTTAATTTTTCTTTGTTATAACTTCTTTATTGTTTAGTTATTTAGTGCGATCCACATATAACCGCTAGGGGCGCCTGTCGCATTGGTAGCATAGAGAAGGTTGGGCATACAGAAGAAGAATAAACCTTCCTGTTAGATGCTAAAGGAGGCCCGGCGTGTGTCTGATCTTTTCTGAATCACAGGTCAGTAAAAATGTTTTTTGATGCATATGTATTGGTGACCTATAAGAGTTGAAGAAGTTATTGTCAACTTGTGAGTCACTTTATGCAGTTTGTGATTGGTATTGTGGAGAAAAGCGGACATATTTGTGGAGGCTACTTAATGCTAATGCTAGCGGTCTTTCTGCATGTGTGCTAAGCTAGTTGAGAAACAGCTGAAGGACCCCTGAATTCACTTTGAACTTATTGTATTTTGCACATTTGGAAACAGTTCTCACACAAAATACTTTATTTTTGGTCCTTTGTGTGGTTTTTGGTTATTTGTAAAATTGACATTTCTTTATGAGTTATAGAGCTTTGGAACTGACGTCACCGCGTGTGACGTTTACGTCTCGCGCAGTCGCTCGGCGCCATCTTATGAGGCCAAAGACCAAACTTTGTTCCTTCGTTTTCATTGTGTTACCGACCACATCGAAGTTGTTTTCCAGTTGGATGTTGGATTTTCGCGCTCCGAGGAGTAAGGGGCGTTTAGCTCAAGGTTGATCCGATTTATGAACGCTAATTCCGGCCAGCTGTTCTCTACCCCAACCGGATGTTCGGCCGTTAGTTTCCGAACCAAACACTCCTGTAAATAAATGCCTTGCCTTGTGACCAACTGATACAAAAAAGTGATAATTCATGCTATTACACGAGACATATTATCTTTTATTAAAATTTTAAGTCATATTCAATATTTTAAATAATTTTAATATTAAATGTTTTCTTCAATAGCTTTCAAATCGTGTGCCCAATTAACTCAAAATCAGTGTGAAATTGTTCTTTTAGACTGTATAGATGAAGCACACTCATCTTTATTACATTTTGACCCATTTTTAATTTTTTTATTTTATATCTAAAAAAATGTTTAAAATTTTTTTTTCAGAAAATAGATTGTATCAGATGATCATCACATTTGTTACCTGTAATGTTCAATTACATAAAATTCTAGGACAGGATCAATTTTATTACATGTTCACTTCTTACCTGAAATATGTTAAATACAACAAATATTTCCTTAAAGTGTGACCTTTTCATGACATTTACTTGTCACCTTTATTGTTTACTCTGAAATGTTTAATTACACATTAAATGTTTAAAGATGGGCTCTTTCATCTGGTTTGCTTGTTTACATTAAATGTTTACTGCAAAATGTCTTATCATATAATTGTTTACTTTAATCACATAAAATGTTTATTTAAAAATATAATCTTTTATTACATATATGTTTATTACCTGAAATATTTTAAATATCACATTTTTTACTTAAAATGTGATTCATTTCATCACCTGTTTACATGCAACTTGAAGAGCTTGAATCAAACGTTTCATGAATGTTTACCACATTAAATTATTAAATGACAGAAAACAGCCACTTCCAACTGATCACATATTTCAACACAAATGGTTCATGTTCCTCTTCAGAGTGTGCAGCCTTGCCGATGCAGCCTTGCTGAGCTCTTCTCCTGGGGTTTCCTCCTCAGCCTCTCCAACTTGCTCCTCTTCTACAGCCTCCGTTGTTGTGTTTTCATGATTTACCTCTTCTGGGGTAAATCATGAAAACACAGTCTCTGTATAACTTGTTGATCCACCGTGGTTTTGCTGTATCGCCTCTTTAATTGACGCGCATGTCGGTCCGATGTTGTGGCGTTTACCTCTCAGTGACCCAGATTCAGTCTGGATTGAGCTAATCCATTTCATACGTCAGTTTGCCTTGAAGAGGACATATCGGAACACACATCAGTATTAATGCTGTAAATTTGATAACACCAGTAAAATAGTTTACTTCACAATAATGGAATAACCTCGATGTTCACTGACAAAACTCGGACTATGCTACATAATAAATAGAAGCCCGACCTAAACAAGGTTGATCCACTTAAATGTAACGTACGTGACATTTAACATCAACGTAACTGAACATGAGTAAACCCGGACAAAATCATAGCAAAACATTATGACACAACACCAACAGAGCGAATTTAGACACTCGCCAGAATGGACATGTCTGGAGCAAACTCGTAGATAACTTGGAATGTTGGAGGATGTAATATCAGGGCGTCTCACTGCTGATTCCCGGGATATTCGTCTCCTTAACCGATAACTTAGCCCCCTCGCGTTGTTTACAGACAGTAAAACAGTGAAACGAAATTCCGTTTTCCATCTTTTTACCGTTTCGGTTGTGTCATTAGACATTACATCCAATAACGCAGCAAGTTCGAACCATTGCTAAATAATTTTAAGTAACTTAGATTCAAAAATTCAAAATATCTGTGAGACAGTCGTTTTGTCGGTTATGTATATGGCCTCACAAAATGGCGCTCATATCCCTACGCCTAGAGCAGTGACGTCATGTTCCAAAGCTCTATGCGTGGCTTTTCTTCTGACCCACAATGGCATCTCAATATTTCTAGGCTTTTCTTGCTGTCATCTGACGCTTCATAGAGAATTAGCGTTGGCGTCTTATCATCCAAACAACCACACAGTTCTGCATACGCCAGTTCGTTTTTCCTACCGATCTCCGGGAGCTTCTTGTACGTTAGCTCCCGTTGCTAGCTCACTTCCTAGGATAGGATCTTTGAGACCGATGGTTTTTAAGTATGCTAAAAACCTTGCTTCCCAGATGTGGTAGCGGGCTTCGTCTCCGTCAAACCGCGGCGTCAATCCCCTTCCGTGAACTGCCATACTCGGAACTTGCCTGGGCCCATAACCTGTTGGTTCTTCTGCAGCGGATCTCCTATTATTTCCACGGGAATCTCTGGACTCTTTGTCATCATCTGTACCTTGTGAATACATCTTTGCAGAAGTATTAACTTACTAATGAAATACAGTGAACCCCCGCTATTTCGCAGTTCACCTTTCACGGTCTCGCTGCTTCGCGGATTTGCATCGTGCATTGTGTTTTGAATTCTAATTGGCTAAACAGTCTCTCCGCTTCTTCTCTACCTGTGTCACTTTTGCAGATCCATGAACGTCACGTTCCAAAGCTCTATTGGAATAAACAGAGAACCCATAATTTTATGATATTTGATGAGCAAGTAATGGCTTCCTGTGTGTGAAGCTTAGTAAAGAGACACAGCATTAAAGGAGCATTTCACCATTTTCAGTTTTTAGACTTAGACTGACTTTATTGTCATTTTGCATGCACAGGGTGTATACAGAACGAAATTTCGTTGCATACGGCTCAGGACAATGTTTTGAGGTTCCAAAACATTCATTTTCAGTTCTGTAGTTGCTTTTTTGTGAAAGAGATAAAATATAGTTATTTTGTGAAAACAATGACTACAGTTAAAAACTAAAATGTTGGTACATTCAATAAAAGTTGTAAAAGCTATTAAAATAGTTAAAAGCAAAGTTATGTATTTTTATTTTCATAGAAAAATGTAAGATGGAAGCTCAATCTACATGTTGAACAGAATTACCACATTAGCCTGAGCCCATCCATGGTTGCCAGGTAACACATGATTAAAGGAGGTATTATGGATTTACAAACACATAATGGCATTTTGTAGCACAATCAAGTAACCGTGTTACCTTCAGTTGTTATAAAAATTGTGATTTCAGATGTCACAATTTGATGCCTTGAATGTGGCCTCTGTCTCTTTAAGAAGCTCCTCTTCTTTCTGCCTTTAGCATTTTGTTTGTAATTTCAATTTGCGCATCTTATGGCCAATGGAAACACAGCTACTGTTGCTGTTATCCCTCCTCCTCTGAGGACACCAGTGTTTAACTGGTCTGCATCTGATCAAACCCACGCCTGCATCTGTTTCTGGAAGACAGTTGTAACCCAGTGTTTAAAAACACAAGAAAAAAATAATAGATGTTGATTCAATGTCTTATTCTACCAAAATAGCTAAAAGGTAATTACGTAAATCTTCAAAAAATGTGAAATATGCTTTTAGTATTAGCTTCTATTGACAGATTAGGCAGCCAATGGCTGGCGCGGTCTGGTTTCGTGTCGGCCAATGGGGTTGATCGTCCCGCCCCTTTTTAACAGCTGGCGGTTGTTTCGTTCGGAGCGCGGCAGACAGGCTTGAAAGCTAACAGCTGACGGTTGCTTCGCTGCGAACGCTTGAGAGCTAACAGCTGACGGTCGTTTCTGTAAAGAGGTAGAAAGAAATTGACGAATCTGGAAATTGGTAAGGAAAACAATATTAATATAAATTCACTAAATATATAATTCAAAATACTACATTCGGTTTTATTAGATCTCGGAGGGTTTCCCCCGTGAACAGCTGAAGCCCGAAAAATAGCGGTTGACAGCTCGGAGCATCGGTGAGTCATCGCACGCGCTCGGCAGTTGGTTAAGTAAATTTGGTGAAAATTGGCTAAAATACCTATTAAATTATAAAATTTAATATAAAATAAAATTGATTGTAAGATTTTGTATTGTTATTGTTGTGTATGTTGTATTTGTTTTATGTAATTGCATTTATTTTAAGATTGAATGTATATTATATTCTTTTTTTACCACATATAAGCTAATCTATTTAGTTTTACTAATATGTTGGAAAAATTGTGTTCTGTTAACTTGTTGTTATACAACATGAAAGAAAAAAAATAAGAAGAACTTGAGAAATGATTAAATAGCATCTTATGTGCTAAAATGTTTTACTTTGGCCTTGTTATAGGTCAGGTTTTTTTTTTGGAGTTTGTACAGTACACTTTTGGCTTGGAGGGCCAAAGATTCCAAGACCCTCTTCACCTGAAACTGGATGGCGAGCCCCAGCCCAGAGGACCAGGCGCACGGGTAGATAGTGACCCGACTGGTCACCAGCTGAGAGACTTTGAGACTGAAGAATTAATTCATTGGAGACTGAAGTATTCAATTTATTTATTTATTTATTTTTTTTAAAAGCGCGCAGTATTTGTTTGTCTGTTTTAAATGTGGATCCACAATTGTTTATTATATTAAATATTTGCTTAACTCTTGTAGACACTGTGTGTTCTGTTGTTGCTCACACCTGGGTTCCCTAGAATTTAATATCTTCTGATTAGGCCCAACTTCCTATATATATAGTATAAATTAATTAACCTATTTTTGTGAGTTGCAGGTTACACAGTGTTTCAAGTAGAAAGCAGATCACTATGAGGCAACGCTCGGCCAGGCAGCCGCCTGCAGTAACAGGCAGCTTTACAGCCCTGAGCATTAATTCCTGGTGACACAGAGCTGCTCTGCAGCCTCTAATGGCCGCTGTACAGCTGTCAATACACACTAATTACATACAGGACCAGTGTTACTGTGCTTCATCAGTTTTATGCTCTGTGTCATTGTGTGGCGCTATAAAAGAAAAACAATACAATGAACTTTTTCCGATGCTGCACTCATCTCTTTCAGGGGAGGAAAAAACCTCAAAGTGTGTTTCCCCCCCCCCGCCCCCTATTTTTACCGCGGCGCTACCTGAGCAGAGCTTCTCTTTCTTTCTTTGTTAGGAATACCATCTCAGTGCTGTATTTTGCTCCTGTTTCGCTTCATTTCTCCAGATGTGGTATCAAAAGTCGACGTTCTCCGCTTCCTGCCAAACTTTCCCTTTGATTCTTAACTCTGTCTGCTCTTCACATTCTGCCTCCTGCTTATGTCACGGCACATTATCATGCAAACTTCTACTTGTTTTTAAAGTGTCACTTTTGACTCAAGTTAAAAAAAGAGAAAAAAAAATTACAACTCTGTATTTCAGTCTGAACTTTTAAACCGGCTGGCGGTATTCCCATGTTGGCCATTAAAGCGATGCCGTGCTGAGGGTGGTGGAAAACATTTCCTACAACTCTGAGCTGCCACAACGGATGCTGTCATAAAGCGCCGCGCAGGACTCAGCAACCAGCCTCATAGTAGTAGTTTTCTTATTGTTTCTTTACCTCAGACGAGCCGCCTGAGCCACTGAAACAGAGAAACGTTCATGAATATTTCCTTTGCTTAAAAATCTGCCTTCAGTGCACAAAAAGCTGCTCGATAAATCAATCCCAAACTGTAGCTGGGGGGCAGTGAACATAGTTAAAACAATAAAATTCTACTTGAGCACTGCAGTGCAACTATTGATTTTAATCCAGTGTTCGTCCTTTAATCAATCATCTCTTAGCAGAATTAATTCCTGCTTCTTTATTGCACGGGGCGGTCAGCTGCATGGCGAAAAGTCAGACCACTTCTGAAGTCCTTTTGTTTTGTCAAAGCAGCTGGACAAGAGTTTCATAGCGCTTCTTATTGATCTCCTTTGAATTAAAAAGAAAAATACGAGCTAAGAAACTTATTCAGCTCCATGAACCTGAGAAAATATCAAAAATTGATTTGCTTGGGATTCAGAAGAGTTGGCCTCTCTGGTTAAACCTTAAATGTCAGATTTTCGAACCAGAAACCCATTTCTTGATAAACCTTATGGGAATATGGTGGATTGATGCCTGGACACATGCAGGAAATGTGCGTAAAATAATTTAAAAAAAATTTAAGTAAAAGCAGTAATGAGGTGCAATAGAACATTGCTCTTCAGTAACTTTTGGCCAAGTTCTCAGCAGCCTTGTCCACAATTTCTTTCATGTTTTACATATTCCTTGATTTTTAACACCATAATGAATAAAAACTATTGCCTGGACACAATTGAAAAGGAAAAGTTGTAAAAAAAAAAAAAAAGATGGTGTAACTGGGAAGTGATTGTAGCAAACAGTATCAGGGAGTCTTTGTGTGATTGCTTCATTCAGACATCCGGCTCTTATAAAACATTTCATTTTGTGCATGTTATCTTGGAGTGGGGAGAGAGTCTTTGCACTCCATGATTGGATTAGCAGACCTATGCCCGGGGAGCGTTGTGATACATCCCAGAAATCTAATTTGATTGTCAAAGCTTGGGAGAGTGTGGTTTCTTATCTTGTTTGGTGCTGGACTGAAGTACAGGTATAAAAAAACAGAGAAGAGTCTGCGTTCGAGCTCCATTGATCTCATTTAAATCGAAATAGGCCCGAGCTCCTAAAAGCAGCCTTTACCTCCCACCTACAGCCCACCAACAGCGGCAGGAGCAGTTAGGCTTACACCAAGGCTGTCAACACTCCTCGGTCTAAAACTGCTCTTCCCCTCCAGCGCTGTCAACATGGCAGAAATCTGACAGCAGCAGCAAAAATATAAAGGAGGCCTTTTAAAACCTCGGTTGTAGGAATGTGTCAGGTGGGGGCTGATGGACGTGGCTGACGGTGCACACGCATGGAGGAGGAGCATCAGCAGACACAACAAGCACGTTATTAGGAGCTCATGTCTGTGTCTCTGCTTATTTAAGCAATTATGTGGTCAGTCCATCACGAAACAGCAACACGATGCTTGTGGTGCTTCAGGTCAGGAGCTCCAGCTCCATCAACCTGCAACTGTTTGTTAAAAATACTGTAATTATTAAAGGTTCAGTGAATGCACAGGACTGACCTAGTAGAGCACATCTACTGGCTGATTTGGTTTGTCTGGACTTTTTGTGGTCTGAACTGCTCTATTACTGCTTTGAACAGAATCCAGTAGAAAACAAAAGTTTTACAAAATTATCGTTTCAGCATTTCCTGTTAATCTTTAATTTTTCTTAAACTCAAAACAAATCAAGGAACATGCTTTACAGACTAAAAACTGTTTGAAACTTTGATATGTTTAATGAAGAAAAATCGGATTATTTACTAATCACCTGAATAAGCAGGTAAACGTCTAAAACCACTGGAGTCACTGCTACGTTATTACACAACAGATTCCAGTAGCAAACCAGGACAAAACAGTGGATTATTATTGTGCAAAAATGTAAACTTCCCTCATTTCTCTGCGTTTACTTCCCAGGGAACCAAACTTTCCAGTTTCTCAACGTTCTCTTCATTTTGTCCGAGTCCATTCCATGTAACACTGTCTTCTCTGCGCTTCCCACACCGACGCAGATAGGCAGGAGCTGATTCTACATCCTTAGCAACAGTGGTGAGTACACTTCCACTAATACGCTTATTGCCTTGATAAGTTTCTTTTTAGCAGTCGTGCTAATTTTGAAAATATTTAGTGCATCTTTATCTCCCCTTAACTTAGTTTTTTCTGTGTGAATTCTGAAGAGCTCTTTTAAGTGGCTTTTTTGTAGACTTGGTGTTAAAGTTTTAGATATTCTTCAAGTAGTTAGACTTTTATATACAGGCTCTTATTTGACGTGAGTAAAGGCTGTTTATGCATCAGTTCCTTTTCCTCTCTTATTCTTTTGATTTAATGGCGGTTGGCAGACTGTTTTTAGTGCATTACTGCCACCACTAGATGGAAAATTGCTGGCTTTCAGATGACGTAACTCTGACGTCATCCAATGCAGATGGAGGGCAGGAAGTAAATGCAGCCCATTTATTTCTGTTGATCCAGCATCAAAATGCATAAAGTCTGACTCCTGTACGGTTGTTCCAACCGTTTTAATAGAGAGAAAGATAAACGTTATTTTCGTGTTTTGAAGGTAGTTGGTCACAAGGGAGTTAATTTTAAAAAACTTACCGCATAGAGAGGAGAAAAATGGATCAACAATCTACAGCTAAAGACAGGAGGTGTGAAAACTAACAATGCCAGAGTTTGCAGCGCCCACTTTCTAACAGGTAACGATGGCATCGTTTAAATTGTATTTTAGATGTTTTATTGGACAGTTACTTAGAAATGTAACAGTTATGGGCTAGGCAGCTAACTGCGGCTACAAAAGGAGCATCAGAAGAGTGGCCTTTAAGGAGCCTGAGGTGTGAAAAAAACAGGAGGCAATGCTTTTAGTTTTGGTGAATATATATTAAGTGATTTGAATAAAAAAAACATACAATTACAACAACACAATGAGACACATGAGAATTGACTCAGAATAAATTGATTTCCAAATCATAAAGTCCATAGTCCATTCTTAACTCGCCATCTTTCGGTCCAGATGAGGATCTGATCCGACAGGGGAAAAGAAAAAACCCGACCTAAAAGGTCAGAAAACTCATTAAGTGTTTATCAAAAACAATTATGTACAAATATAATACAAAGGAAATAATTATTACATTTAAACATCTAGTTTATGCATACTACATGCAAATGCAATAATTAGATTCCTAATAATTAAACAAACATTTCAATCAGGTTAAATTAACCATAATTTAAATAAAACAAAACAAAATTATCATATTTCAACTAATCAATTTAAAGTTAAAGTGCTAAAGTTAAAGTGCACTTCCAAAATATCAATCAAGAAAATAAAATAAATTAATTGTCAAATACCCAAGCAGAGTGAGGGAAGGAAAATAAATAAATAAATATATTGCGCAATATCAACTTAAGTGTAGCTACATTCTGTTCTGATCAATTTTATCTTAAACTTCAGTGCCTCAGCATCAACGTAAATGTGTCAGAACACGCACAAAATTCAACAACAAGTTACCTTTTAGAAGAGAGTGGGGCGTACTGAGCCACAATCAGCACTGACAGAATCCCAGTGACGGTCCAGGTAAACAATGCCAGTGATTCTAATAAAACAACGCTCCAATGAGCAATCGAGCAGAAGTACCACATGTAAAAGTAATACTGTTATCAAATAACAAACTCACCCAGCAATCAAATCAATAGATTTAAAGATTTTAGGAGGAATTCTTGAGGAAGACGCCAACAGCAAGCCACAATCACAGTGGAACAGGTGAGGATCTTTAACTGTGCACTGGAGGCGGGACTTTAAATAAGTTAGCAGAGTTTGGGCAACACAGGAAGTGGGCCCGCAAAAATAAAAGTCCTTTACTAATTGCGGGTTACAGAAAGCTAAGCATTAATTAAACTCTGACATAATTTGCAGTTCTGTACAGTCAGGTCACAGATTATTATGGCCATCAAAATGTGTGACCAGTGTGATCCTGGCTATTTGAGGGTTAAATATTGCAATAAATACACTCAGATATTGGTGAAGAGGAGGCAGAACTCTGAAAAATGGTTGTTTTAATATATATTATTTTTATGCCCTGGCTTGGTTGTCGTCAGAGTGCTTATGTTGTTAGCAGCTAGCTCAGTGCCTCATGGCCACAAAATATAATGTTTATTACTAAAAAAAAAGTTAAATAAATTAAATACAGTATCTTCTCTTTATGTTCAAAACCAGGATTGGTTATAATATAAACTTTTGTGAGCTTGCTACACATTCTAGAGGTATGCCTTCTGTTTGAAACAGAAACTAAAATCCTACAGGAATTCAAAAAGACTCAAGTTCAGTGTTTGTTGAGTTTTGAAAATGAAGTTGGCAGAAAGAGCATTGTTATTCAGATCATGATTGTTTTTTTCTTGTCCTAAAAGCACACACTACATAGCTTTAAGACACTGTGCAGGTGGTTGATACAGAAAGAATCGCTGCTAATCAAGCACAAAGCAGCAATTTGTAAATGTAAAAATCTATTTTTCCTGCTGTGTAATATTTTATGAAACTGATAAATGTTTGTTGAAGTTTATCCCTTGAGTTTAAGAGGCTGAAATAAAGAGAATAACTTTCTAAATCCATTGAAAATATCTAATTTAGCTAATATTCTCCAGAACTGAAACTCAACAAAAGAAATAGATTTGTCATAAAAATCTGTGAAGATGTTACTATAAGGAATAAAATCTCATGTTAAGGTCATTTATATTGCCCCGCCAAGCTCGTTAACTGCTAATGTTTGTTTGCCTCATCCCCATTAAAGCTCTGTTCCAGAACAAATGGGCCTCACCAATTGATGCTGCTAGTTGTAACACTCGACATCAGCCACTGACACAGAAAGGTTCGACTGTGAAAAGCTTTTATACGACAAAATGGTATATCACAGAGGAGTTCTGATTCCGTCTAAATCAAAGCCTCCTTTTGATTCCCTTCAGTCTTACCTTTTGTTTGATGTCAGAGTTTAGAAAGAAGACTAAAGCTAGAGCCTTCATTTTCTTTCCTGAAGGCTCTTCGCCTGACAAGTGCTGCAACTTTGCCATATTTTTTCCACTGCGGTTTCACTCAGTAATTAATAAATGGCAGCGTGTCCTGTCCTGATGCAAATTAATAGATCAATCTCCTGATGCATGCAATGGCCAAGCAGTAAAAGGTAAATACAGTGTCACATTTTATGCAATGCCTGGTGAAATTGGATACAATTTTTGAACCCTCGGGGTTCAATAATTGCATCAGCAAAAACAAATGGATCCTTACTTAACAAATGGATCCTTACTTTTCAATTGAATTAAAAAAAACTGTATTTATCCCAAAGGGAAATAGAATGTTGTAACACATATCATCCAAGCCTTAATAATAATGATTAATTATTAACATCTAAACCAGCTTGGTGCTGCTCTTTTGACTTGTACCTGACTGGGGATCGGACAGCCAGAAGAGCATTTATACTGAGGAATTTTATCACTAAAGGCTACAGATGTGTGCATGAACTGACAAGAAATTTAGGAAAGCTACTGGGTAAATACTAAATAGCAAAAGAAAGGCAATTAAAATTTAGACTGGTAGCCATTTATTGTTTCTTTTAACTTTGTGTAAAGAAAGAAATATTGTTTTATACATTATTACCAGTGAATTAACCAGTTCAACAATTTGGAACTAAAACAATTTTAAATTTTGCTGCTTCTTGTATGACAGCGACCATAGATCTCCTAGATCCCACCTACCACAAACAACAGCAGAGGGATCAAACCGAACCACATTTGTCTCTGCACCACTTGGAGGAGTTGGGCTTTTATAGAACTTCCTGGCAACATGCTTGCCAGGAACCATCAAGATCATTTATTTTGTGCTTCACAGCGTGATAAAGTTCATTCTGTACTTGGACTACAAGAGAAATACCAGAAATGAACTCAAACTTTACTGGGATCTGAGTCTTTTTATGGTTATACTGAGGATCTGCACAATCTGAGTTTTCCTCATGCCTCTTTTAATAAAAAGAGGAAATAAAGATAATCTAGAATTTCCTTGTTTCAGCCCAGCTGATTTCAGTTGATGGCTGGTTAACAGGTCTTTGCTGAACTGCAATTACTTGAACCAGGAGCATTAAAGCGGGGAGACATCTAGAACAGGCAGGACAGTGCGCCATGAGGATCAGCTGTAGGCTAAAATAATCCAAAATATTAATTCACAAGAATCAGAGGACTTCCCAGATTTTCTAAATGACAAAATTGACACCTAAATAAAGAATCAATGTGAATGTGATAACTGGCTGAATTTTAATAACAGAAACAGATACAGAGATCCGTGTAGGGATCTGCAGGCTGGAGCAGATCAATGATGAATGAGAACTGTTTCATGAATCAATCATCTTCTAGGAAGACCGGCACAAGACCATGCTGTCTGGGACACATGTTCACATTAACCAGAACAAACACCAGACTGAGACTACAAAACAAAGTCTGGAGTCTACCTCAGTGCAGCTCAAACTGATGTAGATGAAGAACTGTATTCAGGTCATCAATATCTCATTATCACAGGATGGAAAGACAATGTGCAGAACATGCTGATGGCAGTCCAATCCTGGAGGTATTTGGGCTGAGTGGAAGCTATAATGGCCCTGCAAACATTCCTCAGACTGGAGGAAATGGAGCTCTTGTTAGGAGTTATTTCTCAGCAGTACATTAATGACCTTCGGTTCTCTTGTGAGTGATTACAGCAGTGGTACTCAAAAAAGATTCAATGTTTGTGTTCATGAGACTAGAGAACACATTATGCATTGGCCAGTTTCCATTTATATGCAATAAAACCTGTTCAAAATTAACCACAATTTGTAATAGTGATTACGTACAGTGAGAGAAAAAAGGGTGATTAAAAGACAGAAGCAAAATTTGATTTCTTGTACATGGTTCTCAACTGGACAACTGTGGCCTGCTCTCCCCAGGTCAGGAGCCTTCCTCAAGAAAATGCCTTTATTTCAAGTTCTAAGTGACAGTTCTTTATGCCGTCTCTTAGGCTGAGATTAGTCATCTTACTGAGGAAGCTCACTTTGTCAGGTTCGAGCCACATCTAATGACCAGGAAGGGTCAGAACGCAGACAGACCGGTAAATGGAGAAACTTTGTTTTTTGGCTCAGGTCTTTCCTGACCACAACAGACCAAAGCTGGTGGAGTTCAACTTTCATTGGGAACAAACTTCAACATGTTTCATTAAAAATATGTTGACACAATCTTATTCAGAAATTTCTTAAACAACTCTGGTCATGTGAATGTGGCTTTATTGTTGTGTAGTGGTTTAATTCACCTACAAAACCCGACCCAAATCTCCAGTCAGTCTACAGGCCGTTTTCTGAAATCAGCTGTTTGGTGTTGGGTCGTTCAGGATTGGCTTCTTTGTCCTGGCAAACTGTCCCCCATGTCCTGCCAATTGTTTCCTGGAGACAAGAACCAGAACCACACAGCTATGCAAGAACTCATAATGTACAGAACATAGATACCAGGTAGGTTCATATTTTGATTTGGTAACTTCAAATTAAATAATAGAGACAGAAATCTAGGTGTAGAAGAGAAAAGGGTTCAACCTTAGATTGGCATGAGTGTCTCTCTTTCAGTTTATCAAATGTCATCTGGAGGCACTTTACAAACATCAATTCAATCAGACACACATTCCAAATTATTCCAGTTACCAACAGTAATTCATTATTCAAAGCAGTTTAAAGCGTTTCTGATTAGGGAAACGCAGCAGATTCTAGATGTTCAGCATGTAATCAAGCTTGTTGCTTTTATTTTACCGCCATAACAAAAAAAATTTTGCTTGTTTACCCATGAATGCCACTGAACTTACACTGTCCTCTTCATGAACCTTCTTCCCTTGAACCTGTGTGTTCGTGTGTGTGTGAGCGTGCTTTACTGCAACCAAAAGGATCTCATAGCCAGACTGAAGAGTGCTGGCCCAAACGTTCCCTGCTGACTGGAGCCAGCGCTGGTTCCCGGTTCTGAAGGTCTGAACAGATGGGTTTGTTGGGGCGGAGTGCTGATGTTCATGGCTGGCTGACTCAACGCCACAGGGCACAGGAACCAGTCTTTTGGAGGGCTTATTTTGCATTTCCTCTTTGATTTAAAAAAAAAAAAAATATGTTTATCATGTTCTGGTTGTCAAACAGCAGGCTATGATTATGAAAAAGTAATTATGATGTGTCCGACTGAGCACATCATAGAAAAGTGTCACCAACCAGTAAAATTAGTTTCAGTCCAAATGGAGTGACACTGCGCCGTCGGCTGCATTAGCAGAAAGCATGTGAATAGAAGTTCAGTGCTTACTGTATACAACCATCATTCATTTATCTACAGCGGGTGAGAGAAAACCGCCACCACTGAGAGAGAAAATGTGGAAGGAATAAATATGATTTCCATCAAAAGAAGCTCAGGCAGCAGCAGCATGAAATAATTAGTGAGTGGCAGAGCTCCGCCGGGGCTGGGGCTCTGTGAGAGGCTGTGATTCCCCATGAGGAGAGCGGGCCCTAAGCCACGCAGTTCAACTCATTAGCAGTTGACAAAACAAAACACATTAAAAAGCTAATCAAAAAGTGCTCGACGAGCAGCACAGTAAAAGAGGAAATTAATTAGGTTAGTTTGGATCAAGTGTCAGCCCTCTTCCCTGATTGAAATGTCTTGATTTTTCTTTCCACCCTCTCCAAAATTTTCATTACAAAAATTCCAGATCTTTTTCATTTTTATTCATACACACTAATAATTTGGGATAAAAGCAGACACTTTTTCATCTTGGTTTTGGGAGGTAGAATTTATAGAATGAAAACATCTAAATAGGAGGGAAGAGGAGGGCGCTATGTGGAGAAAAAAATAGCCAAAATGTGAATCAAGATGTTTCATTGTAAATTAAAATAATTTTGTTGAATTTCTTATGTTTTTTTCCCATCCTCCTTAACATGTACACGCCCACACATCAGTAAGGTGTGGTACGGTGGGACTGGTGAAGCTCTATGCAGAACAGGGAGTTATGTCTTGCACAGTCCAGCCACAACCCCAACTTTAATGTATCTTAGACATACACACCTGCATCCATAGCAACACGTCATATTACCACAGACTCACATGCAAACATGTGGTCCTCTTTAGTTCTCACCCCAGTGCCTGTGAGGTTGTGTTGATTTAGGACCCGAATGCAGTGAGGCAGAGATGGTTAATAGATTTGAAGTTTTAATAAAACTGAAGAGCAAAATATGCAAAAATTGCAAGGAACATGAGGAGCCAGAGTAGAACAAAAAGCCTGCAGAGAGAAACAGGTTTAAACAGGAGGAACCAGTGAGGAGCGATAGTAGAAGAAGTGAATAAGTACTGGGAGAGTGAATGTTGGATCAAAGAACCTGGGCTGGTTAGTTACTGGTTTGCAGGTGTGATTGGAGAGAGCAGCAAGCAGACTGAAGAGAGAGAGAGAGAGAAAGTAACACAGGGTGCAAAGGAAATGAGTCTGACACTAAAAAATGACTAGACATAAGAAACATAGCTAGACTAGAGTAACAAAGAATAACTAGACACAAGAAATATTTAAACATAATGAAGTAGAATGACTAAGGAAGGTCTAAACTAAAGTAAAACAGAAACAAGACGGGATTAATCAAAGAAAGATACTATGGAACACAGAATCAGGGCCGGCCCAAGATATAAGCAAACCAAGCAGCTGCTAAGGGCCCCAGGGCCACTTAGGGGCCCATTCAGTGGAGCTGATTTTTTTTTCTAGTAATAATTTCTATGTCATTATAAACAATAATACAATAATATATATTTGATAATGTATGTAGAAATCATTATTTTATGGATAAAAAGAAAATAAATTGCTCTTGGGGGCCCCTGGTGGCCGCGGTAGGTACTGCAGGCTTCGCCAATAACATGAGCTGCTGTGCAGAGCATCCAAACGTCCAAAGCTCCGGTCAGAAGTTAAGCAAGGAAAACAATGTCTCAAAAAAGGACTTATCCTTCAGGGAGGGAGAAAAGGAAGAGGAAGAATAGAAAAAAACAAGATAAAGGTTTGTTTTAATGTGCCTTGGTAATGTAATGTAAAAGATTTGTAAAGCTATAGCTTGATAGCGACCTGCAACGGTCCAGTTCAACAGCCAAACATTTATTCTAGGTTCTTTGTGTGAAACTGAGTTTAAACGTTGAATGAGTCGATTCTCATGGTTGGCTCTGGATATTTCTGAGATATTTTTGGCTTCAGAATGCTGTTTGATAACAATAATTAAAACTTCTCAATGTTTGACATTGTCTAGTAAAATGTTTTTATGTCAGGCTACATAGCTGCTACATTGATGAGCTGCTCCGTGCTGTAGTTCGGAATTTGCTGCTGAGCATAATCATTTTATAGCTAAAACAAATATTATTTTTACATCAACTTCTAAGTTCTGTGAAACTTCTGTTAAAATCATTTGAAGGCACAGAATCAGTCCAGTACCGGTACTGGTCCACATTCTCAGGGGAGAAAGACTCACCTGGTGTAAATTACATTTTAGCTATTAAGAGAAATTTATTTAATCAAAGAATGTCATGAATATTCCGGGTGCAGCCTGGTGTAGAGCTGCACCAGTTGCAGTTTTCTGGCCGATCCCTGGTTACTGATCTTTAATAGAATAGAATAGAATAGAATTCAACTTTATTGTCATTGCACTTTCACAAGTACAAGCAACGAGATGTAGTTTGCATCTATCCAGAAGTGCTCTATGAGATACAAATATTTATTCACAGATGTACAAGACTATGTATGTATGGACTATAAGTGGTTATAGCAAGAGATATACTGTAGATATTGTGTATAAATATGGGAGCTATATGCACAGATTATACAGAATATACAGAATATACAAGAATGTTAGGGAATGGATTATAGATAAATAATGGCAGATAAAATTTACAGGTTGTATGTGTGTGTGAAGAAAACAGTCCGTGGTGTGTGTGTGTGTGAGGATAGTCCATGTGTTATTGTTGTATGAGAGGATAGGGGAGTACAGTCCTTATAGTTTATGTTTTATGTCAGGAGGCGTTCAAAAGCGTGACAGCTGTGGGAAATAAGCTGTTCTGCTGAAAAAAGCCTGACCTGCTGATTTTGATTTTGGCTGATTTTTTTTTTTGTCTGAAATGTCACTAAATATAGCAAGAAAGTCTCTGAGTTGGCAACAGTGGGGTGAATATTGTTAACTGTAAATGTGCAGACCTGACCTGGTGAGCCGGTCTGTCAGTCAAACCTCTCACTGCAGAGCAGAAGAGGACAGAGGCTGATTTTTAAACCTTTGTTGACGAAGATAAGATTAGGGGATAAGATGGGCTTCACATGTAAGTATCGGCCAATCACGATCCCCCAAAATTAAGGGAATCAGCCCCTAGAAATCGACTGGTCGATAAATGTATCCTATTTTATACATGTATATAATGTAAACAGCACTGCCAGAGATGCAATAAGTTTATAGCAGGTGTGTGAATGATCTAATGATCGGGCTGCTGATTGCAGCCAGTCCACATTGTTAGCAGAACTAGAGGGGCCCAAAACCACATTTCGCTTAGGGCCCCATGGAGGCTTGGACCGGCCCTGTACAGAATAATGCTAAAACTAGAATAAATAAATCAAACCCCAAAACAGCCCAGGAGCTGACAGCTTGGGGGACTCTGGTGGGCGTCCATCCCTCTTGACCCCCCACAGAATAGCTCAGGTTTATCAAATAATGATAAGTAAACAATAATGAGACTAAAAAGAAACTTGTATGTTGTTTTTGCTTCTGTTCACTTATCAGTATGTATATATCTTATGACGAAGTTGTTATATTTGTTTTTACTGCTTTGAAATGTGTCGCATGGTTGTGCTGCCAGTTTGTGGCGCTGCTAGAACACTGCTTACCGATGATGGCGTTTGCTCTGGTTTCAGGACTGGAGCCATATACTGAATCTCATGATATTCTTTTTAGTGTTTTGTTGATGTAATTTGTGCATGTTTTGGGACAAATGAGCATTGTTAACCGTAAATTATCAACACTGGCATAACTATCTCTTTTTCTGCCTCTTGTAAGATAATACTGCTTGTCCTCGTTTAGTAATTATCTCATGTGCACTCAATGTCTTTGTATATAATGAAGCAAAAGAGAACATCATCCAGCATATAAATAAAAGCCTCACATAGAGAGAGAAACAAAGTGTTTGTTTAATCCAAACCGAAATAATGCAGCCTTTTCTCACCCTACATAAGAAGCTGGTTCTCTGACAAACATCTACATCATTAAAATTCAAAGCAGAGTCAAATCATTTACAGCTGTTCAGACTTAATCACATGCATTATCATTTACACACGGATGGTTTTTCAAGTATAAGCCACATTAGCAAATATCAAGTGACATTTAAAAATCCAGTTCTCTGTTTAGGAAACGATATGTGAAGAGATTCACTCGTGAAGCAACCTTAATACTGTTATGTGGAACAATGTCATGGAAAGTGACATAGCTGACCTTGTTAAAGTGAAAAAAAAAAAAAGATTTTTACTGTTGAGGGATGGTGATCGCCTGATATAATATTCATGTTTGATCCAGAACATTGTTTATGATTAACTCAGTAGTTACATCCACAGATTATCTTAAGTGATGATTGCTGTGCCTCATATGTCAATAAACCATATTAAATAATAACTAAATGTTCTGCGACAGATACAGAGAGAGGTAAATCTTCATGAAGGGAGTTCCAAATATAAACCATGGTTTCCCCAGGCTCTAGCTTTTTAAACCAAACGTTTTTTTTTTCACATCATAGAACAAAACATGTTCACTGAATGAACGAGAATCTCTTTTTGGGAAATTGTGTGCAACTTGGTGAGGTGGGATAGAGAGATAGTCCATGTACAACCAGTCCCTAAGCTCCAAATAATGGAGAGAAATAGTTTTGTCATCTGTTTTGACATAAACATATCTCTGAGACTCAACAATTTCTATCAAATTCCATTAACTGCTGGAACCTATTTCATCTGCAAGGAATCTTCCATGTTGACTGTCCGTCAGGTGCTCCAGTAACTGCCTGCTAACATTCACCCATCACTTGTGCCCATAATTAGTCTGCTTAAGAAAGAAATGATGTCCAAATGGTATAATCTTAATGGATGCATGAACTGATTCTTTTTCTTCTTAACATGCTGTGTATTCTCAATAACATGTTAACATTTAGCATAAATAAGGATTTCTGGAGGATAATTCTTCCTTAATATACAACTCAGTCATCTTGAAAAATATAGATTTTAATCCATTTGAATGCATTTCTTTGTTCAAAAAGTGATACAAAAATACTTTTATACCATCAGTCACTGTAGCTGGTTCTTATGTGTCCAGCTGAGTCACATGACTTCTAACACCCAATCACAAAGGAGAAAAAATTGTCTGATTTCTGATAATCTAACAGTGAGATGAAAATATGTTGGGACAATCTTAAGACTTCCAAAATTCAATGGTTCAGATGATTTTAATTATTTAAAATGATTACTCAGCTCAGCCGCCTCAGGAAATAAAAAAAACTTGTTTGGAGCAACAGTCACATATTATGCGACCTCCACAGGATAAAGCCTTAATATTAACAGCTGGGGTTTAGGTTTTTAAAGGTAAATGATTGAGTTATGTGACAATAAAAAGCTTATTTTACCTGACTTTACTGGGCTTGTATAATCAGACAGATGGTAGATTTTGCCTCCATCCTTAAGAGAAAAAATATGTCTTATAAAAACTGAAGTTTAACAAGAATGCAAACATTTACTCCCAGACTAGTCTGACACGTCAGCAGATGACCTTGCAGTTAATGGGCCAACATGGTCACTTTGTTTTGTTTAAGTCTGAGCTGAATGACCAAACTCTTAATACCCCAAACACAAACCAACTGTTGCAGATTTACTTCACTGTCCAGGTGGGTGGGCAAGTGAACCACCTTTCTGCTTTTACACTTTTCACATGGTACGCGCTTTGGATAAACGTTCAATCCATGTGAGCTTGAATATAAAAGTCATTTTTTAAATTAACTTCAGTTGGTTTGTTTTTATGTCTCTTTCTTTTTATGAGACAAAAAGAGCATTTGAGAGCCAAGTCATGGCAACTTTCAGTGAGTGTGCTGCTGTATCTGATCTTACCGACACACACAGCATGAAAATTCTGGAGTCATCTCGGGGTAGTTTGGGTTGATAGTTCAGGTGGAGGCTCTGCACTGACTCCACCTGAACACTCTGAGCCTCCTGCAGTTTGAACTCACAGTTAATGTTGAACCAGGTTTCTGGTAGACCTTCAATCAGTATGATAAATGATAAATAGCTCTGCTTCTCCTGTGCTTCTCATGGATTAAAGGAAAAGCCCACCGAGGACTGAGACTCCTTGCAGCGCCATCACTGACCTTTGAAGTAAAAGTTTTGGCTGTTAATAAATGTTTTTGTTTTTTTTTAAGAACGTTTTTCTCAGTCGAAGAGCCTCAACAGAGTCTCAAGTTTTGTAGGTTTCAGTTCACAACATTTCACAGACCCAACTGAACCTAATAAGGTCGTTACAAAAAAGGAGATACAATGGACTAACGCCCCCAAAAAGATGGGACTATCAGCCTTATTTATCTACGTTTATAAGAAATTGCATGAAGTATTTTTCTGTGTTTAGCTAAATGTGTCAAATTTAGAGGAACGTGCTGACAACAAAGCAGAGTTCAGAAGTCTGAACTGATGCTTGCTACATGCAGGGAAAAGTATTGGGAAACTTGTGGAATATGGACTCTCGGAATGTAGGACTGGATTCATTATAGGATCACTTGTGACTGATCCAATAATGAACTCACAGTGCATTCCCACCAGCCCTGCTTATTCTGCTTTAATTGAATTCTAGTTTGTTTTGGGAGGCGTGAATGTGCAATCAGTTTCTGATGTGGACCAAAAATTAAAAAAACCCAACTCTGATCCTCTTACAAACCTCAGTCTCTGTACAGTTAACGTGAACTCTGGTGCAATTCCAATGTTAATGTGAATGCCAAGGGGACTGGAGACCGCTCCAAAAGCAGGAAGGGGGTTGCAGCACCAGGCATGTTGGGTAAATACAACTAAAACTAGCGGGAGACATGACTAATGCTCTTTTGCCAAAGACAAAAGAAAAATCTTACAGCTGCTAAAATCTCCACTCCATTTTTGTTTGTTTCAGAGGTTTTCATGTTGTTTCCTTCAGTGGTTCTTGGTGCAGCACCAGCACAAAGGGGTTGAACAGGTAGCTCTAACTATTTGGTGCACTTGACACAGTGCAGTGTGAAAGCAATTTTATTCTCCAATTGAACTCAGTCTACCAGACTATAAAGTGTAAAAACACCTTATGCTGTGTATGTAAAACGGAAACCGCAACCCAGTAATGGTTAACAGTTCTTAATGAAAAAAATATATGAATGTGTAAGTAAGAACAGGGCTGGGATTTCTGTTTGGAGACTGAAATCCCATCCAGGACCTTGGCTAGCAGAAATTCTTGACACTTAGACCATATGGATAAGAGAATGTCAGTTTACTGGGGATTGTTTCACCCACAGGACATGCAGAGAACAGAACTCTACACACTGAAAACTAAAAGTAGTGAAACCAAGTATGGGTTTCGATAGCAATTTGGCTGGCATGCACTCACCGCTACTGTGAACTGGTTTCACCAAGAGAGAGTAAATGATCACTGCAGTGGAGCAACATGGGATTTGACTGGATGACAGATCTAGAAAATACTGGAGGACAGAGAATCAAGTCAACTGGTTATTTGTGGTTAGGCCATCCTAACCACAAACTCCACAGACTGGAATTGGAGTTGGTTAGGGTAAAACTGAGGATTTGTTACTAGGAGAGAGATGACGTTGTAAAAATGCTCCAAGTTGGGATAACAGGCAGTTGTGTACTTGGTGATGGATCCAGAGCTACACCATTTCTTTCACCACACTCTTCTCTATAATCTTAGCTTTCCTGGTGCACTAAAAGTATGTATACCCTTCAGCTTTACCCCAGCGTGCTTCAGGGCCCGGTCAGGGTCCATTCACAGAACCCGAACCAGAGGAAGCCAGGAGCAATCCTTTAACCTGAGCATGCTGCTGGAGCCCTGGGCTACTGATAAACTGCAGCTCTGCTGTTATCTGCTCAGGCTCTCAGGACATAAAACCAGCAGCAAGGCTGACCTCAGGACAGTTGGTCTCCAACCAGAGACCACTGCGAAGCGTCCTTCATCACCTCTGCATCACTCAGAGAGCAGATGTGCAGGAAGATGTGTGAAGACTTAACGTTTTCATGACCTTTAAATTGCTGATTTACAATCAAACTCGTAAACAGTCATTTCTGTCTGAGCACATAATTCCGACTGCACACATAATCAATGTCTGAAAGCTTTTCAAAAGCATAAATAAAAGCTCTGGACACTTTACTGGATTAATCCATTCAACACATGGACACCTTTAGCCAGGGACTCAATTTGTTCCTGTGAAATCCAAGTTAAATGCAAAACTTTCTGACAAGGCTAACAAAGCGTGCAAAACTGAAGCCGCTGCAGCATTTAATCAACTTTATTTTTTTCTAAATGTAAATAGAATATGGACCTTGATGTTTTTCCATTAATCTTGTCTTTTTAGTCTTAATCTCTTTGATGGTTGTGCTGGATTAAAAACAACCTCAGTCCTCTGATGCTGGTATAGATTGCTGCTCCTGCAAACGTTTTCATGCCAATGCAGATAAAGTCATTTGAATTCTGACTGTTGATTTGCTGATGGCTTTGATACTGTTTATCTTGGATGAGCCTGTCCTCTGTTTTCATGTGAAAAATCTTTGTTTGCATTGATCTGATTTATCTTCAGGATGTTTAACCTGAGCAGTCTCATCCCTGGCTCTTACTGTTTGTGTTTCTCTTCGCAGTTTAAGCCCTTTATGCCAACATTTATTATTCTGTGTTATGATTAAAAGTAAGTGCACCCTCTTAATTTTAATTTTTGTTTAAATTCTCATGGCTGGTCTGGCAGTCGAGGCGGTCATTGTGCTGAGGTTTTGTTTCAGAAACGTGGACGGTTTTGTCCCAGTTCAATGAGCTGTTTGAATCGATGTCACATTTCCTGAACACACTTTCATGTTTCTCAGCAGAAAGGAAGTGGCAGACGTGTAAAACCTTGAATAGTCCCAACAACATAAGTATTTCCTCATAAAGATCAGTTTTAGTGACATTATTGTGTGTGATGTTTTCTTGCAGCTCTGTCTTCTTCTGAAGCAGGTGGCAAACAAAAAGCTGTGAAAAGGTTAGAAAAACTGTCATTAAATGTGTATTTTAATGAACCCTTTCCTACCACATCAGTGGATCAGAAGGTCAGACATCATTTTGTTTGTCCAATAGATCATTAATGGGCTCCAGATGCTGTCTGTTCATGAAGCATGAGATAAAGTTTAAACTATTTTCTTTCAGGTTTAGATTTTGATTAAAATTTTTCTTACTCAAAAATAAACCAAGATACAAGGAACCAGTCCAGTGTTTTCCCCTGTTGCGCAGTGGTTATCGAACCTCAGAACCAACAGATGGTTCTGTTGTTTGTATTTTAGTATATTTGACTTTTTATTTATCTCAAGTTAAAGTTCTGATCTTGTTTTATTTTGTGGGTTAGAAAAGCTTCAGAGCCACTGGTCTGAATGATGAAGGTTTGAAGGTCTCAGTGATCAGTTTTAGCCACATGAGCATTTACATTTGCTGGTTTCTTTCTAGCCGAATCTAAATGATACCAAGCAGATATAGATGCACATTCTTCTTAGAAGGTCCTCTAAGTTATTTAAATCTCACGAGTTTGACTTGTTTTTAAGACATTATTCTCATTATCTCATTATTCTAAAACGTTTCTGGTATCTGTTGTTTAGCTCTTAGATTACTCCCTGACCTATAACCTCTCGGCATAAAACCAGTGAAACTGTTCTCCTTTTCTTCAGTTATCATGTGACGTGGTTCCTTAAACAAAGGGTCCACAGACTGAGAAGCTGCTTTAAAACCAGAGCAGTTTGTGTCTGAACTGAGAAGTAGTTGTAGTTTCAATCAGACTTTTGTGCGAATAGTTTTATTCACATCTTTGTCCAGAGGAAGACATGGGGGTCTTCTGGACCTGCATGTCCAGAAGAAGAACGTAGACATTACACAGCAGCACATTGTTTACTGCACTAACAATGGATGTCGCCTGCAGTGAAACATCTTTTATTAGTTCAGAATTTTCAGAATTATAATTTTCAGGCTTTGTTTACTTCTGGATTTAGCGCATCTGACCTCCTCTGGTGCAGAATTACGACACAGCTCTCGTAAATGATGTAAAAGTTGGATAAAATGCGACATGGCTATTCAGACTGCTGACGCTTTCAAAAATATTTGATTGATCTGATTTAGTCCCATATATGGAAGTGACAAATAACATTTTTGGAGGGTAGAAATGATTAGAATTGTTCCATTTAGTCTGCCAGGAATAAGTTGGATAGCAGCATAGGTCAAAAAAGAAAGAAGAGAGATTTGAGTTGCATCCTGTGTGAACTTAGCATTATATTATAATCATCTTATTATTAATGCATCGGCAGGAATTTGTTGAGGTGGATTAGAGACACTTTACAGTCAATTAAAAATACATAGCATTACATTCAAACCTTTTGAATTGTTTTTCCTCTTACAAAAACTCTGTTGTTTTAACCTATTAAATGTAAATTTAGGTCATGTTCCTAAAACTATTAACTCCAACTGACTGATATAGCTTCACTTAAAGTTCCTCCTAAATGTTCTTCAGAAAATAAACCCCAGCAGGAATGTCCTTGTTGTAATTTCCATTAGTTTCATGTTCCCTCTTTGACAGAGCCGTGGGTAACCATGAGTCATTTTTCGCTTTGTTTCTCTTTAATTCGAAGCTGTCTCACCGTTTCTACAGACGAGATTGGTGCAGACGAGGTTGGCTGACTTGGTTCTTGAAGAGGCAGTAGGGGGGAAAACACAGCAAAAAGAAGGGGCTTTCACATTAAAGAAACGGCTTATCATGAAAGCTGATCAGCCAAGAAGGGCTCTGTGCTCCACCGACTTGAGATTTTTCTTTACTTTGTCGTCTTTGGATAAAAAAAGCAAACTGCATTATCTCAGTATGAGAGTACAAGATGCAATCAAATATTTTTATTATTAAAAAGCAGTAAACTTGCATGTCGGAACACATTCGCTCTCAGTCTCTGATAGAATATATAGCCAGACATAGTGGTGAGAAATCATTTGATATTGCACGTCGAAGGATCATTGCAGGTCTGCATGTTCACCAATTAAATCCAAATCAGACTATTCTTCTGGGTGTTTAAAAGTTTTTTTTGACAGCAAGCTTAGATATTGACATTTAAAGCCTTTTTTTTAAAGAAAGATAATTCCTGTCTTTTCAACTCCTCCAAACCAATTTTTCAAGCGTCAGCCTCTGCCCTCATCTCATATTTCATTCCTCACTTAGCAATTACCCTCCGGCAGGAGAGCAGAGCCGCAGCCTTTCTGGAGAATCTAACAAATCTTCCTTCAGGTGTCCAATAAATGTGAGGAAAATATCCTTTTGTCTTCCTCCCGTTACTATCCTGGTATTTTGTAAACCGGTGTGGCTGACTTTCCAGCGTGCTCTGACTTTCCGTCCTGTCAGAGAGCATCCACATCAGCAGGTTTTTCTGCGTGAAAGCTCTTGTTATTTGCCAGCACTTCAACTCTAAGTAGAATACCCCAAAGTGAGCGTTATACAGTTCAGGTTCCACTCGTACGGTCATAAAATGCCAGCAGCACCCACGTGCCACACTTAGACTGTCTCTTAAAGCAAAACAAACCGGTCTGTAAATCACCGGGAAGCCATAAAAATGTTTTTTATTCTCCTCAAAGTTCCACAGACTTTCATCCTTTCAGACAACCACTGCAGACATCCGTAGACGCTACAGTCGGTCTGAGATAGTTGACTTTTTGCCCTTTTCTCATCTGTCTTTGTCATGTTTGAATCAACTCTTTTTGCCCACATGCAGAACACCACAGAGTAGACAAAAGATCAGTAATAATATTTATTGCAGATTCAGATAAGGGTTGTCTTGAAAGGACACGGCACTCTGGAGGCAGCTCTGGAAAAAGGCGGCTCACTACGGTGGCAGTAGAGAGAGAGATGATGAGTTCAAGGATGTGGGAAAATGGAAACACAGATTCGTAACAGAACTGGTCTTACTTGTGGAGTTGGCGGTTCAGATTGGGGAGGGAAATCTGCCGGGTTGGGTTCCGATCGGACGGGGTTCTTCTTTGACCGTAGCTCGGGTGAGCTGGCGCGGAAGAGGCTGTGGTGGAGGGCGGACAGGTAAGTTCAGGCGGTGGGAGACAGAGGAGCGGTTCGACTGCACGTCAGGATTCCTCAGGAAAACGGCTTGGTCCACTTGAGGAAAACAGGGAAGGAGCTCGGGCAACCAGTGGGTAACTTCCACGGCGTCACGAGAAGGTAGGTACAGGGAAAACCAGGGGAGAAAAAACCTCTCACGGAGGAAACTCAGCGTCTGGCTGAAAACACCTGGAGAGAAGAAAAAAAAACAACAACAGGAATCACTCGAGATTTCTTAGGAATCCAGGAGTAGCTATACTAGGAGGGTCTGACTACCATTGTTGGCAAACACTCAGGCGTCGGAGAAACGGCAGTCAGCTCCTCTTGAACTCCCGAGATGATGAGAAGATGTGGTTCAGGTGCGCCTGATACCGGCACGCCCCGCCAGGAGGAGCCACCTCTGGCGCCATCTGGTGGAAAGCTGTAGGAGCACCACCAGAAACCCCACCAGGAACCCATATCTCCAACAGTCTTCCTTTGCATGGTCGACAGTCTTGTTAGTTTAATATTTTTCTGCTTGTTGGATCCTGAAAATGTTCTGTGACTTGTGGTTATGTAAGCATCTAAAGCCAAAGCTTAGTACCTGGGAGTTCACCCGGTATGGCCAGTGTTCAGAGTCCAGTGTTGTGGACTGGACTCACAACACTTATGCTCTTTACTGGACGCGTCACAGCAGACTCTACCTGCTGAGGAGCCTGAGGTATTCTGGACGACAGCGGTAACCTTTTTGACTCTGCAGCCATGTTTTATGCTATAGTATGAAAACAGAACAGCAGATTTGTACTGAGATTAAATTACACTCAGGTGAAGTTAACTGATTGGGCCTGCAGTAAAATGTTGTTTACCTTCATCTCCTCCAGTAGCCCCACAGTTAGACCCTCTGTGGACGACTCCTTTCTAGATTCCTGGATCTTAGCCTCACCTTGCCTCTCACAGCTCTGATACCCTCTCCTTTGCTTCTCACCTTCGCCGTTCCTCAGATTGCTCCAGTTAGAACACCTACCGGGTTACATCGTCAGTCTCCAGCTGCCTGCCCACCCTGCAATGCTCTCCATTGCCTTTCAAGGAGAAAGAATCACTATTCGAACCGCTCACCCTTCCCTGTCCGACCTCAGTGGTAAAGATTAAAAACTAATTCACACGAGGACTTAGGTACCTCTCCTGCAGATCCGCTTGATCCCCATAAACGGTAAGACTAATTCTTCGTCTTCCTCGCCTGCCATACTCAACGTTAACCACTCACTCTTCCTTCTCGTGTGGTCCTGGGTCGATCCTTCCTCACCAGCTGCTTACTGTCCTGCACAGTTGTGCAGTAGGGTTGCACTAGTGTGGCCATAATCGTTTCTCTCACCAGAGCCTTTTGAAAAATAAGAACATTAGAACAGATCACCATTAGTCTCAAAATCCTCCAGAATTCTCAGTTAAGTAAAAAATGAAAGACTCCTGCTCTTTAAACATAATTAATTGTATTTATTACTTTATAAGATCAAAAGATTTGAGACTTTCTTTCAAGGTTCTGTTTGGCTTTAATTCCAGCAGTACTCTTAGCATCTTTGGACAGCAGCGTGTTTACCACCTTGTTGCATCAGCCTTGCTTTTAACAACATTTTGTAAGGGTTTGGGAACGGAGGAGACCAATTGTTGCAGTTTTCAAAGCAGCATGTTTTCCCATTTGGGCTTTATGTGAAATTTTGGCTGCTCAGTTCTGACCTCCTTTTTAAATGCATTTCTTGTTCCAAAGTGGATGACAGCTCTGAACTGCAGGGAGACCAAATTTCCTTTGGCATTCTTCTTTGAAAAGTGCATGTCACATGACCCAGTGATTACGACAAAATCACAGAAACTATATATTTAAAACACTTTATGCTGATTTTTCCCCCCCTAAACGGTGGTACAGTTGGTAGCATTGCTAATCGCAGCAGGAAGGTTCTGAGTTCTGCACCAAGTTTACATGTTCTCCTCTTGACCATGGGTCTCTCTTTGGGACCCAGGGTCCAAAAACCTGCATGTTGGAAGTTAATCAAACAAGAGTTGTACCCTGAACTCTGTCCACACCCGAGGGAAGAATGTGACAGGATCAGCAGCCTCATTTAAGGATCAGCTTTCAGATCACACTCTGATGCAGTCAGGAAGGTGAGCGAAAGTGAGGACAAACAGGAAGTAAAATGTAAACAGGATGTAATGTGTTACCTGGAAGCGATGGTCCAAGGAGATCCTCTTCAGCAACATGGACCTCTATGAACTTAAGTTCTTTGAGCTGTAACCGTTGAGGATGGAGTGTTTCCTTTTACTTGGGATTGTTTCACCGCAGGATCATAGCAATGAATCCTCTGGGAATCTGGGGATGAAAACTTCACAGAGAGTGGAAGTTCATGTGTCAGGGTAAGTTGGATTACACACACTAATCCAATGGCCAGGTTTCACCGTGAGGAAGTGAGTGGTGACTGTCTATAACTCAAAGATCAGTGGTCAGGTGAACAGCACAGGTCAGCAGCAAACAAGCCAGAAGAGATCCAGAATCCCTGAGGCATTAATCAGGGTTCAGGTACATGGAGAGAGATTCAGAGATAAAATCAGAGTAACTCACTGTGTAGACAGGAAGCAGGCAGAGGTGACGACTAGAAAATGTAAAAAAATACAAAAATCCAATCTTTTTCCAACTGGTGAATGCCACATACTGAATAATATAAAGTCTTACAGAGTGCTACACTCCTTAGTGTGGAAGTTAATACTGAGGGAAGAATAAGGAAAGTTAGTAATTCTCAGTATCAGTGAGGTCACTGAAGTATCAGTGAAGTATGGAGATGTAAGAAGACATTAAAAATAAAATGTATTTTCTATTCAAATCAATCAATCCAATTTTATTTGTGTAGCACATTTCAGCTGCAAGGCATCTCAAAGTGCTTTACATCATAACAAACTCCTGTTTTTTTATGATGTATTCCATGTTTATGGTTCATTCAGGCTGCAGGAGTGGAAAACTTCAGCAGATAACATGAAGGCTTCAAATGTCTGTCATGGATCTGAATGTGTAAATTTTAGCCTTTTTAAAATAAGGTTAAGTTTAGGTTGTAGATAATCTGGGCAACACACATGGAGACGGTAGGTTTTTTTCTTTCAGCTGTGCAACAGTGTGTACTATGCTAACATAACATGCTAACGCAAATTTACCTTCCTCCAAGGTTTCACTGCCACTGCTATGTAACACAGCGTTAGCTGCTTCTGATGTGACGACTGCTCACATGAGAGGCTTGAAGAAAAGAACCTAGAATGCTTTTCTGATATCTGCTTATGTAGCCGTGTGATGTTATTACACTAGATTAGATTATTTCTTTAGTTCTTTCTTTGTTTTGTCTTGTAGCGTCTTTGTTGGATTCCGATGGGTTGATTGAAACACTTTGGGGTATCCATGAGCAATTCTAATACCAAAAGACAGGGTTGTTATTTTAATTCACAATTTTCTGTACATGTACAGATTTTGTTTGTGTAAAATGGAAAAACTTCTGTTACTCTAATATAGCTTTGGTTAGAAAGAATTTAGGAGAAGTAGTCTGAAGCAAACCATTTAGGTGACTTTCAGTAAGACTGTCTGAAGTCTTAGACCTTCACAAGCAGCCAGCGGGATCTGACCTGATCTGGGCGCTAACGAAGAGCTTTAGCTCCATCAGTATGGCAGTCTGTAGCCGGCAGTCTCCCCTGTCCGCTTCCTTGAGATGGATGAATGAAGGTGGAAGGGTTCTGGCTTATTAGATGGAGGAAACCCCCCCTCCACCCTCCCCCTCTGTTTGATCTGCAGCCCCGCCGTCTCCCGGACTCTTGCATCACTTCTCCCAGATGTTTGCAAAGTGTATCTCATGTCAGAACCATTTATTGAAGGAAAGAAAAAAGAGACGGAAAAAAACAACAAATAAGCAAAATATTTCACTTCAGATAGCTTTTGATGTTACATTCCAGACATTTTTTTAACTCCAGCTACTTCAGTGATGTTTATTTGCAATAAGGAATGCTTGTCAAGGTGCTGTGAAAAAGCAGTAATAAAGCAGTAATAGTTCACTGTGTAAACACAGCAGGGGTCTGCAACCTTCACAATACAAAGAGCTACGTCTGCCCTCAGGCCAGTGAAATAAAACTTTAGAGCCGCAAATGCTACCTGACCAGTAACATCAGACGATTTATGATTTTTGATAAATATCTACAAAAGGATCCTGTTGGGAATCTCTGTCATCACCCGGAAGTCCCTTCCTTCCCTCACTAGATGTCTTCAGGGAGCAGGATGGGTTCTCTCACACACCTGCGATTCATTTTCTTTCATTAGGTGGAGCATAAGAAGAGCCGGCTGCCGATCCTCCGACGCCAGAGTGTTTGCCTCTGTGGTAACTCCAGACCCTCAGAGCCGCAGGTCCTTGTCTGAAGTCTTTTGAGTTTTGAGCTCACCTACGTTTGTGTTGCCCTACTAGGTACGCCGCAACTCAGGATTCGATCCAGATCGTGGATTCCTTCCTCTGGTTCGGAGCGATCCCCCACAGCGGGGGGTTGCCCCAGCTGGTCCCAGCTCCACCATTCTTCCTCTTAGTGGATCGCCCTTCCAGCACCAGTAAGTGTTTCCAGCACTATACTGCCCCAGCATCTCATTTGGACTCGCGTATCTCTTTCGTCCCCAGCTTCTCGGTGTGGCTTTTGTTTCAGTTCTGGGCGCCTGCATTTACACGCTGTTGCAACTTATTGTAAATAAAGCAAAAGTACTGTTCTGATCTCCAGATGGTGTTTCTGCATGTGGGTTAAACAGATTTCCAAAAACATGACAGATCCTTCTGTGAGAGGTTGATATGAATAAACAGTTTTTAATCGAACGATGAGACAAGTAGATTCAGATCATACTAAGGATACTTTTAGATTCATTCTGTTGTGAAAATTCAATGAAACAGCTAAAAGCTGCATTTGTTTTATCTGTATTTAAAACTATTATTTGCTTCTTCATTGATTTTAGTCAAAGTTTTTAAGAGCAGTTGTAAAAGGTCCAAACTGCCTCTTGACGCTCTTTTTCTCTGCTGAAAAGATCAAGCTGTGGACATCGCTTTTCAAGTCTTGCCTTAGATTCTAAATTTAATGTAGGCTCAATCTCTGTGTGATGATTCTTGATGCGCTAAATCCAGCTTCAGTCCACGTCTTGTGAAACTCTCCCAAACTCTCAAAAGAATTCATCTGTCCAGTCAGCAGTTTTCCTCCTGACTGGGACTACTGGGACCATTTAGGGTCATGGAACCTACCAGCTGTTTGGAGTTAATTAGGTGGTTAAGGCGTGACATCATGAGGTTTCAATTTATTTATTTTTGTTTAATTTTTTGAGACTGAGTTTTTCTTTGTAAAATAAAAAGTAGTGAAATTTACAAGAAATAAAGGCTTGAAATTTTTCACCACACATGAGTTGAATTTGTATAATAGTTACATTTTATGACTTGAGGGAGAAAAATGGGGAACATTTTCCATAATATTTATATAATTTTGCCTGCTGTCCATTTTCTGAACCCGTTAAAATTTAATAAAGGTGATTAGTTGAGTTCTGCAGTGGATTTTATTGAAGGGTATCAGAGTAAAGGAGTAAATATAAATGCATGCCACACTTTACAGATTTTTATTTGTATGAAATGGTATAAAAAACCCAAACATTTTAATTTCCCCATTATGATCTGCTTTGTGTTAATGGAATCCTGAAGTTTGTGTTTGTGATGTGACAGAAGGTGAAAATGCACACGGGATAGAAAACCTGAATCTGAGGGAAACATGGCTAATGAAGCAGCAAGCGGAAGGGACAGGGCGCTTCACCGACGGCCGGAAGGCACAGCAGTGGATCCAACAGGGGAAACAAATGGACCAGGTGAGAAAATGGCCGAGAGGTGCAGTTAGACTCAGGAGAGACAGAGATGTGAAGAAGATGGGACAGCTTTGGTAGGGCTCGTGTTTTACCGAGCTAACTGGTTGCATTAGCAGTGACAGGGATGAAAGAGACCCAAGTCTGGGCTCTTTCCAAGCTCATTAAACACAGAGCCAGCCTGAAGGCCTTCTCCACCACGCGAATGCAACGTCAACTCCCCAACTTTCCCGTTGTGACACACTGGAGGGGGCATTTGTCACGCAGAATGTCGGTACAGCCGGTGACCAGCGGCGCCCAGCCACACAGACACAACAGGCTGAGCAGAGTTATGGAGACGCGTTGAGTTTGATGTTGAATGTCACTGTAACCGGCCTCCCTCAGGCTTTCTGTCTGCGTGGGTGTGCGCCCGTGTTTTAGATTCGACTGTGAGCGAGACCGACTGCGATTTTCCTCTTTGAAGACGGCAAGAGCCCAAGACATTCCCATCAATTAGCGGCGCAGTTGTGATGCAGAGTTTTTACAGAGAGCCAAATATAAGCGTGTTGACGAGGCTCCCGATGTTCTCCTTCCTGAGGCTTAAATCACGGCGTAATTAGGTAATGAATCCTGACTGGAAACGCTGACAATAGAAACACAGCCACACTCGTAGCTTCAGCGTCTGACATGAAGACCTCAAATGTTTTTCCGACTCAGATTTAATGCTACGCTGTCAGAGAGTCTCTTTAGGCCTTTGAATCTGATTGATGCAATAAGCAATAATAAGGTTGAAAAGGTTATCCTCTTCCTTTCACGAATAGACCGCAGACATGAAACTCCCCAGTCATTGATCTGCTTTACAACATAACATATATATCATTAAACTCTTGTCATATATTTTATTCTCCAGGTTTTTATGATTTGTCATTATTTTACTTCATCTTATCAAATCCAAATAAAAATGTAGTAAAGTGGTCAGATAAACAAAACAGAGAAAAACAGAGAAGCTGATATATTTATATTAAAGGGGTGTGAACAGTATTACACATTTCATTAACTGCACTTGGAGTGTGATACAGAGGCTGCTTTTCAAAATGGGAAGCAGCAGAGAACATGTCTGTCATGTTTCTGGGTAATTTCCTCTCTCATGTAAGACTGGAAGTGGAGAGACTTGACACTAAGGGCCTCTTGCAAAAGGTTTTACGATAAAACATGAAATCATTTTAAGACTTTTATGCATATTTACAGGTGTATATGGTGCAAAATATTAGCTCACCACAAATTAAAACATTTCTAAATATTGTTACTGTTTCATTGTTCAAAATAAGGCTAAGAAAGAATTATGCTTACAGTTAGATTTAGTCATTTTCCCTTTGTTTTTGTGTGCTGTATCAGGATTAATATTTGATGCTTTTAATAGAAATCTGTTGCTGTTTTCACTGAACAGAGACGGATATGATCAAACCCGGTGAGGACGAAAGCAGCTGAAGGCATTTGTGGAGGTTTTAGAGGTGAAGGAGATCCAGGACGGTTTGCAGGTTGATAAAAACATCTGATATTAAATCCATGTTGCTGTTTCCTGTTTTCCCTGTGATTCAGCTGGGAGCCGCCATGATGTGGATCAGTTCTTTCCCAAGGAACTGACCATGTTTAGTAAAAAAATCTACTTTTTTTTTTTCTCAAATTTAGGAGTTGGATGTAAATAAAATGAGAAAAGACATAAATATGTTTCAAGTTCTCCTGGATAACAGTGTGATCTGTCTGAAACTAAAACCAGTCATTGGCTGAATTCTCATTTTCTTCTCCAGAAGTTAGATAATGAGTCTCACTTTAGCCTTCTTCTAAGTTTCAAAGAGATCTCAAACTCAAATAATTCCCAGATTTCCTTAATGTTTGTACATTTTGTTTTATCTCAGGCTGAGAAATCAAAGAGCTTTTCTTTTGAACTCAACCTATTCTGCTCCAGGGCATCTGTAAAGTCAGGCTGTTAATCTCAGTCTGAGCTCATGTAGAGGAAATAAAAACTTTGTACTTTCTCTCAATGCTGTCTCCTACAGTATCTTGTTGGCTGTCATTGTTTCCATGTCATTATTGTCTCCATGTCCTGCCATGTTTTTCCTGATCACTGAACTAGTGAACATTGACTAATTCACCTTCCTCCCACAGCGCTCACTCACCACAGCTCCTCTCTTGGTTTGCAGCGTTTCCTTCTCAGGACGGTCCTGCGGGTGAAACTTTCCCCAGTAAACGGACACAATTCTCTCATCCATCAGAACCCTAAGTGTTCCTGACAAGAATGGGCCGAGTATCGGAAGAGGATTACAGGGGA
Organism: Xiphophorus couchianus; assembly: GCF_001444195.1. Lineage (NCBI taxonomy): Eukaryota > Metazoa > Chordata > Actinopteri > Cyprinodontiformes > Poeciliidae > Xiphophorus > Xiphophorus couchianus. The sequence continues at coordinate 2,722,416 of NC_040232.1, read as the reverse complement.
AACCACCTCTGCAGGTAAACATCTACTTCCTGTTTGTATGATTCTTCCTGTTTGTGACGCCAGACGCTCGTCGTCTGACCTGACGGCTCACTGCGCTCCACAGTCTCATTGTGTAAAGTCCGTTTAAACGTTTCTTACTGTGTGTTAATTTGGAAAAAAATGTATCATGACTTTATTGGATTTTTAATATACATTGTTCAAAACATTTGATATTGAAAAGGTACAGTTCAGTACAACATAAAAGAAATCTGAATTGTGTGTTAACGGAAACCTTATCGTTTTTTTTTTTACATTTGCACAACAGCAGAAGGTTTCATTTGCTCCCAGTAAATGAAGTGGAGGAAACCTCCAGTTTCAGGGAACTGAGATTTTTTAGAGGGACTCACTCTGAACCTCATCTGGTTGAACTTCTCAGTCGATATGCTTCAGCTGTTGAAGCTCCACTTTCTGTTGCTCTACAGAGGAAAACAGTCGTGATTTTTGTGCTTGACCAGAAACTTTTTCTATGAAAATGTTTTCATTTTCTGTCTGTTACATTGTATTTTTTAGTTTGCTTTGTGTTTTTAGAAGCTAAATTTGAACAACTTCAGGATTGTTTCAGTGAAATTTATTCTGGAATGAACATCCTGATGGAGCATTCGGATTCAAGCTGGAATTTTCAAGAAATGTGTCACATTTCAGCCTGGAGTCAGGCTATGGAGAGTGTGTGTGTGTGTGTGGGTGTGTGTGTGTGGGTGTGTGAGAGGGTACTGGCTTTGGCCTCAAATATGTCGTTCTGGGCTGAGGGTGTAGCTCTGAGGACAGATCTCAGAGCCCAGCGGCGGCTGCACAGCGATGCGGTCGGTAGCGCTGTTGCAGGAAGCCGTAGGAACCTTTTTATCAGCTGAAATAAACTGAACTTTTGTAATTAGGATTAAACTAGAATGTGTATATAACCATTTAACACGTTTATACATTTCTGGATCTTAAATATTTTGAAAAAACATTTTTTGAGAACAGTAACCTTGTAGTGCAATGAAAAATTATGTTTCCTGTAATATAACCTAAGTCCTGAGGTAACACTTTATTTGACGGGTTGTGAATAAGACTGACATGACTCCGTCATAAACAGGACACCTGTCATGAACACGAGTAAGTCTTCATGAATATTTATGACTGTTGTCATAAAGTGTCATTCAGTAAATTATGACACTTTTAATACAAAGTTGACATTATTTAAAATGTCTTCGTTATGATAACTTGACCAAGAAATCATGATCTGACATAAATTTGTTCTAAAAGTATTACTGATTAAACTTTAGTTTAAATAACAAAGCTACATAATTTTTAAAGTTTAATCAGTAATAGCCTTAAACGAGACATGATCCACAGAATATTAATATTATAACTGACATAATAAAAAAGAGTGTGGGTTTTTCTCATAAGCATTCCTTTAATTCCCAGTTCAATCACTCCTTCTACCTCTGAGTTATTTCTGCAGCTGAAGATTTTCTGTATAACCTCTAAGACTGCAGCCTGTCCTCATGAGGTTCAATAAATAATAAATGGGCCTGAATTATGCACTAATAAAAAGGCTCATTTTGGAATATTTTATTTTTAAAGTTTAGGATTTCAGAGTTTTTCTGTGCTCTGCAGGGACTCTTGGTTCTGACAGATTCAGGATGATTTTATTGGTATTGTGGTGTTTAGTGTCCTGATTATTGAGCTGCTTTTTCAGTCAAATTGAAAATTCACTACTTTAGTCTCATTTCTACTTTAAGGAGAAATGAGACTAAAACACTCGACTTAGACTGATATCTGCAGGATTTGGTGACCCGTATGACAGAAACTTACATTACAGTTCTTATTTTCTATTATTTTCCACTCAGTGATTAATCTGCTGCTGGAAAACTAGCTCAATTGACAATTCTTTGGAGGATCATAGGAATACTTATTTGTGAGCAGAAATGCAACCATTGTTTGGTTGAACACAAGAAAACCAGAGAAAACAGCAGCGGTTTCAAAACAAAATACCAAATAAATTCCTGATTACTTCACTGCAATCATGAGAGCAGCCCTTATTTCAAAACTTAGCACCATCCAGAAACAAAGAGCTGTTTTTATGGAAACGCAGCAGAGAAAGAAAATAGCATGCAAGATTAGAATCAACATCTCAAGGCGTTTTTACAGGATTTATTTTTTTTTTTACTTTCACAGCCACTTATTTGACAAATTAACTTTTTCTAAAATTGACGTTTACATTTTCTTAGATGTTTAATAATCATGTTCTGCCAGAGGTAGTTTGTAGAAAATGTTTCAGAGCTTCATGCAGCTCTATTGGCCCGGGTTTGAGTCCCGCTCCGAACCCAGTCTCATTGATGCAGTCATAATATTCTTTTACAAAGGCATCAATATCATGAAACGTTCAGCTGCAAGGACACGACACAGGGACGGGAGTTACTGGCCTGATGGAGGTGTGGTGCTGCTGGCATTCAGGTCCGGGTCTGATGCTGGAGTTCAGACAGAACCCGGAGCTAAAACTGAACGTCCTTGACTAGCGCTCCATCCTATGAGAATCAGAGCAAAGAGAGGTCAATAATATCTACATAACAGTGCTTTCTTCAGCACACAATGCATGAATTTTGTCAGAGACACAAAATGCTCGGCCGCCAGGCCGGAACCTGGAACCTGGAGGGTTCTGTTGGAAAAAGTTAAAACTTTTTCTGTTCTACTGAGCAGACCTCAGGTCAGCTAGAAGCCACTGGAAACAAAAATAAATTTATTACTCAGCTCACCTCATGGAAAATGAAACGTCTTCAAAACTTAATATAGTCTTCATAGAGGACGAAGTGTTAATAAAAATATTTCATCTGGGGAAAAAGTCCCACAGAGAACGGAGTGGCGCTCAGAGAGACTGTTGCAGTGTCATAAAGCAGCTTCCCTGCTGTTCAGAGAAACAAGAAAAGTCAAAGACTTTGAGGTGACCCAGGGAGCTGAGGGCTTTATATTTCTGTTTGTTTATCACAGTCATGAAGTCTCTGAAAAGTTCTCAGCTTGATGATATTCTAGGGGAGTAGTTAATATACAGCCGAGCCTGTTGGCTTGCCATAAGGTAGTTCCAGCTTTAAGTTCCCTCAGGTGAGTCATTCATTAAAAATTCTCCCGGAAACAATCTGCATAAATCCCCTTTATAAAGACAACATGCACTCTACCTGAACGCCACGCATTGGCTTAATTAGTCTGACATTCTCTGTTATTTTTTGGTTAGATACTAAAAGTTTAGTCATCATTTTTAATGAGCAACAATTTTTTAAAACAAAGACCTTCTTTTAAAATTGTCTTGTAAATATGCATCAGTCTGCACCAACAGGCTGATTTCAGCCCTGATTAAAAAGTGTTTCTTTAAGTTCTGACTTCATCTAAAGTCGACTTTCTAATGATGTAGCACAAAGTGGAGGAGCGTTCTGCCTCTCCTTTCTCTGTGCAGTGCGTCTTTGCATCTTCTCCATAAGATGACCCTCCCTGTCTCCACATCTCTCCTGGCTCTCATCAGCACTAATGGTGCAGCCCGCAGAAACCACAGCGAACACGCCATATGCTGCTTCCAGTAATCGGCTCATTAGGTGCCAAACCTGCCCGCTCTCGGCCTGAATGGAAATGTGAAATATCAGAGACGGCCAGATGCCCCTGTGCACTTTCACATGTGCAAAGCAAACAAGCATATGTGCATGCATAAACGGCGTCACATGTTGAAAACACAGTCTGCTGTGCATGGGCAGCGTGTTGTGTGAACCAGTGGAAAGTTTCATGGTTGATAACGACCATATTGTTGCGCCTGTCTGCTCAGCCTCCTCTTCATTGTGCCCAGTCTTTTATAGAGATGTCTAATTTTTCAAAGAGCTTGGGAGCATTATTAGTGTCTGTTTTGTCTGGCTGACAGAAAGTGAGAAAATAAGACAATTTGTACAGTAGGTGTCTGTCTTAGCAAACTGGATCAGGAAATTATGGTTATTGATCATGAAACAGTGACTTTGTTTGTATCTACTTTCCCCCAACAAAGAACTAAAAACTTAAAGGGTTGCTATCAATCATTTATTGTCAATTTTGACAATAAATGATGAATTATTATTTTAATGCAAACGTAAGCTTCCTTCAAAACTCAATATTTATTCCATTAATTCTCATTTCTAATCAACTTTTTCAATTTGCCTTGTGTCTCTTGATCTGTTGCTATTTGCAAAGACGATTTCACACAAAACAAGACTCAAGAGCTCCTCTCTTCAGTCAATGTCCCTCCAGCTTAAAACAAAGAAATGAGACAAGCATATGAAAATTATTAAAGCAATTAAAAAAACTCAATAAAGGAATAAAAAAGGAGAGTACATATTTCTCCGTTTGTGCTGAATATCATGAAACCATTAAAAAAATGTTCTCAGCAGTTCTGCACTGAGCCGATCTTTGATCTGTCCAACAGAAATACATCCAGACAATCATCAGTTTATGGAACTGCATCGATAAATGGACCAGCCTTCCTCACACCGTCGCTACCAGACACCAAACCTCACCGAAACACAACATTGTTGAAACTGTAGAGTTACTACAGTTACAGGAGTAACGCAACTTAAACTGAGCCAGATTATTTTTACACCTAAACAGTTTAGCACCACATAATGAAATAAACGTTCAATTTCTTTTTTAAATCATAAGCTAAATTTCTCTGTCCAGACAACCTCTTGCTAAAACAGGTATGTGTCTGATAGGTCAGTGGTTCATTGGTCATTAATTTGATCCAAAACTAATTATGGATAAAAGATTTCTTCTTTTACTGTGAGGACAATATTTCCCTCCAGTTCAGCCTATATTGCCAGGAGAAACTCCTCCTTCCTGGGAATTGTGCATGAAGACAGTTTAATGCACAGCATTATGGGAGTTAGAGTTTTCATTTCATCTCTCTTGCTCTGCGTGTGGGCCAGTCCTTGTTGTTTCTTCCATGGCTGGAAGGAATCCAAATTCACCAAAACAGAACTAGAGTTTATTCCCAAGAACATTATGAAGTTTATTTAACTAAGTGAATTATTAAGAACAGATTCTTATTTCTAAAGAGGCCCTGGCAAGTCTGCCCATCGATAAATGTCACCTCAACTCGTGCCAATTGTGGAATCATCATAAAAACCAACAGAAGAAATGATTAGAATGGAAATAAATTGAAAGTACCTGGTTCAAAGGGACAGAATGCAGCTGGTAGTAATGTAGTAAAATGATTACAGGCTAAAAACTAAAACCCTCAGACGTTTCACACACCATGCTCACTCAGCACAATTGTTTTCTTCTCTTATATCTATTCAATCAGCTGGAGTTGTGTCTCCTCTGCAGAAACTGAGTTAAATGCATCACAAGCAGATAAGTCTTCATTTCTAATGATCACACGTCTGTATACAGGCCAAAAGCTAAAAGAAAGGGTTGCATAATACAGGAGGGAAATTCACTGTCTGCCACATTGTTCCTGGTTTGCAGAGACGTGGACAGGTGGTGGAGGTTCTGAGACTGCCAGCGATTAAAGGCTCTAGAAACGGATTCAGAGTTTTATGCTGAGTCATGATGGTTTTGGAGGTAATTTGACTGTAATCTGTAAAACGAAGATGTGGCTGTTTGCTGCAGCTTGTTTTGCTTCTCAGGTGTTTTGCATATGGCAGCTTGACATCATCGATGCATCTTTTTGCAGTAGGAGGGCGTGCAGGGACGGCATGTCTCATGAAAAAGAAAGCCCTCAGAGGGAGAGGCAGGTATTTAAAATGCCTGGGCTGCACCACCAGCATTTGAAAAAGCAATTGATTGGACCACCACTGCTGTCTGAGTCACAATCTCATCCATTTCCCTGTTTCAGCTCAGGGCACGATGATGATGAAGAGGAGGAACAGTTACAGAGTGGAGCGCTCCCAAACACATTACTCCACCTCACCGCTTCCATTTTAAATAAGCTCTCCTATATTCTCCTCCAACACCAGACGAGGCAAAATTCAATAAGATTTGATCCATAATTCAACAGTTTGTTTTGTTTACAGTCACCTGAAGAGTTTGACTCCAAAGATTTGAAGCAACCTCAATCAACACTGCATGAGAAATGACTTGGCAACAACAAAATGATGCTCATGTCTAAGGTAGAAGTGATTCATTGTATTTCAGATCCTTGATTTTCTGGTCTCTCTGCTGATGAGCAGCCAAGAAGCAAACATCCCCTAAAAACCTACAAAACATTTATTCACTGAGCGTTTTCAGATGGTTTACTTAAAAACTTGCAGATGCAGAGAATAAAATAGACATTTTAAATTTTTTTCAGGATCTTGAATAGCAAAAACCAGCAACAACGCATGTTGTCTGGAAAAAGAGAAACAAAAACATACCAAGGTAATTTTTTACATGTGATTGTTTTCCTAAGATGGTCGTCAAATGAATTTGAAATTTTAAGCAGTGAATGCTGAACGAAAGAGAGCTGGGTAGACACTGGAACCAGACTGATTATTGACCGGGTGCAGCTGTGAGAGGAGAGGAGAAGGCAGGTTGAGGGAGAGAAATGAAGAAAGAGATGGCACAGAGCAGAAAGGAGGAGCGTATACTAACAGAGGAGCTGGCAAAACATAAACCTATTCTTATAATAAAGAATAACTAATTACAGTAAAACAGAAACAAAGAACCAAGTCAAAATACTTAACAAGAAAATCAAACCTATAAACCCCAAAAAGTCCAACTGAAGTTCTTGACATTATTTGCTCTTGAAAAACTATCCACTACAGAGGGTTTTTTCAATTGAAAAATGAATGAAAACTGAAAAAGAAAACTAGATGCAAGTTATAAAACTCCAGTTATAATTTCAAACCAGGAGGACTGCACTTCTCGTGCCTAAATGTCTGGTGACCATTGAGTTAAGGGGGTGAAATATGCAAAGATCCTTTTAATGTTGCTTATATAAAACATCAAGAGTGACTTAGAGAAGATAAAAAAGCCAAAGGTTTAATATGTAACAATGTAGATCTGGAAGGACAAAAAGTCCTCCTGGAAAGGCAGAACAAATAACAGCAGGAAATAACAGAGTGGATCAGAAACAGACAGAAAGTAAACAAAAGCCACGTAACAGAAACACAGAGATAAGAAAACGACAAAGAGAAATAAATCACACCTGTGTCACTCACCGTGGGCTCGCGGCGCCGGGGGTAAACGCCCACGACTGGAGTGAAATCTGACGCTTGTATCAGGAGACGGCTGACGTAAAACCACAGAGAAAAACACGGCTGGATAAAAGTGATTGATGACGACCCAAAAAATAAATTAGACAACTGATTATGAAGTCTGACAGAAACATCATTTGGTTCGTCCCCTGGATGCAGACACAGGATCTGTTTTTCTTTTTTTGGTTCTTCAGAGGTAATTGTAGGTAAATAGTGTGGCAGTTTGTGGAGTGGTGGCTCTCATGTGTGGAGTTGCTGCCATCAGGAAAAATAGTACTTTTTACTCCAAGCCTTTGATCTTGGAAATAAAGCATTCTCTAAAGTGAATCTGGAAATTCAGCCAATTTAGGATCTGCAGGGGTTGTGCACAAAGCTTAGAGGTGCTGCTGCTACCAAACTTGCAATCTTTTCTTTTTCCTCCTAACTTCTCTCTGTTCCGCTCTAAGTTCTTTCTACAGCTTTAAAAAATAGATGAACTCATCCAGATGATTTGCTTTCTGTAGGCTTTTATGCAAATTGATGCTGTTAAAGTGATTGGGAGTAACGTTAAGACGATCAATAAAGGTTGTTTATTGTGATGTCAACATTTTGGTGACTCTTGTTTTCCCAAATCAAAATGTTGAAATGTAAATAAATTTAATGTCAGCAAGAAACGAAACCTGATTTTAATAAATCATTTAAAAGGTGTGTTTTAGATGCAAAATGCAGTCCATAATTTGTTTACTTTAAATTCTTGCAACAAGTATTTTGATGATTAATAACATTTCGGGACTTCAAGTGGAGTTGGATAAGAGTTTAGAATTAGTGCAGTAATGGTTTGAGTAGGAAAAAGACCCAGAAAGGTTGAAACATAAAGTCCCTTTTAAGAGAATTCACTCCCTTGGATGTTTTTCCCTTCAGTCCTGCTACATTCATCACTTAAAGCTGTGCATCTTCAAAAGCAGCTTCAGGATTATGAGACCCCAGTTTGACATTTAAACCAAAGCAACCAGGTTGAATATTCCTGCTGCAAAACCTTTAAGGTTCTACTTTTACAGTGATTTACAGTCATCTGCATTTTATTTTATTTTTTCCTTTCAGTCTGGCTTTAGTCCAAAGTTTTTCAGTCAGCTTTGTGAAACGTTGCTTAGTTTGTGTATTTTTCCTCATTTAAGTATAACTCAACAGTCAGTACTTCCTAATGGTTTGCACTTTGGTACAGTCAGTAAGTGATGTTTTTGTGTTATTTTGCACTGCTGGTGGCGAGGGGCAGCTCTGAAGTAGATGTAAAGGGATGGATCTCTTTTTTTACTTTTATCCAACCAGTATTTCTTTTTTATCTCTAATCTAACTTACCGTATTTATTCCCCTGGTCTCTTGTGTGTGGTTGGAGCTGATCATCGTTTCAGACGCACAGCTGGACCGAGACCACGCAGCTTCGCTCGTGGGTTTCCTCAGACAGCCACAGGCTTGCAACAGATTGCATCAATATCACAAATTCCTCCTCTGCCAAAAATCATTGTTCTGTTTGTCGTTTTGGATTTTTCACCGCCCACTGCCAAGACAGAATGATATTGATGGAAAATGATCCCACTTATGTTGCTCTGTTGCAGTTGATTTCAAGGTTGACATCTGCAGTCGGAGCCAAATGTTTTCTCAGGTTCTTTCACCTGAACATTTTGCATCTTGTTATGGCAGAGATGGAGAACTAAAAACATGCTAGTTTCAGAATGTTTTAGCAGAAGATACATCAAACCTGAGCCGTTCTTGATAATTCTCTCTCATGTTCTAGATTTGAGCTTTTGAAGCAAATCTGTACAATGTGACCCATTTCTGCCTTTTTAGAGCTCGGATCTGATCTCAGATCTGATCCCAGTTTATTGGCTTCTGTTTCCGTTCCAGAAGTTTTTACTGGAGTTGAAATCTGAGTAAATACAAAATACCTCAGTTCAGATATTTTTCATACACTTTGTGAGTCCAAACTATTCCTGAGATGTTGGAAGAAGTTACTCCTGGAGGATGTTTTGATCCCAATATTTGTTCATCACAGTGTCCTTTCAGATTTTCTTCTTCTTTGTGCCAGTCTTATGCTGTCCATGCTTCTACTTCTGGCAGAATTTCAGTCTCTGCTTGATGTTTTCGTTTTGCTGCACAGAAATTGCCTCTTAAATGCCATCACAAGCACCTGCTGCCTCTATTGTGCCTGCTCTGCACTACTGCTAACAAGACTATGTCCTGGATCTTATTGGACCCTGTAGGACGTCCTGAAGCGTTCTGCTCTGTACCGAACCTCTCATCATGAAGTTCATGGGGTTACACACAACTGTTCTTTCTGCGGCAATATTCTAAGCAGCAGTTTCCTTTATGTCAGTAAAGTTTATTTTTTAAGTTCCATTCAGATAAAACCATCAAAACAGAAAACTGTGGAGCCCCAAAGGGAACATGGGTCACAGAAAAAACAGTTTGACAGGAGGATTTATGTAAACCAGTAAACAGATCAGTACAGTCATCTGAACACTGAGACAAACACTTTGGTTACAGTTTCCAGCTCAGCTAAAGACATCATGTGATGCTTTTTAAAAATGTTTCATAAGTGAAAGAAACAGGAAGGAGAAAAAGATTTTACAAGAGTCTACACCAAGATTCTGAATGCTGGATTTGGATTAATGAAAAGGAAGAGGAACTGATTTGTCTGTGTATCTTAGGAGGAGCTTTGTAAACATGGTCTTAGTGGTTAGTGGTTTTTGTGATTAACAGAAGCTAATTGCTGAAAATCCAATTACTGCTCTGTGATAAACACTCAACCAGTGTGGACAGAGCTTAAAAAGACATATAGAGTTAAATATCATCTGCATAAAAGTGATAAGAAATGTCTTTAAATGTGAGAATTTTGTTGCAGTGATGTCTTTGAAGGTACCATTGCTGACATGAGGCGATGATTTTGCTGCACTTGCCTCTCTTTTACAGCAACTAGTCCACTGATTAGACTGATTGCTGGACTCTTTCACAGTGATGACAACTCAACTCTCCGCGCTGCTTTAAACAGCTTGTCCTAAACACACGCTTCACTCAGATTGATGTCTGATCTGTCTGCAAATTACACTTCTATGACTCTTTGCTGTGAAACTCTTTAAGCTGGGGTGGAGGTGAGATTAGACTATTAGATCTTCAACAAGGACATTTTTTCCACCAAATGGATGAAAAAACCAGGAGGAGAGAGAGTTGTAATAGACAGAAATGTGAAGACCCGCTGATGGTGGGAGAGGAACTAAATGAAATGTCTCTACATGGACATGAAAAGGTTGACAGGTTGCCGTGTGGTGGGAATTGGACCAGAGCTGCATTTTGACTCTGACCAGAGAAAATGAAAGGGAAAAGATAGCAGAGATGGAACATGAAGCCCCTATCATGTCGCTGCTCTAATACATGACTTTGCACACTAACACACACAGACACACAGGAGCAAGAGTCACCAGGGCCTCTTCATGTTTGCTGTTCTCCCGGTCACATTACCGAAGGGATGCAGAGGACACAAATTACATTTTTCAGCACAAACAGATGCAATGAGGTGAGAAGAGTTTGAGTCGTTCACCAAAACAGGAAATCAACACAATAACCTGCAGTTTAACTGATACAACAGCCTCAGTGTTCCACTATCTCGCTCTGCTGCGCTCTGCAGTTCATGACTGGTTTTGAGTAGTCAATTATTTTCTGTCCAGAACTGACATAACTGCCTGACTTGTCTGAGATGACACCATCAGTCAAAGCTGCTGAGCAGACACTCCTTCTGCCTCCAGATCCCATTAAGTTAAACAGCCTCAGCTACTTCCCCACTACTTCTCTAACACAATGCATTTTTATTGCTGCGCCTCTAAAATGTGTTGCATGACGCATGGGAGCCACAGGGGTAAAGTTCCCACTCAGAGTGAAGGTGGAAAGATTGAAGAGCGAATTCCTGGTAGCAGCACTTTTGGACATTTTACGTTGATTTGATGCAAAGTGCAGAAAAATTTGTCTCCTGATGAAATTGAAACGAAATAAGACCGAGTTTCATTTTTAAGGCTACCAGATCTGTTTTTAAAACACGATTTCTGCTCGTCACACAAATACCACAACATTAATTCTCCAATACAGTAAACGTGTCATTAATGACACGTTTACTGTATTGGAGCAGAAAAAGCAGCTTTGGCTGCCAAGTTTTGATTATATAGACACATAAATTAGACCTACCAGGCGATTAAAATCCTTCATTTTTAAATAATTTTCAATGTTATCATTTCAGGTAGAATCCACTTTGACAGACAAAGCTGATGTCTTAATCATAAACCTCCGTTGTTTAACCCAATGATCTTTAAATCAAGGCCTCCAGGCGCCTTGCAACTTTTAAATGTGTCTCTGTTTCAACACACCTACTCAAATAATCAGGTCATCAGCAGGACTCTGGAGAACTTGACTGCATACTGATGAGGTGATTCAGCTACATTAAAGGCACAGTTTTACTTCCAACTATGATAATAATTATACTCAGTGCAGCAGCTCCTCCATAGCGTCCAATAGGTTCCCATGCAGAAAAAGTCTGTGTCAGATGTAGAAAGGATTCATAGTAGCTCAAACGTTTTGGTCTACACCAGGTGAGAGGAAGGCCAGCGTCCTACGCCTTTTGCTTGTGTTTTCAGAGCTGAATCCAAGAGCTGAATTACATCAATGACTGAAGTTTCAGAAAATTCCAAAACGTTCCTTAGCCAGGAACTTGGCTCTGCTTTGCTTTTCAAAGATGTTCAGTTGTGCATCTGTTTGCATTCATTTTCATGTGAGTGTAAAGGTGATGCTCCGTCCTCACATCACTTTTAAACAAGACAAAGACATCTGAGCAGCACATCTGATTCTCTTTGTTGGAGGTAGAGAAAGTAGAAGAACATTCCGTCTTTTCCTGTTTAAAAACGATGAGCCCACAGATGCTGACCCAGACAAATCACTCGTTGGCCTGTTAATGGATACAAGATGCTAACGAAGCATCATCAGAGCAGAGCTTATTGGTTAAAAAGAGCATCTGTCTATGAAGTCACCAATCAGAAAACAGGAAAGAAGGTTTGTTTTGAAGTTGCTCCACTTTTTCAGTTGCTAACATAAATACTAGTATTTTGTGGTTCAAACATTGTTTTGTTTCCATGGACGTCACAACGAGCCGCAATGAGTGAAGGACAGATGCTGCTGTCACCTCTGACTTACATCAATGCCAAAGCAGAAACTCAGGAGAAGCTTTTGGAAAATAAGACCTGCTGTGTTTTTGGACTGAATACAAATAAACATCAAACTGTCCTTTATGGAAACAATGCACATAAAGGACAGTAACATCAGACAGAAGGTATTTTATATTACATTTAATCTCCCATTCTGTATGAACTGACTGAGCTTTGAAACGTTGGCCAACAGCCACCGAGTCTGAAGCTAAATGTTCTTTTATCACTTGTTGAAGATGTTTGTTTGATGCTTTTAGGTTCTTCAATAATTTATCAGTTAGAAAATCACTAAAACTACAACAGGGAGAACAAATCTGTAAACCCTGAAAACAATCTAAACTAGACTAATAACAGAGATTTAGAACTTACTTCTTATACAGAGCAACTGTAGCTCAGCAACAACACATCCGTCCGTCTGTCCGTCCGTCCAACCAACCAACCAACCAACACAAGACTCTGGAGAAGCAGCCATATACAGACACAGTCACTACTAATGAAAGTTTTGTGACTGTGGGAAGAAGTCAAGCAAGATAAAATCCACATATTTTCATTAACTGGATTTTTTTTTATCATGCACCATGGCTAAAATTATTCATTTTTACTTGAATAACTGAAATAAATGCCTTTTAACTGAATTCTAATGTATCCTGTAAACCACAACTGAACTATTTGAGGGTGAAAACATGAGATTGGACCTGATTCATCTGCGACACGCTGAGCTGGAAATGGGACGTTGGTCAGCAGGAAAGCTTCTCCCCTCTCAGCCAGATTGTTCCCGATCTCCGTCATCTCTCGTGGTCCTTATTAGTGCGCAATTAAAAAGACAAGTCGTGTGATATGCCACTGTTGCCATGGTGACCACCAGTTTCCCCCCTGAAGCCATCAATCAAACTGGCAACCTGTAGATGTCACTAACCTCCCGCCGGGTGTGCAGAGGCATCCAGATGCATTAAGGTGATTATAAACAGCCATAATTGTGATTGCAGCGGTTGGCATGCAGGCTGTATTTACCCTTTTCATATTCAGAATGCATTGTTTGCTGCTCACTAATTTACAGTGTGGCGATTTATTTATATTTTTCATCTGGTCTCTTTTTTTCTCTCTCGCTAAGTGGCAGTCGATATGCAGCCAGTGGTTTAATCTTCTCAGCTGCTTTCTTTATTTCTTTCTTCAGTCTTCCTCCTGCAGCAGCAGCACTGCAGTTAGTCAGATTTTAAATGTATTTGTGAAAATTGCTTTTCTTTTGACAGTTTGACAGCTTAGATCGTTGTGGGCTTCCAATAAGTAGAAAGTCAAAGTTCCGGGAAAGAATGACTGTCGCGAGAATATTTACAGTTTGCAGCTGCGACGCCATCTTTAAAGCAGAACTGTGACTTAACATCATAAGTATTGATCACTGTCACTTATTTGACTAAGATGTTAGCACCCTGCTTCTGTACCAACGTGCCAGGTTGGTCCAACGTTATTGGCACCTTTTAGTTTTTGCTTTGAATAAAGGACCCTGTGCTCAAAAAACTGCTCTGGATGCAATCAGTGACCAGGTTTGCTGCAATGGGATTGTTCTTATGTGAACTCTTCATAACCCTACATGTGCCATTAAACAGAGTACTTTGGCTTTAGAGTCGACTCCAGGGCCGCCGTATGGGGCGGGGGAAGTTATGACAATTCTAAGGGCCCCTGACCAACAGGGGGCCCTCCACAATTTATTTATTTATTTTTTGTTCATAGAAATTAAAAAAATATTGGGGCCTTGTCAATTACAAAATTAATCATATTGTATTTTCGAAGATTGTTTTTAGCAGTAAAAATGTAATGCTCCATCTCCCAGACCAGAAACATCCATATTTGCCCTGAACCTCCTGGATCTGCATGAAATGGTTCATTCCTGCTTAGACAAGAACGACTGTGGCAGTTACTATGCTACTAAGCAAAATGATAAAATTAGGTTTAAAAAAAAAAGAGAGGGAGAGAGAGAAAAGGGCAAGTGTGTCAATTTATAACCCAGTTTTTCTCCAAGAGAGGTGAGTAGACTGTGATTATCAACCATTTAGCATAGTTAGCTTAGCCACAGACTGTTTGCCTCCATTTCACTAACATTTAATGAATGAAGGAAAGAAATTGCCAATATATTCATATATTGAACTTGTCCCTGTATCTTTTACCATTTAACAACAGATGAGTCAGTCAGCAGCAGCTCTAGTCCCTCCTGACTCGTCCTCTCTCCTCTCCTGAGTGAAATTAAAGCTGCAGTATGTAACTTTTATAAAAATATATAATTTTTCACATATTTGTTAAAAATGTAATTATGTTGTGACAGTACGGTATTAGAGGTAATCTGTGAAAAATCTATTTACTCTGCTTTCTTCCATCTAAAAACAACCAGTCAGTGGCAGGAGAGTTTTATTGCTGTCAATCACAATCTCATGTGGTGCTGCTCATCCTTCCTCCCCTTCGCTCTGTGCTGTGCTGCAGCTAGCATAGCCTTTGTAAATGCTTAGTGTAGTTAGCATAGCTACCAGTGACGGCAGATAAACATTTTTCCTGTAATGATAAGTTGGTTTTCCACCATTAGGACATTTAGCAGTGAGTGAATGAGGTTGATTGACAGCACTAAGACCCTCCTCCTGGTTCTGATTGGTTGTTTTGGCCGGAACGTTGCATTACTTTAGCTAGCAATAGTAATTCAGGGATGAGGTGGAGGAGACTGACAGATTATCTGTCTCATAACAAACTATCATGACATGATGACAGCTTTAACAAATATGGAGAAAACATTTTTTATTAAAGTTCTATACTGCAGCTTGAATAAAATGCAACTACATAACATTTTTTGAGAAGCCTGGATTGCTTCATGTTCATTTTGCATGACTGTTGCACGAGGCGAGAGACATTTCAGAATCTAAAACTAATAGAAACAAATAAAGCAACCTACTTGCATACTGTATGTGGACTGCTGCAGATTCCTGGCTGCGCCCCTGGTTGACTCATATATTATGGGAAAACTGCAGCGTATGACTCCCGGCTCTTCAAACTGTCCGATTGCTTTTAATAGTCTGCATTAAAACAACATCCTTAGCAGCTCCGCAGTTTAAAGGCAAAAACAAGTGCTTTCTATTCATATTTCAACCAGAAAACGTTTTTGCCCGTTGGAAGACTCTTAGCCATGTCCAAAGTCCAGGCCAGGAGCCATTTTGACGATTTGCCCTGTTTAACCAAACTCCAGTTTGTCTGAGTAGAAACGAACTTCCAGGACCAGCTGTTTGTGTGAATGTGTAAATGAACTCTACTGTGGAACTAAACAGTGGACTCACATAAGACCGTCTGATAATCAAACTTGATCATGGAACTAGAAAGAAAAGCAGAGAATTTGATAAAGAGCTGAACCAAACAAGTTGATGCATCATATTAAGTATGTCTGTGTGCTGTGTGATCTGGTAACATCAGGATGTGTGCGGTACAGAGACCGGACTTAGTCCAAGACTGAAATTTCTCTTGACGTATTCTCAGAACCTGAAGCTGCAGTTTAAGTGAAATGAATGAGTCAGAGGGAATAATGAGGGTAAAACTCTCTGTCCCCAGGAAATCTACATTCTGAAAAATTTCACTAAATCTTCAAGGACCAGATGCTTTTCTGTCCCATCTCCATAAAAATCTTTGATTTGTGGCTCACTGTGACAATTAACACACGAGTTAGGATATACATTTGCATTTTCAGTCCTGGATACATCTGAGATATAAAAGTAAATTAAAATACACTCATCTCTGGATGGTGTGGCTGATCTTTATCTCTATTGATTTAAAACCAAAAAATTATATTTGGTTTAGATTCTCTGATATTTTATTGTATATTAAAATATCAGAGAATCTAAACTAAATGGTTAATCATCAACATCATTGAGATCATTTGCTAGTGTTACCTCCCTCATGTTATGAGTTTGAATTAACGGTGAAAAGTTGAGGTTGGAATATTCTGTCAGAACAGGAAACCCGCCCAAATAAGGCAAACCCTCCCATCCCATCTGAAGGGCCAGATCATCATTCTAAAAATGTCTAAATTATTTGTGGAAAATTTGCTTCTTCACTTATTTTTTTTCCCTCATCATATCTAAAATATTTGAAACAAAAAGATTGAAGAAGTAAAATACTTCAGTATAATGGTACTTGACACGCTATTGGCTGGCGTTTAAACACTAACCAATCCAGAAGTGACTTTAATTTTTCCTGGTGCTGATTGGCTGGACCCTCAGGAACAGAGATAAGGAATACTGCAGATGTTAGCTTGTTGATACATTCCACTCTATTGAACATCTCCTATTAGCTTCCATAGCCAGTGGCATGAACCTGCAGGTCCCACTAGTATACATCTGGTCCAGCATCCAAGTCTTTAATTACTTGTATTAATGACAGATGTATATGTCATAAATATTCACTGAAAACTCATAAAACTGTTTGATCTGCGCTCTGAAACATCTTTGTTCAGGAAAACAGGACAGCTAGTAAATGTTTTTCATTCTCCAACCTTAAGTAAGTAAAATCACAAACCACTTAAATTCGAATGAAACCTTAAACCAGGTTTGCTTATTTATGGAGCCCTGAAATTGCTTCTCAGACAAGAAAAGTGTCTCGAGGCCTTTAGAGCTGGGGATTTCTGTGACTGTAGTGAAGGAACAGAGTTTCATTTGTATTCTGCTAGACAGAAACTGCGTTTACAAGGAAAATCAGATTAGTGTCAGATCTCTGCATTTGGATTCTCTTTTAAAACATGTAAATGAAACCTTCATTCAGAGAGGAGTGAGATAAAGCTGCTTTCCATGGCTGGTCTCACTCCTCAGGTTTCCACTTACTTTGTCACATATAAAGTAAAATGTCTGCCCAGACTTCAACACGTCCATACCTGACGATAATTTGACCTTGAAGGTGCATTTCAAGATCTCTCTGGATAAAGTTTTTGGTACACAGCTCCAGTTTACAACTACTCATCACAGGCATGATGCTGTCTCAGTGTTTGGGCTTTCGGTGACTGAGCTGTTCTTTTTCCAGGGTGGAGCTTCTACAAACCTCCCCATACTGCTCTGCACAGGAAATTAGCAGGAACAACCCAGGAATCTAAGGCTGTGTTCACACAGCAGGTCCTGATGCTAAATTTGAATTTGCTGCAGAAATCCAATTTTCTTTGCATCATCGTTCATGCTACTAATTAAATCCGACTGATCAGGCTTCTTTGTGAATGTTTTATGACCTGCAGGCGCAGGAGAAGAACGGAGACGTTGCTCAACATTACATGTTTAAAGAAGTAACAATGGATGCTGCCATCGATGGATCGATTTGGAAGTCGATGAGCGATGGGAGCTGACAGCATTATCACAAGATCATAACAAGACGAAGACAGCTAGTAAAAAAGAAAGCACTAGTCATAGCGATGGCCTTTGGTGGCCTCAACTTCTGTTGAGACCTCGGTTTGGATGTGGAGTCAGAACCAGGAGTGGTGTGTTTGGGATGTGATGCACTTCACTGACAGCACTGCTAGCTTCAGCCATAGTTTACCTCTGAACTTATCACATTCGGCTTCTTCTGGTGTAGAATTGCGGCACTTCAGTGACATAAAAATGGGATATATTGCAACATTACCATTCAGACTGCAGACACTTTGTAAACTACAGTACAGGATGGAAATGGCAAATCAGATTTTTTGGGGCGTGAAAAAGAAAACAGGGTTTAGCAGTTCAGAAGTCAAATATAGGTCGCATTTTGCATCTGGGGGGTTTTGCAGAGACCACACCGGCTGGAAAAGAGCTTCACGGGTCTATTAGCTTACAATGAAAAAGCAACGTTGGAATGATGCAGGTTTAGGAGACATATGATGTGAATTCCCAAACTGAAAACCCCTGGACGGATCTACAGATGCTGGAAGAACAGAAGCATTGAGGCTGAAGGTGTGTTGGGGTTTTTCTCATTTGTTTCACGGTGAAAATGTTCCATGGAGTCAAGGTGCTTGCTTGTTCTGATTAGATTTGTCCTCTGCCTCTACCTTTAACCTTGGTGGTAAAATTTGGAAAACATCTTTGTTTTGTTTTTTTTTCTTCTTTGACTCTCATAACATCTCAAAGTTCTGGTCTAATTTCAGCTTTATTACATTCTGGTGCTGGTCAGAAAACCAGCGTGACTCTGAGCCTACTAACAGTTCCTGTTACTCATATCTCAATTAAATCTGTGCAGGCAGCTGTGTGTTTGCTCAGTATGAAGAGGCAGCCGCTCTTCTCACAGCAGCATTTACAATCTTAGCTTATCAAACAGTGTCTCATCTCTGGATGTCAACCTACGGCTGCTGATTTTTCTCTCTTTTTTCTCATATACTCATCTCTGACTTTATTGTCTGCCATATATTGCTGCTGCACTTTGTAACCTCTGCCTTGACATGAGCTGTACAAAAATGTACATTTCTTTCAAACTTAATAAAACCTCAGAATCACCAACATCTTGAGCTATCAGTGTAAGTCTAACATGATAAATGCTTAGAATGTTTTTGACATTGTAAGTTTCATTGTGAATGAAATCACAATTTTGAAAGATTCTAATAAAAAAAGAGATGTGCTGTTGTTTTGAAAAAAAAAAATCAGTGCGTTGCTCTCAAATTTATCCATCTGACAAATTTAGTGGACTTTCTGCCTTGTCTTCCTTGCAGACGCTGTTACTGACCAACACCTGAAGAATTATCCAACTTTGAAACGTCGTGTAAGTTGAACCGCCACCACAACGAAGACCGCCTGTGGCCCAACAACCGCGCTGGACGGCTGAGGCCTGTTATCCAAGATGGACGCCTGCGGCCCAGCGGCCCAGCGGCCACCTTGCCTGCCAGAGAGGTACTCGTTTCGTACCGGAACCGGAGCCCTGGCCACAATCCCGTCTGCGAAGGCGGAACTGTCCTAAGCCTCGCAACAGGCCTGCACCGGGCCAAGACTCTGCGCTTCCCAACGTGGGGAAAAGGCGCCGTGCGCGGCCCACACCTCCACAACCGGACGTTCAGAACTCCAGCGTTTGCTGAAAAAGTTAGGATTTTCTATTGTGTAATTAAAGTGATACATCATCTCACCAACGTTGAGAGCGATGAGACCGGCCGTTAACCGCCCTCCGTAAGGAGGTTGATGGAACATCTGTCAGGTATCGGCTTTCCCCTCAACAGACACGGCCCTACTGATTAGCGCCAACGCCAGGAATCAGACATTTACGACACTGCTAATATTGAGGGACCACTTTAAGTGGACCTGCCCAGTCCAGCCCTCCTGCCGCTCCTACCATTGCGGCCGCTCGTCCTGTCCCCGCTGCGGGCGGCCAGAACAGGACGTTCGCTTCAATGGCAACAATGACTGATCCTGAGCCGACCGGCTGGTCGCCATGGACTGTGGAGTCTGGTGTGTCCGGGCCTCGACTGCTCCTGGATGAGCCCACCGCGGAACCCACCCGGAAACATCGGCAGAAACGCTGCCACCTGCAGGAGAAAGAGCTGGCACACAGCAATGACTTATTTGAATCTGATATTTCAGAATACGAAGGACCCACTTCCGACCATAAGGGCGATGCCCGCCCATCTGCCACTCCTGGGCTGGCAGTAGACCAGCTGGGTTGTCTTGAGGCCCCGGCAGCAACCCCGCTCGTTCTCTCCTAGCCTCATCCACCTACCTTGTCTCCCTTGATGGAACTGACCAACCGGGAGCTGAATCTGTTCTTCCAGGGGAAGGGGCTGCCCTCTGGACAGCCGGAACGGCAGCCTTGAAAGCTCTCATCTGCCTGTTCATCGACGTCCGATGCAACACCTGTCAACCCCCAATAAACTCGGAGACTGGAGCTTGACCATCTCCCAAAAGTGGGTGATTTTAGGGGATTCCAATGTGGCCCGTTTCCCTACCTTTGATGCTGTGGACCTCCAGGTCGATGCGTTCCCTGGAGCGATGTGGAAGCACGAGGAGTTGCTCCTGCGTATGGCCAACATCCAGCGCCAGGTAGAGCATCTTATATTGTCCTTCGGCCTCAATAACAGGGGTCAGAGGGCGACTGAGCTCAGCCATAGGCGTTGCCTATGGCTGAGCTCAAGGCCGCTCTGCAGGTGGCCTCCGCAAGGTTTCCTGGACCGGAGGTGAACTTTGGGCCCCTGCTGAGCCACAGGGAACAAGCCATGCTGCGACATTTAAACTCTTTTATTAGTTTGCTAAATGCCACAAGACTTAGTGAAGATGTCTGAGATTTATTTAGTGTCTTTAAACTTTAAGCTTTTAAGCTGGTGTTGAACATAATTTTTAAACCCATTTTTCTGTATTTATTTATTTTATTATTGCTTTGATGTAATATTCTAACCTGTTTTCATTAGTTATAAATTAAAAATCACCATAATTAAGACATAAAGGTGAGAAAACATCAGTCTGGGTATAGTGCAGGAGTAAAGCGTGGCCCATGTGTGGAGGTCATGGTTCGTCACGGGTTTCGGTTCTGACCAGGCCTGACCTCTCGCTCACAAACCGTTTTCATGTCAGAATACTGTCAATAAAGGCCATCAGAGCCCACAAAACCTTTAGAAAATTATTTTATAGAAACTGTTTCACTTCATGAAACACATTACCTATTAATTTAAATATTGCAGCAGTCTGATGTCAGTATAGTGCTTTCCCTCTATAGCAGGAACCCTGTGGTTCCCAGTACAGGAGGCCAAGCTGCTGGACTGTTGAGCTACCAGTTTTTCTTGAGCTATGAATAATTATATTCATAGCTCATATAATTAACATTTGATGATGGTTAGGGATGCATTTATACAGAAATATAAAAAGACTTGAAGAACTGCCAAACTTTCAAGTGTCACTATGAAAAGGCTTTGCTTACAGTAGATGTTCACACATGCATCTGTCTCACACAACATGAAAAGGGCTCACATAAAAGGATTAAGCCTTTGCTTCGGTCCTGATTTTGGGATTTCTGTGCTACGTTCTCCTCTCTGAAGTGCTAACCCTCCAGCCCCTTGAACTTTTTGTCAGCTTGGGCTGTTCTGGACTCTTTATATTTACCTCAATGCTGTGAAGACAAAAACTTTAGGACACACACACACACACACACACACACACACACACACACACACACCCCAGCTACAGCAGTAAAGGATATTTTGACTGCTGCAAACAGTCATTCTGAAGAGCCACATATGAACGGCGGACTGCTGTCTGCCCTCCAGACATGAGTATATGAGTTCACAGGAAGAAAAAATCTCTCACCTCACCATCAGCATCTATCAGGCAACCCCAAGTTAGAAAAACATCATAAAATCAAAATTGTTCAATAGTACTCACACTGCATTTATATTTTCAGCAGAGAAACAGAACTTTACCTCAAACTGAATAGATTCAGCCTTATTATTCTTTATAAGCGCTTAATATAATCCCGTTTACAAACGTGCTTTCCATTACTTGTTTACATAAATCTAAATAAGATGTGTTGAGCAACAATAGGTTTGTTTGGCTATGAAGAAAATCAGTAATATGGATCACGATTACAGGCGTTTGGATTCAATGGTTTTTAAGACTCATTCCCATTTACGGTTGCCAATAAATAAATCTTGCATTAACTTCTACTGTGTACTTTACAGTGATGATGTAATTGTATTTGTTATATGTTGTTTGTCGATATGGTTGCCATCTTGGGTCTTTCTGTCACGATTTGCGGTTAGAGGTGGTGAGGCAGACGCAGAGGACCCAGGTTGGTGTGAAGGAAATTATGATTTTAACGATGAAAATACCAATACAAAGTCCAGACAGCACAGATTGAGCAGAAGGTTAAGGCTCAAAACTGGTAGCAGCTGGTCAACAAAAGACATCTGACAAGAGACAGTTTCTAACGTCCTCATCACTCGGTCTGCATTTCGTTGGTACTGATGATGTGGTCGTTATGCTCCTCTGCAAGTTCCGCCTCCACTTCGTCTAGCGGACTGTGCTCCTCAATGGCGCGTTCAGCTCATTTAAACTGTCCCCCTTTCCCATTAGCACAGCCAACATTTCCCGCACACGTCCGGGTCGTCCTTTAATAATTCACTATCAGTCTGGTTCAGTAGTCGTGTAGTAGAACTACGTATTGTCTGGCGCTTTCTTCTTGTTCTTTCTATACTCTGTTCTTCACTGTCCTGTCACTCCATACCGCTTCCATCTTCGTCAGCCATGTTTCCTGCTTCCCGGGTTTCGGCACCAAAAATGTTGTATATTCGACTAATTCAAAGACGAAAAGGAGTCGGGTGGATTATTCAGAAGAACTTTAGTGAATTAAAAACGGATAAACTAATCGTACATAATGATATAGGAGAGAGTGTAGGCATTCAGCTAACATATCTCTTTGCTGGGGAAAAAACCCTTAATTATGCTTCTTCGTCTAAAGTTCTTCTTCCAGTTCTGTAGCATCATGGGATATAGAGTCCATTCTGTTAAAGGTCCACAAATAGTCTGTTTTGAGCCAGATACTATCAAATGCTAACTAGATTTATGAAATAACTGCAACTAAAATAATTACTTATATTAAATTATAATATCCCAAATAATAAGTCCTAAACAAATCCTGGTTAAACCCAAAACAAATTCTCAACAGACAAGACTAGATGGCTTGACACAACAGATAAGACAAGGACCCAACAGGGAACACGGGTGGGATTAAATACACAGAGGGGTAATCAGGGAAACGAGACCCAGCTGGGAACAATCACAGGGTAGACAGGACAACACAGAGACTAAATTAACTGAAAACGACATAGAAACCTAAATTAACACAGAGAAAATTGGGTTCATTTGGCCTTAAAGTGGTACTCTTACGTTAAGCAGATACTTTTAGTGATATATTGTACATTTTCAGCAGACATAAGTTACTGATTTTGCCTATTATTAATTAGGGAGACTAGACGGTTATAGTTGGTACATCTATATTAATTTGCATCTTCCAATAAACTATCTAATTTACATTACAGATGAAAGTTTTTCTGATTTCAACAAAGCATTTGTTTTCCGCAGTTTTTAGACTTTTTATTTATTCTAACTTTAGTATGGTTTGGGAAAACAGTGGACTGCAACATTCACATGGATTAGGCACCAAATAGCTAAAATCTGTGAATCCTTGAGATCCCCTTCAAAAACTGCTTGTAACTGCCGACTTTAATATAATACACACTAAATGTACCTTAATATATATTAATATGCAATGTGGAAATCGTCTCCCGCTGAAGCTGGGACAAGGAAGGAAAGGCTCTCCTCGACTGGCTGCTTTCCCACACTACACTTCTGAATATTTTATGTGCGAAGAAAATTCCTGAAGGCATGTTTTCCACAAATAAATTCAAGTTTCACAGAAAAATCTGCCAAAACCTGAAAATTGCCATCCACTGTATGTTTGTTGGTGACTAAGCATTTAGGCTCCAGGCTTTGTAGTTCCTTACTACAAAGCCTGGAGTGTTTAATCACATAAACACATTTGTAGGTATGGGTTGGGGTCTCATAGATTCTAACAAAATGCTGATCATTACCTTTGAGGATGAAAATGTGTGTAACATGTTTATGGTTGAGCTGGGAACCTGTTAGGACGGAAATTACAAAAGAACCTGGTTAATTGACGCTTCCCCTCCAACAGTAGACTTACTTTCTGTCACCAACTTTTAAGAGGAATTTTCAGACATACTTGCCCCAAGAACATTTTGAGTCTTTTAAGTGGTGTTAGAGAAAGAACCTTACAGACAGCATGACATCTGCTTTGATCAACTGACTTCATAAAACAATGAGGAAGCTAGAAATGACTGATTAAAGGTAACGGTGAGCTGCTTCCTGTGATCTTGGAACAGTGAGCCGAGGCTTTTTACCGAACCAGTGTGTCCAGTCAGACCAGATGATTTTTATTAGTAACTTTCTGTCACACCTTTTAGACATTTCCTCACCTACAAGGTGGAACTAATCCTTAAACAACAAGGACAAGTCAGTGTGTCTCTGGTGATAAAAGGATAATTAATTTAAAGTGTTTATTGCTTAAAAGGTAAGCACTATGGATTGTTTGTCCCATCATAGTCAAATATCTTGAATTTAAAGAAGTTAATATGCTGTTTGTTTAAGTGGTGTGTCAATAAGATGTTCATTTACCATCTGACAAGTTCTAGGGGTTTGTAAAATGTTTTAACATGAATTTACTGGCCGTGAATTTTAAGTTGTCTTTATGCTAGCTTGTGAGGCAGCTGTAGGTTAGTGTTTCAATTTAGCCCTGGATTCAGAAGTGAAATATTTCTGTGATGGTCTTAATAACCATGTAGATATGGTGCTTTGTTATTTTTTTTTATGAAAATAAGGTTGTAGGAAAATAAGTTTGTGTTTATGGCTTAAATTGTGGAGAAGCCAATACTGGATCTCAATAAACCACACAGTCTGAGCCACGAATTCAACTTCCTGTGTGTCTGCTCCACCCGTCACATCGCAGAAAAACATTAACACAACGCAGTGTCACCGGGTGTAGAGTGACACAATCCCACGCATTTCGCTGAGATGGAAGTTGCGTTGAATGTCTTCTTGATGTTTCCGTATTGTTTCCTTCAGTGGCTCTTGCTGTAGCGCCACCACAGGTGAGGAGGGAAAAAGGTTGCGTATAGGGCTTGGTTTGACACAGTGCAGTTTTAAAGCAGACTACACCAACTGAAAATTTTGCAGTTTTGGTTCCCAATCACACTGAGTGTAATGTACTATGTGATGACATCTGAAGCTACCATACAGAATTTCTTTATCAGTCTCTACGGCTGAAATACAGTTTGAAACTCAGAACTGTTGTCAGTGTTGCTACTTTGAACTGTTTCAGTGGCAAAGTAATTTTGCTCATAACTCCATCAACATGACAGTACATATTGTATAACGGTCATCAAAGAACCAAGAGGCTAATATTGTGCATTGGACAGATAAAATCACTTTGTCAGAGCCTGTGGTGTAGTGAGTTTATCACTGAGTAAATTTACAGTTTATCCATAGATAACAGCTTTTCATAAAAAAAATATAGTTTTTTACTTATAAATGCACAAAAAATTATCGACAGACACAAGCACACGCCCCACGATCTCTCAGCGTCTCCACTTGGCGGTCCCTGTCCAGTTCACTGTATGCATAATTGCTTTGAGTCATTAATAACCTATTAATATTGATGCATGTTATTTAAATGTGCAGGTCAACGACTCGGTGGACCTCATTAAGACTTGATGGGGTCAAACTAGGCCTGAAGTCTCACCACTGTGAGCCTGATTACACTTTTAATAGGATGTGGCTTTGATTTAGGAGGCTCCTTCCGCCACAAACGGCCTAAAAAGTTTAGATTAAATTGTATAGATACATTTAAAACCAGTGTGAGCAACCAGGTGACACCAGATATTTGAGAGTGTTCTTTATGTGAATCGCTATGTCTGATATTTTCATAACACCACACTAGTATTTGTATGGCTGAACTTTGTCAGATTCTATCAGATTAGTTTGTAAAGTGATATGCCAAACGGTTAACATCTCACAGAGTTCTGTTCAATCCATTATTTGAACATGGAAAGAATATAGAACTGCAAAGGCACAGAAAATCACCCTGAACACACATTACAATGATGGTGATGGCAGTATCATGCTGGGGAAATGCTCTTTATTAGCAGGGATAGAAAATAAATCTGTGTTTGTGGAAACATGGAGGGAGCTAAGATAATCCTGGAAGAATTCTGCTTGAAACTGGGGCGGAGGTTCATCTTCCAGTCGTACAGCAACACTATGCGTACAGAGCTACAATGGAATGGTGCATGACAGCCATGTGTTAGAATGGCCTAGTCAAAGTCCAGACCTAAATCCTACTGAGAATCTGTTACAAGACTTGAAAAATGACATTCCCTCTTATTGTCAGGAAGTTATTTAAAGATCAGCCATAACTACTGAGACCTTTATGAAACCCAAAGCTTTTGGATAATCTCTACAAAAATGTAAAATATATTTAGTAAATTATTTAAAACTGAATTTTTTTTATACGTTACTTTGAGTAGATAATTTAATGTAGCAATAAATAAAAGTAAAGATGTTTATAATATTTTAAATAAGACAGGCTTTCTGCTAAGCTGTCAAACTCAGTAACACATTAACACAGTTTTCCTTCAAATCTGTGAAATACTTTCTGGCACAGAACCCAGGAGCTCTGCTCCGAGCCACATTACTGCATAAAGGACACAAGCTTAGAACCAACACCAACAGTGTTGATGCTGATCATATCTGACAAACTATAACCTGCACTGTGGCATGGCAAACAAAAAGGCTTCAGCTCCAAGAAAAGTGATGGCAGTCCTCCTGGTGTCCTGGAACCTCGACTCATTCAGCCACTTTATGGCTAATTAGGAGTAATTTAATCCCACCTGTCAGCTTGCATTTCTCTGTGGAAAGCTTTCCTCAGATGTGACTCTTTAGTGACAACTCACTAACATGTCATGATGACTACATCAAACAAGATTACCACTTTTCAGAACAATAAGCTTAACCCACAATGTTGTATTTGCATATTGGACAGCAGCCACCAGGAGTCCAGTTCTTCTTGTTTCTGCTCAAGGTGAAGAATATAAGGCAGATAAAAAGAATTCAGTCTTCGCAATTAACAGGATAGAAAGAAAATCATTAGAAACATTTTGTGAAAAATAAATCTTCATTTTTGGAGACATTTCCACAGTGAAACTGGCCTTGTACTGACATGGGTTGAAAGGTCACTTAAAAAAGCCATTACTTAAAAAAAAAACATGAAAAGTCAGATGGTATTTTGCAAATGAACACAGAAACAAAGATTACAATTTTTGAGGCATTTCCTGTGGTCTGGTCATGTGAAAGTGAAACAGTTTGGCCATTTTGTCTGTTGTTAGATTTGGGGA
Source organism: Xiphophorus couchianus (assembly GCF_001444195.1). Classification (NCBI taxonomy): domain Eukaryota; kingdom Metazoa; phylum Chordata; class Actinopteri; order Cyprinodontiformes; family Poeciliidae; genus Xiphophorus; species Xiphophorus couchianus. The sequence continues at coordinate 2,695,081 of NC_040232.1, read as the reverse complement.
AAAGCAGGATGCTTGTACTATCCTAACTATGAAGTACTGGAGTGGCAGCATCATGTCTTGGGAATGTTTTTGCTGCAGGAAGAACTGGTGCCTTCATAAAATATGTGACATCATCAGAAAAAATATTATGTGGAAACATTAAAGCAAGCTCTAAAGGCATCAGCCAGGAAGGTAAATCTGAGGGACCATCAGACGCCAAAGTGGCTTAACGACAACAGACAACTCGCTTCACCTTGGTGTGAAGAGATGTGAGTCTACAAATCCGAAAATCCTGATTTCAGAAACATAACCAAACAAATCCATGATATGTTTTTTCTAATTATTGTATAATTTAGCATATAGAAGTAATTTTGGTGATTCTCATCGATCTAAAACAAGAGAAATTCGGCCTGATTTAACTTCAGACAGAAAGAAAAATCAGGTGGATGTGTCTTTTTATTCAGTGTATGTAAACTCCTGGTTTCATCCATAAATCAGGCTAATACATTCCAAGTAAAAGCAGATATTAGCTGAGAGCCTCACCTGAGCAGATAAAAACATCAACCAAAACATTTCTACATTCTCTATTTGCCGTTTGATGCTGTGAAGTAATCTCACTGCTGTGACGTCTGTGTCAAATCAGAGTTACAAGTCTTAAAAGGAAGACTTTCTCTGAACCTTTCCATCACCTCTCAGATCCTCCGGATGGAGAATGAGTCCAAGTGAAAGCTGATGCAATCTGTTGGCTTCCTCAGATAACCAGATGGGGGATCAGAGGTCCAATCCCCAGCCTTAGTGTCCTTTAGAAAGACAATGTGTCAGTAACAATAAGTATTGGCCAGCTAATATAAAATAATGGAATCAATTTGAATTCATCGGTGTGATGCGCATACTCACTAGTGAAGCTTTTATATCCATACAGGAGAATTCAACTGTTTGGATATCATTCAATCTGAGGAGGGCAATACTGAGCAAAAAATATTGGGGAATTAAACAAATTCACACGGAAATGTCAACATTTGCACAGAAAGATAAAGACAGATCCCTTAATAACACATTTAGAGAGTTTATAAGCAGAAAAACTTGATTTGAGGGTTAGTTACACTTTAGAAACTGCAATGTGTATTTCTCTGATTTCTGTAGCTATGGAAATAGAGCTGATTGTGTTTCTTATACACAGTTTGGTTGTTATTGAGAGGACAGCAATCTCTATATGTTGTCCACCATTGGACATTACATCTGTCATGATCTTGAGTTCTTCATGTCTTTGGTTAGGTTTGGTTTGGTGCTCCTGTAAGTCTTTTGAAAAAACTTGTTTTATGTATTTTGCTAGCCTGTACTCCATAGCTCCTAATTGGACCTTCCAGAACTTGAGGCTGTGGCTCTCAAGTTCTTCTTATTCTCTAATTAACTCACCTGTGTCCACTATCAAAGAGCTCCTGCTGCACTTGTTAGGTTCTCTTGTTATTTCTTTATTTCCAGTCTGCAGCTTGTTTGCCTTTGAATGGGATATTGAAGTTCTTAACTAGGAATTTGAATCCTTTTGGATCTTTCAACCAACAAAGATCTAAATCATAACTAATCACTCGTTTAGTTTTTCATCAGCAGACAGCATGTCTACTTTCTTTTCTGTGTGGACATCAGCTTGACTGTCCAGCCACAACCTTTATCATCCACTGGTCATTAAACTAACTGTTTAATGGGAAAATAAAACATTTCTGAAGTGAGAATTTGTAAAAGGCTATAGATAATTAATATGCTAATTGCAGTAGAGAACCTGCATTATGTTTTCATTCAGTATCCACCTTATTCCAATGACTAATAAATTGTCTTAAGTCAACTTTGTACCTTCTGAACCGTCGTTGTCATCAATGGTCTGTTATAGAGCAAAGGCAGAAACATGGGAACATCGACTTTTACACTTTAAACAATGTAACTAAACAACAGATGTTTAAGTTGATATTGAACTGGGGGCTTCTTTGCTTTTTTACTGCCAAGAGTTCATTAATGTGGTCAGAGTTGGAAGACCAGTTACTCATGCGCTGATAATTATCAGTAATAAAAAACCTGTTTTGCTCGCGTTTTGCACATTTTAAATCAAACTTGATCTGCGCACAGCAGTACTGGTTGTTCTCTTCAGAATCATTTGCTTCACCTCTAATACTGAGTCACATCTGATCCACAAAGAAAGTAAAAACTGTAATCTGACATTTTACCTGATGAAGGAAAAGAAGCAAACTCCTGTTTTCACTGGTTAATTTAAATGTAGAAGTTACGTCTCATCTGTTAACAGAAGGAAAATAATCCAACTGCAGAAAAATTCCTGTTTTACTTTAGAATACAGCTTTAACACATTCAGCAACTTACTGAATGTGTTGCTGTAAGTTACTGAAGTGGTAAGTTAATGTTGTTTTCAAACCTGGCATAAAATATAATATTTAGGGGGATGAAAAGATTTGACAGACTGCAGTGAAAAAGTCTGATATAGGCTTTATATGGGCAAAGAAAGCAGATTTGGATCATTTGCCTGCTGTGTGAATGTGGCTCAGCAGAACTTAAAGAGAATTGCATCAGAGACTGTCGGACACGGTGGTGGTAGTGTGATGGTTTCAGGACCTGGACACTTTATGCTCAAATTAATTAAACCATACATGTTGATCTTTAATAGAAAATCAATCCCAGATTGATATTCTCCTTCAAGACATTAAACTGGATCTTTATGGCTGAAAACCTTCAAATCTGGTTACATGAAAACAAAGAACAGAGTTTAAATCACTGGAGGAATGTAAACAACTTATTGCTTGTTATCACAAAGGATTGCTGGCAACGGTTGCTCCCTCTGGTGGTAAAACCAGTTATTAGGTTTAGAGGAAAAGATTTGCCTGCATAGCTTTATTTACTTAATATTATCATAATATCACCTGCTGTGTTTCCTCGGGTTTAGTGTTCTGAAACATCTTAGTGTGGCAAAAAAGCAAAAATAGAAAATGTAACAGAAAGTGTATGGGGCAAACCATTTTTCTCAACTCCATATTAATCTGACATATTGTCAGGAGTTTTTAAAATGATTTGGCCAGTATTGATTTGATCTAGAACAATGAGTGTGTTGTGCGACCCTGCAGCTGCCTGCAGGGATAAATATCCGGAGCCGGTCATAAAGCGGCCTGTGAGACGTGTGAAAAAGCTGCTGACTCACTCTCTCGTTTTAAGTTTTGTCTGGTTTCTCTTGGTCCAGGAAGGAGAAAACCTTGGCAGAGCTCAGGCTGTGAGACCCGGAGGTGCCAGGGTGCCATCACAGTCAACCCAGGTTTTCTCAGGCTTTCATCTCTGCCTCACTCGCTCTGTGTTTTTATCTCTTCCTCCTCCAGTCAGAGCTTCCCCCTCACGCTGTCACACATCTTTTTTTTCTTGTTTTCTGTCTTTTTGAACTTGATCCCCCCTGTAGTCCAGTATGTATTTTCCCTCCATGGTCCTTCCTGACTTGCTCTTTCTGTCACTCCACGCTCCTCTGTCTCACTCCCAACCCTGTGCTCTTCCACATTGTCTGCTTTGTAATTCTGCCCTGTCTGAGCAGTGGCACAGAAAAGGTACTCCACATCTGAGCAGTCTCAGGGTGGATCCGGCCCTGTGGAGCATGTTAAAGCCGCCACTTTTTCCCACCAGCCCCAGAGTGCAAGGCTTTTTTAAAATGTTTTTTTTACTTCTCTTAGTCCCTTCTAATGCATTCCTGCCACAGCGTCAAGCAGCTGCCCCTCTCCTCCTGGCTACCTACGCCAGCAAGAAGAGGGCTTTTCATTTCTCCATTAAATAATTTCTCTCTACCAGACTAAATGTGAGTTTACACCAGTTCATTTAAATGAATAATTAGACTGCGAGAAGCACCACCGCTTCCACCAACCCAATTAAGAGCTCATCCTTGAAAGGCTACACTGCAGTGGTCTAAAAAAGTCACATTTGGGACACTGAGAAAAGCCCCCAAAGTCCCTTAATCTGCCTCTTTCCACTTCTAATTCATGAAAATATTCAGAGAGAAGCTAAGCAACGGTGGAGAACTTATTAGCATTTTTCTCTCTGCGACGCTTCAGGCCATCCTAACTATGACCAGGAGAAAGATAGAAAAAAAGCTGCAAACTAGTGCAGGTGTGCAGCGCAGCTTGATGCCTTGAGCCAGAGACATCATGAGCTGAGCTATTTGATCATTTATTACGAAGCTTAATTAAAATGAGGCCCTCAGCAGTTCTGGCAACGGCTTAGGCAACATGTTCCTGCACAGGTGATCTAATGTGGAGTTAGCACAGAGTAGTCCAAAATTCAGTGTGTGCTCTTTTAAGTTTGAAAGGATTCATACTACTGTTGATTATTTGTCTGTTTATAATGAGGCTAAGTCTCAGTACTCATTTTCACACTTTGTCAAAAAATCCCAACAAAGTACTTGAAAATTACCATGTGGTTAAATAAATGGTGCGCATAATTGTGAAGAATTAAGAGTCAACCTGAGTTATTTCTTCTTAGTTTGCATCCAGCTGCTCAGAGGTTTCTAGAGAACAGGGTGTTCTGGATCTTCCTCACCATCGAGACGTCCAGGAGGAATCCTACTCAGATGTCCGGCTCACCTCACCTGATTCCTCTCAATCCACTCTGGATCACTGAGCTTCTCATTTCTCTAAGAAGAGTCCAGACACGCTGTGGAGGAAACTCCTTCCATCGTATCTGATCTTGTTCTTTTAGACCCGGCCCAGAGCTTGTGACCACAGATGAGGACATGAATCTTGACTGACCAGTAGATGTCAGAGATTTGTCTTTTAACTCAGCTCTCTCTTCACTACGACAGACCGGTGCAGTGCAGCATCACTGCAGACGACTCACCAATCTGCTCCATGTTTCCCTCTTAAGTACATATTTAGTTTGGACAGAACCTCATCACAGAACCCCATCCCCGACCCAGAGAAAACCCGCTACCTTTTTGCTGCTCAGAACAACGGCGTCAGATTTGGAGGTGCTGATTCTGATTCCAGTTGTTTCACACTCGAACCGCTTCAACCGAAGCTGGAGATCACAATCTGATGAAGCCAACAGAACCAGAACATCTGCAAAGAGATGAGACCCGATCCCAAGGATAGCAAAACGGATCCTCTCAACACTTGGCTTGGAAGTTCTGTCTATAAAGATTATGAACAGAATCGGTGACAGACGTTGGCAGAGTCCAACTTCCACCTGAAATAAGTCTGACTTGCTGCCAGCAGTGGGGACCAAGGTCTGATGCTGGTGGTTCAGGGTCTCAGCCGTCTTTATGAAGGGGTCTGGTGCCCTGTACTCCTGTCTACTCCATGAACCGTCTGGGATCCTGCTGAGGGTGAAGCTCAACTACACGGCGGCTCCTTCAAGGACGTCCCCCAAAAGACTCTCAGCTGTAATTGCAGCGAATCATTGGCTCAACTGAGCTGAATACAAACATGCAACATACAAAGATGCTGTGAAAATTGGAGTAGTAGCTTCAAGACAAAACTTCTAATGTTTTACAAGCATTCAGTGGAAAATAGATTTAACATTTTATTTGCCAAATGAAACACATTTCTTTTTCTTTTTTTTTTGCAAATGAAAGACTCTCACAGCCAAATAAACACTTGGATAAAAATCTAATTTCTGTTGCTTTCTTGTTCTGTTGATTCAGTGTGCTGCCGCTGAAGCCAGCGACACTCATGACACTAATTTCCAGTTTAATTGGAAAATAAATAAAGCAAAAAGTGTTATAAAAACCAATTTGTTGTGCTGCAGCGTCGGATGCGCTGGTTGTAATACTGATTTAAAGAACATCTCCAGTTCCTAGACTTCTGATCATCTGCATCCTTCACACATTATTATGATAATTATTTACCATTCTCTCCCATCTCTGAGCCTCAGCGCCACATGCATACCAATCAAGTGAAAGAAAGGCACAGCAGAACAATGTGAACAACTTAATGCTTCTTCCCTGAATCAAAGTGATCAAACAGCTTAGGACATTTCTGATGTTTTCATAATGAGCCTCTTTCACCACATTGTGATGTACTTTGCTGTTTATTCTCAATGTCTTTAGTTTAAGAATAGACTTAAATGAAACAGCAGCTGAGGGAAAAAAACAGCGGCTGCCATGGTGATGATCAGAGAGCTGACAGGCAGAGCCAAATGGCAGCTCTTATGCTCCCACTGCCCATCAGCACCAAACAGAACCACCTCACTGAGCTGCAGCGAGCTTCACCTTTGTACCCATCTGTTTTATTTTGTTTTGTCAGACCGAGGCTCTGGTGTCAGAAAATATCCACAGAAACTTGAAGCTAAAAGTAAAATGAATATCTGCTGTGCGTGGTAGCTGTTTGGCCCAGTCACCTCATCCATGAAGAGCGGCCATTTGTGTCATGAGGGACATTTTGAAACACGCTGTGGACTCTAAAAGCAGCAGCTTACTCATTTCCCTGCTCACAGTGGCTGTGGATGAGACTAAACTGGGCCGTACTGTCCTTCCAAATGATCTGATTTGGTTTCTAACTGAGTAAAATAATGTTTCTCATCAGATAACTAGGAGGCTATGAGACTAGGCTGACCAGCTAGTTATAATCTAAATAACATTTAACCTGCCTCAATTCAGCTCAGAAATACTTTATTATTTTTAAGAGAAATAAAATGCTCAGAGACAAATTTCTAGAAGTTTGAGGGACAAATTAATTAATTTTTGTTTTATTATTAGCATTTTATTTGCCAGAATATATTCTGTTTGTGTGTTTTGTCTGCTACTTTTATACAGAAATATTGAGTTAAGGTGTTAGAAAAATAAAACCTGTTCAGTGAGCTGAAAAACAAAAAATCTGGGTGAAAGAAGAGGAATTCATTAAGTTTTCTTTTATGAATAAGTTCCCTGAGCCTCTTTAAGTAAACTACAGACTGCAGGAATCTGGGAAGGGAAGGAGGAACAGGAATGATGAGTGGCTCTATTTCCCCACAGATTTAAGTCCCATTCAATGTGTGTCTGCCAAGCTTCTGTCTTGAGTTTCTCGCTGCAGACGACCTCCACTCTGGGTGATGAGCAGGTGACAAAGTGGGCGTCAATATGTAGCATCAGCTAAACTCTGACCGGAGGACACACGGGGAACTTCGGTGGGCAGTCAGACAATCAATGAGCCAGAATATTAGCTGACCTTTCTTTTTCTTCGCCCGCCGTCGTTTTTCAGGTCTTTAATAGAAGCTGTGTCATGGAAGATTAAACCACGAGATGTTTGGGGCCCTCATTACAAGCTGCTACAAAGGAAATGTGTTGCTAATAACGTCCATCCGAGCCGTGCAAATCGTGTGTGAATCATCAGTGGTGTCTCCACCGAGAGAATTCACATCACATTCAAAGCATTGAAATGGAAACTTCATCTCTCCAGCTGCTTATTTCCTGCAGGATAGTTGCTCTCCAAAATATTGATTTATGTCGCTTTGCCAACATTTTTTAACATTTGTGAAACAAATGCTTTTCTTCAGGTGGAGCTCTAGAAACATTTTCGTTTGCAAAGTATCAAATCAATTAAAGATATTTTCTCTTTGATTTGATTGGCAGCTGGCCCATCCATCCATCGTCTGTTCACCCTTGTCCCTAATGGGGTCGGGAGGGTTGCTGGTGCCCATCTCCAGCTACGTTCCAGGCGGGAGGCGGGGTACGCCCTGGACAGGTCGCCAGTCTGTCGCAGGGCAACACAAAGACATACAGGACAAACAACCATTCACACACACACACACACCTAGGGAGAATTTAGATAGACCAATTAACCTAACAGTCATGTTTTTGGACTGTGGGAGGAAGCCGGAGTACCCGGAGAGAACCCACGCATGCACAGGGAGAACATGCAAACTCCATGCAGAAAGACCCCGGCCGGGAATCGAACCCAGGACCTTCTTGCTGCAAGGCAACAGTGCTACCAACTGCGCCACTGTGCAGCCCTTGGCAGCTGGCCATAAGTTGTAAATACTTATGTTATGTTAACAGAATGTTAATGTTTTATCTTTTTGCAGCAGTGGCTCCAATGCGCAGGAGGATTTAGTTTACAGAACACATGCATGATGAAAGCGACGTCCTGCTGGCAGGAGGAAGTTGGCCCACCTTGGCTAACAGCAGCAGATTGAATCGCTGCACTCGGTCAGCTCCTGAGCCATCTGCTGGTTCCATGGGAGTCTGGTGTGCAAGACCCCTCCTCTCCCACTGGACGTTTCCCAACCCTGGCCTGGTCTGGCGGCCGTTCAGGCTCCTGCTACATATGCTGTCATCGTTGAACTGAAGCCCAGAAGCCCTGAAACCCGGCGGGTTGGACTGAATGGAGAAAACCGTTGGAAATTAAGGTTGAAAGGTAAGAGTGATGATTCACTGATGAGCGCTGAGAGATGAAGAGACTGGCATGTGAGGGTTTTATAACGCTTCCAGCTTGTCTTAATTAAAACCTACAAAACTTTATTCACGTTTGTTCATCATCACAAGTCCAGCTGAACACCTTCAGTAGTTTGACCTGATTTTGGTCTTGCCTGGTTTATGCAGGATGTGTTTATGTTAAACATTTTATCAGGTAAAAATGAATAGAAATTAACTCATAAAGTTCTGACCCTAGATAAAACATCAATGCAAACTAAAGACTGACATTAACTTCACATCATTTTACAACGTATCAGTTCATAGTAGCATTTGCTCATTCTTTTACGTTTCTAACTATTCCATTTAAACAGCAATTCAATGCTTTTGAAATGCAGAATATAAAATCAGTTAATAATTAACTCATATCTGTTCATTATATAACACACACTCATTTGGCTTCATGGAAGCCAATATGAAAATTGTTTGAAACTTTCCAACATTAACTCCAGCAGAACCTGCCACTTGCTTTGAGAATTAGACTTTCAGAATGAACGAAATACAGAAAAAATAAATAAGTACTTCCACATTTAATGCCATTTTGATGGATGGGTGTCTGATTGGTCTCTGGGTTGGAAGTCTATTCAGTTTCTTTAAGTGATAGCACTTCCGTCTGCTGGAGGAGCCAGCTTTCATTATGTAGTTAGAAATACTCTGGGGTAAAATGTTCCTTCAATAGTTTGTAGAGACAGGAATTATATATTTGATGCTGTAATCAACAGAAAGTGACTCAGCCAAACTGAAGTCCAAATACGCAGCGGGAGAGAGGAAACAGTTTGTTTTGTGAGGAAGAATGAACAAAAACTGAAGCAAACAGCATCTGCTCACAAAGACAAACAGTTTGACCCACTTAGAGCTGAGCGAATGCAGAGGGCCTCTCCTGCATGTTCTGTGTTCTCCACACTTCAAAGTTCCTCTCTCATTACTCCCATTTGAACCGAACAAGACACTGTGCTGACTCGCCGCTCCAACTGGGCTTGCTTGCAGACGTCCGCTGAGTCCAGATGGAACAAAACACAAAGCAAGCGATTTCAGCAGGGTCCTGACTTCACTTTGAGGATTCTTCCTGACTTCAAGAAAAACACTGAAACTGCAAATAACTCCTAAAGTACCAAATGTTTGTAGAGCGAGTGCATTACAGATCTGTTGGATCAACCAATTAGGCCGGAAATAGAAAGTGAAAATCAGCTGCCCTACTGGTCCTAAACGGGAAGTTTGAACCAGTTCCCACCTGGAGCTGCCTTCAGCTTTCAGGTGGAGCTAACAACCACGGCTTGCTCAAACAAATTAAGTCCTATTTAAAGCCCTGTGACATGGCTGAGGTTGGTTGCACAGATGGAAATGAAAGCCGGGGAGACAGAGCACTGGGGATGTAAAATGGAGCATCTCTCAGGGGAACAAGAGAGAATATTCACAGAGAACAAAAGAAACCTCAAAGAGATTTTCAAATAAAATTATAATCATTAGCAATGAAGAAAATGGCTGCTGGTAATGAGAAAAGCATTTTCCTATAGGGTGTAAATGTCCCTCAGAAGCCCTGATTACTTATGAGAGAGTGCGAAGGTTCTGACTGATGAGGCCAAACCAGGTTACCTGAGTATGAAATGGACATAAAATCAGACATTTCTGCAAAATATACATTTGGATTTCTTGATATTTATGCTACTTGAAATGTCCTTTGCACAGCATCTGATGGGTGATGAAGTTCTGTTCCAACTTACCAGAAATGCATGACAGTATTAGTATCTGTTTTGAGTTGTTGTAACCGATATGAACCCAGACTACTTTGCCTTTGGTTCTTGAATTTAGAACAGCAATAAATACCTAAAATGTTGTAAAGTGAATCTTTTTCTTGCAGGTAGGATTTTCTGGTGCTGAAGAAGGTAAACAGCAAAGATTTGAAGGTGTTTATTTTGGTGATCTTCCTGCAAACAACTTAAGGTGTAAACAGTTCAGGGCTGTCATTGTCACATTGTGTAGTTTATAAATTCTCCAATTTTCAGTATTGAGTAAAGGTCGGGAATGTTGACCGACATCTTCTGTTTGAGCCATGACTATGGAATGTCTGCAGAATGATTTCTGTAATCATCACCGTATCTGTTTAAAGTAGACGGTATAGAAAGATGCTGAGTTTTCTCTCCAGCTTTAGTGTATGAAGGAATTAATCGCAAAACCTGGAGTGGATTTGGAGTTTTGAAGTTTGTGGCTGGTGAAGAAAAACAAACATGGATTCAAGTTGAATGTAATTACAGATGATGTGCTATTTAAACAGGTGGGAGTTGATTAGAAAGTCAGGGATCAGAGCTCTTATCCAATGAGCTGAAATCAGCTGATTGCATTGACTGTCTAATGTTTCAGAATCAGGTCAACCTGTTAAAAATAACACAAGCCTTTGTTCTACGCTTTCCTTCAGTCTTTTATATTTTTCTGTTGATGAACCTTGTTGGAATCTACAATAATGAATAACTGAATCCCAGTGTTTCTTAACGGTTCTTTTACACTTTTCTTTGGAATTTGCTAAGTCTTTCTTGCTGCAGCCATTTTTTTTTTTTGCCTCCCATTACATCACTCACTTCATTCTGGCACAACATAACTATGTTGTTATTTGTTAATTTTTATGCTTGGTATGCTTTGGTTTGCCAGCATTGTTACCGTTTAAAACAGTCACCTGGCTGCAGCGCACCACTGCTTCCTGTTCACTTCACATACAGTTGGAATAATTTGGTGATAAACAGAGAGTGAAAAAAGCTGCAAATTAGACATTTAAAATCCCCCAGAGGCAGTTTGAATATTCCAACTGACAAAGAAGCTTGTTTACAGAAAGACAAACCCATATGGGAGCAGTTGAAATTTCACTAATTAGTTATTGGCAAATATGATGAGGTTGTCTGTAGTGGCAATGATAATTAGTCTTTTTCTCTGTGTTGGAAAAGCACTTAAATTTCTATTATGGTGTAATATAAAAATATCATGTTTATCCAAGTACAGAGATTTGTTTTCTTTAAAATATAAACTTCATAGTTTTACAAGTTTACTCTTATTTTTGACCAACCGTCACAAAGGCAGATTCAAAAAGCTGCTGATCCATCCGTCCATCCGTCTGTCAGTCCTTGTCTGTCCATCCATCCATCCATCAGTTCAGATCACAGCTTCTTTTAGTGTTTTCTGTGTGTTTTTAGTTTGACTCTCATTTTCGAGGAGGAGTGCGCTTCCAAGAGACTTCCTGATCAGGTGGCTGAACCAAAAGCTCAAAGCCTGCCTGAACGAAGAGACCAAATCTCAGAGGAGTTGAAAAGTAACAGAACCGAACAGCAGAGAGAGAAGCAGGAAGTTCAAACTCTCCTTTTCTATCCATCATAACAGAACCATTTCTCCGTCTCTCTGCTTGGGTTTCTAATCGTACAACCTGATACAGATTGGAAGAGATGCAGCAAAAGTAAATGAGGTGGATTAGCGGTTCTTTTGATGATATCATCCAGAACATGTTACAGTGGAAAATCATCACTGCTGGCCAGATATCGACTGTCATATAGCAATAATCTTCAGTCGGCATCACCCTCCACAACCACTCTGTGGGTCATGACTACATTTTGTTTGCCTTTGGGATAAAGTTTTTATTATGTGAACACAGTTGGTCTTATCCATGAACATCTCACACAGGGCCAGTTAGCCCAGTTTGAGTCATACTGGTTCTGTCTTTCTCTGCTGAGTTTCCTGCAGGTTTGGTTTCATCCCACAACCCATGAAGAACATGTGTTGAATTGAGACTCTGTCTTCTCAGTTGTTAGTATTTGGATTATTTGGTTGTTTGTCTCTTATGTCTCAGCATCGGCCCTGTTTTTGGACCGGTGACCGGTTCCTGGTGCACCCAGCTCAATGACTGCTGGACATGGGCATTGGTCTGCTGATGCAGAGAATGAACGGATGGATGAGGATTTTCTTTGCTGGGAACCTTTCAGTAAATATCAACCTTCTAACATTTTGGAAATTCTTGGACAACTTGATGAAAATGTTTATATTGAAACTATCATATTGGTCTGCTGCAGCTGCAGATTATTCTGGACAAACTGCAGGATTAAAAAAAAGCCTTTGTGATTAGCGTGTATGACAACCCAGTGACTAAGAGGACTCTGCGGAGGAACTTATCCTTATCTCCAGTTTTCAATCTGCAGGACCTGACTGTTAATTAGGACAGTTTAAGTTCCAAATCGTGCAGCAATTAGTGTCATTATATACAGAAAGTGAATTATGCAGAGTTCATCTTTAACCCCCCTCATTCAGTCACTACTGCTTTGCTTCACAAAAACACTGAGAGCTCATGACAGTGGGGGCTAAAGAGCACAGGAATGAAAGCTTTATGAAATGTGAAATTAACTGGTTGACATTTACAGAAAACGTAGACGAGCCAGAGCATGTAGACGAAGCGTTCAGGTAGGAGAACTACCAAGTTTTATTTACATTCAGTGATTCCAGGCAAAAGAGCAAATGTGTGTTTATTTTTCTGTTTTACAAGGGAATGAGAAGCAGTAACAGGAAGTAGCACAAATCAATAATCAATAATATGAAAAACTGTCACCAAAGAAGTAGAGGTGCAGGACCAAAACCACCAGATGATACAGAAATCACCTCCAGGTGGATCACAGTCTGCATCCAGACCTGAGGAGGATGGATCGGATTGACTCCAATGTTTCTTAGCTACTCATGGGCGATTGTGTTTCCGAAGAGGAGACGACTGAGCCCTGAGGAACACCACTAGCTGCTAGAGAGGGTTCAAAAGAATGTTAAGTTGAGTAATAATTTAATCCCTTTACTGACCAGTGACAACTTATTAGCTTCATATCTCTTTAACTGAGACTACAACCAAAGGTGTATGATTATTACAAATGTTGGCTGATGCATTTGCCTCTGATGCTAAGGTTGCTATTAAAAGTGCTTTGACACCAACCCAGAGGTCAAAGTGTGAACTGCACAAGGTTTATGGAAGAGGAAGTGAACAACCCGCCGATTCTGATTAAGATTCTGATTAATCTTAAGCCTGAGCCAGGTTGTTCGATAAAACATGTATTCAGGCTGAATGATGACTTATACAACGCATATATCAGAATAGACTAAATGTAACCACATTTCTACAAGTTATTTCTAATTTTGGGTTTAATACACTAGGAATGGAAATGAATCATTCTAGTATTAAGAAAATGTATGTATAATATAATAATAACTATTTTGCCTCTATATGATATTAATTTGATCATATAACAGGAGATGAACGCTTCTCGGAAAGTACAGTAAAGCGATTTTTCAGTATTAATCTGTATTGGAAACACTGCAGGATAAACACAAATGTTTGTTCAAATATTTATACTGAAATTAATTTTGTAGCATTAGTTTCATATGGAATAAAAGTGACTCTGAGCTCATTTTGCAGTATTAGCTGTAAGTAAAATACTGTGATAATGAAAAAGAAATGGTTCTTCAAACATATTTTAACTCAATTCCAAAATCACTAAAATAATCAACATAAAAATGTTGAACATTTCATTTTATTTCTTCAGTGCTTTGTTGATTGAATTAACATCATGGCTATATTTGCACTAATGATAGGTGCAATATTCAGATTTATAATTTCTAAGTGATTTCTGATTGATAGCAAAAACACAAACAATGAAATGTTTTCTATAGGTGGTGCTGTGGTGGTGCAGGGGACAGCGCCACCCACGTTTGGAGGCCTTGAGTCCTCGACGTGGCCGTCGCAGGTTTGATTCCCGGACCCAAAGACATTTGCCGCATGTCTTCCCCCTTTCCTGTCTTCCATATAAGGGACACTAGAGCCCACAAAAGACCCTGGAGGGGAGAAAAAAAAATGTTTTCTACAGTTGGACATGAATTCAAACATTAATGGTAGCTGGTGAGTCAAAAACAGTCAGGATGAACTAGTCTGCTGTCATCAGCTGAGCAGTTGTGACCTGCAGATGATTCTATGTTGTGGATGGTAAAGGAGTTGAATTAATTGCAATTTTACACAAATTTGTCTATTGGAGATTTATGACACCGTGTAATAATTTTGTTTTCCAGGAGTGGATCAGTATAAATATTTGTAGCATCTTCCCGCCTGTCTTGGAAAGTGCTGCTGCTGCTGCTGCTGCCTCGTATTAAAAGATGAACCCCAGGTGTTACAACGGTGACATTTATTTGTTGTGGCATGATGTTGACCTGCTGCCTATCTGACAGACTCCGTGGTCTCTGAAGGGGCGGAGAAGGAGAAATGCAGGAAGAAGCATTCGGCAGTCAGCATATACATTAATAAACTGACTTATGGCAAGATCTCTGAAATCTCTGCCAGCGAGGAGCAGAGGTCTGGGTGAATAATAGACAGAATGGAATATGTCTGCACTTTCTGACTGTTTTCTCAGGGAATAATCTCAGCAGTAAAACCAGTGAATTAGTTTCTTCTCTTTTATCAGGTCTCCTGTGCTCAACTGTTAAGCAAGTAATTACAATCTTATCGGCAGACAGTCCAATTAAGACAATTCATTGTTACTCGTGTAAATAAGGTAAATGCTACTCCAGACGGCTGCATGATATTAATTACTGTCTTAACTTCTCCGTACAGAGATGTGCTAATGTTAGCTTGCTTTTCACTCCCCACTTTCACCTGATTGAAAGCCAAATCTCCAACTATTCTAATGCACAGTTTTCACAAAATATTGCTGGAACTAAAGAACTAATGTCGATATTAAGCCAAATTGCAGTAAACATATTGATTTATTTGGTCAATTAAGTAATTAGAATCAAATAATCTGCTTTAGGGGAAAGAGATGTAGGTAGTTTACTCTGGCTGCAGCTCAGGCCGGGCTCCACTTCTAGCTGTGTGTGGAGCCCACCGTGCCGAGAGCAGCAGGGGGCAGGTGGGCTCCGTCCACAGAGAAGCCCCCACCCACCCGCATGCTTTAGACTGAAACAGCTTCTCTTTTTACACTTTTATCACTCCTACATTTATTGTTAAGTTCCTTTTTACCCATAATATTAAGGAACTACTGGAGTGGAAGACTGTGGTTCTAATCTACTGTCTGCAGTGGATGTGAGGTTATTTATTATTTATTAATAAAATGAGGAAATTCAGTATATAAATATCATTTGAGAATCACTGAAATGGTTGGATGGGTGAATGAATGATTGTACTGTAAAGCTCATCATGAAAGGCTCTACAAATCCAGGCCATGAAGCGTTTCACTCTATTCCTCAGGGATCAGCAGGGCCGGCCCAAGCCTCCATGGGGCCCTAAGCAAAATTTGGTTTTGGGGCCCCCCATCTGTGCTAACAATGTGGATTGGCTGCAATGAGCCAATTCACATTGCTATAAACTTAGTGCATCTCTGGTCGTGCTATTTACATTACATACATGTATAATAGGATACATTTATTGGCCAACTGATTTATTGACCAGTTGATTTCTGGGCGCTGATTTCCTTAATTTTGGGGATCGCGATTGGCCGATACTTACATGTGAAGCCCATCTTATCCCCTGATCTTATCTTCGTCAGCAAAGGTTTAAAAATCAGCCTCTGTCCTTTTCTGCGCTGCAGTGAGAGGTTTGACTGACCGACCCACCAGGTCAGGTCTGAACATTTGCAGCTAACAAGTTACAGTTGACATTATTTTGCTAACTAAACTTCTGACTGGAGCTTTGGACGTTTGGATTGCCTTCTGCACGTTGCACAGCAGCTCATGTTACCGGAGAAGCATACAGTACCTACCGCGGCCACCAGGGGCCCCCAAGAGCAATTTATTTTTTTTCTTTTTATCCATAAAATAATTATTTCTACATACATTATCAAATATATATTATTGTAAAAACAAATCATTCATAGTGAAATTGTGTGTTTTTGATAGTATAATGATATAGAAATTATTACTAAAAAAAATCAGCTCCACTCAGGGGGCCCCTTAGTGGCCCTGGGGCCCTAAGCGGCTGCTTAGTTTGTTTATGCCTTGGGCCGGCCCTGTGGATCAGAATGATTTCAGATTGTGCTTTCATCTGGTTATTTTGTTCTGCAACTAATGTCTAAGATCACCAATTGGTCAAAGATTTTACTGAGCTTCCTGCTGGAACTCGGTCCCATCTGAACGCTGTGAAAAAGCCCTTTGACTCACAGCAGGTAAACCTGGAGACATGCACCTCCTCTTCAGACAAACACCACAAACTGCACACTGCTGGACATGTTCTGAAAGTTTGCTCTGGAAATTGTTTTGTGTATTGAAGATGTTGCTGGAGGCCACAGGAAATATTCCAACTAATTTAGAGGTTTGGCTTCTCACATTTATCTGACCAAGGTCAGCGAGTTTCAGTGATGCTGTAGATGAGAAAAATGTCTCCAGTCAAGGTTGCCACATCATCACCTTTTTAAGCACCAGTTTGCTCCCACATGGCCCTGAAAAAACACTTTCTGCCTTTTTTTTTTTACCGTTACAAACAACATAAGTTGCTTTGCAGTTTGCTTATTAGTGTGATTATTATCTTATCAAAGTAACTCCAGAAGTTGGGTTGGAATGGAGAAGGATTTTGGCAAGCATTAAGGGCCTGTTTCTGTAGAAAAATAACACGATCTCTTGTTTAAGCATAATATCTATCAATTTGAACAATAAACACTCTTTATCCTGAAAACAGTGTGAGGTAAGTCACTTTCATTTACAGTTTTTGTATTTTCTGCTTCTGTTTTATTCTCATATGCTCTGTTGTGTTCAGATCAACCACTGGTTTTGGTAGAAATTATATTTCATTTCTACTTGGCAAATATTTTACCAGCAGGTTTATTAGACAGACAATATGATGGAGCATAAAGTGTCTTTTCTGCTCATGAGGAAAACATGTGAGTGCTGCATGCATTGTTTAAAACATTTCATAAAGCTCAAAATTGTGATTTCATGTGATGCCCCAAAAACCTTTGGAAACTTCATGTCGTCTGATCTGGTTCCTCTTTTAAAAATTCTAGTGTTTTATTAAGCTTTTCAGTATCAGTGCACAAGAATAAACATTTAGATTTATTAAATGATGAATGGATGAATACATGGAGAAAGAACCAGTTCATGCCTTTTAAAATCTAAGACAAAAAAACAGAGTGAAAACAAGAAGAAACATCTACTCTTTTTATAATGCCCCGTTAGTCAGACACCTGCCAGAGACCTTTTGAAGATAAATCATCCTGCAGGCAGTTTGGAGATGAAAGAGGAGGAACAAGATACATCAACAGTGTGCAGCCAGGGCATTGGTGGCTTCACTTCACTTCTATAATCCTCTTTACATCAAACTTTGTCACCATCCAGGTTTAAGTTGTTTTTTTTACTACTTCTGGTCAGACTGACTGCATTAAAATGATCTCAGTGTCTTAAGACTAAATGTCCTTTTGTGCATTAATGCCTCCCTAACAAGTTACTGATGTAGCAACTTATTCTGCTTCTGGCATTTTTGGCACTTTTATTGGACAGCTTTGGTCAGACTTAATGTAGTTTGTAGCCTTTAGATTAGGAATTGCATCGAAGGTCAAAGTGAATGTAATTAAAACTTCTATGATGGTGAAACATCGATAGAGTTTGACTGGAGTCTGCAGAACAAAACTTCTGTGTGGGATCAAAATCTTCATCTGAAGGAGAAGCAGTGAATTATGAGGCTGGAGCTTTACTGCTGCTGCGCCTGGAGATTTATTTTGAAACATTTTTTCACACAAAAAAATTCATACAGCAAAAGCAACCATGGCAAATAAGATTAGGCTAATTGTTTATTCCTTGGGGTTTATGTGAATGACATTACACACAAGGTTAATTAGCTCAATAAAATATGCCAGCGTAATTGACAAAGATCATGTCTTTGATTAGCAAACACGGGTTCCGCTGCTTTATTCCAATTACACACATGATGAATGGAGTATGACAGTCTGTCGGCTCTGTTTGCCGCGTTTACACGACAACCCAATGAACTTCTCCGAAAAAATACAAAAAAAAATCATTTGAGCTGTGACATACAGCAAAAGTCACAGGCTTTACAGCTGAGTATAAAGTCATGGCTCATAAATCATGTCACACAGCGGCTGCTTTGCTGTGTGCCGTGATAATGACTTACATTCTGACAGCAAGTTGGGGAAAAAACAACACGTTGGCCATTTACCGACTGTTCATTACCATCTCAAGATGAAGCTGGCTGACTGGAGTCGGGGTGAACGACTGATGAAACATTCTGTCACTTGGCGTTTCTGGGGGCAGGAACGTAGCCACGAGGCAGCGCAGGACGACGCCTCGCTGTCACACTTTTCCACCGCATCCCTGAGTCATTAGCACCAGTTTGGGATGACAGCGCCTGCCTCATGGTAGGCAAAGACCTTCTGTGCTGGTCATCACAGGAGAGCGTGTCTGACAACCAACTTACCTGAATGGCTGAGTCAGAACGCTGACTAACCGACTGAGAAGAAGTCTGCCAGCCGCAGTTACCAGCTGTGGCTCTGCTCAGACAGGAAGTAGGGTTCTAACCATCCGTGAAAATACAGAAAACTCCAACAATTAAAACGGAAAAGATGTGCTCCCCAAAATCTCAAGAATAACCCTTCATTTGTTGTCTAGAGATTTGCTCTAGTCTCATGGAAAACGAGAACATAAGAAAGATGTTCAATGTTTTTATATTGAGATACGTTAGCAGGTTTACCAGGTTGTAAAGTCATCTAAATGTAATCTATGAAAAAGATCAAGTGAAAAACAGGACATTCCCCACTGCCATTAATAAACAAAGGAAAATGCTCAAGTAGAGAACCATAGAAACCAAAGTGCATGTGATCCAGCAGCTTGTAGAGAAGCTTTTACCAGCAGTAACTCTCAGAAGTCGTTTCCTGTCTGATTTCATTAGTCTCATACGGCTTCAGTGATGTGGATTGAGGTTCTTGGTTCCTCTGAAATGTACAAATATATAAGAACCAGAACCAAAGTTATACTTCAGTTTTGACCTTAAAGGGGCCATTTATCTTCCATTAAACAAAGACTTCTGGTATTTATTTCTATGCTGCCTAAAATAAAGTTTTTGGTTAATATGTTGTGTGTTTATCCCATGAAAGTATTAAATCCCTTGATTATTCGTATGTGAGTTTGCACATGCTCGTCTCCGTTCCATGTATCGGTTTCTTGAAGTCAGCAGCTGACTGACTGAGATGGTGTTTCTGGAAAATGTGAATCCCGCAGCACCAATCAGATACTCTTATGACAGCAAAGTTAAAATTATGAAAAGGCTCCAGATGACCAGTGGGGCTCTGTTGTGGCCTCCCAGGTGGCACCAACCAGTTCACCAGTTCACACAGAGGAAGATGCCAAAGATTGTCAAACCCCGAGGAAAACGTCTCATGTCACCAATCTGATGGCTGCTGCCACGTCCAGAACGCACAAGGCTCAAACTGATGGATATCAGCCAGAGGGGATGTATTGAAGACTTATTAGTTTGTTATTTTTTTGCTGATTGTTTTGTTCTTATGAAGGATCTGAAATAAACCTAAACCTAAATTGTCTCTGTAGAAACATTACAGAAGTAGCTAAGGGAGCCAAACTGAAACTCTCCAGTAGGAGCGCTGAACTTTCAACTTTTGCTAAATTTTTTCCATAGCAGTATGTCAGCGCCGCTGCATTTCCCCTGCCCCATAAATAAAAAGAGGTTCTTGCTGAACCGGTACAATTCATGTTGCACAAAGTTTTTATGACAAATGTGTTTCATGATTGTAATTGGGGTTGGCTCGCTTGCTAAGGCACTTTTGTTTTGAGTATTTACTGGGAGAAAGCACCTGAGGGATATAAAAGGAGAGTTGCCTTTTCAGTTGGGCACTCAGTCAAGATAAATGTGTTTGTGTTTCGGGGTGTGCTGGCGTGTGTGTGCGTGTGTGTGTGTGTGTGTGCAGATGTTCCTTGATTGGGTCTGGACTGGCTCTACCTGTGCATAATCTGCAGTGTGATTGAGTTTGGTATGTGTGAAGTTGTGTATCTGCTTGGCTGCATTTATTTGCATAATCATCTTCTGCGATGTTTTTCATTGTCAAAGCAGGAGGCTATTAGCATTTCCCCACACGTGTTCTGCACTAGCCCCTCCCAGCCCCATTCCTCAGATAAATAAGTGAGATGTCCAAAAGAGATCATTATCAGAGCGACTCTAAATCGATCCATCCTAATTAATTACCTGCTTGATAGATAGGAGTGAGTCTCATCACACCCAAGTAACTCAGCAGAAAACGGCCAGAGCATCACGTCTGAAAGTTGACTTGGCAAACGGAAAACAAACACATATGACAAGACAATTTCATTTCACAGTGAAACATTCTCGCTTTTCAAAATACACTTTGTGGAAATTTGCATTTCTGAAATCAAAAGCATCTGAAATATTCCCATGACTCTGAAATACACAGACAGATGAGGCAGACAAAGAAAAAGTAAACACGGTAAACCAACAGCTTCAGAGAGAGAAAAACCAGGTTTTTTACACGGATGACGCCCAGAATGAACATCTCCTTATGCACAGATCCACACGGAAACTATTCTGTTTGCTGTGCAGCTTATCAGACGCCTATTGACCAGCTCAGAGTCACATAGATAGATCTTAGATATCAGATTTTTGTCACAATTATGTGTTTCTTTGCTGGGTGGAGACGCGTTGCCTGGAGTAAATACATCTCCAGCCTCGCCTTTTAAAGCTTCTGCTGCAAAGCAAATGTAATTTGATCTCCAGCGAAGCCAGACCACAAGTGATATTTTGAAGATGTCCAAATAAATCATTGTCCCAACTCAAAGACGCCATAATAGAAGACTGGTGCTCCACTTCTGCAACGGTTTTACAAGTGCTCCTCAAAATTGGCAGCTGTGACCCGATAGTGACCTTACTTTATCTTGTGCTGCTCAATGAGAAGGGCATTCTGGGTAAATACAATCAAAACAAATGCATGTGTCCAGCGTTAGTGGTAGAAATGACTCCTAATCTTTCTCTAAAATCAAAAGAGAAATCCTGCAACCACTAAAATCTGACGTGATTCCATCTTTGTTTACATTTCATGAAGAAGGAAATTACGCTCAGCATCTTCAGAGGTTTTTGTGTCATTCCAAATATTTCTATTTGCTAAATGAAAATGGCAAAGAACCTTTTTTGGAGATTGTTTTCATCACAATTTGTTGTCCCAAGATCCTTTACTTGCACTCCTGCTCAAAGCTCTAATAACATTTGGGTTGATATTTTTCTTCTAAAATATAATGTTTTGACTTTTCTTTGAGACAAATTCACAGCACTCCCGTTATGGTTCAACCCCACACCTAAAGGGTTGAGGCTATTTCATTTGAATCACCACCTGATGAAAAATAAATAACTTCTGAAATTAGATCAGTGATATTTAATTGGCTCCATGAATCAGACACCTTTGAGAGATGTGAAATGATGCTTCATTAGCTGTTTATTTGCTCCGGTTCAGTTCTCCAATTATCACTTGGTTTCTGATGCAATGACTTTATGAACTGCAAGGTCCTTTTTGGATTTTAAGTGGTTTTACTTATACATGATCATGACAAGCAAAAGTGGTTCATTTGGAAGCAATAATAAGTAGAAATCATGAGCTTCCAAAAAGAGTTGACATAATCCTGAGACTGAGCAAGAAAAATGAACCAATGATCAGACTGTTTATTTTAAAAGCTCACATGGAGAAAAATTATTTATAAACCTTATTTTACTTACATAAAAAAAAGAACAATAAGTTCTGGTAATTCTTGAAGTTTTGGGAGGATTAACGTCTGAGCGAACAAACTAAAATTATGCAAAAATTGCCTCATATAATCTGAACATTCTGGGAGTTTTAGAGCTTTAAGTTACAGGAATCAACTTTCATTTATCAGTTTAAATTGCGGTTAGATGGATCGGTATTCCAAATCACTGTTGGAAAACAAAATGCAACAAAGAGGAGAAGGAGCACCCAGCATGTTGTTGGTAATGAAATATATACAGTTTGAACCCTGAGCAACGCCCAGAAAGGGTTGAGCAACTTTTACTGACAACAACTGGAATGTGTAAGATGATCGTTGGTTTCTTCTTTTCAAGTCAAACTCCACAAAAAATACAGGTAAAGGTGGAGATCCTTCTCATAGACTAGGACCTCAGGAAATTTACATCATCAGTTGTGTCAGTGGTGGAAAGGAGCAGGTCTGTTTACCTGGGATTGTCTCACCCGCAGGACCATATGGGGCCCAATACTCTTTAAACTGAAACCCAGGAACAATGACGCTACAGACTGGAGAAACTCTGGCAGTGGGATAAGTTGATGCAAACAAACAGATTTTCTTTATACAACAAGAATCAGATGTTATAGCCTGGGCATTGAGTTTAACCAAACCGCAGTGACTGTGAAAACAATGCAGGTCAGCGGGACGGGCAGAGCAGTCAGGTTCACTCCCGAAATCAGAGCAACTTCCCGTGTTGACAGGGAGCAGACAGAGGTGATGGTCCCAAGTTACAAGAACATGACCACAGGTCACTTTAAGGCTTCGACAAGCGATCTCATGGCTGATCTGACCCTGAACGAGTCCTGGGCAGAGTTTATAAAGGCGGCATCACATGTAAGCATTATCAGCAGCCAGCAGGAGTAGGAAAAGGAGAGGGGCTGTGTGCAGAGGAATGAATAATGGCTGGAAATACAGGAAACAGGAAAACTGTGACTGTTGTCTGCAACCAGACTCTGATGGTACAGGGTTTCTCAGTGTCCTTGGCAGAATGGTTACATTAATGCAGAAAACTTCAGAAGAGATTTTAAAGCATTATTTTCCTTCAACTACATATTTTCTAGAGACACCAATGATAATGGAAAACCATTTTCTGCAAACAAAGCATGGCTGAAGAAGAAGAGGCTGCAGCAGTGGTCTGCAGTCCTGACATTTATCCAACAGTTTATTTAGAGATGATTTGGTGAGTATCTTAAGACATGTTTGCACATAGTGTGGATCCATTAGTTGGCAGTTCTGTGCTTCACTCTGAAATGCACAAATGGATAAACATTGAACTAAAACAAGCTGATGAGCATTAACATTTAACTTCTTCCTCCAGAGTCAGTGTTCACCTCTGAATCAGGCTCCATATCGATTATTAGGAAGAGGAGATAGTCGGTTTCACCTTTCTGCTCTTATCTCTGATCTGACATTATCCTGCTTTTGAAATGAAGGTCAACCATTTTCATCCCTCTCACGAACCAACATCCTACTAGAAATCATGAAATCAATAGAATCAACTGAGGATGATGAAACAGATACAGGCAGGTCTGTGGTAATGAGTTGTGTTCAGATGTGGATCTGATGTTGTCCATGAAATCCACACTGATAAGACCATGAAATTAAACCTCTTAGTGTTGCTGCTCACTCACTTGCTTTATCTTGACAACAGAAGCAAATTGGCATTTTGAATGGCATCAGCATTGGAAATTATGCATCAAGATTTCATCTCACGCTCCGTGCTGAATTGATCTGAAAGAACTGGAATCTTTTGTGCCATTAACACAGAAAGCAGTTGTTCAGTTTCTACTTTCCTTCTCTGAAAGTAATGGATATCTTTCTGCCTCATTTGTCCTTCGGTTCCCATGTCGTGGGTTATGCAGCATGAGCCATCGCAGCAAGAGGCCACTTCTGGAGTAGAACCGGAGAGGAACGCGGTGGGAGCCAGAAGTCTGGAGAGTCTGTGGGGAAATGTATGCAAATGAAGCCACGAGTTATTACATCTGCTGGTGTGTGTCTAGGTGTGTGTGCATGCTTCAGTGCTCATGTGTTGATGCCTGCTGTGTGAACATAGCTGCGATGAGACTTGAACAAGTGAGACGTAGTCCACAGCGTGGCGCCTCTGTGTTCAGACCTCCACTCACCTCGTCTCTTCCAATGGGAGGGGCTTCCCTTCAGGTCCATGAAAATAGTTTGATTGGTCTCTACTATAGCGTTCTCAACATTGTCAATCAATCAATCAATCAATCAATCAATCAATCAATCAATCAAGGAAAAGATGGTTGATTAGAAACGGGTTGCAGCAGTGAGGGGAGAGAGCAGAAGGCAGGAGACCAGGAAATAAATCTAACACAAAGGCACAACCAAACAGGAACCATAATTAAACTACAGTAACTAAAAATAACTAGACATAAAAATATATATACAATAAACTAGAATCATTAAGAAAGGACTGAACTAAAGAAAAAACAGAAACAAGACTGATTTAATCAAAAATAAGAAACTAGCACAGAATAAAACTAGACTTAATGAATGAAACTCCAAAACAACTCAACATCCCGGGATCCCGACATGTTTGGAATATTTCAATTGTTTAAAGTTACAAATGTCCATTTTTTGGGCACCATTTTATATATTTTTAAGTTCAATGTTTTTGTCATTCCTCCCCTGCTGTATGTCTGTTACACTGAGTTGCCTTGAGCTTCTTCTTCTTCTTCTTCTTCTTTTCCTTTTTTATGGCGGTTGGCAAACAACTTTTAGATGTGCATTACCGCCATCTACTGGAATGGAGTGTGGATCGGGACGCTAACTATATACACCCCCCTCAAAACAAAACAAAACAATAAAATAAAAAAATAAAAAATAAAAATAAAAATAATAATAATAATAAAATAACAACACTTAAATCTTTTCTATCAATTTTGTTTTCTTAAGATAATTAATTAAATAACTTATATCTTTAGAATTAGAAATTTTTCCCAAAATATCTTGTAAATTTAACTGTAATTTATTTTCTTGTAACCGGCAAACTAATTTCCTTCTCTCAACAGAATATTTGGTACAGAACAACAAAACATGTTTTACTGTCTCTTCTTGACCACAAAAATCACAACTTCCAGTTCGATGTTTTCCTATTTTAAATAAATTACTGTTTAACCTTGTATGTCCAAAACGCAACCTAGATATAACTGTTTCCTCTTTTCTATTTCGTCCCGTTCTCCTCATTGCACCAACTTTTCTTTGAATACTGTACATCCATCTACCAGTTCTATCTTCC
This sequence comes from Xiphophorus couchianus, assembly GCF_001444195.1. Lineage (NCBI taxonomy): Eukaryota > Metazoa > Chordata > Actinopteri > Cyprinodontiformes > Poeciliidae > Xiphophorus > Xiphophorus couchianus. The sequence continues at coordinate 2,669,657 of NC_040232.1, read as the reverse complement.
TCCCACTGTCTCTGCCATCTTTCCTTAACCTTTTGTTTAATAATAGATTTGATTTCTTCTCTACTAAATGGAACTAATATATCAATATCACTATATGTTGAAGCTTGTTTTGCATATTTATCAGCCAACTCATTCCCTCTTATTCCTATATGTGATGGTATCCATGTAAATATAACTAATAACCCCATTGCTTGAATTCTATATGTTATTAACTGAATTTCTAATAAAAGATCCGGTCTACTATTAGCATGATTATTTTTTAATGAATATAAAGAAGAACTTGAATCAGAGCATACTATGCTTCTTAATGGACGGACTTCCTCAATCCATCCTAAAGCTAAAATAATTCCCATCATCTCTCCAGTATAAACTGATACTCCATCAGTAATTCTTTTACATTTTTTAACTTTGAATTCTGGAACAATGAAAGATACCCCATTACTGCTATTTGAGTTTTTAGACGCATCTGTAAAAACTTGGACATATCCATAGTACTTACTATCTAAATATGATTGAACCAAATATGGATCTGAAATGTTTTCTCCTTTCCTTTTCTCCAACAAAGTTAAATCAACAACATTATTATGAAATAGAGACGGATAAACTGGAGAAAGAGGAACTGTTTGACTAATGTTTATATCAGATAAACCAAAATCTTTTATAACATTTTCTATCTCCCATCCAAAAGAATTTAATTTCTTCTTTTCTTTTTCCCAACTAGATTTTAAAATGTCTTGACATGGATGATTTCCATCATGGCCCTTTAAATTACACCAATAATTGGACTTTAACTGTAATCTTCTTAAATTAAGTGGCATCTCTCCCATTTCTATTAGCAAAGCTGACGTTGGAGTTGTTCTAACTGCTCCTGTACATAACCTCAAGGCTTGATACTGAATACTATCTCATTTTTTTAATAGTGTTTCTGATGCTGACCCAAATACAATACTTCCATAATCAAATACAGACCTTATTAACCCAGTATATATTGATTTCAATGCCTTCCTCTCAGCACCCCATTCACTTCCCACCAAACACCTCATTACATTTAAAACTCTCTTACATTTATTCACTACTTTTTGAATATGATTTTTCCAAGTAAGTTTTTCATCCAACCATAAACCCAAAAACTTAAATTCCCTTACCCTTTCTAATTCATGATTATATAGTTGCAGTTTTAAATTTTCAGATGCTTTCTTCCTTGTAAAAAATAAAGTCTTTGTTTTGTCTATAGAAATTTTAAATCCCCATTTAAATGACCAGTCTTCTATAATACTAATTGCTTCTTGTATCTTTTTAACAATAAACTTTAAATTTTTCCCCCTCTTCCATATTGCTCCATCATCAGCAAATAAAGAACACCCCATTCCACTTTCCAAATTGTCAAACATATCATTAATCATAATAGAAAAAAACAAGGGACTCACTATACTTCCCTGAGGTGTACCATTCTCAACAAAAACCTTTTCTGACAATTGTTGTCCTATTCTTACTTGTATTGATCTATCTTGTAAAAAATCTTTTATCCAATAAAACATTGATCCATTAATTCCCATTTTTTTCAATTTAATTAAAAATCCATCTTTCCACATCATATCATAAGCTTTCTCTATATCAAAGAAAACAGCCACTACACTCTCCTTGTTAACTTGCCCTTTTCTGATTTCATGTTCTAAACATAATAAAGGATCCATAGTGCTTCTCCCTTTTCTAAATCCACTTTGACATTTTGATAAATATCCCCTCTTTTCAACAAAGTAGCTCAATCTTTCATTTACCATTCTCTCCATTATTTTACAAATATGAGAAGTTAAAGCAATGGGTCTGTAACTTGCTGGATTTGACTGATCTTTACCTGGTTTTAAGATTGGAACTATGATTGCTTCTTTCCATGCCAGAGGTAAAATACCCACATCCCATATCTTATTATAGAATTCCAATAAAACCTTCTTAAATGAATTGCTAAGCTTATTAACCATAATATAAGAAATATAATCTTTTCCTGGAGATGAATTTTTTGATTTTCCTAAGGCATTGTTTAATTCAAATAAAGAAAAGGGACTATTCAATAAATCATTATTTCTTACATTTTCTTCTAATAAATTTACATTTTCATTAATTGTACAATTTCTTCTGCGGTTTTCTTCTGCGCTTAAATTATTACAACTATGAACTTTAACAAATTTTTTAACTAACATATTTGCTTTCTCCTCCTCAGTCACAGCAATATCATTTCCATCTTTCAAAACTGGATATCCATATTCCCTTCTAATTCCATTCATTCTCTTTATCATTCCCCAGACTTTTGAAATCTTTGTTTCCCTACCTACAGAATCACAAAAATTACTCCAATAAACCTTTTTTGCATTTTTCACCGTTCGTTTAACCAGAGCTTGTGACCTTTTATATTCAATAAAATTCTGAAAATTCTGATTTCTCTTTAACAATCTAAAAGCTTTATTTCGATATTTAATTGCACCATCACATTCCTTCGTCCACCATGGAACAATTTTCTTCTTATATATTCCTTTTTTCCTTTGGATTGTTTCTCGAGCAGCCCCTAAAATGGCCTCACAAATAGAAGAATTTACCATATCAACATCCAAATCTATATTAACTTTTTGCATCTCTTCATCATTTATTATTTTATATTTTTCCCAATCAACATTTCCAAATATCCATCTTTCTAAGTTCTCATTAACAATTTTTCCTATTTCTTTACCAATTTCAATAAGTATAGGGTAGTGATCACTACCTATAGTTGATTCTCTTAATATTTTCCACTTACTAATCCCAGCCAAATTCTTTGAAACTAAAGTTAAATCTAACGCTGATTCTGATTTATTTCTAATATTAATTCTCGTCCCTTCTCCATTATTAAGACAAACCAAATGTTTTCTATCCATTATTTCTTCCACCACTTCTCCATTTGCATCATTCCTATTACCCCACAAAGTACTATAAGCATTGAAATCTCCACAACAAATGAACTTTCTTCCTATATTTTTAAACATTTCCTCCATTTCATCTAAATCCAATTTTTTACACGGATTATAAAAATGTAATATATTAATACTTTCTTTATTAATCCAAATTTCCACAGATAACCATTCTAGTGAAGCTCCTTTTCCTAAAAATCTAAACTGTATTCCTTGTTTTATAAATATTACACATCCTCCTCCACTTTCTTGTTCCCTATCTCTTCTAATACTATTATACCCTCTTATGACAAAATCTAACTCTGGTTTAAGCCATGTTTCTTGAATACAAATAATATCTGGTTTATTTTTCAAATAGTTTAAATATCCTTTAAATTCTTGTCCATTTGCTAACAAACTTCTTGCATTCCATTGTAAAATAAGCATTAAATTCTTCCTCCACCTTGCTTCAAGAAAATCCGAGCTCATCCCACTTCCCCATGCTGGAGATTTTAGTTTAACAGTAATAATAAATAAAGTTATCTTTAAAATGAATCACTCAAGTGACATCAAGGCCCAACATTAGACTTAAGTGTCAATAAAATAAATCTAGTTGTGTGTGTTGTTTTTGTCTCATGCAAACTTTGCTTTAATTCTACTTTTTTCTATCTAATCATAAGAAATCATAGTCAGTCAGAGAGAGTCATGAAACAGGAAAAGCAGGTTTCCTGGAAAAAGAGGAAGTTTCCAGCCTGCAGATTTATAAAAATAGCTGAGACTATTTTAAAGCATGAAAGTTTTAAAAAATTAAATCTAAACATTATTAGTAATTGGATAAGATTCAAAGTAAAATACTTATATGAATATTGGTTTACTTGTAATAATACACTTATATTTGTGGGAACTACAAGAAAAACAAGTAACTGTAACTTTAGTAGTAAATAATTAGAATCATGTATTATTCTTGGTTTCTTTTCAGAAAAACATCTGTAATAACTCACATTAAGATTATAATAAGAATAATTAATAAGTTATGGTTATAAAATCATAAATGAAGCTAAAGAAAATAAATGTGATATAAATGTGATTTTGACATTAAACTTGAAATGGTGTAAAAAGGTGTAACTGCAATTAAACATCACTGATATGTTGGAGGTAGAGAGTAGGTGAAAGGTTGTGCAGGCAAGGGACACAGGAGGTTGAGCAACCCTGAGACATTGGCACAGACATCAGGAAATGTCTGTAAGACAGTGATGGATATGAGATCATCTGTCTAAGCAGACAGCAGGCGCACCAGGGGGGTGGATAAACCCTATAAAAGGTGGGTGCAAAAGAGGAACCTTTTGTTGGATCCTCCGGGCAGCTTCGAGCCAAGATCGAGATGGACAAAGAACTCTGCAGCTGAAGAAGAGCCGGGGCCACGGAGCCGGAGACTGTCCTGCACATGGAGACCAACCCGTCTGGCCCACAATCTGTGGCTTCGAATCGCACTTCTCTCATCGGCTGGGTTCTGACCCCAAAGACAAAGATGAAGACAAAGACAAGGAAGAAGAACTGGTGCCTTTTTTCCTGCCAGCACCAAGTCCTGTGTGACCTCAGCATCCATGCGGAGAAGAAGTTCATCGGACCTGCGGAGATCCTGGCCTTCGCCGATCAACATCTTCCTCCTGTTGCAACACCTTCTTCATCATCAAGCCAGGTCTGGGGTTCGAAACGCCAAACTCCGTCCGTCTCTCTCAAAGGTTTCCTTTTTTAGTTCTCAGTATCAGCAGTAGGGAAAGATAGACTAGATGATTGATTTTACTTATTTGATTATTTCTGCTACTGAATTAAGCTGTACTGACCCTTGCAAAAATGCCTTACTAATAAAATATTTAGCATAAAGAAAATCTAAAAGATGTTGTGGACATTCAGTTAATGAGTCACCTTAAAGTTCTTTGATGGTTGTAAAATAGCTGTGATGTTTGATTCTGGAGAGGAAGAAGTGGAAAATGTTTTTAGGTTGCTGGTAGCCCATATTTAAAACCTCATCCTTGGGACTCGCCCGAGTTACTAAAACCTACCTGGTTCAATAACAAATGCAAGTTGTAAAATAGAGAACGAGCGACCGTTAACAGGTGTGCTCTGTGAAACTAGTTGGCTGTAGGCTGCTCAGTCTGGCTAATTCACAGGGGGAAGAAGGGTGGGACACCTGGATGTAGGCCGTCAGAAACCAGGCGAATCGTTTCTGGAAACCAGCTTAAACAGAGTTTACTTCAGTTCTGGACAGGGTAAATCCCAGCAGATTTAGGAAACTCAACGTACCCGTTAGACGGAGAGCTGGTAGCACATCTCCCCTCTCAGAAGAGGAAGTACGAGAGTGAGAGAGTAGAGACAGAAAGGAGGGGGGGGGTGTTGCGCAACAACACTTCCCATCTATTTCAAGCCTTTTATTTATCAACTCCCAAGATAAATCCTTCACAGCTAGAAATTTTTCTGCACCTTTCACTATAATCTTGATTTTTTCAGTTTTCTGTTTCACTTGATCAGTACAATTAATAACATAAGCCATGAATAAAATTAATTTATCCATTGTAATTTCCATTCCTGACATTGTTTTTTGACTTGGTCCACGATTTGGACTAGAAGACACTTGCTGATTTTTCTGAACTATTCTTTTTTCTTGAACACTTTTTGCTGCCTCTGCATAAGAAATGTTTTTAACTACTTTCAGCTGTTGAATTTCTGCTGCCTTTTTCCTTGCTTCACACCCTCCATATGCTACATTATGCTGACCACCACAGTTACAACATTTCAACTGTACATCTGCTCCACATTCATCATATCGATGATCTCCACCACATTTAGCACATCTTTGCTTCCCTTTACACACTGATGCAATGTGACCATACCTTTGACATTTGTAACAGCGCAAGGGAGGAGGAATATAAGGTCTAACAGGAAAACTCAAGAACCCAATTTTCACTTTATCAGGAAGAACATCACCTTGAAACTCCAGAAGTATTGAAAAACTTTCTATTTTCTCCCCATCCACAGATTTTAACAATCTTTTCAATCTCCGCACTTCACCACCATGTATATTTCTTTTAAGTTTTTCTAAATCTTCCTCAAGCGGAATACCTGTGATTACACCACGTGATACTCTGTTTTCTCCAACAATTTTCTTTTCACTCACAACCTTTTTACAAATGTTATCAATCTGCATGCTTTTATTCTTTTGTTCTTCAGACTTACATTTTATCAACATATTACCATCTCGCAAGATTTTTACAAACTCAACCTCCCCTATTTTCTTTTTTATTTCTCTAGACACTGCTATCGGACTGAGGTTTATGTTCATATCTTCCTTCCTGAATTTAAGTATTACCTTAAACTCCTCATTTACCATTTTCCTCCTAACCACTCTGTTTTCTTCATCTGAACTATATTCTTCTAAACTTCTCTTACTATTTAGGTTACCAATCTCTCTATCATCTTTCGAAACTTTTTCCTTCCCTCTACCCCTTCCTCTACCTACCGTAGTCCATTCGTCAAAATCCATATCATCTTCATCACCACCCCCATCTACCTTTGTGGTCATCCCAATCCAGTCACACTCCAGTTTATGCCAACCGCCAAAATAACAAAACCCTTTGTAAAGTTGTTTCAAAAACTCTTGCTGCTCGAAAACGCCTGCTGCACCCTCGACGCACTCGCCGTCCAGGAAGCCTCTGCCTTGAGCTTAGAAAAGCACAACACTAATATGAGCTGAGTTGAGGATTTCTCTGGATTTCACTGTCACCTCTGTGCACCTGCTGTCTCGTCAAGCAAATGAAAAGATCAAACTCTGAGAAATTAAACTTTTCATGTTTTATTTTTCACTCACATGTAAGTGTTGATCATGTGTTTTTCTGCCCACGTCCTCTTCTCAGGCTCGTTGGCACTTTTAAAGTTTGTCAGCTGAGTTGTGAACCAGAAAAGACAAAAACATGTAATTTTTTCTGTCAAAGAGAAAGAAAATGGGATCTGGGGCCTCAGATTTTTTCCCATCACAAACCCAACTTTTTTGACAACTTCATTCCAAAAAATGAAGAAGAGTTCAGTGATTTGAGTCATTTCTGTTAGCTGAACTTGATGAAGAGACAAATGTGTAATAGATCACTGTTTTATACACAGCAATCACATTGAAATACTAACAATCTAGATTCCAGCAGAATGTTACTCAGGTTTTTCTTTTCTTTCAAAATCTGTTATCTTATTTTGGTGCTTTCCAGCCTTCTGAACTTGTTTATTCTGCATGAGATTTGTTTGGTAGATTTATGCATTTTTTAACCTTTTTTGTTTGTCAAAAGTTTTCTTTTCCTCTCACACCTGGTTCTAATCAGTTAATCATCCCTCCTGTCTCATTTCTGTGGATTTAAACCTGTGGTGTGTATAAGGTCAGATTTTTTTTTCTGGGATTTAACATCACTGTTGTTCTTAACCTGGTTTCATTTTCTTTTTAATTACCTTTATTGTGTTTGGGGAATTTGTTTGTATCTTGCCTTTTCAATAACTTTCTTTTAATGAAACTGAATATATAACTTCCTTCCTGATCTCTGGCATTTTACGCTGACATTTACAGCTCTTCTGTTTATCCGCATCTCAATTTCATGGTCAGATAATCAGGAACAATGTTTTTCTGAGGTCATTAGAAGTTAGAGATGAAATTAGCTGTAATCTGGGAATCAAACAACAATGAGGGACAGAAACTTCTGAAAGATTTTTCTTTGTTATCTAAAGCAACATGTCCTTGCAGTGAAGGTGGTGCTAAAGGGCTTCAGGTGAGCAGACAGGAAATCCAATCTACTTCCATGAAGACAAAATAAATAAATGTATTTGCACTCTGCAGAAATAGCCAACAAGCTCAAGTTACTGAGAGACAGGAGTTTCCTGGAAAGACTTAAATGGAGTCAAACTTTGATCAAAGCAAAAGGTTCTAGAGACGAAACACCAGCAGGTCCATTTTAAGATGTCAGTCAACTTCTGCAAACACAGAGACCCACCGGATTTCAGAAAAGGATTCAACACCGCATGGTTCCCTTCACGAGAAAATGAAAGAGGATTTTACCATGGTCACATTTGTCTTTCATGAAAAGAAAATATTCTCATTTCAGTTTAAGTTGAAATTCTTGGTTGTATTGCTCTTGTGATGCCTCACAAAGCACATTTTGCCTGAGATCACTTTTCATTTCAGTGTGAATTTGACACTGTTGTGCAAAATAGTAAAAAGATGAAGATGTAGTACATACAAGCCCAGAAACGTTCTGAGAATCCAAGAAAAGAGTAACAGGGATACATTTCAATTCACTCAAACAATCTGAGCTCATTCATATCATGTTTTGTCCGTTTGTTGCATCATTCTGACTGAATGTCCCAGCTCCAGATTGGTGTTCACTGTGTAATTGGAGCTTAGCAGCGTTTTAATGTGACATTGCTCTGCTGTATAGCTTGCAAACTGATCCTCTTCTCCGGTGAGTGCCAGGATAAGGAAGAGTGATGGGATGAAAAAGGCAGAGAACATTTCACAGATGAGATTATAAAGGACAGAAGAAGACCTTTCAACAGGAAAATAAAAAACTATTGGCTTCTCGGCCTCCTGCCACTGTGCTGTGGTGGTGGCTGCAGAGGTTCTTTCAGTAGGCGTGTCGCTGTTGTTCCTCATCCATCCGTCCATCCATCCATCCATCCATCCATCCATCTGGTGTTTCATGCTTTTACAGCTGTGTACAAAGCCTGCAGGACGGATAAATTACCTGCATTATTCTGCTCGTTCAGACTTCCTGTGTTCAGGAGCTTCTGCTGAAATCCGACATAAAAAATATATTTCACTTTTTAGTCCAAGTTTTTATGAATCACAATTCAAAGAAAAAGCTTTTGTACAGAGAAGATGCTAAAACTTCAAAAAAAAAAATTCAAACCAAATAAGCCTGATATTTGGAGTTAAAACTTAATTTCTGTTGTATTTATTGAAATAGTTTTGCTGTTTATGCTCTAATTTTATTTTTGTATTTATGCTTTGAAATGAAAAGTTTTTGGCTGCTCTTCCTCAGAAAACATCATCTGCCACTGTCTGCCAACACAATTATTTGATTTCATAAAGTAAAACTTGCTGATTTGTCCAGTGAAGAGCAGAAACGCTGCAGTAAACCGGCACCCTGCACATGGATGTAAAAGGGCTCTGTGAGGAATCCAGGCTACATGTGATTTCAATTTTCCCTCTGCAGCAACTCCTTCCAGACCAAAGCAAAGTTTATAGTTGTCTTGTTCTGGTTTTGACCTTGAAAGCTCAAATATAAGCTTGATTTTTTTTATAAGTCCCTTTTATGAAGCAATAACTTGGCAGTTTAAGAGTTTTTAAGAACTTGAGACCCAAAAAGGAGAAACTAATATAAACAAATCACCAACATCAACGTTCTTGACCAAATGTAACTACTGACAGTAGTTTACTGTCTGCCATGTGAGTTGCACCTGTTATGAGCCAGGAAATGTTTTTCCACAACCAGATTTGATCCTTTTTTAATTGTAAAGCGAGCAAAACTAAATAATAAACAATTCATGTTATTTTATTGAGTTTTTCTGACAATTAAAATGTTCTGCACTTTGATCAGGTTCTCAGTGAAAGCCGGTTTGTTCTTCTGACATGATTTGTAAATAAGCTCATACAAACCCCCTGCCGACTTTGGTTGTGTGGATAAAACTGTAGCTAATATTACATCATGAGTCTTGATGCGTTTGAAATTATTTGCTTGCAGCACATTTCCTTACATAAGAAAGAGAAGAAGCTCAGAATTTCTTTCAGAAAGGCTTCCTTCGTTTCTCTTTGTTCCTGCCGCTCACCTTTCCTGACTGACAGCGCCCACAACTTTCCATCTGTTTGCTGCTTTCTGTTCTCCCTCCTCATCAGTCTTTCTGTTACCTTTCCAGACTCATCTCCTTTTCCTGAGGCTGGAACTTTAATGAGATGACGGGGATTTTTGCAGAGATGTGTGGATATTAAAGGAAAACTTTGAATGCAGTGCCAACTGTGAATTTTCTGTTCATCGTGGAGAAACTCCTCTGGCTTTTTTCCAAAAGTGAGAAAGTGACTCCTAAAAAGAGAAGCAACACGACATCAAGCTGCAGCTTCTCAGAGCTGAAAGTGTTTCAGTCACCACTGGGGAGGAATGTAGTGGGATTAAAATTTTTATCTCCTGTTTTGCTTTCAGGTGAAGGGAAAACTGCCCATAAAGCACGGAGGTTTGATGAATTATTTATATGGGTTAAATTATGGAACAAGCTTCAGATTTATCCTAGAAATAGTTCTACAGGTTCATGGCTTCTCTATCTATCTATCTATCTATCTATCTATCTATCTATCTATCTATCTATCTATCTGTCTGTCTGTCTGTCTGTCTGTCTGTCTGTCTGTCTGTCTGTCTGTCTGTCTAGTTGGAAGTTTTACCATATTTCTTATTTTTACAAATCAATCATGAATATAATTTTGCATTTCGGAAAAAAACCCCCAACTTTAACGTCAAAGCGATAACTGGTTTCTACAAAATAAAATTTAAAATTAATTCTGTACATAAAACAATAGATTACATAATATTTCCAGACAACTGATCAAATCAAACTGAGCAGGTCTGACGTCGGAACGCCAGCTGGACAAAGAGGCTTGACTTTTTTTTACTTCCATTCGGAGGAAGTTCTTCCGGAGTCGGAGGCACGTTTAGGATCATAGTCTGAAGTGATGTTTTGTTTACTGCTGGCCCAATCCCATGCTTCACAGCTCCCTCAGCTTCAGTGGAGACAAACCAGAGCAAGAACAAGGGAAAATGCTTTCCTTCCACTGATGAAGCAGACGATACGCTTTGTGCACACAGACAACTGAGAGAACAAAGTTGGAAAAAACAATGAGTTGCTATTTGCAGCCGGTAACAATTTGTTTTCCCTCTTTCTAACTTAAGATAAAGGGATACTAAATGATTGTGGTATCCTGCATGTCCAGTCATGCTGCTCTCCGCCTCTCAAAGCATTCAGATCATTGTGTGCATGCACTGCACATGCATCCAGAGGACGGTGCACCACTGTGACCAGTCGAGGTGAAAAGCCCCGACATGAGCCCTGTTAGGTCCAGAGCGTCGAGCCTTTTTGCCTGATATCACCGACAGCGGTCTGATCTTCGTGCGACATCCATGGAAGAAGGAATCTGAAATGGGAACACGGACTTTCAGATGCCAATAATTCACAGTGACAGCTTGGCTTTCATTGATCATTGAGCTGCATAAGAGAGGTCGACCTTAATACGGTGTTCCTCCTCTTCTGTTGTTACGTGCTCAGGAAGGAAAGGAGGAGAGGGAACTGTGTCTGCCTTTTTACATATATTTGGTTAAACAGCAGCTGGCAGTCAGCTGTAATTATCTACCAAAGCCTGTGCATTATTTATACCTCCTTTTAAAACCCATTAAAAGTCATTAGGTCTCCTCTAAAACCTGTCATTATCGATTGACTTTACTGTAATGGTAGCTTTAAGCACTCAAAGATTTTCTGGTTGGTGATTAAGGGTGCGGGTAGAGCTGGAAGAGTGCGAAGAAAATGGTCGCTAATCGAGCCGCGGTAAAACGCCGGGGTCCGTACAACGTTTCTCCAGGTGTGTGGCAGCTTCTCCAGGTGCTCTGGGTTCAACAGCTGGTTGAAATGCTGAGAGGCTTGACGGCTCTGATGCCTCAGACTCGCCGCGCTGCTGCTCCTCACCTCATGATTCCAACTCTTAGGAAAACTCTTACTTCTTCAGGAATCTCATCCATCACTCACACCAAAGAAACGTCACATTTCATGACATTGTGACTGAAGTGAAACACTTTAGTGGAATGTGTCTGACCTTATTTGACCCACATACTGCTTCTTCAGTTAGCTTTTTCCCCATTAAAAACCTTCATAAAGACTTAAATGTGAGTAAATCATCATACTGACATCATTAGCATGGCCTTGCCAAAGTACCTGTCTCTACGTCCCCGCATTAACGTCACAAAGCATTAAAAATACTTCTATGGGGCTTATTAATTCAAAAGCAGGTCCAGTGAAGTGTGCAGCCGTCCATCAGCGTAATGCTCTCCAGCTAAGTGGGTTCTCTCTTGCTCAAGTATAGTTTTTTACTGTGGAATGATTAAGCTTGGACTAAATGCTGTAAAATCAGTGCGACAGCATATGGTGGGGATGGTGACGGTGAAACATAAGGAAAATTGTAAATATGCGGCAATTATCCAACACATTAAAGAGCCATTATGGTGGGAAACACAGGTGAGTTTAATAAGCACAGTAGCTCGTGTTAAAGGGGAGATACTGAGCAAAATCCTTAAGTACATTCTGTTGTGTACTTGGAGTCTAAGAGTGCAGAAAGTTGAGGTTAGTCTCTCTTTTTGGGTTTAGTTTTCTCTAGTCCCCATTACTATTACATCACAGTATTTGTTACAGAACTGCTAAATAAATTTAACCAGTTTCACAAATCCACCATTTTTATATCTTGCATCAATTTAGTCCAAGTTCAAGGATGCCACAGCTACAGGTTATGGACAAGTTAAAATGTTTGGTTATTGGATGTATTAACCAACACAATTCATTACCTTGTCTCCTAGCAACATGTTGCTGAAGCAACGGATCCCTGAGGTGCTTCATACAAACAAAGAGGACATTTCCAAGAAAATCAACAACAGCATGTAACCAGGGACTTTGAAGAGGCTCTCTGCCAGTCTGAAGAAGAATTTGATGAAAGACATTGTCTGATTGAGAGGTCAGTTCTAGCACAGCACAGCGCCAAGCTGCAATAATGCTAAAATGACAATAAACTTTATTTTAGATATGAATTTATTGTGTGCTGACACAATGTACTGGTCACTGAGTGGCTAGCAGTAGCATTGTGCATTCAGTGTAGGTTAGCACTGTATGCTAGCTCTTAGATCCTCTAGAAGGAAACCTGTTTGGGACAACAAAAGGTTTTCAACAGGGTCAGAGGTTCCTCTTGCAGCAGCACAACAACACTAAATAGTCAAGCTGAAATGGCCCAGTCAAAGTCCTGACCAAAATCCAGTTGAGAATCTGAGGCAGGACTTGAAAATGGATCTACATTTATTGAAGGGTCACTGGCCGACACACTGTAAAATACCTTCAGCTGCAGTTGCATTGAATTGTAACAGTGGGTCTACAAAGAACTGCCAAGTATTTACCATGGATGATATAGTTACCAATTTTTACCTCAACTGAGGGAAGTGAACCTTTAGATGTACTCCTGGATTTTTCCGGATACTAACTCTCATTGTGCTTTCTGTAGCTTCATGTTGGAAAACATGAAGGAAGGATGGATGGACGGACGGACGGACGGACGGACGGACAGATGGATGGATGGATGGATGGATGGATGGATGGATGGATGGATGGATGGATGGACGGACGGATGAATGATTGGATGGATGGATGGATGGATGATTGGATGGATGGATGGATGGATGGATGGATGGATGGATGGATGGATGGATGGATGGATGGATCGATCAGCACTTTGCCTTCAGACCGACAATTAAACCAGGACTGATAATCAAACATCTTCATCCTTCAGAGCAGTTCCTGTTTGCCCACATCGTCATTCAAAACATTTCACATTTTATGAAGGTATCCACGGCAACTAAGAGTCAAGGAAGAAAACTCTGTCAAATTTCACTGACTCCTCATTCCTCCTCATCACATTTTATCCCAGAGCCCACATTAATTTGACAGCTCTCCAAGCCTCTTCTGCACACAGCAGAATTTTGATGGACAGGAAACCCCTGGATGTCTTTTTTCATTTTTGTTTTTTTAAATATCATCAAAGATATGACTTGCTGCTGGTGTCTTTGCCGTTTCTGTGTCTCTTGCCTCTCCGAAGCCCCCCTGCCCCTCCGACCAGTGTCTGACCTGTCTGCTGTGATGACCATTAAGGCCGGGGCCGGCGGTGTCGGTGGGCCTGTTGCTTCCCTGCTTGAATCCCCGTTGCACTGCAGCAGGCCCGCTTGCCCGGAGCTGCTAACAAGCTGTGCATTCAGACAGTTGATGCTACAAATGAAGCTGTGCAGCGGACCAACTCCAGAGATGCTGCTAAAACCCATCAACAAGAACCCCCTGCTCTGCTGCTCAGGCTCAGATTGCTTACAGACTTGCGTGTTCTTCCAGAATGGGAATCTGCTCCACACATGCGTCTTTGTACCTTTCTGTCATTTATTCTAATTTCATGAAAATTGCAGTAGCTCCAGCTGTAATAAATAATGTATTTCTGAGGGTAATTGGCACTCTTCAACACAAATTCAGGTTGAGTCCATACAACCATGACATTAAAACGACACTCTGTTGCTCACAGGGTACATTACTGGATGATAAATGCAAACAGAAGAAGCAGAGAACATGGCGCAGTATACAAGTTGGTCTGACTGTGGAACGGTCATGTTTAATGCTTCTACACAACAAGAATATATTTAACTCTCAGGTACAACATTGTGATTAATGGAGAAAAAATGACTGCTGAGCTGAATTTGATGTGAAAGTTTAGATGCAGAATCTATCGGAGTGGTTTTCACATCCATGTTCTGTTGACGAAAAATAGTTTAATGTAAAACTGACCCTTTGTTCTTTAGTAGAACAAAAGAAATAATTAACTTTATTCCATTGTTGTTGTTTTTTTTATGCATACATTTTATTGCTTTTTTGTTATTCATCTTGTGTCAAGGTGGGAAAATCATTTTAACAAACTTTAACATCACATTTGCACAAAAATCCACCTGATATCCAACAAATTTTAAACAGATAAATTTGGATAGCAACAATAAAATCAGTGAATATAGACTTTCTAAACTGTCTCAGCAGTTAACCTGAATCTTCCACATTTCACCAGCATCTGCATGTTGCCCAACTGGAAAGAGAAAACTTACAGTTTCCAACCTAGTGTTAAAGTTTTTCGTTATATAAAATCAAGGCAGCAAAAGAACGCAACAGCATAAAAAGTTTGAGGAGGGGAAACGCGTTATAGAGACAAAAGTAAAGAGATGTTCAAACAGGAGCAAAAAGGAAAAGGAGGATGAAGGAAGACAGTCGGAGTGCTGAAGCTTGCTGCCCCTATTGATCGGACTCTCCCATGGCTCGATGCTTATCAGCCTCTATAATCAATGTAGGAATCAGAAAAAGCTTGGCCTCAGCTTTCAGGAGAAAATGAGCAGACTTTTGGAGTTGGCAATGAGGAAGTATATATGAACTGTTAATTCCAAAGAGGCCTGAAAAAAATACCTGAAAAATGTGTATTCCTTCCCAGAACTGGCTGGATGCAGCTATATTCATCAGAGGCCTGTAAAGACTGAGTCAGGTGTTACATAAAAAAAGCTACTCCAGTTTTTGCCAATTTAGCTTTTAGTTTTCATTTAAAAGGTTTATGTTGTAACTTTTCCTTGTGAATATTGGAGCAGCGCCCAGAGACAGAAGCTCTTTTGATGGACATCAGACTGTTATGATATGCCACATATGAGAGCATGTGGTGCAGGAAAGGGCAACACCGAGGGAGCCAGCAAACATATTTTAATGTGTTATAAATGTGCTGAGAGGCCAGTTGTTGGAGGCGAGGAGAACGGACAGAAGCTCCCCTCGCCATGAAAACACTCCTGCAGTCAAAGCATTAGAATATCAATAAAAAGGTTAGATGTGGTCCTGGGGAACAGCGATCCGGCTTTGCAGATTTGTCTCCCCTTCTGGGTTGAAGGACTTTTTCCTGGTGATAGAGGGTAGGGAGTCCCGCAGGACCTCTAAGCATACGACGAAGAGGAAATGTCTCCTGTAAAATGAACTTATTTCTGCTGCCACTGCAGTTATTGTCATGTGAGCATGCAGAAAAGTTGAGTCATTCACTGAGAACTGAGGGGCAGGAATAAGTGCATGAAGGCATCGCTCTGTTTGTGTTGGAGTCCTCGGCAGACATAAACAGAAAATACGATAATGAACTCCTGCTTCTTTATTGGTGCTAAACAGTGATCTTTACTCAACTATCTGGTCTGAACTCGATTTTAACTTTTAATTAAAGGGTCATTGAAAGACACAGAAACAGATTAACGGTAAATTTAAGCTGCATTTTCCCATCACTTACAGTCAAACTTTCTATCCGTTCAATTCTTTATTGTCCCACATGGAGAAATGTGGTGCACAGCAGCAATCACACATGTCAACACAATTATCACACTAATAATAAGAACATTTATGTAGTCAAATGTTTTAATGCAAACCAAGCCTGGTCATATTTGCTTAAGAGCTTTAATGGTGCTAGTCAGGAGAACTTGCTATGTCTTTGTTTAATCAGACTCAATAACAGATCTATAAAGTTAAATCATTTGTATATTATCAATTCTAAAAGACTCAACTCTCTTAGAGAATATTTGCTGGCCCTTCTTGGTCATTTCTGTATTCTGCTGGTCAAAATTGAAATCTTTGTTCTCGATTCCCATAAGATCCCTCAGTTATTGGGGGTCTGAACTCTGACCATGTTGTTGTTTTACTGATATTCAACTTCAGAGAATGTTCATCAAACCACTTCACAAAGTGGTCAAGAGCAGATCTACATTACATCTCTCTGTCCTGTCACACTGACATTAGCAGTGTCATCTGCAAACATGAGGAAGCTTCTGTTTTTAAAGGCATTTTTACTGTCATTGTGTATAAAATATACAACAAAGGAGAGAGGACACAACCCCATAAATATTTTATGCATTTGCAGTAGAGTGAGGTACTTACTGTGCTTTGCATAACATTCATACCCTTTAAATGTTTCCAATAGTGCTGGGTCATGATTGCAGTTTTTAAGAATAAGTCTGAGGTTCATTCACAACCACAATGAAAACATTTTTTTTTTTTTTTTGAGACAACACACAAAGTTTTTGAATTCCAGTAAATTTTGATTGATGATGAAATAAATAGCTATGATTGGTGACAATGATGTAAATAAATTTCTATTTAATTTAGTGGAAACGGGAAGGTTGTTGCTTTGCCTTCGTGCTGTGAGTCGTTCAGCCACACAGATCAGATGTAGTTATATTCACCAACCCTGAGAGCAAGAAAACCAAACAGCTGTGTGGGGAAAAAGTTAAACATGTTTATATTTTAAAGAAACATACATAATCAGAGCTACAGTGTTATGGATAATCATTCAGTCTCACTGACATATTGCATACATGATCAATAAAGACAGATATAGGTCTTTTTTCTGTATTCATTAACCAAACCCCAAACATCACAGTTTACTTACTTTCACGTTCACACCTGAACACAGCACAGATTACTGATGGCAGGATAAGCTGATGTGCTCATTTCATGTAGAAAAGCATACAATGTTGTTTGAGTTCTGAATATGAAAATCTATAGGTCTGTTTCATTAGTCTAGTTATGCACAGTTAAATATTCTTCTCCTCATGCAAAGAAAACAGAAAAAGAAAAAAAGGCAACCACAAAAAAAATAGTTTTCATATTTGTTTTAAATTCAGTTGAATTTTCCAAATAAAAGGAAATGTTAGATTTCATTAAGTTTTCTGTTTGTAATGGAGTCAAATGGATCATTTCAGTGTGGTGTGTTCAAAATGATGCAAAGAATGCAGGATATGATGCAAATTGTCAGAAATGTAATTTTTTTGAGATTATTACCAAATATATTCACATCATCAAGCAAAATTTGTATTTGCATTAAAATCAGCAGAGAAATGTTGAATTGTTTCCTAACACCAGAGTCCACAATCTCTCCCTGTACCTGCATGAGATTCATCCACAGTTGGTCATTTGTTTGTCTTAGCAGGTCGTTGATGTTGACTCAACAAGACGTCTGGAGCTAATGTTGGACTCATCCGTGTTCTTCCTCCTGTCTGGGACGCAGCATGGTGGCTGTGAGTTCATGATTTAAAAACCTGCAGAAAAAAACTGTTTTAAAATGATACATTTAGTTCTAAAAGCTGACAAAGAGCCATTCCAGGTTAGATATTAACAACTGGTAGCAAAACTTTGGCTCCTAATACACCATGTTGGTTTTTGTGAATGTTTTGTTTCCTCTGTGTGCCACATTAATCAAATGAACAGTCAGTCTGAGGGTTATATCTCTCTCCATTTCCCTGCTCTGAGGGGCTATATGAGTCTCTCTTGCTTGTTCCTTTGGGTCTAATGTATCCATTGTGGTGAAAATGCATTGTGCGTTCAGCATGCAACCGACTCTTGTGTGCTTTAATAATGAAAATGATTTAGTGTCCCAGTGCTGCCATTGAAGTTGAGAGGATTAAACTGTTGTTTTCTGATTACTCTCTGCAGGAATATATTATTCTGAAGCAAAGCCAGAGTCATGGTGCTTCAACCAGGATGCTTCTATATCACTTCATAATGTAATGCTGCCTCCAGTTAGTGATAGGATATTTTGTATGACTGGTTACCCAAGGAAAGTGTAGTATGCTCTGTGAAAGAATGTGACAATTACTATAGGCGGGTAAAGAGAAAAATAATCATCCAGGTGGAACCATGAATGATTTTGTTTGTGCAAAACTGTTGAAAAGCAGTATTTCTACATTTGTTTATTCTACAACACTTTCTGCAAAGAAAGACTTTGCAGAGAGCAAAGCAGCTGTGTATGTGAATCACAACCACAACAAAAGAAATTCAGGGATTCTTAAACACTGGCACTTTTTAGGATACACAGTTAGCTAAGGTTTCCTGAATGGTGGTGATCACTGTGATGCAGAATGATGTGTATGATGGGTGGCTGTCTGCAAAGTGATGATGAGGGAAAGTTTCAGGGAGAAAGGTTCAGGATAAATGGCTTCAGTTGAACAGCCTGCAGAGAGGACAGACTGAGAAGGGTTGGAGATGTTTAGAGGAGAGACAATAATTATATTTTAATGGAAGGATGGAAGGATGGACGGATGTTGAGGTTGGAGCCACTGGGCAGAAGGCTCCAATCTCAACCAAAACGTTAGTTGGTGTAAGGATCAGATTAAACGGAGAACGATGATTTACTGTGGCGACCCCTGAAGGGAAAAGTCGAAAGAGAAGAAACAGAAAGGCTTGAGTCTAAGGACCTTTATTTGATTTCCTTTGTTAAAATAACCAGATACAAGAAAACAAAAGCCTTCCTGTTTTACTCTGACAACATGTCATAAAGTGGTGCAGCTGCGAAGGGTGATGGAGCCCTCAGGCTCTCTGAATAACTTTGGCCAAAAAGGATAAAGAACTGGGCAATGTTTTAACTAAAAATGTAATAAAAAAAACCTACTTGTAGCAGTTTTTAATGTCTCTTAATGTCTATTTCTGCACAAAATTGCAAATAAAAAAAAGATACTCAGGGCACAGGGAATATTTTTTATGAGACAAAGCTAAAGTAGTTTCTTTAGGAGAACTGAGGGTAAAACTACTCAGTTTTGGAAGGTTGCATAGATCAGACCTTACTATATTTATTACTGCCAAACCATCTAGTACATGACTAAAAGATTGCAAAGTAAATTTATTGCCTTTGCCAGGGAACTCAGGCTATTTTAATTCGTAAGCCATATCTTCCTTGTAGCTGCTCTAGGAAAAGACGACACAATTACACCTCTAACTCCAGCATAATTTTTTTTCCTTTTGCATAAAAACACAGTAATCCTGTTTACTATTCATTGTCATACACAAAGAGACAAAGAGACTTTGCATCACATTTCCTGCAGACATCTGCAGCAGCACTGTGTGTTTTTATGGAATCCAGCAACATCTAATTTTGTGTATTTGTAACATTTAACCGTAGCACTCAACAATACGTGACGAGTTAATTGGATAACACCATATGTAAGGAGCCTTAGTCACGTCGCCTCCCCGCCTCAGAAATATTCCATCACTGATGTGTTAAGAGACAAATCACATCTAATGTTTGCCTCTCTTTCTTGCAGAGAAATGAGGAAAAATGTTTCCCCACATTTTAAAGTTCGTTTTACTGGTCTGCGCTCTACGCGTTTGGGGGAGCGTATATGCGAGGTGTTCATGGTCCATGCTGCGCCTGCAATTACAGTGATGTAGTGTGCTTCACCGCTACACAAACACAATTTGCTCTGTGTTTTAAATATTGCTTGGTGCTGCAGCTTGATAAACTCCACCTTGGCTAATAGGCTGTGTGGAAAACGTGCTGGAAACTCAAAGAAGATGGAACGAAATTCTAGTTTAAGCTGCTGCTCAGCTTTGAGGCATCTTTCTTTCTTTCACTATTGATTTTTGTTGTGTAGTTCTTGGGACATTCAGGAATGATTATTTGATGGAGAAACTGCATTTGCATGAAGGATTTTTTAAAGTGTTCAGAAGCAATGCTTATGTCAAGACTGACCTACTATTCTAAAAAAAGAAATAAACATGGAACATGAAGATTTAGATGGATATAAAGTGCATTTTTATCTCAAATCCATACATCATATGTTGCTTTTTAAGATAAAAGTGTTAACATGCAGTAAAATGAAATGTAGCTCAATTTTCTGAGTGCCTGAAGAGGCTATGCAAAAAGGCAGAGATAAGAGTGTTTGCAGCACAGACGATTGGAGGAGACGTTCCTGCAGTCGCCGTCTGCTGAGGGAACGAGGACCAGATAAGGACTAGAGCTCTGGGGGCTTCTGAGGCTTAAATCATCTGCCTCGGACTCATTGGATCGCAACCATTTTTGCCTTCAAGTGTATTAGATATATGCAACTCCCTGATGCTCAAGGAGAATGGGGAAAAAAAGACTTTTCCTGTCCTGGATCTGGTGACAATTTGCCTTTATGGATGGGATTTCTGCAGGCAGACAGATGGGAGAATAGGCAGCCAGGCACTTCTCAGCAGGCATGTGTTGGCAGGTCTATCTCAACAGGTTCACACTAACCCTTTATGTCCAGGAAGAGGTGAGAGGATGTTTAAAACAGATGGAAATGGTGCTTCTCTTTCATCAGGAAAAGCCTGTCCAGTTTAGTAGCCGTACAAATATTACAATAAGGTTATAAATTTGATTCATTTAGTCAATCAGTCATAACCAGAGAGAAAAAGATACAGAAATGTTGCAGGTTCAAGAATAGTGAATATAAATAAGTTTTAAATCAAAAAGAGATGCACATAAAATATTTAAAAATAAAGTATAAAAAAAGCAAAAAGACTAAGAAATCAATTTCATATTCTGGTTTAAATATTAGTTTTAATGTGTTTGAGAAATTATGTTTTTACTCATGATTTATTCTTATAATCCTTATAGATAAATGACCCATGTTCATTTTTTTGGGTAAGTTGACCAGATTATCTTAACGCATTTATTGTAATGCAGATCTGCAAGTTTAAAATGATTCACAGGGAAATGGGAAGAGACTCAGGCCCACAGCATCACATTTCCTCTACTGCTAACTAAAATCTAAAGAAGAAATTAAATACATGCATAATTAATATTAATGTTCAAGTTTCAAGCAAATCTCAGACATACTAACAATTGTATGGAGGGTCAATCCGTTTCTCTAAATTGGCCCTAGGAGTGAGAGCAGAGAGTTGACCAGAGGGGAGCATTTTGTTTATCCATCCATCCTTGCATCCATTATCTAACACTTAATCTGGGTTCGGGTTGCCCAGACCTCATGCTGCCAGCCACTTGGGCCAGCTCCTCCAGGGGAATGCCAAGGCGTTCCCAGTAGAGAGCCATCGGCCTCCCAGCGTGTCCTGGGTCGTCCTCTTGGTCTCCGCTCGGTGGGACGGCCTGGAACACCTGACCAAGAGGAAGGTGACCAGGAGCATCCTAACCTGGTTCCTTACTCCCTAAGCAAGAGCCAAGACACCCTGAGGAGAAAAGTCATTTCAGCTGCTTATAGAGAGGATCTCTTTCTTTTGGTCAGCTAGTAACTATAGATAATCATAGTAGGAATGCAGGTAAATTACCACAGATATAAGTATGGTGCTTACATCATAGCAGACACCTCAACACTTTGGCTGTTGCTAATTCTGTACATAAAGGTTATCAACAGAATCAGTGAGAAAAGGTAACCTTGGTGAAGCCTCACTTGGAAGAAAAATCATATTTACTGTTAATGCAAAATGTTAATAGAGGGACCTAATAAGGGGCCTGGTACCCTCCACTCCCAAAGGAACTCCGCTGAATGTCCACAAACCCGTGTAAACTGGTTGGGCGAACTCCCAGGGCTGGTCCAGTATTCCACATCCAGGATGAAAACTGAACTGCTCCTCCTGAATCTGATCACACATGACTATGTGATGGACCCTCCTCTCCAGACCCCTGAGTAGAAGTTTGCTTATTTGTTATTGGAAAATCTGATCATTATATTTTCATATGAAGGCCTGATTTAGTTTTTCCCATTGCAGAAAATCAGAACGGCTCAGTTCTTCCTTACTAGGAAACAGGGGCAGTGCAAAACTCAGGGTCATAGAAATCATTCCAACATCTGGAAACTAATTTGCTTCTTTATTACGAACAGAAAATTAAGTTGAATTAAAATTACTAAGTCAGATGTTGGTCTAGATTTAATATTAAACATAATAAGTTTTGTGTAGAATAAAGGAAACTTTCACCTACTCTTCTATCTTAATGGCTACACATAAAATGTCTGAGGTCCTGTGGAGCTACTGGTTATAATGAACCACTCAGTGGAGAGCTACAGAGCTGGAACCGGAGGAAATCCTTTATGCTGCTGCTATTATTTAAAATTATCTACTGAGGTTCTCTGTATTTCTGTCAGTCAGGTCTACCACTGCCAGGCTAAAACCTACCTGAACATTTTGGCATTTAGCAGTTAAATTGCTTTCCTTCAAATTATTTGCTATTAAATATTTTAAATAAATGAAAAGGAGCAAAACAGACACAAATGGAAAGCAATTACAGGTTTAGCAAGAGAGAGGTTTTTACATGGTTGATGTGTGTTATTGTGTAAATGTCATATTCACATGCTTGTTTTTTATGCTACTTCTTTTTACTTTATGGATGTAAAAAATAACTTCAGTGCAGCAAGGCGGGGAGACGAGGCGATAAAGTGCTGGCTTATCAACACTACATCAACTAATGCTCTCATCATGCTCAAGATGGTGGCATTAGAGGCAGATGGTTGCATGGACTAATAGTTCATGGTGAATTTTGGTTACTGATTCCATTCTGGAACTACTAACAGGAAGAATGTGATTAATGATTGTCTTGTTTGTTGGACTTTGTCAGTATTGCTAAAAGAAATAGAATGTTACAGAGAAAGACTATGTGCAGTCCTAATATTCTTAAACTAAAGATGAAGATACAGGTAGAGCTAAACATCCAAATGTTTGAAATTCAATGAATTTTTGAGCTTTTAGAACATCTTGAGTTTTAGATAAAGGGACTGAAAATCTTTGAAACTGCAACTGAATTTCTTGGCAAGAAACCAATATCCAGACTCGACAGCCCACATGCATTTCCTGTAGCAAGCACACATTTTGACTTTAAAGTAAGGCGTATAATTTGGATCTCCAAAGTATGTAAAGCAAGCGAGCGTCTTGCTCCATAAGGTGCAGAACCGGAGCAGTGATACCACTGGATTCTGTCACACTTCTGCTACACCGGCTGATTCTTCGTTTTCCTTTCCCCGTACCTTTTGCTGCTGAGGTTGTGCACTTCTTACAGCACATAATTACAGAGCAATCAAGCAGATGTTGGTCTGTTCATTCTTTTCACATAGAGGGCTTTATGGAAATAATACATTTTGAAAGAAGTTGAGAAAGAAGTGTTTGACCAATTTCTTGTCAGAGTTTGACAATGTTTAGCCTCTTTCACCAAACACTTCAATGTTTGGACGCCTGGACATTTCAGTTACAGGAAGCAATTTGAGAAGGCATCCTGTAACTGGTGTTGGAGCTCCACATTCAGGAAGGTTGACCTCTGTCATCAATTCAGTTCAAGAACTTTATGGGCAGGATCAACCTAAGTGTTGAGGGGATCAAAATTGGACTGCTTTTTGTAGATGTGGTGGTCCTCTTGGCTTCATCAGATTGTGATCTCCAGCTTTCATTGGAGCAGTTTGTACTGCTGCAGTGTGAAGAGCTGTTAAGCAGCCAAGATGAATTATCCGCCTCCTTATCCAAGATCATGGCAATTAGCTAGAAAAAATGCCTTCAATGGGTCAGGGACGAGGTCCTGCTCCATGTGGAGAAGTTGAAGTATCTCTGCATCTTGTTCAGGAATGAGGGAAAAACTGAGCAGGAGATCGATGGACATCCTGGATGGCCCTTTGTTTCACTGCTGGCATGGGAAGGCCTTGGGTTGCCCTGGAGCAGCTGGTCCATGTGACTGGGGAAAGGGAAGTCTGCTGCTCCTGCCACCCAGTAAAGGGGAAGAAATAAAGGCTCTTTAAAAAGTTCAGAGTCAACCAGAGTTGGTCAACAAAACCAAAAAGCCTTAGAAGCCATTTTTACATGTAGTGATGTACATACAGTAGGTTCATCCACATCATCTAAAGTCCTTCAAACAGACCAAGACTGTCAATGGCATGCAGAAAATGCTCTCACAGTATAAAACCTCTCCAAACCCTTAACAACTGCAGGATGTTGGACATTGATATGGTGATAATTGGATTTGATGTATTGTTCAGCTCTGATGTCTAATTTTCCTTGTAGTGCATCTGTCTGATACCATCAACATGCAGTAACTAGTCAGATCCAGTTTTCTTTCTAACTGATGTCATTGTCTTGTTTATATCTGGTATAAGAGAAGCTGCCCTGAAGCAATGAGAAATAACCTGTTCGATATGAAGCAGGTCATCTGTGTGTGTGTGTGTGTGTGTGTACGTGTGTGTGTGTACGTGTGTGTGTGTGTGTGTGTGTTGGTATATATGGTTTAGCCTGCCTTTTGACCTGAATACGTACTTACGTTACGCGGACCTAAGGGTAATACACGGACAGTGCCAATGTCCGCATAAATCATGGAGTGTATTTTAAATTTTGAGTATCTAAACAACACTTTTTCTCATAAATCTAAAGTTTTATAGGAACTATGCCAGTGTTTGCATGATTTGGACCATGTATTTGTACTTTTCATTGAATAAACAGCGTGATATCTCACTTTCTTTAATTGTCCTTTTATACCTGTAACCTGAGTTTTGTGTATTCCAGTGTATAACACAGCGCCACCTGATGTCAGTGTATGAATTGCAGTTTTACACACATTTTTATACACTACGCGCGCTTTTAGCCGGTCATCATCTGATTGGCTGGAAAAAAACTGTGGGTGTGTCTTATTACCAAACCATCCCAGACGCAAGGTTTTTAAAAATTAAATCCTCATTTGAAGCCGCAGCCCTCAATATGGACGTGTTGGTGGAATAACTGTGCACAGGTAAGCATTAATGGTAAATTAAAATAATTTTTGCCTAGATGAAGTTATTTACAAGTAAATAACTGCAGATGCAAGAAAGGTTTTTGAGCAAAATGAAATATTTTAGATTTTAATTTAGGTAACATTAAAGCTAAGCAACTTATTTTAGATATTTGCATCAAGTAGCTTAAATATGTATGCTTTTATGACTGAAAAGACTTACCTGAAGCAGTATAGTTTTTATTTCGAGTGTTTTAAAGTAAGAGACTAGCTGGGCTAGGAGAGCTAGCTTCCTAGCTAGAGCTAGCCTCCTAGCTAGAAACAGGTGTTTGACAAGTTGACAATATTTGGGGTAGGTGGTACCTGTGTGGTACCTACTACCTAGCTTTTGGTGATAAAAGTTGGGTGATGAACTGTAAGGTTTTCATCATTATATTTAACAATATTGGCGAACTGCTTGCTTTATGTTAGCTAATTGCACCGTAGTGATGCTTGTTAAGCTCGTTAAGCTTGATTTCAAGCAGGAGATTAATAAGAAGCAAACCCACAGGTTTCTGTGAAACTTGTTTATCTTTTGGAAAAGCACCAATGGTTGAAGGTTTTAATAATTGGCTGCAATAGGGCTGGTGCATCAATGGCTTTAAAGCTGTGTACTGTAATCACTTTCATGACTTAAATGCTGAAAGTGTAAATCAAGAGTCCTCAAATTTAGGCAAATATCGGTGTCCTTCAATTTTTAAATGTGTATTTGTACCTGAATCAATTAGCTGAATAACCTCCTCATATGCAGCCAAATTCTCCAGATTTCTGACCACATTATTTGACTTAGGTGTGTTGAAGCAGAGATGCATCTAAAAGTTGGAGGAGACTGTCCCTGGAAGACTGATTAAAACTGTTTAATTAAAGATAAATTGGACTTCTCTAATAAAATTCATTTGTGCAACAAACTACCCTTTTTCCTTAAAGTATGGCTCAAATGTTCTTGTAAGGCTGTACTATTGGCTGAACAACAATATATTGAACACTGAACTATTTGTAGATGGTAAAGCACTTTTTTAAATCAGTGATTAAATAAATTATAGTGTTGGTGTTTTATCTGAGCTGTGTGTCTTGCATGCATAACATGTTTCCATATTTATAATTAAATTTTTAGCTTTAACATTTGTAGGAATTACAAAGAAGCTTGTAATTCCTTCTTTGACTGTTATAACTTTTCATACATGTCAGTAAAACATGCAGAGGCGAAGACGCATAAATCCGAAGGAAGATGCCAAATATTATATTGATACCAAAACGGACAAAGTGGGGCTTGACGTCACGTACATCAATGCCTTTAAAGGTATGGGGATTTCTTTGGAGTGGTTTAAATACAATCAAGCCTTTATACTGTTTACTCTTTCTACTATTATTTTTGCTTTCTTCTTTAGGTCGTGGTATCTTTGCCACAACCTCTTTTCAGAAAGGAGACTTTCTGTGTGAATATCGAGGTGAACTGATCAGTAAAGAGGAATGTGAGAGGAGACAGAGAGTTTACCATGACAACCTTAAAGTATTCTTGTTTGAATTCTATTTTAATGGAAAACTCTGGTGGTTAGTATGTTTGTATCAGAAGTCTAATTAGAACTAAATGGCATATATATATAAATGAATATTTTAATATTTAAAATTAAATGTTATGTATTTGCAGTGTTGATGCAGCAAAAGAAGATTGCTCCCTTGGAAGGCTTATAAACGATGACAATATCAGCCCAAATGCCAAAATGAAGTATCTGACCGTCCAACAGAAACCACATTTGTGTTTATTTGCAACTCGAGATATCAATCAGGGAGAAGAGATTACGTACAATTATGGGGACTCAGACTGGCCATGGCGACTCAAGGTACTAAAAAAATAAAAATGTATGAATCTTAAGACAATGTTCATTTAAGAAATGCACTAATAATGATGATTTACAACCTGAACCTCCTTTGTTTTACCATTCTTTTCACAACACTAGATGGCTGACTATACAAGACATTACTGGGCAAATTAACCAGTTGCCCACAAATGTATAATAAATAATTACAGTATAGTAGTATTTACAGTAGTGTTTTACGTACTCTCAAAACATTGTTACATCTACAATGAATTTGATATATATTCAAATTCAACAGAACTCCAGTGGGATGTCTTCAACTGGACAAGATGTTGAGGTGCCATCCACATCACAGTTGGTTTCATACTATGGACCGGTATCAAGCAAAGACCAAATAAAGGTGTGGGAAAATGATATTATTGAAAGTTTTAAGACAAAATCTGAATATAAGTGAGGGTATCTCTGTGAATTAATCTAGGGCAGTATGGTGTTGACTTGTATTTATTTTCTGTTTCAGATCAGAGCTGAAAATGACCCGGATCAGATGATAACCAGTGTCAAAAACGAGACAGATCCAGTCCTGGATTCACTCCCCATCAAGGTTGTGAATATTGGTTTGACCTCTGATAAATGTTGACTTGGCATCACAGAATATATTGGGAGAGTAAAAATTTTAATTTCTTAAAGGTTATAGAAAATATTTTTATTTTTGGTGATTTTAATCAAACAGAATCAGACTTCAATTTGGTCAGTGCTGGTGAAATTATAATAGTCAACTTGTTTCTTAGCATTCGTCTTGCAGACTGTTTCCAGAATTCAAAACACTTGGGTTAACCACCAAATTATTTTCTCTGCTACATCAGAAAATCTTCTGTGGGGATAAAACAATCAATCTTTCTTCTTTTTCACAGGAATTGGAGAAAGAAATGTCCCAAAGTCCTGACTGCACTCATTCAACTTCTACGGCTGGCAACACAGAACAGGTACAGAAGTTGGGTTTTCATTTTGAAATTACCAAACATTTTGGCTGGATTTAAAACTAGTTTCCTTTCATGGGTGTTTTCTCTCATAGAACAATCATTTAAGTGGAGATATCTCTGTGAAGTAATCAAGGGCAGTATGGTGTTGACTTGTATTTATTTTCTGTTTCAGATCAGAGCTGAAAATGATCAGGATCAGATGACAACCAGTGTCCCAAATGAGATAGACCCTGTCCTGGATTCACTCCCCATCAATTCAGAGGTATTTTATATTTAAGGTGCAGCTAAATGATGTCAGTCAGCCAACCTGTTCAACTTCAGTGTGTCTGTGTGTGGACCTGAATGCCATGTGGTTTATCTGGACATTGGTTTGTAAGGACAGTCTCATGTCATGGTTTTCAGTTTGTAAGTTCAGCGTGTGTATGTGTGTGTTTCATGGTCATCTGTCCCAATGTGATACAGGAGGACCATATTGTATATGGGGACCTTGCGCTATTGAACTGATAAAAACATATGTTTTGGTTCTTGTGACCTTGTGAATATTAATTTGACCTCTGATAAATGTTGACTTGGTATTACAGAATATATTGGGAGAGCAAATATTTTAATTTCTTAAAGGTTAAAGTAGATGCATAGATTTTTGCTAAAATTTCTTTTAATTTCACAACAGAATCAGACTTCAATCTTGTCAATGCTGGTGAAATTGGAGTATTTTGAATATTTGTTAAAGTTTGCTGTCATTCAATGTGTATAACGTTCATCTTTTAAGGTGTTTCCAGGATTTAAAACACTTGAGTCACAATCGGACTATTTTCTCTGCTGCGTCACAGAATTTCTGGGGAGAAAAAAAATCAAATATTCTTCTTTTTCACAGGAATTGGAGGAAGAAATGTCCCAAAGTCCTGACTGTCCTTGTACAACTTCTTCAGCTGGCAACACAGAACAGGTACAGAAGTTGGGTTTTCATTTTGAAATTACCAAACATTTTGGCTGGATTTAAAACTAGTTTCCTTTCATGGGTGTTTTCTCTCATAGAACAATCATTTAAGTGGAGATATCTCTGTGAAGTAATCAAGGGCAGTATGGTGTTGACTTGTATTTATTTTCTGTTTCAGATCAGAGCTGAAAATGATCAGGATCAGATGACAACGAGTGTCCCAAATGAGATAGACCCTGTCCTGGATTCACTCCCCATCAATTCAGAGGTATTTTATATTTAAGGTGCAGCTAAATGATGTCAGTCAGCCAACCTGTTCAACTTCAGTGTGTCTGTGTGTGGACCTGAATGCCATGTGGTTTATCTGGACATTGGTTTGTAAGGACAGTCTCATGTCATGGTTTTCAGTTTGTAAGTTCAGCGTGTGTATGTGTGTGTTTCATGGTCATCTATCCCAATGTGATACAGGAGGACCATATTGTATATGGGGACCTTGCGCTATTGAACTGATAAAAACATATGTTTTGGTTCTTGTGACCTTGTGAATATTAATTTGACCTCTGATAAATGTTGACTTGGTATTACAGAATATATTGGGAGAGCAAATATTTTAATTTCTTAAAGGTTAAAGTAGATGCATAGATTTTTGCTAAAATTTCTTTTAATTTCACAACAGAATCAGACTTCAATCTTGTCAATGCTGGTGAAATTGGAGTATTTTGAATATTTGTTAAAGTTTGCTGTCATTCAATGTGTATAACGTTCATCTTTTAAGGTGTTTCCAGGATTTAAAACACTTGAGTCACATCCATCCATCCATCCATCCATCCATTTTCTGTTCACCCTTTGTCCCTAATGGGGTCGGGAGGGTTGCTGGTGCCCATCTCCAGCTACGTTCCAGGCGGGAGGCGGGGTGCACCCTGGACAGGTCGCCAGTCTGTCGCAGGGACTTGAGTCACAATCGGACTATTTTCTCTGCTGCATCACAGAATTTCTGGGGAGAAAAAAAATCAAATTTTCTTCTTTTTCACAGGAATTGGAGGAAGAAATGTCCCAAAGTCCTGACTGTCCTTGTACAACTTCTTCAGCTGGCAACACAGAACAGGTACAGAAGTTGGGTTTTCATTTTGAAATTACCAAACATTTTGGCTGGATTTAAAACTAGTTTCCTTTCATGGGTGTTTTCTCTCATAGAACAATCATTTAAGTGGAGATATCTCTGTGAAGTAATCAAGGGCAGTATGGTGTTGACTTGTATTTATTTTCTGTTTCAGATCAGAGCTGAAAATGATCAGGATCAGATGACAACGAGTGTCCCAAATGAGATAGACCCTGTCCTGGATTCACTCCCCATCAATTCAGAGGTATTTTATGTTTAAGGTGCAGCTAAATGATGTCAGTCAGCCAACCTGTTCAACTTCAGTGTGTCTGTGTGTGGACCTGAATGCCATGTGGTTTATCTGGACATTGGTTTGTAAGGACAGTCTCATGTCATGGTTTTCAGTTTGTAAGTTCAGCGTGTGTATGTGTGTGTTTCATGGTCACCGGCACCAATGTGATACAGGAGGACCATATTGTATATGGGGACCTTGCGCTATTGAACTGATAAAAACATATGTTTTGGTTCTTGTGACTTTGTGAATATTGGTTTGACCTCTGAAAAATGTTGACTTGGTATTACAGAATATATTGGGAGAGTAAATATTTTAATTTCTTAAAGGTTAAAGTAGATGCATACATTTTCGGTAACATTTTTTTTAATTTCACAACAGAATCAGACTTCAATTTGGTCAGTGCTGGTGAAATTGTAGTATTTTGAATATTTGTTAAAGTTTGCTGTCAGTCAATGTGTTTACCGTTCATCCTTTAGGTTGTTTCCAGGATTCAAAACACTTGAGTCACAATCGGACTATTTTCTCTGCTGCATTACAGAATTTCTCTGGGGTGAAAAAAATCAATTTTTCTTCTTTTTCACAGGAATTGGAGGAAGAAATGTCCCAAAGTCCTGACTGTCCTCATACAACTTCTTCAGCTGGCAACACAGAACAGGTACAGAAGTTGGATTTCATTTTTAATTTACCGAACATTTTGGCTGGATTTAAAACTAGTTTCCTTCCATGGTTGTTGGCTCTCATAGCACAATCATTTAAGTGAAGATATCTCTGTGAAGTAATCAACCATTTCATATATGGGGACCTTGCTTTATTGAATAGATAAAAACATATGTTTTGGTTCTTGTGAGGTTGAGAATATTGGTTTGACTTCTGATAAATGTTGACTTGGTGGCACAGAATATAATCTTAGAAAAATGTTTTAAATGTTGTCAAAGTTAAAATATATATATATATAAATTTTGTCTTTTGTATTTATCTACATCTTTACCACACAATATTTTTAATTCAACTATTTAAAAGTTTGCAGAAAAAGTTGTTTTTTATGACTGGAACCCTCTGTAATTATTTGTCTCATTTATTATCCAATATAGTATGATCCCAAAGGGGAAATTGCTTATTCATTGAAAAGCTACTCCATCTGAGCTAATAAATATAAATAATAAAATATGTCTGTCTGTCTGTGAAAACGTTTGGGCACCCCTATTAATCTTAATTATTTTATTTCTAAATATTTGGGGTTTTGCAACAGCTACTTCAGTTTGATATATCTAATAACTGATGGAAACAGTAATATTCCAGTATTGAATTGAGGTTTATTGTACTAACAGAAAATGTGCAATATGCATTAAAACAGAATTTGACAGGTGCAAAAATGTGGGTACCCTTATCATTTTATTGATTTGAAAACTCCCAACTACTTTTCACTGACTTACTGAAACACAAAATTGGTTTGGTAACCTCATTAAGCTTTGAACTTCATAGACAAGTGTATCCAATCATGAGAAAATGTATTTAAGGTGGCCAGTTGCAAGTTGTTCTCCTATTTGAGTCTCCTCTGAAGAGTGGTATCATGGGCACCTCAAAACAACTCTCAAATGATCTGAATACAAAGATTGTTCAACATAGTTGTTTAGGGGAAGGATACAAAAAGTTGTCTCAGAGATTTAAACTGTCAGTTTCCACTGTGAGGAACATAGTAAGGAAATGGAAAACCACAGGGACAATTCTTGTTAAGCCCAGAAGTGGCAGGCCAAGAAAAATATCAGAGAGGCAGAGAAGAAGAATGGTGAGAACAATCAAAGACAACCCACAGACCACCTCCAAAGACCTGCAGCATCATCTTGCTGCAGATGGTGTCACTGTGCATTGTTCAACAATTCAGCGCACTTTGCACAAGGAGAAGCTGTATGGGAGAGTGATGCGACAGAAGCCTTTTCTGCAAGCATGCCACAAACAGTCGCTTGAGGTATGCAAAAGCACATTTGGACAAGCCGGTTTCATTTTGGAACAAGGTCCTGTGGACTGATGAAACAAAGATTGAGGGGTTCCGGTGACGTCAACTTCCGAGATGGCAGCTTGAGCTGACTGCACCTCCAGTAAATCTTAATTTGACCGCCATTAATTGCCAAATATAACAAAAAATGAGTAAAATGGAATCTATAAGGGGGTCTAGAATGGGGAAAAGGGACGGGAATAAGAAAACCACGAATAAAGAATTGGCAAAAGAAAGAAAGACGGCAGGTAGCTCACCAACACATCAGCACCTCGGCGAAGCTAATGCTAATAAGCTTTCCACTGACTCAACTGCACTAGCGCAAATCCTGGGGGAGTTACGGGATTTCCGAAAAGATATGAAACAACAGCTTGATGACATTAAGTCAGAACTCATCAACATACACCAAAAAATTAAGGAGACGGATGACCGAGTCAAAACGCAAACCATTATCATGTCTTCTGGGACTACCCAATCATAAAAGATTACTGGAAAGAGATAAATAGTGCCTTACAAGATATTTTCAAGCAGAACATTCCTTTTGAGATCAAGCTTATGTATTTTACATAATTTCTTCAAAAAGAAATAAATATTTAATGACTATTTTATTAATAGCAAGTAAGAAAAACATTACAAGAAAATGGTTATCACAAGACAAACCAACTTTCGACGACTGGATCGACATAACATTTAACATGTATAAAATGGAAAAGAATCAACAGTCACAGGACTGAACAATTCTGTCAGTGGTGGCAGATTTGGGTAGAGATCTGATTTCATTTTTAGAGACCAAACTTGATTAAATCTCCTATGACAGCCATACTTCATAATTATTTTATACTATGTCTTTCGTTTATGTATTTCTTTTTTTTCTGGTTTGCTCTTTACATTTCTAACTTGATTCCTTTCTCTATTTTTGGTTTCTTCTTTCACACTCTCTTTATTCCTTGCTTTATAATCTTTCTCAGGGAAGTGAAGTTGCATTTTTGTTTTGACTGTTATTATGCAATGGTCTACATGTCTACCTTATTACAAATGTTGAAGTTAATCCTGTGATGTAGAGACCTAAGTTCATGTAAGTGATACTTTCTTGAGAATCAATAAAGATAAAATAAAAAAAAGAAACAAAGATTGAGTTGTTTAGTCATAAAAAATGGCGTTATGCATGGCAGCAAAAAAATACAGCGTTTCAAGAAAAACACTTGCTACCCACTGTAAAATGTGGTGGAGGTTTCATCATGCTTTGGGGCTGTGTGGCCAATGTCAGCACTGGGGATCTTGTTAAAGTTGAGGGTTGCATGGATTTCACTCAATATCAACAGATTCTTGAGAATAATGTTCAAGAATCAGTTACGAAGTTGAAGTTGTGCTGGGATATTTCAGCAAGACAATGATCCAAAACACCGCTCCAAATCTACTCGGGCATTCATGCAGAGGAACAATTACAATGTTCTGGAATGGCCATCCCAATCCCCAGACCTGAATATCATTGAACATCTGTGGGATGATTTGAAGCAGGCTGTAAATGCTTGGCGACCATCAAACTTAACTGAACTGGAATTGTTTTGCAAAGAAGAATGGTCAAAAATACCTTGATCCAGGAACTCATTAAAAGCTACAGGAAGTGACTAGAGGCTGTTATTTTTGCAAAAGGAGGATCTGCTAAATATTAATGCCACTTTTCTGTTGAAGTGCCCATATTTCTGCACCTGTCAAATTCTGTTTTAATGCATACTTCACATTTTCTGTTAGTACAATAAACCTCAATTCAGTACTGAAATATTACTTATGTCCATCAGATATATCAAACTGAAATAGCTGTTGCAAACACCCAAATATTTAGATATAAAAATAAGTAAGTTTAATAGGGCTGCCCAAACTTTTTCATATGACTGTATATATATGTATATGTGTGTGTATTTTTAAATATATGTTTAATTTGTTCTTTGTAGTGTCAAAAACATCACTTGATGTGCACAACAGTATCCTCTTTGGAGAAGTGTACTCAGTGTTTTGGACCTTGTTCTTCATTCAAGTGGGTTGGCTACCAGTGCAAAGGTAAGATATTTAGTTAATTTGTACTGTGAATTAATTAATTTTAATAGGATGTATGTCTTTGTTGAACTGTTGACCATGAACAAATTACAGTTTCAGAATTGAGTACATAGTTTTCAATACAATGCAATTTATGTCATCATGGTGACTTTCAAAGCAGTGGAAGTTTTCAAAGTACCTTAAAGCCTTTAACCGTGATCTTTATTTAAAACAGAACATAAAAATTTTATCCAGAATGTTCAATTTTGCACATTTGAAAAAAAAAAAATTGTTAATCTATATTTAACTATTCCATCTGATCTAAACGTAAGGTGTAATGGTTTATTTGAGATTTTGGATTTTGCTTGTCTTCTGTGGTTTTTTACATTTAAATTTTTTCACAGGTTGTTCAAAAGTCTGGCATTCATCCTGCCTTAAACAAATTATAAAGGATGATGGATCTCAGGTGAATATCCACATACGTTTTTTTAGCTTTGCCTTCTAAGTCTCCATTATAACATAAATTATATTTCCCACTTCCCACTCCCAATTTCAGGCAAAAGAACTGTTTAAGTATTCCATAGCTGACTCCTCATCAGATAACAACACATCACCTTCCAAAGAATGTGAAATGTCAGATGATGACCATGCATCTGATATTGACTACATACCAAATTCAGAATCTGCAGAAGCTGATGAAGACTCAGATGTTAGCATCCCTCTTCAGCCCATCAAGTCTAAAGTTGGACAACTTCAAGGAAACCCAACAATACCCGATCTCACTTCATTCTTGCCAGACTCAAGTTCTGTGGTTGAACCTTGCACATCAAATTACTGGCCTCCTTTTCACACAGATGATATGGGTGATGGCACATTCGAAACATTCAGCCCAGCCAAGTCTACCAAAGACTCAAACAATAAACCAAAAAGTCAAAAGGAGCTTCACAAACAGGAATCCTCACAGCATATTTTGAGTGCTAAGAACTATTGCTTTGTATGTGGTAGGCCACAGAGCAAAATTTCACGCCATTTAAAAACCCACAAGACACATGCTGAAATTGCTTATGCCTTTTCCCTTCCGGAAGACTCAAAAGAGCGCAATGTTCTTCTAGAAAAAATGAGAAACAAGGGGAACTTCAAACATAACTGTGAGGTTTTACAAAGTGGGAAAGGATCGTTGAAAGTTAAGAGAAAGCCAAAAGCAAAGACTGGAACATTTATACATTGTATGTACTGCCAAGGTATGTACATTCGAAAGGAACTATGGAGACATGTGCAAAGATGCCCCTGTAAGCCACAAAATGAAGATTTGAACCAAGGACATGGAAGAACCAAAGTACTGGGTTTTGCTATGGCTCAAGAGTCTGCATTCTGTCAAGAGATTTCAAGTGGGGTTTGGAAGCTCCTCGGTCCCATGAAGCAGGATGATGTAGCCACAGTTGTGAGAAATGACCTGACCATTATTCAGTTTGCCCAGTCTCTCTACAACAGACATGGACAAGACCCTACTAAGTATGAGTACATCCGACAGAAGCTCCGTGAAATTGGACGTCTGTTAATATGTCTACGGTCTGAATTCTCTATACATAACTTGGAGGAAGCTGTGAAACCTGCTAACTTCCAAAGAGTTGTCCAGGCAGTAAAGATTGTCTGCGGTTTTGATGAAGAAAAGCATTCATACCAAACACCAAGTCTTGCACTAAAACTGGGACATACACTACAGAAAATCAGTGACATTATCCATTGCCGAGCGCTCATGGCAGAAGATGAAGAACTGATTAAGTCAACAGACACTTTCAAAAAGCTGTATACATCCAAGTGGTCTGAGTTAGTGTCACATACTGCCTTGAACACTCTGAGTCATGCCAAATATAATAAGCCATTAACCTTACCATTCACAGAAGATGTTCAGAGTCTTCATAGGTACCTTAAGAAATCTGGAGAAAATGCATTTTCTAACTTGAAAGAAGAGGTCAGCCCCCAGAATTATGCAGAACTTGCAAAAGTTACTCTTGCACAGGTCATTGTGTTCAATCGAAGACGAGCTGGAGAAGTCTCAAAGATGCGTCTCAGAGGTTTCCAGCAGAGAGATGACTCCAAGCTCCATGAAGATGTTGCTGCTGGATTGTCCAAGGTTGAAAAAAGGCTCTGTAGCTACTTCAGCCGTGTTGAAATAATTGGAAAAAGAGGTCGAAAAGTTGCGGTTCTCCTTTCTCCAGATGTGGTGGATGCTCTGACTCTGCTGGTCAGCAAAAGAGAGCAATGTGGTGTTTGCTCCACAAACATCTTTCTTTTTGCCCGACCAAGATCTCAAAGTCACTACAGGGGCCAAGACTGTTTGCGTGTTTATGGAAGCCAATGTGGGGCGAAGCATCCCGAGTTCCTCAGGTCCACGCAACTCAGGAAGCATGTTGCCACATTGTCACAAGTCCTCAACCTCAAAAATAATGAAATTGACCAGGTGGCTGACTTCCTGGGACATGATATTCGTGTCCACAGGGAATTTTATCGCTTACCTGTGCCAACAACACAACTGGCAAAGATTTCTAAGCTTCTTTTGTCCATGGAGAAAGGACACGTATCTACCCTGCAAGGAAAATCCCTTGATGACATCGAAATCGAAGGTTATTGCTGAATTTCTTTTGTGATCTTATTTCCATTAGTAGGACTTGTCTGACATAATCAACATTCATAAAACTGGTGGATTTAAATAAATGATTATTATTGGAAAATATTACAGTAGGGATTCTCTGTTAGAAAATACTAATAAATACAAAATGTGTTTTAAGCCTCATTTTGGTAATGCTTAGATATAATTTTATGTATGGCACTCATTTGTATTCTAATAATGCCTTTCAGATGAAATAGAACTAAGTGAGGATGAAGAAAAGGAAGATTTAAGTGATTTGGATGACTGCGATTCTGTGGAACCTGAGGAACCCGTGGAAACCGTGGAATCTGTGGAACCTGAGGAACCTGTGGAACCTGAGGAACCTGTGGAACCTGAGGAACCTGTGGAGCCTGTGGAACCTGAGCAAAGCAAGAATATGGATGATTTGTGTATGTTACTTGAATCCAAAGATGCTATAACTTTTTGTCTATCTGTTTTTTGTTTTTTAAACTTTTGTTGTTTGTCTTAGTGGGAGCAGTGTCATCGACAGCAGAGGAAACTGTCCCTCCTGTTGAAGGCAAGTCAAGTTTCCTTATGAGTCTGTGTTTTGATCCTAGCTACATTTAGTTAAAGCATAATTCTACTGCGCTGACCATATTAACTAGTTCATGCTTAAAGGCCATGCAGTCTAGATGACCTCAAACTATATGCCATTTGCTTGAGACATGTGCCAACCTAGTGAAGAGTGTTACGACCGGCTCTTTGAGCCATACCAAAGACAGGAAGACACGGAGTTCAACAATAAATAAGCTCTTTATTGAGCACAAGCATGAAATAAAACTAAACTGAAACAACTTGTTTTTTGTCCACATGCCTCCATTTGGGAGATTGCTTTTGTTTCTGCTTGGACATTTCTCATTGTCCTTCTTCTCCACCCAATTTCCAGTAATTTCACATTTTTGAAGCATTGTATTCCAAATTTTTGTCCACTTTCTCAGTTAGTTGATTAGTAGAGAAACTTACAAACATGCTTGGCCAGCAGCCATCTTGAATGTTTTTCATTTTTTGTTTTAATAAACTGTTTTAATCATTTTTCTCTTTACTTTTTTCCCTTCAGAGACCTCCTCTGCTGCACCCAGAAGACAACCAAAAAAACCATGGTCAAGTGCTGAGGTTTCTGCTGTTATGAGGCATTTTAAAGCTCACATAGGTAAAGGAAAACTTGCCACTAAAAATGAGTGCAAACACTGCAAGTTGGTGGAAGGTCCTGTGCTGGCTCAAAGAACAGCACAAAATATCAGGGACTTTGTGAGAAACCGTGGAATAACTGCTATGAGGCAGGCACAAAAGAAAAGGCTCTAGATTTTATGTGAAGTAATCATTTGTTCAAAAGTGTTCCATTTTGTTCATGCTACTAAAACATTTTTTTTGTTGCCTATCGAACAATATTATCTGTAAAGTCCCGTGACTTAGAGGCTGTTTAAATGTATTTGTGTTGATAGGCAGAAAAGCGTTTTTCTAATGGTGAGGCATTTTTCTGTTGTCCAGCATAAAAATTATTCGAAAAGGTGGCAGAATTTTAATTTAACATTCTTTTACTTATTTATTTATATTCAGAATATTTGGCAACAGTCTGCACCCTAAAGCCCTTATTTTACTTTTGTGTACGTTTTGTTGAGGCACTTAAATTAGATTGTTTTTCTTTTGGTAATTTCAATTTGAGGCTTACTTTTATTTTTTAAAGAAAAATAATTGAATTATTTGGTCATATTTACCTAATAAAATATGTTCTGTTAATGCTTTGTGCTGTCAGGTTGTGTATTTATGCTAATCAGCAGGTTTTTAAATATGACGTAGTTGTCCCTTTAAAGTTCTCACAATACTTTGTTTTGTTCTCATAAACCACATTTGCTGATGTCCATACAAGCCACCATGTTGTCAGGCTGCTGAAAGAAAGGCTGTGTAGCTGCTATCTGAAACCTAAAGTGAGCTAAATTTTTTTCAGATTTTTTGCAGTGTTTTAAGCCACCTCCCATTGCTCTAGCTACTTGGGAAAGGGTAGTCCAGCTAAACCACCGTCGGGCCTGTTTGGCGAAAAAGGCAGGCTATACCTTATATACCTGTATGTGTGTGTGTGTGTGTGTGTGTGTGTGTGTGTGTGTGTGTGTGTGTGTGTGAGCACATCTGATTGTTTGCAAATGTTTGTTGAACAGCATTTTGTCTCTCAGGGACTCCTCTTGTGTTCCTTCCCAGAGCTGCAGAATGTTGAAAAGAGAAAACTGCTACAATTAGCATTACAGAAGTGTTTCTCATTTCCCTCTGACGAGCCATTTTTTTTTATCATTTGTTAAAAAGATGAAGTGGGCAACACAAACAAAACTCATTATCATCGCTGGCAATGTGTGTTGTTAACTACCCGCTCCTTCTTCTACAGACTATTTGTCTGTGTTTGCTGCCACCTCTCTAAAGATTAAATGCTTTGCATTAAAAACTGGGCCACCCTGGCAGCCTGACAAATGAAGGCAGGAGCATGTTTGGAGACACCTCGTTCAACAGTTATTGAAGTTGATAACTTATAATTTGCATATAGATAAGGCATTCTTACCTGGAGTAAATCTTTAGCATATAAAGTAGAATTGTGCTTTTTTTATTTTTCTTCAAGTCGAATTGTTCTGACAAAAGCTGGCACACAATTTGGAAGAGGATTGATTCCCATGCTTGGGTGAAAGCTTGGAATTTTGTGAAGCCAAGAATGTCAGTGAGCCACTTGACAGTGTAATTACACATGACAAATAGTCATTAGGCCCTAAAGAGCATGCAAACAGAGCAGTGCATTTCCTTTGTTTGGATAAACAATGTCCACCCCATAATTACCCAGTCAGGCTGAATTCAGCCCATTAATAGTTCCAATTCCAGGATGACTCCAGCATGAATCAGCTGATAAAAGAGTGCAGACATGCAGAGTAAGAATTACCTCCCATGTTAAAAATGAACTTGGCGAATAAACATAAAATCCACAGTGGAGCTGAGTGTATCTTTGTGTTTCATACCACCGCTGCTGCTGCTGCTGCTGCTGCTGCTGCTGCTGCGGCGGCGGCGGTTCAGTCAGCGGTCTTTTTCTTGAAACAGGAAATGTCTTTAAAAACCTCTCAGGTTGCGCTGGTAGGAATGAGGAGTTCATCAGGCCCTGGAGAGTCTGGTTAATAAGCTGTGAACTGAACTGATAACATCCAACAGCTGCATGAGAGGAGAAAATCAGCAACCAGTTTGAAAAATTGCTCCAGAAGCGTTCCTTATCCTTCCCTCATTTGAGAAACATTCCCATTCATAAGAGCCTGTTAATATTCCCAAAAGGATCCTATCCAGATGCGAAAAACAATTAAAAGGTTGCTGTTTTGGAAATGTGTTTGTCTTTGCTCCCAAAGTGCTCGTATATTTTTAAAAAATTATCAGCAAAGAGCCACATTGGATTTGGAGGAGCAACGCTAGGAAGGCAGGTACTGCTGCGACATCTATAATGCAGAAGCTGGTGGCAGCATTTGAATTCAGAAAAGGTTCTGCAGATTATTGGTCTCAGGATATGACTGACTGTGAGACTGTTGTTATTTTTGACATTTTCTGACACAGAAAGTCAGAATTATTCTCTCAAATGAAGTTGGATGAAATATTCTTGCACTGCAGATGTGCCCAAAATGTTTAGGAACAAGAAATGAGAACAATAATCAATTCTGTTTTCGCATGGCAATTAAATTATTCTGCAAATGCATCTGCACAATTTATTATTCTTTTTAAATGTAAAGGATGTTTTGATAGGCTTTTAAATCCCTGTAAGCTTCTTGACATTTAAAACCACAAACCTGAGGATTTTTTGGTTTTGTGTAGTAAAACTGAAAGAAGTGAAACTGAAATGGATGTTTTTCATAATATTTTTAAAATAAAAAGCTGAGGGTGTTTTCACACCTGAGAGTCTGGTAGACTCTGTTGGATTAAAGACCAAAACTGTAACATTTATTCTATTTTCAAACCTACATGGAATTTAAAGTCAGAGCATAAGTAACATGCAACGTAATGCTTGCTGAAGCCAGCAGCACCTCAGAGCTTCATGCTGTAAATAATCCCTGGTGGTTCATGTCAGCGGTTACAGAGTCTTCTTTCTGATGGTCAAACAAAATAAAGAATGCATGTGTTCTTGTGTTGTATTTGAGGAACGTGTTTACGGTCATGGTCCATGGTTTTGGGATCTGCTTCCTTTCCTTTTCTCACTTCCTGCTGTTTTGCTTCATGCCTGGAATCAGATGGCAGACGGCACCACATCTGTGTTCAGTTTTCCTTCACTCACCTCTGCATATATCCTGTTTTATACTGTATGTAGTTTCTTTGTTTATCACCAAAATGTCTACAAAATCATGTATGTTTGAATCTAAGTGGAATTTCATGATGGATCTGCTACTTTAAACTTGCAGACTTTTATAACCAGTATATCCATTCAGAAAAATATATAAATACATACCATGACAACCAAATGTCATTCCTAAGGCATCGAATGTCTGCAGGTGTTCGACGCCTGCATAAGCTTTTTGTTTATAAAGCTCCCTGACGCCACAGCATCAGATGCAGACAGCAAACTTCATTCCCGACTGTTTACCTGCGAACAAGTGACAAGACTGATGCTTTGGCTTTAAGCATGGTGTCACTGTGAAAAGGTGAAAGCGGGACTGGATTCCTATGAGACATGGAGATTACATGTTTGTTTGGAGAAGAAGAGCAGCAGGATGAGATGTCTCTGACAAGTTGGCAGAAGGACAAGAGGCCATTTATTTTTCAATCTCCTAAAGAAAAGAAACTCACTCAGAAATCGCAAATCACAAAAGAAACAAACAGATTTCATGTTTGACGTTTGGTTTCCTCAGTGCTATTCTGTTCTTAGTTGTCCTTAAAATCCACAGAGAGAGCTGGTGTTCAGTTATATCTTATCAGTTAAATCTTATACTGTAAGATTTAGCGACTAAGCTGAAAACTTTTTCAGCCGTGTCAGCTTTATGTCAGCTCTCCTAATCATAACACTTTTTTCTATTTTCCAAAATAAAAAAAAGTTAAAAAAAAACACATGTAGGCACCGCAGCATTAAATGTCATGTGAAGCCCAGAAATAGATGCTCAGAGAACAGTTTGCACTTCTGGTCAGGCTCCAGCTTCAAACCTGATCAGCCTCTTGACAGAGACGATGCTCTTTGCTTGGGCTGCTGTCTCCCATAAACCACCAGGTTTCATGGAGAACTTGATGGAAAACTGACATCATGCATCTTTGATTGCATTAGTGCAGCAGATGTGTCTGCTGCCTGAACAAAATAACATTTTATTCACAGTGTTTCTAATTATTTCAGGGATTTAAAGCTTGTAGTTACAAATAAATCTATAAAACAAAATCTACTTCATGCACCTAAAAGTGGACAAACAAACTTAGAAATGTTGCTAAATTAATATTATTCTATATATTTAGAAAATATTTATCTGATATAAAAGTACATGAGACAATAAAAGAAAACTTTATAAAGACATCATGTGACATAATGGCCAACATTTTATTCATTACCATTTTATATCTTAATAGCAATGTGATGTAGACAAAGAAAGTTATTCTTTTTTTGTCCCACAGTGGGAAAAAATGTGTTTCTGCAGCAAAATAAAAACAGATTCATACAGCACATTAAAAAAGCGATTAATAATGAGTTGCATTTTGAAAAAATGATACTTGTAAGCAATCGTTTGAGATGTTATAGGGTAACTGTGTGCTTGTACAATGTCCACAAACCAGAGTTTGCATATCCATGCAATCCTTAGACCAGATGCAACGCAGGATTTGCTTCTAAAACTAATTGTGCAGAAAAGATAAAAGCTGGCATTAATTTTAAAAGAGGGTAAGAAAAATGGAAGAAATTAATCTGCTGATCTGCTGGCTGTACAGAGGAAAGAGACAGGTCTCAACCTCAATCAAGTGGCGCAGAGATTTCTCACTGTGCCTCGCCTCTATGTTACACAGCATGTGACCTGACAATGGATCAAAAATTAATACAGTATGCATTTCATACAAAGTGTTTACTGGTGTTTTTATCTGTAGTGAGTCCATTTTGAGGTCATAACCCCAAAAGAACATCACTAAGAGATTTGCTTTTAAAAAAAAAAAAAAAAAAAAAAAACTTAGAATCCACACTTTCAGAATCTGTAAATCTGTAAAGGTCCAATAGGAAGATGTTTTGCTGGCTTTATCACAGCCAGTCACATATTGTATATTAGAAGAACAAGCAAATTGTTCCCATCTGAGGAACTGAAAGGCCATGGCTGCTTCTCCGTGTGTTAAGTGCTGCTTGCTTTTTGAGTGCAGTGCAGAAATTAAACAAATAGCATATACAAAATGTGCAACTCCTAAAGTTAGCCATTTATTTTATCCTGTAAAAGGCAGTGATGTTACCATAGTTACTCACAAACACATAATGAAATGTTGCTTTAGCAGTTTGGATATTCGTTCTATGCTGCACCTAAAAACGCCACCTCATTATTTTGGTTGTTTTATAATTTAGAAATATTTTCATGTCTAATTTACTCTAGTTTCTTTTTTTAATGAACAAATTACATTTTGTTGGTATTTCAGCATGTTAATCTGCCTACATTGACAGGCTTTCCTGAGGTTGGGATGGGAAGCGGAACCTTTATTTGGGGGGCGTTGCTTCCGGGTTGGTTTTGGGGCGGACTTCCGGTTTGCTTCAGACGCAATCTGGATGCTTTTATATATTATTATCCTCCAGGTCAGTACAGGTTGAAAACACACCGAGGCTGCTCTGTCAGCTGTTTTCCTCCTGTATGTTGCACCGTGTTTCGGTTTCTGTGAACCGTTTTGCCAACAGTTGCCATTTTTTTCAGGCAACAGTAAATGTGGCAACATGCCAACCGGAGGGGAGGCGAATAAAAGGCCTG
This sequence comes from Xiphophorus couchianus, assembly GCF_001444195.1. NCBI lineage: Eukaryota > Metazoa > Chordata > Actinopteri > Cyprinodontiformes > Poeciliidae > Xiphophorus > Xiphophorus couchianus. The sequence goes on along the minus strand of NC_040232.1, from coordinate 2,625,615 downwards.
ATATCTTACTTACTCAGGGTTTTAGGAGGTTTGCATTTGTTTGAATAATATCTGGTGCAAGTTGATTGTTGACTCATAAAGTAGCTCAGAGTAATCTAATGTAAATTACCATGAGAGTAAAGTGAGTCCAGCCACACTTTGTTCATGAAATGTGGGAATTGAGGTTAAAGCTCAAAAGTTAAATTCTGTATGTGTTTTGTGAGTCTTGTAATAATAGTTTTGATCAGTATTCAGTTAAAATCAGTGTACATTTTGATGCTTATGCCAGTTAATATACAGCGTAAGGCAGTAAAGCTTTAAAACAGTTGATTTGTCCTGTTTGACACACCGTACCTCGGTTGTCTTCTAAGTGAAGGATGGAAATGTGAAAAGGGTAATGTGTGAAGTTAATTACTTGTGAGAAAGGTAAACCAGTTTTATAAGACAGTGGAAATGTAAAATGTTAAAATTGTGCACTGTAAGAGGTTTGTTTGTTAACAGATAAAAAAAAGACGCCATCTGGATGCTAAAGGCAGCCTTCGGTCACATTGCTGACTGCTGTTTTATTATCCTTCAGATTGTGCTCATCGCTGTCATAGATGTCCTGACACTTGGGACCTGTAACAGTTTTATCCATATATAGTTACTGCAAAGTTCAAAAGTGCATTTTGTACTAACGGTCACACATGTTTTAAGCATGTTTCCCAGACATAAGAGGAGTTATGAGGGTCTGCATGTTTTTCTGAGACATTTTTCCTCAAGACATTTTTCTTCAAGATATTAACATTAAGTAAAATATTCTGCACTTTCAAATAAAACATCTTATGTAAAATTAACATTAACCTACATATTTACCAACAATAAAAGCATTTACAAACACAATAAATTCATATTGTTGAGCTTATCAGGAGTAAAAATGGTAACATTGCTAATATGATGTTCCTGACAGGAGGCTATTTTAGGTTTATTTAATGCCCCCCTGGTACTGTAGTCTATAAATGTAAAATCATTCAGGAATAAATAAACTATTCCAGTGACTTATTAATGAACCTTACCTGAACTAAGAGGACTCCCCCAGATCAGGAGCATCTTCTGTTACACAGGAGATGCTCATCACTGCTATCAGCCTCAGAAACAACTCAAGCATGGTGTAGCTAAATGTTCCTATCAGCCAGTTCAGAGAATGGCTCTGTGCATGCAGCAAACGGGAGGAAGCATGTGACACTTTGGATGCATTTTCTCCCACTGACAAAAATGCAGCAACTGTGAACAAAGCTGTGGTTGATCACGGCTTCTGCTCTGCTAGTTGCTGGGTTCATTAAATGAACTTGCCATGAATTTCCTGATCATACTGTGTTTGCTCCGTGCTTGCCCTCTGAACATCGGCAAAACCAAAGCATTATTGTGCCACGACAGATCGGACTATGCAGCGTTTTCAACAGATTTGACAGATGTGTTGCCAACACACCCCAGGAGTTTAGAAATGCAGCAGCTTCGGGTCAGCCCTCAGCCAGCATGTATCATGTCAGCCTCTTGCACACACGCAAACACTTTGTGTAGTCACTAACATTCATATTAAAGTATCACGACCTCAGATCAAATTCCCAACCAGATGTAATAAGTTGAACTAAACCGAGTCACAAACAGCTGATGTGGCCTGATCCTCAGCTGATGTGTGGAGTTAAAAATGGAGTGACGCTCTCATTGGTTTTATTTTAATCAGTTGTAATCTAATGTAAATTACCATGACAGCTAAGAAATAGTTCAAGACATCTCAAGCAAAAAAACTTGCTCCTAAGCATGTCCTCTAGTTGGTTTGCCTATATATAGATACATATCTATCTACTGTATCTATATATACATATAGATAGATATAGATATCTATATCTATCTATATATATCATATATTGGATTCACAAGTTGATGGATTTTAATTCTTTGTTTGAGGGCTGGACATTCAGGGAGTGGAAGGGGTAGATGATCAATTTGTTTCTGCACTAAACCAGGCCTTTATTATACTTCCTATAAACAAAGCCTCCTACCCTGCTGTGCTGAGTGTTGCCACATTGTGTGTGAAAGTGTGTTTTTGTGTGGATATGACATTCTAGAAGTATTTAAGGTGTGCAAGGAGCAGGAAAGAATGACCAGATTGGTGATAATCATTTTCCGCTTTTGCTCCTTGTAAGTTTGACCTTCCTCTTTTTCTTTCTGCTCTTCAGTTTCTAAATTCACTCTGAGCCTCCTGGATCTGTGTAAGGCGTAAAGCTGATGCTTCGTCGTTTTGATGATTCTCTCTTCCTGCTCCTCACTGAGCTTCCTGGAAATCACTCACCTGCCTGTCTGCCATCACCTGCCTAGTCAAAGGTGCCACCTGGAAACACCAAGGCTCTGTTTCCATTGCAACACAAGGAACTCATGATGTTGTTTTGGCCTCTCTTTTACAAGGTAACAGCATTTTGGTTGGACAAAGCGTAAACGTTTGACAACAGCTTCAGTACTGAAATGTTTTAGGAAAAAAACATTTGGGAATGATGAAGTCAGTCACATTATCAGCACTTGCACATCATGCCCAGTTTTTACCTGTGCACAAAACAACAACGGTACTTCAAAGCTGGATAACCTAAACTAACAGTTATTTTCCCGCCTCTTCGTCAGTCCAAACAAAACTCAAACGCACGGCTGTCATCTTTTGTTGCTGCTGTTTTTTCCGTCACATCTTCTTCCTCTTGTATCATGAGCTCATGGCATTCACCTGCGCTGTGCCATCAGAAAGTTGCACTGCCTCCTACAGGTCTGCAATCGGCACTATTTGTTTTCACAGTAAAGGTATTTCTTTTGGACAATCAGTGGAAAATGTTTACACCACCAAAAGTTGTGGTGTAAACAGGACCCGTCATTCTCTGGTATTTTGTTTTAAAAGTTGGCAAAAAAATTTTCACTTGTGCACATTGATTCATACACTCTGATTTATAATCACAAAATGTCTATGCCGTGAATTTTTTCACACACATTCATTCCTGTCTACATTCCTATGTACCTTCTTATTTTGCAGGTTTGCACAATTTTATTTACAAGCACATAATATAGTACAACATGATTTTGGCTGATACTTTTGTAATTTCAGCGTCCTCTGCTTCCAGCCCTACAATTTTAGAAATGTTGCCTTAAAATGTTGCTTTAATTTATCTGCTAAACTTTTAGGCTCTGTTAAGAAAAATGATTATTTTCTGGTGCTTAATACAGTTAATCTTACGACATGTGTAAAGGTATAGCCAACACTCTTATTTGGAACAGTTTTCTGTTGAGCATGTGGGAGCTGACAATAGCAGACATTTAAACAAGCAGGGCCTTTTTCCTCCCCCGCTGAAGACAGAGCAATAAAATTTACATTCCAATGGCAGAAGAGACTTCAGAGGTGTCTGCGAAATCTCATCTTAGGACTTTTGGCACCAGGGATCTGCCCGTATCAGAAAGAGATGACCACGAAGTGGTCCGCCCTTTTACTTAGACAAAAACCAGACACCTTTGCCGTAAATGAGGGGAGTTTCCAAGTTTTTCTGAGTCCCTGAGGGAGTTTCTAATTGGTCAAAGAACGGAACGCCTTGGCTGCATAAATTAAATAGGGAAACACCTATTTGGTATAAAATTACGTACACGGAGCACGCCAAGAGAGAGAGAGAGCGGCCGCTATTTTTTGCTTTTTTGTCTGTGTTTTATGTTCGTTTGTCTTCCCCTGGTGTGTCTTTATTCTTATGAGAAAATGCATATATCTCTGTTCCTCTGCAGCTTTGTTGTCGATTGCTTTGTATGGAATTAAACTCTGTGATCTGTGACGTCAACACGCTTTGTTGTTGTTTCGTTTTAGCAGCACGCAGTCGCTGCACGTCGCCCACGGAGAACGTCGCTCGCCAAGGACTCGGGAGAGAAAAGAGGAAAGAGCCAAAACTTTTTGTCCAAAGCTAGCATTAAAGTACCTCTTTTTTTACAGCTCCTTAACAATTTATTATTTCTCATGTGACTCATCCGTAAATGTTTTGTTGTTGCTTTTGCATGCTCAGCTATTTTTCAGTAATTGCTTCGTAAACTTAAACAGCTTTTAGTAATGAACTCAAAGAAGACTGGCAAAAAGTGAAGTGTATCACCGCCCAGCCCCCTCCCAGTCACCATCAGGCCTTACGTCTTTCTTAAAATATCTGACTCAGTTGGACTGACCTGAAATTCTTTCCCCACCTGATCTGCCAAACGGCCTGTGCGTTCCCAAACTATATAGGAAAAAGATCGCTCACACTCCGAAGCCGGGGTGGTATAATGAGGCGACCCGGGAACGCTGGTTTTACTTTCCAGCTATAGGCTCTGAAAGGTTAGCTCAGCCCAATTAATTCTGCTAGTTAAAAAGGTCAAGGCTCCGAGTTAAAGGACTTGGGAAAAGCTGCACAAGGGCCTCTCAGTGGCGCCTCATTACTTAAACTTCATCATGCTTCATTACGAAGTGAAAGACAATGTTTAAATGTGATTAAAAGAATCTATGGATTCGAATCAATTCTGACCCAAACTGATTTTAGCTGCTGTTGGACTAAAGCTCCAGAACATGATGGAGGAGAGATGCTAGAAAGTGAGTGTTTTAAAAAGATCAAGAGTTTCTGATGAAGAGTTGTTTATTTAAGCAGACCATGGGATTGAAGTAAAGTATGATCTGCTGACAAGTTGCCTGTAGCAAAAGTATTTCAACTCCCTGAATTTTTTTTTTTAAAGATTTTATAACTTTGCAAACATAAACTTTAATAGGGTTTTGTGGGATTTCAACCAACGTAGTGCCATGTTGTTTGCGGGTGAAGCATGATCAAGGCGCAGGCAGCCACTTGAAAAAGGCATTTTGAGGATTTTAATAAAAATAAAAACTTACAGGTCTTCCATGAGGCAAACAGACCAAGGAGCATGAATACAGAAACAATGAAAGGAAAGGAAGAACAATGAAACCAAGGAGCTTGAATACTGAGGCAGAGGTGGACAAAGGAGCCAGTTGAACTAAATAGAGATGACTTGGAACAGGCAGAATGGGACTCTGTTAACTCTAACTAATGCAACAATCTTTTATTTAAACAGGTAAAGACTTGGTTTGGACCCGACCTGTGGTGAACAGATAGCACTGTTGGTGCACTGCCGTTTCTACATTCATGTCTCGTAACACAAACTGAGCACCCAGACTTTCTGACATACGACACACAAGCACACTATTCAGCTATCACTGCAGAGCCGAGCGAGAGAAAAGTTGTGACTTGCAGAGCCCAAATGAGAAGCAAATATGTAAATATTCAATGAGTCATATTTGAAGCGTGAAAAGGATATTTGTGCTTGAAAGTAGACAAAAACACTTTATAAGGTTTAATGTTTTTTCAGTGCATCAATATTCTATTGGTCAGAACTGATCCATAAGAACCAAAAATAACCAGAAATTAAAATTAACGACTAAAAAAAGCCATTAGTGTTTTTCCTTTCAAATGTAATATTTGGTCCACCCAGCTAAAAGTCCACACCTACAAGCTTTGACAGAATAATTCAATACGACGTGTAAAGACACCAAGAGACCTGAGCTGGGATCAGATCAAAGGTCAGAACCTGAGACAATTAAGACTGATCCATCAAATGCATGTGAAAATGAATCCATCACTATTCTGGAACAATGAAATCCCTGCTGGGCTCTCTGGCTGCACTCTGCTATCAAACACTATATTAAAAAAGATAACGCTCGGGGGAAAAGTTGCACCAGCTGGTTTAAGCATTGTTCAAGATCAGAATACATTCACACCCAAGAAAAAGATTCTGGTTAGAGAAGGAATTCATTTAAAAGTTTCAGGATAGCAGCTCTGAAGGACTGGATGTGTGTTTTTCTACAACTGATTCTGAATCTGTTCTGAATCAGCAGAACTTTTAACTGCTGTTCGACAAATGACCATGTAACCAAATTAAAGGGCCGGCACAGGTATAATTTAAAACAGCTGCTCAAAACAGGTGAAGCTAAAGGCCCTGAGCCAAATTCTCTGTTCAACACCTGCTGTCTGTTCATGACTCAGAACCACATGGAGACCGGATCAAATCAGACCGGTCAGTCAGCAAAAACCTCCTGGCAGAATTAAACATTACTCTGAGTAAATGCATAAAAATATGATTCTGTTAGTCTGTCATAAGAATGTCTCTTATGACTGAAAAGACAAAGATTAGTTTAAATACAGATTCATGTCCAGAGTCTTCATTTCTACTTAATAATTGATTTTTTTGATCACTACTTTAGGTCAAGATGTACAACTCTTGCAGTTCTCAAGTGGTTTAGAGCAAATCATGAGACTTCAGCACAAGAAATAAAATTTCCCATCACACAGACCAACACACAGTGGTCAATTCAAGTTTATTTGTTACACATTTCAACAACTTAGTTAAAATTGCTTTACGTCATAAAAATATAACACAATAAATGAACAAAATAAAGAGTAGCAGTAAAAAAATGCAATCCAGTCTAGAATGAATCAATGCTCCAGTTATTAATCGAATGTAACTCCAAACAAAAAGTTTATTTAGCCCTGATTTAAAGGAACTCAGTGTTTCAGCTGTTTTGCAGTTTTTTAGAAGTTTGTTCCAGATTTGTGGTGCATAGAGGCTGAATGTTGCTTCTCCATGTTTGGTTCTGGTTCTGATGCAGAGCAGAACCAGAACCAGAACAGTCTTCTTAATGCAAACCTGTGACTGTTCTCCCAGAAAACAGAAGGTATTGCTGGTGTTGCTGCCTGGCATTCAGCTGCCAGTTGTTGTTAACACATTAGCAGAGTAGCTGACTGAAAGCCACAGAGCTCATCTCTGTATTCAAGATTCCTGATTATAATAGCTGCTGTCACTGTCTGCCCAAGTGAGTTAAAAACAATGAGAGCGAACAGCGAAATGTCAGAGTCGTATTTCAGGGTATGCGCTTTAAAAGCTTGTTGGCTGCAAATCTGCATTAATATTTATAACAGAAGGAGCCGATTTCATCCATCTTTTTTCCCCTGCACCTTTACATTTGGCTGCTACTTTCATTTTTTTTGTTTAGTCATATGCTTCACATGCAGATACTATCCCAGGCCTTGGAGAAAACACATCCGTCTTTCAAAGTGCCACCATCTGCTTTTGAATCCTCCTCTCATGGGGTGGCAGGTTTTCCACCAAATTGGCCTAAAATAAAAATCATGGATCATAAAAAACCCTGATCCGGAAATTCCTCTGCCATCTCTTCAGTTCAGCTATAGTTCCTGCTTTAAACGTCCTCTCCATTTCAGGCCTCATGCAAGTCGAAACAGCTGATAAAGGTGTTAAAACGCTTTAGGAAAGTCAGGCAGAAAACACAAATTACTTTAGTTTCTGTCACGTCTTTTGTCTTGCCTGGAGAAGAATGCTTTTTCTGACATAACTTCAGGTCATGGAGAGGTCATCTGTGTGAGTCCCTCTTTTACAAATCTCACTTTTGTTTTGTCTTTCCTTCTTTTTTGTGAAGAAACTACAAAAGGTGTTTTGTGCCCCTTCTGCCCACTGAAGCAACCACTACAAGGTGCTCTGCTCTGTACAACGACTTTGCTCATCAATTTTTCAAAGGTCCTGAAATAAAGCAGTTTGCCCCTTTTTATCATTTAAGGAGAAAAGACAGAATTGTAAATGAATGGCTTATGGTTTTGATGCCAACGCAATTCAAATTAAAAGATTTAAAGGTCTGAAAAAAAAATGAGTCACAGCTTCAAAAAGTGTTGTCTTCTGGCTGTTTCTGAGGATCAAATGCAAGAATGAGATTATTCCTTTTCATGCTTCAATCTGTTTTTGCTTTAAAAATGTATCTTGTTCTTATCAATTTATCAGATGGCTATTAAGGTGGAATCCCCAGTAGGACTGCTGTCTCCTTTTTACCTCTAAAGTCATAATTCAGAGGAAAGAAACTGCCAGTTATTGTTATGAATCTCAGTTTTCAGTTGCTGGAAGCCTGAAGTTCAGCCTCCATTTATAAACTTTCTGTAACACGTTTCCCCTGGAACCACGTTTCTCTGCACCTTTTATTTGATCACTGTATGTGTTTCCACTGTGGGCCCTAGAACTGGTTATTTGCAGAAGCTGTGCAGATTTTTCTTCTGCAGAAGGGTTGCTATGATTCAAGAGCCAAGTTCTCTTCCATCCACAACAGCAGAGTCCAGAATGTGATTAAAGAAAACAGTGAAATCAGAAGAATAACTCCTTATTTTCAGATTGTTTCATAGCGGTTATGGCTTAAAAACAAAGTAAAGCCACTTCCGACTTTGTGGAAATGCACAATTAGATCAGATTTGGAATGAGCCACTCTGATGCTGAATGACAACAATAAGACATTCCCACCTCAGTCATGAACTGTTTGAATCAGCTCCAGGTCCAGCTGTCAGAAACCTGTAATGGAGGTTTCCATTAGCCACACAAACTAAAAGATTATTCAAGATACAATGAAATGTGTCATATAATTTATAATCTTGTGAACTTTGCTAGTTTTGAAAGTCAGGTCTGTGGCTGTTCTGGTGTTTTCTGTGGAACAGAGATGGATTATGAAGATGCTTGATTTATGACTTTATTACACAAAGCCGGAGATGTTATTGAATTCTTTTTGCTGCTTTTTGACTGTTTGAAGTCAAAAGGCTTGTTTTATGGTCTAAAGCAAGCCTTTAGACCATAAAAGGCTTTATTAACTTGCTTTATGGTCTAATATTTGCACATAATTTCAGTGAAGCCCAGCAGTTTGTGGTAATGTAAATCTTGCGGTTCTGCAGATGTTCCTTAAAACTGATGAAAACATGTAAGGAAGTTTTTTAGAAAAAGTGATATCAATACAAAAAAATAATATACGACCTGAAATAATTCATGTTCTCCTTTTTAGCTCTTCTTTTTTAATACTCCTTCTAAAACACCAGTTTTCAGTATAAGAGTGAAAACCAATGACTTTAATAATACAAAATACAGTAGCTTCAATTTTACTTCAGGATTAGAAAATTAGTTAATGCACAGTTGCATGCCATCGAGTAAATGAGTCCTCAGTGGCACCTTAAGGTCCTCTGGTCTTGGAACATAGAAAACATTTGGTTATTTGACCTCAGTGTTCTAGATGAAGAATGGAGTTGCAGAAGATCCTGAAGATAAGATGGAGCCAAACCGTTTAGAGCTTTAAAGACCAACAATAATATCCTGAAATCAGCCTGATAACAGCCTGGCAGCGAAACCAACGCTGGTTTCTCTGTTCACGTTTTCTTGTTCTGGTTAAAAGTTGGGCTGCAGCATTTTGTAGCATTTCTGGACAATGTAGAGACTACTGATCCCTTAAACAATGACTTACAGTCTAAACGTTAACTTAACTTTTACAAAATCTCTACAGCAGAAGCAGGATTTTCCCTTGGCTAAAAGATTTAGCTGAATGAAGTTTGATTCTACATGTATAATTTTGTAACTGGGGGAAAAAATCATTTGTTTTATGAAAAGACACTTCGTCTGTGGTCAGAAGCAGAGCCATTGCTCTTCATGAGCATGTATTCAAATTAATGGTTGGCTCTTTAAAAGTGATCATTTTAGCTCACTTAATTTACGAAACTCAAATTCTCTTATTTTCTATAGTGAATGAAGTGAACTGAAGCTGCTTGGGGTCAGGCTCAATGCTACGACTCTAACAAAGTGGAATCTGACACAGTTCATAAAAAATAAAAGTTTAATTGAAATGAATGAAATGACTTCCACTTGTGTAATTAAAGCATTTCAGATTTGTCACATTTCTTGAATAGTGCTCTGCTTTGGGTGTAAAAACGGAGTCAATCTGAATATTGCAGGATGGAAACAAAGTGCTAATAAAACCTCAAAATACAACAGGAGGAGGTTCTTCACGTTCAAAGTGATTCTAGAGCTGGTTGTAACCCTGCAGTTCAGTCACAGGTTCAACACACAACCAAAGTGACATGACACAGTTTGGAGAAATTGGTAAAAATGTCTCCAACAATTTTGTTTTCAACATATTTTTTTCACAAAGCTGTTCTGATCTGGGTTGAGTTCATCCGTCTGCTTGAATTATGATCACCAGCACATTTCAGATATGTAATTATGCTACCTTAAATGACTGCTGAATTTCTGTTTTGCCCTTTCAATCAAAGCCAATGTTTATTAGCTCAGTAATCCCAGAATGCATCAGTCCAAACCCAAGCAAACAGAGTAATTTGTAGAAATTTCTAAATTTTACTGTGACTTTTGCAGTTTACTACAATCTACGTTCTTCATTATACTTTTTCCACTTCTTTGGGAATGAAGATGAGGATGAAAACACAGAAGTTAAAGATGAAGATCTTTAAGGTGAATTTGAGTTTTCAGAAGCATCTTACAGAAATAGATCATTAAATGGTTTGTCTTTGGGTTAATATGCAGGATACAAAGAAGAAAATGGCTGGGTTTAGAAACAGGATATGTTACATCACCTCTCAGGTTTCACTGAATGACAAAGATGCACAGAGTTTCTGCTGCTTCAAACTCCCCCCGTATTTAATTTGCATGATTCATGATTTTGTCATCTAATGAGCTTCAACTAAATGAGGATTTTGTTAAAGAGGAGCATCATTCTCCCGTTTGAGCTCAATGATATACAAGCAACTTGAATTAATTCTGATTTTATGGCTGTAAAATTATCCAAAATGGTAGATTGGAGTGATGTGAATGTTAAGCAGACACACAAGGCAATGCACCTTTCATAATTAAATACCAATACAAGCCATTTTGATTAAAGTAAGGGCATCAGTGGATTATATTTTCCTTAATTTCTGTCATATATTTTCACAATGGTTCAGGCTCAGACAGATGGATTGGATTTGACTTGTCTGCATTCATGCAATTAAAAGCTCCACAGTAAACAACACTCACTGTGTTGGTGGTCACAAAGAATGTGTAGCACTTCATCCTGATACAAGTATTTACAGCCAAACTTGTACCTGGTATGTAAAATATGTCTTTGCTATTCATAAGGTAACCCTAACTGCAAAGTGTTACCGACTATTTCTACGGCAGATGCCTAGCCAGAGTCGTGACTTGAATCTTTGGAGGAAGGAAAAGATTTAGTATGATGGCACAGAGGCCCTCCAACCTCAGGAACCTGGAGCTCATCACCAAAGATAACTCATGAAAACGCCAGAAGAAACAAAAAAACTGCTTAGCAATTATGAGAAGAGTTTGTCTGCAGTAATGGCGATGCAGATTTTTCACTGATTAAGGAGAAGGGCAAAGGGCTTCGATCGTTTTAAATTTGCCAGTTTTTTGTGATAAACTGTGAGACCAAAAACCAGATTTGTAAGAGGTAATAATGTTTCATGCATTGTAAATACTGTAGATCTGGTGTGACGCTTATATCATTGATCTGGTGCAACATCTAAATCAGCGTTGCTGACGTCACTGTGGTGCATTTACATTTCTTGAATCCACTCAGCAAACTGGTCCTGTTTGTACCTGCTAATCTCAGTTCTCCCTCTGCACCTCTGTCACAGCAGGACCGTTTTCTTTCTTCCTCCGCTGTTATTAGACATGCTGGCTAGCTCATAAAATTGATCACATGCACAACTGGAAGCCATCCGAAAAGTTCAAAGCGCAGCCCTCTTTTTCTACGTCTCTGAAGTGTGACTAAATAATGCATCTGCAGTGGGAGTCTGTCTACCTGGATTGGCCTGTTTACATTCTGCAGGGTTGTCCATCTGAGCGAGCAGCTGCCTGCTGAGGACCCTGAGGTGTTAAGATGGAAATCCTTATCCAATGATAAGGGAACAAACCTGCCACCGAGCAACACATCAGTGACAGCGACAGAGCACTGACTCAGCCATTGGAGGATCCATTAGCTGCCCCAACTGTCAGTCTCTATTTAGAATAAAACAGCGATCAATACTGCCACCATTCACCCTGCTGCACCTACAGGAAGGCTGCAGGAGCTGAGTTTACCGTGCTGAAATATTTAAAAACCTTCGCTGCGTCCTATTTTTCTGTCCTCTTTAATTAATGACATTTGCTGCAGTGAACATTGGGGAAGATTCAATTAGCTACATAAAGCATCACTGTTCAGAGGTAGTTTATTAGCTTCTCTCCACTTGAAGAAAAATATCACACAAAACCCATAAATGTAATTAGCCCACCAGATGCCAAGTGGCATTAAAACTGCACTGAAAGAGCAATTAACTGTGGTCTGATTGAGTGGTAGCTGAAGTATTGGAAGTAAAATCTGAATTATTACCGTGATTGTTGGACAGGAAAAGACTAACACACTATAATGATGGCAAGATGTCAAGATGACTGATTTTTCAGATTGTGTTTATTATTTTATGAAAGTCCCTGCCTAGCAGGGCATGGACTTCACCAGACGTCTGGATGCCGTCTGTCCATTCATTCATGTCTATACTGGTTTATCCTCACAGGGCTGTGGGGGGCTGTTGCCTGTTTGAGGCGGCCATTGGGCAAGAGGCAGGATACTCTCTGGACAGGTTGCCTGTTCATCACAGGACAGATAACCATGCATGAACACTCATAACCAAGGACTACAGAGCATCCCTGCAGAAAACCCATGAATGGGGAGAACATGCAGAAAGACCCAACACTGGGATTTGAACCCAGGACCTTCTGCTGAAAGATGTCTGCCAACTGTGTCACTCTGCATCTCTACGTCTGAATATGTGTTGTGATATCTGGCTCCAAGCTGTGAGGAGAAGATCCTTTGAGTCCTGAAGCTGTGGATCCTGGACCCGTTTGTTCAGTTCATCTGGCTGAGAGCCGGATGGAGATCTGAGGCGTTAGGACGGGACGTTCATAGTACAGAATCAAATTAGTACGTCTCACTGCTTTTGCCCAGCCATCATGATGTACAAAAATGGACTGATCCAATCAGTCCACCTTGCATTACACTGAGGTCCAGTTCTGATGTGCTGATTGTTGTTGCTCTTGGCTGTGGATGAGGGTTATCACAGGTTTCCAGCCTCATAGATGGCAAACGGCAAAGTAGCCTCCATTCTGACATCATCAGGCCCAGCATTAACATCTGTTGGATGACTCTGTTGCCAGTAAACCACCATTTCTTTCTTGGACCACTTGTGATAAATTATTTTGTATAATACTTTAAGTGCTGTTCCGTGGAGTTGTCACAGAAAACAGAACAGGAAACATTTAATTAGCAGTGTGTGACTCTCATGCTTTAGTGTTCTTCTTCATGCAACACTTGCCAAGCCCTTTCGATATCCTCAGTTGCTCCTGTCTCTCGCTCCTCCTTTCCATCTGTGATTCTAAAACCGTTTCCTCTCACTAATCATGCCCTCCACTCTATCTGCTCCTTGGTTTCCTTGGTCACATTTGTGACCAAGGATCAGTGTTCATCAGAGCTTGTCGGCCGAATCTCTTTGTGTGAGTCTTTTTTAACAGTAACTTCTGACAGCAAAATGAATAACCAGGCAAGGAAACAGGAAATTCAACCAGCTACAATTTTTATTTTGATATCCAGGATTATTTTAGTATCAGAAAGTTACTCTGCCTGCTTAAGTAAACACAGAGAGACAAAGTCCATGAGCCCCAACTTAAAGGAAAGCAGGAGGAAGGAGGTGTTGAGGCTACGTTTAGAGGTTTCATCCTTTACTTTGGATACATTGAAGGAACAGTTTATAGAAGGTTAGAGAGACTTGCTGTGTCTTTCCAGACCTAATAAGAGGCCAAGGGAGAAAATCTGATGATGGATGAGAAAGGCAGGAGCAGCAGAGACGTGTTGGAGTTGGTGTATTATTATGTGTAGAAGTTGTGAGGAAGGGCTTACAGATTGGTTTGTTATGGAAAGAAGGATAATCAAAATCGAAGGAAGGTAGAATCACATTAGAAAAAGTTGATGGACACAGCAAAGTTTGAAATAACTTCCTCAGTTTTGCAAAGAAAGGTTTTTACGCTCACTTTAGGTGGTTTATAACGTTCTTTAAAAAGGGTTAATGCTTAAAAGGAGACATGGAAACACATTTGCAAAGTAAATTGTGGTGCAGCAAACTTCCCATCTGCTGGTGGGTTTGTGCCTTAAGGCACAAAATTCTAAAAATGACTAAGTCCAAACATCCAGCATGAAGGGGAGAGCTGCAGTCTACAGTGGCTGGCGAGAGGCTCTCCATCCTGGGATGGGAGTGGTGGATCGCTCCCATCCACTGGTGGAGATAGAACCACCAGCTGGGGGGGGGGGGGGGGGGCTCTCCATTTTTCTGAGGCTAGTTTGCAACTTCTACATCTTTATTACATAACGTCAACAAAATTACGGTTTGCTTAACCTGGTTGATTCACTCCAACACAGTAGATGGAAACAAACCTAATTTGCATTTTCCTCATTTTTTTTGCAACATTTCAAAAGTTCACTTCAAATTCACTTAATTGGATGGAAACAGCTATTGAGAGGGACAAAGACACTGCAAGGCGTAAAAGTGGACGACTTGTGCAGGCAGTGAGAGGCGAGCAGCAGAGCACAGGCTGAGGGAAATCCATGGAGACGAGATTCAGGGCTCCTATGTGACAGATTTTTGTGACCTGTTTAATAGTTTTGTAGTTATTTCCCAGCCAAGCCTCATCAGTTTATTCTGTCCCAGTCCTTTCCACCCACAGCTGCAGCCAGATCCTGGAAGAATCAACGCCTGCCTGTTGTTCAGTAATCAGCGCCTCAGCTCGGATACTTCTCCATTTATTCAGGTATTTTCCACATCCAACTGTATGTTTCGGTTGCCATGTTTGAGAGTAGGTTGTTGTTTTGTTTTAATCAAAGCATTGAACATTTTTGATTCTGTGGCCAACACCTGGAATCTCAGTGATAAAACAATGTGAACATATTCCTCCTCTTCTCTCTGGTGTCTCCCTCCACCAAAGAGGAGCCACAGATTTTAAGTGGGGCAAATCACAAGCTTTTTCAAAGTTAAATGTATATAGGAAGGAATGATTTAATGTTTATTAGTGTTTCCATTGTTCTTGAGGTTTTATATGCGAGTTTTTGGTTGCAGCTAACTAAAAGTATAAAATGCAGTTTTATTTGCATGATCTAGAAGCACAATATGAGAGAAATACATTTGTATTTCAGAGAAACTACTAAAATGACTCAACATTTCCCCTTCATTCTGTTTTACTGGTTTCATATAAAATCAGATCAACTTTCATTGGTTAAAGCAAGCCAGCGAAGCAGTTAGGAGATTAGATACAGAATCCAAAATGAAACGCATCCATCAAAATGTTTGTCACTTTGAAATCTAAGGATTGTCAGAAGAAAAGACATTCACAGCAACATTAAACAAAGAAGGAGGAATTCAAAAAAAGTCACAAACATTGTCTTCTACACCAAACACTCCCAAAGCTACAAACTACGTCTGCCTGGCAGTGAATGAACTTCAGCCCCTAAAGCAGCGTATGCCAATCAGTGCCCGACCGTCAAAGGAAAAGGTCAATTACAGTTGCGTGTCCAAGGACTCTCTATCATAGTTTGACCTTTTTAACTTAATGTGACCGAAAAGCCTCTGGAGCTTCATCCAAATGTCACATATTTCCTGACACTGTTTGATTCCCCGGGCTTCGGAGTATTTACTGTGTCCCCTGTCTGTGTTGATGCAGGAGGAAAACTCTGACAAGCAGAGAAAAAGAAGTCAATTTATGCAGTTTTACAGTTCTACATATGTTTTATAGATCTACATATGTTTTATAGATCTACATATGTTTTACAGTTCTACATATGTTTTATAGATCTACATATGTTTTACAGTTCTACATATGTTTTATAGATCTACATATGTTTTATAGATCTACATATGTTTTATAGATCTACATATGTTTTATAGATCTACATATGTTTTACAGTTCTACATATGTTTTATAGATCTACATATGTTTTATAGATCTACATATGTTTTATAGATCTACATATGTTTTATAGATCTACATATGTTTTACAGTTCTACATATGTTTTATAGATCTACATATGTTTTATAGATCTACATATGTTTTATAGATCTACATATGTTTTATAGATCTACATATGTTTTACAGTTCTACATATGTTTTATAGATCTACATATGTTTTATAGTTCTACATATGTTTTATAGATCTACATATGTTTTATAGATCTACATATGTTTTATAGATCTACATATGTTTTATAGATCTACATATGTTTTACAGTTCTACATATGTTTTATAGATCTACATATGTTTTATAGTTCTACATATGTTTTACAGTTCTACATATGTTTTATAGATCTACATATGTTTTATAGATCTACATATGTTTTATAGATCTACATATGTTTTACAGTTCTACATATGTTTTATAGATCTACATATGTTTTATAGATCTACATATGTTTTACAGTTCTACATATGTTTTATAGATCTACATATGTTTTATAGATCTACATATGTTTTACAGTTCTACATATGTTTTATAGATCTACATATGTTTTATAGATCTACATATGTTTTATAGATCTACATATGTTTTATAGATCTACATATGTTTTACAGTTCTACATATGTTTTATAGATCTACATATGTTTTATAGATCTACATATGTTTTATAGATCTACATATGTTTTATAGATCTACATATGTTTTACAGTTCTACATATGTTTTATAGATCTACATATGTTTTATAGATCTACATATGTTTTACAGTTCTACATATGTTTTATAGATCTACATATGTTTTATAGATCTACATATGTTTTATAGATCTACATATGTTTTACAGTTCTACATATGTTTTATAGATCTACATATGTTTTATAGATCTACATATGTTTTACAGTTCTACATATGTTTTATAGATCTACATATGTTTTATAGATCTACATATGTTTTACAGTTCTACATATGTTTTATAGATCTACATATGTTTTACAGTTCTACATATGTTTTATAGATCTACATATGTTTTATAGATCTACATATGTTTTATAGATCTACATATGTTTTACAGTTCTACATATGTTTTATAGATCTACATATGTTTTATAGTTCTACATATGTTTTACAGTTCTACATATGTTTTATAGTTCTACATATGTTTTATAGATCTACATATGTTTTATAGATCTACATATGTTTTACAGTTCTACATATGTTTTATAGATCTACATATGTTTTACAGTTCTACATATGTTTTATAGATCTACATATGTTTTATAGATCTACATATGTTTTACAGTTCTACATATGTTTTATAGATCTACATATGTTTTATAGATCTACATATGTTTTACAGTTCTACATATGTTTTATAGATCTACATATGTTTTACAGTTCTACATATGTTTTATAGATCTACATATGTTTTATAGATCTACATATGTTTTGCAGTTCTACATATGTTTTATAGATCTACATATGTTTTATAGATCTACATATGTTTTACAGTTCTACATATGTTTTATAGATCTACATATGTTTTATAGATCTACATATGTTTTACAGTTCTACATATGTTTTATAGATCTACATATGTTTTATAGATCTACATATGTTTTACAGTTCTACATATGTTTTATAGATCTACATATGTTTTACAGTTCTACATATGTTTTATAGATCTACATATGTTTTATAGATCTACATATGTTTTGCAGTTCTACATATGTTTTATAGATCTACATATGTTTTACAGTTCTACATATGTTTTATAGATCTACATATGTTTTATAGATCTACATATGTTTTACAGTTCTACATATGTTTTATAGATCTACATATGTTTTATAGATCTACATATGTTTTACAGTTCTACATATGTTTTATAGATCTACATATGTTTTATAGATCTACATATGTTTTACAGTTCTACATATGTTTTATAGATCTACATATGTTTTACAGTTCTACATATGTTTTATAGATCTACATATGTTTTATAGATCTACATATGTTTTACAGTTCTACATATGTTTTATAGATCTACATATGTTTTATAGATCTACATATGTTTTATAGATCTACATATGTTTTACAGTTCTACATATGTTTTATAGATCTACATATGTTTTATAGATCTACATATGTTTTATAGATCTACATATGTTTAAAAGAAATCCCAGATTATTACAAAAAAGACACATAGCCTGTGTTTTAACTGTCTTTGCCATGTTTTTGTTTTAAATCATATGGGATTACCAAAGTTATATAAATAAATACAATTATTTCTATTTACTAAAAGCTGCAATAATGTAAGAATTTAGAAAATTCTTTAATTTCAAATTTCAGTAGCTGTGTAATGTTACACAAAAATCAAGTTTTGAATTCGCAGTTCGGTACATCTTCAGTATGCTTAAATAATTAAAAAGAATTTTTTTTTCTCCAAAAGTTGGGTTTCTAAGATCATGCTGTGTGCAGAGGTAAACTGAGATATTTCAAAGTGCTGAAACTTAACCTCTCACATCAGTGATGTGACGTTCCAAGTCCTTTTATATACTGTATTGTCTTTACCATAATAACAACAGTTATGGATAGCAACAAAATTTTGATGCCATATCACACACCTACATGGTGTTAAATCAGCACATACTGGTGCGAAAGTGAACTTTCTTATGATCAGCGTTAATAACAGCATCTGATGCAGGAGTCTGAAGGTGATTTAAAATAATTATAATAAAAATAATATGAAAATTTAAGGAAGTGGTCCAAGCATGGGGTGTAACATTTATCTGTCTGGTGTTAATCTTTAATCTGACATCGATCTCCAGTCCAGAACCTTTAAAAAGGTTGAAGAGGAATCCACAGAAACAGTCACACAATTTATTCCTCTCAGATGGTTGTGGCTGATCCCATTCTCAGCTGGTGAAGGTGTTTAACAGGTTATGCCCACTTCTGCAGACTCAAATTCACTTGTTTCTGATCCTGGTTGAGAGTTTCTAAATGTTCCTGTTTCCTTTGGAGAGAAAAGTTCGTTTCTCAAAGAATTTATTTTAAATAAGTTCATATTGCAGGATGATGCCGCCCTGCTGGTGGCATGTTTATATTCACAGGTCTTGCCCGGAGTTAGTGTATTGTCAAATCAGCATTAAGCCTGTTTTAATGTGCATTAATGTGTCAAACATTTATGCCTGGATAGAATTTTTAAAACAAGAAAGAAAAATAAATTTCACAAATCCCTTGAGGAGAGCAAAGTGTGAACTGCTTCATTTTAAAGAAACCAGAAGAACAGGGACAGGGGCAAAAGAGGGTAACAGAGTAAAAGAGGTTAAAAGAGTAAAAGAGGGTAACAGTGAGTAAAAGAGGGTAACAGAGGGTAAAGAGGGTAACAGTGAGTAAAAGAGGGTAACAGAGGATAAAGAGGAACCTGTGGAGCTAAAATAATGAGGAATTCAGACTAAATCTTCACAGTCCCACAATTGGACCACAACTTAATGATTTAAATTGGACAACTAAGGACTTAAAAGCATATGTCTACTTTAAAATGTTCAGTTTAATTAGACTTTATTATCTAATTAAACTTATTATTTTAGTTTTCTCACTCTGAGCATTCTGTATTCAGTTGCATTTCTAGACTTTAGGTTCTTTAAGATGTTTATATATTTAGATTTAGCTGTGATTTCCATCTCTGCTCCATTTTCATCGCAGCTTGTTTTCTGAATCTGACTGTTTCTATCTGCCTTCCCGTCATCCTGGTCTCGTCTCTCTGTTCCTTGCTTCCCTCAGCCTCTCAGCTGTGCTTCATTCTGTTAATTAGACCAATCTCCGTTAACTCCAGCGATCAAACGCCTCAGTATTTCAGCTTCTGTTATTCATTCATGGTTTTTGGATTCTGTTTCTCCTGGAGTTCCTCCTCTCTGGTTCACTTCCCAGTTTCTGTGAGTTTTTAAATCTTTTCCTTTTTATTAGTCCCAAACTTTGAATCTATACTACATGCATTTTCACCTTCCCATAAAATAGTTAAAATGTTAATTCATAGTTCATATTTTGTAGTTGAGCACTACACAAAAAATGAAATATATGAAGGACATTTAAAATGGTAGTATTCAAAAATGTAATAAGTGACTGATTTTTTTCTTTATTTATTTGTAGTTCTTTAGCAAATCAATCAAACCAGCTTTTTAAAATATCAACCAGAAGGAAGTAATGAAAATGTAACATAAGGGTTTAGTTCATTTCATTTCTGTTGTGAATTAATCTACATGCTGCATTTATTTCTGTGAATTTATCATTTACTCTGTGAGATGAACTAAAACTACACAGTGAAGACAAACACAAGTCGCATAACAAACTAATTTGTAGGCAGATAAACAGCAAAATGTACATAGTTCATAAAAAATGTGTTTTGAAAAATGTTTTTCTTTATCATTGATTTAATCTGTTTTTTCTTGTATTTGTTTTATAATTTTTTTTCCCTTATACTTTGGAATATTTTCCCTCTGTTTATATTCTAACATTTTGTGAATTATTTACATATTTAATTTTACTTGTCAAAATATTTGTATTTCTTCTGAATTTTCTTGTCTGTATTTTATTTTAAAAAATCATGACTCGGGCAGATTTTTTTTCTTCTATAATATATGCACTCTGAGTACCTGGAGTAATTAGAAAATGGTTGCAAATAGCACCATGTTACATTCTGTGTAATATTGCACCATGTTATGAAGCATAATTGTTTCTGCGTTTCCATTTTATGCTTCTTTTGAGCTGGAGCTTATAGCTGCTGTCCTTCTGCAGCTATAGATGGAAAAAGGATAAAGTCGTTTCACCACAGATCAGTTGAGCCCTAAAGAGACATTAAGTGTTTTACTGAAAGCCACTTCCTCATGGTTAAAGGTGCTCTCAAAGCACCGGGCCTGTTTGCTCATAAAGACATATCTCTCTGATAAAATGTGCTCTTTTTGTGCCACATCTAGACACAGGATATGTCTTACTTGAAGGCAGATTGATTTGAAAAAATTCAGTTTGATTTATTGTTAAATGGGATTAATAATTTCCACTCCATTAGTAAGCCATGGTAATTGATGAATGGCAGCATCACAAGAGATGAGAAGTTTCATTCACTTTCATTAAAATCTCATTACATGTCTCTGTGTAATAATTCAGTTCTGGCCAACAGTCTCTGCTCACGGAGGTTTTTCTTGTCTCTGGTTCTTTGGCTGCTGTTGTTTGAAAATGAGACGTTTTTGGTCATCAAACTCACTGACTGACAGACATTCAGAGAATTCTGTCCGTTTTGTTCTGGCCAAACGTCAGAGTTTCAGGAGACAGTTAGAACTTTTAAGTATTAAGATTTGAAGGATTTATTTGGCCTTCATGTGTTCCAGTGTCTCTGGACATGTTTTGTGTTTGACAGTAGCTCCATTCACTTTGCTGGGTGGCCGAGCTTATCGGCGCCACCAGTAAACAAAAAAAACCTTTTACTGCAGTAGCATAACCTTTTACTCAGTTATTTAGAAAATTACCTTTCTGTTGAAGAGGCAAAAACCAAATTGTTTTTGGACAAAATCACTGGCAGTTTTCCTTTTATGCCCCAACTTTTCACAAAGTTAGAGCATAAAGAGAGACCTGGTCTCACATGTTTTTATTTATTATAATTTTTAAAGGCTTTATGTCTAACTAAACTTATTGGAGGATCATGTCTCATTTAGACCCAAATTCAACACTGACAGAAACGGTTCCTCCAGGAAAAAAATGAACCAGCTGAGATGATTCCTCAGTATTACGACTGAAGCTCAACCATAAAAACAGACATTTCAGACACGACTTGGACTCTAGAGACTCAAAACCTGAGGTCTGGGACTTCAGCTTCAGAAATAATCTTTATATCATCTAATCAGGTATCAATGTAAGCCAGTAAATGTAAATCCTTGTACTAAATTATGTTGCCTCATCTGAATTATCATTGTCATGATGGTAGCTATATGCACAGTATTTTTGGATGTGTACTATATTGTATGCGTTGAAAGGTAAATATTATTTTTCAGACTTTAGAAATGTGATATTTCATAAAAGCAAATAGAAAACAGAAATAAATGAAAAATGACTTTTAAATAAATTAATGGTAAGCACAACTCACATTGATGATATTCCACATCAAAAGTCACTTTCTGTGCTGAGGATGAGAGCATCAATGTTCCTGCCTTCCCCAACTCACATGGACCTGGAGACCTTTGACCCCTCGCACAATTTATAAGCTCATGTTGGGGCAGAAGCCCTAATATGGACTTTCGTCTTTGGCTATGGGCTCCAGAGGGAGGGGGGGTCCAGTGACCCACATGTGGGTGAAGGAGCATCGTTTCTGTTGGTTTTTATCGGTTCTTGTCTCATCAGTTCTGTTCAGAACCTTTATGGTCAGAATTTGTAGGTGGAGCCAACTCAGCCAAGGTTCTGACCCGTTTTGGTGGCCTCAGGATCGGGCCACTGCTTTTCGCAGATGATTAAGTTCTGTTGCCTTCATCAGGACATAATTTCCAGCTTTTACTGAAGCGCTTCAGTCAAGAATGAAGCAGCTTGGATGAGAATCAGCGCCTCCAAATCTGAGACCAGAAAACAGGAGAGCGCCCTCTCTGGGTCGGGGAGGTGTTGTTCATGAAAGAGGGAAAAATGGAACAGGAAGTCCATTAGTGGATTGGTGCTGTAGTGGTGTGTCATGGTGAACCAAATGACAAAACTCTGGATTTACTGGTTTGTCTTCACTCCAACCTCGTCTACGGTTGTGACTGAATAAATAAGATCGTGGAGACAAATGGTTGAAAGGAGTTTCCTCCACTGAGTGTCTGGGCTCTGATATTTTCAAAGAAAAGATTCAATCATGCTGCAGCGTCATAATGATGGAACAACGACGTCATCCAGTGACTCCCTCACACTGAGCTGTAACCCGGAAACTGGCCGAGTTTGGCTTGGATGTTTAGTAAACTCTGTCCGAACTTGAAAAATGTTCACTGGCACTAGAAATGATCAACCTTAAAATTCAAATTAAAATGGCCAGGTCAGCTAATGCACTGACTTAAAATCTGTAATGCAAGCTTGCTTTTTGGCTCCAATCAGAAAGAACTGGAAGAAGTCCGGGTCAGTCTGTGCGGAAGGGTTCAGGGTTTGGGTTCCTGGAGGAGAGAGAGTGCACTATCTGATTGATTGGGAGGAATTGGCAGCGAGTTACAACACTCCAAGGGGAGAAATAAGGCAGAGCCCAGAGGCATGAGAGAGTGATAGAGAGGGGAGAGCAGGGATAGACTGAGTAGCTGCACATCAAGGACCTGGAAAGAAAGGGAATGTGTGTGAATGAAAGAAAATGAGTGAGTCTTTTTTCTCCTCCTCTGTGGGAGTGGGTTTGTATGAGTGGATAAGTGCAGCTTGGTTATTCATTAGCGGCCTGGCATGTTGCTTGCTTGTCTATCAACTTGACTGGCCACAAATTGAACATCAGGGTAAACCCCAGAGTCTCTGTCTGAATCCCAGCAAATTCCCAGTGATTTTAATGTGAGAAGGAGAAGTGCGGAGCAGACGGGGGTATTTTTAAAATTATACATCAATACACAGGGGCCACTGCAGTACAATGTGGAGTTTAATCAGATTGCTCTGCACTGCCACAAAGCAAGAATGAGTCTAAACTGCAGCTTAACTGTATCTTAAAAAATCCCCACAATAATTATTGCATTCTTATTATGTGACATGATCTGGATGTTGTGAGAAAACAAAATCAAGATCTGCTCCCAGATGGTTTTCAGACTGAAGGATGATGTCACTTGGATAGAAAGAGTTTTCTCTCCATTTGAGCCAACGGTCTTTAAACAGCTTGTTTCCTGCTAGCTGCGCCGCCCTGCATGCCCCCCCATCCATTCCCCAAACACACACCACGGACATTATAGTAGGATGGTGCCATCTAACAGAAACCCCCTGGCTTTATTACTACAAAACTTGGAGATTAAATAAATAAACAATGAACAAAAGACGACCATGTTTGCAGTGCGAGGTGTCCTGTCCACATTTATCTCTTTAATAATTGCAGCCTGTGGGGAAATTAAGGCTTTCAGGCCCCAGGGGTTTCTTTGTTTGAGTGTATTCATGGTTCACCTATAAACAGCAGATAAAGTCAGAAATTAGTCTGAAAATTTCCCAGTTGAGCTTCAAATTACACTATAAATTGCTGCTGGAGTTATGCACTTAAGTGAAAAAGAAGAGTAGACACTAGCTGGCTCTGGAGGATTCGTTAGGGACGTCAAACCTGACCATCTCCAAAAACAGAAGCTTTTGGACTTCATGAGTCAAAAAATCAAGTCCAGATATCAAATATGTCTTCTGTGACACCAGAACAACAGCGAATCTAAAACAGAAGGAATAGAAAAGAAATCATTTTGTTTCAATGACCCGGTCCAAATCAGGAGGCACCTCAACCTGATTTAAATGTTTATTGCAGGATCTTAGAGGTTGTGCAGAAACATGGAAGAACAAACATCCACCGATTCTACTACACCTGGTTTACAGGAACATTAAATCGGGCTGTTTGGAACTATCTAGGTTTCAGTTTGAGATGCTAGTCAGGAGTTTCTCCAGACGGTGGCTGCTGCCTTGATTTTACAGATTACACTTGAACTGAACTTTAGTCAATACACTCTTTGCCTGGTTGTTATTTTCTGTGCTACATTTGCAATCCACAGTTGATCAGCTGTAGAACATCAAGAATCAGAATCTGTCACAAATCTTGAGTACTTTGGTTTTTGGTCTTCATTTTTGTGTTTTGAACATTTTTATGTGGTTTATGTTTAAGTCTTGCCATACTCAGTTTATTTCCCTGTGCTCATTATTAGAATGTTTTTGCCATAAGAGTTTTGTATTTATGTAGTTTTTGAGTCTTGGTTCAGAGGTTAGTCTCTTTCTGTCAGTTTTCCTGCTTCCATTCTGCCACAGCTGTACCACATTTCCTCTGCTTAGTTCATCTGGTTCATTTATGAAAACCTTCAGTCTCACTGGTTCATTGCTGGAATCATTGCACAATGTTTAATGCTGGTACCATTTCCTGTCCCATTGTAATTGGTTTATAAAGTTTTGTAAGTTATTTTTCATTAAAACTCCTCACATTAAATCTCAGTTTCTGTTCTACCTTCATCTCAGTAAAAGTAAAAAACCAACATGTTTGCTTTGAGGGGGAAAAAAACATTGCACTTTACGTTTTCTAAACTAGCAGTTAAAAAATGAACTATTTCTACTAATAATTGGTTGACTATATTTTAGTACGCGAACAAAAATGATTCATTTGGATGAAATGTTTTGTAGAGGTAGAAAATAGTCTTTGCTACCTTGAAAGACTGGAGAATGAGTGAAAACCTTTGACTTGATTTGCAGAAATGATGAAATAAAAAAACAAAAGACCCAACGGAGGGAGATGAATGAACACGTTTTTCATTTTCATTAATTCATTAGATTGTTTTAATCTTCTTTTCTGTGGTGTGAATTTGCCGCCGTTGAGTCATTTTCCTTTTTTGTTTTCTTTTTTATGTTTTATTAAACACATAAAAATGTGTTTAATAAACTATAAGGTTCTCTTATAAAGAACGATAAGTAAAATAAACAACGTTTTCCAGATAGTCTTAAATCTTATATATAGTAAATAAACATGATAATGCTTTATAAATGTAATATATTTCTAGTAGTTTTATCATGTTTTGCCAAATCTATTTCAGTATTTATTTTTTCATGAGCATTAGGTTTTTTTTATGTGTTAATTCCAAAATATAAAAGTTTCTTTCTGTACTTACTTTTGGAGTCTAGGTAACGTTTAAACTTAGTCCAGCCTCCTTAACTTGCAAAAAGCATTAAAACTGCTATTTTTGGATTATAAATACATCAAACTGAACAACTAAATTCAGTTTAAGTACCAACAACAACAAATATGTTCTTCTATCTTTTGATAGCAGTTTCTAATACAGTTTCCAACAAACATCAGAGCTTTAAAGCGTTTCCATTCAGGCCTTATTTACAACTCCAAGTACATTCTAGCATTTTTATTTATTAACCAGCTTAACATTTTATTTATTTATTTTTGTTCCATTTTAGACCAAGTGAGGGGAATTCAAATGAGCCAGAAGCGATTTATAGGTAAATAAAAACATTCAGATTGAAACTAAGATGAATGTTTGAAAACGGAGAAATAAAAGACGAACAGAAAGGCAAAATTTACAACATAGGAAAAATAACACTGCAGGTTTTAAATAATACTGAGAAAAAATACATAAATATGAGTAATGAAGTAATGATTCTTTGGACTGACCAGCATGGAGTTTATTTCATATGAGTAAATTAATCAGTAAATAAGGATAAGTAACAGTATTAATTAGAGCATAAAGTAAATAAAAAATATGGATTATAATTAATTTAAAGCCAGACGGGTGTAAAGGAGGTAGAAGTGATCAGATGAATTATTCTAGAATCTGCATTTATTAAGCCTTATAACTAATGAAATATGTTATTTCTGACAGAGTCTCAACACTTTAGGACTTTAGTTTTTACTCTGATCCCAGATGGCGCTGCTGATTCCGCCTTTATCAGCTCCACTCCAGCTGAAAAACTGAACGACTTGAGGGTTTTAGTTTCTCCAAACTGCGCCGTTCATTTCTGCTCGGATCCAAACAGCGCAGTTTGATTTACGCACCAACGCAACTTGAATCTTTTCCAGCCATATGTTACAAATTTAATCTTTAAATGTGCTTAGTGAATTAGTAGCAGAAACAAATAAAAAGCTACAAAAATGGAGAGGCTGTGTGGAGAATCGGAGGCTGCAGCACAGTGACTATTCTGTGCTGCTCAGATTTGAACACTTCAAAGAAGCTTCAGCACCATGGACAGCGTTTCTCTCCTTTTCTCTGTTACTCCACACACACACACACACACACTAGAACACTGAGCGTCTCTTCCGGGCGCTCACTCGGCAGCTGGCTCAGAATCAGCTCCTCCCTCCTGTGTGGTGGCTTTCCGACCAAAAGCTCCTCAGACGTGAACAGTTTCGCTGAGGAGCACTTTACTCCCCCTCAGCCCTTCCCCCCCGCTGCTTCCCTCCCTCCTTGGAAAAACATCCAGGCGGACAGCAGAGGCGTCACTTTCTGCATAGCGACCTGAGTGAGAGGAGTTGAGGTGTCGGATAATCAGGTCTCCAGTCGTCCTTCACCCGGATCTCTGTCAGCGATGGAGACTCGGGTTGGCACCCGCCCAGGCTCTCGCGTCTCTCTGGGTCTCTGGCTGCTGATCACCGCTCATGCTCTCCAACACGCCAGGGCGGAGATAAGTTGCGGATCTTGCCCGTCGCCTGTTCAACTTCACCGGGAGGAGCTGCAGCTGGCGCCGGGGTTGCGCTCCGACCCCGCGGAGGAGGCGGTTGCGGTCAGGGAAGCCCGGGTTACCGGTCGGGAATCTGGGATGCTTGCTACTTCTGGCCCTAATTTTAGTTTGGATGAAGTTAAACCAGCCGGTTCTGAGTCTGGGGTGGCCGAGGATGCTGCGCCCTGGAGAGCCAAGAGGAGCGCTCCAGACTTTAGCGAGTTCAGCGACAGCGACTGGACCGGCCGGACCGCGCAGCTGGATAGCCACAAAGCTGGCCGGTCGGAATTCGGGTGGAACAGGCAGGATGAGAGAGGGAATACCCGGCAGGATGAGCCCAGGCTCAACAGCAGCACCTTCGCTCTCACTGGGGACTCTGCGCACAACCACGCCGTGGTCTACTGGACCGGACAAAACAGCAGCGTGAGTTCAGCTCCCTTCTTATCTGTGCGGATAAACTCCTCGCAGCGCACACTTTGTGCCGCTGTTAACAGGTGCACCTCCAGCTACAGATGCGCACTGACGCACGCTGCCAGATCTGAGCAGCATCGCGATTTGCGCGCACCAAACCTCTCTGCCACTTCTTCAACTTCTTATTTTCTTTCTTCAACAATCGACTCAGCGGCTTTTTTCGCTCGCTCTCTATCTGCGGGTGGCCTGCGCGATTAGGTTAAATATTTTATTTTGAGTGCGGAAATATTCAGAGCATATCTGAGATAAGCGAATACATGATTCATTCCTCCCCAGCGATGCCAGCTTTTCAATCCAAATTAAGTGACTGGGGAGTGAGGGAGTCCTGAATTATTAAAGACGTTTCAGAGAAAACCCGAAATTCCTTCAACTGAATTTCTTATCTATAAATCGGAATCTATTATTATTATTATTATTATTATTATTATTATTATTATTATTATTATTATCATTATTTTCAGGCTTTTATGAAAACGGACAAATCTGCCTTTATTTAGGATCCTCGTTTGGGTGTAGAAATCTGAAATCTATTATCCTTCAGAACACAAAGATGCCAACCCCTATTGCATTACCTAACATTTTTCCAAAAGGGGGTGTTTGGAGATTAAGTCCATCTCCTATCTGCAATATTACACCGAGATTTGAGCATTATTCCATCAACTTCATGTAATCTGAAATAATGCATCTGCTTCATCTTTGCCAGAATCACGAAAAAAAACCAATTCATTTTCAGACTTGCATATTGGAAGCTCTGGGTCTCTGAGTGCAGCAAAAATGAGTGTTGAGGTAAAAGAGATGTGCAGCATTATGCGTCTTTCTAGTTCTCCCAGCGCCACTTCACTGGTCTCAGTAATACAGACCTCATTCAGAGCCAGCCCTGCTCAGAAATCGGCTGAATACGCTGCAGCTCTTACTCCAATGGTTCTATTCCAGGAGGAGGATAATGAGCAGAAATAAAACCGAATCATTTTTACGCGGCTTTGTCTGCTCAGCGGGAACCCAGGAGTTTTTCTTTCAGCAGCTTTATTTGTTGTTATGACTTCTCTTTTTATTCCATTAGAATAAGAGCAAAATGTAGCACATTCAGTCTTGTCTGGGCTGATTATGGCATGGTCAGTGAACTTTTTTTTTTTAACCCACAGTGAAGACTGAGGGGCTGTGGGTGTGTGTGGGTGTGTGGGTGTGTGTGTAACTTTGGGATTGCATGCTGGATGGAGAAGGCGAGGGGGTTGTGAAGGGCCGCTGCCCCTAAGGTTTGAATGCTCACTGTTCATCTTTCTTTTTTACGGAGACTTCTGTTCTGAAGTTTCTTTTTTTCACGGTGAAAATCAGGATAAATGAGGACAGAAGCAGAAATCGGCTTCAGCTTAAAGCTGTTTAACTGTGGAAGTACAATGCCCTGCAAAAGTATTAATAAATTGTTGGCATTTTGTGACATTACAACATAAAGGGGAATGTAATTTGGGGGTTGGGAGTCAGTAAGATGCAACACAAAGAACAGCATAATTAGGAAAGTGATATATATATAATTTTTTTCTTTATCAAATAAAAATCAGAAAACTGAGGCGTGAGATTACAGGTACATCTCCAGACTGAAATTCCTCGTTGGCTCAATCTCAAATTGGCTGGACAGAGAACTTCTGTTATCCCCTGGACTCTCAGTTGGATTTTGATCTGGACTTTGATTAGGCCATTCTAGCAGATATATGCTTGAACTATAGCACAGCAGGTCGATGTCCTCTTGGAAGGTGAACCTCTCTACAGAAGCTGGTTAGCTACATGTGCCAAAGACCTAACTGTGTAATTCCATTAAATAAATCAAGACTGCATTAAGTGTCAAAGTAGAGATACTAGAGAGATGATTGGAGTAGAAACCTGTTGAATGACCTTTTGCAGCCTCTGGACAGGTTTTCTTCCAGGTCTTCCCTGTATGTAACTCCATTAATCTACTCATTAACTCTAACCAGCTTCATCACATTGCTGAAGAAAGGCCTCCTGACAGCAGGATGCTGCCACCACCTTGATTCACAGTGGGGCTGGCATGTTCAGGTAACAAACTTTTAACTTTGGTTCCGTCTGACCAGACATGACTCGTTTGGGCAATCTTGTTGCCTCTTTTCCATAATAACTAGATTTGTGGTCTGCACAGTTCTTGGTGGTGGTGCCAGTTAAGTGGTGAATCTCTGCAGCTTCCCAAACTTTACCATCTCCATCTTGGCTGCTTCTCTGAATTGGGCTCTTGCTGCCCAGATGGTCGGTCTGAACAGACAGTCCCGTCTTCGTAGGTTTAGAACCGTCACAGAACATCTGGATTCATATTATGAATAAATTACTCACAGATTATTTAATAATTATTCTGCAGGCAATTGTGAAAGTGAAGGTCTGAATATTTACCCCACTTTTGAGATTTTGATGTCCAAAGAAATGTTAAAAAAATTCAGCTTTGTTTTCCTTTAACTTTCTAATTTTGCACTATTGTGTCGAGGAATGGACTGAAGTCTATAATTGTGACAAAATGTGAAACAGTTGATGAGCTATGCGTACTTTTGTGGTGCGCTACAGTAAACATAAATTCCCAGCTGAGAGGCAGGACTTAATGGATGGATGGCGACCATCTTTGTTTGGTGGGTTTAACCTTTCCTGTCGGAGTTTTGTCAGTTTGATCTGAAGGAGAGGAAACACCGCAGGCCGTTTGCTCCAGATGGAAGCAGCTGTTGCACAACACGCCCTTGTCATTCACTTCATGCTGTACGTTCATTGTGAAATGTGACATTCTTTTTAATTTCTAAGATATTACTTGTCAAGACGAGAATCTTGTTTTTACCGTGTCTTAAAATGAGGTTAATCCAACAAGAAATAAACAAGCAGACAACACAGCTGCAAAAAACTATAAAGAATCCAAGACTTTGTCTTCATGTTCGATATCATCCAGGTTCTGCACAGCACAAACACATTCACTGAACACCATCAGCGGTTTGCTGCTGTGGAACTTATAAGACCATGTTAAGATGGAAAGACATTAGCAATTACCTTAAAGAATCCATGTCCAGTTATGGTTCTGAAAATCAAGGACCTGCAGTGGCCCAGTCAAAGTCCAGACAGCAAACTAATTCCAAATGCTGTGCAATTGCTTAAATTTTATTCCTGGATCAACTCATCTTTATTATTGTTTGAGCCATAAAACATTAAAATGTAAAATTCCTAAATGCTTGTAAGATGACAGATTTGATCAGTAACAGATGTGGTGTTACTGTAACGCTTCCTGATTATTCAGCCATTAGCATCCAAATAAAAAAAAGGTGATGTTGGCAACGTAGGTAGGAGTTAGTCCCTTAATCGTTGGGTTGCTGGTTCAACCCCCGCTTCCTCTTTCTCTGACTTTGTGTCTTTGAGCAACACTTGCACCAGGTGGGTGGTGGTCAGAGCCTGGCAACCTTCCTGCGGTCAGACAGCCGCAGGGCAGCTGTGGCTACAATGTGTGAAATAATGAATGTTGTCTGAAACACTTTGGGTCCTCTGGATTTGATAAGGTGCTACACAAGTTTACCATATGATTAATATTTAAAATGGCTTTAAATTCTGAAATACTGAAATGTAAAACATGTAGAAAAAAATGAAATCAGGAATGGAGCAAACAAACTGCTGTACATAGAAGGTTCCCATTTCCTGGTTTTATTCCTGACCAAGTTCTGACTTGAAGTTTGTCTGAACCAGGTCTTTAACTCGACGGTCACCATCACAACGGGCCTCTGACTTGATGGACAGTTGGGTTCTTGGTTCTTAGCCTGCAACAAATTTCTTGTGGTTGTTGTGTGTCAGATGACATGCTCATGGATTAATTTCTAATAAATGGTTTGAACATTGTGTCTGATCAAATCAAATGAAATGCTTCATGTATCAGTTTCAGAGTTTGGTATTAGCTTTTCAATTTTTCATTTTAAAGCATCCAAATCTCAGTCTAGTAGTTCTTCTTGGCGTGACCACCCAGAGCATTTCTATTATTAAAACACAACTTTGCTGCCATTTTTAGAAAGCCACAGCGTGGGCCACATTGTGCTTTGTACCACTTTCTCAAAAATAGCTGCTGACCTGCAGTGTTTCCTCTTTGTTCTGTTGTAACACAAAAACAATAACGGGATCAAACTTATCATCCACAAGTGCAGCTCAATATATTAGTATGGAATTGAAAAGTGGATTTATTTCAGTAATTCAATTCAAGAAGCCATTACTGCAAGAGCAACATAAAAGGCCAAAATGCAGTTTTCAGATGCACTCAGAGGCAAAGATCGAAATGTTTGGAGACATGTCCTATTATCTAAAATTAAAGTGTTTGGCCTTCATTGTATTTGAATGAAAAAAGTGAACAAGCCTGGGAACCATGTGCCATCTGTGAAGTGGGAGTGTCACGTTGTCTGGCTGCAGGAAGGACTGGTGCAATCAGGAAAGGACATTATGTGAAACCACTGAAGTCTAATTGGCAGCTAAAGCTTGGGACTAAATGAACAATGACCAAAGCAACATATTGATTCCAAAATAGTCACTGAAAACTATGTTTTTCTATTTTTTGTTTTGTTTGTTTTTCAGCATATCTAAAATACCAGAAAAGAAATCATGTGAAGCTGAAATATGTTGGCACATTGCTGCTTGTCACACTATAGGCTGGCATTTGCATTTGCATGCTCACACAAACACACATGGAGCACAAGCGCAAGACTAAGGTTAAAGGAAATGACAAGTTAGGGAACGCCCTCTTTAGGGTGTAGCTTAGAGGCCAACAAAGAGAAAAACAAACTGTTGTTAGACGCCATTTTGCTCTGTTAGCTCTTAAGGATGGCATGAGCAATGGACCAGCTGTATTTTTGTATTAATAAATATAATTCACGAATTCAACTCACTGACTCTTCTTCAACCTCAAGAACCTCAACATCAAGAACCTAAATGGAGAAAGGCTAATTCTCCTATACTATTAAAGGAGCTGAGAGTTTTTAGAGGTGAGCTCAAGTATTGCATATCTTAGCTTTTGTGGCTCCTAACCAGGGGTCCATCGTACCACCAAATAGTTACAAGGTGGTTTGAGGGCAACAAAGTCCATGTTGTTGAGTAGCTCTGATCTCGGTCTCAGTGAAGGTCAAGTTGGAAATGTGTAGGAGTAATGGGCCAAAATTTCAATAGTTTTATGAGTAACTTTTGACAGGAAACCAGATCATTCATCCAGCTTAAGAGGCAATTCTGCAAAGTATTTAAAAATGTGCATAAATTTGAAGGTGTTTACAGTTTCTTTATTCTGGCATTTAGCAAGTAAAACATAATTTGGGCAATCCTCATTAAACTAAATTATGGGTTTAGTCTTGATGAAAAGGAAACATTTTGCGTGACATGCAGTGAGAGTTTCTGGTTTCAGCTGCGTATTTGTTTCAGTTTGACGGTTATTCATTAAGATGCAGCTGGAAGTTTAGTTTTTTCTTTTGGGTCCAAATGTTGAAATCTGAACACTGAGGAGGTTTATACGGTTAAAATTTCAGCAGACCCAATGGCAAACACTAAAACTCTGATGAATCACTGCAACAGTCATACGCATGTTTTAAAGTGCTGACAAAATGCTAAAAACTGACACAAACTCATACAGGCATGCTCTGGAGGGCACAGGCCCCATTCCACTGACCTTTAGTCAACATGCCAATCCCCCGCACCATGCTCGACCATTCCACCGCCCCAGGCCCAAATGCCAAAAATATAAATGCAGCTGAATGTGAACTGGCCGACTTGCAGCTCTTTTTGGTTGACTGACCACAACATGGAACATAAATTCACAACCTCTCTGGTCGAGAGACTTCCCTGTAGTTGCGCATCATGCGGGCCGGTCGGCCATGTCTTGCAGCGCTGCTACCTGTGTGCTGTAGTGGGCCCCCAGGGGGCTTGTGGTGCGTCCTCTGAGGCGTGCACACTGGACTAATGCACTCTCACTATCTCTCAGTGCTTGTCCAACTGGCTGTCTTCACCCCCAGCAGTTTGCTTCACTCTGCCTGCTGTCAGTCCTGTCCTCTTGTCTGCCTCAGGCTGCTGCAGGTTGTGTTGGAGGCCTTACCTCGGATCATATAAGGGTAGCCATGTTGAGACTGGCTGTCATTTACAATCTTGATTAACATAATTCGGATGAAGCGTCCCCGCGGCAATGTGCCAGGTTCTCTCCTGAAGTGTTTTTGAGGCGGTGTAGCCTCTCAGCTCCAGCAGTCATGAACATAATGGCATTGTGAGTGACAGCTTGAAGACAAAAATGGATAGCAGTGTTATCCTGAAACATTCATCTCTTCTCTGGGAACCTTGAGATCGCCTCTCGACAGCATATTCAAAACAAATCTGTCCCTTTCATCGCGTTTGGCTGCCACAGCTTCGCTTAATACTTTGAATTTGCTCGACGCGCTGCGGCACGTGCCGCTCTCAGCGTTGTCAGTGTGTTTGAAAAAATCAGCATGAGGTGCAACAGATAGGTGAAAGACTGAGGAGGTCTTTTTAAACGGCAGAATCACAGCGAGGCAGGTCATCCATATCTGGCAGGTCATCAATAGAGCTGGCTGTGTTTGAAATTCCCAAATCCCCTTTTTGAGCAGCAAAGGAACCCATGCAGACTCATGTGCAACATTTAAAGTCACAAATGTCACACGGCAGACGCAGCCAGGCTGGTGTGAAACGTTAAGGCTCTTTTCTCTGCAGGTTATTGGATTCTTCCAGAGCAGATGTCCAAAATGATCTGGTTTTATAGAAATAAAGGGAAAAAAATCTGTCTGCTCTAGATATTTTTGCTGAACATTTATAAAATCTGGACTGGCTTTCATTTGCATCCGATGTTCATTTAAAAGTTTTTCCTGAGAGGAAGGTAAAAGCTCAGACGTGTTAACAAGCAGCATGATGGAGGCCTAGGACTTCCTGCTTCCTTCCCATTAAACCACTTCTCCTTTAGGATTGAGTAATGTTGATACTTCTTGCTGGTTTTTCCTTTATTCCTCTGCTTCTGTGGCTTCATGTTCTGAGACTCAGTTGCACACAATCTAAAAAGATTGTATTTTTTTAGAACTGTATCTGCTCAAATGCAATCAAAGAAAATGACTGAATTGACTCCTGGACCAGCTAATGAGCCATTTATTTGACTTGGGTGTATTGAATCAGGAAAACAATTAAAAGTTGCAGGTCACAGATCTTGAGGATTGACTTTGGACATCTTTGTTCTACAGTAAAGGAAAATATCACAATAAAACTCCACTGATTTATCTTGTATCCCTCCTCATCCCAGGGTTCTGATTCCTTCTGTGTCGTGTTTTCAGGACTTCTAGCAGTGGGAATGCCAACAAGCTCATACATTAATGCTCAGCAGCATCTCTTTGTCATTTTGAAAGCAGTGCTACCATCCATTGCTTAGAGGAGATGTGGGTGAAACACTAGAAAACAGCATTTGACCAAGAGTTACTGCCGATGTAAAGATTTCTCCACTGACTTTTTTCTGTTTTTCTCCTTCTGGATGGATGTTAAAACGCTCTTGACAGTTTCTCCTCAAGGTTAAAATCCAGTTTTCTGTATTTACCACAAATTGCCATGTATATATTCTCAGTAGTGTAAAATTCATTAATGCACAGTATACATTCTGTTTTCCTTTCATTCCTATTGATTGCTTTTTATTTATACCTCCTATTACTTTGCAGCTCTGTAGTAAATTGTGACTCTGGATCTCTGTCTGCTGTTGTGGTCAGCCTAATGCTGCTCGTTCACCTCCTGATCCCATCCTGCACGGCGGTAAAAGCTCACATCACCCTCCTGTACAGTCAGAATAACCTGTGAAGGATGTGTCATGAATTACACAATTTGGCCCAGTTCAGGCTGTGATTTTAGCCGTGCAGAATGACAAGTAAAAAGGTTCTGTGTGGGATGAGGAGCATTAGCTAATTACATAAGTTCTAAAATAAAACAACACTACACACATCGCTTTCAACAGCAACCAACCTACATGACTGCACACAGAAATAAAGCTCCTTCCTTCTGTCAGAAGGTAAGTAGGTCAGCACATGTTCAGCATTGTGTGACTCCTGCTAAAGGTCACCTGATGCACTTAGCAGAGCCACGCTGGAGTAAAACTCTCCTAGCCACAGAAGCGCCACTACATGCAGGAAGCCATTGAGAAGGCCTTCCAATCAGGATGCATTGCACCTGCAGCGTGGCGTGGATCTCGGATCGCATCAAACTGCTAAAAGGCTTTCGAGCCACGTGTAAAGTAGGAACCCAGCCGGCCCGAGCATCGGCTTTAAAAGGCTGCGTTCGCCAAACCTAATGGCCTCGTTATGCTTCCTGTATGATTGCCACAGCGGCTGCTGGGGAGGAACCTCGCCTCGACTTCAGAGTGTTGAGTGTAATCACACGCTTGGCCACTGATCCTGATTCGCAGTACAAGGGTGCTGACATTATTTGTGAGAGAGAAGCCGTGTGAGCGCAGCACCAAAGTCGGAGCACTTCAATGTCAGATTGGATTAAGATTCACTGAAAAAAAACACTTTTTTCCACTTACGTGTTAAGCAATACATTTTCTTTTGCTTTGCAGAAAAAACATGAGTTTCACATTTGCAAGATGTGTCAACATGTGAATAACCATAAACTTCCACATTAAAGCTGCTATGACATAATTCCACTGAGAGCATTTTCATTGTATAACTGTGTGAAACCTACAGGATTACACCTGATGCTCATGTGACTGTAAGTATGTAAGTCATGTTTAAACCAAAGTGACAGTTACTAAACCTAAATAGAGCATATTAACAACTCAGCTCTCTGTTGCTCTCACAAACGCTAATGCAGAGAGCAAAATAATCATTTGATGCATGTCTGAGTTTTGAAGAAAAACTGCAATAAATCCAGAAATTAAGAAAATCTGATTGCATGCTTTTTTTTAAATAATTTTTTGTATTGCACAAAAGAATTATTTGATTTAATAGTAAAGTAGAACTTAATATTTGGTTTATAATGAGAGTTAGTTTAATTCATTGGATGTTTCCTGCCGTTCTCGACCAGCAGCAGGAGTTTTGGGACCACTCCTCCCGCCCAGCGGCTCACGTCTGCAGGTGCAGAGTTAATAATAGTTACTCCACTGCCACCAACACAGCAGCTTTATTGTTATATTTAGCATCTAACCCTCAGATAAAAAAAAAATCTGTATCTGCAAAGATCAGAATGGGCAGCTCAGGATTTTTAAAGATCCATGATCGGCCAGAAAACTGGAATCGGTGCAGCTCTGGTTTCTACCCTTGGCGGTTCCACGCTGGCTGGGAGCCTCAGCCTCTAATTCAGACACGCTTCCCTCCCACACGACTAAAATACTATATTTATTACACACTGTGATCACTGAAGGAGGCAGAGGAGTAATCCTATATCTCCACACGTGAAAAAGTTAATTCATTCACCACAAACGAGGACAGTGGATCGTTTTTCATCCAGATTTTGCTCGGCTCAGTTTAAACATTCATGGAATACTGAGCTTTTAGACGGCCTCATCCCAGAGGCACAGAGCATATTGACCTTATCCACCTATTTATTTATTTTTATAAAGTGAAGAACAGTACCTTGTAATCTTAATGTCCCCTGTGGTTGAGCAGGGCCGAGTGTCCAGGTGATGAGGCCATAATGATGTCAGCGGATCCGTAGACCGCACGCTGTGCCGCCACGTCTCTCTGTCCGGCTCTTCCTCTTCCTCACTTAAAGCCTCCACGTCTCTTTGTTTGGCTCTTCCTCTTCCTCACTTGAAGGTGGAAAAGGAGGAAAAAGACAAACACACACACACACTCAGGATCACATCTCACTCGGTCAGACTGAGAGCCTCCCCTCCTGGAGGAGGCCGTCATTGATGGAGACTAATGTTGACACGTCGCACCCCAGGACCTGCAGTCAATTAACACATTGTCTAATTAAAGTGATCTACTGGTTTATCTATGAGAGATTGAAAGTGGCTGTGAAATGAATCCACGCTGCATTAATTTTACAATCAGCTCTGCTTCTTTATTTCCATTTGGATTTTAATGGTAATAACCTGCTTTAACATCCCGTCCCATTATTGAGCAGATGCTGAAAGCATCTCTCACTGATGAGTTTTCTGAATCTGAATGGGAGCTTTTGTTTCCTGTTAAACGGCCTGATTGTCTGAAACATCCATACGATTTCACCAGGAAGTCGTCATTGACTAAGCAGTCCCGTTATTGGTTGGCTTTAAGTTCTTTAACACTTTCTTATAATTCCCTCTGAGGAGAAACATATTTCCATTTTGTCTCGCATTGTAATTGTGGTTTACATAGCAAGCCGCCATGCTGAGACGCCTTTAGAAATGTAATTACGCTGCAGGACGTGTTTGGCTTGTGTTGCAAGGACGTCTCAAATATGAGCCTGTCTCATACAGACAAAGTGAATCATCATAGGTATCAATAAATTATTAATCCTTCAACACTTTTATAGTTTATTTTTTCAGGGAAATTAGCGTTTTTTGTGTTTTTTTTTCCTTTTTGTGATGCTGCTGAAGACAAGCCAGTAACAGGCTAATGATTCCTTTGAATAGAAATGTCACAGCCAGCACAAGAAAGCATCATTTCATTTCCATTAAAAGGCCTGAGTTATAAGTGTTTTCATTATGATTTAGTTCTTCCTGACTCTGTTCAAGATGCCAGGTCTAGTTAAAGCTCAGGTTTCATAGTGAAGCAGGAGTTGGTTGTGGGAACATCTCAGGTAATCTGAGCTTCCTGCTAACAGTTCAAGGTTAGGAAGGAGCTGCTCTGATCTGTTGTGGTGAAGATAAAGTTGAGATGAAAATCTTTATTTACTGGACTAGTTAAATCCCAACCTTAGCCCGTAGACCACAACTGAAAGAATGAAATCCCCAATGAAAGCACCTGACATTAGTTTCGATCATGAGTTCAGAGAAGATCTGTGATGTAAAGGAGGAAAGGAGTTTGGGGAATTTCATCATTTAGATGAGATGGTGAATATTTTGTCTGCAGTTAGAAATGGCTGTTAAATGGAAGATCCAACTCTGTTCCCAACCTGGACTCTATTAACTCACTTTGGCTGCGTTCACACTGCAGCCTGAAATGACCCAATTCCAATTTTTTGACATACTGTGACCTGGATCTGATCTTTTCAGGACAGTCTGAACAACACAGGTCGGATTCTTTTCGAAGGATCTCAGGTATCAGTCTGTCTGCAGAGATGATTTTCCTCAGTAACTCGTCCTGGATCACACCGTCAGTTGATAGCCAGCTCTGATATTCCACTTCATTTGAGTTTGCTGCTTCTCTTTAAATTCCTGTTTGGTTGGAGGAAGACGTTGGAGTTGGACATGGGATCATTTATGATCGATGGAAGAGATGTTTGAACTTCCTGCTTCTCTCTCTGCTCTGCAGCCATGAAGCATCTTTTCAACTAATCTTTGATTTGAAATGTTATTACTTTTAACCCTGATTTCATTAAAATAGGCATTTATTTTCTGTAATTTAATTCACTTACTGGTGATTACTGGAATAGCAGAACAAACTCTTTTTATCATGATGGTAAGTTTTTAACCAGGGAGTTTTATTTTAGCATCTCTGTGAGGTGACACCTGGATTCAGTAGAAAACTTGAATCCACAGAAGACTGAAGCTTTTGTTTTTCTGCTTCTTGTCTCTGTTTGTTGTCTGCAAACAAATATGAAGTGATGACATTGACCTGCAATCTGCGGGCCTGTAAAACTTGTGTACTTATTTGTAACATGAGTGCTAATGGGAAACATGGAAAAACTTCATGTTTAAACCTGTATTAGATGTTAAGTGCTACGTTATCAACATAAAAACCCAACAAACAAAATGAATTGTCAGATTTTGCTTATTTTCCTGACTTATCAAACTTCAGCTCATCTCGCTTCCCCACTGGGTCGTTTGTTTGCAGCAGGAACATGAAACAGGAGGAGAAACTGCATCCAAAACCTGCTGTAAACTGACATAATCACACAACAAAGCAATAATGAGAGAAAAAGCTGAGGTTTCTTCTGCTTTACAAGAACCTCGACAGCTAAATAATTTGTCCTGCTGCTGTAACAAAGTTCTCGCCAAGTGGCCACACCTCAGTCACCACATTCATTTCCCTGTTTGACTCCCAGCAGCTGGAGTTAAAGTTGTACAAACAGTAATGTTGAGTAATGAGCACAAGCTGCTACAGAAACAGCCTGAGTTCTAGAGCAGGTCCGGTTCTGCCTGCGTTGGCAGCGCAGTGACTTCCTGCAGAAACAGAAAAATAATCATGGACCAGTTTTTCATTTTTTAAATTGGAGCTTAATCTGCTTGGTGGTGGCAGTTATATTGAGATGATGTTCTTAAGTATTTATTTATGCTTCTTTGCCCTTTGTTAACATTTAATCTTTCCATTTCTGGATTTCTTGTGGATGTTTTCAGCGCCAACATTGGACTTTTTATTTCCCAATATCCCTCAGTGAAGGTTGCCACAGTGCTGCCCCAGTCCTGTCATCCAGAGACTGATAGTGGGCCTTTGTAATCAGTTGTGCTGTGTATTATTCCTGGAGTGTTATAGACCTGCAGGCTGCAATGAAAATAAGCCAGGTAACCGCTTAGTGACTGAGAGACTCTTTGTGATGCTGAATTTTCTTTAGGTTTCGGGGCAAAACAAACATCATATTTTAGGTAATAAATGGGAGGAGGAGCAGAAATAGACCAGATTTTAATGTGACAAGCAGAAAATCTTTGTTTTAGAACATAAACCAGTTATGCTGCTGCTCTAATCGTCCTAAAAGGACAAATTAGAGCTGAACACCAGCCTGCAATGGGGAGAGCAGCACATACAAAGCTACCTAAAGTTTCACATATTTTAGTTTTTTTACACGCTATGTTTACATTTAATGAAATTAGGATGATTAAATTACCGAGAACATCTCAGTAATTTAATTACATCATCAGCTCTCCAGCCTTATTGAAACTCATTTTCAGTTGAAGCATTAAAAATATTTCTTTATTGTTTCTGAATCTCTGCAGAGGAACTAGATGTGTCCAGGCCACGGTGCTCAACTTCAGACAAATCTGCCCCCCTTACAGCAACAACGTGTTTTCAGCAGTCATGTGACTTCATCATTACAGATGATTTTTATTAGGCCCGAGCAGCAAAGCGCTGCGAAGGCCTATTGTATCTGTACTGTTTCTTATTACGATTCTGCCCCCCCAAAGAGGCGCCTTTTTGGAGGCTTTATCATATTCAAAAATTCACCAAACTTGGCGGTCGCGACTAGAAAATTTAAAAATTTTGAATTTTAAGGTTGTCGCAAAAATCGCAAAAAAAATTGCTCAACGCCGGCAACTAGCAATTTTCTGTTGACACAATGGTATGAACGTACTTCATCGTAGAGACATGAAATTTGGTACACTTCTAGAGCTCACCAAAAGACTCAGAACTTACATTTAATGTTATAAGCCAACTATCACAGGAAGTCGGCCATTTTGTATTGAAGGTCCATTTTTTACCTCGATTTTGATGTTTACAGCCTTCGTATTTGATCGAACTCCTCCTAGGGATTTCGATTGATCGGCTTCAAACTCGGTCAGTCTGATCATAAGGCATGTCTGATTTAAAGTTATCAAATTGGTGAGTTTTGGAGCATGTTGAAGAGGGGTTAGCAGGGGTCAAAGTTCACCTACTCGCCATGAAACACGAAACTCTTATATTTCCTATACAAAAACACATAGAGGGACCAAACTTTCAGTGATTGATCGTCATCGAGTGTCCTACAATACCCTATGGTGAAATGATGACATCATTTAGGCCACGCCCCCTGAGAACAAGAAGTGTCATGTTTTACTGTGAACGGTCGCTATCTTAGCCCTTTGACCTAATCAACATGAAACTGTGTCCAGAGACAGAAGACATGTTGGTGTGTTGTGGATTCCAACCCCGACCGGTGTTGACATAGCAGGTGGGCGTGGCGGCGTGGCGAAGTGACCTGTAACGCCGTTGCCATACGTTTGGCTCTGAATTCCACAATTTCGGGCCCAGCTGCTCCAAACTCACGAGGATGGATCCTTGTACACCCACCGACAGGAATTCATAACAAAATTTGGTGGGCGTGGCCTAATTTCTCTATATCGACCCCTAGAGTATTTTAAATGAACAGCCCCAAGCCATGCTTTAACCTACAATTACGAAACTTGGTACACATGTGCATCTTGTCGGGACGTACAAAAAAGTCTCTTAGAGCCATGGTCGAAACCCAACAGGAAGTCGGCCATTTTGTATTGAAGGTCCATTTTGGACCTCGATTTTGACGTTTACAGCCTTCGTATTTGATCGAACTCCTCCTAGGGATTTCGATTGATCGGCTTCAAACTCGGTCAGTCTGATCATAAGGCATGTCTGATTTAAAGTTATCAAATTGGTGAGTTTTGGAGCATGTTGAAGGGGGGTTAGCAGGGGTCAAAGTTCACCTACTCGCCATGAAACACGAAACTCTTATATTTCCTATACAAAAACACATAGAGGGACCAAACTTTCAGTGATTGATCGTCATCGGATGTCCTACAATACCCTATGGTGAAATGATGACATCATTTAGGCCACGCCCCCTGAGAACAAGAAGTGTCATGTTTTACTGTGAACGGTCGCTATCTTAGCCCTTTGACCTAATCAACATGAAACTGTGTCCAGAGACAGAAGACATGTTGGTGTGTTGTGGATTCCAACCCCGACCGGTGTTGACATAGCAGGTGGGCGTGGCGGCGTGGCGAAGTGACCTGTAATGCCGTTGCCATACGTTTGGCTCTGAATTCCACAATTTTGGGCCCAGCTGCTCCAAACTCACGAGGATGGATCCTTGTACACCCACCGACAGGAATTCATAACAAAATTTGGTGGGCGTGGCCTAATTTCTCTATATCGACCCCTAGAGTATTTTAAATGAACAGCCCCAAGCCATGCTTTAACCTACAATTACGAAACTTGGTACACATGTGCATCTTGTCGGGACGTACAAAAAAGTCTCTTAGAGCCATGGTCGAAACCCAACAGGAAGTCGGCCATTTTGTATTGAAGGTCCATTTTGGACCTCGATTTTGACGTTTACAGCCTTTGCATTTGATCGAACTCCTCCTAGGGATTTCGATTGATCGGCTTCAAACTCGGTCAGTCTGATCATAAGGCATGTCTGATTTAAAGTTATCAAATTGGTGACTGTATGAGCTTGCTGAAGGGGGGTTACCAGGGGTCAAAGTTCACCTACTCGCCATGAAACACGAAACTCTTATATATCCTGCACAGAAACTCACAGAGACACCAAACTTTCAGTTATTGATCATCAATAGGTGTCCTAAAATACCCTGTGGTGAAATTATGACATCGCTTAGGCCACGCCCCCTGAGAACAGGAAGTGTCATGT
Source organism: Xiphophorus couchianus (assembly GCF_001444195.1). Classification (NCBI taxonomy): domain Eukaryota; kingdom Metazoa; phylum Chordata; class Actinopteri; order Cyprinodontiformes; family Poeciliidae; genus Xiphophorus; species Xiphophorus couchianus. Next base: position 2,582,429 of record NC_040232.1, on the reverse strand, counting down.
TTTACTGTGAACGGTCGCTATCTTAGCCCTTTGACCTAATCAACATGAAACTGTGTCCAGAGACAGAAAACATGTTGGTGTGTTGTGGATTCAAGCCCTGACCGGCTGCGATGAAGCAGCTGGCTGTGGCGGCGTGGCGAAGTGACCTGTAACGCCGATGCCATACGTTTGCTTCTAGATTCCACATGTTTCGACCGAGCTGCACCAAACTTGGCCTGACTCATCCTGGTGTGATGCCTGACAATGCTATGTAATCATATTATGACGTCATCTAAGCCCCGCCCCCTCAGAATGAATTAGAGAGATCTTCTGTGTAATTACATAATAAACAGTCCATGTTCGTCATTTGTAGGGCAATGCTGCCCTCTGCTGCCCACTGAAATAGTTTCATTATTTCAGTAATTCGACACCAGAGGGCAGCATTGCCCTACGGAATGATAGAGTTCAATTTTGTAATGAAGAGGAAAAAATTAAATAATTTGTAATTCTAACACAAAAACTCACAGAGACACCAAACTTTCAGTTATTGATCATCATCGGGTGTAGAATAATATCCAATGGTCAAATGATGACATCACGTAGGCCACGCCCCCTGACAACAGGAAGTCTTGTATTTTACTGTGAACGGTCGATAGCTTCTGCACCAAACTTTTCACGAGTGACCCTGGTGGGATCCCTGACGACCCTATGTCATCATATTATGACGTCATCTAAGCCCCGCCCCCTCAGAACAGGAAGTGTCTTTTTTTTCCTTGGAAAGCTCCGTTTATGGCTCTCTTGACCTAATCAAGGTAATTCGGATGATGATCTCTGTCAATGCTCGCTTCTGGCTGAACCATGTGGGCGTGGCCAAATGGCGAATATCAGTCCCTCGCCATATTCATACGTTTGGCTCTAATTCACACATAGATCATCCGATTGGCGCCAAACTGGATATGTATGACCTTTGTTCACCTCTAAAGAGCCCAACGAGTTTGAAATGTAATTTGGCTCCACTGCGCCCCCTAAGTTAATACATCGGCTGTGTCTCCTCGATGCATCGACCAATCTGCACCAGATTTTTTGACAGTCGTCAGGGAGCACTGCCGAACGCATTCACGCGTGTCGCCTGGTGGAAGGGCGTGGAAAATGCACAACAGCTTCTGCGGTGGCTAGCGGGCGGCGGTGCTGGAAACTGCGGCAGAGCTTCTGCGGTGGGGAGTTGGCTGCGGCTCTGGAAATTGTGCGAGAGCTTCTGCGGTGGCTGGAACCCCCGCGGTGGCCAATAGGCATGAGCGGCGCTTGCTGCGAGGGCCGCCCGAGGCTGCTTGCAGCTTTAATTTTTTTTATTACTGGAAGATAATGAACAGATGGTCGGATAAACTCTAAACTTATGTTTTTCTCATGATTTTAAAGCAGCTTTGGCCATCTCATCATTGCAACATTTTTGCACTTATTTGAAGTTTGAAGACACTCAGTGTCTGGTCTTGGACTAGGCCATTGCACCACTTTGTTTACTTTTGTTTTTCCAAATGTTTTGTAGTGAATTTACTGCTGCGTTTTGGGATAATCTGATTATTTCCATATTGATCAGTTGGTGATCAACTCTAAATTTATTATTGCCCACCTGATAAGAATCACCTTCCTCCCTCTAACAAGGTGCAAATGGCCCCCGCTGAGTCACACAGCATGTTTGTAATAGCAGCCATATGCTGGAGCCCTTTTAATTATTGCACATTATCCCGGCCGTGTCAGACTGTTGCAGCGGGAGCATTAGCTCCAGCATGACCTTTTCATCAGGACACACGTATGAAAGCAGAAACAGGCACAAAACTGTGAAATGCCAAAACTGGTGAAATTAAATTCCTACACGACTTTTAAAAAAGGAAAATCAGCTGCACATCATGTCTGTTTGTGTCTAACAGCCTGTACTCTGGGGCCTGACCCCAGCTCTCCGTTTAACATCAAATATGTTATTGTGTAACGTGTAAAAATAAGTCGGTTGCGTAAAATGTAATGAATTATGAATAATGCCCCATTTTCTTTGTGTGGCCGGCTCAGGCTCTGGCCACATCAATTATGTTAAGGATTGATCTCATTTCAGAGGCTGTTCCAATTTTAAGCATGTCAGCGTAAAGACATAATGGCATTTAAATGAGACGACTCAAATCGAAGCCCTGATTTGTTGCAGACAGAGAGCTTCGTAACAGCTTTGTTTAATGAATCCAGTTCACTGATTCTGACTCACCTTTTCATTTGTTCTGCACATGATGTTGCATATCAGCACAGTGAGCTTCATCTGAGCGGGACAATCTGGGATCTGCAGCAGTGACTGATGGCTCCATGAAGCAGCACACATGCTTCCTGCTGCGCATTTATCATATAAACTCCAGGATTAATTCTGGGAATACAGATGAGGAAAGTGGAGCTTGCGTCGCATAATTAACATTTTCAGACGCAGAACCAGGAATAAAGTCAGCAGTGCATCATCTGGAGCGGAGAGATGGATGATGGGAGGTGGTGTTGAAGGAAACTAGGTTTTCTCAGGACCCCACTGAGTAGCTGTACAGAAATCCAGCCGAGGTGATTATCACATGGTGCCACAGAAGCAAAGCTGATTTTCTCACTCCAGGAGTTTAAATTAATTATTTTTCAGTTTAACTATTCCTACCTTTTTAACTCCTTCTACATGTAGCTATGTCACAACAACAAAACTATTTATTTAGTATTTTATTGAGATTTTATAGGCCAACATAATGATGGAAGATTTCAAACAACTTTTGAAATAATCCACAAAATGTGTAGTGGACGTATCCAGTCACCTTTCAGTAAATAGTCTGCTTGTCATTTATAAATCCAGCTGTTCTGATTCTGGCTTCAGAGGTCCATTAGAGAAGAACCAGCATGGAGACTGAAGAACCAGCAGCTGGGTCAGAGAGGGCGTTCTGGAGAAGTTCTGAAGCAATATCCCAAGCTTTCTGTCTAAGGAAATGCAGCAGATTGCAGATTTACTGATCCTGGATGTGTCGCGACAGCGGAAAGGAAATCTCCCCTTTAACAAGAAAAAACCTCCATTAGAACCAGAACCTGTTCAGGATGAAGGTCAGCTGGGGGTTTGTGAAGAGAGCAAACGCACAAAACCCCGAAGCACTGATACAGTCAGCTTTAGACTTCAGTCACCACAGAAGCTCAGCTGTAGGAGAAAGACGGGGTTAAGCACTGAATGACAGGGTCAAAGGTCATCTACAGGAGGAAGTTGTTGGTAGCAGAAGTTCAACTGATGCCACCTTTAGGAAGGAATCACAACCGAACAGAACCAGAACAGGTTCAGCCTCAACGGAGTAAAATGCATAACGGTTAAATGTTGAAATAACAAATAATGCAAAAGTAGGAGCATGAAGAGTAACAAGTGTTCAGCGTGTCCTTCAACAGCCGACAGCCCTGAACACACCTCCACCAGGAACAGTGCTGCTGGCAGCATCATACTGTGGAGAGTCCTGGTGGAAAACCAGCTGGAGGACAGAGCACAACATTCAAAAGGTCTAGTTAAAGTCCATAACTATATCCAACTGAAGGTCTGTCATTTAGAAAACATTTAAGAACCAAATTTTCTTTTCCTTTTGACTTCCTAATTATGTCCTAGTTTGTGTTATCTTCCAAATAAAATCCCAATAAGTACGTTGAAGTTTATGGTTGTGACTAAATCTTAAAAAGTTAGAGACATGTGAATACTTTCCAGAGAATTCCATCCCAGGTGATGATCTCTTATCACAGCTGCTTTTTCACAGTGGAGAGCAATTTAATCAAGTGATTTCTGTGCGTCTGTGTCCGTCCACCGCTGGATCTTGCAGGCTGAACACTCGTCCACCTCACTGCCTTGAGCACAGTGCTGGTGCTCAGTCATCTTCCTGCAGACTGTGAGCGCTCAGCAAACAAGTGATCCTAGCGGCCTGCTGGCGAGGCATCCAGCCTGCAGCGAGACTCTAACTCCTCCCGCCGTTCCTGTGGATCCACTTTCTCCGGCTGCCTGCCGGCTGCTCCGCAGGCAGTGCCTTTGTCCAACACTAGAGGGAGCGGGCAGCCCTAAATATAATGCAGAGTAATATGAGGCACTGGACCAGAGGACAAAGGGAGAAGTGGAGAGACGAGCAAACGATGTAGGAAGAGTTTGGAACCCCAGAGGAGAAAATGGAGGAGATCCAGAGTGAACTGGATGGATGCCTCTGGACTAATCCTGCAGAGACATAAGTCAGAGTTTTTGGCAGATAAAAAGAGTGATTAATGGAGACGGTGTTTACTTTGTGTCTCTGTGATGAAGTGTGGCAGAAGTAGTGAGACAGATGGATGCAAACATGACAGCAGCCGCAGACAAATGCAGCTTGATATGGAAACACTTCCTGAAAGTCTCTCAGTGCAGCGACTTCTGCAGGGTTTCAGGATGAATTTCAGAGTTCCTCCCAGATCCGGTTCTGTTGGCTGCAGTCCAGACCTGCGCATGTTCCTTTCACTTCTCACTTACCACACGCAAAATCCGCTGTCAGACAGGATGGGTGATCGGGCTGGTCAATGTTTAACTAGCTTTGATTTTAGTCATCACTATGAGGAGATGAAGGTGCAGCCAAATCTGAGCCTGAAACGGCAGTCGCAGCTTCCCCTCCTCAGAGAGGTGTGTCAGCTGTGTTGATCAGTTTGCTCACTGGCCCGATTATTTTGTCTGATGCAGGAACCAGAGCATCTACAGACGGCTTTAAATTTCAGCTTTTTCCGCTCACCCTGAGAGAATAGGTCAAAACAGATTCTGTGAATCACCGACTGCGCCTTTAGAGCCACCACATGAGCAAAGGTTCCCGTTTTATAAAAGGAGCTGTGGGCCAGTTCACAGAGAAGTCAAGTCAGACCTTCTGGGTGATACGGAGGAAATCTGGTTCATAAAAAAATGAAATTTCATGGTCCTAAAGCAAGGCGCGCTCATATCTGCTGAGCCCACTGGACTCCGGTCCACCAGGATCCATGTGGACTGGATCCTGGTGGACTGGATCCTGGTGTACTGGATCCTGGACTGGATCCTGGACTGGATCCAGCCATGTTGCTGCTGCTCTTGATTTCTGCTCTGGATTAAATGCAGGAGACACAAACACCAAGTCAAACAGATGGAGATCAGTTTAATCTATTTTTGTCAAATTGTAACAGTCAGAAAAAAATAGATTAAGAAGTGTTCAAACAAGGTTTTATTAACTATTATATGAGAAGGAATCAAGTTATTAATGAACGATGCTGCACATTGTAAAATTACATCCCTGTAACTGACATAAAAACATAAAAGCATTAATTAATACGGAGTCCTCCAGGGGACATGGGGTCTTTTTTAATAATTGAATACTATAAGCTTTTCTTACGGTGGCCGCTATACTTTCTGCCTTAATAATAACCACGCTTTATTATTATAAAACATGGCAAACTAATGATGGTAAAGGGCCGCACTGGGTTAACTCTGGAATCTCATCTGTCCGTGTATCGATTAACTCCAAATCATTTCTTTGTTCTGTCCCAATTATCGATTTATTCCATTTTGATTATCATGCTCCAAATTTTGCAAGGACTGACCGCCCTGCTCACCGTTTCCTCATACACACAAAGCCAGCAGGTCAGTAACCTTCAATTCATACCTGATGACGTCACGCCCACATTCACGCGCCCACATCCACGCGCCTGCTCCTGTCATATCAATAATTACTCATTTCATTCATATGACTCTTACAGAGCCTCAGGGAAAACATGTTTATTATTAACTCTTTGGTGCAAAAAACGATTTATTCACTGCATGTTTGTGTTTGTTGAGGTTGAGATGGAACTGAACATGAAAACGGCCTTTAAACCATTCAGACAATCAGCACAACAGACACAATTAAAACTGTCAGACGATTTATTACCCGCGATAATAACTCAGAAATAATCCAAATTAAAATGTATTTTTATTTCTTTCCTACTTACGGAAAGTTTCTGTTTATATCGTAGGTTTGTTGCTTTTCTGTACTAAAGAAAAACATATAAAATGTCAGATATTTCACAAGGAGATATTAAATATGGAAAAACCTTACATAACTTTGTATTAAAGCAGAAAGTACGGCAGCCACCGTAAGAAAGGCTTGCAGTATTAAATTATGCCGCATTGATCAGTAGATTATTGCGAGAGAATGCAAAATAAAAAAAATCCCATGTTTCCTGGAGGGCTCGTAGATTAAAGCTCAAAATATGACTAATAAATATTCTATATTCTACAAATATAGAGTGCTAGCTTGTAAAAATATAATGTAAACATTTTCTATATAACTTTAACTAAATCCTGTTAGCTTCACATACTGACATAAGAGTCTATGTAAGTTTGACTTCTGCAGTTCTTTCACCTTTGACCCCACTTTGTAAAGCCCACAGTCACTTTTTCTCTTTTTTTCCACACTCTAAATTTACCAGTCGCTCTTAGCAGATGGTATTTTTTCTGCATGACTTGAATTAAAAAAATCAGCTCTGGTCTTTAAGAATTCAAGGCTACTGACTCTGGCTGCAATCTATATGAATTTATATAATTGTTGGCATGTTTTTGCATAAATGCATCCATAATGTCTTATTTAAGCATCAGCAAACTGTGTCACTGCAGAGGATGTTATTATGTAACTGTGTCCCGTCCTGCAGTGTGGCACTCAAAATTGTTTGATTGGTAAGGAGAAGCCCAAGAAATTTATTTTCACAAGTGGAGCGTTGCGTTATAACATGCATATATATATATATATATATATATATATATATATATATATATATATATATATATATATATACATACAGTATATATACAAGGGGTATTTTCAGTTGTTTTACACTTTTTTGTTTAGTGCATATTTCCACATGTGTTATTCATAGTTTTGATGCCTTCAGTGTGAATCTACAATGTCAATAGTCATGAAAATAAAGGAAACTCATTGAATTAAAAGGTGTGTCCAAACTTTTGGTTTGTGTATATATATATATATATTTATATATATATATAAAATTCCCTTCTCACCCACCGCGGGTGGTTCTTATCCTCTGAGCTCGGGTCCTCTACCAGAGGCCTGGGAGCTTGAGGGTTCTGCGCAGTATCTTGGCTGTGCCAAGGACTGCACATTTCTGGACTGAGATGTCTGATGTTGTTCCTGGGATCTGTTGTAGCCATTGATCCAGTTTGGGGATATATATATATATATATATATATATATATATAAACTGGAAAGTTTATGCTTCTCTTCAGCATAGTGGCCATGAATTTCAATACCAGTAATTTCTAATTTCTTGTGATTGATCTCTCTGAAAAGAATTGAGCTTCTCATCCGATCCGTGATCCTCTGGACTGAGCATGGATTTTTTTTTTTTTAGCATTCATAGTGGCTAGCAGTTAGAATGCTAGGCTCTGTATTCACATCAGTCAGATCTTGTATGTTACTGTTTCTTCTTCTCTTTTATTGAAAAAAGTGACTTACTTCCCTTGAAATGTTTCCACATCCTGCAACATTTTTGTCTTATGAACAACAAAATCCTCAAAACTTTCTGTTGTTTTTCTACTTGACAGATGCTGACCGGAATAGAGAAATGTAATCAATTTATTTTAAAGAGTTGATTTTTAACATAATAGGAGTTTTATGGAATGATTGACTGAACAAACGTGCGGGCAGGCCTCCAATATTCCTCCACCCAGCATTTGGAATGACAGAGCAGAGCTTTCCCTGCAGCTGCAGGCAGAGAGGTTGTCAACACAAGGTCAAAGGTCAGGGGAAGTTCGGTTACCAGCATCTCCCTGCTGACAGTGATGGGCCCTGTGAGAGGTAAAGACTTCATATGAAGGGGACAAGAGAAGTTGGAACATGATTATTAATGAAAGACCTGCATGTTTGTTTTATTAATCCTGTCCAGATATTTCAGTTGCTTATTAGGACAGATCTTTCTTTTCATCGATATTAATCTGAGAGTTAAAAATCCGGATCAAAATGAAGGATTAACAGATCATTTCTGCGTTTTCTACCTGGACATGAACTTCTGAAAGACTCTGCCTGCAGAACACATGGGAGTCTGGGGAGAGATTTTTTGCTTGGCTGTGTGGACTCATCATGGAGTGGGTAATTCAGCCGTGTGGAAAGTGTTCTACCAGGAGGAACACGCAGAGCGCCAACATGCCGGCGTTCAGAACAGATTACAGGCACTGAGCAGAACTGGAATCACTCTGAAACCAGTGCAAAGAAGATGTAGCTATATATATTAAAGCTGTTGTTGCTCAACATGATGACTGATGGAAACTGCATCTGTGTGCCGACATGTGAGAGAACAAAGATTTTTGCAGAAGAAGATGCGCATGCACATGAATGTGTGAAAGACCTCCACGGCATCCTCAGCTTTTTTGTGTCGCACTCACATGAAGTGTGGGCGGATTCAAAATTTCTGGACCATTTCTGCTCCTCGGGCTCCGATGTGCACGGTGGGGGCTGGGAGTGAAATGACTCAAAGAGCCCACTCCACATCTCTGTGTGCTCCCTGTGGGGCCGAGGCTGTACTGGAGAACTTCTGTCATGGCTGCGGTTTCCTGCAACAGGATTCAGCTTGACTGGTGATGCTCTGTTCAGACTCTGTGAGTGAGTCACAGATGATGTGAAAAATCAGCTTTCAGGTGTTAACAGACAAATGTTTGAATTCTCAATGCACCTGAAGGTCTTTGATCATTGAAGGAGGGCTGACTTGTGCCGGAGTGAACTGCCACCATCACTTTTTATCGTCTCAGCTTTCTCAAAATGATGCACAATTTCACTCAACACAAGCCATTCTGTGCAGTTTTTCCTGACACTGCTTCTTATTTTTGCTTTAACCTCACTGGAAAACATGAGCATCTTTTTAGGCACCCAGAGCTCATTTACTGTTTTTGCCTTTTAAAGCTTTATTTATTCAAAAAGTTCAGTTTTTCATCCTTACTCTGCTTATTTTCGACTGAATCTTCACAGCTGCCTCCGTCTGGTTCTTACCTTTAAATGTATATTTTCCTGACAATTTGCCACATTACCAAACCTCCCAAAGTCAGTTTCATCAGCCGTATTCCTGATGTTCCTGTTTGAATTTCATTCATTTTGCTTCTATGGTTTGACTTATTTTCTGTTTTGCTCTTCAGCTCTCCCCTTCGGCCATCATGATGACGGCCTCCGCCTAAAACGTCCTGTTGAATTTTAAATCTGAATTTTTTAGTCTGACCTGTTTTGGTGCATTTGGAGATGTTCCCTCTGCATACTGATCTCAGCGTTTCTCAAACACAGCGATGCCACGGAAAAGACTTAGAAAATCTCTGTAAGTACAACGAGGGAACTGAGGCAACATCGTTTCCGGAATAAAGAAAACAAAGCTGGTGTTGTCGTTGGAAATGTTTCTTTTGTTTGCAGTAGTTTCCTTTATTGGTTCTGGTTACAGTATAAAGTATTTTGCTTAAACTGCCAAAATATTTTTTATGGAAGGATTTACAACAGAAAAGTTTGATTCCAGAAATATTCTACAATAGTAGATACAAATAAAATAGTGCCAATGATATGCAGATGGACAAATATCTTTTTATTAAAATTATGAATCTTCAAGGTTTCTAAATGTAAGTATGATATATCATGGACTGAGAAAGCATTGGATACTCATGATGTGCTGGTTTATTTAGTCTCTAATAATCATTGCTTGTTGCTTTAAGATCGGTTCCAAAGATTTCCTTAAATGTTATACTGAGCTCTGAAAAGGTCTGTCGCCCAGAGAAACCTCATAAAACACGCAGTTCTGAGGCAGTGCTCTTATTGGCTAAGACAATGGTCATAAAGCCTTATGAAATTGAGGTGAAAACTCCATTATGTTTTGGAGATTGGACCATTTTATAAGACTTACAAGCAACAGTGTTCATGCCTCATCTGGTCCGTCAACTAATGTCGGCCATAACAACCGATTTCGGCAGCGTGAAACGACTCCAACGGCCTAAACAGCAGCATATGCTTCACCAAATTAAGGGCCTGTTAGAGCGTGTGAATTGGCTGTGCTTTCAGCAATTCCCCCAGATGGATGGAGATTTCCCAGAGGACAGGAACTTAACCATCTCCTCAGCTCCACCACCTTCTCGTCTCCTTCTGTCCGTTACACATATCACAAGTTTATTTACTAACCTTGAGACAATCTCTCTTCATGAAACGCGTAGAACATCCCCCCTCGGTTCGTCTTGAAGCGGGCCGGCTGAACCTCAGGGGAGTGTGGCTTCTTACCGTCCTCTAAGGGCGATGCTTTAAAAGAGAAACTCCAAAGAGCTGGTGCCTATTTACTTGATAGATCCTTTAGAAGCAGAAAAAAAACTCTTTTAGATTCGGGCTGGAAGACGCAGAGAAACAGAAAAGAGAATATGTGTTTTATGAATCAATGGCCTTGCAGCTTTTTGCTACAAAACCAGCAAAATAAATCAAAAATAAAGAACAGAATGCTCATTTTCAGCCATCAGCTATTAAGTAAAAATGTCTTAGAATCTCTTAAAGTATTCCTATCTGTTGAGCTTATCCACGATTTGTCACATTCAGCCAATAGCTTGAGTTTGATTTGAGTTTATGTGACAGAATCAAAAGGTAATGTTTGTAAAGAGGAAAGAAAATATTACATGATTTTCTAAAATGTTCCCAGTAAACAAATCAAAGCATTAGTTTTAATTTAATTTAATTAAGTCCAGACTGGGTTTCTACCAGATGAGACTGAAAGGTTTTCCACCTCTGTGTTTCTAAACAGATCAAGTTCAGCAAGATTGACTGGAGAGCATATGTGAACATCAATTTTCAAAATTTTCAATTGAATTTATCCTAACTTATTAATATTGATTGATCTGAACCATTACAGAGTTGTTGTCCTGCTGGAAGTTGAAGCTCTTCCCCAGTCTCTCATCTCAAATCTTTTGGCCTCTAACAGGTTTTCTCCTTCTCCACAACTTTCTCCCTTTCTGATTTGTTCCTGACTCTTCATGATGCTGTTATTAATCTGGATCTATGAGAGGATGAGTGCTGATTTTGATGCAGTCTGTGTGGCGACTGTGTCTCGACTGGATGTTGGATGGCACAGCCCTTCTGGTCTCCCCTGTGCAGGTACGGCAGCTGTGGGCTGTCGATAAATTCAGAGTGGATGAGGGAAGAATGCCGATCAGAGCGCTGCATTACGGCCGGGCAGAGAGAAGATGGTGGCCTCGCCACAGAGCTGTGGGTTTCTCTGCAGCATTCGAGCCGTTCTGCTGGCAGTACCAACATGAATACCTTATTTAATTTTCATATGTGTGACTTTTTACTTCCTTTGACAGTTTAAGGAGTCAAAACGTCGTAAGAAGCAGAGGTGTGTAATTTATTCATGATTCTGATCAATGACTATCGATTTTGAGATACCCCTCTTTTATTTTTTCAAACTGCTTGAATCAGATGGACGTCCATTCATCGCTCCACAGATTCCTACAGAACTTTGCTTTTTTCTGCAAAAATCTGTCTCTACATGTTTAGCTTTTACATTTCAGAGATCACTCTGTGTGCCGTAAAGATGCACCAACAAATAATCCAGTATTTTAGGATGGAACAAGTTTGATGTTACAACATGAGCTTCATGTGTTAAAATGGTTTCCACTAACATTCAGCACATTACAGTATCTGCTGAAGGCATCAGGGCAGAAACCTACCTGGTGACCACAGGGCTCCTCATCAAACAGCTGAATGCATTGGGGTTGCACAATGCAGCACAGCTTTACCATCATAACAAAAGTTTGTGCACAAAGAACGGCTCAGATGTAATATCTGTTGGCTGCTATGTCTCACACTTTGAATTTACAGGATAAATTCAAAGTTGATCAGAGGCTCATGGAAATCTACGAGTTACCTTTGACTCAAACGTTAAGCATTTCCTAACACATAATTTCCCAAGCAGATCAAGAAACATTAATTATGCATTATAATGTATTGCATTAGACTGCTGCAAAGCTGTTTAAATCTTGACAGATCATCAATTTCAGGTCTGAGCGCCATGGAGAAAAGATTTCTCTATAATCCTCTGATGTCACAACCATTTTAAACTCTTTCCTCTGGCTCCAGTAGGTTTTAGAATTGGTTTAAAAGTACCTGTACTCACCTGCAGCGCTCCAAACGGTCAGGCTACTCGTTATTTGTGTCGCCTTTTAACCCAACTCTGTGCTGCTTGTAGCCTTTTTTAGAGTCTGCTGGTTGTTCCTTGTAAAAGTCTAAAACCTAAAAACAGCAGCGGCTGTCAGCTTGTGGCTCCTCAGCTCTGGAACTGTTTGTTTCTGCCACTTCACTGTGGATGCTTTAAAAACCTGCTGAAAACTCATTTCATACTACGAATTTGAATTTGAATTTTCCTCTGTGAAATATGGCATATAAAAAATCTTTTCCTTCTTACTGCTGTAGAAACCGTGAGCTGACAGAACATGGTTCTCAAAATGCTCAACAGCCCAGAGAGAGCTGAAGCATCATATGAAAAAGATGAGAAAGAGGACTGAACAAAAACATTTATCATATACGCCTATGGGTATTACAATACCTAACAGTAATGTCGTCATTGGCTGATTTCCTAATATTGTGCATATGAATGAAGCTATGAGCAACTCTGAAAAAGGCTTAATCCAGAACTGTAAAGCAGGAAAGCATATCCTGAAAACTGGTAACAGAATGAGTCAGAAATGCGTTTCCTGTTTGGCAGGTTCATCGTGACACTGAGGAGTTTAGGCATTTTAGGAAAACAGTGAGAGCAACATCTCCAGCTCCAAGAGAGATCTTAAAGCATTGAGTAGTTATTGTGATTTATCCAGTAAAGAGGAGGAAGTTAAGAAAAATGTTATCTGAGAACAAAAGCTCAGAGTCCTAATGGAGCAGAATCCTACCGTCAGCTTTAGAAATATTTTGTGAAAATCCCAGCATGTCTTTCATTCACCACTGAACGCTGCTGTGTAACAAAGACCTAGCATCAAAAAGCTAAAGATCGCGCAGCATTCAAGTGAACTTCTCTCCCTACTATTTACTCATCTACTCTCCTTTTTTTAATTAATAATGAGAATAATAATAATAATACATTTTATTTAAAAGCACATTTAAAAACACCCAAGGACACAGTAAAAAAAAAAAAAAATAGAGAGACCTGAAGTCTTTATGCTAGCAAGTCATTCTGTGGTGGGTAAGGCAGCAGTGAATGGAAGCAGCTAAAAGTCTCACATTTGTACACATAATTAATGTTTTGCTTGTGTGGATAAGTCAAACTTTTCAATGCATTTCCAGTGACGGTTCACATAACATTGCACTGAAACATGAAAAAGATTTTCTGCTTCTTCAACTAATCATAATAGGAAAACATGAAGAGTTCCTGTTATTGATTTCATGAAGTGATGATCACGTTTGTACTGACAGGATGGAGAAATTCAATGCTTCTTCACATTAACAACTGTGTTTGCTTCAGTATCTGGTCTGCTGAGGTTAAAGTGGCTCGACTTCATTCTGCCTCCGTCTCCTAGCTTTAGGTCAGGGGAGCTCAAGTCTGGTCCTCCAGAGCCACCGTCCTGCAACTTTTAGATGCATCTTTACTCCAGCAGACCGAGATCAAAAGGCTGAATTCCCTCTCCAGCAGTCATTCAGCTCTGAACAGGCCTGGTAACGAGACATTCATTTGGTTCAGGTGTGTTGGAGCAGGATGCATCTGGAAGCTGCAGGATGGTAGCTCTGGAGGACTGGACCTGAGCGCCCCTGCTTTAGACCATCCCAGGATTCTGGGGTAAAAAATGTTGACATAAACATCAGGATCTGTACGACCTCTTCAAATCTGGGAACTTCATCTACTGTACATAATTGAATCCTTGGAGAATATAGGGGCCCTCACTCCATCGCAGTTGTCTGGTGATTTTGGCTCTTTGTGTTTATTTATTGTCCCTGAAGCCAGGCAGCTCCTGCATCACTGCTTTGTTAGTGACTGTCTCTTGCAACAGGCTCTTGAGTCAGAAAAGCTCCTTTTCAAATAATTTCCTGCTTTGAAAATAAAGAAAAAGTAAGACTGTGATTTATTTATGAGTTCTACCAAGTTTTCCAAGCTTTCAAAACAATATAATAGGATCTGAACTTTAAATACTTCATCAAAATCTCCTTCCAGTGTTTTTGAGTATTTTCAGTCTCTGCCTATGCTGGTTTTCTGGTATTTCTGTAATTCAGCTCTAACAACAGGTTGTGTTTGAAGAGGAGTTGTGCTCTTTATTTACCGTCCGCAGCAGCAGAGATGGAGTAGATCTGCAGTAAGCACTTCCTGATTGTGTCTGACCTGAGCTCTCACCCTGCTGCGGATGCCTGAGGGGATCAGCATCCTTTGGTGGGAAAAACTTTTTGCTGAGATTATTGAATTCCTGCAGTTGTGCTTTGTGTGTAGATTTTTAAAGTTTGTCTTAACTGAAGCACAATGGGGGTTAGACAACAAAAGATAAAGTTCAAATTAAGGTTCAAACCATAAAGTATTATTTATGCATGTTAAAGGAAAAGACAAAGCATTCTAGCATTGTACAAGGATTTCTAGACAACATAACTGGTGAGAGAGTAAAATATGTAAGGACACTGATGGAAAGGTTTCAGTAGGAACTTCTTATTTGTGATGTTGAGTGATGGATCCCTTCTGAAAGCGCTGACCTTCTCATTTGATCTGCTGTTAAAGGGCATGACATTCTTAAAAGAAAACAATGAAAGAAATGATTTTTCTTGACATCTTTCCTTAAGTAAAGATGAAAGTTTAAAAACTGCAGACATGAATCACTGACGCAGCATCAGATGTAGAAACACTAGTCGGGTATTGTAGCGTGTGACGGATTCTCTCCTCATAACTGTGTCTTGATTACACTTCTGAAACGTGAGCGCTAATTACTGGCTGATGGGGAGGGGATGATCCGTACCGGTCCCGGGAGATGAAGATGTGACGCCGAGCCAGAGAGCATGAGGAAGGCGCTGCCATGTGTCTGATGGGTTCAGGAGAGGAGGAACTCAGTGGGAGGAAGAGATTGTTTTGAGCTGTGCTGCTAATTAACGACCGAGTGAAACCCATGAAGAGAGTTTCTAATCAAACCAGCTCCCTCCCTTCATGTCTGCATCTCCGAGTCTTTCCCTGGCTTGGTAATTTGCTCAAGGTCTCTTCATTAATATCAACCCTCTCAAAGGATGGAGAGTCATACCTGATGACTTTAATTAATGACCAATATTCAGCGGAGGAGGGACCAGACATCCCGGTTCTTTGCTCAACACTTTCATGTCTGTTTTTATGTGGTAAACCCAAACTAATTAGCATACAGTTGTCAATTAGAAGGGAAATTATACATTTCTAAAAGGTTTTCACAAATATAATTCTGTAAAGTCTGCCATGTGTCTTGTCATCCCTGATAAAACCTCTTTTTTTAGTTAACTTGTACATTTCTTTCCATTTGTTAATGCCACCTCCTGACTGTAGACATTTTTAAAATGTTGTTTTATCTTTCATTTTGTGATTATGTAAATTGCATCCAATGGTTTGGAGGAAAATATTATTTTTTTATATTAACTTCCATATATTTTATGAACATAAATATCAGTTTTATTTAGTTTTTTATTTTGTTTGTCTCTTTAAAACATCACACTTCATCGCTTTCCACCAGATGGAAACACTTCTTGCTGTATCTTATTTCTGGCAGTTTGCATATTTATGCTGAGACATGATTTTTTTTTTCCATGAAGAAATGTAAATAAATGCTGCTGTTATATTTTGACACTATATTTATATGCTATATCTGATCTTTGTGTCTCTTCCATCCAAATGGAAAAACGTTGATCACTAAAACTAACATTCACAACAGCAGATTATATTTTTACTGCAATCTTTAAAAATAGATATTTCTTAGAGTTTAAGGTGCTTTATGATTTGTCATTTTTTACCTCAGATCATCTTTCACACCATATTTTAACCATGTTCTATCACCACTTTGTATAAAGCAACAACACAAAACCCCCAAATACACCAAAACAAAATTTACAGCCAACAGAAGACCTCTTATTGGTAAAATTGCCTTGTCTCTTTCATTTCCCCATTTCTATCTGATGCAAGAATCTTGATCATTTACTTATGGTAATCTGTGAAGCATTTCTCTTCCTTTTCTCTTTTTACTTCCAGGATTGACTCAGGAAATTAAACACTGCCTTTGTATGTCACATCATCCAAGTCTTGCCGAGTGTTTCACCATCGTTTTCACGTTGCCACCTTCCTGCACCACTGACCCATTTCTGTTTGCTGCAGCCGCCCCCAGCGTTGAGCTGACCGGTCCGCCCCCTCCGCCACCTGGACAGTTGTCTGCTGGGAGTTGGGGAGGTGCAGAAGTTCAAACTAATATAAGAGGGAACAGCCAGACTCATGTTCGGTTTCAGGAAAATTGATTGATTTTAGTTTTACTTCATTTAAAAGAAGCATAATGGAGAAAATAAAAACTCTGAACCAAAAGGTAGAATAAACACACCTGTTTCTAGATGAAAATATGCATGAAGCAGGAGGATTTAGTATTTACCACCGGTTGTCTTTTCCATCTTCGCTGTTCCTCATCTTCAAATTGTGATTCTGGTCTCTTCCTTCCCTCCTGTCAGGTTGAGCCGTCACACTGTTTTTCATCATGTGCATGTCACGCAGCAGGTAGTTAGGGATTAGCTTCCTTCTCACAATGGCAAACACAACCAGAGCATTATAAACATCATTTCCTGTGTCATTGCACCAAAGAGTTGAGCCACAGATTTCAGCTCCTGGGGCGATTCAGTGCTTCAGTGTTCAGGCTTCCTTAAGGGGGGCTTTGATTGCTCGGTTTGAATTTTAAAACTGCAAATGTGCAGATAATTAACACAGTCAGAGGAGTTTTTGTGGAGCTTGTTTTCATTACTGCTTTGAACATTGAACTCATTTCCTGGTAAATTTTGTTATGCTTTCTAGTTTAATTGCTTTAACCGTTTTATGCTCCAACTATGCTGGATTTTTGATAAAACCAGTTTGAAGTAATATTCTCAAGGATGCGAAATGACGCAGAGTAGCTGAATGTGAGAGACGGGTTGACTGTTTTTGCTGCAAGATGTGTAAAGTGTCAGGACTTGGACAAGCCCCCCTTGTTTAGCTCGACCTTCCACGCGGCAATATCAGTTCTCGGCTTTTTTTTTTTTGCTTCTTTTTTCGACACAGAGGATAAATATGGGCAAGGACACCATGAGAACAAGCTGTCTGTGTGGTCGCAGGGCATGTTATGTCACCATAACAACTGATGAGACTAATTGATGACATAATGATGGTGGTCTTCATCACCTCTGGGTTCTCAGCAGAACAAGGATGATGGACTGCTGCGAAATTTGCACAAAATTTTGGTAAATATCACAAAAATGAACGTTTCTCCCTTTTTTCTCATGCTTGCATTTTCTTTTGTGCTTTGTGTAATAATCCAAGGGGTTCCAGTCAGCATTTTACACAACAGCTAAAACCTCAAAGAGGAATTCCAGCTGAATATTCCTTCTAAACAATAGCCAGTAAAATGCTGCGCCTCCAGCCTTTTCTTTTTATACTTTTTGTGTTTTCTTCTAATTTAATTAAATCTATTAACATTCAGTCCCAGAGCCCCCTCCATGCTTACAGCTTGTCCGTTCACAGAGCAGATTTAAGGCTTTGTGCACTTTAAGCTCGAAGGCGTCAGTCATGGTTTGTAAATTTTTTTATTTTCTCTTTGTTACGGAGACCAAACAGAACGAAGAGCTTTTCAAAGTCTGGGCAGAGCTGCAATGTGATTCCTCAGGCTGTGAATCCTAATGACTTCTAAAAATTTTGTTAATTAGCTCATCATTTCATTAATTGTATCATGTACCCATCCAGTGGGTGGTTATTGTGCATTCATTTTTAAGTATGTAGGTTATAGTTCTGGTTGTTTTATATACCTGGAGAGAGATGGAGAGTTTATTTGTGAAGCATTTCAGCAACAAGAAAACTTAGGCTGCTTTTATGATGCCTCTTGTGCCTGTAAGCAAATTGGTGTTTAGCTTTGGTTTAAAAGAACTCAGTATTGCAGCATTTTTGCAGTTTTCTGGAAGTTAATTCCAGATTAGAGGAGCATAAAACGTAATGCTGCTTCTCCATGTTTGGTTCTGGGATGCAGAGCAGAACCAGAACCAAATGACCTGAGAGGTCTGGAGGTTGATACAACAGTAAAGTATTTAAAGTATTTTGGTACCAAGCCGTTCAGTGATTTATAAACTAACAAGTCTATTCTGTCAGTGAAGGATTTTAGAACTGGGTGATGTGCTCTACCGTCCTGGTTTTAGTCAGAACACCAGCAGCAGCTTTCTGGACCAGCAGCAGCTGGAGGATTGTTTTTTTTTTTTAGACAGACCTGTGAAGACGCTGTTGCAGTAATCAATGCACCTAAAGATTAATGCATGAATGAGTTTCTCTAGATCTTGATGAGACATTAGTTCTTTGATTCTGGAAATGTTCTTCAGGTGATAGAAGGCCGACTTTGTAACTGTCTTTATGTGGCTCTGAAGGTTCAGGTCAGAGTTCATCACTACTCCCAGATTTCAGCCTGACCTCCAGTTTCCAGCTGTAATAACTGAAGCTGCATGCTGACTGTAGATCGCTCCTCTTTATGTCCAGAGATGATTGTTTTTATTCAGATGAAGGTTATGGAACGTCCATGTATTGATTTGTTCTATGCATCCATTCGACTCTTTAACTCTTACTTGAGTTCATAGTCACCTGGTGACATTGTAATGTAGAGCAGCTAATCTTATTTGTTTTAATTTGAGCTAATGGGAGGATGTAGATGTTAAATATGAGGCGCCCAAAGACGGAACCTAGAGGAACCCCTCATGTGATTTTTGTCAACTACGATAAAAAGTTACCCATTAACATAAAGCAGTCTGTAGTGTTAGGGCTGGTCTGGTACTGTTCCAGAGAGGTTTTCTCCTCACCATGGTAACTGTTCACGGTGACAGATGTCAGACAACCAATAAAGAATGTGTGTTGTGTTCAGTTTGGCTTGGTAGGGTTAGGGTTATAGCTTGTATAGCAATTTATCAAGTTCAGACGACCCCAAAACTCTTTGCACTCATTCACCTTTTCACAAACACATTCATGTACTGATGGTGGTACGCTGCATGTAGCCACAGCTGCCCTGGGGTCGTCTGAAAGAAGTTTGACTGAAGCAACTTTGGTGACTCCTAAAGGGTTTGCAGTGAGGGTCAATATTAGTACATATTAAAGAATGCAAATTGTGATGCAGAAAGTATCTTTATTACTCAGGTGGTATTTCAAATGTGAAGATCTGTCTAGCATCTGTTCCTTGAGATTATTCACTAGAGGACCATTTGTCACCAGGCTGATGGAAACCGTACAGTTGTGTCATCCAGGAGGTTTTCTAACTCTCATCCTTTAGGTTCTACTTGTACACCAGATTTTACTGACAAATCCCCATAAGGCTTAGTACAAGAGTTCTTCCTGGATTTGCTGCTAACACCATTCAGTCAAAAACCTGAGAAGATCTTCAGTGACTCAGTGAGGTCCAAGTTTAACTGAGTCGGGCTTTTTTAGCAGCAACACAGTATTAGGCAGGTGGTCAAAATGTTATGCACAATCTCTGGCTATTTTATCTCCACACTGCATTCAGTACATTCTGTGATAGATGCAACGTGGGCTCCTTACACATAACATGATTTAATCAGGAAGATTTTCAGTTTTTTTGGCCAGAGACAGGCAGCCTTTAAATAGCCCAATTAGCATTCTTGGCTTGAAGGCGAGACAAAGCTGGCAGCTTCCGTCCCTCAGTCTGGAGGACTGCACCGACGTTCGGCTTTGGTTTCATGCCTTCTCGACAGAGCAGGCTGCACGCTCAGATGCAAGTGGTGATGTGAAGAATTTCTTCACAGGGAGCTGAGGGAAAATCCCCTTTTAATTCAGTCTAATCCGAGGTATTACATTCAAGCGGCTGCAGCAATTGTCGCTGAGCTCAACCTGATTTATAGGTATTTAACGCTCTAAGCAGAGAATCTGCACGTTTCCAACCTAATCAGAAAATGTTGATCTTACATTTCACAGTTGTTGGGAGTGAATTGGAAGCAGTTCAGTGTCTTGGATTATCTTTGTTTTAGTAGAGCTTAGTTTTATTCCTGAGCTGGTTTCAATACTGTACACATATGCACAGTTTTTTGCATATGTTATACAGTATACAGTCAAGTATATATATATTTTTTTAATGACATAAAATGTAGCTTGGGATGATGACACAGCAAGGAATAATGCTACTTGACACGCTATCAGCTTGTGTTTTGCAAAGCAGCCAATTAAAAAGCTCCATTCATTTTCCTTTGGCCTGATTGGCTGCAGAAAAACTGAGAACTAGAGATATTAACTTCTTTTTAACCTGATTGAGAACAAACTCTCATTTCAACAATAACCAGTTCAGAAAACATTACAACATCATAAAACAGAATAAATCAAAAACAGTTTCCATTGTGTGTATAAACACATATTAAGGCACATTTAGTGTTTGAGGTATTAAAATAGGTAGTTATAAGCATCTTAGTGGGAGGCTCAAATATTCTTAAAGTTGAGCTAATCAATTAGATATTCTGTTAAATATTGCTAGATGTGTTTGTTTCAGTTGGAAAACTCTCTGTTGTGGCTGAATTAAAACAAATCTGCCTGCAAGAGTTGGCCAAAGTTCAACAGACAAGAGACACAACTGTGTCAGAAGTTATTAGGTTTATCAGGCAACAACTTATTCAGATTGCTTGTTTTATCTTAATAAATAATTCATTCATCTAACAAAAATCTATTTTGTTATCCAGGTTGTCTTTGATCGGGTATATTTGTCTTGTGTCTTAATTTGTTAGATATGAAACATTTGTGACAAAAAAACTAAAAGACATCTGTAATGTGGGTAAATATTTTCTCATTTCAGACCATCTCGTTGTCAGTTGCATCTTTTCATTGTGTCACTTTCTGTGACTGCTGGGTTGTAAATGAATAGTTGTCTCATGATAAACTGCATGTTATCAACTCTTGTGATTTCACATGGCAGGAAGATTCCCCACTGTTTGAAGTCAGAGGGACCGTCCATGACCTGCGCGAAAACTGGACATTTTGGTCAGAAAGGCTGCTGAGAAGAATTTTTAAAAAAGAGTTGAGTTCAGCATGTCACATTGCTCAGAGCAAACATCATAAATGTATAAACATAAGCTGCAGAGTAATGCTGCAAACCAAACATTTGTTTAAGGCTTTATGATAATTTAAATTCTCTAGAAATTAACAATAAAGGCTTAAGAGTCTCAGTCTTTGCTGCTAGTAATAATACTGTTAGTTAAACTAAAGAGCTCTGGGCTGTTAAAGCCACAAAAATCAGCATAAATATGCAGAAACTTTTGGTCCAGCTATGTATATGCTGGACTGTAATACTCTGTGGAAAATAAAAAATCTATATTTTCATATTTATTTCTATAACTACAATAGCAGTATTAAATGTTGCTACTTATATTTTCCCTGAGGAAGTTATCAGTGAATCTCTCCTTGTGGGAGATTCAAATATGTGATCAATATATTGAACAAAGTGCTGTTAGGTATGACTGCATGTCCAAATCAATGAATGTGGCGGCTGTGAGGTGAGATTTGATTGGTCTAAAGAGGAGACGTGCTTTACGCAGCCTACATGCATAACATTGCCAATATTCTACATACAAAACAGGTTATTTCCTGCAGAACATTATTTTACTTAACAAGTGAAGACACTAAGTTGATCTGCTTGACAAAAACTTATTTTATTCTCAGAAGCTTTTATTTTACGTGGTTCAATAAAACACCTACACCCAACCAGAGGATTCTGCTGGTTGAGTAAATACCTACAGTGTTCCTGTTTGAATTATTTTGAGGGTTGTTTTAAAAACAGAACTATCCTTGAGATTAAAGTGATTGTGTTTAACAACATAAAGAAAGATAAATCAGTGCAGTCAGACCACTGACGCGCTGCGCCGCTGTGACCAGGGACTCCAGAGTTCAAGGTATTTTTGTTTCGAAGTTCTCACCTCTGCTGAAGATAAAAAGTTCATATGAGTTGAGCGCCATGGCAACTTCACAAAGACATAACGCTACCTTCATGCTGATCATTAGTGTATGCAAAATGCAGCGTGCTAGCTGCCTCAAGGTTGGCTTGTTTCTTCTGCGATTAGCTTGTTAATAAGACAAATGTCATGGAGTAAAAACCTGAACCGGATATTCAGTCGGCTGTGATGGATGATGCTCGGTGGTGGGTGAACTACGGAGGTGTGGTGCATTCAGTACGGAGGTGTTACCAAGTCTTGGTCGACCTTGCTAGCTCTCTGGTCAGGTTTGTGTTTTTCTCTATGATCACATTATTTTATATAGAAAATCAAGAGAGCTTAGGTTAAACTCTCTCAAATGTGTCTTGAAATAATAATTTAAATATTTTTTACCATCAGATTTAAATCAGTTTTTTGTTTCTGAATAACTTTATCTTTTTTAACTATTCTGTCTCTGTTTTGTTTCCACACAAACACAGTAACTCAATCTTTGGGATGTTTGGGTTGGATGGAGTTTAGGCCCTTTTATGGCCTTTTTCTCGTTTTAAAATGCATTACCGACGTGTTGATAGGGCTTTGCCAATGCTAAATCATTGTCAGTTTATTTTAAACATTCCACAAATTATGCAAATACTTACTGTGCACTTAAGATGGTCTTTCCTCTGGCTGAAATGCTCCTCTGAGGTTTTCTTCTTTCAATTAACGGAGGAGATGTATGACTTTACAGAAATGTCTCAGTGGCTGAAAGCCCTCTCAGCATTCTGGTCCAGGATTATTTTTCATCAGGTCTTTGCCAAAACACGCAGTAGGAAGACACTTAAGGATCACTTCATACTGACTTCCTGTAATATCATGTTTATACTTAATGATGTTCTTTTATGGCTTATAGCTAGATGTTTAGCATCCTCAATTTGAAATGTATTTTAGTTATGAGGACAAAAGATAATTGCAATAAATAACAACGATTGTCAACTAAGTATTGATTCAGTTTACATCCTTTGACCATTAGTCCATTGCTGCTATGAATGAAAAAACTGAATTGGCTCATCCACAGTCTTACACATCTCTGCTGTTCAGCTTCAGCCAATCAGTGCCAAGAAAAATAAACGCTGTTCCTGGAGTTTCAAACTCCAACCAATAACTAGCATTGCTCCTGGGTATTTCACCTTCCCGTTTTGGAATGTTGTCTACAAAAAAAATCCATGAATAATTGAATTTAGAGTCACGTTTCATACAAGCATCGCAGAATGAGTGAACCACCAACAGCTAGCTGTCCAGTGTGCATTGTGCATTTTCTCTTGATTTTATCATTCAACTCATACAAAGTCAAACAAAGCAAAATTTAGCTCTTTGAAAATATTTCAATTCAATTCAGATTATTTATGTAGGGCCAATTCACAATAAACTTCGCCTTAAGGTACCCTAATTTCTAAATCCTTAAAATATTTCACAAGCAGAATATTATGCATGATTGCTTTGGAAGCTTCACATGAGCAGATATAAAATCCGTCTTTGATAACTACGATACGTATCATATCGTAGTTATGATACGTTTTAACAGAGACTAATCCAAAGATCCGCTACATAAATAGATGTAATGTAGTAGATTTTATTCTTTCCACCAGAATCAGGCTGCAAACTGAAGCCTTTCAAGTAAAACAGCACCAGTCGTTTTCCAGGAGACAAAAGCTGAATAAAAGAGAAGTTCAAAGTGAGGCAGACAGAAAACACCAAAGAAATCACAGTTTGAGTTATGTTCATGAGTTCGTAAGGTCACATTCATTATTCTGCTTTTTCTGCCAACACACTGAGGATTCAGCTAAGGATAGAATAATAAATCCTGCAAACAATAAAGAGTGTGGTGGTAGTATTATAGAAGATGGTTTGTTATTGAATCTTCAGTGTCTGCAGTCACATCACCAGCATCATTAGTGCAGCTGAACACAGTTAAAAAGTTTGAATTATAAAAATACTTTTGAGCACAAGGTGAAACACACACCCACTGTCAATTATAGAGCAGCATATATCAAGACCTAATAAAAATAATCCGATTCAAAAAGGGTTTAAATTTAACCTCACTTTTCTAGAACGCTTCAGATTCTATATTTTACATGAATTCAAGACAGAAAGTAGGACCTGATGTCTCTCACTGGTTGTTCAGATATGTTCCCATTGGGACAATAAAGGATATTTCTATTCCATTCTCGGTTAATTGTTCCTCGGTATAGCCACCTGTACCTGCTCTGGAGAGAACATGTGAGAGTTAACACAATGCCAAAGCAAAGAGAAGATCATCAATTAACTTAGGGAAGCAACTCCTTTCTATAATTCTGCAGAGAGAAAGAGAAATACCAAATATCCCAGGTGTAGACATCCCAAAACATTTCCCCAGGTGTGTGCAGGAATGGAAAACACAGAGATTCCAGATCAGACTCTAAATGTCTCGGTTTGTTTGGTAAATGTTGAAGTTCATGCCACAAAAACAAGAAAAGAAAAACCTGAAGCGTCTCTAAAATCAAAAAGGCAACATGGCTTAGGTCTAGGAAACTGTTGAGGGTAATTCTGAAAATAGTTTTTTTTAACATGGTTATTAAAGTCCGTTGTAGAAAAACTCCATGTTGAAGACAGCATCTGACTTGTTGAAGTCTCAAGACTTGTTTCCACAAGTAAGACTCAAGTCTTTCCACCCAAGTTCCAGTCAAGTCCAAAGAGAAAACATGCAAGTCTCAAGTCGAGTCAAAGACCTAGGCTTTTAATTTTAAAGATGTTTTTGTTTTCCAGAACAACCAGCAAGAGAAACTGAACATTAATATCCTGTAAAAATCTTAGAGCATCAATCAGTCCAGGCTAAACTTAAAAAATGAACAACTGATCAAAAGAATTTACAATAATTTTACAAAAAACACAATTATTTAGCAGAACAGCTGATTACTTTTGTCACTTCTTTATCTTTAAATACAGTTTTCTTCTGAGTAATAATTAGGATGAGCCATTTTACACAGATTTCCTGAGAGGAGACCTCTGTGCCCACGTGTTGCACCATTTGCTCTCTCTGCCCTTTGATTAGGACACTTTTCATACCTGTTTGTTCAAAAGATGAATGATCTCAGAAATAACTCGGCTCAGCTCTTATTTTTAATTTTTCAGTTTGTGATTTTATTATGGAAGAGGCGGGATTCTTATGGCTGAGTTTGCAGGTTTCCTGTTTCTCTACGATGTCTGTTAGTAAATTATTTGCTATTTTCAAATAGAATTTCTGCCAAAAACAAAGATTGATCTGACTTATTATTTTAAGCACAACTCTAGTTATGGAATGACTGCTTTCTGCATCAAAACAAAGCAATACCTTTATGAGTTCCCCATGATGTTTTGAATTATTCATGTTTTGATGAAAAGTTTGCACATAAAAGTTCTCACAGTGAAGATCTGAACTCCCTGTTCCTCATTGTGGATTTCACAACCGATGGTCCTGTAGAAGCTCTGAAATGATACAGAAGATCCAAACACTCAGCTCCCATGATTTATACCTGAGGAAAGGTCTGGCTGCTATTCTATCTCTTTGAAATGAGAAGAAGTTGGGCTTTAACCCAGCCGGCTGATATGGTATGTAATGTTGAGGTGAATAGTGTGGTTGAAGTGCCAGCAATACGGATTTCTCCCATTTAAGCTTTTTTCTGTTGGGGTTGTTAAGGAAGCTGAAATCATCATTTCATCAGCCAAATGAAGGCTGTCTTCAGGTGAAAGCTGCAATCTGCTGCCTCTTTGAAGTGCTGCTAGCCTTCGGAAAACATCCTAATCATACAAAATCCGAGGATATATTTGGTCTATCAGCACCCAGTTCAGACCCAGCAACTGTGCTGCGAGGCAGAGCTGCAGGGCCAGTGGCAGCTTAAATCTGTCAATTCTGCCTGACTGGAAACAGAAATTTAAAGGCAGAAAAAGAAACTCCAGTAGTAATTTGGAAGGCCCTTTTTTAGCCATTTCAGCTGTTCCATGGCCCATTTGCCCTCCAGTAATATGTTGACTACTGTGCTTCATTTCTGTGACACATGCCCCTCTTGTGAACCATGGCAGAAACGTCTAACTTTCCCAAAGTAATAGTCATAAGAACACATACCTCAAACTTTAATTCTGTCACAGCCAAAGCCTTAACTTTTGTTCAGAGCTACTGCGAGTTTTGACTTCTGAGGATGCATCTGAGACTGGTGACAGAGTCAGACTCTCAGCCACAAAGTCAGCCATGAAAGGCCAAGAAACTACAGGGGGAGATGGATTGAAACTGAAGCTGCAGCTTTGGGTTTTTTTTAAAGTTGTGTATTTAAACTCCAGCTTGGAACAGTCATGATAAGAATAAGAACATTACAGTTTTAGGTAAACATATGAAACAAGCTGTTTAATATGCTCCCATCGGACGTTGCTGCAGTATTTTCTCCCAGGTCTCAATTGCTCTGAAGATCTGGCTTAAAATCAACCTGGTCTCATGGATACGTTGGTTCCCTTATAGCCAGAAAACAAAGTTCATGTAGATCATATAGATTCATTTCACAGAGTGGAATATCTCAAACATTTGTTCTTGTGTTTTTGGTGATCATGGCTCACAGAGAATGAAACCCAGAAATTCAATGTCTCAGAAAATAAAAGTATTCCGTTTTCACTGCCATAATTTTAGTTTACATGTTTTATTTTGTATTATTCCGATTTTTTTGTGATTATGACTATTATTTTGAAAGGTTTAAGTAGGAAGTGTATTGAATCCAGCGTGTTCGCTGGGGCACCAGAAAGATGTATGACGTTAGTAAGAGGCTGTAGAAAAGCAGTTTAAGTTTAAAGAATTAATTTAATAACCTCATTTCTACCTCGAAAGAAGGGTCAGCCAGCGAGGTATGTTAATGTGTTTTTATATCATTTTTTATGTCGTTATTGTTTTCATGACACCATCTCACTAAAGTTTATGTTGTATTTTAGTTTGACGGTGGTTTTGGTGTCAGTGGAACAAACGTGGAGTTGTAACAAGAGCAACTTTAAAGATTTGCATTGAAGCTGACTTCACACCAGCAGCTCAACAAACTCTTAATTGCCATTAAGAAGAGGTGGAAGTGATGTTCCATAACACCAGTTTAACAAAATAAAATCTTTACTGCATAAAGTGTTATGTTACAGTCACATTGTGGGGAAGACGGCTGACTAGACGAATGTCCAGAAGACGGTTGCTCCACAAGGAAGGGAAAACACAAAAGGTCATTCCTAAAGAAGCTGGTTGTTCACAGTGCTGTAGCATATTCATAGAAAGTTGAGTGGGAGGAAAAGGTGTGGTAGGATTGGGTGCACCATGGATAACTGTAGCCTGGAGAGGCTAGACAAGCAAATCCATTCATGAATCTGTGGGAGTTTCACAAGCAGTTGACTGAGGCTGAAGTCAGAACATTAAGATCCATTGTTCAGTCAGATCATTAAGATCCATTGTTCAGTCAGATCCTACTCATGGCTCACAAGCGTCTTACTAGAACAAGAACTGTTATATATTTGTTTCTGAAATGAGGAACCACAAACATTAAACTTTTTCAAGATATGATTTTTTTCAAGGTATACCTGCTGTAACACCTGCGGACCTGCACATTGGAGTTATTTGGTGACTCTGAAGTCATGCTATATGTGTGTGTTTGTTGTGTGTTGTACCTGTCCAGGGTTTTCCTGCCTCTTGTCCATTGTCTGCTGGAGATTCTCCAACCTCCTCAGCAACCCTGCAACTAAATAGCAGATATTAAAACATGATGGATGTTTGGTTTTTTTTCCTTCGCAACCTGCCTTTCACAAATTAAACACATGTTGTTTTAATAGAGAAGAGTTTTATTACTGCTTTCCTTCTTGTTAGATTTCTGCTCATCCCCATCTGGCGCTACGCTCAAAACGCTCGAAAGTTTGGGAACTAGCCCAAATTGTCTGCAGAACAGTAAATGTTCTCTTAGTGTGTTTCCTAACATTACCAAAAGAAACGTTTAGCATTAAGCTGCCATTTGAAAGCTGCTGAACTGACAGGTGGTGTTAATGCACGCTCATTGTTGTCAGCTTTATCCTGCCGAGATCGTGGCAGTGAAATGTCACGCTGACGAGCTGTTGATGGCCACAGCCAGGAAACGAGTCTAATTGGAATGACTTTCTCACAGCCTCTGTCCATATGTCCATGTTGCCGTCTCCCCGTTGAGTCACAATATGTAAAAGCAAATTACATCCACTATTACTGCCTGATGTCATGCTGGCACACAGCTTATTGACTCAAAGAAAATTTAATTGAAGAGAATTTTAACTGGATTCAGAGAAGCTGTGGAAAGTATCGCAGAAGGTGGCGTGTTCTCTTCGAGGAGCGTGCGCACTTTGAAGAGGTCAGGGGAGAAATGTTCACGGCCCATTTAGCCTCGAACACATCAGCTCCATCGTGCCATCTGTGTTCGTTCTCCTGGTAGAAGTGAAATCCCAGAAAGGCCGGCGATGTGACAGAGGAGAGAGATGTCCCTGCGCTGTTTGGAAAGTGCAGAGCTGAACATAATTAGATTCTAGTTCCCAGACATCCACAGGGACTTCCTAAACACACACTTCTAATGTCACCATGGCAGGGGCTTCTGCTCAGGCCAGCTCTACTGTCAACAAGCCACAGAGAGAGACCATCTAATCTTCTGTTTTTACAATAATGTGAAGCGTTACTGGAAACCTGGAGATCTTTGAAGCCGAAAGCTTTAGAGAAGATAAATGCAGCTGGGAGGCTCTTTTGATGGTTTTATTAGCTTTTTGCTCAGCTAAAAAACTTCCAATATTAACTTAAATATTTTTGCAACAACATCCAAACTCTTTAAATTTTGCTGCATTTTTTCACATTACAGCCATGCTTTGGCATTTAATTCCATTTTATAGGGCAGAACAACACGATGCAGTCAATAATTTTGGGAATGGAATGAAAAAATATTTCTTTTCTAATCAAAATCTAGGAGTTTCAAAGATTGATATATCTGCCTTCTTTAATTTTACTACACTAAATAAAATCTAAACCAATCAATTTCCCTCAAAAGGTTCTTAGTTAGCAAACAGAGATGAAAATGTTACACTGTCACCGATTCCTCTAACACTACTAGTTATTTTTTAAGATCTATATCCTGTTGATTATATTAATATTGAGAAGCAACTAATGTATTTGATGTGATAATAATAGGTAGATAATAAAGTGTTTATTATCTATTATACGACATAAACTATGACAGACTGGTAGAAGTCAGGTAAGCTCATTAAGTTTTATTGTTTGTTTGTTTTAAACTAGAATGTTATTTTTTAATGAACATTTTATATGAAAGCAATTTGAACTGTGTGATGAACATCAAACTCATTGACAAGATCCATTTATTGCTGCATAAATACCAGCTGCCATTTGAGCTCCATTGGAAACACCTGGAGTTTTCACTAGTCTAAAAATTAACAACCATCTCTGAACTCTTTCTGTTCCTAGAAATTCCCTCCTGAGCTTTTAATTATGAGGTAATCAAATTCTAAGCTGAGAGAAAGTTTGGACAGATTGTTAGTTTGTTTTCCATTAAAGTTAAGACAGGAGGTAAAACTCTACTAGAAAACCGTAGGAATATTCGTCACTGAGCTGCTGAAACGTGATGTGAGTTTGTATTCAGTGCTGCTGGGAGGAGCAAAGGGAAACAAGTTGGGAACTGATTTGATTGCACATCAAGCTTGTGTTGGTGGGCACAAATTCTGAAACTGAATTTGAAGATATTGCTTGAAAAGAAGTTTGAATTGCAGCAATCAGTTCTGAAGGATTTTGTTTAGGGTGTCTCAGTTTTCATTAAAATGTGAGGCACAGATCCAGTCTGAGTCCCAGGAAATATGGAGTGAAAATAGTGTCAAAAAGATTTGTGTGTGCGTAAAATGATTTGTGCGTGCGTAACAGGATTTGTGCGTGCGTAACAGGATTTGTGCGTGCGTAACAGGATTTGTGCGTGCGTAACAGGATTTGTGCGTGCGTAACAGGATTTGTGTGTGCGTAAAATGATTTGTGCGTGCGTAACAGGATTTGTGCGTGTGTAAAACGATTTGTGCGTGTGTAAAAAGATTTGTGCGTGTGTAAAAAGATTTGTGCGTGCGTAAAAAGATTTGTGCGTGTGTAAAAAGATTTGTGCGTGCGTAACAGGATTTGTGCGTGCGTAAAAAGATTTGTGCGTGCGTAACAGGATTTGTGCGTGCGTAAAAAGATTTGTGCGTGCGTAACAGGATTTGTGCGTGTGTAAAAAGATTTGTGCGTGCGTAACAGGATTTGTAAACCTTAAAAATAAAATACATGTTGATAAAGTACACACAAATCACCTGGTACGCACACACAAAACTGCAGTTACACACAAATCCGGTTACGAGTGCACAACTATTTTTGAGACTCATTTCACGCCTCGGTGGAAGCTCCAAGATTTGTGTGTAGATGGTGCGTTTACATGCTAGTAAAAGCTGGGACATCTGAGTTTTCTTCGGAACTGTTTCTTTTTTCCACAGTTCAATACATATTTCTCTCTTTACTTGTCTCGTGGCTTAGACATATTTTTGTGAGAGAAAAATACATATGTCATTACACCCACGTCTACTTTTTAATACTATAAGATTGTTTATATATGAATCCGCATTTGGGACCTATTCAACTGTAATTACTTGGGTAAAAAATTCAACCACTAGGTGGCGGAAGTTTATTCCGCTCTGACTGGGAAAAGCCTTCATTCAAACTGAGAGAAGAAACAAGAGAATGGCGGGTCAGCCGAGTGATCGTGTTCGTGGTTTACCGTCCGAAGTTAGTGGATGTTAAAATTTGCACGTTTTACTGACCGTTGTAATGCGTATTTGTTAGATTATTTCAGATTACGTTTTACGTTTCAAGTAGTTCGACCCAAAGTTCTCGCCCTTCTATAGCAATAGCTCATGTCTACGTTAGCTAAGCTACTATTAGCCCTCGATTAGCATCGGTCCAGTTTAAAACAGAATCTTCCTGGCCCATTACAGCCATGTCTACGTTTACCACCATGCTCAGCTATTTTTATGATGCCGACAATAATGTAGGCTTAGGTGACGTCTTTTATTATAATTTATTATAATTATATTTTATTAATTATCTGGCAGATAATTAATAAAATATTCCATATTTAATTTGTATATGTCCTTTTTCAACTATGCAATTTATAAAGTGAAAAATTGAACACTGACTGAAATGTGGAAAACACATACATTATTAGCACTTTTTGGGGACAATAGAAATATAATTTCACTAGATGGCTACAATTACAATTTAGTTAATGTGAAGCACAACTTAACATATTATCTGTCCAAAAATGTAAGTCATCACATGGAAGTAATGAGAAATGTGGTTTGCTCATAATGAAGTAACAGAAATATTAATATTTTAAAGATTCAGCCGAGTTACTACACTTATATTCAGCTGCTTACAAAGGCTTCAGTGTTGGATGAGGTTATATTTTCAAAATTTGAAATATTGATGATCTGCATGAATCTAATATAAAAAACGGTGCAGATGTATATGTATGGCATAGAATACATTTGTACATTTGTTAAGAGATGTTCTACGTATTTATTTCTGGTACGAAAGCAATGACCATCATATTCCAGGAAGAAATGTAGAGAAGAGTAAATCTTAAGTGATTACAGTAAGATATAAAATATACAGGTGATAGACGAAACATAAGTCTGTAGCAGAACTAAAAAAAAATTTAAATCAAAAACTACAATTAGTGAGGAGAACTGGGATGAATCCTTCAAATAATAAAAGACGTCACCTAAGCCTACATTATTGTCGGCATCATAAAAATAGCTGAGCATGGTGGTAAACGTAGACATGGCTGTAATGGGACAGGAAGATTCTGTTTTAAACTGGACCGATGCTAATCGAGGGCTAATAGTAGCTTAGCTAACGTAGACATGAGCTATTGCTATAGAAGGGCGAGAACTTTGGGTCGAACTACTTGAAACGTAAAACGTAATCTGAAATAATCTAACAAATACGCATTACAACGGTCAGGAAAACGTGCAAATTTTAACATCCACTAACTTCGGACGGTAAACCACGAACACGATCACTCGGCTGACCCGCCATTCTCTTGTTTCTTCTCTCAGTTTGAATGAAGGCTTTTCCCAGTCAGAGCGGAATAAACTTCCGCCACCTAGTGGTTGAATTTTTTACCCAAGTAATTACAGTTGAATAGGTCCCAAATGCGGATTCATATATAAACAATCTTATAGTATTAAAAAGTAGACGTGGGTGTAATGACATATGTATTTTTCTCTCACAAAAATATGTCTAAGCCACGAGACAAGTAAAGAGAGAAATATGTATTGAACTGTGGAAAAAAGAAACAGTTCCGAAGAAAACTCAGATGTCCCAGCTTTTACTAGCATGTAAACGCACCATCTACACACAAATCTTGGAGCTTCCACCGAGGCGTGAAATGAGTCTCAAAAATAGTTGTGCACTCGTAACCGGATTTGTGTGTAACTGCAGTTTTGTGTGTGCGTACCAGGTGATTTGTGTGTACTTTTTCAACATGTATTTTATTTTTAAGGTTTACAAATCCTGTTACGCACGCACAAATCTTTTTACACACGCACAAATCCTGTTACGCACGCACAAATCTTTTTACGCACGCACAAATCCTGTTACGCACGCACAAATCCTGTTACACACGCACAAATCTTTTTACGCACGCACAAATCTTTTTACGCACGCACAAATCTTTTTACACACGCACAAATCTTTTTACACACGCACAAATCTTTTTACACACGCACAAATCCTGTTACGCACGCACAAATCATTTTACGCACACACAAATCCTGTTACGCACGCACAAATCCTGTTACGCACGCACAAATCTTTTTACACACGCACAAATCCTGTTACGCACGCACAAATCTTTTTACACACGCACAAATCTTTTTACGCACGCACAAATCTTTTTACGCACGCACAAATCTTTTTACACACGCACAAATCCTGTTACGCACGCACAAATCTTTTTACGCATGCACAAATCCTGTTACGCACGCACAAATCATTTTACGCACACACAAATCTTTTTGACACTATTTTCACTCCATACTATACAGGAAGGAGTGAAAGAAGGACAGGATGCCTGTTGAGGATGCTGGCAACAATGGAAATGAGAACAGAGTCGCTGAGATGCTGCAATAACTGAATGTGGATGAAGTAAGATAGACTAGGCAGGGATAAAATGAGTTTCTACAAGTTTTGTAGTTTTCATTCTACTGCAAGAAAAGTCATACTAAAAAGTTTCTTGTTTTATCTATTATCTGAATACATTTTTCTCCAGAATCCAGAGAGATGGATTCTGGTTTAAATGATAATTCTGAACTGGTTACAACGACAGAACAGAAACAGTTCCCTGCAGAAGCTATCATTCCCTTGAAAAGTGGGGGGAAATGATTTTTTTACAAAGATAAATCTGGAAAGTTTGGTGTGGTTCCAGCTTCACCCCCTGAGTCAATACTTTGCAGAACCACCCTGCTCTACAGTCATAGCTGTAAGTCTTTAGGTTTATGCTTCTGCCAGTTTTGTACATTTAGAGACCAAAATGCTGCACATTGTTGCTGACAATGCTGTTGAAAAGATGCTATATAAATAAAACAATCTTACCTTAGACATCCCTCTTTCAAAATAGTCCAAGCTCAGTCAGATTGGATGGATAACATCAATGAACATCCATTTTCAAGAAGCCCATCAATCTGCATATTGGTCCATGAATGTCAGATTGCTTCAACCATTTTACATGTGAATATTAATTGGTCTAAAGTTCTGTTCGTTTGCACAATATTTCCCAAAACATTTTGGATTGTGTATCTGAACGTAGTGTGCATGCCAGGCCTGTAGGAGGCAGTGTTATTCCGGGAGAACGGTCTGCTGTGTGCAGGTCAAATTAAAAAAAACTGCAAGGAATGCACACCAGCACAAAACAATTAGACGGTCATGATTGCCATGATTCATTTCATTTCATTTCATTTCAAAACGCTGTTACCATGGATACAAGAGACCAAAAAGCAACAAAATGTTTGCCTTTTACTGATCACTGCAACTTTGCTTTTCAAGGTATTCTTTGTTCACCAACAAACTTCTGACCATGACTGTGGTGTCGGTTCTCCGCTGCCTTGTGCTGATGTGCCTCTGGGCAAAGCACTAACCCCACGATAATTGAAGAACCCCCAGTAAAAGGGGAAGTTGTAGAGAAATGCAAGTGATACTTTTCAGATTTTTGGGGTGATGGAGGGTGAGATGTTTAATCTTTAGGCTGAACCCCATCTGAGCGAAGAGCAGCTGAGTCCCATAAATCAGGTTTTAAGATGCTTTCAGCATGTTTGCACTGTGTTACAAATACTAACCTGCAGTTGTTGCTCTGTGTTACACCTGAACGCATGACTGTTCCTCTAACTCGTCTTTGTGTGGAGAACAAAAGACATTGCTCATGTTTTTCCTATTTTATTTTATTTTATTTTTTTCTTTGCAACCTCGGTGCGGGATGTTGATATTAATTCCATCACACTCGATTTAAAGCACTTAGATTCATACTGGGGCAGCGTGAGGTGTGATGAGGAGGCGCACAAGCTTTTTAGTTTTTTGTCACTGTGATGTATTCTTCACTTCTCTGCTGACATTCAGGCCTAAGGCAAAGTTTAGTCTTTTCATTAAAATGGAACACAAAGCAATTGTGGTGTAGTTTTTGCTTCATTAGCCCCAAACTCTGCTGCCACCGCTGCTGCAGAGCTGCTCTGCTGTTAAGGACCGCACACTCCCTCTAGAAAATGAGCTGCTGCAGGAGATTACTCTACGAGTAACTAGATGAATCAAGCATGTCGAAATACATGATGGAGATTAATTACTTGCTTATTTTACCTTTCTTCTCACCTGTTTTGCTACTGGTGCTGGGATAATTGGATTTCCGTAATCTTTTTTAAAAAAATTGCACACTTTAAACAAAATTTACAAATGTTAGATCAGAACTTTTTAAATGAATCATTTTTGGTACATTTGCTCTTTGGAGTCACTTTTGAAACAAAGGAAAACTGGAAATTCTTCCAGTTTTAGTGTCTTTTAGTATGTTTTCAATGCTTTATGGTAAATTTTAGACATCAAGTTCACTGCATGGAACATGTTGCATGCAGTGAACATGCAGTGAACATGCAGTGAACATGCAGTGAACATGTTATCAAGCAAATAAAAGGTTCAACAGTCAACAGAATTCCCTATGTGAGTAAGATCCATAGAGAAACTCCTGTTCCTTTTCTCCCACCTCTCATGGAATCACTGCAGTACAACCTGGTTCATTGTGACAGAACAACATGAGATAAACAGTCAGCAGAACTACGGAGTTTTTAACAGTATTTTTAGAGATTGATAGACTGAGGTCTGGTTGTTCT
This sequence comes from Xiphophorus couchianus, assembly GCF_001444195.1. Classification (NCBI taxonomy): domain Eukaryota; kingdom Metazoa; phylum Chordata; class Actinopteri; order Cyprinodontiformes; family Poeciliidae; genus Xiphophorus; species Xiphophorus couchianus. Next base: position 2,546,820 of record NC_040232.1, on the reverse strand, counting down.
TAATGGGATGAAAAGCTTTTTACCGAGGAGCATTTCAAGCTGTGCTTTGTGTTCTTGAACATAAATGTAACCAACATGTTAAAAAAAATAAAAAGAGTACTGCATAGCGCAAAGACTCAGAATATATATTTACTTAATGTCCAGGCACAGTGCAGAGACGGCGCAGAGTCCTGTGTGATCTGGAGAGCCTGGAGACTTTACAGCCAGCATGATAAAAGCAGTTTATTGGAGCAGAGAGAGGCTGAAGTAATGTAGAAAAAGGCGCTGTGGAGGACAGGAAGAAGACATATGGTCCAGCAGTGAAATGAGCTAAGTAACATAAAAGCAGCAAATGTTTCCAAGAAAGCTTGGGTGGGTTGAAGCATAATGCTTAATGAACAGAAAGATCCTCCACAGGAAGCCTAATGACAGAGGAGATGAGGAAGATAGCTGCAGAAAGTAAAAGGAACTGTTCTAAAAAATTCAGAAGAGCAGAGTGAAACTTTAATACTATCACACTCTGCAAAACTGGTCTGAATAAATTAAGCATACAGCAGAAATGTTCCTGTACCTTAATACACATGCAGGTCTACCAGGGTTAGGTAGAGAAAAGGTTTGATTTGCAGAGCCTTGATGTGTGGAACGGGCAGTCCTAAAAGTGATAGACAGCACTACCAGCAGTTCAAGGAGTTTAATGGGTAGTTATACCCTATAAAAACAAGATGTGGATCCAGCAGCAAAGTGTTAGAACCAGTGGGTGTGTGAGGGCCCCTCCTAGGCCACTGATATCCAAAGTTAGTATTAAAGGGCCAGAATCCTCCCTGGTTCAACACATCTGAATCAAATGATTGTTTGTTAATAAGGCCCTGCAGAGTTTGTTTACATGCTGAGGAGGATCTAAGTGTCTGGATTCACCACATGGAGCAGGACACGTCTAAAACCTGCCGGACTGACCCTTAAAGAGAGGAGGTGGAGACTCCTGCTTCAGACAGATACTGTGCATCAACCACTGGAAAAAACCATGTCATCCAACACTGGCACTGGTTTCTTCACAAAGCAGAATGATCTAGCACCTACTCGTGGCCCTGTGTTTCAGCGTTACTACTGAACGCTAAAAAGAATTACTGAGTCATTATGGAGTCATTCTTTTTCGATAGTAAGACTCCATCAGGTAAATTTACGAAGGTATTTGTGGGTGTGGAACTTGTGCAAACCGAGTCTGACAGAACAGAAGGGTTTCTTAAATATGTCTGTATGTTGACTAAATTCACCTACTTACTTTGGTTTCCTCTTATTTGTACACATCAGATCAAAAGATTGGTTTTCAAACAGAAACTAGGGGATGAAATAGAAACACATTGTGCTGCGTGGTAAGACACACAGCCTCTCCCCCCACATGAAGGTTCCCCCTGCAGAAGTAGTTGCCAGATTGCTGGAGCATGAAGCACTAACAGCTTCACCCAAGGCCAACCTCAACCTTTTCCACTGGAACGGAATGGAAGATGTCTGGTGAATTTCTCATTGTTTATGGTCTCATTTCATGAGGAGATTAAGAGTGAGTCCCTTTGCTTGGTGAAACAAGGGGAAAGCAGGGAACCGAGAAGATCATTTACTTTTCTGACAAAATGAGCTTTCCTCTAAAACAAAGCTGTGTGTGTGATTTAAGAGCTGAGTTTAACAAGAAGGAAAGTGTTATACAGAGTAATTGAACTTTCTACATTTTCTCACTGAAGAATGTTGGCCATTTTTCTTTTCTATTTCCTTAATGAAGAGTGAATGTGAAAAATTGTTGCTTTTCAAAGTCGGATGTGGATGAATTCAAGCTGCATATCACTTCCCTGTTATGTAAGAATCTTGAAGATAAATTAGATTAGATGTGAGTCTGAAGTGCTTATTTAGAAGATGTTTTCCTCTGCAGCTGTTTTTTTTTATGATGAAAGCAGCCATTAGTCAGAAACCAGCCATGGCAGCTTTATGACAAAATATTAAAGTACATCTGAGATCTATTAGAGAAGTCACAGTTTGAGAATAGTTGATTTTAAATACGGGGTTTATTTATTTGTCAATAAGTTGAGCTGCAAAGCTCAGTTTCTGCTCCGGTAAAGCTAAATCAACCCCAGGAGCTACATGTTCTCCTGAACTCTGACACTTTTTAATTTGTAGATTCGTTCCTTGGTTCCTGAAGGTTTTTCCACTTTTCCTGCATTTTTTCTCATTTAAATGTTGTCCTTGTACCAAACCATGAAAAAATGTTGTGAAGTCCATGAAAAACTGAGTTTATATAATCTCGGTTTTGAAAACTCCTTTTTAAAGCATGGTGTGTTTTCTTTACAACTCTAACAATATTTTAGGAAAAACAACAAAAATCACAATTTTCTCAGAAATTGATCATTTTTCTTCTCTGTGCTCAGATGACTTGTTCCTACTTTTCCTGTGGTGCATCACATGTTGCCTCATGTAAAATGTGCAGAAACGATATAAATCTTTCTCACAAACCTCCAGGCATCACACACACACACACACACACACACACACACACACACACACTCCAAGATCTGTGTGAGCAGTGGAGAATTGAAACCAGCTGGAGAATTGCAATAGCTGGGCATCAAATCGACCTTTGTTTTTATATTCTTTTGCATTAGGTACACACACACACACACACGTGCACACACACACGTGCACACACACGTATTATATACAGAGCTACAGGAGGTTTGCATTCTTGTTTCTGTTTAAAGCTTAGCCTGCATTGGTGTGTTTTTCCTCTGTTTCACATGATTAGTTGGTAAACTCATATTTACAGTAACTTCCACCAAAAGTTGTTTTTCTGCTTCATAAATCCATTCATAAATAATAAATTAATTATTAAATTAAGTAATTAATTAATAATAAATTGATCAATAGTATTTAGAAAAGGTACGTCAATGTAGTAAGAACTGAAATATCAATCATAGCGATACTTTAACTTGCAGTAACTAACCTTATGGGGCCAGTCACAAAGAACTGAGCTTCCATTTCCAGATGTCTGTTTTAAATGAAATAGATTTCTCTCCACAGGATCGCAGCAGAACGTTGGGATTTCCACAGCCTTGATTCTACTATACATGTTCTATTCAGAGTAGGAGTGCATCAAACGTGACACATAAAGCAAAAAACACAACAATTAGCGACGATATTAATGTTGGATCAAATGATCCACTAAATTCAGAAACAAACAAAATTACTTCTGCAAAGTTTTGTTAAACAGTATCTGCTAAATTTGATTTCAAATGTTTACATATGGGGGAAGTGCATTTTATTTTTGAGATCCAGGAAAGAGTAGATAAATTAAATCATTAACTGTAACGACTTTTCCAAACCTTGCTGCATATCTTGTCATATACACACACCTCAGGTTGTGAAGTAAAACAAAAATCCGACCAGCCTCAACAGTCCAATCCTCATATCTGTCACCTTTCTTAAACTGCTGATATCTCTGCTTATAAACTGGCCTCAGCTGATCTTTTGACATGGAGGGATTTAAGTGTCCATAAAGAAACGTAAACAGGATGAGAATCAATAAATCATGTATTTTTTGACAGTCTTTATAATCCCATAAGACTCCAGTGAGCTCAGACTCCTTTCTCTGCTTGCAGCTGAAGATAGCTCCTTATAACTGCAGCTGTGTGTTTGCTCTCTAGCTGCAGACTGAATTTATGAGTGGTCAGGTACCTCTCTGATGTTAATGCATCACAGCCAGAAAACAGCTCTTCTGACATGCATGCATCATAAGTCTGCCAATTGCAACAGAATCTGTGACTATGCAGACTGGGGATAAGAAATCTTAACTCTTGGATCGTGTAGGGAAAACTAACCAAAAGTCAATTTATTTCTGGATGGAAATGCACGTTTGTTGACATCCCATAAAACCAAGCATCTTTCATCTCAGCTAATATGACAGAAAATTGATCGTTTTGTGGTGAGAAAGTGGTGGAATATTCCTTAAAGTGCTCCTGGGACAGGATTTAGCAGGAGGGGAAAATTCATCTTCACACCTTTGGCTTGGATCATTTAGACTTAATGAATGCCTCACAGAGCCAGATTTTTTTTTCTCAGGTTGACAGGGGGGGGTGGAGGTGGTAAAAAAAATCCTGGAGCAGCTGAGATGTGGAACAGCAGCACATTGAGTCTGTGACTGTATGAAAACCGAGCCTTCATCAGGTGTTTATCTCCGGTTTTAAGGCACGAAACTCCTTTTAATCTCGGCTGCGTCTCCTAGCTGCTCCACGTTGCCGAGCACATGCGGAGCTGTAACGATGCTCCGTATTCTTCTTGAAGTTATTATTTTGGATGTTTTACAGTTGCGCCGACTGGCTGCGCTTGACTTTTTCAGGCTTCTTCCCAAACAAGGAGAGCAGGTGTTTGACAGCTGATGGGTCGCACTCTGCTGAGAGAACCCGGCTCATCTTCTCCTCTAATGAGGTACATGAGACGGATTGCTTCTTTATCCTTCATTTGACTTTACAACAAGAGTGAGTCTTAACAAAACTGTTTGGCTGCTAGGAGAATAAATTTGCCCCTCGGAGGCAGCAGAGAAACAAGTTGCTTCAATAAGGCCTTTGAAGGCGGTTTAATGATTTTCCTAAATGAATGTTTTGGCAGCTCTGCCGTCTGGCTGCAGCAACGCTTCGGTTTGCTTTTATCGCACATTTCGGATGCTCAGTTTGGAGAATCTGTGGCAAGAGTAACGTGAGATACAGAGCGAGGATGCTGCAGAAATATGAAGTATTGATTATGGCTGCAGCAGCCTGTGTTGCTCTTGGTATTACCCTCACCTGAACGGTCAAGTGGCTGCCATTACTTTGCTTGTTGCAGCCTGTCGTCGGATCACAAATTGCATTTCAGCAGACAAGAGAGGATTAGAGTGTCAGTGAAAACAAATAAAGCACATAAATTCAAAGTAAAAAATAAATAAATAAACAATCCTTTCATTAATATGGGATAAAGTAACACAAAGCAATTAGATGGCAGTGTGACTAATCCCTCCTCATCCTGGGGTGAGAATGTGCTTTTAGGAGCATTATCAACAGAAAACCTCAACAATGGCATTCAATAGATATCCTCAGCAATATTCTAAAACTGTGATTTAGAGAGCTACACTTGTAGAGGCAGAAAATTAACAATGAAATACAATCTGTTTCCTGTAGGAGAGAATAATACCAGCTTTAAAAACTGGGATTTCTAAAGCTGGTATTAGAAAAACATGTGTTCCTTTAAATCTAGACTAAAAACCCGACTGTTTAGAGTTGCTTTTGAAACATTATAAATGAAACATTAATCAACATTCTGTGTAACGACGGCACTTGACAAAATGTAAAGCCTCAATTATTTACTGTATGTTTTGATGTGTTTGTTAGCATCATGTTGTGGTAAAAGTTAGCATGTCATTCGAAGTGAAGCTAAATTTTTTAGTTCTGTTTACAGTTCAGTATTGATAAAAACGTGTTGCATGAATCAAGCTAGCGAGAAACACTTAGAGGTGGGAACTTTCCGCTGATCTGCTTTTCTTTGCGCTGTACTTTAAAAATTGTTAAGTGCACTTAGCTTCTCCTAAATTTATATATATTATTCTAAACATTCTAAAGCATTAATATACTTGGCTGTTTTATAAACTTTCAGTTGAATAAATCTTGATGTGTTAAAGTTTTTCATTTAATTCTTTGTTGTTAGATGCCTATTTCCATGTTCTTATTTTGAAAAGGTTTAGACTGTTTACAATTTTATTTTTATAGTATCTTTTTGTAATATATTCTATATTCCATCAAATCCATGGATACCATCTATATACTCAAACACTTCCTTTGTGTTGCACAGCTGGAGCTTTCTTTAGCTTGTTTGTGATTGGTGAATGACGTTGCTACGGGATTTTGTAATCCCCCTGATTCTATTGGCTGTTAGATGTGTCAATCACCCAAATCAACCAATGGGCTGCAGAAAATCTGCCCTGTAGGTTTGATTTTCCAACTCAGTGCTCAATGCTTTCATAATCAGAGCGCCCAGGACTGTGCTTTTTAGTAGTAATTCCCTGTGTATGCGTGGGTTCTCTCCGGGTACTCCGGCTTCCTCCCACAGTCCGAAAACATGACTGTTAGGTTAATTGGTCTATCTAAATTCTCCCTAGGTGTGTGTGTGTGTGTGAATGGTTGTTTGTCCTGTATGTCTTTGTGTTGCCCTGCGACAGACTGGCGACCTGTCCAGGGCGTACCCCGCCTCCCGCCTGGAACGTAGCTGGAGATGGGCACCAGCAACCCTCCCGACCCCATTAGGGACAAGGGTGAACAGACAATGGATGGATGGATGGATGGATTGTTTAAAAAATCACTGTTGTTAATTGCAAATAATATTTATAGCAAGATATAGGTCGGGGCGGAGATAAATAAATAAATAGAAAGAAATTTGTAATTGCCCCCCCCTGATGGTGCCAAAATGTCCAAAAACGGTACATTTGGAATGTTTGTCTGGAATTTTATCAACCAATACATTCATTTTTAATTTTTTTTTTTATGAAATTAGGTCCAGTAATTGGTCAGAACCTGTATTGTGAATTGCTAGAGGTACTGGGTTTCCACTGCATGCTTTGAAGGAAAATCTACATTACGAAATGTATTTTATTAGAATTTCTTATTTTTATTTTGTATTTTTTCACTGAGTGCCATATATAGTTGTTCTTTCTCAATAATACAAATGTTTATTTTTAGACTTCTAGAGTTTTCTCTGGAATATAACTTTTATTTTGGTACCTGAACCAGTCAAATACACCTTGTAGTTCCTGAGATATATGGAATTCTTTTTGGGGATGTCTTTTTGGAGAACTGTCCAAAAAATATACAAACAAGAGGCTCTGTTCCCAAGACGTTTTAAAGAGGCCTGCTTTAGATTAAAGCCTGTTCATGTGTTAGAATGGCCTAGTCAAAGTCCAGACCCAAATCCATGGACAATCTGCGGCAAGATTTGAAAGAAATGTTTTCCTTCCAATCTAAAGGAGGTGGAGGTGATTTGCTAAGATGAATGTGTGAAAATGCAAAAGCACTCCACACTTTTCAGATTAGTTTTAGTAAAAGATTCTGAAACTCACTTAACCTTTTCCTCCTGCATATATTTATAATGAAATATGCCATAATTATTTAATGTAACAGAGTTCAAATAATCAAGAATAATCGTTTGACTAAAGATTTTCAGTCTATAAAATGATCAGGTCTGTTTACTGTGTGCTAACAACACGAGTTTCCTGTTGTTCGTCTCCTTTCCTGAATTTGGTTTATAAATTAAAGGTTAAGGGAACAAGAGCGTAAAGAGTGAGAGTCAGAGAGAATAATATTTTCCATAGAAAAACGTCTGGTGTTCTGAGCCCACAAAGAAGCCTGCAGAGTCTCAGTCAGAGAGGAAGATGATGGATTGTATCAAGCCGCAGGCAGGGAGCTCTAGAAATAAGTAATCAAAGAGAAAGTAGGGGTAGGTGGTGTTCATGCAGACTCGCTGTTCACCATTCATATTCCAAAAGGTGACGGCGCTTGTTAAGTTGTTGATGGCACCAGGCATTGTACAAACTCTGCTGCCTCTTGGCTCCAGTAGGTGTTTTAGTGGAATAGAGTTGAATTATCCATTTAGTACCAGAGGGGCAGTTCGTGACCTCTTCCTCTCGCACTCCCCCGCACCTCCATCAGCCGCCCACAGTGGCATCCGCGGTCAAGGTTAGCTCTGTGGCTATTCAGCATTCTGCGCCGAGCCAGGGAAGTCTGCCAGACAGGTTCTGCTTGAGTATACTCAGGTGCAGGATGGTTTCAGGGTACATTTTCATAATGCAACCAAATGGGCAAGATACTTTTTTTCTTGTTGCCATGAAGCTTGCATGTCTCTTTGGAAATTAGATTTGATATTGGTTTAAAAAAATAATCAGCAGGAGGGTTTCAGGATGCCAACAAGATCTAAAAATCCAAATATGGTAATTAATAACTCGTCTTTGGTTTTATAGAAGAAGCTGCTTTTATGTGTTATTAAGAAAACTGCATGAAGTTTTCATTTAAGAAAGAAATGTGGGCAGAAATGTGCCATTTTTTATTTAAACTCAAGTTGGTTAGAACCCGCTGTAACCTGGAAACAGACAACACCGCTCACCATGCAGAAAATTGTAGAACAAAATGTGCAACGTTACGGCTAAAGAGGATGCTGCATGTGTTATTAGAGGTTTTAAAATGTGCCTGGCATTTTCCACCTCTCAGGAAATAGCAACTGACTGATAAAAGCTTCACTGTCAATGACCAGAAAATTCTGCTGCTGGTTTCAGAGGTTTGCACCTGGATCCACTGAGGTTCAGACCCGCCTCCCACCCACTGCAGGGAAATCCAGCATCTGTAAGCTCTGTGAACAGGTGTGGAGTTTATTTTAGCGCAGCTGGAAGAGTTGAGTTTGTTGATTCAGAGCAGCACAGAAATCAACATGAAGTGTTAATAAAGTTACTATTTCTGAGAAAAAATTGTTTAGGTGATCAATTTGTTTCCCATTTTAAACCTAATTGTTTAGCTGTCTGCATGTTCGTATCGCTTGTGCCACGCAAGACCTGAAGGGATATGCAAATTTCTGGGTAATTGCAAGATTTAGTTCACAAATTCATGTATAAATTATGATGTTTGATTAATTAATTAGAGGCCAAATGATGATAATTAGAGTACAACTCCAATTTTCTGAATCATGTTAATTTTTAATAGTGTAGTTAAAGAGGCTTTAATGACTGGATGGTAAGATGCATAGTTTCTGTTTAAGTGTGTGTGAAATGTGACCGAGACCATTCTTCTATTTCATCATTATGTTACACATAATTATTTACATGCTTCACACAGGCTCTGATTAATAGCCCTGATATAATGCAGGAGGGAGGAAAGTTACTGTTCCTCAGAAACCACTAAAGATTTACTTAAATTAAGGTAACCATATTTTGCAGTGTATTTATAGATTCACATCTACAGCTGTTTGATAAAACTTTAAAATATTCTACCAATGATAATCTGGATAAAGAGTTAGTGGACAGTCACCAGGTTTTAATGCAGTACCATAATTTGCCTAACTTTTTTGTCTCTGTTCTTGTCTTTTTTTTTTTTTGTCTTTGTATTTTAAAGCTCTATTTTGATACTTTAAATTTGTCTTTGATCAAAAATGCATATTGTTTTAATTCAGCAAAAACTCACATGTGTGAATGTTGTGGAAGAATAACTGTTTTGGTTTCCAACAGAAAGTTGTGTGATGGTCTCATCTAGTTCAAGATTCAGTTGAATTTACGCTATTTTTTAGTTCTAAGACAAATTATTCATTCCTTTTCCATAAATGACTAATGAAATAAATTCAATACAGTATAATTATACAGATTCCAATTCAATTACATACATTCAGTTTTACTATTAAATAATTCATTGTCCCTCTTTTTTTGTAGAATCGTATTCCTTGTCTAATATCAACATCTCTATTTATAAATGCTGTTTTAAGCGAGAGGTGTTTATAAATGCTTCACAATCATGAGCAACTGATCTCTGGGGAGGATTCAGCCAGAGGACTGTAACAAGCAGTTGAGTGCATTGTTTACTGCAGGACCATTTGAACTATTAAACACTGATTTGACCTGCAGGAATAACTTCCTAGAAATGATTTTTTTTATCCTTTAGAGAAAAGGCTAAAGGCGATTCATTGATTCTGATTTGGTGTTAAACTAAAGGCTATTTCTTCTGTATGTACAAATAATCTGCCATCTGCCTGGCATTTGATCATTCTTACATGGATCAAACCCAAACAAGACAGCTCTATACAGAACCAAGGTTCAATAATCTGCTTTGCTTGCTTAGCTCTAGCATACTCTGTTGGTTCAGACAATGAGTTACTAGAGCCCCAGGATTGGGGCTGAAAAATCATGATTGGATTGTGAACAGATCCACAAAATCCTGGCTTTTTAATAAAAGCTGAGCAGCTTGCATTACAGACTCACTTGTTTTCTACTCACCATAGTAGGTGGGGAGCAAAGTTGCCTTTGCTGCTACCTTTTTGCTTTATGTGGTTCCAATGCCACAATGTTTTACATTTGGATGTAAAACATCCAAATTCTTCTAAATCTTTCATTTGGAATCTGATCCATGAATCGTAAGAATGTCAAAGAGCAAAGGGGCTCAAAGGCTCTTAGTTTGGTCTTTTTTATGCCTGACTGTTTGCCTGTGAGAAAATATGCAGATGATCTCTGTTTAGATATGATTTTTTTATAGTAAATGTTACCATCACTTGCAAAATTTAAAAATTCAAACAAAAGAAGTTGACAAAATAATACATTAGTCAAGCATTTAAAAAATGATCCAACTATATAGTTACTTCCTGTTTCTTCACTTAACTACATAAAGTTTTAGTACAAATACTTGATTTATGGCATAATCCACAGGGGTTTGTTTTGGTTTTCTTTTATGTTCCTCTTGAATCACTTCTTAGTTCTCTATTATTGTTTGAAAATCTTGCAGTTGATTTTGGTTATTATTGGTAGAAATGTGTTGTCACATTAGTTTGCTCCTTTGTGTTTAGTTTCTTCATGTGTTCTATTCTTACATTCAAATGTCTTTTTCTTAGATTACTGTCAGGTTTTTCCCCTTTTGGTTTGTGGTTTCAGTGGCTCAGGACACTCAGTCACTGTGTTGTCTTGTCTTTGGGTAAAACACTCCACCTGCTTTGCCTTTTAGTGGCGGCACCGACTGAATGGTAGCTTTGATTCTGTCTTTTGCCCCAGGGCAGTTGTGGCTACAATATAGCTTACCACCATCAGAGTGTGGATGAATGGATGATCAGCTGCCTCACGGGTTTTTATGGCTCTTTCCTGGTTCATCTGTTCATTCTGCCTCCACCCTGTTCTGTATCAAAGAATGTCTTCCCAACTTCTGCCTTCATGCTTGTCTTTGTCATATTCATGCTAGCAGGGCTAACGCTCATGTGGATTGTTTCACTGGACAGATGCATCATCATAGCATTTAGTATCACACATCTCTACTCACTTATGCAGTAGTTCCTCTTTTTTGAACCCTGCATGAGGTTCTTGCCGCCCCTGTGGTTCGCCTGATGGTGAAGTAAGAAAAACATCATGATCCACCTCCTAAAAACAAAATGTTGAACATGCTCTTCACTTACCTTCTGTTTTAGCATTGTCTTGCATTTCTGACACATTTTGTAGACAAAGAAACAGAAAATTTGTTTCATATTCATTTAGAAATCTGCTGTCATGTATGATTTATCAAATTTTGCAACTCAAAATGAAATATAAGCTTTCATTTGAGTTCTAGTGATCGTTGCTGACATAGCCTTCACAGGTATGAAGGATACAATCTGAACAACTGAAGAAAGAGTGCTCTAATTGCATACGCACATTTCCATGTGGCTCATCAGTCTGGCTCGTCTGCTATAAGAACAAAAAACGAGAGAGAGAAGGTTGTAGGTCCATTCTCTTTTGATCTGCTTCTGATCAGAGTGCAAAAGCTCCAGCACTGATGCTTTGAAAAGATGTTGCCAGCCTGCCGGTACAGATGATGTGTCATTAGTGAGCAGAATGATTGATTTCTTAAAGTGGATGTGTGGCTCTAGAAGAGAAGCATTTACCCCTCAGGCAGGAAGGCAGTATTAATAAAACATTACAAGGAATGAATCGCCGGCTCTTGGAGCCCAGAGTATATAATGGCTGTTTTTTTCCCCCTTCTGCCTTGTGTTTAAACGCAGTACCATGAGGATTTCATTCTTTAAGGCTGAGAATCAGATGAAACTGTGAAAAGAGAAAGTTTGTTCAGGTTAACTCTGTAAACTCGTCTCAGGAGGTGTTGCTGTATTTGGCCTGACGTTTCATATTCCAGCCTAATTTTCTTTCCATGAAATGACTTGTAATTCAAGTCAGTGTCAGTTTCAAATGTTTCTATTAAATCTGAAATGGAAGGAAATTACTTCCAGTTTGACACATTCATTCAAAGCCAGTGGCTGATATTCTTAAACTGTGGGTCTGTTTACCCGAGCATGAGCTGGAGTTAATTAACTGTGCTAATGTTTCAGATCCAATCTGTAGTTATTGTCCAGACTGCTGTCTCTTGTTTGTCTCTTTGCATGACAAGTAGCAATTCAAAATGAGAAATTCAAAACTTTGTTATTAGACCTATAATTTAAATGTTTTGTTCTGTAAAGCAATAGTCTTTCTCATCTTTTAGTCCACTTTGTTGAAAGATGAAACAAGAAGAAACAATTATTTCAAGACTTGGCTTTGACTCACTCTTTAATTTTACCGAATGTCTTAAATATACACATCTGTCAATGTTTGGAGAGATGAACCAAATGTCTGGTTTTACCACAACTTATTGTCAGAACCATCCAAGAGGTGGAGGGGGTTTAAAAATGATCTCAGATTTTAGCTGTTTGATGGCAGAGTCCCTAACTCTGACTGTAGTTCAACATATCCTGCTAACCGTCTACTTTTGCATGGTAGACCTCAGGACATGCACACTATTCCACATGGACGAGGTTGTGGTGCAAGTGGGAGATTAAATCCCTAATTCTGAGGTAATTTGGTTTTTATTTGCGTTCTTAAGGAAGCTCATATCTTCTTGCAGAGAATAGAGGAATGAGTCTGTGAGGAACTCCACCGCTTGGTTTTAACAATATTGAGTAAATGCAGAGCAGAGGCACTTTTCATAAAGGGGATTTGAGTGAAGCCTGCCTTGATATAAAATGTACAGCAGATGGATCGGTGCCAGCTCCATGCATTAAATAAAGTGCACTCACTTTGTGGGTTAACAAGGCTCAGTCAGGAGAAGAACCAACAATCAAATCAATGGGAACAAATCTCATTCACATTCATGTCTTTACCAAGAAAATCTAACTTTGTGAAGGGAAATAGAGCTGCACACTGAGCCTTTTGCACAATTCCAATCATGATATCATATTTCTTTACTGTTGTCTTTCAGGGGTAATGCTGTCTAACTTTAAGGATGGCCAAAAAGGAATAGTTTTTCTCACAGGAGTTCTTTGTTTCATTGATGTGTGCATTTATGTGCCACCAGTTTTAATGTTTAGCACTCAGCGCCATGAGCCTGGGGCTATTTTGTGAAATTTCCACATGGATAAACATATTGAAATTCAGTAACAACTTTTCTTCTGAAAGGCCAATGTGAAACACCTCAGGCTCAACAAAATGAGACACTTAGAAGAAAACAGTCTCAGTCTCACATTTTAAAAGTCCTATTCCTCCCTATGTCTGATCAACTAAGTAAATTAAAGACTAATGTGGAGTTTTATATGAAGTGAACAGATCACACCAATTTCACGTTAAATTATGCTGACTTTTTTAGTGCATACATTAAGGTAAGGAAACAATTAGATTCTAAATGGCTTTTGGTTTTGATTCTGGGAACTTCTGAAATGAAGAGAGCCAATGTAAAATCAATATCTAAATTCTTTTCAATTAAGCAGCCATCCTGTGTATTGGGTCTCCACCCAGCTAAGCATGCTAACCAAGCAAAGCTTCAGTCCCTCCTTACACCTTATGCCTGGTTTGCTTTTAAAATGTTTCCTTTTCAACAGAAACTGGCCATGTTGTTAAAGTTTCCTTCCCATCTCTCAACTAATATCTTCATATGAAGATATGAAGTTGGTTTACGCCTGTTTCTTGCTAATTAAAGAGCAACCACCTTCACCAATCATCCTCCCCAGAACGTCTATTCACTTTTATCAGACCTCCATTTTGCTGTTTTTACTCCTTTGTTCTTGGATATTTGAAGTTTCTTTCATTAATTTGCATTTTGGATATTTGTGTTGATAGATATTACACATCAGTCACTCATTGTAAATCTTGAACACTATCTACATTGGGATAGAAATCTGACTCTTTTCATATCCCTCTGCAGAACTGCCATATTCAGGTTAAGGAAAATGTTCAGAACCCCTATTATCATTTACACAATGATCTACTGATGATGGCAGGGTTTCCTGTAGCAAATAAACCAGGTTAGAAGTCAGACTGAGACCGAATCAAGTACCTTAATGAAGCAAGGCCACTGAAATTGGTAAACCTACTTCAGAATATGGATGCCAGGGTGATCTCCTTAAAAAGCTGTCCAATGAACATGTTGATGGATATTAGGAGATCCAGTCCAATGTTGGCCAGAAGTACCAGCTAGAACCTTGAGCCTGTTTAAGGTTTAGGATCGGAGATCAGGAGCCGACACAATGCTGGGTTTTCACATCTTTTTCTAATAATTAATTGAAGACAGCATCAAGACGGGATTTCTTTGGAACATGAATCACCTCAGACATTTTGAAGAATGCAAGATATGACATTACGTTGGTTCAGGGAGTTGTGAATTATTGCTAATACTGATGGACCAATGCAGGTTAGAGGCTGAACAAATAAAGATGGATGTAATACTTCTAATGAACAAGTAGTCTTTAATCTTTCCAGTTAAAGCAAACAACTCAAATGTTGTAATTGGAACAAGATAAATAAATGAGTCAAAACACTGAGGCTCATCTTCATAGACAGAGGGAAAACATCAGATTGATCTGTTGACGGTCATCGTCTGAGGTTAACAAAGCATGTTGGGTTGGAGCAGATGCAGTTCTGGTAATAGCATTAAATAGTATTTTGTGATTATTTCCCTTTAATTTCATAAGATTACTAAAAATACAACGACTTAGCATCATTAATTGCCTTATTATAAGAATCCAGAAATGTTTTAAAATATTCACAATGGACAACTAGACCTGGACTCTGGAGCTTGTTGAAGAAAACACACAACTAGAGATTTTTATTTTTGTGTAACATTTATACTGCACCTAGAAGCACTGAAGCATTGCAAATTAAAAGGGTTAGATGAATAGGAATGAAGCCAAACATTCAGAGCTCTAATAAATCCTGTGTTTAAAAGCTAACATGAAGAAAGAAACCAATCTGTGGCAGGTTTTCAACAACACCGCCTAGCTTATGCCCTCCCAACCAACCCCTGTGATATTTGTTTGTGTGTAGAGCAGATGGAACATCCTCTAAAACAGTCTGACCAAATATATTACAGGGACCTTATCCATGAAGACATGATGTGAGTCTTTACAACCTGTCTGACCTTTATACCTCAGCCTGTGAGCTTAATGAGGTCTTGTTATCCAATCGTACTTCTCAACCTTGTGACATTTCACTGTACAAGGTGGTGAATGCAGCCTTCCTCTCTACTGTGTGACAACAACCTGCATTTCAACAACTTCAATATATGAAACAGGAATAATTAATATTAGAAATATGGTTTAATACTTAATGGAATGTTAGGTTTCATAACAAAGTCATCAAACTGTTTCTTTCCTCTGGAAGTTTCTAATAACTGAAAGCAGCTGTTTATGTATTTGGGGCAGAAGCTCTGAGTAATGACATTTGGCTTTTTTCCCATGCATACAAAGTTAGCATGTCAGAGTCTGAGATGGTTAAGGTAAGCAGATTGACAAACACAGCTCTGCTTCTTTGACACTTCCTGCCCCCCTCCTCTGCACCCCCTGCTGCAGCTTGGCTGAAGAATTACTGTATTTGGTGCAATTTGATGGACTGCTGAACTGTGAATATGCTTTGGCTCCAGACAGCTGTCTTGCCCAGAGTGAAATGTGATGGATGGGAAGGAGAACAGGGGGGACATATGGAAATGACCGGGCATGAAGGAAGAAAGAGAAATTCTGCTTCCCTTTGTTTCATCACCCTGACCACACACTGACATTAGTTTGCTTCCCCCACTCAACGATTCAACCACGTTCCTCACCTGCTTCATTTTCCCTCAATCAGCATCCTGGGAGCCTAATTTTCTGCAGGTTCAGACTAAAATTATTTTGGCAAATATAGGAGGTTCCTGTTATTGATCTAAATAACTTCATCGGGATGCATTTATCACTCCAGTAGTGACAACAGCTATGTCTCCTTAAGCAGCTCCAAGTCGTTGAGGCTTGCAGGTCAGTGCCGCAGTGACACCAGCTAAAGATCAGGATTGACAAAGTGCATCACCTCTGCGGATAGAGTGGCAACAAAGCATAATTTCCCAATAACTCACTATATTTGGCAACGCCTTAGTCAGCAGAAATCTCACAGGCCATCAATCGAATCCAAAGAAATTGATCTGCTGATTGTGTTTGACTGCGATGAGGGCAGAAAAGGTAAAGAAGGCAGAGCTCAGGAGATCGAGAGGCAGAAAGAAACCAATAATCCTTCATTTGGCCCTCAGAAGAGAAATTAGCATTGGGTTATATTTCAAAGACAAGACCAGTTATTCTGTTTTCAGGCTAATAGTCTGGATGCTGACCAATAAACTAACTGTTGCAGGTTTGATTCTCCGCTTGGCGACCTTTGCTGCATGTCTTCCCCTTCTCTCATTACCCACTTTCCTGTCAATTAACTATCAAATAAAGGCCACTAGAGCCAAAAAAATCTTTTAAAAAAAGATAATAATAATAATAATAATAATGATGCATTAATTAGACACATCATCTGACCTGAGCTGTGAATCTCTGCACCTCCCCCAGAGCTATCATAGGCCTTGCTGATGAAAGCTCTGTTTGCCCAGCCAGTCAGTGTAGCTGGACGTCCATGACTGGGCAGGTCAACAGTTGGTCCTTCTGCTCCACGATCAGATGAGGGATTGAACAGAACTCTGAGATGTGAAAGTTTGGAATATTGTTATAGAACATAACTCTGCTTTAAATGTCTGTGTTCCTCAGTGTAGATGATGCTGGCTGCTCTCTAATATTTTATAACAAACTTCTGAGGTCTTCATACAACAGCTGGACTTACAGCGAGAATAAATCACACAGAGATAAACTCTACTTAGAGAACTGTATTTTATATATGCATGCCATACTTTTCAGATATACATTTTTAAATAAACAGACATCCTTGTAAGAATACTTTTGCAAGTCAATGTATATGTTATACATTCATATAGTAGTGTATCTTGAAATTCTTTGAAAGTAAGCTTAACCCTGTGTTGATTTATTAAAATGATTCATGACTGGCCACTTAATTCATAGTAATTGTCATATATTTTTCAAAATACATCCTCAGGTTTGAAGGATGCTTTATGTTTTATTTACCACATGCCATATTTTAAGTGGCACTCTCTTTGTCCCAACAACTCTGTCAAATATTCCACTTATATACCTCTATGAATAACTTGTGTGAAAGCTCTTTATATATGCAATATATAAACTTTGGAAAATTCAATTGAAGGACTTTTTTTAATGTTCTTAATTGGCAGTCTGCCATTTTAATTCATCAAGTGTATTATGGATTGTGGGACATCTGCCCATCTTGGAAATATGAGAGGCTTCAGGTTCTTAGGGAATTACTTAATGATGTGCTGATCCTACCTTTGAGTGTGTGCTTCCTAAAAGCACATGAACAGACACACTTCCACTCTAAGCTGAGGAGTTTGTTCAACATCTTGTTCAAATAAACCTCCTTATTGCTGATATTAAAGCACTGCCACACAGCACTTCCCTCACCTTCCAGATATATTAGAGAGGAATTAAAAAAAGACATGAAACAATAAGTTCAATAGTGCTGCTGTTAAGCGGTTCAAATAAAAGCAGTAGAAACAAATCTGCACTAAACATAAAATGGTTCTTGTCTTGTATTTATGCTTTGAAGGCCAGGATTTCTTTGTGGGCAGATTTCTGACACTGGTTGCATGTAGCTGCTTCGTATAACTGCAATCTAATTTGCATAATGTACATTGGAGACCAGATGATGGCATATATGAGCAAAAATACTCAATACTGGATATATCTCTAGGGTACAGCACTGGTGGATCTTAGAGTTCTTACGAATGGAGCTAAATCATTTAGATATCCGACTCTTCTCCTGTGGAATCCGTTCCCAGTTTTAGTCCATGAAGCAGGCATCCTGTAAACTTTTAAGGTTTAAAACTTTCATTAATTCAAAACAAAACTACTTTGTTTATCTCAAAGGCAAATTAAATGTCACTCATAGTGTTAGTAACTCATAAGTATCTTCAAAGAGTTGTTGTGGATGGTGATGCAGGAAGAATTTCCAGTAGAAGTCGGTCATGCAACAAATCTAAAGAGCTCATGTGCTGTTAATGATGTCACCCATCATTAGCATTAACAGATTTAAAGAGGAGTTTCTGCTGCTCATATTTAAATGTCTGTCTGTGGCTGTGGTTCTGCTGGAGGCTTCTTTCTGTTAAAGGGGAGTTCTCCTCTCCATTGTCACCACATGCAATGGTATAAGGAATTGCTCCAAAGTTTAAAAAATCACTGAAATTGTTGTCCACTGTTAGCATTTTCTCTTTTGGGAGAGATTACTGCTAAATCATCGTTTTTGAAAATTTGCAAAACTCTTATAAATCAAAGCTTTTCATGCATACCTTGGTTTTTGGTAGAATATCCTTTTAAAGCCTTTGATTTACACAGGTTTGACATCATGGCTTTTCCAAATAGTTTATAGGGACCATTTCATTAAAAATCCATTTTTTACCCCACAAATAAATTTTTGTACTTTGAATGTCTATAAGTGCAAAAGAAAAAAATTATTCTCTCCCGTTACTGCATAGATATCTGTATATTCTTTTTGGGTTATATTTTTCAGTCTGCTAATTTTTCTCTTTTCGCTATAACTTTATATTGGCTATGACGTCATTGGCAGTGGAACTTCTTAAGAAGGTCATGACTTCCGGTGTTCTGTTTGGCTGATCAGTTGGGTGAATCTGCCATTTTTTTTCTCGAAGCGATTTTTGTCCTCCAAGTTCAGATGTGCCGAAGTTGCAAATAAACAGGTCAAAATGTTCGCTTCCATTTTTAACGCACAGGATTCCTTACGTCGCTCTCCAGCATCAGAGCCTCATCGAAGTGTTTGGTTAAGTTTTATTTTTCTCGGGAATGGACCCACATCAGAGGGGAAAGTCCGTTTTTGGAGCACTTACGGACTTCTGCCAGATAGTTCCTTCTCTCTGTGGAAACGATGTACTCAGCAAAAGAGGTAAACTGCTAATAACGCTAAAATGACAGCAAAGCTTATTGTAGACGGGAATGTTGTGTGTTGATAATGGCGTCTCTGGCCATTTGATAGTAGCCTTGAGCCTTCTGCTGCTGTTAGCCTGTGTGCTAGCTAGCTTTTAGCTGCCTCCTTGAGGACCTGTATTGTAGTGACGGGAATTTCGGCTCTCTTCAGAGAGCCAGCTCTTGTGGCTCGGCTCCCAAAGAAGAGCCGGCTCTTTCGGCTCACCTGACTCTCTGTTTTCGCATAATGGTATGATCCCATGTCCTCACATGTGATTGGCTACAAGGCTATGCAGCTGCGTTTGAAGAACGGGAAAGAACGGGTCTCTGTGACGAGCCAGCTCCCGCCATTCATTTCAAAGAGCCGGTTCTGAGAGCCGAAACGTTCTCGACTGACCGATCTTTACATCTCTACATGTTTTGGATATAATTATTTGGCTTTTTTTTTTTTTTTTGCCGTTTTTGTGTAGGTGTAGGAGAACACACGACCAAAGCGCATTCAGTGACATTCTTGATGCTCCTCTTAACTAACCCCTTAATTATGTCCAGGCTTTTTTTACTTCATTGTTTAGTATTAATATTTTAAAAGGCATCTGACATGCATAGACACTAGAGTTAAACTACGCTCCATATTGTAGGTGTTTGGTATGAATGGTGAGGGTGTAGTTACATTACTAACACTTTTGCGATGCATTCATTTGAATGCTTGGTCCTGCAGGTTCATTGTCTTCATTCTCCTTCTCTGGGTCAGACTCTGGCTCCAACATGTAAGGTTGAATAGACAAGTCTTCCGTTGTTGCCATCTTTAATAAACTTTGGAGTAAAATGTTTCTTTGAGCGTAGTGCAGAGACAAGGAAGGCTTTAAAAGCATGATGTAGCCACATTAAGTAATCTTGGTGTATGTAAACTTATGAGTTTGAAGAAAGTAAATACTCTAAATGGAACTAATTGTTAATCTCAGCTGATCTAAACCAGGAGAGGTTTGATCTTATTAAATGTCAGATGGTGACATTCAGGTGAAAAGGCGACATTGTTCTTACACAGGGTATGTAAATATCTGGTTTATGCCTCCTAGATGCCTGCTGAGTACGTGTGTTGATGAAATCCACGTGTTCGTGAGCTTTGACAGTGTGGATATAATTTTATTTAGATATAATCTTTCCCTCTGCTATTCGATTCTACAGAATAGAATCAGGAAGCAATGTTTTTATTTGCTTCAGTCTACTGCTGTCATCGGACTGAAAAGGCAATATCCCCGAGATCCATCTGTAAACAAACAGCATCTCAATACAGAGAGTGCATTGGATGAATAACACCAATATTTGATTCATTTCTTGTATATAGAAAACACTAGACCAGTAAACATAAAAAAACTTCAAATGTTTTAGATCTTATAGAAAGTGTATTTTCTACCCTTAGAGAGGTAAAAAAAAAAAAAAGAAGCTTTTTGGTTTGATATGTAAACCAGTGTGCAGCATACTAAAGCTGTACTGTTTCAGGTTTGAAAGCTTCAACAAAACATTGATTTTAGCAGAACTCAGCCTTCTTCCACTTCAGGGGAACAAAGGACACACGTCCAGCCACAATGTAGGTTTAAACATTTACTTTGTTTCGCAGACTCCAGGGCTTTGATTAATTGAATGTCAGTATCTACATAAAGTCCTGTTGCCTTGGATTCATACCCAACATGCAGTGCTTTCAGTCTCCACTGCCACATAAAAACACAAGGATTCATGGCTGCTCCCAGGCACCATATTAAAGGCTGTTTGTCTTCTCCTGAAGACATAACTCTCCTCTGTTTACCATAGTTCAACAAGCCCCTTTGGGCCAACAGCCAGACTTTTAGCTCTCATTTTTTCTGTACTACCTGGACTTAAAATGAAATTCATGACAGATTTGTTTTCCTTGACACTATATTTGTCTTTGGAGGCAGAATCTGTTCTTTTAAAAATGTTTATTTTTGTTTTTTGTCACTTTAACCGTAGTGTAGTCTCTGACAATAAAAAAACATGCAGATTTTGACTTTAACTAACAGAGTTTTATTTTTACTTAAAAGATAGCTTTAAAAGCCCCACTAACCATTTTTATATATTTATAAATGTTTGGCCATGCTGACACAACATTTGAGACAGATGAGCCAGTAACCCACGGTTACAGATTGAACCCTTACCTCGTGGCTCTTTCCCATCAGCACCAGCTTAACCCAGTTCAGTTCAACACAGAGCATTTGATCACCCTCCATTACAATTGAGTACCACCTCAATTTAGATGGGGTTGTTATAGTAAGTTGGCCACCAAGCACATGAAATGTCTGCTCCTCATCATTGGACACTGAATATTGAATTTTCCTCATCTAAGCCATAACCATCAGTCTGGTAAAAAACAGCCCCTAGCTCTACACTTTACTTCATGTGGACGATCTGATGGTGGTGGCCTCTTTCAGCAGTGGATGGTTGAGGAGCACAACAATGATATCTTTGCTTGGCATCTCTGGGATGTGCTTGACAAACAAGTCCAGTGCCTGGAGGTCTCACCTGCCAGTGGAGCCAGTTTCTCCATGGATCTCCTCTTGAGCTGTTTTGGCAGCAAAAGAGTTCCTAAGGGGGTCATAATGTTGTGCTTGATCAATGTAAATACAAGTTTTACAGGAATTATTTTTATTTATGTTGTCTTAGTTTGTACTGTAGGTTCCAAAATATTTTTATTCAAGATAAAGTTCTGAAAAACAAAATCATGATTTGGTTTGAAACAAAAGTCTGGTTGAATTTAATCGGAACAGTCCAGTTTCCACATAAAACTCTTGAGTGACGTTAAAAAGGACAACATTCTGCTTTTAATTGACCAGTAAAGCCATTCCAGTCTTCAGGCAAGGTGTTGGATTTAATTGAGAAGAGATGTCAGCTCTGCGATTGGAAGACTCAACTACAGTAGTCCTCAGAGTTTGAGAGTCAGCAAAGTCAATGAAAGGCCTGAACTTTCAGACAGCATGATAGAAATGAGGGCAGGCGATGGAGATACTGGCCAGGGAAATATCCAAGAGGGAGGGGAAGCGGGGAATGGCCAGAGACACGGAGCAGAGTGTCTCTTACGTCTTCTTTTACCTGTTTTCGTTTCAATGCTGCTGAATTACGTCTGATCTAAAAAGTGCAGACAGTTGGCTGCTCCGAGTTGATGATGAGAGCTCAGGTTCTGTGATATATCCGCCCATCAGACAGACTTAACTGCAGAGGCATTATTCTTCATTCCAAAACCCGAGCACATTTATTACCTTGCTTCTCTGAGGATGCCTATTTATAGTGAAGCTATCCTGCTGGAGACACAAAGAGAGCAGCAGCAAGGTGAGGCAAGTTTATTGCTACACCACACACAGAAGGTTTACTTTTAACTGTTTTATTCTGAGCTCTTCAAATAATGACCTTTTTGCTCATAAAAGAAAACCCCATACATCCTGCATTAAAATGTCTCTGTATGCAGATGATATACATGTTATTTGACATTCAAAGAGCTTTCTCTGATGCAAATCTATTCCCTTCCCAGAAAAAGATCACATAAATACAGAGTTTCTACCTCGTTCTGTTTGATCTGCATCTTTTTTTTAATTTTGCAACAACATCTCCACTGGCAACAGAACCTTGTCCTGCTGGGTGCTTTTTTTGGCCGTGTTCCTCATCTTGCTGGCTTGAGAGACCAGAGCTACTTCAGCAGTATCCACTGTGCCTTGGTGAATGAGAGGCAGAGAAGAAATATGCCTTCTTTTCAAATGGTTACTGAAAGTCTTTTACCAAGAAAACATCAGAAATCTGAGATCAAGTGTCCTGATGAGACCTAGTAGTCTTTATTCTTTGCAGCAAAAGATGGTATTTTGTTCATGCATTTAAGCACCAAGCTCAATCAGGCTGTAACTGCAGGAGGTGAGAAGTGACTTTTCTTTTCTTCTCACCCTGAGAACAAAAATGACTCATCAGATTTAAGGATGGAGCAGCTGAATGACTATCCTAGAGGACCGAGCATTTAAAGACCAGACAAATCAAATAATGGCAGCAGTTTCTTTGAACCTGGGTAGGAAAATGTTCATTCATATAAAAACGTAATGAGTATTTTTAATTGCAACATATTAAATACTCACAAAACTGATATCTTTAGCAAATATTAATGATCTTTTTTTAAATTTATATGCACAGAAAACTTCTCTTATGCTTCCATTTAAAGCCTGCATTCATATCCACCAGCTCTAAATCTGAGAAAAGAAATTAAGAGATTTTACTCTTACAATTTGTTTTTGCCTTCCATCAGTTGCCTGGGAAAGATAATCTGATACATAAATTTGACTAAATACATTTGCATTTATTAGAGGAAAAAAGCTACTCAAACCAATTTACACATATGTGGTCTAGTATCTGAAAATGGCCTCCAAAGGCTTTCATCTTCCATTAATGAAGCTAATGAAAATAAAAATGTTTTACCTCATAGAAAAACTGTGCAGTCTGCAGTAGCTTCACTTGGGATTTTCCATACACTTGACTATTTTATGTCTTCTGGTTTCCATTGATAATCAGCTCATGTCTCCTGTTATTCTTACAAACTTCCATTATAGATTGAGATCAGTTTTTCATCTTTCAGACACTTTCAGCATCATACGAGCCCACAGATCTGGGTTGTGTGCAGTCCAATTTGATAAGTTTGCTCGTTTTATCAGCAGCGTTCTGAAAAGTAGCAAAATGAGCTCACCGACTCATCTTCTCTCCTCGCCCGTCCTCGACTGAATAAGAGGAAAGTGTGATGGTCAAAATTAGCGACTGAGCCAATACAATCAGGCTTTTATCTCTTTTTCTCAAAGGCTGTTGCATGACCTTTTCTTCATCTAATTGGTTTATGAAGAGCCTCTTGCAGCTGCACTGAAGCCTGGCGTGATATGTAACGGCTGTTTGAAAAGTCTTTTTATCATGCTCCCATGTGATAAAACCAAATCATTCAGTGTCACGCATGAGTTAAAAAAAATGAGCCCAAGTCATTAATGTCGGAAAACTATAAAGTTAATTTTGACTAATTGATTGTTCAGTTAAAAAATGGATAAAAGTCACATTTCTTGTAAATAATGTTTTCTCTCTTTGAAATTGGCAGTTTTTGGGGTCAGATATCTCTATTTTATGAAGCCAAGCTGTTTTTTGTTAGTTTTAGACCAGAATACCAACTGGATATTTGTTCTGAACTGCAGCAGACTTTACTGGAGCAGGCTCAAATGTCAATTAGCTCTTATCAGTGGTTTATAATTGTAAATTTTAACCAAAAGACAAAAAATAAAATATTCATTTCTGTATTTACCTATAAATTTTACTGTATGGTTTAACGTCATAGTAAGAACACCAGTCGGATGGGAGACGGCTTGAAAAGCAGGAAGCAGATTATAACTCAGGGCATTCGGGGTAAATGCAACCAAAAGAAATGTGCATCTCTAGCGATAGAAACGTCTCGTTGTCTTTTGTGAATGACGAGAAATTTTACTACCACTAAAATGTGACACCACTCCATTTTACCTGGATTTTGTGAAGAAGGAAGTTGTGTTCAGTGTCTTCAGGTGTTAAATACCCAAGAGGTCATAACAAAGTCTGACTTCTGGGAAGCAAATCATAAAGTAACGACCTTAGCACAAAACCTTACAGTGTTTATATACATTTTAATGAGATGTTTTATCGCTCTTTGAAGAGTCAGTTAAATTTAGAGAAATATACCAGCATGCATAGGGTTCGGTTGTAGGTCCAGCACCTCAGTCATGAGGTTCCGGTCAGAAATGACTCGTTTAAAAAGCCCTGACTGTGACAATGCTTGGCACGTCAAACAGAATCTTGTCGGGCAGCACACGGCACCAGCTGCTTCTGTTTGTCAGCCTGCTGTTGTTAGCATAAAGTGAAACCTTCTGCCCGTGACGGCACCTCGTGATGAGATGGGGAAAGCAGAATCTCCTGAGCCGTCGCCCCAGAGAGCAGCACTGCCTCCCTGGAACACCACTGCAGTGAAGAGTTGTGCACTGAGCTTTTTCCCCTGAAGAAAAAATAGAACCGAACCAAAAGGATCTGCATAAACTTTTAAAGAGCAATTTTCCCGTGTTTGTTCTAAGTAAAGTAAGTTTGTTTGGTTACAAAGTTTTTGGAAATGATTCCCCCCTGTTGATGGTGGATGTGGCAGGAGGGAAGCGTAATGGATAGTGTGCAGGGTGGCATCAGCAGCACATTTAAGTGTCTGCTAAAGCAGAGTTGTTGCAGCAGATGTCAGAGTAAGCAGCTGCTGAGCCATCAGTGAGCTGGCTTGTGCCGATGGATCAAGTGCTTGATGGATGGCGTAATGCCCCTGAAAGGACAACTTATTGCAATTTTAATTATGCTCGGCTCACTCCTGATGCTTTTAGTGCGTCCGCAGCGTCTAGCTGGGTGCACCTGCAGCCGATGGTGATGTGTGCTCTGCTTCCCATCCTACCTTCGTTCAGTCCCATCAGTATGTACCGTGAGGAGACCGAAGCTGGTCTCAGAGCTGAGGGAGAAAAAAAATGTAATTAAGAGTTTCAGATTGGAGCCCGGTGTTAATCAGCTGTCCTGCCGCCTTCATATCGTGTCACCTCTGAGACGATCCGCAATGACACATGAACGGACCCCCGGTTAAAGCTCGCTGCCTGGCTTCGCCTCTGCGCCGCCGCCACCAGACTGGAACACATTACCAGAGAGAAAACGTGGAATAAAGAAAGAAGAATAATGTGAAAATGAAAATGACAGCCTCCTACTAATTACTGTAGCTCGTTTAAAGAATAAAGAGCATTATGTCGCCCTAATCAGAAATTATGTATCTGTGGTTACATGGGGGAAGAAGCTTATTCAGACTTAGGTTTGTGGAATATGACTGATTAGTTTAAGAAACCTACAGCTGTCGGGGTGATTAACACTTTCTGATAATTAACACCAGCAGTTTTGATTGTGATAAATGTACTCGATGTGTCTGGATTTAAGCTAGGCTCTTTACAACAAAAGAAGGCAGAGAGAGAAATCTTTAGCTGGGGACATTTCCCACCCAGACTCTCGACTCCTACTTGTGAATTTATATTTCACACTCATTTGCAAAAAAAGGTGACCATTCTCTCTTTCTTTAACCACCAAAAAAAGTCTAATACAGAACACGTTTCACAGTTGGGTGTCTGTCACTTGAGCCATGGATCATCGATTCCCTCCGGTAAAAAGCACAAAACGCTTCAGTCAGGGAAATAAAAGTTTGACTTCTTTTGATTTTCTCTCAGTCAAAGAAAAAACTTAAAACCCAACTTTAAATGAACATTCGACACCTTTAAAAAAATGCCAACCCACACCACAGTGCCCAGTGTGGTTTGTTGGAAATTGTATATTTAACATTCAGCAAAAGGAAGCTTTGGCTTTCCTGCTGGTTAGACAACGAGATAATTAGTTTATCCACTCCACTGGTTTCGCTTAACGTCGAAGATCACGACTCGGGGGGGCGGAATCGGATTTCTAATGAGTCAGACTCGTTAGGGATCTGTTAAAGACGTGCCTGGAAACGTGGTCCACCTGCCGGATATAGGAAGCCAACTAGTGCCACTGAACTTGAAGCATGTAACAAAAAACAGTCAGCTGCAGGGTTTCCCCCAGAAAACTTGCTAAGCCCAGTGGTTGGGGTCCACCTTGTTTTTGTATTAAAAGATGTTAAGTAGACAGGAAATGTAAAAATATTACTTGGTAATTAAATGTTACTGGAAAACATCTCCAGTGAAATGCTATCTGCCGGCTTTAAATGCATAAACTCTAAGCCTATATTTCATAAGCCTTTCCTTTAGGAATAAATCTGCTCCACTAGTGAAATGCTCAGAGCAACAGAGGTGCTTGCAATCCGGCTTAAAAAAACAAAGCAAATTTAAAAAAAAAATTATTATTATTTTTCTAAAAACATAAACAAGCAACGATTAGCCTGGTGGGGGGGCTAGTAACGCATGGCAGGCCGCCAGGCTTATAATACACTGGCGGCAGCCCTGAGCTGCAAATGTCTAGGGACTCAAGTCTCAGACCTAAGACTTGTAGAAACTCCCTAAGAACAGAGAAATATGTACATTTACAGGTGACCAGACAACAGCATTTATAAAATAAAAGCCAATTTCTCTTACGTCTTCAAAATCTTTCTGACCACAGGTTGGGGTTATAAGGCCTGTTAGGTCACCATTGACGTTGCTAGGGTCACATCCATTACTTGGCCTGCCCTGCATTTGGTTCAGTGTTTGGATTAACATTTAGTCGTTAACATGAAACCTCATTTTTCCCTTTGAGTTTGTTTTGGGTTTAAAGGTGTAAATTAGAGGTGTGCCAATCGATCGGCCACCGATCATAATCGGCCGATTTCCGTGAAAAAATGTATGATTGGTGATTGCCGATCACAGTCTATTGTTACCGATCACCAAAACAATCACATTTATCTCACTAAGCAGCCTGCGTTTGCAGCTCATCTCCTCTTTCTTTCACTCTGTGCAACCTTCAGAGCGCAGGAACAAATCCTGTCGTGTGGAACTTTAACCCTCTGAAGTTTGCATGTTTTGGCGGAAAAATGCGCAAACTATTTTCGTCTATTTTCAAGAGAGTGTCCAACAACCTTGAGATGTAGATGAGCTGACTCTTCTTGTGTTTGGTCAATCTTTGGAGTAACTGCTGAATCCATGTTCAGCAGTTCTAGCTGCTGAACTGAAAAAGCCTTTTAGGTGAGAGATGAATTATGAGAAGTCCAGTTCCCTTCTGTTTAGGCATTTTGGATTATCATGTTTTGGTTGACAAACGCAGACGCTGTTAACTTAACCACTTCAATGAATATCAAGATTATTGGTTATACCAAACACCTATACTGGCCTGTTCCTCAAAAGTCACACTTCCAGGAAAGGACGTTTTTGGGTTAAATGTTCATAATTTTCCTCAGTATTTCAGCTGTTCCTGAATCCTCACATTACTCTTAGATCTCCATTGACTTTCATAGCAGCAAAAACAAAAGTGGATCCAGAACCTTGCTAACGTTGAGAGTAAGGATAAGAAAGGCCTCTATCAATCTATTACACTCTACTGCAAAGTTGTGGGCAATTTGAACTACTCTGATTTTTTTTTGTTTTTTTGTAACATTTCAGAGACTATTAATGAGACGCAAGGGTCTTGAACTGAGCACTGGAATCTTTTTGCATCATTGATCAATTCAACAAGAGCCAAACTAAAGACTGTTTCATGCAAGGACCTTGTTATAATACAAGTAAGAACGTACAGCTCTTTCAGCTTTTCTTTTTGTATTTCTTTGAAACACACCACTCGTTTACTGAGAAAGTTTTTCAGCTAGTTACTGATTAAACCATTAAATAGAGCTTTGTGCTTTCAACTTTCCTGTCTGCCTGCATAAAAATGTACCATCATTTAATCAGAATTTTACATAAAGAAATATTAGCTAAAGATGTCTCAGTCTTGTCCAAAGATACAAGTTCATTTCATATTAATTTCCATATAAATTTTAAACAATGCAAAAGGAGAATGTAGATGTGGGTGGATAACTTGTAACATATTGTTCACATGTATAGCGATCCTCTTGGTCTTCAACCTTCAGATAGAAAAAAACACTACATTTTTGAGCTGCAGGAAATTCATGCTGTACATTGTTTGTTCTTTTCATCCGTTGAGGTCAGAAACTAGATTTCAGCCATCAACCAGCTACCATTAGATATCTCTGAATCAGCTTCTACTTCAACATAAGAAATGCTTGGTAGCAGGTATGTAGGTCACCGAATGAGTTAAAGATCAATTTGTTTGATATGAGACCCCACAATGACATATCAAACAAACATATCGAACACATATAAATTGATCGATATATCAGTCTGTTGATCCGGGTACATCTTGGGGAAATTGCCAGCTTATTACTGGTACACAGGGACAAACAGAACAAACACACGCACACACACACACACCCAGGGGGAATGCTGATGAACTGTTTGAGGAAAACAGAGAGAACCCCTGCATCCACTTGGAAAACATGCAGGCTCCTGCTGCGATTCAAGCAGACGGCCTTCTTGAAGTGCTGATCATCATCATTAACCAACCAAAAAAAAAGGTCATTTTCCTTTAGTCAAAGAAAATCTAATTTGCAGAAGGTTCTGTTTCTGCATAGTCTACTAACTTCATTCTGAAATCTGACTGCTCACTTTCAGCACAAATGTCTTTTTCTTTTCATGAATATGTTCTTTTTTGTAAAGTTGTAGGAGATGATAACCTGGTTTTGCTGTAAATTTGTGGGAGTTGAAGACTTTCAGATCAGTTCATTAGGTTGGCATCCACCATGTCCCGCTGAGCCAGCAAGCAACAACATGAAAGACAATGATGATTTGTTGATTTAAAAGTAAAATTCTGAATCAGAATAGTGTATTTCTCTGAACAAGTCAGGAAAAAGCTGACTTGCCTTACAACAAAGGCAAATTCAGAGCAAACCATATATATCCCTTCTCCACTAGATATTAGAACATTCTGTTCTCAATCAATATGCATTGTATATAAGAAAGAACATCTGAACAGAGAAACAATGTCAGATCGGCAGTACGTTCCCATAAACGTCTCATTTCCATTCACATACAGTACGTCTTCTACATGCTACTCTTGATCACCATCTGGGCCTCCTACTACTCTGTGCAGGCCCCAGTAGTCGGAGAGCCTGATAAATTGTTGATACATGTATTGTACCAACGATACATGTTGGTACAATAACATAAAACTCTAATGAGAAAAAAAATGAGAATCAAATTTAGTTTATCGAATGAAAGAAAGGCTGACCACTTTTGGGTGTGGGTCTCTGTGTCAAGGTTGTAGTTCAAATAATTTGGTGTTGTCTTCTGTAAGGGTTGACATGAAACAAATGGATTGAAGATGGGATAAGGAACTCTTTGTATATGAGAATGTATATGTGAATGGGTGAATGACTGACTGTGGTATAAAATACTTTAGGGTTCACTGGACTACATAAAAAACTGTGCAAGTACAGGCCATTTCCCAGGAGGTGACCATAAGAGAGACTCAGAACTCATTGGAGTTACAATAGATCCATTTTAGCCTGGGAACATTTGGGACTTTTTGAATGAGCTGCAGATTTATACTGGGTGACGAGATGTGTGGCTAGAAAATTTAAGATTTTATGTGGTGTATTAATACATCTGCCTCACAAGATGAGATGATAAATGATATAGGGCTCATAAAAATATGACCATCCAACCATTGTCTTCTGCCTATTCAGAATTGTGGGATAATAAGTCCAGAAGGGAATCCTAAACTCTCCTCTCACCAGCGTCTATTTGTATCATAGTTTTGCTGTTTCATCTCAATCATCTGTCTGGAAATTCTGACCTTGAGTGATTTCCCTGGTTTGTGGCAAAGAGGATTTACTGTTAAATTTTATTAAGCCGTTTTGCACATATACACAGATGTTGGACAGCATCTTTTTTTGTCCCACACCGAGTTCGTCCTACGCTTCCGTTTTTCAGTGCGAGGTATCACTTCCCTCCAATGTACACAGTTCTGTTATCTAATTAGTGAACACGCAGAACTGCACATTCTATAAAAATAGCTCCCTCCGAGAAATGGAGATTGTTTGAACATATTCCACATTGTCACTGTGGGCTCCCACTAAATGAACTCTCCAGTGCATTTAATGATAAGATATATAATAAAAATGAGATAAAAAGTGACGCTGTAGAAGGAAGGGGCTAGAAGAGTATCGCTGCGCTTTTTCAAGTCAAAGATATATTCTTATAGTTACACATTCTTTGCCACAGTGAGATGGCGGGATGCCTTTTTAACTTCGCTTTGATGTCTGCTGAGACTATATCTGTGTGCCAATAAAATTCTAACTCTCTTTTCTGTTTGTTGTTGCTGCTCTGTATTTTAGTGGAGAAAAGTCAAAGATTCTTTGTTTTCCCTGCACCCTGGCTTGCACCGTGATAAGCCCTAACCCTTCAGTGGAGACTTTATGCCCAGCCAGATAGGGTTTGTTTCGCTTGACTTCATCAGGAGCTGACCTTAGAGGCAGATGTGCCATGAGGAAGAAAATGGGAGCGTTTGTGCCTCAAATGAAATACCTACAACAGCCTGATGTAAGAGAGGATTATTAATTCAATCATTGAGCTGTTCTCAAAGTGACCAAAGGCTTTGAAGTCTTTTGCGTTTGCTCTTCACAATGTAGATTTCCTTTGAATCTGTTATTTATTTTATCCCAATTAGGTGTCTCAATGAGGCCTCTCAAGCATTCTTCAATGAAGTATTTTCTTTATAGATATTCTAGAATATTCTTAACATCTCCGTCCATTTGATTTATTTATTTACTGGATGAATCAACCAAATACTTGATGCTGTGGGTCAGTATCACAGCAGAGGTCACTTCCTCCATCTCAGTATCAGGTATTGAATACAGGCAGCTGAAAGCAGTGCAACAGAAAGTACGGTAAGAAGAAGAACAAACTTTGTTTCCTTTAGCCGTTGTAGCAGGTTCCTTAATGCATTCTCGCATTGTCCTTGCCAGAGTGTATTTTCCTCAAATTGTAAATCCTTTCTGAAGAAGATAGCAGCAGGCTTCTTATGGACTTTTACAAACTTTGGATCCAGGATGGCTGGAGCTCTCTGAGCATTTTCTACTGCTCTTCAGACAGCAGTTGTTATGGTAACCTTTCTATCTTAAGTCTTTGAAGCTGAGGGTAGGATACAATGTGCCCATGTGAAAAACTGCACATAAAAGTTTTTCTGGGCTGGAAGGTGAATAAACGGCAGGTTTGTCTCTACTCAAAAGGTTAGATATAATAGATAAGCTTTACAATCTCGCTCCTCCCATGCAATGCCACATGATTGGTTTATCATCTGACCTTTTCTTCACCTTGTAGTGACCATTTGATCCTCCAGTTCTAAGGATACCAGCTTCTCAAAATAATCAAACACAAACTTCTGCAGAACTCTTGCAAAACCACCAAGTGGTGAAACTCATCTTTAAAATAAAGTTTGTGTTTGTATGTCTAGAGCTGTAGGATGGTGGGACAGTTGGTTTTACCGGTGCCTAGTATTAAGAAGGTCCTGGGTTTGAATCTCACATGGAGTTTTAATGTTCTCTCTGTAAATGTGTCAATTAAATTTGTTGGTTCCTGAGCAATCAATTTATCTATCTAAATATTAATTTGACTTAATCAATGAAAGGAATCCAAAAAATGTTGATTAAAATCAAACCTGAATGTATGATGCAACTAAATATGAACATATTAAAATTTTAAATTTCACAGCTCTTTATAGTGTCTAAAACTTGACCTTTCTGGCCTTCCTTGATGCTCCTTCATGCTAGAAGATCTGCTCACTAGTCAGCAGAGCCAGTTTAGCTGCCACCTGCTGAGGACACTTTGCTCTCTCCAAATAGAACGAGTGGAACGTTACAGAAAACAGTTATTTTTTGTTTCCTTCAGTTACAGCAGTTATTTTTAAGAACATACTATTGATGAATTCATAATAAAAGGTCTTTCTAAGAAGCACAAGCAATTTCAGATATTCATTTCAGTACACAACAAAAGCCATTGTCTGGTTTATTTGTGTGACAACAGAAGAAACTAAAAGGCAAACCAGTTATTGATGACGGGATTCAGGGAAGGAGAGAGTTAGCTAGAGGGGGAACAGAGAGTGAAGGTACGGAGCAACAGACAGGGCACATTACAAGGAGAATATGGGAAACTACAAAGAATAGAGATAAGGAGAGCGTGCAAGGAGACTGTGTAAAAATGAAGTGAGTGTGCGTGGGGTGGGGGACAAGCCCAGTTAAAGATAAAGGGGAGGAGAAAAACAAAAAATGTGGCAGGTGGGGAAGAAAAACTCAGAGGAATAAGGGAAAGACATTCAGATGAAGGATGGAGTAAATGAGAGTAGGCATATAGAGAAGGAGATAACCCAAAGTGATCCAGATACCGGAGCGGAGGCCAAAAAGAGTGAGTGTGATGGAGGAGCAGGACATGAAGAGAGAGAAGATGTCTGGAGGAGGGCAGAGTACAGTAAACCCCTCCATGACTCAACCTTGATGCCTTAAAAAACATACCCTACTTTATGTTTAATTGACCTTCATTCTTAAATTTACATGTGTTTAATCTGTGCTTGTGCTTGTTAAGAGTGAAACATTCAGAGTGCTTTTGTTTGACTGAAACCTTGGCCTTTTTTTGTCTCCTGTAGCTGTGACTATTCAATGCTAGATAAGAAGCACTCATGTCCCAAGGCTAGCTGAGCTTTTTTTTGTCTTTGTAGTCTGTATTTATATGTGCATAATAATGCATCTGGATGCTGTTCATGCACCTTTGATGCAAATGCCAGACATATTGCCCTTCACTGCACAGCATGGAGCAGAGAGTGAGATATTAACATGGTGCACACAGAAGAGTTTTCTCTAAGTGGGTTCTAATATTCCAGTTTCAATACCCACAGAGTTTCTGGATACCTCTAAAACATATAGTATTGCAGTGTTTGTGGGATAGAGAAGAGAAGGTTTGAAGACTACCTGAAGAGGTGGAATAAGTACACTGGTCTGTTGATTCAGCTGGTTGTGCAATCAAGGCAAGAAACATGAGTTTAGCTCTGAATTTAATACTTTTTCTGTCATTTGAATTCCTCATTTTAAAATTTGTGTAATTATCTTTTTATCCACTTACCAACAGGTCAACAAAAGCCTTTGTTTTCTATTGAGCCAGGCCAAACAGCAAAACCCATAGATTGTTTCTCAGATTGTCTTGCTGTCAGCGGGTGTCTTTGTTGCTGCCAGTTGACAACATTTCACATAAATAGCTCTCACCATTTGATAAAGTAATTGCTCCTCGGTTGACATGCTACAGGGAGGTGGGGAAGCTTAATCACTTCCAGATAACGATCAGTTCCAGCTGTCATTTTCCTGTTGACTGTCTTGATGTTTGCAGACAACTAAAAGCTTCTTTTCAGGCAGTTGATCTATTGTTATTACTTGACTGCAGTGACATTTATCAATTAAAAAAATAAGGAAAAAACCCTCTTTGTTTGTGTTACATACATGTCTTAAAACCATTGAAGCTCAAATACAAGATTAGGGCTGAAACGATTTCTCAAATGATTTGAGCACCTCGACTATTAAAATTCCTCGAGGAAAATTTACCTGCCTCGTTAATTTATGTTTTATTATTTAGCTCACTGTGTTCCGGCCGGGACATTATTTGCGGTGCACAGAGCTCTCACTTCCGCCTCTGAGTTGTTGACGAAAGCTAAGTGTTTGCGGCATAATGTCAAATTTTCAAGTTCGGCTCGTGGGGATTTTATTGATTGATGATAATGCCCGGGTTTTTATCATTTTTGGGGGACCAATAGGCATCCTTAAAATGACTGGCGTCTGGAGTACAGCAGCCTTTCTCCTCTGGGAGCCGCTGGTTGAAAGCAAACGGTGGGAAGAGCGCTGCAGGAGTATTTATACAAGTGAGCGGATAGACTGAACACGGCGGGCGGTTGAGTAGTTGATGCTTACAGTCTAAGTGTAGCTTTATGCACAATAAGTTTCATATCATCCGGGTCTCAACAAATGGGTGACGGAAATCATATTCGCGGGACATGGCTCGTAGCTGAGTTTCTGAGTGTGACGGACGTAGGTGCCGTAAATATCCCGTATTGCTACCCCCCGTTTTTACTTTTGGCCCCTGGTCTATCGGTCGTCTATCCCCCTTGGACTTACGTTCGTCTGTCCCCTGGTCTATTTCCTCCCTTCCACCCCCATCTTATGTACGTCTGCTCCCACCCCCCTCCAGGCAACATTTCCCGTATTCTTAAACCCAAAGCTTGACAGGTATGGGGCAAGGTGAGAGTTCATCTATTAAACTGACTGAAGATGAATACATAAACTAAAAGCTGGAGTATAGACTTTTTTTTTATAAGCGTATTTGTGAGCCTGCCTCTTTATTATTAAATTGAATATAATTTTAGATTTTTGTATTACTTTTCTTCTGGGTAACAGAAGACAGACAAAAAGAAACAAAAATATCCTCTCTGGAAGTATTTCTTTTAGCTTCCGGAACAGATTGTGCAGTGAAAAATGCGAATAGGTATTGTGTAAACAGGAAATGGAAGGCCTGTTTGGAGACCTTGATTAACGTGGGTCCTCTAATATAACTGAGGATTGGATGTTGTCTGTTTACCAGCGACTTCTTCGCCCGCAGGTTTGTATGGAGGGAAAGCCTCTATATGCTGGAAACCAGTATTGATGATGTCACAGAGTCTCGAAACTCCGGTAGCGGAGTGAGTGAGTTAACACGCGCTGATCCAATGATCAGGTCTCACCCTAGATAAAGCGATTAGTTTGTAATCTAGAGCCTGGTAGGCTATACGGTCCAAGTCAGCAACAGAATGGGTGGAACAGATCCAAAATCTCAGGTGGAAATTGGGGTTGAAGTATAGGAAGGTAGACTCAGAGTCAGCGGCAGGCACATGACACGGACATGAAAAACGCTTGAAAGCTTTCGGTGGTTGACCACAAATCATCTCACGCTGAGATAGTTGATATAGGACAGGTGGAAACAATCAGACAGCCAACAGGAGCAGGAGAGCAGCATGAACCATGGCAGGAACAGGGACATCATGACAAGTTCTGTTTTTTAACCAGTCCGGATGCATTCTAGCTATTTCCTAGAGTCATGAGATTTGGCTTATTTGAATACAAACGGCTGAGATTAACTTCCTTTGTGGGAAGCTAATTCTCTATGAAGGAATTAGCTTCCCTGTGAAAGGTTCAGTTCAGGAAACTTTCTTTCAGGAACGTTCTGTCATCTAGTAGAGACTTGAAGTCAAGCTCCTGCTCCTTCACATTGAAAGGAATCAGTTGCATCTGCATGTGATCATCTTGCCCAGTGTTTGTCTTCTGAGCTCTGATATGAGCAAGCTGCTTTTATCCACACAACTACCACTCACTAAAATATTTTCTCCCTTTTTGATCATTTTGTGTTTGACACCAACAACCATGCAATGTTGAAAGTCAGTCACTCAAACCCTCTACTGCTGTCTTCATCACTGAAAACCATTGAGTTTCTGTGAGTGTGTATTTAAATGCTTTGTTAATGATTGTATTCTCTATTACAAACTTTGATATATATTTAAATAGAGACCTAAAAAGTGCTCTTCCGCGCTGTATTAACTGAGCTCTCATTCAGCATGAATGCACTGCCACTTTTGATTTGGCTTGGTTTAATTTAACAGCCTTTCTGTGCTGCTGTGCTAATACCTGACTTCAGCAGCAACACCTCTTCAGGTCATCATTCTAATTAAACTTTTGCCTCACAAAGAGATGAGCAGGTCATCTTTTTTCTTTCAAAAAATGTCATTAAGACTGATTAATTTGTGATGACATGAAACAATTTCTAAAATTGCGTATGGCACTTTGACTTGGTCATGTAGTAGATGGAACATTTAGTCATGGTTGTAATATGTTTTCCACAGTCCTGGTTAATTGTCTCGGCAACCAGGCAAGTACAGTCTGGCATTTTGATTCAATAACTGCAAGTCAAGTGGGGATTCAAATACAGAGTGCGCTTGAGATACAGATGCCTGGTCTGGTCTTGCTTGAGGTTTGTCCTTCTATACCTGTTTTCACTTTTGGACAGTTATGATATGTAACTGTGGCAACAAGGTATAGCTTTTACAACCAGGAGCATCTGATTAGCATCTCAAAAGATCAAATAAATGCCTTAACTATGACCCCAAATCCCAGAGGAGTAGAAAAACAGTTGCAAAGCAGGACCTAAACGCAGAGAAAGAAGGAAGAAGTTCAAACCATTCCTTCCCCTGGGGATGTGATCCATGGAAGAAATGGATCCAACTTTTCTCTATGCAGCTTTCTAACCATAGAGCCAGATGGAGATTTAAAGACTGGCAAATGCAAATGATCTGGATTAGCAGAGCTAGCCAACAACTGAGGGTGTCATCCAGGACATGTTACATGGAACATGATCTCTGTTTCTGGATATTGAGCTGTTATGTCATGATTACCGCCACTGTCTTCAGTCAGAGGCTTCTTCAGATTCGTTGCAAGACTGACTGTTACTGGAGTTAGTCTTGCAACAGTATCCCCATCCTGAATGACTGTTTGAAAATATTTGGATGACATAATTTAATTTCTTTTTGAAGTACAGTATTTTTGCTATTGAATTGGATTGAGCTATGAACCAGCACGTTAATTTCTCATAAGATAAAATGTAACTTTATGCATTACAGCATTGTTTTTAATTGAAAATACGTTTTTGACAAATTTCCAGCCTTCCTGGGAGATCTTTTGAAGAGTCATTTTGTTTCTGCGTGGCGTCTAATGTGAATTTCAAATTCAAACTGTCATAAGGGGATAAGAAGACGCATGTCTGTTGTTTCATCTCCCTCCAAGCAGAAGCAGAGGCACATCTCTGACGACCCAAATCCAAGGAAGGAGGGGGTTACATGACCGCATACACAATTTCACTGCAGTGAACAAAAAGTGGGCTTTAATCAAAGTACAACTGAACATGAAGTTGCTGTTTTTTAGAATTTTCTGCAGTCACATGGCAATAGTCCCTATTCATTGGCCTTTCTCTGGCATTGCAGACTTTCTTTGCATGAACCATATGTTCATGCTCTCATTAACGAACCCTCTGGCATGTGGCCCATCCTCATCCACCAGTACTGTCCAGGGTTCTGGTTCAGAGGGCAAAGAACCGAGACTTAGCAGGAGGTTTAAATGTCCTGGCATTCTGTGAGCCTCCGAACATTACCGGGGTGTGAGGCTAAGGATGCCAAGGCACTGGTGGCTCTGGAGTTTTATTTTGGTCGCGTTTAGCATGATTACTGCCGTCTGTCACAGGATTTGGAGTATTCACTGCCATCTTAGCTAAATGACTACAGCTTTATTTAAAAGGCTGAAAACTGTTTCAAAGAAAAAGAGAAATTAAAATGAAAGATAAAGCTGTTCAGACACAAACTGAATCTAATATAATGTGTGAAACAAAATATATAAAAATGACATAACGTTTGACAGAACTTGGTACAGAAATCTAAATTGTTTAATGAATTTCCTAAAGTCTTAAAGGTATAGTTCATATTAATCTGTTTAATTTTTGGGAGATGAGCAGTTAGTCCTACATGAATCATATAATTCAAGTAGCAATTTTGACTAGGATCAGAGGGGAAAGAAGTTTGAATTCTCCAATGTCACTTTCACAAAACTTTTTCATTATTAGTCACATGATGAAGAACTGACCTACACCATGATGTTCGCAGAAATCTGTAACAATATTTCCATCAGGATTTTATTTTTAAAATGCTCTTTAGAAATGTTTGATAGAAACAACAAAATCGGAAAACATTCTCAATTTTGCTAAACCGGTTTCTTGCGTGAGGTGGCTTTTCTTGACGTTAATCTGCTAAAGGGGAAATGGAAACACATTTGACAAATAAGTTTTGACGTAGCGAACATTTACATTCATCAGAATTGCATTTCTTCCTTTACATCTATGACCAACGTGTAATACTGCAAAATCTAGTTGACACGTCAGAACATTACAAGTTGTTCTATAGCGACGCATTGCTGAAAACATCCATCCATTATAAATGTGTGGTCCATACTGGTTTGCAACCTCTACTTTGCAAAATTAGAGGTTGCAAAGTAGAAAACGTTTGTGTGGCTACCGCACATTTTCACGCCAGGGGAAAAAGTGTACGTATAGTTACGCAAACTTTGACGCAAAGTTCATTTTTATACATGCCGACTTGTGCGTAAAATATGGCCCCGCAGATTTTTTGAGTGAAATCCGCTTGAGATTTCCTCAACTCCAATTTCACAAACTTCATAGCATTGAAAGCATTGTTCAATCAACGCTAGAGTCACTCTGCTTTAGATGCTCTTTTACATGGAAAGTGTATAGAACTGCTCAAAACTCTTCTTCATAATTCTGAATCATACCTCTAATTTTCAAAAGCAAAAATAAAACTTTTAACCTAAAAAATGTTTTTTTATTTTTCTAAATCTTGAGGTGAATAAAAAGTGATGTTACTAGATTGTTGAAGTTGTTAAACAGACTTAATTTTAGTGGCAGTTGATTTTATCCCCTCCCATTTCCCTTCCATCTCTGTGGAGCAGAGTTGTGATCTTGCACTTTGGAGTGGAGGATCACAGCTGACCGCTGATCCTCACAACCTTCATGTCTTGTGATTTGCTCTGAGGACGTGCACGGTCCTTATCAAAGCGCCCCGCCTGCTGATTATCTCTCTCGCTCTCTTTAAAAGACCAAAGCTGTGAGCAGTCTGTTGGATGAGACTTTTCCACAGGGGCGAGGATGGCAGAGTGCTGCATCAAGAAAAAAAGATGAAAAAAAGTTTCAACACTGAACAGGATACACAGAATTAATTATGCACAACACAGCATCCCAACATGCTAATTTATCACTCTGTACCTTGTAGTGTTTTACTAACTGCTGTTGGAACAAAATTTGATTCACTATAGAATGTATTTTGTTGTAGGCAGTAATTATGCTGCTTTTTTTAGGGAAAAACTGCAATAAAAGACTACTGACTGCAGTGTCAGGCTTTACAGAAACTTGCTCACTGCTACATCTCAAATTCTGCCATTAGAGAGAAAATATAAATATATAATGCCACATATAGTATGTCCATGTTTCAATGTTTATCCAGGTGTTTCAGACATGTTGAAGAATTGTTTTTGTGTCTGAGCGGCCAAATCTGGGGCCTGTCAGACTTTAGTGGTACAGTATCAAAGATGTTAAGCATCTCACAGAAAATGCCACTGTTAAACGAAATCCATAAGAAGAAGACACTGAGCGCTCTAGTCAGATTAAACTAAAATTGAACTTTTTGGCGCTCATACAAAACTAGCAGAGAAGGAACTTGCACTACATATAGCCCTGAAAGCACCATCCCCGTGGTGAAACCTGGGGCTTGCATCTTCACGTCGTATGAATGCTTTCCTTTTGCAGAGACGTGCAAAGAAAAGAAAATATTCTTTATTTTCCCACTTTAGGAAAATCGAGGGAAGGTAAAGGAAAGTATTCCGATTTAAAGTAGAGAATGAAAGAAAATGAACTAAGGAGCAAATTTACAACATGATAAAAACATTACTGTATAGTTACTGTTATAGCATACCTTGTTTTGAAAGAAATGTGCAACTGAGTAGGAAAATCTTAAAAATGTATGGGACGTACATCTTTGTGCAAAGAAAACAGCCACACGCTACAAAAAACTACAAATATTAGTAAACCTTAATGAGTTTGTTGGGACAGTGATGGTTCTAGAGTCTAACAGCTGCTAAGAGGAAGGATCTGTAATGATGCTCCTTTGTGCACCCAGGATGCAGCAGTCTGTCACTGAAGAAGCTCTCCAGCTTCTGCCATGGGTGGAACACATTGTCCAACTGCTCCAAACTGAGCTAAATACAGAACCAACATGAAAAAGATTAAAAAGCTTAAATTCTTAAGACTCGGGCCGAGTTGGTCAAAAAAGTATTCACACTGGGGTTTAAATCAAATGCTGGCCGCTATTTCTAGATTTATTTTTTCCATGTAAGCACAGTTTAAAACTTGGGCTCTTGCTCTTCTTCTAGCTCATAAAATACCAGTAAAATACACTGAATAAGTTGTGCTTTTATAGTGAGAAGATGTGGAAAGGTTTAGTGGTTTGAATAATTTAGCATGTCTTTGCATGTCCAGACAGAGGTTTTCAAACCATTTTTCCTCAAAAGAAAAGGCAAAAACTTCAGTTTGGCCTCTGTTAAAAGGTAGTTCTGTAATGTGTTGCTGCTGCATAGACATTATTAAAACACGTCAAACCTTTAATGTTTCATAGAAAACTGTGGCCAGAAACCACAGTTTAGATACTTAAGACAGCAAAAGTTACATACCTGTCATAAAATAGCACCTATAAAATTATGAAGTCATTAAATTTAAATAGTTTTTTATTGGCTTGAAATATTTTTCTCTAAACTGTCCAGTTTAACAACTGTTTGAAGTCATTAAGACAGAAACAGCCCCCAGCAGTGTCTTTGTTTAAGGAACTGACTGCAGCATCAGTGTTTATGGTTATGAGGGTATTATTGTTATGCCGCTGTCAGTGAGCGCTGCAGGAATTGGTTTCCAGTATGTAATACTCAAATAAACTGCTTTATATTTCTTAACAGTTAATTTGATGTACTCCCAAACATAAAAATCCTGGGTTTTTTTGCTTATTACAAGACATTTTGAGTGCAGAATGTTACTTTTTTGCTTTGTTTTTGTTTTTGTTCTACCCATAAACCCAGAAAGACAAACTTTGCTGATGTTATTTTTGAAGACATCTGGAGGAAACAGTTCTGACACCTATTGAAGTGGGCCTATTTCAGAATTTGCACTTTACTTGAGTAGAATATTTTTTGGTAAAAAAACCCCACTAAAAATCATACTTTTTACTTTACTACATTTCTATAAAGGCTTTTGTTACTCGTAACTTCTACTGGTCGTGTTTGTGTAGTTTGCATCTGTTTTATTCCACTAACACACTGTAAAATTGAACACTACTAAATATGGTAGGTGGAAGAATAATCATTTTTGTCCTGTGGGCTGAGATCTGGGCGGTGGTGATGATGGCTGTGTCTGATTCTCTACCAGAGTGTCCTTGACCTGTCCTTCCAGTGGCAAACTTAATTGCAGCCTATAAAAGTGATTTAGAATTTCAGTGCTATCAACGGGTCTTTTTTTAGATCACAGGTGCCAAACTCAAGGCCCGGGTGCCAAATCCGGCCCGCCATAACTATTAATGTGACCCTCTAGATCAGGGGTGCCCAAAGTGGGTCCTGGAGGGCCGGCATCCTGCATGTTTTTAGTTCTCTCCCTAGTGGTAGTAACAACCTTTTCAGCAAGTCAATGTTCTTCTTAGGCCTTCTAACAAACCACCATTTGATCCAGGTGTGTTAAACCAGGGAGAGAACTAAAACTTGCAGGATGCCGGCCCCCCAGGACCGAGTCTGGGCACCACTGCTCTAGATTCTAGAGAGAAACATAAATTTAACTTTAGGATAACAGTTGTGTTCTTAAATAATATCAGTTAAATCAAACCAGGTTTTATTTGTATTGGACCAAATGACAAAAGTACAAATGGAACCCAGTCAATTTTTATCAATTAACAGATATTTCTTTTTGAAAGATTCTTCCATAACTGGCCCCTTGAGGACATTCATGATCTTGATTTGGACCAAATTGAACTCGTGTTTGACACTCGGTTAGTTTCTGATTAGACCTTCTGATTTAAACGTGGACTCATCTACTCTAAGACTGACTTTAGACATTATTATTGTATTTCAACTAAATAAATGCTCATTTGTTTTGTTCAAAAGTGTTCCTAGCTTGTTGTAACGAATGACCTGCAGAGATGCCCTGCAGATCATATATTCTGTTTCCTTAGATATGTCAACACTTTATGACTTCATTATCTTACTTTAACTAAAGATAAAATGCAGCAATGAGCAGCTCTAAATGTCAGTCTTTGTAATTCAGGGGATTTATATGCTTACAATTCAGTTCAGATTATTTTGATATCTCATAATAAGTTGCATATTTTTTTTTGCCTTCAAATCCATAGCTTCATTTTCCTTAGGGATAAAAAAGTACTTTTGAAGTGCACTGAATTATAGAATATCAGAAAAATGTTGAAGATGGCTATACATAGGAGGCTTTGATCACCATGAAAAAAAAATCATATCTTTTTATTCTGCTTTGTTTCACCTTATATTTTTGGAAATGAGACTCATATTGACCTTCTGCAGAGAAGGTGGTGATGAGTACTTCCTATGCTTGAGGGTGAAACTTATATGTTGTATTAAAAAAACTGTTGTCGACTGCTGGCAAGTAGCAGTCAATGAAATCTGATGGAAAAGTGAGGATTGAGAAACAGACTAAGTGTGAAAGCTGTTGCCTAAGGGTTGAACTCTCACTCTACAACTGACTGCATGTATTTCTGCTGGACACATCTGATAATCTGTCTGCTGCTTCGTATCAAAAGCAGGTTAATTCTCTTCAAAATGTGTCCGCTCTGCTTTAAGATTCCTTTTAAAAATCTGACGTAACATTGTTCAGACCAGTAGTTCTCAGGTCTTTGCCCTGCATGTTTTAGATGTGTCTGCTGCAGCACACCTCATTCAAATGGTTGCTTTACC
This sequence comes from Xiphophorus couchianus, assembly GCF_001444195.1. Classification (NCBI taxonomy): domain Eukaryota; kingdom Metazoa; phylum Chordata; class Actinopteri; order Cyprinodontiformes; family Poeciliidae; genus Xiphophorus; species Xiphophorus couchianus. The sequence continues at coordinate 2,503,529 of NC_040232.1, read as the reverse complement.
TCCTCAGCATGTTGTCAATGCTGCAGAAACCTGGTAGCCACCTGTTCATTCAGATCAGGTGTGTAGCAGCCGGGAAACACCTCAACATGCAGAGCACCGGGTCGACTGATTTAAACTCTTCAAAAATGTCATTTTAATGCAGAAATTTCTTTTCTCTGCAGGTCATCCTTATTCTCACCAAACTCTATGACTTTCACATCGGCAGCGTCACGGAGAGCACTCTCTGGAGGTGAGTACTCAACGCTTTGTTTACTTGTGTGAATGGTATCAACATCCTTAAACAACAGATTTTAAACTAAGGATTGCAAAACTATCCTGATGATGTGCTCAGTGTTGCAGGACCTTAATCCTAATCTAAGCCAAATATCCATATCTGCTCTTTGCTCATTCATCTTCAGCTGTGATTCTGTTCTCACCTTCCCAGTCCATTGTGGGAAAACTGTGTTCTGGTATCATCCGCCTCCAGGCGGTGCACTCGGGTGTAGGAAGCTGGTTTCCATGTGCTTGTTCTGGGATATCATCTGATGTACTCGTCTTCTTCCCCCCTGCAGGAGAGAAAATAAACACATACACAAACACACGCAGTTTGTGAAACAAAGAGAGTGCTTGTAAAAGAGGAAAAACAGACGATCAGAAGGAGGGATAACACATCCCTGATGAATAGAAACTGCAGCTAACCCATTTTCAGATCTGTATTGTGTAACACAAACAGTAATTTGCTTGTTTCTCTTTGGGAAGCCTGTAAACACATGACGACGTTGGCATGGCCGTGAGAAATGTAGAGCAAAAACCCTAAAAAGACAGAAATCGATTCATGCTATTGTTTTACCACAAGAATCATAGAATGAATATATTTTTATAACTCTATTAGAATGAAGTCGAGCCTTGTGACTTGTGAACATAACCTTTATGTTGGAATGCCTGAAACGGAGAGAAATGTTACTGTGAAGCACCATAGCAATCAGTGTAAGCTGATAGAAAATGAAAATGCCAGAGGGGAGTACTTTAAAAATTATTTTAAATTGCACAGAAGAGGGAAATTATGAAGAGATTTGCCACACAGGAGTAAAAAAATAAACTCAAGGACAATTATATCAATCTCAGATAAGGTTTGCCATTTTAAGAGCAAAAACAATTTTCCTTCAATGCATTTTTTTTTTGTCTTTGAGATGTTTTTAATGGCAGCTTTTTAAAGTGTAGGAACAGTTTCACCTCTAAAATATGTGTTCTATGCCCAGTTTGTAGGGCTGCCATCACAAAGAATAGTGCTTCCAAAGTAACCGCTGGCTATTTTTGACATTTAAATACCGTCTGTGCAACAGTTATGATCCTCAGGCAAAAACAGAGTTTTGTTTTAGTCTTTGAGGAGCTACAAAGTAGGCTGAGTTTCTTTTTAGTCTGAGAAATAGAAGACGGACTGTTCTGCTGTCGACAAAATATTCTAAAATATTCTGGATACCGATATGGCTGTTTCATCATAACACTCTTCTGTCTGCATTTCTAAAATGACTGCATACATGACGGGAATATGAAATATATCCTTTCAAAGCTTGACTTCCATCTGTTTTTTCTTTTTTCTCATGACGAAACTGCAAAACCTTTTTGGTACAAAAGATCCCATATTTTGTGCAGCAGCTGAAGTCTCTCCACTTTGATGAACCTTGTTGTCCCTGTTGCATAGTCTCAACACAGGCATGTCCCCCATCATAACCACCACAGATGGTGGAGAGGGAACATAATGTAGCCTGCGGGAGAATTAAAACCCACCACAATGTCAATGGAGTGGAGCTGGGGTGAATTTCTTTCAGAGGAATGTTGGATTAACCGGAACATGACATTCACTGGGATTCAGTGTCGCCAGGCTTCATACAGTCATTTGTTTCCTAATGCATTTTAGCATCTATTTGTCATGCTGGTAAACAGAAGCAGACAAGTGGTCAACATCAATCCAGGAGGTCGTTCAAAGTAAAAGTCTGTTGTAGTTTTGAGTAAAAATGAACTGCTTTAACATATCTAGTGTTTCATGTCCATCATCCTGAAAACTTGAGAACATTTAACAATAAATGGTTCCTTTACGCTACTCGGATCATGCACTGATATTTAATGAATTCATCACAACCAGGTATAATTACTGACCAACATTAATATTCAAATATTCTTTGCTTTTAACAAAGAACCCTGTTCCTTTAAAAACTGTTGCCAAGTTATCAAATATGGTGTTGAGTATATTTCTTGATATTGAGTTTGAATTTTTAGCATCGTCACACCCTGACTGCAGTTCACTATAATAAATCAACAGAATTAACGGATCATCTACGTTCTGCTTAACTGCAGGAAGGTAAACAAACTGAAGTCTTTCAAAGTTGTGCAATGCTGTCAGATTTAAATTCACCATGACAGCTGAACTCTTTGGGGAAGATGCAATCAGGTGAAGAGACTAATCCATAGTGTGAGAGGAGGGACCATGACTGCTGTTGAAGATCATTATTATTGGCAGCCCTCCCAGCACTGTCACTCGGCCACAAACCTACAGTGAGCGGGGAGCAGCTGTCCATCCAGGCTTGACTTGGCACTGTCTGAAGAGACTTGTGAAAACCTCAGGAATATTTTTTTTCATAAGTTTGTTTTATTGAAAGAAAATGAATTGGTTTGAGGAATGAGGTTTCTAACAGAGATCACAGCTGCGATAGAGTCTGAAGAGGAGCGTTTGAGTTGAATGTTTATCACTTCAACAGGAATAGATCCCAAATGGCACGTCCAATGCTGCCTCTCGCAAAGGTCAATGCTGTGGCAACACCTCAAAGTACTTACCAGTCGGTCTGTCGGATTTAATGAACATCCTGACCTTAAACAATGAAAGCTGATCAGTCAGACCCTGCATAATTTTCAAAGTATTCACACTGTTGAAGCGTTGGAGAAGCAGGCGAGCTAGTCGGTGCAGACTATAAATCAACTCTGCAAAACAGTTTGTCTTCAAAGTTGTTCAGCCCTTCTCATCTGGCCTCTAGAGTATTGTCTCTGCGTGAGGAAAACATTTATTAAAGATGACAAGTCCAAAACTCATTTGCAGGTATTCAGACACAGTGCAAATTAATGCCAACAACAAAGTCAAGATGTATTCCCCCCCTCTTTCACTGCTGGATTTTGACACATCCAATACTTGTTCTTTATGCAAAACAAGTCGATGCAGCAGTTGTTTTCTTTGCTTTATGTTATGTTTACTGAAGTTTTTTCCCTTCTTGTGTTACTGAACAACGGATGTGGAAAGTTTGTGGGTGAACTGAGGTTTATGTTTTCTTGTGCATGAGGGAAAGTTGAACAAATGGAAATCAAAAATGGATGGGAAAAACAAACTGGATTTGGATCAAATGCACACTAAAGCAGGAACACATCCCAAATTAAAAACCTACGTAAAAGAAAATAAAATTTTAGTGTAGATTCTAATCTGTCTGCACAAAATTAAAACACCTATAGGACAAATAAATCATTTTTATTTTCAGTTACAACCACATTATTAGGTACATGCTCCCAGTACTGAATTGGACCCTTTTGCCTTCAGAATGCCTGGAATCTTTGTGACACAGGCTGAATAATGTGTTCAGAAACATTCCTAAGCGGTTTGGTTCATACTGACATGATGACATAACGGAGGTGCTGCAGATTTATTGGCTGTGCATTCATGATTTGAATCTCTTGTCCCATGACATCACAAACATGCTCTGCTGGGCTGAAGTGAAATCAATGTCATGTTCAAGGAAAACATGAAATTTTTCTAGAAACTTATGAATTGCATTTTTGCACATGCAACAAACTCGGAGCATGCAGGCGTAGTTTTTCACCGCAGTGCTCCAGTCTGGCTCTCAGATTACAGGCAGCATGGAGACCCAAAGAGAAAAAGTTGATATTTTACTACTATTCTACTGACTAGTTTTTTTCAGAACTTCTTGGTGAACAGAAAAGAGTGTCTTTAAAACATGACAGTTCAGTTCTGTGATGAAAATCTGGATTTTCTTACTGTTTTGAAAATGTAAGTCTGCTTTTCAGTCCTGGTTTCAAAACTATTTCGGCAATCGGATCTTTACTGAGATTCAAGATCCCTGGTATTTTTGGAGGTTAGGAATCGCTACCGCCTATAGATACTTGAGATTCCCTAGAAAATCTCTTTCAACTGACAATTTTTATAGTTCAAGTAACAAATATACCTTAATAAGCATTAATACACACAGTGAAACCATCCTATTACAACCACAGAAGCTTATGTCTGCAGTTTTCCTACCGCTGGTCTTGAGAACAACCAATCTCCAAGGAAAACACAAGATGCTTTGGGAATAGCCAATAGTTTGTCAAGTTGCATTTGCTTGTCGGTTCTTTAGCTTGATTTTCTTTCAGATATTTTAGATTTGATCCACAGGAATTCTGAACTGCTTTTTGCGCCTTCAACAAATGAAATACTAAAAGGAAAACTCCTCCCACTCATTTGTCATTGGCCCTAATTAACACCCTAATTACAGTTTTAATGATATATTGCAGTGACGTACTCATGATGTGAATAACTGCCTAGAATTAGGCTTGTTAAAATGGTAAGTGATTATAAAATGTGTTGTGGAGATTAACTTGTGAACATGAACCTTTTTTTTACTGTTCATTTGACCTGCTGGTCCTTTCTCTCTGGTTTTAGGTGAGTTGGTTCTGGTACTGAAAAACAATACAAGTAATGAGGGTTAGACAGTTTTAAAGGTCAGTAAAAAGTGTTCAGTTGTTTTCTGCTTGTGATTTTTAAAGCTTTGGTTTGATTCTTTTATTAACAGCAGCAAATATTTCAAGACTGAGTAAAACTCAAACTTCTTTGTTTTGGGGATTCCGTCCCCGAAGCTCAGGGGACTGTTAGAGAAATAGATTGGGAAAGTTGGTAGCTGTGTTGTGTGTGCGTGTTTATGTAAGTGTGTGTATCCCAGCTGCAGACTGACTCCTCTCCTGCTGTGCTAAGATCAGGTCACCAGGGGGTGAACAGTGACATCCTCTCAAATTGCATCATTTTGCTGAGCATGCTCACAGCCGATGTGATATTTCACAGGTCAGTGCTTATAATAAGGGCCCGGTTCTCTCAGAGAGGACCCACCTGATGTCTGCGACCTTTTGCAATTGGACTTGGTATTTTCTTCCATACCTCGCCAGCCTTCTGCACACCAGAACTTTTCAAAAGAAAGAAAAAAACAGAGCGACACAGCTACATTTCACTTCTGATGAAAATGGAAGACATCAGTTTCGATAAATCTGCATGAAGTGCTGACAGGTTTGCTAAAGCCAGCAGATCAACATGTTGAGAGACGAACCAGAACATAAAGACTTGACCTTTATGCTCCTCTGAGCTTTACAGTCTCTTTTATACGATTGTTTTGGTTTTACTGCAAGCAGCTTCAATGTTTTAATTAACTCCATTCGACCTTGTTCACAGCACAAATATGTACCGCAATTCAAACAGGTTTACTTGGTCAGGGGTGAAAAGCAAATACTTCATGCTTCAGTGCATACCACAGCACACTTCACTAAACATGAAGATATCTATTAACTAATTATCTCAGCTGTGCACTGAATTCAAACTCATTATTTTTCCTGATCAACTTTGTTATTCAAGGTATTTTTCATATATTCAGCCAAGCAACAGCAAAATATAGGAAAACGTAACTTTGATGTTTTATTAACATAATCTGAGTGAAGATAGATTTCTTTTCTATCTTCACTCTTTTTGAGCGTTAGCGTGACATCCGCTGAAATTTCTATGAAGTGAGGGCAGCAAAAGCCCAACCCACTGGGATAAAAAAATAATTAGCATCCGGAGCGTGAAGGAATTACGCATGAAATGTAGTAATTTAATTCAGTTTATTTATATAGTGCCAATTCACAACACATGCAGTAAGGCATTAAAAAAGGCAATTCAGTTCAATCATGAATATTATTTTGATTGATCCAAGTTATCAAACTACATCCACGTCAGTTAATTACTCAAACTGGCATAAAGGTTTCTGTCTAAGAATCCGTTGCTGGCTTTGTGTCAATGACTTTGCAGCAATCACTCACACTGAGCATACATGTAGCAACAACAGAAAGGAAAACTCTCCTTTAACAAGAAGAAACTTGCAGCACAACCAGAACCAGAACCTGGCTCAGTGTGAATGGCCATCTGCCACGACTGTTTCTGGTTTTTGGTGTGTACCTGCTTTGTCTTCTCCACCCCCCACAGATCCAGGAGTCCTGTCCACATCAGAGAAAACTAAAACGTTTTTGGTGGTAGTAACTCTAGAAGAAAAACAGCTAAACAGAGGCGTCTTCAGAGCTGTTGTAAGACAGACTGCTACAGGAGATCCTTCCAGCCTGCAACCATCAGCATCTAAAACAACTATTTGAAGAAAATTGTATCATATTTACAACAACATTTAATTTCCTTCTGGGATTAATAAAGTATTTTAAACTTGAATTTGAAATCATTTCATCCATTAATTTTTAAGCAGCAGCAACACACTGAAAGCACCCAGAGTAAACGTAGTGAAAACTAATTTTGTGTGAATTATTTAGCTCACTTTTGCAGGGAGTCACTACATAAATCATCTTGGCTGTCATTACCGAGGTCGTTTATTCTGAGTCCCTCAGCAGATTTAAATCCTTACCTCTGTAATTACAAACTCTCAGGCATTGCCACTTTTTTCAGGTCTGTGCCTGTCATAACAGAACATCTCTTGTATAGTTATAAATATTACTGGGAAAAATTTTACACAATAAACTAATAAAAAGTCAACAAAGGGGAAAAAACCGTATATAGTCTACCCTGTTGTTAGGGCTTCTTTGCAGTGTTGAAAAGTGTTATTCCACGTGGATAGAAAAGAGAAGGCCACATGATAAAATGTTTTTGTTTAGAACTTTTTTCTCTTTTCTCATTGGAAAAGAGAAGTAATTATATAAAAAGATTTAACAGAACTAATTCTGAATTTAATTCAACATCATGGTGAGACTGAGAGAGTGATGCAAACTTTATTGATCAAGTATCCTGGGTAGGGCAGGGACTTAATGCATTATTAGGCCTGTCACAATAACAAATTTTGCTGAGCAATTAATTGTCTCAAAAATTATTGGATAAACGATGATATTGTTTGAAGACCTTTTTACACTGATTTAATGGAAATGACGTGATGACGTGTTTTGTAAAGCTTGAAGCTTTTGTACTTAAGCGTTTCTAATATGTTCATAAATGTGATGCACAAGTGACATGGATGGACAACAAAGTCACTTGATTTGATCCTCTGGGGGTTCAGTTTTGTTTCAGAAAATGATCTCATGGGGCAAAAGGGAAAAAAACTATTGTGTGCAAATTGTGAAGCTATTTAAGCCTAATGTAACATCTCAATGCTAAACATGTAGCACCACAGACATCCAATGCTAATGTCACACAGACCACATTTATTCTTCAGTCCATATGTCTTTATTCAAGGATTTAGCAGCAAAAAGGATTTTTTAATTGAAAATGTTTGTTTTATCAATATAGTTTTCAATTAAAATGGGATTAATTTATTTCAGACCTTGTAATTAACTCAATTAAAAATGTAATTTGAGTCCCATCACTACTTGTGGGTGGCACACTCTGTTCTGTTCTCAAAACCAATCGGAACGATTCCTTGATCCAACAGAATCACATCATTATCTGACATCAGTTTAGAAAAGGAGTAAGATGACGTAAAGACCGCTGTGAAAATGTTCATAGCTCGGTATAATAATTTTCACTGAAAATATTGTGACAATGCTGCAGTTTATAGCTGCAGGTCACCTGCAATTTTCAAAGTCGCACTTTTTTTTCTTTCTTTTTTTTTTTTTAATTTAAGGAAGTGAGGACATTTTTCATCTTCCACCTTCAGAGACATTGTCACCAAAGTGTCTTTTTTCAGCACGTGGACGTTCCCATCTCTCTGACCCTGACTTGTCAGTTATCATCACTCACAACACTCTGGAGACGACGTCGAAGCGCAGATCTGCACCTACAGAAGCCGACTCCATCCAATACTCTATTATCTTGCCATTGAACTGCTGGTTCCTGCAACCCCCCTTATGAATAATGAACAGAAGTCGGGTTGTTCTTCACACTCTGATGAAAACTGATTTCTTCCTCTGAATCCTGCCGTCTCACCGAGACATAAACCCCATACTGTACATGTTTGATGCTCTGTTGTTGGTTCACCTCAGTGGGCAGAAAAAACCCAAACAAAAACGAAAACATCAGTCGTGAGTTTAGACGTCGAAACAAGCTGGATGTCAACAGCAGATCTGTCCTCTGTAACCTAAAAGACCCGACTGCTCCTCATGAAAAAGTCAACACATCTGGGAGGAACTTTGAAAGTTTTATACTTTGGTTAAAGATTCATTTCAGAGAATGCATTCTGCAGCACGGCGAGTGGGGGAACAGATATTTGCTGCCCACGTTGGAGGCTGAGTGGAGACGCAGGAGGAGATGGAGACACAATAAATGTTGTTGCTGAGAGCGATCTTTGAATGCCAGCACTTCTGCCTCAGTCTGCGTGCTCCTTTAAGGTATCTTCCCTTAACGCTGCATTCATCAATCATGCAAAGATGCAACGCTTCTCAAAGGATTCCTACCTCTTGATCCTTCTCACATTTTGTCAACAATAAACTTTACTGTATTTTGCCAGAGTGCACTGATTCATGATTTATGAAGTGGATGGAAAATTGTTCTTGGTTTTTATTTATTATGACAACATTTAATATTTCTTTTAGATTAAAGAGTTTGTCTCAGAAGAAAAGTCACTTTCACTGTTTGGTACAAACCATGATGGAAAGAGGTGCTCTACTCAGATGAGACCAAATACTGATGCTTTTTTTCTACATGTAAATGAAACATGTAGCAGGAAACTTAACACACTGAGAACAACATTCCCATAGTGAAACATGGAGGTGGTGGCAGTATCATCCTGTGGGGAGGCTTTTCTGCAGCAGGGACAGAGAAGCTCTACAGAGTTGAGGAAGGAAGTTGTGGAAAACCTGCTGAAGATAACCAGAGAGGGAGGTGGAAGTTTTCTTTCCAGCAGGACAACAACCCTAAACACAGCCAGAGCTACAGAGGATGTGTTGGAGAAGGATGCATCTAAATGTTACAGGATGGAAGATCTCGAGGACTGGACCTGGGCACCCCTGGTTTAGATCAAAGCATGTTCATTTGTTAGAATAGCCTAAAGTTAAAGGTAATTTATTCAATACAAAGTGCTTTACAGGAATTAAGAGGAAATGCAATAAACCAAAGGAAAGAGCAAAAGAAGAAAATAATCTAATGTTGATCTAAAGTATGTAAACTAGGAGCTCCGGTTCAGGGTTGCTAGATAAGAATCCTCTGGTCTAATTTCATTTCTGGGTTGGAAGGACAGGAGTCTAAAAAGTAGTCTAATAATACTGATCCAAAGTATATAAACTAGATAGTCAAAGTCCAAACTTAAATTCCACTGAGCTTCTTTGGAGGACTAGAAAACTGAAGACTCTTCATTTCATCTGACTGAGCTTGAGCTACTTTGAAAGCAACGGATCAGTGTCTGGGTCTGTAGATGTGCAGAGATTCCCCAAAAGACAAAATAAAGACTCGGGTGATAAATGCATGGATGAACCTTCAGATTTTTATTTGTGTGCACAATTTAAACCATGCATCATTTTCCTTGCACTTAAAAAATATTCTCTACCTTGTGTTGGTCAATCATAAAATCCTGATAAAAACTTAGAAGTCTGTGTGCAGCGTGGCTAGATGTTGTTATTTTCCTCTCCAGCTCCTGTTTGTTCTGTGAACTGCTTTTTGTGTCTTGCTGCAGGATCGTCTGATTGTTCTGTATCAGCAGCAGTTTGGATTTTAGTGCAGGCTGCAGTGTTTGTTTCACACATCGCTTACTTTTATTTTTTTTTCACAATCGCACACAAACACATAGATGTTCATAAACAGACACGGCGCTTGGCTGGTCATGGCATTTTTTAATACATTAAAAGGAAGACAGTTTTAGTTTTTAGTGTACAGTGTTCAGTCATGTAGGGTGCTATTTTCATTGCCCCCCCACCCCTTCACTTCATTGCCCCCCGTTCTCGCAAGTTGGCAACCTCTTGCTCTCTCGCAGAAACACCTGCAACTTCAATATCCTCCTATCTCGACGTGGCAATTCTCTAAAGTTGTTTTCAATTATGCTTCAGTGGATTTTACATTAGGGAGAAGATAATGCAGCGGTTGCCTTGGGTGAAAACATGGAAGGGTTTGTGTATACGTGTATACGCATACGCGTACGTGTGTGTGCGTGCACAAGGCCACCTCTGAGTATGACGGGGTGTGTATGAAGGTTTATTGTGAGTCTAGCTCAGAGTGTATTTTCCAGAGATAAACTCTTTGACAGCTTGAACATTACGAGCCTCCTCGTTGAGATATGCGTTGGTCCTGGTATCAGTCGGTATTAAAACTGTGTCCACAGGCTTTATTCGTTACTTATGTTATTACAACATTTTCATTAGTGTGTTGCTGTGCATTTTGTTTGCTTTTCATCTTTTGTGCTGGCAGAGAGACATCTTTTTCATTTTTCACACAGTTGAAACCTCATCCAACGATGGACCAGCAAAGCTTTATTAGTAACTTTGTGTGACTGCGTCCACATTGAGCCCTTATTGATCTAGTTCAGAGAGACCCCTCTACTCCTTATCTTTAAGTTTCTGTTTTATGGCTGACCCCCCCACCCTGCTTTGAATAAAATCAGGCTGCTGCAGGGGACAAGTTGGAGTTGTCCTGAGGCACCAGGAAACTCTTCCTCTTTGCAAAGGCTGAAGTGATAATACTTTCTGTGTGGTTCTTTATATGTACAGGTTAAAATACCCAACATTCTTGGTTCCTCATGTTCTAAAACTAATGGATGCATCATGCCTGAAAGATGTTTGAAGAATGGGTATGAAATAATTTAGCACTTTGTGTATCACTTTTTTCTTTGGGTGAGGTGTGTTATGCAAACTTCATATTCTGCATGTTTTTGTTCTACCATTTGAGTCAAAGCTGCTAATAAAATCAGCCCAAGCACTTAAAAAACCACCCAGTCGTTTTTTGTTAATAAGTTGATGTTTTTTTGAGTCTGACAATGAGCCATTTCAAAAAGCCTCTGGAATGTAACATCCCTGATCATCAGGCACTGCCTCTCACCTGGCAACGCTGGCCAACCCGTTACCTGGCAACCCCAGCGTAGCCCAGCCTGTCACCTAGCAACCCAAACAGAGCTCCAGCATGTCTGATCAGCTGGTTTTACCGCTGTATGCGTTGTACAATGGCTGCTGGAAAAAACGAGTGTTATTGACTCACCGTCCAGAAAGCACTTGCTGTGTTCTTGTTGATTGTGCAGGTGGCTCTACTTCTGCTTTTCAATATACAGTTGTATAGTAGTGCATTTGTTTCAGTCATTTTCACAGAGTGTAAAGGTTGTGTTGGGGGGCGTGGCTAGTAGCACCTTTTTGGATTTAAAGTATCAGAGGCCCTAAAACAGCTCACTCTGAAAGGAGCTCAAAATAGACAAAACTGACCAGACTGAATCATTCTTAAAATCATTATTTAAGAATGAGTTTGTGCAAAAACTTAAATGAACATGTTTCATAGGGCCGTTAGACCATTCCTAACCTAAAAGGTCACCTTTAATACCTTCCTCGAGGAGGTAGAGAAAACTCTACTCAATATGAAGTGACTGAAATGGCTTTAAATGGGGCCAACATGGCAAAGGCAGCTTCACATTTTTGCAACAGTGAAGTATGACTACAGTGTTTGTGCCCAGTCTCAGTCTGGAGTGCCTGCTGCAGTGTTTTGGGTTAGAGAAACCCATAATCCAATGGTTGAATGGGCCTGGAAGTAACAGACTAATTGCCGCAGGCGATCCATTCAAGCATTTCTTTTCTGTGCCTGCCTCCTCTTGTTGAGCTGCGAGGCTGCAGCCTGTCTTGTCATGCCTCAGACTAAATGGCAGAGAAGCTCAGGACAGGTCGCCAGTCGCTGCAGGGCCAACTCGTGGACAAACACAGTTCAGTCAACACCTTAGGCATTTCTGACCCAGTAAGCATTGATCTTCACCTCGTGTAGCTGTCCAGCCTTGTTTGGTGACTTTAAAGCTGCTGAGATTTGGGTAAAAAAATATAAAGATTTCAAACTATAAGACTTAATTTTTTCTTTTCTCCGTTTCAATGTAAAAATAAACAAAACACAGTTTTTATAAACTCACAAACCTTTTATCAAATACAAGTACATCTCATTTTTCAGAATAAAACTATATTTTGAGAATAACTTTTAAGCACGTTTTTATATTGTCTATTACTCTTATATTTTCTGATTAAAATGTGTTTATTTTAATTTTCTAACATCAAGTGTCTTCATTCGACTGGAAGCAGAAAATCATAAGAGGAAAAACACTTCTGTGAGAGTGTAGTCTATAATGTGTTGAGTTACTGGAATAAACTTTTCTATATTATTCTAATTTATTGATATGTGCTCATATGGCCTGCTGCTTATTTATGCAACATTCACTTAAGGCTTTCAAACAAGTTATTTAGTCAAAGTAATATTTATTATGAGATTAATAAGCAGGATTTCTGGTGCAGTGCAGTTTATTGCAACAAAGATTTTTATCCTTTTTTAGTCAAACAATACAGCAATAGAAAATAGTTGAAGCAAAAGTGAAAACACAACCAGACTGCTGGGGTTATGAATATGATGACATGAAACCCAGACTGAAAGATAAATAGGGGAGAGTTAGAGGTAAAGAAACCGATTTAAGCTGTGTAATCTACAGGGGACCCCTAGTATTCAAGAGAGTTAGGGATCAAAACAGCTAAAAGTTATTATAATTAACTATTTTAATAGTTCAAATATACATAACATCCTTTAATATGTACAGCAGAGACAGTCTTAGCACCAGCACAGAGGCCAACATCCTGGGTCTTCCTTATTTCTGCTCTTGGGGCCACAGCCAGTCATTCATTCATTCAACATGTCAATAAAAAGTTATTCTTCTAGGTTGTATAAGAGACTCTTGCAATACCCAGAATACTTGATATATAAAAATGGAAATTGGAGTTAAATATCTTGATAGAAAATGAAGAATGGGTCAACCTGTGGTCACAAAATGATTAGCAGTCAATAGTTTCTTGACTGTGGGAAGATTTTGACTGGACACTGAAAGTTAAATATTTTCACACCCCTCTTACCATCTCTAAATTTATAAAGGACCCCTGGACTGCAAGAAATTGTGGAAAAATAGCAGACCATGCACAGATCTTGTAGGATTGTCCTGTTACCCTGACATAAAAGGTACAGAGGTGGAGCATCTGGGGATGGAGGTTCCTTTAAATCATCTGTTTTACTTATTGGAGATTGTTTTAACTGATGATTTCAATTCAAATCAGAGATCTATTATACATGTTTTATTATTGGTTGCAGAAAAACTAATCAGTCAATTATGAAGATCTGAAACCCCCGACCATAACTGAATGGAAACAGACTCAAACAAGTATAGATATTGGAAATGTTGACCTTTGTTCTGGAAATGAATACTAATCTCTTTTGCCAAAGGTGGAGATGTGTTGAAATGTATCTAACAACTTGATAAAAGCGTAACTTGGTGGTCAAAGTCCAGCTATCAGATGGCTGAGAGTAATCCATCATGGAGTAGGCAAGAGAGGGTGAATCCAGAGATGTGAACATGATCAGACACAGGCAGACAAACGACATCAAGGGAAGAACGCTGGAAAACCAGCGGTACTTACACTAGGCTTTTGATAATCTGGTGAGGAGGCAGAGACTGAGAGGAGCTTGAAGAGCAGAGAGCCCCGGGAAGTCAGGCAAGGTGAGCTGAATGAAAACTAGTTGCAGAAGGAGAGCGTGAACATGACATGAAAACATGAATCATTACATGTTTGATGACAAGACCTTTAATATATTAAACTATTTTCTCAAAACAGCAGTCTCAGTATGATTACGTTGATTTATTGACCAAACAGTCAACCATATAACCTAAAGACACAATATAAAACAAACAGAAGAAATAAATAACTATAAATCTAAAGTAAAATGTCACAGGGTAACTAAGTCTTAAAACCCTAACTGAATCTTAACAGCCTTGAGCTTGGATATGAAAAGGTCCAGGTCAGTAACTGAATGTAGATCTAGAGGAAGCTGGTTGTCGTAACCAAGAGATCCGTTCAGGTTTGAGAAGAAACTTAGGGATGTAAACCCAGTAAATGAGACGTATAGGTATGGGTCAAAGCATTAGGAGAGTTGAAAATTGGTAAAATTTTAAAATCTATTCTAAAATGGATAAGCTGCTACCTACAGTGATCAATTGTCGAGATGATAAAGGCTTTTATAGCCATTTAAAGGCCAGTAAGGTCTAAATATTGCTTAATTTTAGCTAACTTATGGGAATTTAATCTCCAACAGACCTTTGCTGGCACAACGCAACCAGATTCATTCCGTCTAGAGTTGCTTCACACAACATAATAATAATAATACATTTTATTTGTAACGCACCTTACATTTCAAAGAAATCTGAAAGTGCTACAGAAATGAAAATAACATCACTGTCCAATCTGTAGTTTGGTAGATGTCAGTAATAGTCAGTTGGAAGATCACAGTTAGCTGGTGAGTGCTGTTTTTCCTATCTTTTTGCTTGTAGCACCATCTCATCAATGTTCCTTTGGACCTCTCACTGCCTAGACTACTTCATTTTAAACAATTAAACCTCATGGCATTTCATATTTATCTGGTTCTATCAAAACTGAAGCAATCGACTGCACTTATTTCATGGTGCTTGGAAGTTTATAGTTTTTTATGAATTCAGTTTTTTCTTATTTCAGACAACTTTATTCCTACTTTATAACAAATCTTTGAAAACAATGACTTGCTACAGCATTTAACTCACTGGTGCTGTGGTGACAGCTCTGTCTGCTACTGAAAGGTCCCTGAACTGAATCCAGGAGTGGGTTTGCCTGAAGACTTGTTTCTGGAGCAGCATTGCCTTTGTCGTGTCCTCAGAGTTTTCCCCCAGAACAAAAACAATGAGATGATTTAGAAACATCTGCCGCCCACTGTGCAGCTCCATCTCTGACCTCGTTCCACCACATGACTCTTCGGTTCACCGGATCAGATCAGGGTTATTTTTTAGGTGCATCAGTAAGTTCCTGCACTTTGGGCTTGGTTCTGCTGCAGGTTTGTTAGGTAAGAACTCATTTCCTTTCTCTCTGTTTGACTCTTTTTCTGAGGACAAACCACTGAGTTGTTTCTGCTTGGCCTTGACTCTGACAACTACCTGACGATGCTTTCATCTTTACACCTTTGATGAATGTTGATGAGGTCTTTTGTATGCTCTCTTTCCAATGACGAGCATGGATATGCAGCCTGTGTTCTCCCTTGAACAGGAATGCTGTACACTGCTAGCCTCCGTCTGCTTCGGGGTGATGTGCTTTGTTTGTACAATTTTTGAGAAAGTGAAATGATTTAGTTGGAGTTTTTAGTCTTTGAAGTAGATGGCTTCTTTCCCTCCATCTCCCCAGAGCATGGTCAACCGTGTTGTACAACAGCTCTGAATTGTTCTGCTTTATTGGCAGCCATCTGGCAAAACCTCACAAACATTCCCTAATGCAATTTCTGCCTGCCTTTTATTCCAATCATTTGATGTTCACACACTGCAGTGCACCACATCGCATCTCTGTTTGGTTTTTTAAATTGGTACAAATAGCAACAAATGAAAACCTCTCCTTTGTGAGAACTGGGAGACGGTGTTTCTGACCTGAAAAGAGGTTGAGCGAAGCATCCTTCATGTCTTTTCTAATCGATTATTGTCCCACTTGGGTATAAGTGTTAGCTTGATGCTCAGAGACCGAGTATGAATTCTGTATTAAAACGAGGCGGATGTTGCACACTGAGTCAGATTTGCCTTAATCTCTTTTACTGATTGTCACTAAATTATTTTGAGCTCCTATCTTTAACAACGAGCCCAAAACAGACATTTTTTCAGCAAGAAACTGCTTGTCTCATCAGAAATGAAAGCAGGTCCGTCTTTGCTCAGAGTACTTTGGTGTTAAACACAAAATGCTTTAAAAGAAAAACTCACATTCATGCTGTTGTTTTATTACAATGTGTCTCTGGGACTTTGATTTCCTTCTATATGAAGAGTGGAAGGAGCTTAAAGTGAAAAGGCGTCTCAGGAAACCGACTCCTGGGGAAAGGATCACTGAAACACGTGCCGATGACAACCCCCCACTGACAAACGCAGCGTGCATAAATGTGGCAATCACGTGCTAATTATCTGAGAAAGCATCTTCCTGTCCTCTCAGGGACATCTAGGCACCAACACATTATTACAAATGTCTTACAGTGTTTATCCGGAAACCTTTTCTGCTAACCACATCACATAAAATATCAGCCCTCTTACAAATTTTAATTATTCAGAGTTCAGTTTTCAACTTATAATTTATCAATGGTAAATAAATATAATGTTACTGAGCAATACTTGATAGCAATACTGCTATCAAGAAAAAGCTTCAGATGGTCAAAATTTGCATGAAAATTGCAAACTTTATAGCCTGGCTATTTCCTTCTTTAGCAATTCTGCTCAATTCTCATCTCCCTTGAATGTTCTGTCTGGTATTTCTCCTACTGAGTTTGATTTCTCTAGTTGAATTTCAACTGGGCCAGTCAGCGAACAGAAGAAGTTGTGAATGATGATGTGGTAATGGCAATGGCAAAACATAATGTCAATTCCTACAATCCATTCATATGTTGTATTTTTGTTCTTACATAAATTATTGCTAAATGAACATTTATGTCATTTCATTGCTAAATGAAAGAACTATTTCTTCTCACTCCTGCTGGCAAACTGACCTTTATGTACCAGGCCTAAAAAAATAGAAAAGTACACGAGACCTAGTAACACCAATACTTATTAATCTACAATGTGTCCTCCACTGTGGCGGAAAGGAAGTTTGCTGATATAATAAATGAAACTTTATTGTCTGAAAAGTTTTTTTCGTTTCAAATTTGTTCCAAAAAGTGGGAGCAGGCATCCATTAGAAGGGATGGAAATCTTTTTCCACACAGTTTCAGTTAGTATAAGCAGCCATTATTGTTTTTACTTTAACTTTTGAAACTGCACCATCTAAGAGTTAAATATTTTTATTTTGTCCAATATGCCCACCATGTACGAAGTGGATTGTGTCTTTCCAATGTAGTGCTTCAGCACTGTAGGGAAATGAAACAATTTTTCACATTATCACATACTTTTACATACATAAACAATAACTATGTATGCTTAAGAAAGACTAGTGTTTAGAAATTACCAAAGCAAACACTAAATGATGTTAGGAACCTCCAAAGAGAAACCAGACAAAGAAATCATTCCATTATTTTTATTGTTATCTTATAAGCCTGTTTTTTTTCCAGGCAGTGGTGTTATTAAGTCTTCTTTAGAGAAACAGGGCAGAGCAGAACAAAATATGGATAATCCTCTGTTCATTTGACAAATGCTTGAGAGAAGAGCTCAGGTCAAATTGAACCCGTCAGTCCCTGAAGACTTGATGTGATTAGAGGGACAAGGTCAGGCTGAATTTGGCTGGAAAAACACTCTGAGCCTGAATCAAAGACTTTCAGTTAATCTTAATTTAATTGTGCAGCGTTTAATTGTGTTTGTCAAACTGAAGCTGCTGGGTGACATCGATCGAGAAGTCATGCAAGACTATGTACACCATTTAGATAAAACATAAATGGGGTGTTTTCCAATGAACAGCAAAAGAATAATCACCACATCACATGTTTTTTACGTATTCTTTAGGATTCAGATACATACACACATTTTTTTCCTTTAGCAGATTATTTTGTCTCTGTGGTTTTGCTAAAACCTTATACTACATGGATTGTTGGAAGCCATTAACAGGAGTGTGCACCACCTGCTCATCTGGATGCTGGGGAATAAACAGATCAGCGGCTGAAGGAATAAAAGATTTCCATGGCATCGCATCAGTGAGGCATCAAAAGGTTGTTTTAATGGCCTCCTCCACCAACAACAACACTAAAAGAAAAAGAAAATTTAATCATTCATCATCTTTGTTCTGGTTTGAACTAAACAATGCCATGGATACCATCTTAAATCAAAGGAAATGGTGCAAAATAAAATGAAAAGGATTTTTGTTTGAGGAAATTTGCCTTTAACTTAAAGCAAAGTAAATATGTTCAACTTCAGATCTTGACTTTTTGTTGTTATGAATTTTTTTAAAAGTCCAATAGCTTCAAATGTACTGGAGTAAATGAACCAAACGGGTCGTAGCAAACAGATGTTCTGACAGTTAAATGGAGCTGCTGCATTTCAGGTTGTCCAACACATACTGGGTCGATTCCAAACAAGAATATATGACATAATGTTAGTCAAGAGGTTTCAAACGCATGGATACATTTTAAAAAAGTTTTGATTGAAATGAACTGGTTGGTAATTGAACACAATTTTAGAAGTACAAGCTGTTTGGTACTCAGTTTTCTATTCATTCATTCAGTCATCAGCGTAAAAACAAAATGTGTTTCTGGGAAACTATCTAAGGGAAGACGTTATAAAGACAACAAAACATGACCAACTGTGTCGAGCAGCCTCTGCACACGGTGCACAGCTTTTAAAGAAATCATTCATAAATCAGTTTTTAAATAAATTCATTGATGTGCTGGTATAGTTTTTGATTTATAGTTGTGGAGATTCCATAGTAAATGTAATGTTGGTTGTTTAAAAGTCTCAAAGAATCAACATAAAATCAATTCTAAAAGTAAGCCAGCTTATTATAAAATTCTCAGTTTACTTTTTTTCGCTTGCCTCAGAAATAAAAGATAGAGGTTCTGGAATAACTTTGATCATGTAGATACATTAATGTGTGTGTTGGTAAATATGATGCTCTCCAGTGAAAACCAAGGACATCTTTTATTCAATCAATTACATTTTCTGTTAGTTCACTTTATTTGGAAGTGCACAGGAACAAGCAGACGGCTGTCTGCTGTAGTTTGCGTAGCCGTTACCTTTGGCACAGATCTGAGAGTCTCAGGTGAAGAATTTCTCAGAGAAAGTAAAACTGATTGGTTTGATTCAGCACCTGTAAATCCATGTCTGTCTCTTTCATTTTCAACAAAACTTCCTGTGTGAAAAGGTTTCCAGTGAAAGGTTTCATTCAGAGGAGTAGATGTAAAATTCCACTCCAGCCTAACATTGTTACTCCCCATCCCACTTTAATGTAATGTGGAAATGATGCTGCCTCTGTGTGGCTCATTGTGGTGCTTTGTAATCACTGCAGATACCGTTCTCTCTGAAGGAGCAACACCGCGTTACGGCCTCTTTGAAAGACCGTTTCCCTCTGAAGGAGCACAAACAGCAGGGTTTGACAAAAACAGGAATCATCTTAGCTTTCCGCATAACAATACGAGTCAGACTGCAAATCCAAACGGGAGTTTTGCCACAGTGGTGGGCGAGAGCTTCTGTCCCCACTGAGAAGATTCCCCGGGCACGACACCCACAGAGGAAGAAAAGCCTGTGAACAGGCCTGCGGATGCTGAAATGTGGTACTTGAAGGCAGGTTTGGTAGTTACCGATGATGGATTCATGTGGAGTTTCCAGGGACTGGGCTGGCTAACAGGCTCATTCCCACTGTTAAATTATTAAAACCCGAGGGTTCTGGAACATCCACATGTTTTTGCACTCGTCATATTTTATTTCATAGTAGTCATCAGGAGAGAATTAATTATTTACAGTGTCAGGTCCCCAGAGCTGTTTGAATGGTTAATTTTAGTGGGAGCTGTGGATGATTGGTTAACCCTCTCTTATTTCTCTGCCATAAATTTACTCCTCTGGAGAATCTGCGTGTACACAACCAAACTAACATTTATCCTGTTGGTTCTCTTCCTTTGGGTGTGATGTTCTGTTCTTTTTCATCAATATGGCAGCATTACAGAACGTCACATCAGTTTGTTTTGACGCAAAGCTTCCTGGATTATTTTCACTTTGTTTTCTGCTTCTCATTGTTTTTTGTCTTTCTTCTGTTCAGATCCACAGATTACGGATCAACATACGAGAGAATGAACGACAAAATCGGGTCCAAGGCAGTCCTCAGTTACCTTTACGTTTGCCCAACCAATAAAAGGAAGGTGGGAATTTTCTTTTATCTTTTTAACCTGTGAATAAGTAAGTTGGTAAATAGAAATGCACATCCATTGTCTTCTGAAGGTCCTGGGTTCAAATCTCTGTATGGATTTTGCATGTTGTCTCTGACCATTTGTGGTTTCTCTCTGAGACCAATTAACCTGACAGTCAAAAACATGACTTTTAGGTTAATTGGGTTCATTAAGTGAATGGTTGTTTGTCCTGTGTGTCTGTTTGTTGCTCTGTGATGAACTGGAGATCTTTCTGGGTATTCCTCACTTCTCGCTCTTTTGGTAATGATCTGTACATGGAAATACTCCAACTGAAAATAAAAAAACAGTGACTGGCATGTTCATGATTTGATTTGTAAGGTAGTCCGTCTAGAATGTCACAAAAGGATTTAAGTGCCGACATCAGTGCTGCTTCAGGAAGTTCCTCCTTTGTGATTGAAACTGTAAATATCGCATCAGTCCACTAAAAATCTGATACGTTAAATATGCTTCGCATAAGTTTTCCTCCCCTGAACTTTTTCCTATTGTGTCTTTCTGCAGCCAGATTTGATAAACCGTTGACCCTGGGGAGTTACAAACCACAGATACCAATCAGTAGCATGTCAACATTGATACAAGCATTACAAGTGCAACATATAAACCCAGACTCAATACTAATTCTTTAATGGTACCCAAATATCTACAGTCAAAGACATAGGTATTTGTCAGCTACCTGTGAGTAACTAATGAGAATTTAAAATGTACTTCAAGAATAACTCAGCAGTACCTATGTCAATGTTTCTCAATTCTGGTCCTCGGGGATTACTGTCCTGCATATTTTAGATGTGTCTGTTCCAGAACAACTGATTCAAATGGTTGCATGACATCCTCTACATGCCGTCAAGTTCTGCAGAAGCCTGTTAATCATCCACACCAGCGTGTGGCAGAAGGGAAAAACCTGAAACACGCAGGGCAGTGCAGCCTGAGGACCAGAACTGAGGAAATCACTGACTTATATGAGACTGTGTAAGTAGAGAGTAACAGCATAAAGCTCAAAATACGAACTGGTCACCTGCATGATGACCATTTAAGATCAAACAAGAACTTACTGGGGAAGAACCCAGTAAGTTTACCAGTATTCAGTAACCTGTAGGTGGGGCTGGATGAAATCTCAAATATAGTGGACTCCCAGTGTTCTGGAGGTTTAGGAACCACTGCTGGCCATGACTAGCAGTGGTCACTTGAGAGCCTCAATAAAAAATCTATAAATACCTATTTCAATAGTTCAAACATCAAATATACATTATTAATATGCACAGTGGAAACTGTCTTGATGTTTACACTAAAACTAATATCTGCAGTGTCTTTTATTGTCTCTTTTGGAAGTAGAGCCAGTCAGACCAAGGAAAATAAATGACGCTATTGGATTGGCTGCTTTGGATCCAGCAGCTAGTAGCATGTCTAGTCGCATTTCGTTCAGGTATTTCCAGTTTCTCAACATGCATTTTACTTCACAGAGTTTAGATAGGCTCAACAAAAAAAATCAGCAAATCAGATGAATTTTCCAAAAGTACTTTGGAGTTACCCTCCACACTTCATTCAGCTGCCTAACAAAGCACAGCAACAGGTTGGGGAAGGAAGTGCGCCTTAACTACACACAGTAGTGAAACCTGTCAGCGCTGCGGCCATTTCTAACTGAAGCAAAGGTGACTGCAGGTGCAACTGTTGTCGAAATGAGAATCCATACATCACTGGTTCTCAGTTATTATCTGCCGCAAAGCAATATGAGCTTCTGCATAAAATACATAAACAGACACTACAGAAAACAGTTTTTAGTTAATAGTTTATCTGCAGCAGCTGCATTTGTTCTTTCTGCTAAAGCAAAACTGTCAGAAAACAAAATTAGTTGGCAAACTCTGCAGGAGAGAAAAGTGAGTTACTTCCTTTATTTTTTTAAATCAACCTGCTGAAACTGAATTTTAACTATTTCAGCCTGGAAATAAATAAGACAAGGGGAATCACGAGTTCTCCCAGCTGCCAACCATCTGCCGATGCCTTTAATTTGCCTCCGAGTTCTGTCAATCACTTTTCATTTCTTCTGACACTCTCTGAATTTTGTTCATCGATCTGCACATGGTTTGCATTCCACTTTTCACCATCTGCCTCGGTTTTCTGCTCGTCTAATGACAAACACAAAAAAATACTTCTGAATCCGCGTGGTAAAAAATGGAAGAACTCAGCAGACAGCTTCTCTCTTAGCAGAAGGTTTTCCACTCTGATGCACCCAAAATTGTTGCTGTGAATTACAAATCCCTGCACTTTCTTTGTGCTGTGCTTCTCTGGCTGCAGTAAATTACATTTAATCAGATTCAGTTGAAAACTACTTTCTGTATTCCAAAGGGAAATTAAATGTTGTAACTCAAATCAGTCAAGTATCTTCAGAAAGTCTTCGTGGATGGTGGCTAGAAAAGATCTGCAGTAGCAGCCAGTCTTGCAACTAACCTGAACAGACCTCTGACTAAAGACTGTTTCTGTAAAACAGTCACATGACTGTTATGACATGCTAACAGCTCAGTATCTGGCCAGCAGAGATGATATTCCACAGTAACATGTCCCAGATGACACCATCAGTTGTTGGCAAGCTCTGCTGATCCACCTCCTTTGCTTTTGTCATTCCTTTTAAAATCTCTTTCTGGCCGAAGGGGTGGAAAACTGGGCAGAGAGATGTTGGAGTAGGGGATATGGTCATTCCTTCTTATGATGGTTTGAACTTCTTCTTTCTCTTTGCTCCTGATCTGCATCCATGAAGCCTCCTTTTCAACTCGTAAGTATTTTTTGAGCTTCCAGGAGTGAGAACAGTCCCTTGTTGCCATGGTTACTCATCATAACTGTCCAAAAGCAAAAGTGCAACAGCAAATATCCTTTCCAGTTGCTCAGCATCCAAAACCAGAGGGAAGAATTGTCCAAACATTTAACATGTCAACCAAACATTAACAAAATCAGAACAAGCCAAGTTGCCCCAACATGCTGCCACCATGAGCAAACCATACATCACAGACTGAACCTTGTGATATTTGGCCAAAAACTGTTGATGGTAGATTTTTTCACTGCATTGTTCCCATCATCCCACAGTCCTTCTACCTGGTAACCAGCCACTGGATGCATGAAGTGGGAAAATTCACACGATAACATTTTCTACAAAAATGAGCCACTTGGCTCATCTCTCAAAACTCCCAACTGTCTCCTTAAATGAGAGCACTTAGCACTCCTCTGCAGGTAAGAAATCAATTTCTCCTGAGTGCAATCCAATTTAATCCAAAAAGAAAATAATAGTTTTAAAAAATATAAACCCAACCCTGAAAAAATGGGATGTTATGTAAAGGGAAAGGGAATGTGTTCTGCATTTATTTGACTTTGACTGTGTAATAATAAATTCATCTGCTTATTGCACCAAAATATTTTAAGTGCATTTGTTCAGTGAAAAATAAAAATCCAACATCTATTAAAATCACTGGTGCTACAGTTATTGATGTCCGTAACAAAATTATTAAATTAATAGTTTGATCCCATCACTCCTGGTTCCAAACAGACTAATCTGGAGAAGTTGCAGACAATGCTCTGCTGCTGCAGTTTGTGCTTTCTTTTCATTAGCTTCCTCTTCGGTGTTATCATTTTGTTACTGTTGACTCCCGTTGTTGAATGGCTCTAAACTCGATCCATAGACGCCGTCCACTGTCCCATTATTACTGATCACAGTCGCATCGTTCAGTAGCATAAACAACCACACACAAAAAATGGATTTCAGTGCAAAAGTAGGAATCTGGCATCTATAGATGCTGTGTGAATGTAGCCAAAGAAGAATGATTCCACGATTCAGATGGGAAGAAAATAAATGCAGATTTCAGATTTTTTGTGGAACAAATTTTGAGAGCTCTCAGTTTCCTTGCATGGGAATCCAAATAAAATACACTGGTTTGTGGTTGTTAGGTGACAAAATATGTAAAAAACTCATCACTTGGTAGAAGTGACCTTCCTGCTCAGGTCTGGGTTGGAGGAAGCGAAAGCTGCGCGGTGCCAGCAGACTAATAGAGAATAAGGCGTGACTCGGCGGCGCGTTAGAAGTGGTTTGGGTCCTCGGGTTCATCAGCATCACTCCTCCAAGGCCGATCCAAGGTGTTGACCCTGAATGTGTTTGCATGTCGTCGGAGTTAATGGGATCCTTCGAAGAGCAGAGCCGCGTCGTGGCGAGGGACAGATCATAGCCGGCACTGATTACTCCTCGTGACTCACTCACTCCTGCATTTTCATGCGGAGAAAATGTAATTCCACATGAAGGCCGTGGCAGGAACGCGCTCCCCCAGGTTCTCTCTGCGGGAGATGTGACGCGCAGCCCTTCAGTCGGCTTATATGGCATGAGATAAGGTTTATCCACAACTCAAGAGGGAAAATTAACAAATGAAATCCCATCATTTCCACCATAGTTTCCAGGAGAACTATTTTTACTTCCTGTCTGCTGCTGTTAGTGAGTCATGGCAGCCAGGAACTTGTAGTAATGCTGATGATGGTTGTCCTCTGGCTCTTCTCATTGCCTCTCTGTGCTTTATCTCAGGCCTAATTATTTCGATTTACCATCCTGGAGATGGATGAAAGTTGCCCGGTTGCTGGCTGCAGCCCTTTGTTGGCTCCTCGTTTGAGGGACCTTATTTAGCATCTGCCTGTGTTCTATAAAAAGAGCCGTCTGTAGCTAATCACTCACTGAAACCTATAATCGTCCGCTGCTCCCACCCCAGCTGTATATGCACATATATTGAAGTATTTTCCCCTCACATACATTGCCGCTGTGACATTCCCCAGAGATGCGGTAAAGATTTGAGCGATAGCGACGACATTTAGCAGAAGGCCTCAGCGGCGAACTCTTCAGCTGCATCGTGTCGTCTTTTCTCGAGCTCCATGCTCTCTCTGCAGTTAATTGAACGGCTGTTCAACAGGGCTTTAAAAAAAAATTAAAGACATGCACAGTTAAGATGCCACGGAGGAAGAACGGCAGTGAAAACATGATAGCTAAATGTGGGTGATTAAGGCCTGATCCGTGCCTAATGAGCATACTGTGAAGACAACTGTGTTTCTAAAGCTCCCATGGAAGACAGCCTAAGCTCGATTGATCCGCCGTGATTCATTTGCTGCAGGGTGTCTCTTTCCCTCCGTCTCTGATCCATACCTCCACTTAACTTGCCATCTGACAACTATCCGCTTCTATCTTGGCGCTGCAGCTTATGCACAGCTCGACACCAGGCTGATAAAACACAAAGGTTATCCCCAGCAACCTTTATCGATTCCGTATTGTTACCCTCCTCACTCGCCCCGCTCCCTCGTTAAGGCTGAGTGGAGGCTGTGAGGGAAATCTTAATCAGACTTTGATGATGCCATTGGTCACTGCTAGTTTGGGGATGAATAATTATTGTTTACTTAAGCAGGAAAGGAAAGGCCCCTGCCATTACAGTACCTTGCAATAAAATTCAAGCTTTTATTCATTTTCTTAGTTTCTCAGGTGTTAAAAATTAAATCTGAAAATTGTGGAGTAGATTAAGGGTCATGATGAAAATTCTGGCCTTAACGTATAACCCAACCTGATTGACTCCCATGTCCACTTGATCAGTTTCATGCATATTTTTCACATTAAGATCAATATTAGAACAATAAATCTGAAATGTGATGTTAACATTTATGCTAATACTCCTAAAGACAAACCCAGTGTGACCAGTTGTCATGAAAGCATCACCTGTTGAAGTTGAAAATCCTACTGGGAATACTGGACCTTGCCTAGCAACCCTGACTTTGGCATAACTTGTAGTTGGAAAGCTACCAAGTGGAATCTGATGTTAATGTTCGCTACACGCTCCATGGTGGGAGGATCTGTCTACGTTACGTTTTTAGTTGTGTACTCCACTGATCTGGCAATTTTGGAAGAGTGACAGTTTGCTTATCGCTATGAAGTTGGAGCTGAAGACCCCATTAACAAACCTACTGCTGTCTGATATTATGCAAAATTCCTGGACTCTTGCTTTGTCCAGCTACACTAACATTAAATTCCAGACTTCAATCTAATTGGGAACAAGTGATAACTGCTCAGACAAAACCAAAAGTCAACTTCTTGGCCTACTTGCAAAGCATTGTGTGGATTTAAACCATTTTTTCACATCACCTTGAATCCACTTTGCCCATATTAAAGCATGGTGGTGGCAGCATCATGGTCACAGAAACTTAAAGCCAGAAGAAAGACCAGTATTTATGTAAAGTACTGGACAGTAGGAGCTGAATACAAATGTACGTCACACATCTTAGACTGACATTTTGAAATGGAGTCATTTTCTTCTTACTGTGATGCTTTTCTGTCACATTAAAACCTGGAAAAATGCATTCAAGTTTGTGTTTGCAGCTTTGAAAATGGGCTTATAATCACAGAGGCGACAGACAATTTTGAACAAACATGAGGTGTGAATATGGAAAATAATGTTTTCACACTTGTTGCTAAATGAGTAATGCAAATGTTAGAATATTGTCCAGCAGCTGCTCCGTGTGATGAAACAGAAAACCATTTAGAGCTCAAAGACTGAAGCCAATGCTGGAGATGAAAGCTCTGCAGATGGAGGTTAAAGAGGAGGACGAAAACTTCCAGTTCAAAGCTTTAGCACAGAGCAGCAGTTCATTTTAATACAATCTTTTTAGATTATGTGCACACATTTAAATGCCTTTTTCTCTTTTTACCATTAACTTCTGATGGTTGATTCTCAAAGTGGACCTCTTACAGCCACATTATCGAATATGATTACAGCTTAAAAGCTGGAAATTACATCTGATAAGCTCCACAGAGGCTCACAGATATCGGGAGCATTGGCGCTGCGCTGTGACAGGTAATGAATGGAAAGATCGGCGAGCCCACGCCAATGAGAAAGCCAGATTGAGAAAGTGCTGCCTGTTTATTGGTGCTTAATGAAAAACAATTTATCTAAATCACCACCAGGGAGAGTTCCTGCTTACAGCTCTGGAAGGAGGGCTGGCTTTTCTGTCAGTGACAAATGTGCTGCTGTTCTTCCAATTCCAGTGGAATTGACGAGAGAAAACACAGCTATTTGGACCCCAGCGCTGCCCACTGTGCCACCGCGCGCTCATGCAACATGCATGGATGGTGGAGGTTTGAGCAGCAAAGCAGCTCCATCCTAAAGGACAGGCGTTGGCTATTGGGATATCACATGTGGACAGTAACAGTTAATTTGCAGCAATTAGGATTGGAGGATTCTGGGCTGCATGTTAGTGGATTAAACCCGTTTGAGGCCATAACTGGAGAAACAAACAACTGCAGACATCAAACCACAAAGGAACAGCCAAGTGTGAACAGCTACTGGTAAATGGGAAAATCAATGTGTCTGAACTCATCCAGAGCAAAAACAAGGTGGAGTATTATTTTAAAAATCAAAAAGTGAAAAAGATGTCCTTTCTTCAAATGCTAATGTCAGCATCCACAGTTCACATTTCCACAGAACCTCCATGAATGATCAGAGTTTCCTGAAACCGGATCAAAGCTGAAGGAGTAGAATAACATTTGGCTCCAATCTGATGGTTGAAAAACCTGAATAATAGATTAAAAACAGTAAATATCTTTGTTGTTGAGCTCATATGTCTGTTTTTAAGAATTTAGCAGCAAAAGGGTATATAATTGAAAATGTTGATTTTTGTTTTGTCAGTGTTTTTTAAATTAAAATTCAATTTATGGTGTTTGATTAGAGACTCTGCAATTAACTCAATTAAAAAAATTAATTGTCCCACCATTAAAAAATGATTTGTTTTTCCTCCCACTTCATAATCATGCTCTGCTTTGTGTGGGTCAACCACCAAACATCCCGAATCAGCTACAACCTCATAAAACCATCGTGTAGAAACGTAAACGTTCCTCTTTTCATGTGAAATAATGCAAATCCCCTTCCTGCCTTTTAGCTTACACTGTAAAATAAAGAAAGTAAGCTAATAGAGCCCCTTATTCAAGATAATGCATCAGCTTCACTTCGGCGCTGCTGAATAAAATACAGTGATTACGGCTACTTTGAGGAGCTTCCTGTAATTCAAGGCAAAATTCCAGTGAGCATTTAATCTGCTTCCAGAAAGACTCTAAATGTCATTAGCTGAAAGATATATGCGGTAAAAGTTCCTCTCCTTATTGAATTCTGTTGGAACCGTGACGGCTCCCGCAGAAACAGTTCAAGCATGAAATTATGGCTTCTAACCCCCCGCTGAGCTGCTGAAGCTGGAATTAGAATTGTACTGGAAGAGGAAATGCTAACAAATGACATTCTGTGGTGCAAACTGATAAAGACAGCAAGTTATTGTGTATTTAGGCTCAGTCATGCCTGCTAAATCTCTCATTAGAAGCAGCTCCTCTTGGCTGCAGCTGGAGCAGAGGAAGGGTTTCTGAAGGAGGCTTCAACCTGTGTGTCGTTGTTTCCTTTTCATTTTTCCCTCCTTGTTGTTTTGGACAGATACGATGATGAGTTTTGACCTCTGATAGCACTGAAGGCTCCACAGAGGAGCTTCAGCAAAACTGTTTGCCAAAACGTAAACCTGCAATGTGCCAAATTGGCGAAACATTTTAGGTCCGACACCGCTCCTGCTTCTAACGTCTTATTTCTGTCTCCTCTCATCTCCTCATCTCTCTCTCTGTTCCAAACTCACCCTTCCTCTGTGTTTTCCTCTCTTCTTCCTCCCTGCTCTCAGATTATGGTCCTGACTGATCCGGAGTTTGAGAGCAGCGTGCTCATCAGCACTGATGAGGGAGCCAGTTTCCAGAAGTACCGCCTCTCCTTCTTCGTCCTGAGCCTTTTATTCCACCCCACAGAGGAGGACTGGGCCTTGGCCTACAGCCACGACCAGAAGGTTAGACTCTTCACTTCAGATCTGCTCATTTAAAGAGCTCCAATTCACAATCAACATTATTATAGACCACTTTATAGAGTAGACGTTCAAGCCTAATTAAAGGAGATCCAACTCATTCCTGTTATATTCCAGCTCCGTTCCATAGCTATGATGGAGTATTAAGACGTGGTTTTTATTGGTAATATTTGTTTGGTCTTCAGTTACTTTCTACAGGGAAAATGTTGCATTTAGGAGGGAAAAAACCTTAATATTACATCTTTTATGATCTTAAAAACAATATTTTTTATGTAACTGAGCATAAAAATGGATAAAAAATAAAACTAAAAACTTTTGAAACAATATTTTTTACTCATATAGTGAATTAAACCAAAAATGTTTATGCAGAAAAAACTACAATCTATTAAATATTTTATCTAATTATGAAATACTTTGTTGCTGTTTAAGGTTGAATTAATATTGGGTCTTTTATATATTAATTTTATATTTGATCATTTTTAATCAATACTTAATTTTAACCACAAAAAAGCCTTTTATCTCTGTTTTGATGTTTTTATTTGGTTTTTTAGTTCCTGAAAGTTTCATGTATTTCATATGATGATGATTTGGGGGTCAGTTAGCGTTAGCATCTATTTTCATTAGAATAAATTCCTTTGATAATTCCTGAAAACTTTTACTGTTTCTTGTCTTTTGTTGAATTAATTAACACAAGTTCAGGAAGTTTGAAATTCATTTTTTCATTTTATTAAAGCAGATTTGTGTATTTTTGATGAACTTCTGCTGTATTTTGGAGTCTTTAGATCCAAGTAGCCTGTTCAAAATCATTTCATCATCAGGATTTTCACTCCAACAGGTTGCTTTGCATCTATAAATGAAATGATTGGATTCTGTGGTGAAGTTTACTGGATCTACTCAGAAAAACACTTCAAATTTTTAATCAGTGGACTCAGATCATCAGTTCATCCAGACAAAAGAAAAGCTTCAGTAGGTTGTTTCCAGTTATTCCAGGAGTGCGTAGAAGTGTCCCTTCCACCTGTTGCCATGACAGTGTCACCTTCACTGGTCTTTGTGTCTCTGCATGAAGCCCGGCACGCCGTCCTCACGCTGAGCTCCGAGATTGTCCCAGTAAATGTCGGCCATTAAGGTCAGTGACACTGATCTGGGAGCCGAGCGGTCGCTCCACAGGAGGGAGATGATCGGGGAACAGTGGTGGTTCAGTCAATCCTGTCAGCAGCTCACATCTGAAAAGGTTGTCACTGCGTGAGGGACAGGGACAGGTTGGTCCAACGTTGTTACGGCCAAAACATTTTAAAGTTTGACAAAAATGTGGAGGATGTTCATTTATACCCAACTGCAGCAGAACCTTTTAACGCCATTAGATTTTGTCTAGAAAATGACAACCAGCATGTGCAATAAAACTACTTAAGGTATGAGGACACATTCACATACTTTAAATAATTTTGACACAATTGTTTATAAATATTTCATTTTAAATGTAGGAATTATAAAGAAACCAAATGTAGAAGTTCTTGGATTGCAGAATCAGTCTACACTGCCTGACAACAAACTTCACTTTTTGTCATGATTTTTATTCATAGACCAACTAAATCTAAAAAAAAGTGTTACATGTATTTGTATTCAGCTAACAACTCAATAGTTTCTAGCAGCTTTTTACATTTACAAACTGAAACTTTTGGCTTTTCTTCCTTTGCAGTTTTTTGGTCCACCAACAAAACACCAAAAATCCTGAATCCTGTCTTGGTGGATAAGTAAAAACATCAGGGAACCTTAAGAATCTGCAGTCCTGTGATAATATTAACATGAACAAACAAGCTAGGAAATTCCTCTGAAGTTAAAGTAAAGAGAGAGTTGAAAGGGCAGCGCCTTCAGTCAGAGTTCTGGGCAAAACATGAAATCACTGAAAGTCCTTAGCAGTCAGCAGCACCTCCTAATTCTGAAGCAGTGTGTAGTAATGTTAATTAAAAACAGCCCTCAGCTGGTTACATTATGTATAAGAGCTGCAGCGTGCAGAAAATATGAGGTGCTGCCACCTTACCCATGAAATAGACTCACAAGATCAATGATGGTAACAGCTATTGATCTCAATGATTAAATATGCGGCAGCCGTGCAGGCGGGAAATACATCAAGCAGCCGAGGAGAAAGTTCAAGAAGGCTCCGCCGGCTGAGAGCTGGATGGAGCAACTCAACGTTAATGAGGTGGACAGTGATAACAGGTATTATGAGGCTAATGGTTTATGTGGCTTTAATTTGCATCCTTACAGGCAAAGTTGGTGCCTGAAGCAAAAGGCTCCGGCGTGATTATCACCTCCGCCGGACTCATTTTCACTCCCATCCTGAGTGTGTCATCCACACACCACGGTTTCCTCCTCGGGGCTGTTGTCGCAAATATGTTCTCCGTCTAGTTAGTTAATAGGGATTTGCACAGATATTATTGGTGGCTTAATTCGACCTGATTTCCCTCGCAGCCTCGGCGTTTCGTCTTCACTGTCGGGCCGGCAGCAAGGAGCTACAACATGCTCATTTTCAGCTGATAGTTTTCAGATGAGGTCACTGTGAATCTAATCAGCTGGAAGTTGGTGTTTAAGTCGACCGGCGCCCTCGGGAGCAAACTTAAAGAGACATCAGGATTCATGTGGAGACAAATGGGCTCGACTGAAGTGTTTGTTGTGTTTCTTGATTCTTTTTAAATGGCTTCTCTTTTTAAATTACCATCTGGGTGAGTCCACTCGTCAAGTAAATGGAGATATTTTTGGAGTTGAAAACTCTAAGTGACCTTTGGAGGCTCTCATCTCGGCTGTGAACGGTTTGTGAAGACAATTACTCATTGACGTAGTCTCACGTTGGCTTCTGTTGCTGTTCCTGCTGCCAGCAGACTGAGTTATGCAAACAGCCAGATGCAGAGAGATGGTGACAGGAAGAAATTCTTTCATCTTTTAACCGTTTTTATTTTTTATGCCTGTTGTAACATTAAACTGCTGAACTACTTTACCCTAAATAAGTCATTCAGTCATTCTCATTATCAGAGAATTATCTGAACGCCTTTCATCCTAAAGCAGTCGAGCCAATTTTGTGCATTTCTTGGTTTAGGTAATTGTTTATTAATCTAATAAAAGAATTATGTCCATTAGCAACCAAGTATCTACAGTCACCCTCAGAAATCTTTGCATCCCTGTTAATATGATGGGATTTAATCTTTTTAAAATATTATGTCATGATAAATCCTTTTTCCTTCACTTCTCAGGCTCTCTCCATCTCTTTCCTGAACTCTTGGTATTTATCCACTGTCTCATGTTCCTGATATTTCCGTTGTTTGAGATGGTCACAATAATCACATCGGCTGTTGGTCAGTCGGTTGGTCAGTTGGTTACCATTTTGTTTGTTTGTATCTGGAAGTCCAACATTATCTGAGCTCGGTGATACGGGGTTACCTATCTTCAGATAAAATTGGATTTTTAGTCGATGTGTATGAAAGTACAAATAATATTGAAGTTTTCAGTTTTGATCCAAATAAAGTTCTGACTGATCTAAGTGGGTCAGAAAGGAAGGGGCTTGAAAACCAATCAGCTCTGTGGGGTGAAAGGTCAAATCTAAACTGTTAAGTTTAATTTAATTTGATAAACTCTCATGCCCTTAAACGTTTTTTGTCAAAAGGCCTCACAGCTACGGGATTTAAAGGATATTTCAGAGGGTTGTCTCAACACACGCCTGAACAAACTTGAGACAGGCTGCGACTCTTTAATGGACTGCAACTTGATTAACTCATCCAATAATTACATTCTACACGAGTGCCGTCCTGTACACTGTAATCAAATGTTGTCTATAATCAGCTTTTATTTCCCTGTGAAATGTGGATTTCCAACCTTTGACAGAACAGATTCTTCACTGCACTGCTATTCCTCAGCGATAATTATCATCTCTGGTAGCTCTATTGTTTTTCTTTGGCTGTTATTAAGATTCAGAAAGATAAAGCTATTTACTGTTGCACCTCCATGAAGTGGCAGAGCTTGCAGAGACAGATGCTACATCTTGCAGCTTGTATGATTTATTGTCCTTTTCTGGTAAATGCAGCCTCATAAAAGCCTTGTAGATACATTAAACATAAAGCTTTCCGGATGTCGTTTGCTTAGAGGATTGCATCTTTTCATCAGCTACACCTACAGCACACCTGCAGGGTCATTTTAGTCAGTGGAAGACAAGCTGGCAAGTTGATTCTGGGAGGAAATATGCTGTAAAGCTTCTAATTTATCATTTTAAGCAGGAAAAATAAAGAAAACATATTGTATCATCATTTCCCACTGTGTTGAGGCTAGTAGCTCATGATAGTTGCATTCATGTCCATTTAAAAATTAAATGCAGAAGAGACTTGACAATGTGTTTGGAGTGACAAACTTGATCACCAGTGCAAAACAAGAAGATAGTCTCCAGCTCAAACACAGGACCTTCTTTAAGAAGCTCAGTCAACACCGTTAGAAACCAGAGCTTAAAATAGTAAATTGTGTTGTAACTCTCGTTTCGTAAGTGAACACTGTAAAATGGCTTCTGGTGATCCGTGACATTCTTCACGCCTTCCCCAGATCATTGCATGACCGGTGGCTCCGCAGCTTTTATTCTTCAGGCATGTTCTGCTGACGCCCAGCCATTTCATTCAAAGGTTCATTTCTTTCCCACTATATACTATAAGAATCGAGTACAGAAATAGACATTATTATTTTCTGCATGTTCTTCATGTTCTATTCTAGTATTCTCTCTCTTTCACTTTGTTGCACCGTTACAAAACTTTAACTTGACATGTTGCCCATCTGCAGCAACTGTATCTGTTGTATGTTGTTTCTCGTTCATTTAGCTCAGACACTACTAATTGTTATAGATTAATATACAGAGAAAACATTTGACCAGAGGCTATTTATTTCATGTAATTTCCTGGTATCAGATGTTTTGTTCTGACAGAGAACACAAAATATACATTTTCGTATGAATACAGAAGAAACCATTCGGGATGGTAGTGAAGTTTAAAACTCACTTTTAGCTTAAAACAATTACAGAAAGTTATTTTGTGATTTATTTAATTCTTACTTTCAGGATCAAAGATGTTATGTTGGTCTTTTAAAGCAACAGGGAAACAAGACGATAAGTTGTATCTGTGAAGATTCCAATTTCTCACATCTAGAGACTCCA
The DNA here is from genome assembly GCF_001444195.1 of Xiphophorus couchianus. Lineage (NCBI taxonomy): Eukaryota > Metazoa > Chordata > Actinopteri > Cyprinodontiformes > Poeciliidae > Xiphophorus > Xiphophorus couchianus. The sequence continues at coordinate 2,469,213 of NC_040232.1, read as the reverse complement.
AAGCTAAACTTAGACCTGAATAATAGTGACATTATTGCTTCTGCATGTCTCAGTCATGAAGGATGTCTGGAAGTGCAGACTTTCAGCTTTCAATATAGAACACATCCTAAGAATGGAAATGATTGTTTAACTGTTTCAGCCTTGAAATATCTTCCACAGCTCGTATCTGAAATGTAAAATGAATGCAGCTCTCAGATGCTAGTGAAACAGAACAAGTTTAGGCTGCAGAAACACAGCAGATTCATCATGGAGACAGCGGGAACATTATGAGTGGCTGAATCAACAGTTTGGTTCATTGTGAGAAAAGCAAACCAAGCTCAGCAACATAAACAAGCTATTTGTATCTTTGCAGAGGGAATCACCACAGTGCAAACACACCAGTTACTCAGCGCTCTCACACCTGGCCAAACCACTTTAGCTCATTTTCTCTGTGCGCTGTCAGAATACATTATGTGTGAAATATAGTGAGGGTAGCCTGCTGTGTGCTAAATGCTAATGTCAGCATGCTTCCTTAATAATCCGACGTGTTTGAGTCTGTTTTCTCTGAAAAATGATGCAGTTCATTCATTTCTCAACTCGAGTTTCTTCTCAGTTTCTAAGAATTTATTAAAGAACATGTTGTTATGGAGAACACAGTTCTAATCATCCCACATTCATTTTGCATATAGAACAAGGTGTTCCAGCGCCGGACCTGAGAATAAAACAACAGGCTGACACACACTCAGCTTTATTGATGTCACACCTTTCAAGCACAGATTAATTTCATAACGCTTCAAAGTGCTTCACAGAACAAACGCAAATCTTCAAAAAGACACAAACACCTCATTGAAAAGTGGTTTTCAAGAGCTTATAAAATACTAATGAAATAATAATAATAAAAAAACTGTAAAAGATAAAGTACATTTGAACAAGACCTGGAGGAAATCATGAAGTTGAGCACAAGGACTGCAGAAAGGTCCAGTTCAGAATTAAACTAAATTAATGACGTATTAACAAGATGAGCACTTTAAAGCTAAGTGGGATTTTTCAGTCATAGTGGTACTGAGGTTTCTGAGATTTTAAAGCATCATTTGCTGTGTTGTTAGAGCAAAAACTTCCAAGTTGTTTTTTTCCTCCAAGTACTCCAGTTTCAAACAGATACATGTGAGGTTAATCGGCCACTTGGTTCTGACCTTAAAGATGAGTGAATGATGGAGAAGGGCACCACAGCCAACAGCCAGGCATGGGGCACAAGTAGGCATTGAAAACTGGATGGATCTAAGTTGGCATAGCAACAATCCAATCTGGACGGGAAATTAACCATTTTTCAGTGTAGCCTCTCCATCCATCTGTTATCTAACACTCTTTATCCCTTCTGAGATCGTGAGGGGAGCTGGTGCCTCTCCAGGGGTCAACGAGGAGAGGCGGGGTCACCCTGGACAGGTTGCCAGTCCATCACCGGGCCGGTACCTGAGGAACTGGATATTTGTTATTATCTTGCAGATGAATGCTGATCCAGAGATCTGTTTCTTATAAACATAAAGATAAATGCTGGGGAAAAATGAATACAATCCCGGGTAATGTGCTCCAAATCAGTGACTTAATTTGCTAAATTGAGAAAGTTATTTTTAATTTAGCCATTTCTAAGGCAATAATTAAAAATATGCATTAAAAAAACAACATGGTCTCGTCAGCATATTGGTGTATTTCCTTAGATGACCAGGAAATAATTGTTTTTTTAAAATGTGAAGTATCAGTGGGTTCAGCATGTTCTTTCTGAGACTTGAAGCTTCCTTTTCTTCTTTTGTTTATGTAACAAATCATTTCCTGTGGCGAATGATGTAGCGCCATCATTCACTCATGTTTAAGGTCAGAACAGAGTGGCCGATTAACCTTACATGTATCTGTTTGAAACTGGAGTGCTTGAACATGTATAATCATGGCCAGTAATATTTTGTGTTCTTGAAACTGGCTAAAGAAACAAAAGTGTTAGCAGAAGAAAAATGCTCTGGACAGAAATCTTATCAATGTTGTCAAGGATCAAAACAAATGGTTGAGTTATTTCACTTTTTAAAAGGTTTTCTTGAGCTGGAGGAAACATTAGCCAGGTCTCCAGGATGCTGTGGGTTTCTCATTGTGGCGGATCTTGAAGGATTCCTGGGGATTTTCAGCTTTCACAAAAGTCTCATGATGACGATGTGGCATCATCCTGCAGGCGACCCAGGATGTAACATTAGTAATTGAGCATTTAAGCAAGTTTGGCTACTGATATACTGACTTTGATAGATCATGGCAGCTGCATCCTGGTTGAGGGATGCTGGTCTGAAGACGTTGTGCCTGGATGAGATCTGAAAGGTTGTACACTTGTGAGGTGACATGGCAGCTGGAGCGAACGGGTGACATGTAGAGCATGGTGGGAGCTTATCTTCAAGGTGAAGGAGGTTTTCCAAGCCAGCAGTGCTCTGATCTGATGTTCAGGTCATGGAGAGCAAAGGAGAATGTTCATTCAATGTGAAGGAGGTATAACCACACCTCTTAAGATTTAATGTTTAAATAATATGCAAAGATAATGTAATAAAGGCTAATGTAGTCTGTTTTATATTTCATCTTAAAAAGCTTGTAGTTTTTATATAGATCAGTAAAGTACTTGTTAATATGAACAGTGACGTCCTCAGCTGCTGGTAAAATTTGTCTCTGTATCAAAGCAGAATATGAAGTCAGTGAAAATGTGTGAAATCCCTCCTGATGTCCTTATTGTGGAGGTTTCACAGACTGAGTGGCTCCCTCTGCAGCCGGTGACTCATGTATAAAACTGCTTAAACGTGTCCTTTACAGCTTGTCCACAGTGTACTATAGCTTGGCCTCTTTCATAGCATTCTTATTGATTTGGTCTTTGCAAACAAATCAAGACTGACATATTTTTGTTTTGCTCCCATATTCTAAAAATGTGCCTGTCAGGCTCCTGTTGTGACTTGTCAGCACACCTCTGAGCAGCGGTCTGCTGCATGCAGGCCCACAGACCCAGACCACGTATTACCTGCTGATCCCACCAGCAAGCAGAAACACCGGTGGAGCGCTGACAAATTGAAATTCCCTTTCTTCTCATTTCCTTAGAAACAGCAGAAGCGAAAAAAAAAAAGCCAAAGCTGCACTTTAGAAAAACAAAGCGAAGCTGCTGGTACAACTGATGCATGTCGAGTGTAACGAGGACGAGGGCTTTCAGGTTCAGCTCCAGCCTCATACACAGCCATCCGCATGGAAAAATCTGCTGCGTATTCACAACACACTGCAATTTCATTACTCTAAGACGCTGTACAACACACCCCGTGTCCAAGTAAACATTTAATTTGTGTCTTCCTATTTCCACTGGAGCTGTGGTAATCCATTAAGGTTGGAGCATCTGTGGCAAGAAGCTGGGGTCTCAGAGGCAGCAGCAGCTTTATTACAGACTCTGACCTGGAACGCATGTGGGATTCAACCAAAGCTCTCCATGGCACTGAGCAGGCAGCATCCTGCAGATGGAGGGATTAATGCCATTAGCAAGGTGATGGATGGCTCCACATGAAGCAGTAATAACACAATAGATCACGACTAAATGATCATGGACTGAGCTGTCTGTGGAAGGTTAACTCCAGATGGTGGAAGAAGAGAAAAGCAACAGCTGATTCACATAAAGACACGTCTGATGTGAAATAAAGACTGAAAGCAAACAAAAAGATCACAGGACTGACTGAGTCGGCAGAGGAGGTGCATCTGTTTAACTCAGCGGGCACATATCAAAGAAAACCAAGAATCACAGATCGAGAGTGGCCGGGATGCATTAGGAAATATTTTATCGTACTTTCTTGTGTCCATCTGGAATGATGAAACTGGCGATGGAGCTTTGAAATCAAAGGGAAATTATGGATACAGTAAAGCACGGCTACATGGGAAAGAGAGGCATCAGAACAGATGGAGGCCCTCACGCCGATGGAAGGCTGAGTGTGTGTTGTCACTCCTTTGTGAAAACAGCAGATGGGAGTGTGCTGCCAGGCCAAAGGGAAAAATGTCAACAGAAAGGAGAAGTTTCTGCTGCTGCTTGTTCAGATCCCGATTGACTCTTTAAAAAGACTCAGAGGAATGACGTCAGAATGAGAAAGTTCTCTGTAGCTTTTGCTCTCTGTATGAGTTAAGATGTTCCTGGAATATGAAGGGAAATTACACAAAATTACACCTCTTTGTAACACCTACGTTTAACCACTATAGTAGCTTAGTTTCTTATTGCATTGGCCAGGTGATTGAGGTGTATTTATGTATCACAAAAGAGGATCTATTATCATGAATGATATGTTATAGAGCCAATGGTTTTCCTTTTCCGGAGTGAAAATTGATCAAATTGCTTCCTTGTGCAGTGAAATCGGACAAAGTAGGAAAGTTTGACTTTTAAGAGACATTTTAAGTACAATTCTGATTTTTGTGCTCAGATGTTTGGTGAACTGTAGAGTAGCTTGTGGAATATATGTCTTTTTTAAAACAGGGATTTCTTTACTTTAGTAAGAGCATAAAAAATAACATCACATTGCAGTAATGTGATAGAAAAACTGTGAAATTAAGAAAAGCAGAGGAAAACAGATGAGAAAACTGCTAGAATTTTGGGACCAAAATGTACAAAGTAGAAGTGCAAATTATAAGAGAAAATAAAAATAATTAGCTTCTGCTGAGATGATTTCCAGTTTGCGTACTAATGCATATTCATTTATGTGTGGAGTTTGACCTATTAAAATAGGCAATTATAATCATTTTTGGACAAGGTGCTAAGTATTTGCAGATTTAAGTGGACTATCCACCATTCCGGGGGTCACTGTAAAACGTTCCTGACTCCTGGAAGAAAAGAAAAGAAAAAGCAACAGTTGATTCATACAAAAGCACGTCTGATGTGAATTCTATGAATTAAATAAAATTCTTTAACCCTATAATTTAAAGAATTTAGAAAAATAGAAACCAACCAACATTAGTTAATTGAGATATTTCATCTAGCTAATCTTAAAAATAAATAGAACATGATATGAAATATAAGAAAAAAATGTGATCAAATATGTATCTAAGGCGTTCTCTGTACCAAAGTATGACGCAGTGTGAGTGATGAGGACGCATGACCCGAATACAGATTGATTTTTATGTATCAAAATCAGTTTAAAATAAGTTTTCTGTGCTCATGAGAATCATACAGTTGCTCAAAATTAGCAGCTTGGACTCTAAGATGGCCTCATATCCTGCACACTTCGCCCAACATCAAACATTTCCATCCTTTCCATGTAGTGTTACTCATACATGTTGGCTGCAGAGGATACCAAAGAGATGACTTCATCAGAAAGACGCTGCTGGTGTTGACAGAGATCATTTCACCTCCAGGAAATGCTGGAGAGAAATCATGTAAGGCTGATGGACCTGTAGAGCCTGGAGACCTGGTTGGACCTGAAAACAGGATGTGTGAAAGAATTTTAAATAATTTGGTTCTAAAAGTTGCTTTTGACTCCACATAAGGATGAAACTAGTTGAAATTAAAGTCTGTGGCTTTTCCCTCAGCAGCCCACACTGTTATATCCTGAGTTTTGACACCTGGATATTTTTGATTTGAAAAATGTTAGAAGACTCTGAGTGAACTTGATCTTGGTTTTAGCTTAGTCTCTTCCAGATATCCAAAGTTTGGGTCAACCCATAGCAGCTCAGGAGTTCAGCTCTTGTTAGTCCTTTAAAGAATAAGTTGTGTGTAAAAGTTGCCTAATTTCCAACTGATGTTCATCAGTCATTGTGGCTTGAAGCTGGATTTTTTTAATTTGCTGTTTTTGCTCCCAGTATGACATTTTTCTGACTCTGGGTTCCAGTTTGAACATAATTTTTGAATTAGGCAGCAGCAGCTGTTTGTTCGTCTTGGTGTAAAGAGCGGCTATGTCCTCATGGAACAGTTTTATTCTCATAACCGTTCTCTGGTTCATGAAAAGTTTATCTGTTTAAATCATTTTAATGTCACAAACACAATTGCAGAAGGCTGCTCTGTTTCTACAGAAGTGTTTGATGTAAACAAACCTTCACCTACTGTTTGGATCATCATTTATTATTCATCATTCACCAGAAGAGGTTGAGTCCAAACTGCATTCCTCTAGGGCCAGAGTCCTGCAACGTTTGCATGTGTCCCTTCTCCTACACACTCAAATTAAAACATCCAGCTCTACAGAGCTCTGCTAATGAGCTAACAGACCAATGGGTCTCAAACTAAAGACCCATCAGTGTGCAGTCTTCAGTAGGAAAACCACACCCTGTTTCCAAAGGTGATTTTTTGTTCAGGGAAGAGGCTTCACACATACACAAAAATAATGATCTGGACAGTTTCTTTAACTTCTTCAGCAATGATCATGCCTTGTTTTCCACAAGTGGCGCAAAACATGGATATGCAACAGGCAGCAGGGCACCAAAGCAATGTTGGAAAAATAATTGTTCAATATGAGGTTCGTACCTGTTTGCCTAGTCGTTTTTTCCCCCCAGACTGTGTATATTCAAGGTATTCTCTTTGTGAAGTATTTTTCAATCTTGGAATATTTCATAGTGATAAAATATGTTACTGAAAAGGAAACCTAGAAACTTGCAATGGTTTGACAAAAATAAGAACAATCCCTGCGTTATCTTCCCTCTTCCTTCCTCCTAAACTGAGCTAATCCCTGCAGACTCAGCCTCACCAGGGCACACTATCCCCTTTTTTCTGTAATAAATCCTCCGCAGGTAACATAAAAGCAAATGTTTCTGTTGATTTTCGTTGATTATGCAGAATGAATTATTCAGCGTGCTCCAAATGCCTAATGAGTCCCGTTCTTTGAGAATTAACTGTGCTAAAATATTGCTGATGTTTGTATAGCCCTTGCCTGAGGAATTATAAGTATTGACTCAACTTTCTTCTCATGCGCTTGGAGTAATAACACGAAACTGCAAACAATCGTCAAATGGTTTTTCACATGTTCAGCTTTACACTGTTTTTTAAGCATGATTTATTGATATTATTATTGTTTGTTTGACCAACCAAAATCACGGTTAAACATCAAGATCTAATGCATCCTTGGAAAAGATAATAGTCCTTTGGGGGTGTGACCTGTTTGTTTATGGCCAGCCCAAGATTTGCATTTTAAGGCAAAATGAGTAATTTACTAATTGGAGTGTGAAATTATTGGGAGTCTTCCAGTTTAAAAATGTCAGTGCACAAATAGGGAGGAGAGGATCAAAGATTTATGGTTCAAAAGTGCTGCGTTACCAGAAAAATCCCCTTCCCCTCCCCAGCCCTTATAGGCTCAACTCCATTTCCCTTTTCCTTCCTCCATCCCGTCGTAATGATCATAACAGGCCTCAGAGGCCATAAATCGGAACAGTGGGGAAACTAAGTGTCTCATCATTACGCAGCCTCCACCTATCCTCTCAAAGCGCATCCTCGTCAGGCCCTCGGGACGGCAGCAGCACTTGTTTAAATCCAATCTCATTCCAGCAAGCTCTTCATCACTTCTCCCCCGCTCGCACCTAATGATGCCCCGTGTCATATTGTTGTCTTACGTGTAACAGGGATGAGCTGAATTAGTCTTCCGCTTGACTAAAGGTGAGGACCGAGTTAAAGTGGCAGTTATTTCCACATGACTTCTTGTTTTTGAAGCTGTTTGCTCCTGAAGATGTCTGGAAGTTTTCAGTCGGACAGACAACACTGTCAGAGTCACACCATCACAAATGTATTCATTTTGCATGACAGATTAGATGGATAAAATATGTTTGGTTGATTGGACACATGTTCCAAAGGAAATGATCTTTGATCTGTTGCAGCAATTGAGAAGTGCCATACAGCTTCCTTCATTGTTCTCATAATAGTAACAGAGAAGATGACTGAAGGATTTGACTGAACCTTCTGGGAGCTGATAAGTCTGGTTGTTGTTGAGAGAAAACATCATGGAAACCAAGAGTTCATATTAAAATCTGAAACCTTGTTGTCTTTGCAAAGGCCAGATTATATTTTTTAACATTTTGTCCATCAAATATTTTTACACATAAAAACAAAAAAAGATCAGCACTAACAGAGGTAGGATTAATCTGAATATCTTGTGATTTTTTCTGAACTGAAGATTAATTTGTGTGACTTTAAGGTGATGGTGGTAGGAGTTTGTCCTGTAGCTGGTGGTTTGCTCCATCTGTTCCAGTCGTTGTTTCTCACCTGTCTGGCCTGCTGGTGGTCGTAGCTCCGGTGCATGGCATCGGCCTCACAGCCTCATAAAAACCAGCCACTTGTTCTACGTTTTGCTTCGCCCAGAGGGTCAGGAGCCTCCACTATGGAGAAATGATTGCTTGCTTGAGGTGTAGACTCTAGTGAAGTTAGAAATGATTTTACTCAATCTCTTATGTTTGGCCGTGATATATGTAAGGCACCAGCTCAATCGTGAAGGAAGCTGCGCTATGGAGCTTATCAGAAGGTGTGTGCTTTGTAAATAACCGTAACCCACTGCCAAGACTTTTGTTGGCAGTGGGCAGTAGGGCCATGAAATCTTCCCAGTAATAAAATGTCCTAAGCATTCCTCCTGCTCTGACTTTATTGCTCAATATTTGGAAGTGAGGCCAACACACTAAATGGCTTTGACCTTTTTCTCTGCTGCCATTGCTAAAACTACAGGCAGACTACAATTATAAAACCCCTAGTGTTCGCTGATTGGCCAGGATGAAATCCATCCTGAAAAATCAAACTCTGCGGGACAAATCCCAGACAGGGCACTGAAGGGAGACTAGAATAAAGTGCAATAGTGTAGGAAGGAAGGCAATGGCCAGGCTAACTGCCCCAGGGCATCTGTGGCTACAGTGTAGCTAACAGCTACAGCCACTATCAGTGGATGAATGACTGAATCTAAAGAGCTTTGGAGTCCTCTGGACTAGATAAAGAGCTCTATAAGTGGATGCCAAACAGCCACGGGCTTCGTCTAGTCTGATTTCTTTTAACAATGATTTTCTTCTTGCCACTCCTGCATAAACATCATCCATCTGCAGCAGTTGCAGGTTGAATGTCACACCTGTGACCTTGTCTAGTTTCAGTTTGTGAAAACAAAAGTCTGCCAAAAAGCAGCAGATAGAAAAACTCTGTAGTCACTAAGCATTATTTTACATGTATGTTTGACTTAATGTGTTACTCTGCAGTGATATCTAATGAGTAACACAAACATTATTTGCAAAATCTTTAGTCTTTAGTTTGTTTCCATTGTAAGGTTATTAGTTTGCAATGTTGCATTCTGGTGTCTGTTTAGAGATTTTTCTCAGATAGCTCCAAATAATATGAGAAAGATATACAAAAGTCAACCCTGCACCAACAAGAGAACATCTTTTCTCCATTCATCTCTGAGTACTGCATGAATGCAGTGGAGGAAATAGAAGCTGGGTTTGAGCAGCAGCCGAACAAATTATGGCATATATTAGTTGTTTTGTAGAAACACGGAAAATCTAATAATAGCTGGTAAACAGGTTGGTTGTTTCAGGGATGCATCTGTGAGTTGTTCAGTACAAACTTCTTTCCAGCTCTTTTTTCTCAGCACATATAGAGGTGGAACCATACACTGTGAAAAAACTTTCTTCACTCTGCCGAACTTTTCCTGTTTTGTTTCAAATAGATGATTTTATTTACTGAGTCCCAGAACAATAAGACTGACTTTTTCACATTTTCTTTTGAACATAAGCTTGCATATGTTGACCATTTGTTCCTGATTTTTTGCATATCAAAAGGAATCAGTGTGTTGGAGGTAAAATGTCATTAAATCAACAAATGGACTTCCTGTAGTTGCTTAGTTTGATTGAGGCTGCCTGTCTGATCATAGCTGTGGTCATTAACAGTCCTATTACAGCCAGGAGACCCAGCCACCCACTGGAGGAATGTTTCAGCTGCTTTTCTACTTTTTTCTGCTTGTTTGTGTAATAATCTACAGACAGACACAGAAACAGGTTGCAGGCACATCTGAATAAGCTGTCTGAGGATAATAAATTCTAGTGGGTGTTACCAGTCATCACAATGAGCATGCAAAGCAGAGAAATGTCAGGAAAAATGTAGTAAGTCAGTTTGTGAGTAAAATGCTCAGGGGATAACCAGACCTTGGAAACAGCTTTTTCCTCCCCTTTGCTCTCTGACACACAAATTCTCCAAGGAAAAACTTTTGTTGTGTTCCTGATTGTAACACACCTCTAACTGTGTTTTTGAAAGCGTACTTCCAGTTGAAGATGGGAATTCTCCTCCAGGTTTTCCCCTGAGATGCTGATGGCTCACCAAACCTGGCAAGAGAAGCAGCATGCTGGTGTTTTCTTAGCGCTCCACACAGCCTCTTTGCTCCCCTCAACATGCAAACATTGTTTGACTTAATCCACCCTAATGATGCAAATTTATGCTTTTAATTATTTCCAGCTGAATCGTACCCTGACTAAACGCTCCCACATATGCAATGGGGACATCAAACTCAGTAACGTATTCAGAGAGAGAAGCAAGAGGACATTTATTCAGGATTACTCTTTTTATTCTTTCTTTTCATTTGCATCAAGTCCCTGAAAGGAATTAGCATTTCTCATTTTGTAACATTCCTAATATGACAGATATTGTTGTCTGCAGCTTCAGATTCTGCTATTGAAAGCCCTTTTTAGATAAGCCTCTTTTATTTCAGACTTTATTTTTAATAGGAAGCTGTGAGCCTACATCCTGACACCATTCTCCCCCACCTTTAATGTGATTCTTAAATTAAACCTCTGATTCTTTTTGCTACTTATAGAGAATGTGAATAGAAGCTGGAACGTCTTACAGAATGTAGATATTCACCTGTTAAAGCTCCTTTTTACACAAAGTCATGATAGCATCTGACTGCATCTTCCACATAAGACATCATCAGTGAGAATATCCTGCTGCTAATAATTCAAATGAAATTTGAATCAAACCAAAATCTCATTTTGTTTAATTTAAAGATTCGGATACCCCTAAATAAAATGCAACCAATTGACTTACAAATGTAGCTAATCATAGAAATGCACAAGCACCTAACTTCAAAAAAAGATATTTTCTGAACAGTTTTTGTTCAGAAATTTAAATCCCCAGGTTGAAGACTGGAGAAATCTCCATTAGTCTTTTTCCACTGAAACGAGTCGATTTATCTGTTAACTAGCAAATTCATAGCATTTAAACATTTCCACATTTTAAACATTACAGCCAAAAACATCAAAGTCTCGTTTGCCTCGAACAGGTTTCCTTTCTGGAGACAGATTTAGCTTCATCCATCTTTCCATCAACTCTGACCAGCTTCCCTGATACTACAGAAGTAAAAATCCCCAAAGCATGATGCTGCCACCTCCAACAAACCTCTGAGGCCTTCACAGAAGGATTTGTCTGTGTGTTAAGTTACACACAACTGGACTCTGTTAACTATTATTACCTGCAGGAAAATGAGCCTGCATGTGAGAATTAAGAAGAAAAAGATGTCACCTTGTAGGTTAGACAAGAGATTAATCACTTAATAAGAAAAATAATCAGCAGATAAGTCAATAATCACAGTGATTGCTGTTTCTAGTCCTAATCAGAACCAATCAAGAAGATAAAATAGGACAAAAACATCCCGTTTGTTTTTCAGACAGAAACTGTGTGTTAGTGTTCATGTCTAACACACATGAACACAGTTTCACACACTGAAGAATCCAGAATATTTCTACTCAACTTGTGACAGTGCAATGGCAATAACATTGAATTCTATTCTATTCTATTCTAACTGTCAGCTGCTACATTAACTTCAAACCTTCTAAAAATTACTATTAACCTAAACGTGTTGTGTTTGGTTTAGACTCAGTGAACTGTGACAAAAATGAAGCTTGATCACAAATATACAGTTTATGTTTTTGATGATCAACTAAGTTTAGATCCTAAGTTGACTTTTTTTTTACCAGAGTTTAAAGTGTGGAGGAGATAGTTCAAGTTATTCAGGCAGACCTTCAAGTTGCATAATTTACAGCTGATTTAGTGGATCCTTCATATATGCACTGCACAGACAATCAGCGTTATGATTTAATGCCCTAGTTTTACTGCAGAACTGGCTGCTGGCCAGGATTCTGATTTGCAACCAAACATTAATTTGCAAACTCATTAAAGCTTTTTTATTTGTCTTTGTCACATAATATGAATTGTTAAGTTTTACAGAAAAAGCAGAAGAAAATATATTTGCCATAGGATTTTGTGAGGTGGACATTATTCTTTTGTTGGCAGATGTTCAATATTTTGTTTGCAGAGGGATCGTAATCCAATTTCATTGTTTATGAGATGTCATTTTATGAGCTAGAAGATACAGCTCCTTCACTCTGAGAGCCGTTCCATTAAGGTGACTCCAGTTGTAAGGATGGTGGGGAAACACAAGTTCTTCTCTGGTTCTGTGAAGAATGATCAAGAGAAGGTTCATTTCTCCAGTCAGACAGAAACTTCATTCATATCAAATCATTTCTTCTGCTAGATGTTTGATTCTCCCTCTGGATTCTGAGTTTCTGTAGAGGTGTGGTTCCCACAGGTGGGACCCTTCTATGAACAAACTACTGTGGGGTTTTGAGAACCACTAAAATAAAAAACATTGATAGAGATGTGGGCTGTTGACGCATTCAGTCTGGGTATGTTAATAAAAGGTCACATTTAACTTCATTTATTAGCGCAAATATCGTAAAAATTCCTTACGAATATTTCTAAATTAGCGCCACGAAATCTGTGATGTTGATGGCAGAAAACCACAAAAACAATCCTGGATGGACTGATTAGTGTGAAAAGATGTTGTAGCAGTCCCTCAGACCCAAGAAAACACAGAGAGCTTCGACGGGTGTAGTAGCTTTGTATTTGCTTCTTTCACAGCCAACTTTGCTGAATAGCACTGAAATACACCGTGCTCCAAATACACCGTGAAAACTCGCTCCGCTGTCCAAGGGCTGCAAAGTTTATGGCGGTAAAGTCCGTGCAGTGCTGCTTCTAGCCTTCTCTGAAGAAAGTGCGCTAACCCAGAGTCACAAAGATGAAGAACATCCTCCTCCTCCTCCTGTCCGTGGGATATTCCCGCCCAACGTTCTGACTGACAGGAAACTAGCAACACTTCCTCTTATTTTTCACTTTAAATGAAGGTACTAACTTAGAGTGAACCAAACTACAGCGCCCCTAGTGGGTACTATGGGTAGCAACCTACAAACAGCATAAATAATGGAATGGGCATTTACAGATGTTCAATATTATGTTATTTTAAGAAACACTTATTGAATGCTGAAACACCTATTTATTGATATTTTAACAATAGAATTGGTTTTTATCAATACGATCCGGCGCAACAGGAACTTTATGAACATTCAAATTTTGGCCCAAAATGGAAATGAGTTTGATGCCCTGATATTTGATTAAAAACGACTGAGTCATGGACTATTTTGAATGTAAACAAGAATAAAGAGGAAGATATTTGGTGGTGGAATGATGTCACTCCACCAGCAAAGGAAGATTCTGTGATGTCACTGGCGATTCAGTCTGTGATGTCATCAACTGTAGGATTGTATGTAACACAATTCTGCATATTTTTCATTGCTTGCAATATCACTGACCAGTTCAGACGCAAAGCTCTTTCAGGTAGATTACCAATCGAGGATTTTACTGATTGTATTTAGGAGAAAATGTCTCATTATACGCCAAGATACCACAGTGGGATGATGGGACCCCACGCGAGAAGGGGAGGCCAGCAAAACCCCCAAGGCAGGTTCCCTCCTGCACACCCGAATGCCTTACACGGGGAAATCCAAAGGCTGAGTTACCTTCTGGAAATGGAGAGAGCCGGGAGGTTTGAAGACAACCAGAAACTGTCCCACCTGGAGGCCGAGCTGGAAGAGACCAAACTCCAGTTAAAAAAGCAAAAAGCTCTCAAAGAAACGTTTATCAACCAGGCCAAAGACGCAAAGAGGGAACTTGAGAGATTAGAGAAGTTCAGTGATCCAGCAGTCCGTAACGCTGCGGTCATTGCTTCCAAGGTTCACAACAACGTGAAGTACATGAAGAAGAAGAACTTGCAACAAGACTTGGAGGAGTTAAAGGTGGCCCACCTCCTCAGCCAGGAAGCATTTGTAGCTGAAATACAGGCTGAGAAGAAGAAAAGTCAGGGACTCCAAGAAGATCTGGACAAACTCCAGACTTCCTACGAGGAACTGCACTCTGAGTATGAAGCAGCTGATGCTCTGCTGAGGCAGGAGGCCGAGACACAGAAGCTTTATGAAGCGAGGCTGAGTGAAGAACAACGACTGCTGGAGAACTTGAGAGCTGAGAAGGACGACATGTTTAAAGAAATGTCCCAAAAGATTTCATTCCTGCAAGACAGCGAAAAACTTTTGCAGGAAGAATTAAATCTGATCAAACGTTCATACAATGAACTGACCTGCAAATATGAAAGCGAAGTTTCTTCACTAAAGCAAGACGTGGAAAGATATCGGCAGGAGGCGACAGATGAGAAAGACGCCAACATAGAAAGAACGAATGAAAATCTGCAGCTTATCAACAATCTGAGAGCTGAGAAGATGGAGCTCTTCCATAAAATGTCCAGAGAAATTACAGTTCTGCAAAAGAGAGAGAAGCAGATGATAAAACTGGACCAGTTTAACTTCTTCTACGAGGAGCTAAAATGTAAATATGAAAGAGGCATTATGGATATACAGCAGCAGGCTCAAACATACCAGAAGAAGATAAACCAGGAGGAAACTGCTCTTTCAAACAGAGAAAAGAAAGAGAAGGTTATGCATGAAAGAAACAATTCTGAGCTGCAACAACAAGTCGAAAACCTTCAGCTGCAGATAAATCAGGAGCGAAAAGATCATCTGGAGAAATCAGAGGAGGACAAGGCGCATCTAGACAACCTGAGAGCTGAGAAGGAGGAGCTCTATCAAAACATGTCCAGAGAAATCACAGTTCTGCAAAAGAGAGAGAAGCAGCTGATAAATGAACTGGATCAGGTTAACTTCTTCTACGAGGAGCTAAAATGTAAATATGAAAGAGACATTATGGATTTACAGCAGCAGGCTGAAACGTACCAGCAGGAGAGAAAAGCTCAGCTGGAGAAATCAGAGGAGGACATGGCGCGTCTAGACAATATGAGAGCTGAGTTTGCCGTCCTCCAAGATAAAACAACAACTGAGATTCAATTCCTTCAAGACAAGGAAAGGAGTGTCCAGGCTGAGTTAGAGAAGGTTAACAGTTTGTACCTGGAGTTAAACCGTCTGTACGAAACTGATGTCACTGCATTAAAACAGGAAGCAGCAAAATACCAGCAGGAGAAAAGTTGTGTGATAAATGATTTGGACAGAGCAAGAGAGGATGTACTGCTGCCCGACACTCTAACAGCTGAGGAAGAAGATTTCCATCAAAAACACGTCCCAGTTTCCCAAGAGGAGAAAGACTCACAGAACCAAGTCGACCTGGTTAAAGTCTTCAGTCCAGAGGTTTCTTCGGAGGAGGAACTCTCAAGAAAAACCTTATCAAGTTGTTCCACGGATCCAGAATCCACAGGAGAGACTGAGATCGCTGGAGAAACCATCCTGGAGGATTTAAACAATCCAGATATTAAAACCCTGCAGGATGGTCAAAAGAAAAAATCAAAATTTTCAATTTGGAAAAAAGTCCGAAACATTCTGCGATTGAAAAAGCCAAAAAAACCCCAAAAGATTGAAGACGATCAAGAACATGTTTAATGTTCTTGATTTGGATATTTAGAGGAGAAAGACGTGAGAGGTCTGTGAACGGGGCGCCATGCCACGCTCCGTCAAGAGGAAATTTAAAAACCATGAAGTTTTTCCCCATCGACTAACTAGAAAATAGATCCCTTCCCGACCCAATTGGAAAAAACGTGGGCAGCACGGTGGTGCAGCGGTTAGCGCTGCATCTTCACAGAGACCATCTGTGTGGAGTTTGCATGGTCTCCCCGTGTTTGCGTGGGTTTTCTCCGGGTGCTCCGGTTTCCCCCCACATCTCCTAAAACATGTAGGTCAGGTCAGTTGGTCACTGTAAATTGCCCCCAAAACACTTTAAGGAACTCCAACCATGTCCAGTATTATTGTTAAACTTGTAAAATGAATTGAATTAGCCGAACGTTAGCCCTTTTCCCTTCGCTGGTTTAGTGGCAGACGGCTCAGTGCCGCAACTAGGCTCAGTATTTATAACAACGTATTGATTTAAGAATTAAAATTTCTTCTTTTAATAGTAATGATTTCTGTTTATTTTCACTGTACTTGTGCTTTTATGGTTTGTCCCTTAGTTTACCTTTTCTACTCACTTTTTATATTAAATTGCACTGAATTGTAGCTCGTTATTCTGTTTAAATCTGTATTTTAAAGAAGATTAGCAAAAGGATCATGCAGTGGCTTTTTTAGGGCGGCTGTGGCTCGGTGGTAGAGTGGTCGTCTTATGACCAGAAGGTTGTAAGTTCGATTCCAGCTTCCTGAGCCACATGTTGAGGTGCCCCGGGGCGGGGCACTTAGCGGCAAGTTGCCCCCCGACCTGCATGTGTGTGAATGTGACTGTAGTGTGAAGCGCTTTGAGTGGTCAACATGACTAGCAAGGCACGACACAAGTTCAGTCCATTCACCTTTTTTCTTTGATAAATCCTGTTTTTCTTTTTATACCAAACATAAAAAAGCTGATTTAACAGGTTTGGATTTCTTCAGGTTCCAGGATGTTAAATTAAGATTAGAGTTAATCTGTACATAATATTAGATGATAATTGTTATCATAATTTAATACTCTGGACCATGAAGAAGCTCAAACTTGTTATATCTGGTTTGTTTGTTATAAGGAAAAAACAGGTTTTATCATAAATAAAAGTTACTGTGATCTTTCTGTTAGTCTTTATTTAGAAATACAGATTCAAGATAGTTTAACAAACTTAACAAAAAAGTGCAATTTAACATGAAAAACTGTAGAAAAGGTAAAAAGAAGAACAATCTATGAAAATATGAAAACAGAGAACTCAATCAGAAATTATTTCCATCACAGGAAGAAATCAATTCTTAGATGAACATTTTGTAATAAATATAAAGCTTTTGTGTTGTTGAGCTTATGTGTTGTCTGCTTGTATAAAAGAGAAGAAAAGGGGCAGGAAATGCCTAATCCAGTTATTGTTTTAACCAGCTTTATAGTAAAACTGCAAATTCTGTTTTATTTCTGATGTTACTTCTAGGTTTGGTTTGTCAACCTGGGTTCAATTCCCAGTCCTGGAGAATTTGCTGCATGTCTTTCCCTTCTCTCTCCTCCTAATTTCCTGTTCAACCTGTTAAATTACGGCCTAAAAAACTTTATTCGAGCCTAAAAGACTAAAAAAACTAAAACATACATTTCACCTCACATCTGGACCAACAGTCAGAATATGCTTCCCACCACATTGTGCTCGTTTCCTCGTGTTAAATAACAACTTTCTTCCTCTCTCTCATTTTCTCTCTTTCTTACATAATTAATAGGTTACTTAATTTTTACACACACACACACACACACACACACACTTACACGTCCCCTCCATTGGCTGCCACCTTATCGTGGTGGGGGGGTTTGAGTGTCCCAGTGATCCTAGGAGTTATGCTGTCGGGGCTTCATGCCTCTGGTTGGGCCACCCAATGCAGACAGGTCCAAGGTGAGGAACCAGAACCAAGTGCAGCCCAAAGATCCCTTATGATGAAAACGACCATTGGAAACAGGGGTTCTGCTCGCCCCTACATGAGGTCCCACCCTGGAGCCAGGCCTGGGGGCGGGGCACGTTGGGGAGCCCCTGGTGGCCGGGCTTTAACCCACAGAGCCCGGCCGGGCTCAGCCCGAAAACAGCCAACTATTTTGAATGTAAACAAGAATAAAGAGGAAGATATTTAGTGGTGGAATGATGTCACACCACCAGCAAAGGAAGACTCTGTGATGTCACTGGTGATGCAGTTGGTGATGTCATCAACTGCAGAATTGTATGCAACACAATTCTGCATATTTTTCATTGCTTGCGATATCACTGACCAGTTCAGACGTTCAAAGCTCTTCAATCGATGATTTTAGTGATTGTATTTAGGAGAAAATGTCCCATCATACGCTCAGCCCGAAAAGAGCCCATGGGTTCCGGCTAGAAATAGTCGGACTCACTGCAGTGCATGGCTCTGGTTCTGGAGCCGGTCTCCTTGAAAGGGGTGTGATGTTCTCCCACCCTGGAGTTGCCCCTTGTGAGAGGCGCTGGGCAGGAGTGGGCTTTCTTGTTGCCTCCATCTTGGTGCCTGTACATTGGGGTGAACAAGAGGATAGCCTCTCCCTCTACCTACGGGTTTGGGTCGGGTTCTGACTGTTTACCCACCTTTTTAAGTCCTTGGAGGGGGTACTGGAGAGTGCCCCTCCTGGGAGCTGCCTTGTTATACTGGAGGGGTTTTCTCCGTTGGGTCTCTGGGCTCCCTTAGAGACGGGGTGAGAAGCCCAGGAATCCAGGAGTCACTGATGTGTTTACATATATCCAGGGTTTCCCCCAGGGTATTATAAGCCCCCTGACCTCCTGCATCAAGGTAGGAGTCAAGATGAAACCCCACTGCGTTGCTCTGCTGTGCAGCTCGATGTGAACTGCAGGTATAACATGTAGTTGTGCTTGAAGAGGTGCGTTGAGTGAGCAGTGAGAATGATTTATCTTTGTGAACAAAGAATTATGTTGCCCAGCGTGGCTCTGTGTCTGCGCTGTAAACTTTATGTCTGTGCTCTTAGCATCTTTTCATACAAAAACAAGATGGCGAGGGAAGAAACGCAGTTTAACCTAATTTGGTTCTAATTACAAAGACAGGAAATCCACCTGCCACACATACGGCTGAGAGAGAGCGAGACGGGGAGGGCGAACAAAACGAAGCGATTCTTTATGTGGGAGGATGACAAATAACAGAGTCCTGACTGTCCCAGTGTCGAATACTTTTAAAAATCTTATTTTATAGGAAAGTATATTAATGTGGCAATAAATGGAACAATAATACCAAAGATGCATCTTGATTTTGACCTTGAATTTTGATCCAAACATCAACAATATCAACATGAACTGTTTGGCATATGAGAGATTATTTTAAATACTTGACCATTTTCCAATGCATATACTGCAGCATATCACTGTAAAAATCTTTAACATTTGGATGTAAACACAGAAATGTACTTATTGAATACAATTTTATTCCTATTTGCATGTATGGACGCATCTAAATACAAGCTTCTCTTTAATATTCTATCAATCAGTCAAGTTTATTTGTATTGCAAATTTCAGCAACTAAATGGCAAATAAAGGACTTTAAATCATAAAAACACAAATATATGTTTAATGTACAATTAAATTGTACAATTAATGTAAAATTCAATTCAAATCTTTACATTTGAATTGAATTGAAAACAAAAATTAAGTCATAAAAACAACATATAATCACCAATTGACAAAGCAGAAACAAATATTACATTTTGTCATCATCGAAATCATCAATACACATCCAATAAGTTGGTCAATGTTTTTTTCTCCAGAATAAACTAAAACCTAATATTTGATTGGATCACATGAGTTCGTAAGGAACTATTTACATCTTATTTATTTGTAATTTTTAAAAACTATTTATCCATATTATCTAAAACTTACTTTACTTCAGTGGATTCCTCTCTCTGCTGGGTTTAAAACCTTGATCTGCAGGAATCAGCGCCGCAGCTTAACACAGCTGCGATGCTCAATTCCGATTTTTTTGCTAAAATCCTATTTTTTTGCATGGCGGTTCATATTACAGAATGATGTTAAATTATATCTTTCATAATGCATTTCTTAGCAATGAAGATATTTCTCAGAGTTATTCCAAGGTAGCCATTTTCTGCAGAGCTTAGGATCCACAGCTGCCCTGCGAATACGAGACTCCCTCTAAAACGCTTCTCACTGCTGATTTTAATAACTCAACACATGAACCTCAAAACACACAGTGGAAACTTTAACACTGCAGAAGAAGCTAACATCCACACTCTTCCTAGTCTTTGCTATTGTGGTTCAGCCAATCATCACCAAGTAAAATGAAGGGTGCTCTTTGATTGGCTGCTTTGCCAACACCAGAAAATAGTGTATCATGTAGCATTGAGCTGAGGTATTTCAGCTTCCCAAACTACATTTTCACCCCAATATTTTATAAGCTACATGTACAAAATTAAACTTCCAGCGACTACTTTAAACTTGCTGTTTAAAGTAATGGAAGGAGCAGAAAAAGAACACTTCTAACAAAAACTGTGCATGCGTATTTTGCATAATTAATGAGGCCAGTAAATGTTTGCAGTAATTATAAGTCTCTTGTCTTAAAGTTAGCAGAGAACAAATATGAGCAGGATGTTCAGGACTCTGACTGACTTACAGGTACAACGTGTTTCTGTTTGACTTTCAGTGAGTCTTACACTCCTGCTCTCTTATCTGGAGATAATGAAGCTCTGCAAAGTCTTACAGTCTCTAAGTTAGAACCATGTTCTACATGAGCATGAACAACAGGACTTCCCATAAGACAGTTGTACGATATGACTGGAAATATCGTGCTGCGAGTTGCTGTGCAGGTTTGGGTAACAAAGCACTTCATTATCTCCAAAGAGCGCCGCCTGCGTGACCCGATCATGTGTTCCACATTAAAGCCCATTAAAGGCGTCCTGGCAGGGAGGGTCCAGCTCGGCTCGGTGGAGCGCGGCCGACCCGCCGCGGCCCGGGACGCAGCAAGCTGCACGGTGGAGGTGCCTGCCATCTGGAGAATCACTGGGATGAGAAATGCTCTGCTGCAGCTGAGCGGCCTCTTTGGCTCCAGCTCAACAACACCTTTCAGACGACGAGGGCAGAAGGAGGCTGGAAGTACATAATAGATCAGCTGGAAGTGATAGCAGCTTTCAGGACACCACGGCAACAGGAGGAAACGTCAGCACAAGTGTTGTATGATGGAACCACGAGATGTTCAGAAGCTCTGATAAATATAGTAATTTTACACTAAAAATTACAGTTTCATCTTCTAAAAGTGTGCTTCATATCAGTAATGTCTTCCACATGGCTGAGAGTCTCTGCTGCATGCCAGTAGAAGAGAAGCTTGAAGGGCGAGGAGAAGGGACATGTAGCCACTGGTAGACTGACACACACACACACACCCACACACACCCACACACACTCCAGGCTACTTTAAACCCGGCCTGATCTCATCTGACCTGAGCCTGAACTCTGAGATTACACCAGCTCTGGATTTCCACCCATCACATGGCTCTGGAACAGTGTCAACACTAAATTAATCAGCAGCTCTCTTGTAGTGGCCTCTCAGAATCTGTAGAGTCACAGCAGGGCAACCGGGTCTGTTGGTACAAACAAGCAGCAGATGTGAAACGCAAGAATCCACACAAATCTGAACAAACAAACCTTTCACTTTACTTTGGTGGAACAACCTTTTCCAGAGGGATTTATGCTGTTATGAGACAACCAGTCATGTTCTACCAACTCTAATAAAACGTTAAATCTCACAGCTTTAGGATAGAAGAGGGACCAAAAAAAGAATTGGATGAAATAATTTGATGTATTTTCTTTGTAAAACTGGTCAACAGTTTCAAAGTTGTGAAAGAAGCTGCTTGTGGATCCCCAACCCATCATTTTCCAGTTTTTATGAAAAAATTGTCTATTAGTGGAATTTTCATAGCGCATATCTGAAATATTGGAAAGAAACATAGCATGGGAAGCTGAAATAACTTGACACAATGGTACCTTAAACGCTATTGGGTGCAATTTGTAAAGCAACCAGTTGGAAAGAAACATTAATAATCCTTGCTACTGATTGGTTGTATTCCCAAGAAGGTAAACAGGGCAAGTCAATTTTCACTGTGCAAAATTAATGATATGCATTAATATATATTAATGCATATCAATGTATATTTGGTTTTTGAACAAATAAGACGTTCTTGTATTGGTCTGTCACATAAAATCACAAAGTTTGTTGGTGTATCCAGATCAAAGTGTGGATACTTTTCCAAGGCATTGTGTTTGAGTTTTAGAAATAGACAAAGATCCAAGTTGGCCTGGAAGCAGACGTTGTGATGATGATGATGGTGATGGTGGGATTTCTAACACTCTTCCTGTAGGACTGATGCTTGATTGATTGGATCTCTTCTTAGTTCAGATACCTCAGAAGTTGTTGGTCTTCATTCCTGCCGTTGCTCCCGTTCAGGCGGAACAGAGTCTGAGTATCGTTTGTGTCGCCCCTCCATATACCTCCTCACATACAGGATGGACCTTATACTTGTGTTCTTTGCTGGCTCCATAAATCGCGGGACATAAAACCATCGCTCACTCCCCCCCCCATGCAGGATGTGCCCAGGCGGTGCCAGGAGGAGCAGTTTGATTTACAGTGCTGTACACAGATGCATCAAGGCTTTATGAGAGACTTAATTAAGAGTTATAAAAGTGACTTACAGTAATTGTTTGGGACACTGGGTCCCATAATGCAACAGTTATTTCCATAATTCCAAAGTCTTGATTCTTTTCTCAGAACTTTTCTGTATTTATAGAGCAGTGGTGCTTTGATGTTGCTGCAGGAAGCTTTTCGGGGCGCAGAGTGTTGCTGCAGCAATGCTGCAACCAAACAAGGCTGTGTTTTATTTTCTGCTGTATGTCAGTGGAAAACATCTTAATGTTACAATGAACAGAAATGTGACCCAAATATGAAAATAAAACACACTTGTTTCTGTTGTTTTATTTTTCTGAGAGAAGTAACACAAATTGCCTTCTTGAGTTTCTAAAATAATTTAACAGCTTATAAATTAGGCATTGTGTTTCAGTTGTAAATAGTTTATTTAGTATATAGGAGATTAAACCGTTCATTAAAGCAGGTTCTGCTGCTTTCTTTGTTCCCAGCTGCTGTGTTGTTCATTATTCTACATGCATCTTTAATGAAATACACATTCCAGCACCATTTTAAGCACCCAGAAGCAATGGTCCGACTTGGATGTAATTTGGTCCACAAACAGACTGGAGATGGGTATGTAAATGATTTGATTTACGGGAAGCTGGCACATCTAGAGCAGAGTGCAAAGAGCATAAATGCTGGCATCGTAACTGGAGCAATATCACTACAGACAAATCACCCGACGCTAACTCAATGGAGGAAGTGAAGGTCAACAGACACAAGTGAAGTCTTTCACATTTAATAGACAGCATCACTACTGCTTAATGGAGGTTGTTGGGAGGCATATTGAGAGTCTGAGAAAAAGGAAGACAGATTTTGCAAATAATGTATAGTTTGTTTTATAAATGTTGCAGAGGCGTAGAAGCATCGGTCATGTTTTTGGGGCGTGGCAGAAACGGGTAAACATTAGCAGGACTGGGTGTCACACGCCTCGCCTGTCAATGTTCTCATTTTAACTGCAGCTTGTGCAGAATAACCCTGGTGGGTTTAATCTTAACTGATGGCCAGACATTCTTCTTCAGGCTTTCTGCTAGAGAGCACAAGTAATAAATATATTGCTTACATTAGCTTGTCCAGGTTGTGAAGCAGAAAGGCACCGCAGACCGTTTCTCCACCATCACCATGTTTGACTGCAGCTGCAGTGTTCTGTTTCTGAAACATTGTCTTCGTTTTACACCAGATCTAAAGAGACACACGTCTTTCAAAAAGGTCCACTTCTGTCTTGTTGGCCCATTGAAGAGTTTCAGAACAATTTTGGATCAGAGGCAAATGTGAGACTGGCATTTGTGTTCTTTTGGGTCAGCAATGGTTCTGGCTCTGGAACACTCCCAGTACTGAGATTGTTGCCCAGTCTCATGAACTCTGACCTCACCTGAAGCGAGTGAGGTCCACAGTGCCTCAGTTTGATCAGTTTTTTTTCTAACCTCCTGGATGGGTCACTGATCCCGACTTGGAGTAATTTTGCTGATCTGGCCACTTGTTGTGGAAATTCTCCATTTAGCTCCGTGAACTTCTAACTTTGGTTTGCCTGAATCCTCGATGCCTTAGAAATGGCGTTGTAACCATTTCCATTTCCAATAATTGGTAGTATTTCTACTTTCTCTATGCAGGTATTCAGATCAGGGTGCGATTTGTTACTTTTTGGAAATATTACAGCTTACCTTATGATTTTCTATAAAAAAATTACAATTTTCAAACTTTACTCAAGTTCAAAATGTTTTTGCTCATCAGATGTGCAAAAACACATCAGGTGTGACGTCCACCGTCCCATCAAGGCCTCGTTGGGGTTGATTGGAGACGATGGGATGTCAGTGAACCATCAGATATAATCTTCCCAGTAAGTCCTGTCTCTGCCCTGAGGTGCCCTACTCCTGGGAAATGTCCAAAAGTCGTCCTAATCAAATGCTTGAAGCACTTTTGATCTTAAGGAATTTAACTCAGCGATTCAGAGCAAATTCTGCTGTTTTAAAGATAATTTTTTTATTTAGTTTACAGTGATCCTGGGTCCTCATGTCATCTAAGGCCTTTGCGTGTGAATATTTCATGCTGCCCCCATGGGTTTGTCTCTAAGAACTCCATCTTCCTTCCACAGGTCAAAGAAGTACATGTTAGGTTAATTCTGCTGAGTTGAGGTGTGAGTGTGGGTCTGTCTGTGAGGGACTGGCCACGGATGGGTGTTTAATTCACAATGAAATATTAAAAAGAGTGAAATCTTTTGCCTTTGGCATTTACGTCTCTTTCATTCATAACAAGTGCCCATAAAGTCAGAAATGGATGTAAACTTCAGAATTTGAAGAAAGTGAAAGAAATCTCAAAGTTTTCTCTCTCTTTTTTTTTTTTTTGGCATTTAGCAAATAGCAAATCTATTAGTCTTTTCCTGCATTACATGTAATTCTGCTATATGTCATTAATAGGCATATTTATGCATTCTATTCAGTTAATGCATTCATTTAATTGTCAGGAACAAAGAAGTAAAAATAGACATACACTGGGGTAAAGCAGAGATTATACAAACATTACCTGCATCAGTCTTGCATCTGTGATTCTTCTCTATCTGTTGCTATGGGAAACAACAAAAATCCATTGAAGTGGAGAATCTGAAAATGCAGTGGGGGCAAAATCCATTTTTATCCACTTTAACTTCCAAAAACTTCCAGCCAGACTCATAATATTTCATTTCTTAGCCAGATGTAACATCTGTAGCAGCTGGATGCAGCTGACTGGGCGTGTTGGGTTAAAGACCAGCCATCTGTCGCTGATTGGCTGCTTCCAAACTGTCTGACTTTCCTTCTGAGGACATGTTATTCCATGTTTCATGTTTCATACTGAGATTTAGGGAAAAGTGTGATTATATTCTGTCTGGTGGTGACAGTCTGCAGCAGCATTGCAGCCAACATGTCATTGGTGCAGGTTAGCAGCAGAAAAGCAGCAGTAGTGTCAGCTTTGCATTCTGGGATGCGGCGCAGGCTTTCCTGGAACTCTGAGAACTGCTGTCAGTTGGTCCACAGGGGACCGTCTCTGCACCACCATTTTTTTAATTGATTTCCAGGGTTGACAGCCGCGGTAGAGCCATCATTTATCTTTCATTCTGATTCATATTTCATCCCGAGCCAAAGTGCACTTTACTCTGGCCTTTAAATGATGGGCCTTATGCATTCCTGGCACAGGGGTAAGTATAGAAAATCTAAAATGCCTGACCTTCATCTGTCGGTATATGTAAGTTCTCTGTGATCAACCAGGTTTGGAATCAATTCGCTTCTCATTTTGGTTCCAGCAGTTTGAATGCTTGACTTCTCTGTGTTGATTTGCTGTAAATCACAAGTTACAGCTGCAAACACACACACACACACACACACACACACACACGCCCACACACACACACTCACCCCAACATTTACTGCATCCGTGTGTGTTGAAATCCAATATCCCCGCCTAACTCTTCATCTAAAAGCGGTGAAACAAAGCCTGGTTATTAATCCTGCTCACCCGCCGCAGAAACTCAAAGGTTTGATGTTTAAACATGATAAAAAAATAAAAAATCAGCACTGCCTGGAATTAATTTCTTGTAAGATGTGGTCTTCGAAGACTTCTGCTGGGACGTGAGTTGGAGTTTGGGTTGTTAGTTTCAGCTCTGATGCGCTCTGAGTGTAAACAATGTTAAAGTGCATTTTCCTGTTTCTCGATTAACATGAATTATTTGGTAGAAAAAAACACTTGTTCATATGTTGTTAAGGCCTTGTCGTCCTTATTTTAAAACCTCTTTTTCTAACTATTACATATTGTACATGTATTTAAACCAACAGTTTACAAAAAATCTGTGACACTTTGAGAGTTTCACTGTTTTATTTGACCAACTGAGGCAGAAAACTGGAATCACTACTGGAGATGGTTGAGTCAATGTTTATATTAATAAAGCAGAAGAAAAATCACAGATTTGACACAAAAATACACTGCTCAAAAAAATAAAGGGAACACTTAAACAGGTGTTTAACACTTAAAGTGTTCCCTTTATTTTTTTGAGCAGTGTATTTTATTTAACAGCTGAACATCCTGCCGTTTTAAACATTTTTAAAATAAATGACTGTTTCAAAAATATTCATGTCTTTTGAACTTTACCCACATTTTGTCACATTAGATTCACAAACAAACATATTTATTGCAATCTTAGCTACAAGAACAGAATACAGTGTATAATATAGTGACATGTTCACAAAGAAAATTCAGAATATTGTCTTTTTCATTTGCATCGATGGTCAAGGTTCCTGTCAGTCAGATGCAGCAGCTTGTTGTTGTCTGCAAAGACTTTTCTAACTACATTTAATCTGCAGAAGTAGACTTGTTCAGGTTTTTGTTTCAGAAATGCAAATCACAGGCTGGTGCATAGGTTTTCTTCCTTAATGTTCAGCGATGCTGTGTTTATTCCTCTTCTTAATCTAACAAAATAGATTTGTCATTATTTACAGTAATCTACTGGTTTTAAGGAATGTTCTACAGAGCCAGAATGTTCAGCTGTTGAATGAAAACATTTTGTCACGCCTCTGATTACTCTAGCAGAAGTAATTTGCTTTTTTCTTTTGGATTCTCTGCTTCCGCCAAGCCAATCTGCCTCAAGCTGTTAAACATTTGTCAAAAAGTGACTGGAGGCATATTTTGTCTGAAGCAGGAACACTCCAGAAGCCGCTTCAGAGCCTGCTACCCTCCAGCTGCTGAACTGCAGCGTTAGCCTGTATAAAACATGGAGGTTTTCATCTGGAGTCGTGTGTTTGGACAAGGCGGCCCACCAGCTGGGTGAAGCAGATGGCCGCTCTGCCTTGGTCTGGTTCTACTGGACGTCTCTTTTAGTTTAAAGAAGTTCTCCTTTCCTCTTTCATCTGCTGCTCTGAGCATGCTCAGAAAGACGGAGGCAGTGCCGTCTGTTGGCTTTCTCTGCAGCTACATTACATCACATATATTATATTTGGATTGAACTTTAAATCCATATCATTATCAGAGAAACTGATTCCAGATCAGATGATGCTTCTGCTGCTGATTTTTGATGTTAATAAGCTGAAAGAAAAAAATGAATCATAATCATTTGGATAATAATTTGCCTTTTTGCTCACCCATTCTGACATTTTAACTAATAGAGACACAGTCCATCCATCCATCCATCTTCTTCCGCTTATCCGAGGTCGGGTCGCGGGGGTAGCAGCTTCAGAGACACAGTATTGATTTTTATCACTTGTCAACATGTCATCTTCCATAATGACATGTTTATTTGAAAATGAATGCTGGTATAATTGATATTAATAATAACCTTGTATTTGACCTTGATTGAAAACAATATTCATAATAATTTACTTGATCACACCGAGTCCCTATGAAAGATATTTTTTAGTAAATAATAGATAGTTTGTGACTCTAAACTCAACGATATAATATCTGTTCCACTTCGATGGCTTGAGAAGACGCTGCCTCAGGAAAAAACCATCAGCCTGTTTGTCTCTTATTCATTAAACAAAAACCGAGAATTTCCAGCGTTTTTCCCGTTTTTTATGCCATTATTGATAACAGGTCAGAATCTCACAGACCTGACATCCAGGATGGAACAGAAGGACAATTATAAACCTGGAAGTCAAAGTTTTCTACTGAGGGATGAAAACGTTGAATAGTGAAAATGAATTGTTAAAATACCTGGAGGTCATTTAACAAGCTGTCAGTCAAGATGTAATGAAAACCAAAATCCATTTAAGGTTTTTTCACCAACTCACATTTGCAGCACAGTTCGGTTTCCTGTAATACATTTTAATAACCACTTAGAGGTGAATTTAGATATTAGTCTTGTCTAAAAATGGTCCAGTGTGATTTTAGAAATCTTTGATTAACTTGTGGCAAATAATTTTTCTTTGACCCGTTCACCAGTTGGACCTGCTCCTCCGTCTTCTCGGTGAATCCTTGACAAACAGAACACACTTCCTGTGATTCCTCAGTGAGCGTTTTTGTTCCTGACTCCGGTGGCAGCTGGCCATGCATTTGATTTATCGAAAGGAGAAACTATGAAGCTTACTTTGTGACAGCCCAGAAGCTTTAAAATTTAAGATGTCATTGCCTGACGAATGGAGGGAGGAGAGCTGGGAGCTGCCCACTGCAGTCATAAGTCACTGTCCCAAGGGATGAGGGGCGCTGGCTGTTGACGAGCTTCACCAACACTCAGTGACCTGAACTCAGATCTCATCTGCTCTCTGATAGAGTCCAAGTTATGAGTATCAATATTTAGAGAAATGATTATTGGTTCTAGAGTGACGGCATGAAAACACAGGACTCAAACTTTAAATGATTAAAAACACAGACTGCGACATAGCACATTGTTTTTAACTATTGTGTTGTATTAAGGAAGAATTATTGTTAAAACTTTGAACAAAACGTTTGGCTCGTCTCTTCCTTAACACAGCCGGGTTCTTCTCGGCGAGCAGCGGCCAGCTGTAAAACGAAACTAAAACAAGGCGTGTTGACGTCACAGATCACAGAGTTTAATTCATAAACAAAGCAATGAACAACAAAGCTGCAGAGATACAGAGATATGCATTTTCTCATAAAAATAAAATAAAGACACACCAGGGGAAGACAAACGAACACAAAGACAGACAAAGGCGCCCACGTGGAGAGAAAAAGATGGAAAAAACTCTCTCTCTTTCTCTTTCTACTTCGTCTTAAACAAAAGGGGTGTTTCCGTATTTTAATTTATGCAACGAAGGCGTTCTGTTGTTCAACCAATCAGAGAACCACCTTGGAAAAACGTCAGCCTTCCCCTAAGTTTTAATGACCAAACTCAAGAGTCATTTTAGTTGTTAAAGTTATAAGTTAATTTTCACAAAACCTATTTTACTCTTTTGGACTCAGCATCTCCCAAGATTTGAATCTTTGCCTTATCACGAACAATATTTAAAAGGTGTATCCGAAATTAAACATAGATGTTTCCCAGATTCGAAATCTGTGCTCAACTCCAGATGCAGCTCAGAGCCCCTGGGAAACCCCCAACCTTCGACCTCTCGGCAGGGGAAGATATTATTTATGGCCTGCTAATTTAAAGCCTTTCAAGAGAATAGTGTTTTGTGGCTGCTCTAAGTTACAGCCCTGCCAGGAGAATGTTTATCTCTGCTTAACATTTGTCCAAATAGGAATGTTTATCTCTTAAACGCACATGGCATGAGATTAGCCATATTAAACACTCAACAATATTCATATTTCCTTAACATTTGATAAAAAAAAAATAAACATTTGTCATCCATGGAATGCAAATTTATTTTATGAACCTTAATTTCACCAGGACAATCTCAATGAGATTAAAATCTCTTTTGAGTCTACAGAACATTCACAGCTAAACTGGAAAAGTTAACAATCTCATAACTTTATGCTTTTGGCTAAAATTAAATCATCAAAAGTTTTTTTAATATTGTTTTATTTTACAAACTGTCTCCAAACTGTCTCACATTTTTTTAAATTTGACTTTTATTTACGCAGGTTGTCTCATTTAGACCTTATAGCTCACTGTCTACCTGTCTACATGCTTTGCAATGAACATGAATGTAACTCTACATAATTTTATGTTATTTTTCATTAAATGTCTTTCAACATTTTAATTTGCATTAATCATAAATCAACATTTATTTTCAATATTTACTAATGTTTGACAGCTTCGTAAAAGAACATGGCTGTTGATTCCCATCAAAAATAATAAATAATTTAAACGGACAATAATTACTGAACCTGATCAGAGGTTTAATGCTGCATTGATCGTTTTTCTATGCTCAGGGTGAATTGTAATGACGAACCCTGCTGGTACCAGCATCTCTCCTGATTTAAAGAACTGTTCAATATTACATTTTATCCTTTTTGCTTTAGGCTCAAATCAAACAAGTTCTTTTTTCTGGGAAAGAACTTTTTTTTTTTACAGAGCGGATGTGTGAATTGCAAGGAGTCTGATTCAACTAAATGTGATTGTCCTGAAAAACCTTCAGCAGTCAGATGAGAAAACTGCAGTGGTGCAACATTTAAATGAAAAGTACACATGCAGGTGAAGATGTGATGCTGAGACATACAATATACATAACCTGGCATAGAAATCAGCAGCAAACTTTCATTTAAATCACATTGAAAATGTTGAAGATGCTGAAGATAAAACTGCACTTTGTTCAGAAACAGATAATGTTCAAAGTTCTGAGAATCATCTTGTTTAATGACCTTACCTCTGTTAAATTACTGTTTAAATGAACCTGACTCCATATGTCTTTCATGGTGCAGTAAGTAACTTTTACAAAAGTATGTTTTTTCCATATTTATTAAAGTTGTCACCAAGTCGTGACAGTATGGCATCAGAGAGATAAAGTGTGAGAAAACGAAGCTCTTCCACCTCCTCCCTGAAGCTACTATTGCAGTCTGCAAAAATGGAACCCTCCTGGTCAGAAACAAGCAGAGCCGGGATGAAAGTCTGTGCTGTCAATCACCCTCGTATGCACGCTGCTAACAAAGTTACAAATGGAAAGTTACAGATTTATTACCTGTAACCTACCATTTCAGATAATAAAAGTTTCACTAAAGATTCATAAGAGTAAATCTCACTCACCACTGTAGTTTATATTCAGATGAGTTGGCCATCCTTATCTGTTCATAGACTCATGCA
The DNA here is from genome assembly GCF_001444195.1 of Xiphophorus couchianus. Classification (NCBI taxonomy): domain Eukaryota; kingdom Metazoa; phylum Chordata; class Actinopteri; order Cyprinodontiformes; family Poeciliidae; genus Xiphophorus; species Xiphophorus couchianus. Next base: position 2,438,090 of record NC_040232.1, on the reverse strand, counting down.
TTGGTATATTTTTATTCATAAAGCCATCCTCAGATTGTTCCCACCACACTTTAGAATTGCATTGTGCCTGTAGTTTTAGCAGTAGCAGTGGAGGACATGAACATCCACAGCATTAAAAGCAGATGCTACACACAGCTCCAAATATGTTATTCAATATTTGGAAGCATGTTGGCCACGCTAACATCGACAGCTATCCATTTGTCTCATCCCTCCCCAAAGGAGGATGGTTGTTTTCAGAGCAGACAGTTTCCAGGAGGCTTTACAGCGTCGAACTGGTGCATTACATCCGTCACGGCCCAATGTGAGCGACTGGGAAAAATTTAAAACTTCAAGAGAGTCCAAGTAATGGTACTCAGTAGTGGAAGGTCCAGGTCTGTATGAAGCAAAGGGTAAAACAATGAGCTGTTTTTCCATTTATTTATTTCTTTTTACCAAGCTCAGTTTCTTAGTTACACTCTACAGCAGAATCTGAAATTATCCACTTTGATTCCTTTGGGACAACTGAAATTTCTTTTAAGACAAAAACTTGCTCAAATTTTTTTTTTTCAGATTTTTTTGTGAGCTTATTTATCCATGTCAGATGTCTTAATTCTTTGTAGTTACTGTGGTTGTACATTGTTAGTTGTTTTTCATAACAAGCCTCTCTTCTACATGAGATCTTGGCTCTCACTGAGACGGAATGTATAAATAAAAGTCTAGCATAGAAACAATGCTTTTGAATTAAAAATCTTTGCTTTTTTATTTATGCTGTGATTAAAATCTATCAAATTGGAACAATTGCTGTATTTCACAAGTACCGGCTAGATGGATGCACAAAGGCTGCGAGAAATATGTGAGGTGCTCCATCATCATCGATCAGTATAGTGCTAGGAAACACAAAAGGGTCATTAATTGGTTGCCCAGGCGCCTGTAAATGTAATTAGTACATTGAAATTGGGCCACAGGCTACACCTGCACATCTGGTGGACCATACATCATTTTTTGCATCCGTTGTCCTCTGCACTGGTACAGAATAAAGTGGTTTCGTAGGCAGTATTTGACGTGCCTATCAAATAAGATTCTTTGCTATGTAAGCTGAAAACAACGAGCCTGTTGTTTGTACCGCAGGGAACAGAGATGCATATATTTGTCATAATCTGTTAGCTTGATTGGCCAGTTGTTAACGCTGAAAGCGATTGTCATCTCCTTGGAGGATGCTTTATAGCCCCAGACTATCCTCCAGCCTGGAATTAACCAGCCACATCTCTGGCTCACTTGTGGCTGTTTTACATCAGCTGGCGTGATTAAAAGACCTGACAGATATAGATGTATGTTGACCCAACTAACGTCCCTGTGTCTCTGATTTTCCTGCAGTTGTACAGCTCAGTCGACTTTGGAAGGAAGTGGATGCTCATCCACGAACACGTCACCCCGAACAGATTCTACTGGTGAGTCATCTCTTCTCATGTCTCGGCTGCTGCATTCCTTGTCTCTAAAGTTGTTTGCTCAGGAATGCAGCAAGTGCTTTTGACTCGGAACAAGGCCTCTGACTGGCAGTGATGGTGGAGAAATCCTGCACATTTCTGTAGTCTGATGCAATGAGCCAGAGCTTTACATCTCCTTTAAGTGGCTCAGGAAAGTTTTCACACCCATTCATCCACATTTGGTTACTTCTTAGATTTATTGTGTGTTTGAGCATTCTTCTGTCTCGAAGATCAAGCCACAGCACTCCATAATAACCAGGCAAAATAGCTTTTTGGAAATATGTGCAGCAGTTTTTCTTGCCAAAAAATTGATAATATGTGCCTTAATATTTTTCTTAAAGCCTCTTTGGCACCAATCACAGCAAGTCTTTTTGGCACAGCAGTTTTTGAGTATTTTCTCCCATTTTGTGCTCCAGATCCTGTCAGGGTCAGGCAGGATGGATGGGCAGTGTAGAAAACTGCATGTCTAGGTCTTTATTCACTCCTTTGCTACCTTGTTTGCTTCAGGTCACCGACCCACAGAGGTTAGGTACAACCGCCATGAATAGATAAAATCCACAAATGCTTGAGACCTCCTTTAAAAATGTGTCTAAATTCCCATTTTGATCATTCAAACACCAAACATGCCTTATTGTGTCTAGGTATTTCACTTCCCAAGCTCTGTTTTCTTATAAATATTTTTGATATGCTCTAAATAAATCTGCGGGGTACATTGTGTTTGAAGGCTACTCTTCACCCTCATCTGACATCTGGAGGATTTCTCTAAGAACCTCTCTAAGCTTGAGTGCTATAACATCACCCTCTATGCAGGCTGGTCACCCCAGTCCTTCTAAAAAAAACACACACACACACATATATATATATATATATATATCAGACATGCTGTTTGGCGTTTAGGCTAAAAATGTCCATTTGGTCATCTCATGCCTGATACGTTTTCCCCCTTGGTCTGACATCACTAAAGATGTTTTTCTGCAGAATTGAATCAGGCTGCCAGGTGTGTTGAGTGAGGAGGGGCCTCCGTCTGGCTGTTCTACCTTAAAGTCTTGATTCGTGGAGTCTGTTAAATATGGCTGACCTTCAGGATGGTTCACAAGGAAACAGTAGAGGTCAGGAGACGTGGTTGTTGGTCACCTCTTTAGCCTTGAGTTTTCTGTCAAGTTGACTTACGTTGGTGTGTTTCAAACTTCTTTCATTTCTGAATGAAGCAGACCAGTGTCTTTCCAGGATGTTTAATGCTGACAGAATGTTTCTATATCCTTCCCCAGCTTTGGGGTCTTCAAAGCTGGGGACACTCTTAGATGTGTGTCTGCTTCAACACACATGAGTCACTTAAAGAGGTGATTAACAGGACTCTGGAGAACCTGTCTGCATACTGAGGAGGTGAGACAGCCGTTTGATTCAGGTGTTGGACCAGGAACACATCTATAGGTTGCAGAACGCCGACCCTCGAGGCCTGGATAGGAAGACTCTGATCTCAGGGATACGAACCTCAACCTTTGATAGCAAAAGATGAGAGTACATGCTGCCTTTTACTTTGAAATTATATATATATATATATGCAGAATAAAACACTGCACCAATGTTCATTTTAAAATAAATAATGTAAGAAAATGTGGGGAAAAAAGTGAAGGGATGAAAACACATTCTAGTGACCCTGTAGATTCAGCTTATAGTTATATTCCGCTTAATATTTAATGTACACCCTTCTAATATCAGGTTAATAAATGTCTAGTTTCTTTTAAACTAAACCAGTGGAAGCAGGAGGAGTAATTTTCTTATGATGCAGACGTACAGATTTGGAAGCAGGACCTATGACTAATAACAAATCAGGGATGTTCCTGTCGCTTCATATCCACTCAGCCTCCCTCTCTCTCCCCTGTGGTGCACCAACTCTGTCTGAAAGTGCACACTCATCACAAATGTTGGACTGAATGTCGCCCAGCTCATCACTCCTCTACCCCTCCCTCTCTGAGGTGACTGGCTGTGCCTGGGATTGCCTTGGGTTGTACTCTCTCTCCTACTGCTCATAAATCTGGAGCTACATCCATGCCACTGCAGAGAGATCCTAAATTTGTGCAAAATACATCACTGACTTTACCCTTTGCTGCCAAAACCATTTCAAGGACACTGGATCATTGGATGGATCTGTAGCAACAGCCAGGCTGGACTCCAGTTGGCTGGATCTGCTCAGCTGCTCCATTGACCTCAGAGGGATTTTAAATATTGCTACAGTTGGAGACCAGTAGCTGCCATTCAGTCTAATCCACCAGTTGCAGAAAACTCGAAACCTGTGTGTGACTAGTCCTTTCAATTGTCAATAAAGAACTTTAAGTTTAGGCTCCAATTCAAATACAGTTTGGATGCGAGTTTCAAACCAATCTCCTCCACCAAACTGTCTGAAACCTTCAGGCTGTTGATTTCAGGTCAAGTTAAGGAGGTAGTTCTCCTTGTTCTTCATTCCCCCATTTTGAACAATCCAAGGCAGCAAAAACAGGCCCACAGCATGATGCTACCATCAACATTCCCATGCTGTTTCACTGTGAGGTTGGTGTCCTGCAGCTTCCTCTTCATGTTAAGCTTTACTTTTAGATGTTCTTGAGTCTTTCTTCAACATACAAACCAATTTTCTTTGATTTGAGGTGACAGTTTGGGTCAGATGAGTGAATTCTTAGCAAATAACAACAATTCCAATCATATAACCAAAATTACTCAAAATAATTCATTCTCCCATTCTCTGGATGACTGTGGCCCAAAAACAAGTGATAATGAAACCTCAAAGACAAATTGAATGAAAACATACCAAAGTAATTTCCTCTAAAATAAGTGTTAATCCACAGAAACAGAACCCTTCTCACAGGTTTTTCTACTTCTTTCTTTCTAAATGAATCTCTGCTGGCATCTTGTACTGTTGACTGGAAGTTTTGTCTTCTAGAGTAAATTTGCATATTCCCACACTACTAAATCAAGCAACAATAAATCAAGGCATAAAGAAATTAGTTAGCATAAAATGTTTATTTTTTGTATAGAAAATCTGTAATTCAAATGAACAGGAATTCGTTTTCAGGGCTTAAATTAATTCTGCTCTGTTAAAGGAATTCAAGCCTCTGCCAGTTTCTGCTGCTTGTTTGCACTACATTCATTCTTTGGCAACAACTCTAAACTAATCTTTCTTTATATTTTTTATTTATAATATATTAATTATTGTAATTAGGCATTCATGCAGTCTTCCCTGTTTTCCCTGCCAGGTCTGTTTCTGGACTGGACAAAGAACCAGCCCTGGTCCACATGGAGGCTCACACTCCGGATGGAAGTAAGTGACTTTTAGGTCTTTATGAGAAACACAATACAGTTTGTTCAGGAAATAATCAACCAGGAAAGAAGTTTGGGTCCAAAATTAAACCATAGGCTTCATTCTTAATGAATCTTGCTTCTCTTTCTTTCCATTTTACTTGCTGAATTTCAGCTCTTTAACTCTGAGTGGCAGCATCATTGAAATACAATAAGTGCTAAAGTTTTTACACCATACTCAGAGATACAAGCTTTCTGCATGATTGACAGGATGCTTGTTTGTCATATCTGTGCAATGAGAATAACTAGGTGCTACAAAGAGAAGCAAATTAACGGAGGAAATGTCAGACTGTGTGGATGGGAGGAGAACAAACAGTAAAACACAAAAACTGGTTTTGATCTGATTGAGAACGGTGGAGTGTGGAGATGCTTTCAGCTTATCTTGAACAGGTGATGCGTTGCTGCGACTCTGTTCGTTAATATGCATGAGAGGAATAACAACTTTAACGGCTCTTGTGCTTCCTGTGTGTGTTCCCGACAGATGTGCAGTATGTCACATGCAGAGCTCAGATGTGCTCTGAAGCCAACCGGAATTATCCATTCCCGGGATACATCGACATCAGCTCTCTGGTGGTTCAAGATGACTACATTTTCATACAGGTAGGCCTCCAATCTGTCTCTCCTTTATACAACTCAGTGTAGCCACGCTTAGTTCCTCTTGAAATATGCATAGCCTTTGAACTTTTGCCTTTTTCACGTTACAACCAGAAACTTCAATGTGTCTTATTGGTACTTTGTGTGACAGACCAACACAAAGAAGTTTGTCACAAAGTAAAGGGTGTCATTAATTTATCTTAAACTCCCTTTACTCTTTTCTTCCTTTTTTTACAATTAGTAGTGAATCTTTTACGATGCGTCTCCACCAGATCGGTACATACTGAGACTGAAATTTTTACCTGTTCTTCTTTGCTAAAGAGCTCATACTCAGTCAAATTGAAGAGAGATCATCTATGAACATACATTCCCAGGTCTTACCTCAGACTCTCAATTGCATTTAGGTTTGGACTGGGAAAGCTTACTTTAGGGTGTTGGATAGGAGGCTCTAACTGGTAGTTATTGGGTACAGGAGCAGCAGTGAAGCCTTCGTTCTGACCATTGAACAGTGGACCGGATCTTTACCCTCATGATGTTCAAGAAAGTCAGGAGTGTTTGCTTCTCTGGCCTACATTAGGCGTAAGGCAGTTGAATGTAATGCAGGCGTGTGGGTGTGTTTTAAGGAATATATAATCTTACTACCGGTAATTTCAAATCCACAGGTGTGTCAACAGGTTGAGCCTGTTCCCAGAGTGTGTTGGACTCTACCAGGACCTCTGTAACCAAACCTGTTTATGGACAGGATCTGAAGGCATGGTCATGGAGAGGAGGACATCTGGGTTTGGAACATTGTTCCATCTGGTTCTGTTGGTTTCTTCCAGCTGTGACCTCCAGCGTTCACTGCTTGCTTTGAAGTCTGAAGTCTTGGATCATGGTTTATAGTTCAGACGTGATGGGAGAATGAAGCAGGAGATAGGCTGATGGATTGGAGCTTTGCCCGCAGTTATGCCGGCGCTGCTGCGGCCTGTTGTGGTGAAGAAAGAGCTGAGCCAAACAGCAAAGTTCTTGATTTAACTTTCTGTCTACATTCAGTCCTGACCTTTGGTCATGACATCGGGATCTGGTTCTTTTGGTCATGATTCATGATACGAGTTGATGAAATGAGCTTGCTCCAGAGGGTTTTAGGGGTGAGGAGTTCTGCCATGCAGAGGATGTCTCCATGGCGCCTCCCCTTCATGTTGATGTGGTCCCACTGAGAGGAGACCCTGGAGAGACGCTGAACTGTGAGGGAGTTCACATCCTGTCTGGCCTGGGAATGCTTTGGGATTCCCCAGAGTTGCTCGGGAGAGCAATGTCTGCGAATCCTCCTGGACTTGATGTTTGATAAACAGAAGACGATGGATGGAATGGATAGACTTTGATTGGGCCATTTAAACATGAACATGTTTTGATCTAAAACAGCTGTGTCCAAGTTGAGTATTGGAGAGCTACGATCCTCCAACTTTAAGAGCATCTGTTCTCCAGCTCTTCAGAATTAGATGAATGCCTCATTGCCAGTAGTCTGCAAGTACTAAAGGTTTAAGTACCATAAATACAAGGCACCCTCCATCTACTGTACATAAAATATCACTCATACTTTGTGGTGAAAAGGAAATAACCCACTTATCTCCAATTCTTTGTCCTCTCTCACTTCTTCCTGGCACAACCGACTGTTTAAAATCAATAAAGAACTCATCAACTTAGAAGCTGCTGTTCTCTCATTTAAAGACACGGTGATTCTTCCTCTGTAGTCTAAAGTTCTAACTAGACTGGACAAATTGGTCTGCTGATTTGCTGGTTCAGTTCTAAACTTAAGTGAGGATAATGATAAAGAAACGCTGTAACAATATAACAGTTACTTTAAATGTAAGACTTTAAAATTGTCTTTTTTATTTTATGTCTCCAATTTCCTTTTTTTTACTCTTTTACACACATTGGACTCCACGTTGCACACTGGCAACACTGCAGATCCATGCAGAAAAGAAACCTTCAGAATAAAATCTAAAAGTTAAACCTTCAGAATAAAATCTAAAAGTTAAACTTTCAGAATAAAATCTAAAAGTTAAACCTTCAGAATAAAATCTAAAAGTTAATTCCAGAAACATTATTTTCACTGTGAGCTGTTGGATTCATACAGCCAACAAAGAAGCTAAGTGGGAACACGTTGCCCTATAGTAAACTGCATCATGTCGCTGCAACGCGGCCAGTACAAGCAAAGTGGAGATAAAATGTTATCTTTGCTTCAGCTCATTGTCGTCTTGTTTAACCTCCATCTTTTCATTTTCTCTGTCGCTTCATGCACTCTGCAACTGCAAACAAGGTGCAATCTTTAATACCAAGTAAATATTTTAACAATGCAGTGGATTCCCTTTTTTCCATAGAGCTTCTCTAAATTATTGGAAAGGAAAAGCAGCTTTGCAAGCTGAAATAATTTAGCACAATGAAAAATTATTTCATTAGTAACTTTGGATGACACACAGTATTGGACTGACTGATATTGCAAACCAGTCAGTCCAGGAACATTTATTTTCCTTGATACTGATCAACTGTAACCCTCCTAAAGAGCAAAAAAAGTGATGTTAGCGCCTGCTATGTATTGCTGTATTTGGTGTGTATCAGTTATATGAGTGCTTTTAGTGGAGGTCTGAAGTATCTGCGGAAGGTTGTGTTCCCTAATCTCCCTGATTACTGTGAGTTCATTGTAATAATCAGTGTTGTATAGTAACGAAGTAAAAATACTTCACTACTTTACTTAAGTATATTTTGGAGTACTTCATACTTTCCTCGAGTATGAACATTTTTGATGACTTTCACTTTTACTTCACTATATTTCCGAACTTAATTGCGTACTTTTACTCCGATACATTTTCAATGTGTGGTTTAGTTACTCGTTACAAAAAAGCGAGAGAGAGAAACAAAGTGTTTTGACCCCACCTACTGATTAGCAAGTAGCAAGTAGGCTACCGAACAAAGTCCGTAGCCTACTTGCCTGGGCTTGTTCATTACCACCAATAGGATACACCTGTTTCGCTTCTCCCATTAAACACAAAGCAAGTCTCGCAATCAGCAACAGCCACATGGAGGAGGAGACGGAGACCACAACGACTGCAACTACGTCGGACACGGCTCCAGGGGAACCACCAGCTGGTGATGGGGTGACCAGACGTCCTCTTTTTCCCGGACATGTCCTACTTTTCAGACCTAAAAAGATGTCCGGGGGGAATTTAAAAATTGTCCGGGATTTTGGTCAATTGCCTCAAAACACATTACATAGCTTACAGTGCATTGTAGGGCACTGCGCACGGCGCTGCGTGTCACGTAATCCCTGAGCCGCGTCAGTGGGCAGCACCTAACCCCCCCCCCGCTCCAAAGTTTTCTGGGTTTTTTTTTCTTTTGCATAATGACCAGTGGTGTGCACCACCTATTGACTGATTCACTGATTTGTGAAGTAGAGTAATCATAGCAGCTCTTTTTCTTCATGTTGGCCGCATTTTCTGTACTATTTATTTTTCTCATTTTCAGCACTGACCTTACTTGAAGGGAAAACTTAAGGCTTACAAAAACTTTGTATTTTCTGTCCTGGAGGGTTTACTAAGAAGCTGGTTCAGTTGTAAAGCAGGTTAAGTTAACCTTGTGCTATAGGTAAAGCACCTAATTTTCTTAACTAAATGATGCCTGCAGGTATATCTATTAGCAGGTTTAATTTTGCCTGCACTTGGTTGGGTACATTATTTTAAGTGTATTTGACAAGTTTACCAAAATATAAAAAATGTCATTCAAACTGCATTTGCTTTGTTTTACTTTTTACTTGTACTTTTCATTACATTACTTGAGTACATCCATTTTTACAGTAATTTCCATACTTAAGTACAAGAAGTTTCAGGTACTTTAAGACTTTAACTCAAGTAACATTTCAGTCAGTGACTTGGACTTTTACCAAAGTCATATTTTGGAGAGGTACTTGTACTTTTACTTGACTCTGAGATTTCAGTACTTTATACAACACTGATAATAACCAAATTCTGTGTTGTAATTTAACTTTACAACACAGAAGCCCTAAACTATTAACCTGAAAAAAATACAATGTCTTGTAGAAATTCAAGGATACACAGGAACATCCTCTGCCTGCAACACAAAATATGCCAAAATACGCAATCATTTTTAGAGCTAAAATTGCACAAATATACTCAATTACACCCCCCCCCCCCCACGCACACACACACCCACCTCCGCATCCTTCTCTGCGAGGGTGGGTGCACATGTACACATGTATGTATACAGATGTTTACATTTATCAAGCAACTTAAGTGGAGCATCCTGGAAACATCTCTGGTCTTCCACATGTCCATTTCTTCTAAGTTTAAGTGCTTCCTGCTTCCTAAAACTTTTAATTTTAACAACCCTAATTGATATCAAATATATTAATTTTTGTATCTTTGTTGTATCTCTGGTGTTTAGAGAATGGTCAGAAAGAGAAACTGAGCTGTAGTTGGGTTGGGTCAAAGTTTACTGTAAACCATGTAAAAGTGTTAGTGGTGTGAAAGACACTTTGGGCCAACTGTAACTCATTTCAGACTCTCCTGGTCTTGTTCTATAAGGATCTATATGTTGTGACATATAAGTGAAGATTTCTCTGAAATATATTGTATATTGTCCCATTAAAGATTTTTTAATGAGATTAAATCAATCTTAGATTCCTGGAGGTAGTTTGGATGCTAACTCAAAGAAATTGTTGCTTTTTGTGAAACTTTTTTTCTTTTAACTTGTACTTCTGTTGCAGTTCGGTTACCTGGACCTTTGACCCCTTCACTCTCGCCCCCCCAGCCTTCTGCCCTCCAGCACTTTAGAGAAAGAAATTAAGCTGTTCCTTAAAGATCCTTCAGTCATGTCTAACCTGACCTGAGTCTTTCATGCAAACTCTCAGGCATCTGACGAACTCTCAGTCCAATTGCCTCCACGTTTTAACATGCGTGCGTCACAGACAAAAGGTCCTACAAGGGATTGTCGGGGTGGGGAGAAAATCAATCATACCAATTCTTCTTAAAGTTCAAACTGCTGCTGGTTATCTGGCCATCGATCTGCGACTCCCTCACTCGATTGCATGTGGGAATGTTCTGCAGTGCTCACAGCTTGGCTGCTGAATTGCCTCTCAAAGCTTGTTTTCTCTCCTGAGCCACACAGAGCACTTACAAGATCAGTAACAAAATCAGCCCCGTCGTGCAACATTGATGCTCACATCGTTTCTCTTCTGCAAGCTGTGAAATTGAAGGTTTTTCTCTAATGAATTTTATGTCGTTATCGATCAGGAGGAAAATTGGGTTGTGAAACTGGCCAATCATTTTGCACGTTGTATCTCAATGTGTACAAATGGTCGTCCTTTGTTGCCCCAAGGCTAATGACAGTTCTCCAACACACACCTCCCCAGACAGACTCCTAACAGCTTGTATGTTTGCAAAAGGTCTGCAACATGAAGGATGACTTTCCCCTCTCTTAAACTGCAGATGAGGCTTGGTTAGGCAATTTAAAGATTTCTCCTGACAAAGAATAATGAGACTATTGATTGTCCTGTGAGATATTTACCAAAGTCCACTTTGAAACCTTTAAGTTCACTGACACCTGGGGAGGAGTTTATTTTCTGAACTAAAGTCAGGTGATACCGATGAATGACCAAAATCAACCTCTCTGGATACCCACCTTGAGAAGCTGCTCAGACAGACAAACAAAGCTGCAGACTGAAACCCATCACTTTCATTGATTGAAAATAAGATGACTTGAAAACGAGGAAATGACCAGCACTAAATTCAACTTTTTTACAAGTCTAGATATTAATTTTATAGACTTGCAAGAAGATCTTTTGAAAGAATCAGAATGTTCTTGCAACTGGACAAACCCTGAAGCAGAACCAAAGTTTATGACTGGCTACATTGAAATGATAAAGTCAGCTCTGGATGAGGATCAGACCGCCAAGGTCCCTCAGCCTTCGGTCGCTGCTCAGGAGAACCCGACCTCTCTGCCCCCTCCCATAGCTGTTAAGGCCATGATTGGAGGACTACGTTTCCTCTTCGGGTTCCTTGTGTAAAAGCCCGCCTGGCCACCAAGCTCTCACCAGCAAGCCCCTCCTCCAGGTCTGGCTCCTAACAGGGACCCCAGTGACACACATTCTGGCGACTGTTTCCATTGATGTTTCTCATCATAAGGCTTCTATAAGCTGCACTTGGTGTGATCTCTCACCTACGAACTGTTTGCAATGGGTGATCCTGCCCTACCAGTGACATAAAGCCCCTGATAACCTGACAACACCTATGATGACTGGGAAACTCAAACTCTTCTGACACAATAAGGTGGAAGCCCATGGAGAACTGGCTTAGATGATGCCTATTTAAGTACTGGAGTATTTATAGTGGTAAACCAAGATCTGCACCAAGAATTATAACCCAAGAAAAAAGTTTTTACAACAAAAACTCAATTTAACTGTAAATTCTAGACTAAGGAATGAAAGAATGAAAGATAATTTGGTGTCTGTCATTGTCTTAAAGGTTCCCACCTCCGGACGAGCGACTTACTACGTCTCCTACAAGAGAGAAGCTTTCATACAAATCAAACTGCCAAAATACTCCCTGCCTAAGGTAAGCTGCAGCATATTTACATGTGTTGGAGACTCATTGAACGTTTTTCATTTCTAAATGTCAGAACAAAGCAATCATGCAATTAATTAAGTTTCTCTATAATCCTCAAGATTGAATGTTTACATTTTGAAAGGTTAGAACTGATGTAAAACGCATGTTTCAGTTTTTTTTCTTTTTATTAAAAACTGGTATTTTGTCCTTTCAAAAGTCCTTGTGACTCTCACTGTAGGAGATACCGTCCAGTAGGTCCACAGCCATTTACATTCATACCACAACGTTGATCTCATGACCAATCCCACCGGGTCAAGATGGACTAATCTGTCAACTCTTTGCCTCCAGCCATAATGTCTCTTAATCTCTCCTGCTGCTTCCTGAAAGGATTTACACATCGTCAGCACTGATGGGAAGCAGGTCTTTGCAGCAGTGCAGGAGTGGAACCAAAATGACACCTACAATCTCTACCTGTCTGACACCAGAGGGATCTTCTTCACCTTGGCCATGGAAAATGTCAAGACAACCAGGGGCATCGCTGGGAACCAGATGTTGGACCTCTATGAGGTACAAATGTTTGAATTGAATTCATGATTGAAATTTATTGGGCATTGGTCACTGTTAGTCTCTTTGAATCTGACATTAAGCTGAAAGAGGATATTTAATTGTTGGTCTGCGCATTAAATTGTTGATTGGTCCAAAACAACCTGAACTATCTGTTCTTGAAATAAAATGACTCAGTTTGACAAATTGGAAGAGAAACCTTCAAGTTTGAGCTGTTTGGTTGGTGCTGCACCTTTAGATTCAGAAACTTTGCAGAAAATCTTTGCTCTAAAAAAAGATCAATAAACGCAGCTAACACAGGTAATCGTTGCCATTAGTTACCAGTTTTTTACCTGTTGTACCACTGTGTGCAGTATTTTTATAGCTCATCATCAGTAATATTAAAGCAGTGGACATTGATTTTTCCAACTGCAGTAGTCAGGCTTTGTAAGTTCTTACAGATTTCAGCTCGTCTCTTTTTGCAGAACCTTTTGTTCATTACGCAGAACTTTACTTATGTTCTGGGTTGTTTTGAATCTGGTCAGAATGTCTTAACACTCGAAGTATTAGAAATATATTGGCCTTGATGAATATTGACATGCACTAATTTTACCCACTGTACTGCTTACTGTAAATCTAGCTGTAGCTTTGGCCTTTAAAGAAAACATTCCTGCTCGTTTGTCATCATCTGGAGACAGAAGCAATAATTAAGCCAGAGACGAATATTGGTGAGGAGTAAACATAAAGAATAAGACACAGGGACAGTACCACAGTCACCAAGCTCTCACCTGGAGGGAAAATATCACAGTTGTTCTGCACAAACAAGATAAAGTGTATTTAGTGTGTTTTTTTTATTGCAAAGGTTATGTTCACTCCAACTTGTTATTGGATGATAACAGAGAGAGCTGCACTTGAAGATTGTCATGTAAATCAAAATCCCATTGTTGAATTCAATACTCTCCAAAACTGTAAAAAGCAGCTTGAGATGCTCACTTGCCACTGAGTTTTTGTGGATGGTATATTTTTTATTATAAGCAACAAATTAATACCCCCACTGGGCCACAGGACTAATCCTTTAATGCATAAATGGAGATAATCTTGTAATCCCATAATTTTCTATTGGAATCTTCTGTCATCACAACTTCACAACATATTTTTGCAAACGGTCAAATTTTGTTTAATTTATTTGTTGGAATAAAAGTTTTTTTCAAGTGAGTTTAAGTTTAAAAACCCTTTAGCATTTCAGGTATTTGGTCAATGTTTGGGATTAAAAGGTTTGGGCTACAAAAGTGATGGTATTTTCATTAAAAACAACATTTTCTGTGTCTAAAGTTTTTCTTTAGCAAAATGGGTTACAAATTGCGAGTAGAAAACAAGAACATGGCGGTCCCAAACAGAATTATTGAATGTTTTGTGATCAGTTGTAATGATGGTACAGACAGAGCTCTGGAAGCCAGGATGAAGTGTGACATTCATCCACAGAGCTGCCTTAGAGTTTGTTTTAGTTGACTTGTTGAATGTGGACAGGTTTGCATAACAGGCTTCACTCGTCCATCTTCCTGACAGCCGACACACACAGCATAGAGAATGTGGCTCAGTGCTATGAAGCTGCAGACTGGACCTTGTTAGCTCGCTGCTTTCCTACTGTATGTGTTTGCATTCATAACAGGAGAGTTCATTTCCATCCCTTTACGCTCCTCTGTGAACCTAGTTTATCACTCCAACACTGGCAGGTGTGATGGAGGGAATGGAGGAAGGAAGTGAGATATTGGGCAGCTGCAGTGGCAGCGGGGCGGTAATTAACAATGCCATTACTTCTCCTGCCCAGGCTGTGGATATGTGCGCTGATTGCGAGTGCAGCTCCCCTTTCCATGTGACACTGCTTCATTTCTGCGGCGGGAGACGGCGCACAATGCAGCTTTAAGTAGATGTATGCAATTAGCTGAGAACCATTCTGAAAGCACCTGTGCTGTTATACAAGCAGCTAGATAACTAGAATAAATAAATCAGTTGCAAGAAGCATGAAAAAGGAGTAAAAGTGGTCCAGGGGAAAGCCCCGCCCACGGATCTAAACAGCTTTGGATGAATTGTACTGTACGTTATACGCTGACACCTGGTGGGTTTGGAATAAACCTGCTGGAACGTCTTCCAGCCCATTTTCCCACTGTCAGCTCTAATAACGTGTGTGTGCAGAGACTGTTGGAAAACCAGCCATTCTTCTGAAAGTCATTTTCTGTCTTTGTGTCATAATTTCTCCCAGACTGCCGGACCTCCTTAGGAGGCCAGCTGCGGTTCCTGGCTGTTATTTCCAGTGGATGAAATGAACAGAATCCCATCGATCGCCTCGTACCCCCACAACCTCCGAAGAAAAACTGTGGCCCATTAGATACATTTCACATATCAGTCATTCAAGGCTTCATTTATGGAGCTCTCTTCGTTCCCAAGGAGGGCAACTCAAATTCCTTCTTTTGTATGATAAAAATAACAAATTAAACAGAAAAAAAGTAATGAGGTAAACAAGACTGAGCATGAAAATATGCAGAAATGTGTTGTTAAAAGAGGAGAAGTTTGTTTGCAGGACTGAGGAAATTGAATCGTGCAGATGAGGTGGAGAAGATAGAAAAACAAAATTCTGCCTGTCGGCCATTTGCAGTCATTGTAATGATTCTGTGTTGCTGAAAATGTGGCAGGCCAGCACAATTAGTTGATTTTTATATCAAGAGATATAAAATTCTACTAAACATCTTCTAAAATTGTTGTGCTCATGGCAGCAGCTCTGTTTTTTATTTACTATACTTTTTATTCCTTTTTTTATGTGTTGCATGTTTGGACAGTTATTCTCTGATTCTGGATGCTGTGCAGCTGAATGGAATTTTGCTCTTTCTTTTTCTCTTTTGGTTTTGGACAGTTGTTAGGATGTGTAACCACGGCAACAAGATTTTGTTTTTGTAATTTTGAGCACCTGATTAGCATCTCAAAAGCTCAAATGACTCCTGAACTATGACCCCAACTCCCAAAGAGAGAAAGAGGAAGGAACATCGCTTACTCAAACATTTCCCTCCCTGTGTTTCTAACCGCACAGCCAGACAAATTTAAAGAGGAATTGCAAAAGCAAAAGAGGTGGGTTAGCAGTTCCTTCCAACAGCTGATGGTGTCATTCAAGACAAAGTACTGTGGAATATTGTCTCTGCTGCCTGGACATTAAGTTGTTTGCATGTCCTGACATAGAAAATGTACAACACAAAGTTTCCATAATTTACCATGTTTTTGCTTTCTTTTCCATTTCACAGGAAATCAAACTACCAGCATCCAGTGAATTTTTGTTGTTTAAATTAGGGAAAGTTTTTTTCTAGACCAAAAGAAAAAAGTCAGTCAACAAAACATTAAATTTAAAGAGGAATATAAAAATCTTTTAAAGAAGAGGACACATATAAATTCCCATTTTTTACAAAAAATAGAGTAGTTTACTCATTTCATTTAAATATTGTGCGTTCATTTTCATGCAGATAAAACTGAAGAAGTTACACAATAAGACTTTTTTTTTTTGTGGCCCATCAGTGCTTTTATTTTGTCAGTTCCAGATGGAAGTTGTTTGGCCTGCTCCCTGCAGGATGAGACGGAAATGTTCTGTAACTGTATTTGCAGCCTTGCTGCGTCTCCAGTTCTGATCTTATCCTAAACAACAGAGATGATGCGATGCTGCTTGTGATGAATGGATCAGTTAAACAAGGCAGAACGTTTTCATGCAGCCAAGACTCGTGTCGTTGGTAAGAGAGCTCCATCTTGTGCTTCTTCACAAAGACACTCGCTGATTTTCTCCCACTGAAGAAAACATTCAAGTTTTCTAACTCCACGCTGAAAATTGCACAATTACCTCCTCGATTAGTGGAATGATTTTATTGTTAGTCAGACTTCATAGGAGCAATTTGTGTAATCACAGGCTGTTTGTGGGAAAACTGCTGTCATTTTTCCATACGAACTCGTTAAACTTCCTCACTGAAGGCTGCTTCAGCAGGTGGCTCCTGGCTGTCAGGGATTCAGTGTTTCAACAGCCATTTATCTTTTCACTCTCTGCTTTTGACTTTGCCATTACCAGGCCCGGATGATTGATCAAAGATGGGTGGCATGTTGTCTGTGTAAATAATTACATGCTGATCCTGGCGATGTTCAGCTTCTCCTGTCTGCGTTTTCCTGGCAGCGTAGTTAAACTCATGAAGGCGTTAAAACTGTAAATGAGTCATAAAATATATAACTTAGTTGTCTCACTTTAGGTAATCTGTGATCCCCTGCGGTTCACCAGCGACTCTGTGCCTCTAATGAAATGCATCCTCATAAGATCAGTGGCAGCGTTATAATCTGCAGACGATACAGTGAACGCATTTATTGAATTCAGTGAGAAGCTGCTCTCCAATGCAGCAACAACAGGAAGATAAATGAGGAGGCTGTCAGGCCCTTTTAAAGCCAAAGGAGAAACTCAGACAGGCTCCGTCCCTCCGAATATCACACTGCTACACTGATCGCATTACGAAAACTATAGATAACTGTTACTTGATAAGGACGCTGGAAGTGATTAGCCTTTTACCACTTATCTACAGTTCTTTTGTGTTAGTTTGAAATTCAGTTCAGTTCAAAAGTATTGTATCTATTCCAAAGGGAAATTAAATGTCTAACTTATATTTTCCAAGTATGTTTAAAGAGTTGGTATGGATGGCAATGCTGTGCGCAGGACGGATCTCCAGAAGCAGTCAGTGTTACAACTAATCTGAAGAGCCCTCTGACTGAAGACTGTTGCTGTTTAACAGTCTCACGCTCTGGGCAGCAGAGATGGTTTTCTACAGTACCATGTCCTGGAGGAGAGTGTGCAGACATGGCAATATAACCCATCCTCCACTCTTTTAGTAGCTGATCAGAACATCTAAATTCATATTAAAATATTACATCATCAGAATCACCAAAATATAAAGTAATGTTGAAATTGTTTTGTATTTTAAGGACCAAAATGAAAATAATTCATATAAATAACTTAATGAAGCAAAATGTGTTTTTTTAAATCAATTTCTTTTCATATAAAACTTATGAAACTTAAAAAAACTGCAGGTGTGTATCTGTGTATGTTGTATTTTGATTAAATCAATCTTTTTCTTCACTCAGTGAAGTTACTCACAGTGGGTTGAGTATCCAGGAATTTTACTCAATACTTCATAATAAAATGACTTAAGCTGTAAAAGTACAGCATAGTAAAACTATTCCTAAAAGTATTATTTTTCCAAAAAGTTACTCAAGTAAATGCAATTGAGTAAATGCGACTAATTAATTAGCTACTCTACTGCTGTGTGTGGAGGTTGGTGTTAATCTGTCACCTGGAGGCCACATGAAATATGAAATATGGAATGAATAAATTGATACAAAAAGGCTTAAGTGTTAGTAAGAAGGTCATCTGAAACCATTTATGTTCTAGAATCAGGAAAACCAAACAGAAAAACTGCAATTAGTTTTTATTTCTGACTGGTGCTTAGTTTATTTGTAGCAGAAGTTATTAAAAACCACCTGGTAGAGTTTATCTTTGCTTTCATGCTGCAGCTCATCACCAGGCTTCGTTTTCGCTCTGTCTGCACGCACATACACTCACACTTCAGAGTAACCCGTGGAGCCGAAACTTCTGCTGGCATCCTTCGCTGTGTCGCACAAAAAGTCATGTAGGTGTAAATGATGGATGGAGGGAGAGCCATGGTAGTGGACGTGCATGATTCTCAAGTGTGTGTGTGTGTGTGTGTGTGAAGGAGAGAAAGAGCGAGTAGGTGGAGGCAATAAATAATAACTGCAGCGATTGACATGTCTGGTTGGATCAGGATGGGGGACCCTCATTAGCTACATCCATCTTGAGCGCCATGTATCTCTGACAATGTCAAATGTGCAGCCTATTAGTGCCACTTATAAAGATGTGCCCCTGCAGGGAGGGAAGCACATCCAAGAGGAGCCCCTCACTATGGCAACCACTCAGAGGGGCCGTGTCCTTTCCATCACATAACTCACTTTGCTTTGTTTCGGGGATACGTCTATTACCTGAAAGAGAGACTTTGATGATGGAGGTGACTGCCTGGGATGTTTCCATCTGTTTATGGTGTCAGAACATAGAGTCCTCTAACTTGTCTTACAGCTTTTCAGGAGAGAAAACTGCTTGAGCTGAAAGGTTCAGATGGCCTTCAGAAGGTCTGCATTTTATTCTTGTATGATTCAGTCTTCCTGAGGGAAAACAGACAAGCTGTCTTTTATCCTGTCTGTATTGTTGAGACACATAAGGATATAATTACAGATAGCACTTAAAGCTACCTGCAGCCGTCTCTGCAGACAGTTGTCGACAACAGAAGGAGACGATAAGCATTCCATTAGCATTTAACTGGAGCTTCGAAGATTGCTGCAGCAGTATTGAATGCCTTCTCAGATGGGAGTGTTGGATTCTGTCCCTCATCACAGGCAATTTCTCTGTCAGGGGAATTACTGTGAGCCTTAGATGTATAAAAAGTCATTTCTGTTTTGCGTTTGAAACGTGAAAAAGAATGAAGTGTTTTGTGTCTGTGTCCATTAGGTGGCTGGAATCAAAGGAATGCTAATCGCAAACAAGAAGCAGGACAACCAGGTGAAGACCTACATCACCTACAACAAGGGCCGGGACTGGAGGCTCCTTCAGGCGCCGACTGCAGACCTGGAGGGAAACAACATCCACTGCATTCTGGTAAAACACCGGGCCGGATATTTCCTGGAGCTCAAACCATCGTTCTGCTCATATTCACACTGATGGGTACAGGATATGCCAGGTGGACCAATGCCAGGCATAATTAGAAATAATGATTTATAGTTTACAGCTTC
This sequence comes from Xiphophorus couchianus, assembly GCF_001444195.1. NCBI lineage: Eukaryota > Metazoa > Chordata > Actinopteri > Cyprinodontiformes > Poeciliidae > Xiphophorus > Xiphophorus couchianus. The sequence continues at coordinate 2,418,676 of NC_040232.1, read as the reverse complement.
ACTTCATTGTAAGGCATTCAAATAATAAGCCATTAGTTGTAATTAAGTTACAACTAGACTGGTTTTTATTTAATCTCACAATGTGTTTGGCGTCAAAATGGAGTGTAAATGTGTTTGTACACATTTACTGCTGAAGGGCGCACCTGAGGGCGAACTGGCTGTGGGAGCAACCTGCAGCAATCTGCCGTTAAACTGAAAAACGGAGCAGAAGCTGCTTCCCAAAACTGAATCAACAGAGCAGAGCTTTGTTTCTACGCAACAACCTATCGTAGAAAATGTTCTGGAAACTCACTGCACTTCTCTTTTTATTTTCAGTCTCACAAACATTCTGTAATGACCAGGAATCTATCTGTTCATAAAGTAATAAAGTGAGCGTTTGGTCATTTTGTTAAATATTTTTCTTTATGGTAACAATCGTTTGTTGCCAGAGTGAAGAGGCCACACTGGCTGACTGGAAACACATGCTGGTTGAGGATGGGATTCTGTCCCACAGCAGTTTGTCACCAAGCTGGTGACCATGATGAAGAGGAGGTGCCAGACTGTGGTGGTTGTGTGGAGTTTATGTGCATAAATTGTCATGGATTGTAGTTTACCAAAACACAGACAAGAACTTGAACAAACATGAAGATTTCACAGAATGTGGTGATGAAACAGAAAATCTTCAGAAGCGAAGCAGGACATGGAGAAACCAGAGAGCTTAAATACTGAGGCAGGGTGAAAAGTGGCAAAGGAGCCAGTTACCTGAATAAGGTTTAACCAGTAGAACATAAATGAATAATGAGGAAACGATCAGAACACAAAACGTAATTCCATGAAATGCAGTTATGACCAAACACAGGACGGACATCTGGACGTCTTTGTTGTGCTTGAAGATCCTCATTCAAATTCAAACAGTACATAGAAATCTGATGCAGACTGCAACATCAGGGAGGCACCAGAGTTCAGCTGGTCCAAAGTATTCCATTAACTCCCTTTGTGGTTTAAACGCAATGTGCTGGCCCACACCTGACGCTGACAGGCTGCATTTAAAACCCTGCTGAACCTCTGTCACAGCTGGGAATGGAGCCACTTAGGAATGTGTACAGACCTGTTTGCTGGATGACCTGGTCCAGAATGAGGTTTGCTTGAGAATGCAGCAGAGCCACCTTCATTGTGAAGGCAATCCATCATCAGAAGTTGAGAGAAGAAGGTTGTTTGAGGGCAAACCCTCCTGGGTCACTCAGTAAGGCCTTGGTGAGACGAATGGAGGGCAGGAGGCCGGATGACCTTCCCCTCCTGTATGAGAACGACCTTGACCGCGAGCTGGAGGCAGCAGCTGATGTTTCTGCAGATTCTGTTAAGGAATTAAACTTTAAACTTCCCCTGATGTTTGATGATGATACGCTTGGAGCTCCATGCGGGTTTTCACTGACCCGTTCTCTACCTCATCTGAAGAGTCAGTGTGTAAAACGGACAGGATCGTTTCTCTGAATGGTTAGAACAGGCAGAACAGGACTGGTTATTAAACAGGTGGAGATAATAAAGCCTTCTGATGTTTTAGATTCTGGATACAGAATATTTCTGGTTACCAACAAGAAAGCAGTAAAGAGAAAGCGTTTAGGTAGATATTAAAAGTTGTATGACAGTCAGACATCATCATAGATTGAGGCAGATAAAATTACAGTTTACCAACATGAACAGAACCCGGTCAGTTCCTCTGGAGTCTTTCATAATTTCAGTGATGGAGAATCAGCAAAGATTGATTTTCAACTTGCTCTCCACCTTCTGAGCAGAACAGGAACTTATGGAAAGTTGACTGAATGAAAACTTTTAATCTTGCTTATTGTAAAAACACTTGCAGATATATTCTATATCAGTGGATGCTTCTGATTCATACTTTCCTTTAAAGCATATTATCTAACGTTTACAATTCAATATAGATAATAGATACAGGAGTTATTTGTCCTGCAGCCATGGTACCTGGGCACCTTGCAGTCAGTAGGCAGGCCAACGTAGTTTACTAATGTCGTCTAGAGTCACATTATCAACCAGTTTAATAACCGATCCTGAGACAGAAAAGTCCTGTTCATTTTACACCAACTGATTGGATGAGCTTTTCCTAAACTGGGTCACCAACAGGACAACGGTCCTGAATACAGCAGCAACTCTACAACAGAATGAACAGAATAATATCTGTGTTGCAGTGGTCTAGTCAAAGTCAGAGTGAACAGAATAAAATCTGTGGTGCAGTGGCCTAGTCAAAGTCAGAGTTCAATCAAAGATATAGATCTTCCAGTTGTTTCAGAGTCCCTTCAGACCTCTAGATCTGCTGGATGAGAGATCTACCTGTCATTTCTCTAAGGCAGAAGCTACTTTCAGATGCTAGTATTCAGGATGTTGATCTACCTCATGACCACAGTTTGTGGCTAAAACAAAGACAGAGCGGTTAATTACGAGCGTTTTATTTCAGTCCAGCTCTTTGTTCATCACAACAGGCTGGAACAACATCCTCATTACAGCAGACAAAGCCCCAATCCATTCATCCATCTTCTGCTCCATCCAGCCATTACTCTTAGCTGGATGGACTAAGCAAGACACTAAGATACTTGAAGCAATGACTAATCCCTGACCTGACAAAGAGAAAGTATTTCACCTTTTTCCAGAGGAGAACCATGGCCTCAGACTTTCTTTCTAAAAAAGGAACCCGTCTCATAAAGATAACCGACAGACTGCAACAAATCTTCCCTTCAGCTCAGCAGTTTTCCTTTTAGAAGACACTCGGCAACAGCGGGGAAAACATCCAACTCCAGTTCCCATCGGGCGGCGTCTGCCTCGACCTGTTGGGGTGAGAGCCGACCGAGAGAGGCAACATTAGCAGATCAGAAAATGAGGTAGAGTCGGTGCCAGAGCGACGGATCCAGATCGACTGCATGTGTTAACATTCTGTCCTCATTAGACAGCCTCCCCACTACTACAACTAACAGGCCGACTGTTGGGAGGAATCATGTTTTGAGACATTAGTAGGACTCCATGCTGCTTAAGAGGTGATTTCAGGCCCGGGCTGCGTGGCTCCCAGGTTCCCTCTGATTGCACATTCATGTGACATTTTAATTACTGCCATAGATTCCTTTTGATTACCATGTTCAGTCCCACTGCTTTGATGTCCTTACACCAGTGACATGCTGTCTGCTGCTAAGATGAAAGCAGACATTGTTTTTCTGCACTGTGAGCATTTGTAATTGTATTCTGTTGTGTGGATGCCTCTGAGGCATGCCTTCATACTTTAATGCAAATTCCATCTCTCTTTGTATTAATGACAGATTAAAGGCAATTAGCAAAACTTGTGAAAGCTCAGTTTGTTCTCTTTGAAGACTAACAAATCTTTTTGGCTGCTTTTGTTATTTTAATGCTTTTCTAGATAAAAAAAAAACTTCTGCTTTTTATTTATTTAAATAACTTGAGGTGATATGGTAACTATGCACTCACTGGCCATTTTATTAGGCACACTTTGTTAGTATCAGGTTTGACCTTCATTTGCCTTCAGAACCGCCTTCATTCTTCATGGCAAACATTCAAAAGTGTCTTGGACAATTGTTTTGGGATTTTGGTCAATAAACCATAAAGATGCAGCAGATGCTGTGTTTAAACTTTACTACATTTAGATCCCTAAATGGATTTCGTTCCCTGCCTGTTTAATTAGTTTGTTAGGAATTTATTGATCTAATTAAAAACAAAACAATTATATACAATAGAAAAGATATGCAAATCAATAAAATGAAAGGCAGCAGAAAGAAGAAAAAGTCTTATAACATCTTTTATCCTAAAATTACATTCAAACAATTCATAAAAAACAAAACTAAACAAAAACGCCAACTCTAAACATTTTGTATGGATTCACATTATTCTATTTCATATTTTTTCAGATCGTTATTTAGTGATTCACATTGTGTTTTTCTTTGTGCTCTATCATTAAATGCATTTTTCTAATCTTCTTCAGCCATCTTGTTCCCTTCATCTCCAACTGCAACTGTCAGAGAACCCTTACGTGTCGGGAACGATCTCCACCAAGAGCTCTGCTCCGGGGATCATCGTTGCCACAGGTGAGAGTTTAAGTTATTATCCTGATCATGTCTCAGTTTAACGTTACACTGCAGCTTCTTCACTTCTGCCACAGCCATAGTGTTCAGGATCGTCTCCCTGATTGATGACATTTAAAGTCATATTGAATAAATTAGAACATTTGTTCCACTGAAGGTGTTTTGTGAATTAAAAGAAGCACCGTTTATGTAGGTATTAAACATTCTTTCATTAAGCAAATATTTAATTCAATTCAAAATATTTTATCTTAAAGGGAAATTAAGTGTTGTAGCATCATCATCATCCAGGTATCTTCAAAGAGTCGCTGTGCATGGTGATGCTTTGGACTAGCCCACAGTAACATGTCCTGGATGACACCGTCAGTTGTTGGGAAGCTCTGCTAATCCGGCTCATTTGCTTTTGCCGCTTTAAATCTAGGGATTTAAAGAGCAGCTAGAAAGACGAACAGAGAGACGTTGGAGTCGGGGTAAACAGAGTTTGAACTTCGTTTCACTCTCTCTGCTCGTTGGTCCTGCTCTGCATCCAGGATGTCTCCTTTTAACTCCTCTGGGATTAAGGGATGTAGTTCAGGTATTATTTGAGCTTTTAAGATGCTGATCAGCTGCTGTTGGCTGTAAAACACCTCGTTGCCACAGTTACACGTCATAAAAACCATCCAAAAGAAAAGTAACAGCAAATATCCATCCAGCTGCACAGATCCAGAACCAGAGGGAATAATTGTCCAAGCAGCAACGAAGGTCTAACAACAAATCAGAAATAACATGGCAGAAATGCCCCACCATGCAATTCTGCAAAATAATTTCTGTATTTAATCGTATTATTTATTGGTCTGATTTAATATTCTAAATGTTTTTAAGGAGAAAATAATCACAATTAACAGAATAAATCCTTAACGTCAGTCAGTGTGTAATAAATCTATAAAATGTTTTTCCATCTAGGGAATACTGTAACAAAAACTTTTCTACTGATTTATTTTATTTTCTGTAAGGTTATCAGGCAGTATACATGATCACGAAGAAATTCTGTTTGTTTTCTGATTTGTCTGCAAAGGCAAAAGAAAAGTGACGGTAAATAGATTTTTTTAGCAGGAGTTGCCTTTTTAAGGAGGGTGAGCACATTTATGATTTAGTGTGTTTTTCTCTTAGGTGTGTAAAAATGCTGACTAAACGTTCACCTCTGCTGCCTGGACGGCTCGGTGTGTGCTGACGCATGTGTTCGTCTCGCTGGCCGAGACTTTGCTTTGGCACGGCAGCTCACTTTACCCGCTGTGCCTTTTAAACCATCAGCTGGTGCAGAGATTATTTTACCAACATGACAAACACCATCCAGATCAAACACATGTCTGCACACTGAGCCCCGGCCAAGACAGCGGAGCAGATCAACACAATAAAACCAGTTTGCCCACTTCAGGCACACCAGAAACGGCACTGGAGGCTTGAATTGTAAGCCTGCAACAAGGCTGCCACAAGGAAAGGAGTCTCCTCCGTATCCATTACACGGGTTTAGGAGAGATCCTGGGGAGTATTTAAGAAATATTCAGCTTTCTTGGAACATAAATCCTAAACATCACATGGTTTGTGCAGCTTTTGCAGCATTTTATCTCTGATCCCATTGTGGTTTGATTGTCATATTCTCATTTCCACTGCAGGAAATATTGGAGCAGAGCTGTCTTATAACAACGTTGGCATGTTCGTATCATCGGATGCAGGCAACAACTGGAGACCGGTGAGAAGAACAGTAACGTTTCCACCAGCAGCTCACTGAGCTGGGAACCAGTATGAAACTTTTGTAACTCTGCAGGAATCTGTAACCAAGTTCCTCTTTACAACATTACATTACATTACAACATGGATCTTAATATCTAAAAGAAGAAAGAACTAACTAATGTGTTTAAGGATGGATTTAATAAAATGTAATTAAAATTTTCATTAATATTATTTTGGGATGCAGTTGTCTCCTCATTAGGTTGGAAACTACTTTTTACATTTTCTTCCTCAGACATGAAAGTCCTGTTCATGTGTTCATACTGTTTTTGCAAAAACTTTTGTTTTCTTTACTTTAAAACATAAGAATAGAAGTAAAATGTCAAAAATGACAACATGGTAGGTATTTATCAAAAATTATAAGTTGTCTTTTTTCAGAAGTTAAACTTTAAACGAGTTTTAATTGTGTGGACAAAAGAAAAGGCTGCAGAAATACCTGATCATTAGCATCATTATTTTTATACATCGATGAGCAGGAATGGCAACATTAACATTCTTTTGTCAACTTCTACATGAACTGTGACTAAAGTTGGTAGTTTTGGTTATCTATCAAATCATTTTTGAAATGACCCTGATTGGTTCTTTTAATAGCATCAAAGTAAATTCTGTTCTGATGTACATTGGAAACCCACCAAGATCTGAAGGATTTGTGAAGATTTATATGAAATGTTTCCATTTTGTGTTAATTATTTAAATAATGTGTATTAAAACAGCACTGAAGGCTGAACTGGAATATCATTTTCTATCTTGTAATACTTAAAATAGATTGTTTTATTTAACCAGTAAAGTCAGAGTTTTTCCTTGCAAATGTTTTTTTATTCAGTAGCTTTTTGACTTTGTTCAAAATAAACAACATATTTTTGGAGCCACACAAGCAAGATTACTATTAATAACAAAACAGCTTGTTTTGTAATTACAACAATTTAACTTTTATATTTATGCTTAGAATATTTTCTTCAGTGGGACATAAAAAAAAAACTTGCGACATACTGACAAAAATATAGTTTTTTAAAATAAATATGCCTTACATTATTAGTGCCATCATTTGTGGAAATGTTAAGAGTATGTTTTATTAAAATACTTGGGAAAAACTTCTAATCTAAAATTTTTTAAATTACCTTCGTGTTTTAAAAACTTTTCAACGTTGTTTCATTTTTGGCTGCAGTTATTAACCCCAACTCCTGTTTTCTAACTATGAATCCATCAAATGTTTACAGTGCTTCAGTTTTTCCACATTTACAGGGATGATCAGTACAAACAGTTCAGTTTTGACCTTCATGTCAAAGGCTGTGAATACTTGTACAAATGTTATTTTTTGGTTTTCTATTTTTAATAAATGTGCGAAACATTTTTAAAAAATCCACATTGTTGTGTTTGTGTGTCGAGTTTTGAGGAAAGAGATTAATTTCTTTACATGTAATTCTTGCTGGAACTTACTGAACAAAATGTGGAAAAAGTGAAGTGCTGAGAATACCTTCGTGGTGCAATGTAAATAAGTAAAATATATGATGTTTTTACCTTTTTATTCCTTCCTGTTTATCTTTGCAGATTTTTGAAGAAGAGCATAATATCTGGTTTCTGGATAAAGGAGGCGCCCTCGTTGCGGTGAAGCAGCCGTCTGTGCCAACTAAACATCTCTGGTAGATCCTTTAAACAAACTTTGTAGCACAAGGTTCCTTTTTTAAATTGCTTTTCTGCTCTGAATGGTTATCCCAATTTTAAATCAAGCTTTTTATAGTCCATAGAAAGAGCATGCATGTTGCACTTGATTCATTTACGGTTGCACTTTGTGCACAGTCAGATGCAAAGGGCTGCAGCCAATCTAACTTGAAAGATGTGAATTTTTTTCCCCCAAGCCAATTATCATTAGGAGTCGGAAGTCTGACCCCCTCTTAGGGTTTTCATTAACACGTTGCCTTCCTCTTGCCAAATCGAAAACGTACGCCGTGCCCCAGTGCAGGCTAATCCAAGTGAGACCAGATCCGTTCTCCACTTGCTTTTGCACCAATTTTGAAATTAGTTTTAGAACCAGTGAAGTGTGGCCAGCTGGGTTTTTGTCTCCCTCCCAATTTAAGTGGGATGATGTCGGGAGAAAAACCTGAGTGCTATGAAAAGGCCTGTGTTTCCATGGAGTGGTAAGTCTTTCACAGCCAGTGTGCAGTTTAACACTTCCTCTGGCTCAGTCCTAGGACAGGTGCACATCAGTGCTTTGCTGTTGTCACTGCTTTTAGCCAAGTGACAGCAGGAGGCTTTCTGAGGCAACATGGAGGGCTTTTCTGTTTTTTTCACTCCATGTCACACTCAGGTACTTCCAGTTGTTCTCACCTCAGCACCGATGTTGATAAGCTGTCAGAATCAATAAAGCCGAGGAGCCGATGATGAAAGTTCTCCAATTTTTTCGCTGTCTCATTCTCCCCATGCACTCTTGTGCTCAGACATGAAACACTTCTATTCCGGTTTTGTTTTCTCACCTCGGTATCAACTTTTTACCCGGGACAAGACATGGTTTCATTTTCCTTTTTGACACCCCAAACTTTCTCTCTTTTCATGTTTTCTGAAGACGTTTTCTGCTTCTTTGCTTTGATACTTGGACTGACGTTCTCCTAAATGTCCCTTTAATGTTCAGCAGTTTGATATTTACTCAAAGCTACAGTAGCTAATTGCACAGAGGCTCTGAGACGGCTCTGTTGAGACAAGCCAGTCATTCTGATCCGCACCTAAACCCTCCCCTATGACCAGAATTAAATAGGGAGCGTCTGTTTCCGCGCCGCCGCTGATGCCGGGTTTGTGACGGGAATACGATGTGACACAGGGTCAGCTTTGATGAAGGGAGGCAGTGGACCCAGCACAGCTTCTCCTCGGCGCTGCTGTTTGTGGACGGCGTGTTGGTGGAGGCCGGAGCGGAGAACCAGATCATGACGTGAGTCCAACAACACGCAAATCATCCAAATGTATTTTAAAATACGTTATTGTTTTGTTCTAGGGTATTTTATGGGCCGTTTAGATGTTGTGTTTGGCTGTCATCTAAAAAATATTTAAAAAGAAAACTATTTCTGTGGAAGTCTTTATTTACAGTAGTTAGACAGGAAATGGGCAGAGAGAGAAAAGAGGAAGAAACGCAGCAAAGGTCACAAGGTCAGGAAACAAACCCTGGACAGATGAATTGAGATCTTTTATTTTTCATAGATAATTTTGTTTTCTGCTGTTTTTCATATTTTATTTGATCTTGTTGAATCGTTTGTTTGGGGAATTTTGACCAGGTTTCTGTCACTGCTCTTAGTAAAGTCTGTTGTACCATTAAGTCTAGAAAACAAACTGTAGCTAAAGAAACACTGGAAGTTCCTGATGATGAGCTGCAAGCTCTGGGCAGTTGCTCTGAGTGTAGAAGTACTCTGTATGTACTGCAATGTTCCAGAAAACGCCTCGTATGTTCAGCATACGTTCCACCAAAGTTTTCTGTAAATCCAGAAAATGAACCATGCATTTCATGAAGGAACTGGCTGCAGTCTGTGTTTCTATCCTGTTTAAATTCAAGGATCACATTGAGAAAATGAAAATGTTGGTTTGTTGCTTAGATTTAATATTGAAATCCATCCACTTTAGAAGGCCCTTCTTTGCTTTTGCAGCTTCTTTGGACATTTCAGCCACCGCTCTGAGTGGCAGCTCATCAAGATAGACTACAAATCCATCTTCAGCAGGAAGTGCACCGAGGAAGACTACCAAACCTGGCACCTGCACAACAAGGTGAAACTCATACTGAGCAGCCTGCAGTCCTTGATGTGAAACGTCTTACTGACAGTTCTGTTGTGCCAACACAGGGCGAGCCGTGTGTAATGGGTCAGAAGCAGATTTACATGAAACGCCGGCCTGGAAACTACTGCATGCTGGGAAGGGACTACTCCAGAATCCTCTCAGCTGAATCCTGTATTTGCCGAGCTCATGATTTTGAATGGTAAGGAGACGCACGTCTTTGTTCAGTGGCTCTTTTCCTCATAATTGTGGAGGAGGATTATGTTGCTCTCCATTGTCTGCTGAGGAGAGCTTCATTAACAGGGGCATTTGTTCTCCAACGCTGCCACACATGTAGAAGTTTCAAACAGGCATTTTTCTTTTTCTTATTAATCCTTTCAGGAATTTTCCTGTGTTAATACTTGAATTATTCTCAGTGGATGCTGTCAGATATGATTGAAGCTCAGCAGGTCATTCATTGGGATACTGTGCTCAGTAAAAACATGAAAACATATCTGTCCTATTAAAAAGCAGCTGCCCTTCTGTACCAATTTATTATTTTTCAAGTACATCTGTGCAACAACCATTAAATTCCCTCTTCAGTCCACTCAGATATGCTCTTTAGGGCTGATCTGTGAGTCCTGCAGGCTAACAAGCAGCAGCAGTAAACAGGCAAATAAATTGCGCAGATTGGAAAAAATGGTTGATTTGACCTGCAGTCGGACTTTCTGTGTTCTTCTGCACGCACTCGTCTCCTAATGATTTTTTAATACCTGCCTTATGAGTGAACCCAGCAAGCGGATACAGATTTTGTTAGGAGAAAGTTACTGTAATTGATGTTTGCTCTAGTGGAAATTACAGTGACAGCAGCACGGGCAGAATGACGACCAGAGACGCTTCCAGCCAGTCTAACAAACGGAAACTGTAAAATGAACAAAGGAGAGGAAGCAACGTAAAGCAGAGTGAACGCTGGCAGTTTTTACTTTTTAGTTTAGGCTTTTATTTGACATCCGTTGAAACTTCTGATTACTTTTCTAAACATCTGATAAAGTCAATAAAAAAAAGCTTTTGTACCTCGGTTAAAACATCACGTTTTTATAATAAAGAAATGATTTCAATGTTTAATGTAGCTTACTTCAAATATTATTCAGCTGACAAACTGTTCACACATAAATAAATATTTTTTTGGTATTTTTGCTGCATGTCACTTATAGAGAATCTGATCCATCACAAATAACATCCAACTGACCTAACAGGAGTTTCCTGACATCTTCCAATTCTGTAAACTAAGTTATTGTTTGCAGGAAGACTATAATTAATTATTTTATATACTCAGAAGTATACATGGATTTTAGTTTTTCATGGCCGTTTGCGGACCCTGACTCCCATGATTACCGGGGATCCACTGGGTTCCCCTCCGTGCATTAGGTTGTGCTGAGAGTCCAAACAGGTTTGTCCATTTTTCCTCCTGAAAAGCTGTTTCTAAACGTTCCATGCATTTAATATATTCTTGGTGGCTTTCAGCTATGCACCATTACTCTACTGGTCAAATGAATCCCAGAATCTCAGTTTTTCCAAAAAACAAATTTCTTGTGAGCACTTACTCAGATGTGATATAGTTTTATCTGACCATCATCATGTGACTCTTCTTTCTAGCAATATTACTGCATGGATGATTGTCTTTGGTTCAGTTCACTTGTGCTTTCTGAAGTTGTAGTTCACATCCTGGAATTAGTTCACGTGTCCAAACAATCTGAGAGAGTTTGAGAATTTTAGGAGGGTAGCTATTGTGAAGTAATGAAACAAGGTGTAAATAGACACCTATCAAATAAAACTCCACACTAAAGCTGCATTGTTTTTGATATTTTCTTGTTTTTTGTTTCCTACCAGACTTGTTTGTTGTCAGACTTCCTGTTTCCATGCTGAGGTTCTCCTCTCATCCAGTCTGTCTTTGTAGCATCTGTTAGCAGCCTGTTGTGCTCAGGATTCTGCTCAGACCATGTGGGTGTGAGAATAGTTTCAATTTGTATGCAAATCCAAAGCGGGTGAATTTTTTATCTTGTAATGACAGGGAACAGAAAAAAAAACGGTCCAAACGTTCAGCAGTTATCTAACTCGTGTTTATAGAAGAGCACCAAGCGAGTGCTAATTGGTTTATATTTAACACGTTGAAAGTTGCTTTCTTTTTCCAAGTCTGGTTTCCTGGTACTTAATTCTTACAGAGGACTTTTCTGCAAATGCCTAAAACATCTAACTAATGTCTCTCATCCGTTAACTAGGTGTAAAACTCGAGGAACCAGGTTTTTACATCTTCAGCTGTTTTCATTCCTGTTAAACTAATTTGCGATAAGTTACAGGTTTCTGGTTTAACTTTTTTAGCTCCTAACTCCCAGCAGAGCAGGTGGTAAAAACTCAACCTGCACTTAGATTTAAGGATGAAACTTTTGGCTGTGAAAAAAAAACAAGCTTTAATTCTTTCGTGCTAAAAATGAAATTAGGTATGAAAATTAAAAGTTATTCAGATGTTTAATTTGAGTAATTTAATTTTCTTCTGTATGCTTATCAACATTTTTACAAAATATTAACATCAGAAATCACAAGTAAAAATGCCAGTATTGTAATAAATTATATAAAGCTGATGGTGCAACAGGCAGGCAGAGTCGTCTGATGTCATCGGCAGTCATCGTACAAACTGCTTTGGGTTTTGTCTCCTCATCAATAATAACTGAGGTCAACAAATCTGTTGTTTACTGAGCAAATGCTCTAAATTTAAATTGTTGTTTCTTTGTCTTCTCCATTGGAAATGCTTTCTGCAGGGCTTTTAGTATTTTATCCAAAGAAGACAAATTAGAGCCAAACAAGGGAAAATACCAAACTCTGGAAAATTGATTGACGCTTCTTTATCTAAAACAGCTCAGATTCTACATTTTGCTTTTAAAGTATGAAAGGTTTTTTCAAGTTCTCTCATTATTCAAATCGAATAGAATAACGAAGAACGTCACAACATCACAAGCAGGATACTTTCACCCCAACTTTCTCTAGAATCAATGCATGAAAATCTACAGCAAATCACATAGGCTACTGACAGCTCATACCTACTCTATACAACTCCACATAAAAACTGAACAGTCCCTTTATGTGCAAGGTGCTGCCTCCCCTGACAGATTGTTAATGACCGGTTCACACTGCTGTAATCCTAGGATTAAAGTGCACTAGTCAGCTGCTGTCTTGTTGGTTCTGTTTGTTTTGGCTCAGTAATTACCTGATAAATCAACGTCAGGACCTTGATGAGAACGGACACTCGCCCACCTTGCTTGGCTGCATGTAAATCACAGGCTGAATGGAATCTGTGCGGATTAAATGTCATTATTTACAGTAACCTCTCCTCTCCGGCAGGTTGGGTGTCCTGGCATGCTGGACCCCACGCCTCAGTGGGGGGTTTTCAGCAGAAGAAGCTTTAATCAATATGTAATAATGATGTGGATGGTGACAGGCAGGCCAGATGAACAGAAACTGTCCGTTCACACACTCCGGTGCTGATCAGGCGTTGTGGATGTTTTGTCTCGTCTGACAGCGATTATGGATACGAGCGGCGGAACGACGGGAACTGCCGGCCGGCCTTCTGGTTCAATCCGTCCTCTGTGTCCAGAAGCTGCAGCCAGGGTCAGAACTACTTCAACAGTACAGGGTAGGAACTGATTCATGACACCTGTCTGCACATACTGAGTCCACAAACCGAGGTCTTTTCTAGGCTTTCTGTGGCAGGAAGTGGAAGCTCACAATCTGTTTCCAACTCACTTACACTCCTGCAAATGGTTCTTTAGAAACGTAGGATCATTACGGAGGACAAATCAAACACTTTTTCTGTTTTTGTTTTCTCTCTTTGAGGCGCTGATGGTAGATCTTTAGATTACTTTGTTTACTTCATCTTGTCAATCATCTCTAAATCTCATTCCTCCAGTGAACCAATCAGCTGCCAATCACAGTTTCCTCTAAAAGGGAAATTAGTGAAGACATCATCTCTACCTTTTGACTGCTGTAAACATTACAAACTCCACACAGACACACTAATAATGGAGAAACTAGCACAACAAGGATGAATGTTAATTTCACTTTCATCTGAGGCTTAATCACAGAAACCTGAAAACATAGAGATGCTGCTTTTTTAGCTGTTTGTTTTTTATTGGAGGACAGAGGATGATTAATACAGCAGTGATGTAAACTGAAGAAGCTGCTGGGAATATGAAGATCCAACAGATAAGAAACTGTTACAACTATTTTGGGAAAACCGTCATTGGAGAAATGTTGCATTGCAGAAGCAAAAACAAACAAGCAACAGAGAATTAAATCTATTAAAAGCAATAATACATAAATTAAACACAGATTTGCTCATTTGGAAAAGGTAATATTGTTGTCAAGGTATCTTTTCACAAACAAAATCTTATTATGTGTTAGAGCTGTACATTTGATAACTTATATTTTGTAATAATGATTGAAAAACAGATTTAATATTTCCATATTTTTCATATGGAAATATTAAAATATTTCCATATGCAACAACATTTAATTTTCCTTTGGGACCAAAAAATTATTTTTTATTAACTTTCAAGCATCCATTTGTGTAAATAATTTCATATAATGTTTCAGTTGGTGATAAAGTTTTAACACGCCTCGCCTGCTTCCAGCAGGGCGGCGCTGTGGATCTGGCTCCAGCCTGTGATCATTTCCCTCTTTATGCAATGCGTCGTGTCTCTGTTGTTCCTCAGAAGTGTGTCCTGCGTGTTTCGGAGGCTCCTCAGGGAACGGACACCTTCCCAAGCTTAATCACAGCAGCAGTGTTTTATTCTCTGCCGCACTGATTAAACTTCCTGCCGTGTCACAGTCTCTCACACAGCTTGTCTTGTCAGTTGTCATCTAGTCCCAAACGCTGTTAACAGAAAACAGCCACACTGTGCTGACTCCAACCGTTTTCTGTACACCACCGGCTCACGCAGCAGGAAATTAGTTTAAAACTACAGAAAGCTGATCACCGCGGTATGAAATGAAGAGTTTCTCCGTGTTTTCTTCCTAAGGTACCGTAAAGTGGTGCTGAACAACTGCACCAAGGGCGTTAAGGAGATGTACACGGCCAGGAAGCAGCAGTGCCCCAACAGGCCCCCGAAAGGACTCAGCCTGGCCACCAAAGACGGGAAAGTCACCGCCAACATGGGCAGCAACGTCACCTTTGTGGTGCACCTGGACGAGGTGAGAGGTCCGACGGCATGAAGCCGTCACCTGACCACGTCCAGCTCCTACCTGAAGATTTCTAGGAAGGATTTATTGTTTCTAAAAGCAGCGGTTCGGCCACCAGGGGTCAGGGAACAACAGATCCTGAAGTGCAGATCGTTTATCTTCCCTCCTTAAGGAACAGTGTGCTAAAGATGACATGACTTAAACTTCATTACACATTTTTCCTCTAATTTGTAAATGTGAAGTTTATTTTATAACTAAATAAAAAAAATTTCATCGCCAATCAATCAATTTATTTAAAGACTTTATTTTTATTTTATTTTATGATGTCAGCAGCAAGTATAGAAAACCCAAATTTGATTTATTTTCCATCAAATTGTCTTCAATTTTGCTGCACCTGCTACCAGGTAGTGACAACAATATCTGTAAAATTATGTTAAGGTTTAGTGGAAGGACAATACCTAGAATGGCTAACAGTTTGAAATAAAAACAAGGTAAGCTCAAGGTTTTGACCTGACTGCAGACACCAGAGCTCTAGATGTTCTGAGGTGTTTTGTGATCTGCTGGATGAGTTTTTAAAATCAAAGTTAACTGATGAGGGGCCCTAATTTCATTTATTTTTATTTTTATACCGTCCTTGTTTTATTGATAGCTGTAATTATGGATAAAATATTCTACAGTTTCCTTTTTCACATAGAACTAGGTTGCTTTGGATAAGTTTCCCCCAGAATCCATGAGATCATTATTTGAAAACTGCATTTTGTACATTTTTTTGGAACTTTGTATTTCATTTTGGTCAAACCTTCCAGCAGATGGAGCAGAGACTGAGACAGAGGTGTGTGATGGAGTCATGCATGCATCGTTCTGTTGGTAGAACCCACAGGCGCACATACTGGATCTTCAGTAATGTCTGCCGGTTTCTTGGAAGGTTTCTGCTCTCTGCCATGAGCGCAGTCCGTTCCCTGCACATCGCCCACACCAAGCAGCAGCTCTGAGCCACGAGCAGAAATAAAAGACCCCACCAGAGACCCTGTTAGCGAGTGAACGGTGCTGCGCTCAGTCAGGCTGCCCGGTCACCAGGAAACCGTTTCCACGCCTCTCACTCACAGTGCACTCAGCTGGTCTGAGCTGCAGGATTTGGGAGTGTTTTCTGCCACCGTTCTCCTGGGAACGTGTTCAGGTTCTGGTTCTGTATCAGCAGGACGAGTTCAGAACTGATGCTGGTTGTCTTTCACTAACCGAGACCTCTGGGAGGTGAGCTGGGGGCAGGCGGGCAGATGGATCTTTGTGGCTTCAGACTTATTTGAGAAAATTCTCTTGATGAATTCAAAGTTTTAATTTATATTCATGAACCTGGAGATGGCTGCATTTCTTGGGGAAAGAAAATGGTACTAAATATTTCATGAAAAGAAGACTCTTCAGTTCACTTAAAAATAGAATTAAGAAAAAAAAAAACATATTTAGGGATTTAATAAGATCTGCACGTCTTCTGCTTTTTGTTTTGTTCCAAACCCGTTTATGCAACACAATATTTACATGCACAGATGGATTCAGATGGATTCAGTTTTTAGAAAGCAGTTGGCAGCTCATGCCTGAATCTCAGTCGACCAAAGCTCAAACAGTTCCTCCCTCATTCTGCATCCAACACAGGAGGATGGAGAGGCTCACTCCTTTTCTCCACACCGTTTAAATGTTTATGGTTCATCTTAGAGCACAATTAATTCCTCTATGAGAGCTTTATCGAGAAAAACGTCATAACCAACCAGTTAAATGGGAATTTGGGAAACACTTCTATTCTTTTTTCAATCTAAATGAGTTATTTTGTGTTTGAATAAAACATAAATAGGGGAATTTAATTTTGGATTAATAAAAATAACAACATTTTAATAGTTAAGGAAAGAAATCCCAGGACTGAGTTCAGTCAAGATGCTTTATTTCTACTGAGATCTGCTGCAGCCACTGATGTCATCTGACCAAATCCAACCAGCTGGAATGTCGTCCAGTTTCCTGTGTAGCTCACGTCATTCCTGGGATTTACTGTTGAACCAGATAATAACAAACATGACATCTCAACCTAAACTGTCTCTGATCAGTAACAATCACCAAAAAATATTATATTTGCTATATGACAGAACAGTAAGACTATCTTTAAGAGCCAGGGACCCAAACCACGTCCAATACTTGGTCTGATAAATAAAACAATGGAACATTTTGCTTCATATCCTACCAACATCTGGATCACACAGCAAGATTTAAAAGTTGTCAGTCTTCAAAACCTGAGATCATACAGCGATTTAAAAAAAAGTCTTTGACAAAAGACGAGACGATCCAACATGTTGAATGTCCCTGATGTCAGATCAGAGCTGACCAGATCAGGCTTAACACACAGCAGGAATATTTCTTATGATTACCTGAAGAGCCGTCCAGATAATCGGGGCGTCCTTAAAGTTGTTGGAATGGCAAAAACCTGCATTCAAATCTTTCTGTGCAAACCAGGCGTCAATGGTAGCAATCATGATGACCCTCTTTAGGGTGAATCAGGATGTCCTGCTGAACAATGTAACTGTAACTGGGGACAGAATGACCAGATCAAACTACAAATGATCAATTCATTGGTTAAAGTGATGCATAGTGTAATAAAAGAAATCGTAAGTCAGTCTCTTTAAAACGCAGCTGGTGTTGAATGTTTGCAAACCAGATCTTGACTGCTGAACATACAGCAACTTCAGTTGCTCCACGTGATTCATCTTTAAAACAGCAGGTAGGAGAGATTATATGAGATTGTGACACTCATTTAGTTTTGACTGGATAAACATGTCTTTTGGTTCAAAGCTGCAATGAATCAGATTTGGCTTCCTTTCTGTTGGCATATCGGAAACATCCGAATCTTTGCCAGCTTCCTGCTTACGCTGGAGTGCAGACACTGACAGCATGATTTGTTGTTTCTCTGTTTCAGAGACTGTATTCTCCCTAATAACTGCATTTTTTTAAGTCAGCTAGTACTTTTTTACCTTAACTGTACAGTTGGCGCAGCTGGTAGCGATGTTGCAGAAAAAGGTCCTGGGTTCAAATCCCGGCAGCATGTGGCTTGAATTTTCTCCCTCCAGGAACTCTGGCTTTCTTTAAGAGTCCAAAAACATTTCTGTTAGATCAATTGTTCTCCATGTATGATGCAATATTGCAATGGCCTAGTCAAAGTCATGACCTCAGTCTGATTGAAAATGTGTGGTGGAACCCTTTGTGAGTTGTGCAGAATCAAACGTCTGATGACGTTACGAACTGAAACGATGAGCTGATGCTGCCTTGGCTTCAATCACTGCTTCGTGTTTCTGTCACCTCAGTGTCATCCTGGGAGGATTTATTTTTTAGCATCGCCACATTTGGGAGAAAATGTTCTACAGTTGTTTTTTTACATGTTTTTCATTTAGTGAAGCGAGATTTTGCCTCAGTGGGAAACCAGGAGGATTTTTTTTCCACAGACGAACTCTGTGATTGAACATGACAGCCACACCAGGCGACTGAAGGTTCCCAGCTAAAATATTAACCACAAGTTCATTTTAAGGATCTGTGAAATCACAGCTTAGGATGACTCACCCTGACTTATTTTACCAGAAGGATATTTATTGTTTATTAGAGATACTTGGACTTGTTTAACTTTTATTTGCGTTATTGAACCATCAGCTGAACCACTGAGTCTAATGATGTTGCTTGAAACAGCCTGAAAGCATTTGGGCTTCCAGGCTGTTTACACCACATTCAGGCTGTGAGGCCAAACTGGAACCAGGTGTGGTTTCTGCTGCAGGAGCTGATCGGTAACACAGTACAGACTGAGTCACAGCAGAAACTTATTTAGCTTGTGAAGCTAAATAAGCATCTGTGCATGAATCTACCTGATTTTTCATATTTTTTATAAAACAAAGTCTGGAGGACCATGTTAAGATTGGTATTTTATATTTCTAAAATATATTTATTTGTACTTTGTCTATTTTCTGTGAGCATTTGATGCTGAAATCAAATTCCTTGTTTAAACTCGTAGATTATTTGAGATGAGCTGAGAAATGTTTGCTGGTTTTTACCAGTAAAGTTTTCTTAAACCTCCTGTGTGAAAATGAAGGTGTGTTTCCACCTTCTGATCAGCTGTGTTGGTGTGTATGGACCACATGAACCTTTCCAGCATTTAATGATAGAAAATGAGAATATTCTTTAAAAAATAGCTGCATACATTTTCCTGTCTTGGCTAACGGCTTGCTTATTTTTGCAGTGACCTTTGCTGCAGAAATTCATATTATCAGGTCTGCCTGCAGCAGATATAAGCAGAACATTTGTTCTTTTGTAGTCACACATCACACTGACACCGTAGGTGCAGGTCTAACACCTTAACAAATGCTGGCCTCGTGTTTCCAAATCCCTGTCGGCGCCCACAGCGCCGCTGTCACTGGGAAGCAGTGGCCGTGCTCCAGCCCCAAGGCTGCACGCCGCCGTGTGTTTGGATCCACGCTGCCCTTGGAGACTCGTGGACACAAAGAGTGACATTTTAGGGAGCCGGGTCAGCGTCACTTTGATGCAGATGAGTGAATCCCAGGATGGCTCATATAGGCGGTAAACACAGGATGCGCCACAGATGCTGACTGGCGTTGGTGCCACCGAGCCAGAGTCTTGTTTGGGTGCCAGCTCATTACGGTTCCCAACAATACAGAGTGTCAAACCCAGGAAGCTGAGCTGCTTCCTGTTCTGTTCATTTACTTATTAAAAGTATCAGGTTCCAGGCAGAGACAGGAAAATTCCTGAAAACCTGCATTTTCACACTGTGGTCTGGATGAAAAGAGAAAACCAGTAAAAACAAGAGAACAGGTTTTGTTTTGTGTTCTCTGGTGGATCTGCTCTTCTAATCGATACAAATGAAGAGTCGCAGCAGCGTTAAGGTGAGTTCTGTCCTCAGGCGGATAATCTGTGATTATCAGACAAAAATCTGATAATCACAGATAATCACAGGAGGCAAACGCTCTGATCGATGCAAACACCAAACAAGGGAAAATAAAATTTCCTTCACACACAACACAACTTATTTACAAATCAGCTGCACAGGAAATTCTGAACAAAATGTACTGTTTAACATAAATCAGTGGTTTGAAGATATAGAGATATAGAGCCGTAATATTAATCTAAATATTGCTGAAAAATATGTAGATTTTGATCTTTTATGTATTCTTTGAAAAACAAAGGCTTGTTGCTTCGGTGGCCAACATGGACATGATCAGTTACTCAGTACTTCAGTTTGCTTTTTATAGAATACATTGGAAACATTTTGGCCTGAAGCCGATTAGAGAACAAAAACATCAAGACAACACAAATATCCTCAACAACCAATGAGCTGTGTCTCAATTTATGGATGTTTTTACATGTTGTAACATTAATGTAAAAAGTGTTCTGTTATAAATAGTCTTCAATCTAACGGAATGATTCTACCGTTTTCTTTTGAATTTGACGTCAACGTTCCTAATGAAGCTGTAGCTCTGACATGTTTTTCTCCGTTTCATCATCTCTTGGTTCTAAAGCTGCTTCAAGCCAAGACGCTGTAGCCTTAAACCACCGTCCTGTTCCTGATTGATGCAGAAATGCTCAGTTAGACTTCGGTACAGTTCTGTTCCTCCTTAGTTAGATTTTACGCTTCTGTTTGTTGGTGTTTCTCGTAATGATTGACAGAACAAATTTGTTTCTGTGCAGAGACTCCCTGAAGGTGACAAAACTGATCCTTCTTCACTTTCTGTGTGACAGTTTGACTTTTCTAATTTTGGCCAAAACATAATGCATAGTGGATGATTTATGATGAAATTTTAAAAGGCAATCAACTAAAATACGGAGACAGAGACATACGATGCTTTTAGAGGCTATATTTCTTAAACCCTTTCAAACATATTTGATGTTATGTTGACTCGTGTCTTTATGAGGTTGTGTTATACCAGATAGGTGCCTTATTTTGAGCTCAGGTCTTTCCATCAGAGAGGAAAGCAGCATCACATTTGTTATGTTTTATGTGGATTTTTGATTCCAAATGAAGTCATGCACACAGTGATACCTTTAAATCTGTCTTAAACTTCATGTTTCAGAACAATTCTTTCAGAGTAAACCCATCTGTGCTCTGCTGTGTCTCAGGGAGACTCTTTGAGGACGAACATCCAGCTGGACTTTGGCGATGGCAAAGCGGTCTTCTACTCCAACCTGAGCTGGACGGAGGAGGGCATCAAACACGTCTACAAGTCAGCGGGAATATTCCGTGTCACGGCGCTGGCAGAGAACACGCTGGGCTCCGACACCACGACGTTGTACCTGCATGTCACGTGTGAGTTTTCACAGAATACTGAGCATACTTTACAACGACACGCTTCAAGAGAAGGAAGGGAAACTAAATCTGAAAAGTGTGGCATGCATGTGCATTCAGCCCTGCTCGAATGCAACACCTTGCCACCATTGCAGTATAGTAATTGTGGGCTCAGCATTATGTGCAGAGCCAGTCTTCCTCTACACAAAGCATCATGCATTATTTTAGCTTCTAAAATAATAATCCATGTTTAGAACATCTTCAGAGCTCAGTTCAGTCCATCATCTGAGTGTGGAGAGAGGATGGACCACCTGCAGACCGGTCATGCCGGTCTCATGAACGTCGTCTTGGTCGGCCAATAGGGGAGCTTTAATCAGAGAAGCAGCCAAGAGGCTCATGCAGGGATTCCCCAGAAACTAGATAAACCCAGTGGTAGAGTCACTGGGGCAGCTCACCATCAACCCACCATCAACCCTCCATCAACCCTCCATCAACCCACCATCAACCCACTATCAACCCACCATCAACCCACCATCAACTCACTATCAACCCACTATCAACCCACCATCAACCCACCATCAACCCACCATCAACCCACCATCAACCCACCATCAACCCACCATCAACCCACCATCAACTCACCATCAACCCTCCATCAACCCACCATCAACTCACCATCAACCCACCATCAACTCACCATCAACCCACCATCAACCCACCATCAACCCACCATCAACCCACCATCAACTCACCATCAACCCTCCATCAACCCACCATCAACTCACCATCAACCCACCATCAACTCACCATCAACTCACCATCAACCCACCATCAACTCACCATCAACTCACCATCAACCCACCATCAACTCACCATCAACTCACCATCAACCCACCATCAACTCACCATCAACTCACCATCAACCCACTATCAACCCTCCATCAACCCACCGTGGTTTTATATCTAAAAAGTGTGAAAAATACAAACATAATGAATGCATTTTTTGTTTGTTTGTTTTCTAAATACTCTTAGTAAATATAAATATTGTGGGATGCAAAATTCAATTGTTTTTTTGTATTCCGTTTTCTTGAGTTTTCCCACAGTACAGTTTTGTTTCGTTATGTTTTGCTTTCCTGGTTTATATGTTTGTTTATTCAGGGTGAGAAGGACATGTGATGATCTCTGGTTTCATTCACCATAAAAATGCACAAATGGAATAACAAAACTAAATTTAGTTAATGGAAACAACTAATTAAAAAAAATCTTCTTTTTTTTTTACTTCCAGTGACTGGAACCAATTTATTCATGTGTGACTTTCATTGCATTTCTTATTTAATGGAAACGTGAAATTGAGTGTTTTCGTCATTGGCAGAATATTGAAAGGTTTTACACACATTTGAATTGGAAATGCAGCTATAGGTTCATTTCTAATAACGTTTATGGAGTTGCAGCCCAGCTAGTCCCAGAACACACTGAGCGCTAAATATATTTACTTATGTGCTAACATCAGTTTCACTATACACTCAACATTAACCTCTTAAAGTGTCGTTTTGCATATTTTTCATTGTTGAAAATTATAATTTTGTTCTAGAGCAACTTACCTGGTAAAACAGAAGAAAATATGATTTATGTTGTCATCTTTATTTAAATACATGCATACTTTCCACATTTTCATCTTCCTAATTTTGCATTTATTTTTTTGGTCTTTTATATTAAATCTCAAATAACTCACATAGTCTGCACACTTTTGACCTGCAGCTTCATCATCGTCTTTTCCTCATCATATTTCATGATGCTTCTGGTGCTAAAGTAACTACAGATCAATAACACTCTGTTGATCCAAGCTAAATTCGTTGAAGAATAAAGGTGCAGAATGATACAGGAGGTTATGGAGGATAAATCAGCAGCTATGCTCACAGATTTTGACAGAAAAGGTCATAACAGAGTTGCTTATGAGATGTTTTCGTGTGGAGGGAAGCAAACTGAGAGGGAGGCCTTTAAGGGCAGCACAGGTAATGACTTTTATCAGGATCCAGATCTAGAACAATTGCTAATTTAAAGCAGAAGCAGGTTTTCGCACCGCAGCAAACAAAACAAATTACACAATTGTCATGCTTCACAGCTCCACTCAGACACAATGGAAAAAAGGATTATTTTAGCACTCTGAGGGAATTATACAAGCTGCTTTCAGTAAGTGTTAAATTGTCTCTTTGTCATGTTATTGTTTCCCTGATTCGTTCAATCCATTCTGATTTAACCTCTGCCGTCCTCGTGGGTCACCGCGCTCTGTATTAATATATTTCTGACAGCCGTAAATTCAGCTAGGACTGTGATACCTTCAGGGAGAAACGCCAAAAACTGCAACCGTTTCTCATCTCGACATATTTAATGCCAGATGACTTTCTCAACTTCTCCCGTTTAAACGGAAGCGCAAACCCAAGCGCAAAGACACACCAAACATCTCAAAGTGGGGATAAAGATTAGTTCTGGCTAAAGAGGATGAGTGTGAGCCAGACGAGCAGCCAGGCCACAACAACACACAAACAGATGCTGTTAGCGGCCGACCGTGCATGCAGCGTGTTGCATCTGTCCACAGCAGGAAAGTTCATCCTGAGATTAGTGGAAAGCAGCTGTGAGCTCCGGCGGCTCCCATCAGGTTCTGCTAGCAGGGAGGTTTGTGGCTTCACCCCAAAGGTATCATGTCAAAAATACCTGATGATTATTTTGTTTTGGCACTAACAGAATCAACATTGCCTGTGAATTAGTGGGGAGTTTCTGCTGTCACTATGTTATGCCTGCAGAGTTTTGACAAGCAGGAACCGTTTTGTTTGACAGGTTTAATTTGAGACACCGGGGTGGATCGCTTCAACAGATTCACACTGTTTTATGAAAATAAGCAGCAGTGCTGTCACAAAAACAGGACAAAACCGTCTCTGTATGGACTGGTTTCTACAAACGGTGCTCTGTAGCACCGACCTGAACGTCTAAACAGTTTGTGTCCAAGATATGTGGGGTCTGCAGAGATAACCAGTAAAACATTTCAAAGTGGTTTGCAGCAGGTGAAATGATCGTTCACCTGCTGCCTTGAAAATACAAACAAAATCAACAAGAAATTACTTTTGGTTTTCACTTTTTGAAATTGATGAACATCAAGTTGATTTAACAACACCTGGTTCAGTGGTGTCCAAAGCAGGTCCTGGGGGGCCGGCATCCTGCATGCTTTAGTTCCCTCCCTCCCCGGTGGTAGTAACAACCTCCTCAGCATGTCGATGTTCTTCTGAGGCCTCTAATGAGCCATCATTGGATCCAGGTGCATTAAACCAGGGAGAGGACTAAAACATGGAGGTCCCGGCTCTCCAGCAGGCCCCCAGGACCCTCTTTGGGCACCACTGGTCTAGTTGAACAAGGACACATCCCTCCGGCCTCACACAGCGCCCCTCCCCCTCTCACCTCCTCTAGACTAGCAGCAGTTAGCAAACACCTGGTGGAAATCTGTCTGGATCTGAAGGTGACAACACTGATGAGATAGAACTATGTGTTTGGAAAACGTATAATACAACCTTTAACAAATATTAGCTACATAAATGAAATAACTGCAGAGTTCAGCCTGTGAAGCCAGGCTGGACTGTGCAGCTTTGATCTGGATCCATATGATCAGCTGCATTAGGTAAATTCTTCATTACTGTTTGATGTTGAGTTTCTTGTAACAAGCAGAGTTTCTAGGAACCCTGAGAAGTCAGTTGCCATAAAATAGGTTCCTGTCTAATCGTGAAATCACGTAAACCATCCCTGAGAAGTCTACATCCAGTAAATATTCTAACAGGTTAGACGGTCCATCCATCACTTCGGGTAAACGCACCCTGAGTCTTTCTGTGCATGACGTAAGGTTCTCTGGGAGTTGATATAATTGCTCTCAAAATGTTTGCATCCATCCATTTTCCTGACTTATTTATCCTGCTCTCAGGATGGAGGCGCAGGGCAGATCATATCCCACAATGCCTCTGACAAGATGAGGTAAAAACAACCCGGACAATCTGACGGTTTTCTCCAACATGTGCAGACTCACAGTCGCTTTCACACCTCTGGATTATTTATGGTTTCACCTCAGGTGCAGAACTTTGGGCTGAGAAAGAAAAACAGAAACGGCTACCTGTCAAATCAAAGCGCTGAGGATTTGAAGTGTTTAGTCTCCTGGAATAACCTCCACAGCCCCGCGTGTTTGGGATCTGTGATCTCCACTCGGAGCGCTGAGTCTGAATGAGGAAGCTGCTCTCAGTGCTGCCCTGTTTGTTTTGTCCTCCAGGTCCGGTGGAGCACGTCCAGCTCCTTGCTCCCTTCGTGGTGATCAGAAACAAGGAGGTGAACATCACAGCGGTGGTCCTGCCCAGCCAATCACGCACTGTCACCTACTTCTGGTGGCTTGGCAACAACACGGAGGTAACTCCTCCATGGCAACGCTCAGGCACCGGCTGAGGCTGCATCAAAAAGATTAAGCCTCAAAAATACTGATGTTGCATCAGACAAAAAAAAAACAAAAAACAAATTTAATGTGTAAATGTGCAATTATAATAAAAGTAGGTTTAACAGATGCTTAAAACGGTTGCTTTAGAGATGTACTTTAAGACTAAAGGCATGCTTCTTTTTAAGATAGATTCTCATTTTTTCATGCATAGTTGAATTTGTTTTCCAATAAAAGCCTGAAAAGCCTGCTGTACATTTATATTCAGCCTCTGTTACCCCTAAATAAAGTTGTCTTCTAACAGCGGGGTTAGGCTCTAAAGTGATGAACTTTTCCCAAAGTTCTGATCAATCCGACATCTGAACCCAGACAGAAAATGGACCAACTGCAGTTTAAATCTGCCTAAGCTGAACAAGCAGATAATAAATCAGAGAAGCATCCAGGAGTCACAGTTTTTTAAACATAGAGCATTTCTATTGCAACTAAAGGCAACATAGTCACTTGATTGATTGTGCTATAAAGTGGCACTTTGTGCCTGGAAAATGCAGAATATTGCCAGTTCAAGTTGTTATCATTTTCACAATTTTGCACTCCCACAAAAAAGTCAGTTGCACCACACCGCTTTATTTCTAACACGCTTAACAAACAACATAGCAGCTGACTGAAGAGCTGCACAAAAATAAAAGAACAACAAAATAAATACGAACATTTGTGTTTGTAATGTGACATAATGAAAGATGTTAAAGGGGCTTAAATATTTTTGAAGGCACTGCAGGTTTATTCAAAGAAACATTAGTTTTTATCTTTGTCCTTGCAGCCGGTGATAACTTTGGATGGAAGTGTCTCATACACCTTCAGGAGTGAAGGGATGCACAGCATCACGGTTCAAGTGGCGGCAGCTAACGGCATCCTGCAGGACACCAGGAGCATCGCGGTCAAAGGTCAGTTTCTGTCTGTAACTCCACCCAAGAAGAACTCTGAGAGGTTTTATGTATTAAAGATCGTTCTACACAGGTTGGTTTTTAACAATAACTGTTTCCAAAGTGAAAGAACTCACACATTAATGAAATCTGTCACATTTACAGTTGGAAATTCCAGAGTTTGTGTCTTAATTTCATTTGGATAGAAGGGAGTGTCTGTGAAATGCAGCGATTTATTAGCAGGAGACAGATTGGATTGAAACTGGAACATTTTCTAATTATCAGGAAGTTCATTCACTGCACTAGGCCAAAGGGAGGAGTCGGGATGGGGGGGTGGGGAAGCCTCTTTTTCTCATCAAGTGTTAAGTACCTGAAAACTCAACTTGAGCAGAATGACATTTTGGTGCAGCTGTCTGAGAATAATGGCCTCAGATCTCCGTGAACTAATGGCTGATTCTCCCACATCTTTCCTCCACAGAATTCTTCAAATCTCTGCTTTTATCTTTCTCCCCGAACTTGGACGAGTTCAACCCCGACATACCCGAGTGGAGGCAGGATGTGGGGAGAGTAATTAAGAAGGCTCTGCTACAAGTGAGTGATTTTCATTTTGACTTCCCTTCAGTCCGTCTCTGCCTCTCCGATCCGTCCTCTCTGTCTCGGCTTGCTATTTCACAATTATCTCCCAAACCCCCTTTCCTGCCCAATACTCAGCGATGCGACGAGTGAACTCCCTCGGGCCACCCTACGATTCATCATCAGACAGGTGTGAAGACGCCTCTGCTTTCCTTCGCTCCCTTGATAGCTTCATGATGACTCCAGTTCCTTAATTTCAAAAGTCTCCGATAAAATTATTCCAGAACTTGGGGCACAGGGGTTTTGGTGGAGACCTGAGTGACGATTCCTGTCACTGACACACATATTGTGTGTGTGTGTGTGTGTGTGTGTGTGTGAGCTCGATTGTAGGAGAGCTTCAAGTGTGTGTGTGTGTGTAGGTGGCCTATCATTGTTAAGTGCCACTCATCTCCCCATTCACAGCTCATGAATAGCTGGATGTATTTGATGGTGGTGCTTGAAGGCATCTTAGCAGCAGATTGAGCATTACAGCTGCAAGTGGAGGTGATGGGGGTGGTGGAGGGCGGAGGCTTATAGCAGGAGATCTCATGTGCAAACCTGATACCCCCAAAAATCACATTCAAGCTTTTCATCCGGCTCCTTTAATTAGTTTCTATGCATCCAGGTGTAACTCATGCAGTGACCATTTCTCCAGTCAAACAGAAGCTGCTCAAATCTGATTTTTTTGTTTTGTGTGGTCATTCATGCTAGTACTTAAATTCGACCACAATCAGACCTCTCTGTTTACCACCCCAAAGCGCCGCACATGCGCAGAAGAAGAACATTGACATAAACAGCAGCGCTCTGTTTATGGAAGAAATATGGACGCCGCTGTGGATCGATTTGATATTCAGCAACGAGAGTCGACAGTTATGTCACAAAATCACTGCAGGACGAGGGAAGCCAATAAAAAGAAAACACAACTAATAGCGATGGCGTTTGTGGAGCATTGTCTGGTACTTCTGTAGAGTCTGTTTGGATGTGCAGTCGGAGCCAAGAGTGGTGGGATTGGGATTGAGATTAGGATGTGATCCACTTCAGTGACACAAACTTCTTTAATCATTTTTGAATTCTGATTTTCAGCCGTTGTTTACATCCAGATTTACAGCATCTGGATTTTTCTGGTGCAGAATAATGACACTTGTTTCACATCATTGATGTCAAATTCAGATTAAATGAGACCTGAAGCAGAGGCGGGACATAAAGGCCAACCTAAAACCATTTCTGCTCATAATCACAGAAGCACAATCATTTTAATGTCCTTTTTTTAATAACAGACCTGAAAAATGTTTTATGACATTAGCTTTATAGAAATTCTATTTGACAATTAAATGAGTATGCTTAAAGAGTTCTGGATTACCACTTAAAATACAAAATATTTTTTTTACTTTTTTACTGAGAATAAATTGGGACACAAATAAGTACACAATGAAAAGCTATGCATGCAGGAGTGAACGTCTTGGAGAGATTCCTTCCCTGCACAATGAGCACTGTCACATTCTATCATGTCAAGTCTACGTCTTTCTGCTCCTGCACATTGCAGTTCCCACCTACACCTGACTAAATTCAAAGCACAGAGCGCCGGGCTTGTGTTTGTCTTTTTACTCATTATGTTGCAGAAACGTGAATGAGAATTCATTGTGTTTGATACAGACAGCATTACTTTTACTCTGCTGGGTTATTTTTGTCATTTCACAAACTGCATGCAGAGTTTTGGAGCAACTGTAAGATACAGTAACATATTTTTTTGGATTATGAAACAAAACAAAAAGTTGCACAGAATGGAATTTTTTTTAAAAAGTCCTTTTTTTACATTTTTTAAATTCTCTTCAGATCCTGTACTGAAAATGTCCTGATTTTGTATTAAAATGCCCAAAATCAGGCGTAGAGAAATCCTGCTGTACGTTCTCAAACTTCATTGTGCAGATGAGAAACCTTTGGTGATCCGGTCCAGAAGCGGATGAGTCTCCACGTTCGGACTCATCAGGATGGGAATGTGGATTCTGTTTGGATCAGAATTCCAGATGTTTGTTGGAAAAATGGACCTAATGGACTCTCCCAGCGGTTGCTTTTTGTCACCGATTTATGGGCAGAATTGAAGGGCAGTGAAGGTGTTGAGAGGATCCGTTTTAATAGCCTCAGGATCGGGTCTCTGATGGGTTCTGTTGTCTTCAACTTTCATTTAAGCAGTTTGCAGCCAAATGGGAAACAGATGGCAAGAGGATTGATGCCTCCAAATCCAAGACGATTGTTTTGAGTCAGAGTGCCTTCGCTGGGTCGGGGAAAACGTTCTGCTACCAAGTGGAGGAGTTTAAGTTTCTCATTGTCTTGTTCATGATTGATGGAAAAACTGAGCAGGAGATTGATTGGTCGATTGGTGCAGGGTCTAAAGTACCAATCTGTCGTAGAGAAGAGAGAGCTGAGTCATCTTGATTTACCAGTCAAACTACTTTCCTACCTCATATAAGGTCATGAGCTTCGGGTAGTGACTGAAAGAACGAGGCTGCAGATACAAGCGTCTGAAATGAATTTCAAGCTTGTTAGGACCCAGCTTGACCCAGAAGATCCAGGTCACACTGGAGGGACGATGTTTCTTGGCTGAACTGGGAACGCTGTGGGATTCCCCAGGAGAAGCTGGCCCAAAGGGCCAGGAAGAGGGAAGTTTGGGCTTCTCCGTTTGCTGCTTCCAAGACCCGAACTCCCAGAATAAATATAAGATTATAGATGGATGGATCTGCTGCCTTTAAGACCAGATCTTTTTCAAACACAAGCCGTTTTCACCAAGACAATCCCAGAAGAAGAAGAGGGTACGGCTACTACACTGGCCTACTTTGGGTCCTGACCCATTCGACCCATTCCATTTTGGAGAGTTGGACACAGTCTGAAGCTCGTCATGACTTTGTGTCCCAATAACATGAATGAAAAGAAATTACAAATGGTAAAGAGTTGAAAAACGATTTCTGTGAATGTGTTTCAGACTGCAGGAATTCAGAGGTTATCAACAAATATGCTGGAACTGACAATTTTTGGTTTTATGCTGGTTTTGAAATAAAAACTGTAAACCAAAGAATGTTTTGTCTGTTTTCTATTTATTTTCTTTTTTCTCACTTGTAGCACATGCAGTACAAATAACCTCAGAGTCCAACTTGCAGTGAAATATTAGAAGAAAGCAGGAGGTGAAAATGGGTTTTATTAGATTACGCTGTTGGCTGAATCGTCGCTTTTGTTTGTTTTTTATCCTCTGACAATATCCTGTCACAGTTTGATATCAACTCCTCTCTATCTGCTCAGATCTGTTTATATGACGGCAGCTGACATCAAGTTCATTTCCAGGCAAACATATTGTCCAAGTGTTGACAGGAGGGTTTATTTTTCCTCTGTTTTGTTCTGGTTGAGCTCTCCGGCTGGCCTGATAGCGCCACGGCACAGTAAACATCATCAAAACACGGAGAACAGAGTAAAAAGCCAAAAATTAAAGGCAGGCTCCATTAAACGGACATGTGGTTCAGCTTAACTTCACTGCTGAGGTCTTTAAAGTAAAGATTTTGCACTCTTCACCTGGGCTCGTTTCAGTACCACTGCTGGTCCTGATCACATTTGAAGTAATAAAGATTTTCATTCCACTCTCCCTGTCTGCAGCTGCCTCCCTCACAATTTCCATCAACATTTCTCACAGCTCAGCCTCACACCGTCTGCAATATTGGCACTCCCCCACATCTTCACTCCAAGGTTAATGCAGCCCATCAGTCTAGTGGAGCCTCTTACTGTTGCTGCCCAGCGGCATGGAGGAACGTCCAGCTGATGCAGGTTTATTAAAAAACTCATCCTATTTAGTCCTAATGGCTAACACATTTATGAGCAAATATACATGTTAATTTCAATCAATTTGAATTTCATTGAAAAGTTCATTTATTTCAGTAATTCAACTCAAACATTAAACTTTTACACACAGTGATATATTATAAAAACTATTTTTTTTAATGTTTTATGGCTTACTGTTAATGAAATTCCAGAATTTGGTTTCTCAGAAAAAGTGGACATTATACCAGACGTATAAAAAATATTTCTAATGCAGACATGTTAGCTTTATTTAAACTATAGAAGAGAGAAAAGACTGTCCCTTAACAAGAAGAAACCTCCAGCAGAACCAGAACCTGGCTCAGCTTGAGCGGCCGACTGACTTTTGAGACACCAAACAGAAACCAAAGTACTGACCCAGGATCAGCGTTCAGGAAAAGGACGAGGTTAGTGGCAGTAGTAGATGCTTTAGCAGCTTTATTCAGGAGAGAAAACATTTTAACAGGAAAACTCTGAGCCGGTTTTGTAAACCTAAAGGATGAAAGAGGAAAAGAGAGTTTGTCATGATAAAAGTTCAGCCGGTAGCTTTGACTAGGACAGAGGTGGATTTTACTGGAGTGAACTTCTGTATTCCCCATATTTATGATTCTGCAGCATCATCATGCAACAAACCCAAACGAAACAAAGACATTTGGGTTTGTGGCTAATTTGTAAATGCTGGTGACTTTCAAAGATAATAAACGGTGAACACTTGGAGATGATCTAGGAGCTCTAAGGAACTTTGAACAATGGAAAAGTTCAACTATATCAGTGACGTCTTCAGATTTATTTATCATTTATTAGTATCACATTTTTAAAAAATTACTTTTATTTAATTCCCAAGTAGAATTTATTTAGACTGCCTTTTATTTAAAATATGTTTCCTTATATAAAGCTTCAAAATATTCAACCTTGAGACTCTGTTGTGTTTTTACTTCACTAAGTAACCTTGTCCTCCATGTGGAACCCGTCTCTCCTTTTTCTTTGCATCCAGCACTAAATTTGCAGCGCATCAAAACAGGGAGCCCTCCAGATGAACCCACCATATGTTTAAACTAATGACTGATTGCACTGAGTGTAAACATGGTTCAAGGGCATTGATTTTTTTTCAGGGGCCGTTGCCTCTTTTGTCATTGATTCACTTTATCACTCCCTTCACTACTCCTTTTCTCATTGCGAGACGTGCCTGTGGCTATCATTTGTCCAATACTTTGGTGCTCCAATAGTGATTTCTGGGCCTGGTAATTGATGTACTTTGGCTGTACGGGCACTATTGTCGCCCCGACCACAGAAACGACATAAAAACATGGCAGGCTGTAAAATTAAGAATGATTGCCACACAGGTTGTCTCTCCCATTGACTCTGTAAACTTGTTAAATGCTAAGGGCTTCATGAAATGCTGCTCTGGAAACCAATATAGAAAACATTTACTCTTGATTCTCAACCTTTCGCCTCAGTCCAGAACCGTAATATCTCATGTTAGTCTAACATAGATGGATGATTGGAATCTAAAACATGTAATTCAAACCTAAAGGTACTATTTCAACACATGAAATATACAAAAATATTTTTTAAAAATATCAAAAATTGTCCAAACTTAAGTGTCAAGTTTGCACCATATGTATAGTTACTAATTAATTGAATTATTATCAAAAATTGTCTTTAATGTTCTATAAACCCATAAGTGTGGGATGGAGCCAAAGGCTGTGTTTCTATTGGAAACATAATCAATATTTATCTTTCTTGTTGATAAACATACTGGAAAGAAAAAAAATCTTGAATGTATTGCAGCTCAGATTCTCCCTGCTGAAGATGCATCTGAATCGATGATGTCCATTATAGAAATATAATAAACCATTCAAGGTTCCTGGAGTGTCTGTAGAAAGATTTAGTTTGCTAAGATTTGCTTTTATTTAGAAAAAACACGCAGTGAGAGAGAGAAAATGTAAAAAGCAGTTCAAGCACAACTTGTTATTTGTGGAGTTTGTAGAACTGGAGAACAATCTTTCTGCACCAGTTTAAAACCAGCAGTCGATACGGACGTCTCATCATGGTTGTGTGATATTTAGACAGGAATGATTAACAAAATCAAAGTTTGATTAGTTATTAGTTATAACATAACTAAACAAAGTATGTTTAGTTATGTTATCATCAGAGTTTCAATCCATATAGGTAGATCAAAACTTTTTCCTCTGAATAATCTAGTTTCAGCACATTTTAAGGAGGTAAAACAACCAGTACCCTCACTGAAAAACATTATGCTATGACCATTGAATTCAGGTCACTACCATGGCCACATGTAAAAAAATATATATATATATAAAATCCAGCCGCTAGGCGTGAAGACTGCCTTTAAAGAACGGGTCTGTGTCAGAAACTCGGGTAGTTTGAGCATGGTACCCTGATCGGACGCGTGTGCAGAAAGTCCAGTATTGGAAGCTCTTTGCTGCTAGTTATCCTGCTGCCAGCTGTTAGTTATGTTATAACAGAGTGAGGCCTACTGAGATCCTGGAGCAGGCGGCTGAGGCGCGTAGAGCACAGAGATCACCAACCATCTCCAGTCAATTAGTCCACAGCTCCAAACTTCATCTGGCCTCCAGAATAACTCAGTATTAATGAGCTTCATGGAGCCGTAAACTAGAATAAATCCTCTAACATCTTTATTCTGTTCAATACATAAAACGCTGCCACACAATTCATAGAAACGTTGTTGAAATGAATGTTTTTATTATTGTATTTGATAGTCTCTCTTTCCAGATCTAAATCTGATCAAATATTGAAATATTTCACCCTGATTTTATTCTTTAAAACAATTCGTGGTTTCCGTATTTGTAAAGTAGTTTTCCCAAAATGTTACTATAATCTCTGCCTGTCTTGTTGCCGTGACAACATCGTGGATATTTTCGTCTCTTGAGTCGAATCTATCATCACAGCTCTTCTGCTTTTTGCTGTTTTATTTTGGGATAAACAATCTTCATTTTCAATTTCTGATTTTGGGAATCTGACAGTTTGATTCTTATTATAGCGAGTCAAATTGAATACTTCTGTTGGACTGAAAGTGAATATGACTGCCATGACTGAAATTAATTAGACTTGAATGTGATCTGTTTTCTGTTTCTGTATAAAAACACCCAGTTAAATTTAGTTTATTGGACTGAAAGATGAAAATAGTTCACATTCTTATGAAACATAAGCTTGTTTGAAATGCTTTGAAACAATTTCAGTCACACTTCGGGGATGTTTTCCAATCTCAAAGTTTCCTTGAATTTCTTCCTAAAAGAAAATTATAATTTATTTAGACTGTTTAACTGGTTTTATGTCAGTAAGTAAACTAATAAATAGTTCTTGACATTAAAGTTAGAATCTCTTTGTCAATAGTCGGAACATATCCAGAAACCAGAACCGGTTTCCCAGTGAGGACTGGGCCTCTTTTCCTGCCTAAACTCAGCAAAATGTCCTAAACAAAACATAATAATTTTAGATCATTTAGTAAAGTCATCATTTATGGTGACACTTAAACAGCGTTACAATCTCATGTGTGCCCTTTTCTGGAGGGGAGTGATGATAGTCTGTGACTAACATACAGCAGGTAAAATAAATATTGTACATAACATATTAGTGAAGTAGATGTATTTGTAAAGGTGCTAATGACATTAATTCTTACCAGATGTTAAAAACACATGTAGTCCCTACATTCAGTGAAAGAAAACCTCAGTTGTACATGAATTAAATTGTGTGTTATAAAATGGGATGACATAGAAAAAAATGAGTATATTTCCTGAAATGTATCTAAAACCTTGTACTTTATGATTCACCATCTTTAGTGAATCATCATTAGAAATATATTTGTTAAAAATATAGTGATGTGTTCAGTGCCTGTTTTCCCTTTTCATCCTTGAGGTGACCACTTGAACCCAAAGGATGTGTGTATTTTACAGACTTCAGCAAATAAGAGTACCAATGAAGGTAAAAAATGTAAGTCTCTGATATGAGACTCACATTTCATATCAGACATTAAAATGATCGGAAAATAGAAACAAGCTAAACCAAGTTTTTGGGTTTTTTCACAATGAGTTCTGCTTTATTCAGGATTATGAAACATTTCCTGGAAGAGAGTAAATCTGAACTCATCAGGTCACGTGACCTTCTTACATCGAGTCCAATCTTTATGCTAACCTCCCTGATTAATCATGTCCTTATGGCTACATCTGTTCAGCCCCAATCCTTTGAGTTTCCTTCACTTTCTGTGTGGAAATGTTCTTACTGTCACTGCTGAACGCCTCCAGGACGTCGACTGTTTTCCTTATCAGTGTTTGCCTGATTGACACGTTGTTGTCTGTTATGGATTCGTTTATCTTTCACTTTTTTGAAATGAGCTGGATTATTTGTTTAGGCCACGTAATAAAATATTTCTACATCCACCAGGTGTCGGACTTCCCAGAGGATCAGCTCTTGGTCGCTGTTTTTCCAGGAGTTCCAACAGCTGCAGAACTCTTTCTGTTACCCAACAAGAACCAATCCGAGGGGAAGAAAAAGAGTGAGGAAGAGCTAGAGAAGGTTGGCATAATCTGGCCTTTCAGAAATGAATGGAAACCAGTCAGATTTAGGCTTCGGCGTGTAAATGTCTTCCCTTTGCTACCCAACAGGCGTCCAGCGTCATCGTAAGCGCACTGAACCAAAACCTTGTGGAGTTTGAGCTGAAGCCTGGCATCAGAGTCATCGTCTACAACACGCAGTTAACGCTGGGTGAGGAAGGTTTCCCCTCCCTGCTTCCTATCCCGTCATTAAGTTGTCAGCAGTAATGTTATCCTCTGACAGGCGTTAATTCATTTTAGCAATTTCTGTTGTGGGAGTGCAGAGAAAACCGAATGGTAATAACCGTGTTTTGACAACAAGAAATTTTTCTTTGGTCTGCCAATTAAAATTCCTTTCAGTTGGCTTCCATCGGAAAGGCGCGGGAACACAGGGGAGTGTGGGGGGGCGGGTTTTTAAGTGGAGCTCCTTGAGACGAGGGATCTTTTATGCCTCCCATCAAAAGCTGAACATCTGTTCCATTTCTTATACAGCCATCCAACCACAAAATGAGTGTTACACTGAGTATAATTATGTTGATTATTTAGTCCTTGAGAAGGAACAGTGTACGATTTGAGGGCAGAGATGGAATTAGGGATTGAGAAGTTGTTAACTGCTTGAAAGGAGAAAGCTGGTTGACAGTTTTGACCCTGGAGTGCAGTTTGTGAGATTCATGGAGACAAAGAGACATTAAACGCCACGGCTGGACTACAAAGCTCTACTTTTTATTGACCTACAGCCTGGTGGTTCCCTGAGTCTCCTGTTCCTTTCTACTAGACAAATACACATTGTATTCTTTGCCTGGCTGGTTTTATTAGCCACACTATTTCTGACTCTGTAGCTCAAAGTGCACAGCTTTAACAGCCAGATACTCCTGCAGTGTGCTGCAACTCTAATGACATTGGTGCTGTACCCAGCTGGATTCTTCTTTATATTTCACCTCCAAATAAAAGGTCTGAAAAGCCTTCAAGCGGCGCGACAAAGGTCGCCACCACACGCACTTCCATCTCCGAGTCGCAGGTCTCAGGAGAACTCTGGAAGCCGTGGAAATGGCGTTATTTCCCCGTGAATGACAGAGGAGACAAACATTCCTGCAGACATAGAAACAATGAGGGGAATTTAATGAGGGTGCCTTGTGAGATAAACCATGCACAGTGACATTAATATTCTAAAGTGCAAATGGGTTCCTGTATGAAATAACTGTGCATGAAAGCATTTCGAATCCAGCTGAAAAGTGTGAATTTCCTGCTGTTGTCACCTGCTCAGAAACAATTTCATGCTGCTACACCTTCAGATGTTCCAGATATTAAAATAAATCCTAGCGACTTAATGGCTTATTGCCATGCAAATTAGCTGAGGACACATGCGAAGAGAGAATGTTTTTAAGGAAAACCTTTCATCCAATTAAGTTACATCATTTAAAGAGCAGTAAACAGAGAAGAAGAAATGCTTCTGTGCTCTGTTTTTTCTTTAAAGCACCACCACCTTACTTGCTGGACACTGTATTTTGTTCCACTTAGTTGTTGTTTATACCAAAAAGTCATTTTCCATATAAATTGTAATGGAAACTTTATTACCGTTTGGATAAGCCCAACCATCCCTCTGATAAATCACCATGCAAACAAAAAGTCATTAAATTCAAAGCACAGGCAGAGCAATATGTCTTAGGGTGCATTCCCACCAACAATGTTTAGTTGGTGGGAATGAAACAGACTTTCTACTCAGTCTGTTTGAGTAGAAAGTCCGGTTCGTTTGGGGCGGTGTGAATGCTTAATCGAATTCTGATGCTGACCAGAACACTGAACTGTGGTCCACTTAAAATCCTCGATCTCAGTTTGGTTGAACTGAAGTCTGGTGCGGCTTGAATGCATGTGAACACCAAGCGAAATAATTGTTTGC
This sequence comes from Xiphophorus couchianus, assembly GCF_001444195.1. NCBI lineage: Eukaryota > Metazoa > Chordata > Actinopteri > Cyprinodontiformes > Poeciliidae > Xiphophorus > Xiphophorus couchianus. Next base: position 2,381,260 of record NC_040232.1, on the reverse strand, counting down.
AGTTTGACTTCACTTTCTATTTTCTGTAATCCACACATTCTCCAAGATTCTCAAGTTAAGTACAGAAATTTCCCCAGATCTTTTAAACTTATCCTGAACTGAGCATAAGGTGCTTAAAGGTGCTAACATGAAACTTATTCTGCTACTGAAATGAGAATCCCAATATAACTATTACATAATTCTGGAGCAGGTTTGCATTTTTATTATTTTCTTCTTTGTTTGGGTCTTTTCTGTAAATCCATTATTATTATTATTATTATTATTATTATTATTATTATTGTTGTTGTTGTTTTAGTCTTGTTGTCGTGACCAAATTTAGGTCTTAGATTTCTGATGTCAGGTAGCGTAGCGGCTAATATGAGCATGAAGTGAGATGAAGATGGCTCCTCTTCCTCAGCTCCGTCCCTGTCTGTGTCCACAGCGCCGCTGGTGGACTCCAGTCCCAGACACAGCAGCTCTGCGATGCTCATGCTCCTCTCTGTGGTGTTCCTGGGCCTCGCCGTCTTCCTCATCTACAAGTTTAAGAGGTTCGCGACTTTCTGATTCCACCCACCTGCTGCAGACCCAGCAGGATCACAGGATCACGTCTCTTACTATGTTCTCCATTATTGATGAAAGGAGATTAACACGGCCTGTACCAATCAGCTGCAGTCAGATTTGATGCTTTGAATCTGAAAGTTTCAGTCAAACGCTGTCTTTACTTTTTAATGGTTACAATGCATCAGGCGTGCTCCGCAATCAGCGATAAAATTGCAGAAAAAAAAACTCTTAAGTGGTTTGATATGCAGAGTTTGTGCTTTTATTTGCTGAATAAATTATTTATTCCTCAAAGTGATTATTTTGAAAACTCAATGGGAATATGAAAACACTGGGATACTCTGCCATTAATTATGGATTAGTAATTTCTCCTGTCAGTCAGAGAAAATACATTTTTTAGGGAATCATAGTCGACAAACCAGAGCAATTAATAACTGGAATGTAGAGTAATTAGAAATAAATTGGATAGAGTTTGAATAAAAATATATTAGATGTAAATTATGCAGAGTTCCATTGTTACTGTTATTTCCATATAAATCAGTTACAGATATGTAATTACATTGAAGATGATTTTAACCTTGGAATGCAAATATTTGCTTTGGCAGACAAAGTTGCACTCTTTGAAATGAGCTTCTGCATAAACAGATGATTGGATGTCACAGTAATCACTTCTGATGCAACAGAAACGGCTCTGTGGGCGACTGATTGAGTCTTCCTTTCTAATCCCTAGAAAAATACCTTGGATCAACATATACGCTGAGGTGAACCAGGAGAAGGAGCAGGAGATGATTGGCTCGGTCGGTCAGGGCGACAGCACGCCGAAAATCACTCTGAGCGAGTTCACAGCATCTAAAGAGCTCATGGAGAAGGAACTGGATGCCCGGGTCAAGAGTAAGTCAAAGTCAAACGATTGGAGCAATCACTGTTTTGTCTGGAGAAACTGCTTCCAGCTGTCAGTCTGCAGGGCGGATGTGATTCATCTCAGTCAACACAGACAGGAAGCGATCTCCTCTGAACACTTTTATTCATGCAGAGAAAAAGAAATAAAACAGGACATGTAGTTTAATGTAAACCCTTGCTTGAAACTGGGTTATGAATGATTTGGTGTTTAGTGAAATTGTATCACATCAATGAGATATGACATTACAACCTGACACTTGAAGTACAGTAAGTAACGTTAGTTATTTCTTCTCTAGTGGGGAGGAGACATTGGTGGGCACTGCTAGCTAATAATTAGTTGTGTTAAACCTGAAGCATTAATCATAAACATTAGCTCCACTAATGCTAAAGCACCACACTAACATGATATTTAGTGGAAACTAATGCTATTTTAAAAGTCATTTAACTATAAATGTCCTTGGAAGGTGGATAAACTCTAACATCTGTAAGTTATTTTGGGGAATAAAAGGAGAACATTTAACTACTTGATTCATTTTTAACAGTCGACAAACAAAACTGCAACACAGATGTTGAACTTTATTCAACTGAAAGTTTACAAAAAAGTCAAATAAATTAGAGTTTTGGAATTTATCAGGAAAAAATAAATTTAGGAGAAACTAAGTACTCTAAAAACGTTCCAAGTCAGCAAAGGGTCTAAAGACAAATGGACTGGGATAACTGGTGGGATATGTCAGGCAGCAGCTGGGAATTTTACTGCCCAGTTGATGCTCAAAGCAGGGAAATTTGGGGATTTGAGGAAGTTTGCTGGATGACTGGATCAGAGCAAAATGCAACTGTTGTCAGGTTTTCTTGGTCTGGATGGTCAGCGGCTATTAAAGGGCAGGCAGAGAGGTGAAAGGGCAACAGAGTCATGAATACGTATAGAGAACGAAGACCCGAGTTGTTTGGTCCAAGAAATGAGTTGCTGAGGCTCAAACTGGTGAAGAAGATCATACTGGTTCAGATGGGAAAAGGTCAGAATACACATTTCATCCCAGTTTGTTGCTAAGGAGCTGCACAGCTGGAGACCAGTCAGTGACCCGTCCTCTCACAGAAGAACCATCGATGGTCCATTATCAGAACTGGACCACAGGGGACTGGAGGAAGGAGGCCCAGTCTGAGTCAATGTCTGTCTGCATCCGCTTTACTTTAGCATTTCTTTTGGGATTGTAAAAGACATTTTGTTACTTTTCATTGTTTTGCAGATTATATTCAGATTTGGTATGCCTTTAAGCAAAAGGACAAATTATAAAATATTTTATTAAATGGTCTGCATATCCATCAAGGTACAGATACATTTAAATGTCTTTTCACACGACTGAAATAACCTGATAAGAGACATCAGACTTGCAGAAAACCCAGACAGTTTTACTGGGCGTCTGGAGTCATAAATCAATACGCTCTTCATAATAATTCCTTGATGTAGTTTTGTTTTATATTACTTATCAAATCTGTTCAGGTGTCAAAATATGACTCTTAAGATTCACAACCAGCTGTTATAAACGCTACTCTCTGTTTTCTTTAGTTATCAACAAAAGACTGGAAAAAATGATATTGAAGTGTGTGATTGTTCTAGAACGTTTTCTATAATTATTATACTCAGTGGGCATGTTTTGTTCCTATGTCATTACACCCACAGAGCCTTGTGATTAGCAATTAATTACAAGGCATTAATGTCAAAATAGCCTTATGTTCTGGAAAAATGAAAGTCACAATACTGAACTGACTGAACTGAACGTGTCGGTTCTTTGTCTGACTTATTCTGTGTTTTCTGCTCAGGAGGAGTCGGAAACGCCTGCGAGAGCACAAGGGAGATTCCAAACTGTACCAGCGTGTAAAAGCTGAAGTTTGTGTACAGAGCGAGTGTCACAGTGTCCGGGGTTCTTCTCCATTTCTGTTTTGTAATTCTAAACACAACTGATGTTAATAGTTTTTCTAAAAGGCCTCATTTATACAGACTTGCATGGATGTCTCGTTGGGCAACATCCAGTGCAGCGTTGGGATCTCTGCAACGACGACGAGACTTTTGGGTTTCCGTGGATGTAAACGCTCCATTCATTTGCTGAGGGAATTATCTTTTGTGGATGAGTTCTGTACGTTTTCTGAGATGTTTGCTTTGAAAATCATTTCTGCCTAAATGTAGACTATATTGTCAGTCTTCAATCAAACAGGGAATATTACTGAAATGTAAAGTATTATCTTTTATTCTGTTACATGTAAATATCCTTTCTACATGCTCGTAGTCTCATGGCGACGGCGGTCTGTTTTTGAAGGTGTTTAAAACGTCAGACATCGCTTACGGAGAAACATTTTGCTTTGCTGACGTCCTTGACTTGTGCATGTTCCTACTGAGGACACGGTTTCTGTGTTGTAGATAAGCAAGTGTTGTAAATAGTTCTTTTCTAAACATTTGTCAAAGCCCAGTCGGTTCTGGCCAGGTTCTGTTCTGCTCTCATCCTCTTCGGTTGCTGTTGAAACGGGTCGATCTGCTAATGTTCAGCTGCCGTTAACAGATTTACTCTGCAAACAAAACGAGACGGATCAACATGAGGAGGATCGTGTATAATATATTTATATTTTCAGTAGAAATATACTCGAGATAACCAGACATTTTAACTAGATGAGTGTCTTTGAACCAAACATTAATAGCTACTGGCATCATTGCGTTACGTTTTGCCTCTGATTGTCCAGATTTGTGGTGACCAGGTCTGCAGTTCACAGCATTTTAGAGCAACTTTGGAAAAAATGGTGACACTTTCATAATGTACAGAAAATATTTGTTCTAACTCAAAATTTATGGTTGAAGAAAGTCATGACCCAGACTATCAAACATTTCTACTGTACCAATTTAACAGATGGACAATAACAATGTATTTTGATGAAGCTTTATGATCTGGATGAGAGGAAAAACTGAGGGCGGCAAATCAGCAATGAAGACAAAATGTTTAGATTAAAGTTTCTATATAAAGATTAAAGTTCTTCTAATAAGCCAACACTAACAATGCGTCATGTAAATGAGCTCATGAAATATCATCTGGATTTAATAACAAATAAATTCTCTCTATTGTGGTCAGTTGTTCTGTTTATTTTTGCTGTTTTTTGTAAAATAATAAAATTTAGCCTCCCTAAAATAACTTAAGGCATGAGGTAACTAAACAGAGTTTCTCCTGTTTGTTTCCTCTTCATTTGATTTTTTATTTTAATCAAATTCTTCCAGCAACAAAACATTTTAGCTCTGATTATTGTGCCACTTGTGACATTATTGACCCAAATACACTTAAACCAGAATTAGACATTTTTTCTTTTTAAATGCACCTAAAGAAGCTGCGTGTTTTTGTGAAGTCTTTCAGTGGACATTTACACGGCGGAAACTCAGGGTTCAGATTTTTCACTGGAACGTAAATCCAGAGAAGTTATGTAAAACAACCCATTTGGCAGATTTTTCTGTAGAGAATATATAAATAATTTGATGGAAAATTCAACTTGGGAAGCTGAAATACTTTGGCGTAATGCTGCTTGACCTCAGCTGGGGTTTGCATAGCAGCTGATCCAGGAGCGCTACCTGTTTTCCTTTGGACCGATCGGCAGACTGTAGCTGTTAGCTTCTGCATTAGTGCAAGACCATTTCTGCTGCATATTTATGTATGTTTGGTGTTTGAACTATTAGAACAGGCAGTTCTAATCATTTTTAGAGGAGCTCTGAAGTATTTGTACACAGCTGGCTGTGGTACCAAACCCTCTGTGGTACCAGGGATCCACTGAACCTCATTACAAAGTTTTCTTTTTTGTTTTTTTATGGTGTGTTTAGGGCACCCTTAAAAAAACTGAGCCATGTGACACCTCCAGCTGTGTTTTTGTTTTTAGTGGAAGGGTCAGAAGAATTAAGTCATTTTAGAACCAGATGCAGATCAAGTCATTTTTATTTCCTGATTGAAGAGGGTGTGTTTTCTTTTAGCCTGAGCGAAACTCCGCCAGGTTTCTTTACCAAAAACTAGTCTGACAATGGTAGGAGAGCAGAGCAGTCGATGTATTAATGCAACTGAATCCTGCTAATATAATTTGAAATAAGGCAGAGTTGCTCCCTCCACGTTGCACTGTGACCGTAATGAGAGAAAGCTGGACAGCCAAAGATCCCAGCATGCACTGCTTCCCCACAAGCTCATGTAAACATCTAGAAAAGAAGAGAGATATAGGCTGTCACACATATGCATTAACCAAACAGAGGACTGATGCTTGTTGCTGCATACAGAACACACTGAACAAAGATTATTTCCAGTTTTATTGTATTCACATGGTGTCAGAGCTGAAGCTGGTTTGGATACTTTTTTATTGCAGCTTTCATCTGATCCAACTTCTTTCATCAAAATGAGATCAGGAGAAAAGCACATAAAAAGAAACTTTGGGAGACAGGAAGTAAAGTTAGTGTTGATGGTGGTGTAAAAATACTGCAGGGAATAGCCACAAGTGCAAAAACTCATGGGATGTTTTATGATGCTAGTGTGTTGAACTGCAGCGTTTATAGTTAATGAAGTTCTGGCTATTTAAACACAGGGCTGTCCAGTCTGTGTTTGGCTGATGGGTGTGGCCAATCCTGCAACAATGAACGGGAGACGCCTGTTACAAGTAGTGGCATCTGTTCAGTGTTGTTGTTTAAGTTGTGCAGCGTTAAATAAACTTCATCTTATTGTTGAGCAGAGCAGGAAACTATGGATGTGCAGTAAAACCTGGAACCTTGGACTCTTGGGAAACCTTTTCACTTTTCATGTTGTGTAAGATGTGGGATCAACTAAAAGTTGGTGAAGATGGAGCGATCCGAGAATTTGAACAAATCGCTGACCTGATCATTTTTCATAAGAAGCAGGCGTAACAGTCCCATCAGTCGTTGCACCAGTGGCTACTCCTTCAGAAAATTTGTCAAAGATTTTTGGATAAAAACTTTATTAACTATAGTTTTCCATTCAAATTGGTGGAAATAAAACAACATCCTTAAGGATTTAGAATATAATGAAAAACCTGGCGGTCAGAGAGCATTCCTCTGAAAATGAGGAAAACTGAATGTGTTCAGTTCCAGACGTTGTTTGGAAAACAGGATAACTCCATTAAAACTGATTGTAAAGAAGAAAAATATAAAGTGCTGAAAATGAATCTTAAACGGTTTAAAATGGAAGAAATGGGAGAAATCAGAGCAACTGGGAGAAAACTCAACCAATGATCAGTTCAACTGTGATCAAAACAACTCCACAGTTGTACTTTAAAAATTAAAAGATCCTTTTGTGAAGACAATTTATCAGCACAGGTATGAGGATGTTTCTCATACCATGAAGTTGTTCTTATTTATCACACACCAGAGGTCAGGGATCGGTTTAAATGAAAACATTTCAAGAGGAAAGGCCTGGAGTCCATTGACTTGAAAAGCTCCATACAAGTAAAAGCTGTTTACTGTTGCTGCTGTAACAAGACAATTAATCAAACTCTGCAGTAATCAATCAATCAATCAAATTTTATCTGTATAGCACATTTCAGCAGCAAGGCATTTCAAAGTGCTTTACATCATATCAAACACAGAAACACAAAGCAACTTAGAATCAACAATCAAAACACGACATTAAGTCAGGTTCCATCAATAAATTTGTAATTGATTACGTTTCAAATACAATTCTTAACAGGTGGGTTTTTAGTGGAGTTTCATCCATAGAAGGTTTACCTGTTACACTCCTGCTGTGTTATATGGAACAAAATACCTGCTGCTATTTTTATTCCCACTCACAATCACACAGTTTAAAACGATGTAGACGCATTTTAATGGGTTTATTTCTGGTCCTTTTTCATTTTAAAGGACCAGAGTTTTGGTCCAGACTAATCCCTGGACCTTGATTCAGTAGAGAACTTGTGGGCTGTTTCCAATCTGCTGTTTCTGAGGTAAAACCAGGCAGTCATTTAACAGTCTGATCATCCTGGGCTGCGACGAACTGTCACTGGTACCAGAATTTGGTTGAGTCCATTTAAAGTCACATGAGATGCAGTTCTCACACAGTGGATAGATAATTAGTTAATTGATTCACAAGAAAGTTAAATCTTCAAAAACTTTACAGTTTATACAATAGAAGCTCCATGTTTGTAAGGAAACTGCTATTTTTTTTAACCGTTTAATATTTTTTTGTCTCACTTTGGGTAGAAAAAACCAAACTGGATCATTTTCTCTTTATATTCTGCTGTGAAGCAGGATGTGCAGCATTCCTAGAGCCTGTGAGGGTATGAAAATAAATCGATTCTAAGGGTCTTGAGCTTTACTTTTGGGTTTGAACAGAATTGTACATTAAGAATGTCACCAGTGAAAATATCTCATAACTTTTATCACTGGAAGTTTCTTCCATCTAACAACCTAAATGCCTCTTTATGCTGTGAACAACTGATCCCCAGACGAGGCAAATGTTACCTTAAGCGATTTGTTGCAATTGTGTTTTGTTTTTTTTCCAGGAGGCGAAAGCATTGTAATGTTCTTCAGTGCACAAAAAAAGCTATGATGCATGCATCATCAGTAATGTCCTGTTCCATCCTTATTTTAATATTTCTACGGTAAGGAAACTGTCATTTTGAAATTGTTTCAAATAAATGTATTTTTGTACATCAGCTCCATCCTTTTGTGCGGTTTCTGTTCTGTGTTGAAAGGACGACATTGCTGAGGTGAAACCCATTTCCCGGTGGACCGAGTGGAACAGAACCAGTACAAGGAGAGCCTGGAAAAGCAACATCCTCTAATTATAGATAAAAACACGATGCACAGAGTCAAAGATTCAGACAGCTTTAAGAAAACGGATAATCTTTCTGCATCACTGAACCAAAGCCAAAAATAGAGACATAATTGAAGTGTTTGATAGTTTGGCTGGTTCTATTTTCATTTGTGAAAAGGTTCTGTTCAGTCAGGCGGAGTCGTCTCAGATTCCTCCGAATGTGTTTTATCAAAATGACTGGACGGCCTTAATGACAGATACCATCAAAGCAGAATCATTATTTAAACCATCTAAAATAACTAAAAAAGGCTATTTTTGGAAGGAAAAATCAACCTTAATGACATTAAAATGAAACTCCTTTATTCATGGCAGTTAAAATTAACAAGAGTTCATTTATTTAAAAAAAAAAAGCCTATTAAACCTAAAAGAAGCTGCAAAGCCTTCATTTTTATTTTCTGTTGTCTCGTTTCCATCTCTACACCTAAAGTTTGGTTGTCTTTGTTTTGGTTGCATTTCTGCTTCCCTGCAGCTCATTAGCTGGTGTTTTACCAGAGCCTGAATAGAGACGCACCGTCGGGTTTCTTTGTTCTGTGTCTGAAGTCGTCACTTTGTTTTCTGTTTTAAATTTGTTGTATTTGGATCCCGTATTCTGCTGCTTTTCTGTTTCTTCCCTTTTGGGTTTTTTGGATTTCTGGTTTTGTTAATGATCTTTACCTGTCAGCTTCATGCAGCTACACCTTCAATTAAAATTACTCAACCAAACAATAGAAGCTGTTGGCAGTAAACACATCACTCAACTACAGCAAAATTATTTAGTCCTTTATGATAAGCATGAGCTCAACTTTCTGCTGTTATGACTTACTGCGAACATGTAGAGCCGGACAGTCAGGAAACGTTCACTCTTCGCGGCTGAAGGCCTGCAGGCCACTGATATTTTTGGGTTTCAGAGATTTTACACAGAATATTAGTCAGGCAGCCATGATGGCGCCTTCAGTATCCTCCAAGGTCCCGACCAAAACCTGGACTTTGAGAAATGCTTTGGCTTGTTTGAAGGTTCAATGACGCCATTTTCTTCCATCCAGCTCTACAAATACTGCAGATTTCCAATCCCAGAAGAAGAAAAGCAGCTTCACTGAGTCACCATCATGCTTCAGCTGTTCTTTTCAGTCTTTTCTTGAGTCTTCCTCTTCCAGACACACTGCTGACCCACAGTGGCGTACATGTAGGAGGTGAGACATTTGGTATTTGCTTTACTGTTGAAACTGAACCTCAGAGCCTCAGTCATACTTTGGCCGTCTGGAGTCACTTCAGAGTTTTGAACTTCCTCCTCAGGAATCTGCTTTCAGTCATTAGCTGTGTCTCCATCAAGGTTTCTTTTTTATGTGTATTTTGAAATATTTGTTTAGAAAAGGTTGATGAAAATTCAAATAACTTCCTCAACTTTCCAAAATAAAAAAATGTACGTGTGCTTGTGGTGGTTTTTGGCTTTTCCGAAAAAGAGATGATGCTCCAAGTGGTAGAAGGAAACGCATTTGCAGAAATGCGTTTCCTTCTAACGTATCAAACTTTAATACCTTTTGGTGAGTCTCTGCTTTACCAGAGGCACGGAACTCAGACAAATTTCTACGTCCAAACCTCCATCTCAGGGGGTAAAACTTCATTTTCCTGATGTGGGGTCCATGGTAGCTTGCAGCGTCGACATCTTGTTTGTTGTTACCGCCATGCGTAGCGTTAAATCATGCTTCATGTAGCTTGGTTGATTTGCTGGAAGCCAGTAGATGGAAACATGCCTAATTCTCTTTTTCTGTTTTTCTGCCATATATTTTGGCCATTGTAAATGTTAAGCGTGAACTCTGCTCTAAACTTTATTAACAGAAACGTTCAAAGCCTTTCTTTCTTTTTGTATCATTTTCCTTTTTTGTCCGAGGCAACGCTCTCATCTCTGAACCTTTTGGAAAATGATCTTATTTAACCAGAAATGAAACGTTGTTTAAGATGTTTCATCTCAAGCCCATAAAATGCAATTGATGAAGCTCTTGATTGGTTGCGCCTTAGTTTACTCAAACCAAACCAAATTTGAAAATGTGGAATCGAATGAATAATTCTATCCAGCAAGTGGAATATCTGGGATTTAATGTTATTATGGATACAAATAGAAATCCTGTTTTTGCTGCAAACACTTGGAAACATGTGCATACATCCAACTCAGCCTAGAAAGATACTTCAGAGTTTCTCCAGGCGGCATTTTAATCTCATGACCTTAACAGAAACACTTCCAGTCTTCAGGCTTCTCAGATCCCTGCAAACTGATCCCAGTTCAGCAGGATATGATCAGAAGTGATGCGTTTGTTGTGCCTGATAAAGTAACAGTTTCCAGAGAGGACAGCTCTGTCATCTCAGCTCCACCAGCCCCCTCACACTCCCACCCAACCACCTGGGATTACCTCAATGACAGTATGAAAATTTTCAGTCACTTGATAAAAGCCTCCCTCAATTAAAGATTTTTTCTACTGCAGTTTCTTCCTGTGGTGGCAGATGAAACTTGAGCATGAAATGGATTTATTGAAGTTATCAGTGCACAATGGCAAAGCTGGCACAAACAAAAGCCATTTGTCTTTATTCACCAGGGAACTCGGAGAGCAGCCTCATTATACTGTGGCTCGAATTAATCTCAGGCCCTTGTCTCTCCTTTTCACCTTGGCAGTTTGAAACAATGTATTGCAGGTCTTTTAGAATCCCAGACACATACTCCAGTGCAAACCTCAGTGCAGGTTACTGATAGACTCACACGTCGGGTGGAGGACAGAGTCTTGGTAAAAAGGGAAAGCTTGATGTGCAAAACTAGGTAAACTCTGGATGCCACAGTCTGTTCCAGAGTCTGCTCCGTTTGATTTCCACAACAGAAAAGTTAAAACAGGAAAGACGATAGATGTACTGATTTAAATTCTGTCACTCACTGACTTTGAAACTGTGTAGTCAACCTCTGTGAACATGTGTGCAAACAATACCGAAAGAAGAAAATACATTGTTCCATTCCTCATCTTCCCAAAATAAAATTAAATTCAGACAAACTCTGCGACTCTATTAGTGATATCTGTGAATGTCAATGTTTCTGCAACCTCAACATGACACATGTTTAGATTTAAAAAATCTTTGGGCTGCATCCTATTTTACTCCTGTCTTGACCTCCTCACAATGTCCCACTTCTCTGTATTCAAACCTAACGGGATTTTTGTCCTGAAAACAAAGGGCTGGTGAAGTAGAGCTGAGGGTCGCATGGAACGTAAGATGTTTGGAAATAAACCAAAGAATCAACTGCAAGATGATCCACCAGGAAATCCAACTGTCAACATCTTTGATTTTGCTCTCATGATTCTAGATATAAGCCACTGCAATGAGTTGCCTTTAGAAGTCAGCTGAGTTCAATGCACACCACACTTTTCAGATTTGCAATAAAAATAAGACGCACTGCCTTATGTTGGTCAGTACAGTGGAATTTGCAGCTCCAGTTTTACAAAAGTTGAAGTTTGAGCCTCAAACATCATAGATCCACTATGTGCCATGTTAGTTCTAGATGAAAATGACTTTAGTAAAAGATGAAGAACTGGAGACTCGCAACGCTGGAGGTCACTGAGGAAAAATACGGGGAAAAATAAAGATTAACGGAAAGCAAGAGAAGGATTAAAGGAGCCAGTGGAGAACAATGAAACTAAAATACTAAATATTTACTAAAGAAGGAGTGGAAAATGACGGGGGAACAGAGGAGTTAATCAGAGGAGAATACAGGACAGCTGAGGGAGCAGGCAGAGGGAAATTAGGAGATGGAAAACAGCTGGGCAAGGAAGCAGACTGACAGGCTGAGGAAGGGATCAAAAACCAAACTATGAGACAGGAATACCATGGATGAAAGGACAATCCTGAAACTAACTTAAACAATAAACAGAAAGGAACACAAATCTAAAGAATCGGGTTCAAATCCCGAATGAACTAACATAAAGGAAAACACTAAAATGGAGACATCTAAGCAACTAAACAATAAAGAAATGATCAAAACAGAAGCAGAGATGCAAAGCCCAGCTTCACTAAGCTGTTAAGATCTCTTGATGCATAAAGTCACTCTGTGAAAATAAAGTTGTATTATTTATGATTTCGTGCTCAGAGTTGGAAATCATAAATATGCATCATGGAGCCTGTATCTGAGCTGCTAGAGAGCCGGACGCTATCTTGATCTGTCCTCAGAGCTCTTCGTCTTTGATTCAGAAGCCAGAAAAGTTTGTGTGGTTTACACTGAGCAGCACCAACAACAACTTCACACAATCTGACCAAAACCTTTGGGTGAAATGTTTAACAAATATCTTAGTCCTGGCGATAAATGATAGTGGGGCCGTAGTGCAGGAGACAACGCTGTGAACAGCAGCTAGCTTGACTGAGTCCTCAGAAGGTTCTGTGATAGTTGTTTTAATTTGTGTCTCTAAGGAACTGAAGTGTGCAGAGCGTCCAGGATCTGGACCTGCTGCTCAGCCACATTCCTGACTTGTTCCAGGAGGAAATTTAGGGGCCAGAAACAGGATGAAGACGTCGCCCTGTTGCACACCTTGACTTTTGCTGGACAAAATGGGTGAACTAATAACACTTGACCACAAATACTTCACAAATTTTGAAATAATTTGGTCCATTTAAAACTCTCTGAGCGAACTCGTGTGAAGTTACTGAAGGTGGCAGAGGCCAATTAGAGGTTCAGCGTGGCTTCAGAGACAGATAAGGCTGCAGATGTATCAGAGTCTAACATCAACATGATAGCAGATTCTTGATAATAATTTAGATATTTGGATTAGCACAAGCCATTAAAAGATAAGTGGCAGGGATTCTGAAGCATTTACTGAGTTTGATTGCTTTTAAGAGGCCTAAATGGATTGAAACTTATTAAAGTTTTTAATCATAAAGTACTTCATAAAGAAGATTATCACACTGTTCACCCTGATTATCACACACTTCACACTCCGGCTGCAGCCAGCTGGATAACAGCCACGTCTTTATGTTTGAGTGACATCTAAAATATGATGTATTCAGTCGGCATAGAAATGAGGACGATGCAGCGAGTGAAGCTGTCACAAGGTGTCTCTGCTCAGCAAAAAGTCGTCGCAGACGTGTTGCCACATCCTGACACTTCCAAGACTCTTTGTTGAATTCTGATCCCCCAGATGTATTGCGACAGCATCTGTGCTTTCATTTTCAATTTTACCGTGTGCAACGCCCCATATGGAGACTGTCTGAAGTCATTTTCTGTGCAGACCTTTCAGCTCGTTGCACTGCTGCGGGGGTCCTTCCACCTGGCTGTTTGGATCCAGATGCAGAACTTTTATCTGAAATCCTTTCTTTCTCCAGAATGGTTCGGTTATTGACCGCAGCTCCAATTGCGCCTTCAGCATCTTGAAGACAACACGAGGTTTTCTTTCTCATAGAGCATAAAGCCAGTCAGCTGAACCGTGAGACACACGACCTCTAAATGTGTCTTCAGTTTTACTAATTGTTCCAGTAACCTTTGATTTTTGAGCTAAAAACAAGCAGTACATAAAGCTGAGGCAGCCGAGCGTTTGGATATAAACCTGTTCAGACTCCAGATCTGTTCACCAGACCTTCACTAACTACTGCAACTCGCTTTGTACCTTCAGGACAGTTTAATGCTGCATGTGTTTCATTCTCACCCCAGCTTCTCTTAGTAATTATTTAATCAGAAGCATTAGCAATTATTCATCATATTCACAACACTTTTTTGTATTTCTGTGATGAAACATAAAAATCATTTTTCAGATGTTACTTTCCTTAATGAAATGGTGACAGAATGGGACTAAAAGACCTAAACAGTATCAATAACAATGTCTCAGGCATCAATGATGATCTGAATAATAATAAACTGATCTCATGCAGAGCCAGAGAGAGACGTTAGACCACCATGTTTCTCATTGGAGAAAACATGAATGTGATGTAAGATCCTATTTTCAGAAAGTAACTGGCACTTTAGGGACACGCAGAGTAAAACAGAAAGAGAGAAATAGTTTTATTATCTTCTGTTCCCAATAAACTCAACACGGATAAAAACCAAGGCGCCGCCACCGTTGGTACCTCAGTCCGGCCATCGCCTTCCTGCATGGTTCTGCTCGATTCTCATCTCCCTTCAGAGCTCCGTCTGGGATTTCTCCCTGAGACGTTATTGCTGCTGATATCTTCGGGAACAGAAGGAGAAGTTGTGAACAATGACATTGATTTTCTCCACTGTCTTCAACATCTTGAAGACAGCAAAAGTGTAAAAAGAAATCTGAATATTTTTATGGCACCATTGAATTTAAAATGTTGTCTCCGTTAATGAAGATGTAACCCTGGCGATGCCTGGAGTAGCAGTAGAGCCATCCAGAGCTCGATTCCCAACATTTGTCTCCGTCTCTCAGCCCATTTGAATAAAGGATAATACTGTCACTAAATGGGAATTATTTAAATAAATAAAAAAATTGCCTTTGTCTTTAGAAACAAAAATAAAACCGATGTTGAACTCTTGAAGAAAAAAAAGCTCATTTCCTTTTGCTTTTGGTGATATTTAGAAATATGCAGATGTGTGAGGTGGAAGGCAGAGACCTGAACACGGCGCTAAACGATAAAAAGACACTCGGCGTTTCAGTTTCATGTTCCAAACTCAGATCTGGCCCATGTAGCTTGTTCACTTGCTGATTTATGCTTTTGAATTTTTTTCTTCCAAAGTTGTTGATTTGCTTTTTGATGAAAGTGATTTGCATGAATAAACACTGTGAGAGGAGTACAGATGCTGTGTGCGACAGAATTACATGAAAGAATAATGATGAAAGACATCCAGCTCTAATGAGGCATCTGGAGTTGCAAATAAAAAGGCAACCTGGTCTATTCCTTCGCTCTGTGGGAAATTGCTGCTTGTCCTCGGCGCCTTTTGCCTCATTGAGGCTGAGAACTCCAATTTGGCTGCCAAATGGAGAGATTTTTTTCCTTCATTTCTGGCTCCGTTAGAAAGTTTAATAAACGTCTGAAGACTTCAGTGACTCTGAATTATAGAGAACTCATCAGGTAGCATCAGACCACTTCTCTGTGAACAGAAACTAAATTACATCTCATCAAGAGGCGCTTTTGTTCCTCAGAAATACCAGGAGAAATTCTGCACCTGGCTGTTCAGGCTCAAAGCAACAACAGTTGTCTTCCCCATGTGACTGAACACCAGATTAATATTCTCTGTTGGATATTTTTGGTGACTCAAACTGACACCAACAACGAGGCCTAGTGCCCCTCAAACGCCACGGCTGCAATCTGGCAAAGACTAAATATCAGTTTAAAGGTCGACAACACTTCATTTTCTCTCCGACTTGGAACAAAAGGACAGATGAATTAATTACCACAAAGGTCTTGCAGATGAAAGTGCTGCTAAAACCAAAATCAATCCATAAAACTACATTGAACTGGTTTTTATCCCATTCACTAACATTTTGTAACCAGTGAAATTATCATGAACTTCAGAGTGGATGTTCCGTCGCTGCTGGCTCTGTGACCTATGACCTCTTTGGCTTCCTTCTTCTGCACTTTGACTAAATGACTAAAGTAGTTTCGGTTCCATTAGAGGAGGATCAACACTGAATGTTGCTTCTCCATGTTTGGTTCTGATGCCAGAGAAGCTGAGAGGTCTGGAAGGTTGATACAGCAAAAAAATATATTTTGGTGCTAAACTGTTCAGTGCTTTATAAACTAACAGAAGTAAAGTTTATTCTCTCAGTGAAGGACTTTAGATGTGCTTGATGGTTTTAGTCAGAACTCCAGCAGCAGCGTTCTGGATCAGCAGCAGCTGGACCTTTGATTTGTTAGGCTGACCGGTGAAGAGGCTGCTGCAGTAATCAATATGAATAAAGATAAACATATGGATGAGTTTTTCTAGATATTATTGGGACATTAGTCCTTCAATCCTGGAAATGTTCTTCAGGTGATAGAAGGCTGACTTTGTAACTGTTTTTATGTGTCTCTGAAGGTCAGAGTTCATCATTATGCCCAGATTTCAGGGCTGATCTCCAGTTTCCAGCTGTGATAACTGAAGCTGTGCTGATTCAGAGCCCAGTCAGCCTCTCACGGTCATGTTCTAGTGAGAACACATGTATGAGGTGAACATGCAACTGCTTTGCAGAAAACGCTGGATGGGATCTGAACCCAGGACCTTCTTACTGCAAGGCAGCAGCTCTAACTGTGGACCATGCAGCCGAACAGGAGCTGGTTTTATTGTTCCTAACTGTGAAGTCGTGTTTAGCGTAACCCATCCAGGGGTTGTCTAATCTCTTCTGGCAACATGTTCCTCTGCCAATGTGTCACTAAAAGGCAAGCAACACAAATAATAATACTAAAAAACTGTTGGGTATTAATGTTTTCGCTCCACCTCATTCCTACAGCTGCACTCTTTTAAAAACTAATTTAAAGTGTACAAAAAATAATTAGTTTCTGACTCATCTGAGAGACTGCTGATAAGAAAAGACACAAACTGGAATTGATCATTTATGTTCGTGCTTGAGCGATGCCGCTGGGTCAGCGTTCCCGTTTTCATTTCATTGATAGAGCGCCTGGGATTTTCCACCAGGTGATTTGTTCATTAAGGTGAGGATGAGCTGCAGCTTCGTTCACAGATCCCTGGTTGTTCCACATTGAGACGAAAGTCTGAACAGATCCTGGGCAGTTTTAGCAGCTCAGAGAAGGAAGCTAACAGTTGGTGCAGTCATCCGTCTGCCCGGTCACCTGCAGGCCGCTCTGCAGCGCCGGGGCTTCCAGCCTCCTTCAACATCACTTTCATTACACTTGTGGGAATAGACAAAACTCATTGAGCTGATTTCAGAATATCTTAGGGATATTAGTAGCTGGATGTTACAGAAGCACACAAACCTCCATTAGTGAAGGACCTTACTGGATATTTTGCCCCTCCTGACCCCCCACTTCCACTAAATGACTATAGATTCCTGGTCACTTCATCAGCCTCTATTAACATGCCATCTGAATTCCTAATGGGACCAGTATTACTCCTAATAACCTCCATGCATACGCAGATGTCAGCAGTATCCAGGCTCAGCAAATTAAAAATACAATATCTGGTCCTCGCCTTCAATTATCGCCGCATCGGAGTTCAATGAATCAGGCTGAGAAGACACATATTCAGTTAATCCCAAAAACTCTCCGGATCCTTGTGAATCTTCCCCCAATCAGCGTTAAACGACACTGTTTGTACAGTGAGCTGATAAAGTTCATTCACAGCAACTCAGCGGGGAGCAGAAGGAGCAGAGAAACCGACTGGTTTGAGGGAAACTCAGGAAATGTAAGTGCTGCATTACTGCGAGAAACAATGAACACCTTGATGACTAGTTTCCATAAGCTAATAAATCAAAAAAAACACATTGCACCAAGCCATAAAGGCTTAAAAAACAAAAACAACAACAACCACCACAGGAATCCTGTTAACTTCAGTCCCAACAGATCCAACAAAGATGACGAATATATATTTAAAGAGTCCATATTTATTCTCTTTCAACATTCTCTTTATTCTCTTTGATTTTTAAAAAAATCAAAAGTTGAAATAAAACATGGCAGATTAAAAAGTCATCAGTGGATAAACTACTTTTCAACATTCACTGACAAACTAAAATATTTGTTCTTAAACAAAGTAGTAACTGATAAAATCATCTTTTTTATTGATTTAGCTGAAATCTAAAAACATGAAGTGGAGAAATATCTCACAAAAGATTCAACTGAAGCACAAACACAAATCTTTAAATTTCCTCATGTCATTTATTTCTCTTGTATATTTCTGCTCTCTTCATGATGACATTTGATGCATTAATGTGGTAATATTATTTGCACACTTGGCATTTTTCCATATGTATTATGAACTCAGTGCACAACAATCTGCAGACCTCATATATAAAGTTGTGCAGGGCAGAGGAGCCACACAGCCACGCTGAAAACAACAGGAACTTTCTGTTGAGGTTATTATTTTAACAAATTCTAAATGTTCTGGTGTTAATAATGGATTTCACCAGAGGGAAAATTTCAGTCTATCAGTTTTATCATCTTTGGAAACTTCTCTTCATCATCCATGTTTTTTGTTTCTACATGATTGAATCCATGAACAGTTGACCTCTTTAGCTTCGTTTAGGTACAACAAGTATTGGTATCGCTGATAAAATTAAAAAATGTAATTGGCCATGGAGGCGTAACTTTAAATTTCAGCCAAAGAACCAAACTGAATGTCATTAATTTCACATATTTTCAAGTGAAACTCTTCTGATGTCAGGAAGCCAAACATTTGTTAAAAACAGGATAATTATAAACACATAAATTTACAATATTAAGACTAATATTTAGTCTGTATGACTAATGGATCTGCATATAGATCTGCATGTTTGATAAATGAATTATTAAATCAATCACTGCTCTGCAGCTGAAGCCCTGACAGTTTCCAAAGGAAACCGACAGCAAATTTTATCATTTGAAGCTGCAAGTAAAAGTAAAGAAAGCTGAATATTGTTTATAATGTTGTACAATTTTTTCAAAGCAACTTTTGGTCTGTTGAGTGAAAATTCATAAAATAAATATTTTCTAAAGACTTCTTAGCAGCTTGTCTTGAAATGGCCCAAAGCCTGAGCCAGACGGAGGATCTGTCACGTTCTTTCTCTCCGTCTGAAGCAAACCTGCCAGGCCAGCATAACATGAAGGACTTGTTGCTCTAATTTCATTTGAAGGTGGTTCTACAAAGTTCGTTGTGATGAATATGAATATCTCCCACACTGTTCTGATTTTAATTCATGACAGATTTTTAAACCATGCATCCTCTTCCTTCCACCTGACAGTTATGAGCTGCTTGTGCAGATTTATCATCTAAAATCCTAATAAAATCTCAAGTCTCTGTTTGTGAACTGACAGGAGAAAAAGTTTAGGATTTTTATTTTTGCAAGTTGTTGTATAAGTAACTTTTGTTATTGCTATGTATTAAACTAAAGTTTTTTTCTATTTATTAACATCAAATAAACACAAGGCTGTTTTTATATATTAACAGATGAATCATTTGGGTAGGCAGTTTGTCTGAGGAATTATTTTGCATGATTTTGATCTTTGTTTTTTCATTAGAAGCCCTCTGACCAATAGAGAATTAGTCTGGTTTGGTTTCATACTACAACATTAATGTGATCTGGTTTTTCTGCCAGAGCAGGTCTGGCTGTGTTACTGGTACGACCTGGGCCCAGTTTGCTTTCTCCAGTTAGCAGCACCAAGTCAGCGTTGTTCCTTGGACTGGTCCCTTTGTGTTACTTTGCTGACTCTGGCATGTCATCCATCCTGACTCTGGGATCAGTCCGGCAGTCTGGGATGACAGACTCAGGCGAAGCCATTTGTTCATGAGACAGATTTAATAGCCAAGCTCTCTGTGTTGTGTAAAGACAAGACACTGCAAATTGTTCCCTGAATCTAATTAAAGGTGTAGAAATTAAGTACTTTGACTGTTAAGTGCAGCTGGTTTTAATCACATCTCCAGGTCTGATTTAGGCATTTATCCTACACCATCTTTCACAGTTAAACAGAAAACAGAGGAAACTGCGTTTGAATACGTGGATAAATGGTTAGCAGAGCGAGTCCATGTTGGACTGTGGATGAAATTAGAAAGAGACAGCTCCTGTATGAACAGCATCAACCCCGAGTCACACTTTGACTAAAGAACAATCTGGAAAATGAAGACAAATTTGGATTGTGGATAGAACAGGTGGGGAATGTTATGGTCTAATGCATTTTCACATTATCCATCATATAGACATAGAGGCAAAGACAAAATGATCTCAGATTGGATTTCTTACTGAGGTGTCAAATTTCAGTCCTCGAGGTCTGGCGGTGTCGGGGAACTTCTTAATCTGTCTTTGCTCATCAGACTGCGTGTTGAGGAGGCAGTTCAGCTCAAGGCCCAGAGTCCAACTGTCCACACAGGAGTTTCATTTTGTCACACACCTTTCAAGATCTCTAGAACCCACAGAGCCGAGCTCCTGCTGCAGGAAACGTCAGGGTGTTTGGTCACATATGTGGTTTACAATAGTAAACACAGAGAGACGGCAGAGAGGAACGACCTTTAAAGGTCCTTAGATTTTCCACAGTGTTTCTGGGATAAAGGATCTGGTGCCTCTGAAACCAGATCTCATATAAAAGGTTGATAGAATGATGATTGTTATAGAAACGATCCCAACAGTCAGTAGGCGAGGGATGAAACCACATCAGAGGTCAACAGGTCAACAGGATCCAGTCTGTAAAACTAACCTGACCTGGAACAAATAAATCAAGGGAAAAACGATGCGACAAACTTAGGATAAAAATTCCATGAAAGGGAATAAAAATAGAAATGAATCCTGACATCAGGAGCAGAAGATAGATCAACATGGACAGAAATGAGTTTGATATTTATGGCTTTTCTTCAAGAATCTCACAGCTTTGACTGATGGTTGTATTTTCAGTAAAAGAGATCCAGGAATATTTTCACACCACAAACTGCTTTGTTAAATCAGCACCACTGAGTCAGTGTCTGTTTCTGT
The DNA here is from genome assembly GCF_001444195.1 of Xiphophorus couchianus. NCBI lineage: Eukaryota > Metazoa > Chordata > Actinopteri > Cyprinodontiformes > Poeciliidae > Xiphophorus > Xiphophorus couchianus. The sequence continues at coordinate 2,360,445 of NC_040232.1, read as the reverse complement.
TCGCTCCACCTTTTCAGCCTTCTAGACATCACTTCATATAAAACTTCATATAAAACTTCATATAAAACTTTCCAAACTCTGCTGAGGCTCTCTGTCCACCATCATCACGCTGCAGCAGGATTCCTGCTGAGTGGGAACAGTTTCCTGGAGCCTTCCCGACAGATCCATGTCTCCCTGCAAGGACTGCATCCCCTGCCCCTAAATACGCTCCACCAACTCCCCCCTTGTACCATTTCTTACCCCCCGGGGAAAAACCTGGCCCTGCTGAGGAGTGTGACAGCTGGAGGTGTGAATGGACTGCAGTAAAACATTTGAAGGCGGAAACGACCGGTGCAGCTGTCTGCTGGGAGCCAACGGTGCATGCTAAGTATTTTTTTTTTTATCTTGAACATTAAATCTTGTTTTCTTTTCTTTATGGTTGCTTCTTTAACCCTGAGAGTCCAACAGGAGCCGGTTGGAAAGTCTTTGGAGCGTTTACTGAGTGGGCGTCGTTTCTGCCTGTCCAGCTGATGGTGGCGCTGCAGCAGCAGAAAATTCAGGCAAAATCTGAGCATGAATAGAAGTAGAAGAAAAGCAGTTCTGTGAGAAAGAAAAACTTAAATTGAATGTGATTAAAACATTTGGCCCTTGGATGTTTTACCCGTTTGTTTGCTTTTAAAACCCGTTAAAACAACCATGGCAGCCATGTTTGCTGACCATGTTTGTTGTGTTCAACAAAAATCGATCACATTTTGTGGACGACTCTCAGTAAGCCTGGATGCTGCGCTCTTCCTGCGAAGCTATTCCAACTCTGCCAGGTTGGAGGGGATCAGCTGTGAACAGGTCTGGGCTTTGACTAGGCCACTCCAGAACATCTACCTTGTTGTTGTCAAACCATCTCTGTGCAGCTTCAGGATCTTCAGGAATTCTCTGGAGCATTATCTGTCTTGCAGATAGAAATAAATGTTCCTGTATTTATTTTAACATCTACCTTTTCAAACCTTCCACTGATTTTCCACTGAGTGTCGTTTGGTAAACTTTAGTCGAGCCTTGATCTAAGTTTATATTGTTATGCGCGTCGTCTTGTCGGTCATGTCGGCCATGACAGTTCTGATCATCAGAATCCAAATCTGAAGAGCTTCCACTCAACTCTGGACATCCAGCTGTCAGTTGAGCTTCATGCTGGTCTGGTTGTTACAATATTTCTTCATATACGATAAATTCTTCTTTTTTTTACTTTAGTAAGCAACATGTCAGTTTTAGTGACTGGCTGAAGCCCAGTGAACGACATGAACCGGGCCGTGGTGGACAGTAACTCCGCCCCCTAAAATCATCCCACTTTAGCGTTTAGTGATAAAACAAGTTTGAGTTTTAAGTCAGGAAAATCCCTGGAATATTTAGTGGAATAATTTAGTAGTTACTAAATTATATTTATGCATTATCAATATTTTGGAGATTTGATTTCATTTTTTCTTTAAGGTGCAGAATGGAGCCAAACATGCTTCAACCTGCAAAGTAAAAAAAATCACTTGGCAAAAGAATTACTTTGGGCATTAATTTAGGAAGGTGATGAAATGTAAAAGTATTTCTCACTAGCAGACCAGCCAGTAGCAGCTTGTTTGGTTTTTGGTTATTTTTTTTATAATTTTGCTTAGATTGAATAAACATGGTAATTATTCTGACATAAATGTTACTTTTTTTCAGAGAAACAAGGGATTAATCACCAACCCCAACCAGAAAACCTAAAATGGCCGCCATGCGTTTGCTAGCTGCAGTGATGGCAGCTCCAATAAAGCATAAATAAACAACTGATATAACCTGGGAACATTATGTATCCCATGAAGGCAGCTGTTTTTTCTCTGTTATAGAAAGCATGAATGGATAATTAGTTTTATTGTCATCAGTTTATATCTTTGCTGTATGTCTCCTTGTAACAGAAAATCTCTGTGGTTTTCCAGCTTGTTGTTGAAAGATAGACTTGTAATACTGGTATTTCATAAATTCACCTACAATGAAAATGCTAAACTCTGGAGACTGACTTATGTTTAACATTCCATGTTTATTTAATATTAAACCCAACAGATTTTAAATGCTAAAAGTATTGTTGAGCTTATAAATATTAATAACCAGAAATGGTAATATGATCTCAACTTAAACATCCTTTTTATCAGGAGATTTTCCGCACTTCAAAAGAATCTAATCTGGGCCTCATTAGCAGCAGCATGAAGCTAAAACATTCGGCTGTTTCGACTCTGTTCACAGAGAAGAGCTGCAGCTTGGAGGAACGAGAAGCCAGACGCTGAAATCAGAACGCAGAGCTCTGCTCAGGTTCCACCTTAACAAAACACTTTAATTAAGCAGCAGAAAAACCTTCAGTGTCAAATTATAGTGCTTAATAATCTGTCATATTTTATTACAGTCAACATGAGGACCATGATGGATGAAAATCACATGAAATACAAAGTTTCAGGTATTCATCCACCGATCTGTGCCATTTATCCAAGATTATATTCAGTTCTAGGTGAAAAAAAAACATATTTATATATATATACATGTATATATATATATATATTCCTTTTTCAGATATTTTAAAGATGTAAACTGTTTGGAGATGAAGATAAGACGATGGATGTCAGAATAAAATAAATTGCCGAAGCTCGAAGTCAAATCTTTCCTGTTGCGTTTTCAGATCTGACAAATTTGATTGTTCACACACTGTGAAACAAAGCTGTTGCCTTGGCAACAAGCTTCAATTTACAGCACTTGACGGGAAGTTTGCAGCACTTTAAACAAGTTTTCAACTTTTTTTGTTTCTAACTTAACTTAAAATAGATTCATGGCTTTTTTTCTTTCTCCTTCTCTAGATGAACACTGTTCCACAATAACAACAGCTTTCAGGAGGAAATGCTTCACTTGGGTTTATTTCTGCATGATTTAGTTTAAAATCATGAAGAAGGTGCATAACTATGTGGAAAGTCTAAGACTTTAACGTTTATTTCAGAGAAAACTGAGCATAGCAGCAATAAGAAAAGCTTGCATGACAACAGGAATGTTTCTGCAACAGAAAAATCACAAACCTGAAATGGACAAAAGATGAAACCAGACGAAACTTTGGCTCATTAATGACGATGGATCAAACTGAACTCATTTGTCTCAAGAAGAGTCTAAACAAAACATCGCTGAAGAAATCCCTGCAGAAAGTTAAATATTTTCCTCTGTTGCAGGCCCACATCAGTCCTGTTGCTCAGTTTGATTAAAACCTGCTTTCAGCTGCTGAGTGTCTTTGTCTCCTGCAGCTCTTTAAATGTCACAGACACAGAGATAAAGAGATTCCCAAACTTCACTGTGATCAGTATTCATAACGGTATTTGGAGTTCAGTTGGTCAACAATCAAATCTTCCCCATGATCTGCCCTGATGCAGCAAGTCAAATAATAAAAAAACAAGCAAACAAAAAAGTTTGATGTAAAGTTTCTTAATAACATTGAAAGGGAAACACTTTTGGCGAAAAAAGCAAAGTCTCTGTTGAGTTTAGCAAGGACTTTCTAACTTCAGTTTCAGAATTAGATTAATAAGACATCATTTCTTGTAGCTTCAGTAAGTAGCGTCTGTGGCTCTAGATTCATTTTATTTAGCTGAACTGAGAGCCAGAATGAATCTTTACATTGTAAAGATTTGTACATTAACACTGGAAATCAACCATAGTCACAAAACTGTTTGCATAATTTGACCAGGAAAATTAATTAAATATAAATAAATAAATAAATAAATATATATATATATTTGTGTTGTTTAAGCTGCAGTGATTTTTTAAAATTTTATTTATTTTACCAATTTCAAGAATAGAAAAGCAAAACTCTGCAATATACCATAATTAATCTAAATATGAGAGACTTGAGCTTATGAATGGTTCCTGAAGCTTTAATTTTATTTAAAAATAATAAAAAACAGTGAAACTATTTGAAAACTTAAGTGACTTCCTGTTTCTTCCACATCGGTTTCTTGACGACACGTTTTGTTCCACATTCACCGAGTGACTGGAAATGAGTCGGGAGCTAAATGACTGGGCAGGGATCCAACTCAATCAAGTCAAGAAATGATGGTGCATAAATATTCATGACTTTTCTTTGTTTGTTGTTTTGGGTCGGTGAATAGAAAAGGCGAAACCCGAGTCATTGTTTCTGTGCTGATATGTATTTGAAAACAAAAGCTGCGTTTGCAGATCTGTTCGCCGTGAGCAGTGGAATATATTTGTCTTCTCTGTAAACAGCCAATCAAAAGGAGAAGAAAAATCCCAGTGAGGAGCGAAAAGTGAAGCTCTGATATCTTTTACAAAGTTGGCAGCATTTTTGAAAACATTAATAAAAGCAGCTGTTGTAGACGTCCTGCGGAGGACCTGAAGGCCGCTGCAGCAACAATCTGTTTCCTGGCTGTCAGGTGAAAATATTCAGATTAATCTCTGGAGCTCAAAACTTTCTGCACTGTGGTTTGTTTTTCTTCAAAGTGCAATGAGCAGCAAATGTTCTTGTGTTTTACACTATGTTTAGAACTATTCTTATTGTGATGTTTTTGTTAAAGCCTTTCAACATATCCAGTCCAGATTTCTTGGATGATCTCAAACTCCAGTCCTGGAGGCCCGCAGTCCTGGAACTTTTAGATGAGCCTCTGCTGCGCCACACCCGAACAGAATAATTAGGTCATTAAGGTTCTGGAGAACTGATCCACACCAGGAGGAGGTAATGAAGCCATTTCATTCCAGTGGTTTGTACCTGTGGCTCATCTAAAACTGTAGGTCTGCGGCCCTCCAGGACTGGAGTTTGAGACCCCTGATATATATGAATCCATAAAAGTGTGGAATTTTCTAGGTCTGAACATTTTACATTATGTAAAAATATTTGTAACATCAGATGCTATTCTTTAATGAGTTCTAAAACTTCCATCCATCGAGGCATGTTAGCGTCCGACCCTTTAACCATACAGTCATTGATTTTTTAAAATATCTTCTATAATCAAAATATGACCATTGTTGAAATATTAGTCATAAGAAAAACCCTGAGAATTTCATCGAGGAAAAGGAGCAACTTTCAGATGGAAACTGTGACAGATTTTCAACATACAGAAATGTTTAAAGCAGTAGTGACATGAACAGCACAGATGTATTCTAAAATTCAAAAGTGAAGTGAATTTTCTACAATAAAAATAATAGGAAAGAAAACAATTTACCTCAACTCCGACCGTAAAACCTGCACAGCACTCACAGTCCCTGTCAGTCTCAGCATAGCGGGAGATTGTTCTCATCTGTTACCACTGCTAGAGGTTTCAGTGAGAAATCTGCCTGTTAGTGGAGATGTGCCTGTTGTGACAAAGACAAAGGGAAGGTGGAGGTGGTTACTGGTGGAGAAGATAATCCCTCTCTTTCCTTTTAGCTTTTGCACTAGTATAAAACAGAAGCTCACAGATTTAAGCACCGCTGGCATTGCTGCATCTTGCTGGTTCCAAAAAGTGCAGGTGGGATAAGTCACACCTGCCACAGCAACCCAGACAAATCAGTTATGGAGGAAAATTGTTTTTGGAGAGCAAAAGCTTTGTGTTCAGCAGGTTCTGTTTGTGCTGGGATGTGATTCCACAGGAACTTTTTAAAAACAATGCAGAATCACAAGATGGACCAGAGAATTAGCCTGATACTTTAAAAAGATATCTTTTCTTTTTGTTGGTCTAAACAGAACAGAAGTTCCTGTCATGTCCTTAAAGTTTGCCTCTCTTTTGATTCACTCCAACACTGAGATCATTATTATTCACAGTGTTCTGTTGGGTCGGAACCGGGGACATTACTTTTCTATGATGTCACCATCTTGCTTCATTTTGTTTTAGACTGAAGAATGAACTCATCATCCAGGAATGAAATCTTTCTGTTGTGAGAGCAGCAGAGCTGACAATAAGTGATGAAATTCCAGTTGGAACCATCCAGCTGCCGTTGGTCAGTCAGCATCTGCATGGCAACGTGAAAGATTAAATTATGCTATTAATTAGTAACAACCATGCAGGTCAAAATGGAGGCAAACTGGCCAATAGGAGGCTTTGCTGTTTGGCTCAACTCTTTTTCATACAAAGGACCAGAGCTACACCATGAACTAACCAATGAGAGCCGATACAGAATAATCTATATTCAGACATTTAGGTCATACTGCATTTAACATGTATAAATGCAGTAAATATATTTGAATAATAAAAAGGTTTAAACTGAAGTTTTATTGTTTAGAAACCAAATGGTAAAAACTGTTTCTTTTCCTTTAAGGCAACAATACCTCATTAGTATTTCTTCTACCTATTTTAGTACTTCTGACTCCCACAGTATTTTATATGAAGGCATCCTCCGCAGTCGGTCAGAGAAATGTCTGCTTTTTTTGTGTTACTGCAGAATGTGACAAACAGTGTAGAATCGGCGCATTTGAAGTGAAAACCCTGAACGACGGCGTGCCTGAGACTCATGAAAGCCAACTTTGATCTCGCATTCATCTCCCCCGTCATGCCCACATTAAACCGCAAACAACACGGAGAACAGCCGAGTACAAATGTGCAGTAATTGGAGCACCTTTTTTTGTCATTGGATGAATTATTCATTTCTGGATGTTGCCTCTCCATGTTGTAGTTGCCTCGTCTAAAACGGTCCAAGGGGAGATTTATCACTTTGCCTGCTGTCAAATGAGAATACATTAACGTGAGGTTTGTGGATCGTTCAGAGATAAACGCCACATTTATAATGCCCCTGGAGACATGATGGCAGCTGATAACAGGCGGTCTTGATATCGCCGCCTATGTGGACTTGAATCTATGCTTAACTTTATTTTTAGGGAAATGCATGCATAGAAGTCCCAGGTGAGAAATGGAGGTGAAATATCTCACGGAAAGCAGAAATTCAGACAGAAACGGACACAATGCGGCAAATCATCCAGAAACTGCAATAAGACAATTCTCAACTCATCTCACTTTTTCAACAATCTGCACTGATTTGTTTACATTGAATAAGTTTAGTCTGAACTATCTGAGGAATTATTGTAAATATAAATGTTTCTTAATCCATAAACTGTTTATTAGATGAGGGCCGTAACGGTAAATTGAGCTCTTTGTCCTTCTGGCTGCAGCGATCTCGATTGATCAGTCGGTACCTGAAAAGAACAGATCCCATTTTCTGCTTAACTCAAATGCTCATTGTTCATCTTTTCATCCACTGCATGAAATATAAAAAATATGAGTTATTATCCTCATTCTGTTAGGATCAAGTTCTCTTTGCCCAGTAATTTCAGCGCCAATGAGTCTACCACCCGCTGTGAGAAAAAACACAGATGGATTCCTCCACGCCTGCATGGATTATTGACAGAAGATAATTTTTGATGCTGAACGGTTTCCTCACTGTAACTCTAACGTCTGTCTCTGGAATCGCACCAACAACTGTGCAGCTGCTGGGTTAGCGATGAACCAGATGTGGTGGACCGATTTGTTACTTTCTGTTTTGACCATCAACGAAGGAGACGGTAAAGGAGCCACCGATACAACGGATGTACAAAACACACCACACTGTGAAAATGCTAATTTACTGTGATGTTGAAAGGAAGGCCGTGTTAAATCATCTCAAAACTCTTTCCAGCAGCAGTTCTTGAGTCACTGCAGTGGAAAGGGAGAAATTCTTTGTTCTTATTGGTTTATAAGGTTCTAAAAATTCTTGGACCTGAATATCCTCTTAGAAATTCATCAGGTACAAACTGTCTGTATAACGGACTGAACTTTCACCCTGACCATGCAAGGCGCTTTAGACTACACTCACATTCACCCACATTCACTCGGTGTGCCTTGCCCAGAGGCACATCAACGACCCCGCTAGGCACAGTTAGCTTCCTTCTTGGAACCAACTCACAGAAAACCTGAGACATGTAGAAACTGACGGCTCTTTTTATCTCACAGTGTTTAATATTTTACTTATTCTTCTAAAGTTGGCGCTGCCATTAAATGTTAAAAGTTTTTTTTGATCCCATTAGATTTTCTTTGAGTAGGAATGGCACTAAACAGAAGAAATCTTTTTTTTGTCTCCAGCTCAAACTGCTGCAGTGACAGACTTGATATCTAACAGCTTCATCAAACATGATTGTTTTTTTTTTTTCAAACACATTTTTAATATTTTTACTGCTAAGGATGCATGTTCTTGTATGTAATGACATAAATCACTAAATGCATCATGACGTACATGTTTGCATGCACCGTTTTCCTCTGGGATGATTTACAGGCGCAGAGAGTTTAATATGACCACTCCCATAAATCATGTAATGGTGAACTACAACTCATTATGAAAACCAGCCGACGCTCAGCAGAGCTGAGTTATGGCCGAGGATATTACATGGCAGGAGATTCCTCTGTTGTTTACGGCTGCAGTGATCTGTGCTGCTCTCTGTGTGTGTTTGAATGAGATCCATTTGTTCCTGATCCGAGTCATCCTGTTAGCTGCATTTCCAGGCTGGAGTCCTTCTGAGGGTCTGAAGTAATGGCACCTTCTCCTTTTCGCTGATGTCAAATGAGCCTCGTTGGCTCGCCTCCTACTACATTAATTAACACCATGGCTCATGATGGATGACCTCAGCTGAAGCTCCGTAGCTCCCATTCATCACAGCACGTAGGAGGATGGAAGTCCGGATCTTTTGCTTCTCTCCTCATCTTTGTCCTTATAACACGAGCGGCCTCACGTTGCGTTTTTTTCCGTCTCTTCGTAATCAAAGCATAAAGATGATGCATCGTCAAAACGTAAAACCATTGCTGCTTAATGTTTATGTGTTCCATCAGAGGACGTTTGATCCATCACAAGCAATAAATCATTCTTCTGCAGCAGCGGACTCTGCAGAGCTCATAATTCACCAACTTTCCTTTATCTTAGACAAGTTGGACAAGAGAAATGAGAAAAATGAAAACATCTCAAAGAGTTTCAAAAGGCCGTTAAATAGGCTGGCTTTACTTTTGGAGAAATCATTATTTAAAGTTTTACTTAAAAAGGACTTTGCCTATTAGTTTTTATAAATTGTTTAAATAAAAAATAAATCAAGTCATTGGCTAACATATTAGGATGTTACTCATCTTCATGTGTGGGCTTTTTGTTAGCTTAAATAGCATAAAGCTACATCATCTTTAAAGTTTAATCAGTAATACTTTTATAACAAATTTATGTCAGATCATGATTTTTTGTTTAATGTCAAGTTATCATAACGAAGACATTTTGAATATTATTAATACTTTGTATTAAAAGTGTCATGATTTACCGAATGACACTTTATGACAACAGTCATAAATATTCATGAAGTCTTCCTCATGTTCATGTCAGGTGTTATGTTTATGACGGAGTCATGTCAGTTTTATTCACAACCTGTCAAATAAAATGTTACTGATTAGGTAACAAAAACATTTGTCTCTGTAGTTGCTGAGCACATGTTGCTATATGATCGTAGCTGCTGCTGTTTTAGTTTCTCTATCAAACCCAACAGTTTTCCTGCACTGCAGATTCAATGAAAACTTTTGTTTTTCACTGATTTAAAGTTGTTTCCAAGGGAATACATTTCAGAGTAAATACAGATACATTCCTCTTCAGCCCACGACGTTCACACTTCAGCAGGGACAGACTGCTCTAGTACCAGATCTCCGAGTGGGTAAGCAGAACTACCCAACTGTGTGTCATTTTTAACCTGTAAAGTTTCAAACACCATCTGCGGCGTGCTCTGAAAATAAGCCCTGAGTGGTAAAATCTCATGCTTCTTGGATTCGCCGGCGCAGACGCCACGCTGTGCAAACTGCCTGTTACTCCCATCGCTGACTGACATGCTGGCACTGCGATTCAGCAAGGCGCTGCAGGATGTCAGGTTTTATACACTTTAACTTGATGAGAACGACTTCCATGCAGGTTTCATCTAATGTAATAACAATCATTCTGAGAAAAGTTTCTCAGCAATCCTTTAGTTTTGATTGGCTGAGCTATTTCAGACTGATAAAGTGATTGGTTATGGGGATTTATTAATTACATATTGCACCTGACATGAGGTGAGGTTCGTGGTGACACACTGACTCCTCTGGGATCAGACGTACAAATATATTAAACACAAAACAGAAGCTTACAGTTCAATTTGAACCCCATTTGAAACGTTTAGTTATTGCATTAAATCTTCCATCATGAAGAAACTTTTAACAGGAACAAACTTCCAGCAGAACCAGACCCAAAGGTACCATCTGCCTGAACCAGGTGAGCTTTGACACGACAGGAAGCAGAAACATTCAGACGCTTTAGGCCACAAATACATACAGGAACTAAGAATACATTCAGACCAGCCCTGTTTAGTTCGCTTTAATCCAACTCTAATTCGTTTGCTTATAAAGTCCAGTTCATTTGGTGTTTGGTCTCTTATGTACCAAACACATACTTAACCTCTCCGGCTGCCAGAACAGGAGAGAAAATGAATATATGGAAGAGAATTTTTGAATTGTCTGTCTGTTGAGATTAGATTAGATTGGACAATCTAATCTCCAATCCTCATTAGAACTCACTGCAGCGTTTTGCACATGTTGACTTGTTTCTACAGAAAATAGAGAACTGTAACGGTGAAACCTTGGAGAAATTCATGCACTGCTTAGAAATCCTCCCGACAACAACTGCTACACATGGTGGGATTTTCCTCTGCTGACCTGGCAGTGAATTCTCATTAATTTACCAAAGGAGCCACAAATTCTGGCTCGTTAGTTCAGGAATGCTGTTTTCTCCGTGTCGGTGAAAAGATGAGTGTTTCTTTGGTTTTCACAAACAGAATATTCCAAATAGACTTCAAACACAGCTTCAAATATTCATTATCACATGTACACACAGAAGAAACATGAATCAGTGTTTTAAAGCTGTATGATTAAACTAATCAGCTTTGTTTTGATCTCTTAAACACAGAGATGCAAACCTTTTCTACAGTTAATTTACATTTCTAACAATATAAAATGTGCTTAGATTTTTACCTACTTTTTTATCTTTAGGATAACTGTAGAATAAATTAATTTGCTTTGAAGGGATTTTAAATGTATTTTCCTCTACACTGTAGCAAAGATAATATATAAAAATGAAAAGTTGTTTATATCTTTTGTGATTAATTTAGTTTTGAACTAAATGAAGAAGCTGTTGTTGCATGTGTGCAGCTGCTGAAGTGGACTGTATCTTTTAGTTTGTGTCTTTTTAAGGGTGCTGGGCTCCTGCCATCACTCAATGACAAGTGACCCTCAGGAAAATTAAGTTGGGTCTTTCAGTCATCGCACTTGGTCGACACCTCTAATGATTATCTGTTACTTGTGCCAGAATGAGATAGATTGAGTTGGCCGCAGAGATACTGGAGGTGTGTCACTGCGGTATTTAGATTTTGAAGTCAGAGGCCTGTTTGACTCCAAAAAGCCCAAAGGGACTCCCGTACGTCCCAAGTTTGAATACAGCAAGCTTAAAGTGAGCGAGAGTCTCGGTGGTGTTCAGAATACCAAATGACTCGAAGCTTTCATGCAAAATGTTGAAACTGTCCCCCAGGAAACATCACATCCACGTAAAGACTCAGATATCTTGCTACAAGCACCAGTTTTTGTGATGCATAATAAATCATTTATAAATATTTCCACCATATATAAAACATCCATTTTAATTTTAACACACTTGCGAGGTCACCAGAGGGTCGGTGCCTATCTCCAGCTTACATGAGGCGGCGAGCGCCCTGCACAGGTCACCGGTCCATCACAGACAAACAGGACAACAGGTTTACACTAAGAACAATTTAGAGAGAATCCACACATGCACAGGGAGAACATGTGAACTCCATGCAGAAAGACCCCAGGTTGGGATTTGAACCCAGGTACCAACATTGCGACCAACTGAGCCACTGTTCAGCCCTGCAACCAAACACATCATGTCAGCTGAACGCAAAGAACGAGAACTTTACCTGTTTGGAAAGAGAGTTACGTCCTTTTACAACATGACAAAGGTCAGACTGTACATGTTTTCTTCTGAGTCAGATGAGAAAACATGTCTGTCCACAATTTTTTTTTTTTTGCCAGTTGTTTGTTGATTCTTGCGTTGTGTGTGAATTGTGAGACAGTTATTTTTTGTTTTTAAGCATGTGCACCCTAACCCTAACCCTAACCCTACCACTGATGGCACCCTTTGAATTTCGTTGTTCTTGTGACAATGACAATAAAGATTTATCTTATCTTATCTTATCTTATTTGCTCCCTTTTAGATACTTTATGTTTCAATATAACGTCTTATTTAAAGCTTTATGTCACAGAGGAAGTTACATAAAGCACATTAATCTGTTGCAGCACCTGGCCAAAGTATACATAACCTTTGAACTTATTCATTTATCTAAAAGAAGACCCAGCACAGAGCACGTTTCAGTTTTCTTGCTGAGGCCACCAGATTTTTAGCAGAGTTGAAACAATGAGTCATGTTCTGCACCTCATCAAGAGTTTGGCTTTTTTACAAGAGAAGCAGACTCCACATCATACTTAACATGAGACATTATTCCAAATACGTTCCCCTGTTTTTCATCAGAGAAACATCATTTTTGTTATTGTTGTTGAAAAGCTTAATTTTAGCCTGATTTGGCAAAAGTTCATGGTTCCAGTTAAAGTCCCACTAGAGCTTAGCAAACTCTCCAATGTTTTATTTTTATTTGTTTTTCCCACATCCTGCCTTGGAAAGCTGCTGGCCTGCATGTGCCAGAATGGTTCAGCTCTCCAAAAACAGCATCATGAGAGCGAGTCCTAATTACATGATTGACTTTATTAAATCAAGACTTCATCCAAAAGGAAAGTAGAGAACAAAATAGGACCTGTGTTTGTATGGCCTGTATGTGTGTGTGTGTGTGTAGAAGTAGGGGTGTTTGTGTTGAGTGGGTGTGTGTGTGTGTGTGCGTGTGTGCGTGTGTGTGTGTGCGTGTGTGTGTGTGTGTGTGTGCGTGTGTGTGTGTGTGTGTGTGTGTGTGGGTGTGCGTGTGTGTGTGTGTGTGTGTGTGTGTGTGTGTGTGAGAGCTGGATTGTCACCTGGAGGTGTATAGTTGTTAGAATGGTGAGATTGGTGGAAAGCCTGTAACTCGGCACCAAAAAGCAGCAAAGGATGCAGGAGAACCGAGTCCAGAAGCAGAACCAGGTGAACACAAAGTGTCCGCAGCATCATCATCATCATCATCATCATCATCCTCCTCCTCCTCCTATCTAGTCACAGAGACAATATGATGAAGTTTAGCATCTATTTTCAAACAGCTGCTCATTCAGGCTAGCAGAATGAAGCTGTTTACTAACTAAAGTGATTAGACGCTGCTAATGATTTATAATAGAGCAAAAAAATAAAAGAAGTGACATTTATCTCTTTTATGTTATGAGGTTATGTATTGCAGTCCGTCAGTTACAAAACTTTAAATTTGATGTCATGTTCTGCCTCACAAGACTTTTTTCTCACAAAGTGAACATTTGATGCACCTTAAGTTGAATTTGTGTTTTTCTCTCACAGCGTCCTGGTTGGACTTGAGTAGCCCAGCGGCTCAGCAGTGGCAGAGCAGCTCCCACAGGATGCTGTTAGGGGACTCAGAGAAGAAGGAAACCATCAATAACTGGAGGCGGTCACATGGCAACTGATTTGGTCTCTAGTTATTTTGTCAAAAGAGGGAAGTTGGAGCTGGGTTGGATCATAATTGTGAGGTGGTTCTGTAAGTAGCAAGCCTCCACAAATCAATTCTGTCAACTCATGCCCAGTGGGAGGCTTCGGTCATAAGTTAGAAAAGGAAATCTCTGAAAAGCTTCCAGAAAACGTATTTATTTTAATCAATCTTTGGTTCAACTTTAGTCTAGAATAGGATAAAATAGAAATAACCTTGATTGTCCTTCAGGAAATTTAGGTGTACCACTAATGTGATTTACATTACTTTAGTTTGATGCATTGTCTTTGTATTATATTTCAGTTTTTGTTTAAGTCACATTAAGACATGATATTCAGGAAAACCCTGGAAGTGAAGCGACTGAGCTCAGATCAGATGAGGAACGCCTCAGCTCTCCTTCCTGCCTGGATTTAGCTTCAGTTATGCTGTTTGGTTTTTCTTGAGATGTTATTCAACATGAAAAATCTCATTATGGGTTTATGGTGCTCAGCATAGATGAGACTGAAATGACGTGATCAGCGCTCAAAAAATCAAAGGAACTGAAGGCAAAACAAAAACCAGCTTCAAGCACAAAACACTTCAGACCCACTGATGTGTGTCATCTATTAATATTCAGTAAATACTTATAAAAAACAAAACACTGCAGAGTGGACTTTCAGGTTATCTATTGTACTGCAGAGATAATTAAAAATGTTCCATGCGTGTTAAAGTCACTGTTAATTACTGGGTACCTCAAACTGCTGTCATAGAAAACTGGATAAAAATCAAAGTTACCATTTAAATGTTTTCTGTTTTATAATAAATAATAATTGTGAAGTCCTTAGTGTTTGTGCCATCATCTTTAATAAGCCCTCTCTCATTTGTTTCACAGTTATTAGCTGACACCTGAACTGTGTCACGGCTGAGTGGTGGAAACCAGACGCAGGCAGGGAAGGCTGAGCAAAGGTCTGTTTAACACAAATAAAAATCAAATGTTCCATAAGCAAAAGGAAGAAACTCATTTAAACATTAACTGAGAAAAACCAGGAGAAGAACTGAATCTCCATTTCAGTTTTTTTCCTGAACCCTAAACATGCTCAAGCTGTCAACCCTGATGAGTATGCTTACCAAGAATGTCCTAAATATCACCATACCATGACCATGTCAGGATGAAGCCGTGCTCTACAGGAGCACATCAAGCTAGCTGCCACTAGAAGCCGCTTGGTTTCAGGGAATCAGGAGAATCAGCTCCAGCCACGGAGAGCGAAGCACCATCAGCCAGTTCCCAACACGTTCCCACCACCAGGTACTTTACTAAACATAAAAAGAGGATGTAAAGGCAGTTGCTTGCATTGTGCCATAGATGTTGAAAAAAAAATCCCTCATACTAGAGTGTATGTAGCAACAGAGGAGGAAAACTCCCCTTTAACAAGAAGAAAGCACCAGCAGTACCAGAACCTGTCTGTGAGTGAACAGACATCTGCAATTACTGACTGGGAGTTTGAGAAGACGGAGCAGAAATACTTTCTGTGATAGAGAGAGGTAAGAAATGACTGGCGGTGGTATTTCCTCCAGGGGCTTTAGTGATATTCTGTGTTGCTCAGCAACAGCCAGAAGCCTGACAGACCTGGAGAAGACCAGATCAACACCTGCTGCAGTGAGCAAACCTGCTCAAGAACCACAGGAAACATCTGAACTCTGTCAATGTAAAGACATTTTTCTCTACCATAATAATGGTTCTTTTTTTAACTCCATCTTAAGCTAACGAGCTTTAGTCAGTTTCACCCCAAATATTAAAGATTTTTACTCATAAGTATTTTCCCATGAATTCTAGAAATAAATCAAAGTATCATTCACAAAAATTAAAGCAAGAAAACCTCAACATCTGCAGTTAGATGTTGAATCTCCACTTGTTGCCTCCTGCAGAGTTTCCCATGCCTGTGCATCCGTCATCACCTGCTGCTGCTGCAGCTTTTTAATATACAGCAGGAAATGGAAAACATATTAGCTCCAGCTGATTCTGCACCTCAGAGTACCAAACATGTTTACACTGCAGGTACATTAACTGATGTATATCACAGGAAATAAGTTCAGAAATGTGATGGAAATGTGATGCATTATTAATAAAAACTTGCTACTTCTAGTTTTAAGGTCACTCAAGTCAGATTTTTAATTGTCTTTATTATCAATAGTCAAGTGTTATGGAATCTGGTGGCAAAATTTCCTCCATTTTCTTGCTTTAAGGAGGAAATGATGGTTGGATTTTCAGCTGTGAAAAGCGCTCTTGTCTCATGTCACGTCCGCCCACCTTGTGTGGTCGGCTTGTGGCAGCCGGAGCAGTCTCAGGCTGTCAGGAGCAATGTGCATTGATCTGACTGGCAGATGAGCGGTCGGGCAAACACAAACAGGAGAGGAGAAACCACAGACGAATTTGAGCGAGCATGCCAAATCAGTCGAGGCGAGAGAAACGTTGAAGCAGCTGCTTGTGAAGATGCTGCGCACATGAAGGGAAGGATGCAGTAGAAATGTTGTTCACTTTATATGGTGCAAAGAAAATTGTTCCATTCTCTGTACAGAGAACCACACAAATATCTTATATACCCAAATACTTGAGACCCCCTACAAAAATGATTAGAACTGCAGATTTTTGATAGTTTAGATACCAAATATACATAAATATGCATAATATGCACAGAGGAAAGCATTTTAAATATGTGCTATGAAAAAATCCATGAATAATTTGTAGCTAGCAGTTCTCAGAAGAATCAGCTGAACCGTGACTGGGTGGAGGTCCACTGTACCGTTTATCCACCGGGTCAGAGTGTCACCGGGTCAGAGGCGGGTCAGAGTGTCACCGGGTCAGAGGCGGGTCAGAGTGTCACCGGGTCAGAGGCGGGTCAGAGTGTCACCGGGTCAGAGTGTCACCAGGTCAGAGGCGGGTCAGAGTGTCACCGGGTCAGAGTGTCACCGGGTCAGAGTGTCACCAGGTCAGAGGCGGGTCAGAGTGTCACCGGGTCAGAGGCGGGTCAGAGTGTCACCGGGTCAGAGTGTCACCAGGTCAGAGGCGGATCAGAGTGTCACCGGGTCAGAGGCGGGTCAGAGTGTCACCGGGTCAGAGGCGGATCAGAGTGTCACCGGGTCAGAGTGTCACCAGGTCAGAGGCGGGTCAGAGTGTCACCGGGTCAGAGTGTCACCGGGTCAGAGGCGGGTCAGAGTGTCACCGGGTCAGAGTGTCACCAGGTCAGAGGCGGGTCAGAGTGTCACCGGGTCAGAGGCGGATCAGAGTGTCACCGGGTCAGAGTGTCACCAGGTCAGAGGCGGGTCAGAGTGTCACCGGGTCAGAGGCGGATCAGAGTGTCACCGGGTCAGAGTGTCACCAGGTCAGAGGCGGGTCAGAGTGTCACCGGGTCAGAGTGTCACCGGGTCAGAGGCGGGTCAGAGTGTCACCGGGTCAGAGTGTCACCGGGTCAGAGGCGGATCAGAATGTCACCGGGTCAGAGGCGGGTCAGAGTGTCACCGGGTCAGAGTGTCACCGGGTCAGAGGCGGGTCCACCCTGGTCAGGCCGCCGGTCCGTCTCAACACAGAGACACACAGTCACACCTGTGGACAATTCAGGGTGTTTCCACACACAAGAGTTTTTCTCTAATAGATAAAATCATAATTTGAAAACATCGTTTTGTATTTACTCCAATCAGGAAGAGCTCAGTCAGGTTCCTCTTCTGAACGGGTTTCTGCAGAACGCTGCTGCTGCTGCAGGTATTTCTAGTTTTAAAACATTCCCTCTTGAGTGGATCAAAAAATAACAAAATATTCTTGATTACCTGAAACTTTGGCCAAGTTGCAGTTTGCATAAAGGAAAATGGTGACCATGAAGATTTCTGCATTATTTGTTGTTAAACATAGAGCGTTGTGGTGAAGCATCAGTTACTATCAGAAAAGTTCAACAACCTCTGTGGGAAAAGTTGGAGACAAAAGAACAAAAGGGCCCAAACATCACCGAACCAGTGAACGAGAAAATACTAAACTTACCTTCTTTAATTGTTATTACTGCTGTATTTTTGCAAATATGTTCATCCACTGGGAAAATGTTTACATTTTTCAATAAACAAAAATTAAAGACTCTTATCAAATGTTAATATATTCATAAACCACCTCTGTGCTCTTGAAGCTTGCAGAAAAGGTGAAAGTACAAAACAAACAAGAGGGCCCATTTCTTGGAGACCAGTTGAGGTTTAATGAGTCATGGCCAGAACATTTATGAGCAAACTGTAGCATGACCAGCATGTTAAATAATTAATCTGTTGTGTTTCAATGTCTGTTTAGTGTGACGAATAAAAACCAGGTAAGTCAGAGGCTGCACAGAAACAGACAGATCATGTGATTTCTGTATTCCACTGAAACAACCTTTAGGTCTTTTACATTTTAGAGCAAAAGAAGACATTGGACATTTTTTAATCACAATAATAACATGTTTTAAATGGTTTCTAGATGGGCTTCATAAGTTTTTTAAATGCTAACCTTTAGCATTTAGAAATGCTAAAGGCAAATCTCTGAGGTAAAATATGGTTACTAAGTGTTGCTTTATGTTAGTAACAGGTGGATCTGGTTGTACACTTCATTTCAAAAGGGCTGAAAACAGATGTTGGAAATTCTGCAGTTCCTTTGAAATCTTGTCTAAAGGATAATTAATCTTTGACTTTGTGTTCAGACAAACTGCCTCAGATGTTTCGCGTTCAAACTAAGAGTTCAACAACTTGCCGTCTCCATCTGTCCATGCAGATGCTTCATAAACAAAGATGATCATCTTCATCAGGAGTAGGATGCTTGACGAAGCCTACGCGAACAACATGAACTCACCTACAATCTGACTTTTCATTGTTCTATTTTATTCCTCTCAAAGGATTTCACAACCAAGAAAGAGTCTGAAAGAAAACATGCTCAAAAGGTAAAGCTCTGTTTCTACAGTCACACTAGTTGATTTTTTCTGTAGCAGCAGCTGGTTTTTCTGGGTTCATTGGCTCATAGAAGATGCATTTTACAATAATCTAAACTCAGAGAAAGAAGATGGATTTGTATAGTCTGTCTGTTGGGATCAGTGGTGCAGAATTCAAAGAATTTAACTGCTTCATAATTCAGTTTTTCTGACATCCCACTCTCATTTGACAAAAATAAAATGTGTATTTAAGGGTTAGCTGACTGACTGCACTGACTCATCCTAATTCAGCCACGTCTTCTTCTTAATAAACATAAAGGTTTATTGTCCCTCAGTGGAAACATTTCAGGAGTATCAGCAGCAATGTGACAGGCAGGCTGAAGCTTACAGGTTCACACCCAGGTAAAAAAAAAAAAATTAACAGGAAGAACCGAGACGGTACCGTAGAGGAGAACTTAACAGTTTAAGAAAAAATAATGTTAATGTGATGAAAATAACATACTCAGGTTCAGAGAAACATACATTTAACGAGTATTTACAACATATTTCATAAATACATTTACAAAAAAATACTTCCTTTTATTTCCCTTTTCATTTATTTAAACTAAAATTGTCTTAACTGAGTGGAACTACCGTCTAATTCCTTGTTTTTGTGGAGACTAGGAAGGAAACTTTAATTGAGCGCCTCCAAGTGGTCCGAAAATTTATCACATTTATCACAATTTGACAGCAGGTCATGCCGTCACTTTAAGTTTCAAGTGTTAAGCATCAAATTATGACTAAATCTTCATTGGCACAAACAGAGAGTCTGCATAGTATTTCATGAGATTAGATTCTATCTAGAATCTATCTAGATTAGATTGTAGATCTGCTTCTCAAATCTACACATTTGAGAAGGAAATGTGTAGATTGTAAAGGAGTGGTGCACATCTACCATGATTTAGTCAAGCTGACTCGCCCTCTGTATCAAGGCAGTAGTATATATTATTATACATATTATTATCATTGGAGTTCATATTTCAGAATTAGTCATTCTTCTCTGTATTTTTACCATAAAATAATACTTATATTGTATGAAAATACATTCTCTCATTAAGGAAGTTGAGATCCAGGTCCATAAGACGTGGCGTGGGTCAGTCCTGTGACCCAGGAGGCTCACAAACAGAGCCATGAATGAACGAGCAGAACCAGAACCAGAAGACCTGAGAGGCCTGGAAGGTTGACATGACAACAACAAATCTTTAATGTATATTTTTGCTAAGAGAGTCAGTGGTTTATAAACTAACACATTTTAAAGTTTATTCCCTGAGCTCAGCATCAGTGTTGTTCTGGGCTTGGTGTGACTTTCTAAAACCGTTCGCAGCATAAAACTCCTTTGCTCTGATGGTAATTCTGTATTTTCAACGTGAAGTACATGAAATGTACTCATTCCAAAACTTATTTGAAGATTCTCTCTCTCTGGTTGTGTGTAACAAAAATGTCCGTCTTCATTTGAACTCAACACAACATCTGTGTCAGTGATGCAGATGTTCTGGCCTCTGGGAGGCTAATCGGAGAATCAGAACCTCCAGAGGACGAAGGAAGCTGCAGCTCTGAGCCGTCAGTGTTTCCCTGCTGCAGGGAGAAGTCAGTTCACAAGAGACGACCGATGAAATCAGCAGAGAATGAAGGTTTTCTACTTCTGTCTAGTAAATTGGTTAATCTTTGCATCACTAGAGAAAAGATGGGAAACATTATCAGCAGATAAAAATAAACCAAGAGGCTCTAAACTCACCATAAAACGCTTCTAGGAGAAGCAAGACATACAGTAACTCCAACTAGTAGCTACTCCAACGTAGCTGAAATGTCTTAATTACATTTTTTTTTAAAATGTCTCCTGTTTTCACTTATCAATAAGGGAAAAAAAGAATTTTTTTAAAGGAAAGCAAGAGTGGTATTGAAAACAGTAAAAAAAAAAAAATGTGGATGATTTTCCTGTCTGGGGTTCAGCAGAACATTTTCAAGTTTATTTAACAGCTAAAAAACCTCTGGGTCTAAAACCTCCCTCTATGTCCTAAAATAAAGGCGTCAAACAGCTGCAGGTTGGTGGTGTTGGCCCCGCAGGCCTTAAAAACGTCTCGGAGGAAAATGTGATTTGGGTTTTAATGCGATCTGGGTCAGATGGCCCAGCCGTAAAACACCCATAACTCAGGCTGAAAGGAGCGGGTGGCCCGGCTGCAGCTCCAGGTGTGCTGAGCCAGGCTGACATTTAATTCAGCTGCCGGATTACCAGGACAGCTCAGTGTTAAAGTAAGACTTGGCTTTTACAGGACATCACTTCCCAGGACTTGACTTTTATTGCGCGGCTGTAAGCCGGCGGGGTCTAATGGCTCAGCACCTCAGCCCTCCCAGAACACCCTGCAAATTCACTCTGAGCGCCCTGTCGTCTTCTGTGACCTTTGCTGAGTCAACCCAGCTGCTGCATGCATTACAGCGTCTCGCCTTCCTCAGATGGCAAGTAAATTACACCGTGTGGATCCGCACAGCTCATTTTGAACCCGTTTCCATGGCAACAGAGGCTGTCTGATGGGGTGAAGTGTAAATACGAAACACTGTCGATAAATGATCATAAAGGAAGTTTCTGTGCTTTGATCAAAGATCAGTATTCATGAGCTGAGCCACAGCTGTGAGCACACTGCCATCTAGCGCTGGAAGGAGGAACAGAAGGGAAAAATAATCCTGATGCAGGAAGCAAACACTCAGGGTTTTAACTGGAGGACAAGCAGCTTCAAAGAGTTGAAGGGTTAACAGGAATGAATTAGAATCCAAACAGCAGATATGAAACATCAAAAGTCTCTGATTTCTCATCAGTGAGCTTCATTATAAGAACACCAAACAATTAGCATCTGGACCCGGAGCTGCAGCGCCTGCTTTCTGTTCCACGGTGGAGAAAAGCAGCTCCTAATCTTCAGTCTGTCACCTGCTGGCGCTCAATGAATGTACACACACACACACACACACACACACACACAGGCATGTTTGCATGCGCACGTGCACCCCCGCACGCACTCCCCCCCCCCCCCACACACACACGGCCACAGACAACAGGCATAGAGGGAATGAAAACTGGTCAGATAAAAATGAAATTCTTCTGTTTATGTCAGAATTTTATTCATAACAGGTTTTAGAAACGCTAATCTTTAAAAACCTTCAGCCTCAGTGTGAGACTGAATGACTGCAGCTGAGGGATGGAACCACCTTTCGTAGTCATAGTCAAGATTATTAGAAAAGTTGACTTCAGTAACTCTGTTCACTACGTTAAATATATTATTCATTCACTGATGTTTTGAGCCATTACATCCTAATTATGATGATATTATTCTTACAGGCAAAACAAAAAGACAAAATAAAGTTTCTGTAGGTGAAGTAATGTATGCTGCTGTCAGAGGCAGAGGAACGTATTTATGGGCATCCCTTCTATAAAAAACTAAAGGAAGAACAAACTGTGACACAAGTGGAGTTGCATTAAAGTTAATGTGACCTCAGTCGTCATGATGAAGACTTCAGAGCTGAGAGCTGAGGAAGGTGAGTCATCATAAGTTTGATGAAGGAGAAAAGAGGTAAACTAAAGTAACAAAAATACATTTTCACCAACATGAAGGTTAAAGATTTCTGGAAAAAGTTGAAAAACTGCAGGAGACATGATGTAAAGAGGTGACAAAGTTTACTCTGCTACAAACAGGGAGATGAAACAAAATCAATTTTATTTCTCCACTGAGAAATCGATGCAGATTTAATGATGCCTCACTTCACCGCCTTACTTTGCTATTTTCACTTTATTGGGAACCAAATGTGTCACACTCCAATAAATAAACTGATAATCACTGAAATGTGTAATGAGCATAAAATTAAATCTTTCATTAAATATGCTATCAATGGGTAATTACTTCCAGAAATATTGTTTTATAGTTTCTTGCTGCTGCTCATTATGAATTAATACAGGTTATACTCCTACTGATAAACCCAAATTATGCTGGGAGATTTAGATTAGCATTTTAATTTGACTAACAAGTTTCTTCAAACTGTGAAATAGATGCTAAAACAATGGGCCTTAGATTTCAGAAAAAAAATTCTAAATTTGACTTACAGTATATTTTATGTAAGCATGTCTGATATTGATAGTATCCACTGCAAATTGTGGGTATGTGGGAAAACTAAATGTCCTAAATGATTCCTGTCATGTTTATGTTAGTAAAAACCCAAATTATGGCAGCAAAAAAAATTCCTTATAAGAAGCAGACACTCAGGAGAACGGCCGTGTGGCTGATGGTGAACCCAGGCAGAGACAGCGAGTTATGATGGAAGTTCAGTAAAAATGATAAACACTTGCAGAAATCGCAGGTGATGCAGGGAACCAGAGCAAACAAAAAACTGCAGAACCAGGAAACAAAAAGCCAGCAGGATGAAGCAACGGCATTAAATATGGAAAATAACAGGAGGAACCAGAAAAGCATGAGAGCAGCAAAAGATTTTTATAAATTTGTGTCTCTAATGAAACCATCATAATATTACCTCTAGATTGGCATTTCAAATTAGGAAACATCTCATTTAAAGCAACGTTTTGGGGTTCACCATACGTAGGGGCACTGATGTGAGAGAGGAGGATGCTGGGAAAGATGAGATGGTGATGGGTGGCCCATCAGGAAGCTACATGAAGAAAAACTGGAGAAAATTTGGTGAAGATGTAGATCCATTATTGTTCTACATGCTTTAGCTCAGACACCTCTGCCAAGCCAAAGTAGTTTCCAATAAATTGTGCAGATTGTGGATGATGTGTGGAAAATCAAATGAGATTGTAGAAAGGAATGTACAGTATGTTGCTTCTTAGATTGTAAGAAATGCAATTAAATATGCCACCAGCTCCCTGAAAACCACCAGCAGATGCTAAATAATCTCAGCAGAAGCTTAACAAGCAGCACCTTATCAAAACGTGACCCCCAAAGCTGAAGTACGTTTGGAGCTATTATTTATGTACCCTTGCATCGCTAGTAGCTAATGAGAGCACAGCTGGGAGACGTTAATTATTGTCCAGAGCCAACTTTGGACGTTGAGTCACCTTGTGATGAAGTTACAGTTTTATGAAAAATAGGTGGTAGTGTTATCCTTTGGAGGTTTGGTTCTCCAGGTACCAAATTAAATAAAAACACTTTGTAAAATAACCCATTTAAAGTTTGAAGTTCAAATCCACATTTTCTTAAAACTGAGATTCTGAGAAAATAAACAATATTATTGTTGATGAATGACCAACATTTATTTTCAAATTTTATTTCATGTAAATATAATTGATGAATGAGAACATGTTCATATTGGAGTTATAAGCGCAGTTATAGAATATGGATGTGAACTATGAACATGACTCAGTTCATTATAATAAGTCTGAACTGAACCCACCAGTATTTCACCGCTTTTCCACGTTTTATGCTCCCACCAGATTTTTCCATGACACAGAGGCTCCAACCCAACATTCCCACTAGAACCACCAGACTCATGAAATCGAGTTTTCACTCAGGATTATGTGTTGGGAATCCCGGCAGTATAAACACAAGCCGGTCGGACCAGAAGTAAAGTCAAAGCTGCTCAAACTAGATCCCCATTTCACACTTTCATTTTCTTCTGTCTCTGAGCTCCTACTGAGGGTAAATACACTAGTTAATATACGAGTAAAGTTTAGCGGATGTATTTTACTTTGCCACCATGCCTCACTTCCTGTCTCAATCATAACATTCCCGTCAAATTGCTGCGTATCTCTGAGCAGGACGCAGTCTGTCGGAGACGCGCTCACAGGGGATCGCTGGCGGCCTGCGAAGCCCCGCCGATTTTAGCGTGCTCTAATTCCTCCATACATCATTCGACCTGATTTTCTGTGGGGTCAGATGATAAAAAGGATTCAGTGTGTTTGGGTCTCAACTTACAGAACCCAGATCAGAACCCAGCTAAGAGACATTTCAGACACAGCAGAGATCAGAACCAGGACAGGAATCCCTCGGCAAAACACTTTTAGTTATCAAAATAATAAAAAATATATGCTAAAGTAGTTAGCAGCTTTTGACCTTTGACTCCATTGTATGATGTAAGCTGCCTTTCACTAAATCATTTCCATTTTGACCTTTGGACCAAATGTCTGCTGCTTTCAGTTTCCTGACCCACATCAGAGTTGATGTCCTTCATGCCACTCGGCAGCAGCAGGACTCGGTGACACGCTTTTAGTTTGTCCCTGTTTAGACAACCATGATGAACTCCCCACCGGCTCTCCGTCAGTGGAGTGACGGACCATGGGGGATGACACAATGCTTGGAAAATCCTTTTAAATAACATAAGAACTGAGTTCAAACCAGATGTGTTGCCTGTGGGCGGCGGGGCGGCTGCACTCCTCACCGTCTGCAGGCTGAGGCTCAGAGAATGGAAGCACCTTTCCCTGAGACGGGCCTGACGGAGCTACATCTCCCCCTGTTGAGCCTAAATTATACTGCTCATCAAAATCTCCACATGGGATAACATAAGGAGGCACTGCATGCCTGGATGGTATAGTTTCTCTCTCTCTCACACACACACACACACACACACACACACACACTGAGCTCAAAGATATGTATGAATCTGCATACATCCTCCGTAAAAGGACCTGTGAATCTGTCCGTCCTGATTATCTGATTAAATTGAAATTTCTATGATGACAACTGGAGTAATGAAAGGCAGCAGCTAAATGAATGAGCAGGTTTGAACTGAAGCTGTTTCACAAGGCAAAGCTTTAAAGGCTTTGAAAAAATAAAGAAATAAAAAAAAACAGCCGATAATGAACTGTGACAAACAGAAATCTGAATAAATTAATGCTGTAGTCTGTGAGCATAAAGAGAAATAAAGAGAAATCTGGAGGAGCTCAAGAAAGCGTCGTCACTTTTCATATAATGTCTAATAATTAGTTTTTTTCTGATGATTAGTCAGTTAAAATGTTCAACTATGTACCAAATTAATCCTTATTAGAAAAATATTTAATTCTGAAATATATTTTTAAATGTAATGATTCTTTTGTATGTTGATATTTTCACATAAAGATATCAAACCTTTATGATAAAAAGGCAGGAAGGTCCTGAGACTGAACCTCTGCATGGACACAAAACTGAATGTTTTTATTGGAATGTTTATGTTATGGATTAATACAAAGCAACACCTCTGGAGATGGATGGATGGATGGATGGATGGCCTAAACTCAGTCAATACTTACTTATGAACTTGCTATTTATTATAGACTTTGACTAGGCCATTCTACCAGCTGAACAGTTTTGACCTGGCTGCATGTTAAAGGTTGTTATTGTGCCAGAAGGTGAAACTCAGACAGGATTTTTTCTAGGTCTGTCCTGAATACAACAGAACTTCTGTATTTGAAAAACACGTTGAAATCATCATTAATTTATCTTTCACTTTTTGCACTTTGTAGTAAAACTAACAACAGATTTTAGATCCTGCAACAAAAGAAAGCATTGAAGTTAATTTAAGTTTTAAAGTTCCTCTGGAAGATAAAGACATGAAGGAGCAGGATTCAGTGGTGACGGAACGTCAGAGAGGCGTTTCGCTCTCCTTGCTGCATCTGTATGTGAATGAGAGCAGCTGTGTTAGCATCAGGCTGTATTAGTACACAGAGGATGTAAGCCCAGCATGTAGGACAGAAGAAAACAGATGTAAAGAGCTGGAACAAAGCAGACTAGTGGCCCATGAATATGCTAATTCATGCATGATGTCGACAGTGACATTTGGGCTTTTGTTCTGGTCGCCTGCGTGTGAGTTCTGGTAGCATCTGCTGGTATCCTGGTTTTATCATCGGGTTCAAGAGATTTCTCATGCTGAGTTTACTCTAGCGTCCTGCATCAGCCTTCCAGTCTGTCTGCCCGTAATCTTCCACTTCTCCTCACTGCTTGTTTTACTGCCACCATCTAAGCTGAGCCAGTTTAATCTCACCTCTTCCAGTGAGGCTGCTGATAATCTATAATCTTTGACCAATTGGAGGTCGAAGATTACCGTCACTTTGGTTTGATCAGAGCTAAGAATCTGTTAAACAAATGGAGATCAAAACAACAATTAATGGAAAAACGTCTTATATGAAGTATTTAGACAATGTCACAAAAATATTCTAAAATTGGAGAATTTTAGAATATCGACTGAATTCACCAAAGTACATAACTGCAAGGAGAAACCAACAGACAAGCAACAGCAAAAAAATCATGCTAGCTGCACAGCATTCACCTGCTATGGATGCCATGGAGGAATCAAAAAGCAATTTCTTTTCAAGAAATAAAAATAAATAATAACCGAAATATTACTTAATTAACAGTCACAAATGTTAAATGCTAATTCCAGATGACATTTTGAGTCTCTGATAGCATCAGATAATAAATCTGTGAAGCTTCTTACAATTTTACTAAAAACTCAGAACATCAGCAGAACTTGGAAAAAAGAGCTTAAATAACATAAAAGTGTTTCTATAAAATTTAGAGCCAGGCCTAAGTGAAGGAAAGTTTTATAAAGATATGCCCAAAATTACATTTAAAATGTCTTTTTAAAATTATTTTACAAAGAAATGTGTTTCTTATAAGATGGTGGAAATCTGGAAATCCTCTCCAGACATCAGCCTGCAGGGACAGTTTGGGTAAAACTGGGACTTTCAACGTGAAAACGGCCCTCAGCATCACAACGTCCTGATCTCTGTCCCAGATGGTTTCAGCTCCTCTGTCAGGAGGAATGGGACAAAATTCCAGTTCATTTCTGAGAGAAGCTTTTTGAGGGATTCCCAAATGTTTGTTTTGTATACAGACGGTTTTCTTGGAGAAAAATGAATTAAAGTCAGGAAACTGGAAACAATCACAGGAAAATGATGAATATCTGAGAAGCTTCAAAGAAGAAACTTGATGATGACAGCAGGCTTTATGTTGCATTTTTTGACCATTGTAATTAAAAAGATAATGTTGGAAATGACACCATAGAAGGTCTGAAAGCATTCAGCAACAGAAACTCCTACGGTTTGGGTTTGGTATGAAGCAGCAGCTGTGGTGTCTGCAGGACGGTGCCTAATGAACATAAGTCAGGGGCCATTTCACCGCTTCGACTGCAGCCGAAAAAACAGGAGAGTCTGAATTTGAATGAAACGCTGTCTATCGCTGGGAGAGTCAGCTTTGTTTGGACCGTCAGGCGTGTCCACATTCACTAGCAGAAATGGTGTCAAGTTTTATCAGCTGCAGTCTTTTAATCTGAAAAACCCGTGGTCATCTACAGATCCATCTAAAGTGGACTCTCTCTGTCTGCTGAACAGAAGCTGGACTTCATTTTATGTCTGTGTTTTTAATAAGTTGTTTCAACAGCACACAGATGCTCAGTTATGTAAATCAGCCTTTGTTACAGAAGCAGAGCTCCCTCTTTCATGAATTCTCCTCCAAGCCAAATTTTATTGTCAGTTTCTATTTATGCCAAGGCCAGGAGACACGCACACCCTCTGCAGTCAAAACAAAACGATCCTTCAGAGCCGAAAGGAAAACAGAAAACCTCTGCGCTAAATTAAGGGGAGATCAGCAGAATGCAAAACGCCTCAGCTGCATTTCCATATCAAACAACACCCTGATCAGCTCTTTACACACAAAAAGGTGTTTATATCTGGAATATTTTATGATCAGACGATGTAAGTAGGGTTTTCACTTAGTATTTGCGTTTCTGAGTAGTGGAATGGTTTTCTATGAATCTCATCTGTTAAAGCAAATGTGGAGCTGATGTTTGAGAGATGAGAGCAGGCAGGTGTGTGTCCAACCCTGACTGACTGGTACTGACCATAACGCGGTCAGAATCAGGAACGTCACTCCTTCCTGTGCAGAAACAAAGCTGGAACAGAGACTGTTTAATCAAATCAAGCTTCACCAATTTATGGTAAATTTATGTTGTAGAGAAGATGGACTCAGGCTGTATGTCTGTGTCCTCTCATTTCCTCAGAGGACACGGAGAATGGAGCGTAGCTCAGATCAGTTTGTGTTTGAAGAAACATAAACTGATCAGAATAAAATAGAAACAGTCCCCATTGTCCCACAAAAGGTAAATTCAGGGTTTTGTGGCCATTTAATATTTCAGTTAACTTGTTAAATACTTAGCTCCAAACTAATATTTATTAAGCAAGAAACATATTCACTTCACCAAATAAATATTTTGCAACAAACCAAGTATTTAGTTAGGAAGCCAAACATTGAGTGTACAGCTAAATATTTGACTTGCTAAATAAATATTTTATATATTAATAAAATATATATATTTAAAATATTTTATATATTTAGTTAGAAAGTAGTTTGAAACTGTGAGATTTATAAATGAACGACCAAAAACTGGAGATTGTAGATCTAAAACTGTAACTGGTACATCTCTAAATGAAACTTTTTATTAGTTATTTGGATGCAGTTTTAACCCTAATTTATTCAAAATGAGGCAACATTTCTGCAGCCTCACATCTCACATCCAACGATCGTGACAGTTTCATTCATAAAGTGTCAGTACTCAGAGCCTGAGTAATCCCTGAGGTATCAGCAGAACCAGCCTGGACTTGGGACTGAACTTTTGCTAAGCTTTTTTCCTGCATGCTGTGTGTGAGCGTCTGTAAGGTGGTGTGCTTCCCTCCACCTCCTCCACCCTCATAGCAGCAACAGGCTGCTGCCTCCCTGGTCAGCCATCATGGTTTTCTGCTGACTCACTCACTCGTCATTGTTATTCTGTTCTTATTCTAAAACATGTTTTGTACACTAGCGCTACCATTCTATAACCATTCTCTACGGTCAGCATCATTAGCATGACTGCTGCTCAGAGTGCAGCTTTTCCAGGAGCTGCATAAATAAGAGTAAAGGAGCCAGCTATAATTACCCCCATCCTTTATGCACTATCACTCATTTCAGCATCATTATACTGTGCTCTGGTACTTGTTAAGGTTATATCCCAGCTGAAATTAGCATCTTCATCTTTAATGTCTCCCTCTTAGTTGCTCTTCCCTAATTTCAGCAGCTTCCCCTCATCTTAACAAACCGGTTTAAAACACTCAGCAGAGCAGCGGAGGGAGGAGCTGGAGATGCACAACCATCTTATTTACTCCATATAACAGCATAGAGTCTCCTGAAAAAGCTGGAAGAAAATGCAAATGTTTACAAACAACTTTTTGAAGAAATCTTCAAAACGTAACTATAAGTTGCTGTTTGGCATTTCTTACCAACATTAAACTCTGAGGGCTGAAGTACTCAGAGTTTATCTTCTATGTTCATCCATCATCTGTTCCTTTCAGCTGGATGTAACTGTGTGTTCCAGATCTGGAACCTTTTGTCCAAGTGGTTCTGTCACCACTTGACCACTGACATGATCTTCTTCTTCTTCTTCTTCTTCCATTTCTGAAGTTTCTCTACGTTCCTACAAGAGTTTGGATAAAGACTCCATTCACTCAAAGTGAGGGATATTTGGCCTTCAGGTGATATTTCCGGAAAACCCAAAAAGTTTATGGAGGTATGGAATTTATTCAGAAGCCTGCGATGTAGTTGGCTTTTTGCTTTAACTTCAGTTCATTATTCAAATTAGCTTAAAATGTTTCTAAGGAAACCCAGCAGAACATCCAGTCTTTGACTTGCAGCTTTCACTCTTCCTGGACCAGCAGGGGACGACAAGCTCTGGCGTTGTGTCTGACTTTCCAATAATCTCTCATACCAGCATTCATGTAGCGACAGTGGAGAGGAAAAACTCCTGTTTAACATGAAGAAACCTCCTGCAGAACCAGAACCAGAACCAGGCTCAGTGCCAGCAGCAGACAGAGCAGAGACACAGAAAGAAACAGCAGAACTGATCCAACAGTACTTTCTATGTTGATAAAAAGTAAAACATTAACAGCAGGAGAAGGAAAACATTTGGTTGTTGTCAGCGTTATCTCAGCAGAAGGAACCTCAGCCAATCAGAACGCCAGACCAGATGTAGCTTCTATAGAGACAAATAACCGAGAAAACATGAAGTTCCATCCATCCATCCATCTTCTTCCGCTTATCCGAGGTCGGGTCGTGGGGGTAGCAGCTTCAGAAGGGAGGCCCAGACTTCCCTCTCCCCGGCCACTTCTTCCAGCTCTTCCGGGGGAATCCCGAGGCGTTCCCAGGCCAGCCGAGAGACATAGTCTCTCCAGCGTGTCCTGGGTCTTCCCCGGGGCCTCCTCCCAGTGGGACGTGCCCGGAACACCTCACCAGGGAGGCGTCCAGGAGGCATCCTGACCAGATGCCCAAGCCACCTCAACTGGCTCCTCTCGATGTGAAGGAGCAGCGGCTCTACTCTGAGTCCCTCCCGGATGACTGAGCTTCTCACCCTATCTCTAAGGGAGAGCCCAGCCACCCTACGGAGAAAACCCATTTCGGCCGCTTGTATCCGCGATCTCGTTCTTTCGGTCATGACCCAAAGCTCATGAAAAACATGAAGTTAACAGTTAAATAACAGCAAATAATGCAATTATAGAATAAAAAGAAATGAGTGATGGTGTTACAGTCTGGGCAGGGTGTCAGCAGTGGCTGATGATGCATAGCGCTGTCCTTGACGACCACCCTGACGTTTCAGATGGTCAGACGTGACACTCGGGCTCCTCTCACCTCCACCAACATCCTGGGTTCTGTTCACAACGGAGCGCTGGCTGATGTGGGATGTGGCTAAAGGACGTTCACTTCAATGTCTTTCTGTAAGTCTTCCACTCTGTCTGTGATGCAGCTGCTGCTGATATTCTGTTGCACTCAAAGCTCAGTGGTGCCTCCGTCTGTTGATCAGTTGTTGGCTGCCATCTTGGTTTCATTACTTTAACACATGAACAGGAGTACTGCTTAAAAACCAATTCTGACTGAACCTGGAAATTAATTGGTCCATTTATTGGTCACTTCGTTCTAATTGAAACCATCTAAATGACAAGTCTGCCACCTAGTGATATAAACTGGCACTGCAGTGTATGCTAATCGGAAACTTTGGAATAGTTTGGTAAGTCTCGGATTTTTAAAATATGATGGAAAATGAAACTGTTTGTGATGCACACTAGTTATTAAAGAGAAAAACAGCTGCATTAAAACATGATTCCAATCTGACTGGATCAACATTACAGATTTTACAACCAAGACAGAAAATCCTAAAGAAATTCACAGAAAAGCACAGGAACAGTTAACAGACTTCTTTCCATTTAATAAATATGATTGTAAATGCATTAAACAATTACACACAGCACAGTTGAGGTCAAACAGAAACACTTGAACATCTTACTGTCTGTTCTCATACAAAAGCTGTACAGTAATAAAACTTTATTTTTTGAATTATTATTCATATTTCTCTACAAAAATAATAATCTTGCTAATTCTGCAAGGAGGAGATGGTGAGGGTTCGGTCTAAAGCTCCGTGATGTTTCCCACAGCTTCCACACATCCCAGCTCAGCTGAACCAGGAAGCAGGACAGACTTCAGACTTCAGTCTGAACGTCTCCAAGTTTAAAACTCCAAGCAGAACTTTCTTCTGGTTTGGATTCAGACGTTTCTGCTTTGCTCCAGACTGACATGATGGTTCAGTTAAAAACAAAGACTGGCCAAACAGATCTCAAGACTTTTTACATCCCTACTTTACAAAAGTTGGTCATAAAATAAAGTGAATTGCAGGGAAGTAAAATGTTATTTTGTTCTAATTTTCTTTCTCCACCAAAAAATAAATTACTCAAACACAAAACTACAGACCTGGTTCTGGAACCTCAGATAAAAACAAAGCAAGGAAATAAACCGAGCCTAAAATTAATGTCTAAAGTATGAAAGGTGACATCAGTGTTAAATGTTGTATTGGCATCAGAGTTTGTTTTACAGAAGGTCACATTTTACAGCTTCTACTGGTCCGTTATTTTCACTGAGCGGTGCGGCACGGGCCGCTACGGTTCGGTTCAGTTGGATAGTTTGTCCCATACTACAAACCCAAACCGGCCCGGTCCTGGTCAGCTATAGGTCCATAGGACAATGGGACGGTAGAGTTGTATGTTGACTGTGAGACAGAAAAACGTCAATCAGTGGAAAGAGAGGGCCCAAGACGCCAAAACGGGAGAAATCATTTAAATATCATTATTAAAACT
This sequence comes from Xiphophorus couchianus, assembly GCF_001444195.1. Lineage (NCBI taxonomy): Eukaryota > Metazoa > Chordata > Actinopteri > Cyprinodontiformes > Poeciliidae > Xiphophorus > Xiphophorus couchianus. Next base: position 2,327,699 of record NC_040232.1, on the reverse strand, counting down.
TTTTGAGAATTTAGAGATTTAAGTGGGAGTTAACTGGGAATTTTTTAAATAGAAAATATTTATCATCAGATCTGTATCAACAGGTAAAAACCTTAGAAAAAACTAACTGCAGAAAAATTGGCCACAAGCATTAAATCAAATTTGTTTTGTTTGAATCTATATTCAAACAATAATATATATATACAGTATGTCTGTATATATATATATATATATATATATATATATATATATATATATATATATATACATATGTATATATTGCCTTCAATCTAAATAACATATGTCATCAAAATGGATCTGATCAGACCAAGACTGAGTTTAAATATTGAGAATAAATTAATAAATCTAAACCACATATGTGAGCAAAAAGCTAATTTTCAACATAGATAATGCTGAATAAGAACAATATCTGGTCCGTCTGAAACAACCTGACACAGATCCATATTGGTCCAGTGTTTGAAGAGTAAAAGCTCTTCCATCAGTTTTAATCTTATTACAACAGCAGCAAAAGCAAAACCCAACCTCAAGTAATGAACTTGTTTTTCTACATCAAAATAAAAATCAAGTGATATTTTCTATACTTGTCGGTCAAAACATCCAGACTGACCTCAGTGACTTCATATTTCTATTTTTGAACCAGAAGTAAAATCCAGTACTTTAGGATAAAAAGGCCTGTGGTTACAACCAAACTCATTTTATCTGCTATTAGATAATCTCCCAGATTAGAACCTAGTTTATCCAAATTCAGAGCAACTTCCTGTTCTCTCAACAGCTGTTCAGCACATTTCCTGAACATCTGGGCCAATTGTCTCCAAGACCTCTGATGGAACCAAAGGATCTTCTTTAAACCTGCAGAAACAGCTGAGACTTCCTTCCCTCATCTTCATCTTCATCACTTTGCAAACTTCACACCGTGACACATCAACATGTCGGTGTTACAAACACAGACGTCTTATCGAGACTTTATGAAACAGACCAACACAAAGTAACGTTTGAGAAATGGATGGAAAATTATTCAATTCTAAAAAACTTCTTCAAATAAAATTCTGACAAGCATAAAGCAACTGACTCCCTTCAGACGTCACCCAATTAGAGTGATCCAGTATTGAATGTCGTCTTAACTGAACCGGGCACTGAGAGCATTTATTAGAGAAGGTAACTCTGGAGGATCTGCAGGGATCAGCGGCTCAGGTGGGAGAACCTGGACAACTATAAGAGGAACTCTCCACTAATTAGACTTTTATGGAACAGGAGCAAAAAGAAAGTTAGAAAAAGTTCTGCTTTCAGTTCACCACAGACATGATGGAGACATGGTGAACATGGAAGGAGGTGATGTGCAAAACGTTCTGGTCAACATACAAAAGGAACATCACCATGAACATCCCAGCAGGAAACATGGAGGTGGCAGTATCATACTTTGGGGAGGCTTTCATCAGCAGAAGCAGGTCAGAGTTCATGAGAAGACAAACTGGATCAAAGCCCAGGAAAATACAGGAAGTATCACTGTTGGAGAAAGACTTCAGACTGGAGAGGAGATTCTTCCAGCAGGTCTTTGACCCCAAACATGCAGCCAAAGGCAAGGGACATTTAGGTGTTAAAAAGGCCTAGTCAAAGCTCAGAGTTTTAAATAAATGTTCTCAAAAGCTTTTCATCCAATGTGATGGAGTTTAAACTAATTTGCAAAGAAGAATCTGCCAGAAAGCATCTGCAGGTGAGTAAAACTTTTAGAAACCCTCCGTGAACCGTGAAACTATTTCACTCCAAAGTCCAGAAACTTTCCCTTTGTGTTGATCACGACGACTTGGAATAAAATACTGACTGTTATGTTTGTAATGTGACAAAATAAGGACATTTCCAGGGGTCTGAATACTTTCTCTAGGTGCGGTACTTGGAAGAGCTTTGTTTGGATCTAACATTCATTTAAAAATGTTCTAACTAGGTCCGGCTGCGTTGCCTCAGAAGCTGTGAAAGCATCAATCAGGCATTTCCATGTGTCTGGTCCAAGCCAGCCGCGCCGCCCTGCGGCTGCAGCTGCTGCGCTCCTGCAGCATGTCCTAATGAAGACGGCCGCCTCACTGCAGCGGGTCACAACATTAACCCAGATGTGTCACCAACCCTAGCGGGCCTTGAGCTTGACAGGCCACATTAAGTATTCAAGCAGTCGCCCTCCTCTCATTCTGCCCACTGGAACGCTCTTAATGCTTCGCCTTACTTCCATCTGTCTCTGTTGTTTTCCAGCTGCCACGCTCTTTGACTTCTCCTGTAAAGCAGCTGGATCTCATTCCAGGTCCCACTTTTCTACGCGGGTCTCGATAAGCTCCACTTGGCCTCCTGCGGTCATTCCAGGCCCACCGGCAGCATCGATGCCATCCGCACACACGGCTTTATCTCTGCTCCTGAAAGCTCTGCTGACGGCTGGGGGGCCGGCTGTGGGAAGGAGGGTATGGAGCACGGAGCTTTTTACAAACTGGCAGGTGTCATCAATATTAGCAGAGGCAACAAACATGAAGGCAAAATTAATCCTGAAAACTCAAAGTTGTTGTAAAAACCAAAAGAAAAGCAGAATATTTCAGTAGAAAACCTGCTTTGTGCCATAAATCAGCTTTTTGAGGACAATAGATCAAAAGCTTTGAAATAGCTGAGTCATATTTTATAACAGTGTCTGTTTTTAGTACATGTGTTATTAAAATACACAAAGTTCTAACATAGACATTCATGATTTACAAAATAAATGTGTCACTCACTTCCACATCGTACTTCATGAAAGTATTTTTATATGAATAAATAATACACTGTTTGCTGTTTGCATCAGAAAACAGCAAACCGATCCAGGATGTGAGAAAATCCCAAACTTTCGTTTCGTTCATGCTGGCGATTCTCCTCGACTCAGAAACAAACTCAAGTCTGAACATGTTTCTTTTAAAACATGAAGGAGAAACGAGAAGAAAATAAAACCTGTACAGTTTCTTCTGCTTCCAGCAGAGCACAGTATGTGTCATCCGGCTCCAACATGCACAGGTGTAAAGCTCCAAACCATCGTGATCCAAACGCAAAATCAACACAAAAGTAAGATCAAATCCATGATGGGAGCTGGAGGTTTCAATCCAGTCCAGAGTTCAGACGATGAATGTGGGGAGTTCTGTGGAGAATTTCACATGTACATGAGGTTTCATACATCCTGAGGGGAGAGCAGAGCAGACAGAACACAGATCAATATCATCATATAAAGGCTCACTGGTCAAAAATAATGACCTCTAAGCAGGTGTTAACGTTTCATTAATAAAATGTTGTTTGTGGTCTGGAGTAATCTTTTATTTTAAATGTGTTTTTATGATCTGTAGATAATAAAAATATCCAAATGAACAGAAATACATCCTTGAAAACATCCAACCTTGTCGAAAAAAATCGATAGTCAGATTCATTTACCATGAAGTTACTGGAATAAATGAACTTTTCAGTAATATTATAGTAATAATCATAGTTTTGCATAACTTTGCTTTCATCACAGCAAATTTGTGCTGCGTTGCAGATTGGACTGTTCTGTGGAACAAGACTTAAAAAATTTCCAAATAATAAAAAGTTAATTCTAGATTTTTTGGTTAAATATTTCTACGATGTTCAATGCTAGCTGAAAAGCTGTTGGCAGACTTCAGATATGTTTCAGGTAAAACCTCCAACTTATTGCTTCCTTTAAATTCATAAATTCAACAGAAATCATGTTAAATATGAGGAAGAGACCTGTGGACCTCCACAGGTCCGGTTCATCCTTAGGAGTGAATTTCCAGACTCCAGAAGTTATCATGTCCTTCTGTTATCTTCATGCATATAAAGCATCATAACGCTCAGGAAGAGGAGGTTCTGCATCCCAGAGATGAAGATGTTTTGGTGTGAAATGTGTGAGTTAAACCCAGATTGAACACAAAAGGCAAGTTAAGATGATGCTAAGTGTTATCACCAACAGTCCTGTATCAACATGGTCTGATAGGCCATTCAGAGAAGAAGAAGATATTAAGACAACATCAAAACCACATCACAGTTTGGTCATTTACTCCAGAACAAACGCTGCAGTTTGGATCCATGTCCTGGTTCTGATGGAGCTGAACTAGGACAGCTTGAGCACAATGACTCTTCTTACATTTGGACTGAAACAGAAGAAGCTTTTCTGTGGATGTCAGAAATTTTCAGAAGACTGAGATGAACTTTAATGAATCAGTTTGGACTAAAATAGAGTGAAGAGAGATTTTTGTTTTTACTTTGATCACTCTGCAGAATTATCTAAAAATTTGAACAAATGGCAGTAAAACTGAAGATAAAAGATTTTGTGTCGACCAGAAATGTTGGTCATGACTGAATCTCAGAGATACAATCACTCTTCACAGGAAGAACTGATGGATGATAAATCAGAACAAACTCAGACAGATGAGGCATGAAATCTGAAATGAGGCATATTATGCTCCTTTTAAAGCCAGAAACATTAAAGTTCTGCAGTTACTCTGGTCCATCAGTTGCACATAAACTAAACGCTGGGCCTTCTCTGAACAGGACAGACGTTTCCAGAATTGAGCGGCTGATGATGGAGCAGCTCTGTGACGTTAGCTCTGATTGGATCTTCTCCTAAACTTTGAACATTTTCTGGTTTTGATGTTGAATGTTTTAATAATTACTCCCTCTGCATTTAGATGCTGTGCAGCAGGAAGGATCTTTGCTCCTTTTATGTTCAGACAGTTTATACGAAGTATTATTAAATTTTTTTTGTTTGTATGTGCTGCCTGTAGATCAAGCTTTTGGCACTTTATGACAATTATGAGACTGTCATGCAACAAATCAGTCAGAGGCCTCTTCCGATTTGTTTGAAGACTGACTGCTACTGGAGATCCTTCCTGCCCACAGCGTCACCATCCATCATGATTCTTTGGAAATCATAGTGATCTGAATTATGTCAACGTTTAATTTCCCATTGGGATAAATAAAGTATTTTCGAATTGAATTGAATGTGGTTTTAGAAATCATAAGTATGGAATAACAGGAAGGCAGAAAAACAGAAAAAGGTGTGACTTAAATATTGTAATAAAAGCAAATAATCCACTGATTAGCGAGAAATAAAACTAATTAAAGTATCTAATACGTTAAAATATAGTTAAAAAATAAAAGTCAGAAAAAGACAAAGTCGAATAAATCTTGTAAATCCAAGAACCAAAAGTTGAGATTAAAATAATCAAACACATAAATAAATAATAACTTAGTGTTTTCAAAATTAATTTTGTGATTTTACAGAAAGCATTCACAAAGTGTTTAATAAGAAGTGTTGGCACTTATATCGTTCCGTATTAATGTGAGGTTGCGAGTCTGATGTTGACCCGTTCAGAGAGGAGAGGGCAGCGTGTTGACCGTACCACTAACAGCCACTGATCTGTTTATGTCTACTTCTCCTGCAGTCTGGACCACTTCACTGAGAAACAACAGAAAGCACAGGATGAGCCACAGGATGGGGCGGAACAGCCGTGAGACGAGATGGGAGGCTCGGATGAGGTCAGAGGTCACTCACCGATGGGCCGCGAGTTCAACTCGGTGTCCAGAATCTCCAGAGAAGGCACCAAGTCCTGCGGTGAGCTGGGCGTGGCCTCTGAGGGATTGGCTGGACTCATCATTTCTGGTTCTTTGTCGTTCTGCATCTGCGCATAGACGTTGAGGCCTGGGATCTTCCTTGAGGAAAGATTTACAGTGAGGCAGACAGAAAGAGAGAGGAAACTACCAGGAACACATGATGGATCGGGCTGGTTTTAACAACCTTTAACTGAATGTTTGCTCCATGTCAACCAGCGTGTGGATGGGATTCAGCAGATATAAAAACTGTTAAGGCTAATAAATGTTTCATTTTTCTATTAATCTTCATGACCCTTCACATGATTTTCCCTCTGAACGCCACCTCAGCAAGGAAACACGGTTTAACATTTCAGAAAGGTCAGGCCTTCATCCTGAAAGCAGCTGAAGGCTGACTGACATTTCCTTTTGATGACCTGATCAGCAGCTGTCAGCCGTTTGTGTGTCGAGCTTCAGGAAAACTTTACCTCTTAAATTTGTAGATGACAAACACAGCTAAACCCGCAACCACTACAGAGAGCAGCATTAGCATGGCAGAGCCACTGTGGTTCTCGCTGGTGTCCACCAGGGGCGCTGCAGAGACAGGGAGACAGAAACCGCAGCGTGTGAACAACATAGCAGAGTTAGATGAGGTGTATTAGCAGCCTGCTGCCTCATGCAACGAGCAGTGAACAGAAATGAGACCCATGTGATGAATCGGTTTAATATATGGACTTCTCTTACTCTTTAGCTTAAAAGCCCCTTTAGGACAGTAGCAGCATCCCCAAAAGGAAGAGGCACACATACGTCTCTGAATGTCTCTGTGTAGCTACATGGTGGGAGCCAATCAGACACAGGGGTGGAGTTATTAGTCGAGAGGGGGTGGGGCAATAAAAATATGAAATATAAACCTGACTGTCGCTGAGCCTGGCCACATGCTTCATGTTTGTGCTGAAGGTACATGGTGAGCAGGCAGACGGCGGCCTTACCTGCCGACAGGTGAGCGGCGTACACGGTGACCTGGACCCCCGGCCGCAGCGTGAACTGGACCAGGTTCTGATTCAAGGCGTTCAGCAGGAGGTCAGAGAGCTGCGACAGAAAACACATGACCTGGGCTGGGTGCTATGGAAACACACCTGTCACAATGTAATGTTTCATATCGATGGATATATCAGCAGACAAAACAAATACTTATTTTTGTTGGTCTTTAGTGTCTGTGGTCCAATAGGATTCATTAAGGCTTATAGTAATTTAAGTGAAATAGTTGAAGGTGTAGGAGGTTCAGCGGGTTTTACGGGTCCATTAGGATTAAGTGAGATCTGAAGGAATCACATTAATTTTTATTTTAAAGATTTACTTTTAAAAGTTAAACAACCGTTTTGGGTAAAAGACGCATAACAACTTTAAGCATCTCAGGAAAACTGAACAAATATGAAAATATTATTTTACTGATGTCAAATAAATACAATAGGTATTGAAATACAAATTCTCAAAATCTCTCCTTTGTCATATTGAATATTGCTATTTAAAGAATAAGCCATGAAAAAGAAATATAAACAAACAAATAAACAAAAACAATTCTTTATATCCTCAGTGCAAACTTCAGCAGGTTCCAGACACAACTTTGTATATTTAAGGTTTATATCGAGCCTTTCTTTAATGTTTTATCAATCAGCTCGATTACTGATTTGTTTTAGGCCCAAGTTGCACCGCAGAGTCCTGCAAAAGTATTCACACCCCTTTTGATCTTTAGCAAGGTTTTTTTTTTGTTTCAACCACAAACATTGATATATTTGTAGAGCATTATTGTGAAGGCTTATGGTAATTTAAGTGAAATAGTTGAAGGTGTAGGAGGTTCAGCGGGTTTTACGGGTCCATTAGGATTCAGTCGGATGTCAACAATCGACTGAAATGTTGAGAAGTTTGAATCTCTCTCCACAGAGATGTGATGATATTGTTTGTGTGCCTGCAATACCTGAGATACAATTTATACAGTTTTAGATGAAAGGAAATATCATCACCCAGCATGTTGTCTAAAACAAGCATTTACATTGTTTTCATCATATGGACTCAGTCACAGCAGTACATGGATGCAATTTCACACATTGTACATCAAGTAGCTTCAGTTCAGCTGATGAAGTGTTGTATCGTCACAAACCACAGAACTCTGCATTAAAGTGTGAGGCTCTGTGTAACCAGCGCTCTGTCGCTAGGAGACAATGTGTTCCCATTTATTTAGATGAATCAATGAGAAATACCAGTGATAACACAGTCTGACTGACAGGAAAATAAGATTTTAGTTCCCATAACACCAGATGCAAAATCTGACTGAAATGACTGAAAAGTGAAAGATAAAAACAGGTTGGAGAAAAAGGAAACTAATAATGTGTGAAAGTGTTGAAAAAGCTGTTAGGATGGATGAAAAGGCTCAGCTAGCCCGACTGATTGTTTTCATTCGAGTTTGAAACTAAATCAAAAGTTCAACACACATTTCTTATCTAGATTTCAGTGTTTCTAACATTAACCATTTCAAACTTCATATGCAAGTGCTATCAGATCACCAGACTCTTCTGTAACAAAGACAAGTTGGGCTTGTTATAAATACAGTAAAACCCACGGCGTCAATAACGCTCCAATACCAGGACGCTTAAAGAACTGACCTCTGTTTTCCAGTTTCTGTAAGTTTAAAGTTTACAGGAGAAATGCAGAGTTTTCAGCAAACAACTCATTAGGAATCAGTTTATTGGAGCTAAAGCTCCTGTGAGACTTTTTATTATCTTCTCACGTCTACTAGAAGATTCAAATACTAGTTAGCAGGTTCTACACTAGGAGATCCATTTCTGAAGCAAATACTTTTGATGTGCTCATTCCCAGTAGGGCACGCACATCAGGATCAAGGGTGTAAAATTAACGATATTCTACTGAATCAGGATCAAATTGTTTCTCAATCTGTCTCCTTAAAATGGCGCTCAGAAGTATTTATACCCCTCGAGAGACTTCCTGAACCACTGAAAATGACAATTGTTTTTTCACATCAACATTACTTTGCTGCTAACTCATTATTTTATGTTATTTTTTCAGGTATAAAAATAAACTGTGTGAAAATCACACTTTTTATTTATTTTTGAGGGAGAAAAGCTCAAGAGGTTCACTGGTGTTAGCATACAAATCAATAATTTAAAGGTCAAGAAATTGAAATCATCATTAAATGTCCCCAGTGGTCAAAAAATATTAGAAAATTAAAAGTAAATACACTATAAGTCCAATAATAATCACATTGTATTATTAGTAGGATAGTAATAATAGTATTAGTATAAAACCAGTAATACAAAGTGATTATTATTGGACATGTTCATTTAAATTTTTGAATTTATTTGATTTGAATGGAATAAGGGAAATGAATGAATATGCAGAAATTGTAGTAAATACTCTGGATTTAGCAAGATGCTAATTTCCATCCAGTCCCATAAGAAATTCACCTGTTGATGCTGAAGTACTGACTCATGCAGTGTTTATGAAAACAACCTAGAACTAAAACAGTCTCTACAAATCTGTTGTTTTTTCTGAGAAGGTCAAATGAAGTGGATAAAAACATGAAATAAAAACGTGCAGCACAACGTTTATCAGCCCTGACCTGGAGAACGTTCCTGCAGCCTCTGAAACTATCATAACGCTGAATGCACTTTAAATACGGAGCCTTATCAGCGCGGCCCTGACCCGCCCACACATGTGAACGCAGTTCCTGTAAGAGTCTTTGTCTGCAGGACCTTTTCCTCCATGATGCATAACGCAACGCAGGCAGCTTGATCTCTGCTTTCAGACAGATGAACTGGGATCCAGCCTGGGAAGATTACCGCGACCCGGAGCTAAACTGGAGAACCATCCCAGCTGATCCACACAGACAGACCTCTTCACCGGAGCTCCTACACAATCTACAAATGAAATGTTGCTGTTTTTAAATCATATTCATAAAAGCAGCCAATAAGGAGCTGCATAATTAAAGCAAACACTTCCTCTCTCTCTGCTGCAGAGACTTCATTTATCTTATCTGCCTCATTTGCTAAATTAATTGTGATATGAGTAATTCCTGTACTGCTTCATGCTCCCCTTTGTGCTGTTTAAATTTAGTCTGTGCTTTGACTAATTACTTTCTCACCGTTTGCATACCAGGGTCAGTGAAATCTGTTTTACATTCTTACAAGCGGAGCCAACTTCGCACTTTAAGGACGCCAGCCTTGAATGAAGATTTATGGCCGGATTTGGAGGGAGGTGGAACTTTCCAGAAGATCAAGCAGGAGGGAGGAAGAAGGGGAAAGATGGAGGATTTCTATCCATGGATTCTTCCCGGCATTAACATCGATCATCATCTGTTAGTTTAGACCGAGCAGCTCTGCTTCATGTCGAGTGATGCTGAACATTTCTTTCTCTGCTCCCCCCAACATCATGTAAGGTTAAAAGTCAGTCCTTTCACTCATAATGCTTGTTAGGTTTATTGATTAGTCGATTCTTCAAGCATTTTCCAAAATTAGACTCCTAAAAAAAAGAAACATTCTCCAGCAGATTAATAGTGACATCTGCTGGTGGGGAATAGGAACTTGAAGCTGCAGGTTTAAATTTTCAGGAGCCATTACTGGACAAGCTGCTGCTATGAAAAGACTCTCAGTGAGTCACAAAGCAGGAACAGACGATCCGCAGCCGTGTGTTGTGTTAAAGTTAGAGCGAGGATAACAAGGTGACATCCATCCGCCCACTCAGAGGCTGGAGGACGACGCTGCCGCCTCACCTGATCTAAATGAGCCGAGCTCTTCTCTGCTTTCCCCTCGGTGAGCTGCTTGTCAGGCAGCAGGAAAAACTCGGCTGCTGTTGGTAAACCTGGCAGGATGGAGACCAGGAGCAGGTCCTCCCGCACGCCTGTCGCCTGCAAGGAGACGTGAGACAGGAGCTGCTCAGATCAGAAGCTCAGATTAAAACTTCATCAGAGGACAGATGGAACCGACCTCATGACCTTTCTGTCCCTGTTATTAAACTAAATATCTGTGCCCCAAAAACTGCTGAAAATGTTTTAGATGTATTTTTAGACATCTGAATTTTTTAAAACTGCTTTAGTTTTCAGTTATTTACTGAAATAATAATAAATGTCCTGAGGGAGACGGAGCAGAAAATGAGAGTTTATGAGAACTGAAGGCTTTTAAGGAAGCAGGTTGAACTATTGTTATGTTTGTTATAAAACACATTTTGATCAGCAATCTGAGATGAATCAGTGATTGGAAGCACATATTTAAATCATTATGTAAAGATGAGATACTACCAACAAAAATGTCTTTATAAAATCTGCTGTAAAAACATAAACCGACGCATCCTAAAAATATAATGAAACAAAATATAAGTTTATGCAAACGATGACATTTTTAGACACAGTGGCTCAAAATAAGATGAGGAACACAAGCAGGTAAAAATGGATCTCAAACAACACAAAAGCTTTAGCTTTTCACTTACTGCCAGATTTTAACAGACATATTTAAAACTGTACTCCTCTCCACAACAGCTGCCGCTTCGTCCGCCATTGCTCTAAAAATGGTGGAGGGCAATGAATCTTAGGATTGAGCAGGCAGAGAAGGATGCTCCACACTCGTCCTTCAAATGTGGAAAAAAAGGAGAACATTATGATTTGTGGAGCCTTAAAACCTGAGCAGCTTTTGGCTCATCGCTGTGACATAATCGGCCTTGGAAAGATGCAGCCCCTGAATTTAGACACTCCCTTAAAAACACCAGGGAACTTGAAATAAAACATCTGAAAATGGAAAAATGAAACTGGATCTTGTAGCAGGATAAATATCCAAAACACCCAGCAGGATCAATAGGGACTAAAAAGAAGGTTGTTCAAGGATTCACAGAAGGGGTAATCATAAGTCAGGTTTGTAATTATTCAGTTAAAACAATCATTTCTGAAAGTGGATTTTTACAGGTTTTTGCCAGTGTTACCAGTGAAGGTAACTGACTGATTTTAAGTCAAACAGGTCTGTGAACTTCAGTTCTCAGTTAAATAATGTAAAAATGATCCTCTCCTTTCATATCAGTGTAAAATAAATCAATGAAGAGATGAAGAAATGTTCCACTGCCTCCTGCAGGAGTCGCTGGTTCTTCTTCCACTTCCCTCTATGAGCTTCAGCCTCACTGATCACTCAACAGAAAGTCATCAAATCAGATTTTCATCTCAGTTTTTCCTCTTGCTGCGTTCCGCCTTCAAGGCTGAGGTTGTCACCAGGAATAAAAATAAAAACAAACAGAAAAAATAATCATGTCAGAAAGAAATAACAAGCCAGTCGTGCTCAGTGAAGATTGGAGCGGCGGATGTATTTCTGGCATCAATTTTGATTTTGCAGAATCAAAAAAGTGTGAAAGGATGATGCAAGAGGCAGAGAGCTGCTTCCGAAGAATCGGAAATATATCGGAATCCTGAAGAAGTGTCAAGAACCGGTTAATGAGCCCGACTCTGTCTCTGACATGCCATGTGAGCTGGAATCATTTCTGTCACCTGACAGTTTGAGTTTGGCTCATCTGCCAGCGTCTCCTCGGGTCACCGCAGGACCAGGAGTTCTGATGTTTATTCGGTCCGGTCCTGAACTCTCACAGTTCAGGAGAACTGCTCCAGTATTACTTCCACCTTCCCAGATCTCCTTCTGACCATTTATCATGGTAAAAGTCAAACCTGTAAGGAGTTGAGCAGCAGAAAGCAGCAGCTCAGAGAGCGAGCTTCACCTGGATCAGAGCGTTCCGGATCACCCGGCTCACATCCTGCCTCCACTCAGCCACGTCCGGGTTGTGTTCGTCCAGGTTGGCGGAGAAGGCCAGCAGGTGGGATCGGAAATAATCTGCACGAAGCAAACATAACATGAGGATTTTTCACTGACGTTTTTTAGCTTCAGCTCCTCATGAAGTAACATTTTTCTAAAGGAAATCATCAGTTTTTTCTTTTAAATTCAGGTCTTGGGGTCACAGACACAATGATACAGAAAACTGTCAGAACCAGTGGTGGGACTTGACAAAAAATGTAATAAATTAATTACAATTATTGGTATTTCAATCAAAACCCAGAAATCGGCTACAACTCAGTAAAATCCATCCTACTTGTTCAACGTGCTTTTAAAAACAGCTGGATTATGAGCAAATAGTACATTAAGTCAATATGAATATTGTTGTATATTTTGACTGTTTTATGTTATTCTTTTGTTCTCTGATGTTCTGATGCTTCCTGACAACTTTGAAAATTAGAATTTGTTCTCAACTAATTTCCTTGGTAAAATAAAGGAAAAATAAATGTAAATAAAACTACAATAAAAAGAAAATTTAGTCCAATTCTCCATTGATTTCAATTGGTCACAGTTATCAAATTCAATTTATTATTTAAATTGGTCAAAAAACAGCAGATTTCAGCAGATGAAATCTCTGATTCAGAGCATGCATGTAGCGACAGTAGAGAGGAAAACCTTTTAGTTTACTAACAGTTTTATCTTAAGATTTTAGTGTCCATGCCATGACTTTACTTTTTGTAGCCAGAAATATTTCTACAGACTCTTTCTTGTAAGTGAGTGAAAAGCAAAAGGAGCCCTGAGTTAGCCAGCTAGCTTAGCAGCGTGTGGAGCAACAAGTGAGGGAGGGGCAGCGCTGCATTCCTGCTTTCTATCAGACGTTAGACTGTTTCCACTGTAATCAGTGAAGCCTGTAGATCAGTGGCTCTCATAATAAGGAAAGCAGGTGGAGTGTGTGAAGTGATGGTGGCGCCTAAAGCTCGTTGTTGTGACTTCTTGTTCAGAGTCTCAACTCACCGTGGACAGCGATAGTTTTCCTGTCCTGCAGGATGGCGTTCCCAGCAGACACCTGCACCGTGACTGTATTGATCCCTTCCCTGGAGAACGTACACGCCACGCTTCCCTCCAGGGTGATAACAGGCTGCTGGAGAACACACACACACACACACACACACACACACACACACACACACACACACACACACACACAGAGCCAGTCAGTCCGAGCGTTCCCCTGAGAGTCAGACATCAGCAGAAGGCTAACATGGCTCTGTAAGGAAACCCAGCAGGACGGACTGACATCAGAACCAACGTCTCCGGCTGACAGAACAGGCTGCCCTGATCCCAACACAAACACTTTCACACAGCAGAGAGCCAGACAGCCGGAGCGGGACAGACAGACAGGTTCTGGTCCTGGATTACTTAATGCACCAACTGTTTGACTAGACATTACTCTTCTAAACACAAAATTTAATTTTCAAATGATTTCAGTTATTAATGGAATAAAACTATCCAAACTAACTTTTCCTAAAATATTTTCTGCCAGACTTTGTTGCCAGATCCACCAGATCCACCCGGTTCCACCAGATCCACCAGATCCACCAGATCCACCCGGTTCCACCTTTTCACTAATTTGCTGTTTTTCTGAGAATCATCGATCTGGAAGACTCATTTGTGCCAAAGCTTTAACGTCTTAATGGAAGTTAATGTTCTGCCTTCAGGACATTATGTCCATGTATTCCGGTGCACTTCCCAGAATTTGTCTCTTTCCTGAATGATGTGATGACTGGACATTCTCATCACGTCTATACTTGTGTGATTTGTCTCTAACACATCCCTTCTCTCATCATTGTGGCATTTATCAAACAGAAATCATTTTGGTAGCTCTAACTGACCTCCTTGGTGTCTGTAAGCTTCTGGTTACAACATTCACTGTGGAGTTTTGCTGTTTTTGAAGACGAGCCGATACCACAGTTTACACACCCAGAAGATGCTCCTGAGAGCTCGTTGCTAGCTGAAGCCATCAGGATGTTAAAACGGGTCAAAGAACTCCTGCTGCTGAGTGGACCTCCACTCCACTCTGCTCTGCTCTGTATGCAGATGGCTTTAAGATTCTCCATAACTTAGCAATCGAGACACTTTAAGCTTATGGTTCATCAGCACATTCTGCAACTGTTATCAGTGCTGATTAACAAGGCCTCGATTTTCTGCAGCCGGCGCCAACAAATATAGCTGCACGGAACAACAGAGTCAGCAACCTACTTCTTAATTACAAACGGACACAGAGAGAAGCAGTGGGAGCGCGTTCACCGTACCTCGGTGTTATTTCCGATCCACCAGATGTAGGTGACCGTTCCCACTTGGCTGGGATGCAGAACGGCGGTCAGGTTCACTTCCTTGTTCCTCACCGCCACAAAGGGAGCAGAGAGATGGATATGCTCCAGCTGACCTGCTCAGACACACACATGCATCACAGAGTGAACTCCACGCTCTGCTGCTACATTCAAAAACTCAAACAACTTTATTAGCTCAAATGAAGGGAAGAAATTAGCGCAGAATTCTCTGCTGAATCTGAACCAATAGCTGCCATCTGTGGGTTATTTTCCTCTGCCGCCCTCTGGGGTCTGCAGTGACTCTGTGAGCGTGGCTGTCACACACGGCTGGCAGATCGGCGGCGGGGGCGGAGGGCTCCCTGATCAGTAAGTCAGTTCCTTTTACATCTACTATGGAGCAGAAGTTGTCAGGCCTCATCCATACGAGGCAGCAGCTGACTTGAGAGGAAGCGTAATGAGGTTTGTTCTATCTCTGTTTGTTTGTTCGATTCTGGACGGGTTCTGAGGAGATAAAGCCCCGAACGCGGTGAAGTGACAGCAGCAATTCCACACAAGGTGATAAAGAGTGGGAAAAAGAGGAAGATTAGAAAAATGGAGGACAGTCCTCCGTGAATGAAAGCAGAGGTTTTTTGTGTTATTGTTGTTATTTTTTAATAAAAACTCACATGTGACGTGCAGGAAGAGCGTGGCGGTCTCAGAACCGAGGCTGTTCTCCCCGGTGGCCGTCACCCGGTAGATTCCCACGGATTTGTAGATGTGCTTGATGCCGTCCTCGATGGAGCTCATGTTGGAGTACGTCAGAGCGTGACCATCTCCAAAGTCCACCGTGATGCTGGTCCTCGCTCCGTCTCCCTGCACAGGACAAACATTCAGGTTTAATCTGCAGGACTTTCTTCACGATAAAAACACATCCAGAGACTGCAGACAGCCTGGATTTAGTTTGCTTTAAATACAGAGGCTGTAAGACTGCATGGTGGATCGTTTATAAATGTTGTAATTTACCATAAATCTGGACATTTTCAAATCCAACTTTTAACCAACAGGATTTATTAACTTTCATGTTGTTTCTGTACATCTTAGTGTTTACAATGATTTACTGAGATGTACCTTTAAAACTCAGAAACATTGAAACAGCACTACATAAATCTAAATGTTACTTTATGGACGAATGATGCTAAGTAGCATCATACATGTTTCGATGTGAAGGAAAGTGTGGAAATTGTCAATTCTATTCATATATTCTGATTATACAACATTTACTCAAAGGATTTCTTTAGATTACAAAAAATAAATAGTGATGGGACTCAATTAACGTCTTTCAATCAAGGTCAATAATTAATGAATCATGTTTGAATAAAAAAAACATACTTACAAAATTTAAGTTAATTAAGAAACTGTGATTGGATAATATTCACGTTATTCAGAGAAGTTTGGACTCATTCTCCTGTTTTTAACTGGGCCCAGATATGGATCAAACCATTTTACAGCAGAACCAACCAATAGAGAAAGCAGTGCAGATGTGATGCTGTGTTTACACTCAAAGTCAGAACGATTCCATTTCAAATGGAAGAAATTGGCAAATTAATCTTCCTGTTGTGTTTCACACAGCAGCATTTTTCTGCTGGACTTTTCACACGAGGCTTTCGCTGTTCGCTGAAGGTTTGTCACTTAAGAGTTCATTTGAACTGAAACAAAAACAGATTCTTCACTTATGATTATAAAAAAATGTTTTTAATTTTTATGACATTACAGGCTCTATTCAATGTAAGACAATAACTTGATTTCTTTTGTTTAAACAAAGAATAAACTTTATTTTTTATTACACGTAGTGTTGAAGCGGCACCACTCACACTGGACCTTTGAGTTTAAAATCCAAAGGAAGGAAGAGATTAATTAATGTTGGTGGTTCACTTGACCAGAGTTTCCATTTAATCAGATTTTCTAAACTTCAGTCAGAAAAATAAACTTGTGCTCTTTCCACTCTGCATGCGAAGCTCTGTCTGCGTTTTCTGGTTGATGATTTGGAGCTGAAAGCTTTTTGATTGGCAGTAATAAATTCACTCCCCTCTTTTGAAACGTTTGGATCCATTCTTTGTTCTGAACCAGAACACGAACAGAACCAATGGACACCGAGTGTGAAAATAACAGCATTTCAGTTCGACCAAAGAGTTGTGGTCTCCATGGAAACGGCTTAGCCAGGAACATTTTCTTGGATGTGATGAAGCAGTGGGCACCGTGGTTGACATTCACAGATTGATTTTATAATTGTAAAAGGTTTATTTAAGTTCCTTCCCCTGCTGAATGAAACGCCTCAGCAGCTGGTGTGACTGGGAACGAGCTCACCTCCTCCAGGAAAACCAGGAAGGTGACGTTGGCGCCCAGCGTGGCGGTCAGCCGGCCCTCGCTGGTGACCAGGTGGAGGCCTTTGGGAGCCTGGGTGGGGCAGTGCTGTCGCCGGGCCGTGTACTCTGCTATCACTCCTGCTGTGCAGTTATTGGACACCACCTTCCTGTAGCTGAGGGCGGGGGGACAGACACCATCTGACCATGTACACATGGAAACAATAATATGCATCTTTATGTGGTTCTGTTCAAACCTTCTTTATTATTTAAATTACATTTTGTTGGCTAAACAAATGCTTTGAATGTTCAACTGACTTATTTCAACCAAAAACTCTTAAATTAGTTATTTTTTACCACTAATTGTTATGTAACATGAACTGTCTTAGCTAACCATTGATTAACTCTTATTTAACATCTATTAACTCTTAGGTATCTAATTTCTAACTTTTAAATAATTAACCAAGTCCTATTTAATCATTAACTAAGTATTATTTAACTAACAACTAACTCTTACATAACTGAAAAACTGGTTCTTATTTTACCATTGATTAAATCTTTCTTAATTATGAACTAACTTCTAGTTAACCACTAACTCACTGCTATTTAATCATAACTAAGTCTTATTTAACTATTAACTAACAGAGGGTCTTATGCTGTTTTCCGTTTGTTACTCCAGTTGTTTTTTAAATATCACCAGTTTGTCTTTTTAACTTTTATAATTTCATGTCATATCATGAGCCTTAAAAAGTGAACATTACATTTTCAAACGCCTGATCTCATTAACACTTGATCATTTACCTTTTTAACAGGAACCTGCTTTACACTGTTTAGAAAATTGAACTTTACTCATTTAAAATTTAAATACAAATCTATCATCTTCAAATGTGAGTAAAAAGACATTTAAACCTGTGAGAACCGATAAGAGTCTGTCTTCCTGTCGTATTCGCAATGATTATTTATTAAACTTCACCTCAGATGATTTTCCTTCACATTCTGTTTCCTTTTTGTCTCCTTTTCCTGCCAACATGTTCTGTTTACCACAGTTTGTCCTTCCGACTGTTTGCTTTAGTTAGAAACAAACTTTTGTGCTGCAGAAACGTTTCCTCCTCTGCTGTCCTTGTCGCTGCTGTTCTGTAAAACTTTACGGCGCCATCAGCAGAACAGGTTCTGTGTTGTTATGAATTATCATGTTGAACACTCAGTTCTCCTTGTTTTACAGACATCAATCAGCCAAATCAGTAAACTGATGTCCTGGTCCTCCAGGGCCGATGTCCTGATGTTTCTCTGCTTTGCTCACCAGATCCGAATAATTACTACATTACTACAGAACCTGACAACATGCTGAGGATGCAATCCACTCGTTTAGACTGTGTGTGTTGGACCAGGTCTGTGTCTAAAGTTGCAGGACAAAATCCTTCAGGACTGCAATCTGACACGGTGGTTTAGATATTCACTCTATTTTGGACTTCAGATAAAATTCTGTTCAAAAGTTTTTCAACTCTTGTGTTTCATTCATCTCCGACTTTTAGCTGTGATGTTCTAATTAACTAACTAATTAACTTCCTGATTCTGATCTGATGCTCGTCCTGCTCCCATCCCGTCTTGTTTACCCCGTGCTGTTGAGAAAAGTCATTCCCGTGGTGCAGCTGCGGGACATGGAGGCCGGATGGAACCAGAAGGCGGGGCTGCACTTCCCATCAGTCCGCCTCTCATAGCCATAATCACTGCAATGAAACCAAGAGCCGGTGATCCAATCAGAAACAACGGAAATCTGAAACCGTTGTTAAGGTTATTGTGAAGTTTGCATTCTAGTAAAAATTATTGTACAAATTATTTTAATCATATTAGGACATTTTCAAAATACGCAAGAGATTTCACCACAGAAGAACTTAGTTAGTTCATTTCCTAACAATTTTAAGACCAGAAAGAAAATTATTCACTAATTTAACAGTGTCTGTGCATCCTTAAAATGTCTTAAATTCATTCAAAGGTACGTTGGCCTAAAATATGTTAAACAAAGATATTAAATCTGTTGTGTTGGGATGATTTAATCTAAGTTGATTTTTCTAGTGAGATTTTCCTGCAAAGCAAACATTAGAATCACACAGAGACATCTTCATCGTGTTCAGTTGAGTTTGAGTCACAGAACCATTAAGGCAATAGGCTGATTGTATACCCTCGCTACGTAGCTACCTCGCTACATAGTTACCTCGCTACGTAGCTACCTAGCTACCTCGCTACCTAGCTACGTAGCTACCTCACTAAGTAGCTACCTAGCTACCTCACTACGTAGCTACCTCGCTAAGTAGCTACGTAGCTACCTCGCTACGTAGTTACCTCGCTACGTAGCTACCTCGCTACGTAGCTACCTAGCTACCTCGCTACGTAACTACCTAGCTAATTTCTTTTTGTGCAACTTCATCACCAGCTAGCATGGAGGTGAAAGGGTGATGATTGGTGCTGGTCTTAAAGCCACAGAACCTGGTCACCTGGCAACCACTGAGTGAACCATGAACTCCTGTGTGTCCCATCACAGTCTGAAGCCAAACAGCTGAAGCCTTGTCTGAACTCCAAACGCAGCAGCAAATCTACAACAGAATGACTGGAAATAAATCAAGTAGGTGCAACGGTCTAGTCAAAGTCCAAGCCTCAACGTGTTCAAGAATGGAAACTTTGAACTGCGATGAACTAAATGTCATCAATAAAATGTGTCAATATAAGAGCCTGCTGAAATCAAAGCTGCTGTTATAATAAACATGTTTCTGATGGATCATAAACTCGATGCTGAACTTTGTTGCTGTGACATCAGTGATGGTGAAGAACCCCCTCTGTGTTTGGACTGCAGATACCAGCCTATTAGGTATTTGTGCTGCAAATTAAAAGGCAGAGCAGCTCTGTGTCCCCAAACTGATGGGGACAAATTGCCCCAATTAGAGCGACATGCACACAGATGCAGAAGTGTTGTGATTGTTAATGAAAGCTATTAGGCGCCGTGATTTATGGGTCTGATGAAGCTTATTGCAGGAGCTGCCTCCTCCAGAGGCCTGCAGATTTGAGACCAAAGCATGAAAAAAATGAATGCAATTAAATAGTGAGAGAAAGCAGTTTTCATCTGGATGCAGATAAACCAACATCTTCCTGACATTAAGAGTCGCTGCTACAAAAATGGCTGTGAAGGATCGTTTTATCTCTGAACACTTTGTCCTTCAAGGCGTGAATGATGGCAAACATTAAAGTAGAATCAATAAAATGTCTGAGAGTGAAAAACACGTTGGCTCCTCCACTTTTTCCTCTTTCTCACACACAAACGCAGAAATATTCACACATTAGAGCAAACACCGTGAGGATGTGCCAAGGCTGATATGCATTTCTAATCTGCAGGATGGCAACTATTTATCCCCTGATCCTGTTTTTTACAGGGAGCCAAACTGAGACAGAAATCTGTTAGTCAATGACTGCAGAAGGTGTTTCACACCTTTCCAAAAATCTCATTTATTCACAGAGATATCGAGTGTTTGATTAGTGATGGAGGTGGAACATTATTGTAAAATCTATAGGCCTTCAGAGTAAATAGTCACCATGTGTAAAAAATGAAATAATATCTAAATTCATTATGAGAGAAAAGAATCCAGCAACAATTTTAGGTGACTGTTATGTGTGGGCAGGACTCCAGGACCAGGATGGAACAGCAATCTGTCCAGTGTCCATGATTCAGTCCCACCGTCCGTCCATCAGTGACCCTGAACAGAACCCTGAACAGAACCCTGAGGGTTCAGATAGTGGATGGTTTCACGTTGGATCGAACAGAGAGCTGGGTGGAACTATAACTGTAAGTGTCATCAACTAGATCATAATCATGTCAATACATAAAAGTTTTGTGGATCGGCTGCAGGGTCCAGCTGGAGGTTAAGATAAGATAAGATAAATCTTTATTGTCATTGTCACAAGGACAACGAAATTCAAAGGGTACCATCAGCAGGTTGGACATTCTGAAACTTTTCCGAGTTTAGAACTGGACCTTCAAATAAGATCAACGTACAGTTACATTATAGGAACATCCATTTTATCTAGAGGCTGATGAAACAGTCACATGTATTAATATTTGTTCAACTTATTTCTTTGTGACTCTTTTTGTACTATTTTCCACAATAAATGACACTTGGAATATTTTAATAAACAAAACAAAATGATCTAATTTTGAAGAGAAAAGATCGGTTATTTGAGATTGGACATATAAAAAAAGAGTCTCACATTTTTTAGTGAGGTACATAATTACTGCAAATATAGATCAACTGTCATGATGAGCAACAGGAACAGGAAGAGGATCCCTGGTCCTTCAGAAACAACATATGACCTGCCTCTCCTGGTTCCTCTGGGTTCTACTGTTCTTAAAGAGCCGTCAGGGATAAGATGGGGGGGGGGGTGATAAAATGTCCTCTGGGTCGTACTGTGGACTGAAAAGTCAAAAGGACTGTGAAAGCAGAACCCATTTAAACTTGAATGCTTCGGTCTTAAACATGTTGAAGAAGAAATGCAGGAAAGTTTTTTTCAGTTTCTCAGCCTAAACATTTATGTGTGAAAATGAAGTGAAAAAGTAAAAGTAAGCAGCAATGAAATGATCTAGATTTACAGATTTAAAGCTTAGATCTGTAAACCTGGATATTTAGTTTCCATTTTTCTGTGAAAGTATTTTTTTCAGTATTTCTTACATTAAATATTATTTCATAAGCATTTGGGTGTGTGTGTGGGGGGGGGTGCATGGGTGTGTGTGGGGGGGGGGTGTAGGTGGGGGGGTGCGCGGGGGTGGGCGTGCGTGTGTGTGTACATGTCCTGTGTTGGCTTGTGAAGGACTGGTGACCTGTTCATGGTTGACACCGTCCTGATTAAAGAAATGAATTTATAAACTGTGACTCTTTTCAACCCAGACATCTGATTGGTTAGTGAAGCAAACTTTAGACGAATTATAAAAACCTGAGCAGGATTAGCTCCGCCCCCAAGCTCTGATTGGTCAGGGTCAGAGGAAATATGTATTTATGATGTGCTGCTATGCATGCCTATGAAATTAATAACTAAATAGTAAACCAATAATGTGTTCCTTTAAAAATAAAGTATTTTATTCTTTATTTAATTATAAACTTACTCATCAAACACTAAAAGTGTCTAAAATTTACTTATTTTTTTATGTGGGATTTTTCTCAGATCCATTTGAAGCTGTTTGTGTTCTGGCTGAGATCACCAACATTAAATTTGACAGAAATAAAATCCAAAAATAACAAAATAAAAGGTGCATTGAGAATAAGGAAAGATTATTAGATTTAAAGGGGATGAACTGAGGTCAGCACTGACCACTCGAAGTCCGCCTCTGTGCAGTCGCAGGGAGCCGAGGTCATCGCCACGGAGTACGACTTTCCCATGACGCACCTGGAGGTCGGCTTCAGCTTCCGGTAGATTCTCTTCACGCCCATCAGACACGGCTCACCCTGCCGAGCAGATCAGAAAACAGATTACAGGAAAATCACACAAACATTCATTTAAAAACTAGGAGGAAAATGATTTAAACGATGCAAACAGAAATACACCAACATTGTCTGTAACTGCAATCCTACTGGGGTTCCTTTTTAAATGTATTCACTAATATTAATATAACCTGAAAATGAACCTTAATCTGCCAAACATTTTTAGATCTACTCTGAGTGACTGAATCAGCTGAGGACTAAAAATGACCTGAGCCGCCGGTTTCACTCGACATCCCGCCTCCATGCAGCAGGTGTCAGTAGTGAGATGTCAGAGAAACCTGATTGTATCACAAATAGACTTCCAGGTTCTGAAAATGAAAAGCTGAAACTTCTCTCATTCTATCTCTTCCTCTGTTTGTTTTCTCTGCAGACGACTCTCAGCCAGTCTGGCTCCATAATTGGCCCGGACTCTTGTCATCTTCCATGCGTCCTGGTTTGATCATCACCCCGCTCTGAACATCTGGGTGTCTGAGCCGTTTACAGAAGCGGGCCGTGAATAAAGGCTTGCTCTGAGTGTGTGGCTCGGTTTCAGGTCCAACCAGGTTGTTGAAACAGAGCGGGACGGGTCAGCGTCCACACTCACTCTGAGCATGGAGGGGAAGCGCTGAAGCATCTTTAAAAAGCTAACATAGAACCAACTTTAATCCTCTTTAGTCTCCTGGATGTTCAGCAGGATGGAGATGCATTAATAAGCTTAAAGTTACAACAGTTTTTACTATGCACCTGTATTTATTTATTATAACCAACCAGACTGATGCTCAGGTTGTGCTGTTTCATTAGCAAAACCATCAAAGAAAATCTAAAATGAATCGTGGAACCAAAACCAGAGTCAGTAGAAACTTTTCATCCAACAGGAAATTCCCCTGTTGAAGTCCGAAGCCTCCAGGCTGCTGCATGTTCCTCAAGAAATGCTAGTTTCTAGTTATGACTCTGTTTTTTGAGTGAACTATGGAAAAATACAGATTTTTTTTGGTACTTTTCTGTATTTTTTCTGTTATTACAGTAACGTCAGCAGGAACGTTGGTTTGGAAATGTGCCTCCCGTTCATCCAGAACTCCCTCAAGGAATTAAGAAGTTATTTTTTCTTGAAACTTTTATTTCTATCATCCATCTGCTCAAGTTTGACTGATTTCAAAACAAAGTGCTGTTAAACAAAAGCATCCCCATAGCATGACGGTGCCACCACCATGCTGCTTACTGAGGGGCCCAGATCTTAGAAAGGCAGTAGCTCTGGGCCAAGAGAGGTGGGTTCCCCAGGATTTATTTGATTTCTTTCTTTATAATGAATGCATGTCAGTCGGCTATCCGCCCATTTCACCCTCCAATAACAACATTTATTTTTTTTTTCTGTTTTAAATCTATGTTTAAGAAAAAAACATAAAGAGTAATTGTAAAGTAAATTAAAGAGCAGAGTTTAAATAGTTACTCACTCTGATCACACTGGGATAATTAGAAACAGAAAGTGCTTCCAGAACCCGTTTTCTCCTCAGATCTTTATTTGGGTCTGGCAGCCATGATACCTGGTTGTGTAGGTGCCACGTCTGGTAGTCCGCCTCCGTGCATCTCCTGTTGAAGATGGACCTGAAATCTATTTTCACCAGCTGCCACTCAGAGCGATGACTGAAGTGCCCAAAGATCCTGGAAACAAGTTATGTAAAGAAAAAAATCAAGTGAGGGATGGAGATTGATGGAAGGAGCTGCTAAAGATGAGGCAGCAGAACTCTGCACCACAAAACAGATTTAAACCAGCCAAGACCCCATTTAGTGATTTAAATCTGCAGAAAAAGGTTGACTTCACATTAAACGTTAATATATCAAAGATGCATTAATCCATGGTCCAAACAAAAGTATCAATTTTCTCTTATTTAACATCTTGTTAAATTTGTGACAGATTTTGAATAAACTCCATCGTATTTAGAAGAGGTTATAAAACGATGTTAGAGGCAGAGAGTCGCTCTGGATGAAAACTACATTTAAAAACACAAACCAGCCAGAATGTGGATGTTTGGAACCATAACCTGTTGGTGAGCTCATCGTGAACGCAGTGGGATTCCAGCCATGGAGCGTTTCTGGAGTCCTTCCAACCCATTTTCCTTTTCTACTCACCATAAACCCACAAAGCATTCTGACACTGCAAAATCTGGTTTTAAGGTCAGAATTAATAGCTTGCACAAAATTATTTGCAAAATTGTGGCTTCCAGTGTTTGATAACTCTTAAATGTTTTGAGCTTTTATTCCGCCTATCATGCCTTCTTATTTACAAAGACAACCAGCTACAGGGGTGCATGTATTTAAATGACTTAAATTAGAGCTTAGACTATTTTGTAATTGTTTTTTGTGGTTTTACACTGAAGGATATTTTCCCACTTCATTTGGGATGAGTTGGGAAGAGCATAGTGACGTCTTCTTGCAGTTTGAAGAGGCTGCTAGAATAAAGTTTGGGAAAACTTAGCATAAGTTTCTAAGATTTGTAGCCTAATATTTGTACAAGACAAAAGAAAAAAAAAATCTAGGAGAAAAAGGGAGTGATAAAGAGTTGTTCTTTTTTCAGACAGGCTCAGTTAAAAGAGGTTTTCGATTTCCTTTGGTTTCTGCACAGCAGGACTGAGGAAAACATTCTGCTTCAAATACAAATGAATCCTCATGCAGAAAGAAAACCCTGCAGACAGACGACTTCTTCCGGCCCAGACACGCATCCCTGCTTTCACATTTATTTGTTGTCACCTTACTCAAATCGGAAAATACAAACCAAACAAAAATAAGACAAAATGACGACTAATCTATCTTTATTATGAACGTTAATAAGAATAAATTCTCTTGTTTTTCTCTGACCAGATTCCAAATACAATTCAAGGTTATTAAACTGGCTAGGAGAATATTTCATCTCCAGCTGAATCAAGTGGCTGTGTGTGTGTGTGTGTGTGTGTGTGTGCGTGTGGGTGTGTGTGTGTGTGTGTGTGTGTGTGTGTGTGTGTGTGGATGGGTCTGAGTGTGTGTGTGAGACCATATAGCTACATATTAATCACAATCTGTCAATTAGCGCCGGAGGCATCCGACCATGACAGGCACTTACTGCAGAAATTAGTACAAATTGATAAGAAAGCGGTGCATGATGGTCTTATGAAAACTGATGGCCAAGAGGCTTAATGTTGCAGGACTTGTTCTCAGTCTCTGCATCGTCTTTACAAAACTTCAAATTCCTGCCAAACAGAAACAGACATGGTGTGTTTCTCCTCAGACCGCTGTCATCCTGCCTTTCTGCTCTCCTTCCTCCTGCTGCGTCCATCACTCTCCTGCCGAGCAGCGCCGCCGCCGCCGTCACTCTGTCATTAATGGCAGGTGTCATGAAACAGGTGATGGGTTAGGGTTAGGGCAACAGGTGGGCAGGTGATGTGCCCATGGAGACCCTTTGGTAACGGGCCCCACACGCCCCACTCTCCTCTGCAATAACGGGGCAGTGCTGCGTCATATGAATGCTCCCCGGCTCGTGGCTATTCTAATAATAAATGTGGAGGGAATCTTCATAACTCTGCTCTCTGAGGGCAAACTGATTCATGCTCGCCGCTCTGCCCGATTTCTAATGCTGTTAAAAGTTTTCTAAACTAAACTTTCTTTGCTGTTTTCCTGTCTTTTTGATCATTTTGATCATTTTCCTTCATGCTCTTCAAATGGACAGTCGTGCTGTCGCCGGCTGCCAAAGCATTGATCTCCTGTGATCACAATCTGGAGACAGCCAGTTTTGATGTTGGCCAGACCTTGAGAGAAAGTCTTTTTTTATTCATGAAGAAGAAAACAGGCAGAGACGAATGCTGAGTGGCTCAGAAGGCGAGGCGAAGCTCAGGTTACAGGAATACATCTGTAGATTGAGCAGGCAGAGTTAATGTTTTACCTACAGCAGTCAGAGAAATCTGGGTTTGGAGAATCAACCAACCCGGAGGAGTCAAGCTACTGACCAGACCTTTCACTTTTCTCAGCTGAAATCATGTTTGTGTTCCTACTCAGCAGAAACTCTGCAGGTTCCAGACCAGATACGTCCACCAGGACTGTTTCTTCTGTTTCAGTTCCCTAAACTGATTAACCTGCTTCTTTGATTTTGCAGTCGTTAATAAAGCATTTAATTGTCTGTTTCATTTAATTGTCTAGTCTGTAATTATTAAGATGTCTGTCCTTCCTGGTTGGGGCTTTCATTCCTCCAACACCAACTCTACAGAAAACAGCTAACTAATAATAGTAATGCTTCAAACCAAAGGAAAGTCTAATGAAAAGGGAAACAAAATGATTTTTTATTCAACAACAGCATAACGCTGTCATGTCAGCCTGGACTGAAATCTCTGATGATTGGCTCCATCATGGCTAAGAATCATGGCAGCAATGAATGAACCATTTCTATTTGGTAACAAAACAGATGAATGCTTTGGAGGAAATTAGGTTTTATTTTTGTTCCAGCTTTGAGCTCTAAAAGTGCAACGCTGACGGCGGCAGCATGTTGGAGCAGATCTGTTATTTTACTTCTGATTTAATATTTTTCTAGACTTTTGTTCATATAGTTTCTGGTTTCATGTTTAGACATTTATTCCCTCTGGTTTGAATGCAGCAAGGATTTTCGCTCTCACATTTTTATTTTCACACAGTTGTCATGATGTGTAACCATGGTAACAAGGTATTGTTTTTACAACTAGGAGCAGCTGATTAGCATCTCTCTCCTTGGATACAGGTCAGTGCCAAAGAGCAGAGAGAGAAGGACGAAGTTCAAGCCATTTCTTTATATCCCAGACTCTAACTTCTCTCTGCCAGGCTTTCAGACAGAGATTTACAGAGGAGCGGCAAAAGCAAATGAGATGGATTAGCAGTTCTGGCCAACAACTGATGGTATCATCTAGGGCAAGTTACTGTGGAAAAGTCCTGGGCAACAGTCTTCAGTCAGAGACTTCTTCAGATTTGTTAAAAACATCTATAGTGGATGGTGACAGCATCACCGTCCATAATGACTCTGAAGAAATTTGAATAATTCGAGTTACAACATTTAATTTCACATCAGGATGACTGAAGTATTTGATGTTTTTGCTTGATTTTGCCTTGATAAATCCTCCCTGGTTCATCAGAAAGCGATTGCATCAACTAGTGCTCAGAAAAAGTTCAAACACACGAGCAATTTGTCTGATTTCTCTCTTTCCCTTGCATTTTTTCAGAGATGGACATGTGCTACTCACGTCATGATGAGCGTCTCCTCGCCCGGCTCGCCCAGCACCCCGTCCACAAACAGAGGCGTGTTGGAGAAGCTGTACTTGTTCCACTGCCGTCCTTCATCGAAGCTCAACCTGAGAACACAAACAGCTGCGGCACCAGGGATCCATGCTAATACCCCCACTGTGTGCACAAGCTAATGACCCTTTGAGGTGTCTCACAACTTTATTTCATATTCTGTGCAGGACTGAGGGACTCTGCTCAGTGAGCAGCGAGCAGCGATCAGTGAGAGCCACACTCATTACGACTTCAAACACGGAGAGGGGAAATGGAATGACAGCTGTAAGAGCCGTCATTTTCCACGGCTGCTGGCTCCTCTAACAGGAATCAGCTCATCCCCAGTTCAAGACAAACTCATTTGCTTTTCTGTTTGACTAACTTAAGACTTCCAGCTCCCTCTGAGGGAATTAGTCATGCTGTGACAAACGGCAGCTTCGTGGTAATGACTCACCATAGGTGTCGGATGGGAAGTGGAGTGTGTCTTATTGCCACCAAGGCTCCACCTTGGTCGAGATAAAGCACGGCGTACTCCTCATCAAAGATCTGCAGGAGAAAGAAGAAAACTCAGCAAGACGAGACTTTTCTGCATCTGCACACCGAGCAGCCATCACTGGTACAGGGAGGAAGCTGCATGCTGTCGGCCTGACAAAGTTACATGACCTCAGAGACTGTATTATGATTCTGTGATGTTAATATGTAATGGAAGTTATTTCACATGACGGCAACCCCTCGTTTTATGACTTGGCCCTCAGATTTCTAAATGATCTTTTATCAAAGAGTTTCATTAAAAAAGTCTCAGAGTGAAAAGTTGACAATAAGGCAACAAACAGGAGGATTTTCATATTAAACTGCAGGAAAGAAATAAAAATCAGATTTAAAAACATAGAGTGTAAAAAATGCACTGAGTCTTCTTTGTTCTGACTTTTGAGTTATTGATGGGACGTCTGGCTCTTTTAAGAAAACCAAATCTTCAGGATCCGTTCACTTCATTCAGATGATCCACTTTAAAAATGTAGATTTTTCTAAGAACAAGCCATTTTACCCCCACTACAGTTTTATATTAGTTACAGAAACTTGTTTTAGTGAATGAAATTCACAAACCAGTAGAGTCTTAAAATTAAAATGTGCAAAATAGGACCATGGAATGTTCTTGCAGAAAAATGGCTATGCAGTCATATTCAACAGACATAAATTAGGTAATAAACATGCTTTGTTCAGGGAGCCGTTTAAAAGAATCGGATCGTCACGTCAATATTTTCTTCAGTTCAAGGAGAGAAATGCTATTTGATTAGCTAAACTGACTCTTTCACTTCAACATACGGTAAGGTATTTTATACAACAAGGCAACTCAAAGTGCTTGAAACAGTTTGAAACAAAAATATTCACTCCTATGCTAAAACCACAAACTTAGTTCATTCTGATTGTTTGTAACAAACCAGGAAAAACTAGGATTTGAAGAAGAATGAAAGTGAAAGGAGGTTTCCATAAGTAGCAAAAGTCTCGCTATGCATTTGTATTCAGCCTCCTTTTCTTTGATACCCCTAAATAAAATCCACTGCAGCCAAATCCCTACATCCACCGCCGTTATGAGTCGGCAGAGAACAACCAGCATCATGAAGACCCAGGATGTTCTGGTGAAGTTTAAAACTAGTCAGGTTCTAAAACTTCGGACAAGAAGGCGCTCCAGAGGGTTGTTAGGGCAGCAGAGAAAACCATAGGCTGCCCCCTCCCCACTATGGAACAGATTTACACTTCCAGGCTCCACAAGAAAGTTTTGGACATTTTAAATGACTCTTCACACCCTGGCCATGGTCTCTTCCAGCTGCTGCCATCAGGCAAGAGATACAGAGCAATAAAAACCAGGACAAATCGCCTAAAAAACCGTTTTTACCTGATGGCAACCATGGCACTAAATTCAAAGGCAAAAGAACTTCTGCTCTTGACACCACTTTGTTAAAAATGTCAATTCTGTTGCGACACCTCCAGGCGCTGCAACCATCTTCTGATGTCTATTTATTTCTCATTTTGTACTATTCATTTCTTTATCTTTGTATATTATGTATATACACATAACCTGCATCTTAACTCGAGTCGAGCAAATCTCAATCTGTAATCTGTTGATGACAATGATAAATAAATCTTATCTTATCTTATCAATAACCCAAGCTTTGAACATCAGACAGAGCTCCTTTAACTAGGACATTGTTTATGACTTTGCTTCTTTTAATTAGCGTAGCTTCGTCTGTCTGAGCAGACAGAGTTCCTCCAACGTTCCACACAACCTCCAGCTGTTTCTCACATCTGTCAGCTTATCTATAAACGCTAGACGCTGTGAGCGCCGGCGTTCTAACTTTGGATGATGTTTGTCTTCTGAGCTTTATGATTTTTATGCTTGAATTATTTCCTCCAGGTATCAGCTTGATCCCAATTTATTCTGACCCAAAAGCTACCACAGTCTGGGTCTGCCTTTATGTCCCAGAGGCTTCTGTGTAGTTTGATCCTGACTGTCTCCATTAAGATCATCTTCAAGACAAACTTAGCAGTGATTTGCTTTCTGTCAGAGGAATCTTTACTAGCTTCGACTGCAGACTTCTGGCATATAATATAATAACTGCTCAGATTTTTAGTTATTTGAATTTCTGAGTTCGTTTGCTTTAGAGCTACATGGCAGCTTGTTTCATTCAGAAGGAAAAAAACTTCCTGCCTTCCTGAAAAATGACTTTCTGAATGAAAGATGTTTCTAAGACATCAGTTGCTTGTAGCAGTGAAGTTTAAAATTGATGCAATCTGGAAGAATTGTATTTCACAGATGTATAAACTTAGTCGTGGAGGCTGAACAGACAAATGATGCTGAATTAATATGTTTTAAAATATTTACTAGTGAGGTGCCTCAAGGACAAAAATAGATAAATAAGCTGTGAAATAAAAGACTAAAGCTATAAAAGTGAGAAGTGTCCAGTACCTGCTGCAGTGCAGAGCTTGGTGAATGAACAGACTCAACACTTATCTATTTAAACGGCTTTTTGCAGGTTCTTCTGCCTTCACAGTTTAACAACTTATTTATATTACACATAGCTAACTTTAGGACTTTTTATAGGAGCAACAAAACCCACAACGAAAGCAGATATTATTAGCTGTTGTTAGCACTGAGACATTCACTGAACAGAAAAGATTCAGTGTTTTAGCTGATAATCAGCTGATCGGTGGACCGAGCCACTAAAGAGCAAAAATGTCCAACATCTGTTACCGAACACATTTAGGGTTAAATGATGGATAACTAAATGTTCAGCTCACATGGAGACAAAGTTAACTACTGGTTTTATCTCCTCAACTCCCAACCAGTCTGGATGGGAGAAAGTGAGAATTTTTCTTTTGTTGGTTTTAATCATTGTCATTTTTCATAAATTTGAGGGCCAGATGTTTATAATTTATTTGCATTTCCATCTATGAATGATCAGTGATTGAATCAAACCCAACTGAGCCTTGGATGATAATTTGAAACGCTGAAGCACAGATCATTTTGTGACAAACAAAATACAAGAAATTAAATATTCTAATTATCAAAAATACATTTGAGGATAAAACCCAGTTACCAGTTTTTGTGGATATCCTTGAAAAGATTTAATAAAATCTTATCTTCCGTTCAGTTTATTAGCTCTGCTTTGTGGATCCACGTAAGAGGAGCAACAATCTGGTTTTAAGTTTTCTTTTAGAAGGATTTATCTGCTTCGCCATTTCAGGCGTTGGTGTGGTTTTCTACAGATTGGAGGCATTAAAAGCTGGAGTCAGTCCTGCCAACACAGTCGGCTGTTTTAGACCTGCATCTATGAAGCCTCCGGTCAGAGAAACTAAAATCTACCTCAGTTCTGTTCCGAGAGGCAGCCACTGTTCACACTTTGAATATGGAGCGTCCTGACAACACGCGGTGGAATATTTTCTACCCAATAATAAAGTCTTCAATGTCTGCTAACTGAATATGAGCGGAAAGAAAGACAGGCAGCGAGTAAAGATGGCAAAACAGAAGTGAACCAAATGTCAGTCAGCCGCTGCCATGGGGAAACGTCTGAAAGGTTTGTAGATTTCTAAAACACTCTCACTTCCTTCACAAAGAAGAATCAAAGACTGCATTCCCAACAGAAGTGATGTCATATTGTTTTACACTTCCCACATCTCACAGCTGAACTGGAATTACTTCACAGGATACATTTCAGCAGCATGACAAAGAGCACTCACCTGTCTCCACGTGTTTCCTGCATCAGAGGTGATGAACGCGCTCACATTGCTGGTGGTCAGTTCTGAACCGATGGAGCCTGCAGAGGAAATTCACACAAGACAAACCACATTTGATGATGGGAGCAGCATGATGTGTACGCAGGAAGAAAAGCCCGTTTCAGATCAAATCTAACTTTTATGCAGTGAGAACTGCAGCCAGCGGTGGTCCGCTCTGCAGCTGCTGACTGCGCCTGTAATTACGGCGCTTCTACAGATCTACGCTGCACTGTGACATTTGTGCAGGCTCCCAAATTAACCAATAAATCCTGATTACTGTATTCATCTTTCAGCACTTCGGACCACATTAAGACAAGCTTTCCTAATCCAGTGCAAAAGGCAGTAATTGCTTTAATTCAGCCTGTAATTGGTGCCAGGTGGCAGGTTTTCAAGGCCTGATTGTTCCACAGGAATTGACTCTACATGAGCAACAATCTCCTTCTTACACAACGAGCTCAAAGTCGCAGTTCTGACTGAGAAAGGTGACCTATGAAAAGTGACCATCGAAGGTTGAATTTCCGATTAGGTGCGTTCTTTTATTTCTCATTTTGTGGCACGATGAGGGTGATAACAATCCCAGCAGCAGTTGAGTTTCAGTTTGCAGCGAACAGATCGCCGTTTTATGGCTCTGACTTCCTCTCCTTCATGCTGCCCGGACCATCTGTAGACTTTATCAATGGAAATGCGATCGCAATGGCTGAAATCGTTCTAAAATTAGATCCCCGGATGGAGAGGAAGAAGTTATTTTTCCGTTATTTTCCTCCTTCATGACGGCAGCTGGAATAATGACGGATCAAACCAAACGGGTCGATGGCTGCACTGAGAGCTGTTTAATTCTCTGCTTCACGCTCAGGGTGCGAGCCTGGCCTTCTGCAGACACCTGAGGTGTGTGCTGATGAGTTATTGACAGTGTCGGTCCATATGGGAGTAAATATCACTGCGGTGTGAATCCACCTGGAAGGCAGCTGATGTCATTTTCCTCCATTTTTCTTTGTTCTTGACGGTTTATAGCTTTGCATTACTGATGGCTGTTTGGTGGAAACCAGAGGAGGGCAGGTAGAGGACAGCAAGCAGACATGCAGAGTCACTCCAAGTATTCATTCCTCTTCAACGTTCTCACATTTGATCACATGAACAGAAGCCTGAATGCATTTTATCCAGATTTGATCAGATATAACAAAACCAAGTAGAATTCAAATGAGAACTCGACTAGTCTCATCTTTATTTTTATCATCTAAATAAAGATCTTTGTGAAGCAGAAACAAACAACGCATATCCTCACTGTGAAGCATGGTGGTGGCAGCATCATGCTATGGGGCGGCTTTTCATTTGCAGGGATTTTCCTGGAAGGTGCAGAAGATCATTTAATGATTTATGTATTTCATTCTGGAAGAATCTGATGTTTTTACTCACCAAAAAGAAATATTTCATATTTAGTTTATTACTGAACAAATTATTTTTGAAGTCAGCTTGATGGTTTTAGCCTGCATGGTAAAACGTTTACAGACTTCCAGTGTGCATGAAGCTGTATTTGTGTTCTAAAATGGCCCAGTCAAAGTCCTGAACCAAATTATATTGAAAATTTGAGCCAAGACTATAAAACTGATGTTCAGATATTAACTGAAATATCTTGCAGAGTAAAATAGAAAAGACAATCTTTCATCAACGTTAATAGATACTAACTAAAAAACCACGAAAAGATGATTTTCTTTCTACTTCACAATCAAAACGTGTCACAATAAAATGAAGCTCATCAAACTGCGTGGTTGTAAAGAAATGTGAACAAGATCAAAGAGTGAATACTTTATATCTGTAACATCCTGAAGAGAAGATCTGTCTGCAGAAAGTTTGTATCTACATGTAGATCAATGTTTCTAACTTTAAGCAAGAGATTCTACAGTTCGCCAACAATCAGCAACAAAAATGTGATGCTGCAAAATGGATTCATAAGAAACTTTGACTGTAAAACCAGTTAAATAATAAAACCCCAGTAATTAAGTGAACACTGTTAGGAGGTCGTTACATACTTAGCAGATTCGTCTGAAGGAAGGCAGAGAGTCGACAGACCG
This sequence comes from Xiphophorus couchianus, assembly GCF_001444195.1. Lineage (NCBI taxonomy): Eukaryota > Metazoa > Chordata > Actinopteri > Cyprinodontiformes > Poeciliidae > Xiphophorus > Xiphophorus couchianus. The sequence continues at coordinate 2,293,537 of NC_040232.1, read as the reverse complement.
TCAGCAGCAGCTTCCTCACACCCACCTGAGGCCACGATGATCCCCGGCGCCGACTCCCTGCTGGCGATGTTTCCAGATGTGTAGGGGTTGGCAGACACGTGAAGATGGAGATGTAATGAGCAGTACGGCTGCAGAGGGAGAAATCAAAATCTCAATTAGCGAAACCTTCGGGCCGAGCCGCCGGGATCACTAAGAGACGCGGACGCACGCCTCGCCGGTTGCATCGACTCGGATCCTCAACCCTCCCAAGTCATAAGCTCCATCACAAACACGGCATCCCCATTGGCCGGCCTCACCATTAATTTTGATTGGGTTAACCTTTACCGACACAATTCTCATTACGAGGCGGCGAAATGCCAGTGGAGGAGGCCATGTTGTGACGGGATGTTTGGAGGTTTATTAAAACTCTGACATTTGCTGACAAATGACTGGATAATATGAGAAGAAGGCAAAAAATGCCACAGAGTATCTAATTGGTTTGGGTTTTCTTTTTCTTTTTTGGGGGGGAAAAAGTGATTATTTCCGGTCTCAGGTTGGGATGAGTTGGGAACGTTCCAGATGAACCGGATTGTTTAGTTGGATTGTTGAACTTTAGCATCTGACTGAAATCTCAGGCGAACGATGAGCTGGCCCAACTTTCAGGAGCTCTCAGGAAGACGGACAGATGAAGGAGAGGCGCACGCTTCTCCGTCTGACACCTCTTCTTCTTCCAGTAGCTTAAATGGGAGGTCGGCTTATTGGACTGAATCAGAACGGCTGACCTTTCAGCTCAGCCGCCTCGGAGCACTCAGCTCTGACGGCTGCTGCTCTCTGAGCGCGGCTCTCGCTGTGCTGGGATCAGGAAGCTCCTGTCTCTCAGACACATGGATAAAAAAATAGAAGATGCAGCAGCAGCGCTCACCAGCACACAGTGGATGCTGCTGCCTCTCAGGTCTCTGCCAGGGGCCTGCAGTAACCTCCAGTCTCTGCCGCGGTTATATGTGATGTACGTCTTTACTTGGTTATCAGTCTTTTTGTTGGCGAGGAACATGCCCTTTATTCCTGCCACCTGGGAAAGGTACACAGAAACAGTTTGAGAGAAACTCAGGCAGATCTCTGATGTTCACAGAAAATTATTCACTTCAGTGGAAACCAGATGTTTACATACACTGGACCTTCTGCTATGTATTGCAATTTTTTTGCTCAGGTCCCTCTTGAAAATGAGATCTAGATCTCAACGGGGTTTACCTGATTAAATAAAGGAGTACACCGTAGAAAACCACACAACCTTTTGATTCCACAAAATCAGAATAAATGTTCAATTTAATTCTGTTGATTTCTATACAATTGTTTCCCAATAAACTCAAAGAATTTTGAAAAAATCATTTCAATTCGACCACATACATTCCAGCTGATTCTAGATATCAAATAGTGAATTATTCAAATGAGTCTAAAAGGTTTAAATAAGGAAAACCAGCAGGTTGCAACACATAGCAACAATCACTCACATTACAGAAAACCCTCACACTGAGCAAGCATGCAGCGAGAGTGGGGAGAAAAATCTCCCCTTTAACAAGAAGAAACCTCCAGCAGAACCAGAACCTGGCTCGGTACCAGCGGCCATCTGACTGGAGGTTTGAGAAGACGAAGCAGATAAACAAAAAGGAAAGAGAAGAACTTGAATGTGGTTATTTATGATGTTCATGAAAGTAAAAAGTTAACAGCAGGAGAAGAACGACTTCATGACGGCAACGCAAACCTAAACTAAGTATTTACATCCAAATTAAATATTTAAATTAACTAAATATTGAACTTGTCAATAAATCTTTACCTTTAAACTATGATATTCGTAAATGTATGTACAACATGGTGAAAATATAACTTTGAAAAATGTTTTTTCTCAATAACAGGCCAAATAAACCAAAATATTACTATAAAATGTTTGCAGTGAAACTTTACAAGCAGCACCCATGTATGAAACTATCTGCGTTCAGCTGCACCGTAACGTCACCATGGAGCTGATAAAAACGCAGCTCAGTGCTAAGCAAGGCGGACGCCAGCTTGATTGCAGCACAGACCTGCTCTGTATTCCTACCAGAACCAAACACAGCGACAAACGCTGAGTGGAAAATGATGGAGCGTCTGGAGACTTGTGAGTAATCAATGTGTGCCTTAAATGAATCTGACTTTCTGCTGGAGGCCCGCAGGGCGCCGCAGCCGGCCTCCACCGAGTCGCTGTGCCTGCATCAACCCGTGAAACTCCACTTTGGTAATTGGCAGATACTTCATTCTCCCTCGGAGTGGAGATTTAGCATAAGTTTCGTCCAGGGTCACGACCCCAATCAGGACGGTGGATTTGATTCTATCTCGGTGGCTGCAGGAAGACATGCGCTGCATCGCCGCAGGCTTAATTATCAGATCCACAGATAGAAGTTTCAAATAATGGCAGGTGGTCAAATGATTTAAAAAATCATAAAGATTAGGTAGGTTTCATTAAATATTAGCTGCTTTTTTAATCAAAGGAAGAGATAATCTTAGCTTCAGGAAAGCTAATATTCCAGGAAGAATTCCCTTTCCTGTTGATGTGGACACTTCAGAGGAAAGGTGCTGTTTATTTCATCCCCTCTGCCTTCAAGCTCTGATATATTGATCAAAGTTCTAATAAAACTTCAGACCAGCTGCTTTTAACGTTCACCTCTAACTGAAATCAGAGCGTGTTCCTGGAATGAAACATAGACTCCAGCGGAGAACGGTCCTGTTAAAGTCTGTTTACCTCATAGAGGTCCACCATGACGTTGCCCTCCAGGCCCATGCTGCTGACCACGTTCTCCAGAGCCAGAGTGTAGTAGACGCCCGAAGTGTCCGACACGTACAGGTTGTAGGTTTCATTCTGGTTCCACTCCTGAACAGCAGCCACCACGCGGTTTTCATCTGTACTGATCACATGCAGCTCCTAGGAGACGGACCAGGACAATCAGGCTGATGGGTTACATTTGGATTGGATTGGGTTACATTTGGAAAAGTTGGTTGCCTTCTCTATAGGGTCCTGCTGTCATCTGAATAATATGATGCGCGGTCAGAACCAACCAGAGTCAGGAGGAGGGTCTTAGCACTGTCAATCATCCTTGTATATACGCTGCTCACTCCCTCTCTCTACATCTGTGCTTAGCTACAGTTGGTTCACTACAACAGAGGCAGCTATGAATGCCCAGGCTAGTTAGCATAGCCACTGATGATGGTGGATAAATAATTCTCCTGGAACAGTAAGTTGTTTCTTTGCCTTCAGCATATTTAGTTTTGGTTGATTTTCCCTATTAGTGTAAATTTCTGCAGCTCATTGAGGAGGAGATCGACCTTTTCTTAGACCATCTTTCTCAACATGTTGACAGTTTTAATAAATATGGAAAAAACATGTTTTTTAAAAGTTACATACTTCAACTCAGTGATCCTGATGAGTTTTAACATTCATACTCCGAGTATGAGTGCACCTCAGCTTGCTTTTAATTTGGTCCTTCAATCAAAGTCATGATTTATTCTGTTCCAATTATAAACCTAAAGACATTCATATGATCCTTATTGTTCCTGAGCTCCTGCTGGGTTAATCACAGTCATCTGAACGCTTCTGTTGTCTGTGTTTTAACTAAGAGGATGCAGCAATCATTACCACTTGCTAAGAGTTATTGGACAGAAACAATTCGGCTGAGTTCGTGCTGTTTGCTTGGGAGCTTCATCTACCTCTGACTGTTCCAATAATACCTTGCAGCCAGCCTGCAGCTACCCGGCGCACTGGGCCTGATTGAATAAAACATGTCTAATTGTCAGTAGGGACGTGATAAGCGAGGTCAGGCACATGCGAAGCAGAGCCGAATAACAATCCTGGAAACGCTCCGAGATACTTTTGGCCTTGATTTGCCCGGAAACACCAAAGAGATCATCGCAGGGAGCCAGCAATGAATTGGACCTCGAAACCAGCCGGGAGCTCATTTTGATCCAACGTTTAGATGTACAAACTTCAGCACTGCTGTGCAGAATTTTTGTTCTAACACTTTCTAGGGTTGTGTAATTGCTTTTTAATGGTCAAAGTCTCAGGAGCTCCTGTTGGTGTGTGTTATGTAAGCTAACTAAGCGCTGTGCTGTGTTACCTTGGGCAGGGTGTACTTTGGCAGCTTCATCGGGGTAAAGACGTCTCGTTTTGCAGAAACGTAGTAGACCGGCCTTCCTGCAGTGGACACCTTCAGGCACAAACATGACAAACAACATCATATTACACCAAACAGCAGAACATAACTGAATATGCCCTGGATGAATCTCCCACAGCCACAGCGCCGTCCCGGAGCAAACGGACGATTACTTACCTGGACAAACACATACTCATCCTGCACCACCAGGGAATTGGGGTCAATGTATCCGGGGAATGGTTTGCCCTTGTTGGCGTCTGTGCAGTTCTGCAGCTTGCAGGTGACGTACAGCGCCTCTGCTCCCACACACACAGACACACACAGAGACACACACACACACACGTCAGGCCGTGGATTCTGATATGGTTTTAGCCGATGAAGAAAGGCAGCCTTCACCCACAGCTAAGTGCTCTCTTTTGGCCCCGTGTCAGTGAAGTGGCCCCGGTAAGAGATGACAGATGAACCGAGAGGCCGATTGCTTTCCTTGCCTTCAATCACGGCTCTGCGGCCCCACCGCCTGTCCCCCAACGCCGGCCTCTGCCAAAAACCTGTCGGCTCCCTCCATACAGGCGTGATCAATGGTGATGGTCTCTGGCTGTGTGACTGTAACTGTGTAGGGGCTGCGTTTGATTGGCTTACCTCTGTCACATCAGACTCAAACAAAAACCAAAAAAAAGAAAATAGATGGCAGTGTGGAAACGAAGAGGAACACAGATAAATTAACCATGTGACCATGTCCAGACAGGGAAATGTGGTCTGGACATGTCCATCCATGGACAACGTTCTGATGAAAGTCACCGAGGAACGAATCTGTCCTCAGGGTCTCATTCATAAAACATCCAGGGCTGAGAGATCTGTAGGTTTAGAGGCTAACTGGACGAGCAAAGCAGAACTGCTACATCACATCCTACATATTTTCATTCAGTAGAAACAGAGTTCAGTAATGTTTTATGTATTCCAAGGATTTCTGTGCAGAACAAAGCTATAGTCCTTTTAAAAGGCTTTCGTATCGACGTGATTCAGGTGAGTGAAATGAATCTACATGTGCACCACTGACCCGAACCGCTGATCTTTAAAAGCTTTACAAATCCATGCATTACTTTTCCCTCCATTGTTCCTGTGGGTCCCTGGACCCGGCCGTCCCTTTACATTATCCTGCAGCAGGACTGTCCAAGAACCCCCCGACTGCTCACTACTTGAGCACAATGCTTCCAGCAGAGCACAAAGACAGCAGGAAAATAGAGCTCTGAACTCAGAATTCAATTACTCACGTCCTTCAGAGATGCTGGTTTCCAGGTGAATTAAGCCCGGCTCTTTGTCCAAACCCATCTTGGACCTGAAAGGCAGACAAATATGTTTCAGGAACATCACCATTGCTCTTTTCCCATCGGTTGGATGCCCCCCCTTCCCGAGCTGCTGCCTGACCTGAGAGATTACATGCTGCAAAGTCAGACAAGCTTATAACAACAGAGGTTCAGCCAACTGCAACCACAGCAGTGGTAAATATCAGCAGAGCCGCATGTAGGAATTACTGTCTCCAACATGACGATCTGTGTTCAGCACAGAGAGCCTCAGGTTGAATGAGTGATCTAAATGTTCAAAAGACCTTGAAGGTCCTTTTCCTCCCCGAACGAGAGAGACAGAAAGATGTTTCCTCCCATCATTAGAGCAGGAAAATCCATTGATTTTCCTGCTGCAGTCGGGATGCCTGCAGATGGAATAGCATATAATCATTAGGGCATTAAAAATGTATTAAAAAGACTGGAGGATCAAAGGAAGGAGGCGAAGGCAGCGAAGATGAGGAGTTGATGAAGAAGGTGGAAGGAGACGCGACAACATTCCGACGGGTCCGAACAGATTTCTGGAAATCTGTGTGTGACAGGATGAGAAACACCAAAACTCAGATCATTGTTCTTTTATTAACTACAGGAGATCAAACAAAACTTTGAACACGATGGCCTACTTCTCAAATCCATGTTTACATTTTACTAAATAATCCAAAGAATCATCTGAGGCAGGCAGTGGATTATGGGAGAGCAAACCGTGAAGGAAGTTTGCCCTGTCAGGTTTCTGCAAGAGGGCAAACAGTTTAATGCTTTAAACCCTCCAAGAATTATAATAAAGATAACTTTAGTATAAAGAGGTTTTCAAAACATCCCTTTATTTATTAAGGGGAAAGTTAGTGAAAGTCAGAAGTATATGGCCCCTAAATGTAATAAGTGCTTGTTCCATTTTTACAATAACACTAACAGGGCTGAATAACAGCAACTCAGTTTCAATCCAGGTTTGGACTAGGCCACTCCAGAACCTATTTTTAGTTATCCTGATGTTCTTTTATCACTGCCTTGCTTCATAACCAAAGCCTGTTTCACCTGAAGGTCATGAAATGATAAGCTGGAGCTTCTCCTGGACGATGTTCTGGTTGGGAGCAGAAGTAGTCCAGGTTTTGACGCCCAGGCCTCAAACCTCCACCATGTCTGGCTCTTCAGACATTTTCTGAGACGCTGCTAGTTTATACCAGATGTAACGAGATGGAATAAAGTATTCCAGTTTTATCTGTTCATCATCAACATGTTTTTAACAAATAGAAGATGTGACTTTATGTTCTTTTTAGTCAGCATCGGTTCTGGCCTTGAAACTCTCACATGGATGTAAACGTTTCTGGCACAACTTCACCTACTTCCAACAACAGACGCCAACAACACTTAAAATACCGATTAAACATCAGCTAATATTTACACGAGAAAACAAAGTTATGCACCGATCTTACTTTCCGCCGCAAAATCGTCCAAAAATCAGTTCCTGTCGGTTCTGCTGTGCCAGAGGACTGACTGACAGACCCGCCCAGCAGGTCACGTCTGCACATGTAACAATCACTCAGCTGTTGCCAACTTAACTTTTCAGACAAATAAATCAGTATGAGCCTCTAGTAATTAATCAAAGCTCATTCATGATTTAACAAGTGGCAGTATTACTCACAGAGGGCCAGGTTGGTTTATTTCTTAATAAAGGGCATCATCATCTCAAAGCTGCCTTTTCTAATTACTTTGATATTAAAAGTTATTATCTGAAACTTTCAGTCTGGAAAAAAACAAACACAGAAGAAATCAGCAGGAGAGCAAATACTTTTTCCAAGAAAGTTAAAATGAAGAGCAACAGCAGTGTCTGTGTCTGCGCTGAGGTCAGACCCAGTAGGAGCAAAGGAGCCGGTGTCATGAGAGGGAGCTCTTGTCCCAGGAAACACACACGCAGCTCCGAAACGTTCCTGCAGAGATTATCAGTGTCATATGCAAATGGCTGCAGATGCTGAGCTCCCAAACTGATTATAGTAGCATCCGATGGAGGTTAGCGGCAAGTCGCTCAGTGCCTCTCAGGTTCTCCGAATCACAAATGAGCTTACACGTGTTCCGTGGCTCCATGTGCAGCAGACATAAGTTCCCTGAGCAGCTTCATTAGCAGGGCTAGCACAACTCCAACTGCACAGCGCGCAACCCAAAATAGAAGCCTGACAGCATCAGCAGCATCAGCAGCATCAGCCCTGAGGCCCGCTTCACTCCTGGCAGCACGGCTTGTTACTACGGCGCCGCTCCTCTGCACTCTGCTCACTGAAGACCATTTGTCATGTGTTGGTTACTGGATGACGACATGCAGAAAACAACTAACTTTGACATAACTTGTGAAGGGGGAGCACAACAAAGTAATGCAGCAGGAACACAAAATGTTTTTATAGATTTTAGGAAAGAAATTATGGTCAGTGTCCAGAGGGAAGCATCTATTCGATAAATCTTTGTATTTCTGTGTTTTATTCCAAAATTAATTGGAAAATGATCAAAAAACAAATGAATGATTCAATTCTGATGTCTCTGTATTTGGTCGCTTGTCACTCCTGAATGTTTCAAATCAAATTAATGTATAATCTAGATTTCTGGGAGATGAGTATCCCAGGACACCCAGAATAAAACTACAAGTTTTTCTGAAGCGCATCAAAACATCGGTGAAAAAGTGGAATAATTTACCTTCTTCTGCAAATACACTGCACTGGTTTACCTTTACACCCAGTTAGGACTTTTAGGGGCTTATGCTGCTTGTGGAAGCTGTCAATACCTCTGGAGAAGTATTATGCTTCTTCATGGTTATACAGATCATAATGCAATAATTCTGCATAAAAATCCTTTTTTATTATCTGAATGCAACATAATTATTTTCTTAGAAACTTTTCTTTATCTGTAAGATGCAATTATCACAATTAACACTAGGAATATATCGAGCTCTGTGCAGTGAGTTTACATGAGTTTCAGTTGTTCAATTGAATTAGTGAAATAAATGAACTTTTGTTCATATTCTAATTCATTGAAATGAACCTGTGCAAAGCATAACCACCCAACACATTGATGATGAGTCTAACACATGAATAATATTAATCTGCACAACCTCTTATTCAATTCTAATTATAATTTGACATCTTTACCACCTGCATAAAAGAAAATGACAATAACTGACGTGTTTATAGTTTCATAAGAAACGTCCTCGTCTCTCTGCGCTCTCTTCCAAACAGCTGATCAAATTTATTTGGCACAAAACAATCCAGCTTCAATTAATATGCAGCAATTAGAGCCACCTGATTAAACAGTTCTATAATGAAATCTGAATTTCAGAAGGTGCAATTTGTCATTATTTATTTGAACTAATGTTTAAAGTTATTGCTGTGAAGATAATGTGACACACATGTACTCTGCAGCAGCTGACAAATAGCATAAGGGAGGTGCTAATTAAATGATGTGCAGGTGTTTTAGGTCATTTTGGTAATTAAGATGCATTTTTATGTTGTTTTCTGACTGTTATATTCAAAACAGGTTATTTTTACACAAATGGCTCATTAGCATCTGGCTAATAAGCCATTTGAAGTTCAATATTTTTTGAGGTTTTGTTGATTGAGTCCTGCTAAATGTTTACTCCTCCAATCTGCTCCTTGAGTTATTAATGCATTCTGAGGTTTATTTGGTGATAAAACATTTAAAGTAGCCAGTTATCACTGGCTGTGGGGCCTGAACCCTGTGCTTTTTAATGTTTGCCTTAGTTTTTCCTGAATCTTCTAGCAACAAAATAAATAGCTTCAAATGTTAATTTATGAAATGGAAAAAGTCTCCCATAGAGCATATGTATCACTTTATCTCTTCTCACAGTTTGTATTTGGCTTCTTACTAGGGACAAATTCAAGAAAACTATAAAAACAGAGATTATTGTTGTGTTTTCTGGCACAAAACTAACAGTCAGAAAGTCAAAAGAAGCTTATCATCTCATTTTTCTATTTGTTAAATACATCAGTGTTAGTCCAGAAACATTCTTGACAACATTTAATAACAAGAAGCAGAGAAATTATTAATACCAGAGACAAAAGACCTTTTTTATTCTTAAAATGTCAATATTGTGACAGGTCTAATAAACATCCTTGTTTTAATGAACAATGGAAAAAATGCATAAAAAACAGTTTCCTTGTTAAACTTTTCTTAGAAAAAAAAATATTTAGACATTCTGTTTTTAGAAAATTACATTTGATGATTAATCAAATGGTATAAATAAAATATAGTGAACAGGTTATTATCACGATTACTTACCAGTAGAAACGATTAGGAGCCACTTTCTCGTGCACCAGCTGCCATCTTCTTCCAAACTCAACAGAACTGTAAAGCTGTAAAAAACAACATTAAATAAATGTTACTTTTCAACAATCATGTTTCTCTATAAGCACATAAAATAAGATCCAAAGTGCACAAGGCCAACCTGCACTCAGACATTAGCATCATGAACTAATTTCAATAAATGTGAATATTATTGAAAAGAATTTATTTCAGAAACTTTATCGCGACTTCAAACACATTACATAGAATAATTACACACAGATGGATGTTTGAAAGTCTTGATTTCTGTTAATTATGATAATTTTCTGCTTGGTTAATGAAAAAACATGACATTTGAAATTAGAATATTACATCACACCAATAAAATATACAGCCTTCATAAAACAGTATATTTAATGCCCAATTAAAGGTTGTTCATTTTCAAAAGGTACTTTTAATCAGTTAAACGAGCCTCATGGGAATATTCATATTCTAATTTATCAACTGTGACTGCATTAAGACATTTTGTGGACTCATATTTCTGTAGGAGAATGTCTTCAGAGGAGAGTTATTAAGGAAGAGAGCAAATGACAGCGGTAGTCTAAGTGTAATCAAAGAAACTGAACATGAAACAAGAACCACTGGTTTGTTCCTCTGGTCGTTCTGCTGAGATTTCAGCAAAAGCAGATTTGAAAAGCCATCTTCAAATATAAAGACATATCATTTTGTTCTTCTTTAAATGCCTAAAATAACTTCGAGTTGTACAAATGTGTTAAAATAAAGTTTGATTTTGAATGGGTTTGGTTTTGAAGGCTAGTTGACAGATGTAGGAGGAGCAGAGGAAAATTTCTCCTTAAAGTTTCTGGTGTCTAAATTTAGTCCTTAGTGAACTTGTTGTATTTCTCTGGATGAAACATGAGAAAAACACAAAGATGACAAAAAAATGAAATGAAATTCTAATTATTTTTATGATAACATATCAATTACTAAATTATAACATGTAAATTACATTTTAAATGTAAAGGTATAAAGTATATCGTAAACAGGCATGTTACAATTATGTATCAAAAAATAGAAAAACCTTTTTAGAGCATTTTGTACTTTATTTTGGTAGGACTTTAATTGATACTGCACCACTGCACTTATGTTTATGTTATCGTTTTCTATTTATTGATTGATTTACTTTTACAGAATGAAGTTATTCTCACTTTCATTGTTTTAATCTGTAACCTTTAGAGACTGAAATAAGAGTATTTTTATCCTCAAACATGTACTCTGTTATAGAACAAAGACAAATCTGTTTACTGTGCAGCTTACAAATTCAATCTAATGAAGCTCAAAACTTGTTTCAATGTTAAACTCTGACTTTTCCATTTTGAACGTGAGCAGTGATGCACAGTCTGTAAACAGTTATTTATCAGTGGATGTCCAAAATGTTTGTTTGCATTAATTTGTTTTCCAATTACATTTTACTGTGTCCAGAATAACAAGGTGGAAACAACATCATCCCATATGGATCATCTCTGCTGGAAAATCTGATATTTACCTCTGAAGGGATTTTCTCTCTGCAGCTTTGGACAAAATTATCATTTTACTTCAGATTGTTACTGACCTTTCTACAAGGGAGAGGAATAAAATGTCACTGCTAGGGAAGCTGTTCACAGAGAGCTTCATACAAATATATTAAAGGAAAGTTAAGCAGAAGGAAAAAGTCTAGTTGAAGAACAGGGATCTTTAAACTCAGACAGTGTTCTGCAACTTCTAGATGTATTTCTGCTTCCACACACCTGAGTTAAATATGAAGTCATTAGCATATATTGATCAGCACCACCTTCACTATTGGCTCCTTCTCAAAAGGTTATTTTCCTGCATTGCTGAATTTGGGTTAAACCAGGTCAGGTGTCCAAATATTCCAGAATCAGAATCAGAATCAGAATGCTTTTATTTCAGTACAACCCGTCCAAACACGGCAGGCTGCAACCATCAGAACCGAGCTCAACTTTACACTCAGTTGTTTTAAGAAATCATTTTTTACAGGGTAAATGTTTCCTCCTGGCCACGACAGCTCAACCTGTTTCAGCTCATTTTGGATTGTTGCAGACTTCCGTCAACATATCTCTTCCTGCTTTAAGATGAACTAACTAGAACCAGTTTAAGATCACCATAGTGTTCACACTCACATCAACATTTGGGTTCAGACTTATTTAAATGTCTGAAGTTAAGCATCAGAAAGTCACATTTATATTCCTGAGTAATGATGTCATACATCCATGTCATTTTACAGCTTTTCTTCTGTTTTTAGTTTTTATTCTCATTTCTGGCTATTTTCATGACTTTATAAAACCTTAATTATTGTTATTGTTAAAATTGTTAACTCTACACATATTTGTAAAGTGTCCCAATTTTATTGTATGAATGTATTCAATGACATCCCAGTTAAAAGTTAATCAATACAAATATATTTTTGAAAAATCATGCTGTAATGTGTTCTAATACACATAAAAACAAATATCACTGATCGCTATTAATATGCATACATGAAGCTGGCTAAGCAGATGCAAGAAAAAGGAAGAGAGCAGAGAACTGGGGCAGGAGGAAATCACTTTGACTAATTACCCTCCTAAAACGAGTTAGTGTGTGTCCCAGTAAGAGAGCAGAGGCAGAGAACAGGAGCCGGAGGAGGTGAAGCGGCTACTGGTGGGGCGGAGGGGCCGCCGCCGCTACAGCCTCTGAAAGGTCTCTCAATCAACAAATGTGGCAGCTCTGCCAAAAAGAGGGCAGGCAAAGTGAAAGAGAAGCAGTTTTAGGGTGGAGAGGATCCATGCAACACAGCAGAGCTTGAGTTGGTGGGAGTGGTGGACGATGAGGGAATGAATTATCCATTTCTTCCTTTTTCCCAAGGAAATAAACACAGTCATATACAACAGTAGTTATACAACATAATGATGGTGAGCACCGCGACTCAAACATTAGTTCTGCTAACATTAAAGCGCTATTGACTCTTTGCAAATATGTCTCCTAATCATTAGTTACCATGGAGAAAACGCCTCACCTGATGTAGCCAAGCATGTATGAAAACACCTTTTAGACTTTTGTGTGCTTCTAAGTTTTCTCTGGTGAAAGACAAAACACGGTTTATGACACAACGGTTTAAATCCTGTGGAAAGAATTAAGGCAAATCAATGAAGGAGTCAGGAGGCAGAAGGCATGGCTCAGTTATTGGCTATTTATGAAAACCGAACCGCAGATAGATGAGCTTCTTCAACAGACGCATCAGCTCAACTTGAACCAGTAGAAACTGGAGATACTGGCAAAAACAACTGGAGAAAACAATCAGTGTCTCTCTGTTCAGTCCACTCATCCCTCACTGCTGACGTCCGTCATCAACATGATTAGATGCATACATTTTCTGTATTGCAACATTTGATTGCATCACTGATATGAATGAGTGTTTCTCTTCTTACTTTATAAAAACTGTTTGCTGTAAATTCAGAGTGCTGCTAATTAACGGCTTTTTCCTTCCTCATCAAAAGATTTACGATAGTTTGGTTTTCATCCTGTCTGTTTGTGCAGCCAACACTGCAACACACCACGGCCATTCACAGTGAAGTCAACTAAACAAATGAAGTGATTTACAGGAGTCTTTGCAGGTTGTTTGGATGCTTCCTGAAGAGCAGGATGTCGTGCAGAGGGTCAATACCATCGCGGTATTCAGCAGAAGCCAATGCTAAATTGCTAAATCGATCAATTCAATCATGATTTTCCCCAGGTGTCAGTGACACAGCATGTCCTGTCGCTCTCCCATCTGCCCACCTGCATGGTTTCCCTTCAGGAAATGATTCTTTGGAACAAACTTGTACTCATGTTTCCAGAGGATTTATTTCATTTCCAAAAGCGTCTCTGTGATACGGCATCATCTACTGAGGACATCAACACTGATAACAGCAAACTATAACAAATATTGATCAAGAGTTTACATTTCTGGAACAAGGCCTGACCTCAATAATATAAAATAAATATATATTTGTGAATAATGTTTTAATGCTTCAGTAGGAAACACAGGAACCAGTTATTAGAAACTATACCAATCCTACACAGTCAAATGACTTTTAGTGGATTAGAGAAAACTTTCAAACTTGTTGCTGTTGCTTGTAAAAAAAACGGTTTCATTATCGGCCAACCTTCAATTTTAATGTCTAACTGGATCTGAACTGGACTCGTCTGTACCTGCGTTGATCTGGCAGCGTTTTGCAGAATCGGTTCTACTTCCAATTCAGTTCAAGTTTATTTATAAAGATAAATAAACCCAATCAGAGGCAGATTTAAAGTCAGTTCCATCCAATTCAAGTTGATCTCTTTTATCAAACAATGCAGTCAAGTTCAATTTATTATTCAAATTGGCTAAAATGTTTTCTATCATAGGAAACCCAGCAGACTGACAGAACCACACATGAAAGCTTTCTGCCTCTGTCTCTGTTTCTCTCTCACCAACTCTGCTATTTTGTACGAAAAGGAAGTAGATATGGAATATCAGGGCTTTACATTTCATGTGTTTTCAGCCACAGCTGCTGAGAGTTCATTGGTTTTTCACAGAAAGCCTGGAATGGCCCTTTAACTGCAGCTGCTCTTGTTCTGCAGCTCAGCCACATATTTTAACAGCCACCTTCTGACTAAAGCTTTGCTGCTGAACACATATTTACTTTCATATTTCACCTTCAAGCTGATTAATAACCTCAGTATCTCTGTGGAAGATCTTCTTCTGTCATGCTTCTTTACAACAGGATTTACAGGCTGGAGCTGCTGCAGCTCCATTTTCTGGATCTCTGCTTCACATAAGACACATTTAACCTCAAGTCACCGACTCTCACCTTAAAGTGGATCTTTAAATCTGTTTTCTCCCACAAAACGCTGCGCTTACAGTGATTTCATGGGTTTGATCCTTCATATAAGCTGTCTAAATTTAATGTTTCAGAATATTTTTGTTTGGTATTTCTTTAACAAAATATAACTCAGAATGTTCACATAGTTAATGAGGACACCTTGGGTAAAGAAACAGATTTACTAAGGAAAATAATATGATTGAGGAACAAGATTAGAGCCAAGAAAAAAAATTAAATCTTTCAGAATTTTGCTTAAAGTTAGAAAACAGTTAAAACTTTTTTTCAATGTCCCGAATCCTCTGGAACTATTCTGCAAAGAATCATGGGATATTTTATTTTATTTTCATATACAGATCCAAAAGTCCTGCAGCTATAATTGCAAAGAAAAATTATTGTACAAGTTATTGATGAAGGGGAGATGAATACAAATATATGCCGCACTTTTAAGAATTTTAACTGTGGGTAAAACCAGGTATAATTTAAAGGCCACTTTGTGTTGATTCATTACATGAAACCCAATGAAACAAACTAAAGTTTGTGGTTGGAACGCAAGAAAATATGAAAAGTTCAGAGCATTGTTTCTCAGATAATAATTCCTCAAATAAAAACTTTAAAAAGCATATCTGGAGCTTTTTGGTTACAAACGTTTTGTTTGTTTTTTCTGTTAGGCTGCAGATTAAATTTCACAGAAGAGAAACATTCAGATTAATGAATAATATCCCTTCAGCTTATGGAAGTTTCTGATATGGTTACTTCTGTTTCAGTGACATAATTAGTAAATTCAGTTTAGCTGCAGTGTTTCATCCTCCTGCAGCGACTGTAAGACTTTTTCTTTCATCAGAGCTCCACCTGTTCTCCAGCTGAACTGTCACCGGCCTCCTGTGGAGCTTTAGTCCTCCAGCTAAGAGTCACTTGGATCCTGATGTGGTTTTACTTCGCTGAATGTCGAGGTTCTACCTCTTTAAAAGAAACTGCAGTCATGTCCTCTCCCTCACCTTTTGGTCGTGGCTGTATGCCAGAATCCAGTCCTCCTGTTCAGGGTGAAACAGGAGGCTCAGGATGTAGAAGTTGAGTCGGTACTTCTGGTATGTGGCTCCTTCATCAGAGCTGATCAGAAGGCTGCTCTCTATCTCCGGATCCGTCAGCAGCATGATCTTCAAAAGAAGCACAAGATGATGAGAATACAAAGCATTTGGTTATGCAAAAGCATGATGTCAGAAAGTATAGGACAGTCAAACATTTGGACGCGTTAAATTTGTTCCTGGGGATGACACAACCTGAGCGCAGACAGACACATCCTACTTAGAACTGATCATTAATAATTCAACCAGAGACTGTTTATGGGCGGTCCACTCCAAATGTAACTCGCCCTGCGGTTTAAAAGGAATCAATTGTTATTCTACTTTATCAATGTATCAATTTAAAAGAACTGGAGTGTACTGTTATATCTAAAAAAAAAACCTGACTCAATCTAAGATTACGACCTGAAATTCTTTCTTCTCCAAATGTGGCTCAAAATCTAGAAAAGAAAACAAACAACTGCAACATGGCATCAACAGACTGGAATGAGTTTTCCACAAAACACGTCAGTGTTAGAAAGTTTTCAGCCCCCATGGGCGGCTCATGTTCTGTTCAGTGTGAGCGAGTCACACTGAAAGATTAAAATCCATAACCAACATATTCTATTCTGGAAAACACTCCAGCTGTAATCCTCGTTAACGGCCACACACACCGACTCTCAGTCCAATACTGTAATGTTTAGCCGCCAGCTCATAATAGACAAACTGCAAGGTCAGCACATTGTATTGCTGCACTCATTCCATGATGTAATTTCCATTGGGGATTGGTGTGTGTGGGCTTGTGTGTGTGTGTGTGTGTGTGTGTGTGTGAGGTGGGGGGTTCAGTTCTGCTTCTGTCCCACATCAATATGAAGAAAAGACGATGTGAAAACGCTGATACACTCAGCTTTATTGCCTTCATTGCTCAAAGCAAAACGCGTGCGGAGCAGCAGGAAGTGCTGCTGGGAATCAACTGAAAGTTTTAACGCGACTTTTGTTTCTGGCTCTGGGGAAGCCATTTTACCCACAGGTGAAACGCCTGACAAAACGCCAGAGTCCAAAGAAACCTGTTTTTAACTCATACTAATGTTTGAGCACCACGTCTGTATTTCCCAGGGAATTCACAGATCATTCGTCTACATCAGGGGTGTCCAAACTTTTTGCAAAGAGGGCCAGATTTGATCAAGTGAAGATGCCCGGGGGCCAATAGTTTGTTCTGACATTTTTTAACTACAAAAGTTTCATGCAAATACACACTGTTATAAAACTGTTTTCATTGTCACAATTATCTTTATTTTTCAAATGACAAAAAACAACAAATATAAGCCACTCAGGCAAATGAGAACAACTCTAAAAACCCAAATTCTGCCTTTCTTTCATATCTGGAGAGTCAGATAACATTGAACAAACTGTATGAAATACCTTAAATTTACATGAGTTTAAAAATATCTTTGCCTCAAGAACATTTTAAACAGGAGTTATAAGTAATGCAAAATTGTCTGTTATTATTAAATCTTAAAACGAGTGAATTTTGCTCGTCATTTACAATATCTTTCAGAAAGTAATAGTTTGTATCACATCTACAGGTTCATAACCAAATCTTACTCAAGAGTTTCATAAAAATAAGTGCCATAAATCCAGGTGCATAAATGTTCTTTTGGCTCTTCACTGCTGATAGTGACAGACGTTACCGTTCAAAATACTCAGTTTCATGTCCTCAACTCTCAGTGCCACACTGTTACTGCCAGGCAAACATTTTTCTCAAATTCTTGCTTCTTCTCAGGGCAAAATGTTCTCCACCATTTTCATAACACAGTTTTGATAAATGTATCTTCAGTAAAAGGTTTGCCATGTTTAGCTATTAACATTAACATCGTAGCTTGCTTTGGTGGTATTTTCTTTTGACTCACAGGCCCGCGTGAAGAATCGCTGTTGTGATGCCAGTGCAGCTTGGAGCTGCTTCACTTTTTCAGCACGGTCACTTCCTGTTAGCTTGTTGTATGTGTTAGCATGTTTAGTCTGATAGTGTCTCTTTACGTTGAAATCCTTAAACAAGGCAACCGTCTCACAAATTAGACAAGCACAATTGCCTTGATTTTCAGTGAAGAAGTATTGTAATTCCCATCTCTCTTGAAAGCGGCGGCCTTCACTGTAAACTTTCCTCGTTTTCTTTGCAGTGGCCGTGGCAGAAATGAGTGGAGAGCGGTTCGCTGCACGGAGGCAGAGACTGATAGTATTAAAGTGGTGCTGCCACCATTTGGTGAAAGGAGGAATTACAGTTTCAAGTTTTATGATTTATTTATTCTGTTTGACAGTGCAGGCGGGCCATAAATAATACATTATAAAACCGAAGCTGCGGGCCGTATGAAATCTGACCGCGGGCCGTGATTGGCCCCCGGGCCGGACTTTGGACATGCCTGGTCTACATGGTACCAGGTCAGAACCCACTGAGATCCAAAACATCAACCTCGCTTACATCGTAAAAACAGAGTAATAAATGAGTGTAATTGGGAAGTAAAGGGTGTTTCCATTTGCTGCTACCATCAGCAACAGAAATCAGTGGACTGTGGAAGTTAAGCTTATGGATCTTATTTGGGAAGTTTTAAAAGCAGAACCAGTCCAGAAACCTTCAGTTCACCCTGAGGAAGACCTGAGGAAGAAACGAGGAAGACCTGCAGCCTGATTAAAGCTCCTGAGCTGAGGGACTCTCAGTCCTGCACCCATTGCCTCAGTGACCCAGTCCTCAGTGACCCAGTCCTCAGTGACCCAGTCCTCAGTGACCCAGTCCTCAGTGACCTAGTCCTCAGTGACCCAGTCCTCAGTGACCCAGTCCTCAGTGACCTAGTCCTCAGTGACCTAGCCCTCAGTGACCCAGTCCTCAGTGACCCAGTCCTCAGTGAACCAGTCCTCAGTGACCCATTGCCTCAGTGACCCATTGCCTCAGTGACCCAGTCCTCAGTGACCCAGTCCTCAGTGACCCAGTCCTCAGCGACCCAGTCCTCAGTGACCTGTTGCCTCAGTGACCTGTTGCCTCAGTGTCAGGCCATATGGATGTAAATCCACAAATCCAAGCTTAAATCTCTGGCTGGACTTGAAAGGAGTTTTCTGAGAAATGGTTTTAGGTTTTAGAGAAACTGATGTTTTTTACCTGATTGAAATTACTAAAAAAAAAATGATGAAACATTTTACTCTCTAGAAACATCAGCTGCCTGATACAGGTGGAGGTATTTTTAATGTCTTCACATTTTAACACTTTACATCAAACTTGGTGTAGGAAAACAATAAAAAGTTTTTCTTTTAGTGTGCAAATAAAACTCTGAAAAGTGTGGCATAAACGTTTTAGCCTTTATGTGGGGTTGAAAACTAACGGTGCAAATTGGTCTTTTATGTAACTGTCTAATACATAAACCCATATAATACGGTTGAAGGTGTTTTGGTTTATATACATCAGTGATTCTTGAGAAGTTGGACAAAATGGGTTTAAATTTCCCCAAAAATTTTTAATGATTTCTCAAGCTTATGTATACAAATATGACAAATAATGTTTTGGAAATGAAGGTGAACTGAAGGTGGTGACAAAGTGAGTAAAAAGAAAAACTTGATACATGTGAAGTAATGCCATTTATGTAAAATGAATTAAAATGAATTAATTACACATTTAAGTGAGATTTGTCAACATTATCACTGAAAGAGTCACAATGTCAGTTAAAAACTCTGATGGATTTGACAAAATGACAAACTACCTCCATTTATATGATGTTATTCTGAAGGAGGCCATATTGTAGCTCATCAGGTCCAGGAAATCTTTACAGTTTACAGAAATTAAACATTTATTTCACAAAATGTCATCAAAGTTTTGTAAATTGTCAGTTATGGTGTTGACACATCATGGTTGTGATGAACAAGTTAGGAATTAAACAGAAGAAAAAACTAAAGTATAACATAAGCTAACTAGCCTAGCCTAGCCCTGTTAGCCTAGCAAGAGAAAGGAAGACGTCATGGGGTCCTCAGAGGTTCTGATGCCCCCCAATAATGCCTGAGTATGAACATATATTAAAAAATTATTTTTAATTCAAGTCATTGATGCTTTTATAATTATTCATTTGAATACTTATACTTAATTTTCATAATATATTATCTTAGTATTCCTTTAATTGTTTTAAACTATTATAATGTATTGAGTTCTGCTCCAGGACAAGGGATTTTACAGACACCATCCACCTACTACAATGTTTAAAATAAAAAATATTCGGCAAACATTGTTGTGCTCACATGGCCCAGGTTAGTTTAGTCAGATTTTTGAAAAAATATATTTTGTGTATATTTTATTAAAATGTTGTGCTTTATCCATAGGACCTGTTTTGTCTCTCTTCTCAAGAATCAATATATGCCAGGTATATTAATTATGCACTGGCTTCTGTTCAGATAAAATCCCAGTACAATACATGAAAGTTTATTTTTCAAGAGACAAAGTGTGAAGAATTTCTATAAAAGTGGATATTATTAAAGGAAACCTAATTTAAATAAATGTAGTAATTTGCGTATTTCAGATTTATGCTGAAAGCAGAAAACGTACAAACTGAAAGTCTTTGTGTGGTTTTATTAAACTTCCCCACAGTTGAGAAAGTGTTTCATTTTGTCAATAACTGTCCATTATGAGAGCTGGAGCCCCAGCGACTGCATCTCCGCCAACAACTCGATGGAAGTTGTGCAAGTAAAGATCCTGCTTCGCGCACCAGGACTCACATTTGGTTTCAAAATGGCTCTTAGCAGGACGGAGTCTGCGTGGCCATTCTGTCGTCAGACAGCAGAGAGAATCTGAGCGCACGCTGCTCTCTCCGTCGATATCCTTCTCTGCGTGCCGCCGTCTGGCGTGAACGTTTCTGATCCCTCATGCTGCCGAGTCATTTGTCAGGACTCGTTTCTGTTAGAGCTGCCACGGTGGGCAGAACCGCCGGCACCAGTTCATCAATCAGAGACGGCGGTTTTAATGCCACATGCGTGCGGAACATGTCGAACAGCCCAATCCAAAGTGTTTGTCTCACTCAGAGCTGCAGCCCAGCAGCAGACCGCTTTCTACCCGGCCGCTGTTTCTGGTAAAGTCTAGATTACGCTAACTATGCTGGCATCCTCACCAACATCTGCATTCATCAGAAGGAAGAAAACAGTTCATTCTGCAAAAATATGTAAATGGATTTTAAAAAATGAGGTGCATCGCTGTATTTTTGAAACAGGATCAGGATTCCATATTATTCTTTTGCGAACATAACCGATGCAGGCCGCTGCAGGACACGAGCCAGAATCATATAAAGAAACATATTCAGCTCCATAAAACAACAATAGTGGGAGAAGATGGAGGATTTGCCTCGTTGTGAATGTTTTACACAATGCAAAAGCCTAAAATAAAACCGGGATGTTTATGTTTAAAGGAGTATGCAGCATGGAAATCCAAATTAAATTTAGAATTCAAGCTTTTCCTGCCAATAACCAGCAACATCCTGACCTGCAGCCATCTGCTGCTCATATGCATTTCAGGGACAATCATTCTCCTTCTTACTCATTTTAACAAGTAACTCCAGCTGATCAATACTTTTAATAAAGCAATGGCTAATATGACTCGGCCTATAAAAGGCAGCCTCTGTTATTGGCCTTTCGCAGCTGATTGGTTTGGTTTCACAGGAGCGGAGGTACTGGACGGTTTTACTCCATCTCCAGCTGAAAACAACCCTGTCGCTGTTACTGGACACTGGCTTCATCAAACTGGAGGTACTGGTTTCTCATAGTAGATCCAGACGTGAAGCAGAAAAAAGGCTGAATTTTAAGTTTATTTCCTCAGCTCAGCTCGGGTGTTAAATTAATTATTATGTGGTGAGAGAAAAAAACAAGAACCAAAAAGATTATCAAAGGAGTAAATAAAGTCAAAATAACCTGTTTCATTATTAATAATTCCTAGATCTTAAAAGAGAAACAAATTTTCACTTCTAAATCTTAGAAATATTCTAACACCATGGTTAAACCAAACAAAAAAAAAACTGGAAGGACTCGGTATTTCATGATTCTTATCTAAAAAAAGAAAATGATCCACACAGTTAGAGATTTATATTTATGGTGATTTACAGGTTACAAGAAGTATTATGAGTTTTCAAGTCAGTGCCATTTAATAGCATAATGAAGTAACTGTTACCTTCAATTTAAAACTGCTGTGTATTATACAACAAAACTTTTCATATAACTTTTAAATTGGCCTCTGTCTCTTTAAGAAGATGCTACTCTGCCTGACATATGATGAGCTCAGCAGACTCACTTCCACCAGGTGCTTCCTGGTTGCTGTTTTAACAGCAGAGGACTAGTTATAACTAGTTATCCCCCTGCCTGACTGCATTACCAGCCATGTAAGGCTGTCGTCCTTCCAGTGAGTTCTGGCTTCGTCCTGGTCGGCATTAATGGGCCTAGAAATGATTATCCTGGTTATGTTATGACCAAAGGTCATTGTTAGAACATCAAAGACTAAGGGTCAAAGTTTTATGACCTAGAGGGACACGAGAACTGAAGTTCATGACCCAGAGAATCTCGGGAACTGGAAATGCAGGATGACACCATTGTTTAAGAAGAGACTCTGTGTTGACAGCTGTGTTTTCTGTTTTCCGCACCTTCTATGCAAATGATTTGTAACTTAAACCACGCCTCAATGTAATAAATATGCAATTGCAAAGGAGCACGTTAGAACTGGTCCGGAGACAGAGATAAGGAGTTGAACCTGGGCAGAGTTCTCCGTTCAATTGTAAGAAATTTAACCGTCTCTCTGTGTTCTCATTTTTGTCCAGCAAGAATGTCAGGTTATAGACCTAACAGTCATCCTTTTGACAGGAAACTGAGAACATTGTCTTTTGACCCAGTTCAGAACGTCGATCTTTAGTACAGATCTGTAACATCTCGTCCTGCCAAGAGAAACCTTTTATCCAGGCTTCGGTTTAACTCCAACAGAAACATGGCGTCCTTTTCACCGGCTGTCCTTGGCCCAGAGTTTCTGTCCTCAATATTTCACCTATTCCGGTTCCTCAGAAAACAAGTGAGGAAGTCTGTCACTGACAGGAAGTAGACAACCAAACACTCTCTAAAATCACCTCTACTTTCCGTATTACTCCTCTGTGTGAGTGGATTGAATTCTGGGTTATTTTGTGCTAATGCCCCAGCAAGCCACAGAGGCAATAGTGGATTATTCCCTGTATCAGCAGGCTGAGGGGAAAAGCTAAAGTTAGCTCCAGGTTGTGCTTAAGTCAGAGGAACCGAGTCTCATAATTGAAGCCAAAGGGCAGAGAAAGGGGAGCAGCTCCAGCCAGGAGGGAGTAAAGTATTCACAAGGGGTTGATAAATGTCAGCGGTAAACATGCTGAAAGGGCTAAAGGTCTCAAAGCCTCCTGTTGTCAATCCCAACCCCCTTTAGTCGCTAATGTAAGGCAGGAACACGGAGAAAAACCGGAAGGTTCAGTTCATCCATGGACAAATACTGTTCCTGTGGAATCTGGACATAAAGACCCAGTCCACTGTTTTCATCTTTATTCACATTTTAACACAAACTTCACTGCATTCATCATCATTCTGAGCGACACAGAAAGGAAGTGGAGCTGCGAGTCATCAGTTTTAACGCTGCGTCTCTTCCACTTTTCCACATAAAGTCATTGTTGTGAATTGCAAAAGATTCTCAGTTTTGCTGCAGATGGTCCATCCTCTCCAGGTCCAGATGATGGACTGACCAGAGCTCTGGGATGTTGTTGTAAAACCCAACCCTGCTTTAGAACCGTCCGCCTGTCCGGTCTGCTGGTTCAGTCATGATGATGGTTCTCTAGTGAGCCAGAAACAGAACAGCTGCATTAGCTGCTCCTGAAGGTCAAATTACACACAGATTAGCTCTGAGTAACTCCTGAGCACAGTTTCAGGATTTTATTTCGGGGTGTCACAGTAAAGTGGCTAAATTAAAACACATTCTGAACGTTACCTCGTGTGAAAACTGCATCTGGTCTGAAGCTGTTTTTACTCTGACCGAAGCTGATTGGATCAAAATGGTCAAATAAAAACATTTTTCTACCAGTGGATTTGTCTCAACCATCACAGCGGCGACCCATTAGCACGGCGCTGAATGAGACAATGAGCAGTACCTGAGTTAATGCTGACACAGAAGAGGCCACTGAAAGCACTGAGGAGTTAACAGCCCTGCAGTCCGACATGCGCCGGTGTGTATCCATGTGGAACTGAGTTAACTCTGCAGAGCGTCTGCACTGACGGCAAATCAAATCACTCACTGCTTTTATCAATGAATATTCATGACAAACCCTCCATCAAACCCCATCCAGCCCAGTGTCTCTCAGCGCAGGACATGAAGGAGTTGATATAATTATTACCTCTCCTCTTCCTCGGCATCGACCAGGTGCTTTCAGCTGTTTGATCCGACTTATTAAACGCAACTCCTGTCTCTTGATCTGAGGCATTTAAGCCTGCTGCTAATTGAACGCTGCCTGACATTTGAGCTCACCCAGGCCCTGCCAGACCTGACAAACATGTCAGCTTCCATCTTTCAGTATAATTGGGTTTCCATCTCGGCTCGGCCAGCCGGTCCTGGTGGCGGCGCTGAGGCCGGAAGGCCGGCGAGGCGTGAATGGAAACCCAGAGATACAGGTTCATTACGTACGGATGATCCCAGACAACACAAGCTACAGGAAGTCTCCTTCTCTAGACATCTGATCTAACGTGACTTGAACCAGAGAAATAATGACTCCTTCCAGCTGCAGTCATCAATTAATAACATAACATTTACCCTCTGGTGAATATTTACCATAGAACTGGTGTTTCAGGTCTTTCTAAAAGCCAGGCCTTTGTCACAAATGTCATATATGTATCAATATTTACAGTCCAAAAACTAATAAGGTAATTTAAAAGAGGCTTAGAATATCATAAAAAGGGTTATGGTGTATGGCTCACAAAAACACAAAATTCTGTTTACAGAAAGAAACCTTTACTATTTTGATCATTTTGTTTTAATTTCCAACCAGAATCTTGTTGCTTTACGACCACAGTTTGGGTCCTGACTCCTTATCTGCTTGTTTAGGTCTTCTCTTAGAACGGCCCAGTCAAAGTCCAGACCTCCATCCAATTCAGAATGTGTTGTAAGACCAAAAAGATTTTTATTCAATTTGAGTAATCTTAAATAATAGTCAACAAATTCTGTTTCTAAATGTGACAAGAGGAATTTCATGAATTATGTTGAAGAAAATCTGCAAACATGTTATAAATGCTGGGATGTTGCAACCAAAAGCAGCTTAGACTCTTACAGTTAGCTTACAGGGCTAACTGAGGTGTTGATGATCAGAAACAACAGATACCAAATCATGCAAAACATTTTAGTCACTGAATTTTCTTTGGCTTTCAGCTTCATATATTTTAGCTAGCCATCTGTTGAACCACATTAACCAGGATTTAGCTAATCAATCTTTTTTAACAAACAAATTCCAGATAGTGAGGGTGTTTTATCTGAAGTACTTTAATCTTCCACTACTGCTGTGTCTTTTCACCATCTTTATTCATTTTGTTCACTGAGTGCTGGAGTCAGAATAAGAAGCGCTTCATGGCGTTTGCTGATGACTCTGTAATTGAGTCTCTGGATCCAGAACCAGGATCAGTGGAAGAGTTTTATCTCCTGGTGGGAACGCTCATTTCTAACATCAACGTCTCAAAACCAAATGGAAAGGCTTCTTTCCATTTCAGAAAGAAGCCTCCACCTTGTTCTGCCGTTTTTATCCATGGGCAAGTTGTTGAAGTTGTACATCACAAATAACTTGGTCCAATTATTATGTTGGACTTCCCCTTTACTAATGGGCTGATCTCCCAGCATCTCCCAGCATGCCTAGCATCAGATATCATCATTGCTGACATCACAAAAGTTATATAAATGGCAGGGATAACGACAAAACCCTGGGGATAAAACCCAAACACTTTCTTCTCACCCGCTGGATGGAGAAAATGACTTTTTATAACGTCCAAATCTGAGACATTCCCTTTTGTCTTTACAATTAAAACTTACATTGGCTGCCGATAAATAAATACACTATTAAATCATTTTAACTTTAATCAACTGTAGTGTTATAATTTAATCTCAGAAAGGAAAACATTTTATCGTCTGCAAAGCGAAACAAGGTCCAGGTAGATTGGAACATTTTGTCGCTTTAGGAGGAAAACAGAAATCTGTTCAACTTTAACTTCCTGACTGGACAATAAAAAAGTCAGAATCATAAAAGACCTTCTTCTTCTTCTTCTTCTCTCTCTTCCATCCCAGCCTGCCGCTCGTCCTCAGCCACGCCAGCTCCGGGGCGTTTTGCTGCTCCGCTCGGTGTAGCCGTTTGGAGATTCTTGCCTCGGGCCCGACAGATGTTACGTTCCCTCGCAGACCCACCGACACACCACCTCACAACAAAACCATCGTCTGTTAGCTTCTCCTCAGCAGAGCATGGCTGATCCGCTGTGATTCTTCCAGCATGTGGCCTGGAAAAGCCGGCAGATAGCAGACGCTTCTCCTCCCTTCTGCAGCACTTCCTCTCTGAATCCTTCACCTACATGAGTTAATATCAGCATGTTGTGGTTGCAGCAGGTGGAATAGCTCCAGGTAAGTCTGTTGAAGGCAGGCAAGCGCTGTAATGACCGGCTGATCAGCAACAACTTCACAATTCTGCTGCAGGCGAGATTATGCAACGTTCTGCTGAAAGTAAGTAAAAGTTATTTTTGCTCTCTGCCCTTTTGAATATTCATCCTTCATAAATATTGATTTTCCTTACAGTTTCTTGCTGCTTTCAAAGTAAAAGCACTCAACTGGCGAAACAGAAAGTGGCATAAATGGAGTTGTGAATTTAATAAATCCACCACTTCACATCACACATTTCCACATCAAAAATAATTAATTATATGCGTGTAATAAGGACCTGAAACATTAAACCTAATGGAATACAGTGAGGATATCCGGACAGAAACAATCCTGAAATGAGATGGATGTTTTGAAGTTATGTTTCCTAATTTACTTTTTCCAAAACTCGTGTTACAAACTCAAGCTACAATCTTTAAAGAGGAGAAAACAATGAAGTAAAACAACAGAAATCCATAATTAAGATGTAAAGTTGAGGTTTGCAGCACTTAGCTGCAAATCCATTTCCTTCTCATTTCTACAGTGATAATCAACACACGGCAGGATGATAAATTATTAATTTCCAATGCAGAATTTCACACAAAAATAAGGTAAGCTCTGTGGATCGACAGCAGAAGTGAAGCATAACAGCAGGAATCAACTGACAGGCAGTTTGAGTGACTCTGAAGCTCATAACTCCTGAACGCAGAGATTTAAAGAGGAGCAGCAAAAGCAGATGAGGTGGATAAGCAAAGATACCCAAACACTCATGATGTCATTCCTGTGGAATATCATCTCTGCTGTTACCAAGCCATTATGGTCATGAGACTGTCTGCAACAGTCTTCAGTCAGAAGCCTCTTTAGACTGACTGCTACTGGAGATCCTTCCTGCCCCCAGCATCACCAACCACAGCGACGCTTTGAGGAACCTTGGACTGTAAGGAAGCTGCCGTTCATGGCGGGAGCCAGTCGGAGGAGTTGAGGTTTTGTGATGTCTTGTTTTGTAATGGGGGTTAAACACAGAAACAGATGGTAGCAGCATGTGTTGTGATCAGAGCTGAGCTTGAAAGACGATGCTTTCAAATGATCAACCAATCTACATTTTTATGTCTACCTTTCATCGGGAGTCATGGGTAATCACTCAAAGGATAAGACCTGAACACAAGACGCCAAAATCAGTTTCCTTCACAACATGCCTGTAGGATCTAACAGTAATAACTGTGTAATAACTTAACTTTAGCTCAGATCAAATCTAAAGAAAGTGAATGTAGCTTTTTAATGACTTACAATCAGACAAGACTACAAATTCGCCTCATTTTCTGTGAATCTCCTTAATTCCATTGCAGAACTCCACCAGCTTTGATAAAAAGCAGGAAGAGGCTCTTAGCTCTCTAAATAGATTACAAGGCTTCCAGAGAACAATGAGGGCAATAAATTATGTTTAAAATGGGCTTTAAAGATCAGAACCAGGACTTCAAGAGAGATGCACAACAGAACTAAAAAGTATGCTTTTCTTTTCTGTTTATTGTTCTTCAGAAGAAGAAGTGAAATTAATCATTCCTGTTTTCCATTTGGCTAACTTCTTTCTTTTCAGTTTCAGACTTCTGCTTCCAGCTGCACTGAAGTCAAATACACAGATTTCAATTTAGCAAATATGGCAGCATATATGAAAAGATGGAAATGTTTGTGAACTGATGTGCTCAGTTATTCAAAAAGTTTGTCTTCTTACCAGAGCAGCTGACAAAAACCTTTTAGTGTTCAAAGAATTCGTTGCGATCCATTTCTGACAAGCAAACTGAAGCACTTATAATAAACAGCTTGACTCTAAAAGCTGAAAACCAGTAAACTGAAATAATTATAAAGTCATAAGAAGCATTTTTACAGCAGACAGTAAGAAGGTTTTACTAAAGGTTTGCCTGATGATTTTGCTGCAGGCTCACATGTGATATTTGACTTAATATTAGAAATCAAAGCAGGGACTGAAAGTGATATCATCTATAACAGCTTTTTCTGAGAAGAATCATTAAAATATTCAACATTTTTGAGAAAGTGCCCAAAAGTGTAAGAGAAATGAGGAGGAAACAGGAGCATTTAAGTTCTGATCTCAGGTAAGTTGCTTATTATTGTTGTCACGGTGTGTGTGTGTGTGTTTGTTTGTGTGTGTGTGGGGGGGGGTTGGTGTTTGTGAAAATGCAATCACAAAGGTCCACCCACATGGACTGGCAGGCAACCGAAGCCTTTGTGAGGAAGACGCCTGAGCTCTGCTGCTGTTGTTTAAGTCGGTGAATTTAAGAGAAAGAGCCGTATTATGCATTCCTCACAGAGAACACTCAAGCTGAGAGCAAAGCAGAAGCTGAATCCATCTGTCACTCAATGCTTCCCCAGAAAATTCCCTTTTGTTTCCCAACCATTAGAGGCTATACCCATTTGTATGACTGCAATATGTGAGCTTCTTTTTTAAAGCAAGCACTCAGCTTCCTCGCCAATTTACTGTAATTGTGTGCTCTCACAAAAAATCTCAGGCAAAAACTCTGAATTATTTCCCCTTATGTGTACTCGAGCTCTGATCTCACATGTATGGACTCAGCATGGAGCCACAATATGAAAATGGATGTAATTGCTGTGTTGCCAGCCTGTTTTCTCTGTCGCTGACCCCGAGGCCAGACCTCTATTTATCCATTTTTTGCTGCCCTTTTCCTCCCCTCTCCACTCGTCCTTGCTCTCTTGCTCTCCGTCAGTTTATTTCCCGGCGCTCCCTCCCTGGTGTTTTATTCCCCCGGTCTCCAGCAGCCTCAAAGGTCTGATTTACTCCTGCTCTTGCAGTAAAAAGAGAGGCTTTTGTTTCCCACCAGCAGAAGTCACATGGCACCCTCCATGGGGTTCAGGAACAAGAATCAAAACCCTGCCGTGTCTCCTACCCTCCTTTACAAATCTACCTGCTTGTGTGGCTGGAAGAAGGAAGCTGGCAGTGAGTTTCAGAGGGAGAATCCTTACAAGAATATGATCAGTTTGCCTTCAAACTGCTGCAACACTTAGAAACTCATTTTAATAGGAGCTGAGCCTGAAAATGTAAGATATGATATGATATGATATGATAAGATATGATAAGATATCTTTTTTCCATGAGTCTTCTCTGGAAATGGACTGAAAAAACCTCCGCCACAAGGGGGCAGTAAAGCACAAAGACGTCTGATAACCACGTGACGCTTATGCAACACAATGTCAACTATCTATTTTGTTCTACTTCTGACAGCAAGAGTTGCATGTAAAGCTGCTTGTTTTGGTGGAAAACTTTATGAAGTTGTGCTTTTCAAGTTTCAGTAAATCTCTTCATCTGTTTCCATAATCACAAACTTACAGACGTCTCTTCATTAAGTTCAGGTATAGTCACACAAAGCTGAACTTTCAGCTACAGCAGCATGTTTTGAACACAACACCAAAGTGAAACAGGATTATTTCTGCAGTCAAAGGTTGTTTCTACCAGCTATTCACAGACAAGGAGCCAAAACGACTGTGGCTGAGGAAACAAAAACGGAGTGATTCCAAAACCTTTGGTTCATTTGCTCTGTTCACTTTGTCACCAAAGTGTTTAGTTTAGATTCTCTGAGCCAAACACAGCAAAGATCAGTGTTTGATTAGCCTGGTCTGCTTTCATTATTACAGTATCACAGTTTCAAACTGAGTCTATGAAAACCAGTAGATGGAGACAGTTACCTTACATCATCAGATGTTTAATAAACACTCATGCGCCACTTTGTTTGGACACTAGGTGGCGCTTCTTCAGAGGTTTGTGGGGAATTTGATGATGTTTAATAAACACCAGCAGGAGAATGAAATGCATAAATTGTGACACTCTGTCATTCATACGCTTCTGTCTATCACCTGTTTTAAATCAATGGATTTTCTGAATAAGGTGCTGCTTGTTAGTTATTTATTAATTTTCATTAGATTTGTGAAGGATGAACATGTAGGACAGCAGCCTCTGACAGAGAAAGGCCAAACGTGGGTCTCTGTTAAATTGGCCGTCAGTTTTGATTCAATTTACCGAGTGTGACAACACCTACAGTGATGATAGCCTCCTGGGGTTCCCGGTGAAGCTACTGTGACTCAGTGTTGTTTTTATTTTCTGACCCGGAGCCACGCCACTGCAACAAGCCGACACGAGCAGAGTGAGAGGAGAGGAGGTGTTCAAACCGCGTGAGACCGAGAATATTAGTATTCATGTCTGTATGAAGGGAGGAGAGCAGACAGACAACAGCAAACATGTGAGCCGATATATGAAACAACAAAAGCCTGTTTCCATCCAGCTTTATTCTGACTCATCTGTTCCTGGGTCTGGTCTTACTAATCCTGCCAAGCTGTTTGCAGACCTTCATCTGCTCGCTGCTCTGGGTTTAGACGGCGGTCTGGCTCTTCTCTGCGTGATATTTTTTGGAACTTGGAAGTTGTTGTGATCTCCTGTTGTTCCTCTGCAGCGCCGCCTAATTAGAACAGCTTCTGAACCTTTTAAGTGGCTTTGCAAACCTACACACATCTCTCAACGCAAGCGCAACAAAAGCTTGTAAAAATACGAGTTTTACTCTCACTCTGCCTTTCAGTTTGATTGAATTCAGTTCATGACACGCAGTGAGAAACACAACAGAGATGGTTTCATGGGAAATGAGAGAAAGAGTTAAAAAAATGAACCAGTCTTTGTGCTGTCCAGCTCATCAGAGCAGCTTTTTAAACATCCATGATGGGAACAAAGATCTAAACTCTGTGATGTTCAACTCTCCAGAGGCTGGAAAGTCTGAATGGACACAACAAGGTCGGACAAGAGAGAACTGCTGCTGCTGTGTTAGAGAAAACTATTTGGAATAATTACAGAATTATAGCCACTGAAAACAGACATGCATAAAATACAGTAAAAATGAATTGTAATGGTCCAGAGTGATAATGGAACCTGAGTTAATTTTCCTAAATGGACCAGAGCTGAGAAAAAGTCATTAACACTCATCACAACTGATGTGCTGCCTCTGATTTGCACAGAAAGCTTTTCCAAAGCCGCTGGAAAAAAACCAAAAAAAAAAAAAACAGGAATTCTCATCAGATCAGATTCATTTCCAATTCGGCTGCAGGACAGGAACGGTTCTGTTGGGACATCATTTTCTCTTTTCTTTGATTACAAAATATGACAGAATTTAATGGAGTTCTGGACATTTCCTGTTTTAATCCTGCATGGAGCATGAATGTGATCCAGTATCAAACAAACATCTCAGAGCAGATTGGATCCAGGATGATTTGATTTCCTCCGCAGCGTCTGGAACCACACACCGTTGTGTTCAGCTCCAAATGGCCACTAATTAGCAGGAGAAAAGAAATTACCTGCTCAGCTTCCTGTCTGACTGATGGAGCATTTCATACATCCAAACATTTATTCCTTCATGTTTCTGGGCAAAAGTACCAAATCCTGCAGGAGGGAACGGTGAACGCTGGCTCCGTTTGACTGCAGAGTGTTAATGTAGCTCTGGCCGTTTACGTCAGAACAGAAATCATCCACAGACGGATTGGGACTTTTTCAGGAGAGCTAACTTACAAAATCAAATACTTGAAATAAACTGTAAATAGTTTTCAGCATCTCCACCTGTTCTAATGTCATTCATATACTGTAACTCTAAAAACTGAAAATGACTTTGAGTTGAGAAGTCCACATTTTATCTTCTAGGGATGGAAAGATCTGAGAACCAACAACCAAGACAAACAGGAAGACATTTGGTGTTTCAAATGTTTCTATTGTGAGCAGAACTGCAATATGAGCACAAGTCAGTATTTGATTTATCTGCCTTCGATTCCAAATAAAGAAGTGAATAAACACCCCAGGTTTTCAATAAGTGCATAAATAAAGCAGTAATTAAACTTATAAACCATATTCAGGGTGTTATTCTTCAGCAGTATGAAGGATGTGTGTGAGTTTTTATGTTTCATATATATAAAAATTTAATTTGTGTTTCCTTTTCTCATCATTAAAGTTGAAATTAAAGGCATGAATGCATCATGATGTTAAGGTTTTCTCTTGGTTGTGCTTTAGTTCGATTTGTTTGTATCTTTTATATTGCTGTTCTCATCAGTTCTCTGTGATCTGTCAACCAGTAACAACCTCTGGTTGTATCCTGAGGGTTTCCCACATCACTGCCAGATCTTCCAGGGTTTTTCCTATTGACAGACAGTTTCTGTCATTTTCTTTGTTCCTGCCTTGTTTTTAACCCACATGATTAGAATAAAACTAAAAACAGATGGTTCTAACAATTCCATGACAAAAACTCAAATATCCAACCAAGTGATTTCCATTTCATCAACATGAACAGCTCGTCCTGCCTGTCTTAGTGGAGTCTACATGTGAACAAACAATCAGTTCTGTTCTGAGCGTCTTCC
The DNA here is from genome assembly GCF_001444195.1 of Xiphophorus couchianus. NCBI lineage: Eukaryota > Metazoa > Chordata > Actinopteri > Cyprinodontiformes > Poeciliidae > Xiphophorus > Xiphophorus couchianus. Next base: position 2,260,747 of record NC_040232.1, on the reverse strand, counting down.
TGACAACCCAGAACAACGAGTCAGACATCAGCACAATCAGCTGGAAATGGCATTTCACAGTCTGTCGCCTGAGCTGAGCAGCAGACAAGAGCAGCTCTGACACACAAACTGTAATGAGTTGAGTTGAGAGCAGACAGAAGACCAGGAGTCTTACCTTTCTCTTGTTGTTGGGGCTCACATACAGGTAGCTGAGGATCGTCTTCGCTCCCACTTTGTCGTTCAGCTTCTGGTACGTTGCTCCATAGTCAGTTGACCTGAAATTTAATCAGAAAGGTCGGGTGAGCAGATTGGTCAATTACTAGTTGCAATTAAACATTTTCTGCAGAGAGATGGCAGCAGGAAGAGGCTGAGATGAGACGAAGTTCCTGTTTGGTTTCAGAGCGACACTGAAAACCCAGCAGGAGGTCAAACAGCTGCACCGTAAAGACAAACACAACGCTGGGACACGACACGTTGTTAGCAACACAGTTTTATGTCAAAACAAATAATCCAACATGGCTGAAGTTAAACTTTCAGGAGACTCTGAGATCATTTATGAGAAGCCAAGGGAAAATATTCACTTCGGCTTTTTTGTCACAAATGTTTAAATCCATCAAAGTAATTCAGTCACTAAAAACATAAAGTGTATTTCTGTGGCTTTTTCATTTGTTTAGTTTTGATTAACTCTGCATTTTATCCATTTATCATTCCTGAACTTAATGAACATTTTAAATGTTGCACTGCACTGCCTTGCTAACGAGTTTTCTATCAGGTTTTATGGTAAAACTTAGTTCTTTTAAATATGCTTTAGAAATAAAACTGACCTTGCATCGGTCCCTTCAATCCCACAGGAGATTCATAATTAATATTTTTATTTGTAAGTTAAAGATGTCAATAGAAACATTTAATATTACAGTTGACAGATTTTAAATACAACGTTTAGCCTTGATGATTCAATTTCAGTTTCCTAACTTGAAATATTATTTAGCTGCTCTGGATCACAGAACCTTAACGGGTCGACTGTTGAACTTCAGATCATTCAGAACAGAAACTTTTGTTTTTATGGAGCTGTTAGCTCAAGTTTATCCACTCATCCATTATCCAACACACTTATCCTGCGAGGGGTCATGAGGGATTTTGCTGCCTATCTTCACACACACACACACACACACACACACACACACACACACACACACACACACACACCACATACACACACACACACGCCCACACACACCTAAGGAGAATTTAGAGCGATCTAGCTTATATGAATAATTATTAGACACTTATTATTTGATTAACTCTAAAACTTAATGTGCTCTTTTTCCATTTTTCTGTAAACCACTGAGATGATCACTTGTTCCTGGAAAAAGTGCTCCAGCAGACGCCATCTGGACTGATTTTTCTTTTTCTAAATACATTTTAACTTTTCTTAAAGTGCTTGTTCAGGTGATGTTAGTAGGAAGTTGCCAAGTGATTTTCATTAAAACAACAACATCTCATTAAATCAGCCAGGAGGCGAAACGTTGACCACAAACAGGTTTTCTAACTGGACAATGATCCCATCATCCCACCAAACCAGTTATAAAGTGGCTTAAGGATAACTAAGTCAGTGTTTTGGGATGACCATCTTTGTTACTGCACAGCATAAAAGTGAAACATTTTGTTTCTCTACGCTTCATATTATTTGATATGAGGAAGATGTTTGGCTTTGTATTATTTTATGGCTGCAGGTTCATCAATGTTTTATGTTCTAAGCTGTGGAAACTCTTAGGTTTGCATCAGTAACACGGTTCCTATTCCACCATGTGTCGTCTTGCTCATCCTATCCAGAGATCAGCTGCTGCACATCGATGCTACCAAACAGGGTGAACGCCCGAGACGCTGTTTCAGGGATGAAGAGGAGAAACTCTGAAGGAACTCCAGTGTTTTGTGGTTAATGAAGGACTGCAGAGACGGACTGGTTTTAGTAATAAATAAGACAGAGATCTTACAGAAGAAAACCCAGGATGAGCAGGAGAATGGAGCCTGGCCAGAATAAAAGGAGGAACCAGCAGAGAACCAGGAAGCTAACACAGAGGACCTGCGGTATCTGGGGGAGTTATAAACCACCTGCCAATAGATTAACTAATAAACTCCTCTGATCATGTCAGACAGTTGGCTGGTTAACTCCATCTGGTGCTGATTGCTCTGTCTTGGGTCACCGGAAGGTCACCACATTTACAGGGTAAATAAAGTAAAAACAAAGTAAAAACAAAACTTCTTTACATAATTGTATAGAATAAAAGTTACGTTTTATAAATTGAATGCATTTGATTCCAATGAGATTACATTTTGTCTAGTCTTCCTCACCACTGAAAAAACTTGTAGAAGTTGAACGTCCCCCATGGGACTAAAGTTAATTAGCAGCTCTCTTGTTTACTAGAACCTCTCAGCTGATCTGACAGGTGGAGACTGTTTACATGCTGTCTTTGAAGGAACTTTTTGCAAGTAAAAAACTAAAACTCATTGATATTCAGACTCCAGAATAAATCTTTGAAGAAATCTCTGAGGCAGCGATGATTGACGACCACCTATATAAATTCCTCTCATCTTCTGCAGAGTGGAATTGTTTCAGGATTAATATCTTCCAAAAGAATGTTATGTTTTCTCTGAAAACATTTCCTGAACTTCTTTTTGTCTAAAGATTAAACGTCACATTCAGACTGGAAAAGTGAGTCATCAAGAGCAGAAAAATGTTTAAACTGTAGAGATTCAGATAAAAGTTGACACATTGACTTTAAAGCCGAGTGGCTGGATGAGTTTTATTGATATATGGATAAATAAGAAAAGGGAGCTGCATTTTTCTCCAATGCTAGTTATGTTTATGGGGGTCAGTGTTTTGGAGTCAGTTTTTCTTCTCCTGACCTGAATAAAGGAAACACAGAACTTCTATTTTTATCTCCATAAAGAGACATACAACCCAGACGAGACCTGCTTTAACTTCCTGAACTCAGCTGGGATTTTCAGCACATTCAGGTACATCTACACAAATTATAGTAGAAATAAATGACTAGACTCATCTTATTAAAATATGTTATATAAAATAAATACACACACTGCGCTATATTTTAATCTCTAATGAAAAGATTCACAATTCATTCCTTCATGAGAGACTAACACATGTGACTAATTCCTGATATTCTGGTGGCACCCCGATTCAATCAAAGAAACTCCCATTTATTATGAATGAAATTATTAATAATTTAGTCATAATTTATAATTACACAAACCAAATATTGATGCAAATCCTGGAGTCTCAAGAAGATGAACAAAACCTTGATATGTCTGAATAATGAATTTATATAGTATGAGTTTTCACTTTTTAAAAGAAATTACTAAAATAAATGAACTTTCCTCTAAATATTTGATTCCAGATGATGCAGCTGTAACCTTCAGCACAGAACAGCAGGGCTGGATTTTCTCCTGCCAGCCAGAGACACTTTATGTTTACAGAGTTGTAAATCGATTTAAACTGGTAAATCCACATCGTCCTCAGAGGAGCGTGAATATATTCTACCGTCAGCCGCACCACTGATGACAAATCTGTGCTTGGATAGGATTTTAGCGTTTCAGGCTGTCTTTGAAAGTTTGAACGACTTCTCTGAGCTGCCAGGTTTAATTTGTTTTCAGAGGCCTGGGGCTCAATCAAGGAGCTTTTTCTCATTTCACACAAAACCAGAGAAAAAAAGCCCAAAGCATGCAAATCCTAAAAATGCAGCGAAAACGGCCCTAAACGCCTCACGTGACTTCAAATAAAGCAATCACTCACATCAACTGATATATTTCTTTCATTCCTTTAAATCCAGACTGAAGATCTTGTTTAAAGGGATTTCAGTGAATGTCACAGTTTACAAAAAGCCATGAAAATAGAAAAATATTCTCAACATATTACCAATTTGCTTCCCTTGGGGAACCTTTTCAGGTTTACTTTGGACTGTATCCATGGTGAGTGAATGCGTTGTCATCTGATGGGTGAAACTGGTACTATTTATCAGAAATCATTGGTGTCTGGGTTCACTAGGCAGTGACATCATCGGACTATTGATCGGCTCCTGTCACAGAAAACCAGATTTAAGACCCAGTGACGCATTTCTACTGTGGCAGCAACTTTAAACGCTGCGCACCGTCCGCATCCCAGGAGGATGAAAGCACATCAAGTGAAAAATGATTATTTTTCAAGGACAAAACGATACAGTGAAAAATTATTTACCTCTGACAGATTTCTTCTGTTTTTACTGTCTTACCTCACCTAACTAAATACTGCAGATTATCAAATAAATTAAGGTCAGACAAAGATAATGTGAATCAAATTAGTTTGGTTAAGAGAAAATAAAGTTTTTCAAACCACGTACATGTCATGAAATAGGGTGAAAGATTTTGAAAAGCAACATCGTTCTCCAAACAAAAGAAATTTGAAAACAAATGAGAAAAAAAGTCTCTAACATCTGAGTCTTAAAATAGTTACAATCGAACTCTGGTTCGTCTAAAACCTGCCTCGGTTCGGTTAAAGAATATGAACGCCAAGCAGAAAGGAGACCACTCCAAAAGCAGGAAGTGGACTGCAGCGCAGGGCATTCTGGGTAAATACTACCAAAACAAACAAGCCAGTCTAGAGCTGGCTGGAGAAATAGTTTGTGATCTTTTACCAAAGATAAAATGGAAATCTTACAACCACTGAAATCTGACATTTTTGTTTGCATTTCATGAAGGATTGTCGTAATCCTTCTTCACTCACTGTCCTCACTTCCTTCAGTTGAACCGAGTCTAGTGGACTGTCAGGTGGGAAAACAGCCTAAAGCACCGTTTTCAAACAACAGCGTCACCCTGAAGGTGAGTGATGGAGGCGTCAGAGTGACGGCCTGGAGCTGCCGTTCTGCTGAATGAACCATGAACTCTGGTCTCCAGAAGAAGCTCCTCCATTATGGTTATGTAGCAGGACAATGATGTGAAGCACACCAGCAGGTACTAACAAGTCAAACTCACCAATGAAAATTTCAGAGTGGCCTAGTCAAAGTCTAAACTTAAATCCAAGTATACTTGGGATGACCTTAAACAGATCATTCATAATAAAAATGCTTTTTTGTGGCTGATTTAAAACAATATTGAGTGGATCAATATCTGAGTATCTGAGTGGAGTTCTGGTGAACCCTGGACCTAACCTGGACTGAACCTGGGCTGAAACTGGGCTGAAACTGGGCTGAAACTGGGCTGATTCCCGGTCAGGCCGTGGGCGTGAACCGCGCCGCGGCTCTGACCCCACGCTGAGTGGATTTTCGCTGCAGGTGGAAAAAGGCCTCAGTCTGGCTGCTTGTTTGCCTCCACAAAGACGGAATGAGTCGGTCCAAGGACACGGGAATGTTATCAGCATTTTTACACCGACACAGCTCAGTGGGGAGAATGGATTCCGGATATATTAGGAACATCTGAGGCATTAAAAACTTTCACAACCAAAAAAAAACCTTTTTTAGTCCTTGTGAAACAGATTAAAATTCTGTCTGGAGCCGCATATTAAAAGGCTTATTAGAAAGTCCCAGTTATAAGTGCTATACATTGATAGGCAGCTCCTTCGGGAATGTGGTTCATCACGGTCCGGATAAAGAGAGAGAGAGAGAGAGAGAGAGAGATATGCGTGGATCTCAGGAAACGCCAGCAGCGCCGCTCCAGACAAGCAGCAGCTGCGATGAGTCGGCCAGGATGAATTTATGCAACCTGGCACTCTCACTCAGAGAAACTCTGGAGTAGCTGGCTAAATCAGAGCCTTCCCTCCTCCTCTCCACATCCGCAATGCCTTTCCATCATCCCGCCGCCCGTCACGATCCACGGCTCACCTCCGGCTCCTGAAAGCCTGTTTTTTTTAAAACAATCAGCGTGTTTTTAAAACGAGCAGCTCTGTGGTTGAACACAGTGAGAGAGGATCCAAAAACCCTCATTAGGAAACATTTTCAGGCCAATATTCTCAACATGGCGGACTAGTTTTGAAGATGATACCCAACGCAGTGAAGAATGAGGGACGATGTTACATGTAGAGGTGAGCAGTGGAGACGGTTCTGAGGCCGGGGGTTAACCTGTGGCTCTCGGGCCACTTAAAGCCCTCTGCATTATGTTTCGGGGTCTACTACAGGAAATCAAGGATTGTAAAAATGTGGAACTCCAGTAAGTGATGCAGATGGAGACTGAAGGACTTAAACTCACAAAGCAAAATGATCCAAAATGGAGAGTATAGAATAGACAAAAATTTGATTAACTTCTGTTAAATTTGAATGTTTTGGGTTTTGTATCATCTTAATCATCTTTCAGTTCTCAGACTGACGCTGACACTTTTAAGACCAGGCTAAAACGTTCCTGTTAGATTCTCCTACTACTCTCCAGTTCTACAGTTGTTGCCGTCATGGAGAGACCAATCCTCATTGGATTGGTCTCATTGGACCAATCCAATGAGGACCAATGAGACCAGCGTCCAATGAGACCGATCCTCAGACTCCCTACTGTGACGGCGGCCAAAAGGTGCAAATACTAAACACTGACTGGAGGGGCTCATTTTATGTCTTTTTTTTTTTCGTATTTTGTCAATATTTTGTAGAAATTTGTTTTCACTTTGACATTAGAAGTTTCGTTGGGTTTTATTTTTATCAAAAAATCCAAATTCTGTTAATCACGATTGATTTATAACAGCAATAAAAGAAATCCAAGGGGCTGAATACCTTTTATAGACGCTGTAAAAGTGTTAAAATCCTGAATGGATGCTGCTTCGCCTTTTTCTCACTGTGTTGAAGGATGCTAAAAATTGAAATACAGTCAGTATTTTTCAGTGTTTTTTCATGATCCTTACAGAGAACTGGATAAAGATCTTAGACCTGCAGACGGAGGGACAGTTTAATATTCCAGTATTTTTCAGACAACATATTACGGTTTGCTTTTTCTTTTCATTTATAAAATCACGTTCCTTCATTTCTTTACTTTGACTTATTGTTTTCATGTTCTGTTGCTGGGACCCCGTTTGGTTGTTGACATATGAAACAATTTGATGACATTAAACCAAATCAGATTCTCACTGATGTGATCATATCTGAGAACCCAGAGCTGCCTGCCTACGAGAGCAAAGCCAATTTTTAAATCAATAATGAGACTAAATCTGTAAAACTGGAGACCAACAGAAAACTGGAAGATTCATTTGAGGAGATTTTTGACTGTGTTGTTACTTGTTAAAAGCGCTGACTTCACTGCTGTCCATAAAGAAACGACGGCTTGATAGATTCATGCTCACACCCATCACATCATTTTATGGGCAGAAAAATTTCAAGCTGTTGCCTCATGCAGCTTTGCCTACTTCAGGCTGGAATCGCTCCCCGAGGTGCCGCTCCGTCTTCCCGGCTGTAAATTTTCTACTAATGTCCCGTCCACTCATTAAACTCTTCTCTCACTCAAAAACGTGAATCATCTGTTCACTCATCTGTCTTTCTGTCGGACTGTCAGGCTTTTCCACACACACCTTTAATCATCCGTCCATTACGAAGCGCTGTGTTTTCTCAGGTTATTAGATTTATCACAGCGTTGGAGAGGCACCATTACCGGGATAATGCGGGATCATGGCTGGATGCTCTGAGCTGAGTGGCCTCCTGTGACGCTGCGTTCGCCGCAGCTCTGCGTGTCTGCGGCGCCTCAGGCTGCCTCCCAGACAGGACAGATGAGAAACCCTTCAAACACCTTCCTCAATAAAGTCAGTTTTAGTCGAGACAATAACTAACGCTGCGGAGATGGTTAGCTAATATTCCACAAAAACACTTCACTGAAAGAAACTTTTCTTATTCAAAAATGGTTAATTAATCCTAAAGGGACATTAAATAACATTATTTAGCCAAAGGCAAATTAAAACAAAGTTTTTAATAAGTGTTTGGATTGACAGCTGTGATGCACAGCTGGCAGAAAATCGAATATTTATTAAAGATTCATTATTTTGTCTCAGAGGAACCAATTCAAGTCTGAATGGTGAACATGGAGAAGAACTGAGACAGAAAAAAGCTACAAGTCAGAGGGGAAGAAAAACGTTAATCTAAGAATAAAATCCAGAGGCACAAAGGATAAAATGCAGGAATAAACCCAGAAACCAAATACAGATATGGTAAGACCTTAACGGATATGAACAAGAAAATAAAGCAAAAACACAGAAGAAACAAAAAACCCAAACATTGAGACACAAGTAGCTTTAAAGCTAAATATGTTTAGTAATCCAAATGAATTATGTCTTTATTCATAACTGACTGCAGAAGCTGGAAGTGTTGGAGCTTATCTCATAAAACTGACCTGAAAAGATTTATTTAACACGTCCATGACTTGAGCACAGCCTGAGTTTGAGAGCTGATGGTTTTGGGTTCAAAGTTCTGGACTGATTCCACTAACGAGCCGTCAGTTCCAGGTTCTGATAGACTCATGATCCTGAGATCTTCCTCTGACTTTACTTTCCCCCAGAAGTTTCAAACATTTAAGTGATTCTCAGTGTGTGAGAATCTGGATCCTTGTTCCCACAAGTGGAGCCTGGAGCGTTTTTAAATCACGATTAAAGCCGTGGGAAGTGTGGCCGGCGTCTCACCGGCTCCTCGGACCAATTTACCGTGTCAAACTCAGACTGGCTCCCATCATGATCTGGTGAAACGTGTGAGACTCTTACCTCCATAATGAACTCTCAGTCACACTGTTGAGGTTGAAGTCAAAGAGTTTGGTTAGCATCAGAATTACCTGCAAAACAACAGAGGTAACAGTTAGGACGCAAATCTATTGCTTCCATGCATAAAGACGTTAAATTTACAGGAAATTTAAAGTCAGAAATTCAAGGAACATTGTGAGGAAGGAAGAATTGAGTCCCAGTCAGAGATTTCAGCCTCTTTTGGTCTGAAATAATTAGACTATAAATGTTCAGCCTTTTTTCTCTCTAACTTTGTTCAAAGTAGAAGTTCTTTTTCTCCATCTGAGTAACTGGACCTCCATCCATCATTCAGTTAAATGAAGTAGATTTTCTCATTTTGACCCTCATCTTTCACCGTTCATGGACGACGAGTGTCGCATTCTAGAACTGCGTCGCTCAGAGCGGCAGCGTGTTGGAGCAGCTCTGATGACACTTGGTGGACAAACCAATCTGAGGAAATATACTGCTCAAAAAAATAAAGGGAACACTTTAAGTGTTAAACACCTGTTTAAGTGTTCCCTTTATTTTTTTGAGCAGTGTATTTGTATCCAGAAAGTTTGTGAATTAAACAGATTTGAATCTTTCCTGTTATTTACTGATAGAGAAACATATTGGACCTTCCAGGTTCTGTTTGACTCATGAACAGTTTTCTTTATATATTTGGTGCTTTACTCCTTCAGAAACCCTCAGCAGCTTGATGCAGTCAGACACAGACGTCTTTTATTTAATTTTTTCCATATTTTTCTCAAGCTGTCACACAGCTGAATAGAAATTCAGATGTTCTGTAAATCTAAATGTTTTATCTCACTTGCTTCATGAGGAAATAAATGTATCTTCTCATTCAGAATTAAAGGAAATCAACCAGATTAAAATGGAAACTTATTCCAGTCAAACATCATGCAAACATTTACAGTTTTGCTGTCAAAGAGGATAAAAATCCTCAGTTTGTTTCTTGGCAGAAGCATGAAACAGATTCCTGATAATCTTCTTTTGATGCATCTCATCCACAATCTGTTTTTGCTCCTCTGCATGTTGATTGAATTGTCATTTTGCCATTGGTTTCATCTTTTTCTTTTCAGACTTTCAGAACAATTAAAGCATTTTCTAACCACATGTGGAGTGTTCAGAGTAGAAATAATAAAAAGTGCCTGCCTTAGGGTTGTGTAAAGAGTGGGTATAAGACTTTTTATGAATCTATTAAACTTCTGATGAGGGTTGGGAGGGGAGCAGAGATTGGAGCAGAAGCAGTGGCTGTGAGTGTTCATGTGTTCGGGGTCTTTGTGGAGGACAGTAGAGCAGGAAGGAAGAGGCTTCGGCTTCCTGACACCCTGAAGGCTGAAGCTGTTCATCAATCTGCTGCTTCAGCTCTGATGTCTGCAGAACACACTCCCAGACTCAAACACACACACTGAGATAAAAACAGCTACACAGGAATCTGGCTCATATTTATAGAATCTGAAACAAGAATTCACATTGCAAAGTTTTTTGAGGGGAAATTCGTTAATTTGACTATAACTTTACCTGAATTCAGGAGTCAGTTACTGCATCCCGTCTCCACACACCTGGATCAAATGAACCACTCGCTACTGAGCATGTGCAGAACGACTGGAAGCTGATCCAGGTGTGTGGAGACGGGATGCAGCCGATAGTTTCAGGACAGGCGTTAATATTAAACTCTGAGAGAAATCAGTTGGAGAGTTTTCCCAGTATTCTAATTCCATTTTTAATTCCTCATAAAAATGTTTAATATGCCTCTGTTAGAAGACACTGAGTCTCTGTGACTAGCTGTGTCCAAAAGCAGGAGAGGAAATCTGAGCTGCTGCTTTAGAGACACTTCAGAGCATAAATACTTTAAAAAGATGTAAAATGTCTCCTATTATTTCAGTGTGAAGATGAAAATTCCACCAGTTTGTGTCCATATTAGTAAAAATAACTAATTAAATGTCATTCAGAAAACCACTTTAAGTTCTGAATTATTACAAATATTGAAGTTGATCAATTTAAATAGTGCTTTATGGAGAAAACCTAAACTGCGTTCACACGACAGATAAGGAAACAAAAAGAATTTGGTTAAAAATTGTAAACTTGAACAGAGAACCCAAAATGCTTTATGTGATCATTTCATTGTGTGGATAAAAAGTCAAAGGAAGAAAACCCGCATCTGCTTCCGAAGCAACTGAGTCAGTGAAGAAGCTAACTATGCTAGTTCGGTTATTTGCAGCCATTTCTTCAAGTCGCCATCCCTCCCCGCATTAGCTGTAGGTAGCAGTAAAACAATATTGCCACATGTAAACTGTGATATCTGGAGTTCCCACTTATTTTATAGCCTAAAAGCTCTAAGGAAAGCCGGTTAGCGAGTTCCTAACATGTAAACAAATGGCGGTTCCGGTTAGCGGCGGAAGTCGCGCCCATAAATCACGCAAAGCTTCATGGGGGATCGGAATAAAGTGGATAGAGGAGGGAAGAAAACTCCTTAAGCTGCGGCGCTGATTCCTGCAGATCAAGGTTTTAAACCCAGCAGAGAGAGGAATCCACTGAAGTAAAGTAAGTTTTAGATAATATGGATAAATAGTTTTTAAAAATTACAAATAAATAAGATGTAAATAGTTCCTTACGAACTCATGTGATCCAATCAAATATTAGGTTTTAGTTTATTCTGGAGAAAAAAACATTGACCAACTTATTGGATGTGTATTGATGATTTCGATGATGACAAAATGTAATATTTGTTTCTGCTTTGTCAATTGGTGATTATATGTTGTTTTTATGACTTAATTTTTGTTTTCAATTCAATTCAAATGTAAAGATTTGAATTGAATTTTACATTAATTGTACAGGGCTGCACAGTGGCGCAGTTGGTAGCACTGTTGCCTTGCAGCAGGAAGGTCCTGGGTTCGATTCCCGGCCGGGGTCTTTCTGCATGGAGTTTGCATGTTCTCCCTGTGCATGCGTGGGTTCTCTCCGGGTACTCCGGCTTCCTCCCACAGTCCAAAAACATGACTGTCAGGTCAATTGGTTTCTCTAAATTCTCCCTAGGTGTGAGTGTGTGTGTGCATGGTTGTTTGTCCTGTATGTCTCTGTGTTGCCCTGCGACAGACTGGCGACCTGTCCAGGGTGTACCCCGCCTCTCGCCCGGAACGTAGCTGGAGATAGGCACCAACAACCCTCCCGACCCCATTAGGGACAAGGGTGAACAGAAAATGGATGGATGGATGGATTAATTGTACAATTTAATTGTACATTAAACATATATTTGTGTTTATATGATTTAAAGTCCTTTATTTGCCATTTAGTTGCTGAAATTTGCAATACAAATAAACTTGACTGATTGATAGAATATTAAAGAGAAGCTTGTATTTAGATGCGTCCATACATGCAAATAGGAATAAAATTGTATTCAATAAGTACATTTCTGTGTTTACATCCAAATGTTAAAGATTTTTACAGTGATATGCTGCAGTATATGCATTGGAAAATGGTCAAGTATTTAAAATAATCTCTCATATGCCAAACAGTTCATGTTGATATTGTTGATGTTTGGATCAAAATTCAAGGTCAAAATCAAGATGCATCTTTGGTATTATTGTTCCATTTATTGCCACATTAATATACTTTCCTATAAAATAAGATTTTTAAAAGTATTCGACACTGGGACAGTCAGGACTCTGTTATTTGTCATCCTCCCACATAAAGAATCGTTCGTTTTGTTCGCCCTCCCCGTCTCGCTCTCTCTCAGCCGTATGTGTGGCAGGTGGATTTCCTGTCTTTGTAATTAGAACCAAATTAGGTTAAACTGCGTTTCTTCCCTCGCCATCTTGTTTTTGTATGAAAAGATGCTAAGAGCACAGACATAAAGTTTACAGCGCAGACACAGAGCCACGCTGGGCAACATGATTCTTTGTTCACAAAGATAAATCATTCTCACTGCTCACTCAACGCACCTCTTCAAGCACAACCACATGTTATACCTGCAGTTCACATCGAGCTGCACAGCAGAGCAACGCAGTGGGGTTTCATCTTGACTCCTACCTTGATGCAGGAGGTCAGGGGGCTTATAATACCCTGGGGGAAACCCTGGATATATGTAAACACATCTATGACTCCTGGATTCCTGGGCTTCTCACCCCGTCTCTAAGGGAGCCCAGAGACCCAACAGAGAAAACCTCTCCAGTATAACAAGGCAGTTCCCAGGAGGGGCACTCTCCAGTACCCCCTCCAAGGACTTAAAAAGGTGGGTAAACAGTCAGAACCCGACCCAAACCCGTAGGTAGAGGGAGAGGCTATCCTCTTGTTCACCCCAATGTACAGGCACCAAGATGGAGGCAACAAGAAAGCCCACTCCTGCCCAGCGCCTCTCACAAGGGGCAACTCCAGGGTGGGAGAACATCACACCCCTTTCAAGGAGACCGGCTCCAGAACCAGAGCCATGCACTGCAGTGAGTCCGACTATTTCTAGCCGGAACCCATGGGCTCTTTTCGGGCTGAGCGTATGATGGGACATTTTCTCCTAAATACAATCACTAAAATCATCGATTGAAGAGCTTTGAACGTCTGAACTGGTCAGTGATATCGCAAGCAATGAAAAATATGCAGAATTGTGTTGCATACAATTCTGCAGTTGATGACATCACCAACTGCATCACCAGTGACGTCACAGAGTCTTCCTTTGCTGGTGGTGTGACATCATTCCACCACCAAATATCTTACTCTTCATTCTTGTTTACATTCAAAATAGTTGGCTGTTTTCGGGCTGAGCCCGGCCGGGCTCTGTGGGTTAAAGCCCGGCCACCAGGGGCTCCCCAACGTGCCCCGCCCCCAGGCCTGGCTCCAGGGTGGGACCTCATGTAGGGGCGAGCAGAACCCCTGTTTCCAATGGTCGTTTTCATCATAAGGGATCTTTGGGCTGCACTTGGTTCTGGTTCCTCACCTTGGACCTGTCTGCATTGGGTGGCCCAACCAGAGGCATGAAGCCCCGACAGCATAACTCCTAGGATCACTGGGACACTCAAACCCCCCCACCACGATAAGGTGGCAGCCCATGGAGGGGACGTGTAAGTGTGTGTGTGTGTGTGTGTGTAAAAATTAAGTAACCTATTAATTATGTAAGAAAGAGAGAAAATGAGAGAGAGGAAGAAAGTTGTTATTTAACACGAGGAAACGAGCACAATGTGGTGGGAAGCATATTCTGACTGTTGGTCCAGATGTGAGGTGAAATGTATGTTTTAGTTTTTTTAGTCTTTTAGGCTCGAATAAAGTTTTTTAGGCCGTAATTTAACAGGTTGAACAGGAAATTAGGAGGAGAGAGAAGGGAAAGACATGCAGCAGATTCTCCAGGACTGGGAATTGAACCCAGGTTGACAAACCAAACCTAGAAGTAACATCAGAAATAAAACAGAATTTGCAGTTTTACTATAAAGCTGGTTAAAACAATAACTGGATTAGGCATTTCCTGCCCCTTTTCTTCTCTTTTATACAAGCAGACAACACATAAGCTCAACAACACAAAAGCTTTATATTTATTACAAAATGTTCATCTAAGAATTGATTTCTTCCTGTGATGGAAATAATTTCTGATTAAGTTCTCTGTTTTCATATTTTCATAGATTGTTCTTCTTTTTACCTTTTCTACAGTTTTTCATGTTAAATTGCACTTTTTTGTTAAGTTTGTTAAACTATCTTGAATCTGTATTTCTAAATAAAGACTAACAGAAAGATCACAGTAACTTTTATTTATGATAAAACCTGTTTTTTTCTTATAACAAACAAACCAGATATAACAAGTTTGAGCTTCTTCATGGTCCAGAGTATTAAATTATGATAACAATTATCATCTAATATTATGTACAGATTAACTCTAATCTTAATTTAACATCCTGGAACCTGAAGAAATCCAAACCTGTTAAATCAGCTTTTTTATGTTTGGTATAAAAAGAAAAACAGGATTTATCAAAGAAAAAAGGTGAATGGACTGAACTTGTGTCGTGCCTTGCTAGTCATGTTGACCACTCAAAGCGCTTCACACTACAGTCACATTCACACACATGCAGGTCGGGGGGCAACTTGCCGCTAAGTGCCCCGCCCCGGGGCACCTCAACATGTGGCTCAGGAAGCTGGAATCGAACTTACAACCTTCTGGTCATAAGACGACCACTCTACCACCGAGCCACAGCCGCCCTAAAAAAGCCACTGCATGATCCTTTTGCTAATCTTCTTTAAAATACAGATTTAAACAGAATAACGAGCTACAATTCAGTGCAATTTAATATAAAAAGTGAGTAGAAAAGGTAAACTAAGGGACAAACCATAAAAGCACAAGTACAGTGAAAATAAACAGAAATCATTACTATTAAAAGAAGAAATTTTAATTCTTAAATCAATACGTTGTTATAAATACTGAGCCTAGTTGCGGCACTGAGCCGTCTGCCACTAAACCAGCGAAGGGAAAAGGGCTAACGTTCGGCTAATTCAATTCATTTTACAAGTTTAACAATAATACTGGACATGGTTGGAGTTCCTTAAAGTGTTTTGGGGGCAATTTACAGTGACCAACTGACCTGACCTACATGTTTTAGGAGATGTGGGGGGAAACCGGAGCACCCGGAGAAAACCCACGCAAACACGGGGAGACCATGCAAACTCCACACAGATGGTCTCTGTGAAGATGCAGCGCTAACCGCTGCACCACCGTGCTGCCCACGTTTTTTCCAATCGGGTCGGGAAGGGATCTATTTTCTAGTTAGTCGATGGGGAAAAACTTCATGGTTTTTAAATTTCCTCTTGACGGAGCGTGGCATGGCGCCCCGTTCACAGACCTCTCACGTCTTTCTCCTCTAAATATCCAAATCAAGAACATTAAACATGTTCTTGATCGTCTTCAATCTTTTGGGGGTTTTTTGGCTTTTTCAATCGCAGAATGTTTCGGACTTTTTTCCAAATTGAAAATTTTGATTTTTTCTTTTGACCATCCTGCAGGGTTTTAATATCTGGATTGTTTAAATCCTCCAGGATGGTTTCTCCAGCGATCTCAGTCTCTCCTGTGGATTCTGGATCCGTGGAACAACTTGATAAGGTTTTTCTTGAGAGTTCCTCCTCCGAAGAAACCTCTGGACTGAAGACTTTAACCAGGTCGACTTGGTTCTGTGAGTCTTTCTCCTCTTGGAAAACTGGGACGTGTTTTTGATGGAAATCTTCTTCCTCAGCTGTTAGAGTGTCGGGCAGCAGTACATCCTCTCTTGCTCTGTCCAAATCATTTATCACACAACTTTTCTCCTGCTGGTATTTTGCTGCTTCCTGTTTTAATGCAGTGACATCAGTTTCGTACAGACGGTTTAACTCCAGGTACAAACTGTTAACCTTCTCTAACTCAGCCTGGACACTCCTTTCCTTGTCTTGAAGGAATTGAATCTCAGTTGTTGTTTTATCTTGGAGGACGGCAAACTCAGCTCTCATATTGTCTAGACGCGCCATGTCCTCCTCTGATTTCTCCAGCTGAGCTTTTCTCTCCTGCTGGTACGTTTCAGCCTGCTGCTGTAAATCCATAATGTCTCTTTCATATTTACATTTTAGCTCCTCGTAGAAGAAGTTAACCTGATCCAGTTCATTTATCAGCTGCTTCTCTCTCTTTTGCAGAACTGTGATTTCTCTGGACATGTTTTGATAGAGCTCCTCCTTCTCAGCTCTCAGGTTCTCTAGATGCTCCTTGTCCTCCTCTGATTTCTCCAGATGATCTTTTCGCTCCTGATTTATCTGCAGCTGAAGGTTTTCGACTTGTTGTTGCAGCTCAGAATTGTTTCTTTCATGCATAACCTTCTCTTTCTTTTCTCTGTTTGAAAGAGCAGTTTCCTCCTGGTTTATCTTCTTCTGGTATGTTTGAGCCTGCTGCTGTATATCCATAATGCCTCTTTCATATTTACATTTTAGCTCCTCGTAGAAGAAGTTAAACTGGTCCAGTTTTATCATCTGCTTCTCTCTCTTTTGCAGAACTGTAATTTCTCTGGACATTTTATGGAAGAGCTCCATCTTCTCAGCTCTCAGATTGTTGATAAGCTGCAGATTTTCATTCGTTCTTTCTATGTTGGCGTCTTTCTCATCTGTCGCCTCCTGCCGATATCTTTCCACGTCTTGCTTTAGTGAAGAAACTTCGCTTTCATATTTGCAGGTCAGTTCATTGTATGAACGTTTGATCAGATTTAATTCTTCCTGCAAAAGTTTTTCGCTGTCTTGCAGGAATGAAATCTTTTGGGACATTTCTTTAAACATGTCGTCCTTCTCAGCTCTCAAGTTCTCCAGCAGTCGTTGTTCCTCACTCAGCCTCGCTTCATAAAGCTTCTGTGTCTCGGCCTCCTGCCTCAGCAGAGCATCAGCTGCTTCATACTCAGAGCGCAGTTCCTCGTGGGAAGTCTGGAGTTGGTCCAGATCTTCTTGGAGGGCCTGACTTTTCTTCCTCTCAGCCTGTATTTCAGCTACAAATGCTTCCTGGCTGAGGAGGTGGGCCACCTTTAACTCCTCCAAGTCTTGTTGCAAGTTCTTCTTCTTCATGTACTTCACGTTGTTGTGAACCTTGGAAGCAATGACCGCAGCGTTACGGACTGCTGGATCACTGAACTTCTCTAATCTCTCAAGTTCCCTCTTTGCGTCTTTGGCCTGGTTGATAAACGTTTCTTTGAGAGCTTTTTGCTTTTTTAACTGGAGTTTGGTCTCTTCCAGCTCGGCCTCCAGGTGGGACAGTTTCTGGTTGTCTTCAAACCTCCCGGCTCTCTCCATTTCCAGAAGGTAACTCAGCCTTTGGATTTCCCAGTGTAAGGCATTCGGGTGTGCAGGAGGGAACCTGCCTTGGGGGTTTTGCTGGCCTCCCCTTCTCGCGTGGGGTCCCATCATCCCACTGTGGTATCTTGGCGTATAATGAGACATTTTCTCCTAAATACAATCAGTAAAATCCTCAATTGGTAATCTACCTGAAAGAGCTTTGCGTCTGAACTGGTCAGTGATATTGCAAGCAATGAAAAATATGCAGAATTGTGTTACATACAATCCTACAGTTGATGACATCACAGACTGAATCGCCAGTGACATCACAGAATCTTCCTTTGCTGGTGGAGTGACATCATTCCACCACCAAATATCTTCCTCTTTATTCTTGTTTACATTCAAAATAGTCCATGATTCAGTCGTTTTTAATCAAATATCAGGGCATCAAACTCATTTCCATTTGGGCCAAAATCTGAATGTTCATAAAGTTCCTGTTGCGCCGGATCGTATTGATAAAAACCAATTCTATTGTTAAAATATCAATAAATAGGTGTTTCAGCATTCAATAAGTGTTTCTTAAAATAACATAATATTGAACATCTTTTCACACTAATCAGTCCATCCAGGATTGTTTTTGTGGTTTTCTGCCATCAACATCACAGATTTCGTGGCGCTAATTTAGAAATATTCGTAAGGAATTTTTACGATATTTGCGCTAATAAATGATGTTAAATGTGACCTTTTATTAATCGCTCTATCGGTCATAGACTATAACTTGACATCAGGTCAGGCTGAGACAGCGCTCACTTGAACCAAAATGTTTTTGGTCAACTTTGAGAAAAACTTTTGATAAAATCAGAAAAAATGTGGGGATCTGTTGATTTTTGTGGTTATTTGTTTATTAATTTGTTTTTTTAATTAAAACTGGAGGGGCCTATTGCTGTAATTTGGAGTCTAGAGGGCCACATGAAAACCTATGGCGGGACAGATTTGGCCCTCGGGCCTTGAGTTTGACACACGTGCCATATATGATAATCTGGAGAACTTTTTTCAATATCTATACTTTGGAAAGTTAATTTTGCTTGTTTAGTCAAATATTGATTTTCTTCCGTACAGAGAAAAAAGAGAGTGGGAAAGAAAATGTATAATAAATAGATGTAAACAACATAAAAAAGTAAAAGATAAAAACTATAACTAGTGATTTCTAAATCTTGTTGAAAGTTGGGTCGGATTGATTAAGCCTCGTTTTTAATATCAGGCTTAAGACTCAAAAATTGTAAATGAGTAATAGTTGTAATGTACTAGTATTGTTGTGGCTTGTTTATTGTTGCCATAGCAACTGCCTACCAAGATGGCTGTCAGTTAAAACAAAGACTGTTGTAATCTATATTTTCAGTTTGTTTTCGTTAGCTCTTTAAAGGCACGATGTAGTTCTTATTACAAATAGTTTTTCTCCATTAATTCCAGTTTTTACTTATATCAGCAGAAATGTTTCAGAGTTTATTTTGTTTCAGTGTTTGTTATGTTCTTGGTGTTAGCTAACCGCGGTGTGCATCTCTGGTTCTGTGTGTCGTTCCAAACCCCCCAGGCTCCATTCCCACCCCTCACCCCGGTACCAGTGCTGATTAAGACCCTGATCTCTGCTGCTTCTTGAACGGTGTTCACACCGACGGCGCTGCCCCGGCCCATGGCTC
Organism: Xiphophorus couchianus; assembly: GCF_001444195.1. Taxonomy (NCBI): domain Eukaryota; kingdom Metazoa; phylum Chordata; class Actinopteri; order Cyprinodontiformes; family Poeciliidae; genus Xiphophorus; species Xiphophorus couchianus. Next base: position 2,241,604 of record NC_040232.1, on the reverse strand, counting down.
GGGGCTGGTTAAAAAGGCATATCGCCATAGCAACACTGCGCTTCCTCTGCCAAGGAGCTGACCTGCTACTGACACGATCTTCCAGATTGTCTCTGCTCAGGCTCACAGCTGCTGTACGGAAACGGAGAGGCTGAGCCTGCTGGGTCTCAGATAGCATCATGTCTGTCCACCTTGTTGCTGGGAGGTTTACTGGGGAAACCATTATGGGTCTTACTTCCGGCGCCCATCGGAAGTAGCAGGATTTCACTGTAATTTGTGGAGTTTTTGGCTAATCTATATTCATGATAGAAGTTACATCTCTCTTTTCGGTTATAATACAATATTTAGTTAAACTTGTTCCTAGACACAGCGCCTGCTATCAGAGAGCTGCTCAGCACAGAGGATCCAATTATGAGTTTAATCACAGAGCGACAGGAACACGATGGTTAAGTTTAGTAACGGAGTGACGGTGAGTTAGCATCGCTGCTAGCAGCTCGTTTCTCTGAAGAACTGACAGTAATAAAGAGAAAAGCAGAGAAGCTGGTCAGAGATCTGAGCTGCTGTTCTGTAAAACTACATCATATTAGCTTGGTGTGATGTGAATTTTATTTTTTGTTTGTATTTAAAATATGATAAAGTTCATAATCTGAGTCTTTATCATTATGTTTGGGCCAGGAACATTTATTTATAAGACAATAAATAAATAAATAGGTTCATTTAGGTTCATCGAGGTTCTCCGGTGCCGAGTGTCGCTGCAAATCAGCAGAGAAATAACCACAACTGCTGCGTTACAGACTGTAATACAGAGAAACTCCTCACTGGACCAGAACCGAACCGAATTCTGGGGGTTTTGCTGTAAACCAGCAAAAACCCTCAAACAAGTGTTCAAACATTTTAGCCAAATTCAGAGTTATTTCAAACTTTGCTGTTTCCATCAACAATTTCTAATGTGAAACTTCAAAAATAAATGAATGAATGAAATCTGGATTTAATCATGTCTGGCTTCTTCTGGTGCAGAATTATGACTCATGTCTCACCAATGATGTAAAAGTTGAATAAAATCAAGTTTTTTTTAAGTGTGAATTGATCAGAATTGATGTGTTCAGTTCAAAATCTCCAATTCCCAAAATTCAGATAAGGGTCGCATACCTACTGTTAGACACACACAACCAGTCAGAGTCACATAACCAGTCAGAGTCACATAACCAGTCATTTAAAAATGAAGTTTGAGAACCTGAAACATTTACCAAGAAGAATAATCAGGTAACTGATTTCTGGGGGGATTACTGGCTGTCAGCCTTGTTAAAGTTTGTTAAAATGGTTCCTAATATTTTATTCATTGTGTCAAATGTAACGTATCGGATCACCGTCTTCATTTAGCTTTTCTTCCATTTTTCTATTCAGAGGTTGAAGATGAAGTCAGATGTTTGAGCAAAATGTTCACCTTAACTGCTCTGTAGCTGTTTTCAACCTGACTGTAAAACAATTCAACATGAAATCTATTTTTATTCAAATCAATCATCTCCATGTGATAATCAGAAATGTTCCGACATGAGAGGTCTTCTCTGTGCACAGACTCCACAGCTGCAACGGGCTGCTGCACACTGCGGCTGTTTAAAATTATCCTCATTGTTTCAGACTCATTACTTAATCATATCCCATTGATTCCAAACACTGCTGGGAAAATCTTCCGGATTCAGTTGACGCCCTGAAGGTGAGCGGGATGAGTGAAAGTGGGTCAGCCCAAGTCTTCGGGGAAACAAGCCGCGGCAGAAACAACTTATTTGGCTCGGAGCGTAAAAGTGAAAGCGGCGCTGTGTGTTTACTTAGTGACTGGAGGTGTTTGAAGCTCCGGAGAGGCTGAAGATGCAGGAAAATATTGAGAGAAAACTCGATCCTGACTGTTCCGAGTTTACTCTGATAAGATCCAGGAGATCCAAAGGGACGCGCTGCCTGTTGGAGTTATCTGATGACCTGCAGGTGTTCTGGGTAATGTGCTGCGGTGGTCACTCTGAAACTGCCCACTCAGTGCATCGCTGCGCTCTTATCTCTGACTGTTCAACAAAACTAAACACTGATGGAGCTGGAAACCTGCGTCCATCAGTTCCCCTCCGCATTGCCCTGCTTGTTGCCGTGGCGGCAGCAGCCAGTCACTCCATGACTTGTGTGACTTTGTGAAACTGTTGCGCCAGCATGAGGCTGCAGTGAGTACACGGCGAACAGATGCACATTGGGTAGAGGAATTACACGGCGAGGTCGGGGGCTCCTGTGATCAGGCTTATTAAATATGCGCCAACATCTGCAGCCCCTGAAACCCTGGCGGCGCCATGGAAACGGGTCGGTGTCAGGCCAGCAGGGACTCGGTGTTCTGAACATTCACCTGGATAAAGACCCATAACCCTGCATTGATCAGGAATCAGCCTGGGAACGGAGGGGGACTATCACCTTAAAGTCAGAACCGTGCATGCTAATGCTAATGACCAACCGGGTCCACTTTGTGTCCCACCTGGAGGCTAAATTCCCAGCATTCAGCTTCTCTTTTCGTCCTCCACTCATTATTTCCTTCACACATCACATTCTCCTCTGCGAGTCAACGTGTGTTTGAGAAAAGCAGGTTGAAGGTGAGGGTAATGGGGCAATTATGGCTTTAACAACTCTGAGCCAGTTGTTAGCATGTCTGGGTGTAGGTAAAGGTGAGCAGGTGTGTAAGGTTTTCCAGCTCAGAGCGAGTCCGTCACGACACACGGCGCTCCGGCTCCAGACTCAGAGGAACGTCCTGTGAAAGGCCGCCGCAACGTCTCACTGACCGAAGGGCAGAGTCTGCTCTGGCCGTCTGCCGGCTGCATATGGAGGGAAGCAGGCGGTTGTCAGCCAGTGGCCCGGTCAGATGGGCTCCCACTGGAAGGTGCATATGTTCCTCACTGGCGGTGCCAGTTGGGCCCGGCGGAGTCATACTGTAAATACACAAAGACACGGCTCTGTGGAGGATACCTCTCCACAGGCAGACTCACTTCTGATGCACAAAGGCACCAGAAAGACAAAACCAATCTCAGACTTCCAACACATTTTACAAAGATCCAGAATCAAATATTCCGATTTTTTCATCCAGTAAATTTTTGCTCAGAGTCACAGAAAAGGTGAATGTCTGCACTTCAGTTGGCTCCCTCCTTATACAGTCCCTGTACTCCAGGGGTCCACAAAGTGGGTCCTCGAGGGCCGGCATCCTGCATGTTTTGGTTCTCTCCCTGCTTTTATGCACTTGGACCAAATGATGGCTCATTAGAGGCCTAAGCATAACATTGACATGCTGAAAAGGTCGTTGCTACCACCAGGGAGAGAACTAAACCGTGTAGGATGCCGGCTCTCGAGGACCGACTTCGGGCACCCCTGCTGTACTCTGATGATATTTAAAGGGGAAGAATTCTGTATTTTCCATTTATAGCACAATCAAGTAAATATGACTTAAAAAAATTTGACTTTAATGGTTTAAAATTGGGACTCTGTCTCTTTAAGAAGCTCCTGGTCTTTCTGACACTCCGTCTTCAGCATGTCATTAGAAAAATGTTTCTCTGTTAAGCTTCTGACGGTTTTATTATGTTGCACTGAGAAGCAGATGAGAAGTTCCACCAGATGTTTGCTAATTGCTGCTGGCTAGTCTGTAGGATAAGAGTTCGGGAGTCGTTGGGTTGCTCTGTGGGTGCGCAGCTGGAGACACGATGGACCAACTGGAGACCTACCAGGACCTGGACGTCCACCCAGACTGACAGGCTGAGAATTAATCAAAGCAAAGCTTAATGTTGTGACAGAACGGCCCAGTCAAAGTCCACACTGAAATCCGATTGAAAATCCTTAGCAAGAATTGAAAACTGATGTTCACAGACATCCGAATCCAGACTTTGAGCCGTTTCAGAGAAGAATGGCCCAGATGTTCAGTCCTGTGCAGAGCTGGAGGAAACAAACCCAGATGAGCTGAAACTGATAGGAAGTGCTAACACATGCCACACTTTTCAGATTTTTAAGTGTAAAACTATAAAGAACCATGCATCGTTTATCCTTTACTTCATAACTATGCACCATTTCGTTTAGCTTTATCACATAAAAATGTGAAAAATGTTCAACAGATACAAACTTCTTTAGATGATTAAATTTCTAATAAATAAGAAATCAGTTTTTTATCAAAGTCACAGTTTTATGGAAACGGGGAAAATAGCTTTTAAAGTTTGATTTTTGTATATTAGTGCAGAACTGGGAATCCTAAAAGTAATTCCAAAGGTTCAGGGTCATAACGCTGCGACCTGCAGGAAACTCCAGACCTGATCAGAACCAAACCGTCACTTCTGGCCCACATGCAGAAGCTGCCATGTTTCTGTACAGAGCTGACAGGAAGTGGCACTTTGAGATGCAGACTGTTTGCTCCAAACAATGCTTAGTGTGAAAAATGCTGTAAGAGTTTCTTCCATGGTGTCAAATTAAATGTGAATGTGGGCGGCAGCTTCAGAATCACCGGTCGGTTCTGCCACTCCGGGTCCAGCTAACAAAGAAACTAAAGTTTGTTACCTTGTTACTTTGTAAAAAGCTGCCCAGAACTTTCTGAGCATCCAGACTGTCCACTGTAACGTCACAACAGAAGTTGGTTCATAAAAACGGTTTAAGTTTCTGTAGCATGCAGAGTTTATCGTGTGGATTTCTGATCCTACTAGGAATTCTGGGAATGTTTCTATAAAAACATTCTCACAGCAGATTGAACCGAATACACGCAGACTCAGGAGTTTACGGCTCTTTTCCCCTCAACAGCCTCAAATGTTGATCTTGTGTGTTTATCTATGATGACATGTAAACCTCCAGTCAGCCGCTGCAGACCAGCTTGTACTGAGCCAGGTTCTGGTTCTGGTTCTGCTGGAGGGTTCTTCCTGTTAAAGGAGAGTTTTTCCTCTCCACTGTCGCTTCATGCATGCTCAGTATGAGGGATTGCTGTAAAGTCAACCAGGAAGAGTTTGTGGCCAGTTTCAGCGACTCCACGCTCTGCTGGGCTTCATTACACAGAAACTTTGAACTGGTTGGTAACCAGGATCAACTGGGATGTGAATAAAATTAGACTTTTTAAAGTGCACTATATGAATAAACTGTACAGTATATTAATATACAACCACAGCATGAAAAACTCTGCATCATATTAAATCCATCAGGTGAGATTTGAACCCCAAACCTTTTACCGCTGAGGAAACCAAGATATTATTAAATATATACATATATTAAAGTGGTCCTTTACTGCAACATGTCCACTAAATATGGATTCTGATCCAGATATTTTTGCTGCCTCACAGAGCAGCCACAAAAGAAGCCCCTCTAAATGGAAGTACATTACTTTCAAAATGCACCATTTATGTCCAAGCAGAGAGATTTACGGTGATTTCTGTTATGCAGCCATTTCCTCTCTCCTAATGAAAGCAAACTGCATCAGCTCACCTGCTGCACAGCACCAGGGGAAAATTTAAAACACAACACCCGCAGCATCCCAGTCTATTTACGCTGCCTTTCATTCCCGTCTGGTTCAGAGCATGACCGCACCATTAAAAGCTGATTTATTCTGCGCTGAGAAGCCGGAGTGGTGCAGCTTCTGCAGTGGACATGGTCCTGATGGATGAAGAGCGCAGTTCAAAGAGGAGACGTGTCTCTGGAGGATGTTCAAGAAGGCTTGCAAACGCATAAGGAAAGAGCACAGATATATTAGTCATGCAGAGAAAAGCCTCAGCTCGAAGTGCAGATCAGTCACAACTGTGTCTGTGCAAAGCTCCACATATTTAAAGTATCCTTTTATTTCTCTTTAATCCAAACTTTGCCTTTGCTGCCAGCAAACACGGATATCTGCTGTTCTCTGTGGTAATTGTCCTTGGATGGAGGAAAGAAAATATCACCATGGATCAAAATTGGATCCCCAACATGCATATACAAGCAACAATTACCATCTCCTGGGGCGCGGGGAGCCAAACAAACCTCAAACACAAACACACACACACACACGCCGACTCTCCCAAACGGAGGGGGGTTAATGTCAGGTTCATGTTCTGCAGGGCATAGCAAACTATTTGTTTTCCTCACGTCTCATTTCTGTAATCATGTGAGACCAGATTTCTCCAGGGGACAGATCCGGTTTCATTCCTGCAGGAGCTCACAGAGCTGCTGACACACAGGAGCGCCTAATGAATCTGTTTCACACTTTCCTTTTAATCTGCAAAATGAATTTGGTGAGCACAAACAGGGCAACGCACTCATATATAATGATGCAAACAAGTTCTACCTGCTGACGTTGGGCGATAGCTGTAGCTGTCATGCTCACTGTGGGGGGCGGGGATCACTGAGGCAGAAACACTCCTCTGTGTGGATTAGCCTGTCACATCTTCCTGTGGAAAATGCACCACTTGTGCCTATTGCTAATATAAAAGTGAAACATGCCTGGGAAGCAGAGTTTCCCTCTGCTTGTCACATATCTAAAAATAATGCGTCTTCATTGGAAAGCAGATTGATCAGGGCCTGTCAGGGCGGGCGGCCCCAGGAGCCTCCTCTGCATCCCGGCCGCAGGAATCAGAGCTGCTTATTAGTAAATGATCCGTCTTCTGCAGCCTGATGTCTTTCAGTTGTAATTACCGCACAGAGACGCTGCCAAAAACTTACACCATACCGTCAATTTACTTCCTCCTCTTTGTTTTTTCGCTGATGAGAGAAGGACGAACATTCTTCCATTTTCTGATGCATTGGAGCAGATTATTTTGGGCCATGTGGGGTTTGCAGCGACGCTGGTGGAATACTGAACAACTCGGCAGCTTCAGCTTCACCTACCTGCAGCTCCGGTTCCATGAGCCGCCGCTTTGATCCACAGACCTGTCACTGTTGTTTGCTGCTGCCTTTTTGTTTGCTTTTTTCTGATGATGGTGCAGGCGCAGCTTTTTCATATTCCTTGATTTGCAGCCATATGCTGTTCCTAACTGCTTGTTAACCCACTTTGCACATTTCCCTCCACGCTACGCTGGATGGATTCACTGTGACCGTTTTTGCAATTAAGAGCCTGATCTCTGAAATGTGGAGCTGCAGAGCATTTGAACACTTGAAAGGCTTAAAGAAGTCATTAATAAGATGTGTGGCGGTAATAAGTATTAAAAAGTATGCAGAGATGTGGTTGAACACGATGATTGCATCTCTTTTTCATGTCTGAACTACAAAGCCCTGCACGTCGTTTTGTTTCAGCGCCGCCTGTTCCTGGGAATTATCTGCAGGAAACTGATGTGGAAACGTGTCGACAAGAATCCAGGAATCTTTACATGCAGGTGTGAAGCAGTAATTCATCCAGTTCCTCACACGCTTCACATTCAGCAAATATTCTCTTTATTTACAGCACATCGTCTCTGCAGGCTCAACGCTCGCTTAAAACTTCTCCGTAAAAAACGTTACATTTTTTTCATAGAAACTCTTGATTTCACTGTAAAAAGAAAATCACCAAACTGAAAGCACTGAGGGGCCAGGTTTATTCCCAAATAAAATGCTTAATAACTTTATTGTTAACCTTTCATTTTTGTAAACATGCAATATTTTCTGAAAAAGTAGAAAAGAACAACTCATAGTAGCTCCTGACAATGGAAAGCTGTGCAGGTTTCTAACTTTTTTGGTCAAATGTTTTTTTATTTTCTTGGTTTAGAAAATGTTTTTAGTTTAATCTCAGCAAGAAAAATGAGAACTTTCCTCTAAAATCCTTACTGTCTCTAGTAAAGTTTAATAAGGTTTGTTAAGTAAAGAGCTGCTGAAATCTGTGGCCACTGATATTAAAATCAATATAAAACTAATAAAAGAAAAGAAAAACACCTTGTGTTGTACTTAACATTATTCATTTAAGAAAATCTCATCCTAAAAATGTTTCAAAGTCTTCATCAGCTCCACTTGGATCAGATATCAACCATTTTTACACATAAGGTCCACAAATGACCTCCATCTGAGTTAAACCTGCAGCTTCGTCGTGTTGCTACATTTGATGACAAATTACTAATCAGACTTACTGATTATATGAACATTATTCTTCTTACTTTGAAAGAGGATTTCACTGAAAACACACCAGAGCTGCCAGTCTTTATGACTGGTGGAGGATATTCCACCAGCTGGTCATTTTATCGGCCGTTCAGCAACGTTTGACCGACGCGCTGAGTGAAGATTTGTTCTGACTGTGTGCATGGTCATCCTGCGAGTCCGATGGACTGGTGACCTGTCCACAGAGACAGCAGTTGTAGTATAAAAAGTAAACTACAGTTTAGACTGATTACAGATCCTGAACCAGTCCTTTAATTTAGTGGTGGAAAACGTCAGCTTGTTGTAAATTGAAATATCTCCCAGGAGCCGGCACCTTGTGCAGCATCCTGAATGTGCTCCAACATGTGCACACGCACAAGTCAAGCCTGTTTAAACATTTTTCCAGGCGTTCAAGAACCAAAGATCCTGAAGAGAATGCCAATTCAGACAATAAATCACTGTTTAGCAGTTTGTCATAAAGGGGAGATAAGACCTGACACAATTACTGAAAGGAAATTCATGGCCAGCGTCCTGCAGATAGCAGTGAGAGCATCTTTCACAGAACACAAAGCGCTTCCTGCACTGAATGAGAAACGGAGTGACAAGCTGCTTCCATTCAGTTCTGAGGCGTGTTTGTATTTTTTTTCATTTCAACAGTTATGAATGCTTGATTTATTCATGTCACACTCAACCTTCTCACCTGAAACACGCTCAGGTGGAATCTGAACTTCAGTGAAGAGGAAGGTGGAGCGGCGCCTGAGAGACGGAGGTTTGGCCTCCAGATATTTCTACTGTAGCAAAGGTGAAAGGTCAAAGAAACCTCTGTGGCATCTTCACTTTACCTTCCTTTTAAATCTGCTTTGAAAACTTTAATAGATTTGCATAATTTCTTTAAAAGGCTTCATAAGAGCTAATATTTGCTGGCTGTTCACTGGAGGACAAAGTACAGATTTACTGAAGATCTAGAAATTTTAACTTTATCAAAGCGATTTTAGGATCTTTGATTTTGTTTAATTTCATCCACTTTGGATCCTTGAGGGTGGTGCAGTCGTTGCCCGAGGTAACGCTGGATTAAAAGCAGACCCCTAAGGAGCTGCCTGAGGAGCCACTGAGGGTGGTGGATAACACGTTCGGCTGTTTGCTCCTGATTCCCACTAGTTCATGTTTTAAATAAAGATTCTCATGATTTGCATTCAATTTATGATTATATAAAACAGGAGCAACACTTTGGCGTGGCCTAGACAAAACTATGACCCCCCCTTCCTTCACGTTTATCATAAAAACCTGAGAGGAAAAAGGTAAGACATTTGGAAATCTGGAGAGCGCAGCATGCATTTGTCTTGAGGCTCAAGATTTTGGGTTTTGCTTCCTTCGATCCATCCATTATCTTCCATTTCATCCACATTCAGGTCGCAGGAGCCAATTTCTCTGAAATTCATAACAGAGCTGGATGTTGCTCAGAGGTGAATTTTTGCAGGTCAAACCGAATAACTTCTGGTTCAGGTTTTCCACCAGAGACTCTCCACAACGAGACAAAGGCAAAGTGTGAGCTCAGGTTTAGTGCTGCTTATAGGATATCATTTGGTCAACAGGATGGTAAACAATCATCTTCAGTTTATGAAGCCCAGCTCCCAGCAGCCCCGGGTCAGCAGCACCAGAACGGCTCCATCAGATGCTCACACCGCGCCGACGCGTTGGGTCTCAAAGGTCAAACCCAAACCGTCAGAATTCACTTGTATTGAATAACAGTTGGCACCTTATGGTGCCAGTCCTGACCAGAAATTCAACCCAGCCCACACAGGAAGCCGTTCAAGGCCAGGCTGCTGAGCCAGACGAGGCTTTGGCTGCGGAGCACTTGTACAGGCCGAGGCGGGAGGCATTCTGGCTCCCCTCTACCAGGAATTAATCCAAGGACAAATGAGCAAGTTTGGCAGGACTGAACGGGAGGGAAAGCAGACAAATCCCAGGGATGAAGGCGTTTCTCTGTGAGGAAGTATGAGCTGCAGCGACGGCCGTTTGGACATGCTGCAACGTCAAAAGGTGTCATGACCTGCAGGTTAACGTAGAGGACATGAGTAAACCTGATGGAGGTGTGTGTGTGTGTGTGGGTGTGTGTGTGTGTGAGGCGGCCGTCAGCCTGACGCAGAGCGCCACAGGCCTTCACTCTGAACCTCGCCTCTGAACGCACAGCGGATGTTAATGCTGCTCTGAACTTCATCAGAAACAGGATCAAACTACGTCTCAGCAAAATCCATAACAATATGTTTCTATAGTTACATAGTCCAAAATTAACAGCAATAATCTGAATTATTCAAACAAAACAAAACATGGGGATTCATTTTTCAAAGTCATATTTTCATGTTATTCATTCATTTAAAATGTCAAAATTTAAAACTAAAATGTTTCATTTTACAAGCTGAATTTTTAGCTCACAGTTAAATATTTAGGTAATATGGAAATTCACCTGCCAATAAGCAGAAGTAGACTATCAAAATAAAAGCTTGCTGTTACATACCTCTATAAACTCCTGCTTTCAAATTGCTTCATGTCACCTCATCATCGTTTAGTTCCTCTTTTCCTGGACATTTAGTAAACAGCAAGTCTTAAAACGAAGGATGAGCCGTTTTAAAGGCAACAGACGTTTACAGTGAATCCACAGCAGCAGCGCTGCAGCAGCGCCGCAGCAGCGCTGCAGCCGTTCAGTCAAACACATTCAGCTAAACATTTAGCTCTGAGCTAACTAAATAGCTGGTTTACAATGTAAATATTCAGCAGTTCAGAACTAAATATTATTTGTAAACTGGATATTTAGTTGGCTAACTAAATAAAAAATGTGTAATAATGCTTCAAAAAGCAGAAATATATAATAAAACAAGACATGTTAACCCATAACAATATTTTAAGATATTATTATTAGTAATAATAAAAGCCAACCTATCAACAACAGCAGATTTGCTTGTACGTGTTTTAATTATTTGTGTTTCTCTGTTATCAGCTCAGGAAGCGGCTGGACGGCCTGAAGCCAAAGTTCTGTTGAGGAAATAAAACACATCGATACCACAGAGTGATTTATTGTTGACTGGCTCCTGCCTGCCACTTTAAACGTTTTAATGGTATTTCTAACACCATCCAATCACTCACTGCGCTATCATCTGAGCTGGCAGCAGTGAGTGGAGGCTGTCGGAAATTTCACACTGGACCTTTTCCAGCTCAATGCATAAATTAATAAGGAGCTCTCTGAGGGCGGAGCGCCGCACCGAGTGGAAGCAAACTCTGGATCCAGTTCTGCCACCAGAGCGATAAAGCTCAGAGTTATTGGTCGACCATAACCACCGTGTTATCTGCATGTGTTTCTAATTGCTCATCGTGGTTTCCTGTTACCACAAAGCAGACTGACTTCCTGCCCGCTGGAAAAAAGCTCAAATCAACCAGTCTGGTGTCTGAGGTCAGCTAAGAGCAGCTGATGGGAGCAGCATGTGGACAAGAGGCTTTACAGCGAAATCAATAATATCATATTGATCAGGTTTATCATAAATATGAAGCTGACCTTGTTGAGGACAAGATGTTTTCCATATTATCAGAAAAAACGGTGAATAGGACTAAAATAAATCTGTCACAGGTGAATTAGCTCAGTAAAGGCAGAACGGTTTCATGCTGACACGTCCCTCATTTTCACCCCCACCACCAAAACCCAAAGTAAACCTTTAAAAGGTCCCAGTCCGCTTTCATCAATGAGACGGATGTGGCGATTGCTGCCAGGTTTTCATATTTCTGCTGAATAAATGAGATTTTCAGATCTGTGAGGCTGCAGAAACATGAATCGAGGGGCTTATTGTGCTTCGGTGTCAGTGTATTCAGAGAAATGTAATTTCTGCTGTAGATCCAGAAGATTTTGCGATTAGCTGAGGATTTTGGAGTGACTAAAGCAGCAAGGGCCTGGATCAAACCTACAACTCTCTGCACATGCATGTAGTTTGCCTGCTCCGTTTCACAGGCTCCATATTTACCTTTCATGATTAAAAATTGACTCAAGGCTTGGGGATGTAATTGCAGCTTAGCTTTGAGGTTCATTTTAAATCAAGACGTCTGAAAACAAGAATGTGCTTCTGGAATATGACTCAGGTTTTATTTTTCTGAGGATTTTCTTGTCTTTTCAGTGAAGGAAACAGATTATTGTGGATGTTTGCTAGAAAGATATATTAGACAATAATATGATAACATCAGTCTGTGTTTATTTTTTAAATCAAAGTTTTTCTGGCACAAAATAGAAAGAAATATAAATATAGTAAGATCTAATCATCCTGTGCTTCCTTCCATTCCGTCCACACAGAGACGACCACCGTAACCTTTTGTGAACGCTGCAGTACGTACACCAGGCCAATCGGTGGCGCTGTAACACTGTCACAGAAACAAAAACACCAAACGTTGCCATGTTTGTCATCTGTGAGACTAAGGAGTGAGAAGGAAACAGAGATGGAGCTACGATGTCCACAGATGTGATGTGACACACATTTTATTCATAAATATCATTTAATTTCAGCCATTATGTTTGGATTTACTGCATCTGGCTTTTTCTGGTGCAGAATTATGATGCATGTCTCATGTCAATGACATAAACATCAGATTAAATGCGACATGTTTGTTCAGACGGCAAAGAGTTTGAAAACTATCAGATATCTGATTTAGTTCCACATATGGAATTGGATCAAGTCAGTTTATTAACCGGTCCGTTCAGACCGGTTATTGGTTATTGGAAAAAAATCTTATTTGGTGCCAAGTGTCTTTATATTACAAAGTCCTGGTCATGCATCTGAACACACACCGGTCACACATTCACACACTGATGAACAGCATCGCTGGGCTGCTGTTGAAACTTCAAAACGTTGCTGCCGTTTCCAGACGACTCTTCCCTCTGAGCCACAGTCAGAAAACCAAAGAAACCATTTCCCACGCGAGGCATCCAGACTTTGGACCGAACCGCCTCCCCCCTCCTCTTCTACTCTGCTGCCAACAAAGAAAGGCACTTGGAGGACTGATAGGGGAGAAACAACAGACTGTGTGGCTACAACACTTTTGCCCGTCTTCAGCAGATAGAGGCGCAGGAAGTTCAAACAACCCGACTCCAACGTCTCTCTGCCCGGCGACAGAGTTAAAGAAGAGCATCAAAAGCAAAGGAGGCGGATTAGCAGAGCTGCCAACCACTGATGGAGTCACAATGCACAACAATTCTTTGAAGAACCTCGGATGATGCGAGTTATGTTTCATTTCCTTTTGGAATGAATTTAATTAATACGGCTGTTAAAGATCCAATAATCATGTTCTGTTAAACCATAAATATTCTTATCAACAGTTTGTGACAAAAGAAAAAAGATAAAAACAAAAAAATAATCATTTGAAAAATAGTTCAAGTACATCTTTTGCTTTTAACACAAACTACCAACATAGAAATCCATTTATAATATTTATATAGGACTTTGAATATAAATTATATAATTAATCATTGACTTTTCAACAGGCACAAATTCAACCACCAAGTTTATAAGATGTGGTTATAAATGAAAAATAACTCATTTTATGCTGAGCCTAGCAACAATATTAAAAGTCAGAGGCCATTTCTTTTGTCTTTCAGCTTGTTAGGGGTGATTTTGTGCCTTTATTTTATGTTTTTTTTCTTTCCTGCTCATGTAAAAGTCAGACTGTTTAACGGTGAGTTTCTCCTGTTAAGGCGCCTCAGTGGATCACAAACCAGATTTAATCTGAAGAAATCCCAGAAACAGCAGCAGAGCCCTGAGACAGAGAGGAGGCCAAAACAAATTCCACTGATGGATTTTACCAACGGTTTTTAGATATCCTTTCTGTTGGATTGCTGCGCTGCGTTGCCGCCATTATCGCCACCATCATCATCATCATCATCATAGAGGCCATAACTGTGTAGAAGTTGTGGGATTGATGGTATTGCCTGGGAGGCAGTCCACTTTTTCACCTTCAGCAGGAAATCTGTGACCTGCTTTAAAAAGCCGACCATGTCACAGTAAATATGAGATATAGAAAAGGATATGAAGAAAATACAGCCACGGAACAACTCACTGTCTGAGGTTTTCCTCTTAACGCTCAATAAAAGTCATCTTAACATGTAGAAAAACACAGATGTATGGAAAACTAAGTACATCCTTTAACCCGGCAGGGGTTGGAGGAATCTGGTCGCCTTTCTCTTCAGCATTGAGGTTTTGCAGACATCGAAGGTTCAGCATTTCAATCAGGTATAGACTTTAACTGGACCATTTCAGCATCTTGATGAATTTCTTCTTCAGGGTTTCTGGTGTAAATTTGTGTTTGGATCGTTGTACTGTTGATGCCAAATCACCATTCCTCCACCACCGTGCCTGTGTTGATGTTTCCGCTGTTATGACCACACATCTCTACTTTGGTCTCTCCGGTCCAGAGGACAACGTTCCAGACATCTTATCGTTAAATCAGGAGCAACTTAAACCCTTCAAAGACTTTTACAGATCTTTTTTAGCAGGTTAAAGATGAAACTCTCAGGTTTTTGTCATTTTTCTGATCATTTCTTACTTTGACCTTGGAATACATTTCCTGGGTTTTCCAATCCTGTCAGCAGTTTAACGGGTTTTTCACTTGAATAAATGTTCTTACTGAGAATAGAAGGATTTTAAACGGCCTTGTAACACTTCTCTTTACATGTAGTTAGATTTAATGATTGATTGATTTTATTTTCTGATGCTGTACTCTCTCTGCAGCGTGACCAGCTCTGCTGTCAGTTAAAATGAGCTTTTGTTAAATGTTTCTGCCTGTATTAGTTCATCTTGTTTCAGTCTGACGTTCTGTGAAGGTTTTCCATGATGTACCAGAGTCAGAGCAGTGCTGCAGGTTGGAGGAGGTAAAGATCCTTTCTTTCTTTTCTCTGAGTTGGAATGTCTCTGTCTTCCTGTTGATTTCCCGGTGGTGGATCCCAGCAGCGACGGCCGCCTCTGTAAACAGGGAATCAGGACCGCTGCAGTGACAGCTGGGCTTTTTGTTTTGGACACATTTGTCCCCGTCTCCCTCCGTCTCCCAGAAGTTCTCCATGTTACCGTCCAGTTTTAAGTTTAGACTTAGACTTTATTGTCATTTTGCATGCACAGCACAGGGTGAATACAGAACGAAATTTCGTTGCATACGGCTCAGGACAATGTTTTGAGGTTCCAATGTTATGAGGTTACTCCAGAATAAAATAAAATACAATATAAAATATGAATATAAAATATAAAGTGCAGGAATGACAGTAAAATAGAAGTTATTTAGCTCTGTACATGTGCAAGGTATAAAGTGGAGACTAGATTTTGAGTGCAGTCCAGTTAAGAGTTCAGCAGTCTGATGGCAAGTGGGAAAAAGCTGTTTCAGAACCTGGTGGACCTGCACCGGATGCTGCAGAACCCCTTTCCAGAGGGCAGCAGGGAGAACAGTCCATGGTGGGGGTGTGAGGGGTCACTGATGATGTTTCGGCCTCGGGACACGCAGCGCTGGGATGAAATGTCCTGAATGGAGGGAAGGGGGGGCCCCGATGATCCTCTCTGCTGTCCGCACCACTCTCCTCACGTTCTTCCAGTCGGAGGCGCTGCAGCCTCCACACCACACAGAGAGGCAGCTGGTCAGAATGCTCTCTATGGTGCTTCTGTAGAACGTCTTGAGGATGGGCGGGGGCAGGTGTGCTCTTCTCATCCTCCGCAGGAAATACAAACGTTTCTGTGCCCTCTTGACCAGAGACGTGGTGTTCACAGTACGTTTCCAGTCTGTCTGACAAACACTCAAGGACTTTGTTACTGAACCAGAAGGAGGAAGAACAAGAATCTCCACAAGATTCATGACATTTTGCAGCTGAAGTTTGTTCTCTTTTTGTCTTTGATTGCATAATTTTCTGTTTTGAACATTTGCTGGGTCCGCTTTCAAAACCAGGAGGACTTCCTGGCAACAATTTCAATTTATTTAATTACATTTTATGAATAAAACTTCAAAAAGCTGTAAAATCCAAAAAGTGAAAGCAAAACTGTAAAATTAAAAGAAAATATATTTGATTTTTCTTTTTGTTTTTTGGTTACCTTGAGAGCTACTGAAACACAATCTGCCTTGATTGAATAAACAAATAATTTTATTCAAAAATCAAACAGAAACTGTCGACTAAACCAGAATTAATTCCTTGTTGGGTTTGAAGCTGTTGATGTGACTGAATGAGTGACTTTGTGTTTGCCTTTGCAATAGAAAGTATCGCTGGTCCAGAACTTTTGCTTCTGAAGGACTAAAATCTGAACTGAGACAAAAGCAAATACAGTTTGGATTATTTAAAACCACGGCGCTGTCGCTGACGACAGAGCAACTTTTCCATGGCAACATAACAGTCAGAATGTGTTCATGGATGACATCAACAAAAAAACGTGTCAAGAACATGTCACTGTCTTTAAATCAAAAGCTTCAGTTTTAACTAACTTTGGTCAGAATCAGTTTCTCTTCATTGGAGCCCACAGCTGTAAAAACACCTTCCACTGTCTCATAAAGTGTACAGATGAGTAGTTATGGTGTGTTAGTATTCACCTGCTCCTTTCACTGCAGTTAAAGCTGCACGAACTTCAAGGAACGCTTTTATTTTGAAGGGAAGCCAGTCTGCACATCTACAGACTGACAGCTTGGATCGAGAACATCTGTGATCTTCAGTTTTTAAGTGTTGCCAAACAATTTCAGTTAGAGATTAATCTGAACTTTGACTAGGCCATTGTAATACATTAATATGTCTCCATCTTCCCATCCCCCCACCATGATGCTGCCACCACCTTGTTGTGTTAGGAGTGTTTGTTGCCACACAGTGCTTTGCTTGTAGGTCCAAAAGTAGAATTTTGTTCTCAATGAACCAGAGCGCCACCTTTCACATGTTTGACTTCATTTAGAGGCAGTCGCCTCACATTATTGCACTACTCCTAAAGTTCTAATAAAATCTACCAAAATATGCAGCTATATGCCAAAGTACTAAAACATTTGCAGGTCCCAATCATTTATCTCATATTTAGTTTGTGGTTCAGTTTTCTTCAGACCGGCCACCAGCTTCCTTTAATGTTCCATGTTTTAACGCAGCGTCCCGTGTCGAGCGTTTGGACCCCGGCTAACATGATGCTTCTGTGGTCAGCTGGAGGCCAGCGCTAACTGGAGCGAGCCGAGCCGAGCCATCATGGTGGCACGGAGTGATTGTTTTAAGGACCTCCAGCGCTCGTCTCTGCCGTGGCCTCCAAATATGTGTGTGTCTTCTGAAGCTCGCTGTCGACTCCAGCTCTGCAGTTTTCTCTCCTTTAGTTAAATTTGTTCTTCTTTAAGTATGTCAGCCTCTTCCTCCCACAGCGGAGACACCCTTCGCCCGAGCTGACATTCAGCGTCTGTGCGGCTGCAGCATCATGTGTTTGCTCTGAGGGAATGACCTTCAGTCTGCTTGGAACATTTTACTCACAATCCACTTTAGTCCACAACATTAACTTTATTTTTCTCTGATATTATAAATATTTCATGTTTTTCTTCATTTCTAGTTTTTTTTTCTTTCAGAGTGTGCAATAATAAATAAAATATTTCACTTTCTAAGATGAAAATTAATCCTTCTGATGACAAAACATGCAACTAACATTCACTGTTTTTAAACTGATGAATCCTGACCTTATGTTGTATTCATCTATAATTTGGTCATTGAAATACAAATAAAATGTCTTTAAGTTACACCAGTTTATTAGTCCTTATGAATTATTTCTCGCCTTTATTTACAATGTTTTTAAGGAGAACCACAGTAATGTTTGTATTACAAATATTCTCTGTAAAGTTTGTCTTCTAAAACAGCTTTAAGAAACTACATAAAAAACATTTTGAAAAAAAATTTGAGTAAAGATTTGACACTATCAATATGTTTTCAACAAAATCTGGCTTTTTGACTAAAGAAATACAAAAAATGCTAATATCAAAGAAAAACTGATTTCTTTATAATAATGACAAAAATGCAGAAGATTAAACAGATAAATTCACTGTATAAATAAACTACACTTGTAACATATTTGTAAATGTCATGTTGTCATTAACTGTAAGGAGAAAAAAAATTACCAGAAATAAATGCTGAAAAACATCCGTCTTACTGAAATCTTCCTGTTTTATGTGTCTCACTTAGTGATAAAGTTCCTGAAATAGATTAACTATTTATTAATATTCTAATTGAATGAATAATTGAATATTTTAATTATTGAATGTTTCTGTCATTTGGACTGAATTGAATAAAAATATAATGAGACTTCATGAACCTAACGTTTGTTACTTTTTAAGAAACATGAAAGGCCCAGATGTTTTCTTTTGAGACGGTGTTTATTTATTTATTATGCTTTGTTGCAATTCATGTCTGAATTTTATGCATGTAGTGAATATTGTTGACTGCATATTAAAATAAGAGAAAACTAAAACAAACTGATGTTTGTTGGTGTTAAAAAAAACTATGGACGGGTTTTTAGCTTTAAAGCTCTTTAACTTCCTCAAAGTGTGATCTGTTGATCCCGGTGATCAGGCAAAGAATAATGAGAGGAAGAGTTAGAAATGCAGCCTTGTTAACAAACCAAAACAGCAATTAGAGGAGAGGATGCTGATGTTGAACTGAAGGTCGACAGATCAAGTCTCATTACTCTGACACTCCGTTGTTAATCTGTTCAGCCTCAGAAAAAAGGAGACGAATGATATAAAAAGGGAGGAAAGAGGATGTAAAACTGCTGGACACCTTGAGCTGGATCATCTGAACGGAGCCAAGCTTCACTCAACAATAACCAAGTTTGAGTTTGGGTGAGCTGTTCCCTGGAACCGGGGGCCAGTGGATGATGCATTCAGCACATTTAAACCTGCAAGCAGGTCGTTTTATTACAACAAAATGCCATTCTGCCCCCTCTTAACCCAAAGAGTCTTCCACTGCTGCTAAGGCACATTTCAGAATGTGTGATAAATCCATTGGCTGCGCCGTCTGTAGCAGCAGACGCTCCCACCCGTCTCAGGGAGACCGGCGGTCCGACGGCAGAGTTGTTTCACTGCACAGATCTCATTACCTAAAATCCTCAGCTCTGAAACAGAAGGTCAGGGATCAGCAAATCCTCACTTCTGGCCGTGCGGGCTTATGTTTCCATTCTGATGCAATTTTCCTTCTCCGGTTGCCTGAATATCACACTCATGTCCGCCAATTTGAAATCTCATCTACGACCGGAGCGGCTCACTCTCCTTCAGTTTTCAGCATACGAGCTGCTTTCCAAAACAAATGAGCTCTTTTCACAGAGGCAAGCTGACCAGAATTTATCACAGATAAAACCTGATCAATCAATCAGAATTTATCAAATCAAATTTCTGTCAATTTAAATAATAGATTTTATCTTGAAGCAGCAATTTTACGTTGTTTTCCTTCACGCCTGATACATTTGATTAACTTTTGTTATTCTTGAAGTGTTTTGTTAGGAAAATCTAAAATGTTTTGACATAATGTGAAACCGAAGGCCTGGGACTTTAGCTCGTTCATCTTGAATAATTAATTACATAGACGCATGTAAGAATTTGTTTTGTACACACAAACATTCCAGGTGGAACCTTTGTACTTGTGCGTTTCTGGTATGCCCGTATTTCTGACACACAGCTGACATCCAGAAACAGGAACGATGAAGTCGTCTCTGGTTCCACTGGGGTTTATTTTACTTTCAACACGACCTGATTGGACGCTGGAGAAGACTATTGTTGTGTTAAAGAAGTTAGCTTATCAATGAAGCTGCTCTAGTCTAAAATAGCATCTCAGTGCTAAACATGTAGCAGCAGCTCAGACGTCCCCAATGCTAATCTTAGCATTCAAATTGGAAATTTGGTTCTTTTGCAGGAAACTCCTGTTAGGTGGATGACGCCATCTTTAGATTTCCATATGCATCAAACTTTTAGAGTCTCAAAATAAAGACTGAAAAATTTAATCCTGTTTTTTCCATTTGTTCATTCATTAATTGTTTGTGTCTACATTTGGGCCTAAAGAAAAATCAGTACATAATCTGAATTCATAATTCAAGATGGTGATAGAGCAGCTGCATTCCTCCAGCTCCCAGCTCACAAGAAAGCCTGATAAAGAAATGTGAACAATTTCATATGTGGATTGTAAACCTAACACAGAATTTGCTTGATTTTGCTTAATATTTATTATTTTGTGTATTATATTTGTGTTCACTCAAATGATTCCCCCCACCGAGCCAGATGGATGCTAAGAGGGACGACTGAACTTTCTGGAATGATACAGACTCAAAAGCTGCTGTTCTACACAACAATATCAGTGTCAGTTTTATACAAATGAAATGAAATATAGTCAAAGCCCGAAGGAAAGTGATAAACAAGCACACATGGCTCCACAACGCAAATCTAATGCTATTCCTGGAGGCCCTTCCAACAATCTAGTTATTTTATCACAAAAAAGCGTCAGATGAAGCGCAATTAGGCCTCCGCTGTGAAAAATCGTCCCAGCAGCTCAACAAACAGGTGGTGAATCTGATTATGACGGAGTCGAGGTGGAGGAAATTCATATTAGCTCTGAGCCACTCTCTGAGGCGCAGCACACATGATTTATAGGAAACACGAGGATTTTCTCGTGATACAAAGGAATCTCGCTGATGGCATAACAACAAAGTGATACAGGTTACTTTTCAAACTATTTTTAGCTCATTTGGTTTAAAAATTATGATGCAGTATTTGGGCCGGACAAAAATTATAATTTTTTTAATTATGAGAATAAATTTGTAGACTAAAGACTCAATATTAGCAGAAGAAAGTCATGAAATTGCTAGAAAAAGGTTGTTTTAATGAGAGCAAAATTCTGATTGTTATCCAGATCTGACATGAGCAAATGATCTAATCCATGATTCTTTTTTAGAAATAGACTCGATGGTTAAAGAAGAGTTTAGAAATCTATTATCAGTCCTATTAGTAACACCGATAGCAAAGAACAACTTCACAAGAAGCTCAAGATTCCTCATTTATATTTTTTTATATTTCTTGTGTAGAAGTTCTCACAAAATTATCACTTTATTCTCCTAATATTATGACTTTATTCTGAAATTATTATGAGTTTATTCTTGTAATATTTTGTCTTACAACTTCTTTCTCATAATACTACGACTTTATTTTGATAATTACTTTTTGTATCATTATGACTTTCATACAACTTTATTCTCACATTATTATGATTTCTCATAATCAGTTTTTTGCAGCCTTTCCCAAATACGTCATAAGAAATTACATTCTGACATTTTAAGGTAATAAATTTCTAAGAGAGAAAACTAATAAAGTAAAATGATCAAAAACCCAAAACACCAGTTAGCATTAAAAACTTGCTCATTTTGACATAGAGAGTATTTTTGAACTGTGGGAGGAAGTCGGAGTACCTGGGAAAAATCAATGTCTGCACAAGGAGAGCATGCTAACGCCATGCAGAAAGAGTCCTGGACGGGATTCCAACCTTTGACCTCCTCCACATCACACAGTCGCTCTTCATGCAGCCATGAATCTAAAATCAGATTTTTTATCTTTCTGCTTTTTTGCCGTAGACTCACTGACCTCTGAGCAGTAAACACGTCCTCTCCTCTGAATGAGAGATGATCGTTACTGTTTATCATGTCCATCATCAGCCTGTGGTGTCAAACAAAGACGTTCAAGATGAATTCATGTCCCGTTGTGCCCCCTATAGTTTTCAGTAGCAGCATCACGTCTAATAAACACTGTTGGTTCGTGTTGCAGCTGCTGAGCTCGTTCTCATGGGACTCTCCAGTTTCTACCACCAGGTTCTTCAATGATTTTATCAAGCAAACAATCTTCATGTAGCAGCACTCCAGAAAAATGTTGACTGAAGGAAAGCGTTTCCTCGGTTTCTGTGTCAGATATGAGGAGGAAGAGAAACGCAGCCTGAGCCCCTCCACAGTGATCCTATAAGCTGCTATCAGCACTAATACAACAAGATGCCGCTGCTTTACAATTTCATTGATTGAGGATTAACTTTTCTTATGATTAAAGGCCCTCTTCCAAAGAGGCGTTCTTCAGAGCAGCCATTAAGCGATATCTGGTTGTTCTGCCCCCCTCGGCCCCCCGCCCCTCCATTACTGTCAGCATATCTCTGAGCGCCGCTGTGGACACACACTGCCAATACCGATGCTCCCTCTGCTCTGCTGCGCTCTGGTTCTGATGCTGATGTCGTTTTCTACATGCATCCATAAAATCATGTAACAAATCCTGTAAAAAATAGCAGAAATACAATGTTGGGATTTCACATCCAAAGAATGAACGGAGCAGAAATACAAGCACCCCACTTTACAGCCGGCTGGGGAATTATATCTTAAAGCTGGGAGCTGAAACTGCAGGAATAAGCAAAAAATGCAATAAAATTAACATGCTGCTTAGCTCAGAGTTAATTAACTGGCTTCTTTTCTCTTCCTTGACAGTTCATGTGAAACAGAAAGAAAAGAAAACAGTTTTTTTTGGTAAATTGTTGCCTTGCACGTTTTGTTCCTTAGCAATGTAATCCATTATTTTAGACGGAGGTTACACAGTTCACGTTTTCATCTTTCTAAACCGAACAAATAATGAAAACAAAGAAAAACAAATTAAAAGTTTGACTGCTTTATGCTGCAGAAGTTCTCTCCTATTCAGATTTATTACCTGAACATTACTCCTCATGAATTAAACATTAGAGTACAGTTGCAGGCAATCTTATGAATTTAGGGATTATGGCTTAGTTAGAATTCTCTAACTGATCCCATAAAACAGCCACTTTAGATGCATTGTGTGGGCAGAGGAGAGACTAGACGCTGCTTTTTTTGTCACTTTGAAGTTTTCAGGTAAATCTATAAGAAAGATTAATGGCCTGCTTGGAAGAAAAGCTCCGGAGCAAAAGTGCAGGTTTAGAATAGCAGCAAATCGTGATGACAGCGTGTCGCTGCACTGCAGCAGAGTTCAGCGACGCGTCGTCGTCGTGACGGCCCGGCCCGGCCGTCTGCAAGCAGCAGTCCAACGCGTGATTACTGAGGGATAAGTTCACTTGGCTTTGGTGTAATCCTGAAAAGGGATTAAAGGAAAACAGCAGCGCTTTTCAATCCATATCCTCTTAAACGCAGGAATTACAGCAATTAGCACAGAGCAGGGGACTTGTGAGGGCTGGAGCAGTCAGTAGATTAGCCCAAAAATCAAAAGAAGTCTACTTAAAGCTATACAGCCGCTTATAATCCCTTCTCATGTAAGCAGTTTAGGGAGAAAACGTCTCACTGGGGGCCGGCACCGCAGTCGCTGATCGCTGTACAACAGCTGGCAGGGGGGCCGTAAAGAGACCACCACGCCTGATGCTTCTCACATTAAGTTTCAACGTACAGATAGCGTGACTCTTCTCCAGCGATGTCTGCTGCCACTTTACTGCGACTGCCAAGGTCATATCTGATGAAAACCTGATGAAGCAGCAGTTTATCTTTCCCTCCCTCTCTTTCCCCCTCTTCTCTTCTCAAACTCCGTCCCACCCCCATCTCTCCTGGCACAGACGTATTGAACAGTGGGGGACCGCCGAGTTTTAATTACACCAAGATCCAGCGAGTTAATTGAACATCGCACAGGCCCTAATTTCACTTTACAGCAAATCAAGATGTTAGTTAAGTAAATTGTGAAGCGTCCCACTGGGGGATGGGGGACTTCTGCCAGACACCAAAGTCACTCCCTCCCCCCTGCCACCAAGCTGCTGCCTCTGTAACTCACCTGAAGGACCTTTCTACACAGAATGCCCTGATGTGCATTTTCATTAGACAGAACTCAACTTTTACTCAAAGTGGATAGACCACTGACCACCAGGAGTGGAATTACAGAACATAAATATGAGAATCACTGTTTTACAGTCACATTTTCAGCTTTGCTTCCTCAGTGTAAGCCCCTTAATGGCCTCTGCATACAGAACATTTGCATTCAGTTCTCACATCTGTTAGATCAACACAGAAGTTTCTCCCTCCGGTTCCTCGATCACATCAAACACAGAAATGAGACAAACACTGAAGTTCTGCATCTAAGTATAGTTTTCCTCACAGCATCAAATGAGTAACGTGAAAACAGTGCAGACAGTGGAAGAACCACAGTGTGGGTTTTACTGGAGCAGCCATGTGACAACAGCTGTTATCAGTAGACAGTAGTAGCTGCCAATCAGTCGACTCTATTCACTATTTATTATTATAAAACAATTGGAGAGTTGACCCTGACATTCTGATACAGTACTTATTGGTTCAAATGCAACTTAAAGAACCGGGACTTATTTAGGTAACTTATCAGAGCTGATAAAATAACATGTTGGGTTTTCCTAGGACTCCTCCCACTGGTTCAGATTATAACAAACAATAAGATTAGCTACCATAGCTATGCAGATGATACGCAGATCTACATTACAAAGTCACCAGGGGACTATGACACCATTCAAGTGCTGGACAAAGGATTACAACAAATGCATGGATCTAACATAACTTCCTCCAACTGAACAGAAACAAAACTGAAGTTATTATCGTTGGACCTAAAGAGGAACGATCTAGAATCATAGATCTAGAGTCAGCATGCAGCTTCAGTTATTACAGCTAGAAACTTAGAGATCAGACTGAAATCTGGGAGTAGTGATGAACTCTGACCTGAACCTCCAGAGCCACATAAAGACAGTTACAAAGTCGGCCTTCTATCACCTGAAGAACATTTCCAGGGTCTAAGGACTAATGCCTCAACAAAATCTAGACAAACTCATTTTTTGTTTATCTATAATCACATTGATTACTGTAACAGCGTCTTCACAGGTCTGCCTAAAAAAAAAACAATCCTCCAGCTGCTGCTGGTCCAGAAAGCTGCTGCTGGTGTTCTGACTAAAACCAGGAAGATAGAGCAAATCACCCAGTTCTAAAATCCTTCACTGACAGAATAGACTTTAAATTACTTTTGTTAGTTTATAAATCACTGAACGGCTTAGCACCACAATACATTAAAGATCTGCTGTTGTTGTATCGACCTTCCAGAACCTCTCAGGTCTTCTGGTTCTGTTCTGCATTAGATACAGAACCAAACATGAAGTAGCAGCATTCAGCTTCTATGCTCCTCTAATCTGGAATAAACTGAAAAACAGCTGAAACACTGAGTTCCTATAAATTAAGGCTAAAAATCCACCTGTTTAGAGTTACCTTAAATTAGTAGTAACTGGAACATCGATAATTTTAATCTGTTTTCCAACTTTTCATCACCGCTATCCGTTATTTTTTGTGACTGCGTGTGTTTGTGTTGCTGCTGATATGAAACAGTATTTGTCTTGAGATGCACGCCTCCTAGTGGCCTGTAAAAAGCCACCGGAACATGACTGGTTTGGTTATGATTTTAAAGTGCTGAAGGTGAAAATGCTGCGAATGGATTTCACCAGGAACCATGTTGAGGAACGCAGCTGTAAAAAGGAGAGCACTGCAAATGTGTTGATTGAATTAAGATCTCAGAGGAGCCGCTTGGTTAAAAACATTCGGACCATTGTTTCTCTCTGAAATTCCACGACAGTGAGAGCGGTGACCTGCTGGTTCTGCTGGAGGCTAATTCACTCTGCTCCCCATAAGGTTTGTTTGTGCTGTGGGCCTCATGGGTAATCCCATCGAGCCGCAGCTATGGCTGATAACATGAGCCTTATCTTAAATACCTGGAAGTGGATGGCGGTTCTGGTTTGTTGGAAGCTGTCAGTAGTGCTTCAGTGAGAGGAGTCTCTACTGATAGGACTATGGGTTGCTCCATATTCAGCTCAACATGAGGCCGTATTACACGGTTGGAGCTTGTACATTTTTCATATGCTGCAGAGGAGCTGGCGGCGAAAAGAGCAGCACTAAAATTCCATAAATATAGAAAGATGCCTGAGGAAATTAGGCGGAAACTTCAGTTAGAGGAGATCCTTCTTTGATTTTTGGGTCATCTTTAAATAAAAAGATTTAAGAAATTAACAAGGTTCTCATCCTGAGCTGGAGGAGCACATGTAATCCATTAGCCGTCAGATTTGTTCGGCTGTCTGTGACCTGAGCAGAAGTTGTGAGGAGCTCAGAGGGAGCTCTCTAAGAGCTGAGGAAATTCAACCAGGCAGCAGGAGGGCTCATGATTTGCCACAATGAGAGCTTTCTGAGAATTCTCCTGAAAGACATGAGTAACACCCCTCCACACTGTGCCAGACTGTAAGTGATTTTGCCCCTCAGGTGTATGGTCTAAAAAGGACGGATACATTTTCAATCTGTCTCTCTGCTCGAGACCTCACAGTGAAGGACCGTTAGAGACTCAAAGCCACTTAGATTTCATTGAGCTTGTTCCCCTTGCTTGTGGTAATTAGTAAAACAAAGGTGACAGCCAACTGCAAATAGCCAAGGTTTCTATTTGTAATCAAGCAATTTGGATAAGCAACCGTTAAAGATTGCAGCTATTAATGATTATATTTTTACTGATTTGTTGACTAATTAATTATTTGAAACAACGGCTTTTTTAAGAGCCTGAACATGTACGCAGGTTCAGCTTATCTGTTGAAACGTGGATAAAATGTGACAAGATATGAATAATTTATAAGGGATTGTTTAGTGCTATGTTTATGTTTTATCTGTTTAAGTACAAGAGATTTCATGTTTCCTACTTGATGGAACATTTCTGTTTGCTTTGGAAGAGTTGAACTGCTGTTTGAATAACGTGCTGAAGGTCAGAGGAAGATGCTGACGTTGGCGAGAGGCAAACCCCAGAGAATGAAAAGTGTTTCTGAGCGAATTATTTCCAGGTGTTTCCTACAGCACTGGCTCAAATTCTGATCACATCTTAGAGAAAATTTCCCTAAATGTGCCAGAAAAGAAAAAGACAAATCTGTTTCATCTCTTAATGGAAAGAAATGAGACCTACGGTAATAACTACAGGTATTAATATGCAACTGCAGCGAGTGGCAGGCAGCTGAACCGGAGTGAGGTGTGTGTTTGGTGAGAAGGACAATAAACGGGTTTGGCACAGATCTGGCTGCGTGCTGACGGAGAAAAGCCGCCTCGCTCTCCATCCCTCTCCTCCTCATGGTTTATTTCTCTCTGATTCTTTTTATTCTCAGCTCTACTGAGACTAATTATTTTGTGAAGTTTCACTCGCTGCTAGTCCTCCTTTCTCTGTTTGACTTTGATTCTTCCTCCCAAACCAGACCCTCTGTGGTTTTTTTGTGCTGCCGCAGGTTTATTTGTCTCTATCTGCTGTCATCTCTTCTTAGAGCAACGCAGGCAGAATATAGCTGCACGGACCAACGCAGGGTTACAGTTTTTCATCACTTCTTTCTGCTCTTCTGTACACTACGGCGTAGCTATAAAGGCTACGTCTGGTGAAAATTAGAATCAATGATGATAAAGTGTACTCTGAGGAAGAAGAGGTAGAAAGTTAATGTTTTTTTCTGCCACACTGTCAGCTCACAGAAACACGATGAGCCTCGAGCCCTGAGCTCACTAATGCCTTTTATTTGACTTATTTAAATATTCAGACTTGGGCGGACTACAGATGACAAGACATATGTGTTTGTGTTTTTATGAGAAGCACATCTCTGGCTAAATTCAGAGACTAATTTGCACACAGGCTGGCTCACGCTTTCATGCTAATGATTGATAATGTTTTATTAATGCAAAATATTCTCTGCCAAGGACCTAAACAAATTGTGGCAATTTAGTTCTCCCAATGTGCGGTATCAATCATTTCCACCGAGAAACCATCATGCATCACTGCTTCTTTCTTCGAGAAAAGGCTCTGAGGTCCGGAGGCGTTAGCTGCACATTTCTGACAGAAAAAAAGTTAAAGTTTTCTTTCTCCAAAGCCAGAAAACAATTTCTTAATTGTTTGGGAACAAAATCACAAAATTTAAAACGCAGAAAGGTTTTAATTTGAACCTTGTAATGCAGCAAGCTGTTTATGACAGCAGAATTTTCTTTTTCAAAGGCCGAACGATGGCATGGTGTTGTTTTCCACTAATGAGAGGCCAGACGCCTGGAAACAAGAAGGGAAGGTTCGCCTTCTTTTCACTGAAACTGATTTCTTTTTTCTCCTGCATTTTGACACAAGCGCTATTTAAGAAGAAATCACAGTTAGAAAAAGGTGCTGTTTTTGTTTTAGGCTCCGAGTTGATCAAAAAAGAAACAGGAAGGTTATGATGTGTGAAGTGGGAGTAAAATGGGCTCCAGCAGGCAGATGGATGGAAAGTAACATCAGGCAAATGTGGAAGCTGATTTTTCCTTCACCAGTCATCTCTGTTTTATCATAATTATTTTAATTAGATGTCATAACATAGAAAAAATCATTAATAAATAGTTATTATGCACCAAGTAAAGCAGCCAGAAGAATCTGGCTGGTCCACAGTCAGTGAGATTTAGCCTACTTCGTGCTGTCAGGCAGGTTCTGTTTAGGTGATGTCATTCTAAAGGGTGATGCTAGCCAGCTTGATTTATCACAGGGAATTTGTGATGTAACATATCACATTTTCATTTTACTCATGTTGTCTTTGTTCAATATGAAAGTCTGGCTGATGATGCCAAACATTTAAACACGAAAAACAAAAATTCTCTATGGGAGCAAATTATTTATCATGGTCCATATAGCAATCTTTAAAAAATGTCTATTGTTGCCACATCTACAGTAATTTTTTTTAGCCAACTGTATTTTCAACAAGTGGTAACAGAACAAGGTCATCAGCTACCTAAACAGATGGTCACAAGTCATTTCTCCAAGTCCAACTCAAGTCATTGAGGGTCTAGTTCAAGTCAAGTCTAAGTCTTTAACTTTTCACACCAGCTGAAAATCCTAAACCTTTTGATGAAGAAAAAAAACTGCTACAGCCACCAGCTGTCAGTCGTATGGATTCACGGATTTGCAGTGAACAATTTTTACAAGGTAAGAATAAAGTTTATATACTTCCTAAGTAAGACACAATTACATTTTGCATTTTGGAGAAGGTCTGAATCTGATCATAACCATGGAGAAAACGTTGCACCATCAAGTAGCCTACCATGTATGAAAAAAGTGGTTGGTGTTGCAGGCCCCCGGGTCAGGATGCTGCAACAGTGACGTACAATCTGAGAAATAATAAAACAGGAGAGAGAAATCACGACCGGAGCGCCATCTTTAACATCCGGAGTGCGTCACATTTATTAGTTCACCAACAAACCTTTTACCAGGTACCATGATTATGCTTTAAATGATCTTTCTTCCATAAACCGTGTTTCCTTTTAACAAGTAATAATTAACTTGAACACTTTAGCCTCTTTTACATTATCATCGTTCATTTACATAAAGACCACTGAGGTATAGCGCATTAAACAGGATAAATTAACTGTTCTTAAAACGTTTGAATGCATTTAACTGCATATTAACTGGTCTTAACATCAAAATATAAAATGATTTTAACTTATTAATGATCAAAAATACAATATCAAGACTTACAAAAAACATTAAATTAAATTATCGTTCCAAATTTAACCTCTGAATTCCCGCTTAATGAGCCAAGAATGGTTTAATCTGTGGCTAGAATCACTTTACTCTCAGGCTCTAAGCTGCTTTATGAGTCACAACATAATATGTACTAAATATTATTCAATCAAAAGCAAAATAAAGCTTCGAACACCTGAGTTAGTGGGATATCACGGTGTTTCAGTCATTTAAACCACCGGGCAGGTTGGCACCCAGAGAAACTAAACCTCGGCTGAAAAAACTTTTATCTCTTATCAGAAAGGTGAACAGAATTATGTTGTGTTTTTACAGTGTACTGACCTGGAGAATGATAAAACAGAGCAATGACGACCGAAGAGCTGCCGTCCAGACTGCGCATTCATGTCTGAGGCAAACAGGAAGTCCGACCCAAAACCAAACCGGAAGCGACGCCCACCCCCAATAAAGGTTCCGCTTGGCCACAGGCAGGTTAATATGCCGAAATGTTATAGATATAATTTATTCTTTTTTCTGAGAAAAGAATAGCATGCATGAAAATATTTCAAAATTACAAAACAACCAAAACAATGTGGTTACATTTTTAGGTGCGTTTAGACTTTTGTATTTTTCATTTTTAAGTTTGCTTTGGTGTAACGGAAAGCATCATTTTTGACAGTGGTATAAATCATGTGACATGAATTCAGGCAAAGACTGTGATTTAATCAAAACAAACATCAGGAGGGATAAGCTGTGGGTCAGTTATTGAACTTTAGTAAATACTGTGGCCTATGAGCCCAGACTGGATGTCCTACTATCACAGACACATTAGCCTGACTTGAATTAGTAGAAGTAAAATTTAAAAAAATAAGATTTTGGTAAAACAATTGCAGTTTCTGTTTGATACGCTCAACATGATTAGGTGACGCAGTTGCAAAAGGTCAGTGCATTAACTTTATAGTTAGGGTATCTAATAAACAATCCATTGTTTACTGTTTACATTTGTTTCTTCTTTTTTTCGCCTTGTACCAACAGTGACAATAACAAGCAAATTCATCAAACACTGATGCTGAGATGAAATGAAAGCGTCGCTGAACAAAAACATGCAGAGATCTTGTTAATTATTGTTAATTCTGCTGAAGTCTCGGTGCTGTGTGAAGGAATCCCTAGTTGTGCTTTTTCTATCAGAACCATAAAAATTCCCAACATTCGTTCCAGATTCTAGGTGTCTTTAATAATGATGAGGATTTATTTGGTCCATTTCTTCTTAGTTTATTAATGTCTGTAAAATGCCAGCCAAGCACTACTGAATCTCTTGATGGAGTCTCCTTTCACCAAGTCCTCCACATCTAAATATACATATTTTATTGCATTTAAACCGCTTACTCAGTCCATCATCATTTTCCGTTTTTTTTCTGCCTTGATAAGCATAACCCTGATGAGAGAGATAAGTGAGGACATCATATCCACCATCTCTGTCAGTACTTTGGTTTTCATGCTTGAGTCTAAACTGAACAACCCGCTGCTGTTACTGGAGATCCAGATTTTACATTTAGATGCTGTTCCAATTAGAGTTAACCTTCCCAGAAGGCTGAAAATGTGACTCTATCTTTGTACCTTCAGAGGTGAGTGAGTTTGCAGCTAGTCTGGTCATCTGTAGTATATTGAGCTACAGATGTTGAAACTGCTGCTTTAAGGCTCTCTGATTATGGAATTAAATTCAATTTGTCTTTAATTGAGGTGAAGTCTTTTTTTTACGTCAACAACTTCAATGGCCTTGATAAAGAAATACTTAGACCAAATGTCCAAAAGTAAAAAAGATGTTGATGTTAGAGGTGAAAACTGCTGACAGGGAGGACGGATGACCACCACCCTGACCTTCACACACATCTCTGAATATTAAGCTGAAGAAGGAAGATGGGAGGAGAGACAGATGGAAATGTTGTTCACTTCCAGTTCGTGGAGGTCAATCTGTTCAGACGCCTCATTGTTCTTCTCTGTGGTTAAAAGGACAAAAGTCCATCTCTAAAGGAAGGACGGTAACCTGGATGCTGGACAGAAAACAGCAAAATATTCCAATTAAAATCTCTGTCAGGTTTTCTCCTCATTTTCTCTGGAAAATGTTACTTTTCCAGATTAGATCTGCCCACAGTTTGCTTCTTAAAACTTATTCATTCTCATTTAATTTGAGGCCTGATACTGAAACCTTTCTGTTGTGATGTTTTATTTTTATTTTTTCACTTTGGAGCAGTTTTAACCTGTTTTTAAAATTACTGTATAAATAAACTTGACATTGAGAATATTATGGCTTTAAACAAATATTCTGTATACGAATTCAGAGAAATCATATTTTAATATTAACAGACTGCACCTTGTTGCATCTAGTTGGTAATAAGGTTTTGCTAAGCCAAGCCAACTTCATTTAGAAAATGTTAAAACAGCAGAAATAGTGAGGAAAGTGCAGAACAATCCAGGATATTCTGCATAAAACCATGTATAAAAGCAGAAAAAAAACCATAAGACGGCATAAAAGCAAATTAAACACTAAAAATATAATAGATGAAACAGTAAAATACACATTGATGCTGGGTGAAAACACAATGAAAAGAGGTGGTTTAAAAAAATCTCCTCTGAGCTTCAGATCCGTTTCCATCAGGTCCATCCACAGCGGGTCAGCTGTCCTGAGAGACGGACGGGGAGGGGGGCAGAACCATTTAAACCTCAGAACAAACTGAAGCCCATTGGTGAGATAATTACAGCAGGCTGGATATTTTCTGTTTGTTAGGAAGGAAACAGCTCAGAGCTTTTTGACGTTCTCAGAACTCCAGTTCATCAAACAGAGAAACATGGAAACTGTGACTGTGATCAAAGCTCGCAATATTAAAACAGCACAAAGTAAAGCTGATGAACACCACTGGCTCTGCTGTTAGGGAAATCACCTCAGCTTTTACCAAAATGGAGCTGATTTCCATGATCATTATCCAAAATTTTCATATCATTACATCCCAAAACTCTCCGCTGAACTGATTCATAAAACAAAGTTTGAGATAAATGAAAGGAAATCAAAATGCACCTAAAAATTATTTCTCATTAGTTTTCTTACATGTTGCCATCTTAGTTTATTCCTTGTGTTAGTTCATCTCATTATTTCTGTTTTGGATTTGTTCCTTCAGAATACTCTATCTTTCTGTTAGTTTGTTTCCATATCAGTTTCTGACTTTTCTTTTATGTTCTTCCTCTTTGTTTGTCTTTCACCTCACATGTCATTCATTCCCTTTACCTGTTCCCTTTCTGAGCTGCACCCACTCACCTGCAATAACCAGTCCACCAGAGGGTAACCCAGGACAAAAACCAGTCCACCAGGACAATAACCAGTCCACCAGAGGGTAACCCAGGACAAAAACCAGTCCACCAGGACAATAACCAGTCCACCAGGACAATAACCAGTCCACCAGAGGGTAACCCAGGACAATAACCAGTCCACCAGGACAATAACCAGTCCACCAGAGGGTAACCCAGGACAATAACCAGTCCACCAGGACAATAACCAGTCCACCAGAGGGTAACCCAGGACAATAACCAGTCCACCAGAGGGTAACCCAGGACAATAACCAGTCCACCAGGACAATAACCAGTCCACCAGAGGGTAACCCAGGACAATAACCAGTCCACCAGGACAAAAACCAGTCCACCAGAGGGTAACCCAGGACAATACTGGTTTTGTCCACCAGGACAATAACCAGTCCATCAGAGGGTAACCCAGTCCAGACAACCAGTCCACATCCATTTACCTGGATGAAGCCACATCTGCACAGGGAGAACATGAATCTGCAGTTCTCCAATATTCAGAGGTGATTTTCATAATATTTCTCTTGAAAACACTTCAAATTAAAATGTTTTTGTATCGACTGAAACAAGTTTCTTCCTCTCACTTTCTTAAAACCTTAATTTTATCATAAAACCCAATTCAGTCGTCTGCTGGTTATATAAACTTCAGCACATTTTTCTGACTACAGCATCTATCTGAAGGCTTTTGTTTCATTTTTATATATAACTAATCAATAGGTTGAACAGCTACAGATGATGTAACTCATAACATGATTTAAAGGAAAGAGAATCCATGTGAAAGATAAAGAGTGAATTCATAAACCTGCCTGGCACACAAACGTTGAATATTTGAAAGACATGCATGTGGTTTTAACATATTAGAGCAGCTTCAGTTGAAGCGAAGGGTTTGTTTGCCTCCATGTTTCCCCTGAATAACTAGATGTGAAGGAAAACTCGGAGCGTTGCTTACAGGTACACATGACTGCAACGCGCTAAAATTGATAGTTGGGGCGGAACGTAAATAGCATCATAAAATACCAGCGTCAAAGTTTATGGCAGGTATAAGAAACGAGGGTGAGAGGGAAGAAGAGTGGAGGAGGAGATTTTTTTATCTGTGGGAAAAATGAGGGAGGAGAAACTTTAGCGAGGCTGGAGATTATTTCTGAATCTGCATTTGTTCAGTTCAGGCAACACCAGGAAGTTCTGCCCACAACTCTCACTGAAATAATCACTTACTAGATTTATTACACCACCGCAGGCATCATAAGAAATAAGCTACCAGACATCAATGAAAATACACCTGAGAAGCAGAATATAT
Organism: Xiphophorus couchianus; assembly: GCF_001444195.1. Lineage (NCBI taxonomy): Eukaryota > Metazoa > Chordata > Actinopteri > Cyprinodontiformes > Poeciliidae > Xiphophorus > Xiphophorus couchianus. The sequence continues at coordinate 2,207,424 of NC_040232.1, read as the reverse complement.
AATATTAACGGAGATCAAACATACCGAAGCAAAGTATTGACTGAAATCTCAGAGACGGAACATAATAAGCAAGCAGAAGATAAGAAGGAGAACAATTAGGAGAGATCAGAGCCGAGTCCTTCAGTCATAAAAGAAATAAACTGGGAGAAAGAAAAGCTTTGCTTCAGTCAAAAGTGCCGCTGCGCCGCAATAATGACCGAGTGCAGAAAAACATCCAACATCGATCACTTACAGAGAGCCTCAGAAAGTCCAACATTTCAAAAACAATTAGCAGGTGAGCCTTTTACAGCTCCAGGAAGTTTTTAAAAATATGATATCTGGCTGGCCTTCAAGCGGCCATGTGGGATCAATATGGCTGGAATTAATGGCCGACTTAACAAGGCACTTAAAACCCTCTTAACAGGACAGATAAAAGCCCAGTGAACTTTGAAATGTAATGAACATTTTTTATCCTCACAAAGCTACTGGCTTTATTAGCTGCAACAAATGAAGCCAGCACTTAAATGAGACATCCAAATTGACTTCTAAATAAATGAAGGCAGCTGAAACGCCAGAAGAGGTTTTGGAAAAAGCTCTGAAGGCTAACGGAGATCTGTCTTCCTGCTCTGTTGTTTTGGGTTTTTCTCCTTCAAGCTTTCCGCTAAGACTGATAATCCACGACCATCTGCAGCTGCAGGCTGAGCTGTGACACCTGAAAAATGGAGCCTAATCCATTTTAAACCCTGATCCCAGTGATACAGTCAGGCGCCTTCATGTCTGTGGAGTTTCACTTCAACTTTAAGAATAAATGGTTAAATTAAATGTTTTAACTGTAGGTTGAAAATCATTTTAATCATTTTGTGTCCATCACAATCTGTCCCTGTTTTCCAACGTGAGTTCATGATTATTTTGGTAAACATCCCATATATAAAGATATTTGAACTCTGAAAGCAACTGAGCTGCAGTTTAGCAGCAATAATTGTGGTTATTTATTCTGTCATAACCGAGTTATATTCTCACCATTTATAACAGATTCAAAGTAAATATTTAGTTAGTAACTCAGCTAAATTCTTTTGCTGTAATTTAAATATTTAGCTTGCTAACTAAATGTTTACTTTGATGATATATTTAGTTATTGAACTAAATATTTAGCTTACTAATTAAATATTTAGTTTCAAACTGTGACATTTATAAATGACTAAATAACAGGGTGAAACTACGACTCTATGGTATTTTATTTTAGTCTCAATAACCCAAATTATTCCTGAACATGTAACTTTACAAAGAGCAAGTAGCTCTGATCTTAAATCAAACATTGGCTGTCTTAGTAATGGTTTCTGAGAAAAGCAATTTTCACAAAATTATTAACAGTTTTCACCATGAAGAATTTCCAATCAATGATTGATTAGGTCCCTCATTAATTGGGTTCTCCAGGTACCAGAACCGCAGCGAACCGTGAACATTTTGCCCAGATCCATTTTGAGCCTTAGATTTCTGGAAAGTTTGTATTCTTGATGCTGCGTGGCATGGCAGTTTATTTGTGTTGCACGTTTTCAGCTGCAAGGCGATTCAAAGTGCTTTGCATGATTAGATGTAAAATAAAAAACTACAAACCATCTGAAAATATTACTTTGCAGCGGAAAAATAAGGAAAAATGATGACCGGTTGAAACCCGACACACTTTATGATCCAGTTAATAATCGAGAGCAGCTCTAAATCAGGTTTTTAGCTTTCATTTAAAGAAACTCAGTGTTTCAGCAGTTTTGCAGTTTTCTGGAAATTTGTTAGTAGAAACTGAATGAGACTTTAAAAGAGCGCTCCAGTTTCCACGGTTCACACTCAGATCAGTGGCTGGCAGTAGAGACGATGCTGTTCTCTCAACTTCCTGTCCCCATCCTCACCTCTGCAGAGAAAAAACGGGCACTGTCCCTTTAAGACAGCATTTTAAAGCTATTCACACAAAACATTTTTTGTTTCTTCAAACTAATTTCATCCGACCTTGAATTTGGACATTAGGGATTAAGTCGAATGGCGACCATTTGCATTAACCTTTCTCATAGAAGCGTTACAAAATACTTTGACATTTGTGGCCATGGCAACTGAACCTGTAATAAAGTCGAGGGCATATGAAACAGTTGTAAGGCGATCTGTGTAATTTGCTTATCTTTAAAGATGAGGAGTTTTTTTCTGTACATAGCAAAAGCCTCTGGTATGTGTGTGTTTTTAGTCATGACTGTGAACTGATGAGCCTATGCATATTAAAAACTCATTTGCACTCAGTTATTATTTCTCTGCAGTGGGAAGGAAAAAGGAAACAGCTGCATGTTGGGAGTTCAAGATAAAAATGGAAAAATTAGTTTTGCTTTTAATCAAACTAAACTTTCTGATCAGACATGAGATGGACAATGTCATTTTAAAAAATGATTTTGCATCTGAACAGAAATAACATGTGGAACCGTATTAAGTTATCTCTTATTAATCAAAGAAGAAATTAACCTTCTGATAAGTGTTTGACGTGTTTCTGAGGTTTTAAAGTTATCTTTGGTGAAGAGCTCCAAGTCTCTGAGTTTGGAACCACTTTGAAAGATTATTACAGCCAACGGTGAGATGCAAAGTGCAACAGAGAGAAGATGAGATCCAGAAGATCCCTCCAAGATCAGATCATTCAGAACAGAAAGACCTTCAGGCAGAATTTCCTCTGAAATGTTTGCAACAAACATTAGAATCAGTTGAGAACACCAGATCGGTCTGACAGAATGTTTCTGAACTTTTCATTGAGATTTAGAAACATTTGACTTCAATATTTGTTGCTACTGGTTTTGCAGAATTTAAGAAAAGTCAAGCATTTCAGCCTGGAGCTTTAAACGTTACTTCAGGAAGACAAACGAAGTTAAATAACGAGCAGCTTGCTGCAGGAGGACCTGCTGATTTCTTGGGTTCTTGGAAGGAGGATTTACAAACTGCTGTGCTGCTGATGTGCTTCAGGCGTTTCGTGCTTCCAGGGCAGGAACCTGCTGGGACCAGCAGGACTCCCACTGGGAACAGATTAAGTGGCAAACGAGGTGGAGTTATCACAGAAATGTGCATACGGCTGATAAAGAACTCATTATTTTGATTTAATTTTTTATTTGTCACATCTATCAAGAGGATTGGTTCTGAAATAAAAACACTGGACCTCTGAGCAGCACCACCCTGTCAGAACCAGTACAGTTACTGTTCAGTTAGCAGACTGAGTTACTGTAGATCATAATGGATAAATATGTCTGTCCATTAAGACATATGGACAGACATATGTCTTAATGGTTCTGCTGTAAATTGTATCAACCAAAAGCGTTCTCTGACCGTATGAAAAAAGTCTAAAAATGTATGAAATTTGGTTTTATCCTTCCAGATCTGGATAGACAGGCAAGAAAAATTAAAACTGAGTAAAAGTTGAGAAAAATTTAATTTACTTTTTGCACTTCTTTCTGCATGGAGTATGCAGGTTCTCCGGCTTCCTCTACAGTTTAAAACCAGGCTGACTGTCTCTAAATTGACAGGGTGTGTGTGCGTGTGTGTGTGTGTGTTGTTTGTCCTGTGATGGACTGGCAGCCTCTCCTCAATGGATGCATTACATCCTATAATTTCCATTTAGCGTGACATTATTTTTGCTAAACCTCATATTTATTTGTGATCTCTCTGGTTTTGAAAATTGTCAAACAATTTTAAAATCAGCTGAACTATGATCCAGACTAAAGTTAATCAGACCTTCTTTTTCATCTTTACATTCAAAATAAACACTAAATAAATCATGCATTTTGCTAGAAAACAGTTTTTTCCCATTAAGGGATGCAGAAGCAACAAACTGATGTAAACTCTATAAGTGCAGAAACCTGAAAAGTTGTGAAACAGCCCTTTACCTCTGCTGCAGCATCAAAACAGACTTCATGTCTGAAGTATTTATTCTGGAGTGGACATGAGATAGGATCCTGTCTCCCATGTCCAAATGTATTAATAAACTACACAAAAACATTTTCTGAATAGCTCTAATGTGAGATCAGAGCTCTTGGTGAAACTCATTTCTTCCTCTCTGATCGCAGCACCAATGCAGAAATGTCCAGCAGAGATTTTGAAGCAGAATCTGCTGCCTTCGTTTCTGCAGCACATCTTTTCCAGGAACATCCAAACTTAATGAATTCTCTCTGCTACCTCCATTCCTCCTCGTCCCCTCCATGATTTATCTCGCATCTGCAAACGACAAACGAAGCCTGAACTCTGAAAACCAAACTTTGCACACTCTGACTGATAAAAGTAAGCAAGATGAATACGGGATGGTTCTGATGAGTCATAATCTTAAAAAACTTGAAAATCTTTGTTTATCAATTCAGAACACTGAAGCAAAAGATAATCATCCAGGGCAGAAGGCCTCTGACACGGTCCTTTAACGAGAAATGAGTCAGTCTCATTTCTCAGAGTCAATCCAATTTTGCGGCCGAGAAGAGGAGATTAATCGCCCACCGCATTAATTAACTCACACAGAGAGCACCGACGAGGACCCCAAGAAAACACCATCTGCATAATATTGTTTTGGTTCAGACACACCTAGACCTCTCCATTCACCAGAGTCATCCCAACCTACACGTCTGGATTGTTGATTTTTGACACGGGCAACAAACTTGGTCTGGTAAATTATTCAGAGCTGGAATGTGAGCCCGGCTCCCTCAAGCAGATGGCTTCTTTTGCTGTAATCGGAGTGCTAAACATTGGCGAATGCAACCTTTAATGAGTTCAATGCAAACTTCATCTCTCTCTCTCTCACAGCTGCTGCGCCTCAGAGTCACAGATCAATCTATTATTACAGGTAAAACAACAGGCGAGCGAGAGGGAGGGAACTGTGGTCGTTAGTGGTGACAAATGAAAGGCCTGGGGATGAAGGCGTTATCCATCTGGAGCAGAATATCCTGCATCCTCAGCCGGGAAGGATGAGGCTTCAGCCAAGAGTAAATAGAACACACTCTACCGAGAGTTCCTCTGCAGTTTTAATATCATCAATCAAAGACATATGAATATAAAACCATTTTAAAGAGAGCTCAGTTGATCTTAGTTTAGTGGTGGTAGGCAAAGATATTTCTGCTAACACTAAAGTACAAAAGATAAACTTTAGTTCTGCTAGCGCTAAAGCACTAAACCGACACTGTATTTAGTGGAAGCTAATGCTAAATCACTAAAACGCTAACATCAATTCAAATTATCTACAAATAAAAAACTACAACCAAAACGTACATGTTCTGTAACACCCTTAGATATTGTCTTGGTCTCTACTGTCTGTTTTATTTTGTTCCTGTTTCATGTTTGAAATAAAGTTATTGGAGGGAAAAAGAAAGAACATGAAGAGAGGAAACAGAACCGCTGCATAAACAGCCTTAACCCTCTTCAAAATAAGAGCATGAATATAAATGTTTGACTACTTAATGAATTCTCAAAAGTCGATAAACAAAACGCTGTACTTTGACTCTCATTACAAAGATTTTACACATAAATCTTATAACACGACCCGTTTCAGGTCCGGTAGCTGCTGGCTGGGTTTGGTTCCAACTCCCACCGTCAGCACCGTTTTTATCGTCGAATCTTTTGGGTCTGACCCAAAGCTGACCCAGTTCTTCCTGCTTCTATCCAGAGACACGTTACCCTGGATCCTTTAGGAGGGAAAAGGAACGAGAGGCAACAGAAACGTGGAAACTGAATTTCACTCTGCAGTAGTTTGATCTCATCTCTTCCTCCTCGCCACGTTTAAGAGGGAAATATTTACAGTGCCTTGATAAAGTGAAGCTTTCCACACTTTGTCACATTAAAACCACAGTCATCCATGTTTTTTTGGCAGTACTTGTATCAACACAGAAAACTTGCAGAAACTGTTTTCCTAAAACCAGACTGTGATCTGGATCACAGGTGATGAAACCACCTGGATAAAGTCCATTTAGTCATTTTAGTCCAGGATTTCTTGGAAAATTTCCACTTTTAATGAATAAATCCTTTGATAGCAGGAATCAAAGCAGCACAGAGGAAGATGAAGCTTCCAGCTTCCTCACTTCACCTGGAAGAATCTCATCCTCAGGTCTGTAAATTATTGAATATTTCTATAAATACAGAAGCAACATGGATATATTAAGATGACAGGTTTAACTGCTGGTGGAGTTTTTCAACCTTTTCATGCCGTCGTCTACAGCCATGATTTGACTGGAGCTGCTGGAAAAACTTCCCTGATAATCTAACAAACCGCAGAGACAAATATTTGTGTGATGAGTTTTTCTGGATGACAAATAATTTTGCATAATTTGTTATAATTATGCAGACTATTGATTCTTGGTGGCGCTCTATTCTTCTGCAGCCTTTTGAAAACAAACCGGATCAGAACCGAACTGTTTGTCTGGACCAGCTGCTGAACCGGGATAACAAGCAGCCTTCATTCACGCTCACACTCAGCAGACCAGCCTGTCAAACACTGCAGCCATTTTCATTTCATGCTGTAAGTTTTACCCGATGCCAAATGCTCAAGTTTCAGAGAAAAATATACAAAAATATATGTAACTCTTACATTTAGTATTTGGTAAGATGGCACGATGGAGGATCTGAATCCCATCGTGGATAAAACTCTCCAACATGTTATTGTTCTGCTCTGAACCCAAAGGATCTGTAGGTTCTGCTCTCTTCCTGTTCATCAACCTGGACATAAAGGTTTATTAGAATGAACGGAAATTATTGATGCCTTTGATGTTTCCACAAAACTTTCTTTTACATTTTCTCCATGTCAGAAAGTAGCTGGTGTTCAAACTGCAGCCTGAACGACTCGCCTGCCCCAGGCACCTCAGAGCTCACATTATGAACATCTCAAACAGTTTTCATGTGTTCAGACTTTTATTTAAACCATAACTCTGTAAACATGTTCCAATCAGGCTTCCCCAGGGTGCTGGGCTGCTTGATGTCCCTGTTCTGATTTAATTCAGCTCTTTGTTACTCTAACAAAGATGTCCATCACTCTGGAGCAATAAAAAAAGTTTCTGAAGCTCTGGTCCAACATTCATCTTTCCTGAAGCAGCGAGGACGACTAAAAAGAATCACAAATTGACCATATGGATCAGATCAGAGTGATGAAGGCCCTACCTGTTTGATGTCAGGCTTGATGTAACGACTCCACACAATGACTGATGGAGATCTGCAGCCTGTCTTCTCTTCTCAGGGCTGACGGGCCCAAGCAGGATAAAAACCGCCGCTGACATTAGACAGAGAGTTATGTTCCTCTGGGCGGGGGGAGATCAGAGGGAAGGATCACACAGTTTCACACTGCAAGGATCACTTGAAGTGTGTGATTCAAATGAAAGCTAAGAGCCGGATTATCAGGCCCACACAGAGTAAAGGCAGCAGAAACAGACATCTGTCCAATTTAGAGTTAAACAGATCCGACTTCTTAGGACTTCATCCAGTTTCCTGATGCGGAGACGGCATTCCCGCCAGCCGCAGCGTTCCATCTAATGGGAGCAGAATTTATCAGCGCACGAGGAGACGGAGTGGGAATAAGGCTGTAATTACAGAAACAATGTGAGGTTGATCATGCAGGGTTCAGGTGGAGTGCAGAGATTCATAATTCACATAAACATTGTTCTAACTGACGTCAACTTTTTCACTCATGAGATGTTGGTGCTTAAATATTCAATAAAGTTAATAACGCGATCGTCGTCGTCGCTGATGCATTTCTGGAGCTTCACAGGGGAAAAGAAAGAGATGAGTGCTTCTCTCCAGCTCCTACATCATCTCATCATTTATTTCATCCTTCCATAATGTGCCTCCCTCTGTGGGAGCTGTTAGCTAGTTGTTGCCAAGTTGAGGAAGTCTTTACGGTTCACCAAAGTCATGAAGCAGACATGAGGAAGAAGATGCTCTGGTCAAACGAGACCAAAAGTAAATGATAAATGTGTGGAAGGACGGTGGATTCCCAGATGTTTGGACTTTTCCATCAGCTTTGGCCTCATCACTCGTCTTGTTGTCAGCTGTTCTAAAGCTTGTGTTCAATAATCTGAAAATATGTATGTCAGTCATTAGAGACTAAAAAGAGATGTTCAAAAATACTTATGAGTCTCTGATTTGATTTCTTGAAGGTTTAATGAAAGTTTTTGATTCTTTCTTTGATAGCAGAGATTTGGATTTTATTGATGGATATACAATGCAGTGAAAATATTTGAGAAATTGTATTTAGTGTTTATTCATGAGTTTTACAGCAAGAAAAAAAACACATATGTTGTATCTATTAAAGTCATCTGATGTTTGGATGTGCAGCAGCCTGACCTCCACAGAACATTTCTGATTTCTTCTCCTTAAAGTTTCTCAGTTTGCAGCAACATTTTACTGTAAAAAATATTAAGTTTCACCATCTTGACTCAGTTTGAGTTCAAATTTCTTATTAAAACATTTCAACCCTGTTAGACTGAAATTAACAGAAGTTATCACCAGAATTATGAAACATGCCAATAACAGCACACATGTATTAGTTATTAACATTGTGAAGATGAAAAGGGAAAAAGTCACTAAAAACATTTTAATGACACGTCTGAATATGATGACTGATGATTCAGGCCACAGCAGAAACCTGCAGCGTTTTGGAGTTCAGTTTTTGAGCCACTTATGCAGGATCAGCATCTGAATGTTTTTGTTCTCTACAGTATAAAAATAGATGCATGCTCACACATCATCTCCTAACATGCAGTACAGCTGCATTTAGCTGCAGCCGTCCGACTCGTAAATAATTCCAAAGGCAGCCGCGAACATCTTGAATCACAAATTAGGAGTTTAAGTTTGCATTCATGATTTATTCATATCAAGAAAAAAAACATTTCATTTCCACTCATCATTAAGTGTTAAATTACTGTCTCTTAATTAAAGCTTCTAATTATTCATTCATACTTGTTTTTGCAACATTAATTTGACATTGCATTGGGAAGAAGCCTCCCTTTGTGCATAAAAACAGACGGAAAACAAAATGCAGACTGGAGTCAGCATTAATCAATGAAATAAAGAATTTGATGATTGATGCTGATGAGAAAACTTCCCCCAACTCTCCTCCCTGGTGGAGTTCGTCATTCTGACACGCTGGAGACGTCTTCCTGATCCGGAGCCTCATTCCCAAAATCCCAGTTTCCAAATTGTGTTATTTAAATGTCATCAACACAGCAAGGAGCCGCCATCTGTCATTAAAACACGTACTAATTAAAGCTTTCCTAATTATTCTTTGCATATGGATTTGGCTAACAACGTTAAAACTTCCTCGTTCTATCTAATGATACAATGTGTGTCATTCTGACCCGATCCTCCTTTCTGCTGCAATTAGAAGCTGCGAACGCTGCGAGACACAGCGGGCCTCCATCTCCCATCATCTGAGAGCTTCTTAGCCTCAGATCAGCTCATCAGAGCAGTGCTGACGGATCAAATAGGCTTGAATTTGCTTGAGGTGTGAATCAGGAAAAAAAGTCCTTCGACTGAGGAATACGGTAATAAGACCTCCACTTGAACTAAGCAAGGCTCTTGAAGCCCCCAGGCGAAGGGGAAATCTCATTAGGCACAAATCTTCTCTACGCGGCTGCCCCATCTCAGAGTCGAGGTAAAGGAATCCCAGCAGCCGACTTTAAGGGCAGCGCAGCAGAGGGGGGGCGAATGTTGCAACCTGAAGAAACAAAGACCTCCCACCCACCTCATCGCCGCTGCGCTGCCACTGAAATAGGCAGCCTAAAAATGCTGCTATGCTGCAAATTTTTCCTCCGTTAGATGAAGCAAAGTGCTCGAACCAGCAACACTTAAGCTTCCCCCGGTGGAGGAACGGCAGCTCCTACAAACGAAGCGCATATAAACAGAAGAGCCACTCACTCGAGATAACAGGACAAAAGTCTTGCAGATAAAAATAGGAAGGTTCACACGAGTCTAGATGCTGTTCAGCTGCTTGTTCCCAGAGAAAGTCAAACGAGATGCTGGTGCAGCGATCTTCAAGGCCGTGTCATCTGGAAATAAAGTTCTTTAACTTTAACTCTCAGACATTCAGCAGCAACTTTTTTTGGTCTTCAGTTAGTTTCATGTTTTTGGGTGAAACTTATTTTTGTATCCGTCGCCCATCCAGTCGTCCATCATGCAGAATGGCATGAAAAATCTCACTGCAGTTCAACAGAAACTGAAACAGTTTGAGTCTGGAAATGGGGTGTTGGATTTCCTGCCCATTCCTGGAGTTTGTTTTTGATGCACTGAACTGTGCACGTGGAGGTCATGTGACAGCGTGGTGTCGCCAAGGCCTTGCATGCTGTCGCAGTGCCTGTTTGTTCACCTCTGAACTTTGTAACGTGATGCGACCTTTCAGTGAAACTGGGAGATTTGGAAGGTGCTGCTTTAGAGCAGGTTGGCCTGCAGGTCGGCCTCAGCCAGGCCTCGTTACGTCAACATGAAAGCCACACCGCTGTCTTGCTAAAGCGCCACTGTGACTCAGCCTTCATGGAGTTCGTCTCTGTCACATTAATGTCTTAAAATCGCATCATGAACGTGTCGACAGTCCGTCTTCTCTGGACGCTGTTGGTGGGACGGTTCTGTCTCTGTCCTCTGCTGTGACAGTTTGGACTCCTGTTGACTTCCATCCCGTTGAGATGCTTTTTGTTTTGCAGGAGCTGATCTAGACGGCTCATGACAGGCCGTACTGAGAGGCAAAATGAAGAACTGTAAAATGCTGCCTGCCTTTGATTCTCATCTTGTGCATCAAACTAAAATTGAGAGAGAAGAATCGGTCGGTCTCATCTACTCTGTGCTTTGTTCCTGTCCTGCAGTCATGTTTTACAGTACGACATCGACGTGGTGAAGTCAATGTTAGACAAAAGGCAACACTGAAGCAAACTGACTACATGTAGTTGTCAGCTGTAGTGCAGGGAGTTCATGTCGTCTCCTGATTGTGAAGTCTGACTGCTGCCCTCTTCCCTGCATGGAAAAACGTACAAATCATGTTGGTTTGTCTGCTTTTGTCTGGCAGGAAAACTACAGGACAGACTGAAGTTTCCACTTTTCATCCAACACATGGTGACACCCCACCCAGCTTTTCAGAGACCAGAGAACAAAGTTTTATCTGATGTGAAGGGCTGAGGCTCACCTGGACAGTTCGAACAACTGAAAGCTCACCAGAATGTGAGTTTGATTGTGGCAGAGTTACAGCCGGATGGCTCTGAGGTCACTTCCTGGGCTGCAGTAACCTGCAGCGTTTCTAAGGTTACTGCAGAAATTTCTGGATGAACATCTAAGCTGTCGCTGCTTCGCTCTCAATGTTTCTGTCCTTGCAGCTCGTCTGCAGGAACTGGTACCGTCTTCCTGCAGATGGTTCTGGTGGAGTGGAGCATCCAGAGTGCTGCTTCTCAAAACGTTCACTGGAAACCAGAAGTTATTTTCTCCTATTTACATTAATACATTAACACTAATATTAGTGTTAATGTATTTTGAAGTCTATGTCGGGTTTCAAAACTTTTATACTTGTAGCATCAACCAGCCAATGAGCTGCTTATTAACAGAATATCAACACAACAGGGCAATGCAGGAAGGACTTCTAACTTCAAAATAAGAGCTTCAAACATAATCTAAGGATTTTAAACTACTCTTAATGACAGAACCTGATTACCATCCTTCCATCCTTTTCCTTTCACTTTCCAACTATGCTCTACTTTGTGTTGGTCCATCACAGAAAATCCCAAAAACATTTTTAAAAAATCACAAACTGAGAAAAATGGAAACAAGTTCAAGGGTCAAGAACAAAACTTACATTTTTTCTATGTTGATTTTGTGATTTGACTCACAGCGTTGAGTCTGAGCTCAGATAAAGATGGTTGAGCTGAGTGATTCTGACAAACCTGAGTTTGGTGTTGATATTCCAGTCTGACTATATTTACATGAATCACAGCAGATTGGATAGAAACTGGGACTTTAGATGAAGGTGACCACACTGTGGAGCTTCCCAGCTCCTCCCAGGTGAAGGACAGACTCCGTCAGAGAGAGAGAGGCTCCTTTAATGTCAGGAGCCTTTAATGTCTGTGCTCATTGTGTCACGCTTTATTTGAATAACAAATCAGTAAATGTCACAGTCTCATCAAATAAAAGCTGCAGAGCGTGTCGCCGCTGCACCGCTACCTGCAGCATGCCTTATTACTTCTGCTCCGAGTTGCTCTGCACTGGAAAAACATTTGATTTCTAATATCCATGGATTGTTTTACAAGCGTTAGTGATTTTTCATTTTCCTGGTGTGCATAAATATTTTAAAAGCCACTGCTTGTAAGTTTTAATCCATCTTTAAATCTCCAATTAGCCTGGTGCACCTGCAGCACGGATCTGCTGGTCTGCAGCCCCCAGGTTATATAAGCCGCCGCCGTCTCTGGGAAGTTTGTGCATCTGGGTAGAGAAGCATTGTCATTTTCATCAGCAATGCTTCAGCTTCCGCGCCTCCCCTCTCTAACCTGATTCAGTCAGTGTGTGACAGCTGAGAGTGAGATGGGAAGAGAAACAGTGGAAGGAGGCAGAGATGTGAAGACGTATCCACACACAAAGCAGAGACAGCCTGTGTCTTTCTGTGCCACGGAGCAACCTGAGAGGTGCCATGTTGGAGGGAGTGGCACCAGAATAAAGAAGCTGCTTATTAAAAAACCGAATTCTTGAGAAAACCTCAAGCTTATCTGGATGCATTCAGCTGCATCTTCGGTCCTGAAGGTTGTTTTACCTGCTTTGTTTCATGAAGCATCCGAGGTGCTGTCGCTGCTCCAAGTATCCATCTGCATCAGCATCCTGGATGCTGAGGGACAAACAGAAACGCAGAGAGGAGATCTGCAGCTGCAGCTAACCTCGACCTTGTGTGGGTTTGTAGGGGAGGAGTGAATCGCGTGGTGGGACCTCTGAGCCTGAACCTGCTGCACTGCAGCTTGTCATCTAAACATTGATCGAGCCTTTCTTGATTTACAACAATCCAGCTCTGAGGGGTTTGGAAATGGAGCTACATGGCTCACGCTTTGGCTCAGTGCATTGATGAACTTTGAATTTAAATCTGTCAGGACTGTCTGCAGATTGTGTAGCCTAAACGTTTCCACTCCGGCAACATGTGAAGATGATGTAGAATATGTGTTTGTGTAAATCAGAGCTGATTATAAGAACTCTCCCATCCTGACCAGCGGTCTCCAGAAGGGCGGGGCTATCGGCCATCTGGCCTGAAGAGCTGTACCTGACTCTGGGCGCCGGGCGCCTGGCAGGGCGGCCAGGACAATCACTGGCAGTTTGCCACTCATGGAGAGATCCGGCTCTGATTTGGACAGAACCGGTCAGCGCGGAGCCGCCGGCTGGACGCTGACCAGGCAGAGCAAAGGAAGTTCAGACAGGAGCTCTGCATGAGACTCATGTTCATCTTTTGGGTATAAAAAATGTGGCCACGATGTTTTCCTTAAAATACAGAACAATAACTACTGAGCTAAGACCAGAACCACCTGATTTCTGCCTAATATTCTGATTTTGATTGCAGTTTTTTATATTTTTGGACTGAATGTAAGCAGTCCTCTGGACCGGTCAGAGTTCTTGATAAGTTTCTCGCTCTGCTCAACCCACCAACTGAACTTATGTCTTTCATTTTTAAGCAGCTCTTGCAGGTTCTTTTAGGACCTGAACTCCCTGCAGGTCCTTGTCTGCCTCCTGACATCACACACTCTCTGCACCAATCACTGCTCACACCGTGACGATGTGAGTGTCTGTTCTCACCCAGCTCAACCTGTGTGAGAACAACGGAAATAATAACCACTCTTGGAATCCTCTCCATTATATATAATAACTACCTTTGTCTGTCTCTATTTAATGAGTTTTTCACGTGGTTGAGATGATTTGTGTACCTGTGAGGATTCAGATAATTAAGCCTTTAAACATAATTAAAGCATAACAATTAAAAACCCAAATAATTATTATTCCTGTTCCATACGTACAGAGTGTGTTTAAAAACTGACTGTATGGCAGATAAACTGATATATAATAACATTTTAGTAATTTCATAGAGTGCCAGTCTTTTTATCTCTAATGAAGAGGAGATGAATGAGAATTGAATTTTCTTCATCAGAAATAAAGCTTCCAGTTCTCAGATCTTCAAACTCTTGTTAGTTTTTGTGTCTCTGATTCGATACAAGGAGGAGAAAACTGAAAAGATCCAGTGAGTTTGAGAACAAAGAACCGACGGCCAGATTAATGAATCAGAAGTCAAAATATTTTCTGTGTATTTTTACTGGGAGCTTATTTAATATCAGAGACTCAGGCAGGAATTGCAGGATTACAGTGACATGGCCCTGCCAAGGTTTCTGCTTTTCTGAAAAATCCATCAACGTTTCTTTGATATTAAGATTATTTACAACAATGATTTTTCCCCAAAACAGAATCTTGCAGAAAATGTTTACATTTCTTGCATTTCATTCACTTTTTGCACATTAAAGAATATGAACTGTTACCTAAAGTCAGACTTTAGGTTTCTGCCACAGGCTGAACTTTGTGCGCCACTTTACACAGATTTTCTCTTTTTGTTTTGGAAACTGAACTAAACATAATCCATAAAGTACTGAGATCAAACAACTGATTATCGTTGTATGATCATGATTTCCTTTGTGCGTCGATACATTGCAGCCTTGTGACAGAAACTCAGGTATTTTGATGTCATTTCAGAAGCTTCAAGTGTTTCCACAGTAAAACATTAATTTATAATAATCTTACATTATTATCATAATGTAAGATTATAATAAGACCTTTCGGGCACCACAGACCTCGATTATATGTAATCGTAACACAACAACATCAGCTGGTTTAGAGAGATAAGAAGTATCAATAAATGAATACAGCCCAATCTTATTAAATAGAGATGTACACCAACATATTTCATAAATACAAAGAAGCTCTTACCCTCCACTGTTTCTGAGCTGTTTAAAGCAGGTGGACATTTTTCCAAACACCTTGTGCTAACGCTCCTGTGGGTCCGGCGCCGACAGCCCAACTCTGCTGTCGTCTAATGGGCTCTGATAGCCGGGTGCTAGCTGGAAAAGCCGGGACACGAGGAAGCGGGGCCGATCAAAGCAGCATCCTAGTTATACATGGTAATTCAGCGGCTAATGACAGCGCTGAGGTAAATGTGTTGAGACATCAGCAGATGTGGCAGAGACTGCACCTCCAGATGTCTTCATCTGTCCCTGGTGTGACTTCTCAAGGATGACAACATACACAGATGGGCCTGCCAAAAAGACGGAGGGAGTTTATTTTTCTAAAGTAAGACTTCCTGCTTCCTGCAGCTCATGGAGGCGCGTTGTGGCCTGCCCACATGGCAGAACAGATCCGGGTTCTACGCAAAGGAAGTTTTACTTTAATACTGTGCAACAAATATTTTTGTACCTGTATCAGCAGTATGGAAGAACCTGGTCAAGAAAGAACCGAGTCCGGTAACCCAGGAACCAGAGACCCACCTGGACTGCTGGTGCCCCCCCCCCTCCCCAAACCAGGTGTACAGGCAGCCGCCCCCAGACCCAAACCCGCCCAGAGACGCAGCCCAAAGCCGCCCACACCAACCTGGAGTAGCAGTAGGTCTGATACTGTTTAAAAACTTATCACGTTGAAAGCATTTCATATCAGCCGATATGGATAATTATTGATTAGTTTTGGTTTTAAATATCTGACAAACTGTCAAGCTGGTGGCGAAACATTTCCTGTTTTATCCAGTTTTCCCTCCACACCATAATTTTTCATTTTTAAGTAGTTATAAGGCCCGATGGTGAAACCTTAAATCATGCTGCGCATGTTAACTGGCTGTTGCTAGGTAACCAGATAGTGAGTGAGTTAGTTGATGCCACCAACCTGCTTAGCTGGCCATGAGAGGTTGAGCACATAAAGACTTTGTCTCTGCCTACATTTCCCAGAATGCTGTGCGGTTCTGGATCAGAGTTCAGTGAATCTGCAGTATATTGAATATTCCGTCAGGTGCAATATCAAATGTTCACAAAATAATTTATGTTTACAAGTCTCAACTGTTTTCATCCAAATTTCTGTACAGATTGCTTTTAGTCAAAGTGGTTCAAGTTTGGCAAAAATAAACCGTCCCGTTGTCCTGAGACGTTTTGTGTCGCTGGTCCGACACACCTGAACAGAACCTCTGAGTTTCCTCCTCAGCGTGACGTCAAGCTAACCAGCTGCCTGCTGATACCTGCATGTTTCATTCAGATGCAGCTGAAACTCATCCAGATCCAGAAGTTTCAGGAAGTCACCAGTCCAGGACTGAAAGGTAACTAACAAAATGAGAAACGACGCCTAGTGGCCACTGGTGAGATTACAGGTAAAACAAAACTCTTTCTTTATAAAGCTGCTGAATGAAGTCCATGAAATTAAACAGGCAACCTAAACAATTCAGTTTCATCAGATTTATTTATATTACTTATGTTATTCATGTTTGACCAAGTTTAATATTATTTTATATTTCCAGTTATTTCTCCCATCCATCCCTGTGTAATAAAAACTCCATATAATCACTTTTCTGTTTTCAGTGGGTTATTTCTGCTGTTGTTTAATAAAATGCAACAAAATAGAGTCTCTTAACTCAGACCAGCTATCTGGAAACAGAGAATCTTTGTCAATAATTCCAGGTCTCTTCTCAGTCAGACAGCGTTGGCACGTGGCGGGTTCCCTGCAGCCGGCTGGTGAAGCAGGTAGAACCTGAGCTGTCAGCTGATGCAGAACTGAAGGCTCTGCAGCCTGCAGGCCGGATCTGTTGCAGCCTCATGTCTTTGTTTCACCTTCCTATCAACAAAGATCATCTTTAAGGGATGAAGGCTTTATTATGGCAACGCAGCGCAGCCGGACTCTCCAATTAAAATTCATTGTGTTAATTTGCGGCACTAATGTGGCATTATTCACTTCCACCATGCCGCCGTGCTCACTCAACTATTAGTCACACATTGAAATGGGAATTTTGAATGCTGTATGTTGGATTAATTAACGTCAGTGTTTTAATGGATTTAATTATAAGTAGCTAGAAAGAAGCAGACAATTAAAGTGGCTCTATTATTCTCTTCTTAGGCTTTGTTGTTATTCTCCAAATCAATTAGGTATACATGAATCAGAACTAGAAGAAACAATTCATCTAATGATTTTGTTCCAGTATCCCTTTTAAGAGAAAACAAACTGACACTATTTAAATGATTTTGTCAACAAATGTAGCAGCTAACTGCTGTGCTGGTAAATTGGATTTTGGTGTCCATTAAATGTCTTATTCCACTCAAGTATCACAAGACATTTTTCTTGCAGAGGCTTCAGAAGTTGTGGGAAAAGGTTACATGATAACAATATACTTTATTGCCATTAACTAATTAGTGATGCCTCATTAGTGTGATTTACTTTGTTTTTCCAGAACCAGATGTCAAGCAGATGAAAATATTCCTGTGAATTAGTGACACAATAAGAGGAAAAACAAAGATGGCTGCACTGTGGTTAGCAGTAACACTGAAGCTCTGATGGTGAAACATGAAGTTTCTACTGAAGTGGCCAAAATGAGCAAACAAAATATCCTACATACTCTAACGATGCCACCCTTAGCTTGAATTAATGAGAGGCAGCACAAAGACGGATGGTAACCCTGAAGCTGCAGAGTTTCTGTCTGTCCAAACGTTCACCTTTTTTCAGCTCATCGGGAAGCCCAGCTCTGTCCCACGATGACCTTTGACCCAGCGCAGGCATTGAGAGAAAGAAGGACTTCTGATGGACAATGTCTTTGTCTCCCTGCAGGAAGTTGCCCGAGTGACGAACTGCAGCATCCTGGGTGCATCAAGCAGCATCATCACAGATCCTCCACAACCACCACGGCTCCCAACAGCATCGATCTGATTACACGCCTGCTGATGCTCAGATTATTTTAAATAATCTGTTATTTTTATGCACACACATTATACTGTCACTTTACTGCATACTTGAATTTCCTCACTGTGGACAATACAGGACTTTGTCTACTTTATTCTAATCTTACCAGGTTGTTTATTCTATATACAATCAGACATACCATAAATCTGCTGTTTGCACCCTCCCAAAATCTATATTTGGCCCAAAATGTAAGAATATTTGTTTGGCTTATTGGCAATAAATCTTGAAACACTGGAAAAGTTTATTTGCCTTTAAATGGAGCCATATTTCTAATAAAAATGCACTCTAGGGTTTAACAGCAGTTAATTTAAAATATATTACCTAAAAAGGTAACAGCTGTCAACACCTTCCAGTCTCTCTAGCTTTCAACTGGCATGTTTCACCTTCCATACACTTAATTGATAGGGATAACACCATCATGAAAACATCATGACCTGTGGAAAAAATGTCCTAAATTGAGGCTTTTCAGAAAAGACGTCGTCTGGAGCTGTAACTCTTCTGAGGGCTGCAGCCATTAACAACAACACACACTTTGCATCCAGCATGATGATGATCCCTGGCAGACAAGAGGAACAGAAACACTTTGTAAACTTCAATCCTGAGCGAGACACGAAGTCATCAAAAGCATGGCATGAGTTATGCTTTTTCTAACGTAGCAGCATTTGTACAAGAAGCAGAAAGTTATTGATCATAATGAATCCCAGTGTGAATCTGACTCGTTAAAACATTTATTGTAATGTTGGGTCATTTTTGCATGCAGCGCAGGAAGTGTGTGGGTTTTTCTGAAAGGCTGAGGAAAGGAGAAAAAAAGCCCTCTGTAGGTTTTGCTTTTGAACACAAAGCGTTTTGGTCTGCATCATGTCGGACGGTGAGTGGGCAACACAAAGTCAGGGGAGAAAAAAGCTGCTTGTCAAGCAAGATCCTGCATTTGTCAAAAAGTTTCCTTGAATTTTTTTCACTTGCTCATTTAGTCAAGTTCTCTCTGAGCCTTTTCCACCACTCCATGTCTCCGTGTTTGATCAGACTTGGTCAATTAACTTGACCGGCCGTCTCGTGTGGCTCTCTCAGTCAAAGTGCTGGAGGCTCTTGAAAAGACCTTTTTCATCTTCACTTTCAGACACGTTCCACTGGTTTACAGATTGTCCAGGATCCAATTTGTGCCTCCGAAATGTCCCTTACAATTCTGCAGCAGATCAACGTGTGAGATGGGGAAAAGAACCTGTGGCGTCCTTGAAACAGCTGCAGGAATCACTCTTGTCAATCTGAATTGCTACACTGGGGGAACGGCTTTCACAGAAGGCAGATAACATAAACACCATGGCCAGTAATTGAATCCTCATGCCTCAAACTGAAACTCTGCAGCCAGAGAGCATCAGCTAAACTCTGTCCTACAAATCAAAGCATTTCTGTGTCATTCTTAACTGCTTTGCACTTACTTAATATCGTCCATGTGGTGTTAAAATGACGTTTTTCAGATATCTGCTCTGTGGATTTGCTTCACCTTTCAGCTCAGCCTCTAAGCCTTGCATCAATGCCTTCCTAATAGTGTAGAGAGCTTCTCTAACCACATTACTTCCTTCACCATCATTCACATCAAAGTG